>NC_143409.1:29945000-32445000 GCF_052110815.1 Crocodylus siamensis | reverse complement strand
TGGAAGAAAATATTGCCTTAAGAAGTGAATCTGAACTTGGAAGTGACCTTACTTGCCTCAGGGCATAAATAGAAAGAGCAGGGAGGGTGATTCCCCTGACTACCTATTCTCATTTCATGTTTTTCTATTTCTATCCAGTTATGGTACACTGACTTCTATAGCTCAGCATAAATTTTGTTGCTTTTCAGCAGGTTGTTAACAGTTGAGTTGTATTCCAAAGACAAGAACGGTTAGCGTAGGGACGACTAAGGTAGCTTTAGTACAGTTCAATCACTTTTAGTCTGGAGGTACTAGTGGAGCTAGAGATGGTATGAGATGTCCTTGAAAGAATATCTTTCTGATATCGAGGATAGCATGATATGAATCCCCAGTCTTGACAGTTTGGCTTTTAAGTAAATGGTGATAATTCTGGGAGCATTCAAACACCAGTGCAGCATTTTGCAAATTTATTTTCATTACTTTAATTGAGTAGTTTTGAAAAATAGCCACTAATACATTAAGGGTGGATAGCTAAGGTGAGGAGAATGCTTTGAGCAGTGGGAAAGTGCAGTAACTTTCCTGGAAATGTTGTGGATACCTTTCTTCCACATGATACTGTAATGCTATTTAAACTATAGTTAGTACAGGAATTTAAAATCAACTGTACATTAAATTCATGTGCAATAGCTACATTTTTTAGGGTTAATAAAATGTGCTTATTAAAATTAGTACATGATACATACAGCATTGCTACTTGGTTATTTGCTATGAATAAATCATTTCATGTTATATCTTGCTGGAATGACCAAATGGTAAGCAAATCATCCGATGCTGACACAGTGAAGAACAACTTCGGCCTCATGGACTGGCTTGATGTTGACACTGACTTTATACTCCATTCTAATAGACTGTTAATCACACTTAATCACGCCTTTAACCTTGCAATGAAATAAGTGTTTGTACATTGGGAACAGAGGGTTACTTTAAACATCTTTAAAGATCACACGATTTCCACCTGTCCTTGAGACATTCCAATAGGATTGCCTGTCCAAACTCAGTTTTTATACTGGACTGAAATAAAATGATGCATCTTAAATAATAACTGGTAAAGATTGTTAGTAGTAACTATGTGCAGAATTACAATAATACACTATCATTTTGTACTTCTATATCTCATTTAAATATCATGGGGAAATTGAAATCAAGTTTTGCCCTTAACTCAATGATTCTAAACTACAGTGCCGTGACACCCTGAGATGCCTTGAGATCCTTTCAAGGGTGCTGTGGGGTGCCATGCATGTTAGCACTGTTAGGTGTGCACACATGATTCACAAGATAAGCCCAAAGATACCAAATAGAAATTCATAGATCCCTGGTAGATGCTTATTTAAGTTGCGATAGGAATCTGGTCTGTGATTCCAACCATCATGTCTCCTGCCATGGTACATGTGCATGGCAGGAGGTGCAATAATGGGATTAAGGATCAGATCCTGATCATGCCCTATATCTGGTCAGGGGGAACCTGCTGTCATGAACAAGGGCTCCAATGTGTTCTCTGCCCTGAGAGTGATCATCAACTTCAAGAGCCATTAGAATGAAGGGCTCCAATGTGCCCTGGAGACTGGGAGCCCTGATCAGCTGATCAACCTGGCCACATGTTCACTTTAAGGCAGGAGGGGTACCAGCCACAGAGTTATTATGCATCCTGTGTAATAACGTTGTAGGTTATTCCGTTTTATTGTGCCATTAATTGTATGAACTTGTAGCTGGGTTACTAAATACATGATTATATGGTTACTCTCATTTTAAGTGTAACGTCTGACAGGGGCCTAAGAATTTAAAACCATTCTGATCTGATGTGGTCTTTCTGAGGTTGCAACAGCAGAATTGCTATAATATTGTCCCGTGATCAAAAAAGAAGTGAAAACTAAGAGCTGACATTTTCTGAGGGGTGGCTTGAGTCTAAAAAGGTCAAGAACCATGGCCTTAATTGAATTGCTAATGGACAGCTGATTATTAACTGGTTTGGTAAATATTAGGATTCTGTCCTCCCCTGAATCAACAAGCCAGGAGCATGCCAAGAATGAAACCTAACATAACCGGAAGTGAGCTCTGAATAAGCTTGTGTCAGTTGTTCTCTTTGTTTTCCCCACCCTTACTGCATTGGACCACTATCCTCTCTGGCAGAAAGCAAAGAAGATTTGCATCTTTTAAACTAACAAAATTGGTGATGCATAGACTTCTGAAAGCAGCAATTTATGAAAGCTTGTGCTTCTTTAGTTTAGTTGCTTTATGTGGTGTATATCTACTCTGCTTTCTGCCTGACTTCAGACTAACAAGATTTATTCTCTCTCCACACTCTTCCCTATTCTCTCCTTTCAATAATGTAGTGAAGCCATGGGTTATATATTGTTGGTTATTCCTGCCTAATACATGACCTCTCCTACTTGATCATGCTCCCATCACTCCTTATTGTGGTGCATGCATCTTAGACTTCTTCATTATCTTAGTCTCTGGTTTCAGTACTTGTAACTTCAAACACTAGACTTCAGCCCCGATAAGTCGCTGTAAAATGCTGGTCCTAAGACGCCCCTGAAATTGGTAATGATGAACCACCTTGTTAACTCTTGCTTTGTCTCCTCCTCTTCCATTACCTTCAACACAACATTCTTGTCTCAGTTCAAATTTAGTCTGATCCTATTTTCATGAGGTTTGTTGCTTTTGAACTGTTAGTGATGCCTCTGCCACAAGGTAGTCTGGTGTTTCCAAAAACATGCTGATGGTCTCTTTCAATGCTGTCTCTTAGCTGGAGGAGAGTAACCCCTAATCAAAAACTCACAAAGCTATTGCCTTATCTTCATTCCGTTTTCAAAACTCACCTGTGCCATTATTCTTTTAAAAAAACTGCTTCCTGGCAGTAGCCATATAGTTAACCAGTTGAAATGACATCTGTTTATTACTAAGAGTTATAGGCATGAAACTAAAATACTCTTATGTTTAAGCTAATTTTCCCTATTCCCTTCATTAGTCTCTCTCATGCATGTGCATCTCTTTGCCTTGTAGACTGTAAGCTCTTTTAGGTGGAGGCTATCGTCTTTAAATGCTTACTGCAGTAGGGTCATAAATTGGTTGAAGCCTCTGTCTGTTACAGTACATAGACTCAGAAGGTAATAGCATATTAAGAGCCATAACTTTCATAATTCTGCTCTCACTAATGAGCATGCTGTTTTGATTATGATCAGATGACCTCTCATTAGGCTTTTGGCCTTGATCCAGGTTATGAATGGAAAGCCTGTGAGTGTTGCTGGAAAAGACAGAGAACTATTATGGTGACTTCTCCAAGCAATATTTTTATTTAGGGCATCAAGGCAAAATGGCTTCACTGCAGGCTCTGCTCTACTGGTAAATAGTTTAGGATACCAGATATGAGGGAGAAGGTTCTTAATGGAGCACTTGCAAATAGCAAGTCCTCATCTTCCATACTCCTGGTGCTTGGATTATACACCGGACATGTTGTGTATGTTATTAATAAATCGCTGATGGTCAAGCAACTACTTATATGAAGCAATAACAACACTCCATAGAAGACTGAAAAAAAAATTAGTTTGTACAAGTTGATGTTGGGACCAGGAGTTGTAGCCTACCTAGTTATTAAATAAACCTGCAGTGCACTTTCTCAGTGTGGACCTGGATGAGATGATAAAGAATGTTTCCATTTAGAGCCTGAACAGATTCATACGTGGGCCAAACAACACACGTAAATAAGCTTTAGTTCAGAAACTTCCTCATGATATTTTATAATCTATTTGATAATGGTGCACTATTAAGCTGGTTCCTTGTTAGAGATGTCTTTTTGTCATGTTTATTTTGGGTCTCTGATTCCTAGGGAGAGATCTATACATAAAAAAGAATATTTCTGCTAACTTCTACCAAACTCTGACCTACGAACAAGTATTTTAGGAAGGATCACATGTCTAAAGTCTCAAGTATTCACAGTTTGTCTGTGGTGTCAATAGCAACTTTAAGAGAAATGGTGCATTTGGTTTCATACTGGTTTGGTTTCAATGAAAGGGAAAACCCCTTTCTAACTTCATTTAAAGGTGAAGCATACTGCAAGAACAAGTGTAGTTGAAGATGTAATGGGAAAACCACAAGCAGTGACTTTTTACTTATTTAAACTTCCTCTCCCCTCCCCTGAAAGTCCAAGACAGGTCTGCTTAGAATCCCCATGCTGCTGATCTCTAGAGGGTATGACTAGGGATCGTGTGACCTGTGATAGCTATTACACAAAAACTCGAGAGTTGTAAATTAAAACTGAGAACTTGCCAAGTACTTGTGATCTAGACAGTCCCTGTGGGGAAAAAAGAAGTTAGTTTCCCAAACTTAATCCACCTGTTTCCTCTCCTGACTCCTCTCTCTGCATTCCCAAACTCCCCAAATGATGTCAGGACAGTTCACATAATGCTCTGTAACTAATGTTCTGTATGTTCTCAACAGCTGTGGAATCAAATCCTAAAGAAACTGGTTCTTAAGCCACAGGATGTGAAGTTAACTGTAAACTCTGTGCATTCATGGTGCCACATAACAAGGCATGAGTTCTGGTCCTAGGAACTGAATTTAAAAGAGCAAGAAACAGATAGCTTAGTGTAGTAAGAGGGGAGAGGCTGCCCTTGGCAGGTGTAAGCCAGCGGAATTAATTCCCTTCATTACAGTGTAAGAAAGTTTCCTTCCTACCTGAGCCCAAGCTCCACCTTGCTATAAGCAAGGTGGGGAATTGTTCTAGGGAAGGACTTAGTGACTGATAATGAGATGCAAGTAAGACTGAAGGGGGTGGAGTCTATGAGTATGGGAGGGCGAGATGTGTTAGAGTGATGTGGTGCAGCATTGGGGGTGGGCATGTGTGTAGTGCAGTGTGGGGGCTGCAGATCCATGGGGGGAGGGAAGTCTCCTTAGTGTAGACCCCAGAGGCCCATGGCTTGCCCTCCTGCTGACCACAGGTGTGTCCCTCATAGGTGCAGCCCACAGGGCATTCAGCCCCTGGCCTGTGCTGCTTTAAGATGTTGTCTTTACAAAGTAACACGTTTCTTAGATAAGCTTTAAAACAACTTTCAAACAGCCAAAGGACACTAAGTAAACACACCTTTAAATCTCAAGGTACCAGCTAAAGAAATATTAGTTATAAGAAGTAAGCAAACACACTCTGCTTTTTGACCAGGTGCCACAAGCAGAGGTGCAAGCCCACTGATCTCTTTGCACTTGAACAATTGCTTAACATCTTGCTGAAGTAAGCAGCACTAAGCACAACTGTTGTTGTGCCATTGGTATGCAAGTTTGATGGTATGCCCTGTGCTTTCTTAAGACAGATAATAGCTAATGTGCTACCTCTTGGCTCATGGCAGGTCATTGAGAAGACATTATAATGCTCAGACCTCTCTGAAAGAATGTTTCAGATGCTATTCAAGAAAATGTTGAAGCACATTTGGGCAAGTGTCTGGCATTGGCTTTCCCTGCTTAAAGTTTGTAATGTTAGATTAGTCAACAAAGCCTCTATTTGTTTCAAATGAATGTCAGCTAAATAAAGTAGGCTGTAGTGATTGTATGCATGGCATTTATTAGTAGTAAAGGCTTACATGAGAAATGAGGACAAAGCTCCCTATCAGTCCAGAGCAGTGCGACTTGCAAACATTCCAATTGCAATTGCAAGCTAGGCGGGTTATTTCCCTGCTCTCATGTATGCTCGTTGTATAACTATGTGTGCATTGCAAATTTGTGTTGACAAGGGTCTTTGGTGTTTATGGCTGCAAAATGGGAAAACATGTTCCTTTTTTCAAGGGACTTGCACTAGCAGCTTTAAATGGGAAAGCATACTCTTGATAGGAAACACTAAATCTAATCAGCAATCAAACTTGATCTGCTTAATATCAGAAAGAGTTCCTTAAATGTTAAGCCTTTGCTTATATTTACCTATTATGGTTTCTGAGAGCAGGCAGCCATGGCTTTATCTTTCCCATATGCTGTGTTAATTACCAAGAAGAAAAAATCGGTCTGTTCACTAAAACAAAAGAGAGAGTGCCGTTTCTGGAGTTGTTAACTTTAAAGTGCAGGAAGGAGCTGAGGCATAGTGCTGTCTTGTCTGGCTTTTAAAGGAATTCAGTGATTCCATTTTGGCACCCCAGATCTAGGTTACTTAGCCTTTGTTCCCAGAGCAGTGCTTGCAGATCACTCTCTGACACTTGGCATCAGAGAAGGTCTTCTCATAGCAAGGCTAGTAACCCAATTGTCACTTACACCTGCAGACTGCTTAAGATGGCATTTATGTTCCATATGTACTAATATAACTAGAAACCAGCATAGACTAAAGAATTGTGTTTGTCAGGAAGAAATGGTCAGCTCCCTAGTTTGGGAACTTCGCATATCTCGTAGCAGTCCTGACCCAAATATTGATAATCTTTTGATAATATTGATCTGTAAGCCTTGATCTGTAAGTCAAATATTGATATTAAGCTATGCATTGAGTACTGTGCAAAGCTCTGAGTGGTTCCTGTTGGTTGTTTTTTTTACGTTCTTTCTGACAATACCAGCTTTATTCAACTCTGATTTTTCAGATGGATTCTTAATCTTTTGCTTACCTCATTGTACTAGGTCTCTAGAAAGGAAATGTCCTTCTGAAAGAAGTTCGTATAGTACATCCAGCTTGTATATATGTGTATAAGCATTAAACTAAGTTGTATTTTGCAATTACATTTTTAATGTACACCTTCTGCCTTAAGCAAACAAAACTTACTTCCTCATATTAACATACAGTTGAGTTCTGTCCTCAAACTTTAGCATACAAAAAGCCTCTTAAAGGAGAGAGTGAAAATCACATAAGAAAGAACAAAAGTGAGGTCTGGGTGGAATAATAATGTAACTTTATCATAGCCAGGGATTTGGGTTTTCCTTTCATGGAAAAACATCGTAAAACCAGATTTATCATTCTAAGGAGAAAAACGGAGATTTTCATTTTAAAGGAGAAAAACATGGGGGGAAAGCGGGTTTCCCCTTGCAGGCGGGCAGAGTTCCAGCTTGCAAGGGGCTGGGGGGGAACGGGAGGAGGGCGATCGGGCATGGGGCGCCATACACACATGCACGCACACACACGCATGTGGCAGCCAGACAGCCTGAAGAGAAACTGCCACAGCTCTGCACAGGTAAGTCAGGGGTGGGGGGTAGGGATTGAGGCCCCCATAGTGAAGGAGGGAGTTGAGCAGGGCTGGGGCTGGGGGTACTGCCCAGCCAGAGTCATGCATGGGACTTGGGGCCAGGGTGAGAATGTGCAGCCACTAGGCCTGGCTGGGGAGCAGGACAGAGCTGTGGGCAGCACATCTGGGGAGTGGCGGGGGGGTGGGGGGCTGGCTCCCCACCACTGCATGCACTCCTGGGGGGATGCTTGGGGGCCATGTCCCCCCCAAGATTTGTGCACAGGGTGGGGGCAGATGCGAGCTGGTTGCTGTAGGCTCGGGGCTCCCTGCCCTGCTGCCCTCCCAACCTGGTGCAGCAAAATGAGGTGAGGAGGCTCAGTGCTGCTGTCATGGGGGGAAGCCCTGTGCTGCCCTGGTGACGTGCCTCCTTCCCACCTGGCAGCAGCAGGGGTGGTAGCGTGGAGTTGTGCCCCTCAATGTTGCTGGGTGGACAGGGTGCACCTCGCTATAGCAGTGCAGGGCTCCTGGCAGTGGCACTGAGCCTCCCACCCCACCCCACCCCACCCTCCTGTGCCAGGTCCTGTGTGCTGGGCTGGGGAGACCCCCTTGGGAGAGGGTAGCAGGGCAGGGAGCCTGGACCCCACACTGAGCAGCCTGCATCTGCACTCTCGTCCCCCCCATGGACTCCACTCTGGCAGCAGCTGGGGTTCGGGCACTGCTGGGGGGCAGGGGGTTGCGGACCCAGGTCCCTAGCCCTGTATCCCTGGCAGCTGGGGTCCCCTTCAGCAGTGCTATGGGAGCAGAGGGACTGTGGTCGGTGGGGGTTCAGGGTACTGGCAGTGCTGGGAGCAGTGGTTGGGGAATGAGGAACAATGCCATGGACAGGGCACCTGCATATCAGCGCTACTCAGTGCCACAAACAGGGTTGATAAAAATCAACAATTAATAAAAAAAAAAAAATCGGATTTTTTTATTTAAATTAGATTTTTTTTGTTAAGATGCTGTTTAAAAAAATTAAACCTATATAAAGATAGTTTTAATTTAAGGTATATTAAATTAGGCAGCGGGGTGTGGGGGGAGGGCGGGGCAGGTTGGGAACCATTGGTCTAGAAGCTCCCATTAAGCATCTTTGTGATGCTTACTTTCAGTTCTCAAACTGGAGTTGTCTCCATAGATAACATCCTTGTTAACAGCAGGATATGGAGATGAGAGAGAACCTGCCTGATTACGTACCCATCAGCTCTATTGTCTCTCTGCAGGTTTGTGTATGCAGTCAAGCCCTTACCTTTCTCTAAAAGTGCAAAGTTTCAAGAAGGTGACTGAATAGAGGATTGTTGGGGTGGAGTAGATGTGGGCAAGGAGGGGGAGTCTGCAAGAAGGGAGGGAGGGGCAGTAGAAACAAAAGAAACATTTTGAGTAGAATTTTGTTAAAATTGGAAAATACTTCTGTAACAACCACTTAGCAGCGGCTGGTCTGAAAAAAACCTAGGAGGAACCAAATGAACTCTCCCGCAAGACATGCGATGGAACTCAGTAATGGACTGTTTTGAGAACTGGCCTAATCTGATGACAATATGTGAACAAAATCATGACAAAATAGATGGCATGGTCATAGCCAACGTTCTCAATGTTGGACTAAAGAGAAATGCAGAATGTATGCTGGCTATCCTGAAACTTATTTCCATAGCCTGGAGCAAAGGTTATATCAAACAACAAGAATGCACTTTTTGTAGAAAACAGTTATCAAATCAAGGCTTCCTGACCAGTGATTTTAAACTCCGATTTAAATCAAGATTTAAAAATATTTGCTTTAAATCTACCCTGGCCACAAAGTGGGCGGGGAGTGGGGCAGGGAGCCCCAGTTGGACCCATGTCCTGGTGAGGAAAGGGGCAGGAGGAGCTCTGATTTCCCATGGTAAAAAACCCAAAATCAAATGCCAAAATTTACAGGTGTTTAGAATTTACTTTATTATAGTGATTGAGGAACTGGTAGGCTTTCAAATTGCTTAAAAATTGTAATATATCAATAAACCATTTTGTTCAACTAATATGTATGCATATATAGTGGCATTTAATTTTAAATGTGGGAAAACATGGATTTTGGGGGGTTTTAATCAGAGAATTTGCTATTTTAGAACACAGAAAAAACAGAATCCCTGACTCTCAACGTAATTCTTGCCACCTAGGGATTTATTTGGTTTGAAAGACTGGGGCTTGTTTAATATGTCATTTGTGCTATCATCTTTCGTGCCCTCGTGCTCCAACAGTGTGCACGCAACATAGCGTGCCTTTCGGGCACTGCCAGCTCATTTCAGATCGGATGCAATATATGACTATGCAAACAATGGTCCTTTCTCGGGTAAACATCGATATATTCTGATGGAAGGAATTGTAGAGGAAACCTGCACAGATTAATTTTGCAACTCTTTTCCATATGCTAAACATTTTCCTCTTCTACAGCAAACTTGCAAAATGATATTACCAAATTGGATGAAACACTGTCATTCATGAAAATGATATGAGTCTCCATTTGGGAACACAAGTCTTGAAGAAGCAATGATGATCTGTGTGTTTAAAAAAACCTGGCCTTTTAACCTTGTTGTGTCAGTAGAAACTGCCATGTGACTTAAACTCAGCAGTAATGACATTTTTTCATACTCCTCTTGTCTGTTACTAAGACATGCCATATCTAGCAGAAAGACTGATTTTTCTTTATTCCTCCCTTTGTTTTTGTTTTTTTCCTACTTTAAAAGCTGTCAGGAGCTCTTCTCTTCCTCACAGTCTGTTTCGGGTTGTTTTTTTTTTTGTTTTTTGCATTCTCATTCCGATGTTATCTGTTCATCAAGACTTTGGTCTTTGAAATAGTAGGTTTGCAAGTTTTATACCTCTAGGGAAGAGCAGCCTTTTGTGTCCTGACACATCTCCCTTTCCTTCCTGGATTCTTCCTCTCCTGTGTCAGTAGTTTCTTTGGCTAGTAGGTACAGACATTCAAAAAGCCTGAGGCGGATTTGATCAGTTGGTAGCAAACAGAACATAACGTTCGCCCTTCGGTGTGTATGGGAGGGGAATCTTAGACTGGGTTTTGCCTTTTTTAAACCAGTGTGTGCACTACTGCACTTATGTTCTGTCATGGGTATAGACCAGTTTTGTGTACCAGACTTCTGCTCTGTTATGTGTACATCCCAGTTTCCGATTATTTTTACCAGTAAAAGTGTTATGTCTGTACCTGGCCTTTGTGTGCCTCTTGAACTGTCTGTCTTCTGCTCTTGGACTGTTGTGCCACAGAAGAAACATGGCAGCAGGGCAATACAAGTCTGATGGCAACAGTTGCTGGATAAGAAATAGTTGTAGGCAAAACTTACTTGGCTCTTAAAAGGGAGGGGACATACAGGAATCTATTGAAATCTATAAACCTATGATAGTAAAAACTGCATTATAAGGCAGTCTTACATTTTGTCTCTGAAATAAGTGCTTGCTTCTGGATGCTTAATTGATGGAGGTTTTAAATACCTGAATCCTTCAATGATTTTCGCTCACAGTACTTCTTCCCCTGTTGGCTGACCTTAATGTCATAACCTGAAGTACTGCCTCTGGCAGCTAAGCAGCTATTTTATATGCAGAGGGTTGTGTTGTATTGTAATACTAATAAGAACTTTGCCCTCTGATCTGGGCTGAAGTAGAAGTGATAGTTTTCAGTACCAAAGATACAGTATATTATCTTTGTATTGAGTCAGGTAATCAATTGACATACTCATCAGGTCTAAAAAAAATATTGCTGTCTATTTTTATAAGTGGCATTTAGCATCAAAATTTCACCATGGCCAATAATATGCCAATGCAATTAAAGTTTCAAGCAACTAACACTGATTAGAGAGGTTAGAATTTGTCTGAGGTTTGTTACTTTCATTGGAGTTCATTCATGAGAAGAGTTTTCTACTTTAGCTTTCATGTTGTATGTTTTCCTAAGAGCCAGCTAGGTGTTTAATAACTTGATTAGCTGTAATTAGTGTGCAGTATACTTCAGTACACCAGGGTGTGCAAATATAGATTAATTTTTGTTCAGTTCAAATTACTTGGAAAAATCCAGTGTTCTGATTAACTTTACTCCATTGACTTTCATTAAGCTTTGTTTTCTGCACTTTGGCTAACTCTGTAAGAGTTCATGAAATGGCTTATTTCTTTTATATGCTAATACAATGCTGTAGGAGCACTAAAAGAAACAAATCATGAGATATTGATCATTGTAATGAGCTCTCACTTCTTTAACACACTTGATCCACCTACAGTAAGGGAAGAGAAAAGATGGTACTTGGATGCTCTTAAAGTGGTGCAAGTAATGCCTTTACCCAGTGCTCCTTCATGGAGCATATGTTAATAGTCCGCATCCATTGATTAACTGCTGACCGTGAGCAACCCAAATGGGCTCACAGGTTATGTAACATTGCAAAGCATTGCACATTTCTCTTGGTGCCGTGACTTTTCTCTCATATGTCTGTAATAGCCCAGTTGCCATTCACAGATCTCAGTGGAGCTGTTGCACATGAGTTGCAGGCAGGCTGTGACCATTTGCTGGGTTTATTTAGCAAATAGCTTCTCTCCCTGTTCCCCAGATAGGTCAGGGCTCTGCTTCTACTCCCACCCCTTCCACACCTTGCATAAAATGTCCTGTGGAACTAAACAGCCCTTGGAGCGACTGTCATTTTGTAACTCGAGTGCAGCAACTTGCTTCTCCATGCCTTAACATCCCATTCTGAGGATTATATACTCTCATGCCTTAATAATCTTGTTGTGTACTCAGGAAAGCTATTTAAAGCCCACATTATTAAGTTGCCATCTAGCTTGAATTGAGACTTCTAAGAACTGCCCTGCAACAGAGTCCTATCACTCATTTCTACCAGGGTCAGCAGACTGATGGGATATATATGGGAAGGAGAAAAGGAGAGAGTAAAACTAATTTTCATAAGAGGGATAGGGGGAAGGATGAGTGACTTCAAGTCACTCTAGCCAAAAAGATGTGCCCGGGTGACATGAGCAGCTTCGTACTGGGGCAGTTTGGAAGCAGGGTGGGGAGTGCAGTGGCACATCCATACCTCCCTTCCTTACCACCTGGCAGGAACAGCAACTAGGACTTTTAAGTTCCTGACAAATGTAAGAATGCCTCCTTTTCCTTCCCCTCTGTGTTCAGAAGCATGTCCTGTCCCTTTCCCTCCTTGTTTCCTCTTCTGCCTGCCACTGCCACTGTCCTGAGGGTGAGGGGAGCTGCTTTCCCACTCCAGCTGGCCTGTATGGGGCTGGGCTTGGGGACAGCAGCAGTGCTCCTCTCCCTGCATGATTCCCCTAGGTATTCCCCACCAACCTGGGAGGAGGCGGAGGAGGTGGAGCCCACAATTGGTGCTCTCCCAGGTTGAGCCTGGCTCCTGCACAGCCTGGCTGGAGCAAATCTGGAAATCCCCTCACCCCCAAGACAGAGGCAGGAGCAGATGGAGAAGGGGCGAGAAGGGACATGCCTCTGAGCAGGAAGGGTAAGAGGACAGGGAATTCTTACCTGCTTTAGGGGCTTAAGGTCTCCAACTACTGCTCCCATGGCATGGTCTGACTGTCCCAAGGCAGGTGTAGCCACCCCTGCAGTGCTGATCACAGGGGCAGGGTGACTCAGTCACATCAGTCAGTGGAAAGCTGAACTGAGCTGCTGCTAATGTTCTCTTCCCTGCCCCAACCCTTCAGCACTTGTTTTACATAACTGTCACAGCTCTCTGGGAAAGGTAGGATACTCTTTTCTGAATATGAGCATTGAAAATCTCCAGATGGTTGTTGGCTCCAAAGGAAGACAGAGCGGGTAGAAGATGAAGAGCTCCTTTAGAAAGATAGTGTTTGGTTCAATGCAGCAATAATCGGTGTTGCCAGGTTACTGGTTAAGAACCATCCTTTCAAGAGGCATATAATTAGTAAATGCTTTTAGGGTTGCACTACGTGATGAAGTGGTTTACTATCCTAAGAAAGGGCTTCTGGAATCCTAGACAACTGGCAAGAGATGGTCAAGCTGATTGAGCTTCAGCTCCTGATAAGTGTGGAATATTAAAAAGTTAGTACTGCTAACTAAGATCCCCCCCTGACTAGTTTATAACAGGCCCCTAGATCCCCCCTCAGCCTTCTCTTTTGGAGGCTGAACAGGTTCAGGTCCCGTAGCCTCTCCTCATAGGGCCTGCCCTGCTGTCCCCTGATCATGCGAGTGGCCCTCCTCTGGACCCTCTCCACGCTGTCGACATCCCTCTGGAAGTGCGGCGCCCAGAACTGGACGCAATACTCCAGCTGCGGCCTGACCAGTGCCGCATAGGGGGGAGGATCACCTCCTTGGACCTGCTTGAGATGCATCTGTGGATGCATGACAAGGTATGGTTGGCCTTCCTAACTGCCTCCCCACACTGCCGGCCCATGTTCATCTTGGAGTCGTCCTTTTCTGCCTCTGTGCTGACAAGAGGGAGTTCCCTAACCTGTAGGTATGGTGCCGGTTGTTCCTCCTGAGGTGCATCACTTTGCACTTGTCGGTGTTGAATCCCATCCTAGTCTCATCCGCCCACCCTTGTAACCTGTCCAGGTCTGATTGTAGCCTGTTGCTTCCTTCTAGTGTGCCCACATCCCCCCACATCTTAGTGTCGTCAGCAAATTTGAACAGGGTGCTTTTCACCCCCTCACCCAAGTCACTGATGAAGATGTTGAACAGTGCGGGCCCGAGGACCGAGCCCTGGGGAATCCCACTGCCCACGTCCCTCCAGGTTGAGAAGGACCCATCCACTACCACCCTCTGGGTGCAGCCCTCCAGCCAGTTGGCGACCCGTTTGACTGTGTGGGTGTCTACACCACAGCCCCCCAGTTTCTTAATGAGAACGGGGTGAGAGACAGTGTCGAAAGCCTTCTGGAAGTCCAGGAAGACGACGTCCACTGCTACCCCTGCATCTAATGATCTGGTGATCTGATCGTAAAAGGCCACCAGGTTGGTCTGACAGGACCTGCCACTGATGAGCCCGTGTTGGTTGCCCCTAAGCATGCAGTCCCTTACAGGCCCCTCGTGGATGTGTGCCAGAATAATTTTCTCAAACATGAACAGGGTGCTTTTTACAAGGTGGGCTTTCATAAGAATCGAGCCATACAATTGTAGCAGTGGTGTGTTGCTGCCTGACTTGCACAAAAAGGGGTTCATTGCTCCTGCTCCAGTCCTCTGTTTTTCTGTTGCTTTACCAACATACAAAATATGTTAAGAAACTGTACAGCTGCTTCTGTTACTCCAAAGGAAGTCTTGGCAGCCAGGGTTGTTGCTCCAGCGGGCTTTGAATGAACACTAGTATGAACTGAGTTCAGGGGTTGGTTAGGTCACATTTAACACAGTGCTTATGTAAAACCCTTTAGGGAGTTGCTTTCTGAAAATGAAAAGGGGATAGAGCCATTACTACAACATTAAATAGCATCAAACATCCCCAGAAATGAGTGAATATTGATTAATTGGAGGTCATTTAAGCCTGAGGCAATAATAACATGCATTTTCAGTAACTCTCTGACAGTGTGCCATTCTTACCACTATGTCTGTTCATTTTGATAGCCCCAGGTATTGTAAAAAAAGGTGTCACTTGGTCATGAAGTAGGAATATTTGGAAAAATTGTGCTAAATCTTTGAAGTGAAAGGTCAGGTATCCGCTTCCAAATCTCTCTCCCATTTCATGTACATAATATATCTGGTAGAAAGCCACTCAGCTTCACCTTGCCTTAATAAATTTGAATAGAAAAGTTAATAGTATAGGAGTCAGGTTTTGAAGAATACTGGGCCGAAAGGATGGTGGTTACATGAAGATTTAATAATGCACACCCACCCAACACCAGGACAGCAGGGTTACTTCAACACAGGTCCATAGTTCCTGAACAGTGGATCACTGGCCTTTCATTGCAAACTGGAAGCTACAGGTAATGTTGGACTTCACTAGATCTTCCTGTGCTAATAAGTCTGGCTGGTCAGTTTTAACCAGTGGGGTTCAGGCATTGAATTCAATGGCAAGTAGTGCTGTGGCTTCAGAAGTGCCATTCTTGAGGCACCTCCAATTCATTCTCTAACTTGAAGTTGAATTTGACAGATTTGTTCCTCAGAGGTACCGCATGGGCTTTCTTGGAACGCCAAACAATAGAAATGACAGGTGCTGTTTCCAAAGGCTCGCAGGCAGAAAGTGATGATAGATCAGCGTGCTTCCGAGTTGCTCTGATGAAACCTTTGCAACTTTTAAAACATTTTCCTGTGGTACGTTCTTTAGGAAATGGATGTCTCTCAGTTTTTAACTTTGACTGGCAAAGGTTATCTTTTGGTTGAATTGTCAATTACATCGGTAAACGTTAACTTGTCTACTTCCTGTATGACGTGGAGGTTGAAAAGTTTATTTAGGTTTAACCAGAAACTTCTCAAAGTATAGCAGAATGCTTGAGTTGCATGTGGCAGGCCTGCCTGGGTGCAAAGGGGAAGGAAGCCCCTCATTCAAACAGTTATTCGGTGATGTGAAAGACCGCCTAAAGTTAGAACAGATGCATAAATGCATCGGAGCATGAACCAATTGTATGGATGAGTGAATGAGCACGTAGTGATGAGAGAGTGATTTTACCATTCGGAATCTGTGTGTGGGTAGATTTCAGTTGGTGGGTCAAGCCAGATAAAGGTGGGGGAGAAAAAAGAAACCAAATAGAGGTCTGGAATTGGCCCATCACTATTAACTTGATGAGCACAGCAGTAAAGCATTGGGCCAAGAAAACTTGGTAGCTAGAGTGGGCAAATATTAAATCAGTGGTTCTCAAGAATCAAGGAACACTTTAGAAAAGGCCATATCTTGTCTTGTCTTTCTTTTGTTTTTTGAATACAGAAAAATACTAGAGCAGTTTTTCTGTTGCAAAGAGCTAAGAAGGGTAACAACAGGTCGGTATGTTTTTTTTCAAAGCAGCTTCCTATTTGAAATGTTTAGGTTTATCTTGTGAACTATGTGTAGGTGTTTGTATACCTACCAGTGCTAATATTGCATAGTGTCAAGGGTGCTGCAACACCCTGGTTGAGAATCACTGTATTAAATTTAACACCTTTTCCTTCACTCTTTTAGTGGGTTGTAGTGGCTCAGCCTAGGTGCTCAGAAAAAGGTCCAAGAAAAATGAAAATAAGGGTTGAGGATAAAGAGCAAAATTGTTTTGAGACCTATTAAGTTTGCATCAATACAGAAACTGTGTCTTCAAAACAAAGCACAACTTATTAATTCCTGAAAAGTACCAAGCAAAGCATATAGAGCAGAGGATGGAAACAATAAAAGCTTATTTGCATCTATCTTAATTACACCTTAAGCTTTTCTTGGCATCCATTGTAAACTTGTCTGGGCCCCAGTAACTCCATCTCTGGCAAAGACAAGTGGCAGAGCAAGTTTTCTCTCTCTTGTCTCAGCCTGGCGGCTCTCAGTGGCATACCTGGTACTCAGTAGCTCATTCAGCCCTCTCTCCCTCTTCTAGTGTCTTTTGAGGTTTTTGAGGTTTATAACTACTTTTGATCCAAGGTTGAGCCTTTTTGTAAAGAGGCTAGGATTCTTGTCTGGATGGAACCAGATGGGATAGCTCTAAATTGATAGGTTTAACCTCAGACCCACACTGTTTCCTCATGGAGCCTTATCTTCCCCATTGTTTTATTTCCTATGATTTTTCCCCTTTACTGTCTTCCTTGCTTTAACCTTTGACATTCAGGAAAGTTGATATTGATCATGTACTGTGAAGGGCATCTGAGATTTATGAGAAAACAAAACCAGAACCTATTGCCTACAACTTCCTTGTTCTCCCCAGTGATTTGGTGCAGCATGAAAGTAATTATAAATAAACCCTCACTTTGGGCATCTTCCTGTTAACCTAACCATATAGTCCCTATCTCATGCTCACCATTAGCGATAAAATAGCACTAGGCATCATCAGTTCTCCGAGATTAGTTGAAACAACTGTAGGAAAGTCTACTTTCCTAACTGTATATGGCCCTGTGCTGTAAATGCAATTGAATAGGCATGCTCCTCTAAAAGGTGTTTAGTAATGTGTGGTCACATTGTTGTCTTCAGCAAGGGTCCATGGTTTGGGCTGAAACCTAAGATTCCGTTCAAAGTCCAAAAGGAAGGAGGGTGCATGTTTCAGCAACTCTTGTCACAGGTATTGTGGAATTAACACTAACAGATAAAGGGTCTGAGACTTTTGTTATTGTGACTAGGGTTATTTACTATAAAGTGGATTGTCATCTGGTTCCTGAGCAAGTAGGATAAAACAAGCAGTGCACTGAGAGTGGGCTGTAAATGGAGCAACTTTAAGGGATACCTTAAACTATAATGAAAAATAAAAGTTATGCTTATGAAAAATAGCTGTGCACTGCCTTCATTAAAAGACCAAGGAAAATATATGTTGGTAGAGTTAATCCTTATGTCTCCTTATGTTAATCCTTATTCATGTTGCACTATTTGGTATACAAACAAAAAGAAGATAATTGTAAAAGCCTGTATAAATAAAAATAGTGATAGGTCAACCTTTGGCTGATGTGGGACAGTGTAAATGGTTAGCAGGTCCATTGACTTAATGGAACCTTCACATGTGCCATAACAGAAGTATCTCTGGAACTGGATTCTCTTTCCCTGTGGTCTCAATATGCTTCTAGTATTTGTTTGTACTTTATGTTCCTATTATGACATAGATTTGGGATGTGTTTCTGCTAACCATGACAAATGAAAACATTAACTTTCAAATGCTATTTACATATGAATATGCAAGTCTGACTTAGCTTAGTAAAATAAAAAATAACTTGGTAAGCATAGGTGGACTAGTCTTAAAATGAGCTGTGCCAAAACTAGTGTTGCCTAATGGGATGTGTACCTTTTAGGAGCAGCCCTTTCTCCTGGTACCCGCTTCTCCTTGTGGTTATTGAAGGTTCCAGGCATTGCCCAACTTCTAGTGAGTTATGGCAAATAGAGGTACACAGCATCAGTCCAGTATCGGATTGGCACTGCTATAAAGAAAATTGACTGTATTGTAAATTGGCTTTTTTTGTCTGATGTGGGTGATAATTTGGCCGATAAATACACCGTGCATGTGCACAGCTGCAGTGCAGCATGTAGGTGGTGAGGAGCGCAGCCCAGCAGCATGGAGAACTGCGTGCAGTTCGTAAGTCTGTTGCAGTGGGAAGGCAGAGAGAAGGGGTGTGGAGAAACAGATCAAGGCCCCCATAGTTAGGGAAGGAGGGAGTTGGGCTGGGGCTAGGGCAGGCTCTGTCCAGGCAGGGCGTGAGATTGAACCTGTAGCTCATCCGAGAGGAGGGGGAGTGGCTCCTGCTACCACGCGCAACCCGGAAGGGCACGGTGGGAGGCATGTGCCCCCAAATCTGCACGGGGCAGGGTGGGCTGCAGCTGTGGACTGAGGCCAGGACTATGCTGGGCTTTTTGGTTGGGACTGAGCCAGGCTGTGCTTGGGGCGGGGTGAGTGGCAGTGCTGGGAAGGGAGGCCGGAGGGGTTACGGCATATTTTGGATTGTCTACAGCCCCCTCCCCCTGTATAGCCCTCGTCCTAGTGCCACCACTGCTTGCCCTGAGCGCAGCCTGTCCCAGCCCCTGTTAAGAAGAGCCTGATGCAGTGCTGGTCCCAGCCCACAGCTGCAGCCCGCTCTGCCCCATGCATATCCGGGGGTACATGCCCCCCATGCCCTTCTGGGGTGCGCGCAGTGGCAGAAGCTGGCCCCCTCCTGCAGCCCTCAGACGAACTATGGCTCCATTTGGTGCCCTGCCCCAGCCGCACTCCCTCCCTCACCACAGGAGCCTTAATCTGTCCCTTCCCTTCCCCCCACCTTCTACCACAACAGACTTACCAGCTGGACACTGCTCTTCAAGCTGCAGGGCTGCATTTTGGAAATCAGATTGGTATTGGCTAGAATGCCTCCTTAAAATTTGGCTATCAGTATCAGCTCCAAAAATCTATATCAGTGCACCCCTAATGGTAAATACAGTCCTGACCAAAGCAGAATCCTGTTAAATTTCATAGGCATTGCCTTCATTTAAACTGTGGCTGAATTTCACCCTTAGGCCACAGACACTTGTACAGGTCACATGATATTCTCAAGCAAGTTTAACGCTTCAGCTGGCATTATGTGCCAAAGAGAATCTAGCTACCATGTTAATTAAATGCAAGTCAGTTCATTTGGCATTTAAACTGTTACACATTCTGAAAATTAAGTTTCATTACTTCCCTGTAGTCTTAATCTGTTATGTCACTGCCTTGTAGTGATGCCCACAGCAAATGATTTGCAACCACATGAGAGCGCAAATCTGGTAAAGGTGACCATGCATCAAATATGTTCTTGCTTAGACAAGACTTTCTGACTAGTCAGATTTTCTGTGGCAGAGGTCCTTCATGTCGCTCTAACAACCAGATTGTTGACTGTGACTTCTACAAAGACTCAAGTGCCACTTGGACAGTCTGTATCACTTACTGTACTATGCTCAAAGATCCACCATGGAAATAATTGTATACTTTGTGTGCATCTAGAAGTCTGAGATAAGAATCAGAACTCGTACAGTTCCGGGAAACACTAATCATGAATCATCCATAAACTATAACTGAACTGAACTATAAAACATCTTTAAACATTCAACGAATTACATGGTTACCTAATGGCACCTTTATAGATGTATTATATACTAGTAAACACAATGGATAATGACTTCTATGTCATATAAATCTCAAGAAATGCTGTTACTATGTAGTGGCTGCTGCCATAAACTTTATTTACTTGATTTTATTTCTGTAGTTTTAAATAAACTGGAAGAATTATAACCAACCATTGAGGAGGGGAGGGACATAAAATTGTTATCAATCTGTGAAGACTCAGGCTATAAACATACCTATATGACTTTTATATTACAGCTTGGCCCTATTTGCTCAGGCTCTGTTTTAATAAACAGTAATCATTCTTTGGTAGCTGGGGTCTTTTGTCCTCAAACTATTATGGGAGCAATGTAGTTTGCTGAAAGGAATCACTAGTCTTGCTTGGCTGGTTAGTGGTGAATAGGTCTGGGTAGGCAGGGGATCAGGAATACTCATTAATGGGATTGATGAACCATTAATACATCCTACTATTTTAACCATTTCTCAAGAAGTCCATTAAGCCGTTTTATGTATTCTTTGATTTGGCAACTGTTTCTAAAATAGATTCTTAGTCACATTGTTAAAAAGTTTTCTCACCAAAACCAGAGTTGTTGCTACACTTTTTGGAAATAATTGCATTTTTCAACAGCTCTGACCACACTGGAAAACAATATTTTTTTTTCAACTGGTCTGTTCAAATTCCATTGTTAGACTGGAGAAGAATAGCCATTGGAACAATAAAAACTAGAAAAAAATCAGTTAGATCAGCGTTATGCTTCCACTGATGGAGCATAACAGCAGATTATGGCACCCTTATTAATGCATTGCTCAGCATCATTCTGAATGTTACTTGCACTGTTTTGTATTAGGAAGTTTAGGTTGCATAGTGAGCTCGCTAGAACATTTTCCCCACATACTTGGCTTAACACTTCCTTCTTTAATGCATCTTTTTACTGGTCACACCACACAGGTCAGTTTCTTGTAATGCACTGATGACTCTTAGCTTTTTTGGGGTTACCATATGTCCAGGTTTTCCCGGACATGTCCTCTTTTTGAGCCCTCTAATCTCATCTTGGTGGGGGTTTTTAAATCTGGCCAAATGTCTAGGATTTTGCTTTGCTCCACTAGTGGGAGCAGGAGGAGGGTAATCAGAGGCAGTAGGGAGCACAGATATATCTTCCTACAGTAGCAGAGGTGGTGCAGACCTGGTGCCTCCAATTGCCCCCCAGCCTGCTCCCACCAGCGGAGCAAAGCAGGATTTTGGACACTTGGTCAGGGCAGGGGGGTGTGGGCTGTGTCGGGGCTGGAGGGGTGGGGGAAAGGGGTGGGGGGCCTTTGAGGGCAGCAGGAAACTCTGTAGCCGGCCAGTAGCACAGGGGCCAGTGCTTAGGGTTGCAAGGGCGCAGCAGCCAGGAGATGCTGTCGGGGGAAGCAGTGGGGACTGGACTGTGGCTCTCTCATTTCTAGACTGGCTTGATTTATTTATTTATTTTCTCTCTAGGCAAATCTTGTATTGTTTCCCTTGTCATGGACCTTTAAGGAGTCATGCTCTGGGTTTTTTAGTTTTTACAATCATGCCTCATGACTGAGGCCCCATTGCACTAACAGCCATTCAGAGGTAGGAACTAGTAATATTAACTTTCCCTACTCTAGCAGTTAATTTCTTGATAGGACAAAGTAAATTCAGGTGGCTGCCATCAGGTAGCTTCTTGATGGGAAGAAGTAAATTCAGGTGATTCCTTCTTCAGAACCAGTACCTCCCAGATCATAAAGTTATTTTCTGCAAAGCATAGGAGCCTAGTTGCCTTTGAACTTTTTGCTTGTACTTGTACTCGTCTCCACTGGACAACTGTATAAAACTGGGTATGATTTGGACAGTTGGATCCAGTTTTTCAGATGCGATTGAAGATGAATTTTAGGCTGTCTGAACACACTTTAAAAGGCCAAATTTGTTAAAGTGCTAAGCAACTACTTTCTGAATATCATTTTTGAAAGTATCAAATTAATCAACCAAAAACTGACCAGTCACTCACATTTAGAGAATGTTCATCACATCTGTGAAAGGTATGGTGTTAATTTATGTAGTTCAGGGGCTTAGTTCTGGAAATCTTTGTGTCTTTACTGGAGTAGTTGGTTTGTAGGGATGCTTACAAGAGTTTTTTGGCAGCATGTAAGCATTTTGGCTGATTGAAGAAATATTTGCTCTGACAAAACTTGCCTCTCCAGTTTCTTCCATTTAAAAGTAAAGTGCATCTACACAAGCAACAACTTCTGTACTAGAAATAATTCAATCTCTTTGTTTGTTCGGCTCCTATTCAGTTCCTGGTAGTCAATTCCTGGTATGCCACAATGAAGCATTTTGTAATTGTCCTGGTTTTAAAAAGTGGTGGAAGAGTGAACTGGCTTCTTGCAGTGATAGAAGTCTTCTGTAAACAACACAGTTGATACTAGGGACTCAGTGAAGACAATAGAAATAGGTTCTCAGATTCCCTGGACAAGGGAGAAGAGATTGATGTCATATATCTTAACTTCAAAAAAGCCTTTGATCTGGTATCCCATGATCACCTCTTGGCCAAACTGACCAGTTGTGGCCTTGGCTCCACCACGATCCACTGGCTGGGAAATTGACTCCGTGGTCGGACCCAGAGGGTTGTAATCGATGGCAGTCACTCATCGTGGTGCCCTGTGACCAGTGGGGTCCCTCAAGGCTCTGTCCTGGGACCCATACTGTTCAACATCTTCTTCATTAATGATGTGGACATTGGAGTCAGGAGTGGACTGGCCAAGTTCGCCTATGACACCAAACTTTGGGGCAAAGCATCCACGCCAGAAGATAGGCGGATGATCCAGGCTGACCTGGACAGGCTCAGCAAATGAGCAGACGAGAACCTCATGGTGTTTAACACCGATAAATGCAAGGTTCTCCACCTTGGGAGGAAAAACCTGCAGCACCCTTATAGGCTCGGCAGTGCTACGTTGGATAGCACTACAGAAGAAAGAGACTTGGGGGTCATCATTGACCACAAGATGAACATGAGCCTGCAATGCAATGCTGCGGCTAATATAGCGACCAAAACACTGGCTTGCATCCATAGATGCTTCTCGAGCAAATTCCAGGACGTCATTCTCCCCTTGTACTTGGTCTTGGTGAGGCCGCAGCTGGAGTACTGCGTCCAGTTTTGGGCTCCACAATTCAAAAAGGATGTGGAGAAGCTTGAGAGAGTCCAGAGGAGAGCCACGCGCATGATCAGAGGTCAGGAAAACAGATCTTACGATGACAGGCTGAGAGCCATGGGACTCTTTAGCCTGGAAAAGCGTAGGCTCAGGGGTGATCTGATGGCCACCTATAAGTTTATCGGGGTGACCACCAGGACCTGGGGGAACGTTTGTTCACCAGAGCGCCCCAAGGGATGATGAGGTTGAACGGTCACAAACTCCTGCAAGACCGTTTTAGGCTGGACATAAGGAAGAATTTCTTTACTGTCCGAGCCCCCAAGGTCTGGAACAGTCTGCCAGCGGAGGTGGTTCGAGCACCTACACTGAACACCTTCAAGAGCAAATTGGATGCTTATCTTGCTGGGATCCTATGACCCCAGCTGACTTCCTGCCCTTTGGGCAGGGGGCTGGACTCGATGATCTCCCGAGGTCCCTTCCAGCCCTAATGTCTATGAAATCTATGAAATCAAGTAAATGAGCCTATCCATATTTCAAGCCCAGTAATGCTATCTATGAAGCAGAACTGTGTACTAAAAGTAATTTTAAAAATGTAAGGACTAATGCTGCAGGAATACAAACCAAATCTCTGCTATCTGAAAGTTCCTTTAGCAATAGAGAGGACCATAAAATAAACGAAAGACACTAAATTTTAGATCTGACTAGAAAGGTCTCCTTCAATAATGTGAAAGGTTAAATAATTGAGTTAATGCCTAGAAATGTCAGTAGGAAACCAATTCTGCAGAGTTAAAATGGAATGAGATTGCATGGTATCTGGTTGGATAGCACCACCAGGAGTAGGGATCTATCTGTCTCGTGAGACAGTGGAATTATGCTAAGTGAGACATCAGCCTGTTGAACGTAATCCTTGCTTGAAAGATGAAGTGAAACTGGAGTGACCTCTCCAGGATGCAACAGATAAATTACATTATTCCTGATTTCTGTGCTGCATGATTAGGGAAGACCTGGGAACAAATAACTGTAGGAAGCCCAGGTTTTCTAATTAATGCAAGTATGCATTTTGCACATACTGTCCTGTGTGAAGGCTGCCATTGTGAATGGGTCTGGAGGAAGACCAGGTTTATTCTCTTCTCATTCTTTGGCAAAGCTGGAGGCTTTCTTCAGCATCACAGGAGCTGGTCAGGGAAGATTCTGGTCCTTGGGTTTGGTTAGTGGTAGGAGTACATTGGCCTTTTCTGTAAAACCAGAGATGGAACATGTGTTAAAGGGGTTAAAATCAGGGGTGTCAAACTTAATAGGTGCCCCAGGCCTTATTTTGACTGCAGGGCTGTTTATAGGCCAGAATCAGGCAAGGGCATGAAGAAGCTGTCGCAGAGATGGTGGATCTGCACTGAGGCATGAGGAAGGTGCCACAGCGATGGCAACTCTGACTCTGGACCAGGGCACAGGATGCAATAGCAGCTCCATTTCTAGATTCAAGCACACAGCAGGAGCTTCAGCCCACATTGTAGCAGCTCCAACTCTGGCTCCAGCACAGGGCATGTGGTGGGGGCTGGCAGCTGGAGAGGTAGGGCTGCAGCAGTGGTGACGGGTGAAGTGGGCAGAAGGTGAACGGAGTTATTTCAGCCCTTTCTTGCCCTCCTGCAGCCAATCACCATTCCATGGCCGGCCACTCTCCCCATGTATACCGGTAGTCCAGTGGGCTGGGTAGGGTGGTCTATGTGCCGTGGATCTATGTCACAACCTGTATGTTTGGCACCCTTGGGTTAAATTTATTTGACTTGTCTTTACCAGTTCTTTTTAAGGAAAAAACTTTAGAATACACTAGTGCAGGGGTTGACAATGGCATGTGTGCTGAGTGTGGCACGTGAGGCCATTTTGCTTGGCACGCCGCAGCCAGCCCCAGCTCCGGGTAGCTGCTGCCAGCGATGGAGCCCGGGCTGCTCCCAGCAGGGCTTGCAGCATCCCAGCTAACTGCTGGGAGCAACCCGGGATCACGGCTGGCAGCAGCAGCTCCCCAGAGCCGGGGCCAGCTGCAGCCTGGAGGCTCCAAACAGCTTGCTGCAGCTGCCCAGAGTCCAGGCTGGCTGCAAACAGCTGCTCCGGGTTCATTACCTCCGTGCCAGGAGTGGGTGAGAGATTGGGGCTGCGCTGCCTCAGGCCCTGCCCCCACCCGCCTGCTCCGAGGCACGCCTGCTTGCGCCGGTGCAGAGCTGATGCCAGAGCCTGGAGCCTGGCACAGCTGTTTGGAGCCTCCTGGCTGCAGCCGGCCCCAGCTCTGGGGAGCTGCTGCCAGACAGGATCCCAGGCTGCTCCCAGCAGTTAGCTGGGATGCTGCAAGCCCCGCTGGGAGCAGCCCAGGCTCCAGCAGCTACCCAGAGCTGGGGTAGCTGCTGGCAGCCACAGAGCCTGGGCTGGGGGGCAGGGGCTTTGGTGGGGGGCAAGGAGCAGTAGGGCTGGGGGGAAGGGGCAGCAGTGCTGGGGGCCAGGGGCTTTGGGTGGGGGCCAAGGGGCACAAGCAGGACAACCTGTCATGTACCCCTTTCCTCTCATCTTGTTTTTCTGCCATGCCGGCACTCGGGCACCTTCCAAGGTAGGCATTATGGTGTTTTTCGGCACTCTGGCCAAAAAACGTTGCCTACCCCTGCGCTAGTGCAAACTTGTTGATGGTATGTTTGCATCAACCTTTAGCATTGTGTATCAGAAACACATCCCTATTAAATTGAAAAGGCATTAGGAATAATTTCTATATCACAGATTGACTTTGTGTATTACTAGTTCTATAGGACTCTTCCCTTAAGGGGAATTTTATTTTTAATTTAGTTGGAAAGAACTCTCTTGCGTACTGGCAAGTTCCATAGAAGGAACTCTCTTACATACTGCTAATAAGATGTAGAGTATACCAGCATAGACCTTGGTAGTTTGAATATACAGCAGTTAGTCAACCTTAACTTTAACTGCTGAACAACTGCCATATTAAGAAATACACCTGCTAAGTGGTAGTCATGACACAGGCTGATGTATTTCAACTGATTTCTTTGTTGTCTTCTCTTGATATATAGGCCAGTATATTTAGTGTTTGAGGAAGTAGTAGAGAGTAACTATGTATATCTATGCGTGTGTGTGTGCACGCACGCTTAGCTACATAATCTTGGTTGCTAATTAAAAAAAATTCCTTTTCTTAGCCAAGGAGTAAAATGGAAATTAAATTTCCAGAGTATTTAGTATCCAAAAAGGAAAGTACAATGCCAGTAAAATTTACAGGTGCTTTCCACCCAGGAGAGGATTTACATTGTTTTGAAAGACTAGCACTTTGGAGGGTGTTAATGATATCTGTTCAGAGAGCCAGACGTTATGGGACTAAATTCAAATCTAAAGCAGTGACGCTGAGGCTGGCAACTCGAGACACCAAAAAACTTGGGATGGCAGCTGGAGACACCAAAAGAAGCTGAAGGCTGTGAGGCTTAGGACATGATTGAGCACACAGGGCAATATTTCTGCTTTAAAGAGGGCTACCAAGATAAATGCGTTTGCCCAGGTTTATGCAGTAGGTAGTAAATTCATAAAGCCTGAGGCAGAATTGATCCAAATTGTGCAGTTTTCTGTAAATGATGTATTTTAGATCAGTAGTGAACAGAACACACATTAACCCTAGAAGGGGGGACATGCAGGCTGCCTATCTTAAACTAGGTTCTGCCATTTTTAAACCAGTCTGTGTGTGCCATACTTCTGCTATGGGTTTCGATTGGTTTCTGATCACTTATACTGGTAAAAGTGTAATGTCTGTACTTGGCCTAAGAGGGGTGACTGTAAAGGGAGGATGATCATTCTTGGTAGTTCTATGTCAGGTATGCCAGGTGCCTGTGTCGCATCATCAAGGCAGTCAGCATCTGGCTATTACTACACATCTATTACAGTATGTTATAGCTTGACTGCTGTGCAAAAGTGGTTCAGTGCTGCAGCTGTGGTTTTTCTAGAAATATTTGATAATTGGTTTTCTAGGCACTTTGTTACTTCTTACAGAAATAGGAAATACTTTTTTTAAGTTGCCAGTTGTTTTTTTTTCTTAGAGTCTCACTTCAACCTTTGTCCTTTTCTTTATAGATAGGATGGCAAATAAAGTTTGTTACGCAGACCTGCAGCCTGAGGTGTATATATACTCTTCACCCTTCTAAGACAAGCTGTATGCTTAAGATGTTTCTAAAACCTGGGAGTGGGGAGAGAGAAGGAGGAGGGATGGAATTTAATATAAATTGTGAATTTGATTTGCATTAGCTTTAGAAATCTAGGCCATGTTACCTTACTGTATCAGAGTGCAGGCATCATTTGAATGAGTGCTATTCAATGAAATGCACAACCTTATTGCACATGAGCTACAATGCTAAAATGAACAGTAATGGTGGCTGCTATAGTTTCAAAACAAATAAATGACACCATTGCCTGAATTTTTTGCAAAAAACTAACCACGTGTAAAATTATACTAGGGCCCTCCAAAACAGCATGCTATGTCAATGAGATTTAGTGATTTGGAGAGAAAGAAATCAACTTACACTAAACAGAAAAAATCTTGCATACGTATATTGATATGGACAGTACCTGGGGTCAGAATATAAGTTTGTTCTTTGTTACTGAAACCTAGTATCTGAGTTTGGCCTTTTGTTCTAGGGTATCTGCTTCAGACTTATCATCTTGGGGTTTTGCTACAGTGTCCCATCTTTAGTGCACATTGTAGGACTTCAGTCAGTGTATTGAAGAATTTTAGGCTTAAATTTGCTCAAGCATTAAGGTCACTATATAGAGTTTGAAATACTTATTTATGTCTTCAGCAACTGTATACGTATTTGTTTTAATTGCAAACAATTTGTCTTAAAATTTGCAAGGAATTGTAAAAGTTCTGGGGTTTTTAAAACACATTTAAGATTCCAGAAGTATAGTTGTACCCATGTTAGATTTGACTTCAGCCCTCTGAAATAATAATAAAGAGGAAAATATATGAACTGTTGGCAATGTTTCCTAAACAAATAAGTGAGACCTTTGACTTCAGTAATTGTGTTAGCAATGGTTTACTGTGGTTGCGGTATTTATTCCTTTACTGGCTCCAGCACAACTTTATACTTGGGAGGTTTCAGTCCAAAGATGTCCATTACATTTGGTTGAGTTGCTTGGAAATGAAATATGGCTTTTTCAAAAAAGTGCTTTATTATGTTCTTGCTAAAATGTGGACCTTTTTTAACCTCTCTCAGACTTGAATATCAATGAGAAAAGTGCCTTGGGCATTTTAAAATAAACTAGATTAATAAACCACTTCTAAGTGAAAACTGGCTGATGATGCACTTTACTCAAGTTACCTTGAAAAAGTAGTATAAATATTTAGAAGATTTTAACTTTGAGTAAATGCAAATAATGACACTGCAACTGTTTGACAGTGGTGTTTGTCAATATTTATTCTTCCTCTTTGCCCACCTTCTTTGTGCATATGTTTGTGGTCAAGTGAACAGCTACATTACTGCAATGCTTGAAAAACTTATGTGCTATTTGTTGCATGGCAAAAGACTTGAAATCTAATTCTGTAACTGATGAGTATTTTTTTTTTTGGTTTGTTCCCCCAACTTGACTACAGCATGTGCAGTGGTAGATGTCACTTCAGGGTCAGAGTTCAAGCTACTTTTTTTTTTTTTGATTGACTCGTTGTTTCTTTGCAACATTGTATTCACTAACGCATGGGTGTCAAACTCATCTGGCCCTGTGGGCCAGATAAGTGACCCAGAGGCAATCCACAGGCCAGGCTGAGCCAACGGGCCACTGGATCCCAGACCCCCTCCCTAAGCAGCGGGGGCAGGTCCTGCATGTGGCACAGATTCCAGATTGGCTAGAGTAGGCACAACACTGTACGCAGCACTGCCAGTGACTGATCAAGGACTGTGCCACACTTAGCGCCTGTTCCAGTTGGTCCAAGTTCTGGGCCAGCTGCAACGGGTGCCACATATAGTGCGTGTCCTGGGCCCTGCCCCTGGAGCCAGTCTGGGTCAGTTCAATCCATGGGGCAGCACCCAGGGCCAGATAATGGGGTCCACAGGCCAGATCCAGCCTGCAGACCACATGTTTGATACTCCTGCACTAAACTGTATGCTTTCATGGGATACTTAATTTTTTTTTTTCCCCAACAGTGCTCTGCTGTGAGATAACACCTCGATCTTGTTTGCCATTGGACTTCTGATTTTTCCTGCTATTTTAAGATTCTAAATCAGTGTGAAGAAATCCGTAAGTAGTGTATTGTTCTGGTATGAGAAGTACAGGTAACTCCAACTTAGTGCTCTTAACTGGGTCCTGAAAAACAAAGTGTTAAGCGGAACAGCATTAAGCAAAACCTGTCTTCCCATAGGAATGAATGTAAATAAATATAATTCATTACCTGGTAGCTCAGGGCCAGTTTAGCTGGTGCCATGCTTTTGTTGCCCACCAGGGCCCGGGCTGTGGAGACGGTGCTGTTGGTGGTGGTCACGGGCACAGTCACGGTCACTCCAGGCCAGCTCCCCCTTCTCCCCGCTGGCACAGCCCAGCCTGGTTCCATAGAGCCCCTGCCAACCCAGGCCCCATGTTCCTGGCATCCCGCCCTGGGCCCCTCACTGGTACTGGTCCTGGCCCCAGGGCACCGATGTGGGCCCTGCCCACCCACTCGCTGCCATTTCCCCACCTTTCCTCCCATTGCCACTTCTCCCCACCCCCCTGCCAGCCACTCCCACACCGCATGCTGGAGCATTATAACGAAACTTGCTGAGCACTAAGTGGAATCAGGTATAAATGTAAAATGAGCAGTATAATGAAATAGCACTAAGTGAAAGAGCATTAAGCAAGGGTTGCCTGTACTCCATTTTTTAAATGGTAGTGGGTAGTGTCTTGAAAACAAAACAAAACAAAGATGATGCTAATTAAACTTGATACTGTGCACCTCTCAAGTGAGAGAATCAGTCTATGCTTTTATAATCAAGCCACAGGTGGCAGACTGAATTACTTGCACTAGTTGGCGTTTAGCATAACACTGTATTTGAACTTGAAGAATATTGATTACATAAATTATATTAATTGTCTTCAAATAACATTGTACATCTTCAGACAAGATTATGTGAGTAAATGTGATGTCTTGTATTAGACCAACTGAATAGTTGGAAAAATTGTTCTTTACAAGCTTTGTAAATTGGAAAGTATAATTCTTACAACTATTCAGTTGGTCTAATAAAAGATATCACATTTACCCAAATAACCTTAGCTCTCTATGTCCTTAGACCACCATGGCTCAATACTGTACGTCTTCATCGCTTGCAAATAAAATCCAGTGAAAATACTTTCCTACCTAAGAAAATTCTACAGTTTAATCTGGAGTTTTTCATAGCATCTTTTACTACTACAAAAATGTATGACGTATAGAAGGGGAGTACAGCATTGTGGAAAAGAGCAGTTAATTTTAGAATGATTGGTGTAACGCAATAGAATTTGATAACTCAGAACGGACTATTCCCAATAGCCTTTACAGATAGGAACTCGTCATTAATATGTGACTATACTGGTGTTAAGAATTGCTGTTTTTGTAATTACATGTACAGTTTTGACTGTCAACAATACAAAAAATATCTAAAGGCTGAACAATTTGAGGTTTTAAAATATTCTAAGTTTCTGCCAAATTTTTGACTCTGTGTTACTAAATTGCCAGAGAGAGTATCACTTCTAGGTTAGATTAGTATATTTAGTTTGCTCTGTCATATTTATTATTACACTAGAATGTTGTAATGTTTTTGAAGATTTAGCTTATCATTTATGTTCAATTAAATATATAACATCTCTTTAGTGCATGTAGATCATTCTAAAAACTACTAGTTCTTCTGTTTTGTAAACATTCCTATTTCTGGACATGGCTCAGTGGCTTACTTCTGCTAACAGAAGTCTGTGGGTTTTATAAACCTGTTTGTTCAGTCATGGCTGTAAAATCATTGAGTGCTTTGACGGGACAGATAAACTTTTGTTTTTTGTCATAGTAGATTTGACACACTTAGTTGTGTCCTGACTCTTCAGTTTCCATTCCACTGTTAACTCTGTTACTGATCTGTAGGATTCACAGCTGTAACTTCCCCATGCTCTTCAGTGGTGCCTTCCTAGTGCCTCTTTGAGAGTATCATTACATTGCTTCCTTTACTCCTCTCTAGTCAACATTCAATCGGTGAGATGTTTGGAATTCAGGGCATAGGCTTGAAAGAATATCTGTAAAAAATTCCTTGATCTAATGGGAGTGATTGCTCTTCAGTATTCAGATTCAAAACATGGTGCAGATTTTCCACAGTTGTTCCTTTTGTTGAACTTCAAACCCCAAACTCTTCTTGTACTAATCCAACTAAGTTTATGTATTCGATAAAGACTTTAGGACTTTGTAGCTGTTGGCAGCAAGTGTTACAAAAACAGGAGTGTTAGCATATTATGCTTTCATGTCCTTTTTCAAAGTCAGCATAACTACCCTGCATCCAATTCAGTGCATATCGTGTTTGAGGGACTTTTCCCCCTTAGGACTTAGTAGATGCCCTTGGTAGGCTATAACAAGGGGTTACTATTAGAACATGCAAGGAAGCACATTGAAAGTTTTCCATCTTTTGAAACAACTTGGGTGAATTAGAAATGCTGCCATTTTGCTTTTTGGCCCATAGATTGGCATGGTAGGGAGTAACATAGAATTTTTTAGGCTAGCTGTTGCTTCTGTGGGAAAGTTTATATTGCTTATTGGTTAACTGTTGACAAAAAGTTGCAGTAATATTCCCCTTTGTTCCTTGCTTGGGCGGCAGTAGTTTAGGTTTGTTAATTTTTTTGGTAGGACAGTAGACTGCAGAGAACACACGGTAGATCCATCTTTCTCTCTTTAGAAGGCAATTCATACTCAATGATGGGGAATAGGGAGCAGGGCAAAAGTCCAGAGTAGCTCATTAGGGCACAGAGTTATAGAAAAATCTATCCTTGAGCAGTGTCAGTTGTAAATCTCAAGATTCTGCTCGTCTTTCATGCAACAGTAATTAGTAGAGAAAAACAAGTAAAGGCACAATCCTATAGCTACCTGTTCAGCAGTGGCATGTACTGTGGCAGTCTAGAGGTTCTTCAAGCCATCCACTTGAAGCATTGGCCAGTTCATTATGAATCCAGAATTGGCAAGAAAGCTCTTCTAGACCTCTTAGCAATCAAAAAGTGACTGAGTTGTTAGGAAACTGGAGAAAACCCTCTGATTACTAAGATACCTGACAGCAGTAACATCTTGTATAGCCTGTCAGAGGCAGGCCTCTGTGAGAAATAAGCCTTACTGACTCTGTGAGAAATGAGGATGAAATAATGCCTGAGTTAAAGCCTCATGGTACCCTGCCCCACAGACTGAGCTAAATAAAACACACTCAGATTGTGGGTCAGCCACAGCACACCTGTTCTGACTCTTAGTTGAGATGAAAGGGAGAACCTTCTTGACATGGAGAAATAATTCAAGGAGATGACTTAGACTGTTCAATAAACTGGTTAATTGTGCCGTTACCTTAAGACAAGCTACACATGCAAAGTACTTACTACACGATAAAAAGCTCCAACCAGCTTATAATGTTAGACCCCAAAAATGTGCTTTAACTTTATAGGTAGTTGCTATCAAGTTTTAATTTGCAAATGTAGCAGGGTCTCCTGAGCACCCGGGAGCCCCGTCAGCTGATAGGACTCCCAGTGTCCGGGGTGCACCATGCCCAGCATGTAACCCCTGGGTCCTGTGGATCAAGTCAGCAATGATCCCCAGGCCTAGGGGGTGGAGTGTGAAACTGGCTGCCTGGGGTGCATGGCGCACCCCTATGGCTGGGAGACCCTTGATTGGGGGGGCTCCCAGCTGCCAGAGTTTGCATCTTGCTGGTGCAAGGAGAGCCCAGGATCGGACTCCCCCTCTACCAGCAATACGGCAGGATGGATGGGTTCTAATTGCGCCTCCTGCCGCGCATGTATAGAGGGGGCATTAGAGATCTTCTCAGCAGAATGAACTTTTCATGTGCTAAATGGATTTCTCTATCCCAGTGGCTGGAGGTTATTTCCTTTCTAGTTCCCTTTACAGAGACATCTTATTATTTCAGGAAGTTGGGACCTTTCTCTCTCTGTCCCCTTCCCTGGCCTACCTGTAACAAATTTAAAACTCAGTGGCCTAGACCTGTGGGGTTAATTTCTCCACCCTAACAACTATGAGAAATTGGGAAAGAAAGATACAGGCCTCAGGATAAAGAGTAACGTACTCTCAGCTCCGGCATCACTTCTCTCCAGAGAAAATTTCTAAGGCTTTGCTGTAATGAATAAAAAGGACAAAAAGGTGGAAAGAAGCTTCCCTTCTCTTCTTGTCAACCAGAATGAAGGCTCTAAAAGGGACAAAGGGCCCAGAAATTGCAGAGGGCCCTTTATATTTTATCTTCCTAGGACACTTCTGGCCTTGGGGACAGAGCAACAGTGGAGGAACTTGAGAATTGTTTTTCTTTTAAGGGAGAAGGGTTTGAAAGCTTTGCCAGAAGTATTCCTAAGAACTCCTGAAAGCCTTCTCAAAAGTGTGCTCTTTCTCCAGATCTCCCTTGACAAACATGGGAAGAAGTGGAGGAGATGGTTCACCAGCTTTAACCCAAAATTAAGTCTGCTATTTTAATAGTAAAACCAACAAGTTTATAGCTCTCACAATACAAGTGAAACCTGAGGCCTGGGAAGGCCCAGCCTCCTGAAAATTAGGTATTGTAAAATCTCTTTAGTGATTAGAGAATTACCATAATAACCTCTTTAAATAAAAATAATTAAAAAAACATCAAATGACCCGAAGAGGCCATGTAGCTCAAAAGGAAGGGTAAGTCCTGCTATGAGGTTTGGCAGTCTTTTGACCTAGGAACAAATAATGGGAGGGATATGCAGCTAGCTGACTGAAAATATTTAATGACATGCAAGGAAAAGAAGATGCTACAGGAAAACCTTCTGGTTTATACAGGCAAGTATGGCTATAAAGTATGTCTGTACGGTCCAATTCCCTCAAACCAAAGGGAAGTCCTGGGAGTTTTTAAGTGTTGGGTCAATATTATGTTACAGAAAATGTTCTGGGCTTTGCTCCATCTTCTTGCTGTGCTTCGTGTGCAGGCATTGTAGAGATCGACACCGGTGTTTTTAAACAGATTCTTGTCGAACCCGTCGTTCAGGATTGAGGCCTTGAATTCCCACGTAGTCGCAGACGCCAGGAGGGAATGTTTCATTTCTCCCTGTGGTAAATGGCCTTCTACACGTGTCATGTAAATGACGGACATATCTCAGCCTTACAAGCAATGTGGTGTTCTTGTATGCTGCTTTATCTTTTGGCCCAACTGCCTGTCTAAAGGTGTTTTCGTGTGCTAATTTCCTAGGCAGAGGGAGATTCATTTTATACCCTTTCTAAGACTTGCTGCTCATCTTCCTGAAAAGATTTCACGAAGAAACTATTTACAGCTCAAATTCTTTGGTACCATAACATGGTTTTGCCAGCTCCATGAGGAGCTGCTTGACCTCATGTAGTCGATATGAGCTTTACAGTCATTTGATTTTCAGTCATGTGTGTCAGGGCTGCAATGTTTCTTATTTATGTAGTTCTGTATGTCCTTTCTCTTTATGTTTTTAATATTGTTCTCTAGATTATATATTTTCAAGGATCCATTGTGGTTTCTCTCATTGCCAAGGAGTACATGGAGGGCCAGAATGAATCTAGATGGGAAGGGGTTAATGGAGAAACCTCCATGTCAGCCCCAAAAATGAAGATGTCCTAGGGAACAATTTCATTCAGCATAAATGGATGCAACTAATGTTAGTTGGCTCCTGATCAGAGCAGTTGGGTGCATCACACAAGCTAAGTCTCAGCAAAGATTGACTAGTGCTGTTTGGTGGCACTTTAGCAGTGAATCAGAAAGGAAGCATCAGGTTCTCAGTGGAGTTATGCACATCTAATTTATCTTCCTGAATAAAAAGAGCCTAGACAAAGGCTTATCACTGGGGGCACATATACCCTCCAGCATACTTGGGAAGGCCCTAGGGAATGTGCGGGTGGTCAGGCACACAGCGCCGCTTCCCAGGAGGAGGGCTAGGGTGGGGTGAGGGCAGTGACACCCTTCTACAGGCCACAGAGGTGCTGCATAGCTGGTTGGGTGCTGGGGGGAAGCTTGCATGCGACGGCAGCTGCTGCACACCCATGCCACTGCTCCATGTCCCGTCATGTGCCACAACCCCCACCCCCTCCGCCCCCACCGCCTCATGTCCAGTTGCCAAGGGTACACTTATTTTAAAAAGTTGAAAGCCCCTGCAATCGAGTATAATATATACAACATAATAAATTGTATTCACAAGTGCATCACAAAGAGGAAATAAATATTGTAGTAGTAGCTGGTTAAGCAGGAAAAAGATGAGAAATAAGAGTCTACATGGTACCGTGCCTTTGAAAGAAGAGTTTAATCCTGACTTGTCTATATGTCTCTGGGCCTATTTTCACCGAGATGCTGAAGTTTTTCTTTAGATGAAGAGAAAAATGGGATACATCCGTGATTGTGCACTTTCTCCCTTTGCCGGAAGAATGCAGTCTTTCTGTTCACAAGGATTACTACATTAACGAAGAAAAACAAAAGTGAGTTGGAGATCATCAGGTAAAATGGACTATCCAGATGCATTCATAATGCATTTTTAGTTGGGGTAGGGGAGGAAGGATCCCACAAACTGCCCTTTCAAGGACAGGATGCATATGGAAGGGCCTGCTGCATAGGTGGCGCCAATTAAAGGAATGGCAAAGTAAATTTATTCACAGGATGTTATATGAAAGGCTTAAACCGGTAACAAGTTTCCAGTGCGCTAAATAGAGAATAAGAAAATAATTCTTTTCTCATCCAGATATAAGATTATTTACTCTGCTCTGCTCAAAACCACACCAATTAGGAGAATTCCCTCGGGGTAACTAAATCTTGTATTAAACATCCTAATGAAGCCTGTTTCTGAGGGTTATCATCCTGGTTTCAATCATTTCAGTAACATCCTAACAGGGAACACAGGTACTGCACCTCCAGTAAAGACAATTATGCTAAGACAGATGTTATTTAAATGTAGAACTCTGTTGCGATGACCTTATTCATTTCTGGTTTTTTACCTATATATAAAGTACCTCAAAAATGTTAGGCACCCTGCAGGTTCCAGCTGTAAAAGTTGCCTTTCAAGACTATATTGAATCCAGAAAATCGGTCCTTCAACTTACAAAAGCTCTCATTAATTAGGGAAGAGAGCAAGTTGCAAGGCCACAATTATTAAATAGTTGTATTGATACATTTCAAAACATTTCTAAGGTGGAAACTACCTTTTCCCTTGTGCTAATTTACCCATAGTTCTGGAAACCTCCCATCTTCAAGCATAATGCACAATGCATAGAATTGTAGGATGGCTGCCTTGTCGTGATTTTCATGCCTTTATCAGGGTAGATAAAAATCAAGCTTTTTTAAAAGATCAGAAAACTGGATTTTTTATTTAAATCAGATTTTTTGATTTAATCATATTTTTTATTTTTTGTTAGGATGCTTTAAAAAATAAATTTAAATTTTTAAACAAAAAATATGGGCATTTAAAAAAAAGAATGGATCAAGCACTATTTCCAGCTCATTTTCTAGCCAATATTCTCACTACTTGGTACCAGGGTCAATCCTTAACTGCTGAAGAAGAGGAGTTGGATTTGATATGGGCATCCAGCAATCATCCCTCCATAATACCCACTATAATAAATTTCAGGGATAAGGATGACCTATTCAAGAAATATGTTTTCTGATGAGGTTTTAAAGAAAGTCATACCAGTGAACTGATGGAAATCACTTAAGCAGCTGGATCCATCAGAGACTATTGAAGTGATAGTCCAGCTTTTAACAGCAGTAGCTTCTAGTAGGTGTAGAAAGAACATTTTCTTTCTTTGGACTAGTTCATTCCAAATTGAGAAATTGCTTGGGAACTGAAAAAGCAGGAAAGCTTGTCTTTTTTTTTTTCATCTGAGTAAACAGGAAGAAGAAGATGAAGACTGAGTGTGCTGCATGTTTCTTGTTGAAGAAAAATATCTGAAATACTTAAGCTTGTTTTAGTTGAAACCACTTTAAAGGTTTGTTGTTTTTGGTGAAAGTTGTTGTCTGTTGTTGTCAGTGTGGCAAAAATATCCTGCAAATATCCATAACTAATCTAGTGAATTGGAGATAATTCACCTCCCAGTGACTTCACAAGTATCTGCTTCAGTTAGCTTTGGTAAATAAAATAATCAAATCCTAATTCAGTTTTCTGATGTAGCTGCAAAATTAACCTGAAAAAAAATCAAAATAAATCACTGCTTTAAAGTGTATCGTGTGTACCTTCTAAAATAAAACCTATAAAAATAAAAATTAAAAATAAAATCTCTGAGTTGTGAATAATATGTATTAAGGTTATATCAAACAACAAGAACGGACTTTTTGTAGACAACAATGATTAAATCGAGGCTTCCTGATCAGTAATTTAAATCATGATTTAAATCAGTTTAATTTCAAACCCACCCAGGCCTTTATTAATTTTTTTTTAATTTCCAAATGCAAGTTATGTATTCCATGCCAATGTGGAAAGACTTTTGCATACTTAGTTCAACTATTAACTGATGCATAAATAACAAGTGTGTGTGTGTGTGTGTGTGTGTGTGTGTGCAATACATATCATATTCACTTGCATGTTGGATGCATCCTCTTTCCAAAAAAGAGGTGTGTGTCTTAAGCAGGGAAGCTGATCTTCACTAGAATAGAAGCATAGAAGAGTAGAACCATGAAGACACTGTACTGCACAGTGGCTGCCCGGTTCTCTTTCCCTGCCAGCAAGCAAGAGCAGCACAGTCCACTGTTAACCTTTTTTACAGCTGCTTTCAAGTTGGAATCAGTTTTTGGTTCATCTTGAATCAGTGCATTGTCATTTTTATTTGTTTTTATTAAGTGAGATAGTAACATATGATTTGTGTATTCTATTTAAATATTAAACTTAATAAAGGCAATAAGACAGTTTCCCTCCATCATCCTTTGTTTCCCTCCTTTAAAAAATATTGCTGTTTGGCACCAGGTTGTAACGGACCTGTGGACTTTTCCTAGGAAAATGAAGAAAAAGACTGATTAGGACCCAACTGTGAATTTCCATTCTTTTAGCAGAAAGTCCTGTAGGCCCTACCCAACCAGCACAAGGATCCTAGTTCTGAGGGCAGCTTCAACTACTTCATCTGATGTTTTTTGTAGGCATGATATTTGTTTTTATGGGTTGTTTGGTAGTTGGGGCAGAATGAAAGTGGAAAGAAAATAATACTAAATATGGATCAGACTGTTGCTGTCTCTGGTGCTGACTTGTACTTGCAACTCACTTTTGGGGAAACAAAGGACCCTTCTACACATTACATCTCTTATGCAGTTACCTGGTTAATCACACTATTAATTTAGACTCCCTACATATGCAAATTAACTATGTGTAATAACTTTATAGTGGGATTCTAGCCAGCTTTAATTTGCATGTGTAGTCTGTTCTGCCATGGGTGGGACACTGCAGGTGTTGCACTCTCCCAGCTGCAGGGGAACACCACCCACCCCGAACGCTGGGATGCCTCAGCTGCTGCCATTTCCAAGGCACAGGGGTGCTCTATGGCTATTGGATCTGAGAGTGCCATCAGCTGCAGGACACTTAGCCCTGGCAGCGTGTGGGTGTAATCCCAGGTAGAGAGTCCTACAGCTGGCAGGACAGTCAGCTCTGTGCATGGGAAAAGGCTGGGGCTGAGAGTGGGAGCTTGCTATTTGCTGGTGCAGTGGGGTCCCCAGAATAGATTTCCCAGGCTTCCCCTGTCCCAGCAATAAGGGTTGATAAACTCTGATGCTGGATCCCACGTTTACATCTCCTGCCATGCATGTGTGATGTGGCAAAAAGCCCAATTGTGTGCTTCGCACATTGGATCCCATTGATTCTTTACCTGCATGTGTAGAGGGGCCCAAAGGCACAGCATAGTGTCTTGGCAGGTGTCCAGCCATTTAAAGGACTCCTGTTAGCTTCTCTCCTGATTTCAGGCTCTCAACAGGGTTGTAAAAGATGTTTTAACTGGTCAAGCAGTTCTAGATTCTTCAATAAACAGCCAAAGAAATGACAAAAGATAGGAGGGAAGGAGAATGATATGAGAGGAAATAACAGCAGCAGCAACCAAAGACTTGTGTGCTAGGGAATGGTAAGTAAGTAGAGGTGTTGTAGGGTTTGTTTGCTATACCTTAGAAAGACAGGTATTTTGGCAGTGTTATTGCAAGTTTCATTGAAAATACTTTAAAACAGATCATGTAGTGATGGCTGCTGTGTGCGTAAAACATTGACAATATTACCTAAGATTTCTAGTGGCTGAAACAGGGGGTGAGGAAAAGTTTATGGTAAAAGGAGGATTTCAAACTGGCACAGTGTAAGAGCCTATGTGAATTCCATTTAATTTATTTTACCACCAACTCTGTTTAGTGTCATCAGAAGGAGAAATTTGAATATGTTCTGTCCTAAATGGAGGCTATGGATTATCAGACTATTCCTGGCATGTTCACAACTCTAGTCACCTTGAGAGAGTCATTCAGTCTTTTTATGACAGTTCTGTAATTTGAAAATTGAATTACTTCAATCCTTCTTAGGATTTCAATATTTAATTCTTTATGTGAAGTGCCTAGATAATACATTAGCCTTACAGAGAGCTGTAAGTGATTGCTATCTATGAATTGGTTGATGATTATTTGTGGACAAAGGATCCAGTTGCCATAAACTGAGCATTGCTTGAATTGTAGTCTCTTTCTCAGTACTCATTGACATGACTTTCCAATAAGAATAAAGTCCTTCAATTCATTGCAGATATGGTTTCTTTAATACCTGTTTCCTTGAGCAGGTGTTAGGATACCTGTATGGTATTGGTAATAAATATTCATGTTCGCAGCAATAGCTATGTACACTGATTATATTTGCATGTGATGTGATGGCATCTGAGGGCTGCCATGATTTCATAGATTTCATAGACATTAGGGCTGGAAGGGACATCGGGAGATCATCGAGTCCAGCCCCCTGCCCAAAGGGCAGGAAGTCACCTGGGGTCATGGGATCCCAGCAAGATAAGCATCCAATTTACTCTTGAAGGTGTTCAATGTAGGTGCTCGAACCACCTCCGCTGGCAGACTGTTCCAGACCTTGGGGGCTCGGACAGTAAAGAAATTCTTCCTTATGTCCAGCCTAAAACGGTCTTGCAGGAGTTTGTGACTGTTCCACCTCGTCATCCCTTGGGGCACTCTGGTGAACAAACGTTCCCCCAGATCCTGGTGGTCACCCCTGATAAACTTATAGGTGGCCATCAGATCACCCCTGAGCCTACGCTTTTCCAGGCTAAAGAGTCCCATGGCTCTCAGCCTGTCATCGTAAGATCTGTTTTCCTGACCTCTGATCATGTGCGTGGCTCTCCTCTGGACTCTCTCAAGCTTCTCCACATCCTTTTTGAATTGTGGAGCCCAAAACTGGACACAGTACTCCAGCTGCGGCCTCACCAAGGCCGAGTACAAGGGGAGAATGACGTCCCGGGATTTGCTCGAGAAGCATCTATGGATGCACGCCAGCATTTTGGTCGCTTTACTAGCCGCAGCATTGCATTGCAGGGTCATGTTCATCTTGTGGTCAATGATGACCCCCAAGTCTTTTTCTTCTGTAGTGCTAACCAACGTAGCACTGCCGAGCCTATAAGGGTGCTGCAGGTTTTTCCTCCCAAAGTGGGGAACCTTGCATTTTTCGGTGTTAAACACCATCAGGTTCTCGTCTGCCCATTTGCTGAACTTGTCCAGGTCAGCCTGGATCACCCGCCTATCTTCTGGCATGGATGCTTTGCCCCAAAGTTTGGTGTCATCGGCGAACTTGGCCAGTCCACTCCTGACTCCAATGTCCACATCGTTAATGAAGATGTTGAACAGTATGGGTCCCAGGACAGAGCCTTGAGGGACCCCACTGGTCACAGGGCACCATGATGAGTGACTGCCATCAATCACAACCCTCTGGGTCCGACCACGGAGCCAATTTCCCACCCAGCAGATCGTGGTGGAGCCAAGGCCACAACTAGGCAGTTTGGCCAAGAGGTGATCATGGGATACCAGATCAAAAGCTTTTTTGAAGTCAAGATATATGACATCAATCTCTTCTCCCTTGTGCAGGTGATAGGTCACCTGGTCATAGAAGGAAATGAGATTGGTCAAACAAGACCTACCTGCAACAAACCCGTGCTGGCTATCCCTTAGAATGTTAGCCTGGGCCAGTCCCTCAAGGATGGCCTCCTTAATAAACTTTTCTAAGATCTTCCCCAGGATAGAAGTCAGGTCAGGCTAATGGGCCTGTAGTTAGCCGGATCCACTCTCCTCCCTTTCTTGAAGATCGGCACCACATTGGCCTTCTTCCAGTCTTTGGGCACTACACCAGAGCGCCAGGAGTTTTCAAAGATCCGTGCCAGGGGCTGGGCTATGATGCTCGCCAGCTCCTTGAGTACCCTGGGGTGCAGGTTGTCAGGGCCAGCTGACTTGAAGGTATCCAGCTTCTCAAGATGTTCCTTCACGAAGTCAGCATTGATGGAGGGTAGGGGATTCCCCTCACCCAGATTTCCCTGTCCCATAGCAGGCATGGGCATCCCGTGTGACTGATGAAAGACTGACGCAAAGTACCTATTTAATAGCTTGGCTTTTTCCTGGGCGTCAGTTGTCAGTTGCCCCATGTGGTTTTGCAGGGGTCTAACATTGCCCTTGCTTTTCCTCCGGCTCCCCACATATCTGAAAAAGGACTTTTTGTTGTCCTTGATGCCTGAAGCTAGTTGGAGTTCAGTTGCAGCCTTGGCTTTCCTGGTTTACTCCCTGCAGGACCGGACCAGCGCGGAGTAATCCTCCTTGGAGGTGAATCCCGTCTTCCATCCTTTGTAGGCTTTCCTTTTTAGCCACAGGAGGTCCGCTAGGTCCCTGGAGAGCCAGGGGGGCTGCTGTGCCTTCTTGTTGCCTTTCCTCCGTGTTGGAATAGATTTAGCTTGTGCACTGAGGATCGCTTCCTTGAGAAGCAACCACTCTTCTTGAACTCCCATCTCCCTGGGGTCACGGTCCCTGAGGGCCTGACCGACTAGCCTCTTGTGCTTGTCAAAGTCGGCTTTTCTGAAGTCAAGGACTTCTGTGTTGCTGACTGACTTGCCAGCTTTACGGCGGATGGTGAAGATGATCAGCTCGTGGTCGCTGTCACCCAACTTCCCATCGATCACTAGGTTGCTGATTAGGTCGTCCCCCGTAGCCAGTACCAGGTCAAGCAGCGCTTTGCCTCTCGTTGGCCCATAGACTTCTTGAGTCAGGTAGAGGTCATCCACGCATGAGAGAAAGCTTTGCGCCCGCTCAGATTTAGTTGAGTGATCTTCCCACGAGATGTCCGGGTAATTGAAGGCACCCATGACAACTAAGGTCCTGGAGCAAGCGGCCTCAGTCAGTTCCTGGGTGAACTCCTGGTCAAGCTCGGGACTTTGAGTGGGAGGTCTGTAGTAGAGTCCCACCATTGTGTCCCCTGTGCTGAGTTCCCCACGAATTTTTACCCAGAGGGTCTCTAGCTGTCCATGCTGGTCGCCAACATCAGCTTGCAGGGACATGTAGCTTTCCTTCACATAGAGAGCTACACCCCCACCCCTTTTTGTCAACACGATCCCTCCTGTATAGGGTATAGCCCTCTATACCCATGGTCCAGTCATGGGTGGAGTCCCACCAGCTCTCCGTTATCCCAATGACATCATATTTCTTTGCACTGAGCAGGAGGACGAGCTCGTCCTGCTTGTTGCCCAGGCTCCTGGCATTAGTGTACAGGCAGGCAAGTGTGCCCTTGGGGACTCTTGCCTTGCCCACAGATTGTGTCAGGGCTGGGGTAGGGGTGGGCTCCCTTAAGTGCCCCTTTAAGTGCCTTGGTCCACTGGCTTTGCAAGGGCCTTTCAGCGGGCCAGCAGGGGCAGTAGTCCCCCCATCCCCCAGCGGGCTTAGTTTAAAGCCTGGTGGAGCAGGTCAGCCAGCCTGGCTGAGAAGAGCCTCCTCCCCAGGGGAGAGAGGTGGAGGCCATCTCTTCCCAGCAGCTCGCTGCCTCTCTCTCCAAAGAGCGGGCTGTGGTCATGGAAGCCAAAGCCTTCCCGATAACACCAGCGCCGCAGTCTTTTGGTTCACTGCATGGATCCTCCTCTCCCTCCTCAGCCCATAGCCTGAGACTGGGAGGATCGACGAAAACACCACCCAGACCCCTAAGCCCCACTCCCAACTCCCTGTAGCGCCTCATGACCTGGCTGGGGGTGCTCCGAGCCGTGTCATTGGTGCCCACATGAATAAGGAGCATGGGGTAGTGGTCTGTGGGCTGGAGGAGCTGTGGGATCCTCTCCGCAATGTTTTAAAACCCTGCTTTACCATTCTCAGGCTTTGGCTCTAGCCTGCCTCGGACCAGGCCATTTTTATCACCTTTACTATCTCAGGCTTTGACCTTCTTGGTTCCCACCTGTCTGTCTTGCATTCTGCTTTTGCAGGGCTCAAAAGCCTCTGTGGCAGGGCACTGTTGGTGTCTGACACTCTTTAGGGCTGGGTCAGGCATCCAGCAGGTGCCTGATGGCGGCAGCCATTTTGAGAACCTAGAACATAAAGGTTGCAGTCTGCTGCTGCCAGCCAGGCAGAAACATTGCCTAGCTGAGCTGCAGCAGGAACAATCCTAGAGGTAAGGGCAAGAGCTTATGGGGATGGATAGGAGGCTCATGATCCTGGGCATGACCTAAAACTGCACCCTGCGGGGGATGGGTGACCTGGTGGGGCTCCTAGTGGCGTGGGAGCCCCCAGGAAATACCAGGCCAGTTACCACCCCAGTGAAAGGAGTGCCTTAACCCCAGCCCCCACATCCTAGTGGGTAACCTGGAAAGGAGGTTGGCAGGACCAAAGGGGGCAAGGTTCCCAGAGCGGTGAGGGGCAAGGAGCCCTGAGTTTGGTCTAGCAAGGGGTGTAGAGCCTAGTGAGAGGCAAGGAGCCCAGAGGCTAGGAGCCCCGACTGTGTGTGTGTGTGTGGGGGGGGGGGATCAAGGAGCCCAGTATGAGTGAGGGGCGTGGAGCCCAATGAGACAGGCTGGAGTCAGGGGCCGGGATATGGTTACCACATGTGGATACCATCTGCAAGGCTTGGGCTGTGGTGTAGGGGAGGAACAGAGCCACATCAGGGCAGTAATGGGCAGTCTCTCACATTATACCAACAGTTTATGAAAACAACAAAGTGGTGGCATGCAAAATCAGGCAGATTTCCCATAGAAATAGGTGGGCGGGCTGACATGAGTTCTGGCCCCGATCTTGTCACCTGTTACAGACCCACATGCCCCTTGGGCATGTGTGGCTCCTCATCACCCCTTTTAGCCACATCCAGTTCACTGGTTTAACTAGAACAAAAAGAGCAAACATCTACTTAAGAAAAAAAATCCTATTTTCCGCGTTCTCAGAGAAACAAGACTTGGCCAGTCCTCATATTGCCTCTGTCTTCAGTGATGGTCAGGATCTCTGTCAGCTTCTGTCTCTGGATCGCCTTCCCTGCAGGGTTTTTAAGTTCCCCAGAGCGTAGTCCCTTTAAATTAATTGTCTCTTTAGCTCCCACACAGCTGTGCCTCTTTAGTTCTAATGGGTGGCTTGCCCTGCTCCCCAGCTGCAACAGGGCTCTGCTGCCTGTGGTGGGAGGGGAAGGCACCCCGTTCCCCTTTAAGTCTGCTGGCATTTGCCCAACTTCTCCCACCTATTAATGTGCAGACTGCCTCTCTCTGGCCATCCGCTAACCTCTTCCATCAGGCTAGCCTCTTATCTTCCCCTATCTAGTAACAGGCTTTTGCAGAAGAACAAATTAAAACATTTCAGGATGTCATTTTTGTATTGGATTTTCCACTACTCCATTCTGTAGTAAGTTTTTAGTGTAAATACAACAAGGACGTAGTTTCTTTGCTTTAGTTATTTGAGTATTATTTTAAAATAAATCTTGACTGTGTATCTTGCTTGTGGACAGACTGCAATTATCCTGTGCAAAGATGACAATTTTAACTGATCTAGGAGTGTCTTAACTTCTTTCGGTAGAACTTGAAATTGTGTGCTTGGCTTCTCTCAGCAGTGCAGAAGCACAAATTTAAATACAATTTATTTAATGGAACTGCTCCTGAATTCAGTTTTACACGTGTACATTAAGTTACCTATAAGTGTTCTCATTTACCATGTGGATAAGAGGTGACTTGGACATTCTGAAGCCTAAAATAAGTTGGAACTGAAAGGTAAGCCTCTGCCTAAATAAGAGGCCTAAGTGCTGGAAAAATGTCCAAGTTTGAAAAGATGGCTAGCATGCTATAGGAAGATAAATAACTAGTCTCATGTCGAATTTGCCCACGTAGAAGTTGATTTTTTTCTTCCTTCCAATGCATGCATAGATCAAATCTTCTTAACACCTGGCTCTATAATATATGTCAATAGCAGGTCTTCCCTTGCCTTGAATTTTCTCTCAACAAAGTGAACAAAAATTGGAGAGGGATAGAAGGGTAGTTTATAATGGCCACCTATGTCCACTTATATCAGATCATGGCGGGAGCCTTGACCATGAATGCTGTCCCCAAAATGTTGATTCATTAACTGCAGCCTAATACTGCATGTTGTGGTCTGTGATAAAGGTAAAGCCCTAGAGGGTAACTCACCTGGGGCTGAAGAGGAGCTGGTGCGAGAGCATGCCTAGCTGTGGGAGCAGCGGGTGTGGAGCCATGGCAAGAGAAAGTGCCGCAGCAGAAGAAAAAACTTCAAAGGAACAACTGAGCCAGGAGGAGCCAAGATCAGTTCTTGTGCCAGCATGGTCCTACTTTATGGCCTCATGCTAGCGCAGATTCGCTGGCTGGCCTGCAGAACCAGGGATAAAAGCCCTGACAAACAGGGACCTGAAATGGGTTCCCCTGCAGGCACTTGGCATCCCAGCCAGAGCCATGTCGCGCAGAGGCCAGATGGTGGCAGCCCCTAAAGGGGAATGAGCAAGAGAGTGTGAGCCCAGAAGAGCACCATTATTTACCATGAGCTTATCTGTGGATTCCAGGCATCTCCCAGGCAGACTGGTTGGTCCCAAAGCCTATGGAGAGAAAAAAAGGGAGAGCTGTCCATGTCATGGCGACAACAAGCTAAAAGGATTGAGATCGACACTGGGAAATCGGGTAACCTTGGGACAGATAGAAGCTAAGTTGGTCCCTCTGAGGCCAGTGCCCAGTGAGGTGGACTGATGCCCATACACAGCTTACCACCTTGGATGGTCAAGCCGTGTACCAAGACAGTGACCCAAACCCAGAAGACGAGGATATGACATCATTGGTTGGCGCTAGGTAGGGTGGTGTAGGGAAGGTGGAGCCCCAAAACAGGAAGATTGACAAAAGGATTGAAGGAGGGGACCAGGCAGGACAGAACATACATCTTCCTCCCTACTAGATATATTTATTTCAGCAAAGTCATGGCAGGCAAGAACCACTGAGGACCCTCTGGAACCTGTCTCTATTATTGAATATCCTTCCCATGGAAAATGGAGACAAGCACCAGGTGCTCTGGTGAATGGCATGGTCGCTTACATGGTCAAACAAGGTTCCTGTCTTACCTGGCTTCCAGGAGCTATCTGTGAACTGACTATGAGGTTGCACCTAAAATCTTCATCCCACTTAAAGATTTTGCTATATCACTAATTCCATAAGGGTGATTGAGTAACTTTGATTCCTGTTTAAGTTGCATTCTAGGAAGCTTGCCAGTAGTCTGAAGTTGAACTTTTTAAAAGACTCATCACAGCCTGGAGTTGTGCATTTGTATACATCCAGGAAGCATTGTTATTTGCAGTAAGTGAAATATGGTAGCTTACTGTATGTTAAAGGTGATTTTAAAATACTTAACCCTGAGTTAGTAATTTTTTTTTTAGTCTTGAATACCTTGGGCAAATTGAGAGGGACCTGTAGTTCAGAAGTTATTTTGAATGTAAGTTCCTTTCTGTTAGGTCCCCTGAATCCCCATAAAGTGTTCAGTGCTGTTTTGTATACTCTCCATACCAGCAAAACACAGAACCAGGTTTTTAATAGAGTACAAGGAAACAGACTACTACAGCAAAGCTCATTTTTACAAAAAGCCTTTCAGGGAAAGCATTTTAAAAAACGTTCCTGGCTTTCTTACACAGTTAAGAGAGAGTTCATGAAATCCTGGACAGAATCAGTATTTTGCCAGGGTTGTGGTGACATTACATTAGAGCAGTGGAGGTCATACTTTTTGGTAGGTGTGCCATAAGGTAAGCTCCACACCCTCCCCAAGTGCCGCTTCAATCCCCTTCCTTTGCTTGCTTTGTTGCTCTGCTTTTTGCCCCCTGCCATACTTGCCATCATGTTTTTTGCTCTTGTCCCAATCTGCTGCATGCTACATGGAGCACTTGCCCATGTCACTTGTGTCATTCCTGCTGTTGGTTGGCCACCCCTGGTTAAGAGAATTGTAGGACAGCAGCCCTCAGAGTATGAGCTAAGAATCCCTGGCCCTGAAACAGAAGCAAGAAATTGCTTTTACACTGTTTCTAAAACTGTAATTATAGTACCAAATATTAACATGGTATGCAATGTAATTGCATTCGATGGACAAGATGAACATCTTGGGCAGTCTACTGTGTGAATGCAATGTCCAAGAAAATAGCACAGCACTTAATTGAAAGAACCAGGCAGGGTAGATGGAATCTATATGTTGAGTGACAATACCAGACTGTAGCTTATAGATTCAGAAGTTGACATCTGATGCTATACACAAGAAAAAGAAATTATATGCAAATAAGTTTTTAATCCCCCAAAACCAAAAGCTGTTCATATACTCTCTATAAACTTCTCTTACAGAAGTCCATTTCTAAATAGAGCTGTTATTAAATGTCACTATTTGCCTCATTTTTTTATTATTTACAAATACTACTGTGAAATGCATTCCAGATTCTTTGGCTTCTCATCTTGATACTTTTTGGCCATATGGGGTCCAGTTAACTTTACCTGACAAGCATACTATTTAAGTCTTTGAAGACTTTTCTGATAGTTTTTCACTCCAAGTATAAGATCAGATGGCTAGTTGGGTGTCTTGATCCATTTTTTTAAAGAGGAGAAATTGAAAAAGAGAGCAATCTGTTCCATTTAGCAAATGTTGCTCATGTTCTTTCAGACTGTTCATGTAAAACTGCTCAGAATTATTTACAGGACCTTTATATTCAAGAGGAAAAACAATGATAAGTATAGTTTGTGCCTGAACTGAGCTCTTGGGGCTCTTTTACACATGCTCCAGGGATGCTGGGGGTAAAGTGCCACTGCATCTCCTGTATCAGCTTCTTTGCATTAAAAATGGCAGCGTGGGCACTTGAACTAAAACTTGTTTGACAAGCTTTAGTTCAAGCGTAGCTGCCACTATTTTTAAGCACGGGGATGATTACTGGAGTACTCCAGAAGTAGTGATAGGATCTTTTAAAAATTATCTTAGTGTGTAAGTTTTTTGGGGCTTGACCACCATATTTTCCAACATAATGGTTAGGAGGCATGGCCAAAAACCAAATGCATAAGACCTTAAACTTGGCTTATGTTGCACACCATGTTAATACTTGGTATTATAAATATACTTTTATAAACAGTGTAACATTCAAGGAGCAAAGAATATAGGCTGTACAAGATGGACAACTTTTTGGAAATTCTAGACTCAGGAGGACTGGATGGTCCACTGTAATACTTGATTAAATATAAACTTCTACAATGACTTGAAGAAAAGGCTAGAGAATATTAACGTTTATGTTGCAGCATAGTCGAATGAGACTGGACCTCTTGCTCTACTTAATCTACCTGCAGTAAATAATAGTCCTTGTCCCAGAAAACAATGGATTTAAAGATGAAAAAGATTGCTGGCAAAAGAAATTGGACGGACTACTGCAGGAGGGTTTGCTAAAGTACTTTCTTGTCATGGCCAGATTCAATTACTTGAATGACAGGATTTCTTTGAAAAATGTCTGATCAAATGCTTGTAGTCTATAGGTTTTGTTTGTTTGTTTGAAGTCCTAATTTAGCCCATTACTTTTTACTCCTCACTTGCATACGGTTATGTCACTCCCACCTTTGTCTATCCTCAGCAAGTATTTTGCAGTCATTAAATGCTTGTGTTTGGCGTTTTTGCTTTTTTTGTTTAAAGTCTGCTGTTGTTATCAGATTCTCTTTTAATTATCTCTGGCATCTGAAACTATGTTGAGAACTGGTAAACTCGTACTTTTATTCATGTCCTGTCTTAGTGGTATCTCAAGTGCCTATTCCAATTCTTTCTTGGTCTTCCAATTGTATTCTGGATTAAAAAGTCCTTGTTATGTGTTTGATTATAGCAGTTGGACTGAGTTACAGATGCCTTTGTCCAGTTCTCTCTTTGAGCTTGTAACAAAGATTACTTGTCTCCAAAACAGTGGCGCATGTTATCTCCTTCCTTTTTTTCCTCCTTTCTTCAATGATTGGGCTACTGCCATTCCTTGTTTCATTTAGCTGGTTTATACTGCTCACCTGAAACTTTCCCAAGGTGTAATATGTGACTAAAGCCATGGATGCATTAATGGGCTATGCTGGGAGAGTGCCAGCTTGACACAAACTCTTCAACTGAGGTAAATCTCCTCTAACCTGGGAATATTTCCCCTTGTTCTAAGCCAGGGTAATTTCCTTCCATGGCAAGATAGTTTTTTTCCCCCTGAAACTAAGGTTTTGTTTGTGTGCACAGTTAGCTTTAGGCTTTTTGCCTTGAGGATCCCTCCCATGGAACATCTCCATTAGCTATGGCCAAGGGTAAAAGGTTCTGTAAGTAAATTAATGATCCTCTTAAAGGCTTCTTTAAATGTTTTATGTATTTCTACATTACATGAAGAATAGATTATGCTGTGTTCAGGCCTAGTAATTTGTGCACGATTTTTCTTTTCCGATGAAAGCTGTAAATTATTATAATGCTTGCTGTGTTGCATCTCTTGGAGGTAGGTCTCTTTTTTTGTAAATCTCCTGTTAAGGTTGGACATGGGGAGGAGGATCTGTCTCACGTGAAGTAGTAAATCTCTCTCTCTCTCTCTCTCTCTCTGTGTGTGTGTGTGTGTGTGTGTGTATATATATATATGCATACTGAGAACTTTATGCTAATTCTGGCACTTGTGAAGTCCTAATATATTTCCTGCATACACTTTCTTTCAAATCCATTAGACATAGTAATAAAGAAATGCATTTCTTGTCTGTGAAAATCATTTGTTGTAATGGAATTTTGAAAAGAAGCGTTGTGCTAAGCTAAGAAACAAAGGTATATACCAAATCCTGATTTTGCTCTACATGTCATGAATTGACAAAAACCATGCTTTGTATAATTCAATGGGTAACTATCAAATCAAATCAGAAGAAAGGTCCTAATAAAACATTTTAATAAGTAATTTAAAGCCCTTTTCTTTCAAGGAGAACTATTTCCACATCAAAGTTCACCCTCAAGGTCCAGCCACTCTTTCAGCGAGTCTGTTAGATGTTGTGACTGTTGTGATAAGAGGGGGAGGAAGGAGTATGTGGGTCAAGTTTTTCTCATGGCATTGCTGGAACAGTTAGACTGTTAAACTTAATCAAGAATGGAAAATACCACTGTAGATGGTGAAAGTTGAAGGAATTGCAAATGAAATGAGGCAGCCCTATCCCTAGAACCAGCTGCTGTTCCCAATACCTACATTGAATTCAGATAGAAATTTTGTCTGGGATGTTAGTTTTCTTTTGTCCCTTTTTCACAAGTACCAGAATATTTTAGACACAGGAGACTCCTACCCTCACTCACTTAGGAACTGAGGAGAATTCCCGTAAATTACTGGGACAGTAGTGAAATTGTCAGTTTCCCATGGCAACTCACTGATATAAAGATAGCATTGTCACTTCACCCGTGTTTGTGACTGAAGGGGTGAGGAAGAAGAGAACTAAATAAGCCTGTTGAACTATACACGGGTAGTGCACAAAATCACCAGCTGCTTTCGTAAATGAAGTGTCTCTCAAAGCTTCCTCTACTGTTTGCCAATGTGTAAGGGAGAGTTACTATCTAAAACATTTTTGTTTCAGTAATGACTTTCTTAAATATATGCAAAGTAACTTAGAAGCAGTGTAGATACCAAAGAATAGTAGCCATGTGTAAATTCACAAGCTGCTCTTGTTGATGTTTCAGGTAGAATAACTTGCATCACAACAACACTATATGATAATGTTCAGTTATTAGCAACCCCAGGTAAACTTGTTAAGTCGCTGTTGATCCAAAGGGGTGTACCAGTTTAACTTATTATTGAACTCAGGAACGCATTTATAAAGAAAAACCTTATTTTCTCACGTACTGCACACACTTTATACCCAAAAACCAGCTGCTAGAAATTGCACTGTGCATCATCTGCAAGAAATGGTAAATGTAGTAATAACAGTTTCTACTGGCTATGGCAAAGGTGAAAGTAAAATCTTCACACAACAGGGAGAAGAACAGTGAGCAGGCTTTGCTTGCTAGCTGTGGCTACCCAGTTACTTATTGCAAAGAAGGACTGTTTTCTCCTTCATTCTGCCTTTCAAGATAAGGTGAATATTATATTGTTGCATATTATATGCGAGAAAGTATGGAAATAAGAGGTGATATAAACCTGTAGTCAGTTTAACACTACAGACTATCAAAGCATGTGGCACATAAATTATTTTGATTAATAAAAGTCATGTATTGATAAGGAGCAGATGAGTACAGAAGGCATTTGTACGCATGTTTGTGTATCAGTGCCGGGCACTTTTACAAGCACCCAATGCTGAGGCGCACGCATTTGTATAAATGGTGAAATGCACGTCAGCACTGAGAAAACAGCGACACTGTACTTTTGAACTAAAACACCTCAAAGGTGTTACTTCAAAAGTGCACCACTGCCATATTCTCAGCAGTGACATGCTTTTCCCCATTTATAAAAATGTATGCGATGTAGCACCAGGCGCATCAGCTAACTTGCAAAGCCGACTTAATGAATTAACATGTTTGATTTCTGGCACATTAGAGCACAGCTGTGTATAAATGCCCATTACTAACAGTGCAGACTGCTTCTTCTGCTAGCACTTGGATATTCTTACTTATATTCAGGTTGATGCACGTTGGAGTGTGCACTCAGTCTCATAATGCTATCAGTACTTTGAAGATTGGTTCCCGTCCTTTTTTTTCATTTATTTGGCGCCTGAAGGTGGAGACTGGATACAGTCACTCATGAGTCACGTTGCACACATGAAGGCTTCTTTGTGCAGTCCTGTTACAAGTTAGGTAGCACGTACGAGCTAGCCTTTGGCTTAGCTGAGGATTCTTACATTTCCACTTGTGACAAAAGTTAGTGAGCTATCTTGTACAAATATAATTGCTGAGTCTTACAGAGGATAGGATTAGTGATTGGAGTACTGTCAACTTGATGTGTATATGAATATTCAGACTAAGTGAAACGGTTATCACTCCCCCCTTGTCATTTGGCATATACATGAATTAGAGTCAGATGATCGAGACTTTAGAACTAGGTGGTGGTGACTGACATGCACATTTAGTGGTGCATAAGGGAATAAGTGGGAATAAAGCAGAGAGATACTTTTCCACGGGGTTTAATATAACATACCATCTCTGACACATTGATCTCATCTGTGCCTGTCTAGGAGTTGATGTACTTAAGTTGCACTCCAAAATTAAGTCAGCCTGCAGTTTTAGCTGCAGTTCAGAGCTGATTGTAGCCTGGTGTTCTAGACAGGAAAGTCAATATGACAAAGCATAGCTAGTAAGGTCAGCATGAAGGAGTTCACATGAGTCTCATGGTTTGACAGATTGGAGAACTATGCATCTTTCAGCTTGCTGAGCCAGGTAGAAATGTAGAAACTACAATTAGAAATGTGTACTAGTCTCATTACTATCTATAAGTGCTGAGACACTTCTCCAGTCCAGTTTGAACTGAGAAGAAGTTTAAACAGGTAGATTTTCTTTCAGTCTAATCCTGTTGTGTTAATCTTAGTTTAAAATAGATCACTTTGGCTCTTTTCAGCCTGCCTTGAAATGCTATGCAGGACAACACCATTTTGAAAGAAACCTCCAGAGAAGGAAGTTAAAAGGAACCTTATTCAGTTGCAGTCTCTTGCATGGTGGGAACGCCTTGGCGCTGGAAGGACTTGAATGTTTTTGGCTCAGTTTGGCATCTATGATTATACTTTTAAGCATTTGGATCTTGTATCTGAATAAGCTCCCTTCTATAATGGCACCTCAAGGGAAGGACCAGAGCCAGAGCAAACTTTTATAGCATCTTTCATGTGTCCTCAATTTGATTTTGCTTGTAAGCATGTAGGTGGATATGAGAGATGTGGTGTTCTAAAGGTGCTTGCCTTTCTCATAATATCTATTTTTCCTGTTCAGTTTATCAACATGTTAATAGGTAAAGCTGTGGCCTACTAACTGCAAAGCCTGAGAAAGGGTGGGGGATAACTTAAAAAACCTGATTTGCTTTAAATGTTCTGCTTTCATTGGTGAGGGGGGTGAGAAGTGGGGGAGGGCTGCTTTCAGCAGGAGGTGGGGAGGCTGCCGGCAGCTTGCATCAGGGTCCCAGGCTGGCTGTGGAAGAGACTGGGAACACTGGACCAAAACTATGGGTGGCAGCGAAATGGGATGACTGCTAAGAAAGGTCAGTCAGATCTATTCCTACAGTGTTTTATACCAAGACCAAATGAGTCCCCCAGGGGGTACAACCTTGACAGGGAAATGTGGGTCTAGCTGAACAGACTGAAATCTGGATATGGATGCTTCAAAACAGCCCTTCACAAGATGAATATCCTGAGCGGCCCCCTGTGTGAATGCGGTGTTCAGCAGACAGCACAGCACTTGATTGAAAGCTGCAGTCTTTACAAATGGCCAGACAGGGTAGATGGAATCCCTGCTTTGAGCGACGATGCCAGACAGTGGCTCATAGATTTGGAAGTTGATACCTGATGCCATTATAAAAGAGGGAGGGGAACCTTCAAGGCAGCCTGCTTTCCAGTGGCAAAACTTGTGATGGTCATTAAAAGTTCACAAGCCTTTTGCACACTGCTCAGCCAGACAGCCCAACTCTGACCTGTATTTCTCCCTATTTCTCACTTGGACCTCTTGCATGGAATTAAGGTGTGTTAATATAATTCCAGGTGAGTACTCAAATGTGGAAAGGAAGCAGCATGTGTCTGTCGTATTCTGTGTTTTGTGTTGTCCAGTTTCTGTCAGTTTAATCAGCGTACTCAAATGGTACATGCAGTGTCAGGGTCAGATATCACAAAAATGCTAGGCGACCCTGAGTTTCGGGGGCAGCAGGCTTGTGCATACTGAAAAGTGTGTCAGCTGGCAACATGTCATTCTCTTTTTCTTCCTCCTTCCCCTAAACTTGGAACTGGAGGAGCTTTTGGTGGTTAGAAAAGTAATAGCTTTCTCCTTCTGCTCTTTGTCCTTCCATTGTGGTGCTCTACTGTCCTGTTGCCTTTGTTTCTATTTGCTGATAGTTTGGGTAGGTCAGTGCTATCCATTTAACCCAGTGGTTCTCAGCCTTTTTAGTTTTGAGGTACCCCTCAGTAGATACAAGGCATCCCTTGGAAAATGCCAGTTTAGTTTTCACACTTTTTTTTTTACTACAGAAAAATAAAAGAGACATTCTTTAATTGCAAAACCATGACAGCTCAATATGTTTTAACACTATGGATTCCTACCTAAAAATTCTGGGTTTAGCCTGGGAATCATGTTAGTACTGTTAGGATGCAGACATTTCATGGCACTGTGGAAAGTATCTCAAGGCACCCCATGGAGCCATGGGACCCTGGTTGAGAATCACTGATATAACCCAGAGCTGCTCCCTTCCTATACTGAATTTATTATCAGTAATGTGCTGATTGCAGCTATATTATCTATATTAGAACTCTTTCAGAATCAAGTGCAGAAGTCCATATTCAGATCTTACCCAAACTTTAACTTCCACTTTAGTCTGGGGTGTCAAACATGTGGCCCATGGACCAGGTCTAACCCACAGAGACATCATATCTGGCCCAGTTGTAGTCTGGTGGGTTACCAGTGCACTCCCTCAGCTCAGTGCAGCTGCATGCCCCTGGCACTGCCAGCCAGCCACCGCTACATGCAGCTCAGCAGCTTCCCAGAGCTGGGGGTATGCAGCTGCACAAACACTTTTGACTGTTTGCAGATGCATGCCCTTGGCTCTGCAGTGTCTTAGTGTGACTCTGTTTAGGTACATGCCTCCAGATCTGTGTTGCTGTGCAGCAGCTCAGGTTGGCAGTGCCAGGGGTATGCAGCAGCGCAGGTCTGGTTCAAGTAGCTACACAATCACATTCATACAGTGCAGGACTGGGGAAGTGTGTCCACAAGGAACCACAGGTATGCAGTGGCATGGAGCTCTGGGCTAATGCAGATTCCCGCTCCTGCACACCCCTGGCTCCCTGTCACTAATTAGCCAGAGATCCACACTGCTGCATGTCTCTGGCTCTTTGCAGAATCACACCTCCAGCTCCGTGCAGCCACCCAACCTGGACCAACACTGCTGCCTGAAAGCAGCCCCACAGATCCAGCCAGGGAGGAGCCCTTGTAGTCTGGATCCAGCCTGGACCTGGGATGAGTTGGACACCCCTAAGTTAGGTGAATAGAGCTTGTTGGAATAAAGTAAATTACACAATTCATCAGTGTTTGGCTGACCCATTTTTCCAACAAATTAATGTTTTGAATGACACAGGGAGGCAGATATAATCTTCTTGCATAATGAACTACTCCAACTATCATGGCAGTACTCTCTGAACTTGACTGCTGTATCTTTACCTCCTGTATTGCTTCCGTCTCCCGTACGCCCAGCTCATTCATCACCTGCGTGCAGTCGGCTCTCACTTCCTTGGCAGTCCAAGTTGTCTAACTTGGCATTCTGCCTCTCAGAGATATAAGGACTTCTGTGGGACAACTTTTAACTTAGCTTCATGCTGTGTTGCCTCTGCTTTTCTTTGTGCTGACTCAAACTTTTCTCCTATATTCTAAGATCTTGCATGCTTCTTTCCTGAGCCTCATATTCTACCTATTGCTGTGTATGCCTTATATTTCTACTTACGGTTACTCAGTGCTATCTACATCATATTTATATCTGCTTGTTTTATGCCTAATAATGTGCATGACTAATACATAAATAACTATACTTGAATTGTCCAGCTCTGGTACCCATCAAGTACACCTCCAGCTAGAATCTGTACAGTACCGTTAGTTTGCATACTTGTAAATGGAGCATGCTGCTTATTTAAATCAGAACTTAAGTTTCAAAACCCTAAATCATAACATTAGCTCTTATTTACTGCCTTTAAAGGGACCAGTGATGTTGAAGTGGTGATAGTAGGAGTCTGAAAATCCTTAGCTCTGCAGTAGGTTGGTGTTGTGCAAGGCCAAGGACAGTGTTTTCTTAAATAGTGGAGTAGCTTCCTGGTTGCTTAGTTAGGCAGGCTGCTGCTATCCTGCTCCTGGCAGCCTGGATCCTGGAGACTGGCTCCCTACTAAAAGAAAGTGCTGATCACTCCCCAGGACCTTCCTTCCTCAGGCTGCTGTTTTCTGGTTCTGTGATGTAGCCTTCAGGCTGACTTCCCATTAATAGCCTTTGGTTGGCTGGAGCCCCTTTAAATAATGGAAAGGGCATGCCCCACCCGGGGAATAAGTAAGGCTTATTCTGTCAAGTGTCCAGGAATGTTGGATTCTTAGTTTAAGATACTTTAGAAATGCAGTTTTGAGAACTGTGTCCACAGTAGACGCTTGCCTTGGGCCAGGAAAAAAATTAATTTTGGGCATCCAGAATGAATTCTTAGTTCTAATAGTGTTGCTTTTATGATTTAGATGGACTTGTTAAAACTTGTAAGGGTGAAGGGCTTTAAATGAAAGTTGATATGGGGGATTCAAAGGCTGTGCCCCACTGATCAGAGAAGGGGACCTAAATCTTTTCTGGGTACCTGAACACTCAATTATATGAAGAAATCCACAAAGTAAGCAACTGGCGTGCCCTCACATTAAGGCCTAAATTATGTAGTGAATTTGGATTAACATAGTCCATGTGACCTTTCCATAAGGACTTGCATGTTTAGTATAACAGCTTTCATTAAGACATGCATTGCTTTTTAGACATAAATAGTAGTGCAACCTGAGAACAGGGCTGTAGTACAGAAGCTAAATCTATCCCTGTGGCACAGCAGAGAAAGCCAACATTGAGAAATTAACTTTTGCAAGTAAGTGGAAGATCCATTCAGACAGGATATTAATCTTTTTAGATTCACTAAGAAGGCAGGAGGAAGGTTTCTTTTTGGCTGCGAGTTAATTTTGTTAGCACAATCAGATGAGGCAATATCAGATTTATTGGTATTAAAATATTAAAAGTGAATATACTTTGGTAGGTTAATGGGCTAACATTAGGTTAGAATTAGTCTGCTTTGGTAAACAGTTGGAAAGTGTGTAACTTTCACTAATGTCACACTGAAATGAGTTCTCTAGTAAATGGCCCGAATACATAAAATGCATGTAACCTACTGAGTTTGATAGTAGAAATGCCTGAGAAATTGTAGATTTGGAGCTTTAGTACAGAGCTGTGTTACCTGAATGTTATAGTCAGTATGCATTACTGTATAATTGCTGCATTAACTGTTACAGGCTGATCAAGTCCTGTGTAGATACTGTGTGTACAAAGAATCTTGGATAGGAAACAAATCAATCTCTTCACAAAGCCTGGCCTGTTCTCATTGCATTTCATGGGTTTTAAAGAGAGAATGCTGTAAAGAGAAATGCTGGGTTTTGGGTCCTAAAGCTAACTGAAACTTGAACTGGCTGATTTGTGCAACTGAGCTGGTGTCACATGGCAGAACAAAGATAAATCATTCCACTTCATGACATTCAGTATCTTGGTTAGGTTTGTAGATGTGCCTAATAATCAAATGGGTTTGTATGGAGTAACCTTCTGTTCTAGATACGTATGCTACATGCTGCCCCGAGACATTGTAAAGCATACTGAGAAGCAGCTTTCCAAACTGGATCTTGGATGTGAAGCCAGCGTGTTATTACCAGGTAAAATAGTGGTTCTCAACCTTTTTGGAACCAGGACACATTTGTAAACATAAATAGCCAGTCCTGACTTACAGCCTCCTGGCCCTGCTGGTGCCCCTCACTCCCCACCCGCAGACCCCTGGCCCACCACCTGTATCCCAGCCCTGCTGGAGTGGAGCCCTAGCTGCCCCTGTCCTGCTCTGGACAGAGCATGGTGGCTACAGTGGCTCTGGCTCATGTGGCGGCAGTGGAGTGAGTCTGGCCGCAGCTTGGGCTGGAGGGAGGAGGATGGGAGGCCTGTGGTGCCCTCCTGCCTGGGCTGGGGCTCTTGCACTGTGCCAGGCAGCCTACTCGCAGCCCCTCCTGCCCGCTGAACAGTGTCTCTGAGTGGCTGCCTCGCCCCTGTGAGTATGGGCCCTGGCCAGTGCCTGGCTGCCCAACCATGCAGCTCCCTCCCATCCCCTTCCTTTGCTGGAGGGGCAGGTGCCTTCCCCTACCTCACCTGCCCTGACACAGCCTTGGTGCCTGGTCACCCTTCACATACCCATCCCCTCCACACCCCCCCACCCCCGGACTGCCAACCCTCACTCCTCATGCACTTACCTATATCCAGCTGCTGTGGCTGCTCCCATGACCCTGCCTGGTTGCATGCCAGGCACATGCACCTGCTGCCTCCAGTCACCCCAAGTTCTTCCTTGCAGGGTGGAATGCTGCCAGGGGAGCCCATGCTTTCCCGCCTTTTTCTGGGACTTGCTTGCAACCCTTTTAAATACTCCTGCAACCCACTTCAGGGTCATGACCCACAGGTTGAGATGTAGAGGACTTACTATGGGTGTCACAGGCTAGTAGGGCGCTGTGAGTGCATCAGCCATGAGACTGTTGGGTTCAGGATCAAGGAGGCAAGTCAGGAGTGAAATAAAGGTAAATTTACTTATAGCTTAGCATACAACAGTTAACAGAAAGGTTACTGTGACAAACATTACAGTAATAAAGAGCTAATAGTGAACGATAACAACAGATAGACAGAATGACAAAGAGCTCCCACATGGGGTTGGCAAATTATTGGCAGTCCCTCCATGCCAGGTACGCGCCAAATTGTTCCAGTGAAGTCAGGCGTTCCTGATCAGCGTTGTCTGAGGGGTCACCGGGAAGGTCCCTTGGTCAGGATCCGGTCCTCACTTACACTGGGAGTCCAGGGTCCAGGCTTGGTACAGCAGTGGTCCTTCTGTCCCGTCTTTCATGCTGGTCGCCTGACAGATTATACCTTATCTTATGCTAATCTGTTGGCTTTAGACCCACTCACAATCTTTCCCTATAGCTGTTACTCTATGGGATCAAATTTAGAAATTAGAAATTTTCATGAAATGTTACGGCCCGAACTCGGGTTCACCCAATAAGCAAATTATACCACATTACTTTGAGGTTTGAAATTAGCATTACCTGCCTAAGCTCAACTCCTTAGTTTTTTATTCCTGGATTCCTTGGAACGTGTTGATTTATATTGGGTGGTCAGATCTGGTTATGGCTTGACCTTTAAAAAACCTGTTAGATCAGCTAATCTTGTAGCTCTGCTTATTTTTGAGGATCAGTGGTCCCATGATCAGTGCAAACAATTAGATTCAACACTTTGGTTAAATTGCAAGAAACAAATTCCACTTGCAAGTTGCAAACTTACAAGCTTTGCATTAGTTAATCTTAACTGCTTAAACAATTACCAGATGCCTCCAACAGCATATTTTTTTTTTATTTAACCCCTCTGGTTCTGGCTACCACATATGGGGCTGGCAGGTTGATTGGATTTGTATGCATAATTGCAAGTGCACACTTGCATATAGATAACAAACCTCCTGTCCAGAGGGTGGGCATAAATATTAGCCCTTTTTCATAGAATTGTAGTGGAGCTCATGGTGATCAGAATAATTAATACTCCAGTATGATGCAATAGGTTAAAGTGATATAATCTTCCCAAAGAAGGAGAATACATTATCAGCTTTCTGGAACACTGGTTATATAAGCTGTCTTTTGATTCACTAGCTAGTCAAGGAAGGATATAGTAAACGCTGTTCAGTTTGTAGTTGAGTCAAGCCTGTTTATTGTGTAGTGAGGAAATGGTGTGAATTCACAGAAGCTATAAGCATTTTAAATGTCTTATTTTATAGACCTGAAACTACAACCAGAAGTAGTGAATGAGTTTCAAATACAGAAACCTTGTTAAACAGAAATGAGAGGGCAGGCTGGCATTGAGCAATTACATTTAGTCATTACTTTTAATGCGTCTGTGCAATATGAGAACACTCTCTTGAGCATTTGAAACCTGCCGGGAAAATGACCCACATTTGGTAAGAGGCAGCCAAGCTACTGTCCTACCTGTGTATTGCTTCACTTACTCAAGGGTAAAGCTGTTAGTGGTGGTCAGCTGCATTCCAGGGAGCACCTTGCCTATTGCTGTGTTGGGTGTCTCTCTTTTTACGGAGGAATTAAAAGTGACTACTAGACTTGACCTTGGCAACAGTCAGTCATTTTAACAGCTACAGGTGATGCCTTTGCCAAAACTCGATTCCATGCAACCAAGCCTCTGTGCTCAGGAACACTGCTTTTTCTTTCCAACTTGGCATTTGGGGCAGTATTAGGGCACCTTGATTAAGTTCTTGACTGCCAGTCCCCAAACATGCTCAATCTAACTGTATACAGTCCCTCAGTCACTAAGGGCAGGTCTGAGCCAGCACATTCCTGCTTCATTCATTGGTTTCTTAAGGACCGATTGACAAATAATTGTGGTTCATAAAGGGTGATATGACTACAAACTGGAAGCAGGGCAAAGAACCAGGCTATGAAACAGCTGCCTGTGTCTTGGAATAGTGACAGAACGGGGAGTGGTTACAAGCCTCTATGGAGAGGAGTCTGAGACAGATCATCTAAAAGACTGAAAGAAATAAGACAGAGTTTTTTGAGTGGAATGGAAAGCTGTTGTGCAACTGACATCCCTAGGCTGGGAGGGACTGAACTGCTTTATATTGCTAGTTAGAGGAGATTAGAAAACATGTACCAAAGGAGGACAGACTTATAGGAAAGTTGTAGTATGAGGAGAGTTAAGGGCAGTGAGAGCGTGTATAGACGTGCTTTGGGAGGTGGTGGTGGGGCATTTTAATTAGCAAGCCATGGTAATTAAAAGCACCCGAGTGTCACGTGTCTCAGCATCCCCATGCTGAAAAATGGTGGCGGGGTGCTTTGAATTAAAACTCATTCTATGAGCTTTAGTTCAAAGCACCCCACCACCATTTTCCAGTGCAGAGATGCTGATACACATAACACTGAAGGCTGCTGGAGCGCATTAATTTCCGTGCTGAGTCTGCTCCCATGTGCTGGATTTACAGCACATCAAAATACCCTCCCTGCATGTGTGTAAGTGCCCTGAGTTTTTAAGAAGGAGCTTCTGTCACCAAGTGGGAACAACAGCCAAACATCTCTGAAGCCCTACTCCTATTTTTCTTGCTTGATGTTTTTTCCACAACAGGCTATCATAGGCCTTACGTACCTGTTCTTGGGAGACTTTAAGTCAATCCTAGTTGTTGTGGACACTGAAGATTGGCAAGGCTTGGAACATAAGTGGAGCATCTGAGTGGCATGGTGTTACCTAAACTTACAAGAGGCCCAATTGGTATTGAAAAACATGAGTAGTCAGTGACCCTTACAGTACTAGGGCTCCCAGGGTTGCTGACTTCAGTTGCCCTGCAATTAGGCTACTGCGCATAAATCTCTTCAGAAATATCTGCAGTATAGATACAGCCCTTAATTTTAGATATTTCATGTCATTCTATCGTGCTTTAACCTGGCTTAGTGCCCTTCTGTAGCACTAGAGCAAAAGCATCATTAGTTTTGAATAGATAGATTTTATTCCTCTGTTTCTTGGTCCATTTGAATTGAGTCCCATTCACTATGCCTCATGGGCTCTTAAGCAAGCTGTGCCTCTCACAGTGGTCTGTAGTTTAATATGGCTTAGTTATCACGTAGTGTGGAAGTGATGCAGATTCCCAGAAGCCCAGTGGAAGTGGGAATGGTATGGTTCAGGACATCACTGCCAAGCACAAGTTTGCTACATAGATGTAGCCTTAATGCAGCATGTTAATCACACTCTATACCTCAAAAGTAATGTTTTCCAAGATTGTCACATCTCTATTGTCTGTCTCTCAGGCATGTTAGGGCTGTGTTAAATGTTTTGGGTAAATTTAATTACTTTCTCCAGCCACATTCTTATAAGTCTTCAGCACACTTAAGCATTTTCTCTTGCACTGGCCTAATGACCATATATATGTAGCATGAAGATTTTCTTGACTGGAAGTATCATTCTGAAACCAGCAATCTACTTTTAAAAATGGAAGTCTTACTACTATTCTTCTTTATCCCTGGTTTGTATTTGACTAATACTCTTATTTATTTAATAAAGTTAATGAAGATGAAAGCCATCTCAAAAGAAGACTATATTTAAGTTAATCCTGTTTGATAGCCACATTCATGGGTAGTTGTTAAAAGTGGTGAAAGTTCTTTGTTCACTCTGACTATTCAAGTCACTTGTTTTACCCTTTCTTCCAATATCTCCCTGCCTTCATTTAACATCCTTCTGGTCCCTCTTAAAACTGCTTTTCTTTTTTAGCCTTCAGGACCCTTCACTGAACTCAGAGCTTGGTTGATGTTTGTAAGGGAAGCAGACATAAACCACTAATTTTCTCTCTACACAGAGCAAACCAGAGTGAAATAAATCAAATGCATGTTAATTTCACTTGTTGTTGTATAAGCAGGAAAAACTTAATATATTGACTGCCCTGCATAAAGTTCATGTCCTAAATGAGACTGAAAGAAAAGCGTATTATACATAGTAATCTACTTTCCCATTGTGGCACTTTGGGCTTCAGTCAAAGTCCAGAAGTGAAATGTAAAAACACAGTTTTTACAGCATAGTGCTAGAGGTTTTCCTCAAGTCCCCATACGCCCTCATCCTTTGAAAAATGTATCCATTCTTACAACAAGAGAGAGACCCCAACTGGAGTACTGCATCCAGTTCTGGGCACTGCACTTTAACGAGGACATAGTACAACTTGAGAGAGTCCAGAGAAGGGCTACCCATTTGATTAGAGATTTGCACAGCAGGACATACGAGGAAAGGCTGAGGGGCCTGGGACTCTTCAGCCTGAAAAAGAGAAGCAGTTTACTTCTATGTCAGGGGAGTACATCAGGGGCTCAGTGAACAACTGTTCACCAGGGCTCCCTTGGGGAGAAACAGGAACAATGGCCACAAATTCCTGGAAGACCATTTCAGGCTCAATGTTAGGAAAAACTTCACAGTTAGGTGTCCAGGCTGTGGAATAAACTCCCTCCAGCAGTGGTGCAATCACCTACCCTTGAAGTCTTCAAGAGGAGACTGGATAGTCATCTTGTTGGGGTCACCTAACGCCAGCTGTCTTTCCTGCCTGGTGCAGGGAGCTGGACCCAGTGATCTTCTGAGGTCCTTTCCAGCCTTACAATCTGTGACAGAACTCAAGAGTAGCTTGGCAGAAAGGAGTTGATATAGGAAAAAAACACCACCAGGCAAGTGGTAGTGTCCTGCAGTCATTTATCAAACATATATTGTAGTATGTCTTAGCAGAAGATATGTCAGGCTGAAATAGACTTTTGTGTCAGTCCATGCTTTTGTTTGATTAAAGGAGGAGTTTAAAGTGAAAACTTGTATAATACAAAAATATGTAAGTATACATGCACCTCTGTTGTAATGTTGTCTTTAAGGATAAGTATTTTTTGATATGCAGTCACTTTGGAATGCATCTTACTGGTTAAAATGTAGGAAAACCACATTCACCTTCAAGATATTTTAGTGAATGTTTAGTAGACTTTAATTATATTTGGAAAGCTTAATTTGACATATTTCCAAAGTTCAGTTAGCTTAAGGGTAAGGTATAATTATCCTTTCTGCTTTTGTGCTTGTGTAAACCTCTGTCATGATTAAGTAGTCTACATTTTTTTTAGGTCAGACTTAATTTTTCATTAGCAATTGGGTTTAAAAAAACCCCTGAAAACAAAAAACCCCTGTGTTCTAAAGACTGTACCACAAATTATTGCAGAAAGAGAGTCCAGAACAATGGACTAAAACCACATGGCTAAATTGAATTAAATCCTTTGTACAACTGGCTGTTCATCTGAGCCAATTGCAGTTTTTGCCATAGCTTTTACTACTACTCTTCTGGTGGTTCCTTTCAGTGAGCTATTAAAAGTGCTTTGTGACATCAGTTCTGGTTCAAACCTGAAAAATTAAACAATTGGAAGTTAATTTGTTTGTTTTATTTATTTTTTAAGGACTGTTGTCAGTAATGGCCTCATTTTTAATAGTGTGAAAACTCTAGTTATTAGTGGATCTCAAAACAAAAATGAAAGATACAAGTTAGATACAGTTAATACCTTTCTGATTTTAAAATCCACATGCTTACCTTGAATGTGCTATGCCTTGTGGGGATACAGGTTAGGGATAGAAGAAGTATTCCAGGGTCACTGTAAGGAAGGGGTTCCTGATATGCATCCTCTAGACAGACAGTATTTTGTAAAGCACTGGAATATTCTTCAGGGACTGCACCCTCCAAAAGTTTTAAAGCATAAGCATTATTACCGTTCAAGTATAACATAATGTATTGGATACAAAGGACCACTTAGGAATTGCATAGAATCCTTTCCCTTAAGCTAGCCACAAGTAACACTTTGCTTGCAAAGCAATATCATGGTAGGTACCTAAATGAAAACTGTTTTTTCTAATACCTGCTTTTCTGTGTGGTTAGGAAAGAGCTAAGAAATGGACTGACCAAAAACTATCATTAAGCTTGTCTGTAGGTATCTTGTCCCTATCCTGCTAAAAACAGTGTAGAGCTAAGGTATGGACCCACACAGTTTTAAACAATGTGTTGTCTTTGAACAATGACTTAACACATTTTCTAAGTGTGCCCTTGCATTCTGCCTTCATAAATAAAGTAAGTCATGAGCAGGGAGTAAGACGCGACTGCTTTTGGTCAAGATGTTTTCTTATTGCCAAAGCAAAATGTGTTTTCAACAGGAGGTCCTGTCCAATACTACTTCCTGTTTAATGTTGTGTGTTCACTTACCATTTTAATCTCCATTTTAATCTCCCTTACCCCTCTTAAATCATGCCTGGTTGCTAACAAGCCTAATGGTCAGAAGACCCCTTTACATTGTTAACTGATGTAATCTGTAGAACTCCTCCTAACGAAGCACCTTGTATCCCTCAAGCTACTAGGCTGGAGCAGGTCTTTGACCTACCTGACTGTGAGAGTAGCTGTATTGAAGATATTACTTAAAAAAGCAACAGCAGTAGAACCAAGCAGCAGTCTGGTGTAAAGATTAGTTGTCTTTCTAGCTCTAACACTTCTCTAGCTCTGTAATGTTGGCAGTGTTGGAGTACTTTGAGATCTGTTGGAAGTTCTCCATAAATGAAAGGTTATTTATTAGTATTGCAGTATATCCTTTCAACTTTTCAAGTGTACTCAAGAGAACAACCTTTCTTCACTTTAACAGTTATATGCTGCAGCGAAGCTAGTTTTTTAGTAAATAGGCCACTTGTTGATACTACCCCTTATACACAGCACTTGACTTTGACACATGGGTTACCTGCATGTTACTGAGCATCCCATTATAAAGAATCTGGGTTGTGTTTTGTATAGTGTCCCAGGGGAACACAAGTGGAGGCCCTGGAGCACCTTCCCATGGCAGGACCTGAAGCAGGGCTGACCCACACAAAGAAAGAGATGAAAAGCCCTGAAAAGAGGACACACTTACTGTTTCTAGGAGAAGCAGAGCCGCGCTGAGAAGAACTGCTGGCGCAGTTCATCATCCACTTTTATTGCCAGCTGGGAACGGTGCTGACTGATGACATCGTCAAAAACCGCTGTCCGGCTGATTTAAAAGCCGGCAGCGGGGAGATGGAAGAGGGGGCAGCAAAGCTGGAGCCTAAAGGCAAAGCTGCTCCCTGGGCTACACATCGGCGGTGCTGGCAGCTTGGCAAGGGGCCAGATGGGGACTCACAGGAAGCATCCCAGCTCTATTAAAAAAGTACCCATCCAGCTCAGCGGGGCAGCCAGGTCAAGGAGGACAGTATTGAAGGATCCCAACAACCACAGATGCTGGATCCGTGAATGGGGTGGGCTGAGTCCCATACCCCAACTATTCCTTTTTTTTCTCTTTTCTTTTATTTGTTATTTTGGAGGGAGCACTGAGCCAGGACCGGGAAGGGAATCTCCAGGTGACTCCATGTCAAGATAGACAGGTGAGGCAGTGTAGCAGACTATGCCACCTCAGAGGGGGAGGAGATGCAAAGATGAGGGTGGCTAGGAAAGAAGAGAGCAGGCGAGGACATCAAGAGGACAGGCTAGCGACCCATCGTCTGGCAGTCCTGAGGGCTGGCGTATAGCTGGGTGTAGGGGAGGTGGAGCACCCACAAAGGGCAGCACCCAGTCTGTGAGAATCTGAGGGAGACCCCCACTACTGAAGGAAAGAAGATCAAGTCATGGCAGACCAGTGTCGGGGCCTCCTTCGGGTTAACACGACCCAACGTGCAGGTCCTGGGGACACGCCACACAGCCAGAGCTTTAAGATTGCTAGAGAGTGCCTATATAAGTGCATGTAGCTAGGGACCTACTTAATTCATGATTTTGTGGAATCTGCAAAATAGGGCACTGTCTGTGAATTCTGCAAACGATACGATTGATACATTTTATCGTTCTATTTGACTTGACTGTGTCCATTGTGGACCTATGTACAGTATTGTTATAGATTCATGATCTGATTTATCTCTATATTTATATCTTAACCACTTATACTATATTTATACTTGATTATGTTAATTCTAGGAGTAGGAATAATAGTTTTACAATGGTTGGCGTTATTATATTTGTATTTTTGTTATTTTTGCTTAAATTTATTTATATTATGGTTGTATGTTTGTGATGTTGTTTTCAGGAGCAAGGCTTTTAGCTACAATCTTTAATAATGAATTGAATTGAAGTGAATTGAACTGAAACAATAATTTACATGGTGGAATGCAGTGTTAAATATTTGCATTGATATACATTTACCCTGTATGTGATTCCAACTTGAAAAGAAAAGTAACTCAGAATAAGCTGCTTATGGACCTGTAGGCAGCACTTGGGAATTCCAGCTGTTAGCTTCATGCTATAGATATTAAGGTCTAAGCAGATATTTTATGATGGTATGTTTGAATCCATTGGCTTTGAAAATGAATTAAACCAAAAACAGGATGAAACGGGTAAAGGTGCTGGCTGTTGATTACTGACTGGTTTATGGAATCTAATAACTATATTTCCATTTACTGCAAAAGGTAGGTGGTGAGAAGCCTGCTTTTGAGTGCATAACAGTTATAAAAAAAAAGTGGACTTTAGAATGAAGTTCAATAGTGCTCTGCCACTAGTTCATTTTGTTTCCTATTAAAAATGATGCTGACATCTGATTTGATCAGTAACAAAATATACTATGTTAAATTTGCTAAATGTGTCTGCTAAAATAAGGTAAAGAAATGGTGATGAGTAGAAGAATTTTTAGGTTAGGATGGCCTTATCAAGGATGAAAAGCCTTATCTTTGTAGGCATGCATTATAACTGTGGAACAGATAGTTGAATGTGAAAATGTCTCAAAATTAGAGCATTATGTTCTACTCTAAAGTTAAAATATCCATAGTTATAGGAATTCATAGGAAAAATATTGCTTACCTTTGTAGTAGTGTTTTACTAAAATGGCATCTGCAGTGAAGCTAACCAACTTTATGATACTTTCAGGAGTATATTCTTCTTCTTCTGCATATGCCCTAATAAAATGCAGCTCTTCAGTGTCCAAGAACATTCTTTAGGTTCTCACAGTTTGTAGTATCATACTTTTAATCATCTGTTAGAAATTGGTACTCTTTCGGTATCTGATAAACCTGTTGCATGCTAAATTGCTCAAATGTGTTAGCTGACAGGGTTTTTGGTTGTAGCCATGATGATCTAAGGACATAGGCAGGCAGGTTCTTTGAGTAGATGTGATATCTTTTTATTAGACCAACTGAGTAGTTGGAAAAAAATTCCTATCAAGCTTTCGGGCATAAATACCCTTCTTCACCCTTCTCTCAGTACAGCAGAGACTCCCCATGCCTAAAGAAGGGTGATTCCACCCGAAAGTTTGATAAGAACTTTTTTCCAACTACTCAGTTGGTCTAATAAAAGATATTGCATCTACTCAAAGAACTTCGCTTAGCTGACAGCTGTCCATGTTCTATATTGACAGTATTAAGATAGCTACTTGAAGACCTTTGATGTTCTGATGAATGCTAAATGGACATTTTTTCCTTTTCATCAGTTTCTAGTGCTCAAAGAAATGGACTGTTAAACACCTTACTACAAATTTCAAGAATAATCCCCAGACTATATTGTAATTTCTGTGTTTTAATAGACTTTTTACTCCCCTCATAGCAATGGTTAAATGTAGTGGTCAGTAAGCAGTTGCCATTTAAGTACTAAATGTGAAATAGAATACAAGCTAAAGTCAAGAGACTCTAGTTCCTTTTCTTTCCTCTATAAATGGCCAAGAAAACTTGATGACAGTGAAGTGTTCCCACAGACAAATGAGCTTAGTTTTAGTTTCCAGGAACAAAAAACAGTTTCATAAATGCAAATTATACTTGTCTTCTCCTGCTCACTCCTCTCCCATAAAAGGCTATTCTGTAATAAATCCTGGGATTTGTTATATAATGTTACTGGGATTTTTAATGAAATCCAAGGTTCATGCATGAGTAGCCAATTAGCTTAATTGACTGACTGTTGAGCGCTGTAATGCCACTTAAAGCTATTATTCATCTCAGCAGTATTTTTTACCTATAAAAATGCTGTTTCCAAAGAAGGCAACACACCCAGTTATGTGTAATAAATCTCTTCTGCAGCAAGTTCAAATGAGTAGAGATTCTTTCTTAAAACTGTATATTAAGTTGGTTGCACATTCAAAGAAAAAGGCTAAAGGACTTTGGGCAGGGCATGTATATAGGAGACCAATACACTGAGTTAATTTGAAGCTGGTGAGTGTATTGGTCTCCTATATACCACAGCTGGCTATTATTCCAATTAGGCAATGATGCCTGATTGGGGAACAGGGCCCAGCTGTTATATATAAGGGCTGGTCATCAGTTTGCTGCCAGGAGCTGGAGAGACTCCACTGGCTGAGCTGATGCTCAGTACAACTTGGAGGTATGGGAGGAGCTATTGGGGTGGCAGGAGGCTCTGGGTCCTGGACATGACCCAAAACCACACCTTATTGGGGAAGGGGGGCCAGGTGGGACTGCTTATGGCAGGACAGTCCCCCAGAAATGCCAGACCAATTACCTCCCTGGTGAAAGGTGGGTAGGGGTGCCTAATAACCCCAGCCCCACATCCCTGGTGGGTAGGTAGATCAATGTAGGGGGAGCCCAGGTTCACTGTGAGTACTGAGGAAGGGCCCAGGTCAGGCAGAGGGACCTGAGGCAGCACCTAGACTCGCAGTGAAGTCTGAGGTCGCACTAGGGAGCTGGGTATTAGGCTCCAAGGGGGTGGGGCCCTGAGCCTTGGGGAACTGAAAGAATATCCGGGGTGAAGGGATAAGGGGTAATAGCTCAGAGAGATAGAGCAAGTGGGATGGGGCTTGGAGCCCTAGTCTCATAGTGAGGGACTTGTAGGCCCAGAGATAGGGCCAAGAAGCCCTGATTCTAGATGGGGAAACTTGATAAGGCACCGGGTGTTAGGCTATGAAACTTCTGTGAGGCATGGGACATGATAAGTGAAAGTTGGAGTTGTGTACATCGGCCCTTGTCCTCAGGGCAGCTTCCTACCTGATAAACATCATTCAATCATGAACATCAAGGTGTGGCAGGCGGGGTGGGTGGGTGGTTTGCCTGAAAGCAAGTGGAGGGGCCTATGTTAAGACTAGCCCTGGGATGGTCACTTCTTTCAGGAGGAAGCAGAAAGAATGCCAGTGAAATGAGACTTTTTGCCATGGTGCTGGAAGGGGTTGGTTAATTAATATCTCTAGTTATTTTTAGGTGCATCAGTATTTGAAGTTGTATAATATGAACATTTCCTATCTGTGTCCCTACACACATACTCTGGACTGGCCTCAATTAACAATGAAAGGCAGAGGTTTGCTTGTGTAACATACCTACTGCATTCAGTGAAACTGAGTGTATGATATGGGTTCAGCAACCAAGTCACAGGCTTGTTAAAACTTGATTCTGAGTTAGAGCACCTTCACTCTGAAAATACCTTGCAATAAAGTATTAAGTATATCCTTTTTAGAGAACCCTCTCCTTTGTCCTACCAGATTCAGAACCTTGTGAACATATTTAAAAACTTGACTTCTGTAGGAAAGGAGAGGGTTCAACTATTCCCTGCTTGGAAAGATGGAAATGTCTATTTAAGTTACAGTAATTTATTCTCAGCTGGCCTACTTTGTGTGTCTGCTGTGTCTGACCTACTTTTTAGTTTGGATCTTTGTTTAATTAATGTTGTTGGGAGGAAATGTGAAACATACCGTTGCATGATCTACTGGTCTATTGTTGATGATGTTACAGTCCACCATTGCATAAGCAAGCACCTGCAGCACAGGGTAACAAATCAGTTCAGTTTTTGCTCTTTTCCGATCGAGTTGAAGCAAACTGTGCTGTGATTGATTTGCCTATTAACAATCTGTTGAACCACCTCATCTGTATGCTCATCTCTGAAAACTGGCTTTGAGACTTGTCTGCAAATACTGTAAAACACTTAACTTATCTTTATTTGGGCTCTTGATTCACCTTCTTCTCCATGTTACCCTAAACCCTAGAAGAAGCTTCACCAATCCAGAGGTTTGGTTAATTGTAACCAGCAATATTCAGCAACCTTTAAACTTTAAATAGTTTTGTCATCTGGCGAGGTTGCGCATTAACCATGGACAGGATAGATGAAGGGTACTGTTTAAGGCATCTATTTAGATCCTCATGGAAAGGAATTCCTGGAGAGCAGGAATCTGTGGTAACTGATGATAAATAATTACCTCAGCTTCCTGCTCTCCAGACCCAAACTACCAAGAAAATGTAATGAAAGAAGACTTTAATGAAAAGTTTTGGGGTCAGTGCTTCCGTCTGAGATTGAGAGGCAGCTTCTATTTTATTCTAATAAAACAGAATAAAGATGGAACATAGGTGAAAAGCAAATTATATTAATCTAAGAAAGTCCTTGAGGTCTCTTAGTTTTTTTTCTGCCTTTACGAAAGAAAAGGGGTTATCATCTGCCATTGCCCAAACCCTTTACTTGAGGTTTTACAGTTATCCACTTGATGTTGTTTAACTACATAAGCAAAAGTATATTCTGTATGTAAATTGTTTGTGCTGGAGTTTGCTATTCAGTTTTTTTTATTTATTTAGAGGTATTAGAGTTGCTAGACTGGAAGGTGATGTCAGTAGAGGAAGCTGAAGAAATGGGTCTAAGTATTCACTAAATAGAGCATTTCTGTGCATGAAATAACAGATGACATCATAAGATGGGTTTCAAAATATTCCAGCTGAAGGAGCAAATCTCATGAGTATTTGCTGTAGTGTACTGTCTGTTCCATCTATATTGAGACGTGTTAACCTTTATAGTTCAGTTAGAGCAGCTTTTCTGCTTCTTGCTCAATGCTAGTGTTGTTTAAAATGTATTTGACCTGAAGGCTGGAACCTAGATGAAACAAAACTCAACTGCCATTTGTGGAAACAAAAGGAAAGTTCTTCAGCATTTTTTAATCCTATATTTACCTCTATGAAATCATATGGTATACTCCACAGTATGGTGGCTGTGCAATATTGAAAGCGTACACTCTTCAAGGTATTGCAGGTTAAACTACTTTGATTCATTTTGCCTTCACCTGAAGTTACCTAGCAATGTCTAATGAATCACAAACCTGCCCCTTTATGGAAGAGAGAACTTTATTTTCCACTTGTGTAGCACTCAAACTAATGCATCTACCAGTGGTTCAGACTGCAAAAATAGCATCATTCCAAAAAAGGGCCGATATAGTTGTTTCCATAAAAATTGCTATTGACTATTCAATTATTCCTACAATAGCACACTTCCAGTGGAGAATTCTGCCTGAATACAGGGACACCTGTATTATGTTAACACATTGTGTGCCAGTCTTCCTGGCTACTTGACTTGTATGTTATATCTCTTGTATAAACTTTTACCATGTTCTCTCTTCTGTATGTAACATAAACTCTTTGGTGTATGGACTGTCTTGGTGTAGCTGCATTATGACCATCCAATATGGAGGAGGGGGAAAGGTCAAGGCAAACAACAGTAATATTTCATTCCACCGCATTGCACTTTTTGGGATATGATATAGCAAGGACTTGATGCAATTAGAGGAGGGGTTGATGAAGCTAGTTAATTTCTATCCGATTTGCCCTGATTGCAGAGCCTGTGGAAACTTTCCATTAGTAATTGTGGGCAGTGCCAAGTCTATTTTCATGCCTGCAGTAAAATATAGCCAGTCCCATTTTAAAAAAGGACCCCGGTCCTTAGCTGAGTGACATATTTTAAATAGATTTTAATAGACTTTGAAATGAAGACACATCTAAAACTTCCAAAACAGATGCAGGGCTTGAAAAACTCACTTGGCTCTGAATAACACAAGGATTAAAGATTCCTAATGAAATCATACTGGTATGACTGGCCCCCCCATCACACATGCTGCAGTTTAAAGGTGTAATACAGTTATCCACAGGATTCCAGCATGATTTTGTCTGCTAATTAACACTAACCAAATGTGACTGAAACCTGGTTGAAAAGCACGTTTCTGCTGAAAGTATTTGACAGCTGTCATTGGTATAAGTCATTGTTTTCTGACAATTATTTGATTAGCTAGACCTGATACAATGTCAAAACAATTAATGCTGGTAAAACTAACCGAATAATCTATTAGTTGTCCACCAGCTCCACTGATTGCAACCCCTATTTGTGGTATTTTTCCTTCCTATTTCCTCTATCCCTTTCATAATTTCATAGTAGCTAGGGTCAGGAGGGACCTGAACAGATCATCTAGCCTGACCCCCTGCCCCAGGCAGGAATGAATGCTGGGTTCACAGGACCCCAGACAGGTGATCATCCAACCTCCTCTTGAATTCGCCCAACATAGGGGCAAGGACCACTTCCCTGGGAAGCTGATTCCAGATTTTGGTGACCCTAACTGTAAAGTATTGCCTTCTGATCTCTAACCTAAACCTATTCTCCATCAGCTTTACTTTCCCTATGGGTGCAACTTCTGTTTTATTACTTCACTTTTCTGGTAATCACATTGGGCACTTCTAATCACTCATGCATGCATGTAGACTTTAGAAGGCCTGCCAGACTTTTAAAAACCAAAGGTAGAGACCTTCTAGTCACAGGGTGAGTCGCACCCTTTCCTCAACTTTCTGACTGCTGCAAGGGATGCATTTTTTGCTACTCAAATTCCCGCCATCTTCATTTTTGAAGCTATGTCTCCAAGTCCTACCTTTGCAGTAGTAGAATACAACTATTCTTCTTTCCATGTTGCCTATTCCCTACTGATATCTGAAAAAGCAGTGCCAAAATTCATCAGTCTTGAGGAATTTTTAAGTAGCAGCCAGCCTGGAGCTTGCCACAGACTTAAGGGTATTGTCTGTCTCCAGGGCTTTCTTCAGAAAGAAAATCCAGAAACTAAACAAGTGTTTCGAAAGAGGTTAAAATATTGAAGGTGATTACTTACTTGAAATAGTGTGGGCTGTGCTCACCTGCTCCCTGTATTTGTTCAAGCTGTACCAAAGTCATGTTGCATATAGTTTTCAGTTTAATCTGAGATGCTTCTCAGAAACATAAAATGTGATTTTCCTGTGTTCTCAAGTGGACTGTCTTCCTTCTGCCCCTATTTCAGTAAAATAAGTTAAGTCACTTCCCTTGAGTAATTGTCAGTTCCTTGGCTACAAGCATGGGGAAATGTGCCAATATGAAAATATTTCTGTCAGAAATGCGGTTTCTCCAAGCCATGCCAGTGCGAAAGGGGAGTGCATGACCCAATGTTCAAGGCCAGGCTGCTTTGTAAATCTTCATTGTCCATCTGCTTGCAAAGCAAAGTTTCATTCAGATAGAGAACAGTACATACTTTCACAGAGACATATATGTTACTCAGTTGTGAAAGTAGGTGGAATGGAAGTCCATCCAAAAAGTACATACTGAGTTAACTCAAACCAGTATCTGGTTTTGAAGACTATTTTGAACTGTCTTTTTCCTTTTATATCTCAACTGGCACACAGTGAGTCAATTTTTAGAAACAGTGCTTCCTCCTGCAGTCTGTTTAGAGTTACTTGCTCTAAATAGCATACATGTTATCGTTATTGATGGTCTTCATTATGGTTTACTCCAGAAATGTTTGTTACCTAATAGTGGCCTAGTTCAGGTGTGTTCAACACATGGCATATGTGCCACAAGTGGTATGGGGACATCTGTGTGTGGTACATCACTGATGGGGGCAGAGCAGGGAACAGAGAACTTGATAAGACAGGAAGCAGGAAGTAGAGCAGCACATGGGGCAGGGGAAGTGGACTGGAGTGACACTAGGACAGAGGGTAGGACTTGCTTTGTGGCACACCTGCCAAAAACGTTGGCCCCCACTGGCCTAGTTAATGGTAACAATGAAGCACTGGCTAGAGATTTTGTGAAAGTGTGCTACATTGCTTTATTCATCCTATGAATTAAAAGTGATCTAATAGAGTGAATCATAGGTCTGAACCACCTCTTTGATAAATACCGTTGTGTGATGTGGCAACTTAAAGGACTAGTCTGCTGTAGTTATGTAACAGGTCATAAAAAAGTAATTTGAGAAGATCTGTCATACAGGCCTGTATCCCTGCTAAACTGTTGCCTAGAGTGAATGCGTCTGTGCAAATGAAACACTCAGTAATGTTACTTAAGTTCCCCACATATATGCACAAAACTTCCTATATTTGTTGTGGCTTTTTGTGAGTTCTCAGATGGATCAATGATTCCAGTCCTCTGGTACAATGTGGCAGCTGTAGGTTATGTTGCTTGAAGTGCTGCCAGAAGGCCCATGGACACTTAAGATGACAAGCGTGATACAAGAGACTATGTAGAATACAATGGAACGGTACCAAAGCAGTCTCATAGTTTAATGGTGTTACTTGACCAGGTAACCTATCCATCTCTTAGGTGAAACCTATCTATTTTTTTTTTTTTACTGTTGCTGTGTTTGCATAAAATAAGCTTTTGCACAGGCTTGTGACAATCAGTTGTTTTTGTTTTTTAATTCTTGTGGTCTGTAAATCAGACTAATGACCATAAACAGATACTTTTAGTAAACTGAATGTTTCCCTGCTTTTATGTATGTTAGCATAAATGTAGGATTAGTTGTATTCACCAGTTCCATCGTGGCAACTGAAGTTCTTTAGGCCCTTCTTTGTTCCCAGCAGTGACGTCAGTTAGGTGGCTGTTATATTTCTGGGCCTTGTAGTCTTAAGGTCAAACTTTTTCCTCATTTGTCATCAACTTGGAAAAATTGATTCTCAACTCCCATTAGACATCTGTTTTTAATCTTGTCCCTGGGACAAAAGAGGTCAGTACTATATTTATGTGCAATATTGGTCCAGTGAGCTTAGGAATATATAGAATCATAGTTTGTTTGGGTGAAATTTTGCTTTATTATAATTTCACAACATTTCAGAATTTGTAAGATTTGCAAAAAGGTTAGGGAATGTTAAGCATAAGACAACTTTTCCCATCATCTTTGAATGTTTCAAACAGGGTGGAATATACATACTTTTCTGCATTTATCTTCACTGTTAAGTTTTAAACACATTTCTTTAGTGTGCACCTTGCAGAAGATGTAGCAGATGTGTGTAGAGTGAGGGCCTTGTTACATATTGTACTTTGAGCTGCTCAAAGTCGAATGGTCACAAACTCCTGCAAGACCATTTCAGGCTGGACATAAGGAAGAATTTCTTTACTGTCCGAGCCCCCAAGGTCTGGAACAGTCTGCCAGCGGAGGTGGTTCAAGCACCTACATTGAACACCTTCAAGAGTAAATTGGATGCTTATCTTGCTGGGATCCTATGACCCCAGCTGACTTCCTGCCCTTTTGGGCAGGGGGCTGGACTCGATGATCTCCCGAGGTCCCTTCCAGCCTTGATGTCTATGAAATCTATGAAATGTTGATCCATGTTAGTACTACCTTGAGTTTGAAACAGTTGCACCGTAAGGCTAAAAACTTCTCTGACTGTCCCCCACCTGCACAGCTGTGTCTTGCCATGAGAGGGCTGGCGAGCAGGGACCTGACTAAGAACTATAGCTGAGTTGCCACTAGACAGCTGGTGAGCCAGGACAGGTTTCTATCCCTGCTCTAGATGGTGATGTATGAAAGATTGAGGTGGGGGGACAAGATGGGGGACACACAAATCTGGAAGACAGACTGGTGATAGGCTGGGGGTGGATAATGAAATGGGAAGTGAAAGGGAAGTAGGGGGTGGGGGAAGGGTGGTGAAATAGAGAAAGCAAGCCACTGAAGGATACAATAAAAAGTTTTTTAAAAAACAGCAAAATAATATAAAAGGAAATAGATGTAGAAAATTAAAGAAGGTCTCATGTTTTAATAAATTGGGATTGGGGTGTGAGGGGTGCTGGGCATGCTTCCTGGGGTGGCTGGGAGTTGGGAATGGTGAGGGAAGTCACTTTTTGGGGAGCTACGGGCCGTGCCCTGGGAAGGAAGCCCCAGCTCATGGGGAACTGATCTTGGTAGTACCTGGGCAGCTGCAACCTCAGTGGAAAGGTGTGCACACTGGCTGGAGCCAGGGCAGCAGTGGGCATGGGCAGGAGCGAGTGGTACATGGCCCCATGCGCAGTGCTGCCAGGGTATCTGTGCACTGGATACAGTCAGTTGATGGGCACTGGCCCACAGGCTGTATTTTGCTCAACCCTTGTGTTAAGAGCTCCAGGAGCCACCTAAAATTAATGTGCAATAAGGCCCTGAATCCCTGGGATGAAAATCAGAGGAGCTTCAGCAGAACTGTTGAAACCAACTACTTGAATATGAACAGTGATTTTTTGTTTTGTTTTGTTTTCTCCCCATTTGCAAGCTTGGTAGATAGCAAAAAAAATGTTTTAAATATGTTTTAGGACCATAATGGGAATTACAGTCAGCAGTTCTGGCACAGGGTTTGTCTTAGGAGTTAACTCCTGAAATGGACTGAATGATCCCTCAGAAAAGTTCTCCTAAAGCAGTATTCTTTTGCAAAGGAGATGATGCTTTACTTCAGTATTTCTCAGAGTTTACTGCTGTGTGGGATATGTTGGTGTCATGCTGACCTATTTAGAAGAAAGAAAAAATACAAAATATATATCAGTAAGGTGACTGCCTGAAGTGGTTAGCACTGTGGATGGAAAGTCATTAAGAATATATTACAATTTTTTCAGTCTTTGACACCTAAAGTTTCACTGCTTGAACCAGCTGTAATATATAAGAGCCTTTACCTATTGATGAGATGTAGCTCTCTCTGTTTTGGAACATAGTACTTGTACAAAAGGCCAGAGATATGTTATGCTGTTTTTTTAGACGGCAAGTAAAAACTAGAGCATTCTACATGCAGTGGCACAATGCAGTGATTTTTAACCTTTTTAGACTAAAGACACCCCTTGACAAATTTGAGGCACTCACTCCTCAGAAAATGCCAGGTCTTACTTTTCACTTGGTTTTTTTTTCTTATTATTACCAAAAAGTAACAGAGCAATTCTTCTGTAGTTCTGTTGTAAAGAACTCGGACCACAACAGGTCAGAATGTTTTTAACACGATGGATCCCTGTGTGAAATCTCTGGGTTTATGTAGTAAATCTAACAGGGCTAATGCTGAGTGACGCCGAGTGGCATCTGGTCCGTCCTTGGATGCCCATAAGGATTTAGACCAATGGTTTTTAACCATTTTTCATTTGCGTACTTTGATCATAGTCTTCTTTTGCAGAGCCCTTAGACGTAGTCTGCAGAACCGTATAGGTCCGTGGACCATACATTGAAAACCATTGATTTAGACTTCATTGCTCTGTTGTGGCACCAGACTACTGCAGCCAGTGCATTTTAAGCAGCTGGACTTCCTGGTCATTTAGATCTATACTACTTAAAAGAGATTGTACTGGGGAAGATGCAAATCAGGCTTTCTTCCAGGTGAGCATTTTGAGATGATAGCAGAATGGAAATTATTGATTCCTTTTTCAGAAAGACAAGGAACCTGGGGCTGACACAGCAGCTGTCTTGAGAGACTAGTTGTGAAGCAGGAGCTAGGAGAAGTTGAGGCTGAGAGAGCCTCTCCTACCAATGAAGCAGATAAAGTGGGAGCTCAAGTAAGATGATCAGCTTTTCCTGCGTTCTGGACAAGTAGATTCACCCCAAGACATGAAAAGCCATTAAACCCGAAAGGTGGGCAAGTCGCCCAACTGTCTAAGGTTGTAAAAAATTGCTCAGGTTCTGTTGGCTTTTTCACTTTGCCCAAGTAAAAAGGCTAGCATGTACAACCCACAATCTGAGACCCTGCCAACTAGGGAAATGTGAGAGAGAGAGACATTATAAGAAGAGTTATCAAACACTCAAGGTTGCCTTATGGAGAACAGTATCTGAAGGATTCTGCAGACCCATGGCTACACAGGGAAGCCCAGCTATGTAGACCAAGTGGGATTTATAAAGCCCTTTACTGAAGAATGCTGGGTTTTTGGTTGTAACCATATTGATGATCTAAGGACATAGGCAGGTAAGGTTCTTTGGGTAGATGCAATATCTTTTATTAGACTAACTAAGTAGTTGAGAGGAAAGTTCTTAGCAAGCTTTCAGGCACAATCACCCTTCTTCAGAACAACAGAGACTCCCCATGCCTGATGAAGGGTGGTTGCATCCTAAAGCTTGCTAAGCATGGGATGGAAACAGGGATGGGGGGACTACTGCCACTGCTGGCCTGCTGAGCAACCCTTGCAAAGCCAGCAGGCCAAGGCCAAGGCACTTAAGGGAGCCCACCCCTGCCCCAGCTCTGGTACAATCTGTGGGCAAGGGAAGAGCCCCCAAAGGGACACTTGCCTGCCTGTACACAAATGCCAGGAGCTTGAGGAACAAGCAGAAGGAACTCACCCTCCTGCTCAGTGCAAATAATTACGATGTCATAGGGATAACGGAGACCTGGTGGGACTCCACCCATGACTGGACCACAGGTATTGATGGCTATACCCTGTACAGGAAGGAGCATGTAGATAAAAGGGGCGGGAGTGTAACTCTCTATGTTAAGGAAAGCTACATGTCCCTGCAAGCTGATCTTGGCGACCAGGGTGGATGACTGGACACCCTCTGGGCACAGGGGACACAACGGTGGGAGTTTACTACAGACCTCCCACCCAGAGTCCTGAGCTTGACCAGGAGTTCACCAGGGAATTGGCTGAGGCCGCTTGCTCCAGGACCATGGTTGTCATGGGTGACTTCAGTTACCCGGACATCTCGTAGGAGGATCACTCAGCAAAATCCGAGCAGTTGCAAAGCTTCATCTCATGCGTGGATGACCTCTACCTGACTCGAGAAGTCTATGGGCCAACAAGAGGAGAAGCAAACTGTGCATTTGTTTTTGGTTTTTTTGCTTCTTTTTTTGCGGGGGTTGGTTTTTCTTTTCTTTTGCAGTAAATAAAGTGAAGCCAGCCAGTATTACCTACTGGAACCGAGTGAGTTCTTTTCAAGCTACAGTTAAACACTGCCAAACATCACCTTTGTTCTTCAGCAGGCTTGAAGTAAAGCAATTAAAATGACACTCAAGTGTCTAGACTTGAAAGATTTATGTCTATATAAAGACCTAGTGGAAGCTGAAACATGTTTTAATTGGGAATGTTTGATTGTTACAGTAAATGGTTAAAGTATTACATCTGCAAATGCAGCACTGTCCAGGCACAGACAGGCAGACTTTACTCTGAGAAGTTTAGCAAATATTGTTGTCAGGAAAATTAGGATGTTCATTTTATAGAACTATACTAAATTACTGAAAAGCAGTGATAAGCAATAATAAGGCTGCCTCTTAGGCCTCTCATTCAAGTAACATTGAAATATTTATATTCCCTAGAGCTGAAGCAAGTCAGCTATATTTCTGAGCCCTGTGGATTCTCTGATTCCATTAATTTACCTGTACAGAGTAACATTAATCATAGTGGTAGGTGCTTTAGAAATACCCAAAAGAGGGAGTCGTTTCCACAAGGCTGAAACATAGCCACAAAGCAGTGTGCTGTGAAGACAGAATATAAACAGACATTTTTAAAAAATTGACTTGCCAATTGCTTTACATTTTTTGTGTTCCGGATGAGCATGTTCCTTGGAGACTTTTTTCCTCCCCAAACCTTTGCTGCGTAGCTATGTGGTGTGTTAATCTTTCGTCTACAGGGACTGTGTTGGAACAAAAATGTGCTCTGCTTTGTTTCCCCAGGTATTGGCTAGGTTGCAAAGCACTGCATTGTGCTCAGGGTGCCTTTAATCTGGAGATTTTATAGCAGCGAATTAGACAGGGGTGACAAACTTGGTTGACAAAGACTATTAACAATCATCAAGTAGCTGTTACTGATTTACCCATGTCTCATCAGTTCCTGACAAATGTGAAAGACACTAGTTTTGTTAATCGTCTGCTTGTGTTAGCTAGTCCACGGGTTCTTCTGTATTGCTTATCGAATTGTCAACAGTCTACATTATGGGTTGACTCTCCTCTGTAAAACATCTTACTGGGATGTACTTATGTAACTGCTTTCCCTGCAGTGAAAGTTTCTAGGAGGTTGGTGTCTTTCTTGTTGGAGGAGATATAACATGGAAGAAACAGATATATGCATAGAACATTTATGTTGCAAAAGCTTTTAATTGTGGAGGATGCTTGGCCTCTGAGATCTTCGCTTCCAAAATTATTAAGAAGTTGAGATCAATTGAACTGTTGCAGTTTTGTTCTTAATTATTTGGGAACTGTTTGATCCTCAGAAAGCTGATAACTTCATCACCAAACACTGATTTTTTGGAGGGGAAGAGAGATCTGGTACCTCCTACTGAGTTTTTGAACTTAAATGACATTAAAAAAACCGTGTTCACAGCAGATATAGCCTTGATTCTTAGTCTTGGCAGCCTGTACAGTACAAATGATTGGTGTTGTTTAAGAGGTCATGTTGTGGGTTACAGAGCTAAGATAGCAAGTTCATGGACCAGACTGAAACTTGCTTTTTCTCAAAAAAAAAAAACAAGTTTGGCACTCCATACCTCCTGACCATTTAATCCTCCATGTGTGGTCTTTCAGTAGATAATTTTTATGTGCGTAGCTTGAGGGCCAAATGCAAAAGTATTTCAGAGAGAGCCTGATAAATTAGATGAAACTTCACTGGAATAAATATCTAACGCTTTTGAAATATTTTATGTTAAGCTCTTCGATATAAAGCATGAGTTTTTATCTTATTTTCTTCAAAGAATATTTACTTTGACTTTTTTGAAAGAACAGTGTGTCAGTTTTGGCATTACTAATTAAATATTGGAACTTGGGTACAGCTTATTAAAATGTGCTGGAAGAACTTTGCATTTCCCAAAATTAGTGCAGAGCCAGTAAATATCTGTAGCTCAACTTACTTAATTCTTTTCATGCCAGTGCCACTTACCTTCATTTGTATGGCTCTCTGAAACTTAAAGAAGCTGAAGCATAAAATATTAAGTCAGATGTATCCTTACACAATTTTGATGTGTTGGTATTGGGCAGTTCATTACGGATGTGTTTGTGGAGCTTTAATTTAGAACTTCTAGACAACTGGCACTTAGCCTTTCTGGCTGGCAGCCAGATTGGCAGTGTCTGGTCCATCCGGGGCTGGATCCAGCTGGTACCCTCTGGATGCATGGATCGGGGTGGGGAGCAGGTTGGCCCTGACAGCCCCGCAGAGGAAAGGAGCTTGACCCAGCCCCGTGGAGTGGGAAGAGGGCACGGCCCAGCACTGCAAAGAAAGGGGGTGTGGCCTGCCTCCAACCAAGCCCCAACAGGAGGGAAGGGGGCATGGTCCAGCCCCAGTGGAAGGAAAGGGGGCTTGGTCAAGCTCTGCTGGTTAAGGGGGCATGACCAGGCTCCAGCCCAGCCACAAAGGAAGGGAAGGGGGTATAGCCTGGCCCAGCCTGACATATGTGGTTAGAGTTTGGGAATTTGGCAGGAGGGAGTGTGGCCATATTAATGGCCACTGCTTCTGGCCTCCAGATTACCTGACCTGTGGAGACTCTGCAGGCCAGATACAACAGTTTTATGGGCTAAATACCAGAGCTTGAGCACCGCTGTTCTAGACCTTGAAATATTTAAATAAGAGCAGTGCTCTAACAAGGTAGGCTTAAAGTTGTAAATGGTTGAGTTGTCAGGTGGGCCAGGTATTGTATGTAAGAATAGTAAGATAGTTCCCTCAAGCTTGTCTCTATTTATATTATAAGTTCTCAATATGGGAAATGAAATACGTGCAGAAATGTGAAGCTTGTTCAGTGAGTAAAATGAAATAATGCAGGGCTCCCAAGTCTCAGTTAAGTGGGTAAGAGAAAAACAGTGTTTAAAAATACATGTATAGGGCCTGTGATTTTTTTGCCTTGACTTAATTGTAGAGACTAAAACAGAACAAATATATTTTGATTTTTCAGCAGCAGAGCAAAATTGTCACAGATTCCCCCTATGGCACATTTGCTTAGGGCCCCTAGCATTTTCTGGTGTCTCTGATATTCCCTGAAGCCAGCTCAGATGTGGCTTCTGGCTCAAGTGAGCTCTTGCTCTGTCCAACTCTGAGACTCTAGCCTTTTGGTCCTTGACCCTCCCTAGTTACCTGTGCCACTCGTGTAGATCAGCATGGGCCTCAAGTGCAGGGTCATCTCTGTGAATAGTATGGTAACTTATAGAACTATTGGAAGAAACACTGTGTATATGATTATCTAGTCTCAGGTAATAAGCCCTTCTGAATAGCAAAGGATTTATATGCATCTGATGCGGTGCATTTTCTTTGTATCTACTTAGAATCTCTGATCTAATTTTTTGAAACCTTATTACCTGAAGCACCTACCCTAATAGTATTTGCTGCTGGGCTAGAGGGAATTGAAAACTTGAATAAGGGTTATGGTCCAGAAGTTAACTTTGTACTCTTAACAAAAAAGTTTTTGACTCTAATAAAAAGTTCTGTGGTGATTAAAGATGAGCCTGATATGGGTCCCATGGAACATCAACCAAAACAGAGAGCTTGTGGTTCCAGGTCAGGTCCATCTACATTTGACTAACATGGCTGTAGCCAGGTATAATTAGTGCTGTGGATGGGAGGAGCAAAAACTTCCAAGTTGGGGTGGCCAATTCCTAACTTATGGATGGATTTCCTTGAACATGAGACTTTTCTCTTCTAAAAAATCTAGAACTTTGTGTCATAAGTTTAAAATTCTCCCTAATACACACAGAGCTGGGCACTGTTTATTTAATGAAACCAGCCAACATCAAGTCAGGTTTTTGTCAATAGGCTAGTGAAGACTGAAATGTTTGGGCAAAGCTTTTGGTAACTCTGGACCTTCTGTGTAGAGTGGACACAAAGTGTCTTTACCAGCTTTAAAGTTGATGTGTGCTTTGGGTATTTATTTTTGGGTTTCTTGGCTCTGGTAGTATATCCTTACTGCCTCCTTGGTCCAGTAGGTTGCCTAAATTAACTGATCAGCTATTAAGTCTGGAAGTGATGAAACTGCACAAATTATTGTGCCCAAGAGAGACCACTCCACATCAAGTAATAATATTGAAAACTTAAATCACAAGTCAGCATTTCTCGAAGGTGAACTTTAAATTAGGGCTGCAGTGATAAAGATTTCCTTGGCCAATACCAATAGCCAATGATTAACCAACCATATAGGCCAATGTCGATCCAATAACTGATATTTAGTAATAGTGTAAGGCATTTTAAACTACTGACATAAATAAACCTTCTTTTTGTTTGTTTTACATTTATAACGCATCCACGCACCTCCCGCCTGCTCCGGCCCTTGATGAGGAAGACAGTGACTGCCTTATTCCCATGTGTGTTGCCCTCTCGCCCATGTTCCTACCCACAGCCCCTCTCCCCGCCAGCCTGTGCTGCCATCCTGGATGGGGTGGACCCTCATGTAGATAGTGGCACTAGGCATGTTTGGAGCCCCAGAGCACACTGCTGCCTCAGCTCCTGCAGCTGCCAGGAAGAAGCTGCTTTTGCAAAGGTTGCTTGTCAGAGCAGAATGTCCTGCATGGTGCGTTACCCTGCTTGTGCACAGCCTAATGTCACCGTGGCAGTCCCAGTGCTCAAACTGCTCCATGCCCGGTATTGCCTTGGCAGTGGTGGCAGCAGCAGGATGGTAACAGTTCCTTTGTTGCTGAGCGCAGCACCCTGTGACTGCTCCCTGGGACCCCTTCCTGCTGATTGCTGGGACGTATAGTCTGCCGCGGGCTCGGGCCAGTGGCAGGGCGCAGGGAACAAACTATGCTCACCAGCATGCTCTAGGCGTGCAGCCATAATTATCAGCTACAACCACAAAAAGCCAATATATGATAACGTCCTTTCTCCTTTTATCCGTGCTGATCCAATAGCCAACCAATGTCTAGCACCCCTACTTTTAATGCTACATTTCAGACTTTTTTTTTTTTGGGGGGGGGGGGGTTGGTTTTTTGTTTTTTTTCTAAAGCACTGCATATGTAATAGTAGCCTAACTTTTGAAGAACATGTTTAGAAACTGTATGTTTCCTCTGTAATGGCATAAATGGGCTGTCACTCTGTTAGAGGTAAACTTAGCTGGCTTATTTTAGGTTAAATATAGGTGGTTTGAGGATGGTGGAGTTCACTGGCTGGTTAGAATTATAAGTATACTCTAAAGGAAAGTGCAAGGAGAAGTGGCTCTGTTTAGCGTTTATCATTGTTCTTCGGTCTTTGGTAAGCTTAGGACCTTATTATTTTTTCCCCAACTTCTGTTTGCATTTCAGCCCCAGAGATGAAGTCCCAGCGCTTCGAACATTCATATGCTGCAAGTAACTTTTTGTTATTCACCAGGATTGCGTATGAAGAATTCCTGCTGTCACTCTAATGGGCAAGAAGTTTTGTTTTTTTATTTCACCTTTAGGTTGAGTGCATTTTGCCATCATTTTATAGATAACAACACTGTTTAATCATAATCTCATAGCATCCCTTTGAAAAGCATAGTAGTTGCTTGCAGTGTAAATATATCTAAATCAAAAATGATGTTCAGGTTACAAGCCTGAGATACAAACAGGGTAGAAGCATGCCCAGAGACCAAGAAGTGAGACAGGGAAAGATGCAGAGATCTCTTGTAGCTGTGCTAAACTTGAAGTGACAGTCATCCACAGGAAGCTTCAGAGAGACGAGGCTGAGGCTACTTGGACAAAAAGCGACTGGACCGTGAGAGAGGTAGATCTGTGATTCATTAGCACAAAGATAGTAGATAAATTTGTTTGTAGATGTGATTTCTGAGAAAAAAGGTGAAAAAGAAGAAGGGAAAGAGAGTCCTGTTTGACACCCAGAAAAAGGTGAAAAGAAGGTGAAGGAGGGGCATGATTAGAGATGTAGAAGTGGACATAAGAAAGGACAGAATTGCAAAAGGTCAGGAAGGACCCTACTTGGGGTTAGGCATTGCTTAGAGATTTGTAGTGTTGCCTTTTACTAACAAGGAGATAAAGTACAACTAAAACTGTTGTAATAATTGAGTGCAGTAGACTCCAGGTCACTCCTGGGCAATATCAGCTTTGATACCTCGTAACATGGGTCATGATTAACTGTTGCTAGCTACACACTCAGATCCTGCTTCTTCATGAGCAGGGATCCTGGTATTCTCTGATTTAGAAAAAAAAATCACAAATTCTCTGATAAAACCCACAAAATCTCTGATAAAAAAGCCAAATGAAACACAACTTTGTGTGTGTGTGTGTATCAACTGAACCCAATGTCTTATTGATATATTTACAGTTTTAAAGCAATTTGGAAGCCTACCAGTGCCCCAATTACAAGTCAGCAGCCCCCTGCCCCCCCACCCTGCTGGAGGGGGCCCCCACCTGCCAGGGCTATGGGACCAGATACCCAGGTCTGTAGTCCTCTGCCCCCAGAGACTCCTGTGGCATAGTGGAGCATGGAGCCCATCTCCCCCTCCCCCACGGGTGGCACAGCCTGTGGGAGGGGTGGCGGCAGGCTGCCTGCTGCGGGCTCAGGTTGCAGGGGCAGCTCTCTGTCTCTGCGCACACTCCCGGGGAGACGTGGGGGGCAGATGCCCCCCAGATCTCTACACAAGGTGGGGGTGGGATGCCCACTGCAGGCTTGGGCTGCCCACCCTGCTGCCCTTCCCCCAGGGCCTCCATGGCCCAGCAGGTAGGACCCGTGCTGCAGGGCAGCATGGGGCCAGGGGGGAAGTTCCTTGCTGCTGGAAGCCCAGGGTCACCCTGGGGAAGCGCCCCCTGCTCGCCCGGGAAGAACAGGGATGGCAGCGTGGCGGTTTGGCGGGACAGCACGGAGCAGTGGGGGTGGTGGGGTGTAGCCCTAGATCCTAAGCTCCATGCACCAGTTTGCTCCCTCCCTCTCTATGGGGGCCTCAATCCTCCCTCCCCCCTGCCAGATATACCTGTGGAGCTGCTCTCCAGGCTGTTTGGTGGCCATGTTAATGTACGTGCACATGGTGCCCTCTGCCTGACTGCCCTCCTCCTGCTTTCCCCTGTCCCCCTGCAGGCTGGAACTCTGCCAGCCTGCAGAGAGCATTTTGCAAAAGTGCAAAATCCATGTGTTTCTCCACTAAAATTAAAAACCCACACTTTTCTTGGGTAAAAGGGAAAATCCATGTTTCTCTCCATTTTCCTGTGGGAAATGGAAGACCTGGATCCCTGTTCATGTTTTGATGCTGTTGGCAAGGTTGCCCTGCTTGAGATGTTCAATACATGCAGTATGTTCCCAGTCGTGTGTGTGTGTATGTGTGTGTGTGTGTGTATAATATGCACACATACACACGATATGTGTATTTGGCCCTGATTTGGCTCCATGCAGTGGGAGGGAGTCATGGCATAGCTTGGGATTTTGCCAGTATTAACTGCCACTGCCCTCTGCCTCCAAATTTCCTGCCTTATGGGGAGCCCTGTGGACCAGATTTCAAGGCTCCATGGGCTGCATTTGGCCTGTGGGCTTGAAATTGAGCAGCCCTGCTTTAAAGTGAGCACCTTTCCTAAATTTATATTTATGTATATATGTATATATATATTTTAGGGCTGACAAATGTTTAAAAAAAATCACAATTGCGAGATTAAAAAAAATAGTCACGATTAATCACAATTTCAATTGTGCAGATAAGCAACAGTTAGCACCCCCCACCCAACAGCTTGGAGCCCATGCACCCTGTGGCTCCTCCCCGGCCTGCTCCGCCCCACACCCATTCTGGATTTGCTCCAGCTGGAGCAGACCAGCTGGGACCCGTGCAAACAGCCCTGACCCCGGCCTCCTCTGCACCTGCTCCAGACTCACCTGCCCATGCTGAGCAGTGGTGGTGGCCAGGCAGAAGCTGCTGCCTGGTGCAGAAGAAAAGCAGCCCCTTGTCCTCACTGCTGCCTGGCCTGTCTTGCTGCAGCCACCCAGAGCCTGCACCTGGGCTGTGCTGTGGCTCCTCTGAACTGCCACCATTGCCCTGCTGGGTAGCCCGGAGGTGGCAGTAAAGGCAGTGGAGACGAGCAGCAGGGCAGCCCAGGCACAGACTCTGGGCAGCTGCAGCAAGAAGGGCCTAGCAGCAGTGAGGGAGAGGGGCTGCTTTTCGCTGTGCCAAGTAGCAGCTTCTGCCTGGCCACTGCCGCTGCTCAGTCTGGGCAGGTGAGCCTGGAGCTGGCACAGGGCGAGCCAGGGTCGGGGCTGTGCACACAGGTTCCAGCTGGTTAAAACTATGTGCGCGATTAAAGTGATTTAAAAAAAATAACATGTTAATTTGTTTTACATCAATCACATAAGTTAAGTGTGATTAACTGACACCCCTGCTATCTAGCTATCCATTCCCCCCTTCCTACCCCCCACCCCCGACTACTTAGCAGGCCATTTGGCAATGCCTAGTTCTTCTGTAGGTCAGATCCACCTGGTAGACTTAATCTGGTGCCCAGTATGCATGCTACAGGGCCCCATCTGGCCATGTGGAGAGGGGTGAGGGGCAGCCTGGCCTGAACTAGCCATATAGGGGAAGGGGATGTGGCTTGGCCCCAACTAGGTATGGTGGAGGAGAAGGGGGCATGGCTCAGCCCTACAGGAAGAAGGTGCCATAGCCCAGCCCCAGCCTTTCCAGGGGGAGGGAAGGGGGAGTGGTCTGGCCCCTGTGGGCAGGAAGAAAGGGGTATGATCCATTGCCACTGGGACAAGGGGCACAGCCCAGCCCCAGCCAAGCCACATGGAGGGAAGGGACTGTAGCCAGACCCTGATTTGGCTATGCAGTGGGAGAGTTGGAGCCTGGCTCTGACCTGCTGCTTGGTGGTTGGGATTTTGGCAGTGGGGAGGGATGGCGTGTGGGATGCTGGGGCTGGGTGGGGCAACCATTGACTGGATTGAGAGAGCAGGCGGGGGATGGGGCCTTGTTTGATTTGGAAATTAGGCTGATTCAGCAGCAGATGAATCTCCAAATCAGATTCAGCCAAATCAATTCGGGACTGTGATTCAATTCACCGAATCAAATCACTGTCCCCCAAATCAGCCCAATCTGAAGAGAATACTAGCCACTTCACACGGGCCTAGTGAACACTCCAAAACTCAGACTGATCCATGCACTATGTCTGCATACTGAGTTAAACCTCTTCCGATTATGTAATTGTTTGACAGGTTATACATTTGAACACCTTTAGGGACATTTCATCCATGCCCATCTAAAATCAATGCAGTTTGAAGGAATCTCCTCCATGGTACTTGGGCTTGGCAACCAGAAAAAGCACTTGCTGAATTCAAATTGGCAGAAATACCAGAGCATTAATCTTATTGCTCAACAGGGAGTTCTTCATGCTGCTATGAAATAAACTTATGTACTCAATTTTTAAAATGCTAAGATCGCCTGTGATAAACTGATGAGCAAAAAAAACTTAAGTTGTGCAATAAGGGGCCTTGAACTGCTTTCCTTTAGATTTTTGACTAAACTGGAAGGTGAGGCCCCAGTAAGGGCTTGTCACTGTGTATATGTATATAGTGTTGCTTGCTGTCCAGCTTCAGACTGACCAGTGAGATGCATAATAATCCTAACATAGATCATAAAAACCTGATTCCTGCTTCACCTGCCACTTCAGTTTCTGGACTGGTAGACTTCTGGGAAGCGCATGTTATTGAAATGCTCAATTTCACAGGAGGTATTAGTAAAATTTAGGAAGATGGCTAATGTCCTGAGGACGTCCTAATTTTGAATTACTGTATTCCTGAGCAAGAGGTCAGTTTTCCTAAGGAACACTTCTTTATCATCATTTTAATGACATTTCTGGCTGCCAAGGAATAAACATTCTTTCTGCAAGCGGAGAGGCTACCACCCCACTGCAGACTGCTTCTTCCAGCCATGAACAAAAAGGAGTTGGTTTAGGTAGTCCTTGTTATAGGCACCTTAAAACCTTCTCATCTAGTCATCTGTGTAATGAATATATCTAGATATGCTGTGTGATTGGGTACTAGTTACTTGTAAATAGCTATCAACTGCACCACTAAGATGATTTGTTATAAGCTATATAGCTGCATCGGGCATAAAAATTAATATCAATATCTTTCTCACTCAGTACCCTTGCTTTATTTCACACCACTATGAAGAATCACTCCACTTGAGCCGCAAGTTGAGAAGAGAACAGTTTGTTACAAAGCTAACAGGATATTCAGACTGTGAAAGATGTTCATAAATCCCTAGCCACCGTCACTTGAGTAAAACACTTCTTGGCAGTTTGTCACATTCAGTGCTTTTCCATGATACCTTCCAACAATTCACATTCACCTTTTCCACTGCAAAACCAAAACAAGTAAGATGTTGCTATTTCACCGTTACCTGGCAAAATCTGAGTTGCTTAAGTTCACTTGATTTATTATTCCTTTAATAAAAAACAACCCAACTGGGATTTCTCTCTGAACAAAAATTACTGAAATCCTGGGTGTGTTTTCCTGTGTGGGAGATCTGTTCATTCAAATGAAAGGAAAACAGCTCTAGTTTTGTAAGATGTGTTTTACTGGCATCCACAAATTCAAACCAATAAAAAAAAGAAGCAACTGAAGACTTCCCTCTTAGGTCTCCAGCATGTTTTGCACAGGTACATTTTCTAAGAGGTCATGTGCAGTTTAAAAAACCTTAACAAATTAAAGATGCTTACAATGTTATACGAGAGAATAGGTTTAGACTTAAAGTGCTCTTTTAAGAAGGCAGGTGTCACTGTGGGCTAGAGTTCAAGACACCGTTTCACCTATCATGAGTTGATAGGGTCCCATAATCAATACCAACACATCTAACTATTCCTTTTTCTGTGCTGTCTAATTTTCTTTTAAGAATCATTATTAAAACTTGACCAAACTACAAGCAACTGAGCTTTGGGATTGGTCTCAAATGTGGATGATTATTTTAAAGAACACATTTTTTTCCATTAAACCATTAGCAATTATTTTAGCTTGACTGTTACAAATAGGAAGTTGGTGCACTGAAGTGTGAAATACACCAGACTCTTAATCAGAAAGCTCAACATCTAATCTTGAAGGCTGGTTTTTGCTTTGTCCTCTCAAACCCCATGTTCACTAAAACTATGCCAAAAGCATGACAAGACTCCATGAGCTTATTTGCATACAAAATATTTACACAAGTCTAAATAATGTAAAGTAAACTATGCACAAGTCAAATGAACACAGTATATTTTGCAGTACATTCACTCTGCTTCATTTGCTTATACTAACCTGCAGTGGCTCTCTAGATGTTTGAAAATTCTCAGTCTATTTTACAGTATTCCTAGGAGAAACAAAATCACTAAAAACACTCAAACTGCTATTTAATTTCTTCCATGGCTCAAAAACACACATTTCCACTGTTAAAAATTCTCCCCATTGACTACTTAAGTTATCGGGGCTTGTATAACTGGCCAAAAAGGTTGAGCACCACTGCTTTAAAGATGACTTGACTAGAAGTGCATTTCTTTATGATTCAGTTGAACCTAGGTTCATTGACTTGTAAGACAACCAATGGTTAGTTCCTTTTTTCTGAGGAAATTGGGTTACATCAGGGCTCAGCAACCTTTTGGTAGCAGTGGACAGTCCATAGGCAGGCTGCCTTGCTGTCCCAGATGTCCTAGCTTCATGGGCAGGAAACAGTGGCTTGGCATACCAGATTCAGCTGTGGGCCATAGATTACCAACCCCCGGGGTTAGAAAGTTATGAGAGCAGGGACAGCTGAATCTATAGTGTACCTTTGTGAAGGTAGTGACAGAGGTCTTTCTTGAAACAGTGTAAGAAATGTCTGCCCTGCTGATCATGCAACAGACTTAAAGGCTACTTACAGCAACACGCTGCTTGGGTGGGATGGTTAGATTATGACTGAATAAATTCTATTTTATTAGTAATGAAAGCCCAGAAGTGCTGATGTTTGACAGCACTGGCAAGAATGCCTGCATTTATGCAGAACCTTTGTTATGCCATATCTAGAGTGTGTATTTATGCAAAATGCAGTTGTTTATTATCTACACTATCATGGTTCCTTGGAGCTCTTCTGAGGGACCAGGGTCTGACTGTATTAAGTCCTGTGCAAACCAGAAATCTGTATTGATTCCCTGAACTTGCCTTCCACTGCTGCTTGCAAGTACAACAGAAATAGAGCTCTGGAGAGAGAGATGGGGGTAGTTCAGGGCAGCTTCAGCATGTTGTGGCCAGGTTTGCTGGGTACAGAGCAGGAGTGGATGGGTGTGGATGTAGTTCTTGGAAGCCTTCTCATCAGCGAATATAGACAAGCCCCTGATATGCTGTATAGAATCCATAACTGTGTCAGACTTCCCTAAAACATGTTTGGAGAAGGTTGCCAGATGGTTGACTCCATGGTTTGTGAGCTTGAAAGACTGATAAACCTGATTCAATCTGACAAGCCTGACCACTTGAATATTCAGAATCTATTGACACTGAGTTGGAAGGGAATTGACCTGATACTTGGAAGCTGACTCTTTGCATCAAAAGAGTAGTGGTCAGTTTTCCCTATGCTTTTTTTTTTGTGACGAACTCGAGCTATTTAAAAGCTAGTCCTCCTTCTCCCTCCTTCCTTGAAAATTATGCTTAACAACTTATTTGTATTGTTTAAACCACTTCCAGACTGTCCAGTTGGAAGTAAAGGATAATTGTAGGTGACTTTCCAAATCAGGAACAGACAGAAATGATAGTTTATGTATTTGGCATGCTAATGCAAAGACTGCTATGTACTCAAACTTTGGAGGCCTGTTATTTTACTCCATTATTACTTGGTGTTTTTGAATTACCATATATTGTATAGTATTATTGAAAATTACATATTTACTTCAGATTTTAAAAACCCGTGTTCTGTGCTAAAATATAGAACCAGATGTTACATATTAAATGAAGAGCCATTGATGATGGCTAGACTCTAGTCAACTCCTTGTACCAGAGGCTGTAAATCCAACATAACTAATTAAAGTGGTTGATACCTACAGGTCTCTAGACTCTTCTATAGCATTCATGCAGTGTTATTCATATAGTGACAGGCTAGTAGATGGATTTGACACTTGGCACCTTCTTAATGCCTGGCTTCTCAGCAAGGCAGTAAAGCATGACTACCTTCTACTTCAGATCACTCCTGTGAATCAGTCAAACTTACTTTGTGTCATCAAAGGAAAGGCATTGCACTTTGATGCCAGGATGACTTATCTATCAGGGCAAATGTATTTCAGAGACCTTACCAAGCGTGACTGGACATGAGTATTTGAAGGAACTTTAATCTTAATAAATTCTTAAAAAATAATGTTTGTTGAGACTCCAGGAAACCTTTTATTTTTCTTTTTAAAGAAGTTGATTTAAACTTTACACAAGATGGCTAAAATTGAAAAATAAAATGGAAGCCAACTTCAGTAAAAGTAGATACTGCATTGTTAGGGTTAATATGCAAGTCTTTAGAGGAATTTTAGAAGTTAATTGCTACTTTATTATACAGCTTAATTCTGCTCTTCAGGTACGTGTAGCATAGGAAAAACATTTGTACTTCAAAAGTTCTCCTATGAGTGATGCCCCAGGATGAATTTGGGAGAAAAACTGATAGACAAAACAGAGGTCTAATATCAGAGCAAGCTCGAGACATGACTAGTCATTTTATTGTCAGGGTCCCTGTAGTATTAACTAGGCCAAACTGACTCAGATTAGTGACGCATGTGATTTGACAGCTAAATCAGCTTGCAGGGATAGCAGAAGGTAGTAACTCGTTGTTTTATCAGTTGATTGGAGTGAAGATGTAGAAATGAATGTATTGACATATCTCTTCTGATAATATTTGTCTCTTGTTCTGAGTGTGTCCTGAGCCATATCTTTTAAATGTAGACTGACTTACCTCAGCTGTTGCAGTCATTGGAGGAAGGGTTACTGAATAAAAGCTGCAGAACAGGGTCTAGTTGCTGTTGACATGAAGAAGCCAGGCTCACATAATACATTTGTCATGTTGTCACGCAGATGCTGCTGCTAGTTTTCTGTTCTGTGCTTGATCACAGATCTCAGTGTCTGGGCAAACTGCTCATAAGCAGGGTGGAGGGTGGGAAGTGAATCTAATTCCTACAAAGAGAAAAAAAGCCAGCTCTACTTTCAACTTCTGCTTGATCATAAGATACACTTTAAATGGCTGCGATAGAGACAGGCCACAACAGTGATTTATTTTCTGTAGGGCTTTCCTCTGTATCTGTCCACTCTGCTCCATCTTTGTTGTGTTGAGCTACAGCAAAGTTGTTGCTCCCCCCCGACCTTCCAAGGATTGGCAGATGTCAAAGTGAAGTCAGTCTCATAGTATCATAGTGCTTAGGGTCGGAAAGGACCTTAACAGATCATCAGATCTGACCCCTTCCCTGGGCAGGAATGAGTGCTGGGGTCATAACACCTCAGTCAAATATCTATCCAGCCTCCTCTTGAAGACCCCTAAGGTGGGAGAGAGCACAACCTCCCTTGGGAGCCCATTCCAGAGCCTGGCAGCCCTAACCATGAAGAAATGCCTCCTGATGTCCAGCTTGAATCTTCTTTCTAACAATTTGTGGCCATTATTCCTAGTAACCCCCAGTGGTGCTCAGGGGAACAAAGTCTTGTCCAATTTCTGCTGCTGCCCCCACCCTGGTGAGTTTGTAAATGGCAACCAGATCCCCTCTCCTCCTTTTCTTGTGGAGGATGAATAGGTTCATGCTCTTTAGCCTCTCTTTGTAGGGCCTGCCCTGCTGCCCCCGACCATGCAAGTGGCCCTCCTCTGGACCCTCTCAATGCTAGCCACATCCCTGTTGAAGTGCGGTGCCCAGAACTGGACTCTATGCCACATAGAGGAGAAGGATCACTTCCCTGGACCTGTTTGTGATGCATCTGTGGATGCACAACAAGATGTGGTTAGCTTTACTGACCTCTTCATCGTGTTGGCAGCTCATATTCATCCTAGAGTCAACAATGACTCCAAGATCCCTTTCTGCCTCTGTGTTGTTGAGAAGGGTGTTTCCCAGCCTACAGGTGTGTTGCTGGTTCCTTCTCCCTAGATGCAGTACCTTGCACTTGTCTGTGTTGAACTCCATCCTATTCTCATCCGCCCACCCCTGTAACCTGTCTAGATCTAGCTGGATTCTGTCCTTCCCCTCCAGTGAGCCCGCCTCACCCCACATCTTGGTGTAGTCAGCAAATTTGGACAGCGTGCTTTCCACACCCACATCCAGATCACTGATAAAGATGTTGAACAGTACAGGCCCCAGGACCAAGCTGTGGGGGACTCCACTGCCCACATCCCTCCAGGTTGAAAACGACCCATCCACCACCACTCTCTGGGTATGACTATCTAGCCAACTTGCCACCCATCTGACTGTGTAGGCATTGATGGCACAGTTGCTTAGTTTTTTTCTGAGAATGTGATGAGAAACCATGTCAAAGGCCTTTGTAAAGTCCAGGAAGACGACAAATACCTCAACATCTTCGTCCAGGGACTTTGTGACCTGATCATAAAGGAAACAAGGCTAGTTGGGCAGGATCTACCCTCAGTGAACCCATGTGAGTTGCCCCTGAGCATTACCTCCCCTGCTGGGCCCTTGAAGATGTGTTCTTTGATAATTTTCTCAAAGGTCTTCCCCAGGACTGAGGTAAGACTGACTGACCTATACTTGCCAGGCCTCCTGTGGGTGCATGCGCTGCCCCCTTGTTCCTAAGCCTGTCACTTGCCTGGGTACTACCTGTGCGCATCACCTGGCTTGACTGCAAAGTGTCCTTATGTTCTTCTGTGTCCCCATCCCCCAGCAAACCTAGTTTAAAGCTCACTGTACAAGATCAGCTAGCCCGGAAGAAAAAACACGCTTACCCTTCGGGGAGAGATGAAGCCCATCCCATCTAAGTATGTTCTCTGTGCAGAAATGTGGGTCATGGTCCAAGGCCCGCCTGGTAGCACCAGCTCTGAAGCCGCCAGTTGACCTTACCGGTGCATGCCTCATGGCGCCGTCCGGGTCTCCTCACTGGAAGAATAGAAGAGAAAAACCACCTGCACCCTCATCTCCTTGAGCTTGGTCGCCAGAGCCTTGTAGTCCCTCATGATGCTGTCCAGGCTGCTCCTGGCCACATCATTTGTTCCCATGTGGCTGAGGACCATGGGGTATTGATCAGAGGTTCGGATGAGGTCTGGGATCACCTCTGTGACGCCCCAAATCTGAGCTCCAGGGTCCAAGCTCCAGGCAAGGTCTCATTGCAACCTTCTTTATACAGGGTTATTTCAAGGAAGTTTAATGCTGGTGCATCTCCCTCAAGTGTGACGGCCTTTGAGGTCAGGGTTATGGTAGACCAGTTCAGAGACAAATCACAACAGGAAGAGTGCTGAGGTCCTGGTTGGGCAACTCAGCAGACGCTTGCAATCATACAGTACCTTGAAGTCCAATCAAGTTTGCTTGGCAGCTGGTGTGAATCATGGAGCATCGGTGGTCTTAAACTTTCATTTAAGACCCTCAGTGCACTGATTACTGTTCTTGCTACTAGTCTAGTCTGAAGTAACGTAGCCTTCTATTAAAAAAAATAGATGGAAACTACTAAAATAATATAATAGCCTTAATAAGAGACAAAGTTTATGTTAAAAATGATTCATACATTTTAAAACAAAACAGTTGAAAATCCATTCCCAGTTTGCTCATATATTTTTAACCTTAAGTTAAGGACTAGGTTTACTGTGCAGCAAAATGTGAAATTTGAAGATTAAACTAGGTACCTTTTCCATAAACTTTTTTTCTAAATAACCTTGTTAGCTTCAAGTTTCACAGGAGAATTTAATCTCTAAGCATAGGACATAGAGGCAGAAGGAGGGGAGGAGTTAAACATTTGTAGTCCCTGAAGATATTCATCTGTTAATTTAATATGTGGTCTAGAAAGCATGTTGTAAAAAAGATACATCTGTAGGGCATGTAGTGTATCTATCAATGTAACCAGTGAAGAACTAAAAAAACGCCCACCTGTGCTGTCAAAACAGGTGCATTTGGCAGTGCATGTTATTGAACTGTTAATCCAATTCATTCTGTGGGTCTTCTAAAGTCAAGCTAAAAATCAAAAATATTGGTTAGGCTTAAAGAGGTTTTCCTATAAAATAACAGTATAGTGATCTCACCTTAGAAGCAATATTAGCATTCAGTCCTCGGTGCCCAATACAGATAAGAGTCAAGAAACTGAGGTCAGATGTAATATATTGTTATTGCAGTAGGAGTATAACACAGATTTGCACCAGTCAAGTGTCAGTTAACAGAGGTGAGCTAGTGAGAAGCAGGTGAATTGTGAAAAAGCAAACAAGTAATTAGGAGTGGCTAGGGCTTAAAAACTATCTCTGTGGGGCAGGGGTTGTCAACCAGGGAAAGTCCTAGAGGGTATGTGGCAGCGGCAGCGCATGGTGGCACGTGACTCCAGCACTCCCTTCTCATCAACCAGCCGCCAGAGGACTCCTCTCCCCCCACCCCACTCGTCAACCAGGGTGGCTGCCCCCTGCTTGTCCAGAAGGGTTACACTCCTTAAAAAGGTTGAAAACCCGTGCTGTGGAGCACTGAAAAGTTTAGCCTGGCAGTTGCAATGATATGCAGACAGCGTAGGAATTAACAGAGGTGCAGGTGAGATGACAATAAATCTTTGGATTGGCTCACACAGGTGCGCTCCATTGGGATTGGATTGCAGAGGGGACTTAGCACCTTTCTGGGAAGTGGAGCGAGGTAAAGTTATGTGGCGGAGCCAGCAGGGCTTATATAGGAGCGAGTACAGTGGTGGGGCTGCTGTTGGGTGCCGCAAGGACCAGCCACACAGAGCCTGCCCCCCACCTACCCCCACAGCACCCACAGAGACTCCTGCCTGCCAGGACAGCTGTGTTGTACCGCTCCAAGACAATGCCTCTAGCCCATGGGCACCCGAAGCCCCAGGCTGCACTTCTCTCCCACCTGCCTGCCCTCAGGGCTCTAGCAATTGCCACTCAGCAAATATGGCAGCTCTTCCTGCGGGTGCTATGTGGGGGAGTGGAGGCACCTGGCTCTGTGCAGCCTGCCTCTGCTGCACCCGATGGCAGCCCTGCTGCTGTGCTCACTCCTATTTAAGCTCCTCTGGCTCCACCACACAACTTTGCCTGGCTCGTCCTCCTCTCTGTCACACGATGCTGCAGCCCAGATCCGGGGGTACCTCTTGGCAGCCCATGCTGAAGCCACTTCCCCAGCAGCTGGCAGCACTGAGCTGTGGACCCTGGCGCCACTGCCTGCCCACTCCTGCACGTTCACTCTGCGGAGCCTGCTGCAGCCCGGGGTGTAAGTCCTGCCTGGCCATGGAACATACCTTGATCCTACATATCACCCTTGGCCCCAGCTCCCCGTGCTGCTATGCCCCTCTGTGTGGGACCATTTAACCAATATAATTAAAGGAGGTTTAAACAGGTAACTTTTAAAATATTTATGTGCCTAACCAAAACACCAGTATACTTGTAATTGTGCCTTTTTTTTTTTCTCATTCATTCATAGATTCATAGACTGTCAGGGGCTGGAAGGGACCTTGCAGATCATCGGGTTCAGCCTGCCTGCTCTAGGCAGGAAGACAACTGGGGTTAGGTGACCCCAGCGAGGTGACTGTCCAGTCTGTTCTTGAAAACCTCCAGGGTAGGTGACTGCACCACCTCTGGAGGGAGTTTATTCCACAGTCTGGACACCCTCCCTGTGAAGGAGTTTTTCCTGATACTAAGCCTGAAGTGCCCTTCCAGGAGTTTTGTATCCATTGGTCCTGGTCTTCCCCGGGGGTGCCCTAGTGAACAGTTGTTCACTGAGCTCCTGATGCTCTCCTCTGATATAGCGGTAAGCTGCTATCGAGTCCCCTCTGAACCTTCTCTTCTTTAGATTAAAGAGGCCCAGGTCCCTCAGCCTCTCCTCATGTGGCTTGCCTTGAGGAGTCCTGGATCATACGGGTGTCTCTTTCTGGACCCTCTCAAGGTTTTCCATGTCTTTATTGAAGTGCGGCACCCAGAACTGGACATAGTACTCCAACTGCCAGTGCTGAGTACAGTGAGAGTATCACTTCCTTAGTTTTATACAAGATGCATCAGTTGATGCATGCCAGCGTGTTGTTTGGCCTGCTGGCTGCTGCCTTGCACTGACAGCTCATATTCACGCGATGGTCAGTCATTACCCCTAGGTCCTTTTTGGCCGTGGTTCAAGTCAAGCTGTCACCACCGAGCCTGTATGTACATTGAGGGTTGTTTGCCCCCAGATGGAGCACCTTATACTTGGAAGTGTAAAACTTCATCTGGTTCTGGTCTGCCCAACTCTCAAGCCTGTCCAGGTCCACCTGTATCTGCAACCTATCTTCTGGTGTGACCACACCACCCTGTAACTTGGTGTCTTCCATGACCTTGGCAAGTGAGCTTTTCACTCCTCCATCCAAATGATTGATAAAGATGTTGAAGAGCACCAGTCCAAGCACAGACCCTTGAGGGACACCACTGGCCGCTTCTCTCCAGGACAACACAGATCTGTTCATAAGAACTCTCTGGGTCCTACCCTGTAGCCAGTTTCCCACCCACTGAACCATTAAGCAGCTGAGCCCACACTCTTCCAGTTTTCCCACAGGGATATTGTGGGATACTAGATCAAAATCGTTTTGGAATACAGGAGTGTAGGTTGCCCTTTGGAAGTCTAGGTATATAACGTCTACCAAATCTCCCGTGTCCAGGTGATGAGAAACCTGGTTGTAGAAAGAGATGAGTTTGGTGAGACAAGACCTACCCGTGACAAAGCCATGCTGGCTGTCATTCAGAACTTACCTTCTGCAAGCATATTGCACATAGATTCTTTAATGAGCTTTTCCAGGATTTTCCCTGGGATGGAGATTAGGCTGACTGACCTATAGTTGCCCGGGTCCTCACTCTTCCCCTTCTTGAAGCTGGCCACAATGTTGGCCCTTTTCCAATCCTCAGAGATTTCCGCTCGTGCACCATGAATTCTGAAAGAGCTTTGCCAGGGGTTCCCCAATGACCTCAGCCAGCTCCTTCAGCTCTCTCCGATGGCGTCCATCCAGTCCTGCTGACTTATAAATGTCCAGCTTTTCTAATTGGTATTGCACCCACTCAGCATCCACAGTGGGGCTGTCAGTCCCAGCACATCCCCTATGAGCCTTATCTTGCTTGACTTTCCCCATGGTCCGGTGAAATACTGAAGCAAAGTGGCATTCAGGAGTTCAGTTTTTTCCTGAATGTCAGTTACCAGCTGCCCCGAGGTGTTAAGCAGGGGTCCCACACTTCCATTTGTTTTCCTTCTACTGCCTACATACCTAAAGAAGGACTTTGTATTGTCCTTGACTGCCCGTAGCTAACCTAAACTCTGTCGCTGCCTTGGCTTATCCTTCTTGGATTAGATGCTACTCTTCGTACCAACAAATACATTTCCCAGTCAGTAACAGTTGAATGACCTTCTCCTGGTCTTAATTATCAAGGTTCAAATGTGAAACAAGATAGGGTAGCCAGTTTGTTTGGGACAGTTGAAGTCTTTGAAATTAAAATGACAAAATTAAGATCTTGAAACATAATGGATGTGGCGAAATGAGCTCAGATAATAGCAGGGAAGCCAAGAAAGCCAGTCATTGTATTTTACTGAATCATTCTGTTTTTTGAATTGGACTGTGCTCATTGTCATAAGCTATTTGCTCATGCATATTGGGAAAACCTTGAAGTGCCTTACTAAATTATTCTATTTCAAAGGGGCATTCTAGACATAAATTCATGTTCATTTTAAAAAGATTTGATTAACAATTGTATATTTTTGTGCAACGTTTGGGTGGCTCTTCCTATTGTAGCTCGTTAACCTCCAGTGTAGATAATGCAGTTAAGAAAAAGCTCTTTTGCTGAAGAGCTGAACAAACATGATGCCAACATGTGCACATGTTCAGGATGTAGGCCATGTATGATTAAATTAAAAATGGCTGGTTTTGCTTTTCACAATATTATTTTGCTGAGATGGTTTAACTAGGGCATCTTGCCAGCTTTACTGTAGTGCAGCACCTGAAATTTAAAACAAAAAACAAACAACAAAACAACAACAAAACCTGTAATTAAAATTTAGCTTTGGTTGTAAGTGAAGCAGTAGTCTCATAATTTCATAACTGTTCTGCCTGTTATTCATGAGCAGTACAGGAAGTGTTTTGGTACGATTGCTTGATGTTTTGGGCTTAGTGTAGTTATGGCACCTTAGTGGAGCACTTATATAAAATATTCAAAGCTTTATCTTAATGGATTTTGGCAATAAACCGTTATCCAAATTAAAACCTAACACAAATCCATTTGGAGACTTTTAAAATGAGAATTTCTCCAAAATAATGGCAGGCTGAGGTTTGTAGATGTTTTGAATAATTATTTTCTCTGTACACAGCCAGAAAAAACGAATGCACATTCCTACTGAGATACAGGTTCTGCTGTTCCAAAGTGCTTGTTCCAGTGATGGGTTCATGTACATGCAAACTTAATGTCACAGGACCTTAGTTCGTCATTACTGACTCCCAGGTGTGTTTCTGTAATGGGGAGTAGTTTATCAGATATGCTATTAAGGAAATGAGAAACAATTAGTCAGCCATCTTGGCAGTACCCCACCCTCTAAAAGCAGATTGTGCTGTGCTATATAAATCAGTTGTTTCCCAATAGATTTATATTGGTGTAAATAAAATCAGAACCTTGCTGAAGTGTTTATCTTGAGCTTGTTCTGTTGCATCGTGAGGCACCTCTGCTGCTTTGGGAAGGTATTTTTATCCAACTGTAAAGTAGAGAGGTGTAATTGGTTTAATTACAGTATTGGTCACAAGAATGTTCTATATGATAAATGCAACTTATAGACTAACTTAATCAAAGATGCATAAGCTTTCATGAGAAAGAACTCAATCAGATACTGTGAGCTCAGGCTCACAAAAGCTTATGCATCTGCAATTTAGTTAGTTTATAATGTGCATCTCTACCCTGCCTTCTGTCTGCTATGGGGCCAACCACCTCTCCATGTGATGAATGCCAGTCATGTTGCTAGAATGTGTCAAATATTTGTATGGATTCCAAAAGAAAAATATATACTGCTCTATTGGTGCTTTATTTCCAGCCTATGGAGCCATGTCATCTCACCTGTGAGACTCCCAGTGGGTCTGGAAATTAGGTTGGGCTGTGGTGGCAGGATTAATCGCAGCTCCCCTGCTGCCAAACTTCTGGACCTGTGGGGAGCCGTATGTGCTAAATAATATCCTACGCACTAGATTGCGTGGTATGCAACTGGATCCAGGTGCATAGGATAGGGCCAGTGGGGATGGAAGGTTGGGCACCATTGTGCTGCTTTATTCATCTTGTTTACCTCTGGGATTAAATGCATTTGCATGGCATTTAGCTCAGTATTCCTGAGATACAGCTATTTCCAGTAACATTCATTTATTTATTTATTAATTAAATAAAACAGCCAACCGTAGAGTAGTTGCAGCTTTCAGGTATTGTTTTTTGATGTCGTCTTCTGCTCAAGCCCTTTTTTTTACTTATTTCTTTGCCACCAGTGTTGTGAGCCAAACTGCAGCTTTTGTCTAAAGAACAGTATGAAAAACTAAGAAATGTAATGGGTTTAAGTTTGAATTGCAATACTTTTTTCTATACAACCTGTCAGCAAAGTTTCTCAAAGTGCTTTATAAACATAACCTTACAGCACTAGTGGCAGGTAATTCAGTATTACCTTCATGTATAAAAATGGGAAAATCAAGGTACGAGAGTCTCCATAGAGACTTAGATTTGTGCCTTTGCTAAAAGAGACGGCTTCGAACGATATGGTTTATATCACTTATGTGTATTTGTTTACACCCAAACTGAAGTGTAGAGAACTCTGTCCTTCCTAATAGGGATGTAAGTCACTAAATTAACAAGTAACTTTCTTATCTGGTAAAGTTAGATTTTGCCAGTGTTTTGATCTATCCACATATTCCACTTAATCCCTCTGCCCTGGCCGACCATATAGCTATTTCTTTTGTGCACTTGCTCTTTAAGAAGAAAAAAAGGGTTGCTCATTCAGAAGTTCTTTTTCTTTGTTATGTAACAGAATGATTTGCATTCTAAGTTCATGCATGCAGACCATTAGATATTATTCACTATAGGGCAATCTTCTAATTACATTGCAACGTCTGCAGTGCAGCTAAAAGCCTATTGCAGCATGTGGGCCATCAGACCTAAATATGTGGCAGGCGTGACTACACCAGTTTGTTCAGAAGAGTTTAATTGAATTATACAGGGTTATATGAATGTTCCATGATTAAATGCATCTTACCCATTACAGAAGTGGAAGAGGAAGAGTGCTAGTAGGAGGAATGAACAGTCCTGAATCAGGTCCTAAATTGCAAAGGAAAGGGGTTCACTTCTTGAACAGCTTAAGAGTTGAGCAGAAAAGTGAAGGCATCTGCTACGTGGGGTTTTGTTTGTGCATTTTGCATGACCTTGAAGATAGCACCTGCTTATCCCCACCTTTAGTCATTCATGTACTCTCTCCTGCAGTACTTCTAAAAAGGGAGGAAGATGAACTCAATCCAGGTGCCAGAGAACCCTGGGATGTTGCAGTGAGTCTTTTGTCTGAGCTAAGGCAGTGTGTTTGGAGAGGGGAGTAGCTAGAACTGAAGTGTTTGTTCATGTTTCCCATTTCTATGCAATTTGTAAAGTAGGTAGGAAGAAGGCATATGAGCTCAAGGGAGTTCATGTATTTGGTAAGCAGATCTCTTTTATATTCTGAAAACGGTATGAAAAAATATTGGAATTTAGCCATGCAATCTCAGTAAGCCTGCAGGAGTATTTTCTTCATGCCTTTTGTGCTTAACCACTTTCATTTTGAGGATCATAATGTGAAGTCACTGGGATGTTCATTTTTGCTACAAAACTGGGATCCATCCCTAATCTACAGCATATCATGTATAGGATCTTGCAAATGTATTGACTCAGGGATTTAAAATACAATCTATGTGACTATTTTTCTATTCCAGAGGATGTTGCCTTTTTAATAAAGCTTGCATCACCAGTACTCAAACCAAAAACATTGTATGACAGGAGTTGGCACAGGAAGGCATTTTGCTTGGCACACGTGCCTCAGGGCAGACAGTGGGGGAGGGGCCTGGGCTGTGCTGCCACAAGGATCAGACCCCTTGCAGCTCCCCTGCCATCCACCCGGCACACCAAGATCTTCCAAGTTGAGGCTGCAGGTGTTTTTTGGCACTCTGCCCAAAACTGTTGCTGACCCCTGCTGTATGAGCTAGTGATCTACATGCAGTAATTTAACAGAGTTGGCTTAAAAATCACGAAGAAGGTAAGGTTGCATGTTGTATGGGAATTTCAAAAATTATGTGCCTTTGTGTACTTATGCATTTTCCAGTAGGGTTAAGGATGTTAAACATGAAGTAAGTTCACACTGTAGACTAATCAGGGATTCAGGGCACACAACTTGCTGAGTGAGCTTTGGGCAGTTCAGTTTCCTGCTCTGGCCACATTCCAGGAAATGAGGACAATAGGATGAATAAACAATGATTCTCCATTTTTAGGCTCCATTTAGCTTCAGTTATCACTTTGGAAAGTGAAAAGTAGTTGGTTATGACAGCAGCAACAAATCCTGTTGAAAAGTAATGTGCAAAGATCTGTGAACAGTTGCATAAAGTTCAAAATAAAAAAAACTTGTATACTAAGAATCTCAGTTTCCACAGTGTAAAACGTGGGGCTGCTGAGGGGCGACAGCAAATTTTGGGGTGGTTCTAGCGCCCCTTCCCAGCACTATCGCCACCTGTCCCACCCCTCCCTGTCTGGCCCAAGCAAAGCTGCAGGGAAGAGGCTGGAGCAGCCCTGGCCTCAAGTGTGCAGTGGGCAGCCTACCCTTGCCCCATGCACAGATCTGGGGGGGGTAAATGCTCCCATGCTACTCCTGGGGGTGCATGCAGCAGCAGAAGCTGCCCACACCTCCTGGACAAGCCACTGGCTCTGTCCCATGCCCCAGCTGGGCGCCCAACTCCATTCCCTCCCTCACCACGGGGGCTTCTGTCTGCCCCCTGCATACTCCTTCGCTCCCCCATGCCGCTTCCCCCTAACAGACTTACCACCCGGATGCTGGTTTCCAGGCTTCTGGGCTGCACTCCTGGCTGTGTGCACGCTGTGGCTGTGCGCATGTATGTGGCATTTATTGGCGACATTATCAGCCACATCAGCCAAAAAAAGCTCCTTGCCGATCATGTCAGTTTTCTTTTTATCGGTGCCAATACGATATGATCCCATGTATCAGTGCACCTCTATTATTTACCCATTCTTGCTGCTTTGCCATAGGTTGGGTTCGTATTTGAAAGTCAGGTTAGTGTAAATGTTTCAATTAGAGTTGTGCATTAAAGAAAAAATATCATACAGTTGCTCTAGTACAAACTTTAATGTGAATGCAGTTATACTAGTATTAAACTGGCTTATATTGGTGTAGCTTATTCTCTTTCCCGTGCACAAATAGCTCTACATGTATACATTGCTTTTACTCTGATCAGTACTCAAAGTTCAGTTAAGGCACAGTGGTTTCTTGGGCTGTCTCCTGACCTTTAAAAGGATTAAAGCTCCAATCAGACAGATCTAAACGTAGACGCTAGACTCTGAAGGGTGAGGGAGGATGCTTTTGCTAACATCTCTCGTCTACTCTGGGCTACTTCAAACTATGGAAGGAGACAAATCACATCTCTTGCCTCACCAGTTAGCTATGCTAGTGAAAATCCTGGAATTAGAGAAAATTCTGTCAGTTAGAGCTGTGGGTGCACATGCTCCAAGTCCTGAAGCGCTGCATACTGTGGGTTTCAGTCCCATGCAGAACCAAACACGCAGGAAAGCACTAGTTGGATGCCTGTCCTTCCCCTCCTTTCCCCTCATCGGGCAGTGGGATGAGGTGGAGAGTGGAACACTATGGTGCTGGAGGCCAGTTGGAGGGTGCTGCTTCTCTCTGCCGCCCAGCTGGGATGTGACGTGAGCAAAGCATCCAGCCACACTGCAGCATGGTACAAGCAAAGGCTCTTGCTACTGAAAGCTCCCATTCAGCAGGCCAGAATCCAGTAGCTGTGTGTTCCAGATCTAACCTGTTTCCTTGGGGTAGGCCTTTTTGCCAATATAGTTTATTTGCTTTGAGGAAATGGTATAATTTATAGCTGCAAATGATCACCATAAGCAGTGTCAGTGTTAGGAGAATTTGGCCATACAGTTACAGTAAAGGAAGGCCACTGAAGTAGAGCAATACAATCCTGATCCTTTCTAAAGTGAAATACAAATCAGGCTCTAACCTGGATGACTGAAATGTAGAACAGTGACTTTCTGATGTTTGTTTGTTCATTTATTTATTTATTTGTATGGTGGTGTAGAGTGCAGGAACTCTAGGACTGAGACTAAGGGCGAGGATAAGGAAATGTGTTTTTAAAGAATTGCTTTTCTGTGTGCATGGTACACCTGAGAGCCTTTTGACACTGCAGAACCCTTCAGGCTTGTCCTTTCTTATTGCTGTGTTTGAGGAGAACAGCAAAAACATCTTATTGTAAAGTTACTTCTCTAACAGAAAATACTACGTTTTAAGATTTAACTAAGTGACACTTCCTCTGCTTGAAGAAAGGTGTTTGTACCTGAAAGCTTGCAGGGCGGAATCTTTCCAACTATTTGAGTTGGTCTAATAAAAGGTATGGATTTACCCAACAAACCTCGTCTGCCTAAGTTGTAGCATATTTATGTGCATGTTGTAAGTGATTCAAAGTTGCATGCCAATTTTACTTTTGCTTTAGGAAAGAAGATTTTTTCCCTGTTTTCAATATAATGCACTCTGTTTCCTCTGTCTTTCACAGAAGACAACAGCTATTCTAGCTCCTGAAGCATTGTTATTTTTTTAAACCATAATCTCAGTAAGTGCTTATTTTCAGGGGAAAATAACCTAGAAAAGCTTGTTTGCTGAACAGGTGTTCTTCCCTAACAGTACCTAAACTTTTTCATTGCAGAAAAAGTTTATGTAGAGATTTAGTATAGAATAATATCTATAGAGCTTTAAAATCACACTGTAGCTTATTCTCCAGTAACTCCTCCCTGAGGACAAGTGGTTTCAAGATATTTCTTTTTAACTAATTCTTCCAACATTCACTTTTAAAATACAAGTACACGTGTGTTGTGGAAGGCTAAATGTAATTTCATTCTCTTTAAATTGTATCCAAGCCATTCTTTTTGGCGTTGTAAATTCTGATTCACATGGAGAAAAGGAAGCTCATAACTTCCTGAGTTACTTCCTTCCCAAATGTGGTGGAGAGAGCACTTTAAAGAAATGAATGGATTGGGAATAAGTAAGTAACTTGTTTATTTCTTAATGTTACAGATCCAGTTACTGGAAGCATTCTACATGATCAAGCCATGTTTTTGAGAAACTTATTTGTGAATAAATAAACTTAAAATTTAAGGTAAGATTTTTCTTTACATCTACGTTCTTTTTAAATTTGAGTAGTTTAATAGTTGTCCTATTAACATGCAGAATGGTTAAATTATATGTTTCATTTTCATTTTATCTACTGCCTCTTGTCATCAGTCAGCATAGTATTTTCTTTAGAGAATTATATGAACCTACATTAGGCTGTGGTTATGAACACAGAAATCAGCTTGGTCTGTGGGCAGACAAACAAATTACACTGATTTAAAAGAGGCCCGAGACTTATTGCATGTCAACTGCTCCACAGTAACTGCCTATATACATGCTTTTATCCTCCAGTAAGTGATATGTAAACTAATGGTGGTTTACTCCTTGAAAAGGGCTGTGGTTTAGTTTACTGGGTAAGGACATGCACACAGACTGGCTGACAAATAGTAAATCACTGCCTCCTTTTAACTCTGTAATTTGTTATTCGTATTGTAAACAATAAAAAGAATGTATAAACATTGACGGCTTCAAGAAACATTACATGAATGGGAAGTAAGAGAGAATGAGAGATCACTGACCAACAGAGTTACTGTTTTTAACTGTAACCCCCGATGCTTCTCTTGAAGGTCAACACCTAGGAAGTACCATATTTACTTAAATTCAGGATGAGGTTTCCCCCCTCGACATGTAGGGGGAAGTATCTTGTCTTGGATTCAGATACAAGGCAGTGAGGGGCCTCAGCTGCTACCTGTCCCCCCCACCTCCCCTCCGCCTCTGCACCCCTATGTCCCCACCCTCCCTTGCTACTTACACTTGCTCTGCTCCAGTAGGCTCTGGGCCCTGGAGCCAGGGCTGGAACTGTCAGGAATTGCAGGTGGAGAGGGGACCAGGGCCAGGGTTGATTACCCCCTGCACCTGCCTCCCCCTACCATCTGCCCCCTACTGCCTCCCCCACCCTCCTTGCCACTGTTTTCCCCTCTTGCAGCAGTGGGGGGATGAATTAGGATCACCCACCAAGAATTAGGTTCAATGCCTCTGTCTTCCTAAGTAGGGACCAGTTCAGCCACCTCCCTGCTGGGCCCCCCTCGGGCCCCGGGAGAGACACGCCTGGGCCAGGGGTTAGCAAGGAGTTAGGGTACTTTGGAGAGGCTGGACGTGTTCAAGTCCGCTGGTCCGGACGATCTTCACCCTAGGGTTCTACAGGAACTGGCCGAGGTCATTGCGGGACCCCTGGCGCGGCTCTATGAGCACTCGTGGTGCTCTGGTGAGGTGCCGGAGGACTGGAAGAGGGCCAATGTGGTCCCTATCTTCAAAAAGGGAAAAAAAGAGGACCCGGGAAATTACAGGCCAGTTAGTCTTACCTCAATCCCGGGTAAGCTCTTTGAAAAAATTATCCTGGCACATATCCAGGAGGGCCTTGCGGGGGAATGCATGCTCAGGGGCAACCAACATGGGTTCATCAGTGGCAGGTCTTGTCAGACGAACCTGGTGGCCTTTTACGATCAGGTCACCAAATCATTAGACGCAGGGGTTGCTGTGGATGTAGTCTTTCTGGACTTCCGGAAGGCTTTCGATACTGTCTCTCACCCTGTCCTCATCAAAAAGCTGGGAGGCTGTGGTGTCGATGCCCACACGGTCAAATGGGTAGCCAACTGGTTAGAGGGCCGCACCCAGAGGGTGGTAGTGGATGGGTTCTTCTCGACCTGGAAGGACATGGGCAGTGGGGTTCCGCAGGGCTCGGTCCTCGGGCCCGCACTGTTCAACTTCTTCATCAGTGACTTGGATGAGGGAGTAGAAAGCACCCTGTTCAAGTTTGCTGATGACACTAAGATGTGGGGGGATGTGGGTGCACTAGAAGGGTGCAATAGGCTGCAAGCTGACCTTGACAGGTTGCAACGGTGGGCGGATGAGAATAGGATGGGGTTTAACACTGATAAGTGCAAGGTGTTGCACATGGGGAGGAAGAACCGGCACCACACTTACAGGTTGGGGAACTCCCCTCTTGCCAGCACGGAGATGGAAAAGGATCTTGGAGTCGTCATTGACTCCACGATGAACGTGGGCCGGCAGTGTGGGGAGGCAGTCAAGAAGGCCAACCGTACCCTGTCATGCATCCACAGATGCATCTCGAGCAGGTCCAGGGAGGTGATCCTCCCCCTCTATGCGGCACAGGTCAGGCCGCAGCTGGAGTACTGTGTCCAGTTCTGGGCGCCACACTTCAAGAGGGATGTGGACGATATGGAAAGAGTCCAGAGGAGGGCCACTCGTATGATCAGGGGTCAGCAGGGCAAGCCTTATGAGGAGAGGCTACGGGACCTGAACCTGTTTAGCCTCCACAAGAGAAGGTTAAGGGGGGACCTTGTGGCCTGCTACAAACTGGTCAGGGGGGATCAGCAGGTATTGGGGGAGTCCCTGTTCCCCCGTGCGCTGCCAGGAGTGACCAGGAATAACGGTCACAAGCTGGTGGAGGGTAGGTTTAGATTAGATATTAGGAGGCGCTACTTCACAATCAGGGCGGCTAGGGCCTGGAACCGGCTTCCAGGGGAAGTGGTGCAGGCTCCTAGCCTGGGGATTTTTAAAAGGAAGTTAGATGAGCACCTTGCCGGGGTCATCTGACCCCGGTGCTCTTTCCTGCCAAGGCAGGGGGTCAGACTAGATGATCTTCCTAGGTCCCTTCCAACTCTAGCTACTATGAAACTATGAAACTACATGCAAAATTATAGCAAATTTACAAATTTTCACATATAGAATCTAATTATTGGGGGATCAGCTTAAATTCAGAGTCATATTGGGTTTGGGTAAATACAGTAGATTCTCCCAGCAATAAGGAAATGGCTAGATCTTTCCCTGCTATCCAAATAAATACCATATTTGATTGCATAATATGCATATTACCTTCATATTTCCCCCCAGATCATCTGGGGAAGATTGTGTTTTGCATAATATAAAAAGAAGAGTACGCCCCACAGGTCTGGAAATTGGCAGGGGAGGACTTGGGGTGAAAAAGTGACAGTGTTAATTGCCATGGCTGTTGGGAGCAATGGCAATTAATGCTGCCAGTGCTCACTCCCTTTCTTTCCCATGCTCCCTACACCCCTCTTCCAAATTTCTGATCTTTGGGGATCCCTCCCTCCCCAACTGTATGCCAGATCAGAATCATGTGTGGTGTTGGCCCATGACTGGATCATGTCTGACCTGGCACATGGCTCCAGAGCCAACACGCAGTCCTAGATTTGCTGCACAGCTCTGGAGCCTTGGCTCATGGTTGGACCCAGCATGCAGTCTGAGCACCCAGCATAGCATGCTGGACTGGGCCCTGCACTCATGTTTCCAGATTGGATGAGCTACTTAAGGCCCAGCCCCGCCCCCCCCTTCCTCTCCCACCCCAGCCCCTCACTCCCAAGCTTCAGCCCCCTGTTCCCCACAGCCCTCCAGTTGCCCCCATCCCAACCAGGCCAGAGTGCTACAACTCTGATTTGTGCAGGCATCAGCAGAGCAAGTCCAGCCCTGGAACAGGTGGGAGGGAAGAGGAAGGGAGGCCTGGGGCACCCCCACCCTTGCACCAGGCAGCCTGGCCACAGCCTCTCCCCCCCACCAGGCAGCATCTGGCTGCCCCACCTCTGTGAGCATGAGCACTGGTCCCTGTGCCTCTGTCCTGGCCACAGAGCTCCCCACTGACCCCCAAGGACCCCCTGCCTCTTTCCCCTGCTCGACAAGTAGGCAGTACCCGCCCTGCCCTGTCGTAGGCCAGCCCCAACACCCAGACAGCTTCCTCCAGCTCTGCCAGGCATCAGCCCCTTCCCTTCACACACACTCTCTCTCTCTCTCTCTCTCCGGACAGTCTCCAAGCTCTGTCCCTCCAGCCCTGCCCCACATAGACTTACCCGCATCCAGCTGCCAAGGCTGCTCCCACCATTCTGCTTGGCTGCATGCCGGGCATGTACATTTGTGTGCGCACACACATGGTGCCCCCTGCGTCCATTCGCCTTCTACCTGCTCCCACCAGCAGAGCACAGCAAAATCTTGGACATTGGTTCAGATTTCAAAAAAATGCCCAGATGGAGATCAGAGAATCCAAAAAGAGGACATGTCCGGGAAAATTCAGATATATGGTAACCCTAACTCAACTGCTGTCAGTGCTGAACTTTTAGCAACCATGAAATTAAATAATGTCCTACCTTCTTTTAGAAGGGTAAAGCCCTCTCAGCGAACTGAGCCTTAATGAGGAGCAGACAGCTAAGGAAAGGTTCGGCTTAGCAAGGTAATGAGTCTAAATTAGTTATGAACAATTAAGCGTAGCCTGTTCCCACATGAACTGGCCAGCAAGCTTGAAAGCAGGTGTGGCCAAGCTATGGCATGCTTGCCACAAGTGGCATGGAGCAGCTTCTGTGTGGGACATATGGGGCAGGGAACAAAAAGCAGAACAGCAGATTGGGCTGGGGAAGGGAATCAGAGGAGCACTTGGGAAGGTGCAGGGCTTACCTTGTAGTATGCCTGACAAGAAAGGTTGGCCTCCACTGCTTTAAAGCACTGCTAATGCCAGATTCATGGTGAAATCAATGGTGTTTGACAAATGGCATATTCCTGTCTGAATATGCTGAAGTCCCATTGGCTTTTATAAGGACATGCATCTTTAAGTGCTGCTGAATCAGGGCCTATGTTTTACAACATAGTGGTACTACAAGGAACACATTTTTCTGATCCCACCTGATACTCAGCCTTGAGTGTTAACTGTCATCAAAAAGTCCAAAGAAGATGACTTGTTTGCTAATCTGAGTCCAAAGGTATTGTTTTGCTGTGAAGTCCTTGAAGAGAAGGGTGTATAATTGGAGTGTTAGTGCAGTCAGAGTAAATTACATATTGCAGCAGTATAATAAATTCATAGAAATAATATGGAGAGAGAGAGTGTATAAAATTCACTTTAATTAACATTTTCTTGCTTTCCTCCCATTTAATTTACTGTTTCTAAGCCTTGAAGTCAAAAAACTTGCTTGATAGAAGCTGTGTGGAGTTAATTTTTCTGAAAGAAAACAAATGTATTATTTGTTTAGAAGGTTAAGATCAATATTTTATGCTGGTCTTGGCAGCTATGAGGGAGCCATTGAAAGGATAAGACCAGATGCTTGATGTCCTGGCAAAGACAGGCTGCTACATGTTGTGCTGCTTGGAGCTTTTCTGTTGTCTTCCAGTGAGTTTCAGATGTAGTTAATTGCACAGCTCACTCTGGAGATGATAAATGCATGGATCAATGTGATCAGGTCCTTGTCTGAGAGGACAGGATAATGTTTTCTAGTGAGCTAGAGATAAAAAGTGGTATTTTTAGACATCAATATTTGCTGGTTATCTAGCTTTGCTGAGGGTCAGAGAAAACCCTGAGGCTTTGTAGCAATTTAAATGTAAGCTGCATGCATTAAGTGGAAGGTAGAGATCATATTTTGGCTACTTTTTGGTCAGCATCACTTTAATCTTACCTGGGTTCAGCTTGCACAAGAACTCTCTTCATCAAAAAGCTAATCTTTTTTTTTAATATGTATTTTAGCACTATCAGCAGTTGCATAAGGTCAGAATGATATGTGGACTTGAGGGTGGAAATAGACTTTGTCAAGTAAAGCCGATGTGTCCCGGCATAGCTGATCAGCTTCATTGGGTGAAACACACATCACCTATTGTCCTGTCCATAGATGTTGCAGTACAATGGGTGATGGGTTCTCCCAGAGTTTGTGGGGCCCAGTTCTTCATGCTCTAGAAATTTCCAAGCAGGATTGGGCCTCTCAAGACCTGGGATCACCTGCCTGGCTTTCCCTACTTACCAAGGTATACCCCAGATTTCCTAGGATGTATCTTGGTAAGTGGGGAAACTCTCACTTTCCCCATTTACTAAGGCATGCCCAGGAGATCCTGGGGGCACATCTCAGGAAGCAGGGAAAGCTGAACAGGTGCTCCCAGGGCTTGAAGGGCCCAATCCTGCCTGGGAATTCCCAAGGTGCACAGGATCAGGCCCCTGGAGCCCCTGCCCAGGATGGCTGGGGAAAATGGGTAGCTCTGAGCTACCCATGCTCTCACATCATAAAGTAAGCAGACATCAACTACTGAAGAGCGGTATAAGTTGATATCACCTTTGTTGTGGCCACTCTTTTTGGTGCCATGAAGGGCATGGTTATCTGTTTGCTTGGGCTATGTGCCACGCTATGTGCCACCGTAAGAAATTTTATAGAGGCACAAAAGCAACAGAAGGCAACATCTGCTTCCACCCTGGCTGTTATCAGCATAGTGTTGCAGCTAAGCCTGTGGCACTACCTGGACTCTCCCTGTGATCTCCTGTAGATACTGAAGAGGAATCAGTACAGATTTTTATGGAATCGCAGAGGTGAGGATCTTAGGGGAGATGAATCAAGTATCCATCACTACAGTGGCTTTGTCTTTCCTGTCGTATTTAGACAACTATTTAACTGTTGAGTTCAGACTTGATTTGCTGTGAAGGTAGGTATCTTCAAGATGATGTGGAGAGAGCTCGAGAGAGTCCAGAGAAGAGCCACTCGTATGATTAGAGGCCTGAAGAGCAAGCCATACGAGGAAAGGCTGACAGTGGGAAAAGAGAAGGCTTCAGTAGGATTTGGTGGCAGCTTGTATCAGGGGTGAGCATCAGGGGCTAAGCTAACAACTATTCACCAAAGCTCCGCAGGGGAAAACCAGGAGCAACAGTTGTAAACTCCTAGAAGAAGGTTTCAGACTGGATATAAGGAGAAACTTCTTCATGGTTCATGTGACCAGACTCTGGAATAGATTCCCAGCAGGCATGGTGCAGGCACCTACCCTGGAGATCTACAAAAGGAGACTGGACACACGCCTTTCTGGGGTTATTTGACCCCAGCCGTCTCTCCTGCCCAGAGCAGGGGGCCTGAACCCGATGATCTCACCAGCCCTTCCAGCCCTAAACTTCTGTGAATCTATATCAAAATCTGCTGTGCCCTCAGTTGTTATTTAGTTTCCTGTTGTTAACTGATGTCTCAGCTTCTGAGAGGAAGTAGAAATTTGTGTGTTGGTAAGTAATTCAGCTGTACTATATTGCCAACAGTGACTTACATAGAGCATCCTTGGTGTTTATACAAAACTTGCAGGAAAAATAGTCTTGTGTGTGTGAATTGTAGAGAACAGGCACCCTTAAATGTTTGATAATTTTTCACCCAGTACCTCAGTTGCATCGTTCAGCTGACCCTTTCACTGAAAAATGTCAAATAACAGGGATAAAAACCTAGTTAGCTTTTGATATTAAAAGTTAATTAAAATGATTATCATGTACTATATTTATACTAATGATGTCTGGCTATACAGTTGGCTGAATTGGATTGGTAGCTGCTGTAATAAAGAGACAGAGCAGGTGCTTTGGGGACTATTCTTGGCTGCTGAACTGAAAGCGGAAATTTACCCCAAGGAAATATGTTCAGTTTGTTCTTGTTGGCCTGATCTATGAATGAATCACTCAAAGTACAGAAAGATACCTCTCTGCTCTGACAGTGATACTGCTCTGGTAGTGTTAGTGACTGAATGTGTCAGTGAACTGTAGCAAAGTTATCTTCAGAATGAAATCATTGGACCATTTTGACTCTGGTTTTTGCATAGTAGTTCAGGAGAAAAGTGCACCCAAATTTTGGGGGGAAGTGGGGTTCACCATCTTGACTATGGTGTTCATGTCTGGGCATTGCAGTCTATGAATTCGGGATTCGCCTCCTGAAGTTCATAACTCCAGTCTGGAGAGAATAGCCACAGCTCCTTGAACCCATATATTACAATAAATCAAATGGTCATTTGGTTTTTTAATTTCCATTCCTTTACCAGTCCTGTGTAAGGAGGTACCTGTGCTGGTCACCTGTTGCTTCAGAAAGGTTAACTGTAGAAATATGACAACAATTAGCATTTGACCCCCAGATACTTAGAAGTTGGACAGCCTTGGCGTAACGAAAGTTCAAAAACTTCTTACCCTACTTTCTTCATTACAGTATGTGCATACAGAACCTGGGCAAAAGTGCAATGTAAGATAAATGCTGTTCTAGAATAACATGACTTACGTCATCAAATAGACTCAAATATTGACTTAAAGGATGTTTCTGAATTGGCTGCTTGTAATTTAGGGTCTGATAATAAATATTAGTAGGGAAATAGAAAAGGGTCGATCTCTTATTTCTCCATTGAGGGGGAGCCAGAAATAGAGAAACCATGTGCATTGGAAAGGATGGTAGCTCATGTTACTTTATTCAGCAAAGTTGGATATGAGAAATCAAATGATGGCTTCAGCTTAGATTTTGTTTGTCTGACAGCTGAAAGAAACAATTGACTTGGCAAAAAACAAGGTTTTTAGAAGTTCCATGCAGAGAACTGATTGTGGGAACTTTCTTTTTGGAGTATTTCCTGTCAGCGTATGTGGATACTGTTTAAACTGAAGGAGCCCAAATGATTTTGTAAGAGCATGTGCACAAATGTTTATTAGTAATAGTAAAAAAATTACCTTAATGTCTCTGTGGGAGTAACATCTAGATATTAGTGTTGCCTCTGCACCCTCCTCAGGAATGGGTAAAGCAATATATTGTAAGCAGATCAGGATACAGTTTCCTTGGCTGTGCAAGATCTTTATAAGAGCGTGGGATCCCATATCTCTTGGTTGCTTTTAATGTTATATAGTCCACTTGAAGAATAGAGAGGCAAGATATTAGCATGGGATAACTTAAGCAGGCTGCTTTGTTCTTTCCCACCGATACTCAGTCACCTTTCTGTCAGGTAACTTAAAGGACGTGTGCACTAATGTGCCTAAAGCAATACCCAGGGGTTCAGTTCAAAATGTACTCCTTTGCTTCAAAGATAGTAAACATTGTTAAATATGAAGGTGGTTTTTCCTATATCCATTTCATCTTACAAAGTATCACTTCTAAATACAAAGCAGTTTTTGCAGAGCACATCAAAATATGCAAATTTTTAAATCATTGAAGTCAGTGGAGTCAAGTCTTACTAATGATGTCTCTGTCAGCTGCTCCATCTGCACCATTACAGTGTTTTTATCATTTAATATTTTCCTTATACTGATGACAATAGTTAAGTTGTTTTTCATGACAAAAACAATACCTATAATGTCATGCATGAAGTAATGGTGCAAAAGCAAATTTTACTCCAAAGGCAAATACTGGGCCCAAACACCAGGGCTAAGTACCAAAGTCAGAAAGCCTGAGGCTAAATCGATTCAATCTTTGCAGGCTAGTCTATGCTGTATAGATTGAACCAATAAGCAAGTGAACAGACGTCACTTTTGATTCCAAAAATGCAGCCACATGCCTGCAGTGGCCTAGGCGGGTGCACTAGAGCACACCTCCCTGCTTGGCTGGAGCACATAGCTTAGGCCAGGGCTAGCCTGCCCACCCTGTTGCGGGGGGCGCGGGTTGTGGGGACATCCAAAACATCCTGGGATGCTGGGGAATTGTGACTAGGAACAGAGGTTGCACATAAACTGGTTTTAGTGATTGAAAACTGATTTAAACTTGTAACACAACAGAAATTCAGTGCACATAAACTGCTTTCAAAATGGCCAAAACCAGTTTAAGATGAACCTGGTTAGATGTAATATCAGACTTAACTGATTTAGGTCAAACCAGTTTATAGAACTTTTGTTCCAGATTCCTTCCTGGTTCAAGTTCACTCACAGTCCCCCAGCAGCCCTGGACTGTGCTGTCTTCTCCAGTGGAGCAGGGATTGTCTCACCTCTCTGCTTCCTGCCTGTGTCTGTCAGGCCCTGGGGGGCAGGGGACCAGGGAACAGACCCTCAGACGTTCCCTGCCCAGGGTCTACACAACGTGCAGGGGGAGAGAAGACCCCTCTGATGGGGTTTTTTTGACCCTTGGCAGCCTTTCTCTGTCCCTCCCTCCTCCCCAGGGTACAGCCTGGGAAACCAGCCACTTCGCTCTCCCCTGCACAGCTGCTTGCCTTAGTTGGTGCCACATGAGGGAGGGCAAAGGAGTTCCCAAGGCCCTGGGGGAATGGGCACCAGGGAGCCCCTGCCTTAGGGGGCTTCCTCCACCCTGGCTGGGGGTCCCCTAGCCAGGTAAGCACAGCCCTGGGGAAGCAAAGGGATTCCCCTCCTTCCCCTTCCCAGCTGCTGATTGCTTCAGCTGCTACCACAGGAGGAAGGGGAAGAGTCCTCCAGGTTGGGTGTCTGCCTGTGCAGCCCAGCATTGGGGCACCAGGGAGCCCCTGCCTTGAGGGGCTTCCCCCCACCCCAGCCCGGAGTCCCTCAGCCGGGGGCAGCACCGGGGAGCTAAGGGGCATTCTTTCCCTGCTGAACCCCATGGCTGCTTGCCGTAGGAGTCTGAGATAGCCTGGGGCAGCCTCAGGGAGCAGAGGGAAATTCTCCTACTCCTGCAGGTACGTGATTGACCTTTCATTAGATGTCTCCAATCAACATAGTAAATAGTATTAAGAAATTAAGAAACCTAGATATTTTGCTGGGTTTTTCAACAGTGCTTAAAACCACCCAGCAGAGATCACCATGTTATGTCTTTGTTATACACAACACGTAGTACTAGAGACATCTGCCCCAAAGAACTGTCCTAATAGACATCAGACAAAAAATGAAAGTAGAAAAGGGATCACAGACATTAGAGTGACTTGCCCAAGATCTCACAGAGGATTGATGGCTAAACCTAAGCCTCCTGATTCTGCTGTCCAGGACACTATCCATTGGACCCAGTGCCTCCAGTTCATAGATGTTGCTTTCTACCTTTAGTTGATATCTTTAGGTGCCTGTAGACGTGCAGGGATGCTGCTCCAACGTGATATAATTACAGTGTGTTGAAGCAAACTTGATTGAGTCTGCCAGAGTGTGCTAATTAGTGCTCTCCAGCATCCTCTGCATCTTGTGTTTTCAGTGTCCCCGTGCTTCAAAATGGCAGCAGGGGCATTTTAACTAAAGCTCATTGAACAATCTCTAATTAAAACTCCCTTGCCACCGTTTTGAAGAGTGGGACACTGAATGCAGGAGACACGGCAGGTGCTTTAATTAGAGTAACTCTCAGAACTGCTTTAATTAAAGTATTCCCTTCCGCGCCCCCCCGCGTCCCTCTCCCCGCCAGCGGAGCACATGTAAAGATGCCCTTTACTGCTGAGGTATAGCAACTGCTATGGTTTGCATTCCCACAGAGGGGCGTTTCAAATAAGAACAAAAATGTGACGCAGGACCTAATAAGCAAGTGGGAGAGCCATAGTAAACTGAAACTTCTCTTGAGGTTGGGCAGTTTCCCATTTGTAACCACTAGTTTGCTTGGTGATGTGAATGATTAATCTCAATTTTTGTGTTCCTTATTTCCTGTCTTTTGAATACAGTGTACATCCTAAATGTATACAGAGCCTTACTTAGCATTTTAATTCAAAATGTGAAGTGGATGGGAAATAATAAGAATAGAAATAGGCAGTGTTGTAAGAAAATTCCCATTTAGTCTTTTTGCTTATAGATCTGTTGTTCAGCTGTAGCTGTGAGGTCAATCCTAGGGGATGATTTGAGTTTGTACAAGCATATAATATATGATGGCATAAAAAAGCAAATGCATTTTTCATGTAATGGAATATTTTCATAGGATCTTCTAAAGTGACACAGCAGATTAATGTAGACAACAGAAATGTGAATGCCTTTAAAAAGTGGGTCAAGTGGTCTCATGGTTATGTATAAGAATTGTAGCATAGGTTTAGTTTAGGATGTGTCCTGTTGGGGTCACGTGGCTCAATATTAATGTACTTCCTACTGAATTTAGCACAGTACTTAATAATTATTACACTATAAATATATTGTAAAATTCTGAAGGATCCCTGCCACTTGTTTTCTTAACTGCACTAGTAAAAAGCAGACAAAGCATTATGCTTATGTTATAAGCAATTACATTTATGGTTATACCAGGGGTGTTAAATGCATCTGGCTTGCTTGGCCAAATTGGCTGTCTCAGAGTCAGGACACAGGGCTGGCTCATTAGGGTGCAGCATGTTGGCCCCCTGCACCACGTACAGCACCCATGGAGCTAGGCCCAACCCACACCCCACCTGCAGTGCAAGCCCCAGAGTGGGACTGGCAATGCTGCATGCAATGTGCAGTCTGGACTGGCTGCATGCATTGCACATAGGACATGGTACTGGCATGGGTCGTGCACTGTATGTTGCACCCTGCCAAACTGGCCCTGTATGCTAGCCCTGGCACAGCACAGTCCAGATCAGTCCCTGGGCCAGGATATAGTATCAACCTGGTAAGGTGCTGCATGCAGTGCATCCCAGCTGGCTCTGCCTGCCATTTGCAGCACCCATGGTGCTGGGTCCAGCCTGTGCCTGGACCAGACTGGCTCCACACCTGGCATGTGGTACACAGGGGCGACACCAGACTGGCTGTACATGTGGCATGTGGCACAATTATTTGTGTTGGATACTGAAGTGTTTCATCTGTATTTGAGGCCTTCATCTGAGGCCTGTAGGCCAGATCATATGGTTACATGGGCCAGATCCAGCCCATAGGCCACATGTTTGACACCTGTGTGTTATACCAGTTATACTTGAGCTTTTCTTCTACAGCAGTTCTTACTAGTTATTTCAGGTACCCTAATTGAGAAAGTTTTCCAGTACTCATGCTTGCAATGGTGTGTTACTTACTGTAGGGATAGTTGTAAACCTGTCTGAGCTCTGAAGGAAAACCTCTAACACATTTTTCATTAGTCTTCAATCTCCTGATCATTTATGGGATTGTTTTTGATTTGTAATTCTCCAGTTAATAAGAGTATAAAAATACCAGTATAATTAAATACATGCATTCAGTGGAGTTTCTTGTGGTGACTGGAGTTCATGTGGTTGGTCTTGAAGTAATGTTCACTGTGAAGACTACATTGAAATGTGTTATGTCTGTATTATAGCACTGAAAAATCAGTCACATGCTGCAAAGTGTAAAGAAAAGTCAGTGTTCTTAAGCATACATTTGTTCTATAAACCATATATAAGTCACAGCATCTTCTATTCTTTATGCTGATGACACTGTGGCACTAAGTCCAAATGTTACCCTGTTGATTCGCTTTTCATTCTACATTGTTTTACCCTCCTGCTAGCTGACACCAGTCCAGACATAGTGGGGATCACTGAAACGTGGTGGGACCCAACACATGACTGGGCAGTGACTATCAAGGGCTATAGTCTGTACAAGAAGGACAGGACAGGGAGGAAAGGTGGGGGCGTGGTGCTCTACATTAAAGAGGAATACACATCCTCATCAATTAGCAAAGAATCAGAGGAGGGGCACACTGAAGTGCTCTGGGTTAGAATACAAGGCAGTCGAGGGGAAAGAGACTTAATGGTGGGGGTCTACTACAGACTTCCCAGCCAAGGGGAAGAGCTAGACCGGGAATTCTTAAGTCAGCTTGCGGAGGTAGTTATGTCAAAGGACATGGTCATCATGGGTGACCTGAACTTTCCAGACATCTGGGAAGAGCAGTCAGCCAGGTCTGACCACTCACGTAGGTTCCTAGCCAGAATGCAGGACCTCCGTCTAACCCAGGAGGTGCACAGCCCCACCGGGGGAGATGCCTTGTTGGACCTGGTGCTGGCCACGGGTGATGACCTGGCGAGAAGGCTGCGGGTGCTTGACCACCTGGGCGATAGTGATCATCGCCTGCTGGGATTCACCATCCAGCGCAAGGTGGCAAAGGCCTGCAGCAAGGCAGCCGCCCTAGATTTCAAAAGGGCGGACTTCAGTGAGCTAAGGAGAATAGTCGGGGAAACACTGAGGTCCCGGAGGGGAGGGGAGCCAGGTATCCAAGAAGAGTGGTCGCTCCTTAAGGAGACTATCCTCCAAGTCCAAAGGGAGGTAATCCCAACACTTACCAAAGGGGACAGGAGGGTGCAAAAGCCCCCATGGCTCACCAAAAGCATCCAGAAATGTCTCCTAGCTAAAAGGGAGGCATACACCCAATAGGAGGGAGGGGCCATCACCAGGGATGGCTATACTGTAGTTGCTCGGGGATGCAGGGGGGCAGTCAGGAAGGCCAAGGCGGAGATGGGACTGGGACTAGCATCCCGGATCAAGGACAACAAGAAGTCCTTTTTTAAATACATAGGGGACAAAAAGAAGGTTCTGGGTAATGTGGGGCCCCTGCAAGACACTCTAGGAAATTCGGTTGTCACACCAGACGACAAAGCCAACTTATTTAACGATTTCTTTGCTTCCATTTTCCTGAGCAGGGACTGGAACAGCCCCCCCCCCCCCCCCGGGCCCCCGTTAAACCCCAAGGAAGGCACACCTAGGCCAAGGGTTAGTGAGGAACTAGTTAGGGAACTTCTGGAGGGACTGGATGTATTCAAATCAGCTGGGCTGGACGATCTCCACCCCAGAGTACTGAGAGAATTGGCTGAGGTCATTGCAGGACCCCTGGCACGGCTTTACAAGCACTCGTGGTGCTCTGGTGTGGTGCCAGGGGTGGAAGAGAGCCAACGTGGTTCCCATCTCCAAAAAGGGGAGGAAGGAGGACCCAGGAAACTATAGGCCAGTTAGTCTTACCTTGATCCTGGGGAAGCTTTTTGAGAGAATTATTTTGGTACATGTCCACGAGGGGCCAGCAGGGGAGATTATACTTAGGGGCAACCAACACGGGTTCATTAGAGGCAGGTCCTGTCAAACAAACCTGGTGGCCTTCTATGACCAGGTCACCAAATCCTTAGACGCAGGGGTAGCAGTGGACATAGTCTTTCTGGACTTTCGGAAGGCCTTCGACACTGTCTCTCGCCCCATTCTCATTAAAAAACTGGGGGACCGTAGTGTCGACACTTACACAGTCAAATGGGTCGCCAACTGGCTGGAGGGCCGCACCCAGGGAGTGGTGGTGGATTTTCGACCTGGAGGGATGTGGGCAGTGGGGTCCCCCGGGGCTTGGTCCTCGGGCCTGCACTATTCAATATCTTCATCAGTGACTTGGACAAGGGGGTAAAAAGCACCCTGTTCAGATTTGCTGATGACACTAAGATGTGGGGGGATGTGGGCACGCTAAACAGGAGGAATAGGCTACAATCAGACCTAGACAGGTTACAGGGGTGGGCAGATGAGAATAGAATGGGATTCAACGCCGGCAAGTGCAAAGTGATGCACCTGGGGAGGAACAACCGGCACCATACCTACAGGTTGGGGAACTCCCTTCTGGTCAGTGTGGAGGCAGAAAAGGATCTTGAGTCATCATTAATGCCAAGATGAACGTGGGCCGGCAGCGTGGGGATGCAGTCAGGAAGGCCAACCGTACCTTGTCATGCATCCACAGATGCATCTCGAGCAGGTTCAAGGAGGTGATCCTCCCCCTCTATGCGGCACTGGTCAGGCCGCAGCTGGAGTACTGCATCCAGTTCTGGGCGCCACACTTCAGGAGGGATGTGGACAACACGGAGAGGGTCCAGAGGAGGGCCACTCGCATGATCAGGGGGCAGCAGGGCAGGCCCTACGAGGAGAGGCTACGGGACCTGAACCTGTTCAGCCTCCACAAGAGAAGGCTGAGGGGGGATCTTGTGGCCTGTTACGAACTAGTCAGAGGGGACCAGCAGGCATTGGGGGAGTCCCTGTTCCCCCGAGCACTACCAGGAGTGACCAGGAATAACGGTCATAAGCTGGCAGAGGGTAGATTCAGGCTAGACATCAGGAAGCACTACTTCACGGTCAGGGCGGCTCGGGTCTGGAACCAACTTCCAAAAGAAGTGGTGCAGGCTCCTACCCTGGGGGGTCTTTAAGAGAAGACTAGATGTACACCGTGTTGGGGTCGTTTGACCCCAGTATTCTTTCCTGCCATGGCAGGGGGTCGGACTTGATGATCTACTCAGGTCTCTTCCGACCCTAGAAACTATGAAACCTAAGAGAAAACCTTGCCATTTTAAAAAGGAAACTGATTTTTTTTAAAATAGTCTCTTTATTGTGGGGATGCTGAGTGGTCCTAGGAGAAACTGATGAACTGGTACAAAAATAGTTAACCTGGTCTCATTGAGCATTGAGTAGAGTTTTTGTCCTTATGTTTTGTGCTTAGTTGTGTGTTACAGAAATAGTATGTGTAAAAACACCCAGTGCTTTGCAATGTGTGCAAAAGCTACATGACCTTGATGAAGTCAACTGAAGTGGAATCTGGATTTTTACTACAAATATCCTTCCTTGATATTTTATTATGAAAGGATGGATGTGGTTTATAAAATATTTTTGTTTTAACATCATTTTATGTATATAATTTTAAAGTGCCACCATATTAGAGTAACTTAAATTTAGGGATCTCTAGCAAAGGACTTCACTTGTTGCTTCACCAAACCAGAAATTGTTTTCAATGTGTATATAACATTTACAGTAAATAAAGGAAATAAATGGATTTCTGGATACTTGGAATATCTAGACTTTATTTTAGCCTCATCCACCTCTGTTTAGCTCCATAGAGGAGGATTTCTTCATTGACAGGAAGTCCCTCTGACAAGCTGAACCAAAGCTCTGTGGCATTGTTCTCAATTTCCCCAGCCTCTAAATATTGTGCAGTTTCAAATGAGCCATGGAGGTTTTTGCTTCCATATGAACAGGATCCATCAAACCACTTGTTTTTCTATTGAATTAAGCTTAATTTACCCCCTACTATTCCATAGCTTCAGGCTCAAAATGCTGCTGAGTTTGGCCTGGATAAATGGGGATATTTGGTGTAGAAATGAGTTGGGGAGTTGAAGGTTATGGCAAGTGAATCTGAGGCAGATGTGGCTATGGACACCAGGACAGGCATGTAAATCTGAGGATTTCAGAAGAAGCAAATTAGTTACGCTGTGCTTGTGCTAGAGAAACCAACTAAGCTAGGGATTAAGTTGAATCCTATTCTCAGCCTTAACCAACTATTGAAATGATCAGGATATTTCACTCAGCCTCAGTTTACAATGAAGTTCACGTTTTGAAGATTTTCTTTAGTCTGGTCCTCCTGGTTTATACATGTTTTAACAATAAAAATACAGGATCAAGAATGAACTCTCTACCACTGGGGAATCGTGGAAAACTGAGTATCCTGCTTTTGATGTCTCAAATTAAGTAAAATGTTTATGCCTGGTGCAGAGTCATTTTTTAGGTAGGAACTCTAAAAAATAAAGCAAGTTAACCTTTTGTTCCTGGTTTAAAATTCAGCTCCAGCAAATCCACAAGCACAGCATTTAGCAAATCTCCCACTGGCCATATTGGTTGCTTACAGATGTGAAAAAAACAAAATGGTGCTTTACTTTCAGCTCAGTGCACCCCCATGCCAAGCACAGCGCATAGCCAGAAGAGGCATCACATCAGTTTAACATGGCTTGCCCAATGCCTGTATACATCATGAATTTCAGGGGAGCTTTTTTGGCACTTTCATTGAATAGCTAATTCAGTCAAATAAGCTATTAGATAAAAGCACCAAAAAGCCCTGATGAAGCACGTGATTTATACAGACATTAGGCAAACTGAGTCAAACTGATGCAATACCTGTTATAGTAAATGCAGTTTTTGATTTTTTGGGGTTTTTTTTTCCATGTCTGGCAGTGGTCATTATTGAGGTTTAAACTTTCCTCTGATAATTTCTGATCTTCTCTGACTTCCATCTCAGTAATGAATTGGAGGCAAATCTTTTACCTCTGCCTGGGCTTGTTCATAGCTGACCAAACTGGTGATTGGCAAAGCTTTATATGAGTGAGGCAAGTGGAAAACTTGACTGAGGTTATGTTCACTCCCAGTTTATGTATGTTTGGTAACAAATGACATCTGAAGTTCTTCACTTGGAGGGCTGGTTGGATGCCCAACTGCTGCTGGATAATCAATTCCAGCCCTGACTATGACAGAGCTTTTTTCCACCTGCATTTGGAAAACAACCTCCTTGTGCTCTAAAAAAGGTTACCATCTGATTGTCATCTATCCCTATTGCTTTTGTGTTGGACTGATGTGATGCACTATACAGTGGGCCACACCTTAAATCAGGAGTGTCAAATTCATCTGATCCCATGGTCCCTAACCCTTGCCCCATCCCCTTCCTCCCAACACACCGGACTGTCCAGGGCAGGCACTGTGTGCCCTGTAGTCATTGGTCAGCTGGAGCAGGCACTACATGTGGTGTGAAACCCAGGCCCTGCATGTGGGGCCAGTTCATTGAGACCCAGGAAAAGCACAAGGGCTGGATGATGGAGCTCCATGGGCCAAATCCAGCCCTTCGTTGGCCTGGTCTCAGATACCTGCTGCACACACCAGCCTGGATCTGACTCATCTGGCCAGTCTAGGAGCCTGATCCAGCCTATAGACCAGTCCCATACTATTTATCTTGCCTGCAGGACTGGATGATTTTGACACTCCTGTCCTAAGGGATTGATTTTGGTCATTCTCAGGATTCCAGGGAAGAACAGCGGTTAATGGTGATAGGGAGTTGAAGAGGGTGGTTGATTTGGTTTGCTGCTAAGCAGCTGCCTGGTTTCTGTTTGTGCTGGATCGTTGATCTGCAGGGAGTGTATTGCAAATTTTAAATGGCAAGTCTCTGGAGTTCAGAATGTCTGTGTTATGCGACAGGCAAGGATTTCTTAGAATTATATTTTTTATTGGACCAACAGTGTAGTTGGGATAGAATTAGACAAGCTTTTGAAGGCAAGACTTCTTCAAGTGTCATTTATATGTCTAATATTAACCTTTGTCTACCAAACAACTTAGACTTTTAAGTCTTTTGCCTTGTATCCTGTTGTTCTGTATGCTATTACTGTATTTGCTAAAATCCAAGACAAGGATTTTTTCTTCGTTTAATATGGAGGGCAGTCCCTCATCTTGGATTCAGGTATAAGGCAGGGGCGGGGAAGGCAGCTACTGCACTGGGGATGGAACTGGAGCTGCATGCAGTTGCTGCCTCCCCCCACCCCAGCTCTCCCTGCTGCCTCTGCCCCCCCATCTTCAGCCTCAGCCTAACTTTTCCCCTGTCTTGGGGGCAAGTGGGGCAGGGAACAAGGGGCAATGTGTGTTGAGGGGATAAGGGGCCAGGGTCAGGTTCTTGACCCCACTGTCTGCCCCCCTCCCCCCCGCCTGTATCCAGCTTCCTATCCCAGCATTTGCCCCCAACCACCTGCCCTCTTGCCAGTACTTTCCCTGCTGGGGGGGTTGGAGTGGGGGCAGAAACTGAGTTGAGAACTGATGCCCCAAGTACTGATGCATAGTTTCATGATACTATGACTTAACTTTCTAAAATATAAAATGATTACATGTTTTGGAGTTTAACTTGTGTGCGCTGTCTACAGTCCCTGCCTCTGGGGGCACATTGTGCACTGCATAAGCTGATATGGCCCCTTTGTTTACTAAATAGTTATCTTTAAAGGTAACCCCAAGTACTTGTGGCATATTGATTCATAGAGGAGAACAGCTGTTGCTGCTGTGTACTACAGGCGGGAGCTACTGCCACTCCCTGTCAAGCAATTTCCATCTGCACAAAGGGAGATTGTTCTTTTCTGCACGTGTCTCAGTAGAGGAAGTACTTTCAAGTTCTTGTGCAGCACAGATTGTATTAAAATACAGATGAAACACTTCAATATCCAACACAAGTGATTTGCTTTATAAAACTGTACTAAATAGTTCATTCCTGTGCATCCAAGTGTGTGATGCATGCTGTCTTATCAACTGCTTTCCTTCTATACTTCCCTCAATAACTTTTTCCTCCTTTATTTATTTATTTATTTTTAACTAAACCCTCCTTCAGCCTGCCCCCGTAAGTGCCCTTTTGCACATCTCTGTGACTCTTGCTCCCTTCACCCCAGGAAGCACTGCATGTTTTCCCAGTTACTAAGCTTTATAAATCCCATTTCCTTAAAGCATCCCCTACTAACTATTTTTCATTCAGAGCTAAAAACTTCCTGCTACTTTCCTCTCTCTAAAAAGCTTCCTCCCCTACTTGTAAGCAAAGCTAAATGTTCTCAGTAGTCAGAGAGCATACTGTTTCCTGCCTGGGAACCAAGAATCTCAAGGATGGAAAATCATTACAATAACTTGCATTTAAGCTCTCAATTAATGTTTGAGGTTGTATTAAATAGTTGAAGATTCAATCCCCCATGCAGCTGCTATCAACTGTAAGTGAAAGGAGCATACATTAAGCTTAATTAAGCTTGCTACAGTCCTACGTGAAAATCCATTGGCATTCTAGGTATCGCATACAGTGATTGGCAGCTACATTCATGGTATATCTTAAATAGCTGATGGAGCTTGAAAGCAAAGAAACCATTTTTTTGGCAAGTATTCAAACTGAATTTTTTTGTGTGTGATCTTCCCTCTTCCACATAGGCCCAATAACTAATGAGGACACTTTCATGAATGTGCCTTTTGGTTTATGGAAATACAGTTTTTTTGCATGAAGCTATTTATAGTGTGTATTACTGTATTGCACAGGCTGCTCCAGTGGCTGAATTACAGTGTTTATTGTATGTATAATATACTACACACATCTTGGCATCCTGAGCACCTATTAGATGCAGGATACATGTTGTAATAAAGGAGTATTGACTTGTATCTGAATCAGGGATGCTTTGCATTTTGTAGTGTTGTTCAACATGGAAGTGCTTTCTTACATAGGTTTTGCTGAAATTAATTCTTATAGTTCAGTAATTTGGGAACTAAAAAAGAATGATAGTTTTTCAAAAAATACAGTCTTACTGGCTTAGAGCTCCTGATGGCTCCAAAGCAATAGTTGACACTGGCCATCTACAAACATTCAGTTTCTATTGGGAGAATTGCTGTTCTCCCAGTAGAAGTCAAAAGTGTGCAGACATTCAAGCTTTTTCTCCCAGGGCAATAATGGCTGATCTAGGAGAAAACTGACCTGACTATAATGAGATATAGGGCAGGGCAGTTGGTGATGGACGCGTGAGAGAAGGCAGAACTCTTTAACAAGTTCTTTGCCTCCGTGTTCCTGTCTGCTGACAAGGGGGTGCTCTCAGGTGACAGCGTAGAGAGGCCCAGGGAGGATGCGAGTCCCCCGACTGTTAGTTTAGACCTAATTAAGGGTTACCTGGAGGGCTTAGATGTATCCAACTCAGTGGGCCCGGATGACCTTCTTCCGCGGGTCCTGAGGCAATTAGCTGGTGTCATTGCAGAGCCATTGGCAGGGCTGTCTGAGGACTCCTGGTGCTCAGGCCAAGTCCCTGAGGACTGGAAAAGGGCCAGTGTGGTCCCTATTTTCAAGAAGGGGAGGAAGGAAGAGCCTGGCAACTACACGCCAGTCAGCCTCACTTCTATCCTGGGGAAGGTCTTTGAAAAAATTATCAAGGGCCACATTTAGGAGAGCCCTGCAGGGGAAGTGATGTTGAGGGGTAACCAACACGGGTTCGTGCAAGGCTGATCCTGCCTGACTAACCTGGTCTCTTTCTATGACCAGGTAACAAAGAGCTTAGATGGGAAGGAGGAAGTCGATGTTGTCTTCTTGGACTTCCAGAAGGCCTTCGACACAGTGTCTCACCCAATTCTGGTGGGCAAGCTGAGGGACTGCGGCATTGATGAATGCACGGTCACGTGGGTGGCAAACTGGCTCCAGGGGTGCACCTAGAGGGTGGTGGTGGATGGGTCGATGTCAACCTGGGAGGGTGTGGGCAGTGGAGTCCCCCAGGGCTAGGTCCTTGGGCCAGTGCTGTTCAACATCTTCATTAGCGACCTGGATGAGGGCGTGGAGAGCACCCTGTTCAAGTTTGCTGATGACACCAAGCTGTGGGGTAAAGTGAATGCACCGGCAGGCAGGGACCGCATCCAGGCAGACCTGGATAGGTTGGAGAAGTGGGCAGATCTGAACAGGATGCGGTTCAACAAGAACAAGGGCAGAGTGCTGCCCCTGGGGAGAGGGAACCACCATTATGGTTATAGGTTAGGGGCTGCCCCTCTTGGCAGCACAGAGGCAGAGAGGGATCTTGGAGTCAGGATTGACTCCAGGATGAATATGAGTCGCCAATGCAACGAAGCAATAGGCAGAGCCAACCGCACCCTGTCATGCATCAACAGGGGCCTCACTAACAGGTCCAGACAGGTCTTGCTCCCCCTCTATGCAGTGCTGGTCAGGCCGCAGCTGTAGTACTGTGTCCAGTTCTGGGCGCCGTGCTTCAAGAGGGACGTGGAGAACATGGAGAGGGTCCAGAGGAGGCCACTCATATGGTTGGGGGCCTCCGTGGCCAGCCCTATGAGGAGAGGCTGAGGGACCTGAATCTCTTCAGTCTCCACAAGAGGAGACTGAGGGGAGATCTTGAGGCTGCCTACAACCTTATCAGGGGCCAGCAGCAGGGACTCGGGGAAAGTCGGTTCACCAGGGCCCCCCTTGGAGTCACCAGGAACAATGGCCACAAGCTGAGGGAGGATAGGTTTAGGTTAGATATTAGGAAGAACTACTTCACTGTAAGGATGGCCAGAGCCTGGAATAGGCTTCCCAGAGAGGCGGTGCTCTCACCTTCCCTGGAAATCTTCAAGAGGAGACCGGATAGGCACCTGTCTGGGGTCTTATGACCCCTGCCACCCCCAGTGCTCCTTCCTGCCTAGATGATCTGTCTAGGTCCCTTCCAACTCATTGATTCTATGATTCTAAGATAGAAACTTTCTGGGAGATTGAACATCTGCATGCTGTCTCCCAGCTTAATGTCTCCTGGGCGTGAAGAGGAGTGGAACCGAGGGAAAGAGTCCCATGCCTTCCAAAGACTGAGGTCACCCTGGTTTGCAGAAGAAATGGGGGACAGCTGTTTCTACCCCTGCCATAGATTGAGAGGGAAGAGAAGGACCAGTTGTTCCCTGCCTATTTCTCACTTCATAGTCTCTGGTGTGAAGCAGGCAGGGGTCTTTGCCATGCTGCCCCAGTTCCCCAGGAATGGGTGGGCTAGAGCTGCCCATTCTTTCCCAAGACAGGAATCATCTCAGTCTTGGGAAGGAGCAGTTGCAGGCTGAATATTGGTACTGCTCCCTTCTAGATTTATTTCTAGCTGTGGAAATTTTCTTCTAGAATTGAACATTTGTATGTGGCCTGTATGTATTATAAATAGTAGTAATAATTGATCAAGACCCAGAGCTTTTGCCATGGAGAAGCATGACTTAGCTTAATTAAGATCGGAGGTTGGTTTCATTTGGAGCATACGAGTACATCTTACGAAGTGGAAAGAAAAGACCATTTGGGGCTGGACTAGATGATCTTGTCCCTTCTTATGATCCTGGAGAATTGCTTGCTGTGAGTAGTAGAATAATACTAGTAAAATGATTGGTTTTCCTTAAATATTATTTGTCATTTTTATATGGCATTGAGTTTCATTGTTCCATCAAAAAATCTGATTTAATTTACTCATCTGGCATGCTAGATACTGAGGTCTTCATCAAAAAGTTGCATAGATGTATCATAAACTAACTAGTTGCCACTACTGTAGCTTATCATGTTGCCATTTTGACAGTATTGACATGACAACTTAATGTGAAAAACCCTGGGTACAGGCACACTTTTTGTAAGCCATTTAATAAACTCTTCCATCTGTTCATATTTTGAACAATTGTTTGAAAGGAGAGTGAACCTAGTAAAAGAAAGAAAAGCTTAATCTTTAGCTTGTCTTTGCATAGGTCAGGAGCTATGATAAATACTGCTGATATGCATTACAAAAGAAGTTTGTGCTGCTTGCCTGATCTTTCCTGTCACTCAGAGTAGGAGTTAACACGTGAAGTTCTGATATTTCCTTTACTAAGAAAGCTAGTTAATAGAATATATGATGCCACCATATTCTCGCTGTTTAGTACTCTCCAGTTCTATTTCCAAATCGTTGTCCAAAGATACCACCTCCTTTTCTTCCTTTGTTCATGTCATGATTAAAAGCCTGCATTACAGATGTTATAATTGTCTCAACGCAGTTGTTTTATAGTCCGCTCTTTTCTTTTAAAGGTAGCTTATTAATTCCTTTCCCAAACGTTCTTTTACCTTGAGCCTAATCCTGCTCAGCAAGTCTGTGGTTATTATTTTTCATTGCCCTAAAATATATGCATTTAAAAATTCAGTATTTAATATAGTATTCTGAGTTTTGCACAGTATAAATGTAAAAGACTGATATTTCTATTATTAATGAATTATTTCATGGGTGGCTAGACAATGAAGTCATAAATTTTTGCTTGTTCATAATACAGCAGAGACTGATTTTGTACAGCAGAGAAAAATGTTTTAATGATCTTGTCTTGATGCTGGAACTTGAATACACAGTTTAGAAAATTAGACCCATTTATTTTGAGACAAGCCAGTGGTCCAGGAAAAATGCACAGTAGCTATTGGATATTTTTATTAGAAACTCTAAGAAGATTTAACTTAAATTTTCTAAAATATGCAAAATGTTGGAAAGTGAATCTATGAGAAGAGTGATTTATTTACAGATGGATGTGCCTTATTTCACCATTCAGATTTTAAAAATTAAAGTAGCTGAGGGTATGTTAAATTTAAAGAGAAATTTTTGGCTTGCGGCCCAAATTCTGTTCTGACATTGGTGCAATCCCAATGGGTTTATGCTAATGTAACTAAGGAATAACTGACCTCAGGACTTTTATTTTAATATGGAGTATATTACTGCCTTCAGCTCCAAAAATATTTGGTGTAAACTTGTGAGCAGCCATAATCTCTATGTTCAAACTGCTTTCATTAATTTGAAGTTGTCTGCGTTCAGTGGTTAAAAGCTGCAGACTGAGATACTAGTCTGGAATCTTGTATTTCTATGCCCCCAGTCTGGACATTAACTGAATTATCATGGTAATGAGTGGGTTCTTTCAAGCTAGTGTAGAATATTTAGCTACATGTGTTGCATTAAAATTCATAGGAAGTGTTTGGCTAAATTGCCTGTAGTGTACACAGAGTTTTGATAATTAGAGTAGAAGGGAGGATATGCTCTGAAATCTAGTGCCCAAGTCTGTTTAGTCTGCTTATTTGAATGACCCTTAGTAGTCACCATTTAAATATTTGCAGCTTTCATTTTGGAAGGGCTTGGTACAAGACTTAACTAAAACCACAATGATGTTAAATATTTGGGAAGGCAACCACTCTCTCAAGGGCTATGCCTACAAATGTGTAAAACAAGTTGATTTTTTTGGCCTCCAGTCTCAGAGCACACTTATTTTCAGTGTTAAGAAACCGGAGTCACGCTAGGATCATCTTAAGTGTAGTTTTGGTATAGTAAGAGACGTTTTTCCTCTCAAAGAGGGTCGAATGTTCTCTTTGAACAAGGTACAAACCTACTTATTCATAAGGCCAGGAATGTCTGAGTCTGATTCTTAACTTGATCTCATCTCAAGCACAGCCTGTTCTTAAAATTCACTTTATTTTTTCAAACAAATGATTCAGTGATTGATACTTTTTGGGTGGATGTATGCCAGGAGAAAACAAAAACCCATCAGATCCAGTTTTTAACATCAACATTGCCACAAGTTTTGTTTGTTATGGCAGTTGATTATTATCTACTATGAGGTTAAACATTTTCAATATTGTTGTTCTCAAAGGTCTGGATATACCACATATTAATAATGGTATAACATATATAGGTTGTTGGACAGCTCTCCAAGCAAAACTGACAGATATTATTTTAAGCATCTCACTCCTGGGGGTTGGCAATCTAATAATAAATACCATTGTTTGTATTGAGCAGACTTTTTTTTGGTATGCACTAGTGTAGTTTTACCCATATGTTTTCCTGTAGTAGCACCACTGCATCAGGTTCTTGGAAATTACACCCATATAGGGTTATATCTGCTCTTTTTTTATACCAGTGTGAGATTAGTTACACCAGTGTAAATTAGGGTGGCCATCATAGAGGACAGTCTGGTTGTCCTCTATTGATATGAAACCAGATGCTTTTAAGTCCTCTATTTTTCCTTGAAGAGAAAGGCATAAGGCATCTGGTTTTGTATCACTAGAGGACAGAGTAGCAGAAAACAGGAATGTACTCTATGATAGCCACCCTAGTGTAAATGCATATGGCTGATGTAATAACCCTACATCTGTTGCTACAGAACCAGGCAAGAATAGGAGGGAGACAGTGTGTCCTGTTTGACAGTAGCAAAATGAAATCCTCCCCTTTTTCGTAGGCTTTTGTTGTAGATTAAAGAAACTGGAATTGTATTATAAACTTTTAAGGAATAATTTATTAAAAAGAAACCATGGATATTGGAAATGTAATGGAGAGTGTCTGGAAACCATTCCCTGGTCCACAGTGACTGCAGTTTATGTTCTGCAGCTTCTTGGAACTTGTGGAGGTTGTTTGGAATTGTCTTAATTATTCATGGTGGAAAAAAATTCTCTAACAGTTTTGTTTTTAATATATTTTAGTAGTAATTAAGAATTTCTGAGTTGTTTGTTTGCATTTATGAGGCAGTAAGAGGGAGGAGAAGTCTCCTGAGAACTAGATGGAGGCCTTTATTAGGCCTGGTGAATTTTTTGGCTGTACCTTGGCATGTAAATGTAACATTTGGCAAATAATCAGTAATAAAGGAAGCAGCAGAAGCTAGTTTCCAGAAGTGAAAACTAAGTAAAGATTTAATGTATTACAAATGGGCTAAATGTATTGGGTGCACTAACTTAAATCACATCACGAGTTACAAACACTTGAAGTATGGTGTAATGTCTTCATGGTTGCCCAGAGTTTGTCTTCTATTCTGCCATCTAAATGTGCAGCTGGTGTAATGAATTAGTCACAGACAGTGCTCTTTTGCTAACTCTTGTGATTGCTTAATCTTGGCCAAACGATAGGCTGATCAGTAATGCTTAATTTTAAAATTACATGTTTAATGTAAGAGGGCCAAGGCTGTTCCTCCTTGGGTGTGTGTTAGAGCCTCTCATAGTTTGCTTCCTTCATCAGTTGTACTTGAATGAGGAATTGTGTACCCAAAAGGGTTGTGTAACACTTTTACTAACTTGACCAAGGAACCCATTTTTAGGTGCGTCTCTCCTTAGGTTGGTTTTAATGTCTTTTTAGCATTTTACCCTTGGGTGAGTAGTCAGTTTGTTCCACAGGGCAGCATTCTATTTACCATCATGGTAACTACTACTGAGGCTATTGTCACCTTGGTCAAACTGTCCTATTCTAGTTTATGAACCAGACAAAAATAATCCATTATTGAAAACTAGTCAAATATGGCAGTGCTTGCTATATTTCTCTGTGGAAATTACCTAACTGGTAGTGAATCAGTACAGTCCAGAAACCCTGGATTTTGAAGCCTGGAAGTACTGAGGGCTCAATAAGGGATCCAATAGTTAAATCATTCAAAACTTAATGTGCTTTCAAGACTTGTACTGGGAGTGTCTCCTTGGGGCCATGTGCTTTCAAGACTTGTACTGGTATGATGTTTTGCTAAATAGTCTTCTGTCCTGTCATGTCTATGGCCCGTACAATGAAGTCTGCATAAAAGGAATAATTAAGTGTCATTGTGGTGAATCAGTAAGAGTACAGTCTCCTTCTAAATTGTTTTTTTTCCAAAGGACCAGTTCATATTAGTTTTCTAACACTGCAGAAACAATATGTGTGTTTCACATATTACACCTCATATATTTTCAAAAATTACTTTTGTGCCAGAAGAGTTTAAAAAGATGCGCATAGCTTTGTTTTCCCTTCCCCAATGCCCACATGTCATGGTTCATAATAGGAATCCAAAAATGATGTATTTTCTTGGAACAAATTCCATTAAAAAGCCACTGCTAACTTGATCATTTAATGTTGGCGTATTTAGTAGTTTTAACCTTTTTGTCTCACCCAGAGCATGGCATTTTGTGAATGCCTGTCAGCACAGTCCCTTCACCAGATCTCTCTTCAGCAGTGCTTTCACCATGTCTCAAACAATGTTACACCTTTCACAGCACAGAAATCATAGTCATACATCGGGCTATCTAAAATGTCCATATAGTCTTTAGAAAACAGTAGTCATATGAGGCACTTACATACATGCAGCTAGTCTGCTCCAATGTGCTGGATTTCCAGCTGCTTCTACCTGATAAAAAAAGTCCATCCAAGATTAATCGAGTCTGCTGGAGCACGTAATTGACACACCCGGCGCCGCACTGGGTCCAGGTGTATAAATGGTGTGGTGCACATTGGCACTGAGAAAATGGCAGGTGGTGTGCTTTGAACTAAAACGCATTCAATGTGCTTTAGTTCAGAGCGCACCATTGCCATTTCCTCAGTGCTGACGCATGCTGCACCAGTTATACACCTGCACCCAATGCAGCGCCAGGCACTTTTACTGAGCACAGATCGCTAATTAAAATCTCCTGGCGCTGCGTCGGGAACGCATGTAAAAATGCCCATAGTTTACTGGTGTTGGCCTCAGTAACCAAACGTCCATCCAAGAAACTGAACCACTAATACATCATTTGTCTAAGGTTTAAAGCATCACATGTTTACCAAGCTTTAAAAACACTCAGTATTAAAATTTTTTTACTCTTACCATATGGCTTTTCATTCTTTATAGTCCCATTTGGTCAGTGATAATTTTGTTTCATCTTGGATCATTATTCAGTGGCTTCTTGAATGGTCTTATAAGACTACACAATGAGTCCAAGCCGCTTTGCTCTTTTTTACCCAAATGCATGCACTTTACCTGTTCTTTAACATTTATTATGCATTTGCAGTTTCATAATAGGATGTCAACATATAACATGTTCCTTTTGAAGTTCATTGTTGTGTTACAGCTACAGCGAGGAAACAAATAATTGACCCATGCTAACTGAATATAGAATTTAATGACTTGTTCCACCTTCCCTTCTGAAAATACTGTGATTTATCTAAAACTATAGGCACCAGTATATCCTAATGTATTATGGTCATTGGGAATGGCAGGTATCAAGTGTCTGTCAGCATTTTGGACCAGATCTAGATAGAGCTATATCCCAGCTTTGATGAAAGACTGTTAAATAGCTTGTTATGAAAAAAAAGAAGCTGCTACCTTAAGGTAAAATGACCTCTGATACCAAGAGAAATTAACACTTTTCCTCTGGCACTGATTTTGCTCTTATTTGCGCTCATAGTGCAGTAGGCTCAACACCAAATGGAGGTTTAACTCCTAATGAGGGGAGCTCACATTTTCTAGACCTTTGTTTTAACTATACAAAAGTAGACACTTTCTGCCTGAATGTGCAAGACTCTCTTTGGATTCAGGCAGAGTGGTAATGCAAATATAATGAGAGAGAGCTAGTTTGTCTGAGGAATAATATTAATTGAAATTCTATTACTAAGATCTACTGGGTCATTTATAAAATGTAGTGTAAATAACAGAACCCGGCATCTCCAAAGCTGTTATGTTAAATTACCCTGTGTTGTACCAAGCACTCTCCTCTTCCGATGGACCTGGAGGAAATGAAGACTTTCCACATGGGAAACCCCTTTGCTTAAATGCTCCTTTTGTGAAGATTCAGGATAAACAGCCAAAACTGACGGCAAAACTGTGCTTCATTGCATAAGTACCTTGTACAGTCATCTTTCTGCTGGCTGTAAGGGACTAGCTTAACAGAAGATAAAACTAACTTACTAGGTCTAATTAGCTATAGTACAACTACCACTTCAATAATGAACTTTCTTCTTCCTAGCACCCTACTTGCTTGAATTAATTTTTTAATTGCTACTGCTGTATACTTTTTCTGACTTAGTAAGAGCTTTTTCAGAGCCAATGAATAGATTTATATTTCATTTTGGATTAGTTAAAACAGAAATATTCCAAATCATAGAAAATTAGGGTTGTACAGGACCTCAAGAAATCATCTAGGCCAGTGTTTCTCAACCCATGGGTTGTGACCCAAAAGTGGGATTCAAGAATATTTGAAAGGGTCCCAAGCAAGTCCCAGAAAAACATGGGAAAGCATAGGTTTCCCCTTGTAGGCTGCCAGCATTCCAGCCTGCAAGGAACTGCTTGAGGCGATTGGAAGCAGTGGGCGCGCATGTCTGCGCACACACGCGCACGCACACGCACACGGCTGGCATGCAGCTTGGTAAGGTTGCAGGAGCAGCCCCAGCAGCTAGATGCAGGTAAATGTATGGGGAGTGGGGACTGTCCAAGGTGTGTGGGTGTTGGGGGGGCAATAGGTGCCTCCTGACATAAGGGGAAGCTGGCCAGGTGCCCGTCAGGGTGGGGGAGAGGAGCTGCATGGCTGGGCTGGTGGCACCGAGGCCGGTGCCCGTACTCACATGGGATGGGGCAGTTGGGAGATGCTGCTTAGGGGCCTGGAGGGGCTGTGACCAGGCTGCCTGGTGCAGTGCAGGAGTCCCAGCCCTGGGCAGCGTAGTGCCACAGGCCTCCCCTCCTCCTCCCTCCAGCCCACCCTGGGGCTGGACTCACTCCACTGCCACCCACATGAGCCAGAGCCACAGCATGTCAGCCTGAGCAGGGCTGGGGCAGCCTGGGGCCCCCCCAGCAGGGCAGGGGACTACGGGTTGGGAGTGAGAGGCATCAGCATAGCCCAGAGGAGTAGGGGACTGTGGCTTGGGAGTGAAGGCACCGACAAGGCCAGGAGGTTTTCGCTGGGGAGTGAGGGGCACCAGCAGGGCTAGGAGGCTGTTGCTGGGGAGTGAGGGGCCAGGGCTGTGGATTGGGACTGGCTGTTAACGTTTACAAATGGGTTCTGGTACAAATAAAGTTGAGAACTGCTGGTCTGAGCCAACCCCCTGCTCAAAGCAGAAACATCCCAAGCTATATTATCCCAAACGAGGTTTTGTCTACCTGTGTCTTAAAAACTTCCAAGGACAGAGATTCCACAACCTCTCTGGGTAGCTTATTCCAGTGTTTTACTACCTTCCTAGTGGAAGTTTTTCTTAATATCTTACCTAAACTTCCCTTGCTGCAACTTGAGACCATTGCTCCTTGTTCTGTCATCTGCCACTTCTGAGACTGGTCGAGCTGCATAAAGTGTGTCATCAGGCTGACTGAATGTAGAAGTAATTGGGGCTTCATGAGTTGTCTTGCAGTATGCAGCACAGCTGGCCCCTAAATGCCTGCCTGGCCTAATTCTAGAAGACAGTGCTGATCAAGATGATCAGTATGGCCTCTCTTCTGTGATTTCAGTAGCTAAGTGGATTTTATTTGATTTTATATCCACTGAAAATAATAGTTGAACTTTTGTTATGCATAAAGAAGGGTATCAACACAACTTTAGAGCAGGACCAACTGGTAGCCCATGGGCCCTGTGCAGCCTGTGAGGGGTTAATTTGCAGCCCCTGGGTTTCCACCCAGCTGCCACTCCTGCACCCTTCACTGGCTGCAACAACTCTCTAAGACTCCCGCACCTCCCTGCCCTCCTCCAGATTCCACTTCCTCTTCCTGTCCTAGTGGGCAGGGCAGTTCAGCATGATGCAGCCTGCAGTTCTGGGTGAGCCCGTGGCCTGGGACACCTGTTTTATATAATGCAGTAGGGGAGCCAACAGCTGGGCAGCTGGGGGTGAGGCCTGGGTATTTGAGTGTATGGAGCAACAGAGGAGTGTCCACATGGTGTGCGGTCCAGGGGGTCTGTAGCTTCTGATGGGAAAGAAGCTGTGTACATGGGGGCCCAAGGGTCCTGACCCCCTGGGAAAGACGACTGGCACCTGAAAAGTGTGAAACTTTCCACATGTTCATCATTTTAGCCCCCTCCCCCTCCCCTGCAATAATAAAAGTTAGCAGCTATGTCTGCTGATGCACCCCACTGGATCTGCAGCATATGGTTGCTTAGAAGTTAGACAGCCCTACTTTAAAGGAATCCTGAATGTGGCATGAGTTGACCTGATATCCCCTGCAGGGAACAGAACAGAAATGTATAAGAATCCTTGGAATGCAATGGCTGGAATCCAAGCCCATCAGATCACAGTTTGGATATGGCATTGAACAACTGAATTGACAGCGTACACAGTTTTTCTTCTATCAGATTGCTGTCTGGGGTGGCTACCCCAGTGTGGATGTCAAGAAATGGCAGCATGTTGAAAACCTTGAACACATCCATTAAATTAAATCAATAAATGCAGGAGTTAAAGTGAGTGTGTGCTGAAAAGCTGTGTGTCTAAATACTAAAGCTGTAAAAAATTCTTCTTGAAAAGATTGCAGTGTTCCAGCAGTGGAAAGTACCATGACTGTACAGAACTCTCCCATGCAAGACTGACATTTTAACTCTCATATAGTAGTAAAACCTGTTGCAAGTTATCAGTGTTTTAATACATAAATCTGATTTTTCCAAAGTAGCATTTTCATAGCAGCTTGTTTCTTTTCACAGAAAGGATGGTGTTTGTCTCTCTCATGCTTTTTTGTCCTGCTTAACTTACTTGTTCTTTCTTAAAGTATCTAAAATTGGAAAATAGATTTCTGAAGTATGATTACATTGCAGTATTCTGCCCTGGTAGTTGCATTATTTGGTCCAGTAACACCTTAGCATTTCAAGCAGACATTTCAGGGGAAAGATAAGCTTTCCCTTACTACTTATGCATTGTGTAATTAAAAGGTTAGATGATAATTATATTCATGAATATCCAATTAAAGATGCTCTTAAAAGGACTCATCTGCATTTTGAGAAAATTGGGTTAGAGATGCTTCACAAAAAGACATCCAGTTGTATTTCTTGAATCATGTGACTTGCATTTTTCTGTACTTTCAATTTGTTTTATGATAACTGTAAATACTATGGCAAGAAAGAGCGTGTGACCAGAAGGGACCCTAATGGATCACAGAGTCTGTTTTCAGCTATCGCAAGTGCCAAGTCCTAGAATTCTGCCTATCCTGCATCTGTGCAAGTATACCTTCCAACCCTGTGGACTCTCTGAATGTATCAAGCTCTTTTAAAACTGCAAGCATGGCAGATTGGCACCTTTTAGATTAAGTAAATCAGAGATGCACAAGCTTTTTGGAAGCATTAATTTACTTTGTTAGAAGCCAATATGCTGATGACGCAAGCTACTGCTTACAAAAGCTTATGCATCTCCAATTTAGTTAATCTAAAATGTGTAAAAATACCCTGCCTTCTGCCTTACTTCAAACTAACACAGTTAACTATTTCCCTCTATTTTAAAATCGCAGTAGGTAATTTGCCCCCAGTACTCTTGCAATCCCTACAAATCCAGAGATATTGTAGAAGATGCTCTGTCAGGCAAGTTATCTAGACTGACTGCCTTTATCTTCAGGATAGCAGCAGCTGAATTACAAATAAACCATTTGTCTTATAAACAACTCTAGGCCTTAACTAGAGTCCATTGCTGTGACCTCTTGCACAATTCTGCTGGAGGATATTTTTTCACTGAATTTCTTAGTTAGCAAAATGAAGGCTGCTCTAAGAAAACTACAGTAGGTGAACTGACAGCAATGTGTTTAATTGCTCAAAGATAAAGGTAGCAGCAACAGGTCTCAATGTAGAGGTGACATGATAGTTCCAGTCCAAAACTGGATTTTCAGTTTGTTACTTTTAGTTTCAAATTGGTTTGGTGTGAGATTTCCAATTTAGTTTACCATATAAATACACTGAATTATTTCATTTGTTTGGTTTCTTGAGCATTTGGAATCCAGCTTTGCTTAACGTATCTTATCAGTACAGGCCCACAATATAAGTAGGAAATTTTCTTGAGCTTTGTTCCATATGCCAATCGCAGAATATAAGCAAACTGGTCAGGTTTTGAAGTCGTGGCAAAACTGAGACGTGAAATTGCTGAGATTATGTCTTCTTTCTATACTCAGTGTTGTTACCAGATCTGCCCATCACTTTGGGGTGTGCTCATTTATTAAGGATATGCTTCTAGGGTCTTTGTAATTCTATCAGTGTGTTGCTTGTGTTTTTATACGGAGCTGTATCTCTCCCTTCTGCAAGCCCTCACCCCCAGTGGAGCTATCTTGCAGGACTCAGTTTCAGTTGGGCTGGGTTCCTCCAGTCACCAAATCAGTCATACACACAAACACACACAGATTAATGTGACATGCCTGACCCGGCCGGGTTGATCAGCATGGACAGGCTGACACCCTCATATGCCAGAAATCAGTTTATTAAGGTAACAATAAAATGCAGTCAGACACAAGCACACAGGTGAACAGAATACCTCTGAATCAGGCTGGGTGTCCAGCTGACACCCACATGGGCCAACATTCAGTTCATTAGGGCATGTCTGAGCCAAACTGAGTCAATCAGCCTATACAAGCTGATCCCCTTATGTGTTTAAACTCAACATGTCCCAATCTTTAGCCTCTTGATGAGTAGACCCCACAGTATTTCTGGGCTTCACAGGATCTTTGGCTTAGGTAAAAGAAGTGTTGCTGCAGAGCAAGTGGGGAAGGAAAAGTAGAAAAGGAAAAATATACACAGTTACTACCAGTTTGACTATAGAAGTTATTTATTGCTAAGTATATGAAATATATAATGGTACTAGTAGTAATAGACATGCAAAGGAAAACAAACACAAACAATTACAATATTACCCTGGTTTCACTAAGTATTTGGGGAAACGGCTCAAGCTTAACTAATACAGTTTAGGTTCAGAAATGTATCCCTAGAGAGAAGAGAGAGAGAGCGAGAGCTGGGATCTCACCAGTCCAAGGCACTCGAGTTCCAATGCTGACAGGTAAAGTTCTTAGCCAGTCCTTGAAGGGAGATGATCTGTTTCTTCTAGCTTCTCAGGAACAACAGCAGATGGAGTCAGAGAGATTTCTTCTTCAAGCGCACCTTTGCTACTATTTATTTACAGATTTTTTATACCCTCAGTTCAGCTTCTTCAAAGCATTCTTTTAATAGTGTAAATAATTGTCTTTTCTATTGACAAGGGGTTATCTGGTTTGGCATATCTTGAGAAACTGATTAACAACCAGGAAAAACGTAAGTTTTAAGGAGTAACCAGACACTTAGGAGCCAGCCTGAAATATTATGGATAGCAGATATACTGGATGGGATACCGCATTGTTTCTTCAGAAACAATAGATAGCTTGCAGCACCAGGGTTTGTAATTTTACCTGTTGTGAACAAGCCTCAGCTTAGCGTGACTTTTCCAGATCTTACTGTATAGTCTTTTAACAGTCGTAAGGGAATTATTGGAGTGTTCATAAACTTTTGTGGGGAGGGCTTCCTCCAGTCATCCTGGGAAAAGTATGACAGCATTTGTGGTCAGGGCTCCAATGGGCTGGATGCTGTGTTGAACCCTGTACCATTGTTCAAATGTTGCCTGTACCCACTCTGACTCGGTGTCTTGCCTCAGCATTCCCTAACCCGGCAACCAGGTTTTAGTCAATCAAGTTTAACTAGGCCTCCCATAGTGCGCCCAATGTACAGCCCAAGATGCCTATTAAACTTTACTTCTGCTTAGCTCTGGTTAGATGAGGTGTGTGCGTGTGGCGGAGGGGGGGAGTCCTTTGTAAATCCAGATTAGAATTGGTCTGATAAAAGCTGAGCTGGGTGTGTGTAAATGTGGGTTGACTAGCATTTGAAGCACAGATTCCCCATCATGCTTTTCCTCCTTGCTTTTCTGATCCCAGAATTCACTGTGTCTTTGCTTCGGGCTTTCTTTTCTCCATCTCCCATTTAAATGAGTTGTCATCTGGTTCCATCTCGGATTCAAATGAGACCAGGGCAGTTGCTCCCTTATCTGGAGGGCTTTAGGTGTGTCTCCCACTGTGTTTTCATTGTCTTTTGTAATCAGTTCTGGTTGGGGGGGGGGATTCTTTGTGAGTCAGACAGGCTGCGTCCTGTGCCAGGGTTCCCCAAGAACATGGAGCTGAGAGGTAACAGTGTAAGGTTTTGTGTGTATATAAAGGCAGTCAGGAAAATTAAATCCATACCTTAATTCACTTTTAAGTGATTTTGTTCAATTGCATTAAACTCTGCTATGGATGTCTTTATTTGGAATTAAAGTGCCCTGGATTCACTTCTGTCTAATTGACGACAAGCTAATTTTCATTAATTTTGCTGAACACCTCCATAGATGGAAACCTTAATACAACATGTTGCTTCTACAGTATGTTGAACTGAATGTCTTGCAGCTGCCAAAAAGTGTCATGGGCCTTTTATATAATTGGACAAGCTATTTTTGAAAGATGTGCTAGAAAAGGGGTGTTAACATCCACCATTGTAGAAGGTAGCTTGGGAATCCCTAATGCCATGACCTGCTAATTGTGTGAAACTGGGTTATGCCCTTAGTTGCTGCTCTTCTGTTTAAAGGAGGACTGAGTACCTTTGCTAAAATGAAAACTTTCAGGTGGTGTTGACTTTTTTTAACCCCAAACTGTTAGTATTATATGGTAAACAACAAGTGAAAACATGTTGCATTTAGAGGAAAGTGGTGTTAGTTTTTTTTCCTCTCATTTAAAAAAACCCACATTATTCTTTGTTTGAACACCAGTTATGTCTGGGTGACCATGCTCTTTGTTTAATCTTTTAACAGCTACATCCCTTTCCATGTGGAAGGCAAAGTGACATTCTAGAATAGAGACTTCCAAGGATCTTTGCTAATTTGTTTCAGTAGTTAATTGTTCTCGCTGTTAAATTCATCTTCCTTCTATCCTGAATTTGTCTAGGTACAACATTCAGATGCTGGCTCTTCTTATGCCCATGCTTTTGGGCCTGGAGAGACCTCCTTCCTTATTTTTATTCTTTATGTAGATATTTGTAGGTTGTGATTGTAGCATTCTCTTAACTTTCTCTTTCATGCACTCAAAGCTTTCATTTTGTAAAGTAACTTGTGCCTCTTCTTTCCAGTTTTTTAACATGCTCCTTGAGCTGTGGACCCAAGAACATAATTTAGTCTTCCAATAACAATTTAACCAGTACTAAGTACAGAGGTCATATAACCTCTCTACTGCTGTTCACTTATTCAGTCAAAATAACCCAGATTAAGTATTTGAGGGAGATGGATAAGAAATTTGGGAAAAGTTAATCCTATTTCACTCCCTTAAAAACAAAAAAAAAACCTTCATCCTTTCCCTTGAAAATTGCTCAACAGTTAGTAAGAGTCAAAATATTACTGAGCAGTCAGTCTTTAAGTGCAGCTCTGCAGAGCCCAGCCAGCTGTGTTTTGCTCTACTAGCAAGAAGAAAGAGTGAGAGTCTCTTTGAGTTCAGATTAACTTTGTTTGGATATGTGTGAATTCTGGAGAAAATAGATCTATGGACTCGATACGTTGGAGAACTGTTCTTTGGAGGACCATGTATGCAGAACCAGTGCAAAACAGCAGCATAAAGTGTGGTGTCACATAAATTTTTTTCACTGAAGATGCACTCTATCAAGGTATTATAATCCATTGCTTTACAATTGTGTGCATTATTTTTTAATAGTTTGTAATAGTTTTACAATTGACAAGCTATTGGCATAATTGCATTGGCAGTTACCAAATAACGCAGTGCAGATCTCTCCTATACAGTAAGAAAGTATGTTCCTATCCAGATCCATAACCTCGGGAGTGCAAAATGTAGCTTACGCTGAGAGGTTTTCTATTCCTCTGCCTAAGGAAAGGTTGCGAGGCACCAGTCCAGAAACAATTTTTTGACATGATGGAAGCAGAATTAGGCATTCACATCCTGTGAACAGTAACAAATCCTGGGTCTTCTATTTTGCTGGTGCCCTGTATTAATAATTAAGGGGAGTAGTAAGAAGAATGGAGAACTCTTGACCCATTGGATCTTGTTACCAAGTTAACCCAATGTAAAAAATATTTAGTTTTTGACCATACCAGCTCACCATACAGACTTCTAGACTGTGGCAGTCTCATGACCTAGATTTGTGTTTGCTCAAGCCTAAATGAACCAGTTAAGAAGTGTCTCCAGGGAGACAGACCTCTGCTAAATTATAGGAGAACTTTATATTTAAATATAATATTGGTAGCTGCAACCATACTTTACCTGATGTTTTGAGTCCTCATTTGACAGAGCACTAATTACTATAAACACAATTATGGTATGGATTTTCAGTAACATCAGGCTTTGCATTCATTTTAAATTGTTCATTGACAAGAATGTAATGTGTCAGGCAAGAGAGTGTTTACAGCTTCATAACATGAAGCAAAGGCATTTTCTAATTTACTTGTGTTAACTTAGTGTTTGAAATCCTAACAATAAAAACAGAAGAATTCCAGCATAAAGCAGTTAGATGAAACCTGATGTGACAGACCTCTAAAACACAAGGGAATTTTAGTGGGGTGACCGCAACTTTGGTGTAACAGAAAGGAACTCCGATCCTTTCGTTGGGTCCTGTCTTCATTCTGATACATTTTTGCCATTTTTTAAGTTAAAAACATGGTTTTCTGGGGAGAGAAATCTTTTAGAATTTGCATCTCAAATTAACTTGCCTGGACACAACTGGACAAGATCCTCAATTGTGACTTAAATTAAATATCTGTTGGCTGTGACACTAGCCACTACGGTTAGGTCCAGATTGAAAAAGCAAGCCCAGTAGAAACGCAGGTAGAATTTATTTATGCAATAGCAGGTTTAGGGATGTGTTAAGTCTATCCACACTAAAAATCTGAAGGAACGTCTGCCTGCCTGGCTATTTAAAAGAAGCTCACCAACAAATTCAAAAGATACTATATTGGGATGGCTGCCCCCAGTTACCCCTGAGGATAGCTTGGCAGGGCACCTGATTAATTATACACATGCTTATGATGGCAGTTGGTATATTAATGTAAATTTGAAATGATAGTTTGATGCAGATGGTGACTCTCTGTAAACATAAAGTGAGGAACATGTAGTCTCTCTTTTTTATTAAGGACTGAGATGGTGGAGGACTCCACAGTGAAGTTGTGGCCTGTAGATATTACCAAAATCCAAATGCTAAAAGGCACATAAATCCACATGCAATTATGCTTCACCTGATATACACTGCTGTACAGAGGGTGGAATAATACCACCCTTGGATATTTCTACCAAATTCAGAGTTCCTTTATCTGCCCAGCCTCCTTCCTACCATCAGTTTGACTGACTGAGCCTCAAGTCTCTATCTCTGCTCTTCACGCAGGTTTTTGCTTTTTCCAAGGGTTGTTGTATTAGCTGAGAGGTCCAATTGTTTGACCTCTTTCAACTTGGATGAAGCCAGGTAATATGGAAAAAGAAAGGATTATTTAAAGCAATACAGGGCCTACATGTTTGTCACTGCTGCAGCACATAAGAATAGGGGAAAAATACCACTATGTAATATAATGAAAGAAGTGCAGTAAAATCTGAAGGAATGAGTGCTTTATTCAGCAGCTGCAACTTTTAGTTTTTAGACAGTTCTGGAACTGCTTTATATCCACATGTTTTGGATTGATGCCAAGAGGACCAGCAATTTTTCCTGAATTCTCTGTAGAAATAGAGAATAGTTTTGCTCTGACATTGTCTTCCTTCTTGTTACTCTAAGGTTACTTCTCAAGGAGATTTAAGTGAATATGTTTTGGTTTTGTATTTATTTCATTTATGCCTTGCCTGGTAGTTACCTTTATGCTTTTGGGTTTACTATGCATCCTATAAGAAAATCCATAGATCAGTTTTTTAAAAAACTTCTTACAGTTCAGTGAAAATAAAGTGCTGCTCTCTATAAATATTTATACTTTTTGCCGAAGAGAGTATTTTTTTTGCATTTGACATTCCTTGAAATACCTGCCTTAAAAGAGATGAAAAGATACTTATATCTGTAAATATTTTTTCCTGAAGAATCTCAAGCTAAGCCTTTTTAATGAAGAAAAACGATACAAGGAAAGGACTTGAAGCCTTTCCTTGTATGCACGTTTTAGAAGTAAAAATATGTTTGAGAAAAGATTGTAAAGCAGCATTTGGCAATTTTTGCAGGTTGCCAGCTGCAGTGACCCTGCTTGGATTGGAAGTGGGTGGGTAGGTAGAAGCTAGGACCCAGCAACTGTCACCACCACTTCTCCCTGCCATGACACAGGAGAAGCACCTGCCACTGCTTCTGCCTGCTGTGCCATGCGGGGAGTGCCTCGTGCCACCACTTCTACCTGCCACAGCATGGGAGAAGCCCCCACTGCCAAAGCCCCACATCCACAGGCTGGATCCCATGGCTCCACTGATCATAGGTTGCTGACCTCTGGTTTAATGGATTTTTAAGTGAATATATACTACTTAACGCAGGCCCTTTGAAATATAGTGGTAAGTGTTTTGGTTGTTAATGCAGTAAGTTCAACTCTTCTCAGGGGCTTGTCAAAAGTAAATGTAAATTATCTGAAGTAGAGCTGCACAATTATCTGAAGTAGAGGTGTCTGGCTCCCAGCATCCTGTCATTTGACCCTTGGGGTTCCCCATGGGTCTGGAGGGAGTCCTGTAGGCTGCAGCTCTAAATTGGCTGTGCAGGGCGGTGTGGAGTCCCTGGAGTTGGATCCCATCCAGGCAGGGACAACAGAGCCCCTGGAGCTGGATCCCACTGTGCGAGAGGATCGGTATGGGTTCCTGTCTGGTGTGTAGACTGACCCTGAACCACTCATCTGGTCTGTGGGGCCAAAACCAGGAGCACCACTGATCTAAAGGTATGAGGAATATATACATCAATCTAAAGGCCCTTTACTCCTGAATGGAAGCCTCCCACATGGGTTTAATATGGTAAAATTATGCATATTGACTTCTCACTTGCACTGTCCCCTGCTCAGCAATTCTGTCCCTGCAACATCCAGATCGATTCTGTTACTCCAGCCCCTGTCTCAGTATTTCCCCCAGTTCCTTTATCTGCCCAGGCTCCTACCTACCATCAGTTTGGCCAACTGAGCACCAAGTCTCTATCTCTGCTCTTCATAAAGGTTTTTGCTCTTTCCAAGGTTTGTTGTATTAGCTGAGAGGTCTCCTTTTCCCCTTCTTGTCTCAAGTGTTTCAGGAAGAAAGAGAGGCCCTTTAGCTGGAATCTCTTGAGCATATATGAACAACCTTTGACAGAAGCAGGACTTAGGCTGCCCTGGTCGCTCTGCTTTACCTGTGGCAGGTTAAGGTGTTATGTCTTGTGTTGTGTCAGGGTTGACAGTAGTTTTATTAAGAGGTTAGATTATGGATTTGTATAGGATGGTTTAGATAGTGATGATCCTGCCTCAACCAGGAGGCTGGACTAGATGACCTCTGGAGGTCCCTTCCAGGCCTTCTTCTCTATGATCCTATGATTCTATACCTTATTGCTCCCAAGAGGGGAAGGGGAGGGCACGGGGGGAAACCAAAGCTATTCTAAACTACCAAGCTCTTTTTTTTCTCCTTCTCTTTCATCTCTGCTGAAAATAATGCTTGGTTACTGAGGGAAATGGGGGGGAGTTTGGTGGCTCTTTTTCAAGGGGTGAGCAGGTAGAGCAGATGGCCAGTGGTTTTGTCTAGGAAGGGCCAACCTTTGCTAGAGGGCTGAAGTTTCCTGTGCCATTGCAAAACTGTATCCACAAGTAGCAAATTCCTATTGTTCTTCTAATTTTCATAGTTTTTCATTAATGCCCAAGTTTTTATACATATTTTGTTTGCCAGGAAATACCTTCACCGCTGTCAAAGTTGATATTTGATAGAGGCAGACAAGGTTTTTTGGGTAAATCTGATATTTATATTTGATAGAGTGTATTGGGTTCTCACCTGGAACCACTTTCTCGGAAGTGTTTGCAACACAAGTGACTTACTTGAAATGACTGTTACATTACTATTAAAGACTGGAAATATGAAATAAACTCAGTGTTTGGGGTAAGAGCCACTCTCAAATGGCAGTTGGTGATATAGAAGTCCCTTGATCAGAGAGAAATAGAAATCCCGATGAATAACAACACTTCAACCCCATATATTGGCTTACTTATCACTCTGGTGGTATTGAAAGGGTGAAATGGGACCACCAAATCAAAATGTTAGGTTCTTGAATACTGCTAGAATGCATTGCAGTTGGGCACATAAAACATCTCAGAATGTACACTCACTTGACCAAGTTTCTGTGTAGTGTTGGGGCAGCCCCACATGACTTCAGTTCTTCTGTAATGGAAGAGTGCTTATTAAAAATGAGAGCTAAAGGCACATGAAGAATGATAGGTATGAAACAGCTTCTGCTGTCATGGTTGCCCTTTAAAGCAGCAGCACTGACTTAGCCTTTTAATCTGTATGTTGCACCATATATTATTACAACAGCAAACATGTTTTAGTGGTTCTCAACCAGTCACCGTGAGACCCTTTCAAAGGTGATGTGGTGCTAGCACTGCTAAAAGTCACTGCCAAAGTCAGCTGAAACTGCCCCATGCATCTCTCTTTCCAGGAGCAGCGTGAGGAACCAGACCAGGAAGTAGCTGCAGCAGGATTAGGTTGATGTAGTCAGGAGTGCCTGGTCCGGCTGTCATTCATGGAAACAGCAGCATGCTGGGCTTTCTCACTTGGCTGCAGCAGCACAGTAGTCTGGGGATGAAGTAGGTAAACTGAGACTTAGAACAGTGGTTGTCAACCAGGGTGCCATCAAATTCGGAAAAGTTTTGGAGGGGTTTCTTCAGCCTAAAAAGGTTGAGAACCACTGGCACTAAGTAATAACTGCCAGGCAAATAAGCCTGATAGCTATCGGAAAATGAAGACTTTGTCCCCTTATTTCTATAGGCCATCCATTTACTTTATTTTAGGTTTGTGTAGCAATTGTAGGCAAACCCTCCTTGTGCCTGTTCAATCTATGTGAACTCAGTAACAAGATATAGCCCACTAAAACCTGACACATTTAACATCTTGGGAGCTGCTGCTAACAATGCAAATGTGACTAAACTATTGATTAGAGCATTTGCAAGTTGCCCTGCTGGACAGTTTGTATTTTGTAGGAAACATGTGATGTGTTATAGAAACGGAGCTCCTCATCTGGCTCAAGGACATGAATGACATCATCTTACAGTACTGGTTGTTAGTAAACTTCAGAGTACATATAATACAGACTGATGCAGTACAGGACAGGGGCCTGCTGCAAGCCTAATTTGTTCCCCAGATGGGTTAGGGTTGAGGATGACATCATTAATATACTCTTTGAAGATGATTTTACTATCATGTGTATAGTTCATAGATTCATAAGCATTAGGGCTGGAAGGGACCTTGGGAGATCGAGTCGAGCCCCTTGCCTCAAGGGCAGGAAGTCAGCTAGGGTTTGGGGTTTTTTTAAAACATGGATGTCTCCAGTACCTTATGAATTGATATATGTTTGCTACCAGTTTCTCCTTTATGCTAATGTAAAAAGAGCATTTTAAAACTTTCCCCAAAAGCTGAAGAAACAATACTGTGGTAACCTCAGACTGGAGCTGCAGTGTCTAAGTCACCATCTATGCCACAAAAGGCTTCCACTAGACTGATGCGGCAAAGGATACTTTTCAGTAGCAGGACTCCAGCTGTGCAATGTTAGGGCTCAGCAGAGGGGCTGATGCTGAACCACCCTGTGCCCATTCATGACTGCAAGCAAGAGCCAGCTCTGCATTAAGCTACTGGCACCTGTTGGTTGAACTGTGAGTTAGACATGACAACTCATGTAGTTCCTAAAAGGTTTAAATTAATATCCTGACTTTATTATGCTGTGTTCTACACAAAGGCCTTGCCCTGATGAGCTTGCAGTTAGGAAAGAGGTGTTTATGCATTGTTGCAACATATTTGATGTCTTGCCCAGTCCTTCACTGCTGACTGTTATATGAGGTGTAATGGAATAATGCTCTGGTAGTCTGATTCTTATGTAGTCAAAACAACATTTCTATTTTGAGCAGAGGTTTTTTTAGCATGAATGAAGGGAGCAGTTCATGATGAGCAATTACACTGCATATTAAAGCAATGTAAAGAGTTTGTCCCTTGCCACATGTTTCTCATTTAAAGAGCACACGGAAGTATCCCAAGAGATTCCTAAAATGAAGGTGTTGTGTATCACAGCATGTGCTTAAAAAAAAAAAAAGAAAGGACTGAAGAGGCTTGTATGTGCTCTAGACTTTCTCCAGCTGTGCTAATTATCTAGGTCTCTTGCATATGGAGACACTTTATTTAGAGTGATATAGACCAAATGATGTCCCCTTGCTCCTGGTTTCCACAGATTTTGTTTACAGCCTTGATTTGAAGCCCCTCTTTAACTACAGGCTGTGCATTACCAGAACATGTGCCAAGTTTGCAATGAGCTTTGACTACAGTGCAGTGGTGCTCAACAGACCACCCATGGGTCAGTTCTAGCCTGTAGATCTGTGTCATCCCCACAGGTCTGGAGATTTGGTGGCAAGGGAGTGTAGCCATTTCTCCCTCCCCCATGCCCCCGCACCAGATTGTTGGATTGGGCCCCACCCCAGCCCACCATCCTTGTGCCACTCATCCAGGCCCAGATGGTTTAGGCACCATTTATGTAGTGAATGACTGTGAATAACTCATCATCAAGTAAACAAAGTACAGAGGGGATAAGCTTAGCTTAGCATCACTCTTCTTGCCTTATAATGAAATATTATGTAGTTTATTTGAGAGAAAGGGACCAATTTGTTGTTGTTTTCAGGTGCCTGCTAAGACTTGGTTTACCATGGTAGGAATATATTTTTCTGATGTCGATGAGGGCTGAGGTAGGTAGCGTTCTACTGATACATTTTATTAAAACTTTCACACCCTCCCGCTATTTCCTAAACTTCATTTACACTTGAGTCCCTTTCTAAAGATCTGATCTCATCTTGGACTGAAGTTTGTATTTGAATAAGTTTCATACGGAGTCAGAGAAGCTGACTGTGTGGATTAGTTCTTTATTGAAGTTAATGCTAGCTTGTTGTACATTCAGTATCTTAACTCCTCCAGGCAAATCTCTTCTTTGGTCTTTTTGATTCTTCATATCGAAGAAAGAACTAATTTTGCTTGCTCTAGCTCTCCCTCTTGTGTAGCAAAAAATCTTTCCCAGTTTGCATTCAAGAACTTCCATCTGCAGCTCCTCAGCTGGAGGTGCAGATGGAAGTTCTTGAATGCAGACTGACTTAGTCATTGTCCCTCTTACTATGAGTGTCCAGTAACTCAGGAAAGACTTTTGTGTGTTTGTGCAGTTTTCACACCATAATGTCACATTGACCTTAACTGTGGGATTCATCATACCTTTTGTAGAATTAAAGTAAAAGGCAAAACTTAAAAAGTAAGTGGTTTATGCTAATGTGACGTTCAAGTAGAATCCAGTGGAGACAGGCTTGGTGGTGAAATACCATGTTTACTGAATCCAAAACAATGTTTGAATTTTAAGACAGCCTCCCAGTAATTAGATTCAGTGCATGGAAAATTAGAATTTTTTAATAGTTTGTAAGTTTGTTAGACTTTTCCATATATAGAATCTAATCATTGGGTCATCTTAAATTTGTTCTCTCCCCTACCACTGTGTCATAGAAAGCAGTGTCTGGTGGGGGCTGGGGCAGGCATCCTGCCCCTTGCCCCCAGCCCTTGATGAGTGTGCCAACACTCCCTCCACTCTTACCCTATGGGGCGCCTCTGTTTTTGGCCCTGGCCTGGGGCACAGAGCACATGGTGGCTCTGGCCAAGCAGCAACAGCGGCAGAAGCTTGTGTTGAGCCCTGAGTCAGGACTGGAGCCAGCTCGTCAATCGCTCTGCCCCTCCCACTGCACCCTGTGATCTCCTCTTTGCTCTTCACCCCACGCCTCATGGCATTCCCTCTGTTCTCCACTCCTTTCTCCACTCGCAACCCATGCATGTGTGTACTGTGTGATATGGCTGGGGTTGGGTCATGCTCAAATTCAAGGTGAGCTTTCTTTTTCCACATGTTGAATGAGGCAAAACAAGTTCATCTCAGATGAGGAAAAATAGTACTTTTGGAGTATCAGCAGGTTTTGGACATATGTAGTTTATATCCTTTTGTTCTCACTTGTCTTATGCTTCTTATCAGCAGAAAGTTGATCTCTTCATTAGACATTATGACCTTTCAAATGGATGCAACTTTTGACTTGCTGAAAAATGGATAGCTGTTTCTGTTGAGGTACACTGTAATGCACTGGTGAAAGCTAGACTGTCCATGTTTAAGTGTAGAGGAATGTAGGAGAGTTGTTAGGGATCTGCCTTCTGTTATTGCTTCTTTAAATATAAGCTAGTAGGGGAGATGGAGTGCTTTTCTACACATCAGTTTAAGGTAGCTACTCAATGAGGTTGTTAAGTACACTCATCCTTTTTTGTTTTTTCTGAATGACAATTTCTCTTTGTCTAGAGTCATTCACACTGAAAATATCTGGATATTGTTTGTGCGGGCAAAACTTAAGGTTCCTAGAAAAAGATCAGTATCCATTTACCTTTTTATTATGAAAGTCAATCAATTCAAGTCATAAAATGTCTGACATCAGCGGTCTGTTAGTTTCACCTTTGGGCAAGATATAAAGAGAGAAGAGGGAAGAAAATTCTGTTTCTGGAACCTGTCCATTCCCTCCTGTCATTTTAGAGCACTTATTTTTTTTAATAAGGAAATAATATAGGAGACTGAGAGTTCAGGGAGTCTCCTTATAATCGTTGTGCAGAAATATTGTAGAAATAGAAGTTCAAGTCATTTATTCTGCCAGGCCTGTGACTGACAGGTGAATTGCAGCAATTCAGAAAGGCCAGTGAGTTAGCAATGACATCTGAATAACTAGGTCTGGCTACTGTCAGAGATGGGCTGACTTCCCTCCTGCTGGTGACTTGTTCCCATTGTTGTTTTTTTCCAAGAGCTGAAAAAACCAACATGATTTCTGGTGGAACTAACCCAGGCTGTGAAAAATCAATCACATAGTCTTCTGTTCTATGTTGTTACTCTGCATGGTCTGGCTGTTGCTATTGCTATTGTTCAAGAGACAATTGCCACGTTGAAAGGCCCAACCAGTACGATAATAAACTAGATACTAACATGGAGCCATATTGTGAAAGCATCAGAGATGGTGTTTTTATTGATGGGAGATAGAAGGTAAGCTAAGGCCGTACTGAGACCTTATGCTGGATTTGTTAAGTTCCAGCTATCTACAGTCTATTTGAAAATAATAGACAATGGATAAACGTGAGATCTAAGTATTGTAATTGGAGATCTCTGCATAATGGGTAAGAGACAGGGAAAGTCCAGCAAAATGTGCATGCAGTTTACTGAAGTGTGGATTAATGAGGTGTTACTGGAATTGTCTATGTCATATTGTCTATGCCTACATGGATACTTGCGGGTCAGTTGGGAAATACTGAACTGGTCTAGTGATAGTTTTACTCATTAAATTGCCCTACTGCTGATGGTAAAATAAGGATCTTCCTCTATGTTGCCTTTTAAAACGTAAAAATACAAGGAATGTCCATTCTTCTTTCAGATCCTCTAGTAATGAATTTATACAGGTAACATTTAGACCCATGACTAGGGACCTACTTAATTCATGGTTTCACGGATTTTGCAGAAACCATGAAATCTGGGATTGTCTGCAAAATCAACAACAAAAAAACTTAATGAAAATAAAATGGTCAACCAACAATTAAGATGGTGGTGACCCCTTCCTCCCACCTGGGCCTTTCCACCAATCAGTGCTGAGGGGTGGGATTTCTCTACCAGTCAGCATTGAGGGGCAGAGCTTCTGTGAAATGATTGCAGAATGTGAACCTTATGCTGCCATCAACCTGTGGAAATTGCTAAGTACCCCTATGATTCAGGTAGAACCTACACATGACCCTTCATAAAGGGTTGTTTGGTTTCGGGTTTGGTTTTGGTTCTTGTTGACATGGTTTGCCTGCTTTTTATTCCTAGTTGTCTAATGCCTATTATTAACCTCTCTAGTTTGGTTTTATAGCTCATGAGTACTACCGAATATCAAAAATCATTCTTAAAAAGAAGCCTGCAAAATGATGGTTACCTCTGGGCTGAAAAGGCTGTACAGAACTGTAGCTAGTAATCAGACAGCAAGGTGGCTAGCTGTAGTAGTCTGAAGTCAAGCAGAAGGCAGTTTCTTTGGTCCCTGCCCTAACAGACTGAGAGGCATAAACTTTCATACTCTGCAGCCTAACCTCAGAAACTGTGAGTTTAGTGACTAAGCTAGTTAGTCAATAAGGTGCTACCCTGTTCTTCCTTTTGCCTAATAATCAGACAATCAAGAACAAAAAATCTGTCTTCAGTTACCAGATTACTTTCTGAATAAATGTGTACCATACTGTCTAACATATAAGTTGAGTGTTTTTCTCCTGAGAAGAGAGATCAAAAATTAAGGGATGCCTTTAGACATGAGGGAATGGTGTTTCAGTGCCCTGTAATTACACCGCATTGGAGCAGACTTGATTAATCGAGTCTCCATATCTCATGTAGTCAATGTCCCTGTGCTTCAAAATGGCACTGCAGGCACTTTAACTAAAGCTCATTGATCAAACTTAAGTTGCAGTGCCCCCACCACTATTTTGAAATGCGGGATGCTGAATTCATGAGACTCGGTGGGCACTTTAATTAGAGGCTCATGTAGCTGCTCTAATTAAAGTTTGCCCCTCCTCCCATCCCTGAAGTATATGTAAAGACACCCAAGGAGTCTTACACACCACAGCTATGTAACAAAAAAAAATTAAATGGCTATAATAAAAGTAGAGAACATTCAATCAGATATATGTTGATAACTTTTTTCCCCACAATTTTGTCCTTTTCTTGGGTAGGTATGTGTTATACACAGATGTCTCATGTGGAAGGCACACTCTAGTCAACAACATCTATTTAATTCACAAGTCCTACAGCCTGTGTTATGTAGAAGTTAGACTAGGTGATCACAATTATCCCTTCTAGACTTAAAATTTATTAAAATAATCAAAAGGCATAGAGTTAGTTGTGTATGGTTTTGAGAAACAGGAAGGACATGTTGGTGTTCTTTTTATTTGACTGTACATTCTTGTTAAAGGTTGGACTTGGACTTGTAATTTGAATTTACAGTGTTGAGTTTATTGTATTGATGAGCTAGCTAATCAGTGTATTGAAAATCATGCTATTACTATTCAGTTGTGATGGAGTATTCATTGTTGGCTTGATGCCCAGGCAAGATATTTTGTTTTTTAGTGCAATATTTTGACATACTTCAGACAGTATGTTAGATCTTTAAAACTGTGTACATGACTTCCTTAAAGTTACTTTAAATTGTGCCAACAAAAATAGCTATTTTGACAAGTTACTAGCTGTGCTGTGCTAATAAAGCTTTCTACAGAATTGTTATTTGATCATTTCTTTAATTGCACGTGTTTTTACTTAAAGATTATTTTTTAAAGTACTGAAAAATGGAGGGGTGAAAGAACTAAATATAGCTCTGATTTCCTTACTGTGTTATTGGGTATTTTAGTAGGAACCTCCAAGTGACTTAACATCATGGTGGCCCTATCTCTGAAGATCTGTGTCCGCCAGTGCAATGTGGTGAAGACGATGCAGTTTGAACCATCCACAGCAGTGTATGATGCATGTAGAGTTATCCGTGAACGAGTACCTGAGGCTCAAACGGGGCAAGGTTAGTTCATACTTTTCCCCCCACTTCGGGCAAATTAAAAAATGAGTTGCATTTTGGCTTTGGATTCCTGTACTAAATTCTCTTCCTTCCCTTTCTCCCCTTATCTTCCCTTGATTATTCTTAATTTTAAAAAAGGAATTGTTTTTAAAACCTGTGCCTTTATGGTCTAAGGCAGTTGAAAAGCACATCTGAAATGAATTGATAGCTGAAGTTAGTCAAACTTCTTTGCTTCCCTTCTGAATGAAAAATGGCTTTTTATAGTTATTTTTTATGAAACTTCCCAAATCCAAAAGTTTCAGTTTTTTTTGATAAAAGGTATCAGTTTCTTCAAACTTTTCAGCCACGTTGTGTTCACAGAACTGCTTTTCTCCTGTCATGTTTGCACAACTCCACCTACTGTATTCTCAACCATGGTTATAATAGTGGGAAAATCCAGGCAGCTCTTGCACAACATCTCAGGAAGTGGAGAGTGCCTGGAATATAAACACACAATAGTTTAGTAGCAAATGGGACAGCTCTCACAGAACTGAGAATATTAGGCCAGAGACTACTAATGTTAGGAGGCCTGTCCACAGGGGAAAAAATTGGTTATAGAAAACACCAGGTTAGGCCTGCCATAGGCAAAACAAATATAGGATGTGTAGCTTAATAAACATGTCAAGCTGATACAAACCACATTGAGTGAGCCCTTATTAATTGCTTACAAACTGAGCTATGCAGTAGACATCTGCTAAAGTTCATCATAGCCCTCTAACTTTGTGCTAGCTATACCTCCAGGATGCATGTCGTTATAATAAGAAACCTATTGATTATACATAGCTATCCATACAGTTTTGTATTTTTATCTTCCTGGAGCTGTTCATAAATGACGGCATTGCTGTCTCTAAATTTTTTTAACAAACTGAAGTGTAAAGATGCTGTACAAAAAAATTTCCCCTTGTAACAAGGTGGTTTTTGGAGGCCTGATTGAGGGCCTCTTTTCTGAATGTAGGAAAACAAAGGCATTTAATTTGAACAATCCAGGTGCCGAGTGTGCCTAATTTCTGCTGAAGTCATTGGAAATTGAGTGCAATATACCTTTTTAAGGTCAGAACCTTTGCACAAGAGAAAAGGAACACATCTTTATAACTGGTATACTCAGTTTTTTCTTTTGTGTATATGATTGTTTAAAACCTAAAATCGCTTTGCCTATGAATGGCATAGCTACATTGAAATAGAATTTCTGTAGCTTACTTCCCTCCTCCCCGTTTTGGGTTGTTCAAGCCAAAAGACATGTTAATTAAGAAAAACGAATATCAAGCAAAACGGGCATATGATCAGGTTGTCTTTGCTCCAGAATTCCACAAATAAAACACAGTTTTTTCTACAGTATAGACATATCGGGTATGTACTGGTCACATATTGTAGTCAGAGAATAATGAAGGTCATGAAAATTTAGAACTGTTTTACATATATAGTTTCAAGAATGATTTTTGCACCATTAACTGCTGAATGTATGGATCATAATCATTTCTACGTGTACAAGTTGTCTTTTCAGTGATTACTTTCCTAACGTAAATGTATGCAAAGAAGTGTTGCTGTGTTTTATGTTCAAGGGTTTTGAGAAGCGTTCTTCTCTTAAAAGATCCATATTTTTAGGCTAAATAATTACTTTTCTGGAAAGTTTATGACTTCATGAATAGTATATTTGAGTCAGTACAGTTACAGATTGTCCATTAAAAGATGGATGCAATCAGTATTATTCTTTGGAAGCTTGCTCAGAGCTATTTTGAAAAGAACACTTTCCCTGTAAGCCATGGTTATTTTTATACTCAATTATGGATTATAGTATCTTGCACAGTTACATATACATATGGCACTGTGTTTATAACCACATTTAATTTTAAACCCTGCCTAATAAATGTAAATTGTTGATAGAGATTTCACACTGAAAATTAAGGTGATAACTCTCTGGAATTGGAATGACTCGTGCTTCCTAGTCTGCTTGCTTATATTAGTGTGCTGTTGCAGCTTGTGATTCTTGTGTAAGAAAGAAATATCTTTAGGTGTTCTTCCTCTCTGGTTAACAGGAAAAGGTTTTAAGTTGGTGCCTATAGTCTTTATTTTGCTAAACTTGAAATGGGTATTAACTTTCAAGGGCATGCATTTTTGCATTTTTAAAATCAATGCAAGATTTGTTATTGAATTCAGTGGGTGTAGGATTTTGCCTTTTCAGTAAAAATAATGAAAAGTAATTTTTCTATTTTTATTTATTTTTGGAAATATATTCTTAGCTGGACTTTAATTTATTTGCACTTGATTGAATTAGAATTTTAGTTTGTTATGAAATGCTCACATGACTATCAGGTACACACCATGTTTTAAAGAGGTAGTATTTAAAGTAATACAGTGACAGAGAAATAATTGTTAACCTTTACATCTGAATTCTTCTGCATTTTTGGTTTGCTGTTTACTATTAAGGCCAAGCGTTGGTGGTGAGAAACACTTAATATTCACTTCATGAAACATCCATTTCAGCTGTGATTATAACTATCTATCTTTAAAACCCTGCTGCATGATGCTAAACTAAATATTTCTTTAACTGGGGTAATAACACTTGCAATAAATACTCCTTAACAGCAGAAGGTAAATTAACAGAAGGTTGACCTTGGAATCTGGTCATTATATTGAGTTTTTCCAGGTCACATTTTACCAGGAAAATGATGTCCCTTCTGTTTCATTCCACAGCGTCTGACTATGGACTGTTCTTATCAGATGAAGATCCTCGCAAAGGTATATGGTTGGAAGCTGGAAGAACACTGGATTATTACATGCTGCGAAATGGGGTATGGCTGAGTTCTGTCCTGGTTTTCCCCATCAGACTTTAAGAAAAACTTTTTAATTAATAAGTAATAAAAATAATTTAATCTTTGGAAAATAAACTAGTTTTCGGGCAAAAGCAATGCACTTTTTGGTTTTTTTAAGTGCTGGATGACTACCATGCCAAACAGAATTAGTCGATAAAAAGACTGAAAACGTGATTTTTTTTTCTGTGTTGGCAAGTATCTGTTAGTGTCCAAGCTTGTACATCAGTATGGTATCAAGACAGGGTTCTGCCTTTCCTTCTAGAGAAGGAATTATCCTTTCCCTGTCACATAAAAGTAGGAGACAGAAGTGAATTTACATTTAAAAGGACTTGCATTCCCCTACTGCCAGATGAAGGCTGGAAACAGCTCAGCAGTGATGAGGAGTGACCCAGCATGGTTTCACACATTATTTCTGTGTTTAGAGAGAAAAAAGGTAGGGAAGGACATACTTGGCATCCTCAGGAGTACGATGAAAGCAGCATGGACCTAGCTTTGGAGTCCCTTTTATAATGCTCTTGTTCTTTTTACTTGGTGTAAAGGGAGTAAATAAGATCTCACGCCTGTTCGTAGCAAGCAAGCTGTTGTCCCACTGCCATCTGCTTGAGAATGTGCTGCTGTATCTAGTGATGATTGTTAATTACATTACCTGAAAGCCTCTAATAAAATGAGTTATAGAAAAGGTTAGCTTCTGATTTTTGTCAACTGTAGACTTCAGAGGTAACCTGCATTGAGATTTAGGGTTTCTTTTCACACTTTCTTTTTGTAATGCCATATCTACATCTGTATCCATCCAAAACCATAACTATATCCACATTGGAAAGATTTTCTTCAAAACTGGAAAGCCTAGTCTGTTCGTTAAATGATGTTAGGCTCAGCAGTTCCTTGCAAGTTTCAGTCCAATGTATACTTGCTAAAATTTCCTGAAGGTGTTCAGTGAAATCATTAATGCAGCTTTTAGACCAGTGAATCAGTGCCTTGAGATCCTTTCAAGGGTGCCATGGCATGCCACACAGTATTAGCACTGTTAGATATGCAAACATGATTCACAAGGTAAACCCTGAAATTTCAAATAGGAATCCATAGTGTTAAGAACATTCTGAGCTATTGTGGGCTGAATTCTTCATAACAGAATTGCTCTATTTTTCTGTAGCCAAAAAGCAAGTCAAAACTAAGAGCTGACATTTTATGAGGGGTGCCTTGAGTCTAACAATGTTGAGAAATACTGATTTAGACTAACACAGTATTAATTGGTAATACTAGAATTTGTCCTTTGGGCAGGTGACAAGCTTCAGAAGTTTGTCCTAACAAAAAATCAGATTTTTAATCATAGAAGATTAGGGTTGGAAGGGACCTCAGGAGGTCATCACATCCAACCCCCTGCTCAAGGCAGGCCCATCCCCAACTAGATCATCCCAGCCAAAGCTTTGTCTAGCTGGATCTTAGAAACCTTCAAGGATTCCTCTGAAGATTTGGAACAGGCTTCCCCCAAAGGTGGTGCATTGACCCATCCTGGCGATCTTCAAAAAGTGTCTTAATGCCCATCTTGCTCGGGTCATCTGACCCCAGCGGTCTTTCCTACTCAAGTGCAGGGGGGCTAGACCTGATGATCTGCAACCCAACGGCAGGGTCCCTTCCAGCCCCTAAAAACTATGAAAATTATGAAAACTAGGGAGATTCCACTGCCTCTCTGGATAACCTGTTCCAGTGTTTTACTACCCTCTTAGTGGGACCATTCTTTCTAATATCTAACCTAAATTTCCCTTGCTGAAACTTGAGACCATTGCTCCTTGTTCTGTCAGACAGTTGCTCTTTGTTAATATAAGTGTAAAAATATACCTGCTCCCAGTTCCGCTTACTTTAGAGGACTGCAGTGTTAGAATGGCTTCTGAAGCTATCTAATGCCATATGATTTCCTCTGTAGGATATTTTGGAATACAAGAAAAAACAGAGACCTCAAAAAATACGGATGCTGGATGGGTCAGTGAAAACTGTTATGGTGGATGATTCTAAAACTGTTGGTGAATTACTAGTCACCATTTGCAGCAGGATAGGTGAGAGTTTTTGGATGTGAATATGTCCTTCTATATTTTGCACCATGTTGTTATGCACGTTAGGTACAGAAATTATCAACTTCTGCATTGTTTACACCCTTTGAGATTAATATTGTTTAGTTTTTATTAAATATATTCTGTAAAATAGTTATAGCTACTGCCCTATATGAGTCCATATGGATTTAAACCCTAAATTATTAGCTACTCAGCAGTCAGAGGTACCAAATGATTTGAAACCTAGTGTTCTAAATAAGGAGTACTTAAGCAGGCCCTAGGAAGTATGCACGGGCGTGTGGGAATGGAGCACCACTATGCACGATCCTGCACAGGCATGGAGGATGCTCACCCCCGCAACACACATACACATGCCTAGTAACACAACACCCCCTCCCCCAGCTCAGCAGCCGGGGGTACGTTGCTCTGTGTCTGGCTGCCAGGGCATACAATGATTCAAAAAGTTTGAAAACCCCTACTCTAAATATTTTAAGTATTTGTTAGCACAGTCTTAAGTTGAGTTTACTTGTATGAAGCAAAGAATTAAACCAACTTCATAGCTAGGCTTAGCAGAATTCAATATATTTTAAAAAATTTTGATGACTACAATCAGTAGTTATTTTTAAGCATTTATTTCAATTTTTCTCAATTGAAATTTTTAGAGCTGTGTGAATTTAGGGGTGGTTTTCAATTTTTATTGATGTAGAGTGTGTGTGTGTGTGTGTGTGTGTGTGTGTGTGCACGCGCATCCGCATGTAGACATGAATGCAAGTGTGAGCAACAGCTGCTGCAGGAGCTGGGGGCTGTGCCAGTGAGGGGGGCTTGGAGAGGCAGGGTTAGTAGTGCCTGGGAGCCTTAGGGCACTGGCCCCTCACTCTGCCCAGGTCCAAGCCATGGCAGGGGCTAAACTTCCACAGAGCCTGGTACAGGCCAGCCTCTACAGTAATGTGGATCACACATCCCAGGTGATGCAGGAGTTTGGTCCCTGTCTTAATTACCCATGGGCCAGGTTGGGCTCCACAGGAGTTTGGCCTCTGCCCTGACTGGGACCTGGGCAGAGCGATCAGCCAGCAGCACTTGGGTTTCCCTGCTGCTACTTGTCCTGCCCCTCTAACACCCAGCACAGCCTTACCCTGCAGTGGCTGGTGTGTGTGCGCGCGCGCACAGTGCCCTCTGCCCTTGATTTCCTTACCTCCGTCCCAGGGTTTTTTTAGGTGATGCAAAGAGCTGGGCAGGTGACCAGTTTGATCTTTACTGCCTACGAGATTCCCCCTATTGTTTAGAAACCAACTGTTAATTAAGTTTATCTTAAATTACCATATTTCCCCAAATCTACAATGACTTGAATGTAGGATGTCTCCACTCCCCCCAGTAAATACATTCTCTAGAATCTAGTTAGTGGAAACTTGTCTTAAATGCATCTTTCTGCATTGCTGTGGGAGGAGAAGCAGCGGCAGGGGGTGAAGAGCCAGACACTTTCCTTTTGCCCTGCTGCCCCTTGTACCCCGCATGCCTGTGCCTGGATAAGATGTTGCAGCTCTTGGGTGGGCCTTGTCAGGGCTGGAGGGACCGCAGCCAAAGCAGAAGGTAAGGGGGGAGGAGGCAGCTAGGTGGTGGGGGATTCTGCATGGGGGAGCAGGGGGTGGGGGGTATTAGCTGCAGGTCCCCCTGCCACCCAGTAGGTTCCCCTGCCCCGCTCCCCCCACTCTTTCCCCCACCAAATGAGCCATTCCCGCCTAGGACCGGCAGTGGCTCAGCTATGACTTCAGTCCCGAGCCTAAGCCCAAACAGAGCTGCTGCCTCCGCCAGGCCTTACTCGAATTCAAACCTTTTTTTCCTTCTTTAATTATTGGAGAGGGAAAAAGCCTCATCTTGGATTTAAGTAAATATGAAGTGAATAAAGCCAAATCAATTTAAGGCTGCTTTAATTTAAAATTTAAATGTTTATATGGGCTTTTAATATGGTTTAATTTATCCACTTAAAGAGTGTCTTAGACTCATTTTCATGTGTGTCCATGTTAGAAAATCCATTTTATTTGCAGTTCTGTATAGCCCAGAGCATCCTGTTAATGCTTACCAAGTAATGAAAAACAGAAGCAGGACAAGGATATCAGAGCAACATAAACATGTGCTATGTGCGCCATCCTGGCCTCCAATCCATTTCCATGTAAAATTCATAGTGAAGGCTGACAGCTAGAAAGCCCTAAAGGAACCAGATGTTTCAGAGGCTGTTTCTCAGTGTGTTCTGCCATGTTTCCGTGGACATACTTGGTATGCAAAAACTGTCCAGTCCACAAAGAAGAAATTGAAGGAGTCTGTGAGAGAAAATTTACTGTGGCGTGTCCCCTGTTCTGGAATTTACCCCTGTACAGATTACACCAGAGCTGAACCCTGCTGGTCTTTCTCACCAAAAAAGCCCCCTTGTTCCTGAGGTGGCTTGATCAGTTACTTTTACTTGATCAGTTTCTACATATACAATAAATGTATTTTTAATATTTAGAACAAATCCTATCCCTCTGTCTTTTTGTGTACATTACATTTTTCATGTTTCAAAGGCTGGTGTTGCTTGAACTTGCAGGAATAACAAATTATGAAGAATACTCCCTAATCCAGGAGAGCATTGAAGAGAAAAAGGAGGAGGGAACAGGAACACTTAAGAAAGACAGGACATTGTTACGAGATGAGAGAAAAATGGAGAAGTTGAAGGCAAAACTCCATACAGATGATGACTGTAAGTGTTCACCCCAAAAGGTTATATAACTAATTAAATGTACAAACCTGCATCACACTTACAGGCTCGGCAATGCTATACTCACTAGCACCGTGACTGAAAGAGACCTGAGGGTCATGATTGATCACAAGATGAACGCGAGCCACCAATGTGATACCACAGCTGGCAAAGCAAACAAAACTCTGGCATCCATCTACTGATGCATCTTGAACAAGACCTAGGATGTCATCCTCCCACTGTACTCAGCCTTGGTGAAGCCACAACTGGAGTACTGCATCCAATTCTGGGCTCCACGATTCAGGAAGGATGTGGAGAAGCTTGAAAGAGTCCAGAGGAGAGCCACATGCATGATCAGAGGACAAGAGAACAGGCCTTATGAAGACAGGCTGTGAGCTATGGGACTCATCAGCTTGGAGAAGCACAGGCTCAGAGGTGACCTGGTAGTAGCCTATAAGTACATCAGGATCTGGGAGAACACCTGTTCACCAGAGTACCCCAGGGGATGACAAGGTCCAACAGTCACAAACTTCTGCAAAACAGTTTTAGGCTGAACATAAGGAAAAACTTCTTTACTGTCTAAGCCCCCAAGGCCTGGAACAAACTCTCCCCAGAGGTGGTGCAAGCACCTACTCTGAACACTTTCAAGAAACATTTGGATGCTTATCTTGCTGGGATCCTTTGGCCCTAGCTGACTTCCTGCCTCTGGGGTAGGGGGCTGGACCCAATGATCTTACGAGGTCCCTTCCAGCCCTAATGTCTATGAAATCTATGAAACAGAGAAGCATGAGGAAAAGGGACACAGAAGGGTGGGGTTTTGTCCTGGAATTATCTCCCATCAAATGTGGCTTTCTTTTACAAATCCAGAAAAGTTTTATAAGAATAGGTACAGTGCCATATATGTGCATATGGTGTCTTTTGCTGTGGTGTTTTAACAGGCTGTGTTGCTTTTAGGCACAAGAGGTAGGGCATAGGTGAAAACCAGTGCAAGGTTTAGGGATATCTTTTTCTCTCGTGGCAGTTCAGTAGGAAGTTTGTTTCCTTAATGGTCTCATTTTATTTTACTAAGGAAGTATATTTAATGACTGATATCCTCTCATTCTTTTAACATATCTTGTGCTGTAGGTCTGTAAAATATAGCTTTATCTTTGCTGATCTCTGAATAAAATATAGAAGGAACCTAAACAGTGCTTGCTTTGTTTCTTGATATTTAAATCATGAGGAAAGAGTGCTTACAGTACAACAAACCAGAACTATTTTTAACTGGCACACCATTTGTTCCATCTGTAGAAAGATTTTTAGGTTAAGGACTTCCATTTTTGCAATGTTTCAGAACAGTGGCTCTAAACTAAACATACCTAGTTCTCACAACCCTTCTTTATACGGCTTGCATGCCACCTTCTTTATCATCCCTGTCATTCGCCTGTTCACTTATGAATCATCTCCAGTTTCTTGACATCCTTAAAATGCAGTGCCCAGAAGTGCAGTACTCCAGCTGAGGCCTGAACAGCACTGAGTAGAATGGTACTGTTTCTTCCTGTGTTTCTGATAATGAAGCCCAGAATTGTATTTTTTTTTTTTTTTGAGCCATGAGCATTTTGCCAATTCATGTTGCATTTATTCAGCAAAGTCTCCAGATGCTTCCTAGTAGTGCTCCTGTCTATCCAGTTATCCCCTATTCTGTATGCATCTATCTGAGGGTTTTGGGATTGTTTTTTTCCAGCTGTAGATCTTTACAGTTGTCTCGGTTGAATTTCAGTTTGTTGCCTGTAGCTGAGTTCTCTAATTTATCACAATCTGATTGAATACTGTTTGGAGCCTCTAAATTGCAAGTGCTCATGGTTTTTTGGTCATCTGTGAACTTGATTGGTAAGATTCCTCCTCCTGTACCCAAGTTACTCATACAAATGTTAAGCAGCATGAGACCTAGAACAGACATTGTGTGAACTCCACATGAAACCTTCTGCCAAGATGACTTTGATCCATTTATAGTTATTTTTTGCATGTTGTTACTCAGCGTAGTAGGTATTCATCTAACAATAATTTTGTCTACCTGTATTTCTCCAGTTTGCTTATTAGAATGTCACGTGGGACTGTGTCCAAAACTTTCTTCACATTCATGATCCCAGCTAAGTAGGGTAGCAGATTCATGCATATGAATACTGAATACATCTACTTAGCTTGAAGGAAAACTCACAGAACACCACACTATATTTCTACTTTATCAATGTATGTATTTCCTACATCTAACTTGTTTTGCTATGGAATCCATTATTGTGGTATCATGTTCCAATACTTAGCTACTCAAACGAGGAGAATATACTTTAATGTTATCATGCATAAATGAGCTTACATAGCAGCCTATTTTTACATTCTACTTGAAGAAAATGTTTGAGAGAACACCTACATTTAGGGTTTATACATAGTATTTCCAGTTACAAGCACTGCAAACACTGAGGGCCCAAATTGGGACTTGAAAAATAGCTTTTTTATTATTAATCTGTTGTTTTGTTTTCAAAACTACGTGGATTTATTTTCAAGCTTCTCTCAGAATCATTGAGGGCTACAAAGAAGAGCAGTAATGGTTCTCATGTAATCACGATGCCAGGAGCTGGGACTTCAGGAAAGAGGACATGCATACAGTTTTCACAAACAAAATCTGAGTTGGCAAGATTGAACACCTACTAATATGTATTGTGGCTCTGTTCCAGTAAACTGGCTAGATCACAGTCGAACATTCAGAGAACAAGGAGTTGATGAAAATGAAACACTGCTGCTGAGGCGGAAGTTCTTTTATTCAGACCAGAACGTAGACTCCAGAGACCCTGTTCAGCTGAACTTGCTTTATGTTCAGGTATAGTATCTGGAGCAGAGAAACCTCTTGCATCCTGTCGAATCATCCTTCAAGGTACATAACAAATGTTGTAACCAGTTGTGTTCAGCTGTCACTTCCATCCATTTCTTTATTATCGTACACCAGAACTTGAATTGGAAATTGGGGGTGTTCAGTGGCCCATTCCCTGAACCTAACTTCTGCAGGTGAGAGTAGGTGTAGATGTGTGGGTCTGCCTTGTTCTGGGAAGCAATGTAGAAAATAGAGTTTTAAACAAGGATCTGATGTCTTGTGTATAGTTAGCCAATATGTATATATATGCCCATCTGCTTAAGGAACAAGAACTGCTATAAGGAAGGAACTGGATTCTATTCCTGCTTGTATGCCAGCAGAATTTTTCACCAAGTTCTGATGAAGGACCCGTTTGTTTATCTTGTTTATCTTGGCAACCCCATGGACAAAAAATTGTTTGTGCAACTAAAGCAGAATTTCACCTGAAAAGTATTTATGAATGAAGGGAAAATACATACAACTTGACTCTAGGTTTCAATTTGACTGGGATTCTGGCAACTGTAAACACTAGCAATGAAGCAAATGCAATGTGAAGGCCATTGTAAAAATTTTCATTAGACTTATTTTGTGTCTCAGGACATATCTCTTGTGAATCACTTTCTGCTTGGGTACGGTTGTGATAAGCAGTATGCCACAGAATTGTATGTTTGGAGGAAAAGCTAGAGTACTTGCCCACTTAATAAAAGGACATTTCAGTTTTGCTGCTGTCAGATTTCATAAGCATTGAAGTCATTTTACCTGAGTCTAAAACAAACTTACTTGCAAGGGTGTGTAAATGTATTTAAAAAAACCCAAAACTTAAAAAGGAGAAGTGAAAGAGAGATTTTGGAATGGACTTTACATTCTGATACAGATACAAAGGGTGTCTGAGTATAAAATTAATTCAGAGGGATTCCCTTAATCATCACTGATGTCATGCAGTCAGGGAATATGTAAGGTTTTCTGTAAAACTTTTCTTTTAAGTGGTTGGTTCAGATGTTGTGTACTTTGTGTTAGAATTTACAAGATAGTAAAAAGTGATTGCGCAATAAATAGTGTCTTTCTGCTTTGCTTGAAAGCTGTCCCCAACAGCTGGATTCACATGGGACTGTTGAAAGTGCAACATTTCAGAACTCTAGGGCAAATGATAAAGATGACATTGTTTGCATACCTCACTTATATTTTTAAATGTTCAAGAATATTTCACTTTTAACAGCCCTTTCCACTTCAGTGGGTCCCCCTGTGTCCCTATTGAAGCAGCATGCACCAGTGCTTCCATTCCATTACCTGCTCTATGGCTAAGTACCACTTCATTTTTCAGCCTAGCTTTTAAATCTAGCACCTTCTGCAACCACTAAATATATGCACAGAAGAAGAGTGGAAAATGCAGTTGTCTTTCAACCCTACAGGTGCAGTCAATATTTTACATACTAAGTAGATAACTTTCTTTTTTATTATAGTATTGAATCTCTCTCTCTCTCTTTGCCCTCACCCCCCTCCCGTTTCCACCCTCCCAATATAAACTGTTTAGGTCAGATCCTTAGCTAACGTAAACAGATCTAGCTGGCTTAATTTCAGTTTGGCTATGGAGGTTCTCACCAGGGGAGAATCTGGCCTTTTGTTTATTTTATTAGTCACAAACATATCCACAGTGGAATAACAAATTTATTCTGACAGGAAAGCTTGCTGCTTGATTCTTGGTTTTTGTTCAGGCTTTTGAGGAATTTCAGAGGCACCGTAACTGCTTCTGATGTGCTTGACATGTCTTTGCTTACCTTTTTAGGCTCGAGATGACATCCTGAATGGCTCCCATCCGGTCTCCTTCGAGAAGGCTTGTGAGTTTGGAGGCTTTCAAGCACAGATTCAGTTTGGACCTCATGTGGAGCACAAACACAAGCCTGGATTCTTGGAGTAAGCTGCTTTGCTTATGTCTAAATTTGAAGATCATCTTTGCAAACAGTGCAGGGTCTGCAAGAACTAGGGGCTGCTTGGGCCCTAGAATACATGGGAAGCATAATAGAAAGGACTGAAGTGTGTTTAATGCACAGGTGTAGGATTCAGGAAGCCTGGGTTCTGTTCCTGATTGTCAGCTTTTGTCTGTTTGCCTCAATATTGCTGTCTAGTCTGTATATCACAGCCAGATTGATCGTTTATTTGTTACTGAAGTGTATAAAGATCATGAGTTAAAAGGGGCTGTGGGGCTGTTGACTAATATTCCCAGCACTAAGTGTATTTAGTGATGACCAAGGCTGTGGATAAATGCATCTCAGTGCTTTGAGAAGGGATGCTGATATGCGACCCAGGAGAGCAACTGTCATGCTTGCCTTATCCTGTGGTGATACAACTTTTGTTAAGTCACCAACACGTGGATCCTGAATAAAGCAGGATTAAAGCTGGATCAGGTTCACTATATTTGTATCACTCCAGAATCATGCAGGCAGTTGCACTGTATCAGTTTATATAATTACCTTTCGATTTCAGGAGAGTTGTTACATCTCTTCCTATCTTAAATTTTTTAGAGAGAGATAGAGAAAGAATTCCAAATCTGAGAAACAGACTTACCCTGCCACCGCATGATACTGAGCAAGGCCTGTATCCGCCCTTGCAGATTTGGAGAACAATGAATTCTGTATATGGACACTGCTTCACTTTAGCTATGCTGCCTTTCCTAATTTTCTTGTCTCTCCTTAAGCAAAGGGTTAAATTTGACTAAAAACTACACACACTGAATGTCTACTGATTTTTTTTTTCCTAGCTGGTATGCACAGAACATAGTAGGAAAGGAATAGAAATGTAAGGAGGACAGACAGGGGGATGTGCAAAGGGCTTGATCAGCTGCTAAGCAGGTAGAGAAGACTTGCCTTCAAGTAGGGCTGTAGGGGGGTCATGATTAAGCTTAAATGTGAAGAATGAGATACATAGAGCAGTGGGTGTGTTCTGTTTTTGACAGGCAGAGAAATCCTTGATGAATCTTTGATGTCAGGTGTGACCTGACATTTGCTTTAATGTAGCCCAAAGAATCTCTTTTAAATGGTGACTTACTTTGAAATGTGCTACACTGCAGCCTAGAATGTCTGAAATGCTTTATTTTTGGAACAGTTCCCTAAAGCAGCTGTTATATGATGCTCAGTTATGCAAACAAATCACATAAGCAAATATCCTTCAGTTCCAATTAATCTGAGGAATCAGCGTTCTTTTGTACAGTCTGGATTTAGTCTCACTGCTGATTGGACAATGAAGCAGTACTTAAAGAGCTGCTGATTTCTCTTAGAAGTGTGAAAACACTATGTAATAGACATAACATAGTTCTAGCCTTTATTCCCTCTTATTGAGACTATTTGCATAACTATTACTTAAGAGCCTCTTTTATTCTACAGTCCCTCTATTCAAGCCTATTCCCAACCTGATACCATTCGTGTGGCAACCCATTATCATACCATATTATGACAAGATAGTGCTAAGCAAAGGTTATGACCCATGGATTTTAGTGTTCATAGCAAAGATTTCTTTTTTTTTAAAGGATGTGTTTTATTGGTTTTGTTTTTAAAGATGTCTTTAAGGTTTATCTTACTGCACGAAATTCCCATAAAAGCGTCTGTTTGGCCAGTCTCTTCAGTGGCTATGCAATGTCAGCAGACCTCAGCTGCCAAGAACCCTCCAGGTTTTCTGTCTCTTGGTCTAATTCCATAGAATAAAAAATTGTCCAGTCTTGTGGCATTATTTGTGTATTAGACATGCACTGCAGGATATATATTTTCACTTCCACTGTGCAAGCCAGACTGTATGAAATTCATTAAGCTATAAAATGCTAAATGTCAGTGCAATACCCATTATGCTTTTTAGAAATGAAATGTAAAAATAATTAGAGATTGTTCCTTTGAAATTCATAAATGACTCAAGTTTCAGGAGTTTATTGTTAACTGTAGGGATTTTTCTGTCAATTGTTTTATTTCCATTAGGTATAATCTTGTTACCATAATGAGAAATGTTATGTTATCTGCCCCTAACAATGTATTTCCTTTGTACAGGTTAATTCCAGTTCTTTTGGATATGCTCTCTTACTACTACTTTTCATTAGAAAACAAAAAGAAAGAAATTACGCAACTTTATCTTCCATTTGTTTAAAAAAAAATACTGACTTCAGAAAAGCAAAAGCAAGATTTTGAGTTAATATTTCTAGACCAGGTTTTGCAAATATTATTTTCCTTTCTATGGAAATATATTGATATATTAATCAAAGTGTGAAAGAGTTGAAGTTGTATGTTAATTAAGTTACAACTTAAATTGAAATGTGGTTGATCAGTAACCATTGACTAACCAATGTCATCTCAACACACTTAAAAGCTTCCTTAAAGGGATTATATTTGCTTATAAAAAAAAGTAGGAGGAAAGTAGGGTTGGTCCCTTTCCTAGCATACAGCTGAAACAACTTTGTTTAATTTACCATATTAACAGCTTGTTTATATGGAGAATTCTCCTTTTTTAATCCCTTTCTGTCATTGATAAATTACTCTTGGCACAAATAAAGATTAGTGCCTGCATCATTTTAACACTTAGATACTGGTTGTTGGAATTTCCTTATAGTACATGCCAGAGTAAGCAGACATTAGTATTAACTGTGAGAACTTTCAGGCTATCAGATCTTAAATAGCTTGATGAAAATGGGTTTAAATTTTGCCTCTTCATCTACAGAGGCAGGTTGTGGTTAAATTTGATGAGAAAATAGCTGTTTAAAAAAAATGTCCTTTCTATTCATATGTAGATGAGAATGTGTAAAGTGGCTAAACCTACCCACCAACAGCTTTGATTTCCAAGTAAAAACAGTAACCAATCAGATCTCTTCTTTATGATTCCACCTTTTAATGAACATTAAAAAACATCATTTGGGGGTTGTGTGATGTTGCTGTGGAGGATGGATGCTTAGAGCCAGAGCTCCAGGGGAAATGTGGCATAATCCAAAGGTATTACCTACCCCTAGCCCCATTCAGGCTTCAGAAACATTTTCTCCTAAATGCTAAAGGGCAGCTGCATATAAGGAAACTGATATGCAAAGCTCCACACGCATTCACAAGAAGAAATAACTGAAGCAACTGGCAGACCATGAGTATTCAGAGATGGCTGCTGAAACTGGAAATAAAGCAGGGGAAGAAGAAGACTAAAGCAGCTTCCAGCACCACTGATGACTTTGATGAGTTCACGTCTGAGTTCAGGTCTCTATTCTTGAACTAAAAGCTTGACAAGATTGCATCTGAGACGGAAGAATTTAGGAACAGAATTACAGATACTGAGAAGAATGTGGAAAAACCTTTAAAGCTAATGCTGAATTCCAAAACAGAATTAGTCTGATTTAAAGAAAAAAAGGAAAAAGCTCTCAATAAAAATGGAAATATGGAAAATCTCATGGAAGGAGGAAAAATATTAAAACCAAGAATATCCCTGTAGGGCAAAGAAAGGGGATCTTACTAAATTCTTTGAAGAACCACTATAAACCTTAGAGCCAGAAGCAGGCTCACTGATATTCATAGATAATATTTGTGCTTCTCCCAGCACAAATAGACTTAGTGATAACATTGTAAGAATACTTTCCTGCAAACAAAAACAACATCTAGAGAACTCTCTACAGTTAAATTGGATGGATACAAAGTACACATTTTTTTCAAGATGCATCGTATTCCACTCTAAATAAAAGAACTGAAAAAGATTATGCAACATGATTCAGAGAAGCAAAGACAAAATACAGATGGGGCTATCCTTTAAGTTCTGTTTGCTCAGGAAGGACAGCAATGCATCATTAAAAATAAGGCAGGAGTTGGAGTACTCGAAAGATTCCAACTAACAGAAGACAACTTGGAAGCACAATCAGTTTCCAACAAAGATCTTGAAGCTCAAAACAGAAATATGGAGTGGCAGATTATGAACAAAAAACAAAAGAAGGAAGATCATGAGGAATAATGACAGGAAACCTGAGATGAAGAGTTGCAAAACTATGATTTACAAGAAGATGTGAAAATGTAGGAATAGGCTTGCTAAGTATAAGTAAATCCTGCAGAGGTTGTTAATGTTTGAAACCCTACTTGAAGTAATTTGGGTAGAGAAACATGTGTGGTTTGAAATTGTAAAGGCAGAGCCCTCATTAAAAAAATGAGAGTGCAAGTGGGAAAATAAAGGAAAAGACAAAATCAAGAGGGTTTGGGGAAAAAGGGGCCTCCTCTGGGGGAGGGACTGGCCTGCTTCATGGCTTCCTCCCTCCCTTGGTGATAATCCTTTATGTTTGTGGTCTGGATCTGACCAAGAGAGACCTGTCATCCAACCCTGACTGCTGCCTGTGGGTTTCAGAGTTGATTCAGAGGTAGCATGTGGCTCATACCAGCTGACCCCACTCACAGCGCTCAGTCTTTCCATTTGGAGACCCCACATCTGCTCCTTGCCAGATCCAGTGCGCATCCCGAAGTGGGTTGGCACAGGTGGCACAGTCCTGGTGAGGCCAGTGTGATGCACACTGCACCCACTCCAGCCATTCTCTGGATCCAGCATGGAGCATTCATGTGCTGAACTAGGCATCATGTGCAGTTCAGTCCTGGCCTGGCTGCAACAGATGCCATACCCACTTGAGGACATGCACTTGGTCTGGCATGAGAAACCTGTCTGCGGGCCTGATCCCACCCACAGACTGGTCCCACACCATTCATCTCAGCTATAAGTCCATAAAATAATACTATGATTTCACCCGAAGTGGCAAGTAGTTCACCACATCAGAAGGGTAGTTTAACTACTGACTTTACTGGAGCATTGGTGAATCTATACATTTTTACAAATGGGATGTGGAGGTGGGGAAAGGGCACTTTCTAGTAGGGTTTACTTGAGAACATAGGGAGGAGGGGGAAGAGACTAAAAAACACAAAGCATTGGTAAGGCTGGTGCATAAAGTTAAGGTTGTTTGCTTTTGAGGAAGTGGGTGGAGGAGGAATTAGGGTGGGTATGTTGGGAAGGTGGGGTAAAACATGTTTTGAATCCAAAATAATCCTTCAGAAAAGAAAGAACCTCTTTGTGCAGACAGTTTAAACCCAGATTCAAAGATAAGGTTATTTACTAATAGAGTAAAAACTACAAAGTCACAGAAACCAATTCAGCAGGTGGCAACATACTGTTCTTGTGATGTTGAATTAACTCTGGTTTTACACTGTAAATGTTAAGGTTCTTAATAATATTAAATAGAAGAAAGTGCTACAAGCCATCAAAGATGAACCACCAGATTTTTGCTTCATCCAAGAAATGCACCTTTAAAAGGAATTCAGTGAATACGTAAGAGGCAAGTGGTTTCACTCCTCCTCCCCCCATATAGCTCCAGACAAATTGACTGAAAGAGGAGTTGCAATTATAATTTATCATTTACCTTTCAGCTAAAAGAAACATATATGGATATGGAAGGCAGGTGCACACTTGTTAAAAGAACTGTTGGAAATAGAATGTTAACTCACCTAATCAGGGAGAGCCAGATGTCTTTCTTTAGAAAGCCATCTCAAACTTCAGAGAAATTTAAACAGGGCGATATTTTGGGAGGAGACTATAAATACTGTGTTTTGGACTCAAAAGTAGATGGAGCTGATGGAGGTATAACAAAGGACAGAAAATCAGGTGCAGCACTAAGATTATGAATGTTGTGATTTCTAGAGATGTATAAATCCAAAAGAGAGAGATCTTTTTATTCAACACCACACAAACTATGTACACAAATAGATATGAGGCCAATTTCCAAATAATTAGTTAATAATGCTATATCAGCTACACAAGGCAGAACAGACTGGCCAGATCATGGACCAGTACAGTTATCTATTAGAGAAGTGCAAAAGGAAAACTTGGAAACTAACTATCCCATTTTAATATGACCAGGAAGGAGTCCAACTATTAGAAAGGAAATCAAACTCTTAATTCACTGAAAATAATATAAATCACATTAAATTGCTAATGTTAAACGTGTTGTTCTATTATGCACAAATATTTTTCCTACTGTTTTTTTCTTTCTATTCTCCTTTCATGATTTAATTAGCAATGCTGTTTAGTCTCCAAAGATGTGGGCATTTTTTCCGGCAAAGTAAAAATCAGTAACCAATGTTACTACAGATACTACCTTACTGGACGTTATCAATAACATATAGATGATAGAGGAGCACGGGAAGTTAGTATTTATTTATACACACTGAAGTGTACATGACATAACCTTGAGAAAAACTGCTCAACGGTGTCCACTGGAGTAGAAAACAGGTTGCTAATTCCATTCTTGAGCAGTATATCATTGTATCTCCATTACTTGCCATGCAAAGAATTTTGCCGTTTTCACAAGTTCTTCTAGTTGTGTTTGGGAGCTGTTACGTTCAGAACCATCATCCATATGATGACGTCCATGGAAGCAGCCAGTTAAAAAGGCAGCATTTTTCCCCTTGTTGGGAATCTGGATTTGATAGAATAATGGTAGGAACTATTTTCATTGTCCTTTGTTTCAGGAAAGACCGTTACATTAAAAAAAATGCCCATTGGTTTTGTAGACTCATTTCCATGGTTCATTTTTTCCCTCCTTCAGGTATCTTAACAATATTTGTGGGTTTTTTCTGCGTAATCCATTATTTGACTGCCATTAGAAATCAGCTTCTTTTATTAGAGGTGGGCTTAAACCCACTAATTTAACATACCTCACAATTTCAGGAAGAGCCTTTTACATATAAATTGAGGCATCCAACCTTTCCCCTACAGTTATAAATTAGACATTTATCCAGAAAGGGAAGAAGCCCATTTTCTAGTTTTGGTTTGGATATATCCAAAATCCTTTCTTTGTGTGATCTTAGACAAAGGTGAAAATAATGTAAAAACTAGATTTCTTACATTTTGGACTAGAAGTTCAGCAAGAACAACTTACAGACTTTTAATACTGTTGTGCTCCAAGCCTGACTAGACCCTCTACTGAGCCTCTAGATCTTAGAGGCTTATGACCCCATTCATTTGACCTCAGTTATGACTTAGTCACTTGACCCCAATGGTATTCCTGCTTAGAGCCGGGGGGGAGGGGGGCTGGATCCGATGATCTTCAAAGTCCCTTCCAGCCCCTAACAATCTATGAATCTATGAAAAAGAATATTTTATGTCATGCTTTCAAAGCAGGCATTAAAAGCAGCCTAATAAATAGAGAGTCTCATCTTGAGAAGCTGGATACCTTCAAGTCAGCCGGCCCTGACAATCTGCACCCCAGGGTACTCAAGGAGCTGGCGAGCATCATAGCCCAGCCCGGCACGGATCTTTGAAAACTCCTGGTGCTCTGGTGTAGTGCCCGAAGACCGGAAGAAGGCCAATGTGGTGCCGATCTTCAAGAAAGGGAGGAGAGTGGATCCGGCTAACTACAGGCCCATTAGCCTGACTTCTATCCTGGGGAAGATCTTAGAAAAATTTATTAAGCAGGCCATCCTTGAGGGACTGGTCCAGGCTAACATCCAGCACAGGTTTGTTGCGGGTAGGTCTTGTTTGACCAATCTCATTTCCTTCTATGACCAGGTGACCTATCACCTGGACAAGGGAGAAGAGATTAATGTCATATATCTTGACTTCAAAAAAGCTTTTGATCTGGTATTTCATGATCACTTCTTGGCCAAACTGGCTGGTTGTGGCCTTGGCTCCACCACGATCTGCTGGCTGGGAAATTGGCTCCGTGGTCGGACCCAGAGGTCTGGAACAGTCTGCCATCGGAGGTGGTTCAAGCACCTGCACTGAACACCTTCAAGAGTAAATTGGATGCTTATCTTGCTGGGATCCTATGACCCCAGCTGACTTCCTGCCCTTTGGGCAGGGGGCTGGACTCCGTGATCTCCCGAGGTCCCTTCCAGCCCTGATGTCTATGAAATCTATGAAAGATGGACTACAAGGGAGGAAATGCAAAATCTGAGTAGTGAGGTGGAAAGACTTAAAAAATTATACCAGATAAGCCAATCACAGAAAGTATATAAAAAGCAGAAACTAAAAATAAGATAAATTGGTTACAAACTGAAAGAGCAGAAAAAGCACTTACATACACAAAAACAGCTATATTAATAAAATCATAAAGAAGTAGGACTGTAAAGGGCCTCCAAAGGTCATCTAATCCAACATCACCCTGAGGCAAGATCATCCCTATCCAACCCATCCTATACAAATCCATTGTTAAACCTCTTAATAAAACTGGGCAGTCAACCCTAACAGAACAAAAGACATAACACCCTAACCTGCTGTAGGTAAAGTAGGGAAACCGCGGTAGCTGTCATCCTGCTTCTGTAAAGGTTGTTAACATATGCTTACGAGATCCCAGAAAGAGAGCCATGCTCCCTACTACAGAGCAAGGCAAAAACCCCCACAGTCCATACCAATCTGGCCTAGAACTCCTTTATGACCCCAAATATAGCAATCAGTCTGACTCAAAGCAGAGGGACAAGACCCTCTAGCCAGGAACCTCTGGGAGGAGCATTCAAACATCCCAGTTAGAATCCCCAGCCTTGGGTGCAGGCAACACCCAATGTCTCTGTGGAAGGCTTCAAAGCCCCCTCGATGTATAGGAGCAAGCAGGGAATTCCCTCCCAGCCCTATGTGGCAAACAGCAAAGCCCAGCAAGCTGGGAAATAACCATAGTAGAATATGGGCATAGCTATCCTATAGCCTCCACTGCACACTGTTTGCTTTGGGGTTGTGGGTCCATGGTGCATGCAGCAACTGCTCTGGGACATATTCTGAATCCAGCATGGAGCCAATGCACACTGAAGTGGGCAGTGTACAGGACCATCCAGCACACCCTGTATGCCGTCTGTGGGTCAATTACAAGATGCACAGACAGCACTGGGGACTAGATTACAGGGCTCCACAGGCCAGACCTGGGCCGCAGGTCACATCTTTGGAGCCCCTGATCTAGACATACTACTGGTCTCTGAAAAAGGTGTTACAACTCAGGAAAGCGACCTTGGAGTCACTGTATGTAGTGGTCTAAAAACACTTACTCAGTGTGCATCAGTGACCAAAAAACAAATCATGTTAGGTACCATTAAGAATAGAATTGCAACCAAAATGGAAAGTATCATTATACTGCTGTATAAATCTGTATTGCATTCACATCTTGGAATGCTGCATAAAATTCTGATTAAAATGTAGTGGAAATAGAAAAGGTACAGACAGGGGCAACAAAGATGACCAGGAGTTAAGGAGCAACTATTGTACTGTGCAAGACTTGAAAAAAGCTGTGTGTCTTCAATTTGGAAAGGAGACATCTGAGGGAGAATGTTAGAGGTCTATAAAATCATGAAGTGGATGGATAAAGTGAGTAGGGAATGGTTATTCGCCAAGTCCCGGAATACAAAAACAAGGGGGGCATTAGTGAAAGGCAAGTGGAAGTATATTTTTATAGCCCATAGTTAACTTGTGAAATTGCCACAGGAGGTTGTAGAATCTGATTGTAGATTGTAGGTTCAAAAAAGGATGGGGCTATTTATCAGAGGACAGATCTGTTGGGAGCTATTAAATGGAACAGTCAGGGACATCTAACATCCTTAAACCAATGGTAGTTGATGCCAGGGAGGGTCCTACAGGGGACAGAACATTGCTATTGTGTCCTGGTTAGGGAGTTCCTCTAAAGCATCTGATATGTAGAATTTCTGTTTTAGGAAATTGTAAAGACAGACTATGCCATTGGAGTGTTTTACTATCTTTCCTGTAATGCAAATTAAAACTCTAAATTGGTATAGGTCAGCATTCCATTTTTAAGAAAATTGTATCTTAGCTGTTAGCATTACTGGATGTTCATTAGAATAATTATTTTATATATAGTGTTGTATTCATCCAAGGGTTTCTCTGCATAGGGATACTTAGGAAAATTATTTGAAAGTGGTAGTTAAAGTGCATTAAACCTTTGTGTGAGCACTTTCATGCAGAATTCAAGTAGTCTTAATTTGATTTAGCTTAATTTACTTCCAAGGTAAATTAAACTAAACTGAACTAAGGCCATTTAAAATCTAAATTGGACTGTCAATAGAGAAATGTAATGCGGGTTAATTAATCCACTTCTTATAAATTAATTTGAATTATTTTTTCTGAGTGTCTCCATGCAGACAAATCCTAAAGGAGATTTCACAATCAAATTAAAACTGAGCCATAACTGCTATGATGTTGGCAGGAGTAAAAATTACTTGAGTTTTGATTTATAGTGCTATAATTTTGTGTAGTGGACAGAGTAAATCATCTGACTACTGACATTTTTTTCTTTGTAAAAAGAAAGAAAATCTTGAATTTTATCTTAGTAATTCTCATGCAAGTTCTCTTTAAAAAGACTTCCAGATAAAGGATTTATTTTCTTTAAAGCTTTTTAAACTTTTCTAATGGTAGAAAGTGTAAGTTTGCTACATTCATATCATTACCTTATATGTACTTGGATAGTAAATTTGAGAGAAAATTAGGTTGTATAATATTCCTTTCTTCTGTGATTCTCATTTGCATTCTTATGAATCTGCTAGACCACTAACACACTGTCATAAAGTGAGGGTGTAATTCCACTCAGAAGACCATGGCCTTTTCTTCTCTCCAGGGCCAGATTGATGCCCAGAAGCTGCAGTGATGTTTGGCTGAGGTAGAACATTATGCAAGACAAGGAAGATACAGCTAGCAGTCGACACCTCAATAAGTTTTAGCGCAACTAGACAGTAGTTGTAGAAACGGAGCTGCTGACACGCAACTGCTTTGTACTTTTATTTCCTTCCCCCCAAAACAAAAAAAGTAGCATTCATTTTGAATTTGTAAATGAACCCTTTGAGCAATATTCCAAGCTGCTGAAATGCATCATGTGGTTTGGTGATGGCAAGGGTCCCAGCTATTATTTACTTTTGCTCACTGCAGAAACATGAAGTGTTATCATGTATGGATGTTGCTGAAACATGTTTTAATTAAGGCAATTAACCCATTGACCTCACCCTGGTAATCCAGCCATAGTCTTGCTTCATTACAGGGTATTTTATGTCCATGTTCAGAGCCAAGGTGAAGAGCTTCATGCTAGTAAGGGAACATAGAAAAGCTCCCCAAAGACATTAGTTTAACTGTTGATTATTATTATTATTATTTACAGCCTAAAAGAATTCCTGCCTAAAGAATACATCAAACAAAGAGGATCTGAAAAGAGAATATTTCAGGTAATTGTGAGGCTGACAAGACTAATATAGTTTCTTTTTTCCTTCCTTTTCATGTGTAATATAAATTTGCTTTCATAGCTCTGTACTTTGTGTATGCATCTACTGATATAATACATTATCCCTAACTCAACTATAAAGAAGCTGACAGTTTTTCTTCTTTGGAAATTTTTTTTCACTTTTGACTGCATTTGTTAGGAAAAAATTGTGTTCAAAGTCCATAAGACTTTTACTCAATTAAGGTGAAACTTGAGGATGTGTGTTTACACCAGAGTAGAAGTGCATTTAGGGAAATCAATTTAATCGTACCCATATAGCCTTTCATGTGTTCATCACTCAAGCGTGAACTTCAAGCATTGTACTATAAAGTTTGCTAATGGCTGAATTCAGCGATGGGAAGAATCAAAATATAAAAGACTGAAACAATTAAGTCTACAATGTTCCAGTGCTGCTGGAAAGGTTTTATAGAATTTTGGGGCCTTCGATGCACTGAATGTCTATGTTGATTAAAATATAGAAACCTGGCAACAGCTAAGTATATAAACTGTTTGATCTAGTTGAGAAATATTGACATCAGCAACTGAAATAAGGTCACTTGGGTCATGAATGAAGTTGCCAATTACAAGTAGCATAGTTGAGCAGGGGGCAACCGGGGTGCTACTTCTAGGCAGCAAGTTTGTTGTGGGGAAGAAGGTAGGGGAGGTCACAAAAATACTAGTGACTGCACTGCTGGCCTGGTCACTGCCACCAGTAATTGAGGTTTCCCTGTTAGTGTCACCATCCAAGGAACAGAAATGTCCAGGTACAACTCAGCCAATGACTTCTGACCTGGATGTAGGACATCAAATTACATACTGCTAGGATTAGTCAAATGTTATCCTCTTTTCTGTCCTCTTCCCAACCAGTAAATTATTTATTTTGTTAATTTATCATACTTGGAGTTGGTAGAGCTTCCTGACATTTTTGTATTCCAGATTCACCCAAGGCTGATTTGTTGGGGTTTTTTTGGACAAGCTTCAGCAAAAATAGTTATATATCTGAGAATGAGATGAATGAAAAATATTTTGCCCTTGTTCAAAATAATTCTGATAACTGTGTTGCTGAGATGCTCCAGGACCTCCATACATTAGAACAGGGGCCTGATATTTGTGAGGAGATTGCCTTGGTATTTGGTGGGATGAGAGATCAGTCATCTGTGTGAAAAACAATGCAAATCTGGCCAAGCTTTAAGGCTCAGAAAACCACTTATTTGCAATAGAGGCACATTTGAGTTTGGTAGTGAAGTTCTCCAAATTAGAGGCATATTTGTGTTTGGTAGTGAAGTCCAGCAGAATTGTACAGATTCCAGCTCTTCTTCATATCTCATATATGACAACTACTGCACTTTTCTTACAGAATTATGAGCACTCTGGGGATGTATCAGTTCAGCAGGACTTTTTCTGCAGTTTATCCTTCCAGATTCTTTGGGCTGTTTTGGTGGCAAGAACTGGAGCAGCAAGCAGGGACCATGTAGCAAGAGAGAGGAGGAAATGAACTAACAGAAATGCAGAAGGGGATGAGCTGGTGAACTGGGGATAGGCAAAAGGAATATCATGAGCATGGGAAGAAAGGATGGGAGAGCAAGGGATAGATTATGGGGCCTGACAGAGCAAAGAGATGGACTGTGAGGTGGAGTCAGGGTGATGAGATAGAATGGTTGGGTGAGAAGCTGGAGGATGAAGCAAGGAGCTAAAGGTGAGTATTGGTGAAAGTATCGGTTAGTAGTAAACAGTGCTAAGCCTTACTTAAGTACTGGGTAAACTGGTTTAAATGATCAATAAAAACAGAATTCTAAAATGACCCAGTGGGGTCATAAAAGGGTAAATTAGCCTGGCTTTCTGTATAGGAAAATCCTATCTTTCCCTGCCTTAGTCTTTGAACACATCAACTGACTACTGGATAAAGTGAGCCAGTTAACCTTATTTTGCAAAAGGATGTTAAAAGAACTAAATAGTTGCAAATGAAGTGTGTGATTCTGTGCATGAATTTACCTAGAATATTAATGTTTGATTGAATTTTCTCAAAAACCACATTGGAAGTATGAAGGGGTTCAAGGTAGGCATCAAAATGATTAGGGACATAGAGAAAATCCTCTGGTGTGAAAAGATGAGAGCTGTTTCTCTATAAAGAAAGTGATAATGGGGTTAGATGTTGGTAAGACAGGGGAAGGAGACCTGAGCTTCTATACTACTCTGTTCTCATAAGTCAAGTACGTGAAGGCCTTCAACATAAATGACACGTACCAAATTTTAAAACTGCATAATTATAATGTGGCAATGGATTTCACAGGGTACATGATGCTAAGATTATGATAGGTTTTTTTTTTAAATGATTGACCATTTGTAGAAGCTGTAGAAATATCCAGAATGGAATTATAAATAGTATTTGGAAGTATTTTTAAATCTCCATTATTTGAGACATAAGCTGAACTGATGATGGTTAGGCAGAAAATTTCCCTTTGGGCAGGTTGTTGTGTAATTCCTTACATCAGAAAATCTGAATACCCAGCCCTGTTAGCATTTCTGAATGGTGATGTTTTAAATAGTTAATTAGCTCCCTAGAAAAACAGGCAGCTCATAACAGATAAAAGATGGCATATCTTAAATTCAATCCCTTTCTCTATATGCAATAAGTATTATTTCTATCAACTTTAAGTGACACTGAGTAAAATTAAACTCTTTTTATAGGAACACAAGAACTGTGGAGAAATGACAGAAATAGAAGCTAAGGTGAAGTATGTGAAGCTTGCACGGTCCCTAAGGACATATGGAGTGTCCTTTTTTCTTGTTAAGGTAAGTTGGACTTTGCTGACAATAGGTATGCTTGATTGTTCACTGCCCTGGAACAGCTTTTTAAAGCAAGGTTTAAATATCAAAGGTCAAAAAGCAAGTTTCTCCATTGAAATTGCATTAAAACCACCATAAGCTGTGCTCAGGTGTTCTCAGTTCTGTGAAGACAACAGCAAAATCATCCTTATTCACTCCCATTTTATTCAGTCTACTTTCTAAAATTATCAGGCTATCTTCTCTATGAAACATTTACAAAAGGTGAAAGCCTGTTGTTTTCCCTACTTAGGAGTTAACAGACTATTTGAATGTGCACGCTGAATTCTTTGCAACTTATAAAAATCATGTTCTCGGTTGTATGGTTATTTCTCCATAACAATTCATTGTAAACTTTACAATGTACTCTTACAATAAGCCATCACCTTGTGGATGGTGTGTAAATCACAAAGAAAATGAAACCAAGTTGTGACTTTACAGTCGTAGAATTGCTTTTCTGTTGATGAAATGCTTAGCCTCCTTGAAATGAGGCAGTAAGGGAATGGAACTGCAGTTCTGTTTGGACTATCAAAATGAGGATCCCAAACCTATTTTTGGTTTTTAAATATCAAGTGGTCTTACTTTTTTCTGAAATACTGAGCCACCCATAAATTCCACTGAAGCCAATGGGAGGGGAATATACAAAGTAGGAAGTCAGTAAGTAAAATCTTGTTATATCTAAAGTTTTGAGGAAAAATCAACTGTGTATTGCTTTTTAGAATAAAATCTCAGCTTCCCAATCTGTTCAGCTGGAAAAGTTTCTTTCAGGCAACAGGTTGTTGAACTTTCTCAACCTTACTCAGTGTTTGAGGGTGTTTTTTTTCTGACTTTGTAAGCCAGTGTTAATTATATCAACTGAAAATAATATGTTTTACGTTTGCTAGCTCCACAAGAATACTTGCAACTTAACTATTTAATGTTCTCTCTCCATTTTGTTAAAGTAATATTTTTCTTTTCTTGCAAAACCTCAGTGCTTCATTGCACAAAGTTCATTAAATTATTTTCAAGTGAATTAAGAATTTGCTTGAAAATTTACTTGGCTACCAATCTTGTGATTAATGAAAACAGCACTAAATGCTTCTCTGAGATCCCAAGTGCTGAAACCTAATTTGGACAAAAATGTTAAAAGACAAAATGGTTTGAGTTTGTTTAGAAAGCAAGTGAAGGTTTCAAGCTGGGTTCATCAGCTGATACCTTGTATTAAGGGCTATAATGAAAATTGTGTTCAATTTTCAATAGCTAAAATATTAAAATTTTATAGGTGTGCACATTTAGCAAACAGTCATACTTAGAACTTAGTCATAGCGTTGTCAAAAATGACTAGTAGACTGTTTGGTTGAAGATAGAAATACTTATTCTTCTGTTCACATGAATTACTTCACTATCTTTCTTGTAGTTTAAAGCAAATAGTAACTTAATCATTCCTGGGTAAGGGGTACAGGTGTAGGCATGACAGTGGGGGCGGAAAAAGGCAGGACTGTAGCTCTCTATGTTAAGGAGCATCTTCCATCAGCAAGACAGGGGTAGAGGAGGGGAATACCGAGGCACTGTGGGTCAGGATCCAGGGGGGCCTGGGGAAAAGGACTTGGTAGTGGAGTTCTACTACAGACCTCCTCACCAGGATGACAAGCTAGACGAGGTATTCTCTAGGCAGCTCTCAGGTGCCATATAGATGAGGGAGGCCATGGCGTATCTCAATTACCCGGACATCTCCTGGGAGGAACAGACAGCCAAGCCGCTCATGGAGGTTCTTACACTGTATGCAGGACCTTCACCTAAACCAGGTGATGTCCAGTCCCACCAGGGGTAGCAGCTTGCTAGACCTGGTCTTAGCAACAGGGGATGATCTTGTGGGGAACCTGTGAGTTCACGGTAACCTAGGAGCTAGTGACCATCACTTGGTAGAGTTCACTATCCAACGAAAGGTGGGAAAAATATCCAGTGAGGTTAAAGTGTTAGACTTAAGAAGGGCCAACTTTAGTAAACTTAGAAGGCTAGTTAGAGAGGTGGCAGAACTCAAGAGCATCAAGCAAATGGGTGTCCAGGAGGGTTGGAGGATCCCCAGGGCACAAAAGGAGTCTATCCCCTTACACAAGAAAGGGGATAAGGGGATAAAAATCCCCCTTGGCTGAACAGGGAACTCCAGGAAAGACTCCAGGAACTCCAGGAAAGAGATTTATAGGCAGTGGAAGCAGGGGGCAGCCACCAAGGAAGCATACACCTCCCTGGTGAGCTATTGCAGGGAATCAGGCAGGCCAAGGCAGGATTGGAGCTTAGGCTGGCTACAACAATTAAGGACAATAAAAAGTCCTTCTACAGATACATAGCGAGCAAAAGGAAAGCACAGAGTAGCATAGGGCCCCTGCAGGACAAATCAGGACAGTTGGTGGTTGACGCAGGGAAAAAGGCAGAGTTCTTCAGTGAGTTCTTTGCTTCAGTATTCCTAAGTACTGACCAAGACAATCCCCTCACCTTGAGCATAGAGAAATGTCCAGAAGGCACCAGACCACCAAAGGTTAGTGCTGACTTAGTTAAGGAGCACTTAGAAGGACTGAATGGGTACAAGTCAGCTGACCACCATCCACAGGTGCTGAAGGAATTGGCCAATGTCATTGCTGAGCGGCTAGCGCGGCTGTCTGAGCTCTCATGGTGCTCCAGCCAGGTCCCTGAGGGCTGGAAAAGGGCCAACGTGGTGCCCATTTTTAAGAAGGGGAGAAGGGATGAGTTGGGTAACTTTAGGCCAGTCAGTCTTACCCCTTTCCCTGGGAAAATACTGGCAAAAATCATCAAAGAGCACATTTGTGAAGGCCCAACAGGAGAAATGATGCTGAAAGGGAGCCAACACAGGTTTGTCACAGGCAAATCCTGCCTGACAAACCTTATAGCCTTTTATGACCAGGTCACATACTGCCTTGACACAGGACCTGAGGCTGATGTCATCTACCCAGGATTTTAGGAAGGCCTTTGACACAGTTTTGCATCCTATTCTCATAGGAAAGTTAGCAGGCTGTGGAGTGGACACCTACACAGTCACGTGGGTGGCCAACTGGCTCAGAGAACGCACCCAGAGAGTAGTGGTGGACAGATCGTTCTCGGCCTGGTAGGAGGTGGGCAGTGCTGTCTGTCAGGGTTTGGTCCTTGGACCGGTGTTATTTAATATCTTCATCAGCGATTTGGATGAGGGTGTGGAGAGCACCCTCTCCAAGTTCGCAGATGATACCAAGTTATGGGGCACATTTAGCAACCCGGAGGGCAAGGAGCAGATACAGGCTGACCTGGACAGGTTAGATCAATGGGCAGAGCAAAATAGGATGCAGTTCAACAGAGATAAATGTAAGGTACTCCACCTAGAGAGGAGGAATCCCCAGCACACCTATAGGTTGGGGGATGACCCCCTCAGCAGCTCAGTGGCTGAGAGGGATCTTGGAGCCATGTTGACTCCAAGATGCACATGAGCTGGCAGTATAATGAGACCATCAACAAAACCAATCGCACCTTGTTATGTATTACCAGATGCATGACTAACAGATCAAGGGAGGTGATGCCCCATTTGTCAGGCTGCAGTTGGAGTACTGTGTCCAGTTTTGGGTGCTGCTCTTCAAGAGGGACATGGAGGATCTGGAAAAGGTTCAGAGGAGAGCCGCTTGCATGATTAGTGGCCTCCGTGAAAGACCCTACGAGGGGAGGTTGAGAGATCTGGATCTCTTCAGCCTTCACAAGAGACGTCTGAAAGAAAACCTTGTAGCCACCTATAAGTTTATCAAGGGAGGACAACAGGGAATTGGTGATGCGCTATTTACCAAAGCACCCCAGGGAGTAACTAAAAATAATGGGTGCAAACTAGTGGAGAGTAGATTTAGGTTACACATTAGGAAGAATTTTTTTACAGTAAGGGTGGCCAGAGTCTGGAATGGGCTTCCAAGAGAGGTGGTGCTATTACCTAACTTGGAGGTTTTCAAGAGAAGGCTTGATAGTCACCTGGCTGGGGTCATCTCACTTCGGTCGTCTTTCCTGCCAGGGGCAGGTCAGACATGATGATCCATTGTGGTCCCTTCCAACTCCACAATCTATGGATCTAAGGGCAAATGTATGTTTTAGCTGCTTTTAGAAGAGGAGGAGCTGCTGTTCAGAAGCAAGCAGCAATTGTTATCCACTTCGTAATCCTATACTGATACAAATTAGAAAAATTACTTAATTTTGACCCTGAATGAAGCAGAGCTGAAGTTGGAGCTGCAGAATCATGGAGGCATAGTATTAGCTTATATGGGTATTTTTTGGCATTGGTGTGAGTCTTACATCTGTCTGCAGCCTCAGGACATTTGTCATAGAATTTCAGAGGAAGTTATTGGTCTCTTTGGCAAAGACTTAATATTTGTCCTAGTAGGTAAATAAGAATTGATTCTTTGTAGTCTGTAACAAAATACATTGTAGTCTATAACAAAATACATTTAGAGAAATAAAAGGTGTGGTCTAATTTACATTTTATGACTGGTTTTTCCACAATAAATGGATAGCTTTGGGTCCTTGTTTCGTAAGTTTTGGAGGCAGAATGCTCAAATCACTGAGAGACAGCAGCTCTCACAGCCTAGATAAACCCGCTCAATATTTGCATAGGTCAAGTTGTGCTAATGGATACAAAAGCATATCAAGGGCATCTGGGAATGCCTGATTGCCAAAAAGGCGTCATACACCTGGTGGAAGGGGGGTGCTGTCACCAAAGAGTAGTATACCTCCTCTACTCGGGCCTGTAGGGGGGCTGTCAGGAAAGCTAAGGCGGACATAGAGCTAGGACTAGCATCCAAGATCAAAGATAATAAAAAGTCCTTTTTCAAATTTATAAGGAAGATGAAGAAAGCACCAGGAAATGTGGGGCCCCTGCAAGATACTCTGGGCAATCTGGTGGTTGCTCCAGAGCAGAAAGCAGACCTCTTTAACCAATTCTTCACCTCCGTTTTCTTGTGCAGGGACCGGGACTTCCCCACCGTGATGCAAGATGGACTCAAGGGGAATTGCTCCAGACCCCAGGTTGGGGAGGACCGGGTTAGAGAGCTTCTGGAGGGGCTGGACATGTTCAAACCAGCGGGTCCAGATGCCCTCCACCCCAGGGTGTTGAGGGAGCTAGCAGGGGTTATTGCAGGGCCCTTGGCATGGCTTTATGAGCGCTCGTGATGCTCGGCCCAGGTGCCAGATGATTGGAAGATAGCCAGTGTGGTCCCCATCTTTAAAAAAGAGGAGAGGGAGGACCTGGGCAACTATAGGCCCGTCAGTCTTACCTCAATCCTAGGGAAACTCTTTGAGAAGATCATCATGGAGCACATCTGTGATGGGCCGGCCTTAGGGATGATGCTTAAGGGCAACCAGCATGGTTTCATTAGGGGCAGGTCATGTCAGACCAACCTGACTGCCTTTTATGATAAGGTCACAAAAGCCTTGGATGCAGGTGTTGTGGTGGATGTAGTCTTTCTGGGCTTCAGCAAGGCCTTTGACACTGTCTCCCACCCCATCCTCATTAAAAAATACTAGGCAACTGTGGCATTGATGGATTGCAGTCAGATGGACTGCAGATTGGCTGAAGGGTCGTACTCAGAGGGTGGTGGTGGATGGGTCATATTCGACCTGGGGGGAAGTGGGCAGTGGAGTCCCCCAGGGCTCAGTCCTTGGGCCCACGCTGTTCAATTTCTTTATCAGTGATTTGGACGACGGGGTGAAAAACAACCTGTTTAAATTTGCTGATGATACCAAAATTTGGGGTGAGGTGAGCACGCTAGTAGGGAGGGAAAGACTGCAGCAAGACCCGGATAGGTTACAGGGGTGGGCTAACAAAAACATGATGCGCTTCAATACTGACAAGTGCAGGGTGCTGCATTTGGGCAGTAGTAACCAGCAGCACACTTATAAGATGGGAAACTCCCTTCTTGAGAGCACAAAGGCAGAAAGGGATCTTGGAGTCATTATTGACTCCAAGATGAACATGGGCCGACAATGTGAGGTCATGGTTGGCAGGGCTAACTGGACCTTGTTGTGCATCCACAGGTGGGATGTGGACAACATTGAGAGGGTCCAGAGGGTCAGGGGACAACAGGGCAGACCCTACAATGAGAGACTGCAGGACCTGAACCTGTTCAGCCTCCACAACAGAAGGCTGAGTGGGGACCTGGTGACCGTCTATAAACTCACTAGGGGGGATGAGAAGGGTTTGGGAGAGACCTTATTTCCCCGAGCGCCTCCCCCCCCGCATAACAAGGAATAACGGCCACAAGTTGTTGGAGAGTAGGTTTAAATTAGACATCCGTAAGAACTACTTCACAGTTAGGGCAGCTAGGATCTGGACCCAACTTCCAAGGGAAGTGGTGCTGGCTCCTACCTGGCGGGAGTCATCTGAGCCCAGTTTTTCTCCTGCTCAGGCAGGGGGTCGGACTTGAAGATCTACAAGGTCCCTTCCCACCCAACTTCTTTGATTCTATGATATCTTTTAGAGCCGTGATATATGATAATTGTGGTGAATCTTGCTTTATATATAAAGCTCAGGATCCTTCATCCTTACTAAATCCTTTTTTTTCATTGTAAAATACTATTCAGAAATTCTTTGGAGAATGAGTAGTGAAGGCTAGCATACAGTATATATTGCCTCACATGCTTCAGTCTTCCTGATGGAAGTTTGCCATTGCCCTGTTGTGAGGTTTTTCCAATGGTAATTTTTAATTGAAAAGCTAATTTCCAAAATATATTTACCACCATGGTAGTTGCAAATAACCTGTGAAGACCTACAGCCTAAAATGCTTTTATTTTGAAAGAAGAGCACTGTGCTGAATTGCACATGACGGTTAGTTGCAGGTTAATCTCTTCAGGTCGTAGCAAGTTAGGGGTCAAGACAGATTGTCAAGACCTTGGCAAAAGCTATGATAAAACATGACTGGTAATCTAATATGAAATATATTGGCTCACACTTTCCACCAAGTTATGCTAAGTGTTTTGTCTGTTTAAGAAGCAAAGTATGATAAAGATGGACCACCTGGAAGGGAGATTTCATTTAAAAGTCAAGCAGCAGTTACAGGACATAATTCTCCCTTGTTCAGGCCTCTGTGTAGTCATTGAATTGGTGCAGAATGTTTGTAAACTGTTACCAAATAGTGATAGTGTTTGTCACTTATACACAAGGCCAGGGCCAGTGAAGAACTAGGCTCATTATCTAGAAGTCACTGCCAGTGTGGGTCATATAGTAGAAGCCACTGACTTGCATATGTTCAGTTGTGCTCCTGTGGGGGATTGACTGCACTGTCTAATTTCTGTTCTGTGGATTTTTGTTGGCAGAGGGCAGGAGTGGGATCCCTACCAATCTGGTTGTGCTGTCAGAGGACCCTAGCGTAGATGCAGTTAGATTGGCAAAACTTTGTATTTACATGCACAGCTTGTTTCACATGGAATTATACAGGGTTAGTTTTATTATGTAAGTGTAAAGTGCAGCTATGCCAGAATGCCTCCATACTTAGGAGATCCTTGCTGGCTTAATATATTCTATGTTCCCAATTAGGCAAGGGGCCTGGGATCCTTTAAAAAGTTAAACATGTAGTAGTAATGTGAAAATACGGCAAATATTGACACTGAATACAAAGTACCAGTTTATTTACATATGACACACATGTTCACCCCCAAAATTAGGTACTAGAAATCGGAATGTCTTAAATGAGGAAATACAGGGAACAGTATTTCCCTCAATTCTGTGGGAGCCAAACTACCTGTTATCCATTTGAGCTCAATATACAGCCAGCAGTGCCTGCCCAGCCAGCTAAGGCAGTTCAGTTCAGCCAGCAACAACAGGTGAGGGCTGGATCCTGCTGGAGCAGAACCGCCTGCCCCCCTTCTTGAGCCAGGGGACATCACGTTCTGGACATGGGCAACTGGTTCCTCCTGAGTTGGGGAGGGGGGAGCACTTGCCCCCCAAGCGGACAGTCAGTGACTGGGGGGGGCCCCATGGGTGATCCTGCAGCCCAGGGGCAGGGGGTCCCTGCGGCCAATCCCACTGACCTGCAGCTGGTGGCGGTGCACCGCTGGTGCTTTTGGGTCAGCAGGATCAGCTGCAGGGAGACGGCTTCTCCGGCGTACTCCCTGGACAGCGGGCTTGGGGCAGGAGCGCCAGCACTCTCGCCTGACCCTCCCACCCGGGAATGCTGCTGTCAGGAGGTGCACATGCACCCCCTACGCGTCACCACTGATTCTGGAACTAGGGGCTCTCCCCTCCATCCCCCCCCACAGCTGCAAAAATACTGTACTTGTCAGCTGTGAACATTCTAATATTTTTATATGGTTTAAACGGGTTATTAAATACAGTGAAGTTTCAAGTTTCCTGACAAGGTTTTTGGTTGCCTTCTCTTTGGTTACAAGCTGAGACTTGTCCATTAAAAGTTGCTTCAGACTGAAATAGGTAAACTATTTTATTTGTGGCTACATTCTTCACATTGGTACTTCCGTTTATTACAAGGAATGCTGGCTTTATTTCTTTTTAGCCACTTATTAACACTTCTTAATGTTAAGACATGGCTAGTTAATCACACAAGCACTTGCCATAGCCTGAGAAACTGGATGTGCATGTTTTAGTTGTCATCTTTAGTGTATCACAGTCTTACTTTTCCTAAGTGCATTCAGTCATGCTTCCTCCTCTAAAACACTTTGGTTGAAGAAGAAAAAATAACCCTGGACATTTCTATTATAGGAAAAAATGAAAGGTAAAAACAAGTTGGTTCCTCGCTTGCTGGGTGTTACCAAAGACTCAGTGATGCGTGTGGATGAGAAGACTAAGGAAGTGTTGCAGGAATGGCCACTGACAACTGTAAAACGCTGGGCTGCTTCTCCCAAAAGCTTTACTCTGGTACTCTTTCTATACGTAGTTTTGGGGAAGGAGGGATCCATTTGTCATGGGGAAATATACATGGACTGACTCTCTAAATTGATTGGATCTAAGTTTTTAGCAAAGTATAGAATACAATTTATCCTAAAGAGGCAATTGGCAAATGCTGCTGGGTTTTTTACTGTCCTGTGCACATTATGATGTATGTAGCATAATCCTTATTCTCCAAGACTCACTTCAAAACTCTGATGTGTCAGCTAATTATGGAAATTTGATTATTAAACATATCTAACATCCTGATGGCACCTTGCCATTGAACACCCAAGCAGATTATGAAGTTAAATAGGGCTGGAGAAAATATCATGACGGACACCATGACAGACTTAATGAATTCAGTCTGTTTAACTAAAGAGAAAAATAGACTGAGCAGTGATATGATCACAATACAGAAGCACCTTCATAGAAGGAAAATATGGATATGAAAGGGCTTCTTTTAATCTAGTAGTGAAAAGAATAACAAAAAGCAGTGGCCAGAAGCCAAGACCAAATTCCACTTAGACACAAAGTACATCATTTTACTGTGGGATGATTTAACCCTTAGAACAAACTACTGAGGGAAGTGGCAAAGGAGATACATTTTGGAAAATAAAGTTTAGTTAAACAAAAGTTACTAAACTCAGTGCAAGGATATTTGATACATTTTAGGGCATGTGATATGCAGGAGATCAGATCTGGTGATCTCATGGTTCTTTCTGGGCTTTCAGATCAGTATAGCTGTAAAAGAAGTCCAGGACACTGTGCCTGATTTTTTTTCACATGGTTTACTATAGAGTCTCAGAATAGTTTTATCTACAGTTACAGCCATTACTTGAAATAAGACATAAGAAGAAAAGGCTTCTGTTTTCTTATGGCTTTGGTGTAACTTTTGATCCATATGTATTTGAGGTTGTTTCTTTATAAGGAGTAGAAAGTAAAAACTAGGTTTCTGTATCTCTTTAATTTTTGGTAATCTAAATGCAACTAGTTTTTGGTTCATTTAATTTCCTTCACCAGAGTGAATTGTTCATTTTATCTTTGTCCATCAGGATTTTGGGGAGTATCAAGAAAGTTACTACTCTGTGCAGACCACTGAAGGAGAGCAGATCTCTCAGCTAATTGCAGGTTACATTGACATCATTCTGAAGAAGGTATGATGAGGAAACTCTTTAATATAAGTGCAGCAGAGCTAGTAAATGCAATACATCTTTGTGAAAAAAGGGTTACATATAATGGTAGCAGTTCGCTTTCCCTTGTGAAACTAGTTAGGCATTTTATCTTTTGCTGTGTTTTATATGGGGTGACCTTCTGGGAAATATGGCAGTGGCTTTATATAAAGAGAACAGCAGTCCAGAGTTTTCTTCTGACCTGTGCAGACTAAACCATATAGTAAGTGGGGAGATATTTAGGTTAAAATACCTCTTGAAAGCAAACATGGTAATCCTGTTAAAGGCTAGAGTTATAGTAAATAGTTATATTCAAAGCACTTTGTATGGAAAACCTGTGGCACTTCAGATACTACACTGTGCTCATTGTTGACAGATTTTGACTTTGATTTTATCCACCACATAAAGCTACAGTATTATCTGTACTAAACATTTGTTCACACCAAAGAAGTGACTGAACACTAAATGTATCAGTAGAATTGATGGTATTTGGTCAGGGGAGCCCCAGGTCTGGCATGTCAAACATTGTGCATTTGGAGTTGGGGTGGATTGCCAAAAGTCATCATAGTACTTGCATGAACTCTCACCTAGTTCAAGCCGACATTGTCAGATCCAGATATAATGTGCACTGTGTACAGAGCAAGTATCTGTATGTTAATTAAAATTTGATTCTCACCACTCTGTTTTACAAGATGGATTCTCTAATTCCAAGCTAAAGCGAGCTGTCTCTACTGATAGAATACAGATGTGCGTGCTTCCACTCCCAAACCAAGCCTTTTTTTTTTCTTTCCACTTTGCTAACACAGCCAGTTTTCTAAATTTATGAAGTAGAAACAGGTTAACTAGTAAGTGCCCACCAGGTTTCATGATTTATTTGAGTAGCATGCTGTTTCCAGGGGTCAGGTCCCTTTACCCTGTCACCCACTTCAAATTTGTTTCATTACCAGGGATCTAGGTTTTCTGTTTCCCACAGAAAAATGAAGATTTTCCCCTTTAAAGGAAGAAACCATGGGTTTTCCCCCTTTAAAGGAGAAAAAATGGGTTCTCTCTCTTAAAGGGAAAAAACACAGATTTCTCCTTCAAAGGAGAAAAACACAGATCTTCCCCTTTAAAGGAGAAAAGTGCAGGAAGCCATGGGTTTCCCCTTGCAGGTTTGGAACTGGGGGGAGTGGAGGGAAGGTGATTGGAGGCAGGGGGTGCCACGTACATGTGCGCACAGGTACCTACATGGCTGGCATACAGCCAGGCAGGGTGATGGGAGCAGCCCTGTCAGCTGGCTCCAGATAGGTCTTGGTGGGGGACAGGGTGGGGAGGTTGGAGGGCCAGGGGTTGGGGATTGTCTGGCAGGCTGTTTGGGGGAGTGGGGTATATGTGTGTGGAGGGCTCAGTGCTGTGGGAAAGGGTCTGGGTGCCAGGGCTACAGTAGGGCAAGGGGGTCAGAGGTAGCACTCAGTGCCACTGATAAGCCCAGCTCTGTGCTGTTGCCTGTGGGGCCCACCCAGAGGTCCCTGTCCCTCCAGCAAGTGAAGGGGGCAGGGGCATTCTTTGGGGCAGTGTGGAGCTGTCTGGCAGGTTGGTGGTGTTGGGGGCCAGTGCCTGTGCTTTGAGGGTGAGGCTGTGGCCAGGCTACCTGGTGCAGCACAGGAGCCGAAGCCCAGGACTGGGGGTGCCACAGGCGTCCCTTTTTCCTTGTCCTTCCAGCCTATGCCAGGGCTGGACTTGCTTCACCACCACGTGCATGAGCTGGAGCTGCTGTGCTCTGGCCTGGACAAGGCAGAAACTGCCTGGAGCCCTCGCCCTTGCCCTCCTCCTTCTGCCTGCAGTATGGCCCATGCCAGAGCCATGTTCGGCTTCATGATGCTACTGTGGAGCATGGCGCTGGTCCTCCCTGCTGTGCCCTAGCCACAGCCCCAGCCAGTGGTGCCCCAGGGAGCTGCCTGTCCTTCTGCAGCCTCGTGCTGGAGGCTGTCCCCACCATGTGTCTGCAGACCACCATCCTGTGAGTTCATACTGGGCAGGGCAGGGGGCAGCTGGGAGTCCCCTTGGACATGGCTGGGGAAGTGGGGGCAGAGGGCTGTATGTTAGGAGTGAGGGGCACCAGCGGGGCTGGGGGTTGTGGTGTTGGAGGTAAGAGGCACCAGGTGGGGGGCAGGGAGCTCTGGGTTGGGAGTGAGAGGTACTTGCAGGCCTGTGGGGCCTGTGGCTTAGGAGTGAGGGGCAACATCATGGGTGGGGGGGGACCAGCGTATCAGGGCTGCTCAGTGCTACAAAACAGCTGGGGGACAGCTGCAGCTAGTCCCATGCCCTGGTGAGCAAAGGGAGAAGGGGAAGCTCTGATTTTCCATGATAAAAAAAACCCAAAATCAAATGCCAAATGTATAGGTATTTAGAATTTAATTTATTATAATGATTGAGGGACAGGCAGTTCTCAGACTTATGACACAATTGGTTCCTAAAAACCGTGTCGTAAGTTGAAACATTGCAACTCAGAACCAATTTTCTCATAAGAAACAATATTATAAATGGGGGATTGGTTCCTGAACCAAGGCCCGATACCCTATTTTTACCAAAAATACCCCAGAATTTTGTACTTGATCAATTAAAGATGAGTAATATAGCTGCAATAATGTATTTATATTGTAAGTAGCAATCATATTGATTTGGACGGACTTCTTTGAGGTGATTTCACTGGACTTTTTGAAGGGCTCTTGGCTGGAGTCTTCTCAGGAGTCTTGGCTGCAGGATTTTCTGGAGTCTTCTCTGCTTTCTTAAAGAAAGTGTCCAAGGCAGTTTGGACAGAAGTTCTCCAGGGAGATGAGCGACACAGTGAACTTGTTTGCTGGCGTGGTGTCGCATCGGATGAAGCACTGTAAAGTCGAAACTGACGTCATAAATTTGAAACAGGGTGTCAATTTATAAACATTGCTAGCGTGAAACATTGTAACTTGAAATGTTGTAAGTCGAGAACTGCCTGTACTGGTAGGCTTCCAAATTGCTTTAAAATTGTAAATATATTAATAAAACATTGTGTTCAACTCATAACTGTATATATAGTGGTGTTTCATTTTAATCATGGAAAGATGCAATTTTGGGCGGGGTTTAATCAGAGAATTCTGGATTTTTTTAACAAAAAACCCGGATCCCTAGCATCACCCACAGCCAAATGAAAACCATACGTTGCCACTTTATTGTCACTTCATTTACTGTGGTGTAGCTTTTTGCCCCAACTTTTGGCAACTTACACTGCCATCCTGGGATAATTGGTTATTACATAGGAAAACCTAGAAACCCCAGATGCTTTTTTTTTTTTTTTTTTTTAACTTTCCCTTACACTAATATAAGGAGTGTAGTCTCACAGAACGTGAAATGCCTCTAAAACTGTGTCCAGTTTCAGCACACACTAAGCTCACGGTTGAGGTAAAATGTTCTTTTGTAGCTAGGGATAAGGTTCAAATGAAACTGTCTGTTTGGGAATAACAGATGCATTTGTGCATGCTGAACAGGGTGACATTACAGTCGCATAACAATGTACCAAGTGTCTCTTGTCTTTTCCCCTTGTGACTGCCACAAGGCCAGGATTACCCACAGAACTGAACTGCTGCAAGACATTACTTTCACAATTTACTATGCATTCTTTTGTCATGTGCTTATGTGGAATGTGTCTTAGTCCAGATCCTAACATAATGCCCTCGTGTCCGTTTACCTCCCTTATACTGTTGTATAGAATTCACACTGGAAGTCAAAATTTCAGAAGTAAAAGAATTAGAAAATAACCCTGTACTTTCTCAGTTAGAAGATGAGATTCCTCCCCGTGCCCCTTTTTAACATGGTGGGGGCCTTGCTTTATAGTTGAGCACAAGGCCAGGTCAGGGGAGAAGCAGGCAGGTGGGCAGCTGCTGTGACTCTGGCCCCAACCTGGGGTTGGGGTTGGGGTTAGGATTGGGATTGGGATTGAGGCTGGAACTGAAGCTGGAGCCAGAGCCACAGCTGCCACTTTCCCCTTGTTCCTCCCAGTACTTCTGCATGCTCTGCTACTCTTCCCCCACACCCCCAGTCTCCCCACAACCAACACTGCTTCTCTCTCTCTGCCCCCCTGTTGGCCTCACTCCTGCTTACCTTTGCTTTGCACCAGCAGGCTCTGTCCCTGCTCCAGCCTGGTGCATGGAGTATGGTTCCAGCCCAGCACCTAGCAGTGGTGCAGAGCAAAGGTAAGGGGTGCAGGGGGTTGAGTGTCAGGCAGTGGTGGGAGAGACTTTGGGGAGGGTGAAGATGGGAAGAAGGGGGGCAGGGACCTGAGGCTGCGGGTGGTAGAAGCAGCACAGAGAGGGAGGGAGAGACAGTGGAAGGGGAAATTGGGGCAATATAAGGCTGTGGAGGTGGCATTGGGGCAGGCACAAGGGGGGGAGGTAAGTGTGTGGGGGGATAGGTGCCTGCCTCTGACTGCCTGCCCCTCACTACCTGCCCCACTACTGCCCATCAGCCTGCCCTACCACATGTCCTCCTGTTGCCTCCCCTACTGTCTGTTTCCCCCTCCCCCACCCGCAGTAGTTGAGGGGGAATGAATTTAAGATGATCCTCCAATAATTAGATTTCATACATGGAAAATTATTATAATTTTATAAATTTTGTGGGTATAGAATCTAATTATTGGGGGGTTCATCTTACATTCAGGGTCCTTGTATTCAAGTAAATGCAGTACACATCGGCACTTTCTTCACATTGTACAGTTGAGAAATATTCATTGATGAATTATTCATCCGTATCTGTGGACTACGTATGCTGATGAGACTTATTCATCAATACTGTGGACTATGTGCACTGACAAGACTTTGTAGAACTTCATTTATGCCTTTTTTATGTAATGAATCAGTGGAAGAAACAGATGACAGCCCTGTCAATGTGAGACTGCCTGGTGGTATTAAGCCTCTTTAAAGACTATCTTTTCTCAAAGGAAGTAGGCGTTATTAGGGGGCCAAGTGTTGTCTCAACACAGTTTCTTAGTGCTTTACCTTGTGTAGAAACAAAGTCTGTTAGTATTGTTACAAATACCAAAATTTCTCTTCTCCATGGCATCTACGAAGGGATAGGCATGTCTTTATTCCGAAATTTTATTCACGTGTTGAGAGTACCAAAAATTATGATATAACTTGAAAAGACCATGCAAACGGCTTGACAGGATTTATGAAAACAATGAGAGGTTCCTATACTAAAAAATAAAAATGTCACAAACTGTTTTGATTTATTTGTTTTCAGAAGCAAAGTAAGGATAGATTTGGACTTGAAGGAGATGAGGAGTCAACAATGTTGGAAGAATCTGTTTCACCTAAGAAGTGAGTTTGCACCATTGAAAAATTTTTCTTTCCATAGGAGTGAATAAGTTTTGGACAGTTACCTTCATACCAGATATGTTTTAACACATATTTGTTTAAGGCAAGGTAGTTTAAAAAACCTGGTCTGTGTTCTACTCTGCAGAGTAAAACTTCATTTAAGAGATGCAGGGTTTGACCCAAGACTACTGCTTGGATCTAAATGTTCCCAGTGTGTGCTGATAAGCTGTGAACTATGATAATGAGAGTGTAATTCAGTGAAAAAATGTATGCTGGTCTGTATAAAAAATAAATGTAGTTAGTGTTATGTTGCATAGTCTGTCTTTGCATACTTAGACTAACTAGATTTTGGTAGCTTACATTTGCTGTGTTCACAGCTTTCATTGGAATTTGCATTCCACTGTATTTTCTGGCTCTTATCAAGTGAACTGTAAGCAATGTCATTAGCACACTTTTGTTTACTATGCAAGCAAAATCCACTGATAACATTTCAGATGCCATGAAAGGCAAGGTATGTGGATTTTGGCCCACAGTGCAGTTGAAGGAGAGAGGGCTGAAATTACTGTGACTTTTTTCAACAAGTTATTGCTATTTGAACCAAATTTATGCTAGTACCCCCAATAGTTGGAACTCTGATTTAATATGAGCAGATGATTGTGTCTGTGCCTAATAGTAACTTTTATAGTTTGAAGTACATTTTGCCCATTATCTGATATACTGGCAAATGAAATCTAGGTTAGAATGGTCTCAAATTGCAGCCAGGGAAGTTTAGTTTAGATATTAGGAAAAACTTCCTCACTAGGCACATAAGAAAGCACTGGAACAGGTTACCCAGAGAGGTTGTGGAATCTCCACCATTAAAGGTTTTTAAGACCTGGCTAGACCATCCCCCTTGTCTGGGATGAACTAGTTGGAGATGGCCCTGCTTCAAGCAGGGGTTAGCCTAGATGACCTCCTGAGGTTCCTTTCAACCCTGATTTTCAATGATTGTGTGACTGTCAGATGCCAAATGTAAGTACATAGGTGAGTTACAAAAGAGGGCACCAATTTTGTCCCTGCTCTCAGCCATGCTTGGAAAGTCTTCCTGAAGCATTCATCTTTCTGTTTGATCATCCTGTTTGATGCATGGTTGAAACAAAACTGTTGTTTATGATTTTAATGCAAGTGACATGGCTCCCAACTTCAAAAATGTATCTTTGTAACTGCAGCAAAGTCATCATAATGAAGACATGAGGTGTCTTTCTGTTTTTTCTTCATGGCTTGTGCAGGTTGAAAAGGTTAATAAAAATTCATTTGTTAAAACACTTGAGGCTTTAGAAGCTGTAAAATGGCTAAGTGGAAGGAGTCTGACTGGAATTTAAGAGTTCCCTGCTTAGAAAACACAGGAAAATCAAAAATTAGTTTACAGGAGGTTAAAGGAGCTAATTTGTACTTTTCCTTTTCAGATCCACCATTCTGCAGCAACAGTTCAACCGAACAGGGAAGGTCGAGCATGGCTCAGTAGCACTGCCTGCGGTCATGCGTTCAGGCTCTAGTGGCCCAGAAACTTTCAACATTGGCAGTATGCCTTCGCCCCAGCAGCAGGTCATGATTGGGCAAATGCATAGAGGGCACATGCCTCCACTGGTGAGAAAACTAAGTGTTTAACATTCTTTGAAACCAGTCTGGAGTGAGTTGTGTAGAGGTGTGCATGTGCACGCTTCCTGTTACTGTGTAATGACTGGGGAGTGAGTATGGGTTTGTCAAACCTTCAGCTAGGTTGCCTGATAAACTGCATGTTTGAATGTCCCTGTACTGTTTAGAACATGAGTGATCACTGTTTTAGCCAAAAGGGTCAGATGAGTGAGGCAAGGCCAGTTTACAGGCTGGGTTGAGCCCTGAGGTGCCAGAATACCCCCTCCTGGCCCCATAAGTTGGGCTTGGGGCCTTAGGGGTCTGGCACTAGCCTGCATGCCCAGATTAGGCACTGGGGGTCCAGTGCCACCCCTTCCTTCCCACTGTACTCCAGATTGGGTCCCAGGGGCCTTGTACTGCCTAAGCACGCTGGGATTGGGCCCTGACACCCAGCACTCCCCTTACCCAGCCTTGTGCCCTAGAATCTAGTGCTCAGGGACTGGGGTCTCCATGAGTTTGGAAATTTGGCAGGACATGGTGTTGTGGGCCAGGGGTTGAATACCCCTGATTTAGAATATTGCAATCAAATGCCACTTTTGAATTGTTTACCTTTTTCCCCTTTCTCTTGAAGCAGACTTGTTTTCCCTTAAATTAATTAAGGGAACTTTTACCATGCCTGGAAAAAAGAATAGGAACCTGAAATATTGAGTAAAAATGATATACATTTATATCCACATTTACATTGTCCTAAACACTCCTCTATTTAGACATCATTTTCAGCTTTGGATATTTCTGTTAGTCATTTCATGGAGTGTTTTGGTCATGTTTCAGGGTGCTCTATGCACTTGAATACAAAATAAATTTGTCAAAATAATTTGAAAACTGACCATATTTACTTGAATACAAATCAAGGTTGCGTTTCCCCCAAGTTGGCACAGGGGGTGGGGAACCCCCTTATTTTATAAGCAGGTACAAGAAAATCTCAGTAAATACATTGTCTGTCCTTAAACTTCTGCCAAAAGCAGTATAAGCTCAGCAATACAAACCAACTATGACGCTGATGAAATGCAGCCAGCATGAGCCTAACTATAAAACACATTGGGCAGACATGCTGGTTAGCGCAGCCCATCTGAGTAAGACATATGGGTGCCCATTAAATGCAGTTCCCCTCATTGCTGCCTTTTTTACAGCCACGGCGAGCCACGTATGAGCTACTGTGTACATTTTGACTTCCTCTTCACTCCTACAGCTGAGCCGTGCCTTTCTTTCCCAGTTTCCAATGATTCTTGTTTCTTCACCAGCCTTAAATGCCTGGTAAACATCGCCAAACAAGCCGCCAAATGGTTCACCCAGAATCCTTCTGTCACCTGTTCTCTGTCTGTTGCATATGATTCGTGTGACCCCACCCTTCTTGAGGTGGAGCCAGGCCAGGTTACCCTGAACCTCCTCTGCATATACATTTTTGGAGGCTCCCAGGACTCATGGTGAGAACAGTCGGTTCCAGTCATGAGTGGGGGTTAGTCAGGACATGGATGCTTTGTGTAGGGGCACCTGGAATACACTCACATACTGAGCAGTGATGGGCTGTGACATCACCATGCCTTGAAATTCTGTTGGTTCTGCTGGGGCCCAGGACAATGAATTATATGATAAATCATGAGCCCTTTGGTTCTAGATTAATAATACGCATGATTTGTAGTATACTTACTTGGCAGGGGAAATACCACAGCCAAGATAATGTAATTAAATTGGCACTGTGTAGTAGAGAGTGCACCCTTGTCTGTATGCAGATAGGACTACTTATAAGAGTCTCATAGTTATTTTTCTACTGGCTAGCTTCCAGCAGGAAGATCTCAGCTATATGGTGACTTCATGGAAATGGGAGATTCCTCCCTAGCTTGCTCCTGTGGCCATGTGGTTGAGGGCAAAAGAAACTCAGGGGGCATCTGAACCCCAGGCCTCTAGGCTTGGGCCTGTGTGTAGGATGCCTGCCAAAAGATCTGAAAGTATCTGAAGCCCCAGGCTGAGAAGTTTGGGGTGGAGGATACTTGCCAGCAGTAGGGCCACGTGTGGTTCTAGAATGATCGAAAGGATTTGGAACTGATCTGGCTGATTTGGCTAATTTGATCTTGGACACTAAATATTTTCCTTAAAAAAAAATGGCTTGTACTGTATATAAGTAGATCCCAAAGTGCTCCTTAAAAGTGTATTTATGGAGTATCTGTACAGAAACTTAAAGTAGTTTCAGAAAAGGTAAAATGCATCAATTCTGGATGAACTAAGTCTATGGGTACCTGCAGTAATTAGCATCTATGCAAATTGCTACAGGTATGTTTTGGTATGCTTATTTTAAGGTCAGTGTTTTCGAATGTGTTTTTCAGTTTCACATGCTCAGGGAGAGCAGGGTCTGACAATAAGGAGTGGGGCGAGAGACTGCAGGGGGAAGAAGTTGGGAGGCAGGGCAGAAGGCAAGGGGGCTGCCTCACCTCCCAGATTTATTTTCTCTGCTGTACTAGTGGGAGGGAGACAAATTCAAGGCAAACCTCCAATAATTAAGCCCCGTACCTGAAAAATTGTAACAAATTTGTAAATTTTCTATATATAAAATCTAATTATTGGGGGTGATGTTATACTCAAGTAAAAACAGTATTTAATTTTAATTTATCTGTATAACTCTGTCAGTATCTATCAGTTTTTAAATATGGTGTCCAGTAAGATTCTTTTAGTTTAAAAGAGTGTTTAAGTAGGAAGGTCTGTATACATGTTCTCTATTCTCTATGCCCTGACAGTAGTCTAGTTTGGATCACCAGCAGTGTAATACAGAGCATCATTATGTTACTACTGTGTAGCAGCAAGTAATTATTTATTTTCATCTAAAATACTTCGGTCCTCTGACCACCTTATCACACCAGTGGCAATTTAATTTTAGATTTATTTTTAATGAAGCTAATGTAGTGTATTACTATGGAAAATTGATTACCATATCCTGGGAATAGATTAAAAACTCACATCAACATTCATATAAAATATGTTAGGAAAGCACTGGTACTCTCAATATTAGGTATGTTTGTGAAAATTCAACATTTTAGAAATACATACAATTAGAGGATTGCACAAAACATGTTAAACCATCTTGAGAAGGAATCAGAGGAATGTCTGAATGACCATATTCAATTGTTGGATGACATAGTTGAAAGGATAAGATGATTTCAGCCTCAGACTAGAACCATAACAAGAGAAATATCTAAGGATGCAAACAGGGTCCAGTGCTTACTGCCCCTGTTACCTCAAATGTCACTGACAATTATATCCCTCATTTTATATTTCAGGTAAAGAATTTATTGTTTTTTGCAAGCTTTTGGGCACAAAAAGGGTGCCTGAAAGAGGGGTATTTGTGCCTGAAAGCTTGCAAAGAAGCATCTTTCTACCCAAAGAACCTTGTCTGCCTAATGCTTTGTTTAGTATTCAACATGAAAAGTTATGCCGGGTAACATAGACAGCAAGAATTATCACCTCTGTCAGAAAGCAGAAAAATTCTTGAGCTGATCTGTAAAATGGTAAATGGAATGCAAATGCATTTTCTAATAATAACTGTATGCCTTACATAGACCTGTTCATAGCAAAATGTTATATTCAAGGAAGTTCCTGGGACTTTTCAGTCTCCTTTAAATAACTATAGAGTTTTTTTAGTTGTCTCTGTCAGTTAATAGAAATGACTGACTACATTGAAAAACCTCCTCATAGCTAAAGAAATTCCTTACTTGGGAGCCGATCAAGTTTTCTGAGGTTGTACAACCCTGTAAAAGAACAGTTACATACTTCAGAGATTGGATAGGTTTGCCGCCTTCCCCACTCTACCCCCTTTCCTCAGCCTTCGTCTCATGGGTATGAGCCTAATGACATGCACCAAAAAGCCAGATGCTGCTGCTTAGGGTTGTTACCACTGGGAATGTGTAAGGAAGTAAGTTATCCAGTAGGGTAACACTTATTTAATAAAAAAGGAAATAGAAGACAGCAAGGACAATAGGGAGCTGGGCTCAGATCCAGGAAGCTACTTAAGAGCTTAACTTCCTTTGATATCAGTGGATAGAAGTTGTGTGCCCCTAGCGGATCTACCTTAGCAGCTAAGTGTCATCTTGAACCTACTTGATATAGCAGTTAATATTGCAATTTATTGTGTACATCTGGGGTGCCCTTGTTTTGTTATTGTTCATGCCCTTTCTCCCCCAGCTGGGAAAACAACAGAATACATACAGAGGGCTGTAATCCTTATCGGTCTATACAGAGCACCAGAGTGGTCTTAGAAGCCAGCCTGCCAATTCTGCCCCTGACAAATGCATGCCATTAATACTTAAGCTGTCATTCTTTGTTCTTTCTGATTAATGCAGAGGCAGTCTGCACATAAGATAATTTGAATAAAAACTATCATCATTTACATGATCTCATTTACTCTGTGGGTAGCATATAGCAGAAAACATCTAACATCTACCTAAATCACTGTTTGGATCTTGGCATACACCATTTTTCCTTGTTTCTCTCACAGACCTCAGCACAGCAGGCCTTGATGGGGACTATAAATACTAGTATGCATGCCGTTCAGCAGGCACAGGCTGACCTCAATGAAGTTGATAACCTACCACCTCTAGGACAAGACATGGTAAATTTCTTGATGCTGGAGAGTCATCTTAATGGTCAAAAGATTTCTTTCATACAACATGTTTATTGTCCCTAGATCTAGACTGGTATCTCTGTAGCTTTATAAATAAGATAAAAATCCTGTGTTTGATTTACAGATTCTGTGCAGGAAACTTGTTCTGTTTCACTCATGTGAACCTTTGGAAGCTGCATATTGAGTCTAGCTCTCCCTTCCTGCACATCTATGCAATTCCATTTGTTTCAGTGAATCTCTGTTTTTATAACTGAAGGTAGACTTTTACCCAGCATATCTGAAAAAGCAGGTATACACCTCCCTCCTGGACATTTGGAGTAAGTAATTCCTGAGGGGAGAGACACTGAAGCAGTAACTATAAAACAAAGCGAACATACTGGGTACAGCACAGCTGGGTTTTTAGTTTCGGTTTTTGTTTGTTTTTTTCTTGTAGAGACAGTTCAGGCCCCTGAAGACATTAACACAAGTGTGCGTGATCCTGTCAGACATCTTGTGGCTTTTCATCCCTTTTCAGATACTTGGCTTGTCGAATCCACAAAATAGAACTGCCATCCTCTCTTCTGTGTCATTGGGCCATCTTGCTTATGGTGTTCATTCAGGGCAGTTGTTATGTAACGTACTGAAAAACTAAATTAAAAAGTATTTGGTGACATATTTGAACCTTAAATCTCATTTGCTGTAATTGCTTCTTTTTAAAAGCCTTTAGAAAGAATGAAAAACCTGTCAAGGACTTTATCTTACTACTTTGCTCTGTGTTCCATTGTAGTCCTTAATTCTCTGTCTTTGTTGGTCTTCAGGCATCGAGGGTATGGGTTCAGAACAAAGTAGATGAATCAAAGCATGAAATACACTCTCAGGTTGATGCCATCACCGCAGGAACTGCTTCAGTTGTTAATCTCACGGCAGGTAAGATACAGTGATGGACATTCCATAGCAGTGAGAATTTCAAATATGCATGTTCCAGCCTATTTTCAGCAAAACGGGACACATCTACATGTTCACATTACTGCGCATTAGACTAATAAAGAATCACTGTCTACATGTGCACAGCAATTACTGCACAGTAGATTAATTTAAAACTTTGTTTACTAGTACCAACAGATACAGATACTAGAAAATGGCACTTTAATGTGCCTAAGTGCACATGTAGATACTGACCCAGGAGCAAATTGTTCTTAGTCAGCCCAGGTAACAGTTGGCCACAGCTGCTGCTTGGCTTAGTCTCAAGCTCTGGGAGTCGGGGCGGGGGGAGGGGGAGAAAATGTCTCGTGGTTTCAGGGGCAACGCAAAGCCATACAAACCCAAAGTCCAGCAGATACCAGGACCCAGAGTCCCACAGCGTGCCTCCTGGTGCCAGGATCCAGCTGAGTCTCAGCAGCCACAGGGCACAACTGCTGTCTCCCAGCCTCGGGGGTTTCGCGCACCCCTAATGCAAGGAGATGGCATCAGCTGAGATCTCCCAGCTATATATATGGCATGGCAGGAGGTGCGATTGTGTGGATCATGCATTAGATCTCATTGTGCCTTACCTGCATGTGTAGAGGGGCCCTCAGCAACAGGGCTCTGAAAAAGATATGAACAATGTATAGTACCCATTAGTGTGAGTCTCATCAAATAGTGGATATGGAATGAGAAGCAATCATGGGTCTCTTATTAAATTGGGCAGTACTGATGAGAAACGCATAATGTTGTGTAGAGGGAGAAGTAGTGGTTAGTTGACCGTAATGGTGGCTTGAAACATGTAGTTGACACTACATGTTGATAGACTGTGTCTAAATGCCTATTACTTGCGTTTGTCCTTCAGGTGACCCAGTTGACACTGATTACACAGCTGTGGGATGTGCAATTACAACTATCTCTTCCAACCTAACGGAGATGTCCAAAGGTGTGAAACTGCTTGCTGCCCTTATGGATGATGAAGTTGGAAGTGGGGAGGACCTCTTGAAAGCTGCTCGAACTCTGGCTGGTGCTGTCTCAGACCTGCTGAAAGCTGTGCAGCCCACTTCAGGAGAAGTAAGACTAGGGAAACTCTGAACTTTCCCATGCTTCTTGACTGAGGAGTAAGCTCAGTTAAACGATCTTTATATTAAGTTGGCTGTTCTCAGAGCTGTCTGCTTCACGGTTCATCCAGGAACCTCTCCTGACTATTACTTTTGTCTCCTACACCTTACCTCTGACTTCATGTCTTTTAAGTGCTGCAGCCAGTGATCTTAGAACAATCAATATTGTATGCAGCTCGAAGTAACCAGAAAAAAAATCTTGCTACTTAGAGCTGAAATAATGTGATATAGTATTAACTGGGTCATTGCAGGACCCCTGGCACGGCTTTATGAGCACTCGTGGTGCTCTGGTGTGGTGCCAGAGGACTGGAAGAGGGCCAACGTGGTTCCCATCTTCAAAAAGGGTAAGAAGGAGGACCTGGGAAACTATAGGCCAGGCAGTCTTACCTCGATCCTTGGCAAGCTGTTTGAGAAAATTATTCTGGCACACATCCACGAGGGGCCAGCAGGGGATTTCATGCTTAGGGGCAACCAACACGGGTTCATCAGTGGCAGGTCCTGTCAGACCAACCCGGTGGCCTTCTATGATCAGATCACCAAATCATTAGATGCAGGGGTAGCAGTGGACATAGCCTTCCTGCACTTTCAGAAGGCCTTTGACACTGTCTCTCACCCCGTTCTCATTAAGAAACTGGGGGACTGTGGTGTCAACACCTACACAGTCAAATGGGTCGCCAACTGGCTGGAGGGCCGCACCAGAGAGTGGTGGTGAATGGGTCTTTTTCAGCCTGGAGGGATGTGGGCAGTGGGGTCCCCCAGGGCTCAGTCCTCGGGCCCACGCTGTTCAACATCTTCATCAGTGACTTGGATGAGGGGGTAAAAAGCACCCTGTTCAAGTTTGCTGATGACACTAAGATGTGGGGGGATGTGGGCACGCTAGAAGGGAGGAATAGGCTGCAATCGGACCTAGACAGGTTACAGGGGTGGGCGGATGAGAACAGGATGGGATTCAACACAGACAAGTGCAAAGTGATGCACCTGGGGAGGAACAACCAGCACCATACCTACAGGCTGGGGAACTCCCTTCTGGTCAGTACAGAGGCGGAAAAGGATCTTGGAGTCATCATTGACTCCAAGATGAACATGGGTCGGCAGTGTGGGGATGCAGTCAGGAAGGCCAACCGCACCTTGTCATGCATCCACAGATGCATCTCGAGCAGGTCCAAGGCAGTGATCCTCCCCCTCTATGCAGCACTGGTCAGGTGTGGTGCTGGCTCCTACCCTGGGGCTCTTTAAGAGGAGGCTAGATGTACACCTTGCTGGGGTCATTTGACCCCAGTACTCTTTTCTGCCATTGCAGGGGGTCGGACTTGATGATCTCAGGTCCCTTCCGACCCTAGAAACTATGAAACTACACTAATTGTGTATAAAACTTGGACCAATGTATATTATTGTTGGATCTAAAGTCAGGCTAGATAACATCCATTGTTCCTGTTTCCTATTCATTGCTTCTTCTTACTTTATTCCTTTTTTAATTAAAAATTGAAGCAACTTGAATGTAATCCAATATAGCATTCTCTTCTGGTGGGAAATCTTGAAAAATATTTGGTTTCTTTTCTAACTGCAAGAGTAAATTACAGCATACTGGGAAATTAAGAACTGCCAGTATCTAATTAGACAAAATATCTAATTTGAACATTATAGTGTTGTGTAGTCACAGGAAACTAATCTTTCTATCAACATTTTAAGGAAATAAAAATTCTGTTGTCCAAGAGGAAACCAGGGTTACATCTCCCTAGTTCTTAGTTTATGGAAAAACCTCAGTAGAGATTTCAGTGGTGTTACCCTGTTTACAGTAATGTGCTTAAGTGCTTTTAAAGAATCCCAAAATTATAGAAAAGTTTTTCTTTGTATAAACCAGCTTATTTTGTATCCATTTGATATTTTTCTAGCCTCGCCAGACAGTTTTGACAGCAGCTGGAAGCATCGGGCAAGCCAGTGGGGAGCTCCTGAGACAGATTGGAGAGAATGAAACTGATGAAAGATTCCAGGTTAGAACATTTGAACTCTCAGTGCCAGAGCTCTGCACACAACCCAGTGGAGCATGATACTGTATATAAAGTTGTTACAGTGTCCTAAGTCCACATGCAAATTTTGTTTTATTTGCTTTCTATAATTTTGTTCAAAACATAAACTAATCCAAGCCTTTTTTTATTTAAAAGTTCAGTTTTCTTTTATTTCTGTCATCCCTATTTTCTCTGGGTGAGGGCCATAGCTCACTTTTCAAAACCAGGGTGTTTGAATGGGTTTCAGGTAGGAGGATCAGAATTTTGGATGACTGCTAAACTGAAATGCAAAACTTTTATGGCTTTGCCATAACTTCTTTTATCTTCTCATCAAGATGCAGCTTGCCCATGGGGTGCACACAGCATGGTGCACGTCTGGAGCTACTACAAAAAATAGGACTTAAATCAGTGTCAAGCTCACTTGTTTTAGATGGGATTGAAGACCCCAGCTATTATTAAGGCTGTCTCTTGTTTCCATTTATAACAGCGTTTTTTCCATTGCTTATTAATTTGTCAAACTTTACTACTTTACTGGAAATTTTTGGGAGGGAATGAGGGGAGAAGAGCTACTGCTTTAAAAAGTTGTTATTATCCCCAGCTTAGGGAAGGGACCACTGGTATACCAATGGAAGTGGGGTGGAAGGACCCCAGGTGCTGGCCTGGTGGGATGCCCGGCTGGAGAGGCCACGATGCCTCCTGTGTTTGACCCGCCTGCCTGTATGTTTCTTTACCTGTTCCAGCTAGAAATTCTGGCCACTGCCCCTCCCCCAGCGTCCAGTGTGCCGCAATGTTAATTTCCCCACGGAAGTGCTTTGGGGTGGGAGGGGGATTCCTGTACCCTGCTCAGATCGTCCCTGAAGGACACAATGCAGGCATTGGCCTCTGGGTGCCAGAGACCCACGGTACACCATTGGAAAGGACTTGAAATTTGGCAGGAGGTGCCCATGTCAAGGATATGTATGTGTCTTTTACCATTTTCATCTAATTCTACTCATAATTGGGCAAAATACAGCTTTAAAAAAATCCTGATCTGCACATGCTCGTTATAGGCCAGCTACAGCTTCTCAGCAAAAAAAAACAAAAACCCTGCAGATGGCAACCACACTAAGCATACTGCAGTCTGGGTTTGAGCAGGACTTTCCCTGCAATTGCAGCTCTTGGCCACTGCCAGCTATGTCAGTACCACAGCTGAGAGCTCTGTAGCTTTACTGCTGTTTTATCTGGGCAGGGTAGAAGAGGAAGCTGCTTGGTTTGAATACGAAGGGGACAAGAGCTGGACCTATATTGGGAGCATAATTGTATTTGGACAAGGAGTATGACTGGACTGGAAAGATAAGGAACCTGAGACTGGCTGAGCAAAGGAAGTGGAACTGACGGTCAATGAAAGGAGCGGAAAGTAGACGAGTTAGAAATTGGCTGAGGACAAATTTATGGTTCCTCTGGGAACATCAGTTGGGCAGAGTATTGAGACCTGGTCTGAGCATTGCACAGATGACTGCAGACCCAAAGATAGCAAAATTGTCAGTCGAGATGCTGTGCTTCAATTGCCCCTGAGAAATTTTAGTTTTAAGTCTTAAACGTTTCATATTTGCATATAGTAGGAGAAACTGAACAGACGGGCAGCAAGGCTGAGAACCATTGTGGTGGGGAGAAAGAGGGTGCAGGAGAAAGTGGGAATGCTGTGATGCTGCCCAGGACTTGATAAGAACGTTGAAGGGGAGCCAGTGGTGGGAAGATTTAAGGGGAGAAGGGCGGGGGGAGGGGGAGGTGCAGCGCATGCATCAGTTGATGATAACTGAGCTTTTCAATCTCCCTCTCCCTGCCTGCAAACCAGCCAGAGGACCAATATAACCACAGTGTTATCAGCCCATCAAAAAATAAAAGGCTCTTTAGTTCAAGCTCTTCTTAAACAGCTTTTTCCAAGGAAGGAATGGAGGACATTACCAGCTGCCCTGTTGATTAGCTTCAAAAAGCCCTAAGCTGACACTATTCTGTCTGTCTGTCCCAGACTGACTAAACTTGAACCAGGTAGGCATCTGGGACAGATATTGTATAAACCAGTTTGACCCAAATCAGTTAAGTCTGATTCAACAGTACATTCAACCAGGTTTATTTCAAACCAGTTTCAGCCATTTTGAAACTGGTTTATATGTACTGAATTTATGTTCAGTTACATGTTTAAACCAGTTTCTGATCACTTAAACCAGTTATTGTGTAATGTCTGTCCCTAGCCATAATGAATAGTTGAATGAGGCAAGGATCCTGCTGAAAAATAGTTTGTTATTGATTAATTGAAGATTATGTCATAAGTAGTGTTCCGCATTTTCAGTTTTTATTTTTAAAAAAAAAAATTCCGTGAATTTTTCAGAGCTTATCTTCCAAACATAAAAAACAGGTTGAAATCAGGATAAAAGGAAAAAAAGAAAAAAAATCGGTTTAAATCAGGGAAAATAATAAATTTGTAGGGGGAAGGGGGCCTGAGCGTGCACATGCATGTGCACATGCACTCCCCCACGGAAAGTCTATGGGGAGGAGGGGCGGGGGGAGGAAACTCACCACCCCCCCAGCCCAGCACTGGCCCCAGCTGCCTCCCCAAACTGGCCCCAACCCCAGCCCCACACCACTTAGGGGGGCTGGGATGGGGCCAGCCTCAGTTACGCCACCAGGCCGGAGGGGGCAGAGCTCCTGGGACCCTGCACCCGCCTCACCAGGCACTGCCCAGCTCTGTGTGTGTGTGTGTGTGTGTGTGTGTGTGTGTGTGTGTGTGTGTGTGTGTACGCACGTGCGCTCACATGAGCGCTTAATTGAAAAAATCTCTTTTTTATCAGATTTGATCTCTGTGTAGAGTCTGCAAGTATAAAACTTTGGAAAAACTGATGTGAATGAAATTATTCTTGTAACAAGCATGATCTCTTTAAGAAGATTATCATTTTCAGTTAATAAAATAGGCTGCCTGTGTGGATTTATACTGTAATAGCCATTAGCATTTTAAAACCACGGCCTTGAAATGTTATGTAGAAGTTAAATGTTATATAGAAGCATACCTGGATTTTTTTTCTTGGTGCCAAGAGCTGATCTGCCTGAGAACCAAAGGGAAATAATTTACAGCAGTAGATAGGTCTCCAGAGTGTGCCGTTTTCAGGACATATGCCAAGAGAACTTAAAGGCCAGTTAAAACACTTTATACAGCAATAAAGCCGTCTGCAAGTGTGGACAGTTCTAGCTTGTCCCCTAATGTATATTTTAGCCCTCTGCATTCATGTAGTCAAATATTGCAGCTATTTTTGAGAGTTGGGAAGAAGAAACAGGGACATTTTTCTGGCCTTCTAGTTTTTTTTAGAGGGCTTTTTCTTTTTAACCATAACTTTGAGACTTAAGCACTTTTACTTTATTCCCCAATTAAATTCAGTGTACAAATGGCATAGTATCTTTTTGTATAAAATTGAGATTGTTTTAATACTAATTGTTTACACGGTTCACTATGGCTGTATAAACGCCATAGTTTTGGACCTGTAGGCAGCAGTTCTGTTAGTGCATTGATGTAGCAGGTTAAAGTTTCTCTTTCAGCACCTGCCCACTTAGTATGCTTGTTAGTTAGTCACACTCACATACTGTCTGTTAGAGCATGTTGCTAAACAAAAGAATATTGTGACTTGGAAGTTCTTCATCCCACTAAAACAATGAAGCATACTGAATGCAATTTCTTAAGTAGGAAACTGGGGAAAAAAGTCTTCTGAAGTATAGCATTGCAAGTATTAAACCAGCTGGGCCTACCTGCAACTCATGGAAGGCAGGGCCACGCTAATCATGTGCACTAATCTTAGGGGGTGACAGAGGGATTCTGGGTGAACTGTTTGGGGCCGTTTGGTGATGTTTGCCAGGCATTTAAGACTGGTGAAGAAACAAAAATAATTGAAAACTGAGAAAAAAAAAGGCACAGCTCTGCTATGAGAGTGAAGAAGTCACCAAAATGTTTGCAGTGTAGTGACTCACCATGACCAAGAGTAAGTGGTGAAGGGAATTGTGCTTAATGGGCAGTACCGTACATCTTATTCAGATGGACTGTATTAACCTATTCATAGTTGGTTTCTATTGCTGAGCTCATGCATTTTTTGGCAGCAGTTTAGAGATAGGCTTTTTTCCCCATGGCAAGTGGGAGAAAAAACCTTGTCTTGTATTCAAATTAATATGGTACTTGGGATTTAGTATAGTGGAAGAAACTGAGCTACAGTTTTTGGTTGAAGTCTTCATCCTTCCCTTGGGTACTAGATGTAACTACTCTGTACCACTTAACCAGTAAATAGGTAGTTTTGAGCAGGTATGCCTAGTAGTTAACTGTGTATTCTTTGAGTAATATAGTCCTGTGTGTTAAAATTGAGAATGCAGCTCTTAAATAACATTTCAATATATTTTGTTCTTATGTTGTATTTTTTCACCATAAATCTAACCACTTCCAAATGGCAATTTGATGACTTAGTTCAGTAATCTCTTACAGGCCATAAAGCCATATGTCCCCCTGTCCCTGCTTCCCCCATCACCTCCCCTGTCCCAGCCTGTCCTCTTGTAAAGAGTAGAACTTTTTTGGATAATAGCAATGTTTCATTAATTGTCTGTCACAGTTTGACTTTGTAAATGAGAGCTGCTTTAAGTCATCTTAAAATCAGGACATTTGAGTTTAATGTTAACTAATCCAAATATCAGTGGCAATGATTTGTTTTACCCAAAACCAATTTTACCCTTTCTTTTGCTAGGATGTACTGATGAGTCTTGCCAAAGCTGTTGCAAATGCTGCTGCCATGTTGGTACTGAAAGCTAAGAATGTGGCTCAAGTTGCCGAGGATACAGTCCTGCAGAACAGGGTTATTGCTGCTGCCACACAATGTGCACTCTCCACTTCTCAGCTTGTGGCTTGTGCCAAGGTAAGTTTAACAATGTTAATGAAGGTTGGGCAGGGAAGGGACAGCCATTACAGTGCATTCCCCACAGTGTGTTCCCAGTCCTATTGCTTTCTCCTAATACTCCAAATGCAATGCTAAAATCATGGAATCATAGAAGTAGGGTCGGGAGGGACCCTGTAGATCTTCAAGTCTGACTGCCTGCCTGGGCAGGAGAAAAAACTGGGCTCAAATGATCCCAGGTAGGTAGGCATCAAGCCTCCTCTTAAAGACCCCCAGGGTAGGAGCCAGTTCCCTCTTGGTGAATACCTAGGGTGATAGGCAGACAAGGTTCTTTGGGTGAATCGGATATCTTTTATTAGACCAACTTGAATAGTTGGAAAACAATTATTAAGCAAGCTTAATAGGGTGATAGGGCATTTATACACATACATTTGCTCCAACATGCTGGAAATCCAGTGCGTCAGAGCAGACTCGATTGAGTTTGCTAAGCACGCCAGCTGGTGCACCCTGCTCTGTTGCATACATTTGTATAAATGGCGAAATGCACATCAGTGCTAAGAAAGCGGTGGCAATGTGCTTTGAAACTAAAACACCTTCAATGTGTTTTAGTTCAAAAGTGCACTGCCACCATTTTCTCGGTGCAGAAACACATTTAGCTGTTTATACAAATGCATGTGACACAGTGCCAGGCCCTATTAAAAGCACTCAGCACTGCATCACATGCATGTGTGCACACACCAAATAGAGCTTTTGCCAGAAGATGAAGCTCTGCCCAGATAGCCTGAGTTTCACCCTCAGAATAGCTAAGGAACTCAATACTCTCTTCACCCCCATTTATCACTGCTACTTGTGAGCATTGCACAATACAGCACACTATGGCAGTGATTAAAAGGACTGTTAGGGTACATCCAGAACAACATTTACATGTGGTTTGTGGCACCTCAAAGCTGTTCTTGGTTTGTGGCACCTCACCGCAGCACACGTGCACATGTTTGTTTCAATGCTAATTTGACATGGGACGATCGTGGTCACAAAAAAATAGCAGTATGGTGCACATGGTAGCAGCGCACACCACCAGAAACAGAGCCTGGCTGTCCTGGCTTGCCAGAAAGGTTCCATTCAGCCATATCAGCACTGCTGCTGCCCCAGGCTGCTGGCCCCACCTTCCCTACCCCACCCAGGACCATTTGGCATGTGCCAGAGTACATGTGCAGGAGCATGCCCTGGGACATGAAGCAGCAGCACAAATATGTGCTGCCGCTATTTGTGCCACAGCAAACACATGGCCTTATATGTGCACACTCAGCTGGACTGTTCTTAGTGTCTTCTTTCATTTATATTCCCCTTTTGCAGAATCTCCCAGTAGGTGGGATCACTAGTGCAGAGCTTCTGAACCAGTGGTCATGGCACTTCTGAGTAGGCTCATAAGCCACATTAAAATGCATTTATGATATGTACATGGTTCAGGTTAACAGGTATTGTTTACATAAATGTATTTCTAGTTTTTGTGTTTCTAATTTTCTAATTTTTGTATTTAAAAAATAAAACTGTAAAAAAAACAAACAAAAAAACCCCAAAAAACCCCAAAATCCAGTTGCATCCATCAGCTCAAGCTGGAATTGGGTTGCAAGACTGGGAATTACTGCTCTAATGTATTGGTATGATAATGATTTCTAATTAATCTGTTTCTAGTTTGATTACTAGTTAGGTAACTGCACATCAAAAGTCAGTTTAGAGAATATGAAATGCTGCCATCGTTCCTCAGGAAAAATGCTTGAGATTTACTGCTGTTGATGAAAATATGCTGAGAAACACGGCTTGCCTGTGAAACTGTGTGAAATGCTCATCAAAGCCTATATCCAAGATGTATTCACCTGAAATTTTTCATTAAATTGAAATTCAAGCCAAGTTTGTGGTCAGAGACTTAAGCGTATCTGGCCAAATTTATGGTTCCTGTGGGAACATCATTTGGGCTGAGTACTGAGACATGATCTGGGCATTGCATAGATGAGTGCAGACCCAAACAAAGTACATCTGCAATGGTGCTGCTATGCTCCACTTGCCCCTGGGAAATTTTAGTTTTAAATCTTAAATGTTTCGTATTTGTATATTCTGAGTACCTGTTTTGACATCAGCAGGTTTGGCTTCCTTAGGGTTAATTGCAGCTGGAAAATGAGTATCCAGCTATTGTAAAACATCCAAGAGGATTATAATAAAATGAAAAACCAATTCTTGTATTAAATTTTCAATATTTTCTACTTTATTGCTTTGGTTTCAGGGGCCTTCTGTAGCAAATAAGTATGAGCTGTCATTAATTAGACTTAATGTTCTTACTGCTTCTGAATTTATTTATGGAGGCATGAGGCACTCCATGGCACCTTTTTTTTCTGCTGGGGAAATTACACGCGCAGTTTACTCCCTTTGCCAGTAGCTTACTTGAGATGCCTAAATTGTATTATCTGGCGCTTTATTAGTGGACATTCATTGGTTGCTTATCTTGTCATTTTGTCTTGTACTTCCTGGCATACTATTTTGAATGTTTTCATCCAAGAGTTGTTCTTGGCTCTATCAAAATAATGACTGGCATTAGGAGACTTTCCAATGCCAGTTTCAATTAAAACATCCATATAAGATGGCAGTTAATATATGGTAGTAATCGTTCTCCATATGAAATTCTAAGATATAGGGTTGTTCAGAATAAGTATGCTATCTTGCAAGACTTTGGGACCCACCTGTCCTTCAGAACCATCCTCCCTGTTTCTCTATTTGTTCTGTTGTCCAAATAAATATTGACAGAAAAGAGGCTAGGGCATTTTTAACTCCTTTATGGCCAGAGTGAACAATATTAATTACTCAGCTTTGGTTGCTTTTTCTTATAAAAGCAGATAGCTGTACATCTTCTACTATGGTGGGCCATTGTCAGGGAGTGCAAATCTAATGACAGCTTCTATGTATCTGGATTCCCATGTGCTGAACTGAAATACACTACACATAATCTGCTACTAATAGAAACAACTACCTTGAACATACACAGAGTTGGTTCAGTATGATAAACTCATTGTAGCTCACGTGGTATAGTGACCCAAGCATATTTTCCATAGGAGAATGGTACGTAAAATACACTATCTTGAGCACCGAGGAGATGAATGTGTCACTGGTTACTTGGTAACTTTCTGCCTATTAAACCTTTTCTTAAAACTTGTGTTCTCTTGTAACGTAGGTTGTGAGTCCCACCATCAGCTCCCCTGTGTGCCAGGAACAACTGATTGAGGCTGGGAAACTGGTGGATCGTTCAGTGGAGAATTGTGTCAGAGCCTGCCAGGCTGCCACAGATGACTCTGAGTTGCTGAAGCAGGTCAGCGCAGCAGCCAATGTAGTCAGCCAGGCCCTGAATGACCTCTTGCAGCATGTCCGCCAGTTTGCCAGCAGGGGAGAACCCATTGGACGCTATGACCAGGCAACAGATACCATCATGTGTGTGACTGAAAGTATCTTCAGTTCAATGGGAGATGCTGGTGAGCTGCTTTACCTTCATTCTGTTTCTTTTGGGATAGTTTGACTCAGGTGTCCTCCTGAGAAGACATATATGCATGTTAAGTAATGCAAGTCAGAAATTCTTCTTAAGGTGTATGATAGTGCCTCCTTATCAGCTGTTCAAACAAAAATATAAAATAGACAAAACACCCATAAGTACATGTTTAGGGGTTTTCTAAGTGACAGAACGGTTACGTAGAGGGCTCTGCTGGCATAGCTAATATCAGGCCTGATGAAACGAAACATATGATGGGCCAGTTAAGGGAGGGTCTGGCTGAATTGAGCTACTCCACATTATGAGGATATATAGTAGTTGTATATCTCTAAATCTAACAACAGCCTACTATTAAACAATAAGTTAGCTATTTTAGTCTTTACCAGTGCTATGTTCCCTAAAATGTATTTACCTGCCTATAGCCCAGGGCAAGAATTTTGTTTCTATTGTATACTTGATTTTTATGACATTTTAACCCTTTACATTGTGTGTTTTTCAAATTGTGAGCTTTTTTGAAAGATCATGGCCCATGAAACCATCTAGGTCTGGAGACCTAACGTTTGATAGTGTAATGAACTTAACAATGCTCTCTGTTTACAGAAATATAAAATAAATTAGTTGAAACAAAAGTATTCTAAGTAAAGAGCCTTATAAGGTGTCTTAATATAATTAAAAGGAAAGCATCAATTTGAAATCTAGCTGGCTAATAAAAGGATTAAAACAGCTTAATATTTGAAGCACAGGACTCTTATTCCATATGAAAGTTTGTGGTTCTGGACTCATGTTTACCTGGTTTTTTTCCCCTTCTGTTTGTGTAATATATTCACACAAACTGAGGCAACTGAAAATATTTCATTACACTATGACTGTTTTATGGTCATTGTTATATGCACTGTGTGAAATCAGTAATCTTTCCCCCATTATAGTCATAGTGATATTAGGTGTAAGAATGACATCAGTATTTCGGAGGTTTGAGTTTTTTCTAGACCTAGTTCTATCAATCGTGTTATACTTGGATATTAAAAAAAGTGTGAATAAGGTAGGTTTGGCAAATTTGGTGGCTTCAATGTAAGGAAGAAAGTTCTTGATTAAAGTTGATGAGTGATGGGGTGTTTGCTGAGATGATATCAAGAATCGCAAAAATATTGATTACTAAGCACTCCAATCCTCAAATTGGGAACTGCACTACAGTGTTCTAATTCTTTAATTGAGCACCCTGCAAAAGAAACTAAGATGCGTCAACCAAAATGTTCTTTCTTGTATGTATATACCATGTGTATGAATTATCTGTGTGTAAACTATTTTGTATCTGGCATTTTGACTCGTAGTCCATATCACTACAGTCAAGCCATCAGGTAGTGTTAATATTGACAGCCATGTGATTGTGGAGCTTTGCTAAGTTTTTCAGTATAGAATACTGAGACCCAAACAGCTTGAGGTGTTCATCAGCTTCGTAATGACGGCTTGTTGAACTCTTGATCCAATGGGCAAACTTCTAAGTGTTTGGGTTAGCAAAAAAGTTGCGTCTTGTAATTATTCAAATAATAGATAAGTATTTTTGTTCTTCCTTTGATTTTCGCTCTTTCCTTTGATGATATTACAGCAAGGCTGTAATGGCTGTAAAAATGGCTTATGTCAAATGCAATGTCAGCCACCCTGCTTACTGTGTTAGGTTTTTACTACAAAAATGACAAATTAGGAAACATCTGTACAGGTTTCTAGGAAGTCCTGTATTCAGTCAACTGTTCTTGATGTGGCATGGGGTAGGGGGAATAGGCTAAGAAGTACTTGTTTATAAACTTTGTTAACTTCCCACAGTATCACAGATACCTGTATTGCTGTGTGGGAAGTATTGGAATGTCTTTTTGCATGTCAAAGCTATTTTGAACCACATACAGTTGAGACCCCTTAAATGCCACTTTGCCTTTGAACTAAACTCTTGCTGCCTACTTGGATAACCTTTGGTGGGGAAAAAAGGCTGAACAGTTAATTGCAAAGCTATGATGGATTCAGTTTGAGTTAGGTGAAGTAGCAGTTATACATGTAAAGTGAATTTGTTCTAAAAATGGTTGATGGACTTCAGAAACACATCTGTGCTTGACCATGGTAAATAAGTAAGCTTAATGTATTAATGTGACTTACAAATGTATACCCTTTTTCAAAATGAAACCTTAAATTTTAAATGAATGGATGCTGAGTTACTTCTTCCTGAAATATTCAATTATTCTATTCAGGTCTATTCAGGGAGAAGCAAGAAAGCCAATTATTTTCCATACCCTGTATTTCTTATTACTTCCTTGATTAGTTCTGTTGTTATCCAACTGCAGAGGTTTCTTTCTAAATCTTCTAAGCCAGGGATGCTCAACCTTTGTCCTGTGGGCTGAATGCAACCCACAGAGCCATCACATCTGACCCATGGGGCTCCCCATGGTGCAGGAAATTTGATGGTGCGGAAACAGTGGCCACTAATACAGTCACTCCCCACCCCACCAGATTCCCAAACCCTACACTGCCAGTCACAGCTGGGTCATGCCCCCTCCCCTGCATCTAGGTTGGGGCTTTTCCCCCTGTGGGGCTGTTTGGGGACCAGCCATTCCCCTTCCCTCTGCAGGGCCAAGCTGTCACCCCCTTCCCACACTGTCCTGGGTTCAGGCCAGTTCCCCCCATGGGGCCAAGCCACACTCCCTTTCTCTATAGAGCCAGGCCATGCACCCTCCTCCCGCAAGGGGGTTGGAACTGGGCCACCCACTCTTATGGGCCCTCTGGGGCTGGGTTGCTGCTGGACTGACCCCCACCATCCTCCACATTGCCAGTTAGTGCCCACCACACCCACACCAGTGCCGTATTGGGGAAGGGGTTGAGCACCACTGTCCTAAGCAATGAACCGTTATCTTATGCACTCTCTCATTTAAAAAAAAACAAAAAACAGGACATTGGTTTTTATTATTTTCTCTTCTTTTGGGGTGGTCTTTGAAACTGAAATTGAGACAGAAGGCAGAAGGATATTAACTTGCCATGCTAATATCGTAGGGGAAATGGTGCGACAGGCCAGGGTCCTCGCTCAAGCTACTTCTGATCTTGTCAATGCCATGCGGTCAGATGCTGAAGCTGAGATTGACATGGACAACTCCAAGAAACTTCTAGCTGCAGCTAAACTTCTGGCAGATTCTACAGCCCGCATGGTGGAAGCTGCAAAGGTACATACCAGGAAACAGTGAACTGAAGAACCCAAAAAGCACTAAATATTAACCTAATTTTTTCATAACTGTATTAACCTGAGTAGTGTTTTTGCCTTATTGCTCTTCTGTAAATATAAATTGTTACGTAGCAAAGCCAGAACTGATCAGCTTATAACTACTTATTTTTCATTTGACAACTTAGTTGGGAACTTATAATAAAAGTTCAGTACAATCAGATTTTAGTTCATCATTTATTCAGATTCCTAAACTATTCTCATGTTTATCGGTGGCATCTCAGATGTGAATGCCATTGATTTACCTATCTATATGTGTTCCTACCTTAAATAGGAACTGTCAAATTTAAGTCCTGCTTCTATAATTTGAGAATCAGATTATAACTCTTGTTAAACTGGAAATGTAAAAGTTAACTTTAAACAGTATATTTATATAAACACTATATCATTTTAGAGAAAATTGTAAGCAATTTACAAAACAGTAATTTCCCAGTCTACATGGAGTTTTAACCTGAAATTATCCAACAGAAGTAAACATTTCCCAGAAGTCAAATATTCTACATTGACAGCGTGTGGGGGAGGAATAATGGAAGTAAGTTGGCTCACTGCTGTAGGTGATGAACCCAAGTATTCCTGTCTTTTTCACAGTGTTCAACTTGTTAAGCAATAGATAACACCAGTGATACATTTTCTACCTAAAATGTGTCTATATTTAAACTATCTTTAATTCATATTAAAGTAAAGCAATTAAATAGCAAACATAGACTGATCTGATAGAGCTTGATAGAAATTTAAACCGTAGTGCCTTTAAAATCTATATGTGAGCCTATTCTGAATATTTATTTATTTTTTTTAACCTCTTTATAGGGAGCTGCAGCAAATCCTGAAAATGAAGATCAACAGCAGAGACTGAGAGAAGCAGCAGAGGGGCTGCGAGTTGCAACAAATGCAGCTGCCCAGAATGCCATCAAGAAGAAAATTGTCAACAGATTGGAGGTCAGACTTAAGCTCTATTGTGTACTCTGTTTTGCTCATTTTTTTCAGCAAGCACTTTTTTAAGCAGGCATTCTGGGGCTGCAGTGTGTGAGAAGAACTGGAGAACACGTCCTTGTGGTTGTCTGTGAATGCAGGGAACTGGATGTGATGGCCTAAAAAGGTGCTTACAGTCCATTGCAAAGAAAAATCAGTATTTCTGGGTGCTTTTCAGCTATTAAAAATGCCTACAATAGATAAAATATGAAGTTGAGCATAACAAATGAGCTACAGTTGGCTCATACAATGTGAAAGTTCTCTTCCAGAAATTTGAGGGCATGAGTATATATACATGCGTCTTTCTTCCAATAACAGGCAGCAGCTTAGCTGTCAGAGACAAACAGGTTAGAGATCTGTCAAAAGGAGACTTCTATATTGACATTTAATTCAGACAGAATTTGGTGAGGTGACCGACCATTAGGTTAAGTATAGTAGACGCAAAACCAAAAATGAAAATACTACATAGTAGCCAGTGGTACTGCAAAGGAGAAAAGGCAGTTTGCTGTACATTTAAGATAATTTCAGCATTCTCTGGTATGTTAGATAAGTCATTATTTCCAAATTTAATGGAGAACAAATTGATAAAGAGCCTCCTCCGTCTCCTTATTTCAATTATGTTTTTACAGTAACCCAAAAATGTTTCAGTGCTTTGTGATGAAACCAACAGGAAGATCTTAGCAGGTAGCCATCTTCTGAAAGCGTACGGTATTGAAACCGTTGTATCAATGTAAAACAAGAGAATCTTGAGTAATTCATTCTGACGCCACATTGCATTCCCAAATGTGTAGCTACAGCATAAGAAACTCTTGTAGAAACTAAGGTTTTGTTTTGCTCTAAAAACATTTTATTGATGTACTAATAAGGGAAATCTGTGCTAGTAACAGTCAAGGGTGAACCAATAAGCTTTTATCTCTGGAATGAATGTCTTTAATTTGTGGGTTGATTAGAGAATGGTGTTGAGAATAATGTGCTGTATTGGAATGTACTTGGCAAGCTGCTGTATTTTGTTTTTGAGAGAGACACACACATTAGATGTTTGAATTCTGGCCCTTCCTGAATATTTTAGACCCACCTGAACTGATCTATTCATTCTGTCCTCATGATCACCACCTTAGGTTTCCTACCTTTTGGCCCTGATCAGCTTCAGTAAATTTGGGTCTTTGCTCCTGTGAAGAAGTCTGTTTAAAGTATACTCAGGATATTGTTCTTAGGGCTGCTGATCTAGCACAGTGGGTTACTGCTTCTTGTTTCCTGATCCCTTCTAAATTTAACACACTGGAAGTGGCTGCACTCCATCAGGCTGATCTCTTTGTGACAGATGAATTTGCTTTTGCCAAGTCTTTATGACATTTAGCAAAATATTCAGAGGTCTAGTTGCAAATGACACATCTTCTAGGTTAAACTGGAGAGCTTGTTTACTACGTTGCATACAGTAGTTTAAAACTTTGAGGCAAATTCTCCTTCAAATCTGAAGCCAGTTGACCTTACCAGATTCCCTGATATATTTGATACATGATTGTTCTGTACTGAATGTAGTTGAATTCAAAGCCCTTGTAGTTAAATTTACATACAGAGCCAACCAAGTTTTTACTACTTCACCTGTACTTCAATTAAAATACTTTAGATGTGAGGGATGAGGCTTTTCTTAAAGGATTCCTGAAGTTGCACAGACAAGTGTAACTTACTTCTAATGCTTTAGATTATTGTGGTCTTTACATTTACATTCAGCAGCCTATCATTGTCATAGGATGTTTTAGGTATAGCTCTTTGGAATTTCAGGTAAGTTTTGTGATGAAAGACTAATCATGTGAAAAAGGAACCATTTCAAATCTTAATGGTGTCAGGTGGTTTATCATTTGTTATTAGCACGTTGAAGATTGATTGCAATGATTGTTTCAGTTTTCATCTTCAGTGAAAAATGACAATGAGTTCTGTACAGCAAAGTAAGTCAAGAAAAAGTAATGTCTAATTTAGTTCTGTTGTGAAATGCATTGCTATCCATCTTGACTGTTGCTTTCTATACATTACTCAAGTTTTATTCAGGAAAGTCTTTTAACCATTTGTTTTTATCCTCCAAAGATTGCAGCAAAACAAGCTGCCGCTGCTGCTACTCAGACAATTGCAGCTTCTCAGAATGCAGCTGTTTCCAACAAAAATACAGCAGCACACCAGCAACTTGTCCAGAGCTGCAAGGTAATATTTTGTGGTAGAAGAAACTAGCAGTTGCCAGATAATCTATAAACTGTGTCACTTTTTTTAATGAAGTTAACTCTGAGGAAGCTAAAATTAATCTCCTCTAATTTAGTCACTCCCTCCCTTTGGAGGGGGATATTTAAGATTTGTGTTATCTGATGCCAAAGCATCTGGTTGGATTTCTATAGCTGTACTAGCATTGTAGCTATCCATAAAAATCCTTTTATTTACTGCATGCAGTTAGTTAGCACCTGTTAACTGTAAGTTAGTACAGAGAACTTGGAAATATTCTGCTAAGCACCAGTTTGCCCTTTACAAATGCTCTGGCAATATTTGTGTAAAGACTTCCACAAGTACCTCTAACATATAAACCTCCCACAAATGCAGCTTCTTTCCTTGGGCATTTGCTGCAGAAAAAGCAGCAGTATACCCCGCCAACAGAACTTAACAGAGAATTTGGGCACAAAGCTGTTAGACTTGGAAGTTTAGCTGTATTACTAGAGCGTTACCTTATAGATTTCATAAACATTAGGGCTGGAAGGGACCCCGGAGGATCACTGAGTCTAGCCCCCCTGCCCAAGGGACAGAAAGTCAGCAGGGATCATAGGATCCCAGCAACACAAATATCCAAATGTCTCTTGAAGGTGTTCAAAGTAGGTGCTTGGACCACCTCTAGTGACAGTCTGTTCCAAACCTTGGGGGCTCGGACAGTAAAGAAATTCTTCCTTATGTCCAGCCTGAAACAGTCATAAAGGAGTTTGTGACCTTACAAGGATGTGGAGAAATAAAGGATCTTGTGGTCCCTTGAGGTGCTCTGGTGAACAGACATTCCCCCAGATCCTGGTGAGCACCCCGATAAACTTATAGGTAGCCACCAGATCACCCCTGAGCCTACGCTTTTCCAGGCTAAAGAGCCCCATAGCTCTCAGCCTCTCATCATAAGGTCGTTTTCCTGACCTCTGATAATGCGCATGGCTCTCCTCTGCACCCTCTCAAGCTTCTCCACATCCTTTTTTGTATTGTGGAGCCCAAAACTGGATGCAGTACTCCAGCTGTGGCCTCACCAAGGCTGAGTACGGAAGAATGATGTCCTGGGATTTGCTTGAGAAGCATCCATGGATGCAAGCCAGTGTTTTGCTCGCTTTACTGGCTGCAGCATCACATTGCAGGCTCTTGTTCATCTTGTGGTCAGTCCTGACCCCCAAGTCCTTCTCGTCCATAGTGCTAGTCAGCATAGCACTGCTGAGCCTATAGACATGCTGCAGGTTTTTCCTTCCAAGGTGGAGAACCTTGCATTTTTTGGTGTTCAACCCCATCAGGTTCTCGTCCACCCATTTCCTGAGCCTGTCAAGGTCAGCCTGGATCACCTTCCTATCCTCAGGTGTGGATGCTTTACCCCAGAGTTTAATGCCATTGGCAGACTTGGCCAGTCCGCTTCCAATGTCCAATGATATCAATGTCCACATCATTAACGAAGGTGTTGAATAGTGTTGGCCCAAGGACAGAGCCGTGAGGGACCCCACTGGTCACAGGGCACCACGATGATTGACTTCCGTCAACCACCACCCTCTGGGTCTGACCACAGAGCCAATTTCTCAGCCAGCGGATTGTGGTGAAGCCGAGGCCACAGTTGGCCAGTTTTGCCAAGGGGTGATCCTGGGATACCGGATCAAAGGCTTTTTTAAAGTCAAGATATATGAGATCAATCTCTTCTCCCTTTTCCAGGTGATAGGTCACCTGGTCATAAAAGGAAATAAGATTGGTCAAGCAAGACCTACCCGCAACAAACCCATGCTAGCTATCCCTCAGGATGCTGCCATTGGCCAGTCTGTTAAGAATATTCCTCCTTAGAGGTGGAGTCCTCCATCCTTTGTAGGTTTTTCTTTTTAGACACAGGAGGTCCACAAGTTCCCTGCAGAGCCAAGGGGGCTGCTGTCCCCTTTTGCTGCCTTTCCTCAGAGATGGGATAGACTTAGCTTGTGCATCCAGGATTGCTTCCTTGAGGAGCAACCACTTATCCTAAACTCCCCTCCCCCTGGGGCCATGGTCCCTTAGGGCCTCACTGACAAGCCTCCTGAGCTTGTCAAAGTCAGCTTTCCTGAAGTCGAGGACTTCTGTGTTGCTGACTGACTTGCCAGCTTTATGCCAGATGGTGAAGGTGATCAGCTCGTGGGCACTGTCATCGAGCTTCCCTTCGATCATTAGGTTGCTGATTAAGTTGTCCCCCATTGCCAGTACCAGGTCGAGCAGCGCTTTGCCTCTCATTGGCCTGTAGACTTCTTGTGTCAGATAGCTGTCATCCACGCACGAGAGGAAGCTTTGCGACTGCTCAGGTTTGGCTGAGCACTCTTCCCTTGAGATGTCTGGGTAGTTGAAGTCTCCCATGACAACCATGCACCGGGACCGTGCAGCCTTACCCAATTTCCTGGTGAACTCCTGGTCAAGGTCTTGATCCTGGGTAGGGGGTCTGTAGTAGACTCCCACCATTGTGTCCCCTGTGCCTTGTTCCCTATGGATTTTAACCCAGAGGGTCTCCAGTCGCCCACCCTGGGTGGCAGTGTTGGCTTGCAGGAATGCGTACCTTTCCTTGACGTAGAGAGCTACACCTCCACCCCTTTTGTCCACTCGATCTTTCCTGTACACAGTATAGCCATCTATACCTGTGGCCCGGTCATGGGTGGAGTCCTACCAGGTCTGCGATATCCCTATGACAAGTTCCTCCTGTTTATTCCCCAAGCTCCTGGCATTTGTGTACAGGCACACAAGTGTCCCTTTGCTCTTGCCCAGGCCAGCCAGTCTCCCAGGGGAGAGGGGTGGAGGCCGTATCTTTCCAGCGGCTCACTGCCTCTCTCACCAAAGAGCGGGCTGTGGTCATGGAAGCAAAAGCCTTCCTGATGACACCAGTGCTGCAGTCTTTGGTTCAGTACCTTGATCCTCCTTTCCCTCCTAGCCCGTAGCCTGAAATTGGGAGGATCAAGGAAAACACCACCTGCGTCCCCAACCCATTAAGCTCCGCTCCCAAATCCCTGTAGTGCTTCATGACCCAGCTAGGATTGCTCCGGGCCGTGTCATTTGTTCCCACATGGGTAAGGAGCAAAGGTAGCGGTCAGTGGGCCAGAGGAGCTTAGGGATCTTCTCCACAATGTCTCAGATACCGGCTCCCGGGAAGCAGCAGATTTCCTGGACGCAGGGGTCGGGGTGGCAGATTGTCCCCTCAGTCCCCCTCAGGATGGAGTCTCTCATGACAGACATTTTGCGTTTTGTCTTAGGAAGAGTGGGGGCGGTAGCTACAGTTGAGCCTGTGTTGCCTGCAGGAGCTGGCAGCTTAGCAGACTCTGCTGCAGCTGCAAGAGGTTCATACCTGTCGCAAACCTCCAGCAGGTGGGGACCTTGGTGCGGTGGGCCTTGGGGCCCCTGGCCACCTTGGTCCAGCCCTCTGGCTGGACAGAATGGGAGGTGCCTGGGCCCTCCCTTGTCCTGGAAGGTGACCGTGGTCTGCCCTCTGTCTCCAGGGGGTGAAGGGTCTGGCAGTAGGAGTCTATCTCCCACTCACCATCCCTGATGGCACACGGTCTCCGGACTGCGGCCTGGAGCTCCTCCAGCTGGTGCGCCAGAGACCGCAAAAGGCAGCAGACCCCACAAGGGAAGGTGGCCATGCTCCCAGACCCCAGAGCCTAAAAAAGTGTCAGGCAACCCCTGCAGCTGAGAGCCAGGGGCTCCATCTGGGTGGAGGCCTCTGAAGAGCCCGGGGGGGTGGGACCCGCAGACTGGGCTGGGCTATGTCCCTCCCACCACTGGCCCTGCTTACCTCCGGCAGTGCTGGGGGTCAGCGGAGTGCTTCACGGTTGCTGGGGGGGCCTTAGGTTGCAGGAGCGCGACGGGCTTGCACCCGTGCATCTCACACTGCTCCCGGGGCCAAACTGAGGTTTTTTTCCAGTTAGCAGACCCTTTTAAACTCCATGCATGCACAGTGGGCCCGCCACCGGCACTGTGCTACTCCCTGTCAAGGGGAGCCCTACCCAGGGGTTTGGGGGACCCTGATCTTCTGGAGAAGGACTGGTAAGTACCCTCTCCCCACTCTTCTCTCTCCCTGGGGTGCTGGGGCAAGTAGGAGCAGGGCGAGGCCCTCCTCAGCTCCACTCGGCTGCCCCGCAGCTGGGCTCTGTCCCTCCCACCACGGGCCCGGCTTACCTCCAGCAGTGCTGGGCATTGCCAGGGTGCTCTGCGGTTGCTGGGGGTTGCTCAGGGTGCAGGGGCACAATGGGCTTGCACCCGTGCATCTCACACCACTCCCAGGGCCTTAACATTGGTTCCCTGAGAAGAATTCTTCACAAGCAGTTTGTTGTATAAACTCTGACTGATTGGATCACCTTCCCAGTCTGTGTCCTTTATGAGAGCTGCCAAAGGACAATTGCTTTGGAGTAGGCAGGCATGAATAGTATAATGCTTAAGGTATAAGTACAAAGCTTCTGCAGCTTAATTAGTTCTTACCTCGTAAACTTTTAAGGTCATCATATTTTTACTGGAGAAAGAGAAGATGTTTGATGCTGGCCAGTGGAATTAGGTCCAAGAAAGTTCCTGTTCAGTGGCTAGTGCTGGTCAGCTGTACCCCCAAAGCACTGTGCAGCAGAAGTACAGATCTTCTACCACTAATAGTAATTAACGTTTATATCATGCACCTTTATCAAGAAGACCATGCTCATCACAGTACCTGTATGTTCACTGTGTGCAGACTATGCCAACAAACTTTTGTCCACCATATAGGACAGTGATATGCAGGTGAAATGTTTGAATCGATCTTGCGAGTGGAAGGAATTGTCGCGAGTGGCTGTCAACTCTTGCTTTTATATTGGGACTTGTTAGGTACTTAACTTCATGTCAAATTAGAGACTGACAATGGGGCTAAGATGCAAGAGACCTACACTGACATGTGTTCATACCTACTGTAATCTAGCCCATAAATGGCTTGAACAGAGTCACTTTTTATACACATCTGTAAAGGTCTGTGATCATCATAAATGTTGTGAAATTGGAAGGAGGTGACGTAATGATATTTCTGACTAGTATCCTTATGGCAGGGCACCTTCAGTGCCTGCCACTTTAAGGTTTGAGAGCAGCCTGCTGCTGACAGCTGGAATAACAACACCCAGCTGAGCTGCTGCTTGGAACATCTTGGAAGTAAGGGCAGGAGCTATGAGGGGTGGCAGGAGGCTCCTGGTCCTGGGTATGACTGAAAACTGCACCCTGCTGGGGAAGGATGGTCTGGTAGGACTACCTATGGCGGGGTAGTTCCCCAGAATTGCCAGGCCAGTTGCCTCCCTAGTGAAAGGCAGGTAAGAGCACCTTATAACCCCAGCCCTCACTACTCAGTGGGTTATTATGAGTGGGGACAGACAGTGGTGGTGGGGGAGGCAGGCACGCCTAGAGAGAGGCACTTGAACACAGGGCAGGGCATAAGGTCAGTGCCTCGTACAGTAGGGAAGCCAAGCGACCCAAAGGTGCTGCCCGTGCACCGACCAGCATGAGAGTAGGTAAGCCTAATGGCCCAGGGGGTTGCTCAAGTGGAGCAGGGCAGGTTGAGAGTGGCCCAGTGAGGGGTGCTGTGTAAGAGACCCTGTGAAAGGGGGCAGAGTGCATGAGTAGAATGGGAGAAGCCCAGCCAGGGGCAGAGCTAACCTGGCCTCAGGCCAGAGTTATGATCTACTTACGATGCCATCTGCAAGGCATGGGACAGAGTATAGGGGTGGTACAGAGCTATGCGCAATGCCCCCTGGCATCAGGGCATTAAAATGAGCAGTCTCCTGCATTTTACACCAGTTATCAAACAATAAGTTGTGGCAGGCAAGATTGGGTGGACTCTCCCACACAGACAGGTGGGTGGGCTGATGTTGAGACCCGGCCTTAACATGGTCCCCTGTCACATGATTTTAAAGTAGTTGGGGCTGGCCTTGTAATGAGCTAAAACCATTACTTCATGTATCCCCACACTATCTACGTGGTTCTCTTATTTGACTGACATGCTATTTTGTCCTTAAGTTCCTTTTCTGAACGAGCCTGTGAAATTAGCATGGTGATGTGTCATGTTATTCTTAATTTACTAACTAGTAGGCTGCAGGCAGCGTAGAGCTTAGATATGAACACAGAGACACCCTCAGATTTGTTTCATTGTAGGCTGTGATGCAGGTTATCTCATTGACAAGTACTTTAGTTTTACCTGCAGCTAGGAGCTTACTTTCTCCTTCTGAACAATGTTGTTTCAAGGCTTTTAGGGAAATAAAAGCCAAATTGAGTGCAAAATGACATATTCTTCTACTTGGAGAAACTGCAGAAATCAAGAATGCAACCACTAAGCAAATCAAAGCTTCTAGGAAAAAAGGCATTAAGACTTACCACTTCGCTATTAAGTGTATTACCTCTCGCACTCCTGCTCTTGAAAGAATGGTGAACAAATAAAAGAGCTTGAACATATCTGCAGAGGCAGAGTATATCAAAGAGATGTCTTGTAGGCTGATACATTCTCAATACAAATGCAGAAGCACTGTGATTGCGGTTCATTCTAATTTGGTCTTGACACTGATTTATTATGCAGCAAATAGGAAATTGAAAATCTGCTTCTGTACTTCAGGAAAAAAAATTAATACTTGAGGAAAGTATTCTAGAAAAATGTACAGAAGATGAGTCATAAGCACATGAGTTTATACTTGGACAGGAATATGAATAATATTTTAACGACATGCATGTTCAGAATATCACAACTATGCTTTAAACATTTATCAATCAAAGTCAAAGAAAAATAAGATGAGATACCAAAGTTTGAGAAACTGGAATTTCCTTGAAGGAAGAGAGATTCTTGAGATACTCAAGTTATTAACATGAGCAATTTGGAGTCTATAACAATAATTGTATTATGCAAATAAAAAAAATGTGTAATTAAAAATGTGTATCCTGACTATTTTTATAGAAAAGTTTTATCCGTGATATAGAATCTTCAAGCTAATCCATATAATTCTGTGGCAAGGCTGAATCCTCCATGTACTGTAAGAAATTTCCAGACTTGTACTCACTAAAATCTATAGAGACTAAAATGATTTATGGGAAATTTCGGTGGTATTATACTTGATAAAAACCATAGGTCTTTTCTCCAGCAATTTGAGGCTTGTTTGGTACTGCATTTGCTTAATTTCCCATTAAAACTTCCTTCCCTGTGAACCTCCTCCAGAACGTTGCTGACCACATTCCTCAGTTGGTACAGGGAGTGAGGGGGAGTCAAGCACAGGCAGAAGATCTCAGTGCTCAGCTTGCTCTGATAAATTCCAGCCAGAACTTCCTTCAGGTAAATAACATCAAATAAACTCTGCAGATTGTCTCAAGAGCATTTTCTGTCCTGGTTTTGAATACTCTTCACATGTGCATTGAAAAGCATAGCTGTAACAGTAGAATGACAGTGAGATCTATATATTTATTCATTGATTGTGACCCACTGGGAGAAGAAATTTAATTTGAGAAATATTTACCATGAGGAATCTTTATAATTCCTTACTGCTAATAGTCACAGTATTTTAGCAAGAGTTCTCAGGGCTTTATGGGGGAGGTACAATATACATTTTTCAGGTGTCTGTTCAAGATCCCAAGGTCTTGATCAAAGTTTTGGGCAGAACCAAAATTTCAAGCAGTCACCCTATGCTTGCTCCAGCCAGCTTTAAAAGAAAGGGTCAAGGAGGGTGGTAGGGCAGGGCATAGAGTTTGGAAGTTCCCCCTGAAATTATTGGGACAATCCATCTGCTTCTATTCATGGATACCATGGTAAGCAAGGTGTGCTAACACTACTACTTGTGATGGTTTACCTAAATTATTTGTTCCCATTTACTAGTATTTTAAGGGAAAATTTAAGTATTCAGAAATATTGAAATAAATTTGGCATGTATGCTGTCCAGGCTTGTTTGAGCAAACAAGCACAAGGAATGGTAATCTACTAAATTAATATTGAAAGTTCTCTAATTAAATTGTTTATAGTATGGGAGCTCTCAGAGGTCTCAGTCAGACATTGGTACCTGTTGCACTAGAAAAATGACTAGAACAAAGTTTGTTCCTACTGCAGAGATATTGCTGTTTAGGATTATGACAAGGCTAAACATTATTAAAGAAATTGGGGGTGAGATGGGGATGGGGCAGAGGCTAGTGTCGGTGTACTATATACATTGATATTGGTTCTAATGATTTGCTAGCCTAAAAAAACACAGTTAAAAATTTCAGTTCCTTAATTCTTCTTTCGTAATAGGTCTATTTTAATGTTTGATGCACTTAAATCTTCTTTCGTAATAGGCCTATTTTAATGTTTGATGCACTTATGTAAGTGTATGGGCATGAACTGATCAATCACATTCTTTGCTAATCCCAAAATAGCCAGGAAGTAAGATGGTGGCATCAGCCAAAGCTGCAGTACCCACAGTGACTGACCAAGCTGCAGCAATGCAGCTAAGTCAGTGTGCCAAGAACCTTGCAACCAGCTTAGCTGAGTTAAGAACTGCCTCCCAAAAGGTGGGTAAATTTTGCTGTTCAGCTAGAGTTTCATTGTATTTTATAAGATGTGGTTTACTGAAGCTTGTGTGTAGCTAGAAATGCCATTTGCAGTTCTTGGTTTATTGCTGCCTTCTTTTCAATCTAATTTTATATGTATGCTGCAGTCTCAACGGTCCGATTGCAGTTTGTATAGACACAGAATGGATACAATAAGTGTAGCTGTGGCATCAGCAGATTCAGTAAGGGCTTGAAACCCTGAATAAATACGTGGCCCACTAGCCCATTAGTGAGCTCTGTGTTGTCACAGGAATGCTGCTATGAGTCCCTAAGCTTACCACTAGCTTACCAATGTGTGCAAGATCTACAAGCATACCCTTTAGATTGCTACTTAGACGTACCCCAAGTTGTTATGAGACAGTAACTGGAAACTGAAACTCAACAGTGCAAAATGGATCTCATTCCCTTCTGTGGCTTGGGACAGTTGTAAAATAGTAGAAAAAGACTCAAAAGGACTATAAGAGGAGCTCCAATTCAACACAGTACTTGAGGCAGGATCATCCCTCAATCAAATGTTTGTCTGATTTAAAGGAATGGAGGTTTCATAATCTGTCTAGGTTGTGTCCCAGTGCAGATACATGTCCCCATTTTTGAAAGTAGGAAGGCTGTTTAATGATGATAACAGTTTCTGAGGATCTATTTTCTGGATAGGCTCACGAAGCATGTGGTCCAATGGAAATTGATTCTGCTTTGAATACAGTCCAGACACTCAAAAGTGAACTGCAAGATGCAAAGATGGCAGCTGTTGATGGACAGTTAAAACCACTCCCAGGAGAAACGGTAACTAGTGGTAAAGCAGAGGCTTGGTCTGCCTTGCATTTAGGAAATATGTCCCATGACTTATCTGCTAAAATTCAACATTCTGAGGTTGTGTTGGTGAAATTAGTCATCTAATGTTCATTTCAACAGCAGTGTATGTAAGTGCCCTTTCAAAATCTGTCTTCAACACCATGAATGATCGTTATGCCAAAAAAAAGACTATTCTGGTGCTTACATTTTTAGCTGGCAGGCCAGATAAATGGGGCAGGAGTGGATTGGACCCTGTGCTGCCCCCATACACTGGGATCACCACCTCCACCTGAATGGAGTGCAGTCCTTGTGTACAGGGGCCAGGCAGGGGCATTGTAGAGACCAGGGGGTCCGATCCTGGCACACAGGAGCAGTGCAAGCATTCTGTCTGGCTGGAACCAGGCTGCAGGGGCTCTGCACTGTCCCTGCCAGCCCCACCTCCACCTTGCACACGTGATCTAGCATGTAGGTCTGCAGCCTGCAAGGCTCCCAACAGGATCCATAGGGAGCCTTGCAAGCTGGCTTACACAGCTCCAGAGGCCTGATGTAGCCCACAGGCAGGGGGTTTGACCACCCCTGCTCTGGGCAGAAACCACATAGTGGAGAAGGTCCTACTTTAAGGGCCAAGAAAGAAATTAGGTTATAGGGATTTTTTTTAAATCCTTTTCTTCTAGCCATTGCAATTAAAAAGAACAGGAAAGAGAATCAATATTTGATTTAATTTTTAATCTTGTACTTTGAGAATGAAACTGTAAAATAACAGTTGTTCAAACTATCAAAACTCAGTTTTGAAGCCCTGATTTCCTTCCCATGTGCATGCTGTTTGGTACTTCCATTTCATTCGGCCTGGACATTGAATGCATGCTAGTCAAGTCCTAGGGTTGAGTAGTGCAAGGCTACTTAATAATGCTAGTTGCTTGGAGAAAAATCTTTCCATTAGGCTTAGAAGGAAAAATTGCAGCAATGTAGCATAAATAAAGAAATCTGTCCTCTGAATGTTTTCACAGCTTGAAAAATGTGCTCAAGACCTAGGAAGCACGTCCAAAGCTGTTGGTTCATCAATGGCCCAGCTGTTGACTTGTGCTGCTCAAGGCAATGAGCACTACACAGGTACTCTTTTATTTATAATGCCTGCAAGCAAACTCTGCTTTCCATAAAATGTGTGTTGGATGGTTTTCCTATTACTTAAGGAAGTGCTTTCTTTGTCATTTTTATACCTGAAGTGAATTTTGTGAGTTACTAGCAATTGTTCATGAAAATAAGCTGCCTTGTTGCTGTAAAATGAGAAACCAGGTTTCAAGGACTGCTCTCTGGCTCAGAAAGTTGGAGCAGGCTGAGCCTTCTGATACCATAACTATAAAATAAATACTTAATTGCGGAAAGAGACAATTCTTTACCATGCAAGTGAATTAAAGTGCTGGGTTATGTAAATGTCACTGTTGTGAGAGAGCCTGTGATGAGAGTGATACTAGTGTAATTATTTTAAATGGTAGAAAGCCCTTGGGGTTTTTATCTCATACTTCAAACTATACCCAAGATACATTGGTGTTGGCTAAAACTGTGCATCCCTTACCACAGGTAATGGATTTACATGCATAAGGCTCTTGCTCTCTCTGCCTTAATGATCAGATTTGCATAGCAAGGGCAGAAGGCTAAGTCAAGGTGGTGGCCAGCCAATTTCATGGGCAGATCAGGAGGCCAGCTGCCATTTTCATGGGTTTATCATGGTGGCCCTCCCCCCCAGTTTCTGATTGGCTATGGGGCCCTGGTGGCCTGCCCCCTCCACTGATTGGTAAAGAAGCCTGTCCATCACAGAGCCCCATCTCTCACTGCTCATTGGTGAGGGTTGTCTGTTGTTTGGCCCCCAGCCCTCACCATTGATTGGTAGAGAGGAGGAGGGCTGCATGACAGGTAGCCCTCTCAGCCAATCAACTGGGGGCAGGGGGTGGCAGCCATCTTGCTTGGCTGCACAGCTGTGAAGCCTGCTGCCTCCCACTGGGGAGCCAGCATTTTATTTTTAGTAAGGTTTTCTTTCCCCTGCAGTTTTCATGGAGTTGCCATTTCACAGAGATTGCCCAATTTTGCAAAATCCATGAAATCATTATTTGAGTAGGTCCCTACTAATGGGGAACTTGAGCAGCAAACCTTCAGAGCACGATTTTTCAGCAGTTACTCTACTTCTAGTTGTGCATACCAGTTAGGACCTTGAAAGAGCCTTTAGAACAAACATTTCAGCCTTGTAAAATGTAATTATTTAACACTATTCGTGTAGAAAGTAGAAGGTGTTGATGCAAACACCACAGCAGGATATTTTTAAACGTTACTGATAACCATTAAGGTAATTACCATTTCATTGGATGTAATTGGCTCAAGACTACGCAGATTTCAGTTGCTTTCATTTGAAATGGATGTAATTGGATTAAGATGACACAAATTTCTATTACATGCCCATGCATTAGTTAGTATTTGAAAATAAACTCATGAAGCTGGAATCTAGAGACTGAAACAAGGAGCTATCTTAAAATAAAACAATTAGGTAGCTGCTAGGACAGGAAAACCTGCTGTAGTAGTCAAAAGATCTCTTTTATTGTCTATCCTCCTATTTTCTGTCTAATACTTTGTGCTGATCTTTTGGGTACTTGAACAAGTAGTAAGTGTTCATATTGGGATTATGTTGATGGTTGTTGTTTACCACATAGTGTCTTGGGTACTGTTAAACGAATTTTTTATGACATAATAGTGGCAAAGTCATTTACTATTTAACTTTGAATGTAATATGTTACCCTTGTGTACTTAAGTTCCTGTGCAAGTTTCCCTTGTTTTATTCTGTGACTTACAAATCACTATGTAGTGAAATTTGTTGAACGCAGTTGGAGGCTTGAAAAATTACGGATTTTTTTACTCTTCCATAATTAATAAAGATGAACCCCTCCTTTTTAATCTGATTTATTTGGCTTCTATATTTGAAACTTAAATTCCTGACTTGAATTTTCCTACTTGGAAAATTGTGATCTGATCATTAAAAGGATTAAAAGGACATCACAGAAAAAGAATTTTGAGCCAACAACATAAAAACTGAATCTCCTATCCCCCTTTTTTGAGGAGATAAAAGAACCATGTCTCAGATTTCAGCTACTTTTAATGTTCCAGTCAACTTCCCCTAAGAGTGCTGTTGTTATAAATAAAATATTTATAAATATTACAAATATTACAATGGCTTTTACTGACCCCTGTAGTCAGGCCCCTGTTTTATTAGGGGTGACCACTTCAAGACTCTAAGCCTTAAAGTGTTTACAGCTAAATAAATAAATCAGAGTAACTGTGGGAAGGAAAATGGAGGCACAGACTGGTGAAGTGACTTTTGTTAGGTCCCACAGCACAAGAATTGTTGAGCGGGAAATAAAAGCCAGGTCTCCTAGTTCCCATCCCAGCATCCTGCTAACTAACGCGTCTTTTAAATAGGGAGGGAGCACTGCTTCAACTCCTGATAAAGAATTTATCGTTTTGGGAGAAATTTTGTGGTTTCCTGTGTATGGCAAATGTCAAAAAGGCAAAGGTTGCATTGTAAGCTGTTTAATGGAAAGGTGGAAACTTTAAGCAATACCAGTCCTCTTGCTGTGTCTAGATCTGAACTTCTTTTACATTTATGCATAACACAGCTCTTTCTCTGCGGTAACAAAGAAAAGTGTTGTGTTTATAAATGTTCACTTGTGCCTGTGGCACTGAAATTGTTAATGTGTTAGCATTAATATATTTGGAATTGGCAGCCCCATAATTTGTATTAGGTTGTGAAACTACATTCCAGCTGTGTAACTTTGTAAATGTTTATAAATGGGAAAGCAAAGGCCTATAACAATGCAGGCTTGTACAGGGAGTGAGAACCTTTTCATAGGGAATTTTTAAAGTAGGAATGGCATGTTTAGCCTTTATGTACTTAAACTAAAAAGACCACCAACATTTAATGGATCTGTAATAGTCCATTGTTGTGTAGGTAGCAATTTTTATTCTACAGACTAGTAAGGATGTTTTAAAAACTCAAAGTAAAGAACTTTGTATGATTTTTCAGTAAAGGATGAATTAGACAGACAGATAAAAGAACATTCTTCCATTACGGTTTTGACCCATAGTTTTTAGTTTCATCACTGATGAACTTCTTCAGTATCTGAGTCAGACTGCCAGGCCACCTAACCAGTTTCCCAAGGTCTGCTATGTACCTTTTTCCACTTTGTGCACACTCTGCATAAGGAGACAAGGTGATACTGAGTTTCTTTGTTTTAGAAAGCTTTATGTTGCTTTTTGGTTGAAATTTTTCTGCCTTTTTGATCTTGAGTGAGGTCCTGAGTCATATATTTTAAAAGTAACTGATATTTTAGCTTCTAAGACTCATTGCAAGTTAATGGGATGTAGGCTACTAAATCACTTAGGCATTTTTAAAATGTTACCCTTCAGAGTTAAGAATTTCTTTTTTTTTTCTTCAGTTTCAACTGAAAGCAATTTAAAAATCTTAGAATTTCCTTCTTTCCCTGACATAAGAAAGAAGTGTTCATTTGTTTAGAACTGTCCTGGAATATGCTCTTTGGGGTATATTATTAACTCTATGGCTTGTTTCATACTGCATGGTGATGTAAGTATCAGAAGTGTTCACATTTGAAAGACTTGTTTTAAAATATTTGACATTTTATGTTGAAATGGATTTATTATCTGCAAATTCAGCTTCCAGAGAGTAAAAAGGATTGTGCCTTAGAGGATACTAACAAAGTGCTTGATAAAATCTGAATTTAGGGGTCGCTGCCAGAGAGACAGCGCAAGCTCTGAAGACTTTGGCTCAGGCAGCACGAGGGGTTGCCGCATCTACTACTGACCCCATGGCAGCACATGCTATGTTAGATTCAGCAAGGGATGTCATGGAAGGCTCTGCTATGCTTATTCAGGAAGCAAAGAAGGCTCTGGCAGCACCTGGGGATGCAGAGAGTCAGCAAAGATTAGCCCAGGTAAATTGTGACATGACCTTCTATGCCTGCTGCACAAAACCAGCAGAGAACAACTGCAAATGTTGAAACCACAGCATCAAATAGCACAGCTGATGCAGCTAGGAAATAGGCTGCTTTGAAGACATTGAATTGATGTAATTCTTCTTAGCAAGATTATTTTAAGTTGTGAAGTGACATCTGTTCACTACTGCCTTTAAACCCTGTGATATTTACATGTGAGATTATAATTGTGAAGCTAAACAGATTTCTCATTGTTACCAATTTAACAATCCTGAGTCATCATAGTGTGCTTGGAATCTAAATCATGATGCGCCAACTTTTCTAAACATACCACATCAAATCAGCATTTTTTTTATCAGATCAACAGATCCTTTTCTCTTGGTCAGGGGTCCTGAGGCTGTTTGGCTTTTTAAATCATAATTGCGGGGGGGGGTATGTTTAAATAACAGTTCCTTGAAGCTTACATGAAGCATCATACATGCCCTTTTTCTGTTACTAGCACCTGATTGGCTGACTAGTTACTCATTTCTTTGTAAGGGCTGTCATCTGCTGAGTGCTCAAAATCAAGTTTTGGTTCATCAGTATTAACTTGCTTTCCACACAGCCCCTTTCTGCATAACACTTTTGTATGCCCATTACAAGTTTTCAGTCCAGGCACTACCTTGCCAAATGCGTGAGTATAATGAGCAAGGTGTTGCTTTTCTGCAGCTGGGAAACTGAGGAAGGGACAAGCCTTAGAGGAGGAGTCATGTTATAGAAAGAGCAGGATTTAGAAGTTCCCTGCCACAAAGGTGAACTGCCCTTTAAGGTTAAAGCTTGTTGAACAGGACCCAGTCAGCTATTCCTGATGATTTCATGTGCATGTATATTTCCAGGTGGCCAAAGCAGTTTCCCATTCATTGAATAACTGTGTGAATTGTCTACCTGGACAAAAGGATGTGGATGTGGCCTTGAAGAGTATTGGAGAATCTAGCAAGAAACTACTTGTTGATTCGGTGAGAAAAATATTTGTATGTAAATTATTTCAGAGGGGCAAAACCTGACCTGGGTTCTCCATGTGTTAAATTCACTCATAAGAAATATCCTCTAAATGCCTTTCCCATTTCAGTATTTCATACTGCAAAGCTTCTCTGTTGATTTGGAGAGAACCCACATGTTGCTGTGACTCATAAATATGATAATTTTTTATTGCCAACCCTGCCTAGATCACCATCAGCTCCATTACTGGAAGTCTCAGTTTTGAAAGATGCAAAGACTTGAAAAATAAAAAGCTATCCTTTCAACTTAGTGGGAGAACTATGGTGCCCTGCTATCAAGCAGTATTCAGTCATACTTCTTTACAACAATGTCACAATCCCCATTTTCTATTGCACCCTTCTAAAAAAGTTGTACTGAGTCTATTGTAATTCAATTTAAATAAATTATAAGTTGTGTCCATATTTCTATCCTTAAATGCCACTTACAGTTTGTAACCACAGGCAACTTGCCTGAGAGGCGTGTGTCCACTGTGTAATTCAGTCATGTGTCATCACTACCAGAAGCAGCGGGAATCTTCCCGTTTGTTGGGTGAACAGGGGATCTCATTCTGAAGTAATCTGAATACCCTTAGTCAGTGCATGCTTTAGTTAGGTCAGGCCTCAAACATAATTTGGAGCCAGTTAAAATCCACATGGTAACTGTAAATTCATTTTGTGATGTTTATTCTGCCAAATAGATAATCATTAGAACCTCCACAGTTCATGGCTGACTCACAAGTGCCAGTATTGTAGAATAAAAGACAAAAAAAAAAAAAAAAAAAAAAAGAATATTTCCAGATGTCTTCTGAGATGGAGATAAATAACTTGGCCTTAGTGCCCCAGTATCTAAAGTAAAAATGGAACGTCGCCATACTGAGACCAGGATCTGTATATGAAAGAATCCCAAAGTTAGGGGTTGCTGTAACTTGAAGGCACTGATGACCATTTGTCTGCCCTCTTGTGTGGCAAAGCAAGGAGATAACTGCCGCCTAGTCTTCCTGTTAATGGATTTAGTGCGTGGAGTTCAAATGGTAGAGGCCTGTGCTTCTCACTTCCAAATCTAGGGGTCATTTCCCACAGGGAGCAAAACTAGGCTGGGTGCGATACAGGTTTTGATTTAGTCCCGCCTTTAAGATAAAGGCTATCTTTTCATCATTCAAATCCTAGTAATCCAGGTGTAATCCCAGGGACCATCCACATGCATTCTTTTAACATTTTGAATGGTACAAGAGCCGCATAGTTGCTAAGGGCTTATCTGAACAGTTGGTCACTAAAATTAACTCTTTTCTCTTGAAGCTGCCTCCAAGTTCTAAGTCTTTCCAAGAAGCACAAAGTGAACTGAACCAGGCTGCAGCAGATCTGAACCAGTCAGCAGGAGAAGTAGTTCATGCTACACGGGGTCAAAGTGGAGAGTTGGCAGCAGCCTCTGGAAAGTTTAGTGATGATTTTGATGAGTTCCTTGACGCTGGCATTGAAATGGCTGGTCAAGCACAAGTGAGTTTTGATTCCTGAAATCCACAGCTGACCTGCCTGGGATATGTGGGGATGTCAGCTGTGCTAGTCTCAACCTGCACAAAGAATGAGGGTCAGTGATAACAAGCTGTTCTGATTGAAGAGAAATTACTTTGGAGTTTTCAGAATGCTCACAAGATTCCTGGTACTGATTGAAAATGACTACACTCCTTCATTTAATCAGAGCTTTGTTCTCTTGATTTTGTGAGCTGTGTAGCAGAAGGTAGTCCATTGCTTTTCCAGATGGTGAGCAGCTCCTAGAGATAAGTGCCTGTGCTCCAAAAAATCAAGGTAAAAAGTATAGCTGAGATATAATGAATCCTTTGAAATCTAGTTTCAGTACTTCCACTTGGTGTAACATGGATACATATTATTGGATCCATTGTGGAGCTGCCAACCCCACAAAGTTGACCTGTGGGGAAGATTGATAAAGCACCTTGTGGATGTGACAGTATTGTGTAGTTTTTTCAAGTTTTTAAAAATGGGGTACACGTTACTAGTCTTTGCACTTTGAAACATTTAGCTACAGTTGGCATTAGAAAGAGCCCTATGACAGGCTGGATGTGAAGTCATTTAGCAAAACACAGGCTAGCACATTACATGAAGTGGTCCCATCCAGTTTATAGGAGGGAAGGACAAGAGGTGAAAACATGCAAGTGTGTTTGCTGATTGTATATGTCAGCCTTTTGAATAGCTGGTACCAGAACACTTCAGAAGACCTGTGGCAAGTCAGTCTGAAGTGTGGGGCAGTCTGTCAGATTCTTGTGTGGCATAATAGTCTAATGACAAGAAGTAGAAGAGTCTGAAGTCCTTTAAAAGCACTGTGAGATCACCTATAGATAAATCCAGTCCAAACTGTTGACACCTAAATGCTGTTATATCTGAGGACAGTGGTCAGCTTTTAATTAAAGAGTGTTTGGGCTTTTGAGGGGAAGTTAAACCATTCTGTTCCCAGGGGACAAGTATCCACATCAAGAACACAGCATCTCACTTAGCACGAACTGGCAGCCTTGCACTCCCAACCAAAACCCAGGGATTAAATAAACATAGAAACAGAGCCATTCTTTCATCCCTGTCCCTCCAGGTTAGAAATCTAGTATATCCATGGGGTATAGTATAAGTTGACTTACCCTGCTGCCACCTTGGTGTTTATCTGTTCTACAGCAAACTGGATGACTTCAGTCTCCAGGGCTATGAATTAGTCCTCTTAATTAAAAAAGTAACACTTCTGATGTTCTGACAGAGTCCCTTAAAGGTAATACTTTATGGGCAGAAAGAGTCAAATACAGCAAGCAGCACCTGTGAATATTCTTGCAAACAAGTAATTTGCAGTGCTGACAGTGGCCAGTTTTTAATCACATGAGCTCAGATTCTCAAAGTGGTTTGGTGCCTAAGCCTCATAGATTTCATAGGAGTTAAGTGCCTAACTAACTTTGAAGCTCTGGGCCTTACTAATAATAATTGGGTGTGAGAGTTTTATTCACAAGTGCAAACCTGTATTTACAAGGGAATTCCAGCTAGCAGTGAACTCGCAGACCGTATGGAATGTTTCTCTTGAACACATGCTAAACTAAAACAATCATAGGTATTTCTGAATCGGATAAAAAGGGATGACTTTTCCCTAAAAAGTTGTCATTCAGTCAGACCAGAAACAGAAATTTGGGAGACACACTGTGTGGAGCAAAATGCTAATATTGCAAATGGCTCACAAATATAGATTAAAGCCTATTTGAATCAACTGAACATACTATCTGCTTGCAAATATTTCTAACGCAGAAGAAAGTGCTGCATTAATTGCCTAAATTATTGATAGGAATTCAAAACACCGTCCTTTGCCACACACCTTAATCAAACTATATTTTTCTGTCGTGTTGTATGTAGAAATTTGTTATTTCTAAGTCATTCCTTTAAATGAATACATTGTGCCATGTCAAACTCAAGCCTTATCCAACAAAACCAGAGTAGTTTTCCAGAAACTGCTTTTTCTCCATGTGGAGAATCCCTGCATTAAGTGTTTTTAAAGGTGTTTTTGGCCACATTTCTGTGTGATTAAGTCATTAATCCCAAAAAGGTGAAGAAGGCAGTAAATTACACCAGGGGTGGTAGGATATAGTTAGCACACACTGACTGAATAATGTGGACCAGTTGTGCCAGGCAGAGATGTATAAGAGCTTTGACAACAAAAGCATTATTTAGCAAGTAGTTAAATTTCCCCCCACTTTTCTGTGAATGCTGTTATTGTTAGAAATCAGGATGTTTTTATATGGGTTTCTTTTTCTGCTGTATGAATGGAACTGGAGGCATCTATCTGGGATAGCAGAGGCTTTGGTCAGTCACCATATCTAGTATGTAATTCTATGCAGGCAAGGAGTTTTAGATGGGTAATTATATTCAATTCCACATTTCAGTACTTTTATTTTAGTTGTCTCTTTAGTTAATGTGGGCTGCATGCTTACTGCTATACTGCTGTGGCTTTCCAGACTAAAGAGGACCAGATTCAAGTAATAGGGAACCTCAAGAACATCTCTATGGCTTCCAGCAAGCTTTTGTTGGCTGCCAAGTCTCTCTCTGTTGATCCTGGAGCTCCTAATGCCAAGAACCTCTTAGCAGCAGCTGCCAGGTAAGAACCTGCTTTAGTTTTATGAAGTTTTCTTAACTTTCCTTTTCAGTATGTCTTATTTGTTGGCTGAGTCTTCTGGTACGATCAGTTAATCATGTCAGACCATCTTTTGCTTCTACTCATCAAGTGAATGAGATCTGAGGAATCTTGCTTATATTGGATTAATTCCTTAGTTAGTGGAAATCAATGAAGCTCCACTGATGTCCATTCAGCAGAGGGTCTGGGATTTGGCAAAGGGAGCTGTGGCAGCTCCCAGACTTCTCCCTCTTCCCTACCCGCTAGTGCTGGCAGCCAATGCTGCTGGAACCTCCAGGGACATTTTTAAGTCCGCAGAACAGGGAAGAATCCCCCATCCTCCTCCATGCTCACTTCTCCCCCTTTCCTACTCACTACTGCTGCTTTCCCCACTGTTCCTGGTGTGGCAGGAAGCTTCAGAGCTGCTCCTGCTGGACTGCATGCAGACTGGGCTCATCTGGGACAGCAACAGCAGCAATAGGTCAAGGGTGGGCTCCCCCACCCTGCCCGGTCCTCCAGGAGCAGGTGCAGGGTAGGGCACTTGGGGGCCACCCACCCCACCCATTGCCAGTGCCACTATCCCAGCTGAGCCCAGCCCCTGTGCTGCAGCTGGAGTGGGCACAAGTGGCTCTGAAAGCTCCCCTGCCCAGGGAAAGCAGCAGGCTGGGTGGTAGGGGGAGGAGAAGGGGAGGTGTCATGACTGAGCATGGAAGGGAAGGAAGGGGATTCTCACCTGCTTAAGGACTTTAAAAAAGGCACACGAGGTTTCTGAGGTGTGGTCCAGTCCAAAAGGAGTGTGCAGCCATGCCACTGCACTCCCTGTAGATCCACCCCTGTGTTCATGGCACGGTGATTTACATCAGGTGAAAATCTGGCTGGGTTTTTTTAGGAAGTTATTTATAACAGTTATTCTGTGTCCTTGCTTTTTGTTTTGGCAGCTACTTTTACTTTCTCTACACATGCTGACACTAAGGATGTTTGACTGACAGTTGGTGTAAAGGCTTTCAACCCCCAGTGAAGAAAAATCATATTCAGCAATGTCTGTGTATATGCTGTGTTTGTAAATTGTACGTTTATATACAGCTACAGGGGTGTACACGTGCACCGTTGTTGGGATTTTTAGTGGGGATAAATATTAGGGTTTTAATTCTGTGAGTTTTTTCTTGCTTTGAGGCTGTTGCCTTGAATTTCCACCTCAGTGGCCCTCTATTTTTCCTTCAGGGAGATGGAATAGGCTGATTTTTTTGCCAGCCTACTGATGGTGATTCTTCAACAATCCTCATTTATGCTTCCCTGCAATACCAGTGCCAAATGCACACACCATAACATCCCCTCTTCTTGAGTCAGTGTTAACAAAAGGATATATAAGAGGCAAGCTGATTTCTTAAATAAAATGGGATGTTCCTGCCTTGGGTGGAAGGAGTACCATTATATAACCCTTGTGTGAAAGGAAATCCAGATGGGGAAAATGCTTGCCATTATAAATCTGTTGGGTATTGAGGGAGTTGTTAGTGACCTAGCTGAAAATTGCAAGATAATGAGAAAATGTTGCAGAATATGTGTGATATGAAAACCATATTCATTGCTATTGGTATCTTTGTTTCATGGCTTTATGTAAGCGCTTGGTTCCCTGACTGAGAGTTGTGCAGGAAATCTGCATAACCCATTACTGAAATCTTGCATGTATTATGCTGCCTTTCAGTTCCTAATATCTCTGTCCTCTCTTCCTAAACATCCCTGTTTTGATGACAAAAAATATATAAATATTGGAGCTGTATGAGTATTATATTTAGAAATTGATTTGGGTCAGGCCAACACAGAACTTTTTTTCAGTTAACCTGAAATGTTTTAAAAAAAAAGGCATTCTCAGGTTATTTAGTCCTTTTTATTCAACTAGGTCAGTTGTGAAATAAAAAAAACAAATTTCTTTGTTCAGAAAGTTGTTTTTACCAGTCATTTGAACAAATTATATTTTTGTGGTAAGAAATAGAGAAATGCATGGAGAAATGCAAGGTGCTGCACCTCAGGAGAAACTACCCACATCATGTTTATAGGCTCAGCAGTGCTACACTCTATAGCACCATGACCAAAAGAGACTTGGGGGTCATGATTGACCACAAGATGAACATGAGCTACCAATGCGATGCCGTAGTTGGCAAAGCAAATTAAACTCTGGCTTGCATCTACTGATGCATCTCAAGCAAGACCCAAGAAGTCATCCTCCTGCTTTATTCAGACTTGGTGAGCTCACAGTTGGAGTATTGCATCCAGTTCTGGGCTGCGCACTTTAGAAAGGATGTGGAGAAGCTTGAAAGAGTCCAGAGGAGAGCCACACACATGATTAGAGGTCAAGAAAACAGGCTGTATGAGGAGAGGCTGAGAGGCATGGCACTCTTCAGCCTGGAGAAGCGAAGGCTCAGGAGTGACTTGGTGGCAGCCTGTAAGTACATGAGGGATGTGCATCAGGAACTGGGAGAACATCTGTTCAGCAGGGCACCCCAAGAGAAGACAAGGTCTAACAGTCACAAACTGCTGAAAGCCCATTTTAGACTGGACATAAGGAAAAGCGTCTTTACTGTCCAAGTCTCCAGAGTCTGGAATAGACTCCATCCAGAAGTGATGCAAGCACCCACTCTGGATACCTTTTTAAGAAATGCTTGGATGCTTATCTTACTGGGGTGATCTTACCCCAGCTGACTTCCTGCCTCTTGGGCAGAGGGCTGGACCCAATGATCTCATGAGGTCCCTTCCAGCCCTAATGTTTATGAAATCTATGGATAAATTCCTTGAATTGCTGAAAATGGAGAGAAAAGTATTAATCTAGAAAGAGAATTTTAGAGGCTGAGCAGAAATTGGGGATTTGAAACCTCGATGTTAAAGCAACATCCAGATCAAGCTTGGACATCATTATATTGTACTGCAAGATATTAGGTATTATTGCAAAATATTAGGTACCGTATTGCAAATTTTTCATACCAGAATGGATAGTAATGGAGAGGAAGGTAATAAGTTAAGACTGTAAATTCCTATAGGTTACCACAGTGGCTATAAAATAGTGACTGTTATAAACACATGCTGACACTGAGGATGTTTGACTGACAGTTGGTGTAAAGGCTTTCAACCCCCAGTGAAGAAAAATCATATTCAGGAGTTAACAGATAAGTCGCATTAAATAACCACAGTTGTGACACTTTCAACAAAGTGTCTTTCTGACATCTATGCTATCCCCAGATGTGAGCAGGTTTCTAGCAATGACTACTATTGCAGGTTACCAAGTGAAACTCGAGATATAGGTGTTGAATCAGCTTGTACTCCCCCTAGAGTGCCCAAGTGTTAAGGACTGCTGCTTTTGACATATAGCCCTTCTGTTTCTTCAGACCCTGGTGGAAATTAGAGTTTCCACTGGAGCCATTTAAGTATTGGTTTTTGAACTGCAGGCAGGTTGTCATTCACTCTATGAAAATGTTAGGTGACGAGATGAAGGTAAACTAATGTAAGAGTTCAGGACAATTCATTGTTGCAGCTTTGCGCAGGTCAGTATATGAATTAAAATAGATGTTAGAGGACAACTAACACAGCATCAATCTTACCACAAATGAGACACAGTGGTGCCCTTCTCAAATCTTCTGTGGCATTATAAATACAATGGTTGTGATGGATACTTTCTTTGCAGTGGAGTGATCAGGGTCAAGTATTTTTATTCTTTCTCTGAGAAAATTGGGGGTCTCCTTCTGCCTGATGTATAACTAGATGTTTTCTTTTTGACCTAATCTTTTTAGATGGCACAAAGCTTGACCTTGTTTCTTTTTCCTCCTGCTTTCTTTAAGGCTTTTTCTCTTTTTCTCTTTCTGACAGTTGAAATATTGTTGGAACCATTTTTCTGAGTTTTTTTTCCTGACTAGCACTTAGCTATAGCAACTGCCAAATGCAATAAGGGATCCAAGATATCATATGCAGCACTTAACAAAAGCAAGTGTTCTTAGATATCTTCTAAAATCCTAGCTAAGCCTCTTCTCTTCTGCTATTTTTGCAGTCATACTCACTGGTTCTTGATGCCACAGCAAGAGAGCTTCTGGTTGGTTGTACTAAGTGTGTGAGCATTGCTGGGTTTACTTTTGGATGCAGCTAGTTCATGAGCAGTGGGATTCACGTGGCCATTTCACACCATCTTCAGCATCTGTTTTTAAAACCAGCAGATGTCTGACCTTTCAAATCTGTCACCTTCTTCAATCACTGATGTTCCTTACAATAATATGCCTTATCTCCTTGAGGTTGGAAAGGAAGGAGGAAGAAACCACTCGGTTAAGTTTCTCTTGGAGCTGTCAAGCATCAATTTTTTGCCATCTGTTAGAGTCTCTTAATCAACAAGTGTCTCTAACGTTCAGAAGTCACTGCAGGGTTTGAGAGAGAACCTTAGTTTCTATCACGCCATGAGCAGATGATGCATTTAAGACTTAAATAACCAGTTAACCGTGTCTTAAATAGTAACCTGGCCACACATTCATGTAATTAATGATGCAATACAACAGGGAAAAAGCCACAAAATTATACAAAATATGTCTAATAATTTTGTGGCTGGTTCCCATTGTACCTTAAATTGAACACGTGGGCAGTGCACTTCCAGGGACGGGAGCACCAATCAGCTGATTGACACTCCCGATCTCAGGAGCACACTGGAGCTTTGAAGGGTACCAGTGTGCTTATGTGGCTGGGAGGGCTGATCAGCAGACCATTGCACACAGCCAGGGCTGTCCTTTGGAGGGCAGCAAATTGGGATGACTGTCCCAGACCCCGGGCTTTGCGGGGCCCTCACAGTGTTAAAGGGGCCTCATATAGGATGATTTGCCCTGGGCCTCACACGCCGCTACGATCATCTCTGCCCACAGCCACAGGAGTACATCAGAACCCTTCAAGACTGCCACGTTCCTGAACCTGGAAGGACTGATCAGCTGACTGATCCTCCCAGTCACAGGCACACTGGGCACCAAACTTGCTACTTGCTGGTGGAGGAGGCACCCAGGATCATGATCCCCTATGATTGCCCCCTGCATTGGCAATAGGTAGTTATTGGCTTCTGATTCCCCAGTCCTACAATTATGTGGTGGGCCAGTAGGGGGTGCTCCTGCATTGAGCCACCTACCTCGCTGTGCCTGACCACCTTCCAGGCTTTGAGTGCCTCTTTGGGGGCGCCTCATGTCCAGTGGACCCCCTTCCTGGAACACAGCCACAAGTCTGGGGGTAATGCAGCCATCACCCAGAGTCTGGACTGATCTGGGACCTGCACCCTCTGGGAAGCACAGGCCTATTAGTCCTTAAGGGTAGTTGACCCACTGCAAGAACTTGGGGTGCTTCCCTCAGTCTGAAGCACAAATAGTGGTCTCCTTTAGCCAAACCAAGGGTGGGGGACCCCAAGGCATAATCTAGACCCTCTCCCAATAAGTCTCCCATACTAGGTACAAAAGAGAACTTTATTGGTTACAGGGAGTAGGTTTGGAATAGGGTACAGGGTAGAGCAATATTGAAGAACTCTCTTACAGAAAAGTGGCATGGTAGCCTTTGATCACACATCTGAGTTACTGCAAGCTATACATCTAGTTAGATCTCAGGTAGCTTACTCACAAGTATCCTCCAGAGGTGACGATTCCCTCTGGAGGCAAGCAGTTCATTGGTCATGAGTTTCAAGAGAGAGCAAGTTTTCAGATGGTCCAGTTTCTGTCTAAGTTTTCATCATAGCTACTGCCCTTCCTCCTGGGAAGTCCTTAACTTATATAGACCTTATGACCTCATGTACCTGGTCCAATGAAGTCCAGCAACTGTTGGCTGCCAGCCAACCAATTTGAAATGCATCACTGGTTGCCAGGTAGACTGGCAGGGTCTTTAGCCCCCCTCCCAGTCATGTTGCCATTGCTTAGAGCAATAGGGAGCTTAAGCCAGGTATATGATGCCAATCACATAGGCAGAGGGAGCAGGTTTCCCCCTCCCTGAGAAATGTATCCAGCTCAGGCTACAACTCAGGGATCCTCTGCAGGGATCATGTTAACCAAATTGTCACAGAGCAGAGTTTTTGGGGAGTGACAGAGGTGGCCTTCTGCCACAGGCATCTCCAAATTGTGTTCTGCAGGTTAAACAGAGTACCCTGGTTACATTTTGCTAAACTCACATATTTTTATTTGTTCATAAAATAAACATTTTCAGATATGCATAAGCAGACCATCACAGTCTGCCTCCATCATTCTGTGAATTTCATCAGTTGTCAAATAACATATCCTGTGAAGTTCCTGGGAATTTTAGGCATGTGCAGTATTTAAAACCATTATATAATGCAGTGCTGTCCCCATTAGTCTCTTATGATAGTAAGAGACATCATAAGGAGTCTCCCTGCATCTTAGTTACTACAGCTGGGGTTTTGTAAAAAAATATATATTTTATATACGTTGGCTGTGCTTTGCTTGTTAGTCAGGAAGTGAGCAGCATAAGGCATTCAGACATTTCCAAGCATAATAGTTGCTAGTGACACTTTGGTGCAGCTAGACTCTCTTACTAGTACAATTTCAAACAAACTGTCAATTATTTAGATTTCTAATGCAACAAATACCCTTTATGCATAAATATTGATGTGTGTTGCCAAGAGACGAAGCTTCCACTTGTGGCTCATATCTGAGTAACAAATCTTGCGGGGAGAGGGCTACATTTCAGATGTGACCTACTGTAAAAGGTTTCAGTGAGAGCTTTCACTACAGGAGGCTTTCAGCAAGGATTAATACCAATATCCTGTGTCCTCCACATCAGATCCTAGGTAGTTCACTTATTCTTTAAGTACTAATGTTAAGAAAAATGAAAGAACATATGAGCTTGAAAACTTTTCATGGCGTGCAAATAAATTGGGTCAAAACAGAAAGAAGGGAAATTTGTCCATCTTTAAAAATATGCCTCTTTTTCTTTCCTTTTAGAGCAGTGACCGAGAGTATTAATCAGCTCATCACTCTGTGCACCCAGCAGGCTCCTGGACAGAAGGAATGTGACAACGCTCTCAGGGAACTAGAGGTACTCTAAATTTGGTAGTTTCAAGTTCCTGCAGTTAAATATTGCTACCTTCCATGTTTTGCCCATCTGAGTAACTGCTGTGTCATTGTTTTCCTGCTTGACACTGGTGGCAGAATTTAGTTTTTCCTGATTGTATCAGGAGGTACACGGGCAAATTTCACCCAGTTTCCACTCACTAAGCTAGAGGTTGACCTTTCTTCATTCCCACTATGGTGTCTTTCAGTGGAACTGTAAAGATTTCTGGCTACAGAAACTTGGAGGATGTCCATGTAGGAGGTAAGGAGGGTGCAAGTAAGAGTTTTTACATGAAGAAATCACTATCAGTACCACAATGGCAGACAGTGTGTTTCAAGGAACTATGGAATCTTTGTTTTTTCCTCTAGCTCCTTGTAACTGGAGAGATGCATGCTATTTAAATGTAGGTTCTTTCTAGTAAAAAGTTTTCAATTTTTTCTTCTGTTCGATTTTTGATTTCTCATGTTTTCTTTATCTTGACATAGCTGATAGCAGGGGTGTGCGATGCAGGCCATATTCTGTTCGGATTCAGCCTGATTTAGGGGACAGTGATTCAATTGATTGATTTGGATCACTGTCCCGATTTGATTTGGCTGAATTCGAATCTGAAGATTCGATGCTGATTCGGAGAATTAGTGATTCAGTGATAGATGCAGCTTTAAATGTTTTTTCTATATACCTCAAGGTACCAGGTGCAGCTTGCGAAAACTGAGCTGGTGGGTCAGATGGAGCATCCCACAGGAGCGTGGGGGCGCCCCTCGCATGCTTGGCAGCAGACCGGGAAGGGAAACAGAATTACTTCCGGCCCACTTCCTGGTCCGCCACCAAGCACGCGGGAGACCCTCCCCCTCCCAGCTCAGTAATTAGCCACAGAGGGACCCCAGGTGACCCGCCAGACCCAGGAGGCACCAGTCAAGACGGGGGGTGGAGGGGCAGGGTCCCCTATGCACTCTGTGGTGGACCCAGAAGCGCTTCTAGTCCACTTTCGGGTCCGCCGCTGAGTGTGCTGGGAATCCTCCCGTGCTCCTGTGGGATGCTTCATCTGCCCCACCATCTCAGCATTTACGAGCTGCCGGGTACCTTGTGGTATGTAGAAAAGACATTTAAAACTGTGTCTGTCCAAATCATAGAATCTCTCTGAATCGATTCGGAGGGTTCTGATGCAATTTGGAGAGATTAAAGGGTCTCCTGATTCGGCCGCTGAATCTGCTGAATCTAATCAGCGATCGAAGCTTTGCACAGCTGTAGGTGATAGGGAGGGTCTGTCAGTATAAGATGAGCTAATACTAAGACCTGAGGAGGAATGCCTTGCATTTGAAAGCTTATCTAACTCTGGACCAACTGTGTAGCTGCTCCAATAAAAGATACCACCCTAAGAAATACTTGCCTGTCACATAGATCATCACAGCTACAAAATCCCTTTCATGCAACTAATATTCACTCACTTTTATGTCTTCTGCATAAGTGTGCTGTCACTAAATAGGTTGGGTGCTCTGTGGATACCTAGTTGGCTCTTGTGGAAAAAGCTCCTTAAGTTATTCATCAAAATAGCCAGCACTTCTTCCAGGGCCAGGGACAGACATCCCACATAAGCTGGTTTAAGTGATCAGAAACTGGTTTAAACCTGTAACAAAACAGATGTTCAGAGCACATAAACTAGTTTGAAAATGGCTGAAACCAGTTTGAGATGAACCTGTTTGAATGTAGTATCAGACATAACTGATTTGGGTCAAACTGGTTTATGCAATGTCTGCTCCAGATCCCTTCCTGGTTTAAATTAAATCTGAGTCCTCCAGCACCCCAGGTGCTTTGCAACTCTGGGTGGGGCTCTGCTCTCTGCTCCAGCCTAGCAGGACTGGCCCTGCCCCTCTGGTCCCTCCTCTCCAGCAGAGCCTGCAGGTACAGCAGCATCTGCCTGGCTTCCTCCTGCTCCTCCACCACTCCCTGCTCAAGCAGGGATTCCTCCCTCCTGTCTGCCTTACACAAACACCTCTCAGCATTAAGTAGCGTACCACATGTTGGCTACAGTCCATGCTGTTGGAGACGAGACAATGGCAGACAGGACAGTGTTGGTTTAGGGCTTTTTGGAGCTAATCAACAGGTAGTTGGTAACAGGTTCTTGGAAAAAGTTCTTTAAGAAGAGCTTGAAATAATGAGAGAAGCTGTTTTGTTTTGTTTGATGGGGTGATAAATGCTAACATCTCTCTGTGCATCTCCATGCTGTGTAACTTGATGCTCTGTTATCAACAGCAAGGGGGGGCCTGATCAGAGTGTCCTGCTGGGCCCTGGCCACACCCCCTCCTATCAGCTCAGCACTGTGGCAGGAAAGGGAGGTCTACTCTAGCACGACCTGGCTTCTAGCCTGAGCCACTGCAGGCATGTGCCGGCATTTCTTCATTTTGTAGACATTCGGGCTGGAAGGGACCCTGGAAGATCATCCAGTCCAGCCCCCTGCCCCAGGGGCAGGAAGTCAGCAGGGAGCATGGGATCCCAGCAAGATAAACATCCAAATGTGTCTTGAAGGCATTCATAGTGAACCACCTCCGGCGGTAGTTTATCCCAAACCTTGGGGGCTCAGACAGTAAAGAAGTTCTTCCTTCAGTCCAGAGGGGATGTTTCGATAGTTACAAACTTGTTTAGCCTTGCCAGGTTAGGCTGACCTGCGAAGATTGATTCAATTCAGGCTCAGGTTTTTTGAATGTCTGTTGCTAGCCCAAAAGGTTGAGTAAAAGTTAAAGTATGCATTATTTACCATCAATATTTCAAGTGCCTGAATGTTAAAGGATTGTGTTGTTACTACTTCACTGTTCTGCCACGGAACACCAGGATCTTATCCCAGGAAATTTTAACTACAGAAAAAGCATTAATTTCAGTCAAAACAGTTGTTGTTTTTTTCTGAACTCCTGTGCATTAAACACTTCAAAATAGTGTGCAAGGGGTTTTTTCCCAGAATGCTTGTCACAGGGTAGGGTCTCTAGGGACAGCCATGATGCCCCCTAGGACCCTGTGACTGTGCCAGCTTTGCCCTATGGGCACCTATTCTCATCTGCCACATCTTGATGGCTAAGATAATAGATGGTAGATAGGGAGGCTGTCCTCAAGGTGCTATGCAGTCACAGTCCTGGTGGACCCTACTAAACCGTGTGAGTTCTTAGACCCCTTGCTAGGTCCCTTTCTAAATATGTGCCTCGCGGGACACCCCAAGACTTATGGGCTATATGTGTGACTCCAAAACTGCCCCTTTATCATGCCCCATGCCTCACAGATGGTATTCATATATTGTCCCTCTGAGGCCTTGATCTAGTTCGGCCTCCTGTCATCACTGGGCCCTGGGCCCCTGTCTGCGTGCCGTCACTGTCACTGGGCTGTCCAAAGTCCTGTCTGCGCACCATCACCAGTGCTGGGGCTCTGCATGGTAGTGTGCCCCAGTGTGGCCTCCTCCTCTCCAATAGCCTCAGCCCAGTCCACCGGATTAAAAGCCACAACATAAATATGAGCCCCTGGGCTACAACATAACAGCAGCCATAACACTGAAGGTCACACTCTGTCCCTTTAAGAGGGCCAATTTCTCCCTCAACAATGTGTGCTTCTTAGCCCTGGATACTTTAGGAGCTCCTAAACTTCATTACTCTCACCAGCAGTAGTGCAGGCACCCAGGTAGCTCCATGGAGCTTTTCTGCATGAACTCCACTCCCCCTGGCAGCTGCCAGGGCCCTAACTGCCTTCAGTCCCAGCCCTGGGGCTTATATGGGCCCAGGACCCTGCCTTCTTCCCATCAGCTGACTGGGTGCAGGTGCAGGCTAATTCCCTGGCTAGCCGGCTGCCACAGTAACCTGCATCTGTGGGGTTTCTGCCTGGCTCCTAGGGCCCTCTCTCTCAGCAGTTTCTGCCCTTAAAGGAGCAGGCACCTTGGTGCCCTGCGAAAGTGCTACTGCGCAATGTTCTTAGGCCACTGCACAGTTAGCATCTCTTCTGAAGAGCATTTGTAAGAAGCCTCAGTAGTAAAGACACACGGGCTTCAGCCTGGCATTTTTACCAGTAAACAGTTTCCTCCTCTCCCTTCCCCCCCAACCTCTAAGCTGAGGTTGAGGTACATTAATATTTTATCATAATTTACTGAGTGATTTGGTTTTTTGATAGCACAGGCTAGAGAGAGAATAAAGGAGGAAACGTAAGTTTTATACAGCTCTTCTTTAATTGTTATTCCATACGAAGCATGCAAAGAGAAAAAAGAGCTAGTAGGACAGAGAGGGGTGAGGTTGCCATATGAAATGGAAAAGGGACGTCAAATATATTTTCCCAGCAGTTATTTTAAATGTACAAATTAAACATGCAGGAGGTCACATCTGCTGAGCAGAACTACTATTCAGTTTGATGTGATAGCAAGCTCTTATGAGTCCACAGCGTGAATAGCAAGTATTAGTAGCGCCTTGGCCAAAAGCTTGGATGGCACTTATTTCTTTCTGTACATGATTTTGGCCTTTCCTTTTAGTTTTTGCTTGTAAACTAAATAAATATAAATAAAAGTTCAAATAGAAATTAGGTTCACAGTGCAGCTTCTTCCATAAGAAATGGGCGCAGTAGCAAACTGCTTTCCTGTACCAAGTCATTCTCAAAACAGCAGTGTAAGTACTTCTCAGTGGATGTTTTTGACAGTTTGACAGATTAGAGCTGCTCAGGACCAGGCCTCCAAGAGGGTCTAAAAGAAATAGTAAGTATTTGACTCAAGTAGAAAACCAGCCCCACATGAAATAGGCCATGGTGGGCATAGGTAAAATGGCTTGGGCTCACCTTCACCCAAGCCAGAGTTAGATCCCCCACCTCATCTGAAGAAAATAATCCTGTGGGGCGTGAGACTAGAACTATGTATGCTGCTCTGTGATGGCAATATAATTTCAAAGAGTGATCCAACTGGGGTGAAAGGGCCACCATCAATAAGCTTTAACCATAGTGAAAGGAAAATGTTAAATCAAGGCTCTTTGGTTGCCGTTGTTGTTCTCTTTACCTCTGGTTTTCGCCTCGTTCATTATTTTCCCTACTATCCTCTTCAAAACTTCTTAGTGCGATAGGCAGTCATCTTCTGTAGGACTAACATGCTTTACCTGTAGCTTCAGTATAGTGTCAAAATGCCCTGGAGCCTGCCCTGAAACTCAGGAAAAGATGTGCCTCCCCAGTGAAGATACCTTACTTAACTGTCCCTAGACGATGGGTAGTAACTCTCACCACTTCCTATTTAACAACAGATTTAACAGTCAGTCTGTGATTCAGTTTGTTCACTTCCTACTATTCTGTCTCCTGTCTGAGAACTCATCTCCCTGGCAGTGAGAATGTGGCTAGAACAAGGTTTGCTCAATAAATCACTGCGTATATGATACTATAGTTCTAGAAGGAATGGAGAAGGAAAGGGAAGGAAATAGCCAAACTGTGTGCTGGATAGTATCTCTCATTCACATTTTCTTTTTTAGACGCTATAACCTACCTTACCACAAGTGCTATTAAAGGAGAGATTTTGTCTTTAAAAAAGACAATGGACTTTTTGTTGAATTAAAAAAAAAATGGTGTAGAGGTTCCACTTGGATGCCTCTCTGTATTTCCTCTGTTGGAGAAGCCACACTGCAAATCTTTTAGATGTGGGTTTTTATTAATGTTTGCTACTAATTTCTTGTTACTGTTAGTCAGTAAGATTATAAGAATACCTATGCTGGCTGATATTCAGGTTCCATTCTTGACTATGAACTTGAAAACTAACTTTTTACATTGTTCTTTTTTTTTTCAAAGAAAAAGAAACGTCCCCCATTGGACTGTCTAGTCAATGAGAAGTATATATACAGATGTATTGATTCCTTTAAAAATATGTGAATTACTGTTCGCCTTTGCACGGTCCTGTACTATATTTCCATGGTACAAACTGACCCAAAAAGGACATTTCTCACTTATTTCTATCTATAATTCTAGTATTTTTCCATTACACTGGCAGGTTCTGCATAGTAATAAAGAAAGGCAAGCAGAGGGCATGCTTATATATTTACCTAGTGGCTGGTTATATTTTTAGCCAGTAGTGAGCAAGCTGTGGCAGCTTTTCCAATCACTTCCTTCCCAAGAAGATTTTAAAAGCTCTTCTTCAGATGAAAAAACAGCAGAAAGTCTAAATTTTGCTGAAAACAAATAGTAAGTGATTGTGTCATACCATCTACATATACATGAATGAACTACAGTGACTGAGAATAGGGGTTTTTTGCTTGTTGGTGTTGAGCCAAGTAGATGCATTCCCTGGTTTAAAAAATGTGGATGGTCTGTTTGTCTGGCTCAGTTCTGAGTTACTTCAGTAACCCAGTTCTTCTCTTTTCAGACAGTTAAGGGAATGCTCGATAATCCCAATGAGCCTGTAAGCGACCTCTCGTATTTTGATTGCATTGAGGGTGTAATGGAAAACTCGAAGGTAATTCTCTCCCTCCACTTTGATATGTATGGTTTATGAATAAGTATTAATTAATTAAAGTATCCTTAAGCTTATGAAATTCATTGGAAACAATTTTCAATCTGCACCTGGAAAAGGCATTAAATTCCCAGGTAAAACTCTCCTTGAAGGAGCTGTGAGTGATCCAAAAGTGTAGGAAACTGCTCCAGCTTTATCCATGCTTCATCCAAGGTCAATATTATGGGGATTTAGCAAACTTGTTTGGCTACAGGGATCATGTAACAGCAGCTTCACCATCCTGGTCAGCAGCTTTCACTTCCCTTTTGACACAGCTAAAATGTACATTAGTCCTTACCCTTTGTTGATATGAAGTCCTACTGACTTGGTAGAGCATCCCGTATCTTGCAGTGAGTCTTGTACTCTCATGATATGTTCGACTGTGGTCATGAGAAAAGTGCCCAAACATATCCAAGTAAGTAGTGGTGAGGAAACATCATTGTACGTCTTTGTGCAAAGCGAACAGGAGAAATGTTTGTGCATTTCAAATACTTAAGTAGGGTGATAACTTTGATAATTGTTAAGTTACTTTAAAACATTGTATGTCTTGGGACTAAACAATAAAATAATCTAATGTACAGAATTAATTTTTGTTAAGTTCCCTTTAAAAAAAAATAGCTCTTAAAAATAGTTTTGTTCACTGAACAGCTTTGTCTACTGGACTAAATCTACATCCCAGCTGTGGTTTAACTTGCATTGAAATTAAGTGTTTTTTCTAGTTTTGGTCTGTAGTGGATCAATAGTTCTACACTTGTTAAATTAATAAAGGGACACAACAGCTACAAAAGCTGTTTACAGTGAAGATCTAACTACATTCTAAAATCTTCACCTGAAAGTTTCTTTACCTTCTTTATGACCTCTTGATAATTTGATGCATAACATTTGTCTTAAATTCTTTGTTAATTATAAAAAAGCGAGGAAGCCACATGCACTGGAATATGGGCTTACTTTGTTTGGGGTGATTTATTGTAGACCAGTTTTATTCTGAGCTTCTTGGGTGAGGAAGGAAGATCCAACTTAAGTGAGATAAGCTCTAAGGCTAGGGACAGACGTTACACACAAACCAGTTTAAATGATCAGAAACTGGTTCAAACCTGTAACAGAACAGATGGTCAGAGCACATAAACCAGTTAAAATGGCTGAAACCGGTTTGGGAGAAACCTGGTTGAATGAATTAGAGTCCTCCAGCACCCCAGATGCTTTGCAACTCTGGGTGGGGCTCTGCTCTCTGCTCCAGCCTAGCAGGGCTGGCCCCTCCCCTCTGGTCCCTGGCTGCGCCTCCAGCAGAGCCTGCAGGTACAGCAGCGTCTGCCTGGCTTCCTCCTGCTCCTCCACCACTCCCTGCTCAAGCAGGGATTCCTCCCTCCCCCCTGCATTACACAGACACCTCTCAGCTTTAGCTAGCATACCACATGCTAGCTACAGTCTGTGGTGTGGGAGACGAGACAAAGGCAGACAGGACAGTGTTGGTTTAGGGCTTTTTGGAGCTAATCAACAGAAAGCTGGTAATGTTCCTCTGTTCCTTCTTTGGAAAAAGTTGTTTAAGAAGAGCTTGAAATAATGAGGGAAGCTGTTTTGTTTTGTTTGATGGGGTGATAAATGCTAACAACTCTCTGTGTAATTCAGTACTCAGTTATCAACAGTGGAGGGGGGCCCTCCCTTATCAAAGTGTCCTACCAAGGCCTGGCCACGTCCCCCCTCAGGTCAGCCCTGTGGAAATGAAAGGAGGTCTGCTCTGTTGCCCCTGGGGTTCTAGCCTGAGCCACTGCAGGCATGTGCTTCTATTTCTTCAGTCCAGAGGGGCTGTCTCAATGGTTACAAACTGGTTTAGCCTTGCCAGGTTAAACTAACCTGCGAAGATTGAATCAATTCAGGCTCAGGCTTTTTGAATGTCTGTCCCTAGCCTAAGTTGCATTCTGACCGTGGAGTACTTCAGTAGCCGAGACACAAGTCCCCTTCCCTTGCATTTCAGTAAGTAGTCTCAAGCAAACAAGATCCAGAGCATGTTCAGTGTGTCTGTGCTGAGTAGATGCCACTGCTGCATTGTGCAGTCCAGAAAATCTTAGAAAATGCTTTTTCTACATAAAGAAAAATAGAGTAGGAGAACTTACCTTACTCTTTTTTTTACTTCAAAGGTTCTTGGAGAGTCAATGGCAGGCATTTCTCAGAATGCCAAAACTGGGGACCTGCTAGTTTTTGGAGAATGTGTTGGAGTTGCTTCCAAGGCTCTTTGTGGTCTCACAGAGGCTGCAGCCCAGGTAACCCACTTGTGCAACTGTAACAGCCAAAGCATGCCTGTAGACATGCAGGAAAGCTGTGCTGTACTGCAGTACTCCAGAGTGCTGGAATTACAGCTCGAGCTGGAACCTGCTAACTAGCATGCTTCAGCAGCCTCCACATCCCTGCACTTCAGAATGGTGTCAGGGGTGCTTTAACTAAAGCTCATTCAATGAGATGTAACTAAAGTGCCCCCATCACCATTTTGAAGTTCAGGGATGCTGGTACACAACATGCTGTGAGTACTTTAATTAGAGCAGCTCTCAGAGCCACTCTAATTACAGCACTCCCCCTCCCCTCCCCCACACCTCAGCAGCACATGTAAAAACACCCAAATAAACCAAATATTTGCATTGTATGGCATTTCTCATCTTCCGAAAGAGGAACAGTCATCAGCTAGTGCAGCGTATTTATCAAGAAGGGAATAAAATTTTTTGTCTCTTAAAAAAATCACAGAGTAAACTCTTACATGTCTACAATTCAGACCATATCCTCAAACTGTGTAATCTCACTCCATTTTAAGATAAACAAAGAGATTACTATAGAACTCTTTTAGATCACTTCCATTGCTCTGATAGGTTTTGAATAGCTAATCAAAGCATAAGCTATTGAGAATGTATGTGCTGGTCTTAATGTAGTTGGATTGGTCTTCTGAAATTATACTTTAAATCAGTGCGTTTCCCGAGCTATTGAGCTGCTCCCCCTTGTGACCAAATGCTGTATTGCCGTTTCAGTAAATGTACCAGTTATGAGAGCCTTTTCCATGCTGCAGTTTGCAATGTCAGGAGAGTAGGGTATCTATACAGGGTATCTACACAGCATTGTATTACTCTGTATAGACATGCCCCAGGTGTCAGCCCCCTTTGCAGATTTTTTTGGGCAGGGGATTTTGGCTAATTAGATTTCTCAAATCAAATTATGACAATATCTGCTTTTTGCATCATACTGCAGACCTGTTAACAGGCATTTTTAATAGGAACTTTGCTACATGACTTCTGAGTAACACCTGACCACCTTGATCAGGTGCCACTGCACCTTCCTGACTCTTGTTAAAAGCTAAAATGAATTTAGCATTTTCACTGGGATTTGATTTTTTTTTTTTTTCCTCCCCCCTCCCTTTCTAGGCTGCCTATCTAGTGGGCATCTCAGATCCCAACAGTCAGGCCGGGCAGCAAGGACTTGTTGATCCTATTCAGTTTGCCAGGGCCAACCAGGCAATCCAGATGGCATGTCAGAATCTGGTGGATCCAGCAAGCAGCCCATCGCAGGTAACTCTGTCCAGAGGTTTGTAATGAGACTTTCTCTGAGATTTGTTAGGACCGAATTGATTTTTACTGATAATCATCAAGGGGAAGCACTCAGTGTAAGAGCATAGCATGTGTTTGAACCACAGTTTTCAGAACAATGATGCAATTAACTATCCTGTTCTTATGTCCTGTTCTATACCTCTCATGGTCATCTGTGTTTTTCAGGTTTTGTCAGCTGCTACAATAGTGGCCAAACATACATCTGCTTTGTGTAATGCTTGCCGTATTGCTTCATCAAAGACTGCCAATCCTGTTGCCAAGAGACACTTCGTGCAATCTGCCAAGGAAGTTGCAAATAGCACTGCTAATCTGGTCAAAACGATCAAGGTACATGATAGTATTTCTTGCACCTTCATTTTTTTAATTTAATTTTATTCAATATTATTGTTATGGTGGTACCTTAAACTAATATAGTTATTCCCATGTGAGAAGAAGAATAAACTGTCTTGGAATTACCCACATAAATCTATATTAGAGGTTTGTCATTAAGGTTACAAAGTTAAATCCTCAGAAAATAGGAAATATGAAAATTAAGTATCCTTGTGCTCAGGGGTGGATCTAGGATTTGGCAAAGAGGGGTGTGGAAGCCTCTACCCCCCTCCACTCCTAGCCTCTTCCCCATACCCACCCATGCAGGCAGTCAGAGCTTTTGGGGATTTTTTGAAGACCACTCCAGCCAAACTGTGTGGGTGCTGGGCTCAGCTTTTAGGAAATTCTACAAGACCCTTTTTAATAAGGAATATTTATACTAATATAGCAACATAGATTTTTTACCATTAGAACTGTAGGAGAAAAATTTAAGAAAGTGCAAGTGCTGTGAGCTGACACTTAGGATCAAATTTGGAATAGATTTAAAAGCAGACGAGGAAAATATGTGTATTGCTCAGAGTTCTAAGGAAAAGGGGGGAGGTAATATGGTAATATGTTACCATATTTACCTGAATACAAGACTATCCTGAATTTAAGATGACCCCCCCCAATAATTAGCTTCTATACACAGAAATGTATACATTTATCATAGTTTTGTATGTTTGAAATCTTACTTACTGGAAGAACATCTTAAATTTGTCCTCCCCTCTACTGCAAGAGAGAGGGACAGTAACGGGGCAGGTGGTGGATGGATAGACAGTGGGGGAAGCAGTATTAGGGTGTACTTGGGGCTGGCAGTGGGGGGTGGTGGTGGACAGGCAGTCTGCAGGCAGGTGGTAAGGCAGGCAGTAGGGGAGCATGTAGTGGGCAGGGAGTAGCAAGGCAGATTGTAGGGGGCAGACAGTGAGAGGAGGAGGGGGCCTGGGGTTAATAACAGGCCTGCTGCCCATCTTCCCCCCACCACCACCATTTATACCCCCCCACTGTGCTTCCCCCCCACAGCCTCAGGCCCTTGATACCCCTGCCCCCTCCTTTTCCCCCCCATCCATGCTGCTACTTCCCCCCACAGTCTTGGGTCCTCACCACCCCTTCCTCCCATCTCCTCCTTCCATATAGTTTCTACCCCTGCACTTGCCCCCTCCATACCCTCCCCCCAACCTTACATTGACAGGCTGTGTCCCTGCTGCAGCCTGGGGCACTAAGCATGGCTCCACCCCAGCCCTGTAGTAGTGGCACGGAGCCAGCACTGCTGCTACAAGGCTGGGCTGGAGCACAATGTGCCCCGTGCTCCAGGCTGCAGCAAGGACAGAGCCTGCTGATGCAGAGCAAAGGTGAGAAGGAGTGTGGCAGAGGGGGAGAAGCAGCATAGAGGGGAGACTAGGGCTGGAGGCTGCGGGACAAAAGCAGCAGGGAGGCGGGGTGCAGAGGCAGTGGGGGGCAGGCAACAGTTGCGGCTCTGGCTCCAGTTTCAGCAGCTGCCTGCCCCCTGCCACCTTGTACTCAATTGTAAAGTGAGAGGCTTTTTCCCTCATGTTAAACGGGGGGCGGGGGGGGGAACCTCATCTTCTAATCAAGTAAATATGGTGTATAGAGATGACCTATTGACTTTGATCAAGATACTACTGTTGATGGAAAATAAATATCTGTCTTTATGTATATTTTTAGGGGATTGGTTGTATCTTTAAATCTTAAATTTGTTATTATTGAGTTGAATTAATTAATAAATACAATTTAAAAAATAGGAGAAAAAATTACAACCCTGATAGCATAGTTATACTGAAACAAATTTCAAAAGTGGGCCAAGTCTAAATTTTTTCCTGCGTATTAAACGATGGCCTGTACAACTGCATGTTAGTTGTCTGATATAGAGTTAAGGAATGATTGGATCCCCTGAGGATTTGGCATATTTATTGCAAATAATACTCAGATTTGACTTTCCTTTGTGCCTGAAATCTTGTCCAGTAGCTCTCCCAACTGTACAGCTGGCCCAGCTGTATACAATAGTGATAAAAAAAATTATCACAAAATAAACCCTTGCCTTGTATACATTTCCAGGACTATCATGATTGCAGTAACACTCCAGTGCTAGTGCTTATACTTGTTATAGAATCAAAATCTGCAAATGAAAAATATTGCTGACTAACTTTTTTAAAACTACCTGATTTCTGTTAGGAAGTAGTTTCTCTCTTTGAGAAGGAATGAAACTTGTAAGGGATATTGGGATCCTGAGTTCAAATTCCTCTGTGGAAACCATTAGCTGTTCTGCTGCATAATTCCTGGAAAAACAGCTGTTCTCTTGGGGCATGAAAGTTCTATTATATTACACAGAAGGTGTTTCCAAGTTGAGCTATTTCCTGTGAGATTCTGAAAGAGATTAAGTCATTTGTATGAAAATGAGGTAATAACAGTTATGAAGGTGAGTGTCTGGATTAGAGATTTTAGCTGACATGAAAAAGATCAACTTTTAGCCACTTCCACCTCTGTGGACTTGAGCTGTTGAGACATGATTTATGAGCATTATCAAAGAACTTATTTTAAGCTCTTTTTCTGGCCTGTGTAGCAGTTATTTCTCATTTGGGGGTTAGTAATAGGGCTGTGTGAAGCTTCAGGGGGTGACTCGATTCGGAGGAGATTCGGCCTGATTCGGTGGCCAAATCTCCAAATCCAAATTGAATCAGGGGACCAATTTAAAGGTCCAAATTGATTCAAAGCTCTCTGAATCTTCAAAAGGATTTGGAGAGCTTTGATGATTCGGGCAGTCCCTGGTAGTTACAGCAGGGAGCTGCAGCTGACTCCGAGCTGGTAAGTACTAGGGGCAGGGAGGGGACCACTCCAACCCCCCGACCTGCTCTCCCAGCCCCCCGGCTCTTGCTTGCTCCCCCAGCCCCCCATGGCTGCCCCAGCTCCCAGTGTTTAAAAAAAATCCCCAGTGCTCACCAGGTGCTGCCAGGTCGGGGGGCAATCCCCACTGCATGGGGGGCTCTGCATGAGCCCTCTAACCCCCCACCTCTCTCCCTGAGCCCCCCCCCATGGGTGTCCAATGTGGGCTAGCTCTGGCCCTTTAAGGGGGGGGGGGGAAACGGAGAAAAGCCTTAGGACTCACCACTCCTGCAGCGGCCTCAGGGCTTTGAGCGGCTTGCACAGAGCCCCCCCCCCCGTGATGCGGGGTAGTGGGGGGCAGCAGGGATTGCCCCCCTACTGGCAGGAACGGTAAGTGCGGAGGTTTTCTCATTTGTTTTTTCTTCTTAAAGGGCCAGAGCTGGTCCGGGCAGGGCATCTGTGAGGGGCCTGGGGGAGCGAGGGGGAGGGGGGCTTGTGCAGAGCCCCCATGCAGCATGGGGCAGTGGAGAGACAGCAGGGATTGCCCCCCTCTGTGTGGCAGTGCCCAGGGGCAGCCATAGCCAGGTTCGGAGGGGATGTGCTTGGCTGATTCGGAGATTCAGGACAGTGAAAATCGAATCACTATCCCCCGAATCACCAAATCCGAAGCAAATATTAGCCGCTTTGAACACACCTAGTTAATAATCACCTGAGTAAGTGAAGAAACATACTGCATTAAATGACATTTTGAAAGGTTATATCAAAGCTCAGACTTGTTTCTGAAGGATCTTTGCATATCTCCAATGTATATGTACATAAATGTGTAAGTTTAAAAAATAACAATGAATTAAACCTCCCTTCTTCAGTGTGTGACTTTTGTTCTGAAGCTTTGCGGAGTGGCCATCCAAACCAAAATGTAACTGCTATTGTCTTTGCCAGGCTCTGGATGGTGATTTCTCTGAAGATAACCGAAACAAGTGTAGAATTGCAACTGCTCCTTTGATTGAAGCTGTGGAAAATCTGACAGCATTTGCTTCAAATCCAGAATTTGTCAGCATACCGGCCCAGATCAGTGCTGAGGTAGGAAAGGAGTTGTATTTCTACCCACAAGACAGGTTTGCTTCTAAAGTACTGTTTTTTTTAAAACATACAGTTAATCTTGTATGATAAAAAAAAATCTCTTAATCTGATTTTAAAATTAACTCAGGACCTAATGTTCCAAATCAGGCAAAAAAAAGTAAATCTAAAGTAACTAGAGATTAACAGGACATCAGACATTATAGTGTGTATATCTTACTGGCAAGTGCTTTGTTCAAGATGCTTTATTTCCTTACAAGAATTGTAAGTTGTTTTAAAACTTCACCATGATTGAAAGGCAGTTGAAGTCTCTCATAGCTGGCAGTTTCCATTCCTGGAATTTTCTAATGTAGAATGATTATTGTTTTGACAGCTTTACCCTCCTTCACTTAAATGAGCTTTAATCTTGCACAAATAAGACAAATCTTAGTGTTGCAAGAATATAATGCATTTAGTCTCTGGATATAAGCTAGCAGTGTGGTACTTATGTCAGCTACTCCTTGTCTTTTGGGAAAGTCTGAAAACGGAAAAGTCTGACCTTTTCCAATGGCAGCATTTTAATTCAGATTTGTGTTGGCTTATCTGTGTTACCAGACCTCAGCCCACTATAGCTGTGCTAACATCTCTTCCCTACTAGTGCAGAAGAGATGACTAGATCAGCATTATATTCCTTACTCAATATGTGTCTGTTGTATCAAGGACAAACAAGTCCAAACATTTGTAGCATGTTTGAAGGTAAAGTCTGATGTTCTGCTACATTTAACTTGCTGCTGTCTTGATCATAGGGATCTCAAGCACAGGAGCCAATTTTGATTTCTGCAAAGACAATGTTGGAGAGTTCATCTTTACTGATCAAAACTGCCCGTTCATTGGCCATCAATCCAAAAGACCCACCTACTTGGTCTGTACTAGCCGGGCATTCGCACACAGTTTCAGATTCTATTAAGAGTCTTATCACCTCCATTAGGTACGTTTTCTGTGTTGTAGCTTTTTTATCATCCATTTCTAAGCCACAAAATGCCAAAAAGGTATCCAGAAATAGAGCAAGGAAGGGGGACATGTCATTTCCCAAGCCACTCTTGCTTTTTCAGCTGTGAAAACCATTCAGGCTGTATCATACACAGGTCCCTCCATTTGTTTTTGCATATAATTGTTACTGATGATTGCACAGGTCTGGCTTTTTGCAGAGTTCCTCTTTTAATTCAGTTCAAACAAATGGAGAAGTACTATTATAGACATAAATTACGCCGTGTTTAAAATATGCATATTGGTATTCAAAAGGGAAAGAATCCGTGCACTGATGAAGCTGGTTAGATGTAAGATTTTGCCTTAAGCTCAGGGTAAGCAAAGTACATGTTTACCCAAAATAGATCCGAATTAACTTGTGCCCTTTTACTGTTGCCTCTGTTTACTTTGTTGTCGTAAGTACATGTATTTCCTTAATTTTAACAATGGTCAGGTCACTTTTTTTTTTACAACTTTAAATATCCATAAAAAAGTAGGGTTATGTTGTATACTCCTATCCTTACTAGAACCTGAATAAACAACACATTAAGGACCATCGGTCTGATAAATGTTGACCTCTTAAAACATTTATGTTTAAACAACATGCCACACAAGTAGTAGATGATAGTCATTCAAATTTCTTTTCAACTGAGAATGAAGCTTCACCCTTGAGGAATTCTTCTCAGCTGCATTGCTTAAAGTTTGGATATCTCTGTTCATGCACGTTTGTTGCTACTTTAGTTAGAGATTGTGGTGTCTCTTCCTGTCCCACCACTCAAGTCCCATTCCAGGATTACCTTAGGACCTTTTCTATCTGAGGTAGGTGATGCTACTACTTACTTATCTGGGAGAGGATAATGTTTGTACGTCTTTAAATGGTCTCTTCTTTTCCCACGCCTGCCATTTATTTCCCATAAAATATTCAAAATGTCCCACTATCTAAGTGTATCAAGCCTCTTATGTACTACAAGTATAGGTTTTCTCCCTGCTGCCCTTCTTGTTCCCCATGACTTGCATGTTTTTAATTAATAAAATACATGTGTTCACATTAATAAATAAGTCTCTCCAACACCCTCAAAATAACTCTATCCTCTTTGTTTCAGGGACAAGGCCCCTGGTCAGAGAGAATGCGATTACTCCATTGATGGAATCAACAGGTGTATCAGAGACATTGAGCAGGCTTCTCTTGCAGCAGTCAGTCAGAACTTGGCTACAAGGGATGACATCTCTGTTGAAGTAAGGAAAGACTACCCTGTGGAAGAGTAGTGTTCACCTTTATTAACCACACTAGACTTTTCTTCATAACAAAAATAAATATAGGAGCTGGGAGTTCTGCAGAGGCAGCACAGACTTCTCCTGAGAGAAGTATTGCCACCGAAGTGTTGTATGGCAAAATCCATGCTGGTTCAATGTATGTTACATTTCTGATACAGGGGTGAGGTAGCATGGGGGGAAACTAATTTCTTGCCTGATCTAGGGTTGCTAATGGTCATGTTACAGGACTCTATGACACAGAAACCATTGTTGAGACGACATAAACTGGAAGTCTTAAGACAAAATACCAATATAGGTATTTAACATTTGCATGTTGGGGAGTGAAGCTTGCTAAATCATAAAAAAGAGTGTAAGAGAAGGAGGAAAAAAGTTAATAAGCATTTAGGTAATGCATGGTGAGATTCAGAATAGTAGCTTATTGTAGGAAGCACCAAGACATTATTTTTAAATGTTTCTAGACTTAAAAAAAAAATAGTGCATTGATGAAATGCTGTAATTTAGTAGTAAAATAGCTCAGTCTCAAGCTAAGAATTCTACACTGTAAAATATCAATTTATTCTTGAGCAAAAAGCTACTAGCATTACTTAGAGCATCTAAAGTGGATTCTAAAGAGTTAATAGGTTTTATATTTTAAACAAAATTCCTTATCAATAATAGATATTATCCCTTTCCCTATTTCATACACAAATCAGCTTTACATTTGGCTCAGAATTGTAGTTAGTATGCCTAGAATTGCATATGGTATGACATACTTCTCTCAAATTACCAGTCAAATGGAGGTCATGGGAGTCCCACTCATCTGTAAAGAGTCCTTGCCCAACAGTGTTATCTGCTATTGGAAAGAGTCAGTTGACTCAGTTGGCATGCCAGAGAAGAGTGGCCTTCCAATATATATCCATAAATATTTGCATAAGTATAATGGCCATATATCTTCTTCAATTGCAACACATATTAGGAAATTAGTTGAGATTATCTTTGAAAATATAACTCTTAAAATCCTTGAATTACCTGCCAAAAGTGGTATAATAAATTATTATGTGTAATAACTTGTTATTTTAATTTAAAATGACATCTACAAAATTGTCCCAGTTCCTTTACTGATGTAACAGAGAAAAAGTTTTTGCTAATTAGAGTTGGCTGAGGGCAGCTTGAAGGACAACAGTGTTGAACATTAGTTTGTTCCTGAAAATTTAGTATTTAGAATCTGAATGTCAGAGCCCTTTCTTACTCTACACCTGAACACTCATGTCTAAATTTCTTTAACAGGCAAAATCTTTTCTTGTCCCTCTCTCACTTGGTATTTTGCAAAATGAGGGGTTTAGTTGAAGCATGTTACAAAGGGTCTTTAACACTTGTTTTTAGCAAGCTCCTTTTCTCCTATCAGGTATTCCTGTAGTAACACATTCTAATGGAGCTAAGCAAATCTTTTAAGACTGAATACATAAATTACATATTTCCCAATGAGGTCATTTGCTGGAAATCCAGAGTTTATTTCTTTTCGTGTAGTAAGTTGTGACTGTTCCTAATGCTATTTCACACTTTAGTTAACTGAAGTAAGAACCATTTTCAGTGATTTCCTTTGGGGGAGCTAATGACTGAATGCCAAATTCTCAATATCAGATGCACAGTGAATAATGGCATAATGTTTCCCAAAATTACTGTGGACTTTTTGTATGCAAATAACGTATCTTCAGTCTAGCCATAAGTGTTTCATATAGCACTAATACTCTAATCTAAGTGGAAATATTTTTGAAAAACTGGACTGCCCAAAGCAAGTCATTGCAAAAGGTGTTTACATTTCTTTTCACTCCCCACCCTCCCCATTTAAAAAAAAACCCATCATTTTTTGTCATTTACTCAATGCTGTTAAGTCTGAAAAAAATACTACTTAAATAACCCAGCCTTACTTAAAACACTATGTAAATAGAAGAAATTGTATAAATCAGCTCATCATTTTTTTCACAGGATGAGCTAAATCCTGGCTGCCAAGGCATGGTTTGCCTTTGAATTAGAAGCAGGTGCTTTTGTGTGGGCATTTCTAACACTAGGTCCTCCTTATCCTTATATCCCAGACACTGCACTTTGGAGATCAAACCATATCTCCCACACCGATATGTCATATTTTTCCATTCCTTTTCTCATCAATACATTTCTGCTTCTAATGTCAATATATGCAACAAATCTCCGTGTATTATACTGTTTGCCCTGAAAATGCTGTTCCATATTTAGATCCACAATCCTGGTGGGGTTTTTTTCCTGAATGGGTTAACAGTGTTCATTAATAGGCCATATACAAACCTTCATTTCTAGCAGCAGAAAATGCCCATGGCTAGAAGTGATTTCAGGAAAGGGAGCAGTACAGACATGTAGCCTGCCAATCACCTCCTCTCTCCCCTGCCTCTCAGAGCCCAGCTCATACCCTACCTCCACCCCAGCTTCCCCTTGCTACTCCCATCACCCAGATGAGCAGTGGTGGTGATGATTTAAAAGCCAGCAGAGCCAGAAACCACGGGTGCAGACATTTTCTCAAAGCTGGCTCCCAGCCTTACTGGCTTCCCATTGCTGCCCACACCACTCGGCTGGGCAGCAGGGGTCAAGGGGAAGAGTGGGAGGGATGTGGGGCCCAGAAACCAGGCTAACCAGGCTTGAGGAAAGCTTCCACATGCCTGGCTGCTCTCAGCCCTTGCAGTTGTTAAATTGTTACCCCTACCACCCAGCTGAGCAGCTGCTCCCTGTACCTTCTCTCGATCAGGATGACCCCAGTCTCAGAAAATCACGGGAGTCTTTCCACTGACTTATCTCCTCCTGGGGGCCAAGAGGAGTGGCTGGAGGAAGACAAGTGGCTATTCAGTCTCCTGGAAGAAACTCCACTAGAGTAATTTCATCCTGGTTGTTCACAGGTGGTTTTGCTCCCAGAGCAGGCATTTTTGCTCCCAGAGAAAAAGCTTGAACACCTGCACACTTGTCTTCTACCAGGACTATACCAGTTCTCCCAGTCAAAACTGAACATCTGCACATGGCCATAGGAAAAGGCACCACTTGTCACACAACCATTGGAACTAGAAAGAGATGCAGGAGCTCACACCGTCAGTCAGAGCTAGAGGGACCTTTTTTAACCAGGCTCACTTCATGAGTATATGCAGCAGTGGACCTACGTTGTGGGTTATTAATGGAGCTTATTAATGCAGAGAAATGGACAATGCTTAGCACATATGCTTGTATGTAAGTTCTAACAGAGGCCTTGGCACTTTAGCTGATGTGATGCTATCTTATGAAATGGTATGCTTCGGTGAATGAATTGTTAATTTCTCTTTGTATTAGGCTTTACAAGAGCAGTTGACATCAGTTGTTCAGGAAATCGGACACCTTATTGATCCCATTGCTACTGCAGCTCGAGGAGAGGCAGCTCAGCTGGGACACAAGGTACATGATCCTATAATTATTGACATTGCTAAAGTCCTGAATGTTTAGACCTCAGAGAAATGCCCGTGTCAACAATAGGATTGTCATAGATGGTACAACATATAGATAGCTTTTTTGTGCTATTTAAAAAAATAATGCAAGAAACTTCATGAAGGGAAAATAATTTTAGACTGCTGAAGACAGAAAACTCAGGCTGGAGACAAAAATTATTTGCACCTGTCTAATTATACAGCGTGTAAGAGCACTAAGTGTTCTTGAATTGCTTTGAAGCCCCATAATGTCTCAGTCTCTGGTAGTGTCTGGGTGAACTGAGGACTGAGATTCAGACTTCATTTTGAATTTTAGGGAGGTTTCAGAAGTTTAAATCAAATTTGCATCACTGTTTGATGTTATAAAAAATTAGCCCTCGCAGTTTTAAATGCTGCATTTTAACACGTGAAGGTTCTACCTTTTGTATTCCTGACACTTCAAGAAGGGAGTGATTTGCTTTTTACTGTGCTGGTGTCTTAGGGCCGATAGGTTTTTGGTTGTAGCCATGTTGGTCTAAGGACATAGACAGGAAAGGTGACTGCACTCAAAAGCTTGCTAAGAATTTTTTTTTCCAGCTACTCAGTTGGTCTACTTACTAAAAGATATCACATCTACTCAAAGAACCTTGCCTGCCTTAGGACTGATGGAGGCTTCTGGAGTCGTTAAAAGGTGATCAGTCCCAGGTGAAGAAGACTTAAAGGCTTTTTGACATAACTACTGATATTGTTATTAGAAGACTTAAAATATCAGTACAGATGTGCTTACAAAAGCCACTGAAAGCTAAAAAGGACATGTTGTGTAGTTGATTTTTCATGCTTCAGTAACTTAGCCCTTGCAAATGCCTGATGGACTGCTAAATTCTCCCTCAGAAATCCAGTTATGGGTGAATTACAGAGCGATCCACATAGCTTGTAGCAATTTGAAAATTGCTATGGCTCTAAGTAAAAAAAAAAAAAAAAAAAAAGAACAAAAAACAGCAAAAAAAACCCTGGCTCAGACTTACAGTGCAAGCAAAGGTTTGGTGTGGATTCAGCCTCCAAAACTGTAAAGTTAAGAAGTTTGTACTCAAATGTGCTATACCTGTTTCAGTAGTTTTGAACTGTAGAGTATGAAATGTGTTTATCCTCCTTGGGCTCAATCCAGGATAATAAACATGATAGGAAACCAACTTTTTTGAAGCTTTTAGCAGTTTCTTAAAAGTTAACTATAACCCTATTCTGAAATACATTTACTTCTAAGAACATTAAATGTTTTCACGACATTTCAGATATTTCTGTGTCAGCACATTTACTGTGGGAAAAGCAGAAATAAAGCAGTATTTCCTCATTTTTGTATTCCTATGCTAATGTTTCTGGATGCTTGTATAAGCATAGCAGTGCCATTCCGTTATTGTTGGACAATCATGTATTTAACCAATGCTTTCAGTCAGGAGTTGGCAGCATTTCCTGGCAGGGCAGTGACCCAGCTTGGGTCTAAGGCGGCAGGCTGTAGGACATGGCCCCCTGCACTACTTCTCTCTGCCACCTGGCTGTGGCATCACGCAGGGAGAGCTCCCCTCTGCTAGAATCTGTCCTGCCCCACTGTGGTATGGTGCAGAGAGAGCTCCCCCTCCACCTTAAGCACCAGGCACTTGACTGCAGTGCAGGTAGAATCCCCTAGTGTGAATGTTGCTGAAGCCAGCCCCTGCTTTTATTTATCAAATACTTAATATTGACTTGATTGTTAGAGGATTAGGATTCTATGGGTATCAGTATTTGGATTCAGCCTTTGCATATAGAACCTCTCACATCCAAATGGGAAAGATGTCTTTTGTTAGATAGTCTCATTGCTCTTCTTGCCATGCCTGGTGTTTTGTCATGCTTATATAAGGGATATCTTACTATAAAGTAAGCAGCCCAAATGTCTAGTTGTTTTCCTCAGCCTCTGAGACTTAAAGCCTATTTCTTTTTGAGTGTCTGGACTGGAAATGGGACCTGGTTTGGTTTTATATTTGAGTCACTTTGTAAAACTTTGTTGCACACCTAGTAAAATCTCATTTGCTTTGCACGGCTACTAATGAGGAGGTAGCAGAAAGCCTTCAGCAGCAAAAGGTCCTGTAACTCAAGAAAAGGAAAAGACTGTGTGAGGTTCTGAAGAGATTCTAAATACCAGATGAAGAACATCTTGCATCTGAAAATTTGTCTAACTTCGTTCCAACTATGCAGTTAGTACAATTAAAGATGTCACCCAAAAAATCCTTGCCTAATTCCTGGACTGTAACAGCTACAGCATCACTCCAACAATACTTAAATACAGAATAAAAGTCAGCCTCCAATGAGTTTACCTTACAACTAAAAGAATCTACATGATTGAGTCACCTTGCTGCTATATGGAAATGCTTATTAATGGCAAAATAAAAGCCTATGTGCAGAGGCAATACTAGCCTTCATGAGAACACAGCATCTTAAATGTTACTAAATTATTTGGGTCTTCACAACTTAAATCAGGCTTTCAAACTGCGTTTGTTTCTCCACAGAGCCAGTAACTGCTTGGCGTGTTCAAAGAGAAATTAAGTGTCTTGAAATTTGCAGTTCACTATCACTTCACTATATTTTGTCTGTAACCAAAGTTGAGAAATTCCAGCATTTAGTAACAGATCCTTGCCTGTATAGTTGAGAACCCAGTCTGTTTTGAAAACAATTGGATCTGACATCAGGGTCTCATGTCAACTGTGCCCATCTAGCAGCATTGCTCTATCACAGTATTCACTGCTGGGAAAGGGAGAGAGTAACCCAGGAAAACATATGAACTACATTTCCTGCAGTTCTAATACATCATGAAAGTGTGCTGCTCAGGTTATGCTTAAAGAAGTACTAATGGTGTCCTGGATGTTATTTGGGAAGAGATTTTCTTGTCCTCTCCACTGTTAAAGAAACTGGATTGAAAGTCTCATATCATCTCTGCTTTCTTAGGTTACGCAGTTGGCAAGCTATTTTGAACCTCTGGTTTTAGCTGCAGTTGGTGTGGCATCCAAGATGTTAGATCATCAACAACAAATGACTGTGCTGGACCAGACCAAGACACTAGCAGAATCTGCCCTTCAGATGCTGTATGCAGCCAAAGAGGGAGGAGGAAATCCCAAGGTATAGTACTTGTATGTAAGAAAAGGAGAAAGGTCATTTGAAACAGCATCCTGAAGTGTATCCTGCAATCCTGCAGCAAAAGCTAGAAAATAACAATGGGCAATAAGACTGTATTTTCGCCATCGGATAATTTTATTTACATAAAGGAAAGTCCTTTTGTGTGCTCACTGATTTCCTGAGAGTTAGTCGGTTGCTTTTTTTTCTTTTTAATTGCAAAATATGTCAGCAGTCAGGGATCACAAAATACATTTTGACACGTATGTGGCATAAGGAAGAGCTTTTCTTTATTAAGAATAATATTTTAAACTTGTATGCATGGGCTTAATTGTATGTGATGTAGAAAAATGCTTATACCATTTATATTAACAGCTTCTTTTGTATTATACCAATCTTATACAGTTCTATTCATCTGTTTTTTTAGTTTAATTTCTTTGACAAGTAGTTTACATTTGTTTTCTTACCACCATCATCATCTTGATAAAGGACAGGCAAACAGATTCTTGAACTAGAACTTCAGATAATTTGCCAAAATTGTATCTATAATCTGTAAATACCCAATACATTTTTACACTTTTCCTACTTGGTAACTGAGTGAATCACTCAAAATTTGTGCTATATTTATGGGTTTGTTTTTCTTTTTAAGAAGGAACTCGATTATAAAATAATTACAAAAGCAATAATAGTTTAGAAGCAATAGGAATATCATTGTACTTACTTGGTGAATGAACCAAAAATAAGCCTTGAGTTCTCCAGTGCTACAGGTACTTATCCATACAGCATGTCACTTTGATGCACTGCAGTTGATACAAACAAGAACAGACAATTACCTCTGTGCATTGTTATCTCTGTTTTACATTTGTTTTAATATAATTTGAAAACAAATCTTTCTGGTGAACAGTTCCCCTAAATAGAAGTTTGTATATTCTGTGTGAAGGTGCTTTTGTTGGGAAATAGGGAGGGAGTTTGGAGCTATAAGCACCGGTTTAGGAATACTTCATTCCTGGAATCTTAGTTTTGAAAACTTATAAATGCCTGAGGCAGTGGTTCTCAGCTTTTTTGGATTCAAGGTATCCTTGTTAGATGTGAAGCACCCTGCATAAAATACCAGCTTTTAGCTTTCATTTGTTTTTCACTTTTTCACTACATACAAATAATAGAGCAATTCTTCTGTTGCAAAGAACCCAGAAAGTCCACAACCAGTCAAAATGCTTTAAAACTATGAATTCTTATCTGAAATCTCTGGTTTTAGCTTATGAGTCACATTGGTACACCTAGCAATGCAAACATTGTGTGGCATGCTGTTACACTCTTGAAAGGATCTCATGGCAGCCCAGGCTGCCATGGGCCCCTGGTTGAGAATCGCTGCCCTAGGTTTTGCTAACACCATGTCCATTTGAGCCCCTACCTTTTTTTCTTGCAAATGGCTGCTTTGGAATGAAAAACATCTGTTAGGAGAATGCAAATGGGGAAGCATATATATATATATAATACGTTACAAATTTCTGCACGCATGTGAACATACTAATATGAAATTCATACAGATCACAAAGTTAATGTCAACATAAATGGCTCAAGAGAAAGCTGGACATCAGGCACCCAGTAACTGGGACTGGAAAACTGAGAATTGGGTAAAGCCTCACTCTGTTGCTTGCTTTGTGTTCCTCTGTGATTCCTACTAACTTGCAGGCAGGAGGACATGGCAGAGCAGTTGGAAGCCCCTTGCCTTTTAATTCTCTAATGGCTACCTGTCGGCAGCTAAAAGTATTTGAGCCTGTTTTAGCTACACCTTCTATTTACTGGTAATAAGTTCTCTGTTAGCTGGAATATTTGAGGATCCACCAGCAGCTGGAGTGCATAGAGCACAGATTTCAGAGTGTCTATGGCACTTACTTGCATCTGAAATCCTGATACACAAAGTGTTTTGGCAGACATAGGTGCACCATGACAATATCTTGCTATAAAAAGGGGTGGTTTACAATAGTGTCTTTATGCTATTTAGACTTCCTGTTCATCATGTGTGCCTGTTGTATGAATCAGTAAAATAAATTCTGTCATCCACCTTATTCTAAAGGTGTTCTTGTGAGGAGAGAGGAGGAAAGTTCTGTTTCTGAAAGCATAAGAAATTTCTCTATTCCTCTACCTATTGAAAAGTTTTCCATTTTCCCTTCATGGAGATAAATTATACTACAGGTTCTATTCTGTTATGTCTTCATTTGACCAGTTGGCCTCATTCATACTGAAATCTGTGATCCTCTCAGATCATTACCTTTCATATGCTAGATGGAGGTTTTACAAACTCTTGACTGCCTTTAGGATAGTCGCCTGCAATCACCATTTCACATCTCATCAGTTTTATACATAGAGAGTTTCTTGTTCCTGTGAAACTGTCAGATAAATTCAGGGCAATATAAACTAAGTGTAGGATTATTGCATAACCATTTAATTCCTTTGATTTATAAAATACTGCCCTGTATTACATTAACCAAGTAATTTAAAGTGGTTAATGTTCAATACCAATTGTATATTACTGATCATGTATTTAGACTATAAATATCAAAGTACAGTGTTTTAAGATTATTAGCAAGTGTGTTTGTATGACAGCTTGTTCCTTTGGTTGTGCTTACTCTTATTGCTAATCATCTCATTTTGTTTAACAAATATTAACCAGCTTTATCCCCTTCCTCCTCTTTCTCTTGATTAACAAATGAACTTATTGATCCGGATGATCACAGTAGCTGTGTCTATGATTTAGGACCGAAACAATAGGCAAATACAAACACTATCCTTAGTAGTTGATGATGTTAAATAGGTATTTAATTCATGACTCATCTGTGAATATATCCTATAAGTCTGTTGCATTTCCTGAATAAAAAACATAGGAGGAACAATATATATAATAAGGAACTGCTCTCTGGTACTTCAACCAAGCTGGACAAATCTTTAAACTTCTAATTTGTTTAACTTGTAATTGTTTTATATCCCTGCAAGATACCAAATATTCAGTGCCTAGATGTTTGGTCTGTCATTGAAGGTTTCCCTAAATTGAGTGAAACAGGAAGATCATTATAGCACAACGGATGGAGGTTCGGAAACTAAATGTATTTGAAGTTCCTTCCTGGATTTAACCAATCATCTGCACTATACTGCTTGCTTTCAAGACATAATTCCTTCAGCAAAATTTGGTAGCAGTTTTTTCCTTAAACTGTAATGATTTTCTCTCTACACTCAAGACACTGGAAAACTAGTCAAGACATTGGGAAACTAATCAAGGCTTTAATCAGTTACCTTGGTTATGTAAAAGAAACTGTTTCATTATCTACAGGCTGCTTAGGAGATAGGTGGGCAGTGTTTTCTTAAGAAGCTTTTGTGTCACTGCCATTAGTTTTATTAGAAGTTAACAGCATGTGTAAAAGGGAGATGGGACCGTGTCCCAGGGGAACACAAATGGACTCCCCGGGAACTCCTCCCATGGCGAGGTAAGCCCCCAGAAAAAGCCCTAAGGAAGGGGCTTACTTACCTTCAACAGAAAAGACATGCTGCTCCAAGAAGAACCACCGGCACAGTTCATCAGCTGCTTTTTTTGCAGCTGGGAGCAACGCTGGCAGATAATGTCACCAAAAACCACCTCCTGGCAGATCTAAAAGCAGGCAGCGGGGAAGCAAAGGGGGGGCGTCAGGGGTTCCTGATGACCATAGACACCAGACTCATGAGTGGGGCGGGCTGCCGCCTGAACCCCTACTGTTCCTTTCTTCTGTACCATTTTTTTTTCTCTTCTGAGTTCTCATAGTTATCTTGAAGGGGCACACAGAGCCCTAACTGGGGAACCATCCCCACTTGACCCTAAGGATCAAGAAGAACAAAGGTGGTCCCGCGGAACCCAACGGCTTGAAGATAGGGTCAAGGCAGAGGCAGAGGCAAGACCGGTCCCACACCCCATAGGCACCCGCGGCTAAGTAAGACACAGAGGGACGGGCAGGGAAGGACAAGAGCAGGAGGGAACACCAAAGAAGCAAGGTGGCGACCCATCACCTGGTCGACCTGAAGGCTGGTGTATGGCTGGGGTGTAGGGGAGGTGGAGCCCCAAGAATGCCCACAAGAGGCAGTGCTCAGTTCGCAAGTTCCCACGAGTGGGAGTCCCACTACTGAACGGATGATCCAGTTGTGGCAGGCAACTGCTGGGACCTCCCTTGGGGTCAAATGCAGCCCAACACCCAAGTCTTGAGGACACGCCCTGAGACCTAAACTGGGCGTGTGCTCCAGTGAGTTGAAAGAGAGCACCTATGCCAAATAAGGCAGATGCAGACCCCAACTCATTTCTGCAGTTCATAAATATGTATAAGGAGAGTCAGCTATTATGCCTGGGTTATGATGGACAATCAAAACTCAGTATTTACTGGGCCATTTGGAAAATGGAAAGCATTTCAAATTGAGTTGCATGGGTAAGTTAACTAGTTTGTTATCTTATGTTAGAAATAGATCAAAAGATGTATTTCTGTGCTTCAGCTTAAAACAGGGGCAGCCAATTATTTCAGGCAGAGGGCCGCTTACTGAGTTTTGGCAAGCCATTGAGGGCCACATGACAGGCAGCCAGGGGCAGATAAACATTAATTTTCTAAATTTTTTAGGGGTCTCACAGGCCAAATGGAATGGCCTGGCAAGCCACATCTGGCCCGCGGGCTGCATTTTGCCCACCCCTGGCTTAAAACATACACTTGGTATTATACTAGCCATGGAATGCTTCTCTTCTGAAACTACTTTTAGCTAAAATGTTTCAGGTGTGGCCTTTTTAGAAGTGGGAGCCAGAAATTCTTCAGTATTGTTTCAGCTTGTATCACTTTGATGCAGGACAATTTACTCCTTCACTCCTAAAACCAGTGTAATGCCTCCATTCTAGGACATTTAAAAGATTAATAAGCCAGTGTTCAAACAATAATTAAGAATGGAAAGTGCTACATGCGCCAAATATTTCTCATCTAAAACTGTGGGCAGTCTACTGTGAGATCCTTACACAAATGTAACTGAGCAAAACTTAACCCAATATCATTTCCATGGTTAAATTTTATATTAAAACTTGTTGTTTTCTTCAGGTTATAATTGACAAACTAAAAATACTATAATTTTACTCTACACCTGAGATCTATAAATGGTAAAAGAAGAAGTGTACTCATTGCCTTAGGTTTTTTTCTTCTTCTTTTACACTTAGAGTTAAAGAAAAGAGTGTGTATTTCTGTCTCAATTTTCAGTTTTCACTGATTACATGGTTCACTTGAATAGCAAAATGAGCTTGTTGCTTTGGCCCAAATCAAATGATGAGGGTTTTTGATTACTGAAGTCTGGATTAATTACCTGTGTCAAGAAATAGTCATTAAAGAATCTCTCAAGTCTCGTAACTCCTACAGAATACTTTATTAATTGCACATGTGCATGACACTTTCCACACCCAGCATCTGGTTAAAAAATATTTTTTCTGGTAATGCTTGTTTTTAAATTTCTTTTTGGCATAAACTAGATATATTAAAACACTACTTACTATACTACCTTTGGTTTACAGGGGTCTTAATACAGATTGCAGTAGAAAGATTTTGTTAGAAATGATCAAAACTGTAATTTACCCAGTGCCTTTTGCATATCATGATGTTGATGGAAGTGAATTAGACCAGTATGGCATTACAATTTATGGAGTCTACACAAAGTGTAGAAATAAGGTCTTTTCTGCACCTATAGTCCATGCTTTAAAAAGGAAACTGTTTCTTGATCCTTCCTTCTCCATGTATTTCTCCTGCAATTACGTGATGATCATTTTCCTAATCTTCTAGGGAGAAGGGCATATTATATTTTAAAAGACTTTGAAATCACTGTGTATGCTGTGAGTGAGCATTTGCTCCTATAAAGGTTCTAATTCAATATTGATATCTAATTAACTTTTTTCCATTTGTAGGTTGAAATGTGATTTCAAAACCACCATTAGGTTGCTGCCAATAACATTAATATTTTCAGACCAGCTATCTGCTCCCACACAAATGGAACCCTTAATACTTTCTCTTCCTCCCTACTTTCTCCTGTACAGGCATCACACACTCATGATGCTATCACAGAGGCTGCCCAACTGATGAAGGAGGCTGTGGATGATATAATGGTTACCTTGAATGAAGCTGCCAGTGAAGTGGGCTTGGTTGGAGGAATGGTAGATTCAATAGCTGAGGCAATGAACAAGGTAAGTATTGGAAACCTCAGATGTACCCAGAAGGAAAGCATTAGTCACTTCAGATCAGTGGTTTTCAACCTGTGGTCTGCAGATCCTGGGGGGTCAGTAGACTGTCTAACAGGTCCATGCAAGATGACTGTGATAAATCAAAAGTATGTGAATATTCACCCTTATATTTTAAAGGGGTCTGCACCACCATTTAAAATTCTCAAAGGGTTCCACACCTCTATTTGTAGATTTTTAGGAGTCCACAAATGAGAAAAAGATTGAAAACCACTGCTTTAGATAATCGGGCAGTAATTACACTGAATATAATGGTCTCTTCACAATACCAGGGTAATGGTTCAGAGAGAAAATGTTAAATATAATTTAAATGGGCAGTCAGTCTTGTGCACCAATTGGTTGCCTACAACATTAAGCCATCAGACTAGCTGATGAATAGCACTAACTGTGAAACAGTGCTGGCACATGGGAGAGCTCTTTCATCTTCAAAAGAGAGAAACATGAGTGAGTAGAATTATATGTGCAATTATCAAGTGATGTGAAAAGTTGTAAGGAACTAAGCAAAAATTGGAAGCTCCAGTAATTTAATGTTGCAACATTTTAATCTGCCTACTTCATTAGCACTGAAATATTTATTTTAATATTACAGCATTGTTTTCATTCTTACTATAGGGATGCTTATGCCACCTCCTTAAGTAGAATGGCAGCTGCTGAGAAATAAGTCATGTGTGCCTGTGCTTGCAAATATGCAAGGTAGATGGCTTGGTAAAACCCTGAATGTAAGCCCCAGTGCCAGGCTCATGCTCTTCCAAATCAGAGAACCTGGTCACAGAGCCAAAACTTGTGCTCTGGACTAAGCAGAGCTCTCTGTTCTACAGATTTGTGGGCTGAAACAGAGTTGACAAGGCTTCTGCTTGGGCAGTAAGCTCCATCTCATTTAAGAAGCAGTGACTTCCCAGAAGCATTATCACCTAAGTCTTTTTTATCTTACTTGGTCTAGACAGCAACACATGGAAAAGTTCCTGAAATATTTGAAGAAAGGTAGACATCCAATATTCAACGAAGGAAAAATGCCTGTGTCTTTGATTGACAGCCTGGTTTCCTCAATCCTAAATTTGGGGCCTAGATCTAGGGTGCCTCGTGGAATTCAGGGGTGTGAAAGTCATTTGCCCCACAAGCCAGATGAGTGGTGCAGGCACTGGTGGATTAAAATGTATTGGGGCCCTGGGCAAACAGAAAATTGGAAGCCCCCCCCACACTCCATGATAACCATGTCATACCATTTCTCCCCTGGTCCTGGGAGCTATACTTCAGTGGGGGAGATGGGCCCCTTCCCCTCTGCAGGGCAGGCCTCCATGCCACACAGGGGAGGCTGAATGGCTCCAGCCAAGCTGGGAATGGCATGGAACGTGCCTACCTCTCCTCCCTGCTCCCCGCCCCCTCTCCCTCCACCCCCAGGCATGACTAGAGCAGAGGCAAGCAGGGAGAGGGTGGATGTAGGCTGCCCGCTATGGGCTCAGGGCTCTCTGCTCTGTTGCCTTTGCCCTGGGGGCCCCACACCAGCTGCATGTCCCCTGGCAACCTGGCAATGGGAGGCACAACTTGCCACCTCCACTGCTGCTGGATGGGCAGGGAGCACATGGCCATCATAGGACTCCTGGGGCCAAGGCAGCAGAGCAAAAAGCCCCAAGCCCACAGCAAGTAGCCCCCATCCACCGCACGCACAGATATGGGAGGGCACATAGCCCTCCCATGCCTCTGTTGGGGTGGGGGGTGTCAAGTGACAGGGAGCCACTCCCCCACACCCTTGGATGAGCCACCCATGGCTCTATCCCACTCCACACCCTGGCCCCAGATCCCATGATCCACCCTGGCTGAGCAACACCCCCAGACCCTCCCCTACTCTTGCCCCTCACTGTGGGGGCCTCGATCTGCCCCTTCCCTCTCCCATTCCTCTTCTCTTTCTGCTCCATAGACTTACCTACAGGGAGCTGCTCTTCACACTGCCTGGCTGTCTTCCTGGCCACATGTATGCATGTAGTCATGCATGTGCACACGGCACCCCCTGCGTCTTGCTCTTGGCAGCCCCAAGCAGGACCCCTTACAGGTTTGAATGCTGCCCGCCTGCAAAGGGAAACCCACCATTTCCCAAGGGAACCCAGGCATCCAAGGGCCCCTGATTGGCAGAGGCCCTGGGACCCAGGCCCCACAGACCCATGCATTAATCTGCATCTGGGTGCAGGGTTGGTCTGCAGGCCAGATGAATGGTACATAGCTGGCCCCACAGACAGATCAAGCCCACAGACACCCCCACCCCTGCAACCACCACCTTCCAGTTCAGGACCTCATGAGAAGAGTTCCAGCGTGCCTGACACTTAGTTGCCACCATGGAAATGGCACCAAAGCATCAGGCTTCTTCTCATGGTGCTGTTGGGGCTCCAGTACCCTGGCACTTGGCTACAGCCATGGGAAAGTCATCCCCAACAAGGCTGTGGGGAGAATGACCCAGCTTTACAGACTGGATCTGGCCAATGGACCATATGCTTGACACCCCTGATATAAATCAAGGCACTAAGTAATTTTTTTTCTTTTTCTCCTGGCTGCCAGATCAGCATATTAGACTGCAACTACTTTAATTGAAGTTAGCAGTCTATAATTTATTTATTTATCTATTTGCAATGGTTTGTCAGTCTACTGTTGTGAAAATCTTCCCATCCAAAATCCAGATCCAGATCCCATCAGAGTTACGAGATTAGGGAAGACTTCTATAGAGACTGTACCAAATCTTATTATTTCTCCTGGAGGTTAAAATTCCTCATTCAGACCTTCACTTTGAAGCAGCCTCAAGGTTCTGAAGTTCACAGGAGGATTAAGTCGAGAGAAAACATGAAGGAGAGAGAAAACAAACCTGAACACATGACACTATGTACAAAAGGGACCAGCTTTAAATAAACCAAAAATAAAGGTATGAGCTGAAAGTTATTTGCCTGTCAACCAAGGTGCGAACCTTTTTAGGAAGGGCAAACAAAAAGAAAGGTTAGCAATTGAAGAGCATTTTCTTAAATCTGTACACATTATCTTTAGAGGCACACTGATATGTCGTTTTATATCATATGGACACCATCAAAAAGGAAAATTGTCATTATCAGCAATGGGCTTTTTTTGGGCTAATGTGGCCAATAATATTGTTGATAAATGTTGCGCGTATGGGCATAGCCACAGCATGCACATGGCCAGGAATGCAATCTAGCAGCAATGAGAACAACATCCAGCTGGTAAATCTATTGGAGTGGGAAGTGAAGTAGTGTAGGGGGTTGCAGATTGAGGCACCTGTGGTGAGGGAGAGAGTGAGGTTGGGGCAGGGGCCGGCACTGCCTGGGTGGGACAGGGCATGAGACAGAGCCACGAGCAGCTTGTCCAAGCGGTGTGGGGCAGAGGGTGGCTGTGCATACTCCCAGGGCGGGCATGGGGGGGTATGTGCTCCCCAGATCCATGTGTGGGGCAAAGATAGGCTGCTGCTGCTGCGAGCTGGGGCCAGGGGCAGCACTGGGCTCTTCCCAGCAGGAGGTTGGACCAGGGGTGCTCTCGGGGTGGTTGGCAGTGGTGGCACTGAGAGGAGGGATTTTGGGGGGCTATAGGCTATAGCCACCCCAGAATTTGCTATAGCCCCCACTCTCAGCACCACTGCCATCTACCCCAAGCACATCCATGGCCCAGCCCCACTGCCAGGAAGAACCTGGCACAGCCCCTGGCCCCAGCCCACAGCGGCAGCCTGCTCTTGCCCTGTGCACAAATCCAGGGGTCACACGCCCCCGCCCCCATGCCTCCCCAGGAGTGCACAGATTGGCAGGAGCCGTGCGTGTGTGTGCGTTCGCACTGCCCAGATAAGCCACTCGCATCTCAGTCTGACGGCCCACCCTGGCTGGGCAGCACCTACCCCAGCCCCAACCCCACTCCCTCCCTTACTGCAGGGACCTCAGTCTGCATCCCCCATGCACCTTCTTTACCCCCCACTCCTCCCCTGCAGCAGACTTACCAGCCAGACACTGCTCTCCAAGCTGCCAGGCTTGCATATCAGCAGTCGGATTGGTATCGGCCAATATGGCTTATTAATAATTGGCCATTGGTATTGGCCCAAAAAATTTTCCTTGGGTCACCCCTAATTATCATTCTCTTTGAAATCTGACAGAAGCACACCCCTCAGTCCTACCAGTCCTGTACAATATTTTCTGGAAAAATAAATTTCACAATAGAGACCAGATACAGACATGCAAACTCATAGCCTGAACTAGGGATATATTTACTGTGCTGAAATAAAGAAGTCATATTGGCTTCTGTTCAGGTTTTTCATCTTTGGACAGTGATGGAGGGCTTCAGGAACAAAGGTCAGGGAAGCCACATTTAAAGAATCATTATCTGATATAACCAATCACCCCATCTCTTGGAACACACTGGTTTCAGAAGGCAGGTGATGAGTGCTGAAGTAGTTTACTGCTTTGCAAAAGTTATATTATGAATGGTGTAATAACTGTATAATACAAATGAGTTGTGAATTTATTGTGAACATGAATTTGTACTCAGTCTGCTATTTGTCTGGCTCAAAAAGCATGCAGATTAAAAATGTTATTTATTTAGGTGAATGATCCTTCTGCCAAGCACTGTCCAACCATTTTTATATGTAGGAGGAATCATGGCAGGGAATAATAAATGGATTGAATTTGTAAAGAAAATCTGAGCTTGAATATTGAGTCACTAAACGGCATACTACATGCAAGTTGCATAAAGCTACCGATATAGCAGGACACTGGCTTTTCCTATGCTTTGATCTGCCTCTTGGAGTATTATACCCATAATTATGAACTGCACAATCTAGTATTAGAATGGAAGCTTTATATATAGGTCACATGTTGCCTTCATGTTTTCCCTTCTCTCCACAGTTGGATGAGGGCACTCCTCCAGATCCAAAGGGAACTTTTGTTGATTATCAAACAACTGTGGTGAAGTATTCTAAAGCAATTGCTGTAACAGCCCAAGAAATGGTAAGAAATGAGGAGGCCTTATATATAATAGCTAGATAAGATGTGCCAAGTGACTGGCAGAAACAAGAAGCACTCTTCTGGATGTTAGGCTGAATCAGTTCTGACTTGAGGCTCACCCCTGTAACTGACTTCTGACTGCTTTGTCTGTTTTATGGGTAGGCAAAATAAAGAGCTGTGATGCATCTCATAAGCTTAATCATTAGAACCTGGTTGCATGATAGGCAGAAATGATCCTTTGGAGGAGGAGTGCCATATGCCTCTGAATTCCAGTCTGACTACTGCAGAAGATGCAGCTTTAAAAAGTTTACACACTGTTCTGTCTGTGATGCTGTCCAAAAGAATGAGATATGAAAACAGGAGGAGCATTTTAAGAGGATTGCACTAGCTGGCCAGTAACCAACAGTTTCTACCCACAGATGGGAATACAGCAATCAGAAGTGAATAAAATGAATCAAAAAGTAAGCTGTGTTGACCACTGAGGTGAGAAAATGTTGGAAAAAGCAACAAAGTAAAGCCCAGTTTGCTGCATCTTTTCTGGTCCTAATTTATTTAGGTCACTGATATTAATTCACACCCTTCCCCTCACCTTAGAATAAGATTTTCCTTAAGCCGATCTATGACTTGATCCTGTCCTGAAACAAAAGTTTTGAATATGCCAGAATATTTTATATTGGAGAACTTCCGACCAAAGGAGACCAAGCTAAAATCAATCTGTTACTCTGATCATTAAGGAGCTTGTTAATGCTTTATAGATGTCTTTAAGTAGACCTGTGGGGTAGACGAATGTACATTTTATCTGCTTTAAAAGGGAAGGGGAGGCTGCTGGTTAGGAGTGTGCAGCAGCTGTTACTAGGAAAGCCTTCTAACTTAATAATTTGTGCTGACAGTGGTTATTTTGCATGAGATGTATATATTGATGGAATGTGAGGTTCAGTATTTCTCATGAGGCTTACTTTCTATGAAAAACAAAAATAGTTATTGGAATAGCTTTATGTTATTGGAATATTGTTCAGGGTTTATTGCTGACATAAATTAACCCTTTTCAGTTTGATATTTATTTTTTAACCTTGGCTCTGACTGAGATAAGACCCTGTGAGAACTGATTTTTGTTCATTTTGTGAACAACAAAAGGTCAGATTCTTGTTTTCTTACATAATTCTTGTGATGTGATTCAGTTGGGGGGAAAAATGAAGAGGAAGTCTCTTGGCTAAACTTAGTTCTAATATTTCATAGTAATAGTTATGATAGTAAACCATTTTGATCTTTTACCAAAGAATACTTCAGTTGCTGGGGCTTTACTCTTTTGTTCTGTTTTTTTAGTAAAGTTTATATTATTGTATACAATGGCAGGGGGACGGTTTAAGATCCATGCAAGGGAATGTTTTGATGTTTCAGAAAAGAAGGGCAGTCTATCCAGGTCATAGGTTGTAATTTCATCAGTTAGTTGTACTTCTGTCAGCCCAGGAAGATCTTAATAAGACTAGTTTACGGTTTTGCCCAAAAACTGTAATTTCTTCATTTTACCAGGTTTTGCTTGTGTGAAAGAAAAAAATCTCTCTTCAGTAGGAGAGACATATTTTAAAAAGATATTCAGTACTTGTGCTGATGCTGTATCAAAAGCAAAATCTCTTCATGTAGTATTATTCCAGGGCTTTTTCCTTGCCTTTCTCTCACTTTGTGATAGATCATGTATATTTTATATCAGTCTTCAGTATACTTCCTTTTTTGCATGGAGCTACATCTTGGTCTCCATCAGCATGGCTAGGAGAGCTGGATGAGAATGACTTGCTTATCCCATCTGAAACCATCTTCACCTAGCAAGATAAACATACTGAGCTCCTCTTCAGTAGTCCTGTTCCCTACTGCGTGAGGAGTGATTTACCAATCCTAACTGTTCCTCAGTTACTTCATGTGTTCTGTGAGTTCTTCATTTCCGTGGGTCTAAAAAGGCATGTTTGCTTGAGGTTGGCTCAAAGAATTCTAGCTGGAAACTGAATCACCGTAAAAGCAGTCATCTCATCCTCAGCGTGACAAAAGAAGTCAGTGTGCTGGTGTGTAGCATTAACAAGTTGTTCTCATGCTTGTCATTTTTTTTCTTTTGCTTGTTTTCTTTTTTCAGATGACTAAGTCGGTTACTAACCCGGAGGAGTTGGGCGGACTTGCATCACAAATGACCAATGACTATGGGCATTTGGCTCTCCAGGGCCGAATGGCAGCAGCCACAGCTGAACCAGAGGAGGTCTGCTATTTTTTAGACCTCTAAAAACTGAACGCACAGTGCTATCAATATTGAATATTCTCCTACTGTGTAACATAAGGGATAACATGAAAATAGTGTGATTACATGGTTGTCATACAGGAATGCAGTGGTTATAATTCAGCTGCGTGCTTCCCCAAGTCTGATTTTTCTCAGTCAGACGGAGAGCAGGTTTACAACCATCTAGAAATAATAGTGGTTACTCTCAAATATCTAAGTGGATGCTAAAATGAGTACAGTAAATAAGTTTCTAAATAGGAAAAGTCTATTCACTGTACTTACCTTGTCAACCATCTGTTTATTGGTATGCCCATAATGTCCACACAGTCTGCACAGTCCATCGTGTAGGGAATGCAGTTTCTGTCCAGCAGACTTTTGAAATGTAGGATAGAAAAATATATGGGATTGTGTTTTCTAAAACATTCTCCACTGGCCTAAGCATCGTATTATACAGCCTGGTCCACAGTTAGGATCAGAGTCGTAGGTGCAGCATAAATATAGGGGTTTGTTTTTGTAACACCCTTCCCCTTCACGACATTACAGTTGAGTTTCAAATTTTGGCCCATTTATCTTGGAACCCTAACATTGCTTTTTCTTTCTTTCTTTCTTTTTTTTTTTTTAAGGCAGATTCTGGCAACAGCATGCAGTAGGCAACCGTCGATCCTCTGGATCATGGTGTACATGTAAGAAGTATAGTCAGGTGATCACACCAAGACCTTTGATGTGCATGCCTAGGCAAAAATATGGAGGAGTAGAGGTTGCCCAGAACCTACCACCCCCTCTTTAGACCACTGAGACAGAATCCAAAGGCCAGATGAAGTCCAAATATTCATTGCCTCAGTGGTTGTTGTTTCTGCCAGAGAGCAACAGATAAGAACTGCTGCTGAATGCCTAATGCCTCAGTGACGGTGTGTTTCTATCAGGATGATGTCTTTTAGTCTTTCTCCAACCAAGGAGTACTCCTAAGGCAGTGGAGCGAGGGTTTTGAGGTGCCCTATACTCACCTTGTTCTGGAGGTTGCAACGTTGTGGTATTTTGTAGGAGCTGCCCTGCCATAAGCAGCCCCACCACATTGCCACCGGGCCCTCCAGTCAGATGCATTTTATGATCATACCTAGGATCACAACAGCATGTATAACCACGTAAAAGCTTTAGTGCTCTTGCTTTCAGTGGTGAAAAGGGGAATTAATAGAAAATGTTTACAACCTGTCCTACTAGCATAAAGTCCAGGCTACCATCTTTGTTTGCATTGTGCTTTTTTCATAAATTGGTTACATAGGGCTAACTAACATAGGTATTTTATACCACTCACCACTTTAATTTCTAATTAGCTGAGTAAAATAGGTTAATTTGTTAGATTTGTTCACAGTTCATTCACAACCTTGCACAATACCATGTAGGTGCATCAATAGAAAAAAACATTTCTGCACAGGAAGTAAAGGAGAACCAGGTCAATATTACAGAACACTTTCCTTGAATACTTTTGTTGACTTCCGCTGTTCAAATGCTGTTCACTTACTCTGAAATTTCTGTGCAGTAAGTTCTTTTCTGTGTGGAATTTTATAAATCAGTATTTTTTTAGCGAATGTTAGAAACTGTCTAAAACAAGGTTTTAATTTGTAAGTGCCTGTATTCACACCACAAGCCTAATTGCAGGAATTCCTCCCCCAGTCTGTGAACTGAAGCATTCAATCAAAAGCACTGAGAGTGACACAGAGAGAGACTGGAATGCCGTTCCTGGTCTTTTTTCCTTCTTGGCCCTTTTTACGTAGGACTTGAACTAGTGAAGATAACTAGTTTTTCCCATAAATTCTCAGGCTGTTGTGCCAACAAAGGCATTTTTTCTATTTGCCTCCTTTCTAGTGACTGTTTACAGTAGGTGCTGCATAGGATCTAAGATAAAGTGAATGAATCAGTTTTCTGTGAGTCATTAAATTGCTCTGATTACCCAGCATACAAAAACCTGACATGATGATGCAGCGTATCTTGCCAGATTACCAAGTGTATCGGATTATCAAAACAAAAGACCTTCAAAAAGCTTTTCACGTACTAATTATGTCTCATCACTGACAATTCACTTCAGTCTTTTAAATATTCTTGACACTCAATGGCTAAATCAAAAATAATGGTTTAAATTCAGCATGTATATTGTTAGACACAATGGCAATTTATTCATGAAAATAATGCACATTAACTGGAGCTTTAAGAAACATTTTATTGAAACTAATGAGTGTTATCCCTACTTACTTATTAACCAAACCACAAATTTATATGTACACATACATGTAAGTATTAAAATTTCACATTAGCTTTTGTGGTTGAGACAACACTTCTGGTTTCTGTTTCAAGAATAGATATGCAATAGATCATTTCCAGATGTAAGTACAATTTGGCCATTTCATGTGGACATGCTAAGTACAGGCTACCCCCGCTTAACACTGTATCATTTAGCACTATTTCACCATAACGCTCATTTGAAATTGATACCTGATTTCACTTAGCGTTCAGCGAGTTTTGTTATAATGCTTGTGGTCACCATCTTGGGTCATTAAAACGATTGCGATCGCCATCTTAGGTCATCAAATACTTTCGGTTTCGCTTAATGCTCACTTTTTCAGGAATCAGTTATGAGTGCTAAATGGTGGTTGCCTGTACTGGTGATATAAATAAACAGCCAAGAATTTGTGCTATATTCAACTGTGAATAAAATTAAGGTACCTGAAACATTAAGGTTACATATTCTTCAGTCCCAGTTTGAGGACTTCCTTTGTTTGTCAGCTTATATAGAAAACATTATTTTTTGCTTTGAGGCCTTAGGGAATTTGTACACATGCTCACGCCACAGCACCAAGTACTTTTAAAAGTGTCCGGCACTGCAGCATATACAGTTGTATAAGCATTGAAATGCGCATCAGTGCTAAAAAAAATGGTGGCAGTGTACCTTCAAGGTGTTTTAGTTCAAAAGTGTACCCCCATCATTTTCTGCGTGCTGGCACGCCTTTTGCCACTTACATAACTGCATGTGCTGCAGCTCAGTGCACATCAGCTCACACGCGGAACAGACTCAGTTAATCGAGTCTGCTCCTGCCCGACAGGTCTCTGGTGCATCACGGGACAAAAAGGTATGTGTATAAATGCCCTTAGTAATAAAATAGAACAAGTGTTATAGACACTGGGAAGGGGGAAAAGGTTGTGAAATTTCTACTGTGTTTTAGAAATGCATAAATTGGACGTGGGACAAATGCCTTGTGTAAATCACAGAAGACTTATAGCCAGAATTTAATCCCCTGTGCTCTGTTGAATAACACTCCCGTTAAATGAGCACTTCTGTATGACACCACTTGTGAGTTTAGCTGTATCTAGAAAAAATACAGAATGTCAGATATGACTCTTATATCTGGCCTTTGTAGGAAATAAACATTTCTGTTTATGAAGATACTTAATAATCTAAGCATCTTTTTCTCTTGCCTCCCCTTCCTGCAATGTCTTGCCTAAGCAGATAGGATTCCAGATCAGGACCCGGGTGCAAGAACTTGGTCATGGATGTATCTTTCTGGTTCAGAAAGCTGGAGCTCTCCAGATTTGCCCTACAGACAGCTACACCAAACGGGAGTTGATAGAATGTGCTCGTGCTGTCACTGAAAAAGTAAGATGTTCCTTGTTGCTTTCTTTCATACTGTACAGCAATACCAGCAGAATTCTAGTAGTTTCTTTGTTTCTTCTGAAAGTGAGGAAGAGAATACAAACAACCATTAGTCAGTATAGTAGACTAAATGTACTTGTGTCCTTTCCCCTTTAGTCTGATTCCTAAGGGTACCTGCAGACATTTGCCCAATCTATGATCACATGGCTTACTTTAAGCTGCATGATCATAGATTGGGAATGGCTTGCGTACGTGTTTGCTTGTGCCGGGAGCCATGAAAGGAACCTGATCTAAGTAATTCAGGGTGAGGCAAAGGGGGCAGGATCAGGGTAGAGCTAGCACAGGGGTGGCCAAAATGGTTGATCTGGCTGGCACCTGGACTCCATTTCCCACAAGCCCAAACCCCTGCCCCTGCCAGTTTCCATGGAGACCCCAGGAGCAGCAGCACCCTGACAGTGTGGGGCCAAGGTTTCCATGTAGACCAGCCCAAGTCACGCTGGCAGGGCATGCAGCTGGGTGGGGAGCTGGTCCAGGTCCAGAGCTAAGATCTTGCAGTGGTGACAAGTGTGGGCCGGGGCAGAGCTGCGATCTGAGGCCTGCACACGTCTGGGGCCACTGCACGCAGGCTGTGTGGGCAGCAGATCGCAGCTCTGCCCCAACTCCGGCCCATGCTGTCTGTCACTGCTGCAAAATCCAGGCCCTGGCCCCAAAGCAGCTCCTTGCCCAGCCACACACCCTGCTAGCGCTGCTCAGGTCAATCTTCATAGGAACCCTGGCCCCACACTGTCACCACCCTGCCACTTCTGGGGTCTCCATGGAAACTGATGGAGCAACATGGGCAGGGGCTGCTGGGAAATGGAGTCTGTTGCAGGCTTGATTTGGCCCGCAAGCTAGACTTTGCCTGCCCCTGAGCTAGCAGGTCTGCAGAGGGCAGGGGCAGGGTGTGATGACTAAAAATATCCCAGTCGGGACAGGGCAAATAGGAAGAGCACAGCCCCAGGACTGCACTCCAAATGTGTGCAGACGTTCAGCAGATCAGACTAACCCATTCCAAGTCTAACTTAGTTTACCTCCTCAGGTGAACTAATTTAGATCAGGCCAGCCACTTTTTGCCTGATTTAACCTCCCCCAGTATTTGCACACATCCAGTTGATCTGTGTGTAACATCTGCACATACCCTACGGAGAGAACTATTCAACTCTAAAGCCATGTTCGCACATGTGTGGACATTTGTTTCCCTAGGGACAACTACTTTAGGCTAGACATCAGGAAAAACTTCTTCATGGTAAGGGTAGCCAAAATTTGGACTGGGCTTCCAAGGGAGGTGGTCCTCTTCCCTGCCTTGGGGGTCTTTAAGAGAAGTCTGGATAGGCATCTGGCTGGGGTCATCTGACTCCAACACTCTTTCCTGCCTAGGCGGGGGATCAGTCTCGATGATCTGTTGCGGTCCCTTCCGACACTAGCATCTATGAATCCATGAATGCCTGTACCATGTTCCCTCTGGCAAGCGACAAATTATCCCAGGTGGAGTAGGGGGGCTGGGGCCAACACTGGACTGGCCTCAGAAGCCTTACCTGGGGTCCTGGGGACCTCCCAGGGCTGCAGCAGCTGTGATCCAGGTGCACAGAGCCTGTCAGGTAGCTGGAATATGGCTCTGGCTGGCCAGGCTGAAGTTTTGGGCGTCGCATGCTGTCCCCACATATGCCACTTTATTTTTTTTATTCCACTGTTTTATTTGACCTCTGGATAACCAGGGAGCAACCCTCCCCCCCTGCAGTGCAGAAAACAGCTAAACATGTGGTATGCGGTGCCACAGACGTGTCTGCAGGGCCACATGCCGCACAGTCGGGCTCATCCAGATGTGACCTAATATGATAAAAAGTACTTGTATAATGGTAAAGATTATCATGGAAATCTTAAATCTGTGTGGTTGGCCAAGTTAATAGTTTTCATCCACTATGAGGTTGTCAAAATATCTAACTGGCTTACGTGTTATGTGCCACAAACATGGATGGGACAAACATGTCTACTTATGAAGTAGAATTATTACTTCTTTTTTCCAGTCCTACTCACATCACCAGTATCTTCCTTCAATTTGTAGTAGTGGGTTTCCAAAAACTGTGTTCATTGGCATTATAAATTAGTTGGGGGGGGCACAGATAGGGGGTGTCCCTCCAGATATAATTGCAGTCTTTACCAGGCCCAGCATTGTCTGAAGTTAAAATATACTTAGGGAATCTGTGATAGAATAGCTTATTGTACTAGGTGCAACTTTTGCAGAGATAGAACTTTAAAAAGAGACAATGTCAGTGTTACAGAACAAAATCCCAAGGCAGCAGGAAGTCTTTCTTTCTTCACCATATTTAAAATCTGTTTTTTATGAGAACCTGCTGCAAATAACTGTTGCAGCTTTTGATTACAAAGATTCTAGTTAAGGACATCTTTACTGTAACTTCTAACTTTTTTGCCTTTGAGTTTGGAATATCCAGACTAGCTTGAACCACAGGCTTAAATCGTTACAGAGGTTTCTCAGGATTGCTTTTGAAACAGACATGATTAACATCACATAGCTTTCAGTACATGGGTCTCTCTGATGAGATGTTAAAAACATGTGTCCCATTTGTAGGGCATGAAATTAGAAAAATCACTAACCTTACCCACGAGATCAAATTTCCCTAGATGGCCTTGGCAAAGACGCAGTTCTCTCTTCTACTGTCTCCTGTGTTAGCGTGATGTCAGTTTTCCACCTGGCTGTTGGTTTTCTCTTTAGCAAATGCCTTGTTTCAATAATTCTGGATACATGCAGGCAATCTAATAGGCCATTTTGAGCCTGCTGCAGAATGTACACATTCACTCGTGGGGGCCACGGTTCCCTGTGTTATGTTACAAGCTAAGATAACTAACTGACAATGCAATCTCATACGATGTTTGAAGGGCACAATTTAGCTTGATCTAAAATATTGTTTAGATGTTGTTTATTTGTTAGCAGATAATACCATTTTACAATGAGTGCCTCCAAAGACAGAGGAGTAACTGATGTGCCTCTCAATGTCTTTGTGTACAGCCTGCCAATTGGAACACAAAATTATGGCCCTGTGCTAAGATGTTATTGGCTGGTGTTCCTTCCAAATGTGCATTTGCCACACCAGGGTTGGAAAGAGCAGCATATCACTAAGGCAGCAGAGGGAGATCAGTTGTACAGAGCAAGACAGGAGAGATGCATCTTTTTAAAATAAGCTACGAGATAAAGTTGAGTTTTGAAGAGCATCTTTTATCTTTGTGATCACATTTTTGGGCAGCGCCTTACGCTGCTGACAAGTAATTATAACATTGAAATAAATGCAGTCAGCTCCTTTATTGACTTTGCTGAGAGCCTACAGATAATTGGAATTCTTATTTACTGTAACTGTGGAAGCCTTTCCTTTCATTTGATTTTATGGAAGATGAGAGCTTACACTATTGATTGTGCAATGTCATTATGTATACTGGGACCAGATATAGTTAAGGTCTTCATGATCTGCTCATTTATTGTGTATTATGCCTCATCTGTAGACAGCCCATTCCTGCATGAAAGATGAATGTCAATAGCAGGCATCCTTCTGTGGAAAACCTAATCAAACTTGTTACTAATCAGATAGAGTAAGCAGGGGAAGGGAAAGAGAAAATTATCAGAGATGGTGAAATTAGGTCACAAAAATGAATTGTGCCTTTGGTTCAAACCTAACCTTTTTTAACTAATAAATCAATTAACATTGCTTTATTTTAATACGCCCCTCACTATAAATTTTTGTTTCCAGGTTTCTTTGGTTTTGTCTGCCCTGCAAGCAGGAAACAAGGGCACTCAGGCTTGTATCACTGCAGCTAGCGCTGTTTCTGGGATAATTGCAGATCTGGACACAACTATCATGTTTGCCACAGCTGGAACTCTAAATGCTGAGAACAATGAATCATTTGCAGACCACAGGTCAGTGTTTCCAAAACATGGGCTAGAGGACCTATATGGAAGGAAGCAATGGATAAATGTCCTACTAGTGGCAAAAGAAAAGGAGTACAGATGGAGCTTTGCCTGCCCTATAAATCTCCAAGAATAAACCCAGATGGGCCAATTAAATGAGAGAGAAATAGGAATGATTTGGGGTCATTGTTTCAAAAGCCAGATAAGTAAAGAAAAACAAATTTTGATTTGCTCATGTATGTGTGAAGGGAATAACAGCTGGCTAATTTCCTAGTAGTATTTCAAACAAAAACCACAAATGTGACAAGTTTGACACAAGGCTTTATTTTAACATAGCCATTCCTGTATTGCATTTTTATTGATTGCATTTCCCTTTGTTCCTAGTAGGAAAAATTAAGTGCCCATGAAGTTGGAGAGGATGGCTTGGGTAACCTTGTTTCTTTTTTTACAAGGCCTGTTTTTGACCTGCTGGCTCTTCCAGTGTGTGTAGTCAATGCTGAGACTGGACCTATTTGGTGGGTCTGTTTGATAGTGTCAGGGTCAGTTATTCTGTCTTTTGGATCAGTTGGTGGCCTACATTTCCATCTAATGTCATATGGAATATAATAATTCCGGGGCATTTTTCAAAACAATGAAATATTTTCAGCATCCCAGCCTTTATTTCCCTTGTAATGAAAACCTGAGGTTCTAATGGCCAAGACACAGCTGTGGCTCAGTGGCACATTTGACCTATGCCATCACTGCTGTGCCATTACTTAGATGCTGGCTCTGCCAATTCTGTAGGAACCATAAGTGTACTGGAGTCCAGAATTAGAAGAGGTTTTTCCATCATCAGATGAAGTTTGTTACATACTTTGCAGACAAGACCCTGCTTCCTACAGTTTAACAATAAAATAAACTATTTGCAATTGAAAGATGGCAAATAGAATACAACGCAAAGCTTAGTGGGGATAACTAACACCAACTTGTGACTACTTTTATTACCCAACTTCCTCACCTCTGTAAAGGGAGGACCAGACCGTTTTTGCAGGGAAGAAAAAATCATTAAATAGTAGGTCATATGGAAATGTAGCGTCTTATGTGTGTACACCTGGGTTTGGATTGAGGAAAGTAACACAGTGGTATGTTAGTGTAAAGTCTGTTTCCTGCGCAGGTTCATATGCTGCTTTGGTTACCAGCTTTATGCTTTGCAGCTCTGTTTGATGTCATACATCTGAATTTGGAGAGAGGCAATATTGTGTCCAGTCTAAGCAATGTAGTGCTATAGAAAATAACAAATACTATGGCTTGTGACAAAGAGCAATACTTATAAAAAGGGCGGGCAAAATACAGCCCGTGGGCTGGATCTGGCCCACCGGCTGATTGGATCTGGCCCATGGGTAGTGTGGCCAGCTTGATGTTGGCCTGCCCACCTGTCTCTGGACTAACTGTCCACCTCTCTTGTCTGCCATGCCTTGATGATACATAATTATGGTGTTAGTTAGGTAGGAGGCTACCCATTTTTGCACCCTGATGTTTAGGGGGATCTCTGCAGCTCCGTTTCACTCCTGTACTGCAGCGTCTCAGGCAGCTAAACTCCGCTGTACCCTTCACCCCATTAGCTATGGTCCCCTCCCTGGGACCTTCGGCTTCCCCTTAGGCCCTGGCCCTATCTCAGGCCAGTCAGTACCCCGAGCCTCTTTGCTCTTTGGGCATCCCTTGCAATGGGCCCCTGGCCCTTTGACCCCTCTCTGGGTCCTGGCCCCAGCATAGGCCAGTCAGGGTCCCTCGGGACAAGCCTGAGCTGCTTGCCTGCTTTTTCCCTCACAACTTGGCTGCATCACGTGAGCCTCACGCCTCTCACTGCCCTGGGCTTTCCCCAGCTAGGACTGTGTGTGGCCTGGAGGTTATTAGGTGCCCCTGACCTGCCTTTCACTGAGGTGGTAACTGGCCTGGCATTTCTGGGAGACTGTTTGCAACAAACAGCACCACCAGGCCACCCATACTCAGCAGGGTGCACTTCTAGGTCATGCCCAGGACCTGGAGCCTCCTCCATTCTCATACCTCCCAGCCCATAAACCTCCAAGCTGTTCCTGAGCCAGCTGATGTTTCTGTTGTGGCGGCTAGCAGGAAACTGCTGCTTCATCCTATATGTATCCTTGGTCTCAAAATGGCTGCCATAGTCAAGCACCTGGCTGCTGCCTGCTTCAGCCCTTCAGATGGCTAGCACCCACCAATTAACTGTATCTGGTCTGCGGGTGCTTCTGGTGCACTCAGCATGGGGCCAAGCCCTACCTACTCCCATCCAGGGCAGCAATCACTGCACTCCTGCCCTTACCAACCAGATGGCCATGGCCCGAGCCAGTGTGCACAGCTTCCTGGCGGGGCTTCTGCTGCAGCTGCCCAGGGAACTGCTCAGCTCCCCCTGCCTCCAGCAGCTCCTCCTTCTTCTGTCCCTGGTGCAGCACTCAGGGTAACAGATAGGGAGGGGAAGTGGCAGTGAACAGGAGGAAGCTGCAGCAGGGCAGCTCTTGCCCTAATACATGGGACTCCAGCTCCAGCTTCTGGTCACCTTCCACCCACTCTGCCTGCCCAGCGCAATCAGCAGCCACCTGAGGGCGGTTGACTGGGTGGAAGGTGGCCCTGCCAGGAAGCTGTGTACACTGGAGCAGATCTGGAGCAGGTGTAGGCAGTAACACAGGGTGGGTGCAGGGGTGCAGACAGGGGCGCAGGGCAAGTGCAGGAGTATAGACAAGAGCCATGTGGCAGTTGCAGACAGGAGCGCAGGGCAGGTGCAGGGGTGCAGACATGAGCCTGGGCAGGCTGCCCCAGGTGGGGCTCGGCGCCATGTGGAATGCCAGGGAGCAGCCACAGGCTGGAGGGGAGGCAGGGGTGGACTGCACCTATATGTGCCCCCTGTCGCTCCCTGCCACCACCCACCTCAGGCCAGTAACCTAACACACCTGCATACCCAACCCACATTGCACACCAACACCCCAACCACACACTGCATACCCCGCCATACCCACACACTCCCCGACACATCCCACCATACCCACATCCAACTACACCCACACAGCCCATTCACCCCCACTGCACCCACCATCCCAACACACAATATACAAGAGTAAGACTTTATTTTGAGCTATTATGCAATCATCTGTATGTACACTATTCAAACATACACAAATCAATATTTTTAATAAAATTAAAAGATGTTATAGTAAATGTTAGCTTATTATTTGTTTTTGATTTATAATTTGTTAAAATTATATCTTCTGAAAGATTTTGTATGCAGCCCTCAACAGGTCACCAAAACTCATTAAGTGGCCTTCCAGCTGAAATAAGTGCCCGCCTCTGATTTATACTCTGGTAAAGTAGGAGTACGAACTGGTCCACATCTGCATTTTGGGCTATAATTAGCTTATTACAATATATGAATAATGGAGAAATGAAGCATTTCATCTTTTTCAATAAAATTGTGATTAGTTTAATTTCCTTTTACCTAATTGTGCAGTTGTTCTAAGCCTAAAATAGTTACTGTGTAAAGGCAGTCTTTACAACTGATCACGTTAATTCCAGGTAAGTGGCTTTTCTAGATCAGAATGTTAATGTTACTGTTAGTTAAGGTGAGAATTTTAAAGCCTGACTTAAGACTGCAGGTAGAGGTTTTTCCTCCGTTACATCTAGGAATTCTTAAAAGTCCAGTTATCAAGTTTCGTGCAGGTGCCAGTTATTTCTTGAATGACTAATTTTATGTTTTCTTTTATCATTTTATCTTCATGGTTTTACCTTGTTTCTGAAGCAAATTGTTCAGAGGTGGTCTGTTCTTTCACCCGAAGGAAAGGGTGAAAAGCTTTAGATTTCTCTCCTCAAAAACTGTGGAAAAAGGTGTGAATTAGTCATGTTTTGTGCAGCATTTCCCTTCCCCTTCCTTCCCATTACCCCCTTATAATGATTTTCTTTTCCATAGAACATGCTGGCTAAGGGGGAGGCTGGACAACTGGTAGTTTCCTCATAATATAGCTGGGCCTAATCTCTCCACATTATGGCTTGTTGTTTCCTCCCTCTATTGCCATATCTCATTTCCTTTCAGGAGGAAGTCATTTCATTGAGGTATCCTGTTCCTGGTGTGTTGACAACCTGAAACTTAATACATCTGTTCTAACTAGAAATTGCAACCTTGTGGTGTTAGCTAGGATTATCATGAGTAGTTACTGGTATGTTGCTCATTGTCTACATAGCTCCGTCTCTTAAAATAATGTTTAATGGCCTTCTCCCTCTTCCCTCGTTCTCCCCTCTCCATTCCCCTATGTTCCTTTTTTTCCCCCAGGGAAAATATACTGAAAACCGCAAAAGCTTTGGTTGAAGATACAAAACTGCTGGTATCTGGTGCTGCCTCAAGTCAAGACAAACTGGCCCAAGCAGCTCAGTCATCCGCTAACACCATTACCCAGCTAGCAGAAGTGGTAAAACTGGGAGCAGCCAGCTTGGGATCAGATGACCCTGAAACACAGGTATGAGGGGCAGCAAACCTAGAGGTAAACAACGGATCAATATCTGTCACATTTGAAAGATATACGGTTGTAAGAGAAATAATTTTCAAATCTCAAGATACGAGGCAACTTTTTTCTTTAAAGTGACTTTCACTCAAGTACCTGTAAAAATCTTACTCAAAGTATAGGTGTCTCTTTTGGATTAATTTGAGTTTACTTGTGCATCTTGCTTCTGAAAAACAATTTTGTATATCTAAGTTATAAATCTAGAAATGGATAAGACTTGTATAGAATTGTGGCTTGTCCCCCATCCACCAACAATATAATGTTTTTTGCAAGGTTATAAGTGCCTCATTGTCAAATGATTCATGATGGGGCTTCTGACTCATCCTATGGAAAGCTGTTCCATAGTTTAATGATTTCACTGCTAGGAACCATTTTATTGAATTTAAGATTAAGCAGTGCACTTCACGTTGTTTTAATGTTGCTAATAGTTTGCTGAAGTTTTACAGGTATTTCTATATTATTTTTCTCTCCAGTCAGTAATGTCATTTTTCAAAGTAGAAACATTTCATCTCTTATTTGAATCTATTGAAATGGAGGTTGGTAATGTACTACCATTTTAAGTTAGGAAGTTCATTTGAAAAGTTCCCTTGCTTGTTTGAGACTCTGGAAAGCATGTATATTTCACTCTAACTGTACACAATTCCAGTGTCAATTTACAGAAAATTCAACTGTGAGAAAATATTGCAAAAACTGAAAATGTTTATTTCTGGAGGATTTTTTGATAACTGTATATTCCACTCTAGCAATATCTGTTACTTTAAACAACTACCATATCTGGAGACTTTATTCTCAAGGTCAAGTCTAACAATGCAGGGTTGCCAATAAAAATCCTGTAGTGCAAGCAATTATTAATTGATATCAGTTGTGTATGGGGCTATGGTATGTTCCATGATAGGACTTGACTTTAGCAAGGCTTTTGATATGGTCTCCCGCAACATTCTCTCAAGCAAGCTAAGGAAGTACAGGTTGAATGAATGGACTGTAAGGTGGATGGAAAATTGGCTGTATCAATGGGCTCAAAGGGTAGTAATCAATGGTTTGATGTCTAGCTGGCAGCTAGTATCAAGTGGAGTGCCCCAGGGGTCAATCCTGGGCCTAGTTTTGTTCAATAACTTCATCAGTGATCTGGAAGATAGGGTGGAGTGCCTCCCTTACCAGGTTTACAGATGACACCATGCTGGGGGGAATAGTAGATATGCTGGAGGGTAGGGCCAGGATTCAGAGAGACCTTGAGAAATTGGAGGATTTGACCAAAAGAAATCTCATTAGGTTCAATAAGGACCACTGCAAAAATCCTGGACTTATGACAGAACAGTCCCATGCCTGGTACAAGCTGGGGAATGACTGGCTAAGCAGCAGTTCTGCAGAAAAGGACCTAGGGGTTACAGTGAACAATAAGCTAAATATGAGCCAGCAGTGTGCCTTTATTGAGAAAAAGGCTAGTGGCAGATTGGGTTACATTAGTAGGAGTGTTGTCAGTAGATCAAGGGAAGTGGGGGTGGTTCCAAAGAGGATGGAGCTAGACTGTTCTCAGTGGTGGCAGGTAACGAAATAAGGAACAAAGGTCTTAAGTTGCAGCAACAGAAGTTTAAGTTAGATATAGGATAAACGTTCTCACCAGGAGGATAGTAGCACTGAAACAGGTTACCCAGAAAGGTTGTGGAATTTCCATCCTTTGAGGTTTTTAAGACCTGGCTAGGCAAAGTCTTTGTCACGGAGTCACAGAGGTGCCCCGTGAGTGTGAGGGGATTGGCAGTGCTGTCAATCACCCAGGCAGCTCAGGTGGTCACATGGCCGGAAGAGGGCAGGGCCAGGTCTTTATAACCAGCTTAGGCTGGAGCTGGAAACACAGTTCCCTTCTGGCTGCCGCAGGAGCAGGAGCTCTGTGGCTCGAGCTGAGTGGCCTGGGTTAGTGGTTGCTACCTTACCACGCTAACCGGCTGCAATGATGCAGGGAACAAGATCGCCCTGATGGAAGGTAGGATTGAGAGCCCTGGCGGGGCTTGGAGTTATTGTTAGGCGTGTGGAGCCTCTGTTTATGTTGTAGCCAGAGGGCTGGAGTTTAAGTTACAGTTTACACCGGAGGACCGGGTGAGGCTGTAGGGGAGCGAGGAGGCCTCAAGGGGAGCTCCCCAACAGCTTGGGGGTTCCCAGTGCCCAGCAAGGGCACAGTGCCAGGGGCACTATTGTCGGTGCTGCAGGCACCATATTGCACCAGGGAGGCACGGGGTGCGGGGTTACAGACCCCAGCCCATAAGGGCGGTGTGCCCAGTTGGCAAACGGACCCAGCGAAGGGTCAAGGGGACAGGCACGGCGACGAGCGCCTGTGCCCCTAGCGCGAGGCGCGCAGTGTGAGCCCCAGAGAGGGCAAGGCCCCGGAGCGGGGCAGCGACAGGGCGCGAGGCGCGCGGGGTCAGCCCTAGAGAGGGCAAGGCCCCGGAGCGGGGCAGAGACAGGGCGCGAGGCGCGGTGTCAGCCCTAGAGAGGGCAAGGCCCCAGAGCGGGGCAGAGGACAGGGCGCAGAGGCGCGGTGTCAGCACAGAGGGTGTAGGGTACAGGCCCCAAAAGAGTGGGCAAGGACCCAGAGGGGCGAAGCACAGAGGGTGTAGTACAGGCCCCGAGAGCGTGCGAGGACCCAAGAGCGCCGAGAGAACTAGGACCGGCGAGAGCGTGCCGGCCCAAGGGCGCCGAGAGACTAGGGCGGCGAGAGCGTGCCGGCCCAAGGGCGCCGAGAGACTAGGGCGGCGAGAGCGTGCCGGCCCAAGGGCGCCGAGAGACTAGGGCGGCGAGAGCGTGCCGGCCCAAGGGCGCCGAGAGACTAGGGCGGCGAGAGCGTGCCGGCCCAAGGGCGCCGAGAGACTAGGGCGGCGAGAGCGTGCCGGCCCAAGGGCGCCGAGAGACTAGGGCGGCGAGAGCGTGCCGGCCCAAGGGCGCCGAGACTAGGGCGGCGAGAGCGTGCCGGCCCAAGGGCGCCGAGACTAGGGCGGCGAGAGCGCTCCAGATCCAAGGAGGAGCCGGCGATTAGCCAGGCGCCGGCTAGAACCCGGCCCAGGGGCGCCGGTATCAAGCGGCGCTAGCGAGCCGGACCCAGGTGGCGCCAGCGAGACAGGCCCAGGGCGCGGGGAACGGGCTAGAGACTGGGGCCCGACCCAAGGAGGCGCCAGGTGGGCGAGGAGCCCCGGGGCCTGAGAGAGAGAACAAGGGCACCCGAGGGGCGAGGGACCGTCCAAACGTCTCCAGAACAGCTGCGAGGCTTGGGGCGTGCTGAAGGGGAGGTTTGGAGGCACGCATAGCCCTTAAGGCAGGACGCACATAGATCCCCGTCTGGAATAGGGACAGGAACACCATACCGTCCACTAGGGAAACTGGCAGCCTCCACATAATATATATATATCATCAAAGTCGTGGCGGGCGAGGGTCTGAGGGTGCTACGTCACCCTAACGTGACGGTAGGGGGCGCTAGGGAGCTCACGGCCGTCCCTAGACGCCGCCCCCTCACAGTCTTGGCTGGGGTGATATAGTTGGGAATGGTCCTGCTTTGAGCAGGGGGTTGGACTTGATGATCTCCTGAGGTCCCTTCCAACCCTAATTTTCTAAGATTCTCTGACTTGTAGGGGAGGTTAGATTACAGTTTTAAGTATAGCTTATGTCTTAAATATAGTCATTTTTCAGAGCTTCGGCACAGGTTACCAAAGTGTAATTCTAGTATTATAAAAGACTTTGTCTGTCTGTCTGTCCGTCCGTAATGTTTTATTCACGCTCTGATAGTTTGTCTGAAACAACCAATGATGTTGGCGACAGAGCAGACAGAGCCGTTCCCACCCCTCCTTCCCTGTTGGCCCTGCTTCCTGGAGGCGGCAGCAGCACAGGGTGCTGGCCAAGGGGGATGGAGGGGGCAGCAGGGCAGGCTTCTTCCCCCCTTCTTCTGGGAGGCAGCAGGACAGGGTGCTGGCAGCGCAGCACTGGCTTCACCACCCCCCCACCTCCAGCCTCACTGCCACTGCCGGGCCCCAACAAAAGCCGTCAGGGAGGGGGAGGCAGTAGGGAGGTGACAAGGGGGAGGGAAGTAGGAAGGAGAGGGGGGCACAGTGGCAGCACCTCACTGCCAGGCCCTGAGAACAGCTGGGAAGGAGGGAGGGGAGTCTGGGAAGGGAGATGGGGGTAACACGTGGCCGGACGTGCAGCAGCAGCAGCTTGGGGTGCTGGGTGGCAGCTGTGGCTGCTGCATGCAAGCTTCCTTCCCTCTCCTGTGCCTGAGAAACTGTGGTGCTGCAGGGTGAAGCTGTGAGGGACGGAGGAGGCGCACAGAGCTAGATGGGGGGTGGTGCACAGAGCCAGAGGCAGAATGGCGGCAACATGGGTCAGTGGGTGGTGGCGTCTGTCCCCACTACCCTCCTCCCCACATCATTCTTGATGGGCAGTTGGCTAGTTTTTCAATATGAGCAAAACCTCACTGCATCCAGGCCACTAAGGGCTGCTGATGCCAGTCCTGGTGACTGTAGGTATGACACAGTATTTTCCCTCTGCTTAGCAGATCCTTTAAGTGCCCAGTCTTGCCAAATCCTCCATCTGTCAGCTGACCTGAGAACTTGTTACGCTAACCTCAAGCTAAACTTTCTCACCCTTGTAGGTTGTATTGATCAACGCTATTAAGGATGTTGCTAAGGCCCTTTCTGACCTCATTGGTGCTACCAAAGGAGCTGCTAGCAAACCAGCAGATGATCCATCCATGTACCAGCTGAAGGGAGCTGCCAAGGTAAGTAGTGTAATAACTTGCTTTGTTTGACTTTTATTAAAGAAATTGCTGATATTGCTTTGTTACTGCAATCCCAAAGAACAAGAATTCTTGTTCACCTAATTCTCTTATTTTCCTGCTTTTTCATCTGTATTCAAATAACTTGAGATGATCTTTAACTGGACAGTTCGTGACAGCTGGAAACTTGGATAATTGGCTGCCTGCAATTTGGTGTCAATAAACAACAGTTTCTTAGTCATCCGGTAACATCGGTGATTTTGGTGAAACTTGTTTTCTTACCTAAGGACATCCCCATTCTCCTGTGTGCATCTGACTGAGGAAGTATTCTACGTTGCCATAGGAGGGTAGATTTGTACTTTCTGGTAGACTAACTAAATCAGAGATGTATAACATGAGCTTTCGTAAGCAGAGGGCTGAATCAAATGACCTGTACTATTTATAAAGTATACTGGAATTAATAATCGTTTCATAGTGTGATAGTCCTAAAATGAAAAAATGGTGTTTCCTAAATGTAGGAGGGAATTATGTATTTTCACCTCTCTCTCTCTTTTCAGGTTATGGTAACAAATGTCACATCACTTTTGAAAACTGTTAAAGCAGTAGAAGATGAAGCTACTCGAGGCACAAGAGCTCTTGAAGCCACAATCGAGTACATCAAACAGGAACTCACGGTAAAGAATGTAATTGCACATGGCAGCCTGCTAAAGAACACATTTAAAATCAAATTAGGCTGCACCAGAGGCTCCTCAGGGCATGTTGCATCTGTCCTGTAGTGAGTTAGATGCAGTTTAGTCACTGCCAGCTGCTCTAAATTAACTCTAAGCTGGCATGTTCCTTCAGCCTACCTGCTTTCCAATGTCACCAGTGACCATTTTGGGGCTGTATTTTGATTTGTGAGATAACTGTCATATCATATACTTGGAGCAATTGGGTTTTTTTAAGTCCATGAGACATGAAACTCCCACTTCAACATTATTTTCTGAATCAAGCACCTTTTTACCTTTTTTAACCTTGCCTTTGCACTGAAGAAACCTTTCAAAGCCAGCATATTTGGCACCTGTGATTTTAATCGTATCTACATTTTTTTTCTTTTATAAAGGTCAGTAGCCTGATATCTAAATTTTATCTGAGCAAAAGAATTATTTGTAGCACAGAATTCACCCCCAAAATTAGGTGTTAAACCACAAATGTTATTTTTCTGTCTCTTCAGGATACAGTAAGGTAAGTATTAAGCTCTCCTTTCGAATACTCTGTTTTTTTATATAGTGGACAGTGAGCTAAATTAGTACCACAGTATGCTTGGGAAAGCTAAAATCTTATTTGTTGTTTGATAAGATAAGCAGAAATATATATAGAGAAACTGTATCAGAGAGTACCCTGTCTTATAGTTTATGAACTGAATGCACCTATGTTGTGGCAACATTGGGGATGTTTAAAAAGATAAGCTGCTGCTGTCCTTTAAGAGCTCACTTTGTTTTGTCCCTTTTTGTGTTGTGTAAACATAAAGAGGAAAATCCTCACAGAATAGTTATTTATTAATCAGGACATTGCATTATAACATGTCAGTTCTGCTGCTCTCCTAAGCAAAAATCTTGTGGTGCACTCTTTTTGAATACCCCTCCTCATCATCTCCATTGTTATATGACAGGACTCTTTGTTGTCATTTTTGCTGTACAAATCCTAAGAGGAGGGAGAATGTTACAATGTTAATAGGGGAAAGAATGTTATAAATGAGATCGAATCCTGATGCCATCAAAGTCAGTAGGAACCAGGATGTTACCCAGATACATGGACTATTGTACTCAGTACAGGTTGAATTTAAGGGGTAGAGAGGTCATTGTAACACCTGACCTAGGGAGTTTGTTTGATAGACTCTGCCCCCTTTTGAGACAGTGAGAAATGGGAAAAAATGGGAGTGGTACATTTGAATATTGTTCAAGCACTTAAATACCTGCTTTAGGGTCCACTAGAAAACCCTTAGTTGATTTGATGCTGTGCATGATGAAACGCATCCTTCTGCCAGACACTGGAATGTTCTGCAAAATCTGAGACTGGCAAGCTAGTGAGGGGAAAAATGCTCAAAAAAAGGCAACTAGTATGAGTCAAAAGAAAGTCTGATTGACTTATACTACCTATATGAACACAGTTAATTTCTTCCACTAGTCATAGGGGTGATGGGTATGTTGTCAGATAATTCAGTGTCTGTCACTTGACACAAGTTCTGCAAAATTGTACAGCTAGGCTTCTAAGGGAAACTAAGTATAGCGTAAGAGACTATGCTTCATTTTCTCCGTCTTTAAAGAAGAGGTCCTTGAGCACGTTATTAATGTATCCAGTTCAATCCTTTATTATGCTGCTTGTGGCCGAGAGAATTAGGGCCCAGCCTGAATGGAAAAAGGACCTTTTAATGTGGGGTGTGATCCTGTAGAAGAGTCGGGATGAAAGCAGTATATATGAAAGAATATTGGCTTTCTGTACAGCTGTCTGTACCATTTGGGTTCTGTCTGTCTTGTAACCCAGATAACTTAAATGACATGCTGGGTGTCATCCATTTAAAATGAATGTGTTACCTTTTGTGCACATTTCCCACAGTTTATTGTTTATTTCTGCTGTGTGTAGGGATATAAGGCTTATCAGGGCCATACTTCTGACAAACAGGAATGATACTGAAGTGCTCCAATTAAATTTGTAATTTCCTGCCATTTGAAGGCTGCTTTCAGTTGCTGTGCATGTTTCAAAGAATGAGTTGTCATGGCTTTACTCTTAAGGGGCATCAAGCTCTTCTTTTCTGCTTTCACTTCCAGGTGTTTCAGTCAAAGGAGGTTCCAGAAAAGACATCATCACCTGAAGAATCAATTCGGATGACGAAAGGAATCACCATGGCAACTGCCAAAGCTGTTGCAGCTGGGAACTCATGCAGACAGGAGGATGTGATAGCTACAGCAAATCTGAGCCGCAAAGCAGTAGCTGACATGCTAACAGCTTGTAAGGTAAAGATTCTCACTTCCTCTCCTACATCTGATTTTTGTTTCTAAATCCCTTAAATGTTATTTTCTATTAAAACTTAGGTTTTGTTATTTTTTGCTTTTAGCTGAGAAGTTAATGGTTGTGATAATTATGAATTATCACTATAATATCCTGTACCAGAAAGAGGATTTTTGTGCTATGCCAAAGAAACATGGATTAACACTCACCACTTTCTGGTGAAAGTGGGAAGTTTTTCATTAACTTGAAATGTCCTGATTTTCTTTCTTGTATTAAATTGGAAAGAACAGTAGAGTGAAAGAATAGTCTTAGGGTCACAGTATGATTTTAATGTAGTTGAGCCTGATGAAAAAAATGGAGCAGATCTCTTTCACTATTCCTTTGCTTTCTAAACATGCTTATTGGTTCCTGCTGTGTTTTCTAAAAAGTGTCATTTTTCCCTTTACTGACTACGTAGGGGGTTTTCCCTGGTAAAGTTTACAAATTCTGTATTTGAAAAAGAAAACTTTCAAGAAATAGCTCTGTAAAACTGTCTGCATATGATATAGATATGACTAATAACTCATTTGTCTTGGTTCTGAGGTAGAGATATTTTAGCCATAATTAAACTCCAGGGTCATGCAGAGTCTGTATGGGCTATATAAAATCGGATGCCTTAAGTTTTAAGTAGTAAAATTAAGATGCCCTCAGTTTGCAATTATCCCTTTTGCATCTTCGTTTTAAAATATGTGGTAACAACAGAAAAATTAAAGCAGGAACAGTTTAACAGGTGTGGAGTTAAAGATGTCATCGAATCCATGTCTTGGAGGTCCCCAGACATCAATTTATCCCCCTTGTAGCTTCAAGGAAAGATAGTAAACAATCTTGTGATAAAGCATGATGCAATATAATTGTATAAATGAGTCTGTATACATGGAATAAAATAATTTTTGTGACTTGATGAGTGTCATATGTAGTTAGCAGAATATATCAGTTCCTGCTTTGCTTCAAGCTTTGATTCTCAGTCTCCCCACTCTATGAACTGGGATACTCAGAAAGGTAGTTTTTTTTTTCTTGGTTTTTTTTATAAGATCATAAAAGCAGCTATGTTGATTACACCAAGGAGTCTCATCCAGTCTAATATCATGGCCTCTGGCAGCATCCAGTAACTGATGCCTCAAGGGAAGGAGATAATACTCTGTTCTAAAGCATGTTAAATACCTTGTAGTAACTTGGAACTGGCTAATTTAGGTGCATATTAATTAGGGATATCTTTCTACTTTTTACTCTGCACATTCTTTAAAATGCATTTCTTCATAGACTAGAGAGAGAGAGAAAAACTAACTGTTTTATATTTTTTCCTGTGGAACTTGGTTATAGTTTCAAATTCATAATTTCCTCTTATGTTTGCTTTCACTCCTTTGATTGAAATAATTTAATTTAGTGCTTCTGTAGTTCATACATTGCTAGTGCCCTCCAGAAAGGGACAATTAGCGACACAAGCAATTGGACACTGGGATCCTGGGAAGGGGCTGATTCTTAAGCCACCATTGCTGGCAGACAGCATTTTTCATCTGTATCTAGGAAGCCACAGGGCACCACCTTTTAAGCAGAATGGTAGGAGTAACAGCTGGAAGGTAGCCTGAAGCTAAAACCAGAAAAAAATGTGTTTCACAACAGTAAGGATAAAAGTCTACCCTCTCCTTAGCCTAGTAGAACTAGTTTTGGCCTTTTTTCCTTGGAGCTGAAAAGGAGCAAGAAGGAGTAGCACTCTGAAGCACTGAAGACCAGTAGCGAACCTGATGTAAGATATAATCCTATGCAGCGTTTACAACATAGTGACCCAAAGCCTCTCAAAACAGTTGTTACTGTTACATCTGACAATTTAAAACTAGATTAGCTGCACTATATCCCCTTAGCCAAAACAAAAAACATTTGCTATTAAATATTAACTTGAAGATTTGCTATGAAGCTAGCCCAGGCATTTTTGTCATGTGATACAAATGTTTCCAATCATATTCTGATTTGTAAAAAGTCTTTATCAAGCTGAATCAGCGTGTATAATAAAGCAAATATCAGATCTCCTGCCAAAATTTTCTTCCATACTTTTGAAAAAGTTGGTCTTAGACTTAGTGGTACCTTGTGATATTGAGTTCCACAAGTTAATTGTGGCATGTGAAAAAGATCCAGTTAGAAATCCAAATATCCACTTCATCTTGAGTGTTAGGAGGGTGAACATGAGCCACCTTCACTATCCCCTCTGGGAAGGTGGTAGTGATGGCTGGATTTATTTATTTATTTATTTGTGATATTTGACAAAATGTGAACATACTTCAACCTTATATATTTTGATTCAACCTATATTATCCAGTAATATGCAAGTTGATGTACTCTAGCTGGAACAAATCTACCACAGTGTGTATGTATGTATGCAAATAAACTATAGCACAAATTGCCACATGCAGTTTACTTTGCATTTTCCCACTGTTGGGAATGTTAATTTAAATTAAATGTCTCTGTAATCTGCCTGAAGATGAGTGCCCTAAAGGGTTCAACTAATTATGATATTTAAATATATTAGCTTTAATTGTACAAGCTGACATTTGTCACTAGTCACTAGTTGGAAAAAACTTATTTTGATAATTGTGGACACCTAAGGAATTGATCAAGTTACCATTAACATCAGTGGAAACATGTAATTGAACTTGCTAGGGGTTGGGCAAGGATTGGAGATAACATAAAAACATCTTTAAATCAAGTGAGCACATATATAGGCTATTCAGTAAACACTAGGAAATATGGGGGTTTTTTAATGGTGACCACCACAGCAAATGTAGCAGTTACACTGGGTTCACCTGAGGCTCAAAGTGTTCTGAATGTATAATTACACTTAAGCTTTAAAATGCTTTAATTCCCACTGGGTGTTCATGAGTGACTTTAGTGTACCACCCATACCTCTTATCCATTATGTTAGAAGCACATCAAGAGAGTATAAGTACTAGTAGAAAAGAGAAAATGAGGAGGAAACTGAGTACGTAAAGGAAATATGTAACAAGTATTAAAATAGAAAAAGAGAGATAAGCATAAGGACTAGGAGATTGATAATCATGACAGTGTCCGGCAGACAAGGTTCAGTTCCCAGCAGCCACTTGGCAGATTTTCTGTGTGACACAGGGAAAGTTGATATTTCTGTGTTACAGTTCCCACTTCTGGGCGCGTCTACACATGTTGCTATGGCAACATTGTTACTGCACCATCATTTAGTACTTTCTTTTGAAAGTAGTAAAAGACAGGGCAGTAACACCCCACACTGCGCCATGCGTAAAGTGCATGGTTATTTTTAGGCACTATGTTGCCATAGCGATACATTATCACAAGATAGCACATCACTACAGTGACGTAGGTGCAGCGTCATGGTTCTTGCCTGCAGATGCTGTCGCTGTAGTGCATTGCTATGGCGATGTAGCATCACGTGTAGATTTGCACTGTCACGCTCTCCTTAACCGGTCTGTCTAGATTCTAGAAACTGCTTTCTTCTCTCAGATATTTTTGAGATCTTGGAATATTTTTTCATTCTGCATTGGGAAGAACCCCAAACCTTTTGAAGATTTTGGAGAGAAAGGAGGTAGGGGAGGGAAAAGGGAAGTTCACACGCATTCTCAAAATAATCAAGTTTGGTGATTAGAGCACTCACGTGGGATATAGGACACCTCGGTTAAAGCATTTGCTATGCCTGATCTAGAGCAACAGCTTGACTTGGGGTCTCCCACATCTGAGGGTCAGTGCTTTAACCAGCTACCAAGCTGTCAGTTGTTCTGGCAGGTGGGCCTTTCTCCTGACTGGTCTAAATCACAGATATTTTACGCAGAAGTTATTTTTATTGTTGTTGTGCAGGTCGTAACTGATTTGGCCTTGGCAGTGAGCTCAAGCACTATAGGGTGCCTATACATGAATGCCAAGGCTAGTCTGACATGGTAGAATTCCAGTGAATCGGGCTGTGGTAATTGCCGTGCTCCAGCAGCCTCCTGTATCTCACATATCAGTATCTCCATGCTTCAAAATGGTGACAGGGGCACTTGATCTAAAGCTCATTGAACAAGTTTTGGGTCAAGTACCTCCGCCACCATTTTTAAGCACAGGGAAGCTGATACACAAGACACAGTGGCACTAATGAAAATGCTGCCTCCCCACCCCACCCCTATCCCCAGACCACATGTAAAAGTGCCTATTGCAATTATAAGTGATGATTATGGATAAAAAAATATATTGTCAGGGTCTGGGTGGCCATCAGAACAGGAAGTACAAACAGTGGACAGAAGTAATACAGGAGAGCTGAGTCATCTAATCCAAAGGAAAAATATACACTTAGAATATGTTCTTGTCTTTTATTTTGCCATGGTTTGAGCAGTGTTCATGAATTGTCTAAAGTAAGGTCACCAAATAGACTAGGGAAGCAAGGAGAGTATATAAAAGAGTAGGTAGGTGTGAATTAACAGTAAATTCACAGATCAACATATAAAATTACAGTGTATACACAGCGCATGTACTGACATTCATCATCCCAGGAGAAACTCTTCTGGCAGTGATCTAACCTTGATTGTTGACAGGTTATTTTGCACCTGGAACAGCCATTTTTTTCACTGGGAGAAAAAAACTGAACATCTGTACACTGATGGCATAGCGTGACTCTCTCAGGAGGAACTGCATATCCGTATGAAGCCATAGGTTTCTGTCCAAAAGACTTCATGCTGAAATTCAATTTTGAATTATTTTGCAGGAAAAAAATATCTGTTTGTAAGGTTTTTATGTTAGCTTATTCTTAAGTAAAGAATCTTTTGATTACACATTCTCAAAATGCAAAATATAACTTGATCCAGTTCACAGATTTCAGTTGGAGGAGTGTACCTTAAAATGTTTTATAAGGATCATAGTGTCTCTGTTGATTACTTAACAAGGACTTATAAAAGCAATTGGGTTTATTTCCTGCAAAAAAAAATGTATAGAGTCTGGCCCCTTATCTTAGGATGGTGTCATCCCTAAACCATCCAAGGCAAATGTTTGTCTAACTTAAAAATTTCCAGCGCAACAATTCCACAGCATCTCTAAATAACCAGCACTAGTGCTTACATTAATGATTGTCACACACGCTGCCACAGCACCCAAGGGTACCTTTATTTCCATTAATGTTAGTACTATTAAGCATGCAAACATGAATTCACAATAGAACATGAATTTACATAGAGATTTCAAAGAAGCAACCGTATTGTTAAAAACATTCTGACTTGTTGTGGGGTTTCTGGCTAAAAACAGATATTGGGTTTAATCTGGGACTGATTTGACTTGCATTAAAGTAAGTGTAGGACAGTTCACATAAGCAGCTTAAATGGCAATTAACTAGCCACTTTTTTCCCCTGGAGAAATTCAGATTCTTCACAGGTACTTAATATGGGGCAATAGGGATGGTCTGTAGGATCCTAGGATAAAAGCCTGAGAAATTTGAAGTCCATTTTTAGCCTCTGAGTTTTTTGCAACAAGAATTGCTATATTATTTTTCTGTATTAAAAAACAAACAAACAAGTCAAAGCTAAGAGCTGACATTTTCCAAAGGGTGCCTTGAGTTTATTGAGGAGTGCCTTCAGTCTAGGGCTAGGGACAGAAATTACACATAAACCAGTATAAGTGGTTGGAAACTGGTTCAAATCTGTAACACAACAGAAGTTCAGTCCACATAAACCACTTTAAAAATGGCCAAAGTCCGTTTAAGTTAAACCTGGATGGATGTAGTACCAGACTTAACTGATTTAAGTTAAATCAGTTTTTTGACCATCCGTCCCAGATCCCCTCTGATTCAAGTGAACTCTGAGTTTCCCAGCATCCCATGGTGCTTTGCACCTGCCCCACAACCCCCACCCTCCACCCCACCCTTCACAAGGCTAGCTTTAGCCCCAGCTTTCTACTCCAGCTGAGCAGTAGGGCATGCTCTAGCGCCCTTTGGCTTCTGGCTTTGGCCACTTCAGGCATGTGGCTGCATTTCTGGAATCAAAAGCAAATGCCTGTTCACTTGCTTATCAGTTCATCTGCACAGCTTAGACTAACCTGCAAAGATTGAATCAGTTCAGCCTCAGGCTTTCTGACGGTCTGTACATAGCATAAAACTTTGTGAACTACTAGCATACACACTATTATCCCTGTGGAACTTCAAGGAGAGGAATCTATAGATGCTTGCATTTATAGATAAAAAGTAAACTGTTTTAGGCTTTTCTAAAATTGTTAAATCTATCTGGTACAGTAGTTGAGCAGTCTAATACATGCTGAGAAAAAAAAAATCCCCCTGAAATGCTACTCCTGGTTCTCCAGGGTTGGGGAGAGAATATTAATTGAAATGGGTTATAGTGGGTGCTTGGCTGATTTTGACTTAGCCAGCAGAGGGAGTCCATTAGCCAACTCAGCTAGAAATCCAGTTTGATGGCATCAGTGTTTAATGGTGGATGATAAGGAATAAAGGAAGTGATAAAAGTATTTGGAGAGCTATTATAACTTCAGCCCTAACTGAAACTGACAAGAAACAAAAGAAATGTTGCCTTGAACAGTTTTCAGATGACACTAGCAACAACAGACAGGCAGATCCAATAGAAACACTCTCTTCACCCAGAAAAGGCTAGACATGGAGTTGTTTGTTTAAGAATTAATTTAAAGTTTAAATATGTAGAAGTTTCATTTTTTTTCAAATGCTGTTTTATTAGTGGTGAATCAAGGTTGCAGGGATACAACTTTGTAGCTTTTCAGTTTGTCCCCTCAAAGATAACACCAGTAGAAGAATTTCCCTTTCCTGGTCATATGTATTTAGCCACAGGTGATCTATCATCATACATCGTACAACTGGTATTATTAAAGAGCCCTTGGTGTATTATATACATATACACTTAAACGCAGTAAAAGGCAGTCAGGCTTGCTTTATTCAATTTCGTGTTTTCCACTTGTAAGTCATAGATTTCATAGATGTTAGGGCTGGAAGGGATGTTGGAAGATCATTGAGTCATAGGATCCCAGCAAGAAAAACATCCATATTTCTCTTGAAGGTGTTCAAAGTAGGTGCTTGAACCACGTATGGCAGCAGGCCATTCCAGACCTTGGGGGCTCAGACAGTAAAGTTCTTCCTTATGGCCAGCCTGAAACGGTCTTGCAGTAGTTTATAACCATTCGACCTTGTAATCCCTTGGGGCGCTCTGGTGAATAAACATTCCCCCAGGTCCTGGTGAACACCCCTTATGAACTGATAAACTTATAGGTGGCCATCAGATCGCCCCTGAGTCTGCGCTTTTCCAAGATGAAGAGTCCCATGGCTCTCAGCCTCTCGTCATAAGGTCTGTTTTCCTGACCTCTGATCATGCGCTTGGCTTTCCTCTGCACTCTCTCAAGCTTCTCCACATCCTTTTTGAATTGTGGAGCCCAAAACTGGACACAGTACTCCAGCTGTGGCCTCACCAAGGCTGAGTACAAGGGGAGAATGATGTCCTGGGATTTACTTGAGTAGCATCTATGGATGCAAGCCAGGGTTTTGCTGACTTTACTGGGTGCTGCATCACACTGCAGGCTCATGTTCATCTTGTGGTCAGTCCTGACCCCCAAGTCCCTCTCGTCCATAGTGCTAGCCAGTGTAGCACTGTCGAGCCTATAGCCATGCTTCAGGTTTTTTCCTCCCAAGGTGGAGAACCTTGTATTTTTCAGTGTTAAACACCATCAAGTTCTAATCTGCCCATTTCCTGAGCCTGTCAGGGTCAGCCTGGATTACCCCCTGTCCTCAGGTGTGGATGCTTTACCCCAAAGTTTGGTATCATCGGCAAACTTGGCCAGTTTGCTTCTGACTCCAATGTCCACATCATTAATGAAGAGATTGAATAAATTAGGTCCAAGGACAGAGCCTTAAGGGACCCCACTGGTCACAGGGCACGATGACAATTGACTTCCCGTCAACCACCACCCTCTGGGTCAGCGGATCATGGTGGATGTGAGGCTGCAGTTGGCCAGTTTTGCCAAAAGATGATCATGGGATACCGGATGGAAGGCTTTTTTAAAGTCAAGATATATGAAATCAATCTCTTCCCCCTTTTCCAGGTGATAGGTCACCTGGTCGTAAAAGGAAGTGAGATTGGTCAAGCATGACCTACCCTCAACAAACCTGTGGTGGCTATCCCTCAAGGTGTTGCCATCGGTCAGTCTATTAAGAATGGCTTCTTTCATGATTTTTTCTAAGACCTTCCCTGGGATAGAGGTCAGGCTGATGGGCCTGTAGTTTGCCGGATCCACTTTCCTCCCTTTCTTGAAGATAGGTACCACGTTGGCCTTCTTCCAGTCATCAGGCACTTCACCAGAGAGCCAGGAGTTCTCAAAGATCCATGCCAGGGTCTGAGCTATGGTGCAGAACATCTCCTTGAGTACTCTGGGGTGTAAATTGTCAGGGCCGGCTGACTTGAAGGTGTCCAGCCTCTCAAGGTGTTCTTTCACAAGGTCAGCATTGATGGAGTGTAAGGAATCTCCCTCACCTGGGCCTCCCTGTCCCGTAATGGGCAGGGGTGTCCCATGAGACTGGTGAAAGACCAATGCAAAGTACCCATTTAGCAAGTTGGCTTTTTCCTGGGCATCGGTCATCAGTTCTCCCTTCTGGCTTAGCAGGGGTCCAATGTTGCCCTTGCTTTTCCTCCAGCTCCCCACATATCTAAAAAAGGATTTTTTATTGTCCTTGATACTTGTAGCCAGTTGGAGTTCTGTCACAGCCTTGGCTTTCCTGCAAGGTCCGGACCAGTGCAGAGTATTCCTCCTTGGAAGTGGAGCCCGTCCTCCATTCTTTGTAGGTCTGTCTTTTTAGACACAGGAGGACTGCTGGTTCCTTGTTGACCCAAGGGGGCTGCTGTGCTGTCTTGCTGCCTTTCCTCTGAGACAAAATAGCCTTAGCTTATGCATGTAGGATTGCTCCCTTGAGGAGCAACCACTCTTCCTGTACTCCCCTTCCTTTGGAGTCATGGTCCCTTAGGGCCTCACCGACAAGTCTCCTGAGTTTGTCAAAGTCATCCCTCTTGAAGTCGAGAACCTCTGTACTGCTGACTGACTTGGCAGCTTTTCAGCAGATGGTGAAGGTGATCGGCTCGTGGTCGCTGTCACCCAGATTCCCTTCAATCATTAGTTCGCTAATTAGGTTTTCCCAGGTTGCCAGTACCAGGTCAAGCAGCGCTTTGCCTCTTGTTGGCCTGTAAACTTCTTGAATCAGATAGAGCTCATCCACGCACATGAGGAAGCTTTGCGACCATTCAGATTTGGCCAAGTGCTCTTCCCTTGAGATTTCCGGGTAGTTGAAGTACCCCATGACAACCATGGAGTGGGAGCGTGCAGCCTCAGCCAATTCCCTGGCAAACTCCTGGTCAATCTCTTGATTCTGGGAGGGAGGTCTGTAGTAGACTCCCACCATTGTATCTCCTGTGCCATGTTCCCCACGGCTTTTAACCCAGAGGATCTCTAGTTGTCCACCCTGGGTGCCGATGTCAGCTTGTAGGGACGCGCAGCTCTCCTTGACATAGAGAGCTACACCTCCACCCCTTTTGTCCACTTGATCCCTCCTGTACAGGGTATAGCCGTCTATACCCATGGTCCAGTCATGGGTGGAGTCCCACCAGGTCTCCATTATCCCTATGATATCATAATTGTTTGTCTTGAGCAGGAAGACAAGTTCCTTCTGTTTATTCCCCAAGCTCCTGGCACTGGTGTGCAAGCATGCAAGTGTCCCCTTGAGGGCCCTTGTCTTGCCCACAGCTTGCTCTAGGGCTGGGGCAGCAGTCGGCTCCCTTAAGTGCCTTGGCCTGCTGGCTTTGCAAGGGTTGCTCAGTGGGCCAGCACTGGTGGGTAGTTCCCCCGTCCCCCGGTGGGTTTAGTTTAAAGCCTGGTGGAGCAGGTCAGCCAGTCTGGCTGAGAAGAGCCTCCTCCCCAGTGGAGAGAGGTGGAGGCCATCCCTTCCCAGCATCTTGCTGTCTCTCTCACCAAAGAGCAGACTGTGGCCATAGAAGCCGAAGCCTTCCTGATGACACCAGCGCTGCAGTCTTTGGTTCACTACCTGGATCCTCCTCTCCCTCCTCAGCCCACATGGAATTATAGCCAAGCACTTGTATAGTATTTTCCATCTGCAGTTCTTGAAACACTTTACATAGAAAGAATATATCCTAACTTCTCTTTTACACATGACAAAACACAGGACCAGAGATGAAGTGAAGGTCACCTAGCAGGCCAGTTGCAAAGCTTTATGTAGAAACCAGATCTCCAGAGCAGTAGGTCGTAATCCACAAAGTCCCGTTCCCTCACTTCTTTGTATTTTTCTGCACACTGAATTTACTTTTGCTGACTGCTGTGCTCATCTTGCTTTGAGTATCCGTTCAGATGCCGCCCTGGCATGGGCACCTGGTGGTGGATGCGGGGAGGCATCATGTAACCTCTGACAGGGGTTCCGATCACCCCGGGGAAGACCCCAAAACTCACCTGCCACAATTTTGGGTGTTTCTTCAGTGGTGAAGTCTCCCATTGGTGGTCCCTCGAGGTCGATTGTTCTGCCTGATGGATATTCACGGGACTCCACCTCCCTGACACCCCTTCCTTACGCCAGCCTCCGATAGGCCACCAGATCTTGGAGTGGCTGGCCTTCCAGTCTTGATGACTGTCTCCCGTCACTCAATCTCAGGTATCAGGTCTACACCTTGCTTTCTCAATGGACCTTGGATCCAGTATATGTTCCCCTCTCCTGCGGGTCTCTTCTGCTCTCTGCCAGTCATCTGTTGCTTCTTGCAGACAGTCCTTTGATGTATGACCGTTGTCCGGCTCTCTCAATGAAAAGTTGCAAGCAAATAAAATAAAACAACAAAATAAACCCAGAAACAACTGAGGAATGGGCACAGGTCAGAAGGAAACCAAAAGTGAAGACGCCAGGGAGAGAGAGAGAGAGACAGAGAGAGGGAAAAAGAACAGTCAGGTATCCAAAAAAAGAAATATCAGGCTGAACTGCCTTATTATACTGGCTCTGCCCTACAGCTTGTGCCCTGCTGTGTCCCCCGACACTGATCCGCTCTCTGCCAGATGAGAGCTTTGCATACCTCTCTCTCTCAGTTAATTTACTCCCCGCGATACTTCTGGTATGAAGAGCGTCCACCACCCCCCTGTGCCTTTCCCTGCTCTTCTTGGACCAAGGTCTCTTCCCTCACGCCGGTGCTGCCCGTGACTGGCGTGGGGCTTTTAAGCAGCTGTTGGTCCCTGGGTGAGCCTGCCTGCTTGGAGATATTTTTGTCTTGCTGGTGCTGGCTGCTGCCGGCGTGGAGAACATCCGCAGCCTCCACTGCCTCTCCCACTCTCCCCTGCTTCCAGCTGGTGCTGGCTTTTATCTTGGCTGGCCGGTGATCATCTGTGACATCACCCACCAGCCCCAGCTATATATTGGCATGGCTGATGAACCGCGGGTTCTCCTTGTCAGCCGTGCTCGTCCAGTGTCTGGAGCCCTAAGGTAAGTAAGTTTTCTTTATTTGGGGGGTTTCTTCTCTGGGGTTACATAGCTGCTGTGCTTGTACCCCTGGGACAACTGCATACCCCATGCAGATTTTAGACAGACCCACCAGCAGGTATGGGGTTGGAGTAGATTGCTAATCTAAAATCTGTAATAATGCACATTTCTGAATGGAAAAGCTACTTCTCGGACTTTTTTTGTCTTTCCTCCTTATTAATGTCATTAAATAAATAGAGGGGCCCTCTTCCCTTTTCTTAGACTCTCATTCATGTCACACATTAACAACACAGCTCAGGCCTCAGAGTCCTAGAATTATAGAAAATTAGGGTTGGAAGGGACTTGAGGAGGTCATCTAGTCCAAACGCCTGCTCAAAGCATGACCATCCAGGTTATACCACTGCTCTTCTCCTCCATTGGTCCTTTATATAGGTCATATTTTTTTGTTTCAAGATAGGCAGTGACACTAATGTTGATGATACTTAATGAAGAAGCGGGGAGATGTCGCATGTCCAAGTGAAGGCTTTGAAACAGAAGGAAACCTGTTTTTAAATCCATTCTCACAATCGGGGCTCTTACTGCTCCGACAGCATAGTTTAACTTCACCTTTGCTACGTAGGTTATGTTCTGGCTCCAATATCATTTACACATTAAGGCTAGGTACAGACAGTGAAAAAGCCTGAGGTTGAATTGATTCAGTTTTTGCAAGTTAGTCTAAGCTTCAAAGATTAAATTGAAACAGAAGTGAACAAACATTTACCTTTTATTTAGGAAATGTAGCCACATGCCTGCAATGGCTCAGGCCAGAAGCCGGGGGTAGGTGAAGGGGGAAAGGCAGTAGAGCATGGCTTTCTGGCTGTGTGGTCACTTCCTCTTCTTGCGGCCCCCGAGTTCTCTGGGATTTTCAGTCCAGAATTACAGCAGCAGGACTCTGCAGGGTTGCTCATCTATTCCTCTTCCTGCTTCCAGCTGCTTCTGGGATTTGTAGCTCACAGTTGCAGGGGAAGTGGGGGAAGGGGTGTTTAACATGCCTCCCTTGTCCCAGACCTCAGCTGGGGTTTGCCTGGGTGGGCAGTCCCCACCCCTGTAGACTGGGCTGCATCCCCAGTCAGGCTTGTTCCCAACCCCTTGTCAGCCAGCCCTCACTGCTCCAGCTAGGGAGCAGAGGAGTGGAGGCCAGCCCTGCTCTCTGGAGCAGACAGCAGGGTTATGATACATCCAGGTTTTCCTGGACATGTCCTCTTTTTCAGCCTGCCTTGCTGCATCCAGGCAGGTTTTTTAAATGCAGGCAAAATGTCCAGGATTTCCACCCCAGTCTGTTTTCAAGATGGCCACCACTAGGTAGAACTGCCAGTTCCATAATACCTAGCATACAATCAGGAGCTGAGTTCTCAATCAAGATCCAAGTTTTCAGTTTATCACAGAAAAACATGGAAAGCGCAATACCACTTCAGCGAATAGGGACAGGGGGTAGGAGTCACTGTGTTTCTGTGTGTGCATACAGGTATAGGCAGCCAGGCAGGGTATGGGAGCTGCCCCAACCTGGGGCACCTGGATACAAGTAGCTGGAAGGTGGGGGGCTCTGGGGGGGTGGTGCTGGGGCTACAACAGGGCATGGGGGCTGGAGTGATGGGGTAGCAGGGAGCTGCGCAGCCCATCTAGCTGGGAGATGCTGCCCAGGGTGGAGGGTGCACAGGCCTCCCCACCCTCCAAGTTTCGTGATGGTTGGATTTGCTCCACCACCACCCACAGGAGCCAGAGCTGCTGGTGTCACTCCAGCCGGGACAGGCCAGGGGTGGCTGGATGAGAGGGGAACCAGTAGAGCTCAGAGGGGAGTGGGGAATTTGGATTGGGACTGAGGGGGGCACCACCATGGGCAGGGGCAGGGCACTGGTATATCACTTGGGGCTGCTCGGTACTACAAAGCAGGGAGGGGGGCAACACGGCCACAGCCTGACCCGCATCTTGTTGAGCAAAGCAGGCAGGGGAGCTCTGGTTTTCTGTTTAAAAAAAGAAAAGAAAAGGGGTATTTCAAATTTATTTTATTATAATGATTGAGGTACTGGTAGGCTTCTGTAAACAATCAATAAAACAGTGTGTTAAATTGACAACAATATATAGTAGTGTTTCAGTTTAATCACGGAAAAATGCAGGTTTGGGGGTTTTTTAATCAGTGAATTCAGGTTTTTTATCAGATAATTTGCAATTTTTCAACAGAAAAAGAAAACCTGCTGCTTACTGTAGTGACGGAGCAGACATTTCATAAAGCAGGAGCACAGTCCGTCATCTGAATGCAACTTCAGCATTTACTTAATGCTTTTGTTTCTCATTAAATTTGAGGCAATAACACTTGTCATTCACTATAACAGTTAGAAATTCCCCTGCCCCTGCATCACCCCCACTTCCCTGTTCCCAACTGGTGTCCTCTTTTTTGGAACTGGAAATATGGTAACCCTAAGATGACACAGCTCAGCCCAGGGCCGCAAAATGTTGGGATGCTGGAGGACTCTGATTTAACTTGAACTAGGAAGGGGTCTGGGACAGAAGTTTCATAAATTGGTTTGATCCAAATCAGTTAAGTCTGATACGACATTGAGCCAGGTTTATCTTAAACCAGTTTCATCCATTTTGAAACTGATTTATGTGCACTGAACTTACGTTCTGTTACAAGTTTAAACCAGTTTCTGATCACTTGAACTGGTTTATGTGTAACTTCTGTCCCTAGCCTAAGAGAAATCACTTCTTTCTGTCCTTTTTGTATCCACTCTGACTTCCCCCCCACCCCACTTCACCCACCTTGAATACTTTTTTAGCTTTAATATTGTTTTGTCTCCATAGCAAGCTTCATATCACCAAGATGTGAGTGAAGATGTTCGAGAGAGAGCACTGCGATTTGGAATAGAATGTACCTTGGGATACTTGGAACTCCTAGAGCACGTGCTCCTGGTAAGAAAGAGCCTGTATGCTTGTCCATGGCAAGGTAATATATATGCAATCTCACTGAACTTTTTACATAATCATTGCTAGTGTTGACTTTCAATTAGCCTTCTTCAAGTTGGTGAGCAACTGTTAAAAAAGCTCACCATTTTCTGAACTGATGAAACAGTGGGAGAAGTGAACCTTGAAGCATTTACATCTAATTGTCTTCTAGCAGTTATGTTATCAGGAGGTAATGACAGCAATAAGCCTCCAAGAATATACCCTGACACAAAAAATTAAAATAATGTATTGTTTTTTTCCTTCTGGCTCTTAGGAATGTAAATACCATTTAAAAATACTTGTTTAACCTCCTCTAATTATATCAGTTCAACAACTAGCTCATAACACAGCAGCTCAGACACAGCTGTTGTTCCCAGTTCCCAGGGCCCTTTGACTGGGAGGGCGCAGGAAGGAGGCAAACCCAGCCAGACGACACAGCCCATATGAAGCCCTGGGCTGAGAGGGAGGGAGAACCTGTGAACAAAGCAGCTAATTGCTTAACTGAGTAGTCATTAGACTGCTCCCTGTTTTCCTCTTAGGCTATGGGTCCAAGTCCCCACACCCCTCCTCGCTCCTCCCTCCCTCCTGCTTGCCCTGCTGCCTTCTGATTCCTGTTCGGGCACTGAGTGGCATCCCCCCCTCTCCCCCCCCCCAGACTGCATGGGCCCTGAGCTAGAGGATAACCGGCAAGCTAACCGGTTATCACTGCACTTATTGGTTAATCATTTAACCTTTCACATCCCTACTGGCTCTCCCTTCTAGCCTGATGCACTAGAGTACACATCAATGACAGACCAGTAGGCTTGTAAGGCTTGTTAGGAGAACATTACATTTGCATGCTTGTCTGTATCATCCCTTAGTATCAGCAAAATAAGCCCCCAATCCCCCTCCAGCACCAACTCATGAAGCACTTCTAGGCTAGGGACAGACATTCAAAAAGCCTGAGCCTGAATTGATTCAATCTTTGGAGGTTAGTCTAACCTGCAAAGCTTGTACTGATTTAATTCCAGAAATGCAGGCACATGTCTGCATTGGCTCAGGCTACAAGTTGGGGGGTGCTAGAGCAGCCCTCCCTTCCCATCTACAGTGCTGAGCTGAGGGGTGGCAAGGCTAGGTCCCAGCAGGACACTCTGATTGGGGAGGGATTTAAACCCCCACCCTGGCCTGCACCATCTTAGGCTTTTCCCCGTTCGCTGCTCAAGGGGCGGAAGTGTTGCCAGACCCCAGCTAGCACTCTGAGGCAAAGTTGGGTGTGCAGTGCGTGCATCTTGATGATACTGAGCTTCTCAATCTCCCTCTCCCTGTCTGCAAATCTGACAGGGCTGCAAACCAGCAGGGGGGCTGATAAAACCACTGTCATCAGCCCATCAGCAAAACAAAAGCCTCTCTCATTAGTTCAAGCTCTTCTTAAACAGCTTTTTCCAAGGAAGGAACAGAGGGACATTACCAACTGACCTGTTAATTATCACCCAAAAGGTCTAAGCCAGGGGTGGGCAAAATATGGAATGCAGGCTGGAACCATCCTGTGAGGCCATTCTATCCGGCCCGCAGGGCCCCTAAAAAATTTAGAAAATTAATATTGATCTGTCCTTGGTTCCTGTAAAAAAAATAACAGAAACCCAGGACAGTAGGATCCAGGCTAAGTCCAACAACCTTCCACAACAGCAGGGCCCACCCCTTCAGCCAGAAGCCCCAGCAAGGGACCACGTGGCTGCCCTGCACCGGAAGCAAAGGTAAGTGGGAGAGGGGGGAGTTGGCCAGGCTCCATAGAGCCCCTGCCAGCAGGGACCCTGTACTCCTGCCGCCCTGCTCTGGGCCCCGCCAGTGCTGGCCCCAGGACACCAGTGTGGGCCCCATGCTCCCGCTGACTCACGCACCTGCTCACTCCCAGTGCACCTCCAACCCCACAGTATAGGTGGGGGGCAGCATGCAGCCCTGACCCCCACCTCGCCAGCAGGGAATGAACTGGTGCTGAGCATGGGGAAAAGTGGCCCCTCCCCTGCCCCGTGTCCAGCGCCCCCTGCTGCAGTCGCTCGCAGCCTGTGTGGGGCTGTCCTGAGCAGGCACAGGCAGCCCCATGTGGGCTGCAAGTGGCTGCTGCGTGGGGCATTGGCCACAGGGAGGGCAAGGTGCTGCTTTTCCCCTGCACTCAGCACCAGCTTGTAACCTGTCCCTGCTGCCAGCCTGGGCCCCATGCCAGCTCTGGACTCGCCCAATGGAGCTGTGCCGCGGTGGCAGCAGCTGCAGCCCCCTGGCTGGTTGCACTAGGCAGTGTTTGGTGCTGCTGCCCTTCCGGAAATCACACGCTGGGCAGCCAAGAGGCGATGGTGGCAAACACTCCCCAACATGGCAAGCAGTGAGGCCGCAGCTGCAGCCACCACAGCTCAGCCCCGACAGGCAAGCCTGGAGCCAGGGCAGCACCAAGGCTGGCAGCAGAGGTGGGTTACAAGCTGGTGCAGAGTGTGGGGAAAAGCAGCCCCATGCCTACCCCATGGCCGGTGCCCCACGCCACAGCCACTCGCAGCCCGTGTGGGGGTGCCTGTGCCTGCTCAGGACAGTCCCGCATGGGCTACGAGGGGCTGCAGCAGGAAGCATGGGCCACAGGGCAGGCAAGGGGCCACCCTCAGCACCGGCTTGTTACCTGCTGGTGAGCACAGCATCAGGGCTGCACACTGCCCCCCACCTGTACCGCAGGGCTGGGGGGCACTGGGAGTGAGCGGGTGCACAGGGCCCACACTAGTGTCCTGGGGCCAGGCACCAGCAGGGCCCAGAACAGGGTGGCAGGAGTACAGGGTCCCGGCCGGCAGGGGCTCTATGGAGCTAGGCCAGCTCCCCCTTTCACTGCTGGTGCAGCCCAGCCCAGTTCCACAAACACCTGCTAACCTGTATCCTGCTCTGCGGTGCTGGTCCTGAGACATTGGCCCAAGATGGTGACCAGGGGGCAGGGCACCTGTCAAGGGGCGGGGCTACCCATGCAGCCCTCAACAGCTTGCCAAAACTGGGTAAGCGGCCCTCCGCCTGAAATAATTGCCCACCCCGATCTAAGTGGACACCGTTCTGTCTGCCTGACCCAGTGAAATTAACCTCTCAGCATTAACTAGCATACCACATGCCTAGGGTCCCTGGGGTTGGGGTCTGTGCTGTGGGAGATGAGAGGGAGGGGGAATCCCTGCTTGAGCAGCCAGCAGAGCAGAGAAGCTAGCTGTGCCTTCAGTCTCCCTCCGGAGCCCTGTCTAGGGAGAAGAGGGGTGGGGCTAGCCTGCTCTTTGGGGCAGAGAGCACAGCTTAGCCCAGCCCAGCTGCAAAGCATCTGGAATGCTGGGGGAGTCTGGTTTAATTTAAACCAGGAAGGGGTCTGGGACAGACATTGCAGAAACCGGTTTGACCCAAATCAGTTAAGTCTGATACTACATTCAACCAGGTTTATCTTAAACCAGTTTCAGCCATTTTGAAACTGGTTTATGTGTACTGATTATTGTTCCTTTGTTGGTTTGATGAATGTATAGAACCCAGTGTGCAACAAGATCAAAAGTTTTTTAAAAATTTGTTTTCATGTTGATTTTGAAGCTGCCTCTGAGAAACTTCTGTTCAGGTGGTTTGCTACACATTTAAGCTAGTTACCACAGGTCAAAAAAGTGCAAAACCAGGTTTAAATGATTATTGTATCAGGTCCAGTTAAATTAAATTTATGACAATGTGTTAAGAAAATAGAAATAGAGGTACAATTGTGTTAAGGCTCATCACTAGCAAGAAAAATGGTGCAAGACAAATTAAACTTGTTAGATTTCATTACTAGAACTTTCAAAGCAGGGAATAATTTACATTTAGGAGTCTAGCATATTTTTAGTGCAGAAGTATTGTGGGGATGGGGAAGGAGAGATCTTTTGGTATATTTGATCCACTCCTGAACATTGCCACATCTGTCTCAACATTGTATAACATAACACAGCAAAGACTAATCAAACTGTGCTAGTTTTTATTCCTTATCCTTTGCCTCCTCCCTTCCCCCTTCTATTTCACCTTCTTGGACAGTCTTCCTTCTCTGTAACATATCTGCCCAGGAAAAATTCCCCAAAAGTGGTAACTGGCTTTAAAAATTAACTCAAACCATACAGTAGAGAAGTTGTAGGTTCCAAGGACACACACACACACACACACACACACACACACACACACACACACACACACACACACACACACACACACACACACGAGAGAGAATATATTTTATGCAGATTGCTATGTAACTTCACCATTTTCATTGTTTTCACTGGTTGCTTTTATATGTTCTTTTTGCAAAAAGCATTGCATTCCAGTACTGTGAAACAAACTCTGGACACCTTAGCACATGCAAGAAGGATCACTTTCAGAGGAGTTCTGCAATGGTCCATTCACTGCTTGTATGGCTAGCAGAGGTCAATGTAAGATCTTAAGTTCTTCCCCTGGATAAACTGCCCCTAAAATTCTAATGGGTTGGAGTTGTAGCACAGAGCAGGCGGAGACCACCTGATTTTGCAGGGTTTGGGTTTGTTTGCTTCTTTAATTGAACATTCACATGATGTAGACAGATCTTTACTAATTAGTACCCTGCCTCAAATCTGCTTTTTTTGGATAGAATTATTCAAAAGGTGGTGGAAAGGCAAGTTTAGAGTTGGCTAGAGTCCACACACTTCCAGATCACTGTTAATCTGGTTTTAAGATCATTTTATTAATTTGCTATCTAATAGTGTAGAGATTAATTAGGATCAGACAAATCTGCCAGTTAGTCCATCAGTGGTTTCTGATGTAATTGCTTAAAAAGTCCTGTGATCCTTGATGGCTGTGGAAAGGTCATTTATATAGGTCTGTGAACTTTGAGACAGACCCCTTCTAGCTACCCACCTCTGTGCAGATGCAAGGTTTAGTCAGTGCCATAGACAGGATTGTATCTACCCAACAGCTTACTCTGTGAAGGAACTACATAATGTAAAAAGCACGGAACTGACTTGGTTGCTCTGTACAAGCAAGAAGCTTTGAAGATCCTTTGGACCACAGTAAGATCCTAAATGTTGCAGTCAAATGAGTTGCTAACTGACTTAAAATTATGAAGTCTCGTCTCACTTTCCAGTGAATGTTTACACGCAATTTTGAATGCAGGTATGCAATATGATTACTGGAAAGTGAGCTTTTACTGTACAATAAGGTGTTGTAGCCTGTGACCAGCCCTCCCCAGTTTGCTGCCTGCAGTAGTCACTGGCTTGGCCTCTGGGTACTGAATAGCTAGTTTTCATAGAGCCAAATGGCTATTACAGGAGGAAATTGGCTAAGGGAATAGATAGGACACATTCCACACAGTCACTTTTCCTTTCAGTAAAGTTACTGCTTTACCTTGGATTACAATGATTCTTATATAATAAAGACCTTAGTCCATCTGTCTGTCTGTCTGTCCATAATGCTCTTGGAGCACTCTGATTGGTTAGTTGAACAACCAATCAGAGTGCAGAACACTGTAATGATGGCAGGGATGCAGGGGATGGAGCGGGGGTGGGGGGACAAAGCCAACAGCACTAGCCTTACCCCCCTGCTCCATCCCTACCATCATGGCGGTGTTCCGCTGCCTCAAAGGAGCAGGGCTGGGGGAGGGGGGCAAGGCCAGCGGCACTGGAGGCAGCAGCAGCATGGGGTGCTGACGGAGGGGACAGCAGAGCAAGCTCCCCCCCCCCCCCCCCCCCCCCCCCCCCGCCTGCTCCTGGGAGGCGGTGGCAGTGCAGGATAATGGCTGGCGGGGCTCTGTCCCCATCACTCTTGACAAGCAGTTTGCCCACTCTACTTTTATTACCTAGTAAATGTGTCATGTCCCTATTCTTAGTATTAATCGGTACCTCTTGAGAAGGTCAAAGACTGAACTACTTGCTTGCACCTTCAGGTGGCTTCTCCATGTGTGTCTTGAGGCAGACTGGCATGTATGAATCCTCCACTGTTATTTTTGTGCTGTGTCTCTACTATGGCAAATACAAGACTCCAGCTTCTAATACCTGTTGTGAGTGCTAAATTAACTTAGAAAAGGGTAGCTTGAAAACATATTTGCACCCACTCATTTAATTGCACCTTGTTGCCATCTTCAGGGGTAGAACTGATGTCACAATCTGTTTCTGCAGCAGAAAACAGTGCTTTGCTGCAGTCAGGATCACGCCGTATGTATTTTTGGAAATTTTAGCTGTGTGGGAAGGTTAGCTCTGAAAGATACAATGCTAATCTGCTGTGTTGAAGGAGTCTCAAATAGGCAAGCTGTGGTTATAATCACCATTGTTGCAAAAGGTATTCATTTTGTTAATATTGCAGCAGCTTGCTTAGCTATTGAAGATTCATGTTCTTATATTTACTATGGAAACAGGACGCTTCAACCTTAGGCTCCTTGGAAGTCCATAATTCATGTGATAGTTAAATACAACCTGGATGTCTCTGTCTTAGTAATTAGTAAAGAAATGCACTCCATTTCTACATTTGGTGTGCGGGGGTTTTTTTTACTGCGTAGCTAGCCAATGTTACAGAAATCATTTGCTAGGAGGAAAGCAGAGTACGTCTAGGTATCAAGATTATATTGGGAGTTTCTCATACCTGTGAGCTAATGAAGCAAAGAAGAATTGCACTGTCAAATTTCCCTTAAATACTTATTAGTGAGTTTTATGAGGGCATTGTCAATACAAGGATGCCCCACATCAGAGCCATCGCTTTTCAAAGCCCTCATAATCTGTACTCTCTAGGGACTTCTCCAGTCTCCCAGAAACATTCACTTTTTTGTACCACCTGAAAGTATAGTAGATGCTTCACTGAGCAAGCAGAAGATATGATCATTGCCTCAAGTAACTTACAAGCTTTTGGAAGACTGACTGGACTGACTTTGAAATTACAATGCTATCTTTTGATGAAGAACTGAAATGCACACTGTGAGTTTCAGTGTTTCAGATGCAGCACTATCTCTATATGAACAATTACTTCTGCTTTGCTTTGGAAAGCACATTTTCTTACACAGTTAAGATTTGCTCTGAAACAATGATATAATTTGAGACAAGAGAAGACCTTTAGGTACCACTTGTATCCTTTTCCAGTGTGAAGTGAGAAGATCACTAGATCATGCTCAGGACATGGATAATTCATTAGTCAGAGCCTAGCATGCCATAAGTGTGACACTAGAGGCCTCACTTCCACCAGTAAAACTTACAGTCTTATCTCCTGTTAAGTCAGGATGGATTCCAAAAGAGGACTTACGAGTAAAAGTTACCATAGCAGTTTTCCTCAGTCCCAAAAAGTTCACTTGCTTTTTCCTGCAAATTCATTCCACCATTCTTGTGTTCCTAGTACTGAATTATTTTTTCCAAATAACTTACAGAATAGTAGGGTTGGAAGGGACTTTTAAGCCAGGTACAAACAACATACTTTTACCAGTGTAAGTGCTTAGAAACCAGTCTATATCTCTAACAGAACAGAGGTTCAACGTCCAAAACCAGTCTGTGCCTGTAACAGAACAGAAGTTTGGCATGCATAGACTGACTTTAAAATGGCAGAATGTGGTCTAAGATTGGCCCTCCCCCTCCTATCCCCCAAGGCTGAATGTGTGTTTTGTTCACTACTGATCTGAACTATGCCACTTAAAGTAAACCACATAATTTAGATTTCTCCTTGAGCTTTTTGAATACCTGTACTTAGCTCTAGAGGTCATCTGGTCCTCTCTCCTGCTTTGAATGCAAGATCATCCCTGATTAAACCATCCTGGTCACGCGTCTGTCTTACCTGCTCTTAAAAATGCCCAAGAGTGGGAATCCCACAACCTCTCTATATATCCTGTTTCAGTGCTTAACCACCTACATAGTGAGGAAGTTCCATAATATTCAACTTTATTTCCCCGGCTGCAATTTGAGATCTGCACCTAGTTCTATAGTCTGTCTCCATCCTCCATATAACAACCCTTCAGGTATTTGAAGACTGTTATAAAAATATACCCCCACCCCCAGTCTTCTAGGCTAGGGACAAACATTTAAAAAAAAACAAGTCTGAATTGATTCAGTCATTGCAGGTTAGTCTGACCTGCAGAGATTGAACTGATTTCCAAGTGGATAGATGTTCACATTTGAGTCAGGAAGTTCAGGCACATGCCTGCAATGGCTCAGGCCAGAGGCAGGGGGATGGGGTGCTAGAGTGAGCCCTCCCTTCCCTTCCAGGATGCTGAGCTGAAGGGGGCATGGCCAGGCCCCTTAGAGAGAGGTTTAAGCCCCAACCCTGGCCTCTACCATCCACAGCCAGGGTGCGTCTGAAGGGAGTAGGAGAAGCAGCCCTCACCAGGCTTTTCCCCTGCTTGCCCTTCAAGGGGCAGAGAGTGTTTTTAGCCCCCAGCTAGCACTCTGAGGCAAGGGGGGGAGGGGACAGGGAGGCCTGTTTGTTTGAACTTCATGCATCTGTTGATGGCACTAAGGTTTTTGATCTCCATCTTCCTGCTTCTTCATACTGTCTGCAGCAAACTGACAGTACTCACAGGTCCCACGCACTGCAAACCAGGTCATTTCTCACACTTCTCTCTGTCCCCTGTTGAGCACTGATAGATTGCAGGCTTTGAATCAAGCCAGCAGGGAGCTTATAAGAATACCAAGCTTTATCAACCCATCAAGGAAACAAAAGCCCCTCTCTCATTAGTTCAAACTCTTCTTGAATGGCTTTTTGCAAGGCATTTGCAAGGAAGAATGGAGGGACATTACCAGCTGATCTGCTGATTTATTCCAAAAAGCCTTATGCAGACACTGTTCTGTCTGCCTTTATTCCAGTAAAATTGAAGACACACAGAGACACCTATCAGCATTAGCTAGCATGGGGATGGTGTGACTGTGACCAGGTGTCGGCTGGGCGCCATGCTGCTGGGGTCTTTGCTGTGGGAGAGGGGAGAGGGTGGGGCGGGGATCCCTGCTTGAGCAGTGAGTGGCATTGGGAGGCGAGGGTGGGGGGAGGGAGTCAGACAGATGCTGCTGTGCCCTTGCCAGGAAGATACCAGCTACAGTCTCCACCTCCTTCTCAGCCAGCCAGAGCTCTGACTAAGGAGGGGAGGGGAGGGGTGGAGCCAGCCCTGTTCTCTGGAGCCCACAGCCGAGCCCAGGGCTGAAAAGCATATTGGGATGCTGGGGGACTCTGATTTAACTCGAACAAGGAAGGGGTCTGGGACAGAAGTTCCATAAACCAGTTTGACCCAAATCAGTTAAGTCTTATTCTGCATCCAACCAGGTTTATCTTAAACCAGTTTTGGCCATTTTGCAACTAGTTTATGTGCCCTAAACTTAGGTTTAGTTACAGGTTTAAACCAGTTTCTGATCACTTAAATTGGTTTATATGTAACTTGTGTTCCTAGCCCTACAGACTAAACAATCTTAGATCTTTTAGCCTTCCCTTACAGGTTTTTTTTCCAGGCTTATAACCATTTTTGTTGCTCTGTAATGGACTCTTTCTAATTTGTCCACAACTTCATTGAAGTCCAGGACCCAAAACTGAAAGCAGTACTCTGGATACTGGAGTACTTAATTTTTTTTGCCTGCTTATAACCTCTGCTAGCCATTCTAGTAAAAATTAATGTCATTTTCCCAAACCTTGCTTTCTGATGTGATTTTTGTTTTGCTGTTCTTTTTTATCTCCCAGTGTATCTGCCTGCTGCACTCCTGAAGTAATGGGTAGTGTAGTGTTAAAATATTATTCAGCAGACCAAAAGAAGAAGAGAAAGATTGAATGGTGGTGAATCTTCGTAACAATGATAATTGGAAGAACAATGACAATAGTGGTAGTTGAAAACATTATTTTTCCATTCTTGCTATACATGTTTCCAAAATGAAAATATGGAAGGATGTCTTTACCTTATTTACCCTTTAATTAGGGAAATCGTTCTTTATTAATAATAATGAAGCAGTTGCACGTGTGTCAGGTTTGAGAACCTCCATACATAACTTCATAATATCAGGCAGTATTATTTTTCTGGTGTAGGCTTATACAATCTAACAGCCATTTAGATTGGACTTTTATTTTAAAAGTTGGGTTTTTCTGTAGACTCTTTTCCTTAGCTTTGCATTAGACTTTCACATATGTGCACATGCAGCACTTGTACAGAACCTGAGCTTGGATTCTCTGCAGAATTGAATCCTGTAATTTATAATTAATTTGTATCTTATAGATTCTTCAGAAACCAACCCCAGATCTGAAGCATCAGTTGGCTGCCTTCTCAAAACGGGTTGCTGCTGCTGTTACAGAGCTTATCCAATCAGCAGAAGCAATGAAAGGTGAGTTTTGACAACCTGTGCATTCCAGAGGCATCAAGAGACATAAATATTACCTACATTTTTTCATAATTTGGTTTTAGTATTTAAAAATCTTGCCCTTTGCCAAGCCTTAAACGTCCTGATGGAGCTTAAGTTCAAACCATTTTCCATTGAGCTTCTGTTCTTCAGCACTGGATTGTATAATGATCACAAGTATTATCATCACCAGCAAATAACCCTGCATAATAATTCTTTAACATAACCTGAAACCTAGCACTCTTGGACCTCAGGGAACTGCAGTCAGATCCAATGATGGGACAAGACTGCCAGAGTCTGTATTTGTCCCCTCAAAAAGCTGTGTTTTCTCAGAGCTGATAGACATCTTGGTAAAGATTTTATCCAGAGGGCACCATGAAATGTTTTAGTGAGAGACTATTCCTGTAATGAAGCATAGGAAGCTAGGAATTAACAAAGGTACAGCACTCCCAGAACAGTTCCGCTGTGCATAACCTGCTGATGCTCCCCTTCTGATAATGGTTCCCTTTTAGAGGCAAAGAAACCTTTCAAATCCATGCAGCTACAGTATGTGGTCTGCAAAAATCTGTCACGATATTTCTCTAATATCTTTTCTATGGCTCCCTAGAAGCTTTCCCTTTCATGAAATCAGTCACAAGTTATGTGTGAACTATTCAGAAGGCACAAAAGCAGAAAGCAAAGTATAATTCAAGTCCCAACAATTTATCAGTAGGATGACAATTGGTCCTTCTCGTTAGAGTTCACATCCACTCTCCCATGTTAATGCTAACACTGTGTCCAGAGCATGCACAACCCTAACATAGGGACCCTTCAGCAACCCCTGACTGTATTAAGACTGATATGTCAGTGGTGAATCAAAGAAATAAAAAGAAATTAAGGTTTGAATGAGAGAGAGAAATTGCAGCAAAAATGCAATGGGTGTTTTTGAAAGATGTGATCTCTGTGTGTGTGTGTGAAGACATTGTATATAAAGCATATTTAATTGTTTAGACTGGCTTCTTGTATTGCAGTTATATGTCATGGAAGAATAACAGCATTTAAAATGTTTTTCACTTAATTGAATTTACAACTGATTTTACTGTCTACATTTTCATGCAGCAATGTGGACACACTCCTAAGACCATAACTCTCACTAAATGAGCATAGTAAATAAGGTGAATGAGATTCTGGGGGAAGAATTATAAATCCATGGAAAATTGCTTATTGAGATAGGGAGATATTACTCTATACTTGATAAAGTAAATTTTGGTACAAAACATATTGAAAATTCTAGTTCAACAAACATTTCATAACTGACAAATAGGCACAGAAATATTCTGATATTATGGCCAAGAGATTATTCCATTAGTGCAGTTCAGTTGCAAAGGTGTAGTCAATTCTTGTCAGTAAACAGTATCTAAACTATACTCATGTGGTTACCCTGTCCTAAGTGTGGCATTTAATTGTTCTAATTTTTGTTTAATCCTTTACAGATATTCACTGATTATAAAGCTGCAAAAGACCATTATAATAATCTGATCCGACCTGCTGTATTATACAGGTCACAGAGCTTCCATTTATAAATTCCTGTTTCCACTATAAGACATAGGAAAAGGTCCAATCTTGAAAATATCCAGGGATGGACAATCTTCCCAAAACTTTGGAGTTGTTCCAATGGTTTCTCATATTTACTTTTGTAAACTTCCACCTTATTTCTACATTGAAGAGAGCTTTCTGTTAAGATTCTGTTCTGAAGACATAGTTATCCTTTCCCTTTTTTTAAGCTGAACAAACCCTAGGAGCTCCATCACTGTGAGCCACATCTTCTAGTCCTTTAATTATTCTTGTGACTCTTCTTTGAAGTCTTTACAATTTTTCAGTAGGCTTTTTGAACTGTGGACACCAGAACTGGATACAGCATTTAGTGGTCTTTCTGATGCAGAATGCAAATGTAATAAAACCATCCCCACTCCTGCTTGAGATTCCTTGTTTGTATATCCAAGGATTATTTTATGCCTTTTGGACACAGTTGTGCTGGGAACTTCTGTTTAACTAATTATTCACTATGACCTCAATTTCTTTTTCAGGGTTGCTGCTTCCCAAGAGAGTTCCCCATCCAATAAATAAGGCCAGCATTCTTTGTTCCCACATGTATGACTGAGTATGGTCATACTCAGACCCAAATTATCAGCTTTCACCCGGCTTGCTGTGCAGTCTAGATTGCACTGTATAGGTGAACGGTCCTCCACATTATCTATCACTCCGTCAATCTTTGTCTCCTCTGTGTACTCTGTTAGTATTTTACGTGGTTTTCCCCAGGTTGTAATAAAAATGTAAAATAATGTAAGGTTAAGAAACAATTTGTAGAGGGCATAACTAAGAAGAAGCATGTTCGGTGATGATTGTCTATTTACAACTATATTTTGTGACATCAGCCAATTTATAATTCATTTATTTTGTGCCATATTGATTTTGCATTATTTTAAAATGTCATATGGCAGCAAGACCAATGCCTTGCAGAAGTCTAAGCTGCAAAGTTAGTTTGACAACATGCATTCTCAGTAAATTCACGTTGACTGACATTCATTTCTCGCTCCCTTTTAATTCTTTATTAACTGAGTCATATATCAGCTGTTCTATTATTTTGCTCACAATCAGTGTTACACTGAAAGGCCTATTATCCTTACATTGTCCAATTTATTAGTTTAAATGTTGGTGCAACATTGGCTTTCTCCCAGTGTTCTGGTGTTCCAAGGTTTATTGAAAATCATCATTTGTGGTCTGGAATACTCTTCCAAAACTCTCAGAAGGAAATTATTTAAACCTGCAGATTTAACTTTATTAGCTGCTCCTTAACATCCTTGTGAGTTAGAATGAGAAGTATTTTATCATCATCATGTGACACAACTGCTTTTTTCACAAACAGAACTAAAATATGTATTGAAAACTGCTGTCTTTTCAGTTGGCTTTATACCATCTCCACTTACTAATAAGCCAATACTATTGTTAGGGTTCTTCATGTTCTAATATACTTTTTGAAAACTTCTGCCTTTTTGTCCTGAGCTCTAATAGAAAGTGATTTTTCTGTGTCCTTTTGCTTATCTTAGCAATTTTCTACACTTCTTCACCTTTGATTTGTGTTTATTATTATCAGCTTTACTTTTTCCCTTAATTAAATTTTTTTTTCTGATTTTTTTTTTATCTCAGTCAGGTTTCTGCATTTTTCTATTTCAGATTATGGTGTTTTAAGCATTTGATATAAATATTTCTAAGAAGTTTCCAATTAGCAATAACATTTTTATGTTTATATTCTTTTTCTCATCCAGTTAATCTAATTGTTTTCAGCTTTGGCTATTTCAGAACTGGCCATTTTAAAACCAGAGTTTATCAATACTACTGGTCTGACCTTTTTTCTGTTTTCACACAACAAATATGATTAAGTTGTCATCCCCTGTATATAACATAATGCTATTTTTCAATTCTTTGATCGGTTTCTAATTATCCATCAAAATGAGTCTGATCCTTTAAGTTGCATGCAGTACTTTCTAATTTAAGAAGTTGTCCTTTAACACTTAGAAAAAACTGAGGATGTGTTAGTGTGGGCAGCATGAGACTTCCAGCACGTCACCCAGAATGAGGTTACATTAGTAATGCAGATTTTTTTCCCCTACACGTTAGAGAGAGGTGCTCAGGGAGCAGGATGACTTGCTCTCAGCTGCAGTTTGGTGGTTCATAGCAGATACCAGATAGTAGTCCACTTTGTCCTTCATCTGTTAGGACATTGCTTCACAGGAATGCAAAGTATTTTCTTCAGATTGGTCAGTGACTCAGAAAAGTAATACCGTTTTTGACAGAAGTGCACCACTCAACCTTTCCTAAACAAGCTATTTCCTCTAATTTTAACATTCCAGTCATGCAGAACTTCCCACTGGGGGAAGTACACTAGAGCCTGTTCTAGTAACATCCGTGATTACACATGGTTAGTCGCCAGGATAATTCAACTCCCATTGGGCATGATGTTTGAAGCTACTGTTAAGAGCTGTTTTTGCCTTTCATAAGTTTTTAATAAGTCACTTGTATAATAGAATATTGCTGCTCAATGCTGTTACCATTCTGTCATAGTTTTTCAGTCAGCACCTTAAATTATAGTATTTATGCCATTATGGTATTAAAATGGGCTCTCCATATTGCGCACACTGTGTGTGTGACACTTAGTCTTGAAGTGTTACAGTGAATTAGCTCAAAAAGGCTGCTAAGATTGCCACTGAAATCATTGTCTTCCCCTGTATTAATTTCAGGCACAGAGTGGGTGGATCCAGAGGACCCGACTGTCATTGCTGAGACAGAGCTGCTGGGGGCTGCAGCATCAATTGAGGCTGCAGCAAAGAAGTTAGAGCAGCTGAAACCAAGGGCCAAGCCAAAGGTGAGTATTAATCTTGCACATTTTTTTGAAGGAAACACAGTAGAAATGCAAATAACTAGGGCATTGCACTATTACTGCTGTTTAAAATATTGGGATGAACAGTCAGTCTTTACATCACTCTCAGCAGATGTCAGATGAAAAAACTGACAAGCACATTGGGTTTGACTTAAGGCACTAAGATGATTATTAAAGGAAACTTGATGGCTCTTTCAAGTGGTGGGTTTGAGAGCAGTAGACTTGAAAATGTAAGGAAAGGAAAGGAAATTTCTAGGAATAGAACTTTTTATTACATTTGTTTATGAAAGATTTTTCCTCAAAATGGCTTCTGACACATTCTCTGATACTTGAGTGTTTGTGCATTGCTCTGTGGGAAGATTCTGGCTGAAAGTTTGGGGAAAGGTAGAGGGAAGAAAGAGGCTGGTGTTCTGTCTTTTATAAGCTGATCTCATAGTTTTTGACTTGTGGCAAAATGAGACCTCCTTTCAAACTCTCTATTTAATGTTAAATGCCCATTTCTGTAACTTGACAAGGTCCACCACGAATATGTTAATAGTCTCATATATTTCAGATATACTCCTGAGTATATGAAGTAAACGAGAATTAACCATTTGCATATGTGGCAAAGAGGGAATAGATGGTTATTACTGTCACCTGAAGCAGTGTGCACAGTTCAGGGCACTGGACCTCATGGTATTGTTATACTTTACAGAGCAGAAGACTTGACAGGTGATGGAATAAATCATTGTATGAGCTAGAACTGGACCTTTTTTGATCAAAATTATGCTGTGGTTTTATAATTAACTTCAGTAAGCAACTCTCCTTTGCATCTTGTACTAAGTGACTTTCTAGATTTAGTTCTAAATAAAACAAATGAAGTCTTTAAAAAAAACTGGGTTGTTAAGAACGTCCACCATCAGAGTGCTGTGTTCAGTGTGGCATGGTATTTTTCAGCCATTTAGGAACCTAAACATTAAATGGATGCCCTGGGTTGCCTCACTAGGTGAGCAGTGGTGTTGTCTTCTTTTGGGGTACTCTTTTATTTGAGTAATAAGAATAAATAAGCACATGAAAAGCAATGCTTTTCTTTGTTCTACATTTTTTTGTAACTGGTACATTCATTTTTTTACAAAAGAAGATGGTCCTTTGTAATGAGATTCTATAGGGCAGAGGATACAGGCTGATTGTGAGGATAGGATGAGTCCTTTATCACATTTTCTACACAATCACTGCACAATAGCATCTCTGAGTTGCCTAGTAACCTTGAAACAGTTCTCCTGCTAACATCTAAACCACTTCAGTGGTCATTGTCATATTACAATGAATACAAATGCTACATCTGCTCCTCATTTAACATGTTAATTTGAGTATCCAGTCTGCCTGTGCTTTATTGTTTTGTTTCTTTGTCATTTTGTGCAAAGCATATTCATAGTTTTTAACTCTTCTGGGGATAAAACGTCTTTTCCTTGTAATTCAGTTTGTTCCCTTTCACAATACCTGTAATACAGGTGAAAGGTGTTGGAATGACCACAGTGGATAGTTCAATTCACAGTTCATCCAAAAAGCAGCAAAAACATGGGCAACGTCAGTATGAATTTCTCAGTGCTATCCCAATGGCATATTTAAATTCAGATCAGCAGATATTACCTTCAGTGGAGAACATTTTTTAGGTACTTCCATCTCTAAAGTTCCAGTCTTTTTGGCTTCTTTGTCTGTAAGGCATCTGTCCCTTAAATCTGGTTACGGGCAGTGTTAGGATGTGGAAGACACCCAAACCCGTGGTCCTGATTTTAGACTGAGGGCATCAGTTTTCTTATGCCAGTTGTACCAAATACAGATACTTAGAAATATCTGGAGTGGATCAGACCAGTGGTCCATCTAACAGCATTGCACCTCTGACAGTAATCACTACCTGCAAGAAAAACTGGGATATGTCATTAAAGTATCCTGCCTGCAGGGAAAGTTTCTTCTTCATTTCTGTTAAGTTAATAATTTTCTTTATGCCTTGAAGTACAGTAGTTTAGATAACTTCCATCACTCTGATGGAGTTTAGGGGAAGTTTTTGTCTAGTTTTAATCCTCCCAGTTCTAACACTGTCTGCATTCCAGTTTTTATGAACTTAATCATGAAGATGAAACAGTAAAACCCAAAGGACTTCTATTATTTATATGTGAGTTTCCAATTCTGGTTCCTTTTTTTATTCAATCTTTTAATTCTGTTCTCTATATCTTATTATTGTGTTCCCCATCATATCCCCAAAGAAATGTGCCCTCTCCTATGTTGAGAAGAATAGAATAGGGCAGTTGCTTTCCAATTTAGGAGAATAATTCATACTCCAGAGAACATTCTCTGGTAATGCATTGATCTTTACACTACTGTTCACATGTTATTGTGCAATATTCATTCTTTCTGAGTTGAATCACAGGGATGCAGTTACAGAGCAGACTGAACCTGGCACCTTTTAAAGGTTGTTCCCTTCATGAATAAAAATGCTTCTTAGATGGTCAGATTATTAACCCAATGCCCAAGTGATGTTTAAGTAGTATTTGTCCTGTTTTTGAGCACGTGTTTTTGTGACTATTTTGAGGAAGATTCTCCAAAGTATCCCTTGATACACTACTTCCTCCTTCAAGTAACACAAGCCCTCCTAATATTCTATTTGTAATGTTTAAGGAGAAAAATTGATCTGCTAAACTGTTCATTAAGCAAGTTATGCTTCCTTTGCAGCATAATTATGCATTTATACTGACTGTGTATACTTACTGGTGGGTTTGCCTTTTGTATCAGGTCCCATCCTTTCCTGTTACAATATATAACAATGTCCTTGTTGCATAAAAATAACACTTGGTACAAAGTAACTGCCCAAAATACTTCTTAAAAAAGAAAAATTGTTTATTTCATCAATGAAAAAAATGTTTAACACTTGGAAAAAAAATAATTGTAGGGAAATGATGCTGTGGGTTAGGTACATTAGTAGGTAGCATTGGTGTATGTACACTGTATTACTGTCTGTGCACTTTTGATGCCTCCAGGCAGGCATTTGCCTTCAAACCCAAGGACAAGGGGTTGTGTCATTAGTAGCTGATAACAGTTCCCTGCCAATAGCCTTCAGCAATTTTGTCCTCTTTTTTCCCCAAGATGAATCAAACCTGGATGCCTTTTCTGCAGGACTCTGTGTGATATGTTTGATATATTAGGTTGTTATTTAATCCAACTATATATCAAACATATTCCTACAGTGTCCTGCCCTGTCTCCGGGGGTTTATAAAGTAGTGAAAGGCAATATGAAGGAATACATTAAATCACAAGCAGGTTTAGAAGACATCCTGCAGATTCTTACTCTAATCTGATTTTAAACATATACAGTAAAGTGCTCCTCTCAGCAAACTTGCTTTTGGGGAAATTTGTAAGTTGGGTAGGATCTTTTCTAATGGACAGCAGCCATACAAGTACTGAACCTCACAGGAATGGTTATTGTGTTACATGGTGCTGTGCAGTATCTTCTCCCTTTTCCTTTTTCTGTATGAAATAGAAGCTGCAAGGTGCTTCAAAAGGAACATGGTTTGTCTTCCAGGATAACTTACAATGCTTGGCAATGAGTTTGTGGGTCATTCATTCTACTACTGATCCTAACTTCATTCATGCTGCCCATTGGTATTTGAAGGATCTTGTAGGAAACTGGTTAAAAGTACAAAAATGTCATTCACAGTAATAACATCAAAGTTTATGATGACTTTAATTAAAGTAAGGATGTGGAAATAAAGATCTTGATCTTGTGGGTTTTGGTTTTTTGCAGGGTTTTGTTATCCCATCCTCATGAGCTTAATTTCTAAAGTAATCTAAACTGCCATCTCAAGGAACTAAAAGGTAGAATTTTCTACCACGGTACACATAATGTACGATTACACATGATTTTATGTTCACACGAGTTGAGAATTGCTGTAATTTGAGAGCAGCATTGATGAATGTGAACCAAAACAATTCATGACATATTCCTCCAAGTAACAGAAATGGGTAGAGAAATAGTTCTTAAGTCTGTTTTGCTGCACTATCTTCAAGTATTGTGTAGTAAACAGTGTGGACATCTCATTTCAAGATACCTATTTCAAACCATGCTGCAGGGTATATGAAAACAGACATGCCTTCCACTGTGCACAGCACGAGAAGCTCCCATGTCAGCCATTGTCATCTACTCTGAGCATGTCTCAAGCCCCAATATGTGCCTGGCTTCAAAGTGTGAAAGGCCAAAGAAACCCAAGACCAACCCAGGGAGGAGGAATGGGCAGAGGAGAAGACAGAAGCTCTGAAGTGCTATCTAGACCTAATTGAATATTTACCTTTAAAAATGTTTAACTAAATCTGATTTTCCATAGAAAATCTCTACTTTCTATAGAAATGTTTTGCTCTCCTCCCCCCCCGCCAAAAAAAACCAAGCAAACAAAACCCACAAAACTGAAAATGTGCAGGTTCAGTTTTATAGACATCAAGATTTTCTGCAGAAAATCTTAGTGAAAATATATTTTAAAATAAAGTTGTTAGATGCAAAGGGGAAGAAAACATTTTTCAAATAGCTCTAATCCTAATAGTCCACTTATCTGGTAACTCATGTGTAGCATGAACTTAAATAGTTTCACTGTAGCCTTTGCATTGATGCAAGCTCTGATTTCCCTGCAGTCCCTTCAAGCTGAATATTTTTACCTGCATTTACATGCACAAATTCAGCACATACAGCTGTTTTTCTTCCCTGTCTTTGGGCCAGAGCTCAGCAGCTCAGGAAGTGTGTTTAAGTATGTTGAGAAAGTACTGATATGATTTTAAGGATATATCTAATGCAGCAAGTAAATTGCAGTCTGGAAAACCGTCTAGACAGATACTGAAATTAATAGATCAAAGTCATAACAGTGAGTACTTTATTAGGCTTTATGAACAAATAAAATCCCTGATAAAAAAACTGCTTAGTGATTTGCTTACTGATTTAGGAGATAATCTACCTTACATCATTCATTTAAAAGTTAGTACATGTACTATTTGCATTATGTGGAGTAATTCTTGACTTAGTCATCTTTGCTAGTATGGAAGTAAGCTCCTCAATTTTAACTTGACAATATTCTTTAATTTCATATGGAAGTTAAAACTGTGATATATTGGGGAAACTGAAACAAAGAAGAAGACACAAATTCCAGCAGAAATCATAGAGAACTGCTGGTTATCACAGTGAATTGTTAATTTCCAGTTTGTTTTCCTTCTTCCCTGCCATAAAAACGTCCTCTACAATTTGGCAAGTGTTCTTCCACCGCAAAATGCCAGATTTGTGCTGTTCCAAAATGACAGAACAAAATGTTAAGTAATTGTCTGCTGTTTAGCAAATATTGCCATATGAATGTGGCACTTCTCACTCAGGAGGACAAGGTTCCTACTCAAAGGATGTTGAAATCTTAATTTGCTTCAGCATAAACAGGGTTCAGGCACAAGAGGGGATACACCACCAGAAACAAATCTGTTTTGAAAGACAATAAATTTCTGACATCAGATGTCATTTATTGTCATTAAAGGCATTACTGGAAAGATGTCTTTAACTCCCATTGTCACTAATAGAATTTTGCATTAAAGACCAAAATATTTTCCTAAGTTCTGTTTCATCAGCTGTTTATTCATTTTCTTGTCTGGATAGACAGTTACTTTTAATATATGTAGATGTTGAGACAAATATGTCCAGTGTTTTAACTGCTTCCCCAGAGCCTACCATGTTCCCAACAATACAAGAACAACAGGATAATTTTGTCTGTTCGCTCAAAAATCTGTTTAGCATAGAGAGGGGGGGAAAGCCCATCTGCCTCAAGGATTCCTGTTAGCATATGCATCACAACATGCCTATGTTATCTTACTCTTTGTATTGTGTTGGAGTCCATTTGGTGTGTTTTGGTCAGAATCAGTTTTAAAAGAATAGACCCTGTATCAACAATGACATTTGTGATTTAATTGTTCAAAAACTAGTATATCTCAATTGGGGCAGATAGATATAATTTTTGTATGCATTTAAATGACATTATTAGCTTTTCTTTTAACTTGTATACATGTGTATGTCCATCTTTAGAAAACCATGACATTTGCAGAGCAATATTGACTGTTTTCGGTCAATATTTTTCTACCTTCACACAGTAGAAGCATTATTAGCAGCAATTAATCTTTTTGTTCAGTACATGCTTTTTAAAACATGTTTTGATGCTTGAAGTGTTGTCCCCAAACTGCCCTGTGGCATCTCATAACTCCTAAGAGGACTGAATTCAACTACTTTCCCAATACTGCTCTTAGAAAACTTGATGGCACTTGGAAAAACTGATTAAATGAGTGGGAATACTTTATATATAAGTTCTGCTTTTCATTAGAGATATGCAAAGGAACATTGTTTTGTAAACCATAAAACTTTTTAAAGTATTTATGTATTTTCTTAGCAAATATAGTTATCTGCTTTGTTAATGTAATGCTCTGTAGCAATCAAAGGAAACAAACTACTTTTCATGCTACAAAGATAATACTGTATATGATAGCAAGAATTCCATTTCAGGCTATTTCTTAATGTACATTTCTGAAAATAGTTTTGAATATTTTAAAGATAATCAGGAAATCAGTGACTTTGCCTGAAATTTTCTTTTTAAATAAAATATGTCGCTTTTATTTTACACTAAAGTTGACTCACCAGAGCAATATTACTTTCTGGTTAAGTGAACAGTTTGTTATACTGTTGCTTTCTAGCCTAGAACACAGGAAAGTCCTTCCTAGAGTACAAATATTGAAGTGTTTCTTCTTTCTCTCTGCGACTGGGTTAAAAAAAATGCAGTTTGAGGCCATAAAATACATCCTGGGGGATGAAGAGAAACCACTGCTCTGAATTGTGTGTGACACTGTTCTTTTTTGGTTATAGCAAGCAGATGAAACTCTGGATTTTGAAGAACAGATCCTGGAAGCAGCTAAATCCATTGCAGCTGCTACCAGTGCCCTCGTCAAGTCAGCCTCAGCAGCCCAGAGGGAGCTGGTGGCACAGGGAAAGGTGGGTAAACAGGATAATTAAGATAGGAATGAAAGAAAAACGTTTAAATTGAAAAGCACAGAATTTTCCAGTGTAAGAATAGTATGGAAGGAGCTCTGGGATCACTAATCAAAATGTAAATCATGCCAGAAGTTATTGAATCGCATGGCCCTACATTGGTTTAAAAATCTGTTTGTTTAAACCTAGTAAACATAATCAGGTATTTGGCTTTCAGATGTCTCAGCTGTTTCTTATTAAGAAGAGCATTTCATGTAATGGAGGGCAATGATTAAGGCTAGTAATGTATAGTCCCATAGGACATTCTGGGATTTAAAAAGAAACATCATAGTAAACAATAAGGTTCTGGACTAAATTAGCAAAGCACCTCAACTAATTGTGCCTTTAGGATTTGTTGTGCGATTCAGCTGGGACGTGTGTGCATGTAAATGAATTGCATGCAAAGGGACATATTGCCAGGACAACCAAAGAAGTGCTTACAAAATGTCTCTTAACTGTCCATTTGGTCTTGTCAGCATCAAGCATCAAGTGCTTTTTAGTTCATTTCCATTTCTCCTTTTTATGCAATTTGCATAATTTGAAAAGAACTTAAAATCTCAGTAGCATCCGGATCTGCAGCTTTCAAGAAGAGTTTGTTGTTTTCCATTTATTGTTACAAATTATATTAAAATATTTATTCTGAGCAGGCTGTGCCATTCAGCCATGTCACAAAAGAACCGTTCTGTTTTATTCATCTGTGGTTCCTCAGGAACTTGTGTTTGGTTCCAGTGTGATCACAAAGCAGTTGTTTGGGAACAGTAACAAAGATCCACTATAGCGATAGTTATTGAACTTTTTAAAAGCACAAAACACTGAGGGCTCATCTACATGAGACTTTACTGTACAACTAAAAATTTCAGTGTCTACATGTGCAGCCCTATTAGGCCACAGGAAACTGATTAACTGTGTCACAGATTAGTATTTGTAAATACAAGTACTGTCTTGCAGCAGAGTTCTTTACTGTGCAGCAATGTACATGTAGGTCCCCGGGGCTGGCCAGGGCTTGAGGGTACTTCAGTACAAGGCTGACTGCTAGCTAGTGCTGTTGAGCCAGGTCAGAGCAGCCCCGGGCTCCCTGCCAGCTCAGGCTGCTCCAGTCCAGCTCAATATGCTGCTATTCTGGACACACATGTAAATGCAGTGCCAGGGAGTAATAAACTCCAGAATGATGCATGCCAGAGTTTTATTTGCATTAATTTCATGTGTGGATACGCCCAGTATTAACAAATAGTGATTGAAATGTGACAGTATAGTTGGGGAATGAATTTTTTTACTTACCTTATTGGTTCACTTAGATTATCGTACTCTTTGCCTTTATCTAATACAGCTTGTTCACATCAGGTTACACTATGGAAGTATCTTTTCTTTTCTGTTCTCACAACCACTGCTGAAGAGAAATACAACTTAACCTGGTGTCAGCCTTTAATATTTACAGTAAATTTAGTCTTCTTGTGCCTGCTTCCTTGGACACACTTCTGTCATATACTTTTGAGACTGAGGGTAGCAATGCTTATGCCATATTTCATCATAGCTCAGAAAAATTGCTTTAACTACTCTAATCTCTCTTATACAGGAAAGCCATTGCTTGCATTCTAATATCAGTATACTTGTCAAATGTATTGCCATATTGGCAAAATTATTCTGTTGGTTAAAATGAGAAGACTCTTTCTTGTTTTGGCCTTGGCTTTCCCATATGGACAAGTTAAATCTAAAGACCTGGAATTTAATCAGTGAGTCACTCTTAGTAGTAGTAGTAGTAGATTGCCTGTTGGCAAGATCAGCTAGGTTGATCCAGGAAATAGTGCAGAGCTGTTTAAGGTAGAAATGAAATAGAAGCAAAATCTTGTCTCTGAATACCCTGAAGACTCAGAAACCAAAGGACAAGTGAAAAGACATTATTTTTCCAATCATCTCATTTACGATACATGAATGCATGAGGCAGTTGTACTAAGATCAGGACACAGAAATTCTTAGTGCTATACAAATGTACAGGAAAGCGTGTTCTCTGCCTCAAATTTATAACCTAGCATCATCCCTCAGGAGCTGCAGAACTCATAAGAACTTTGTCTTTTGTGCATGGTGGCAGTTAAGTAATGTAGCATAATGCTGGAAGTGAAAAAAATTCAGTAACACTTCAGCAATGGAATGAATGGTAGGTATACGTGGTGTACAAGGGAATAAATTATTTTAAATGAATAGTAATTCCCGGCCTCCTCCAGCAACTATTGATCAAGCCAAATCCTCAGCTGCACCAATCATTCCCTTCTTTGGGTTTCTCTAAACTTATTCAAGACTGGAGGTCCCGAAGCATATTGGCAAAATAGATCATGACTAAGGTGAGACTAACAGTGGAAGTCCTCTTATTTCCATGATGGAAACTCATCATTAAGTGATACGGTATCTTTGTATTAGCACAAATCTGGGACCTGATGACTTCTATTAGCATGGAAAATGTAAGTCAGGAATTGGCTTCTGGCTTTTAAGATCCCATGGTGCTATTATAAAGCAGGATCATATACAGGGCCGTGCCGCGGGGGTGGAATCGAGGCGACTGCCTCGGGCCCCATGCTTTGGGCTGGCGCAGTGGTGGCATGCCACTCACGCTCCCCCCCCCCCGCCAGTGCTGCCACCACTGATAGTTTCTTCAAGTCTGGGATCGGAGCGGGGCAGGGCCCCACATGGGCTGATTTGCCTCGGGCCCCTCACCCTGCTTGGGTCACCTCTGGCTGTGAGCCTTGTGAGGTATGGGTCTGGCACTGCGTGTGCACCCCTATGGCTGAGAACCTCCCAGTCAGTGGGATTCCCAGCCACAGGGGATCACCACCCACTGCCAGCCCCGCAGTTGACAAGGCTTGCAGTAGTGGCAGTGCTGTCAGTGGGGAGCTTGCAGCAGGAGGAATGCTGCCCACCCTGTGAACCTCGTAAGGTCCGGGACTTGAAGTGGAGGTAGTGTTGGGAACACTGCCACCGCTGTGAGCAGAGCCATCCCTAGTGGGGGCATGAATTGGGCCAACTGCCCCAGGCCCTGCGCTTTGGGGGGCCCTGCAGAGCTGGGCAGAGCAGCAGTGGTGCAGAGCTGGGCAGAGCAGCGGCGGCGCATCCAGACACTCGCTACCCTCCTCCCACTGCTGCCGCCACTGATGGCAGTGGTAGCTTCTTCGAGTCTGGGATCAGAGCAGGAGTGGGGCCCCGCATGGGCTGATCTGCCCCGGGCCCCACACCTTGCTCAGGTCAGCTCTGATCATATATATGTAGTTAGACACCTATCTGTTTTCATTTTCAGAGACTTTATTGTCTTTGACTGAGTCTAAAACAAAGCAGAACAATTACATTTTATGTCTGTCTTTAAGCTAGTTTTGAATTATTTTTCCAGGTTGGAGCAATCCCTGCAAATGCAGCTGATGATGGACAGTGGTCTCAGGGACTTATTTCCGCTGTGAGTAATTTCCCTTTTTTCCTGCTCTTTAAGGTTTTAAACCAACCAGAATCTTCTGCAAAAAAGTAATATCCAACTAAAATACACTCCTTTGCTCCTAGGCTCGGATGGTGGCAGCTGCAACCAGTAATCTTTGTGAAGCAGCTAATGCTTCAGTACAAGGTCATGCTAGTGAGGAGAAACTCATCTCATCTGCCAAACAGGTGGCAGCCTCTACAGCTCAGTTGCTTGTGGCTTGTAAGGTGAAGGCTGATCAAGACTCTGAGGCCATGAGGAGGTTACAGGTAAGGGTGCTTTTAACTGACATAATGCATGTTTGTGTAGCAGAGTAGCCCCTGCTAGCATCTTTTGGATGAATCTCAAAAATCAGTAAGAAACTGCCTAACCATCACATCTGAGTTTTATCTTCCCCAGCAGTGGAATTGGTTGTGCTTACCAAGGATGCAGCATTTGTACATTGTTTTCTGATCACTGTGGCCATCATGTTAAAGATGGATGAACTCCCCTAAAAATGGTGTGTAGAGTAGCCTGTCCCAAGCACTTGTGTAGGTAGGATATCGTGATGTGACAGAATTCCACTGTGATTTCAACAGAGACTCGCAAGCTACCAGTGCTGCCTTCAAGACCAAATTGCAGTCAAACACTGTATTAGCTTCTGTTAGAAGTAGCATTTAGATTTACTGTAACTGGAAGATATGGGTGTGTAGGGAGGGGACTGGATAGCAGGTTTATTGTAGGCATTTGGACAGCTCTTTCTGTATAATTGGCTTTGCTGTTGTCAGTGTATATTTAGCCAGACATCCTGATTTTGCAAACACTTGTATACATTCTTGACTTTATATTATGCTCATTGATCTTCAATACATGCTAAAGTTTGCAGCACAAAGGATCAGTTTTCCTTTTGTTCTTTGCAGTGGTGACATGTAGGGAGTGCACGGGGGTGCATGTGCACCCTCTGAGAGCACTAGTAAACCCCTGACAGCTGCATTCCCAGGCAGGGTGGGCAGGTGAAAGCACTGGTGTTCCCCATGAGAGCACTGGCTGGAGAGTGCGCCAGGAGAAGCGGTCCCCCCACAGTGGACCCAGAAGTGCCAGCAGTGCACCTGGCTGATCCTTCGTCCCCGCACCAGCCTGTGGGATTAGCTGCCCCCCTGTCGCTGACTGTCCACTGTGGAGGCAAGTGCCCCCTGACTCAGCAGGCACCAGTCGCCCATGGTTCTCTGTGAGCTTCATGTTGAGGGTCTACAACTAAAGCATGATCACCTTACAAGTGACTTTTACCTTTTGACTGTCAGTCCTGCAGTTTCATCCTGGTTTCTAACAGCTGCCCATAGGTACTGGTTACAGATAATCACTAGGAGGAGAGGTTCTGCAGTTAAGTTGCATCTTTGATAGCAACGTGATCCCCCTTTTTTCACTACTTTGTAGGGATTTCACTGATTAGGACTTAGTAAATTTTCAGTGTGCAAGGAGGATAACATCAAGTTCACCCTCATAACTGTCGTGGCTTAAAGTTTAACCGGACTAAAACCTAGCATGTTTATTTTAGTTACTGAAGTCAACAAGCATTGGTTTGTTGACTCCTCTCTGGGTGAGAGGAGTCTGCTTTAAGCTCATTTTTCAAATCACCCCTGTGATTTTAAATTTTGAGGCAGATGTAGGTTGTCTGACCCAAACACAAAACAATAGCATGTTAATGGTATCATTAGGAAAGGGAGGGAGCTCAGATACATTTGTGGGTTGATGAGGGACTTATGAGCTGGGTTTGTCCTGGGTTGTGAAAAGTTATCAGTAACTAAAGGACCACTCCATGTGTAACTTGTGCTTTCAGTATGTAAGTGGCAAAATGGGAGAATAATAGAAACAGAATGCTGGTGCTGAGCATAACCTGCCAGACCAATAAGGAATAACTGGGTATTGGATCATCCTAGCCAAATTTGATTGAATAGATATCCTCTACACAAAAGTGGGAGCCTGAGCCCAGTGAAAGAGTTGTGTCGGTCGGTGTTGTTTAGCAAATCTTTTGACTGGGCCCATGCTGAACAGAGGAAGGAAAAGCAGTTTGTACTTGAAAAATATATTCTTTAGTAGAGTAAAAGTACTTGGTGAACATGTCAGAATTCTGCACTGGTGGCTTTTGCAAATACCTGTGTGTTTCTGCTAGCTGTGTCTGCAGCACATTTTTCATGGAGCTTCGATCAGTAGTGTGGAAGCTAGGAGGTATTGGCTTCTTCCTTTGCACCTACACAGATGCACACTCCTTTGGAGAAGGAGTTTGAGCAGTTTCTTGCAAATGCAGCTTTGGAATGAACTGCACTGAGGAGGCTGATTCAAAACATGTATAGTTTGGGCCCTGGGTGAGGGGTGCTGTCGCGGTTGGGGGGAGGGGTGGGACTCTGCAGACAGGGCACTCCATGTACTAGGGGAAGAGGAGCTGTGCGCTGTGGGGAGCAGGGGACCCACCCCTCCTAAGCAGCCCCAGCCACACAGTCCCCACACATTGCATCCCTCCACACCCACCCCCATCCCCACACCTGATCAGTCCCTCTCTCTTTCTCTCTCTCTCATTCTAATTGTGGAAGAACATGGATTTTGGTGTATTTTAAAAAGTAATTTTGGGATACTGCTTTAGCAGTCCATTTGGCATAAGGGGTAGTGTCCCCAGATGTTAATTGCCCAGGCCCCAAAAGCTCCTGAGGACAAATAGCCCTGAGCTGCTGGCCAGGACAGGTTTTTAGACTGCTGGCTCTAGCTTCCCTTGGCTACAGATCTGGGAGGAGCCAGGCAGGGTTATTTTGCCCCGAGTGGCACAATTTGCTCCATACCAAAGTTTATGTCTGGGCACATGCGCTGAGACAAAAAGTCCTGGCTCAAAGGCACTCTGAGCTGCTGCAAGCTCATGTGCCTGTATGTGTGAATGAGTTCAAAAAGCTGGAGAATCAATACTCTACATCTGTCCAGTTCAATGCTGTACCTCTAGCATGCACCCCTGCCTCTGTCAGAGACATGATACTGGGCTAGATGAACCGTTGGTCTCATTCAGTATGGCACTCAGTGACAGACAAGTTGTTTGTTACCTGTGGGTGCAAACCAATACTTGGTTTGTAGATTAGGCATTCCCCACATACAGTACTGTGGCAGAAGTAAAACTCTGGCGTTCAAAACCCACCTTTCAAGTAAAGCACATCTTAGTAGATAGCAGGCATTCTATTTTCATCTTTTCTTTGGGTGCAATGGAATGATATTCCTTAATGATATTCCATACGTTAGTCCTTCCATAAGAGAGAAAGTTAGAGGGGCCCATCTAAAATGATTCCTCCTGGAGTCTGCTACACAAGCCTCTGAAAATTGAAAGGAAAGATCCTTCTAGGTGTCATTCTTCTGGCCAGTCTCTTTCCAGGGGTAAGCCAATATTCCACTCTCGACTCTGAAGTTGTCAAGATAAAGGCAATTCCTGCTGCTGTAACATTTATGACTGCTGGTGCAAAATTTACTGTTACTGCCCTTCAGGACTTTGTTGATTTAAAAATATAGCAGTTTTTATTAAGACAACTGTTAAAAATGGTTGTTTGAATTTCCATTTCTCTCTTCTTTCCTCTAAATTTGCTGTGGACCCCTGTGTTATCAGCTGAAATCATTGCACCATTTCAAACTATGAAGATGATGTCTGAGTTTGTGACTTGTTTCCAGCTTCCAATATGATGTGTATTCACCTCTCCAGCATTGATTATTAGAGATGCACCGAGTGTTTATTAAGCAGACAGAGTCTTCCTTTGGAGTTTACTGTGAAGCCCAGAAAGATTCACTTTCCAAGAGTGCCTTCATATTTGTTGTGACTAACTTCTTATCTCTTTTGTAGGCTGCAGGAAATGCTGTCAAACGAGCATCTGACAATCTTGTTAGGGCAGCCCAAAAAGCAGCATTTGGGAAGGCAGATGACGATGATGTGGTAGTCAAAACCAAATTTGTGGGTGGTATTGCTCAGGTTAGTATGAACTGTGAGATTCTCACTAATAGCTGTTCCCAAAAAGCCCTGCTGTATGCAGCATGGGAACTGATTGACCAGATACCATATTGCAGAATATTCAGTACTGCTTAAAACTTTATTTTAAATAACTTGCCTCAGTACATTTCTATTAAATTCAAATGGACAAAGAGTACATTAAAAAAGATTGCATGATATGTCCACTGTACCTTGGATGTATGTTATGGCATTGGTTACCACTGTCTAATATCCCCTCTGTTCTTAATATGATGATATTCTGATGCATAACGAATGGGTTCCCCCTAAACACTCTTAGATTTGTTTAAATCTCTTGAAACCTCAATGGCATAATAGATTATAAGCAGATACTCTTATAATGAAGTTATAGTGATGAAAACTGGTGATACTTCATTAGTGTAGTTTTAATATACTCAGGAAAATAACTTGTAAGGCTTTGTTCAGTATCCATGCACTATGTAGAATCAATACCTCTTAGGAATAAAAACTGCTTAAACAGCGATTCCTATTAAAGTGAAACTTGCCTTTGAGCAAGTCTATGGTACAGTAGTATGGTACTCCTAAATATAGGAAGATACTGCAGGTCCCTAAAGCAGAGAATGTTCATATTATACTAAAAGGTAAGACTGAGAGAAAAACAAAAATAGGTCAGTTGATTTCATCTGTCTTTATCTTGCTTCTATCCACTGGTCCTTTACATCACAATTATTCTGGTTTGCATCTGATTGATGGGCCATCATATTAGTGACACGTTGGTACAAAATAGTAGGGCTGTGAGAAACAGCACCATTTCATTTCAATTTCTGTTTCGAAGGGACAGTGTTTCATTTTGTCATTTCATTTCAAAGCATTATCCCATTTTGTTTCGTTAAAACTGTTTTGCTGTTTCAACGTGTTTCAGCATTTCGCCCATAGGCTATAATGGGGAATCAGGAAAATGCTTAAAATGTTATCATTTCTTGCCTGATGCGGATGAAAATTGCAGGAATGGTAGTCCCTTCTGAGGGTATGAAGCCTGCCGATTTTCAAGGAGATAGATGCAGAGGTTTCTGGGAAACTGCACCTCAGGTGGCTGACAAGCACAACTCATGTCACTTGCCAGCAGCAGCAGCCTCCTGTCATCCTGTGCACAGATCCAGGGGCCCGCACCCATGGAAAGGTTGTGGAGTCGTACCGGACTTCTCCCAGGGGTGCAGGTCCCTGGATCTGTGCTCGGGATGACAGGAAGCTGCTGCTGCTGCTGCTGCGGGGGAACAGCACTGGGCACAGCCTGCACCCAGTGCCAGGAAGACTGGTGCTGTTGCTGGCTCGAAGCAGCAGCAGCCTCCTGTCTTCCTGCATGCAGATCTCGGGGCCCACACCCCCGGGAGGGCTGTGGGACTGTGCCGGGCTCCTTCCAGGGGTGTGGGCCCCTGGACCTGCACTCAGGATGACAGGAAGCTGCCAGCGAGACCAGTGCTGGACAGCCCACAAGGCTCAGCTCCATGAGGCTGGCAGAGCCACTCAAAGTGCAGCCCGGTGGTGGGAGGCAGGGGAGAGCCAGGGCTGCATCCTCCTCCTGGCACCAGGCTGAGCTCTGTGGGGCTGGTGGAGCCGGTAGGAGCGCAGCCCTGACTCCCCCCTGCCTCCCACCACTGGGCTGCTTCGAAACACAAAACATTTAGAAACTGTCAAAAAGTTTCAAGTGCAAAATTTCACACAGCCCTACAAAATACCAGCATAGATAGCTGACAGAATAGGCCTTTATGCTTCAAAGCTTTGCCAGATTGAAGCAAAGCAGTCATTTTCTTGCTCTGTACTGATGATATCCTCAGCTGCATTTAGTCTGTTTATTTATTCTGTTCTGTACTCTTTGCTCTTTTGCTCCTAGATCATTGCAGCCCAGGAAGAAATGCTGAAGAAGGAAAGAGAACTAGAAGAGGCAAGGAAAAAACTGGCTCAGATCCGCCAGCAGCAGTACAAGTTTCTACCCACAGAACTGAGAGAAGATGAGGGCTAGCCTGCTGAGACATTTAAAAAAAATAAGCTAAAGGGGACAGTACAGAGAACTAATCTGACAATATTCTGATAGGCCAAGCACTTACCTAAACAAACTGCCTGTGATAGCTTTGGGTGAGCAGAGGACAATAAACATTTGTCCTTTCTCACCTGTTCAGCTAAGGTGCGCAATCATAGATGGTACAGTGTTAAGCTCATCATTCCTGTTCCTTCCTTCCCTGACTTTTGTATCTCAGGAGAGAATGCCTCACTTTTACAAATGATTATAAAATCAGTATTATGTCATTATCTGAAGCTAAATCTATTTATTGTCCTTTGACGTGCTTGTAAGACATTCATAATATTAATAGGAAACCAGTATGAAAAATCATTAATGTCAGAAATATCTACCAGTATGAAAATAGTAGGGTTTTTTCTCCTTCCAACAAAAAGACCGTGGTTAAGTAGATATATTTTTGAGAGGAAAAAGGCACATAAGCATGGATTCTAAGGAGTTTTGTCCTTTTAACAGTGTTATATAGCTGGTTCATCCCCAGATTGGAGGAATCATCTTTGTACTGTTTGCACTAGTTTTCTTAGTTCCTATCTAATATCAACCTAGCTTCTGCTTGTACAGTGTTTTAGTCACAGTTCTCTGGCCTGCAAAGTGTGGCAACATCCATTCTTTTCTGAGTTCAAATAGACAAAGAAATGAAAACCTTGTTATAGTCTCAAAAGTAGCAGGTTTGTGAAGGAAAATGCTTTTGAATTATATACCTCTCAATGTGCGACTACTCTGAGAATAAGAAACATAACACATGCTTGGACTGAATAAACTGACCTGGCTCAAACTGTTTCTGCTAGAATGTATGCTAGCTGAAGAAGAGAAGTTCTCAGCACAGCAGAAGACTATCAGAATTCTTCCTCCTTTAAGGATTTTGTTTCTTATATTTTGTTTTCAAATCAAGGGTTTTTGTAGAAAACAGTAACTAGTGATTCACAAAAGGCTGTCTTCTGTAATGTGAAAGAACCTCTGAACAATTGGGAGTTCATATAATCTCAGTTTGCATTGATTCAAATGCCTTTCTCAAAAGATCTGCACTGCAGAGAAGGGATAGCAGTTACTCTGTTTCGTTTTGAACTGCAATAGGTACTGTATGTTTTTTAAGTTTCTGTAATGTGGTATAAATCCACAGTATAGATTACAACAATAGCGTGACATCTTTCACAGAATGGGTAGGGGCAATAACGTATTTTATCCTCTCTGATTAAAAACATACTAAGCAGAAACTGGATCTAGAAAACTTACTTATTTGAACAGCTGCACAAACACCCTTGCTTTTAATCATGGTTTCCCCACACACTTCCACCCTAGCACAAGCCCCTGAGAAAATAATGTCAAGTCCATTTGAGGCAAATAATGTTGCCCCTCCAGTCCTTCTGAAAGCCATGCTGTCATTTTAGATTTCTCCCAACTACTTCAAACTGAGCCAGTTATGTTAGATACGTACCCACCTAATTGTCATTATTGAAGAAGTACTTGTCATGTAGACTTAAACGTAACCCTGTAGTGTTAGGATTATCTTTTTTAAATATTGCTAACTTTTGCTTTAAGTTACTTGCATGTAATATACATATTGGGAATTCTGTCACACTAGCATAAGTATATAGTAAAAATGAATAGAAAATGAATAAATATTAAAATGTACAAAGATTATTACGAGTGTTTGTTCTCTGATGCTGAAGTATTTCAGACTCAGTAGAATTGTGGATTCTTGGTAACTGATGAGAGAGCAATTGGCAAACCCTGTGTAGAATTACTTTAATATGGGCAGATATGGACTGACTTGGTCGTGTCCAAATTGAGCCTCTGTCCTACTTGTGTAAAGTCAGGTGAAACGGGACTGTGAACATTATGTACAGCCTTTCTGCACACAGGCACACAACTGCCTCCAGAGAGACTCCATGATGTGTTCTACAATTCTAGCGTTAGCTCTATAGGTTAGATTTTCATCATTACTTTGTGCAGCAAGTTCTTTGGGCAGTGACAAAAATCCATCTATGTTAAGAACTCTCAAGACAAATGACAAAATTGTCTTTTTTTATTTTAAATAACATGGAAGGCTTGAAACAGAATTTATTTTCACAGGACCTAAATACACATGGTCTCATGATAGGATCTTCTGCTGCTGTTCCTCATTTAGGATGCTTGGGTTCTAAATCGTAGTTCTTTCTCTTGCTTACCTGGATAGCTTCATATTTTAGTCTATATTCTAGTCTTTCTTTTTGGAATGCTCTGAATCATGGTAATTTGTTTTACCTGTTTGTTGCTATTTTACATGCTACTTCAGTTTTGACCTTTAAGTATCCTATTATTTACGTACTGTAAATCCACTTTCCTTAATGCTGTACCAGTATTTTGTTGTGGTCACTGTACTGTCATAGCTTTTAAGCAGAAACACAGTAAGAATGGTATTTGCTTGTTTTAGGGAAAAGAGTAAGCCAAAATAGTAAAAAGATTAAATTAAATACAGATACTCTACTGATAAAATGTTTACAAGCTTGTAGGAAAAAAGTTATGTTCCCATCATCCAAGTTGCTTGGAACATTAATTTAATTATTGTACCTAAGGTATCATTCTTTCCTCACTGAACACTGCTCCATCTCACCTGAGACACCGTATTGTTCGTACCTTTCTTCCCCTTTGACTTGTGGCCAACAAAGGAACCACAGGTAGATTGGGATGCACAACAGAACAGATGTATTATTGTTAGCTTATGTTTTGGAAGTACCATTGAAATCCACATTAGAGCATTTATGGTATTTAAGAAGTGGTATAGTTATTTAGTGTGAGGAAATCACAAACCAGGATAAGGGCTGGATGAGTATTAGTCTTCCTTGTTTGTCTGTTCTACTAGGTTTAAAATTTTGAAACAGCAAACAAGTGATACAGTTTCTTGCCATCTTCATCTAGACTTCACTTCAAAAAAAATATAGAAATTAAAAGCAAAATGCCTCAACATTGGCTGTTCACAAATATTCTAGTCCTGTTTTATTTACATGTCCAGATGATAAGATGGAGTTGGAAGAAAGAGACCACAGTTTGTCTAAGCTTTACTTTCTACACCTGTAAGACTGAAGTTAAGGAAAGGGGGGAAGTTTAAATTAAATTTGAGCTCATTCTTTCATTTGTCCATTTCCCATTAAACTCCTGCTTTTTCTCTGGCTAATTTCTGTTGGGGAACACATCAGACTTTTGACATGAATTATCTTTTAAATTTGTTTAGCACATAAACATAGCTTCATACCAGATCTGACCTTAGAACATGCTGATGATGACAAACATTTCCATCAAGGAACATGTCGTGTTATCTTTTTGTACCATAGTAAATTCATTAGATATGCCCCAAAGGAACTCTTTTGGTTTTTTTGATGGGTTGATTTTGGTTTGTTTGGGTTTTTTTAATCAGTACTCTTGGAGCCTTTTGTGCCTTATGTCTTGTCAGAGCTCCTGCCCTAATGTAACTGTACTATGCACTGAAGGTTAGCAAAAGGAGATAGTGTGTATAGGTATGTGGAATCTAATCCTCCTTCCCTAGGCAGTATTCATTCTAGAGCCAGCTCTTTATATACAAGCAGTAGGGCACTGATTTAAAATGCATTCATGTCACTTGTGTTTGCCTTCATAGAATTCACATGGCAAATACAAAGCAAGTACTCTTCTGGGTAATACATGTTTATCTACCTGCTACTGATTGCCATATTTTCTTACATGCAACAAATAAAATGTGCACCTTATTTTAGAAAGGTTTATTAAAGAAAAAAAAATCTTTCTGTGAAAATACTGGTATGTAGCAGCAGGTAACTGAGTAGCAGCTTCTGCAGCCTGCGCCTCTGCCAGGAGCCAGAGGTGGAAGGAGAAAGCTGGGGAGTGTCCAGAGCCAGCAGTTATGGAGCCCCAGGTGCTGCACTGCAGTTACTTTCACTTCTCCCAAATACACTCTCCAGAGGCAGAAACACTTATTACTCTTAAGTCCTCACGTACAATGTGCATCCCAGTTTCCCACAGCTGAATTTTTGAGGGGAAAGGTCCATGTTATATGCAGGAAAATACAGTACTATTTTCCCTGTACTTACAAGCTAACACACTAGCTTTGGAGAAAACTAATTAGTTAGGTGCTAATATTCTTGAAACAATGTTCTATTGTAAGTAACATCTCAAAGCAGAAGATATTAGAAACCCTGCTGAATTGTATCTTACCCATACAAGAGATAAGTGGTATTCAACAATGAAATTCCTCTCTACCTTAATGCACTTAAGACTATGAATATAACAGATCACACAGGTAAAACCACTTACTAGTGCTTCGGAACTTAATAAGTTTAAGTGAGCATCTGTCTTTCAATAACAAAAAAACAGTCTGTAAACTGGATGTGGGCTAAGAGGGTTACTTGTTGCTTCAGTGCGTAAGAGAAGCCTAATATCAGCTCCATGATATAGGTTTCTGTTGTAACTTCCTTGTATGGCAACCACGCATCTTTCAGTGTAGAAGTAAAGTACATATGATAGACAACTTTTTCATGCACTGTATATCATTCACATGTTGCAGTGTGATTCCTATAAAAGACTTTGTTTGCTTAGCCAGTATTCCTGTCCATCAGTGGAGTAATAATATTGAGTTGCAAGTAATTAGAATGGCATTTAGGTTGTTGTTTTTTTTTAAATCATACCAGTCTGGATTTTTTTTCTATCTGAAATTTGCTAATTTTATTGGTATTATTGCAGCTGAAAAACTTTCCAAGTGAGACTGTTTATATAAAAGTGTGCTTGCAAGGGTGTGGGGTCTCATCCTGCATCTCAACTTTCTCATAGAGCTTTAACCACAAGCAAAAGCATGAAGGGGTTTAGCCATACTGTTACACTGTATGTATGCTATTTATCTGGCCACAAAAAATATTTTTTGTATTCACTAAAAATAAACTTTTGAAGGAATGACCACTCTGCTTTTGCATGCGTGTGTTTGTGACCTGCATCCCATCTCTTCCCACAGGTTAGCATGCGAGAGGGCATAAACCTTATTGGGGTGTAGAATTTTTCGTTCCCTCCAATCTTCTTTGTGAGGGGAAGATAAGCTTATATAATCCAAAGCTATCTTGCAGACAAATAAGCTTTCAGCACCCTCTTAAGTAAGTAGTTGTTACATGTATAAAGTAGTAGTATACTAAAGTCAGAAGTATCAATAGTTAGGTTGTTTGGGATTTTTATTTTTTTGTTGCTTTAGATATACTTCTGCTTCCATTTCACTTGGGTTTCTTCCGTGTCAAATTGAGAAAGTAACAAAGCACCCTGGATGCAATTCTGCATGTGAAGTTTTATGTGTCGTAGATAATATGTAGCAGAATTGCTTACAGGTCCCTAGCAGCTATTAAAACAAGTTTGCTGTTGCTACTGACAGTGGTTCTCTGGAATAGCTGCAGTGACCCCAGTGTTGGAATTACTTTGGCTGCAGATGCGCCAAGCCGTGATGTTAACAAGGTATGGTGTTCCATCCCACATTTGGATGCGTGCTCCCCCAGCACCAGTGCTAATATTAGTGGTATGGTAAGCTTCCCTCCAAGTTGGCTACACTAGAGAAAGATGTAACAAAAACACTGTTTAGGGATTGCTTAGTTCAGTATTGTCAAAGGGGGATTAAAGCACTGCCTGTGCTTTAGGGGGGTTTTTTTAATGTTTTTTCTAGGAAGTACCTCAAAAAGCATCTTGCTGTTTACTGAACCTTCTTGCTGGTCCCATAATATGGTATTGGGGGATATGTGAACAAAAACCTCACAACTCAGCATAATCACAAAGTGGGCTCTAGAGCTGAAGGCCCTGTTCATTGTGCGACAATGAAGTCCCCAGCAACTAAGATTCAGAAGTCCCCAGCAACTAAGATTCAGAAGACCAATTTATACCCTTAGTCACACTTGTACAGCTTGAGCAATTTGAGGGTGCTTTATTAAGGTTCTTCATTCTTTAAGTTGATTGCTTGGTTCAGGTTTTTTCCATACTGTTTCTTCTCCCATCTGTGCACATACTTGGCAATAGGCTGAACCACTTCCTCCTTAACATCCCCAACAGAGATGTATATGAGATCTTACACTTGTGCAAATTCATCTGATTGTTTTCTTTCAAAATACCATTTTGTTTTTTAAATTCACATAGCTAGTTTAGCAGTGTCTTTCACGTGGGTGACAGGGATATTACTGAACTGAAGACCATCTCAGTAAAAAGCATGTTATCTCTCTATCTGAGATTGCTGGAGCCAGAAACCCTTTAATAATAGTAATAATAAAAAAAGAATGCAACATGTAGTCAACATCAGCCCCAGAACCTGCTGGAGATGAAGATTTATTCACGTTCTCTCATCACAATAGAGTATTACCTAGTCTTGAGCAGTGTTTCTAAGCAGGTAAGAACATTCATATTGCTTTTATACACTGAGAAAATGCAGCAGTTTTCTCAGCTATTTTATTAATTTATTTCTTAATCCCCAGCAAATGCTGAAAATTGAACTTCCAGCTGCGATGCAATAGCTAATATTCCTAAAGCATTAATATAATCCTTGTATTATGAAATAATTAGGAGGATTCACTTTCCCTTAATGTAGATTATCAGCATCCTGCAGTTCTTACTGGTAACCGGTAAGGTGTTGCTGACTTAATTATAATAAGATGCCATTAGAGGTCCTGCTTATATAGTACAGTAGTTTACAAGTAGCCCGTAATTTGCAATTGCATAAGAGGTGTTGGAGTTGACTGATCAAAATATTTATCTGAATGTAAATTTACATATAAATGATCTGATTTAAACCTCAGAAAGTGTGCCCTACATTCACATTGCTTGTTACAGTCACCTTTTCCATTAAATACTCACTGACCACATCCTTTGTAATTTAAATATGAACAGTAATACCTAGCTCTCACCTAGTTTCATAGGTTCATAGATTGTAGGGCTGGAAGGGACCTCAGAAGATCATCGGGTCCAGCCCCCTGCACCAAGCAGGGAAGACAACTGGGGTCAGGTGACCCCAGCAAGGTGACCATCCAGTCTCCTCTTGAAGATTTTCAGGGTAGGTGATTGCACCACCTTTAGAGAGAGTTTATTCCAGAGTCTGAACACCCTAGTTGTGAAGTAGCTTTTCCTAATGTTGAGCTTGAAGTTTGTTTCACTAATGTATCTCAAAGCATTGGCACTAAGGAGGTCAATATCATACCTCCAAATACAGATGGGAAAAACTGAGGCAGGAAAGAGGAGAAAGGTGGTGTTGGAAGGAAACATGGACTGTTGCTCTCCCACACTGGGCAAAGTAAATAGACCAGCAGTATCCAGTGAACATTTATTATGCATTATTCTGATCAGTGGCTGATCTGCTTTTTTTTTTCTTTTTTATATAATTTTTCTGTCCTCAGTGTCAGCTATAAGGAAATCAAATGCATTCCTTCCTTGTAACTTATATAGCAAAGGGAATTAAACAGTGATTGTGGCCAGTGCCAAGAACAACTCCAGCTTTCACTGCAGGCTCTCTAGACAAACATCCTGTCTTCCAGAATGGGTTTTAATCTAAAAGGGTCTGCCTCTTGCTTGGTTTCTTGGCTCTGCAGCGTTTCATATGCAGTCCTCCTCAACCTTAACTCTCTTTCACTTTTCACCAGTTAACAGGCAGCAGCAAGGAAGATGGCTCTTGAATTCCTTTGGACAAAGCTATTCCAGCTTATTTTGACCAGTCAACTTTACCAAAGCTCAAAACATGGCAAAAAGAAGCACTTTAGCTCTTCAGCATGCCAATTCTAACCACTAGACCAGCTCTGAAGTTTACCCACAAATGTATTTAATCATCTGTAGTTCTGTGAGACTTAGACATCAATGCCAATCTCGTGACCCTTGTCAGCCTGCAAAGATTTATTTTTTCTGTTCCGGCTATATAAGGATGAACTTTTTGTCTCATCACAATAACCTGGTTTGTTTGCTTTTTTTTAAATAATGGTTTTGAAATGATACTGTGTTAATAAAAGCGTTTAGACAGTTTTCTGAACTAATTCAGGGGCTGTTTTTACTCTTTTTGCTTTCTCTGCATAAAGGTATCTAATCCCAGCTCTGGCCTATTTATGTAAGCCTTGAATTTATACTGAATGCTTAGTCTGGAGCCAATCCCAAGGAAAATCATTGCCTAGCAAGCATCTAAGGATCTTGTATTTAGTAAGATCAAGCAATTCATCTTTGTGAGAATATTCAGGGTATGACCTAAAGCAGAGACTGTTGGGAATCAAAGTGGGCTTTAAAAAATATTCTTTAAGACCAAATCTTTGTCTCATGTTGGTTTTGAGAGTACAGTTTTGTGATGCTGACGATGGTCAAAGAACAGTGCTACTCCGACCTTGACCACATTCTGACTAGTATTCACAAGGAGGACAAGATCATTCTCCTTGGTGACTTCAATGCCAGCGTCAAATGTGACCTGGAACTCCAGAGTGGCACTATTGGGAAGGAAGAAGTAGGGAAAGCCAATTCCAGTGGCATCCTTCTCCTAATCAAATTTGTGGAGAGTGGTCTTGTCATCACAAACACCATCTTCAGACAGTGTGTCAGATACAAGAACACATGGTGACACCTTCACTCTAAGCCCTGGCACCTCCTCAACTATGTCAGTGTTGGAGCCCCTGATCGAATGTATGTTCATATCACACAAGCCATATGAGGAACCAATGACTGCTGGACTGATCACCATCTTGTCAGATCCATTATGTACATCCAGCTTGCTCTGAAACACCAAAAACAGCCAAAAGCAATGTGAAGGGCTCTCAACACCAAATCTCTTCAAGGCCTGGAGGTCTGTAAGCATCTCCTGCAGTGTCTCCATGGAAAGCTTTCTGCCATGTCCACAAATGAAGGCAACACTAAGGAAATCTGGAAGGGGTGTAAAATCACTATTCCTATGGCCTGTGCTGAATCCATTGGCTATGCCACCTGTTGACACCAAAACTAGTTCAGTGAGTGTGACATTGAGATCCAAGTCCTCCTTGACTGGAAGAGAAGGGTTCATTCTGCTTAAAAGATGACACCTTATCTCAGCAGAAGAAGGAAATGTACCAGCTCCTCAAAGTCAAAACTTGAAGGAGGATTTGGAAACTCAAAAATCAGTGGCAGCAAGATAAACCCAAGGAGATCCAACTCTATGCTGACAAACATGACATGTAAAGCTTTTTCCAGGCAATGAAAACCATCTATGGTCCAACTTCCCATGGTCCTACTTTCCTGTGATCACAGGATGGCTCCACACTCTTCAAAGACAACGAATCTATCCAACCTAGATGGCAAAAGCACTTTCAGGCATTCTTGATCCATGAGTTAACTGTGAAGGGTACCACTGAGTCCATACCTTAATACCATGAATTGGGATCCCTTGCCATTCCTCCTATCCTAGCAGAAGTCTGACATGCCACCAAGGAAACCAATAACAAGACTACTGACCAGATAGCATACCTGCTGAAATCTACAAGGCTGGCAGCAAGAAACTGGTATTGACACTCCACATGTTTATTTTAAGAATGTACAATAATAAAGAGATCCCTGGGGACCTGAGGAATACCAACATCACGACTATCTTCAAGCAAGGAGATAAGTGTATATGTGGGAACTATCAAGGTATCACCCTCCTTTCTACAGCAGGAAAAGACCTTGCCCATATCCTCCTGAAACATCTTCAGATCATCTCTTAGAGACGTGGCTGCTGAGGTAGCTTGACTAACTCCAAGGTCTTTTCCTTGATGGTAATTTGGGGAGGGGGGTCACGTTCATGATCTGGAGCAACTGACATGATCCTTGTTGCCAGCCAGGTCCAAGAAAAGTGTTGGGAACATCATGACCTGTATATGGCCTTCTTTGACCTCGCTAAGGCCTTTGATTCCATCTATCACAAAACCTTGTAAAAAGTACTGGCCAGATTTGGATGTCCTGAAAAGTATGTCAAGCTCCTGAGGCTTCTTCATAACCAGATGACTGCAGCTGTCCTATGTAGTGGATTGGAGACAGATCTGTTTGTCATCTGAACTGGGGGCAAGCAAAAACGTGTCATTGCCCCAACTCTATTCTCCATTTTTTGAGTCTTTTTGATTCTCATTAAGGACCAACTTCCTTGTAGAACTGACATAAAATACCAAATGGATGAGGGATTCTTCAATCTGGGATGGTTTGGGTCAAAGACCAAAGTACTCAAAACAACCTTGGCCTTCAATAAACCAATGACTGCACCATCCTTGAACACACTGGATGCTTCTACACATGCAAATGATGCTGGATGGATTAACTCCAGAATAATTTACTCTGGAGTAAATACATGCTGGGAAGGTACCTATACGTGCACCCATTTGGGAGCAGATTTGCTGCTCCTGGCAGCATTCTGCTCCTGCCCCCTCTGGCCATGCAGGAGCCAGGGGGAGATCTAGGTTCCCCCTAGGTGCTAGTCCAGGAGCTGGCAGGAAACATGGGGCCAGGAGACAGCTGTGGCCTGATAGGGGCTGGGAGATACCTGCTGCAGGGGCGGGCTCTGGTAGCAGAGCCTGGGTGAAAACAATGTCCCCCTGCCCTGGCAGCAGGGAGCTTCTGGCCCCAGACCCCTGATCAGGGACAGGGGGCTTGAAAAGAGCTGCAGGGCAGGGGCAGGTCACAGCCACTGCCCCTATCTGCTGGTGGGGCAGCTAGTAGCGATCCCCCAGCTTGGAGTAGCTGCACACAATTAGGGCATGGGGCTGGGAAAAAGCTGCAGGACTGGAACTTGCCTCAGGCTGGGACAGTTTCTGGCCAGCCCCGGGATGCGTGGTGTGAACAGGTGACTATGTCTCTCTGCCCCTGTCTGGGCTCCAGTGGAGGAGCCTGCCTCAGCAGCAAGCAACTCCCAGGGCAATCTCCCACCCCTTGCTGCCTGGCTGACCGGGAGAAATTTGCTCCTGGTCACCTGTCTACATGTGCCTTACTGAACAGTAATTACTCAACAGTTAATTTGCTACTTGCATTTGCAGATAGCAAATTAACTTCCAGGTAGAGCAAATTACTGCACGATAAGGGTCTGCATATGTAGATGCAGATGCTTACTATACAGTAATTTGTTCTACTGCACAGCAAAGCATCTTGTAGGCATCCCCACTGAGGAAAACCTCCAAATCATGCTAGATCTTCTCAGAGCAGCCTACCAAACTTTGGGCTTCTCTCAACATTGAGAAAACTAAAGGAGCTCTATTAGCCTGTCCCAGGCCATGACTGTGACCTCCTACCCAAATTACCATCAAGGTAAAGACCCTGGAGGTAGTTGATCACTTATCATTTATAGATTCATTTCAGAATTTCACTTCTGAGCAGGCAGGGCACAGTTTCATTGTATTTTAATTCAATGGAAATAAGTCCATGAGTGTGTACAAAGAAGTTAGGCATGGATTCTCTTGGTCTGTCCTTGTGATGTAAATTCATAGGTGTTGCAGTGGGATTGAGGAAATTCATAGGTGTTGCGGATGACAAGAAGCACAGCTGGTGCTGAAGACTAGGGCTGTGCAAACTGTGGGTGATGATTCGATTTGGAAGTGATTTGGCCTGAGATTCGGTGGCTGAATCTCTGAATCCAAACTCCAATTTAAAGGTCCAAATCAATTCGGAGAGCTTTGATGATTCGGGCAGTCCCCGGTGGCTACAGCAGCCAGCTCCAAGCTGGTAAGTACTAGGGGTGGGGGGAGGGGACCATGGGGGGGACCCCTGCCAGCCCCCCCCAACACCCCCTCCACTCACCCAGTCCCCCCTGGCTGCCCTGCCTGCCCCAGCTCCCAGCATTTTAAAAAAAAGCCCCAGTGCTCACCGGGAGCTGCCAGGCAGCGAGTGATTCCTGCTGCCCCATTATGCATGGGGAGCTCTGCAACGAGCCCCCAGCGCACTCCCCCAGCCCTGCCATGGGTGCCCACCCAGGCCAGCTCTGGCCCTTTAATTAAAATTAAAAAAAAAAGGAGAAAAGCCCCGGGACTCAGCACTCCTACAGCAGCCTCAGGGCTTTGGGGGGGGCTTGTGCAGAGCCCCCCATGTGGTGCAGAGTAATGGGGGGCTGCGGGGATTGCCCCCCGCTGACGGAAACAATGAGTCCTGGGGCTTTTCTCTTTTTTTTTTCCTTAAAGAGCCAGAGCTAGCCCAGGCAGGTCACCCAATGGGGGACTGAGGGAGCAAGGGCAGGTTGGGGGGCTTGTGCAGAGCCCCCCATGCAGTGTGGGGCAGTGGGGAGCAGTGGGAATCACCCCCCCACCCGGCAGCACCCAGTGAGCCAGGGCTTTTTTTTAACAAGTGCCGGGAGCTAGGGCAGGCAGGGCAGCCTGGGATGGGTCTGGCGTGGCTGCTTCAGAGATTTGGCAGCAGTCAAATCTCCAAATCAGATTTGGCAGAATCAATTCAGGACAGTGATTCGAATCACCAAATCAAATCACTGTCCCCTGAATCGGCTGAATCCGAAGCAAATGCTAGCCACTTGGCACAGGCCTATTGAAGACAGTGTTACCTCACTAAATTACAGAGAAAAAGTCATGTATAAAATGAGGTAAGCTCAGCTTTTGTTTCCTGATCCCTGCAATGTTTTTGACAAATGGGTGACAGCTACTGGGACTTCCCCATTTTTCAGGCTGACAGGGCCACCTTTGGAGTTTGAATAGAAGCAAATGGTAACCACAGTATGCTGAAAGCCATGACTTCATTTCTCAGAACTTGAACAGCTGAATAGTTCAGAGATAAATAACTCATCCCTGGCTGGTCCCTGCAATAACACAGACATCCAGAAAATGTCTGGTATTTTTTTGGTTCACTACATGGGATCAAATTCCTCAGATGTTTCCTCTGCACTTAGAATCTACTATTCTTGAAGTTCCTGCATTTTAACAGGAGGGGAATTTACAATCAGTCTGAGCACAGTGAGGCTAAGCTAGCTCGAGATTTTAAATCAGCATTAGAGACCTTTGCTGTTTGGCACATGGCTGTGAACACAATATTCCTTTCCTGAGTTATCTTGCTTCAGTCTGCTCTGTGTTGCAAAATACTCAGGATCTTAAATACAGATAAGCATTGTCTCTTCATCCAGTACTCCTAAGACAAGGGGAGGCAAGCCCATCAATTTAACTGGTCAAATTCTGTCTATTGACTACATATTTTTCACTGGTCACAGATTATAGCAGTTTTGCAAAACAAATTACATTTTTTGTAGTTTTCTTGACAGAAATATGGGGGGGGCGGTTAATTTGTTGACACATTTCTTAATGAACATTTGTTTTTTCTGTGTCCTATTTGGACCTATTGACAATTTTTTTACATTTTTAACTGGTATTTTGCCAGTCAATTGACCAAATTACTGCTGTACAATTCCCATTTCCTTCCATAGCAGCCAAATTGTGAGATTGTTGAGGATTATTTGCTGTACTTGCTCCAGTGTTTAAACCAAATGGAAAGAATGGAGAGCAGTGTGTGGAATAGAAACTAAGTTAGCTCTTCTGTAATTGCCTGAACAGGCTGAAATATTGGCTGAAGTCTTGCTCTAAAGGCTGTTTGTTGCTCCCTCCCTCCCACTTGCCTACTCTCATTCTCTCCAAGTCACCTTTCCACTCTCAGACCTTGACAGGTGGAGATCGATTTTTCAGCAGTGCATTATATGAGAAAGTTTAGTTTCAGTATCCATGACAGCTTAACCACTGTTCTTTAAACAGGATTGAGCTCTTATCTAGTATATTTCAATGATAGACAAACCCACTGTATAAGAGATTTCCTGGTTTACCAAGATCATCCTCCTGCTGTTACAGACAACCATCTCAGACAACCCTGTTCATGTATGTGCTATTTTAAAACCAGCAGTGTTGTTGCTTGTATTCTTCCTATTCAAGTGCTCTTCCACAACTTCACTCCTCTACTGGGTGGGAACCTTCTACTTTCCAGCCTAATCTTATTCATGACCAGGTTATTCCCACACGTTCTTGTGCCAACCTTGCCCTTCAGCTTAAACAGCTCTTCTGCCTCCTGAACATTTACATATTGGTGTGTCATATCCCCTCTCAGTCTCTCTTTTGTCAGGCTAAACAAGTCACATTCTTATACCTCCCAAAATATGCTCTTTGTTCTACTCCAATTGAAAGTTTCTGCAGATGCTTACTATACAGTAATTTGTTCTACTGCACAGCAAAGCATCTTGTAGGCATCCCCACTGAGGAAAACCTCCAAATCATGCTAGATCTTCTCAGAGCAGCCTACCAAACTTTGGGCTTCTCTCAACATTGAGAAAACTAAAGGAGCTCTATTAGCCTGTCCCAGGCCATGACTGTGACCTCCTACCCAAATTACCATCAAGGTAAAGACCCTGGAGGTAGTTGATCACTTATCATTTATAGATTCATTTCAGAATTTCACTTCTGAGCAGGCAGGGCACAGTTTCATTGTATTTTAATTCAATGGAAATAAGTCCATGAGTGTGTACAAAGAAGTTAGGCATGGATTCTCTTGGTCTGTCCTTGTGATGTAAATTCATAGGTGTTGCAGTGGGATTGAGGAAATTCATAGGTGTTGCGGATGACAAGAAGCACAGCTGGTGCTGAAGACTAGGGCTGTGCAAACTGTGGGTGATGATTCGATTTGGAAGTGATTTGGCCTGAGATTCATAAATGTTGTATTTGAGTTCTGTGAGCATTAGGGAAAGCACAGCTTTGCTTTTTGGAATGAGAAATCTGAGCTGTCAAACAGCTGAACTGATTTTATACAAACCATCCCAGAAAAGCACACTTTGATCAGAGTGCATGGGAAATCATAACCTAGAGGAATGAATAAAGTTATGCACATTTGAAAAGGAGGGGAGTGGGGCTTCAGTCTGAACAATGGCATAGGTCAGATGTGAGCATAAGATGCTTTCACTTACCTCTGAAATGTAATTGCAGGTGGGGACATAGCAGCTGATCAGCAGTGTAGAGCAGCACTGTACAAATGGTTCTTTCTTCACTGTCCCCCAAGTATGATCTCTGTTTTCAGACATGCTGGCCCAAGATTAGGGGAGAGGGGCAAATGCCATTGAGCATCTGTTCAGTGATAGCATTTTCCCTTTTGTTCCATCAGAAGGCATACTAGGAACAAACTTCTGCGTTAGAGGCATGAGAAGAAATGGCAAAGAAAAATGCACTGGGGTGTTAATGGTAGGGACAGACAAAACTGTAAGGGCCCCTTTACACATGCATCTGTCAGGCCAGGTCTCTCTTGGTCTGCTATCTGGTACCATGTAAACCAGTACAGCCTGTTCCATGGTCAGGTTGCCAGCAACTAAACTAGTGCCCCCACCTGGGCTAACCCAGAAGAACTAAAAATAAGACTTGTCAAAGGGCAGATGATCTCCCTGTGAACCAACAGCCATCCATACCTGGAAAGGAGTTGGGCACCACCAGGTTACTTTGCCCAAAGAATTGTCAATGCTGCACAGCATCTAAGGAGCCCCAGTGGTCACCATGACCTCAGGACTGACTTGACTTGACAATACATGCAGGTAAAGGTGCAATGGGATCTAATAAACAATCCACTCAATTGCATCTCCTGCCATGCTGCACATGGGATCATGCATTTGATCCCATCATGCCCGGGGCCACAGCTGATGGAGCTCACAGTGGGGGCTGCAGGGAGAACGCTGCTGCCGCTGTAAGCCTCATGAGCTATTAACTGAATGTGTGGCCAAGTGATCCCCTGTGACTGAGAGTCCCCTTGACCGGGGAGCTCTCGGCCACAGCGGTGCACCACTCAGTGCCAGACCCATACCTCACAAGGCTCACAGTGGTGGAAGCACTCCCAACACTAACCCCACTGTAAGTCCCACACCTTACAAGGCTCACGGGGTGGCAGCATTTTCCCTGCTGCAAGCTCCCCACTGACAGCACTACCACTACTGTAAGCCTTGTCGGCAGCGGGTGGCGCACCCCTGTGGCTGGGAGTCCCTCAATTATTGGGGATCCCAGCTGTGGGAGCTCCTGGCTACACATTCAATTAATGGCGCAATTAGAACAAACTACAAAATTATTACACATCTTCTATGGAATAATTTCATAGTAGGAGTTCCCTGTGGTTCAGTGGTAGAATTCTTGTCTACCACACAGGAGACCTGGGTTTGATTTCCATACAACTGTTGCCATGAAGGCACCAAACATCTGGACTCAGTCTGGTCTTTGGATTGTCTCAGTGGCCTAAAGAGAGGATGGGAGGTCTGGGCAGCCTCCACTCCTCCAAGAATTCCTGCCTAGGCATATGCATCAAAGGTCCAAGGGGCCCTCATGCATACACTATGATCCAGGAGGATCAACAGTTGCCACAATTTTGTAGCATGTTGCTTGTTTTACCACCTCATTCATTGCTTGAACATGTGGCTGGGTCACAGCTTAAGGCATGATTAACTGGTTAATCATGCCTTAAGTGAAATGTGTAGAGGGGGCCTAAGACTCGCAGACAGGGAGGGCTGAGAAGAGAGTATAGTCTTTTCAGCTGAGCTGTTGTGATATTTTCATATGTTCGCTCTATCTCATAACAAATGGAAGCTGAACAAGAATAATTTGCCCACTGTTTCATTCCAGTGTAAGGTGTTCCAATTTAGTTTTACTTACAGCAGTAGTGTCAAAACTCATCTTGCCCATGGGGCCAGACGAATGGTGTGAGGGCTGGTCCACAGCTGGTGAGTGATATGCCTTGCATTCAGAATGAATGGAGAAACAAATGCTCCTTTTTCTAGCACTGCAGCTTAAGGAGTGGAAAATCATTGTCCAAAGATCAGACTGTATGTAACCCCGACTGTATGTAACCCCAGGCAGTGGTCAAGTCCAGTAGGACAGGGATATTTTCGAGCACTGACAACAAAGAAAGGAGTACAAGTTTGATTTGATTTCAGCCATGCCTGTGTGTGTAGGGAAAAAAAAGCAGTAGGACTTTACAGAAGCAACTAGACAGGGGGGCAAAAAACCCCACCTGGAGTGTGACCAAGACACAAAGGTGAGACCAAGTTCCTGGCCAAGCAGTGCCTGAAGTGAAGCCTGAAACTGCCTCTTGTTCCAGAAGTCCTCCTAGGGTCAGGGACCAGGACTTTCTGCATGTCCGTGATTCTCAACCAGGGTGTTGCGGCACAGTAGGATGCCTTAAGATCCTTTCAGGGCAGGTACAGTGTGCCACACGTTGTCGGTACTGCTAGATCTGCAAGCATTGATTCACAAGATAAACCCAGAGGTTTCAAATAGGAATCCAGATTGTCAAAAACATTCAGACCTGTTGTGGTCTTTCTGAGTTCTTTGCAAATATTTCTGAGTTCTCTGCAACAGAACTGCTCTATTATTTTTCTGTTGTCAAAAAATGAGTGAAAACTAAGACTTGGCATTTTCTGAGAAGTGCCCTGAGCCTAAAAAGGTTGAGAACCACTGCTGTACATTATTTGTAAACAGCAGACCTGTGTCAAAAACGTACCAGACTCCACCAGTTTATCCTCTGAACAGACATATCCTGTATGATCCTGAAAATCAGCTAATCACTGTCACGGAGTGGGGCCTAGGAGCGGCCGTGATCCCACTAGTGCCCCCTACCGTGTCAATTAGGCGATCCAGCACCCTCTTATCTCACCCGCCATGTCTTGTTGGTATATATAAGGTTCTATGGGAGGCTGCCTTTTATCTCCTAATGCACGGTGTTATTCTGAACTATCCCCCCGTTCCGCATGAGGTGACTCGGTGCACCCCAGCCTTATGGGCTATGCGTGCCTCCTACCTCCCCTTTAGCATGCCCCAAGCCTCGCAGCTCTTCCGGACGTTATCAGGTCCTTTCCCTTTCTGCGCCCTGCCCGGCACCCCTGGGCTTGTCACGCATCCGGCGCCCCTTCTCTGGCGCCCCGGGCTTGTCACGCACCCGGCGCCCCTCTATCCGTTAGCCCTCTCGGGCTTACTGACAGTACTCTTCCCCACTGAGCCAGTGGCTTAAGCCTTACCTAGCCCCTCTGGGTTTATACCCCCAATCTGTATCAATCAGGCTTAGGCGGCCAGAGCCTTACCTGGCCCCTTTGGCCCTTCGGGCTCCCCGACACTGGGAGCCCCTCTGGGATCCTTTTCGGTCCACACCCCTACTGGGGTTTCTATCAATAATATATGCCCACTCCTGGGGCTTTGCTTAAAACCTGCCCCCACTGGGGCTTTTCCCTGCACTCGCCCCCTCGTGGGGCTTCCCTCAAGTACGCGCCCGCTCCTGGGGCTTCTCTCTGCCCCCTCCGGGCTCTCTCTAATCCTGGACTCGCTCTCTCCGGGCTCGTCTCTCTAGTAGCACCCACCCTAGGCTTCTCCTCATGTGGCTGTCCCCTTGGAGCCTAACACGAGCCCCTGCGGGCTTTCACTGGTGCTCCTTACAGTGGGGCTCAAGTGGCTTTAGCCATGCCTAGCCCCCAAAATCCTCTTTGCCCTTCTCAGGGCTGGGGTCTTGCACCCCAACTACGGTGCCCTCATTGGCACTGTGCCCCTCCCCAGGGCTGGGGTAGTACACCCCGCAATGCAGCACCACACTCCGGTGCTGGGAGCACCCCCACTCTACTGGGGCGCTCCTAAATGAGGCCTCCTCCGTCCCCTTATAGCCTCACCCGGTCCTCCGGTTGGTTGCTCCGGCAACCACCACCTGTGCTGTCCCAGGGAGCTTCAGCAGCCCCTATTCCTTCATAGGAACAGGGCACCTGCGTGACCCTGTGACAATTACTTATGATTTGTGCATTTTCTTTGTGATCCAATTTTGTTCCCCTGCTACTGAAAAAGGTTGCCAACCCCTGATCTAGGAGGAATAACATTGCATGCATAACACTGGTGGTTGCAACTATAAATATTTAAACAATGCAACCATTCCTCAGACCTGGGCTGCTATTTGAACAGCTCTCCCGTCAAAGGCAGCTCTGTGGCATGTGGCCCTTTCTTCCTAGAGCACGTTAACGCCTTCTCAAATGAAAACATTTTCCAAAGATGCCTTTCTCTTTTTAGAGTAAAAATAAAGAAGGGTACTGTGTTTGTGCTGGGTATTGCAAGCAGTTTAGAAGACAGTTTCAGTTCACAAGTTGAAGCTTTACATCTATATAGATCACACTTCCAAAAGCTATTTTCCTATACCGCTTATGCTCCAAGTCACCTCTGCCAGCTTCTGTCTCTTAAAAGAGCTCTTCCTAATACAGATGGAAAAGGTCCTGCCTGCCTCATGAACCAGCCTGACTGAGCTCTCTACTGGGTAACTTCCATTTATGACCAACAGTGCCATCAGCACTGCATCACAGCAATTCCCAGTCATCCAGCTCATCTCTTTCATATTTATTCACTGTGAAATGTTGTCTTACAGTCTACCAGTTTTTATAGTCCCAACTGACAGGGTTTCTAGTGTTATCCTGGGGGGCCCTAAAAGACTTCACTGAGGTTAGTCAACCTCCACTGATTTAAATCAACTACAGGAAAATTACTATTTACATCTCTGTATGCTGTCCTAATACAGCAGTTGGGAACCTGTGGCCCAGAAGCCAGATCTGGTCCATGGAGTTGTTGGATCCAGTCCTGAACTAAGGGGCTTCACCCACACTCTGCTGCAGGCAAGTGACAGGGAGAAAGAAGTAGCAGCAATATATAGGTCCTAGCACTAGCCCATCTCAGATCCAAGATGAGTCATTCTGGCCTGCTGCCAGAAAAGTTGCTAATTACTTTCCTAAGGGATTTTTCTCCTCCTACATGTTTATAGTATGCTAATAAAGCTAGGGTATGATCCTTTTCTCCTCTTCTTTGCATTTTCCTTTCCAGTCTTCCCTCAAAGTGGTTTCTCTAGCCCTGTGACCTTCCTCCTTGCTCTTAACAATGTACCTCTAAATTTGTTTCTGTCAAGTTACTTAAGCTAGGGACAGACATTCAAAAAGCCTTAGCCTGAATTGATTTAATCTTTGCAGGTTAGTCTAACCTGGCTAGGCTAAATCAGTTTTGTAACCAGACAGGCATCCCAGAAACACTGGCACATGCCTGCAGTGGCTCAGGCTAGAAGCAGGGGGGCGGGGGGGCGCTAGAGCAACCCTCCCTTCCACAGCATGGAGCCAAGGGGGGCGTGGCCAGGTGCTGGCAGGAGCTCTGATTAGCCCAGCAGAGACTTGATAACAGTGTTTATTACCCAATTAAGAAAATAATGGACATTATCAGCTACTTGTTGATTCTACCTGTCATCAGCATGGACCATAGCCAGCATGTGGTCTGCTAGCTAATACACAGACACCTCCTCAGCAAGGCAGAGGGGAGGGGGAATTCCAGCTCAGCTGGGAATGGTGACGGGAGAAGGAAAGAAGCGTGCAGTCTCTGGAGCTTCTGCCAGGGAGCAGAGGGGAGGGGCCAGCCTTGCTGTGGAGCAGAGAGCCCCACCCAGCCAGAGAGCATGCCAGGATGCTGAGGGTGTCTGGTTTATCTCAAACCAACAAGGGGTCTAGGACAGACATTGCATAAATGGGCGTGACAGTGCACCCTTGGGTGCCTGATGCTTTAAGGGCTGGAGATAGGCAGCCAGCAGGTGCCTGATTAGAGTGGCCATTTTAGGACCCAGCACACAGGCTGAGGCAGCAGTGTGCTGCTAGCAGCCAAGGGGGTAACATCTGGCTGAGCTACTCAGAACATCTTGAGGTACAGGCTGGAGCTATGGGGGTGGTTGGAGGCTTCTGGTCCTGGGCATGACCGAATACTGCACCCTGCCAGGGAAGTGGGGTCTGGTGGGACTATCTGTGGTAGAACAGCCCCCAGACCAGGTATCCCCTCTACCCCAGTGAAAGGTGGGTGGGGGCACCTTAACCCCAGTCCCCACCAACTTGAAGGACAGCACCAGGGGTGTCCTGAGTAGGGCTGCATGGGCTTTGAAGGGCAGTACATGGGCCAACCCCAAGTGTGTAAGTGTGAAATCAGTTGCCTGGTGAGGGGCTTGGGACAGAAGCAGCCCAGTGTCCACACAAAGTGATGCTATGTAGAGTAGGTGTACTCATGCGATCCAAAATGGCTGCATGGTAGTGCCAGAGAGACAGTAGTCAAGCCTGAAGGCCCAAAGGGGTCGCTCAAGGGAAGCAATGGCAGTTGAGAGTGGCTCAGTAATGGGTGATATGTCAAAGGCCCCTGTGAGAGGAAGGCAGAGTGTGAATGTGTATGAAAGAGGCCAAAGGTCTGAGTTTGCCCTGGCATCAGACTGGGGAGCGATATCAATCTGGATACCATCTGTCACAGTGTTGGAGAGCTACGGAGCTGTGGATAGACCCCTTGGCACTGAGGCAATGAATGGGCAGCCTCCCACTTAATGTATCATGGTACCATTCAAGTCATGGCAGGTGGGACAGGGCAGACTGCCCTAAGCAGGTGGGCGGGCTAACTCGAGATCTAGCCCCAGGAAGGACCCCTGTCACAACCAGTTTGAGCCAAATCAGTTAAGTCTGTCTGATACTACATTCAAGCAGTTTTATCTAAAACCAGTTTCAGCCATTCTCAAACTAGTTTATGCGTACTGAATATCTGTTCTGTTACAGGTTTAAACCAGTTTTCAATCACTTAAACTGGTTCATGTAATGTCTGTCCCTAGTCTTAATGGTCAGAATCTGACTGAATTGTCCTGAAGCTGAAGGATGCATAGAAATACAGAGTGTTTGAGTGTCCTGCTCCATGGCAGCCTGCAGACAGAATACACTTGTAGCTGAACCATGCGCCACTAATGCTGCATTATCCCAACATACTGAACCTCTCAGCAGCAAAAATCAGGGCTGACTGTAGGGATGTCTAAGCTACTGTTGAAAAGCTGTACTTACTGCTTGTTATAAAGCACTCTCAACTTGAGAAGTTATGTGGCCTCTGGCAAAGAGCATGCTGTTCCAGATATAAGGCAAGTTTTAAAGGCTCAGCGTTTATCCTGACTTCATAAAAAAAATAAAATGCAAAAGACTGTTCTGGCGTTGAAATCGTATTCTCTGCAGGGTAAGAAACAAAACGCTGACTTGGGGATTTCAGCAATTCAGTTAAAGTTCTGTTCAGCCCACAGTCTTCCTGCATATGAATCAGCAGTTGCGTCATTCCTAAAAGTGTACGTTCTTGAACCAATGGAACTTCTTATAAACCCTTCAATAAAGTGCATCCCGAAGGTATAGGCCAGTGCCCAAAATAACATTTAGCATGGTCTGGAAATTTAAATTTACCACAGGCAGAGAACTCTTTATGTTTCTTGGGAGAGCTATTGTTTGAGTTAGCAGCAGACTCTCCATAGATGTGAGCAGATACTGTCTTTGGGGAGTTTCTGAAAAGCAGCAGCCAAGAAACACTTGAATGGCTGGTAGCAGATGAAGGTCTGTCTCAGCTGATGGGACCACACTAAAGCTGTCCATGGCAGGACTTTATTGTTTATTTCCATCCAATTTTTTTATTCTGGATCATTGCAAACTGTCCTTTTCAAACACAAGGTCTCTTCAAGTTTAGACTGTGCTTCTCTTACAAATGTTATTGCACCAGAGAGCCACAGTGAAAAGTGGGATGACTTCTTTCTACATTGACTCTTTCATTCCCCAGCATTAAATTTGTGTCCCTAGCACAGCAATATCCATTTTTCCTATGTAGGTTTATATTCCCTAAGGCAGGGGTTCTCAATCCCCGGGCCGCAGCCCAATGCTGGTCTGCAGCGGGTCAGCTGTCAGACTGGAACTGGCCATGGACCAGCAAACTGCAGCCCCCTAGAGCCAGGTGGAGAGGTCTCAGCTCCTTTTGCAGGGACCCCAAGGGTGGGGGTATCCTTACCTGACTTCCAGCCGGAAATTCTGGCTGCGATTGGCTGTGACTGCTGGGCCACTTCTGTGCTGCGGTTTGCTGGGCCATGGCATAAAACTTTGGGAACCCCTGCCCTAAGAGATAATTGGCTGGCTTGGTTCAGGGGCTAAATGTGTACCATATAGATTCAGGAACACAGATCTCTGCATTGAAAATTGCAAAATTCTGTCAATACAGCAACTTTCACAAATTTATCATGGGTAAGAAGGGCGTTTTTTGTGGGTGACACGTTTTATTGGACCAACTGTTTTTTTTATTCATGTATGGAGTTTTGCATAGGTCTTTGTCCTTCCTACTATTTAGTTCAAGCTGTGTCTGCTTTTTTCTCAGAAACCTGAGTAACAGTACTTGATATCCAAAAGCTTGTCTATCTCCCTCCAAGCTATACAGCTGGTCCACAAAAACCTTTGCCTCTCACATTTTTCCTGGGCCATCATAGCTACAACATCACCCCAAAGCTTGCACATTACAGGTGAGATTCAACTTTTAGGTAGTAAGAAAGTCTTCATTATTTCATAAATATTTAAAATAGAAAATGTGTGCATTCTACAATGTTGTGAAGCCAAAGAACCGACTGGAATTTATGCCCTGACTTCGTATGCAATATAGCAACTGCTAAGCCCTCCCTTTATCATCATATAGTAAAACTTGACTTTTAGTAGCTGTTCTACATAAGAAGTCAGTCCTTTCTTCGTGGACGAGCAGGAGATAGCTACAATACCCCAGCTATGCAACACTATAAAAAGTATATATATGGAAAGAATAGATAAGTCTAGTGGTCACAATGGCTCACTTGAAAAAAGGGCAAATCAACTTCTCCCTGTTCTTTTGCACTGAAAAACAGAGTGGAGACGGGTCTGGCATAATCCAGCTAAATGCACTGTTGAGTGTGCTATATGCAAATCCCTCACCTCAACTTCTCCTAAAGTGCTGTATTGTATGTATTCAGTGAAGCTTTCCCAAGGTTTGAAATCCCATGCTTTCTAAGTGTAATAGATTGCATGATCTGAGTTTCATAGTTTCATAGTAGTTTGGGGTCAGAAGGGACCTGAACAGATCATCTAGTCTGACCCCCCACCACTGGCAGGAGCACACGCTGGGATCCCACGTACTCAGACAGATGTTCATCCAACCTCTTTTTGAATTTACCCAAGGTAGGAGCGAGGACTACTTCCCTAGGAAGTTGGTTCCAGATCCTAGCCACCCTTTGAGTCATAACCTTTGAATCAGAGCTATCAAAGGAACAAGACATAATGCATGAGGGATGGGAAAGAACTGAAAATTCTGTCTTCTAAGGCAAGTCACTCTGCTCACTGACACCTGATAATGCTGGAGACTGGCTTGAATGGGCTAACAAGCAAGCTTTCCTTTCTTTACATTTTATCGTCCAGGATAATTTTAGGGGATATTAAGTTTTCCTACCAGTAGTTCCCTATTCTCCCTGTTATGGCCTAGGAAAAAATTGTGAACTGATGAGAAAGGAACTGTAACAAAGGAAAAGCTTTTGGTAAATCTCATCTTCTGTTCCCACTGGTGTTTTGTCTGTGGAATTGAATATATCAGGAAAGCAAATTCTCTCTGCCTGGGCTAACCAGCATTTCCAGCATATTGCTTCCTGAACCATTATCCTGGCTATGCTTGAACACAGCTCAAAGACTAAAGGAAATGAAGGAAAAAGGAAGCAGCAAAACGTTATAAGACACAGTTCTTAAGGATTTTTCTTGCAACAGTCATCTGCAGCATTACTCAGGGACCAAGTCAGCCCTATTAGGTTTCTTAATTTTGCTCCTCTCTTAATTTGCCAAATCCTCTCTTAATTTCCTTCACTTTATTTGTGCCTTTCTGGAACTCAGCTGACAAAAAATGTAAGCAGTATCCCAGGGAAAATTTCACTAGTGCTATACAAAGGAACTCTTGTCTCCCTAGTTTATTAAGTTTCATTGAAGTATGACAATGTCCAAATAAGAGGGCCTGATTTGGCCTGGCATTGTACAAACAGAGCAGAGAGAGAGATAATGCTCAAGTCGTATAAGCTACTTGAGGTGCTCCACTGCAGGTGTATTTATTAGAGCTATACATTTATTCTCTGTAGCTCTTTGCCTTTTGAGCCCTTTTCTTCCACTCTTGTTTTTCTCCCATTCTCATTTTCCTGTTGTTTGTGCTGATCCTGTGTGATGCCTGCCTTAATGTAAAGTAACTGCCTTTAAAATCTTATCAAGCAATCAGTGCTATCACAGTATGATTCTTGTGCAGAAACCTTCCTCAGGCAAAATGTAAAATTGGAAATACTTACTGGTAACCACAGTACCATATAGAAACCTAGTACCATGAAGACAGAGAACAAATTGACTACAGACAAAGAGAATGAATGAATTTTGGAAATGCTTGTGAAATGATTTCTGGTTATAATGGGTAACATATGAGAATAAAAAATATGAAAGAGCGTAAGTTTAAAACTGGAGCTTAATATAAAATTACATATTGCATATTGTTTCAGAAAACAATACAAGTGGTGCTTAACTGTGATCAGAAGAAATCTAAACCATCTGTAGCCTCTCCTAAATAAATCACGGAAAGTGGGAAGAATTCTACAAATGTTGGGAAGCAAAAGAACAAAGAGCAGAGTGGAACTATTGCCTCTGCCTTTGTGTGCCAAAAACCACTTTTCCTTTATCGCTTGTGCTCAGCAGAAAGTCCCTACTCTTACATTTCAAGTAAGAATGGAAACCTTGACTAGCTCACAGATAGCTCTGGGTGTCTGAACACAAGCCAGACAGCTAAGCATCTGCTTAAGCCTGCCCAGGCCACATGAGCTGGCTCTCCCCAACTTGATCCTACCTTGTATACAGCTGCATGTCATGCCGCTTGTCCCTCACGTGCAGCCATTGGAATTGGTCCGCTTGTTTCCTTCTGTGCTTGACTCTGATCAGTAGAGTAGAGAGGAGAAGTCTGGTATAGAAAGGCTGTGGAAGTTAGGGGAGTGGTGGGATTTCTTCCAGAGGACCCTTGGGTCCTGGGTCTGCAGCCCCAGGTGAGTTCTGAGCACACTGCAGGAAGGGATGGACTGAGAGGAGGCAACAACAGCGGCCACTCGACCCCCAAACCCCAGGATTCAGCCGTGCCCAGGGGCTTACATGCAGATGGCCTGCGAGTTGGGACCTGAGGATGGCCTGAAGGCCTGTCACACCACATGCATACTCCGAGCAGTGCCCTCAACCACTCTGAGCTGCAGGAGCCTCCCATTGCTGCACTGTTCACTGTGGCCTGCGCTAAAGCCTTTTACATTGCACTTGTTCCTCCAGTGGAGCCCCAATGTGTAGGGTCCTACCAAATTCACAGTGGAAGTAGAGCGCGCAGCTCCTCCTGTAATCTTGCATGTTCCCCGCATGCGCCTTGCCCCTTGTGTCCCCGCATGCCTGCTGCTGATTAGCAGAGGGCCCTGCCACTTCCTCCTAAACAGCAGAGAAGCTGAAACAGCGGTTTTAAACATGGCACCATTTTTGCCTCCCCGCCAGTCAGCAGCAAACAGCGAGGCCATCTGCAGCCCCTAGGTCAATCAGCGGCAGGAGGTAAAAACGGCACCATATTTTAAAGCACAGGTTTCACATCCCTACTGATCAGGAGCAGCTGCCAGCACAGCCCCTCCACCAATCAGCAGGGGGAGGAGTGTGGGGAAACCTGCAAGATCAAAGGAGCCACAGTACACCCCACTCCCACCATGAATTCAGTAGGTCCCTGCCAGTGTACCTGCAGTCTGCTCACTTCTACTTACAGGAAGTAGAGAAGGGAAGGGGCACAGAAGGGCCACAAGTCAGGAACCAGGGAGTTGTGGGATTGCTGCTGGAGGCTTCTCGTACCCTGAGCCTGCAGCACCAGGTGAGCCCTGACCAGAGCTGGGCTGAGAGGTGGCAGCAGCAGCTCGACCTCTGACTCGAGCGTTCAGCAACGCCTCCGGGCTGTGATGGAGTACAGGGTCACAGCGTACAGGTTTGGGCTTGAGGGTGGTGTTAGGGTCAACCCTGTCAGCTTCAGCATCTCCTAAAACACTGTATCCTAATCCTGCCTGTTTCTGTGTGACTTTGAACACGTTTCAGTTCACGTTCTCACCTCAGTGCCCCCACATGTAAGCAGGAGTTAATGGCATTCACTTCCCTCAGCAGAGCGCTGACAGTTCATTTGGTAAAACTTCCCGAGTTCCTGAAATGAAAATACCTCTGAAATATATTGTATGAAATGGGGAAACTCAGCACCCATTTTACTTTTCTTTAGATGATCCTTAGCTTTCCTGCTTCTCATGTGTTCCCACCACAAACACACATTGTTGGGTTAAAGCGATTCTGCAGTTCCACTTCACCCCAAGCCAAGCAGCAAAACAGCAGTGCTGCAAGTGTTCGAAACATTGTGGTAGTTAAACGTCCATTAGAATGGCCCAAGATCCAGATCTAGAGAAACATTTCTAAAATATGTCCCAAGGGCTAGCAGTACCAGTTACCCAAGTCTGTCATCACCATGGTGGAAATACCTGTTCCCATCCACAGAGAAATCACAAAGGCTTATAACAAGTGGACCCAGTAGCAGGGCCACAGATCCAAACTGGAGTCAGAGAAGCTTTGTCAAACTGGGCTCAGCATAAATAAGGTTTGGGAAGACCTCTGGACCAAATTCCAAGTCCTATAGTGAGAAGTTAAGGATGGACCAGGGGCGGTCTCCGTAAGTGACATGATTCTTTTTTCTTTCTGCTCTGCTATGTGTTTGTATGGTCTTCCCAACCCTCCTTTCCTTTCAGAGAATGCACTATACAGTTTACAAATCCAAACTTATAGGGGCACTTTTAGGTTAAATATGGCACGAAATTTAGATTTCTTGTAGGAGTAGGCTTAAAGAATTCTTAGACAATAGAACTGTTTTCATTAAGTTTAGTTTTTAAATTGGCCTAGACAATTTTTTATTTTTTTTAAAGAAAACTATGTAATCCACCTTGAAAAACATTGCATTACTATGACATTGCGCTAAACCTAGGAAGGTAAACTAATTAGAAGTTGAACACAGACCAAACCGAAGCCAACCACACTGCTTTCATACATCAAACAATTTGAGACGCACAACTGCTCATTATTAATTGTGAAAAGTAAATTGAATTGTAATCAGTCTCCAAGCTTTAATAATCTGCAATGCTGGGTGTGAGCATAGCTATGGGATATTTTCCTTGAAAGTATTTTAACTCTGACTTAAGCAATCAGTTACTCACAGTGTTAGTTTACTTGGGTAGATAATCATTAATGACCAAGCACTGCATGAGTTAATGAGAGTATCAACCAGGTTTTAAAGCAAAGGACTGAGAAGCAGAATGCCTAAGGTTTGTTCCAGGCTCAGCTATATTCATCGCCGTGGCACTGTGGCCAGGTTATTTTTTCTATGGGTGTAAGTGTCTCCTGGGATGAGATAATACACCTCAAGTATTTGAAGGAATTCCCAGAGGAAACAAATATGCTCATAGTCCTGAGTATCCAACCCTTGTGGGTTTATTTCAGCAATTGCAGGGCAGAGTATCTAACCAAGATCCTAAAAAGATCCTGGGTAGACCAGTGCACCTGCCTATCCCTGGTAGAGTTTCTTTGTGAAAATTTGCTGTTTGCTTATCCCAGTCTACACTAAAAATTTTGGCTGGTACAATAATATCAGCTGGGGCACAACTATTTCTGCAACATTTTCATATCGGCAAAGCCTTAGGCACAGCTATGCCTGCAAAAACCTGACATATATATATCAGTTTTGCTGGTAAAAATGTGTCTGCAAGAGGAGGATTTGCTTATACACCTAAACAACCAACTTATTTAGTAGAGACTAGGCATTAGTCTAGGAATGCTTTTCCCTAACACAGTATTTTAAGTTTTGAAGAGTCCAGTCTTTGCACACAGAGGATTAGAAAATCAGAAACCAACACATTTACGCAGAAAAATCAATTAAATCCAAATGTTCACTTGAGCTTCATGGGCTGAGCTTCCCAAATATATGTGCTATTTCGATCAAGCTAATTCTTTGTAGGCCATGGGAAGATGGTGGAGGGACGGTAACAAAGAGAAAGAATAAATCACTTTAGACCCAAACACCAACATGTTTGGTACAAAATACTATGCAATGTTGTATTAAATCAGACTGGATCCATATAGCTCAGTAGCATTCCTCCAAAAAGCCCAGTACCAGATGCTGTAGAACATAGAGGAAAATGCAAGTAGCTGTACTAGGGAAATGAAGAAACACGTCCTCTGTGGCCACGATACTCCAAACACCTATCAGATGAGGGTGACTTCTGAGCTGACACAGGATGCTTTGTGCTCCTTTTGTTTTCTTCACATCCTATGGAACGTGCCTTCGGATGTTTTCTTTATCCACAAACAATCCTGTTTCTTTTGCAAAACTGTTGGCCTCTCTCCCTCCTTTGGACCAAAGTGTTACAAAGGTTCATTATACATGGCGTAGTTTCCTTTTATGTATTACGTGACTTGCCTTATTGACTGTTTCCTTGTTTTTGTGCTATGACAAGATAAGGAACATAGGATTTATCACCTCTACCAAGCTCAGATTTTGTGTACTTATATGGTGCTTCCTCTTCACTGTATCCTGTAAAGACTCAGTCATTGTTCGTACCTCATTCATAAGTTTTTCTGTGCTTCTTGCCATTCACGTTATCCTTCTGTGAACTCCCTTTATTTCTGCTATATCAGACTCCATCTGTTTCTGCTATATATCAGACCAGAATTAGGCACAGTAGATAACTCTCAATAGATTTTTTTTCTTCTCACTTGTTGTAAAGTTATCAAGTATGCAAGTTATCAATAGAGCTGGGTGAGTAATAATGGACTTCTTAGGTTTAGTGGCTGACCCAAAAAATAAAACAAAGTGGGGAGAGGGAGACAGTTCAAACTGTTTTGTTTCATTGTTGGTTATTTGCCCCTTTTCTAAAAATGTAACAGTTTTGTATGGCTTCTCAGAAATTAAATTCAGCTTGGATTTTTTTTGTTCCCTCCAGTGTGTAGGCTACTCTAAACTGAGCTCACAATCAGTGCAGCTCCTCAATCTCATCCTAACTCTGTTCTGGGAACACTGCCATCACAACTGTGACTACAGGTTAGTGTAGACATATCTTAGGTAGCTTAAAACCAGTTAATTCAAGTACCAACTGTGTGCATGAGGGGGCTACATTAACACACACTGTACTCTCTGCTGCTGAGGCTAGATACCAGATTGGCTCAGGTTTGGCTCCGCTACATTGCAGTCATTGTAACCTAGTCATCCCCACTGCCTAAGGTAAAATGCTTTTTCCTAGCATGTCTACAAGGGGATGGGCAAGTCTCTGACAGCGCTTTCCAACGTAAGAACTTCTGGAGCAATCTGATCATCTTCTCCAGTCAATACCTGTAATTCATTCTGTGCCACTTCACTAAAAAGTCCAGTCCACTTATCTAATTTCTGACTGAAAACTCAAAATGACCAGCTGGATATAAGAGGTTCTGTGCTGTAATTGGCTTTGTGAGCCCAGTCATGTAAATTTACTACTCGTCTGGTGGCATATATCATCCAAGACATGTGGGATCCCTGAGCAGTACCATATTTGGTTATTTCTCTTCGTAGTCTCTGTCGGGTTGGCCGAAGAGGTATTTGCACCATGGGAGCATTCCAGAACTACTGCTCATCCTACAATGAAAGAGGTCTGTTTTAAATCTTTAAAGATGTCAAACAGCTCCAAAGAGGTGGTGATTGTTTTGAAAAGGAAACAAAAAGGGCCTCCTGAAGAATATAAATGAGTCTGTGAAATACACACCCTCCCCCATGCCAAGTAATCAGTGTGTTCTGAATGTTCTGTTTAAAACTTGTTTCGTATTTGCCCACCACTATTGTAACACTTTTTAGAGCCCATTTTGACCTACAGTGTCACTTATTAATTCCTGAATGATCAGCAGCCCAGGAGCACCCTAAAGTTTGTGCAGTTAAAGTGCTTTTTTTAAGTGCTGTCATTCTTTCCATCATTAATCATGGCATCTAGAGTTTCTTCTGGCAATAATCTCCCCAAGGGAGATTGTTGTGTAAAGCAAAAAGAGTTCCTTCAACAAGAGCAATTTTCCTGACAAAAGGCATGCACTAATATTATACTACCCTGAAAGGCCATTAGAAAATGCCTTTGGCAACTCTGTGGATCAGCAAGTTTCTGAGGAAGTCAATTAGAGTGAATGTTGGAAAACTGAAAGTGTGGGTACTAGGGCAAGTTGATAGAGGGAAGGGAAGGGATTGATTATTTAACTATTGTGTCTTAAATCGTGTCTTTCATATAAAAATGCTATGTAGATGAATGGAGAAGAGACTGCAGGATAAAGGAAATCCCAAATGTATGCAATTGCTAGGCCTACCTCTTAAGGCTGAAGACAAAATAGTTCCAGTATTCTGGGCCCCTAATAGAGACTTCATTATTTCCTTAAGTGTTTCTATGACAAGAGATGTTTAGTCTTACAAATAAATGTCTGTTTGCTTTTATTAATAGCAGCCAGAATCTTTACAGCTATTCTGCTATTTGCTATTTGTATTACAGCAGCAGTTCCCTGAGGCCAGAAACCATATGTCTGTTCTCTGCATTATTGATATGAAAAAGTTGGGTAATTTGGTCATGAAGGTCCATGTTTTACCATCTCTATCACCAGAGTTGGGGGGGGAAAGGTCTTAAGGCCCTGCTTGAATATCTCCCACCTAAAATTCCTACTGGAGTGAGATTATGGGAAACATCCTTTTAATTAACTGAAATTTCTTCCCTGATCTGGCAGGTTCTGAGTCTCTGGCTGGTAGAAAGCATACTGCTATCAGTCATCTCTGAAGATGAAGGGCTATGGCAAATGCCATTCTATATTGGACCCAAAGCCCACCCAGTCGAGTATCTTGCCTCATACAATGGTCAACTCAAGATGGTTCGAAGGAAGAATCGGGAAACCCTGCAGCAGATTTCTCCATGATTGGATGGTGCAGGTAAGCATCCTCTGTTTGTATTATGGAACGTTCCTACACTGCCCTTGGGGCTGTTCTACCACACTGCCCTTCCCTTTGCTCTCTCCTGCACCAGTGTAAGAGTGGAAAAATAGTCCAATTATTCTTACCTGGTTTTTTTGAACAGTCACTACCTTTGAGTTAGTAGATAAGCCTAATGAGTAGAGAGTTTCTTCAGTCTATATGTTATCTGTGGCTCTTTGTTTTTCTCTAGTAGCTCAGTATCATCACTATAAGGTGTTAATGGGTTTCCTTGACTATCTGTGGTACAGCAAGGGAATGCTTCCTGCTCTGCAGACACCCTGACGGGCCTAGGGAGTCACTGACTATGACAGTCCTTCCACAGTTAGATATTGGCAGGAAGCGTCCTGTTGGCTTTTTTCAGTGGAGATTGTGTACAGCTGGAGAGGCAGGCCATTGAAACCCCCTCAAAATATTTGCTTTTAAAGTAAGACAGTAAGATAAAGAGGGTCTCCAGGGGCCCAAGAAAAACCTGGATATAAGAATAGAAGACTTTATTAGCACAACTGTTAGTAATTGTGAAAGTGAGTACCTGTCCTTATTACTAGTTACTTGGCAGTTACCATTCACCACAGAATTCACTTTGTGGGCTGGGGACAGAAGTTACACATAAACTGGTTTAAGTGATCAGAAACTGGTTTAAACCTGCAACAGAGCAGAAGTTCAGTGCAAGTAAACCAGTTTCAACATGGCCAAAACTGGTTTGAGATAAACCTGATTGAATGTAGTATCAGACTTAACTGATTGAGGTCAAACCAGTTTATGGAACTTCTGTCCCAGACCCCTTCCTGGTTTGAGTTGAAATCAGAGTCCCCCAGAATCCCAGCATGCTTTGCAGTCCTGGGCTGTGCTATGCTGTTTGCTTGAGCAAAGCACAGTTGGCCCCGCCCCTCTGCTCCCTGGCCAGAGCAGTGAGAGATGGCTGACAAGGGGGTGAGGAAACCTGGCTGGCGCAGCCCAGTCTGCTGGCAGGGGCAGAGCAGCCTCTGCCAGACTTTTCCCCACTGGAGTGGAGGGGACAGGGTGCATGGGCCAGCAGGCTCAGGGGGAGGGAAAGGGATTAAACCCCTTCTGCCTCCCCTCTCCCACCCACATGGGACCCCAGCCTGGGTCTGCCTGGCTTTCTCCCCTGCTTGCCTTTCTAGCAGCAGGGGGCATGCCCAGAGCCCACCCGGACAGCAGCCTCAGGAATTTAATCCTCTACCATGTCCCCCTGTCTGCCTGAGCCTGCTCCAGCCACACTCCCTTGCCATGCAAATGGCTGGCTCCCTGCTGTCACAAACCCCAGCTGGGGTCCCCATGCTGGTGGTAGAGAGGGGAGACAGGGGAGTTTAATTTTCCTCTCTGTGCCCCATTCACCTGAGCTGTTGCCCTGGGCCAGCTCTAGCCATGCCCCCTGCCATGTGAGCAGCCAGCAGGGGGCAAAGCTAGGCAGACCCCAGCTGGGGTCCCCATGCTGGTGGGAAAGAGGGGAGATGGGGAGGTTTAATTCCCCTCCCTCCCCCCACTTCGCCTGAAGCACTGTTTTTTTGTTTGTTTGTTTTTGAATGTCTGTACTTAGCTGCGGTGTCCAATTTTTAACCTGTCACCTGGGAAGCACCCAAGTACCTTTGGATACCACAGAGATGCAGCTGAAGGGCTGATGTGAATCTGTAGTGGTGCACTGCACTTCTGTCATGATATACTTCCAAATGGAAATGAAAGCAATGCTGGAAAATTCCCAGCAACTAGCCACACCAGTGCAGAAATCTCTGCCTTTAGCCAGACAAGAGCATAGTTGCTGACAGAGGAATGCACCATCCCCAGGTGTGGCCCAGCAATAAACAGTCTGGAATAGCAGAATATTCTGCAGATCTGCCTGGTTACCTGAGGGGCTTTAGCAGAAGTTTGGAGACTGCAATGGTGTGTGTTTGAAGTGGGAGATCTGGAGGTGGCTAGAAATGGCTCTTCCTTTGAGATGCTACAATTTATCTCCACCACAGTTACTCAGTATGTGGCATTTCCCACAGTGCATAAACAATTAATACTGTGGTAATTAGTCCTGGTAGCAGTCATGGTGATAAAGGTGTAGTTTCTATCCTGACATACTCCTAACTACTTTTTAAAAAATGGGGGAGAGAGTAAAATAAGGGAGGAAATTGTGCCATCATGGAGTGCTCAAACTGTTGCATCATGGGAGGTCCTTACTCATATGACGAAGCATGAAATCAAGATCCTGCTCACTCCCAATCGCTGTAGAGCTCCTGGCACTGTAAGAATTTGAGTGTTAGCCTCTGTTCTGTTCTGGGCAAATTCCAGCCTGAGCAATTGCATTCTAAATTCCCACTGCCGTTCCAGATGGAGATAGTGTTTGCTTCCTTTTCTAAACAACTGTGTAGTGTTGCTCTGCATGCTGCTCTCCCTAAATGGCTATATGTGAAAAAGGATGAAGTAATACTTGCTCAGAAACATCGGTTTGTGAAGCACATGGAATGAACAGCATTGAGTAAGTGGAAGATACTATTTTGTGAATGAGGATAATACACTGGCTTGAGTTTCCATCAAGAATGTTCATCCCAAGTGGTTTCAAGTACTCTGGTTAAAAGCATGTGAAAGCATTGGGCATCTAAAGAATACTCAGAATTGCAACAGCAAACCTTCTAGCACTAACTGGTAGGAACACTGAGGACTCTTTCAGAGACTGGTCCTATTGCATTTGGAGTCAGTGATTAGACTCTTATTAAATGGAAGCAAGAAAAGTCTAGGAAGGAAGTCTAGGTCCCTGTCATGTCAAGGAAATGGTTCAGTTCCCAACCTTTCCACAAGCTTCCTGTCTCATCTTGATTTACATCAGTTAGCTTCTCTGTGCCTCAGTTTCCCCTCTAGAATAAGATAATAGCACTTCCCCACTTGACAGAAAAGATGTGGATAAATTACATTAAATGTAATCTGCTTTTACAGTATTGGGGGGCCATAGAAGTTCTTTACTGTATGTCTACACAGCACAATGGCATTATCATGCAGAGATGCTTAAGCTAGCTTGGGTACCAAAAGCACTATAAAACTGTTAGTGTGGTGTTCCACCTGGACTCTGCTTTTCAGCAGGCCTGATGTAGCTTGGGTGGCATGCCTTGCCAATGGCTACACTTACGCTACCTGAGTTAGCTAGGGTACTTCTACAGCTAGGGACACAAGTCACACACAGACTGGTTTAAGTGATCAGAAACTGGTTTAAACCTGTAACAGATCAGAAGATCAGTGTACATAAACCAGTTTCAAAATGGCTGAAACTGATTTAAGATAAACCGGGTTGAATGTAGTATTAGACTTAACCAATTTAGGTCAAACTGGTTTATGAAACTTCTGTCCCAGAGCCCTTTCTGGTTCAAGTTAAACTGCAGACCCCCAGCATCCCAGCATGCTTTCCAGCCTGTGCTGGGCTGTGCTGTCTGCTCCAGAGAACAGGACTGGCCCTGCCCCTCTTTTCACTAGCTGGACCAGTGAGGGCTGGCTGACAAGGGGGTGGGGGACAAGCTCGGCTGGGGATGCAGCCCAGTCTACAGGAGGGAAACTGCCCCCTCTCCAGGCAAATCCCAGCTGGGGTCTCGGGCCAAGGAGAGGTGTTAAACACTCCATCCCCCGCTCAAACTTACTGCTGGCTGCAACTGTAAACTACAAATCCCAGAGGCACCTGGAAGCAGGAAGAGGAAGTGATGAGCATAGTTTCATAGTTTCTAGGATCGGAAGGGACCTGAGCAGATCATCTAGTCCGACCCCCTGCCATGGCAGGAAAGAGTACTGGGGTCAAACGACCCCAGCAAGATGTTCATCTAACCTCCTCTTAAACACCCCCAGGGTAGGGGCCAGCACCACATATCTTGGAAGTTGGTTCCAGGCCCTAGCTGCCCTGACCGTGAAGTACCGCCTCCTGATATCTAGCCTAAACCTGCCCTCTGCCAGCTTGTGACCGTTATTCCTGGTCACTCCTGGTGGTGCTCTGGGGAACAGGGACTCCCCCAGTGCCTGCTGATCCCCCCTGACTACTTTATAACAGGCCACAAGATCCCCCCTCAGCCTTCTCTTTTGGAGGCTGAACAGGTTCAGGTCCCACAGCCTGTCCTCATAGGGCCTGCCCTGCTGTCCCCTGATCATACGAGTGGCCTCCTCTGGACCCTCTCCATGCTGTCCACATTCCTCTTGAAGTGTGGCGCCCAGAACTGGACACAGTACTCCAGCTGCGGCCTGACCAGTGCCACATAGAGGGGGAGGATCATCTCTTTGGACCTGCTCGAGATGCATCTGTGGATGCATGCCAAGGTGCGGTTGGCCTTCCTGACTGCCTCCCCACACTGCCGGCCCATGTTCTTCTTGGAGTCAATGATGACCCCCTGATCCTTTTCCGCCTCCGTGCTGACAAGAGGGGAGTTCCCTAACCTGAAGGTATGGTGCTGGTAGTTCCTCCCGAGGTGCATCACCTTGCACTTGTCTGTGTTGAAACCCATCCTATTCTCATCCGCCCACCCTTGTAACCTGTCTAGGTCTGATTGTGGCCTGTTGCATCCTTCCAGTGTGCCCACGTCCCCTCACATCTTAGTGTCATCAGCAAATTTGAACAGGGTGCTTTTTACCCCCTTGTCCAAATCACTGATGAAGATGTTGAACAGTGTGGGCCCAAGGACCGAGCCCTATGGAGCCCCACTGCCCACGTCCTTCCAGGTTGAGAAGGACCCATCCACTACCGCCCTCTGGGCGCGGCCCTCCAGCCAGTTGGCGACCCATTTGACTGTGTGGGTGTCTACACCACAGCCCCCCAGTTTCTTAATGAGAACGGGGTGAGAGACAGTGTCGAAAGCCTTCCGGAAGTCCAGGAAGATTATATCCACTGCTACCCCTGCGTCTAACGATCTGGTGACCTGATCGTAAAAGGCCACCAGGTTGGTTGGTCTGACAGGACCTGCCACTGATGAGCCTGTGTTGGTTGCCCCTAAGCATGCAGTCCCCTGCTGGCCCCTCCTGGATGTGTGCCAGCATAATTTTCTCGAACAGCTTGCCTAGGATCGAGGTAAGACTAACCAGCCTATAGTTTCCTGGGTCCTCCTTCCTGCCTTTTTTGAAGATGGGGACCATGTTGGCCCTCTTCCAGTCCTCCAGTACCTCACCAGAGCACCACGAGTGCTCATAAAGCCATGCCAGGGGACTTGCAATGACCCCGGCCAATTCCTTTAGAACTCTAGGGTGGAGATCATCTGGACCGGCTGACCTTCTTTTTACCCCCTATGTATTTAAAAAAGGACTTCTTATTGTCCTTAATCTGGGAAGCTAGTCCCAGTTCCATCTCTGCCTTGGCCTTCCTAACTGGCCCCCTACATCCCTGAGCAACTACAGAACAGTCCTCCCTGGTGTTGACCCCTTCTTTCCACTGGGTGTAAGCCTCCTTTTTAGCAAGGAGACATTCCCGGATGCTTTTGGTGAGCCACGGAGGCTTGTGTGCTCTCCTGCTCCCTTTGATCCTCGTTGGGATTACCTTCCTTTGGGCTTGGAGGATCATCTCCTTAAGGAGCGACCACTTTCCTTGGACACCTGGCTCCCCTCCCCTCCAGGACCTCAGCACTTCTCCAACTATCCTCCTTAGCTCATTGAAGTTTGCCCTCCTAAAATCTAGGGCCGCTGCCTTACTGCATGCCTTTGCCACCTTGCGCTGGATGGTGAATCCCAGCAGGCGATGATCACTGTCGCCCAGGTGGTCGAGCACCCGCAGCCCCCTCACCAGGTCATCACCCATGGCCAGCACCAGGTCCAACAAGGCGTCTCCCCTGGTGGGGCTGTGCACCTCCTGGGTTAGATGGAGGTCCTGCACTCTGGCCAAGAACCTACGTGAGCGTTCAGACCTGGCAGACTGTTCTTCCCAGCAGATGTCCCAGTAGACTCCCACCGTTAAGTCTCTTTCCCCTCGACTGCCTTGTATTCTAACCCAAAGCACTTCAGAGTGCCCCTCCCCTGACTCCTTGCTAATTAACGAGGATGTGTATTCCTCCTTAATATAGAGTGCCACGCCCCCACCTGTCTTTCCTTTCCTGTCCCTCCTGTACAGCCTATAGCTCTTGACATTCACCACCCAGTCATGCGTTGCGTCCCACCACGTTTCCATAATCCCCACTATGTCCGGGCTGGTTTCAGCCAGCAGGAGGGTGAGTTCCTCCTGCTTGTTACCCATACTACAAGCGTTTGTGTAGAGGCATTTGAGGCCTCCTGTGGATGTGTGTACTGACCCCCTAGTCCCAGTGTTACCCTGGCCCCTATCTCTTACCTGTTTATTTGCTTTGCTCGTTGGGCTGGGCTGGGCTGTAGTTGTGGGTGCTGTTTGGTCTGGCAGTCTGATGTTTCCTCCGCCCTCATCTTCCCTGCTGAGTCCTGCTGCTGTAATTCTGGACTGCAAATCCCAGAGACCTCAGGGCAGCAGGAAGAGGAAGTAAACACCCAGCTAGATTGCTCTAGTGCTCTCCCCCATCTCTTCTGGCCTAAGCCATTGCAGGCATGTGGTTGCATTTCCTGAATCAAAGGTAAATGTCTGTTCACTTCTGTTTCAATTTAATCTGTGCATTTTAGACTAACCTGCAAAGACTGAATCAATTCAGCCTCAGGCTTTTTGACTGTCTGTACCTAGCTTACATGGCTGTGCACTGCACCATGTAAACAGACCCCTGGATATGTAGCTTTGTAGGGATGACCGTGCGAATCAAAGTAGTTGTTCCAAAGTATTCTGCAGTGCAAGAACTTCAGTGAAATGTGGTCCCAGCAGTCTGTAGTGGGTCCTTTGATTTAACACACTGATTCATGTTTAAAAAACCCCCTCAAATAAAGTTCCAGCTTGTGTCCCTGATTTTACACTCACAGACAATTGCCAATACCTAAAACTAGGAGGGAATTCCTGGGTTAAGTCCAATCCCCTGCTACTTCAGGCAGCCATATTAGAAGCATTTTCATTTTAGTTGTCTAACTTATGAAGTGGGGGGAACTATCAGGTGTTTGGTATCCGAATGTTTGTCATTGAGGAATGTCACATGCAAAAATGTAGTTACAGACTTGGAGGCAAAAAAATCTGAAGCTCAAATGCATTACCTACCAGATAATCTGCTGTAGTTGGAAGATGCAACACAAGTAAGATTAAATTTAAAAATAACAAGGTATCAACACATAATCCCTTACAAACTGCAGAGTACTTATGCATTTTGTGCTTAATGTTAAAAAGTTAACTGGATGGAAAATGCAGGGGGGTAAGTTGAGGCTGTGATGGATGACAGAGGCATGCTCACCATCCTAGGATCAGTTACACAGAGGCTGGCAGTAGCTGGTGTCAAATGCTTCACATTTGTTAGTAGGGATGACAGCTACCTGATCCACTAGGTGTAAATATTGAAGGCAATTGTTTGTTCATGTATACTTCCTCTTTTATTAAAGTATACATGCCTCTCCCCAGCTTTAGGGGTTCAGATAGCACTGAACCAGCAGCCAAACCAAACCCTTCCTGGTTCCCCACAGCTATAAATAAATAAATAAAACTCTGCTTTGGACCATAATACTGAAGAAGAAAGGATGAGGGAGAAGGAGTGGGCTCTATCTGAGAACTATCAATGTGTGAGATCTCCGTGTCTGAGGATGTTAAAGAGTTGTGAATAAATTTCCTGGGCCTAAGTTATACATACATTTTTAATTTTTTTTTTCCTATAGCAATGTACATAATACTGAAATAAGAATAGCAATCTAGTCAAACCAACACAGTGACCTTTTTGTTAAAGGTATTTGTGTGCACCCTCAGCTGATGTAAACAGGCTTCACTTATGCTAATTTTCACATAACTAGGAGGTGGTGGACAACCAGGGCACTGGCCCTCATGCACCCAGGCCCTGCCGCTGCTGCCACTCAGGGCACAGACCCTTGTTGTTATGCCTTTGAATTTTCATCTGCTGAGGATCTCACCTACTGCATTGATCTTGCTACCCTTACTTCTGCTATATAACTGCTTTGAAACTTCAAGGTACACTAAAAAAATTCTGATAACATACCTAGATAATAAAAATGGCTCAAGATTCCAGTTCAGTAGTAATTTTCACAGGAAGAATTCAGTCCATTCTACCAAATTGCTGCCTTAGTATGCTCACAGGTTACTCCCATCTTCTTCAAAGGAGGAGTCATATGCCTGCATGAGAGCAGAATATGGCCTTCCAAAAACACTGAGTGATACAACCTGGATGGTGGTTCCTCCAGTGCTTAGTGATGAGATCATTGTCCCTTGTCATACGCTTTGACTTGGCTCAGTAACTCTTTCTTTGTGTATGGTGCCTACAGCAACAAGGCTCCTGTCTTTGATTGGGATATCTAAGGACAGCCATAAACAAGCATTAAGCAATAAACTGGGTAGGGAGCAGCTCTCCCATCCCACAAAAACATTCTTGTTCTTCACTGGGAGAAACCAGAGATCTTCTAAAGTTTCTTGCAAAAAATAAGTGACAGCCATAGACTTCACCCTGGCAGCAGCCCAAGGGTTGGGCATTTGGGGAATGTGAGAAGTCCAGATTCCAATTTTTGGTCTGATTCAGAAAGAGCAGGGACTTGAACCTGAGTTGTTAAGATCCTAGGTAAGTGCTTACTAGACTGCTAGTTACTCTGGGGTATTTGTCTTTTTCTGAAAATTCCTGACCAGCTCCAAGTAATAGACATTTTGGGTATCTGCCATGAGACTCTGGAGAGATTTTCAAGTAATCTGCTCCAATGTAATTTATGTTCAGTTACAGGCAGGCACATGTAGAGCTGAGCTGTTGAATCTGCTGATCTGTGTTGCGTTCTGATGCTCCACTGCTGCAGGTTGTGGTAAGAATTTAGACCTCACCTAACACTTATTGGAGTAAACAGAAAAAACCCCATTGAGCGTAAGGTTGGTAAACATGCCACTGACCAGGAAACACTAGCATGTTATTCATTTAGAAGCTTATCTTATTTATGCTAAAAAATCCCCCAAGTCCCTTCAGCAGGGCTGCATCTCAGATTTATAGTTTAAAAAGTGGCCCATTAATCTTAAAATTATTCTTGTGATGATTAAATTCTTCAGGGTTTAATAACAGTGGGCTATAATATTTTGCTGCTTTATTGATAAGTTAAATACTAACAAAAACCCAAAGAGCAGGGATTTGTAGTACTTCTGTATTTAAAACTCTACTCTACTTTGGTCTCACCTTGCTTTGCAGTAGAAATTACCAAGCAATTATTATTTGCATAATTATGTAGGTACCTTTGGTGCAAAGTAGGGAGATGGATTTTGCTCTGATGAGACATATGGTATGAAAATGTTGCAGGTGAGTTGCTAAGGCAGCTTGAAAGCAAGTCTTAAACTGGTGGTTTTTTATTAAAGTTTTGTTCTATCACTAATTCCAGTGGTCAGTAAATACTGGCAGAAATCTGTCTTCCCACTAGCTTTAGATCCTGTTTCCTGTTGTCATATGCCATTCTGTCTGGCCAACCCTCAGTGCTTTAAAGCAGCTGTGTGGGCAGCTGCAGAAATACTTGAAAACAAAACTATCCACATCTCTTTAAAAAAAAAACCCTTGCTGCTCAGAAACAGTCAGTTCAAAGATTTGGCAACACTTGTATTCTACATGGTAAGTTCAGATGGTTGAACTAAAATTATAGTTTCATCTAGATTTAAAACAGAGGTGGGTGGAAGGAAAAAGGGTGTTGCCAAATGGAACTGGGGAAATGTTACATTTGAAAGAAGTTATTGTAGTTAATGCAGTTAAAAAAATACTTGCATCTCTTCAACCCAAACACAGTTGATAAGGAAGTTGTCTGGCTGTCAATTATGGTTATTTCTGGCAATTATTGTACTATATATCACTAACAGTGAAATTGTTATTTCTATCTAGACAAGTTCCTGCTGTATCAAACTTACCACAGTAAGGGCACAACGCTAGCATTTCAACTCGCTAGAGCAGGCAGTCCAACTAATATCGACCACTCATGGTAATAAATGATGCCCAGCAGAGAGTGTTGGCATGTTGTTGTGGTGAGGTAGGTACCCTAGGTGTGTATGAAACAGTTCTTTGTATACACACAGTGCTTTATAAATAGTTAGTGGTGATCTCCCATCTCACAATCCTGATCCAGGTCTAATTTTCACAAAGTTAAAGTAGCTTGGGCTTCTGAGATTTTAATTGTTTTAAATATGGAGCCTTGAGCCAATCCTCGGGGTCAGAATTTCCCTCAGGCTCTTGTGGAATGTTTTCCGTGGTCGTCTGGGTCAGAAATGTATACTTTCTATGAGTGATCTTGAGGGGGCAGAGCCTCTGGATTTGATATCAGTAAGTTATTGTGCGCTTGGTTCCTTTATGGCAACCCTCAGTGACTGAAAATCTCTCTTGACACAGGTTTTGGTTTGTTGGGGTTTGGGCTTTTGGGGGGGGTGCAGTTGGGAGGTTGTTTTTTTGTTTTTTGTTGGGGGGGAGGGGGCTACTGAGTTGTGATTCCACAGGCTCATAGCCCTGAGCGTGTAATAAGACTTTGGCAAGGGCAGATGCTCTGACTCTGGCACAGAAACTTGCATCTATAAAAGGCAAGCTTTATCCTTTGTTTATTCCCTAGTAAATCTGTGGAGTATCTCATGGCATTTTAACATCAACTTATCATATTTCATTTTCTCTTCTAATTTACAGGTTGTTGGGAAGTAGAGGCTGACTGAGGAGAATAATGAGTTAGGGGCTCTTCATGAAAAGGTATTAGGAAAGATCCAGTGTTGGTGAGCTGTAAAGACAATGTACAGTGCAGTACTTGTATGGTGTGGTTATTGCAAGCCTCGGGTGCTTCCGCAAAGAAGTCTAAGCTGAGTGTTTTAAAACTAGGGCTGTGCGAGGCTTCAGACAGTGCTTTGGATCCGGAGAAGCTTCGGACACTTCAGGGTCTGAAGCAGCACATCCAGGTTGAAGTGCCGCCTTGTTTGGCTTCCCAAAGCGCTTCGGAGCCGCCTCGGAGATCCGGCCATAGGGTATAATGGGGAAACAATAAAATATCTATAACTTTGTTGTTTTTTTGTCCAATTTGGATGAAATTTTCAGAGGTTGTAGATTCTGCAGAGAGGATAAATCCTGTCAAGTTTCAAGAAGATCAGTGCAGGGGGTTGGGGAGAACAGCACCCCAAGTTCTTGAAAGCAAAACTCCTGTCACGTCTATGTGTTACAACACAGGGGGGTCAAAACTGCAGGGCGGGTAGCCCTTATTGAGGCCACAAAGCCTGCCAAGTTTCAAGAAGATTAGTGCCATGGGTGATTGTGGGACCGAGTGCGTCTGTCTTAGGGCGAGGACGGGAGACACTGCCGCAGGGCTGGCTGCTAAGCTGCTGTGTTCCCAGTTACCAATCAATCAATCATGATTCACTCAGGGACCAGGGACTCAGGGACCAGCTCAATACACAGGACCTAGCTACTACATAACGACTTAACGTACATCAATTAGCTTCTTCAAAACCAGGCTAAGGAGAAGAAAGAATTAAGACAGACGATCAACTGCCCCAAGACAGACACAGTCTTGGCAGGAGTTTTGCCCGTCAGCAGCCAGGGGTGCAGGGCCCCACAACCACCCTGCACCGATCTCCTCCACAGCTGGCAGGTGTCACAGCAGGGGCCGCCATCCCTGCAGCTGTCACCCTGCTGCACCTTAACACACACAGTGTCACCCATGGCACGCGTTTTGCTTGTCTGCAGCTTGAGGTGCAGTTCCCCCCAAATCCCTGCTCTGACCTTCTTGAAACTTGGCAGATCTCATGCTCTTGGCAGAGGCTATCATCCCTGCAAGTTGCATCCAAATTGGACAACAAAGTTATAGATATTTCATTGCTTCCCCATTATACCCTATGGCCGGATCTCCGAGGCAGCTCTGAAGCTTTGGAGCCGCTTCAGCTGGATCGAGGCAGAAAACCGGTCCGGAGCTCCAGGTCAGATCGCGGCCATCCGAAGGGGCCAGATCCAAAGCTGGATCGGATCACTACCTGTTTAAAACTGTTAGCAAACAGTAAGCTTGAAATGGCCTTTAGGCACAAAGGAAAAGTCAAATTGCCTGCATTTATAAGAAGTTGTTGATAAGGCTAGGGTTTCACTGGCATCTGACAATAATGAATGTTTCTCTACAACCTATTAGCAAAAAAATAGTTTTGTTCATTTGTACTCTTTGTTGCTGATTGGTACATTTTAGCCTCTCAATTTATCTTGCATCCACCACATTTTAACATTGTCAGATCAGACCCTGGCTGGTGTAAATCAGTTCAATTCTACTGAAGTCAATTTACAATCTGGCTAACGGTATTAGCCTTACAGCAGCTTTATTGAGTTGGAGGGCTGGGACTGGGGTTGAAGCCGCCTAAATATACTGTAGCAATTCTCTTTTTGTACAAGGTGCGTTTTCAGATTAATAGCAGTTTCTCATGTGCAAGATGCCTCTTTTTTTCATCAACTGAAAGGAATTGTATCCAGTATATTTTTCCTGATTATCAGTTTCCCAGTTCAATTTTCCCTGCCTAGCTTGTTTTGCTCTGTGATTCTCATGTGATAGCCCAGCGATGCAGTGTTGTGGGAAGTGCCTAGGAAGACAGAGAAGGCTTCAGGATATTTGGATGGAAAAGATGGATCTGATCTGCTGGCTGGGGAACTGGCTCCACGGCAGGACCCAGAGGGCGGTGGTTGATGGAAGCCAATTGTCTTGATGCACGGTCATCAGTGGGGTCCCTCAAGGCTCTGTCCTATACTGTTTAATATCTTCATCAGTGATATGGACACTGGTGTCAGAAACAGACTAGCCAAGTTTGCCAATGACACTGACCTCTGGGATAAAGCATCCACACCTGAGGACAGGAGGGTGATCCAGGAAGATCTTGACAGGTTCATGAAATGGGCAGATGAGAACCTGATGGTGTTCAACACCAAAAAACGCAAGGTTCTCCACCTTGGGAGGAAAAATCTGCAGACTGCTTATAGGCTCAGTGGTGCTACACTGATTAGCACTACAGATGAAACTTGGGGGTCAGGATTGACCACAAGATGAACATGAGCCTTCAGTTTGATGCTGCAGCTAGTAAAATGCTGGCTTGCATCCATAGATGCTTCTCAAGCAAATCCCAGGACGTCATTCTCTCCTTGTACTTGGCCTTGGTAAGGCCGCAGCTGGAGTACTGCGTCCAGTTTTGGGCTCCACAATTCAAAAAGGATGTAGAGAAGCTTGAGAGGAGAGCCACGTGCATGATCAGAGGTCAGGAAAACAGACTTTACAATGACAAACTGAGAACCATGGGACTCTTCAGCCTGGAAAAGCGCAGGCTCAGGGGTGATCTGGTGGCCACCTATAAGTTGATCAGGGATGTTTAGCAGGATCTGGGGGAACGTCTGTTCACCAGAGCACCCCAAGTGATGACAAGATCAAATGGTCACAAACTCCGCCATGACCAATTCAGGCTGGACATAAGGAAGAATTTCTTTATTGTCCGAGCACCCAAGGTTTGGAATAGACTGCCACTGGAGGCGGTTCAAGCACCCACTTTGAATGGCTTCAAAACACATTTGGATACTTATCTTGCTGGGATCCTATGATCCCTGATGACTTCCTGCCCCTGGGGCAGGGGGCTGGACTCAATGATCCTCCGGGGTCCCTTCCAGTCCAAATATCTATGAAATCTATGAAATCTAAGGGTGAGGGGGCTAACAGGAAAAGTGGCTGTAAAAGAGCTTGAGAAGGAAGTTTTCCATTCACTGGCCAGGATCCTGGGATTCTTCATTTCAGGCCTTGCCATCTCTGCATTCTGTATGCTTGCTTGTCCTGTGTTGTATGCATGGTTGCATGGACTGTGAATTCATGGCCTCTAAAAGCCTGTGCACTGGAGAAATGCAACAGGTGCCTTTGGTATGCAACACCATGGTAAAGCTTGTAACCAAAGACATTAAGCTGTTGCAAGTGTTTAGCACCCCACAAAGTGATATGAATGAGTCCCCCGATCTTACACTGACTCTCCTTACTCACGTTAATAAGAATTTGCAGACCTGCAAGGGTAGGTCTCTCAGGCACCAAGCAGCACCAAGTTGAGATATGCCTTGCTAGCTTGGAACTGCTGGCATCTGAACTGGAAGCAGTATAGCTGCATCAGTAAGGCACTATATTGCCAGCCAATAAGCTCCACTGAGACAAACAGAGTTGATTAACCCACACAGAGAATTACACTAATACAGCTAGACTGCTGCTGGTTCCAGAGCTGCAGAGCGCAGAGCCAGTGATTCATGCTTTGGCTTGGCACTGCTTTGTGCTCTAGACCAGAGGTTCCCAAACTTTTTCTTACTGTGCACCCCTTCCAGATTTACCAGCTACCTGTGTACCCCTACCAGCATACATTTTATATTTTAATCCCTTAAGTGCCAATTATTATTATAATAAAAATTAAATCCACCATTACACAATTTTTCCTATGTACCCCCCCAGAGATGTCTGGTTTGGGACCACGGTTTGGAAACCCTTGATCTAGACATACCCTGAATCTACTGGTGGAACTTTGGTCTCTTTTTCATTACATTCACTGAAGATCATGTCTTTGTTCAGTATCAATAAAAGAAACCAGCGGTTATTTTTAAGTTCCAGGTCTTGAACTGTTGCTCAGTTTTATCCACCATAGCCCCTACCTCTTCATCTTGAATAAAATCACTTTAAATAACCAAGTGAAAATGAACTCTAAAATTACATTTTCATGAGCTGGAGAAAGCATATTCTTGTTAGCTAGCTAGCTACATTTAGTGTATAACAGGGGTCGGCAATGTTGTTGGGTAGAGTGCCAAAAATGCCCACAACCTTGATTTGTAAGATATTGGCATGCTAGGGCTGGATGGCAGGGGAGCTGAGAGGTCTTATTGTGGCAGTGCAGCCCAAGATGCGCATGTCAAGCAAAATGCCTTTGCATGCTATGCTGTGGCATGCATGCTGGGGATTGCCTACCCTTGGTCTATAAAGTACAAATCTGCCCTACCCTCTGCTTGATTTCAGACTACATCTCACTCCTTTAGTAGTTGGAGGAGGAGTTTCTATGGTATTGCTGGATACATAGAACTGGGGGACTTTCTGGGAAGACTAGAAAGAGAAACAAGCTAAATTACAGGGGAGAGAAAATTTGGACCGAAGGGATGTGGCTCTGGCGACTACAGGCCAAACCAACGGCTGGGAGAGTCCCTGATTCCTAGAACTTTTCCAGCAGACCATCATGGCACTCAAAGCTGTCGAGTTTCTGGGGTTTTTTAGAGACAGTAATTGTTCAGGGAGCAATTATTTTAAAGAGTTATGGATGGGGTTATGAAGTATCTGCTGAAAACTAAGTTGTCATACATGCACATTCAGAAATAGGAAACTTAAGTTTTTTCTGCAGTTTCTGGTTACACTGAGAGAGAATGTTTTGCATCCTTTAAAAGAAGTAATTTGCAAAGGAAACATGGAAGCATTTTAAACTGCAACACACACACGCACACACACACACACACACACACACATATATAAACGCACTCTTTAGTTGTCAAGAGACCACAGAATGCGTGCTCCAAAGTGTTCCATAACAGTGGTAGCAAATGGTGATTCCTTAACATCAGATGTAACCTGTTAATTTAAAACTAACTACAGCACTCAGAAGTCTTTCTCTGAACCTGTTTCTGGTGTTTACTTATCTCTTCATTCAAGCCTTGAAGGGCTGGGATGACATGGGTGCTAAGGCACATAGTTGACAGCCCAGATGTTGCAAGTCTGAGGCCAAAGCAGAAGCACTTGTGGCACAGCCCCATCAGAGTCTCATGAATCTGAGAATTCTGCTAATTACCTTGTTATTTTAATAGTGATTTCAAAGAAAGCCAAATTCAAGGTTCACATTTCAGGTTTAGCTTTTGATGGTCTTTCTCCACTTGTGCATGCACCAAAATGAGGAAGGCAGTGTTAGATAAAACCCCTTGTTATTCAGTCTGAGGCGTCCCAAATACATCAGTGATAATACATCGCAGGGCCAAGTGATGCTAGGAGTTCAGTATAGTACAGTGGTTTTACCTATCTTTTCTACTGAAGCTCTTGGCTGTGTAATTCTTGCTGTTTCATTCAGACTGAATTCCATTAAAAGATGACGGTTTCTTATGCACACATGCTTGCCATTTGGTCCCTGTTATGACTATGCAAGAGTTGCCATGGCGGTAGCCATTTCATTTCTGTTCAAATAAACATATTCTGAATGCAGCGAACAGCAGTTTTAGTGTAGGCATGTAACTCAAAGGGAGAGAAACATTCAGAGCGGAGAAAGCACTGGCAGAATGAATCACAGCTGTTTGCAGACTCTGTTCCTCCACCATAGCAATTGTTTTGAAGTTGGTGTGGTCTCAAGGGATACTCTTCTGACCATGCCTGTGCCAATTATAAAAAACATGCGTCATTCAGGAGACTGGAGAAGTGCAAAGTTGTGTACCCTTTGGGCCTGATTTTAATGTCATTTACTCCAGTGAAAAATAAAGTAATTCTGCTAAAGTCTGGAGCTTCTATGGTGTAAAATAGCTTACAAGATCAGAACTGAGCCTCTCCTGTTGTTGTTAAGGCTAGGGACAGACATTACACATAAACCAGTTTAAATTATCAGAAAATGGTTTAAACCTGTAACAGAACAGATGTTCAGCACACATAAACCAGTTTGAAAATGGCTGAAACTTGTTTGAGATAAACCTGGTTGAATGTAGTATTCAACTTATACTTAACTGATTTGGGTCTTACCAGTTTATGCAATGTCTATCCCAGACTCCTTCCTGGTTTAACTTAAGCCAGAGTCTCCCAGCATCCCAGATGCTGGCCCCTCCCTTCTGCTCCCTGGCTGGAGCTCTGGCAGAGACTGCAGGCACAGTGGTGTATGCCTGGCTTCCCCATGCACCCCAGCCCCACTCCCTGCTCAATCGGTTATTCCCCACTCCCCTCTCACATAGCACATACCATAGCCAGCATGTGGTATGCTAGCTAATGCTTAGAGGTGTCTGTGTAAAACAGACATGACAGTGTCTGTTTAGGGCATTTTGGAGCTAATCAGTAGGTCAGCTGGTTCCTTCCTTGGAAAAATTGTTTAAGAAGAGCTTGAGATAATGAAAGAGGGTTGTTTTCTTGATGGGGTGCTAAATGCTGTGTTATCAACTCCCTGCTGGACTAGTCAGGAGCAGGTGGGGGGAGGGAACACGACCCCCCCCAATCAGAGCATCCTCCCGTGACCTGGCCATGTCCCCCCCTCATCTCAGCACTATGGTAGGGAAGGGAGGGCTGCTTTACCACCCCCTGGCTACTAGCCTGAGTCACTCCAGGCATGTGGCTGCATTTCTTCAGTCCAGAGGGAATGTCTTTACAGTTGCAAACTGGTTCAGCCTTACCAGGTTAGACTAACCTGCAAAGACTGAATCAATTCAGGCTTGGTCTTTTTGAATGTCTGTCCCTAGCCTAAAATATATTTGTGATTTGAAGCCGTAGCTGTTCTGCTGAGTTGTGAAGCAAAAATAAAGGGAAAACACTGCCTATGAAAAGCATCTTCATGGATTTCAGTTTTCTTTCTACGTGGGAGAAAACAGACAAAAGAATATGCAAAGGCAGCAGACTTAGATTAGTGCATTTTATATTTTAGCTGGTGAACTAGACCCGTTGTTACCCCTGCTACTTCCAGTCACATGACCAAATTGTGGTAGGCTTTTGCAGAATAAGAAGTGAGTGGCCTGAAGCTATCTGTCCTCTTCTCTCACCTGATGACACAGTCAGTTTCCTCCCATGAAGGGAGTTGTGTAAATGCATTCTGGAGCAGGGCCTAAGTATCAAAAACCATGGTCAGCGTATTTTGTGCTCCATTCAACCCAGTAATGGTCTTTACATCTGGTTTGAAGATACTACAGGTTGCTAAGATAGAAGTGCATATTCTCACCACTCTTGTAAATTCATCTTAGCACTCATGTTCTGTATATAATTTTTCCTAGAGGGATTGGAATGTCGACCTCTGGGCATTTTTGCTCTACTGCAGCAATTCTCCATTGAACTTAGGTGCTGCTTTCCAGACTGAGTACAGGCAGTCCTCTACTTACAACATTTCAAGCTACAACATTTTGTACTTACATTTATAAATTGACAACTTGTTTCAACTTTCTGACCTCAGTTTTGACTTTACACTTGATCCGACACCACACCATGTCAGTAAACAAGTTTGCTGCATCACCCATCTCCCTGGAGAACATCTGTCCAAACTTCCTTGGACACTTTCTTTAAGAAAGCAGATGAGACTCCAGAAGAACCTGCAGCCAAGACTCCTGAGAAGACTCTAGCCAAGAACCCTTCAAAAAGTCCAGCAAAGTCACCTCAAAGAAGTCCTACCAAATCAATATGATTCCTGTTTACAATATAAATACATTGATGTAGCTATATTACTCATCTATAATTGACTGAGTACAAGATTCCTGGTTATTTATGGTGAAAATAGGGTATTGGGCCTTGGTTCAGGAACCAATTCCTCATTGGGGGGATAACATTGTTTCCTATGGGAAAACTGGTTCCGAGTTACAATGTTTCAACTTAAGACATGGTTTTCAGGAACCAATCGTGTTGTAAGTCTGAGGACTGCCTGTATATTTCTTTAGCAGAGACTTTCAGGTCTATTATACAGCAATGTTGTATCATAATGGTGCTGAGAGCTGCCCATATGTAATGGCGATGCTGGCACCATAATAGGTGTACTTGCTATAGAATAGAGACAGTTTTAACTTATTCTTTTAGTAATAAAAATAAGTGAAGAAAGGGTAGTGAGGTACTGTAGTACAGATTTAATTCCCTTCCAAATCTCCTGTGATGGTCAATCATGATGGCATAATCATGTGAAAAGTTACATAGATCAGGGTAGCAAATAGAGTGAACAGTCTATTTTGTAACTAAAAGTCTTTTCTCCTCACTCATTTCCCCAACTAGATTCTGTGAGGAGGGAAAAAGACCAACACTGGTTTAAAACCTGGGCTAATATGCTTTATCATGCTAATATATGTTATGATGACCTGGATCAACTAAAGATGTGTCAAACTTTCAAACCCTAGTGGTTTGGAGCACACCTGTTGGACACAGCCCTTTTGGGAGCTTACCTGCCTCCTCTGTGCCATCCCATTGGTCTACTGGTTTTCTCTGGCTGGCAATATTTCTGAGCTGCCCCACTTCTGGCTTCCCTAGTGCTGCCCACCTACCGTCTCTAATTTCCCCAGTTTCTTGCAGGCCTTTTCAGTTCTCCTTTCCATTGCTTTATATGTTTGAACACCCATCTCATTGGTCCATATGCCACATTGCGCACTTGTGCTCGCTATTTTCATTTCAAAAGAAGCCAGATAAACATTAAATCAAAACTATCCAATGGGGATCAGAGCCTTGTGCTAAGTCCTGTGTAAACACATAGTGAGAAAAGGTCTCTGCTTTAAAGAGCTGACAGTTAAAATAGACAAGAAAACCAAAGATAAGAAGACTAATGAAGATTCAGAGAGGTAAATGGTTTCCCAGTGACATGTGGGTCAGTGACAGAGCTGGGATTAGAACCTGAGCCCCCTGACCCCAGGCCAATGCTTTAGCTACAGGCCCAGATTTAAATTTAGGATTGTTTTTCAGTTCTCAGTTAAGTATCTTTTTTATTTTAATGGTTTTCTGGCTCTTCCCTTAATTCTGAGGAGAAACCACCCACAGGGGTGTCCCAGTTGCAGTCATGTAATTAAACCAAAATAATTAACAGACAATTATGACTTGCATATTAAATGTGTGGAAATCAGTCATGATTTATCTAAAGGTTCCTGTTTCAGGGAGCTGCAAACCAGAGTTAGTGTGCACCCGAAGAACTCAGTTCTCTTACTTTCTTAGGGCAGAATGGAGGAGTATAAAAATGTCAGTATAAGAATTAAGCTCTATTTTGATAGATTTAAAAAAATTCTCTGAAACCACAAAGCTGTTTTGTCTGTCCCATGGCACAACTGATCTTAAAGCTACTTTTCAACATTAAAATATTTCAGTTGTAGTGTTAACTTCTATACTGAGTTTTCACCAGACACAATTTAAGATATCAAGTTATTAAAACTTTGCCTAACTAGATTTTTAGTAGAAACTGCTTCTGATCCCTCAAACCAATTTTAGGGACACGTTACACTCAGCCAAGGGAATTTAGAGATACAGTTGAAACTACAGGAGTGCTAATTCTTCTATTTAACTTATGAAACCTCTGTAGATTCAGTGCCCTGGACTTTTGCCTAGACCTGAAAATTCAAAGCAGAGTGACGGAAAATATTTTCAGCATTGATGGATTTCTTTCTTACCTACTTACATTAGACAAAGAGACTTGAGCAAAAAGCCAATGAAACAGTCACTCTAAAGACTCAAGATTGTATGAAATACAGGATGTATGCAACTCAGTCACGGATTAAAAAGGAAAGAAAACTTTAGTTTCCTGGAGTCTAGATATTAATTACTAGAAAGTTCTTGTGAGCAAATTGAAGAGCTAGCTCTAATAATTATAAGGTTATAAAACTTGTCCTTAGTTAAAACTTCATCTGAGTGTATTCTGAGGTGGCAACAGCTTAAATTCAGGCTCACAAATCTCCAGAAGTCATATCTTCCTCAAAGTTAGTAAGTTAGATCCAGGCCTCAAGGAGAGCTTTCCTCTAAAACTGAAGAAGGGTGAGCAAGCTGTTCCTGATTTGTTTTCCCAACCTCAAATAGTTTCCTAGCTTTATTCCCCTATTTGTAGGGAAAAAACAGGAAGTGATGGAAGAGAAATCTGGTTTCATTTTTTGGATTCCTCACACTGAACTTTAGGGTAAACGACCTGTTTTTATTGATAAAAATCAGATTGCAAAAGTTAATTTGATAAGAAAGTGATTATCCTCTCTAGTAAGTGGTCTGGAGACCTAAGCTATGGTTTTAAATACAGAAAAGCCTTCAGAAACCCTTAAACACTCTTGAGCTCTACCCGTGCATCCCTGTGGACCAGCCTAGTCAAAAGCAAAAAATTACCTTCTCTTTCAAAAATCTTGGGTGGGAGGCTTTGATGGTACACTGCAGGTAAATACCTTCTGCAGATAAGAAGAATCTCACAATAAGAGCTGATTTGCCCATTTCATCACCTTTGTCAATTCTGTGGGTCACTCATTGTGCTCTCTCTCTCACTTCCTGGGTCTCCATCATTGCAACAAGAGGTTTATCAGGTGGAAAAAGCAGGGAAGCATTAGTACTTCCCCAGTGAGCAGCGTTCTTAAGTCCTCACCTTAGATTCTGGCAGCCACTAGGTTTCCAGCTTTCACACCCCTGTGTCCATGTGCCCTCATAGCTTTTTCCTTTGGCTCCCTCCATAGATCTGCTGTGTCCCATACCCTCCCAACAATGCACAAGTATTTGAAGGCATTAAAGTGCTGTTCACAGGAACAGACGAACATGGCTTGGGGAGCCATAGTTTACCTCAGGCTGCTTTGTCAATAAGCCACCAGTCACACTGCTACAAGTATCAGGAGGTTCAGCTACAGCAGAAGCCAGGAAAGCATTAATTTTCCTCTCACTGTGCTGCCCTGAGCTCTTTCTGCCCTTTGCAATTCTCTCTCCCCATCCAATGTCCTCTAGTGCCACTCTCTTTGTTCTAATCCACCAAACTCCTCAGCTAGGGACAGGCATTACACATAAATCAGTTTAAGTGATCAGAAACTGGTTTAAACCTGTAAAGGAACAAATCTTCAGTGTACATAAACCACTTACCTGATTTGGCTCAAACTGGTTTATGCAATGTCTCTTCCAGGCTCCTTGTTGGTTTTAGATAAACCCGACTCCTCCAGCATCCCAGCATGCTCTCTGGGCTGTGTGAGGCTCTCTGCTTCACAGCAAGGCTGGCCTCTCCACTCTGCTCCCTGGCTGGAGCTCTGGCAGAGACTGCAGGCATAGCAGGGTCTCCCTGGCTTCCCCCTGTCCTATCCCCCACTTCACTGCTTGCTGCTCAAGCAGGAATCCTCCCCTCGCTCCCTCCTATCTCCCACAGCACAGACCCCAGCCACACAGACCCTAGGCATGTGGTGTGCTAGTTAATGCCGAGAGGTGTCTGTGTCTCTCCAAATTCACTGGGATAGGCACACAGAACAGTGTCAACTTAGGGCTTTTTGGAGCTAATCAACAGGGCAGCTGGTAAGCTGTTTAAGAAGAGTTTGAACTAATGGCGAGAGGCTATTGTTTTGCTGATGGGGTGATGAACACTGTTATGAGCCCCTTGCTGGCTTGCTTGCCTGTCAGTTTGCTGGAGACAGGATAAAGAAGCAGGGAAGGAGATTGAAAAGCTCTTTATCATCAACAGATGTATGCACTGCATACACACCCTTGCCTCAGAATGCTAGTCTGGTGGTGTCTGGCAACACTCCTGCCCCTTGAGTAGCCAGCGTGGAAAAGCCTGAGATGGTGCAGGCAGACCTCCCTAATTAAAGCATCCTGGTGGGGCCTGGCCACACCCCCTTCATCTCAACATTGTGCAAGGGAAGGGAGGGCTGCTCTAGCACCCCCCGGCTTCTAGCCTGAGCCACTGCAAACACGTGCTTGCATTTCTTCAGTACAGAGAGAATCTCTGCCCTATTACAAACTGGTTCAGCCTAGCTCAGGTTTTTTGAATGTCTAGCCCTAGCCCTAGGGTTGCAAAGCACCCATCTGTATAAGACTTATAGGGAGCAGGGGAGAAAGTTTAAGGGCCTCCAAAGGCTTCTTATAGTTTAAGAAGCCTCACAAAGTTTAAGGGCCTCACAAAGCTTCTTCCAAAAGCTTGTGAGATCCTTGACAGGCTATATAAGTTTTACCAGCAGTCTGATGTTTTACCAAGCATCAGGATGTGCTAGCAGGTGTGGAGGAGCCTGGCCCCTCTTCTAAAAACTGTATATTGGGTGTGCTAATGAGGCTTGCCTCCTTCAGACCTTCACTGGTCAGGAGCAGGGCCTCTGGCTATACAGTGCTGAGAGCTTAACTAAAGAAATTAAACCACAAAAAAATGTGTTAACTTTGGATCTGTGCCTGGACTTACTTTCCCTTTCAAGAATGTTAGTTTAAATAAATAAATAATTTCTGATACTGGAAGTGGGAGCAATGCTGACTTAGAGTTGCATCTCTCATATAAAGCTCTAAAATTCCATTTCTGAAAAAATCGGAAGAAATGTACTGTATCTGGATGTAGAAAATAGTAGCTTTATCAGCTACTGTAATGAACAAAAGAGCCATAACTTAAGTCAATTATGGGGGTTATGGTGATGCCATTTTACAGTATTCATTAGTCACACACAGCATGTGTACAATACTTGCACTGATCCCTGACTGGAGACATGAAATGCTTCAAGTGTTTATTCAATATTCTTTGTTTTGGGACTGATCTAGCAACGCAAGGGGTGCATCTACACATGCATTTACTGCTCAGTAACTTACTGCACAGTAAGTTACCACACAGTAAGCAGTTTTTAGGTCGGCATCTACATATGCAGCCATTAAAGCACAGTAACACTGTGTGTGGACCGACTTGGGTAGTCCCAAGATAATCCACACACAGAGTGTTACTGCATAGTAAGGTCTACACATGCGTTACTGCACAATAACTAATTGGGCATAAATTTGCTACCTGTATCATGCAGATATCAAATTTATGCCCAAGCTGGTTTAAGTCACCATACTTACTGCACAGTAAGGGTGTGCATGTGTAGACACATGCCCTTACCCCACAGTAATTTTTGGTTACTGCTCAGTAACCTAAATTATTGCACAGTAAATGTGCTGTGTGTTAGTTGCTTCATTTAAGCACTTTTCAATGCATGATGGCAAGAAACTGAGCTGGTCCCATGAGTTCTGGGGATGATTCTCCATATTCTTGAGTGCCATCTGTTGGCATCTTGCCTATTTACATTTTACATGTATGTAGATATGCTTTATAGAGCATTCCTGCTATGAAAGCTTTTCAGCAATTTAGAAGATTGGACCTCATGATTCTGTAGGTCAGCCAATCATCCAAAGTGCTTTTATAAGGACACAGCTAATAGGGGTGTGCAAAGTGGGCCCTATTCAATTTGGATTTGGTTTCAGCCTGAATCAGGGACAGTGATTCAATTCGTTGATTCGGATCACTGTCCCTGATTCAATTTGGCTGAATCCGAATGAAGATTCAACGCTGATTGAGAGAATCAGCAATTTGGACATAGACATAGCTTTAAAAGTTTTTTCTACATACCTCAAGGTACCAGCACAATTCATGATCGCTGCAATGCTGGGGTGGATAGAGTGTCCCACAGGAGTGTTGGGGAGGCCCTCCATATGCTCAAAAGTGAACCCAGAAGTGGACCAGAAGTACTTCCAGTCCACTTACGGGTCTGCCAGGGAGCACTCAAGGGGCCCCCCTGCAGCCCCCTGGCTCAGCAATCAGCTACAGGGGGAACCTGGGTGCCCCCCCGACCCAGGAGGCACAAGTTGCCAAGCCGGGAGGTGTGGGGGGGTGGGGGTGCCCAGCACACTCCCTGGTGGACCTGGAAGTGGACCAGAAGTGCTTCTGATCCACTTCCAGGTCTGCTGCCGCCAAGTGCACTGGGGAGTTCCCTGTGCTTCTGTGGGACACTCCATGTGCCCCAGCATCACAGCATTCATGAGCCCCTGCTACCTAGAGGTATGTAGAAAAAACGTTTAAAGCTGTCCCTATGTCCGAATCTATGAATCTTTCTGAACCTCTCCAAATTGATTAGGACAGTTCTGATTCAATTCGGAGAGATTAAAGGGTCCCCTGATTTGATTCAGATTCGGAGATTCAGCCATCGAATCGGGCTGAATCTCCACTGAATTGAATCAGGGACCAAAGCTTCATACAGTCCTAACAGCTAACATGTTTCCACAAGAAAACCTCATGTATTAGTTTGCACTGTTGGAGCTCTGACATTAAACACTGGTATGGATGCAAAGCAATGTCTGTTTCACTGGAGATGGGTCTGCAAAGAGCTAAATAGTAAGCTGTGGTGCTTCTTTTGATGCTACATTGCTGAAGGGAAGAAGATAGTAAATTGTTATTTTTGTGGGGAGAAATAGATGGTGTGTATGCCTTGCTTTAAAAATGTACCTAATTCTGCATTTTATGGATTTCTAGTATTCAAATGTATTGGTCTAACAATTTTTAAAATAAGATACACATATACACCAGTGATATGCAGCTTCAGTCTTAAATTGGTGAAAGAACAGGTTAGAGACTATTTAGAAAAGCTGGATATGTACACGTCCATGGGGCCAGATGTGATGCACCCAAGGATACTGAGGGAGTTGGCCAATGTGATTGCAGAGGTGCTGGCTATTATCTTTGAAAACTTGTGGCAGTTGGGAAGTCTTGGATGATTGGAAAAGGGCAAATATAGCATCCACTTTTAAGAAAGGGAAGGAGGAGGATCTGTGGAACTACAGACCAGTCAGCCTTACCTCAGTCCCTGGAAAAATCATGAAGCCAGTTATTCAAAGAATCTATTTCTAAGCACCTGGAGGAGAAGTAAGTGATTAGGAAGAGTTAGAATGGATTCGCCAAGGGCAAGTCATGCCTGACCAACCTGTTTGCTTTCTATGACAAAATAACTGGCTCTATGGATATGGGGAGAGCAGTGGATGGGATACACCTTGACTTCAGCAGGGCTTTTGATACTGTCTGTTACAGGCCAGCTGGGCACTGTGAGTATATTAATTTAGTTGCAGACTGATTGAGCACCGCAACTTTATTAGCCACTGGGCTTTTTGGTTTGGAATTGAGGAGGTGATGCTGGGAAGGAAAGCAATGACAAGTTTTACTTATAAAAAAGAATAAATTTTACTTATAGTAATAAAATATATTGTTTGCACATATGACAGTTAGTAAAAACGTTAAGCTAAGAAACAGACAACATAACAGTACAAATTAGAATTGACAGTGATAATAAAACGGACAAAGAAATTAACCAAGAGTTCCCACTTGGTTAGCAACTTATCAATAGTCCCTCAGTTAGAAAATACACGTCAAGTTGATTCAGTGAAGTTAGGTGCCCCCGAGCTGCGCTTTTCAGAGGGAAAACTGGAGGAAGGTCCCTCAGTCAGGATCTGGTCCTCACTCACGCTGGGAGTAAGGAATCCGGGGGAATGGGACAGCAATGACTATTCTGTTCCATCCTTCCCTGAGGGTTATTTAACGTGCGTGTTCTTTGATATCCTGTTTATGCTATTTTTTTTAGTTATATAGCTATTCATAGTGTTACTTTATAGCTGTTATTATAATGATTTCTAACACCTTTTAACTCCATAGGATAAGTTACTATCCAAGCTTGGGTTTATCCAATAAGCAAATTGCACCACATCACTTTGGGGTCTGAGATTAACATGTCTCCACCTAAATTCAACCCACTATGTTAATTATACCTTGTGAGTACGTTTGTTAATTTTTAGTGACTTTCAGCAAAATTTTATAAATCAGCTACGTCTGTGGTTATATTCTTTAGTTCTGCTTTCTAAAGTTCATGCTGTCTAAAGATTAGTATAAAAAAGCTGTATATAAATCTTGCGGGTTGTACTCCAGACAGACATCATATAAGCTCTATTTTAGATATCTTTAAAAAACATTTTCTTTTGTTATAAGTTGTTTGTTAACCCTTCTGGTTCTGGCCATTACAATGGTCTCCCACAACATTATTGCAAGCAAGCTAAGGAAGTACAGGTTGGATGAATGGACAGTAAGGGGGATAGAAAACTGGCTGGAACATTGGGATCAAAGAGTGGTAATCAATGGCCCAATGTTGACAGCCAGTATCAAGCGGAGTGCCCCAGAGCTCAGTCCCGAGGCCAGTTTTGCTCAATATCTTCATCAACAACCTGGAAGATGAGATGGGGTGCTCCCTTGACAAGTTTGCAGATGACACCAAGCTGAGGGGAGTAGTAGATATGCTGGGCTAGGATTCAGAGAGACCTTGACAAACTCGAAGATTGGACCAAAAGAAATCTCATGAGGTTCAATAAGGACAAGTACAAAGCCCTGCACTTAGGATATAAGTCCCATGCACTGGTACTGGCTGGGGACTGACTGGATAAGCAGCAGCTCAGCAGAAAAGTACCTGTGGGTAACAGTGGAGAATAAGCTCAATATGAGCCCACATTGTGTCTTTGTTGTGAAGAAAGCCAACAGCATACTGGGCTGCATTAGTAGGAGTGTTGTCAGTAGGTTGATGGAAGTGATTATTACCCTCTATTCAGCACTGGTAAGCCCACATCTAGTGTACTCTGTCTGGTTTTGGGCACCCCACTACAGAAAGGATGTAGACAAACTGGAGAGAAGCCAGTGGAGGGCAACAAAAATGGTTAGGGGCTGGGGCATATGACTTGTGAGGTGTGGCTGACAGAACTGGCTTTATTAGTCTGGAGAAGAGAAGACTGAGGGGGAATTTAATAGCAGCCTTCAACTACCTGAAGGAGGGTTACAGTGAGAATGGGGCTGAACTGTTCTCAGTGGTGGCAGATGACAGAACAAGGAGCCATCGTCTCAAGTTGCATCAAAGAAAGCTTAGGCTTGATATTAGGAAAAACATTCTCATAAGGAGGGTAGTAAAACCCTGAACAGGATACCCAGAGAGGTTGTTGAATATCTATCCTTGGAGGTTTATAAGACTTGCCTAGACAGAGCCTTGACTGAGATGATCTATTTAGGCTGCTCCTGCTTTGAGCAGGGGGTTGGACTAGATGACTGCCTGAAGTCCCTTCTGACCCTAATTTTCTACGATTTTGTCAGGGAGTATTTGGGAGGGCCCTAGGGGGTAATGTGTGGGCAGGCAGGGACTGAGCGCTGCCACCTACCACCCCGCACCTCTACCACATGCTGCTGCTGCTCCATGTCCAACACTGGGGGTACATTTACTAAAAAAAGGTTGAAAAACCCTGTTCTATGTCATCTTACCTGCTGGACTCCCTAGAGACCTGTGGGGAAGTCCGCAGGCCATGGCCCTGCACACTAGATCGGGTGAGTAGGACAATGTGGGGTGCAATTCCAGCATGCAGGGCCAGGCAGGGGTGGTGTGGGGTCCCAGAGCTTGATCCCAGCTTATGGAACCAGGCACGGGCAGTACAGGGCCCTGGTGCTGGATCCTGGCACGTGGTGACAGTGGGCGGGGGGGCACCCAGGGCCTGATTTCAGTGTGCAGGACAGGGCCCCAGGGACCAATTCTGCTGCATGGAGTCCAATCTAGCCTGCACTATTCTTCTGGCCCACAGGGCCAAAAGGGTGAGTAGCACTGCTGTAGCTCATGCTAGTAATCACAGTGCAAGTCCTCCAGGACTCTGGTTGCTAGCACATGCTAAAGCCTATGCTGGCACATCTATACTGATAGAATTACCCATACTAGCTAGATAAAGTTATGGTTTACTAATATGTGTTGCAGTCACACCTGAATCTCTACTTGCCTACATTTTCCCACTATCCCTTGCACTCCTAATCAATTTTTAGTCAGGGCTTAGTTTATTTTGTTTTTCTTAACCAAACAAGACTGAACCGGAAAAGAAGGATGACAGAGGAAAATGATGCTAACTTGCTTTGTCCCACTAGAGGGTGCTGTTTTGTGCAGTAATCCACAAAACGTACTCTGTAGATGAGAGGAGAAAATTTAAAATTAAGAGACATCACCCAGCCGGCTACTGCTGACTAGCCTCACTTATGCCTAAATGTCTGGCTGTGCCCAGCAGCCTGCTTACACTCCTTTGTCTTTGCTTCTGGTTTTTAAAAAGAAATTGGTCTGACAGCCCTAGAGATGAAACTCTTGTATGCGTCAATGGAAGAAGCAGAGCAGGAGAAGAATGGTTCCCTCACACTGACCGAGTCAGGGGGTTAACCCTTGGCGGGAAGCACTTCGTTCTGTCGTTGAGAAGGAAGTGCTGCCTGTTTCCTCCACTAGGAAGCAGAGTAACACCTGCCAGTTCTTTTCACATTGGTGACTGATCCGGCAAAAGTCATTGTCATCTGAGTAGTATTTGCATCAGTGACTGGAAAGATAAATACTTCCTGGCCCATTACGGGCCCTCATCCTTTGTGCCATCCAAGCCAAACATTTGTTTCTGAATACACTGGTGATCAATAGACTATTTCTGTAGGATTATCTGCACAGTGACCGCAGCTTTTAACTAGTTTGAAGTCTCCCTTAGACCACAGCTTAAGGGCTCTGTACTGCTTCTAAATCTCTGTATTTCTCTTGAGGAAGCCCAGGCCCTACTTGGGAAGACTTCCCTTCAGCCTCTGGACCAGAGGGCTCTGGACCAGAATGAATTTGAGTCACCATAAAATTGTCCTTCAAATTAATGTACTCATTTAACTCTAATGTAACTTAATAGGAAAACAGCATGAAGAAACAATTGGTTCCACTCTGCATAGCTCTCAGTTGTCATTGGGGTGTGGCAAGTGGGCCCTATTCGATTCAGATTCAGCCCAGATTGGGGTCAGTGATCCGATTTGTTGATTTGGATCACTGTCCCTGATTCAACTCAGCCGAGTCCAGATCTGAAGATTCAATGCTGATTCAGAGAGTCAGTGATTCTGGCATAGACACAGCTATAAATGTTTTTTCTACATACCTCGAGGTACCAGCACAGCTCATGAGCGCTGCGATGCTAGGGGGGATGGAGCATCCCACAGAAGCGTGGGGCGGGGTCCTCCAAGTGCTCAGTGACGAACATAGAAGTGGACTGGAAGTACTTCTGGTCCACTTCTGGGTCCACCAGGGACCCTGGGTGCCTCCCCCAATCCAGGGGGTCGCCAAGCTGGGGAGGGTGCAGGGGGGGCCCCAACGCACTCCCCGGCGGACCCAGAAGTGGACCAGAAGTGCTTCTGGTCCACTTCCAGGTCTGCTGCCAAGTGCGTTGGGGAGCCCCCCATGCTCCTGTGGGATGCTCCATGCACGCCAGCATCTCAGCATTCACGAGCTGCCTGGTACCTCAAGGTATGTAGAAAAAACATTTAAAGCTGTTCCTATGTCCGAATCACCAAATCTTTCTGAATCTCTCCAAATTGATTAGGAGGTTTCCAATTCGATTAGGAGAGATTAAAGAGCCACTGAATCGGGCTGAATCTTTGCCAAATCAAATCAGGGACCAAAGCTTCACGCCGCCCTAGTTGTCATCAGGCTGGTCTATGAGCCCCCACTGATGTGTGCCATTTACCAAGATGAGAGGGGTTTTTTTCCTCCTTAATTAGCAAGGGGGAATAATGCCTTGTCTTAGATTTGAGTATTGGCCTGGGGCAGGTAGTGGCTTGGCTCTGGCTTCAGCCCCAGGCTTGGGGCCAAAGTTGGAGCTGAGCCACCACCTGCACAGGGCTGAAATGGCCCCTCCCCTCTTTGTTCCCCCACGCACCAGAAAGGAAGTGGGAGAGGCAGCCAGAAGGGAGTAGGGGGACAGGCGGCAATGGTCAGGCCCCAGGGATTGCAGGAGGCAGGCTGCAGGAGGGAGCAGGGTAAGGGATGTTGAGAATGGGAAGCCAGGAACAGGGGTCAGGGAGTGGGGAGGGTAGTGGGTGGGAGAGGAAGGGAGTGGGAGCACAGGTACAGGCTGGGGGTGGGGTACAGACAGCAAGGTGCAGCACAGGCATGGAGGGGCAGGGGTCTGGCCCCTCACCCCCTGCTGCTTTTCTCGCCACAGCACTGGGGCACAGGGAAAGAATTTAAGACAGTCTTCAACTAATTAGATTCTATACATGAAAAATTATTTTTTAAAAATTGTAATTTTCCATGTTTAGAATCTAATTATTATGGGGTAAGGGGCTATCTTAAATTTAAAGTTTTCATGGATTTTTATCCAGGTAAAGTGTGTGACCCTTAATAGGGACCCCACCAGAAGCTGACTCACAAAGTAGTGAAAGGCTTTCAGAAAGGAAGCAGAGTCTGAATGCAGGTCTTCCTTTCTCAAATTCCAGAGCTGTTCTCTTCTGCTCTGGTTACAATGCCACTATCCTGATTCTTGCCCCAGATCCTATCCCCTGTGCAAAATGCATGCATACTTAAGATCACAGTGGGGGATTTTTCCACACTCCTGCAGACTGCCCTGTACAGGGTAGCTTCTCCTGTACACCTACCCTACTGAAGAAATGGCTGCTGGATTGGATTGTGGCAGATGTCTCAGCCCACTCCATCCCTCATGCACAGTAGAACTCCAGGAGCTGCTGTGGACAGTGTATGATTTGTCTCATGGGAAGAACTCATGTTCTTTAAACGCAGTCCTGGTACAAATACATAACCTGCTATAACAGTCTGACAGTGTCTACCTGTAATTCTCCACCCTTTTAACGGGTGTTGGTATTCTTGAGAAAGGGTTAAGTTTATACAGCTGATTTGCTAAGTCTGAAGGTTCATAAGTTACCAGACCTGTCTATAAAAGAGATGGGAGTGGCTCGCTGGAAGTAGATGATATGGGATGTGGGTGGATTTAAGGGACAGGCAAGCCCAGGGAAAAAATTTAAGCTGTCCTTTGTTCACTTACTGATTTCCTCTTTTATAGAAACCAAAACTCCTCCCTTTACACAAGGAGCAAGCTATGTTTCTAGAGCAAGTTGGGGAAACTGCCCGGTGAGACGCATTATAAGCTGTTGGTCTCCTTTATGTAGTTCATATGAAACACGTGTTCTTTCCATTCTCCAGTAATAAGAGCAAGAACTAATTTTGGAAAGCAATACCTGTGCTGACCTAATGCCTTCTCTCCGATAAGGAAATTGTATAATTAAAATGATGTGATTCATCAAATGTCATATACCAAATAAAATGAACCTGCCTGAGTATATAAGAGCATGAAAACAAGTTCAGCAGTGATATCATGCCAAGTAAATAAATGCACTGGAGTAATATCTTGTAGTTGGCAGCATTGTCAAGTAAGAGTCAAATTTTCACCACCTAAATACTGTACAGCTGAACTACAGCCCAGCTACTAGTTTTATTTCAAGTATGGGTTTATGAAAAACATTATCCTCAGTTTTGTACATTAATAAATATAATCTTGAAACAAATGCAAAAACTAGAGATGCCCTTCCCTCAGCCCAAGATCCAGGCACTATCTCCTGCCATTATCAGAACATTTTCTCAACCTCAGTTGCAATTTGTAAGCTGATTGTGGGCCCAATGATGGAGCTGCTTTCCTCTGCTGTGAACTAAAAATTCCAAATCCAAATCCTGTAGCCCTCCAGATTTTGAAGTTTCAAGTTCTGTGCCTGAATTTTGAAACTTAATCTAATTTCCAGTTCTAGTAAAGGAGTTTCGGATACAAGGTTCATTGTGCAGTTCAGAATAGTAGCGTGAAAATTATCCATGGGCAATATGTTCCCTGTGACCCTGATTCAAGACCTCTTGAAATCAGTGAAAATACTCCTACTGACCTCAAGAGATGTGGGATCAGACCCTTTATGGTTACAACGTAGCAAGAGCTGGGGGGAGACATAGGGGTCAACTGAGCTCTGTGACTAAGGGTGCCTCTGTAGATGTGCTCCAACATGTTTTAATTGATTAATCGAGTCTGCTCCACATTCTAATTAAAACACTCCAGCATCACCTCGCCATCACGTGTATTAAACCCCTGCACATTTCAAAATGGCAGTGGGGGCACTATAACTAAACCTTGTTGAATGAACTTCAGATAGTTTCATAGTTTCTAGGATCGGAAGGGACCTGAACAGATCATCAAGTCTGACCCCCTGCCCTGGGCAGGAACGAGTGCTGGGATCATAATACCCCAGCCAGATACCTATTCAACCTGACCCCCAAGGTAGGGGACAGCACCACCTCCCTTGGGAGCCCATTCCAGAGCCTGGCAGCCCTAACCATAAAGTAATACTTCCTGATATCAAGCCTGAACCTGTTCTCAATCAATTTGTGGCTGCTATTCCTTGTTATCCCAGGTGGTGCCCAAGGAGACAGAGCCTCACCTATTTTCCGCTGGTCCCCCCTGGTGAGTTTATAGACAGCCACCAGATCCCCTCAGTCTTCTCTTGTGGAGGCTGAATAGATTCAGGCCCTTTAGTCTGTCTTCACAGGGCCTATCCTCCTGCCCCCTGACCATGCAAGTGGCCTTCCTCTGGACCCTCTCAATGCTAGCCACATCCCTCTTGAAGCATGGCGCCCAGAACTGGATGCAGTACTCCAACTGCAGCCTGACCAGTACCACGTAGAGGGGAAGGATCACCTCCCTGGACTTGCTTCTGATGCATCTGTAGATGCACAACAAGGTGTGGTTAGCCTTACTGACCGCTTCCTTGCATTGGCGGCTTATGTCTATCCTGGAGTCAACAATGACTCCAAGATCCCTTTCAGCCACTGTGTTGTTGAGAAGGGAGTTCCCCAGCCTATAGGTGTGTTGCTGGTTCCTTCTCTCTAGATGCAGCACCTTGCACTTGTCTGTGTTGAATTCCATTCTATTCTCATCCGCCCATCCCTGTAACCTGTCTAGATCTAGTTGGATTCTGTCCCTCCGCTCCAGTGTGCCCACTTCTCCCCACATCTTTGTGTCATCAGTGAATTTGGACAGCGTGCTTTCCACACCCACCTCCAAGTTGCTGATAAAGATGTTGAATAGCACGGGCCCGAGGACCAAGCCCTGAGGAACTCTACTGCCCACATCCCTCCAGGTCAAAAATGACCTGTCCACCACCACTCTTTGGGTGTGACCATCAAGCCAATTTGCCACCCATCTGACTGTGTAGGCATCAATACCACAGTCACCTGGGGGGGGTTATGAGAATGGGGTGAGAAACAGTGTCAAAGGTCTTCTTGAAGTCCAGGTAGACGACATCTACCTCAATGCCTGCATTGGACTTTGTGATCTGGTAGTAAAAGGAATAAGGTTAGTCAGGCAGGATCTGCCTGCAATGAACCCGTGTTGGTTGCCCCTGAAGATTACCTTCCATACTGGGCCCCTGCAGATGTGTTCCTTGATCATTTTCTCAAAGGTCACCCAAGGACCAAGATGAGACTAACTGGCCTATAGAGATAGAGCATCCTGTGGCCATTTTGAAATGCGCAAGGGTTTAATACATGTGACAATGAGCCATTTAAATTAGAACAGCTGTTCAGGAACTGCTTTAATTAAAACACACCACCTCACCCCCATTGTGACACATGTATAGGCAACCAAATATTTCAACTTGCGTGATTATATTCTGCCTACATTAACTTTTCCACAATTTCAACTGGATACTACATTCTTCATTTCTTCTTAGTTTCCTTTGAGTATTTTGGCATTCCTAAATGTTACTGATATAGCAGTTTGCTTCCAGCGGGTTTTGGGACCTTTTGTAGCATGGACTCTACAAATAAAAGATTCCTGTTGTACAGAAAGCATGTGCAACCATTTATGCACACCAGGCTTATACTAAAACTAGCTCAACATGCTACTTTATCAGCTGATATAACTTGAGTTCTTCTTGAGCTCTTCCAGCTTTGTGCTGTATCGTGCAGTGCCTTCTTGCTCTGTGTCTTAACTTATCTTTGAAATGTAACAGAGAGGAAGAACTATTTCTGAGTCAGCACTAAGTGCCTTTCTAAACTGGGTCTCAGCTCCTTAACCAGACATTATTTTGGGAGGGCCTTGAAATCAAATCCTGTCAAACTTCTTCAGCTACAGGACTTCACCAGTGTGAATGGCCAAAAGTATGCAGCTGAATATGAACCACAGTCCTAAAAACCTGTAACTGTTTTAATTAGAAACAGGTTTAAACAGAAATCCTGGGTTTCAAATGCTGGAAAATTTAAAATATGAACTTGGATTTCTTTAATGCATCTTTTGATTGAGTAGCATTTCCATATGAGATATCTGCATAGCACTAAATCATCCCAATGTAAAAAAACAGTTTAGGCAATTTTTCCTCCCCAGAAACAAAAAAAAAAAAGTTTCAATGAGTGTCACATCTGAAACAACAGTGTCCGGCCTTTTTCAAGTTTTTAGTAAAATGACCTCATTTTCACACATACTTGCCAACTGTATACATGTACTTGCATTCTAGTTGCTGCAAGTTCCTGAAAAAAAGACAGTTTTTGTGGTTGGTTTGCCAAAATGAAAAGATTTTTAATTTGAGAGAATGTGTGTGATGAAAGGAAAAAGGGGTGAATGGTTATATAAAGAGTTTATGTATCATCTCCTATGATTTTATTTTTTTTTAAAAATTGTGACTGCAACACAGCATGCACACAACTTGGAAGAAAGTGCAGGACAGCATGTCTTCCTACTCACCATTTTTGCTCATAAAGGAGGTCTTTCACTTGGAACCAACGCCAGCCCCAACAGACCAAGTATTTAGGTGAAAGCAGTTTTTATTTCTGATATATTCTGAAGGCAAAGGAAGAAGTGTTCAAATTGCATGTCTGGATATTTCAGGCTCCTAGAAGTTATTTCTTACTTATAAAAGCTACCAGTGATATAGACAATTTCATTTTTCAATGAACAAACTTCTTTTGGAGCCTGTTAAATTATACAGAGCCCTAGCTGTCACAACTTCATTTTTAGGGAACATCAGAGGTAAATCCTATTTAAAACTGAATATCTGATCTGTTAAGGATCAGGTATGTTAGCAAAAAAAAGTCATACAGTTAGACCTTTCTGAGGAAGGTTCCCAAAGTAGATAGCTCCATGAGCTTATTGTAGCTTTGAGTTTTAATCTGCAGGAAGTCCACATGCTCATAATACCACTGAAGAAACCTGTTTCCTAGGAGCTCTGTCACAGAATTCATATTTTTGTAGTCCAGCTGTACTACATATTCAACCTGTATCCGTTGGCTAGGAACAGAAGTTACACATAAACCAGTTTAAGTGACCAGAAATCTGATGATCAGAATCTAAGTGATAAACTGGTTTAAACCTGTAACAGAACAGAAGTTCAGTGCACGTACATCTGTTTCAAAATAGCTGAAACTATTTTAAGATAAACCTGGTTGAACTAGCATCTGATTTAACTGATTTAGGTCAAACCAGTTTATGAAACTTCTGTCCCAGACCCCTTCCTGGTTCAAGTTAAACCACAGTCCCTCAGCATCTCAGAACGCTTTGCAGCCCTGGGCTAGGCTGTGCTGTTTACTCCAGAGTGCAGGATTGGCTCCAGCCCTTTGCTCCCTAGCTGGAGCACTGAGGACTGGCTGACAAGTGGGTGGGGGTGGGGACTGCAGCTGGATTTGCCACCAGGAGGCCTGGGGGGAGGCAGCAGCCAGGCAAACCCTGGCTGGGGTCCATGGCCAGGGAGGGGGTTTAAACTGCAACCTGCACCTGGCTGGCAGCATGAGGAGCATGCAGCTGGAGGGAGAGGCGGTGTGGTGCAGTCTGTGCATGAAGCAGCTCTACAGCACCAGGAAGCTGAAGAGGAAGAGCAAGGCACATGCCTTGAGGGTCCTAGGGGCCCCAATGTGCATGGGCAGCACTGTGGATGTGACATTGCTGCAGCTGAGGGTGGGCACCTTGGCGGCCAGACTGGCCAAGCAGAATGACCCTTCATGCCCCCAGCTGCCCAGGCCAGCTTGGAGCTGCAGGGGGCTCATGTGCCTGCCCCTCCAGGATGTGGCCTGGGGAGCCCACCTCTGCATGGCTGCCCAGCCAGCTACCATTCATGCATGCTGTGTCCCCCAGTACCTTTGGGCTGTGCGCCTTACTCTTCCTCTTCAGCTTCGTGATGCTGCAGAGCTGCTTCATACACAGGCTGCCCCATGCCACTATAGGTTCCTCATGCTGCTGGCCAGGTGTAGGGCTTACTCCCGCTCTCTGCTGGGGTGGTTAAAGCATGTCAGAGCAGACTCACTCAAGTCTGCTGGAGTGTGGTAATTGCCATGCTCCAGCAGACTCCAGCGTTATTTGTATCAGTGTCCCAATGTGCTTAAGTTTGAAGCGCCCCATCACCATTTTTCAGTGCAGAGACACTGATACATGTGGCATTCTGGGTGCTTTAATTAGTGCGGCTCTCAGAGCCACGCGAAAGCGTTCCCCTCCCCTATACCCCACTCCCAGCTTCCTGGAACACGTCTATAAACGTCCAAGGATTATGCTATTCACTGGATGGAAAATGATGGGTATACTGTTTCCTCAGCAGAAGAATCTGATTGCTTTATATGTACATATCTCTGCATTTATCTCCATAGCTTGAAAATCAAGAAAAATTTAATCTAGTGACAAAGTGGGAAATTTGGATTTACCCTGAAAGAGTAAAATATGTCTGAAAAATTAGGTGGGTAAGGAAGACCCTAATGTGTGTGCAAACTGTCTTGATATTCAGCACCAGAATGCATGTATTGGTGCCTTGTTGGTTCAGGGCCCCATCTAACTTACAGGCCAGGAACCATTTTGCAGTAACTGACTAGTAGGCCTGTGCAAAGCAGCTAGTATTCGCTTCAGATTCAGATTTGGCCGATTCGGGGGACAGTGATTTGATTCAGTGATTTAAATCACTGTCCCGCATTGATCTGGCCGAATCTCATTCAGAGATCTAGCTGCTGCCAAATCAGCCAAATCTCCGAATCACACAGACCCCATCCCCTGTCCACTCTCCCAGCCCCAGCAATGGCTTTCCCTCCAACCCTAGTTCCTGGCTCTCTGGGGGAAATAAAGCCCCCACTCACCAGGTGCTGCCAGGTGGGGGGTGATCCCCGCTGCCCCATGCCATTTGGGGGGCTCTTCCATGAGCTCCCCGACCCCCACCCGCTGTCCCAGCCCCCCTCAGGGCTGCTCCGCCTGCCCCAGCTCCCGGCCCTTTAAAAAAAAAAACAAAGCCTGCAGTCACCAGCTTCTGCCTGGCTGGAGGGGCAATCCCCAGTGACCCCCACTGTATCGGGGCTCTACACAAGCCCCCCAAAGCCCTGAAGCCACTGCAGGAGCTGGTGAGTCTGGAGGTGGGGGGTTGTTGTTTTTTTCTTAAAGGACCGGACCTGGGTCAGGCAGGTCAGCCATAGTGAGGCTGGGAGAGCGGGACAGGGTCAGGGGGCTCATGGCAGAGCCTCACACACAGTATGGGGCATGAGGAGCAGCCAGAATTGCCCCCCTGGCCTGCAGCACTGCATGAGTGGGGGCTTTTTTTTTTTAAACAACCTATAGCTGGGGCAGGTGGGGCAGCCATGGGGGAGGCTGGGGGAGCAGGTGGGGGTTGTGGGGGCTGGGGGAGCAGGCAGGGGGTGGGGCCTGGCAAGGGTCCTCCCATGGTCCCCTCCCCCCTCCTTCAGCCTCCCCTCCCCTGTCCCCTACTTACCAGCTGCAGCCAGCGGGGACTGCTCAAATCACCGAAGCTCTCCAAATCTTTTCCAAACTGACTCGGACAGCTTTGAATCAATTCAGGCATTTTAATTTGTCTCCTGATTCAATTTGGATTTGGATATTCAGCCACTGAATCAGGCCAAATCTCCTCCGAATCAAATCAGCACCTGAAGCTTCACGCACCCTACTGACTAAAACAGCAAAGGAGTGAAGAAAAGATATGTGTATTTTTGATCGTAATGGTGCCTTTAATGTTTAACAGGCATGTGCACTTGTTTACTTCAGATGCATGATAGTTAGTTCAATTACTCCAAGCATAGATCAAAACTAAGAATAAGCAAGTGAACAAATCCAAATCAAAAGAGCAATTACACTGCTCAGAAACAATACAAGATACCATTAAAATGCAATCAGCAAAACATGCTCTGTATCAAAGAGAATGTAAAATATAATAAAAAATAACTCAAACCATATCAATACTACAGTGCAGAGCTTGGAAAGGACAAAATCCCCACAAGTATGCCAAGGGAGGAGTACAGGCATGATTTGTACTTTGCCTACTATAAAGTGTCTGTGCCCTGCCAGCCAATATAGCAAGGTGAGACTAACCTCACATTCAACTCACGTTCAATCTAGCAGCTTTCTGTACAGGTGAGAAATCCCAATGTCTAGCTAAAAAAGGCTTGAATACTTAAAGAAAATAGTCCCTGCATTTAGTTGAACAGATTCTGCCTTTAACAAAGTGTGTCCTACCTTTTGGAGATTTCATTTCATAGATTTCATTTCATAGACATTAGGGCTGGAAGGGACCTCGGGAGATCATCGAGTCCAGCCCCCTGCCCAAAGGGCAGGAAGTCAGCTGGGGTCATAGGATCCCAGCAAGATAAGCATCCAATTTCCTCTTGAAGGTGTTCAATGCAGGTGCTTGAACCACCTCTGCTGACAGACTGTTCCAGACCTTGGGGGCTCGGACAGTAAAGAAATTCTTCCTTATGTCCAGCCTGAAATGGTCTTGCAGGAGTTTGTGACCGTTCAACCTCGTCATCCCATGGGGCGCTCTGGTGAACAGATGTTCCCCCAGATCCTGGTGGTCACCCCTGATAAACTTGTAGGTGGCCATCAGATCACCCTGAGCCTGCGCTTTTCCAGGCTAAAGAGTCCCATGGCTCTCAGCCTGTCATCGTAAGATCTGTTTTCCTGACCTCTGATCATGCGCGTGGCTCTCCTCTGCACTCTCTCAAGCTTCTCCACATCCTTTTTGAATTGTGGAGCCCAAAACTGGACGCAGTACTCCAGCTGCGGCCTCACCAAGACCGAGTACAAGGGGAGAATGATGTCCCGGGATTTGCTCGAGAAGCATCTATGGATGCACGCCAGCATTTTGGTCGCTTTACTAGCCGCAGCATCGCATTGGAGGCTCATGTTCATCTTGTGGTCAATGATGACCCCCAAGTCTTTTTCTTCTGTAGTGCTAACCAACGTAGCACTGCCAAGCCTATAAGGGTGCTGCAGGTTTTTCCTCCCAAGGTGGAAAATCTTGCATTTTTCGGTGTTAAACACCATGAGGTTCTCATCTGCCCATTTGCTGAGCTTGTCCAGGTAAGCCTGGATCACCCGCCTATCTTCTGGCGTGGATGCTTTGCCCCAAAGTTTGGTGTCATCGGCGAACTTGGCCAGTCCACTCCTGACTTCAATGCCCACATCGTTAATGAAGATGTTGAACAGTGTGGGTCCCAGGACAGAGCCTTGAGGGACCCTACTGGTCACAGGGCACAACGATGAGTGACTGCCATCAATCACAACCCTCTGGGTCCGACCACGAAGCCTATTTCCCAGCCAGCGGATCGTGGTGGAGCAAAATCCTTCCACTGAAAAAATTAATCCAGGCATTAGGGGAGTCAGCAACAACAGGAGTTTCTAGAACATAAGGCCTGCCTGTGGGAGCAGAGACTTAGGCTTTATCGTCCAGAAGGTCCTTTCTGGTGCTGTATTCCTCAGTCATGTAAAGTGAAGTTCCTTCCTGTCTACTGGGTGAAAATGCTCAGAGTCCTTTCAGGGGAATCTATGAATCTTTGCCTTGTAGCTTGTGTTGTTATTTAGCCCACAACAATGTGAGTTAAAAAGCTGTCATTGGAGAGGTTTTGTCATTACCAGGGATCCTGATTTTCCCTGATAAAAATCGCAAATTATCTGATTAAAAAACCCAAATCTGTGATTAAAATGAAATGTATATATACAGATATCAGTTGAACACAATGTTTTCTTGATATATTTACAATTGTAAAGCAATTTGGAAGCCTACCAGTGCCTCAATTGCTATAATAAAATAAATTATAAATACCTATACATTTTGGTATTTGATTTGGGGTTTTTTATCATGGAAAATCAGAGCTCTCCCTGCTCCCTTAGCTCACAGAAGACGAGTCCAGGCCCCTCACTCTCAAGCCACAACCCTACAGCCCTGCTGGTGCCTCTCACTCCCCACCCCCACACAACCCTCCCAGCCCTGCTGGTGCCCCTCACATCCCCTGCAATAGCCCCCTACCTCCCCAGCCCTGCTAGGGGGGGAACCCAGCTTCCAGGGCTGCAGGGTCAGGGACCTAGGTCTGCAGCCCCCTGTAGCAGTACCCAAGCCCCAGGTGCCTCCTGTGGAAAGCAGCAGCTGCTGCAGCGGACTGGGGCACAGCCCGGTCTCTCCACCCCACACTCCACTCCTGCTGCCTGCCCGCTGAAGGCTTGGGTGGGATGGTGCTGGCTCCCTGCCACTGCTGGGCAGGCAGGGGGGAACTGTGCCCCAGATCTGTGCATGGGGCAGGCATGGACTGCCTGCTGTGGTTTCAGGCTCCCCACCCTGCTGCCCTCCCCTGGGGCTTCTGCAGCCCAGTGGGTGCAACCCAGCACTGGAGGACAGAGTGGGGCTACACAGGGAAGTACCCTACTGCTGTGAGGTCTGCACTGCCCTGGCGAGGCGCCCCCTACCCGCACAGCAGCAATAGGGGCAGCAGCACGGGGTTGTGCCCTTCGCTGCTGCTGCGTGGGCAGGGGATGCCTCACCAGGGCAGTATGGAGCTTGCAGTGGCAAGGAGTTTCCCCGCACAGCCCCACTCTACCCTGCAGTACTGGGTCACACCCACTGGGCCACGTAAGCCCCAGGGGAGGGCAGCAGGGCAGGAAGCTCAAGCCTGCAATGGCCTGCCCCTGCCTCATGCACGGATCTGGGGGACACGAGCCCTCCCCCCATCCCCACAGCAGTGCGTACAATGGCAGGGAACTGGCCCCATTCCCCACCTCCCAGGACAAGCCGCCTGCAGCCCCGTCCCACTCCCCACTGGGGCCCTGCAGCTGCACATTCTGATCCCAGGCCCGAAGCCCCACGCACCACCCAGGCTGGGCAGCAGCCCCAGCCCCAACCCTGCCCAACTCCCTCTCTCCCTCCCTCCATAAAGGGGCCTCAATCCCCGCCTAATTTATCTGCGGGAGCTGCTCTCCGGGCTTCCTGGTGTTCATGTATATGTATATGCACTTGATGTCCCCTGCCTGACCACCCTTCTCCCACTCCCCTCAGCCCCTTCAGCCAGCCTGCAGAGAGCTCTTTGCAAAAGTGAAAAATCTATCTGTTAAAATGAAAAACCCATGTTTTCCTCAGGTAAAGGGGAAAATCTGCTGCATTTTTCTCCATTTTTCCACGGGAAATGGAAAACCCAGATCCCTGGTCATACCCGGGACCTTCTGCCATCGTTTGCACCAATGCAGAGCTACAGCAAGTCAGACTGACTTGTCTCTTGGATGCTGAAATGCTGTTGGCTGGTTTTCTTCCCAAAAGTGATAGAATAGGTTACACTTGTTGTGTAAGGGGAAATCATAATGCTGGCCACCACTGTTTCCACATTTTTTTGTTAGTAGACTACACCACAAAGGGAAAATATAAACACATCATTTGTTTTGCTTTGAGGGTGTGTCTGTGCTTTATATTCACAACCTGCTTCACCCCACAATAACTTGCAAGTGCAGTAGCTGCTTTGCAGATGCTCCCATTTTCATTCCAGAATAAGCTTGGTTTTTTTCTGTCTTAGCTTTATCTACAAAGGCACGTTTAGTCTGCACTTCGTGTCCACATAGGAAACTCTTGTAAAATGTCTATTTTGATAAATTTCCCCAGGTAAGCTAACCCTAATGCCCATAATCCTGGGAAGCCTACCAGTGCAAGAGTACCTTCTGTAAGTGATCATTTCTTTAATGAGGGGAAAGGGACTAGAGACATTTGTAATAATCCTGACTTGCAAAATAACAGTGGATCAAGTTGCTATATAAATCTAGATTTTTTTTCTGTACTATATCTCAGACTGTCATTATGAATCTTTATGGAGACCACAAAATTAGGACAACAGAAGCTGGAAAATCGCATTTACATCATAACTTGTGGCAGAGGTGATATTTCTTATTAGACCAACCAGATATTCGCCAAAAAAAAGGTCTTTATTTGCAAGCGTTTGGACATAGAAACTCTTCATCAGGCATAGGAGATTGCAAAGACTGTAAAAGTTCTAGGTAGAAATAAAATTCATATTTAAAGGAGAGCTGAAGGTGTGGTAGTCTCCTATTTGGAACAGTTAATTTACATTCATATTTACATCATTAGTGATTCATAGCAGAAGATTTTTCTTAAGGTGCATATCATTAGTAAATGACTTGCTTCTGCTTGCAGGTAGCTCATAGCATTTACCTATTTGCATAACTACTAACCCACAGCTTCTGTCACTATTGATATAACAGGTATATCCTCTTCTTGTGAGGATGTATGTAGTTATTCATAATATGACAACAGTCGCTAGCAAATTAAACCTGGATTAGCAGAGGTAAGCATCAACTCTCTGGAAGGGGCCTGGATTACTGCCAAGGCTGTTGTTACTTTTAAAAACATTTTGTTCAATTATTTCTGGTTTGGGTGAGGGCCAGGGGTCAGAATTCCATTTTGCTGGGTGATACACAAAGAACAAAAAAAAACAGTCCCTGTCCCAAAGAGCTGACCATCGAGACAAGAGACAACATGTGAATAGCGACAGGCACAAGGACAAGGAGACAATATTGCTTTGCCAGGAGTTTTGTTCCATGCCATTAGCCCACGGGAAAGGGCTGGAAATTGAAGCAGTATTGTGATGTTGCCCATGCACACAATAAAGGAGATTGTATCAAGATGACAAAGTAGACTGAAACTTAACATGGAGATTAAAAGTTTGTGGAAGGGTACCTGCTCTGCTGTTTTGGAGACCTATGTGTCAAAGCAATACTTTCTGGAGTAGAAGGTGGTGTGGTAGCTATGTTATAGCTAGTGACACAGATATCTTTCTTGCAGCATGTGCATTCTGAATCCTGGACACTGATGCACAAGGAGCAGGATTTCCTTTTGAGTGGGATGACTCTGCCACTGCGAAGCTAACCAGTTTCTTGCTTTGGTTTTGCTTTCCTGCCTCTTTAACGAAGGTTGTGTGTTCCATTCCCAGAAATGTTCAAAGCATCTGCCTTCCCAGCTCTTCTAGTAGCTGAGAACATGGCCGATTACTGATGCTCTGTATTCGAAAACCACAGCCAAAATACAGTAGAATGAGAAAGGGAAGGGCTCAGTTGTCTGGGATATTCCTGCCACCAGTGCTGATTTGCTTTCCTGTTGCTGGGAAAAGCTCAAACTCTTTTTTCATGTTCTAAATAAGGAACCAAGTAAAAAGGGCATTTGCCCTGTTATGCACACTGGTTATGCAATGCTGTTTTCAAACAAAACCACTAATAGCTGCAGTCCTTCATGTCCCTCTTAGACTTCTTTCCAATTGTAAGATATTCTTCACAAAGCTATACCCTTCCCAAGCACCACATAGACAAATCTGCATTCTAGAGATTAAAGAGTAATAACCCAACTGGTTTATTTTCTGGCCTGTGGAATCAATCCAACTGGCCTCCCACTTACTGGATTACCAGAAGCTGGGAAGCGTGGCCACTGAAGCATGCATAGACACACAATTTGGGGTTCCAGGACTCCAGTGGACATGACCTTTGGTGGCAGGGCGAGAGTGAAGGCTGTGCAGATACAGCCCTCACTTGCCCTCTTTTGCCTTGCCCTGGATCTGTGCTGCCACCCATTCCCTGTCTGGTGCTGATGCCAGCTCCCTCACCCATTTGGCCACCTGATCCCCTACCAGCGTAGCTACCTGTTAACTCACCCACGCTGCCTACTGCAGGGGGGCTGGACCCGATGATGTTGCAAGGTCCCTTCCAGCCCCTTACAGTCTACAAATCTGTGAACCTGTGCTATCAACTGTTCACCCACCTGCATTGCCGCTCACTGCCCAACCATGCTGCTGCCCACTCCCAGGCCTGTACTCACATCTGTTGCTGGCTCCACAGTCTGGCCCAGGAGGAGTCCTGCAGTCTGTATTCAGCCCAAGGCCCTGGGTAAGTTTGACACCCCTGATTTAGAGGAAATAGTCTGGAAGTGAAGCAAAACAATTCTCAAAGGTCTGGCATTACTGTTGAAGTTTTATATTAACAAGGCTATGATTTCTTTAGCACCACATAATAGGATACACAAATTCATTTTTTTCAGTTTTAATTTTGAGTTTTCCCTTCATAAGACTTTGATTTATTTAATGCAAGGTGTAAAATAAGAGGACATGTTTATACCTGGATGTTTTTTACTTGATTAACTGGCATTAGTAAAGTACTCTTTGATCTGCATGTATGAGGTAGAAAGTAGTATTTTTGTTATGATTCACACACAGGGAATCAAATCCTCCTGCTGCTACATGGCCACTGATCAGATCACTCGCAGCCTCTTTGCACCCTGGAAATGCCTCTTTGATCTCCTCTTCACAGTAGAAAACAGTCTGAAATTGTTTACATTTTTTCTAACTTTATAGGGATTAATTTTATTTTCAAAACTGCAACTTAACACAAGAAATTTCCTCTAAAAGCTCCTGTACCAAGTGCCAGGCTCATGTCAGAACACTTCTTTGCTTGGTTGTATGTTAAGGAAACCTTTCGAAATGTGTGTTCAGTGCAGGTACAGTACCAAATATTTTGTTTCTCTTCAAACAAATTCGATTTCTCTTAGATACACTCTTTCCAAGCTACAGCATGGGTAACAGTGGAACAAAGACGTGGTGATACAAGCTTTAGTACAGGTTGCACAAGCCTGTCTGCGACCTTGGGGATGTGTATTTGGGTTGCTATTATATGCTGCCACCCATACAGCTGCATCTTCACAGTGATTGTTACAAGAGACCTTGCTTTTGTACTTGCTTTTGTAAATTAAGCTAGCCTGGGTGCTGCCTACCTGTGCTGTAATCACAACACCTTAGATTAGTGTGGAGATATCAGAGGAAGCTTTTGAGCTTCTAGCTGTGGGAGCACAAAGCTCAATGCAGTGATTCTGCTTCTCAGCAAGGATAGGCTAACCTGCACTGAGCTTCATGATGCTGTACAAGATCATCACTGACACTGGAGCTAACTAATGTGTGGTATGTCTACCATGTCATGTGATAGCAGTTTTGCAATTCCAGTCCTGCTTGTAGTGTGGGCAAATCTGACAGTTGAGTTCTGTCTACACTGTTTTCTCCTTCCAGAAGTAAAGAAAGATGTTTCCTTTGTGACACATTTAATAGTTTGAATTTAGTTTCCTTCATTGTTTCAAAGTTTAATAGCTGTTGATTCAAATATATACAACTACATGCTGTTCATACATACTCTGTTCCTTCTGTGGTTGAAGTCATTGTAAGTTTTCCCACTGGCCTCCAGAAAGTCAGAACACTCACAGTGCTTCTTTCCTCTGTATTGTTTAACTATCTTTATATTGTAGGACCTTCCCAGATGGCAGGGGAAATGAGATCTAGGTGGAGCTTTTTATAGCCATACTGCAGTTTGTCTCCCTTTCCAACCTCAACTAGTTGTACCTTATATAGGGCACTTCCATCTTTTGCCTTCCATATGTTTTACCCCCTCATCACGCTTCCCATCTTGCTTTTGTAAAGAATTAGGTAAAATGTTAGCTGGGTGTCATTTGAGGTTCTTCACACAGTTCTTCACATTCCTCACTAACCACTGCCTTTACTGCCCCAATTCTTGCTGATTTGTGTTCTTGGCGGGAGTGGTTCTGGGGTTTAGTGAAGAATTTATTATAGATTAAGGTGAGACTCCCCCCATACATTCCTTGTAGGTGTGGATCTGAGCATCTGAGCCTAGGCCTTACAGTGTCAGCCTGTAGATGCTTCAGACATGCAATGTCATGGGAAGAGTACTCTGGTGGGAAAAGGTTCACCGGTTCCTGCCTATTTTATGGCTGATGTGGGTTTGGTTTCGAGGACTAGGGACAGAAATTACACGTTAATTGGTGTAAGTGGTAAGAAACTGGTTCAAATCTGTAACACAGCAGAAGTTCAGGGCATATAAACCACTTTCAAAATGACTGAAACCAATTTAAGACAAACCTGCAAGGATGTAGAATCAAACTTAACTGATTTAGTTCAAATAGTTTATTGAACTTCTGCTCCAGATCCCCTCCAGGTTCAAGTTAACTCACTGTCCTTCAGCATCCCAGGATGCAAACCTCTACTCACAGAGTGGGCAGGCTAGCCTTGGCCCAAGCTGTCTGCTCCAGACAATCAGGGAGGTGTGCTCTAGTGCCCCCGCCCCCCGCCAGTTTTTTGGCTTGGGCCACTGCTCACAACTGGCTGCATTTCCAGAATCAAAAGTGAATGTCTGTTCATTTGCTTATGGATTCATTCTGTGCAGCTTAGACTAACCTGCAAAGGTTGAATTGATTCAGCCTTGGGCTTTTTGACTGTCTGTACTTAGCAAAGGAAGACAGGGAAGCCGCTGCCAAGGAGGTTATCAGGGGGAGGGTGGGTCCCCTTCCCTTTTGGCTTGTTGAAGCTTGAAAGGCCTAGGGTGATTGTCACTCAGCAGTTTGAATTGATTTGTTTATGAATTTTGTGTTAAGAAATAAAGCAAGCCTTAGTGAAAGAACTGGGAGGTGATTAGCAACTGTGACTTTTCTTTTCCTTCCTGGCTAGAGGATCTAAATACACTTACAGCTCCTCCACAGAGTTTCTTTGTCAATTAATATATTGGATGTGGAAGAAAAGGGTGTTCCCTTGGGATTTTTCTCTCTTGGTTTGCAAATACAAATGCATTTTATTTACAAACAGCTCAAACATCCGTCCTTGAGAAACAGTAAACTTGGTACTTTGCAGTACCATTTTTGCAGTCCCTTCATAAAGTAGAAAAATTCTTCCTGTGTCTCTAATTAAATCTGCATCCAGATGATACTGGTTTCTTGTGCAGTCAAGTTATATTGCCCCAGAATCATACCTCTGTCTTGCTCACTGTGAAGGGGAAACCCTGCAGGGTAACTAAAAGGTTTAGGATGGCATGTAAGCAAGGGGTTTGTAAAGGACTCTAGCCACAGATTCATTTTCAGCTAGTTCCTTTTGTAATAAAATGTTTCTCTGGATTTCAGCATAGCATCACTCTTGACCCCTGCCCCTTGCAGCAAGGGTCATCAGACAGGAACTGTGCCTATTTATCAGCACAAAGAGCATCAAGACAGTGACCTGTGCAGTAGGTTGCCTGAAAACAATGATGGGAAAGGAAAAGCAGGGAAGCAACTCACTTTGAGTAAGAGATGATGTTCTGTAGGATTCTTTGTAGCTTGATAGTAGCTATTATGAGAATGCCTTAATTTCTGTGTGTGCTATAAGACTCTCTAGAGCAGGGGCGGGCAATTATTTCGGGCAGAGGGCTGCTCACAGAGTTTTGGCAAGCCACTGAGGGGCACATGACAGACAGCCAGGGGCAGATAAATATTAATTGCCTAAGTTTTTTAGGGGTCCTGCGGGCCAGATAGAATGGCCTGGTGCATCAGGGAGCCATGCCGAGCCAGCAATTGGCCAAGCTCCTGCCCCTGCTGCTGCAGCAGTGAGGCGTGGGGGCCCTGACAGGGGCTGTTCCACCCCGGTCAGGCAGACTGGGGCTCGGGTTCGTGTGGGTGGGACAGGGGATGGAGGTGGGAATTAAACCTCCCTTTGTCTCCATTTGCTTCATGCTGCTGCTGGGGATGGCCACACCCCCTCCCATTGGAGTGGCAAGGGCAGGGGTGGGAAATGCCTGGCAAGGGCTGCTTCCCCCTTTGGTACATCCCAGCTGGGGTCCCTGCAGGCCAGGGTTGGGGTTTAAACCTCTCCCCAATCATAGGCAATCTGCCAGGGCCTGGCCATACCCCATCTCCACCAGCACAGTTTCCCTGTAGCCAAGGGCTCACTCTAGCACTCCTCAGCTTCTAGCCTGAGCCACTGCAGGCATGTGCCTGCACTTCTGGAGTCAGAAGTGAATGCCTATTCACTTGCAGATGGGTTCAATTTACTCAGATTAGACTAATTTGCAAAGATTGAATCAATTCAGGCTATTTTAATGTCTGTACTTGGCCTTGGAGTTAAAGTTTTATGCTTGTAGTATTGGTAATCAGGCAAACTTTGTTATATTTTTCTTAAGATTTTACTTTTTTAGAAGTTGATACTTGATGTGTACTTATCCACTGTGCTGTTTATGCAATGTAATCTAGCATATCACCTCTGCTGTCTTGCTCTTTTCTAAGTTATCTTTGGGAGCACAGGTCTATGAACCCACTTTAAGGAATATGCATGGCCAGTCCTCACTGAAGCCAGGAAACATAAAATCAAGGGAGGAAACCTGCAATGCGATGCTGCGGCTAGTAAAATGACCAAAATGCTGGCGTGCTTCCATAGATGCTTCTCGAGCAAATCCCGGGACGTCATTCTCCCCTTGTACTCGGCCTTGGTGAGGCCGCAGCTGGAGTACTGCGTCCAGTTTTGGGCTCCACAATTCAAAAAGGATGTGGAGAAGCTTGGGAGAGTCCAGAGGAGAGCCACGCGCATGATCAGAGGTCAGGAAAACAGATCTTACGATGACGGGCTGAGAGCCATGGGACTCTTTAGCCTGGAAAAGCGCAGGCTCAGGGTGATCTGATGGCCACCTATAAGTTTATCAGGGGTGACCACCAGGATCTGGGGGAACGTCTGTTCACCAGAGCGCCCCAAGGGATGACGAGGTCGAACGGTCAACCGTTTCAGGCTGGACATAAGGAAGAATTTCTTTACTGTCCGAGCCCCCAAGGTCTGGAACAGTCTGCCAGCGGAGGTGGTTCAAGCACCTGCATTGAACACCTTCAAGAGTAAAATGGATGCTTATCTTGCTGGGATCCTATGACCCCAGCTGACTTCCTGCCCTTTGGGCAGGGGGCTGGACTCGATGATCTCCCGAGGTCCCTTCCAGCCCTAATGTCTATGAAATCTATGAAATCTATGAAAAAAGGCATAGACGTGGTACAATGGTTCTGAAATAGTTCTATTATCTGACCTGCAAGAAGCTTCATGAGTTGGGCAACTAACCCACTGGCTATAGCCCACCCCCTGGATGCTAGTGGGAAATATGTTCCAGTCCCACCAGCTCATTTGACAGCCCTGGTTTTGAAGGTTTGGCATTCAAGAGAGGTATTCAGTTAGGAAATATTAACAAGGTCATTTTGTGGTACTAGAGACCAGCATTTTGGGCTGTAGCATTTTCTGTTCAGATTGGTAAGGGTATCTGTAGTGCACACTGCATTGTTTCCCAGAGGTGAACAATGTTCAGATGGAATACACAGGAATCTACAAAAAGCTATAGGAAGGATTCAGTTTTGCTGAAGACTGAAGGGGAAATCTGGGAGCTTTGTGATCAGGGAGAGGTAAACTACTTTGCATTCCTATGCACACCAAAATATGGGACTGAGCAGAAGTCACATGTTTACTCTTCGACATTTGCAAACCAGATCTTGGCCTCTGTTCCGTTTACACTACTCTGCCAGCACAGATGTACAAGTCTGTATGTCCAAGAGTACCCAGAGGACATAACAGCTGGCATTTTTGATGCTAGGCTATTCCACTTGAAAAAGGGAGAAGCAGAAAGGAGATGTGGCAAGAGCACAATGAATTTTAGCTACCCCAGATGATTATTACTAAGAGCCACAATCAAGCTGTGATAGTTAAAGTAACCATCAGGTGTTCTCAGTTCTACTGGGGCTGTGTCAGATTGGCTGGAGGATTAGGATGTTTTATTGGCTACTTGATGCCATCCCAGTAGCATCACTGATGTACGCAGTGGAAACTGGGCTGAGCAGAAGACACAGGCCTGTCAAATTCGCCCCTTAGTTAAATCAGTCATGTCACACTGGATTTCTATTTCCTAGACTTCAGAAGTTGGAGGTAAACTGAATATCCTAAGCAGTACTAATTTTTTTCTTAACTTACCTTGACCTTACTTCAGGATCCACATTCTTCCTTCAGACTTGCTTCTGCTATGACACTTGTTGATAGTGACATATAGGATGAGCTGTAGTCCATACACAAACATGCCATTTGCATTACCATTACCTCATCCTCTCAACCATCCACCCACACCTCTGTTTGTTTCTTCCACTTGTTCCATTTTGTGATTGACCAAGTCAGGAAGCTCTTCAAGGCAGGAACTCTTGTACTAGCTGATGCAGCACTGAGGCCAGTAGTGGAACATCAGGGCACTGCTGTACTAGAAATAATGAACAGTAAGATTGAAATAAGAAACCTTTTGGAACCACACATCTGAAGCCTCAAGCCCTCTAAATCAGCAGTTCCCAATCTGTGGTACAGGTACCACCAGTGGTATGCCTTAACAAATTTATTATAATCACTTTGGAAGACAACAATTTGCTGGTGGTACATAAGGTTGAACTGAAAATTTTTCTGATGGTAGTTAAGGTTGTATCATGTTAAATCGGTGGTGCACAATCTGTCCGAGTTTGGGAACCACTGCTCTAAATCAAAAGCATTCAGTTAACTTTCCTCTTTCATGACTTCACTTTCCTGCACTTCCAGGATCTGCGTGGAAACACCAGATCTATAATCAAATGACAGTAGCTATTCATGGCATTCCTAATTTGAAAGAAAACAGGAAGTTGGAGAAATCTGAGGAAAGAGCTTGTGTTCTTAAGGCCTCGCTCTGACTGTCACACTACCAAAACTAAGGATCCTATATACTTGATCTTAGTCAAAAGGCTGAGAAGTGATGCACTTCTATTCCAAACCTTTGAAGACTTGCTTCTCAATAATTGTACAAGCTGTGGAAGTTATGTGGGCCAGCACTGGAGGGAGAAAATAAACCTTAAATATGTAGAAGATGGACTGAGAGGCAACTCCCTGCATTGGAAAAATTAGAGTAAAGAGTATAGATTTCTGTTTTGTATCACCCTGTTGAAATGCGAGTCAGAGGAGGGGAGCATTTGGAGTTGTAGATGTCCACAGCATGACCAGGATTTTCCTTTCTCTCAGCTCATTGTGATTTAAAGAGTTGGTGATGTCAGAGCTCTGGCAATTCAGACAGAATTGTTGATCTGACCTCACTGTAAGAACCAGGAGGTTTAGCTTCTCCTTACAAGACACTGCCCAGCCTTTCTTACGCGCAGGATTACTCATGTTTCATTTGGGCTAATTTTGCTGCCTTCCTCTCTCCCCATTTGCTGCAATGAATTAATATCACCATGCATGGCTCTATCCATTCTGTAAATAGCTGTTGATATGACTACAGCTATTTATATCTGCTTAGTGCCTCTGTCAGATAGGCAGATGTACCCACAAGGAACTTTCCAACTTCTCATAGTTCCTGCAACAGCTTAAGTCAAAAAGGTTTGAAAGGCACAGACTTGCTGTGTACCAAAATGTTTGCCACTTCAGCACTTTCATCAAATGCTGAAGGAAATACATATTTTGGTAGAGCTGTAGATCCTACAATAGTGAGGGTGGAATAGGAACAGAAAAGAACAGCACTCGCTGGTACGGGTACACACGGCAGGCAATCTGGCTCTGTAGCACGATTCTATTGTGCTGCTGGAATTCTTTTCCATAGCCCAATTTACTTGTTAATTATACGATGTCTGTAAATTGAGCTAAACATAAGTTCTAGCCACTGCTGTTGTCATTATTACCACCACCAGTTCTGCAAGATGCTGGGAGCCTCCTGACTGAATTTGGTGGGACTTTCAGGCTCCCATAGGTTCAGTGCCTTCATGCTTAGTTGCTACTTCTTAGAGCAAAGCTGGGCAAAGTTATAGATTTCATAGATTTCATAGACATTAGGGCTGGAAGGGACCTCGGGAGATCGAGTCCAGCCCCCTGCCCAAAGGGCAGGAAGTCAGCTGGGGTCATAGGATCTCAGCAAGATAAGCATCCAATTTACTCTTGAAGGTGTTCAATGTAGGTGCTTGAACCACCTCCGCTGGCAGACTGTTCCAGACCTTGGGGGCTCGGACAGTAAAGAAATTCTTCCTTATGTCCAGCCTGAAATGGTCTTGCAGGAGTTTGTGACCGTTCAACCTCGTCATCCCTTGGGGCGCTCTGGTGAACAGACGTTCCCCCAGATCCTGGTGGTCACCCCTGATAAACTTGTAGGTGGCCATCAGATCACCCTGAGCCTGCGCTTTTCCAGGCTAAAGAGTCCCATGGCTCTCAGCCTGTCATCATAAGATCTGTTTTCCTGACCTCTGATCATGCGCGTGGCTCTCCTCTGCACTCTCTCAAGCTTCTCCACATCCTTTTTGAATTGTGGAGCCCAAAACTGGACGCAGTACTCCAGCTGCGGCCTCACCAAGACCAAGTACAAGGGGAGAATGACGTCCCGGGATTTGCTCGAGAAGCATCTATGGATGCAAGCCAGCATTTTGGTCACTTTACTAGCCGCAGCATCGCATTGCAGGCTCATGTTCATCTTGTGGTCAATGATGACCCCCAAGTCTCTTTCTTCTGTAGTGCTAACCAACGTAGCACTGCCGAGCCTATAAGGGTGCTGCAGGTTTTTCCTCCCAAGGTGGAGAACCTTGCATTTTTCGGTGTTAAACACCATGAGGTTCTCGTCTGCCCATTTGCTGAGCTTGTCCAGGTCAGCCTGGATCACCCGCCTGTCCTCTGGCATGGATGCTTTGCCCCAAAGTTTGGTGTCATCGGTGAACTTGGCCAGTCCACTCCTGACTCCAATGTCCGCATCATTAATGAAGATGTTGAACAGTATGGGTCCCAGGACAGAGCCTTGAGGGACCCTACTGGTCACAGGGCACCACGATGAGTGACTGCCATCAATCACAACCCTCTGGGTCTGACCACGGAGCCAATTTCCCAGCCAGCAGATCGTGGTGGAGCCAAGGCCACAACTGGCCAGTCTGGCTAAGAGGTGATCATGGGATACCAGATCAAAAGCTTTTTTGAAGTCAAGATATATGACATCAACCTCTTCTCCCTTGTCCAGGTGATAGGTCACCTGGTCATAGAAGGAAATGAGATTGGTCAAACAAGACCTACCCGCAATAAACCCATGCTGGCTATCCCTTAGTATGTTAGCCTGGGCCAGTCCCTCAAGGGTGGCCTCCTTAATAAACTTTTCAAGGATCTTCCCCAGGATAGAAGTCAGGCTTATGGGCCTGTAGTTAGCCGGATCCACTCTCCTCCCTTTCTTGAAGATCGGCACCACATTGGCCTTCCAGTCTTCGGGCACTACACCAGAGCGCCAGGAGTTTTCAAAGATCCGTGCCAGGGGCTGGGCTATGACACTCGCCAGCTCCTTGAGTACCCTGGGGTGCAGATTGTCAGGGCCGGCTTAGAGGGATAGCTCTTGATTCCCCTGCAACTCCAGGTCATCTCTATTTTGAGTCTCTCCACCATTAAGCGGCTTATTCTGTGAACTTTCCCTTTATGCTGTCCCAGGACAGCTCTAGTGGGGGATCAGTCACTTACTTACACGAACTCATTCACAGAGCCAGTCTCTGCCCTGCAAAGTTTTCAGTCTAAAGGGGGAAACTCTAAGAACTACTGAAGTAAGCAGCAACTTCTTAAAGTAAATGAGAGTAATGAAGAGAACATCCCAGTTTGTATTAATAATGACCAAAAGGACCAGAAGGTTCCACATTGTGCTCAGACGTCATAATTATTTCATGTAGCAGAAATTAAAACTGACTCAGACACTCTAGTGTAGTTTGAACAATTATTGAATCAAAGGCTGTAGTTCTTAAAGCAGCAAACAGCGGGTGTATTTCGTAAGTGTTACCTAGTATTTAGTGATCCCTTACCAATGCTAAAGCTGTTCAAAGAATGTAGGACATACCTATCAGATGGCTATAGTCACTTGGATTCTCTTGTATGGAAAAGTAAGATGTATTTTACAATAGCCCACAATGTATGCCACAGTGGGGTCATTTAAGGATCTAAGAATCTTTCTAGTAAAAATTAGACCCTTTAATGCAACTTGCTTTGGGTAAATTTAGGCTTTATGAAAGTGACGTGCTCTTGGAACTGATTAGAATCCAGTATAAATCAAGGCAGGGAGGTGTAAATTTCCCACCCAGGGCTTAAGAAATGCACTGGCAGTCTCCCTGCTATCTTACAACAATGCCTGTCTCTCCCAGGAGGAAAATATTAATCATACTGGCCTGCAGCTTAACTTGAAATCACCAAATTTACTTCGAGATGTGACCAAAGTTAAGGCTAACACATTGGGCCACTGTGCCACCTACCTTCTACCTCCTGCAGTTTTTTCTTCTTTCTTACTTTTTGTTTTTAAATAAAGTTATGAATCCCTCATTAAGATTGTCATTGTAATTAGTTAGGAACAAACAGCACTATTAAAAAAACAGATGTATTTTCCCTTGTAGTTCCCTTCAGTGTTGCCAACTCACAAGATTTTATTGTGAGTGTTTTGCTATTTGGTGGTTTTATAAAGCTGTAATTCCTGGAATTGTATATGAGAAGATTTAATCTAAAAAGTAAGTTCCTAACACTTATGGTTGTATGCCCTGAATGTCCCAAAGGCTCAAAATCCAATGTAATGCTTGTGGTTTTTTAAGCTATCCTTGTGGGGAAATGGAGGAGATTTTTAGATGCTTGGAATTATCCCTAGATGCTCCATTGCTAACAGGGTAGCTGTTCTTTGGCAGCAAATCTTTAAAAACTGATTTGAGCCAGGAAATTGTGGAACAAGAAATCATCCACAGACTACATTGTGTTAAGTATGGTTTAAATGGGGACTATGGATTATTATCCCATTACCTGGATTAGCTTTTGTGACCCCTTTATTCCTATGGGTCCTTTGTGTCCCAGCACTGCCCTATTCTCCCTACCCTATTATCCTTCTTGGCCTCCCTTTTTGCCTTTGTAGATCCATGACATCTAGCCTGTGGTTCCCCCACAGGTTGGGACGTTTGGCAGCATGGGAGCAGTAGCAATTAACACTACTACCTTTCTCCCACTGTCAAATTTCCAAGCCCCGCACAGCCCGATTGGGCAAGGCTGAGCCCTTGCTATGCAGCCAGATTGAGCCCAGGCTGTTATGACACAGTTGGATCAAGCCCCAGCCACACCTGCCCTGCATGCTGGATTGAGCCCCAGTTACACCCACTGCATGTGCTAGATTGGGCCCACTCATTGGATTTGGCCCATAGATGGACCTGGCACTGCCCATCTGGCCTGCAGAGTAAGAAGTCTGGACACCACCGAGTTAGTTTATAAAGTGCAAATCTACCCTGCCTTAAAAATGCCTTTGCCACAATCCTGTGTAACCAATTACTTTCTTAAATGTATGTGTGAATTAGATGATCTTGTTATTCACTTCTACCAGAAGCCTTAAAATCCTTAAATGCACCAAACTAGAAGCATTAAATGCACTTCTACCAGAAGCACATATCAGGTTCTGACATATGGGCTAGGGACAGAAGTTACACATAAATTGGTTTAAGTGATCAAAAACTGGTTTAAACCTGTAAGAGAATAGAAGTTCAGTGCACATAAACTAGTTTCAAAATGGCTAAAACTGGTTTAAGATAGACTTGGTTGAATGTAGTATTAGACTTAACCGATTTGGGTCAAACCAGTTTATGAAACTTCTGTCCCAGGCCCCTTCCTCGTTCAAGTTAAATCACAGTCCCCAGGCATCCCAACATTTTGCAGCCCTGTGCTGGGCTGTGCTGTCTACTCCAGAGAGCAGGGCTAGCCTCACCCTTCTGCTCCCTAACTGGAGTAGTAAAGGCTGGCTCATTGGCCTCACTGGCTGGCTCACTGCCCCCCTCCCCCTATCCCCAGGCAAACCCCTGCTGGGGATGAGGGTTAAATTTCCCTTCTCCTGAGTACGGAGCTGACCTACCCTGCTTGCTTGATGCTCGCTGTCACTGTGGACTACAAATCCCAGAGCCACCTGGAAGCAGGAAGAAGGAGTGATGAGCAACCCTGCAGAGTCCTTCTGTTGTGATTCTGGACTGCAAATCCCAGAGACCTTGGGGGTAGCAGGAACAAGAAGCAGACACGCTGGCTATGTGCCAGAGAGCCGTGTTCTGGCTTCATCCACTGCAGGTATCCTGAATCAAATGTTCATTTGCTTATAGGGTCAATATTTGCAGCTTAAAATGACCTGCAAAGACTGAGTCAGTTCAGTCTGAGGCTTTTTGATTGTCTGTATTTAACCATGAGGAGTTAGAGGGGAAACACTTGTGTTTTACTGGAAGAGGAATTGTGTCAATTTGACCCAGCTCATCCAGCATCTGAATAGAACATACACTTCAGTGGGGCTTTTTGGCCATTTATCTAATAGTTGAATGAATCCCCAAATATTGGTTCAAACAAAACAGTTCCAATTTTACCAGAGGAAATGCTGACATTAACATCTTACAGGGGTGGAGGTTGTAGCCATGTTTGTCTAAGGACACAGGCAGACCAGGTTCTTTGGGTGAATCTGATATCTTTTATTAGACCAACGTAAATAGTTGGAAAACAATTTTTAAGCAAGCTTTCCTCCAGATAATGAGAACAGCTATGCGCACCAAAACGGCCCCACAGTATGCCAACCTTTTTATGAGCCACCTGGAAGAAGACTTCCTCAAGAATTGCACCATCAAACCCTTGCTGTACTCAAGATATATTGATGACATCTTCATCATTTGGACTGAAAACCTGCAATCTCTGATTGAGTTCCATCAGAAATTCATCACCATCTCCCCATCTGACTTTCTCTAGAATACTCCAGCACCAACATCTCCTTTTTAGACAGGATGATGAGTATCCAGAATGATAAAATATAAATCATGTTATACAAGAAACCTACAGACCAACATACATATCTGCACAGAACTAGCAATCACCCTAAACACACCAAAAAGCTGAGATATACAGCCAAGCCCTCAGATACCACCAAATTTGCAATGAAGAGAAAACCCGGGATTGCTGCCCCACCAATCTTAAAAAGGCTTTCACCCAACAAGGACACTCCTCCAGAGAGATAGATCGCACGTTTGAAAGATCCACCCGGATATTACGTGAAGAACCCCCGCAAATCGGACACCGCTGGTTATGACATATCACCCCTCGAACCCGTACGGAAAATCCTCAAACAATTGCAACCCATACTAGAAAGAGACCCTATTCTTAAAGAGACCTTCCCAGAGCCACCCATCCTAGCCTTCAAACAAGCACCGAACCTCGCTTACCTTATCACCAGAAGCAAACTTCCTCAGGCCCAGAACATGCCAAATGGATCCAGACCATGCCATGACAAGAAATGCAAAACCTGCCAACACATCTCCACCACCCCCACCATTACTACACCCCACAACAAAGCCATCAGCATTCCCGGATCTTACAGCTGCACCTCCAGAAATATAATATATCTCATCCAATGCACCAAATGCCCTGATGGAAAATACGTAGGCGAGACCAAACACCAGCTGCACACCAGAATGAATGCACACTGGAAAGCTATCAAAGACAGGAATACCCAGTTACCTGTGGGGGCACCTCTCTCACAAGACAACTACTCTCTCTCCAATCCCTCAGTCTGATCCTCAAAGGAAACTTACAAAACGCTTCCCAGAGACGAGCTTATGAACTCCACTTCATCAACCTCCTGGATACTAAAAATCATGGACTAAATATAGACATTGGATTTATGACGCATTATAACCTGCCTGACATCTGACTCCCCAGGTACCTCTCCACTATTCATCCCCCTTCTTTCCCCTCCACCCAGCCTGTCTCTCACCCACTGACTTCTCAATCTACATCTTCACTGACTGCCTGTCTTACATGCATACCATCCTAACTTCTGGCTTCTGTACTTTTCATTCCATCCAGGAAGAGCACACACCAACTGCAGAAACTTCCTCAGCCTGAAGAAGGGTTTTGAACTCAAAAGCTTGCTTAAAAATTGTTTTCCAACTATTTAAGTTAGTCTAATAAAAGATATCAGATTCACCCAAAGAACCTTGCCAGCCTACATTAACATCTGAATTTTGAATCAACTGAAATGTCATTGTGCAAAATAAAAGGAAATTTTATTTCAACACATGAATATCACAATCACTTACAGCACTAGCATTGCACAAACACAGGAAAACCCAATCACTATGCATACTTTTCTCTGTACCAAGCACAGTTCTTGATGCTTCAGAGGTGGTCTACATCCTGCAAAACGCAAAAACCAAAAATGGGGAGATTCAATCCCCTTTAGGTTAGTTCATGTTGTAAAATCACTTTTGACTTTGTTGCTGGCTTTTCTCTGGCCCTTGCCATGCTGGAACTCATCCATAGATTCCCCTCCTAGCTCCTCGCAGCAGCTGCTTCTTCAACAGTCCTTTCTTCTCAAAGTGACAGGTGCTCCAAGGTGCACGCTGCCACACATCTTCCCTCCTTGGCCTCCACCAAGGGTTTTTCTGACAGGGTATGCTCCCCCTAGCCTTCTCCCATCAAAGGGTGACCCACAAGGCAGTAGGAGCTAGTGTTTTCAGGAGCCTATACTTGCCTTTACCTGAGGTGGCAACATGTGGCATTTTGTAGAAACTACCCTACCACAAGTAGCTCCAGCACATTAACCAGTCGCAGGAGGGTTTAGTTTTCAGGTCTTATGCAGGACCAATCTCTAGGCTCTCCTGCCCTGGTCAGCTTCACCCCTCATGGACACAGTCTCTCACTTCTGGGCTTTCTGGCCCCTCCTCGGGCTTGTTGAGATCTCAGGCTCTCAGCTCTGACATTCTCAGCAGTGGTTTCTCTCAACATTTTTGCCTTTCTAGGACCCTGCCTCTGGATTGCCAGACCCCTTGGTCTTTCAGAGCTCCTCCAAACCCCTTTGGGCTCTGGGCTCCTGGACCTCTTTGGTCTCCAGCTGTGTCCCCCGGACTGTGACCCCTCTCTGGGTCCTGGCCCTGCCCCTGAGCCAGTGAGACCTTGGCACCTGGCCCTGCTAACACTTGCCTCTCCTGGGCTGCAGACCCCTGGGCTCTCTTGTCTCACTGATACTCAGTCCCTCTTGGGCTGTCAGATCTCAGGTCTCCCCTCTCCTTCTCACACTTGGCTCCTCTCTGCTTTAACCATATCCTTCCTGGGCCAGAGGCTGTCTAATAACTTCTCTGCAGTGATTCTTTGTTTACACAGCTGCACTCTGAGTTTTTGTAAACAACTTCCTGTCTTAACAAACTGTTAACACTTTCTCTTCCAGGATTAGCCTCTCTATTCTTGGAGTGGGGCTGGGGAAGGGAGAGCAAAGTCATCCCATTTACCAATGCACAAATCTTATGCTACTGCCTCTTTGCAATTCACACAAACACAATGAACCAAAGGAAATGAACAGTTGTCCAATAACATTTCCCATCTCCCCCAATCTCAGGGTGGAGCTGGACCCTTCCTTCTCTTCCTTTAACTGTGTCTGAGCTCCTTGAAGCTGCGTTGCCTGGATAACATTCTGGCTTGCCACTTTACAGTTTCCAGAGCAAACACACAACACTGTTCCTGTAACCAATGTCACACATGCCATTAACAATCCTTGCAAAGCAACGCTCTCCTTTGCAGAAGCAGCCTTGCTTACAAATGCCTCAGTCCCAAGGGCTCTTTCTCTGTTCATTCCCACAGTCTCTCCAGCACAGAGGTTAATTCTCTGTGCTCCTAGCTTCCTACCATACCTGCGATAGGAGGTTATCTTACCTAACCCAAGCAGACCACAGCACATACCCTTGCCCAAACTGTGGACCTTGGGCACACTCTGAGATCAGGTTGTGACCCTGTCTTCCCCAAAGCTGCTGTTCCTGCCTCCCACACACCTGTACTTCTGTACACTGCTCTCTCTGACCCTGACAAACAACCATCCCTTGGTCAGCAGTGCAACAAACAACCCACTGCACAAAAGACTCTGACACAAACATGATTATTTAGGTTTAGCTTTTGAACCCCCGCTTCTGGTAGTTGAAGGCTGCTATTAAATCCCCCCCTCAGTCTTCTCTTCTTCAGACTAAATAAGCCCAGTTCCCTCAGTCTCACCTCACCAGTCATATGCCCCAGCCCCCGAACCATTTTCTCTGCCCTCAACTGGACTCCCTCCAATTTATACATCCTTTCTGTAGTGGGAGGCCCAAAATTGGACACAGTACTCCAGATGTGGCCACCCCTAGTGCCAAATAGAGGAATATAATTACTTCCCTTGATCTGCTGGCAATGCTTCCACTAATGCAGCCCAGTATGCCATTAACTTTTTTTGCAATAAGGGCACACTAAATACACACACGCACATATCCTTATTCAGTTAGTCTATAAATGTGCATATCTACCTGGCCAATTGCCACCTTGGCCAGCACACAAGGTATTGGAACCAAGGACCTTCACAGCTCAGGCTACTACAGTGTGACTTAAAGGGGCAACATTCTCCAGTTGAAGCTGTAACAGACTCAAGCCAATTGTGGACTAGGCGCAAAGGGAGATGTACATCACACGCCTGTTCATATTTTTTAGTTTACTGTATGAAAGGAATGAACAGCTTGAAGCTTTTGCCAAGTTGCTGTCAATTTGGATGAAACCAGAACCCTTGTAATAAAAGCTGAAGCTGGAGAGGGTGATGTGTGTTCCAGTCTGACTCTCTCAATGAATTTTCCCTTTCACTGTTCTGCAGCACTCCTGCTACAGGCGTTTATTTTAACAAGGAGCTTGAGATATAAGTTTAGATCACCCACTTCCTTTAGAAAGGAATTTTAGGATCAAGGTTTTAGTACTGGGGCATGACTAGCTGTGCCTTAAGGCTTTGGGCTGTTAAGGCAACATGTTAAATGCTTGTAATTAGTAATACTGAGTCAATACACTTATCAGTACAATGGGTGTTCACTTCACAGAATGCAATGCAAGTAGTTTTTTCAGAATTCCAGTAACCCCCTGCTTAAAACACGCCGGGTCTTTCTTACTACAGACTCCAGAGATTCCACATATCCAGACCCTGATAATAAGGATTGGTTAGTATGGTAACCAAAGGGAAAGGAAGTGGGTGTTACAAAATGCCTCTGGGCAGGGGCAGAGGCAGGGACCTGAACATAGGTGCCTTATACCCTAAAGCTTGTCCAACATCTCCAATAAAAGATATCATAAAAAGGGGCCCTATACTTGAGTTAGTCATTAATTCAGAAGATAAAAACTTCTACCTGAGCATGCCTGTACTTACTGACTGACATTGCACCACCAACTATCAAAAGAAAGGTAGGGAGCCAAAAAGAAAGATCACAGCAGATGGAAGGCCCCAGGCATCCACTCTGTGGTCACACACAAGTAATAAAATGGCTTAACGCATGAAAAAGTTTTGCAACTAGTGTTGCGCCATTGGACACAACAGCTGACAGAGGTGCAACTGAGGTTACGGAAGGAAGGATTACACACAATCGGGTGCTCTGAAATGGACCTGGAACCCCAGGCGGACCATCCCAGAGGGGCCAAAGTGGTGATGCCTGAGTTGTCTGCACATGCAAACTGGAAGATCAAAAACAGACATAACCAAATGGAGCTACTCTAATGACACAAATATATATGAGTACAGTGAAGTGTAGACTATGGAGCACCCGCTTGTTTGCCAGCTTATTGATGAGACCTGTACAAAGGAGGATGTCACTGCAAGCAGCAGAAAGAGTCATCACTTGTACATGGTTCTGGAAAAATACCTAGTTTATGACAAGGACTCAGGAAGGAGAAGAAGGACCTGAGCATGCTCACAAGCAAGATATCCTTCAGTTAGGTTGCACCTAACTAGGTAGGTTCAGGGGCAGATCCAGGGAGGTACACTGGTGCATTTACACCCCCCTTTGAATCCTGCTTCACCCGAAGTTTAAAACCCCTTGCCTGGCAGTGGCAGTCGCATTTCCATTCAGGGAGCAGTGACAGCATCATTTGAATTCATGGCTCATTAAGATCTAAACTCTTTATTGCTCTCTCCTTTTTAATGGTCTTGATATTCCACTAATCAAGCTAGCCTTTGTTTTGCAATTCTGCTGTCTGTTAGTGCTTCTGGTATTGTAGCTCATGTTTCACAGTCTTGCAGACTGTTTTTAACTCATTCCAGTTAAGCTGTATTTGTTTTAGCTTTAATATTAAACTGAATAATATAACTGTAGACCTTTAGCATATTAGTAAACCTTCTAGTTTCATTTTCCCTAGAGAAAAATATGTACTGTGTTATATGGGATGATATACCACACCCTCTGCAACACCATCTGCACTCCCCTTTTCAAAATCCTAGATCTGCCCATGAGATGAAACACCAGCCCATTAAACCTACTCTGGTGAGTTTAGTTTCAATCCTCCATAAATACATTAATTGTCAGGTGTTACCTATCTAATTCCTTCTGGTGTTTTTCCCAAACTACTTGACAACTGAAGGAGCAGTTGCACCTCTTAGTTGTTTGCCAGACTTCAAACTGGGCTAACCTAGGAGCACAAGGCATAAATGTTCATGTTAATTAGTTGATTAGCTATTTACCATTAAGGTTCTGTGTAAGTGCTGGGGTAGAGAACAGGCACTGAAATGACTCATGCTATTTGTTTTTACATTTACTGGGAGGTCACCTGATACTATGCCTATAGATATAGCAGGGGCTTCTAGATGAACAGTTTCCCCACGATTGTCAGTCTGTGCTTAAAAGGGTAGTGGGGCTGACCAGAAATAATTTGTTTTGTCAGTCTGAGGAAGTTTGCGCAATGCCTGTTTATAGTACACCTGGCTCATACCAACACAATGAGCTACTTGCTTTCATTATCGCCCGATACATTACCCTCCTGGAAAGAATGTGGCTGTTAAAATCAGGGAGGGAACCCACAGTAATCCTGCTGATGTGAAAAGTGCACTTCCCTTCTATAATGCACCTACATACTATTTTTTTTTTATCTTGCAGGCCAGCAGCATGCTCCACAACGTTTAAAAAGTAAAGACTAAACTAACATACCAAATGTCACATTAGAAACATGCTTTTAGTGATCACACACTTATGTTAAGGGAAAATGTGAGTGAGGATTTAACTTGCTTTGTCAATTTCTTAACTTGCTTTCACTGAACATAAAGAAGCTCTTTGGCAACTGCCTACTAGGGCTCTGTCATTCTCTCTACCCAGGATACCCTACATTTTATAGCTAAGTACCAGCATGCCAGGAATACTTTATTCCCACATACTTTAGAAATGTCATATAATAAGGGAGTGCTTAGTTTATCTAAACAACTGAATCATTGTTTCAATTTGCTCTGAATTACTTTTACAGTGAAATGGTCTAAAGTAGTGGGGACCAACCTTATTGGCAAGCATGGGACAAATTAGCCCCAAATCCTCCTTCAGCGAGACTCCAGTTTTTTTCCCCCACCCAATTCATTGCTCTACCTTCTGCTCCCTGCCCTATCTTCCACTGTGCTGCCTGGCCCCTCCCCAATCTGCTGTGTGCCATAAATAGAGGCTTCCTGTGCCTCTTGTGTCATGTGTGCACAGGACAGGTTGACCACTTCTGATCTAAAATAACGTAACATTTTCAAAAGTGCTCAAGTGTCCTAGACTCCTGAAGCCTGTTGAAAATCCATAGGATTTTTGTCCTAACTCATTTAGCTGCTTTTCAAAATGTTACCCCTCCTGATTTTATACTATTTATTGTAAATGGTAGAATTATTCATTGAAACAATATTTATTGCAAGGCAAAAAATTAACAAAACTTTACCACCTTCTCCATCAACATAATTTTTAATAACTCCCACTTTCTGCTGCTACATTCTTTATCCCTTATGATTTGCGTGTTGGGCTTACATGATGTTCATGTATTGTTTGCTCAATTTGTAGTGGGTAATTATGATTGTGCAAATTGGTAAGTGTGAAATATGGAACAATCAAGGAGCATTTTCTTGCTCCCTGATAGGTTTAAAGAGTTTGCCACTCAAAGCTCAACAAATGAAAAACAACAGCATAACACATTCTTGGACATGCATGTACTTGTTCTCATGAACATTCACAAACAATGAAGAACAAGAAGTCATAATGTCTGCCCTATTGTACAGACTGGGGTTCTGAAGATTGTGTCCTATTCCTAGCTTGTCTACTGACCTGCTGGTTACCTAAGGCAAGTCAGTTCTCCGTGAGCCCAATTTCCCTTCCTCTCTCCTTTGTCAATTTACTGATTTATACTATGTGCTCTTCATGTCAAGTACTGTCTCTGCTGTATTTGTATGGCACCTAATATAAGTTTTTCCCTAATCTCTGTTGATTCTAGAGATTACTGTTGTAAAAGCAATAAATAAATTAATAATTTCTGTAAAGCCAAATCCAGAGAGGCCAGGGAAACTGCTGGAAGAATTATTGATAAAAAATCCTCTGGGGCTGATCATTATCATGCAAGGGCACTGAGAAAGAAGCAGGAAAGCTTAATGTTGAAAATGCATGAACTTTGCTTAAAAAGTGTTGGTATACAAAACATCTTTCGCTCCTGTGCCTTTTGAACTTATTTTCAGATAGGCTACTTAAAGACATGTAAATAACAAAGCAGTGCTTTACTTTCAGCTTGGCATGCCCCTGCACTGAGCGCAGCACATGCCCCAGGAATGATGCAGACAGATTCTGATAAAAATTCATTTTTTGGCACAATAAACTGTGAACAGGTGCTAGTTAGGACCGTGCAATCAACTGTTTGTACCTCCTTTCTAGCAAGGCAAGGGGAAAATTACTGAGATGCCTTGCAGATTTGAAACATATTTTGCCTTGCCCTGAATGAAGTGTTTTGATCCTGAAAGAGAGAGGTTTCTAGTAATGACCCACTGAGAAACTGGACCTTTATACCCCAATTTTGGACCATGTGAGGGGCTTTTGATTCCATGTGAGGAAAAGTGGGAATGTGGATAGGCTTCTTTGAGTTTATGAAATTGTTGTAGTGTTCCCTGGACAAGTAGAGGATGTGTGCTTACCCTTCCAGCAGGATGTGCAGTGAACCCTGATTATGTCCTACAACTTGTGAGTCATCCCTCTCCCCACCAAGTAGTTAGACTTGGTCAATCTGCTAGAGTAGCCTGTGTCCAAAATAAATTAAGTGCACTTCATCTGAACTGCACTTGAACAATGAGCTGGGTAATGGGTGGTGGCCTTTTCTTGTGTTGTAAAGAGGTGTGATACCCAAGCTATCACCCATAAACTCTATTCTTTCAGACATCTTCCATAGGAGAACAGCTTAATACCCACCATGTCTGCAGTTGAAACCCATTCCAGCTGCAACTCAGCAGATTGCTCTTCTCTGATATCATTTCCTTCCTTTGAGCCAGTTTCTCTTTTTGTCACTTTGTCACTGGATGTGTCACTTGAGTGGTTGGCTGCATTTCTGGAGATGTTGGACACTCTCAGTTATTGCTGTAACACTAAAACAGAAAAATACATTGATTTCATGGCACCCTGAGCAGCAGGGTAGTTGCACAGTTGTAGTGGATTTCAAATTTTCCCTTTTCAGAGTATGAGAACTGAGAATCCCTACTCTGCTCATAAATTAAATTTTATACTTAATTTGACTGGAATCCCCACAGTGGTTACATATGCATTGCTTAGGCAGTTGTTGAAATACGCTCATCTTTTAGGTGAAATCAGTGGACTAAACAAGAGTACCATATAACCATTAAGAATACAAGGAGTTTAGTAAAACACTGAAACAGGTTACCCAGAGAGGTGGTGGAATATCAATCCTTGGAGGTTTTCAAGACCTGGCTAGACAGAGCTTTGTCTGGGATGATCTAATTCAGGTTGGGCCTGCTTTGAGCAGGAAGTTGGACTAGATGGCCTCCTGAGATCCCTTCCAGCCCTAGTTTTCTATGATTCTAAGGACAATACAACTATTTCCAGTTGCAGTAATTGCAGAAAGTGTCAGGACAGGTGTGAGTGGCCCATATCTGAGAATTTGGCCAGGACACTAATAGTCAGCCTTCCCCTTTCTAAGAATTTCAGATAAAATTGTTAATAAGTATATGTGGTCAGAATCTCAGAATTCTTTGTCATATTAAACTGAAATACTTATGAAATGATATAAAGAGGTTTTATTTCTTGACTCAATCAGTAGATCATCTAAAGCATTGGCTGCTGAATGTATGTTATCAAGAAATGCGTGGTCTTTTACTCTATTGAAAAGTGCTATCAAATTCTGCAACTCCTAATATTTTTGTCTATCTCATGGTTTCACAGTATCCATGATGTGATGGGGAGCTGGTTAGGAAATTATATGATCATTTTACTTATGTGTAAGGAGAAAACATTTTTCTTCTAAGATCTTCAAGCCTTCATGTTACGTGTTATCCTTCCCCTAAAACCAATCACAGAGTTGTATGCACTCCACTACTCAACTCCAGAGTTTTTTCAGAGTTCCTGAAGGCTTCATCATCTTCATATGCTATTCAACATGCAGATTTCCATATATATACACCACTGGGAAAGGAAAGAGGAAGAAAGAATAAACAAAAACAACTTACCGGCGGCAGGAATCGTGGCAGGGCTGGAAGCGGCGGCAGGAGTCGCGGCGGAGCAGAAAGCGGCAGTGGGACCCGCGTGGCTCATTAGCTGCGGTTTGTTTAAAGGGGAAACAGCTGGGGAAGCATGGGAGGAGAACCAGCTCAGGGGGATAAGAAGGGAGAGTGAGGGGGTAGAAGGACAGGAGAGGCGGCAAGAGAGCCAGGGAAGAAGAGCTCCCAAGTGCACTAGGAAGGTGGAGGAGGTAGGGAACGTTGCCTCCAACTCACAGGAGGAATCTGAATTGTGCCCAAGGGAAGACGCTGCCATCGGACCTGACAAGACCCAGGTGTCCCAACTGTATGTAAACGTGGGGGGCGCGTGGAGAACCAAGGCTAAAGGCTTCGTCATCTCAGGTGGAGGGCGACGGACATGAGAAGTAAGAGGGGATCCTTACAGGAGGATGGACTGAAACTCCATGTCCGGGACAAGGACCCTGACCGAAACTCGTGGAAGGAATGTTCCTCTGCTAGGGCGGCTTAGCAGGTCTCACGAGGAGGGGAAATCTGCGGTATTGCCCGGCACCCTACAAGAAGAAGGGCACTTAGGTTAAGGGAGATAGCACCACAGTAGGCGTACCTAAACGTTGGCTTAGGAAAGGTTGTGAAGGCGACCATGATAGCACACCGCGGAGGCTGGGTCTAGGGCGAGGTACAGGGGAGGTTGGAGCCTCGTGAAGAACATCACGCTTCAGCCTTGGGGAGGCAGCCGGCATCAGGCAATCGGACCCCTCCATCACTGAAATACCATCGAAGTCGTGGCAGGCGGGATAAAGAGGGGGAAGACCGCCTGAAACGGGAGATCGTGGGCCACTCCCTTAAGAGACGGAGCAAAAGGTTACCACCAGGCCCCTGGGCAAGGCGGCGAGGGACCGTGTGATCGAGGCCTGGCGGGTGCAGGGTACTTGCTACTTAAAAGGTTGAGGAACACTGTTCTATGAGATCAGACCCTTTTAAAACATTCTGCAGTCATGCACATGTGTTTGATCATGGCTGTAGAGTGCTCTCAGCTGTAGGATCCAGATCGGGTGAAAACTGTCACTTCCATCTGCACCTTTAAGCTACTCAGCTGCATTCTTTCACCAGTGGAAAGCAAATCAAAGAACTGAGACTCATTATTGATTTAATTAGATTTTGTGCAGTGCTCAGATAAATGCATACAACACCCTCAGGTTATATATAAGACTAGCACTTGATATTGAACACACAGTGTGTTCTGAGCCGTGTGTGTTTATGCTGTATTTCCATTTTGAGGGAAAATGGTTTTCTTTCGGTATTTTCTCCAGATGCCTTTTTTTTTTTATTCTGGGCTGCTGCTATCTCTCAGGGTGTGCCCTCGCTCAGCAAAAAGTGTATTGCTTGCTTGTATTGGCTAAGTCAAGGTAAAGTTCTACTGAAAACAAACCAGGTAGCATCCAGCTTGGCCAGCTTGTTCTTTGAATGAGCTACAATAGTCTGACAGACGCAGACCATCTTGCCTTGGGAAAGATTGTTAGCACATGTTATCCCACATAATTCAGAGTGACTTGAAGCAGAACAATGGGCTTGTGCATCTGTAAGAACTCAGAACAAAAGACTTTCTCCTGGGACACATGTAACATTTATGTACAGCCTTAAGGGCATATTTACATGGCAAACCAGCAGTTTAACTAGGGGAGCAATAGGGGCAAACAGTCCAAGGGCCAACTTGGCTGGGTGGAGCAAAAACATTTGGCAGCTGCTGGCAGCCATACACTAGTGTTTGCAGTGGCAACAGGAAGTCACCACTCCCAGTTTGCCTTAAGTGTGCAGTCACATCCCTGCACTGCTGTGGCAAACTTGCTGTGCCAAGCAGCTGCAGTCAAACATCCTGTGCTGCCTCCTCCCATTCTAGCTACCCAACTAAAAGTAGTGTACCTGTGTTCACATAGAAGTACAGCTGGGCTAAGTGCCCCTCAATAGTGCTAACTAGTCCACTCACACCGCTACATGAATGCAGATAAAAATTGCCTCTGGTTTCAAAGGCAGCATGTGAGAGCATACTGTGTATTTATGTTTGTTGCTGCATAACACTGTGAGTTTATAGCATGTACATGCTATAACTCATGTTAAAACTACAAACTTGCTTTATTTACCCAGTTTTTGCTAGTATATGGATAAGGCCTGTGAACTTCAGGGGAGATCATACGTTAATCTCTGGGGTCTTGCTTGAGATTCAGTAACATTCAGAAAACAGGAGGGGATTTGGCTTTAGTCCAAATCATCAGATTAGTCATTTGCAATCCTGCAGGCACCTTTGTACTCAGCTGATCTGCTTTGAAAGAGTTTGGGCGTTCATAGTCAAAGTCAATCAGGTTCTATTGATAAGGCAAGGGGCGTCTTCTTAACATTACACTTTTGAATCAAACTGTAAGCAAACGTAAATGACATAGAGTGGCTGGCTAAAAATAAGTATCACATGAAATTTCCCTCAAAATATAGGCTTGTGGGTGGATGTAGGCATCAGTGTTGGTGAAGAGATGTTTTGAATATAAAAACTTTAAAAATGTAGGAAGAGAGAATACTAATGGAAGATCTTTTTTCAATCCTGATGAAAACATTTAAGTTTGGTAATTATTCCAGCACGCTGTATGCAATATAATCATTACAGCTTTGTGCTGACGCATGGTAAATTAAAGTGAACTGATTTAATCTGGATTGATTTACGGTCAAAGAAACTAATCTGTTTTTATTGTCCAAGCATGAGAAATGAAAAGAAAACATAGCTGCAAGTGATGAAAAGTAATTGTAGAGTTTAAAATCTTCCAATTCAAAGATGTTATTTACATAAGGAAGATTGTTTTCATAACTAAATTAAGCTTTTCTGCTTACTTGTTACAGCCTAAAGTTTGACCAGTGTAAGCACTCTTTTCAATGAAATGGTAATAGTAGAAATCGTGGTATTCTTTGTGTTATAGAGGTGTTAGGTGAGTTGCATCTCCATTTTTCACAATAAATCCTCAGAGTGTAGTTCTGTTCCTTTAAATTTGTTCACTAGCCAGATATAATGCAGGAAGATGTGTGTTTTGCATGCTCATTTTGAAAGTGGTGTGGTTCTAATGCACACATCAGGGTCAAATCCAGAAATAATATGTACCTACGCCAATTCCTGCTCCCTTTTACCAGGCTGTTGTTCTCCTACACTGACTGCCAATGGAATTTCCTGGAGCACAGCAATGGAGCACCCAAGAGCAAATCTTCCACATGTTCCTCATTAGGTGCAAAAAGTTGCCTTTCATATACCAAATTTCTATCTGTTAGCCATGAAAATGCTGCCCTTCCACACATGGGAAAGCAGAGATTGGGCCTCCAGTTAATGTTTCCTATAAAAATAAAAACTGCATACTCTGTGAAGCCCATTATACTGAGTTCCCATGTCTGTTGATTTCTTACGAGTTTCACATTGTAACTGCTAGTGCTCAACATCTGAGTGATGAAAGACTGAGACATGTGTAGACCTCCAAGAGAAAGAGGAGGTGAAAGCTTGCCAAAGGCAGTGGCTTCCAGCATCTTGCAGTGTTCAAAAGCCAATAGTTTCATCTTACGCTTGGCTATAGTACGTATTACAACTTATGTGCATGGGCTGAACTTGCTCCCAAAGAAAACAATGTAAGTGTGGTTCTTTAACAAAATCTAACACTCCCTCTCGTGACAAGCAATAGTCAGAATTACCCAGAATTACATGCAGATTGACGTTTGAGAGTAAAACTCTACTAAACAGAAAAAGCATGTTGTCTGTCTCGCCCTCTGCATCTCAGTATTAAATGGTTAGGGTCAGGGTCAGGGTTAGAGAATGGGAGAGGTTTAGAACTGTCTTTTTGGCTGGGAGTGGTAAGACTCCCAGAATTATATAATGAGGACACAGATAAATAGGGCAGTCCATGCTTAGAGTATACCTAGGATAGGGGCTCTGAGGGCTAACAACAGTGAGGTCAAGCATGGGGGTGGAAGGGTTCCTCTTGCTCTAGGGGTGTTTTGGTAGCAAGAGAAGTCCCAGCTGGCCTTCACAATGGACTTTGGAGGATTTTCAATCCCAGTCCTGTAGTTAGGCTGCTTAGCATCTCCCGCCAGGGCTGCTGGAACAGCTTGAGCTATGGTTAGGGTTAAAGAATGGGAAAGGTTTAGAGTCATCTTTCTGCTTGGGATTGGTATGGCCTCTAGAGTTATAGTTAAAACACAGGTAGGTAGTGCAAGTGTAAGCAGGAAGGACCTGGGGGCTTCTCACCTAGAATAGGGGCTCTAAAGGCTCTGAGCAGTGGGGTCAGGCATGTGGGTGGAAAGGTTCTTGTTTCAGGTGTCTTTTGGCAGTGAGGGATGTCCCAGCTGGGTTTAGCAATGTGGTTTGATACCTTTCCAGACCAGTTTCCATATGCAGGATGTTCAGGGTCTCCTGCCTGGGGATGCTGAAGGAAGCCCAAACTAGGGTTAGGATTAGGGTTAGAGAGTGAGAAAAGTTTAGGGCTCTATTTCTGCTTGGGATTGGTGGACTCCCAGGATTGTACTTGCTGACTTTATTTTCAGTGACTTGCTTGAGCTCATAAAAGAAGGGGAAAACAGATTATAACATGCTCAGAAACAATTTGTGAGCCAGTTTCACAGCGGCCCAGAAAAGAATACCCTCACAGATAGACCTGAATGACAGTGCACAGCTGAGGAGGGGGAGGGGAAAATGTATGAAACGTGAAAATACGTGTCTGTTTTAACCAATGCCTGGCACCCCACAAAATCTTTTATTACCTTCCTCTACCTTTATAAAAGCAAACAGACTTGAACAGACCACTAAAAAGTATATGAGCTGTTTGTTGCCCATCTATACATATTATTAGTTTAACAAGTAATTTGGTTCCCTTTTGCATGTACAGTGGGTTTTTTGTTTTTGCTTTTGTGAGGGGGTAGTTGCCAGGTTTTTGTTTTTATGTATGTATGTATTCAGAGTCTTTCTTAACTTTTTGTATTAGATTTTTATATTGCAAATATAATATAATACACAGCATTTTGTAGTGTTCCAGTACAAGTCCATTAAGCAGCACCCAGTAAAAATGAAAAATAAACTGGTACATCAATGAAAGGTATGATACAGACAGAACCAAGGGTTTGGAATAGGTCAGAACATCCATTTTAGAAAAAAGCCCTATAAAAGTTAATCAGAAAGGATTAAAAGTCTTGAGCCTGCATGTTGGCACTTCAGGATGGTTCTGACTCTAAATTCAAGGTCCAACAAAAATTATTCTAAGACTCCTGTAGGTTTTTATTAATGACCCTCTACAATTCTTTAGCAAGGGGATTTTCCTCTTAAATTTCTAGGAAAATGATAATTTTCTACTAAATTCAATAATACTTTCCACTCTGTATAAGAATTCATGTTTTGCCACTGGAAACCATTGCCCAGGACATAAAATCCAAGAGACTTGAGTCTCATTTTATTCTATTTTCCAGCAAAAAGAAAACCTGCTGGTTTTACCCGCTGGTACTATTACCCTTTTTACTGTTGCACTTAAATTTTATTTTGGGGATGAGCCTAAGATAGTAATTGGATCTGTTATTATCAGTACAGACACTCAGCTTCTCCAAGGGAAAGCCCCAGTTGCAGGTATTGATTTAGTTCAAGATTTATCACTGGCTCTCAGTACACAGTGCAAGTGCACTGCCCCCCTGCAAGTGCACTTCAAGAGCAGTGATACTGTTAAAGCCTATCTCTTGAGGACCATCCTCTACAGTGGCTTTCTCAAGAAACTTCTTGTGCTTTAAAAAATGCAATAAGTATTCCAGGTTGAAAAAACCAGGTGAGCTTTGCAATGGTTCTTTGATACAGTTCAAGGGAGATCAGGAATCTCTGCCTTCTACAGTTTCAATAAAGAAGTATGTTCTTGTGGTTTTCTTCAAAAAGCTGGGAGCCTGCTGAAACTGTGGCAATATGCATGAGGCCTCAGATTTGTTTTTAGACATCATTTTGAGTGCAATCACTTTGTTCTATTTTGTTTAGGTTCTTGTCCAATATTTACTACTGTGCCATCTAAGCACCCACTCAGTTAAAATAAAAGTAGTCCCCAGTTCATAAGTACATGCTTAGCTGAATTGTGAACATGTTTGCAGATGTCTCCTGCTCTTTGCCTAACTGCCTATATAGAAGAAATGGAATGAGTGGGAGGACTGACAGTAGAATAGGGAGGGGGGGGGTGTTGTAGTTGAGTAGACAGAACAGGGCATGGGATTATCTTAATTGGTTTGTCTCCAGAAAGTTGCCCTTCTGAATTTCTAGCCTGCATCTCTCACCATCCATCTATTGCTCTTCTATTTTGTCCCTCCCAGTTGAGAAATGAAGTCGGGGGTGGAGGGTTCATCTTTCGTTGGGTTGTGATCATACTTTTCTAGTATCCTCTCTTACTGACTCCGTGTGCATCTGAAATCTCCTTTTTTCTCATGATTTTATACCTGTCTCCTTGTGAAGTATTTCAGTACCTTTATGAATACAAAATACAAATTAAAAAGTACTATTAATGCTCTAAATGCTGCTGCTCATACCAGTGACTTTGTTTTTAAAAATCTTGTTTCCTTGGTTTATTTCTAGAACAGGTACTCCCTTTCTTCTGAAATGGCCAATATTGTGTCTCTTTCCCTTTTACAATGCTGTTTAGATATTGGTTCTTTCTTTAAATTTTCCAGCTGTGTATGCCACTGATTACATTCCTCTGTGAATTAGGACATAAAGATGAAAAACCTTTCTTAACTTGAGGTCAGCAGGGTGTCAAAATTTGAAGGTAAGTAAGCAGCAGTTGTGAGAGTGCTGATGCTGGGGGCTCCAATCCACCGTCTAGCCTAGGGTGGGCAAATCCCAGCACAAACTCCCTCCCCTCCCTTCTCCCCGCCCCCCATCATGCAGACAGCACTAGGGGTGGGGCTGGGATGCATTAGCCCAGCTGCCCAAGCACACAGAAGTGAATGAAGGCGCTCCACTTTGGAACGCTGTCATCTGAACCCTCATATAATGAGGGTTAATTGGTCGCACAATTGGGGATTTTTAAAGTGTTCTGCAGCTGCACACTTCTGTCAGGACGGAGCTGTGGAGTACTTTCAAAAATGTAACTTCTGTCCGCACCCTAAGTTAACTGTACCTCAAAGGTAGTCTAATTTAGATTGGGTTCAGTGAGACCTATCTAACTGAACTTCTGTACAGTTCCCAGTGCGGCTCAGGGGCTGGGAAAGCCCAGCCAGTAGCCCCAGCCCTTGGGTTGCATTTTTTCCTACCTGCCTCTGACACCAGGCTATTTTTAGTCCCCTGGCTTCTCAACCTTCCCCAAGATGGACAACCCCTCACCTGGAGCCTCCCAGGCCCCCCCCCCCCATTCTGCAAGCCACTCCCAGTGCTGGTTTTACTGGTGTTTACTGGTGTTAGGAGCTGAGGAAGTAAGTCCTGAGTGAGGGGAAGGTGGGTGGGATTGGAGGGGGTAGGTTTGCCAGGGGGTTGTTCATTTGTGGAGGCAGGGAGGGTCAGGGCTCCTGATCTGGTGGGGGAAGAGCCTCCCAATTCTCCCATGGACTCTGCTAGCCTCCCTTGATCCCACCAAATACTCCTGGACCCCACCAACCCTTTCCCCATCAATTCAACAGGGACTGTGCTCTTTGGTTGAGGTTACCAGGTGAAGGGCCCCTCCCTTGTCCCAAGCTTAGGAAGTAATGTTTCCAGCTTAGACAAACATTAGGAAGTAATGTTTCCAGCTTAGACAGAAATAAAATGTTTAAAGGCTTTGACACCTGTATTGTATGGTAGGTACTGGTGATGGAGTTATCTCAAGGTATTGTCTGTCTTCCTGGTAACTGTGGTAATCAGAGAGACATAGTTAGCCATGTTAGTCAGAAGTCAAGTAGAAGCCAGGGTTGATTTGCACCTTACAGACTATATCGGGGAGGGCAAAATGCAGCCCGCAGGCCGGATCCAGCCCGCAAGGCATTCTATCCAGCCCACGGGGCCCCTAAAAAATGTAGAAAATTAATATTTCTCTGCCCTTGGTTCCTGTCAAAAATGGAAGGGAAGAAGCGTGGGGGGGGGGAAGCAGCCCCTTCCCCGCCCCATTGCTGGCACCCTGTGCTGTAGCTGCTCTCAGCCTGCGTAGGGCTGCCTGTGCCTGCTCTGGACAGCCCTGTGCGGGTGTTGCCCTGTGGGGTCAGGTCAACTCTCAGGATCTCAATTTTGTGCTGTTAGACAGGAAGGTATGACACGATTGAACATATACAAACACACAAATCAATTAGGTACATACACACACATACACATACGCATTACCAGCTCAAGCACATATACATCCAAACCAGCCTAGGCACATGCATACCTATCACCAATTCAAGCACATACACTATACACCTCAAAAGTTAGACACAGATCACTAATTCGTATATCATGCACACAATGACATATACACAAACACACACACACACACACACACACTCAACAGTTCACACACATACAACCCACCTACACATAGGCACAGGTAATTCCTAACTTGGGTGGTACAGTGTGTATGTGTGTGCTTGGGGTACCTGGAATACTTGGGGGAAGGTTAAGGTGAGAGACAGAGTTAAAGTGTAGGGAGTGAAAGTTGCCAGAACCAGGATTAATACCGGTGGACTACAGAAAAGCTGGCTGAGAAACTAGGGCTTGGGTTTACTTAAGGTAGACTGGGGCTGGAAACTGAGGCAGACAGTGAGATATTGGTGGGGGGAAGGGGGGCAGATAAGTGGTGGCAAGGAGGAGACAGCCAGGAAAGAAACTGAGGCAGAAACCTGGTTGCTCAGGGGAAAAGGAAAAGGCAGTGGGGATAAGACAATGGCAAAGAAACAGGGGGGTTGGAGGCAGCGAGGAGCTCAAGACAGGTGTTGGAGATGGCGGTGACCCAGAAACAGGAGAGGAAGAAATGAGACAAAAGTTAGAGGGGTGAGGAGCAGAGACTGGAGCAGGGCCAAACCACAGTAAAGCAAAACCCAACTTAGAAGTCCAAATAACAGTTTTATTAAACAGACAACACACTACACAGCCCCATGAAGTTACTGGTTCACACACACACACACACACACACACACACACACACACACAAAAGCACTGACAATGGCAGCAGGAAAAAGAGACTCAGTGGAAGGGTTGGAGTCCAGGTAGGGAAGAGAAGCAGAGTCCAAGTCCTTGGGTGTAGAGGGGGTGGAGCGTGGGGGGTGATAGCTACCTATCCAGACTGGAAAGCGGTCCTTGTCCAGTAGGTGTTGTCCAGAGCAGGGTCACTGGCAGGGCCTCTGGGTGGATAGGTAGTGTGGCATGGTGCTGGTCCAGATGGAGAGGGCGTCCTACTGGGTCTGTCTTCACCGCCCCTTTTTATAGGGGCAGACCTTGTGCAACCCTAGTGGCAGGAGGCATGCCCAGGCAGGGGTCAGCCCTTGGTGTACTGAGCATGTGTGTTCCATGCAGGGATGTTCAGTTTCAGGTGTCTCTAATGGTGGGGTACAATGGCAGAGTTGCTGGTTCTGCAGGGTCATTTGTCTTTCACATGCTGGGTTCTTGTCTCTGTTCCTGGGTGAGGTCCATGGTTCCTGGTCCTGGATGAATCAGTGCGAGGTGATGGCCTGGTCATTACAGGCCATTCAGTAGAGGCCTGCTACCACTGTATTTCAATTGTTCTCAATCATTCTCATTCATCCAGGAATCAATTTAAATGGGTGGAGTACATGAATCGTACAGTTGCAACACAGGGGATGCCTAGGCAGAGGACACAAGATGGAGGCTTGACATACGAAATGGAAACTTGACATGACTTATACTAACTTACATATATAGGCCTAAAACAGTAATCAAACAATATAAAAGCAGTACAAAGATAATAATTATTACTTATAAAACAGTGGGTATCGATATCAAAATAGCAGGGAACTTATTTGCAAAGAGGGTAAAGAAAAATAAAGCTTACTACCTAAAATAAAATGTTAAAGCTTATCCTACATCTTAGCTTACTTATATTTATCTATAGAGAATAGAGAGGGAAAGAAAAAGCCAGAAATGGTTGGGGAAGGGGCGGGAATGCATTTTAAAATAAATACAAAAAAAAGAAAAATGGGGGGTTTTGCTACACGGGCTGCAAGCGGCTGCAGCAGGGAGCACCAGACATGGGGCAGGTGAAGGGCTGCTTTTCCACCCCACGCTCAGCTTTTCCCTGGGTTCCTTCCCTGCATGGAGAAAAGCGGCCCCTCCCCCACCCCATGGCTGGTGCTCCCTGATTCAGCTGCTCCCAGCCAACTTGGGGCTGTCCGGAGCAGGCACAGGCAGCGCCACATGGCCTGCGAGCGGCTGCAGCATGGGGCACTGGGCATGGGGCAGGCGAAGGGCTCCTTTCCCCCACCCTCCCGTGGTGAGCACCACCTAGTAACCCAGCCCCACTGCCAGGCTGGCAGCTGAGCTGGGTTACAAGCTGGTGCTGAGCATGGGGAAGAGCTTCGCCATGTGGCCAGTGCCCCACTCTGCAGCCATTTTCAGTCTGCCTGGGACTGCCTGTGCCTGCTCCAGACAGCTCCACATGGGCTGCGAGTGCCTGCAGCAGGGCGCACCAGCTGTCAGGTGGGCAAGGGGCCGCTTTTCCCTACTCTCAGCACCAGGTTCTTCCCGGCCAGCAAGCCAGGGGCTGGGGCTGTGCACTGCTCCTGCCTGTACCACAGGGCTGGGGGGCACTGGGTGTGAGTGGACGGAGAACCAGTGGGAGCACGGGGCCCATACTGGTGCCCCAGAGTCAGTGCTGGTGGGGCCCAGAGCAGGGTGGCAGGAGTGCAGGGTCCCAGCTGGCAGGGGGTCTATGGAGTTGGGCCAGCTCCCACCTCTACCTGCTGGTGCAGCCCAGCCCAGCTCCACAGACCATTGCCAGCCTGCACCCCATTTTAGGCCCCACTGGGGCTGGCCCTGGGACACTGGCCCCAAGACATTGGGACATTGGTCCCAAAATGGTGACCGGGGGTGGGGCACCTGTTAAGGGGTGGGCCTACCGATGCGGCCCTCGACAGTCTGCCAAAACTGGGCGAGCAGCCCTCCACCCAAAATAATTGCCCACCTCTGGACTATATCTCCTTTGGGTAGTCCATAAGGTGCAAAGCTACCCTGTCTTCTATCTGTAGTTAGCTCCAACAAAAGTTAACCCTTTGAACCATGGTAGAAAAAAAGTATAACAACTATCAGATAAACAGGTACACTCTATATTTATTTTAAAACAGAGTAGTTGCAGCTCCTTCTCTTTATTGTACTTGGCAGCTTCCTCCCTGGGGATAGCCCAATAGCTGGCTTGGGCTTCCCTACCAATAACATTCCTAGACACAGTGCCAACATCTGTCTCTCCCATTAGACGGCTATTGCAACTTTCTCAAAGCTTCCAGAAATGCCTCAGGGTCATCCTCCTTAGTGATCTGCACAGAAGCGAATGGAGGACAGCCTGCATCCCAGACCCCCATGTTGTTGGTGAATGCATTTGCCATCAGAAGAGAACCTTCTGGTTCTCTAGGACTAGCATTTGCAGGGTTTTAACTTGGTGAAACTGCACCAGACATTCAGAAAACTCAAGCCTGAATCAATTCAATCTCTGCAGGTTAGTCTAACCCAGGGGTGGGCAATTATTTTGCATGGAGGGTCACTTACCAAGTTTTAGCAAGCTGTCAAGAGCCGCATAAGTAGCCCCAGCCCTTGAGAGGTTCCCTGCTCTCTGGTTGCCATCTTGTGACTGGAAGTCCCTCCCTCAACCCCTGACCTTTGTCACCAGAAGTCTCTCCCCTTGCCCCTAGAAGTACTCCTTTCAGCGAGGGGTTTTACCATCTTGGAACCAGAAAAATACCAATTTTATATTCTAAAACAAGCATCTACAACATTCATTAATTTGATTTTAAAAAATATTTTTGTCCTGATTTATATGCATTTGTGTAGTGTACATAGAGGTAATTGCACAATAGCTTAAAATGAAGTCTTATTCTTGTGTATTTTTGGGGGATATAGATTTCTGGGGAGCTGTGGGTGTGTGGGTTATGTGGGGTGTGGAGAAGGGTGTAGGTGTGTGGGGGAGAATTTGTGGGAGTGGTGGATAGGTGGAGGTGTGGGGTGAAGGAGCATATGGGTGTGAGGATATGTACAGTAAGGGTGAATATGGGGTTTATAGGGGGTGGTGTGTGGGGGGAGGGTGGCTGGGATGTGTGAAGGGGGGTGGGTCTGGGGATCTGCATGTATCGCAGTGCGAGGGAGTGTGTGGGTGCCTGTGTATGGTGGGGTGTGCGCATGGGACTCACTCTACAAACCCACGTACTCACACACTGTCCCTTCCTCCCTTCCTCCATCCACACACACATTATGTCCCTGCCTCCCTATGTGTGCACACACATGCGCACACACGCACACACACACACACCCTCCTGCTCCTGGCCCCGGGGTACCAGTACAGTTCCCGTGCTTCCAGGGTACGGCGTTGCAGCCAGCAACAGCTGGAGCAGTGCAGTGAAATGGCTGGAGGTGGGCAGGGCTGGTTTCTGGGTCCTACTGCTGGCTCCCCATGGGTCCTACTGCTAGCTCCCCATGGTTCCTGTCATCTTTGACAGGCAGCCAGGAGCAGATAAATATTAATTTTCTACAATTTTTAGGGGCCTCATAGGCCAGATAGGATGGCTTGGTGTGCTGGATCTGGCCCGTGGGCTGTATTTTGCCCAGCCCTGGTCTAAATTGCATAGATTGAACTGAGAAATTTTGCTGATGACACTAAGATGTGGGGGGATGTGGGCACGCTAGAAGGGAAGAATAGGCTGCAATCAGACCTAGACAGGTTACAGGGGTGGGTGGATGAGAATAAGATGGGATTCAACACAGACAAGTGCAAAGTGATACACCTGGAGAGGCACAACTGGCACCATACCTACAGGTTGGGGAACTCACTTCTTGTCGGTACAGAGACAGAAAAGGATCTTGGAGTCATCATTGACTCGAAGATGAACATGGGCCGGCAGTGTGGGGATGCAGTCAGGAAGGCCAACCATACCTTGTCATGCATCCACAGATGTATCTCAAGCAGGTCCAAGGCAGTGATCCTCCCCCTCTATGCGGCACTGGTCAGGCCGCAGCTGGAGTACTGCATCCAGTTCTGGGCACCGCACTTCAAGAGGGATGTGGACAGCATTGAGATGGTCCAGAGGAGGGCCACTCGCATGATCGGGGCAGCAGGGCAGGCCCTACGAGGAGAAGTTACAGGACCTGAACCTGTTCAGCCTCCAGAAGAGAAGGTTGAGTGGGGATCGAGTGGCCTGTTACAAACTAGTCAGAGGGGGACCAGCAGGCAGTGGGGAAGTCCCTGTTCCCCCGAGCATTGCCAGGAGTGACCAGGAATAACAGTCACAAGCTGGCAGAGGGTAGATTTAGGCTAGATATCAGGAGGCGTTACTTCACAGTCAGGGCAGCTAGGATCTGGAATCTACTTCCAAGAGAAGTGGTACTGGCTCCTACCCTGGGAGTCTTTAAGGGGAGGCTAGAATTACACCTTGCTGGGGTCATTTGACCCCAGTACTCTTTCCTGCCATGGCAGGGGGTCGGACTAGATGATCTACTCAGGTCCCTTCCACCCCTAGAAACTATGAAACTAAGAAGCAAATGAATAGACATTCACTTGTGATTCTGGAAATGCAGCCACATACCTCCAGGGGCTCAGACTAGAAGCCAGGTAGGCACTAGAGTGATCCCTCCCTTCCCTTTGGCAGTAGCTGGAAGACTGGAGGGAAGCTGAGCTGAGTGGGGGTGTGGCCCAGCCCCAGCAGGAAAAGTATGATTGGGAAGGGGTTTAAACCCCACTCCGGCCTGCATGGTCCCCACCCAGGGTGTGCCTGGGGGTGGTGGGGGGAAGCAGCTTTTGCCAGGCTTTTCTGGTTGGTGGGGCGTGTGGCCAGACCCTGGCCCCTGGCTGGCACCAAAGGGTCAAGCAGTGTGAGTGGGGGCATGGCCAGACAGACCCCAGCCTTAGGCCAGAAGTGAAGGGCAGGAGGCAGGGGGAAATCAGACAAGTGGGGCTGGCAGGGACCTCCAGAGATCCTCTAGTGTTTAGTCCAGCCCCTGCCTGAACCTGGCCAGACTGTCCCATACAAGGACAGTCTAAAGAGCAGATGGTTGGCTCACAATGCGCACAACTGAGAACACCCATGAGGGGGGCTCTGTACTTCTGGGGAAAGCCACCAAGGGCTTCCTGTGGCCAGTTTTCCCCTCTGCCCCACAGCAGGGCCCAGCACTGCACCCCTCCAGCCCTGAGGCAGTGCTGCAGAGCCCCACCACCTCCTCCAGCTCCACTGGGGAGGAGGAGGATGGGGAGAGCCCTGCCGCTGCAGCAGCTCCATGACAACCCAGCTTGGCCTGGGCGTGGGGAGCCAGGAGCAATCTGAGTGAACATATTCTGCAGCCCCAACCTAAGATGCAGCCATCTGGGAAGGGACCTGCCCCTATGGCCCAGCCCAGCTAAGCCCTGCCATCCATCTACCTCGGCCAGGGCAGAGGTGGGCAGAGCTCTCCCTCTTCTCCTCCCCTGCCATGGGGCCAGGGACAGGGGCTTGGTGCAGCGTTGCCTTGGGGCTCAGGGCTGGAGGGGTGCAGTGCTGGGCCTGGCTGTGGGGCAGAGGGGAAAACTGGCCACAGGAAGCCCTTGGTGGCTTTTTCCCCAGAAATACAGAGCCCCACCCCCCAGCCCCTCCATGGATGTTCTTGGTTGTGGGTGCTGTGAGCAAACCCTCCACTCTTTAGATTGTCCTTGTATAGGAGGGTCTGGACAGGGCTCAGGCAGAGGCTGGACTAGACACTAGAGCAGGGGCGGGCAATTATTTTAGGTGGAGGGCCGCTTACTGAGTTTTGGCAAGGCATCGAGGGCCGCATGACTGGTAGCCAGGGGCAGATAAATATTTATTTTTTAAATTTTTTAGGGGCCTTGCGGGCCAGATAGAATGGCCTGGTGGGCTGCATCCAGCCTGTGGACCACATTTTGCCCACCCCTGCACTAAAGGAAAAATGCAGATTTTCTTCTTCAGTAGAGAAAAACATGGGTTTTATCTTTTAAAGCAGAAAATCATGTATTTTCCCCTTTAAAGGAGAAAACTGCAGGAAATTGCAGGTTTCCCTTGCAGACTGGCAGAGTTCCAGCCTGCAAGGGGCTGCGGGAAGCGGGAGAAGGATCATCAGGCAGGAGCTGCAGCCCCACTGTAGACAGAAATCTTGGGGGGCATGTCCCTCCCCTGTCATGTTACCTGTGGCCCCCTACCTTCCCCATGGCACACACCCCCTTCCTCACAATGGAGGCCTTGGGGTGGGGGCAGCTATTTGGGAGTGAAGGGCGGTTCTGGGTGGTAGTGGGTCAAGCAAGAGGGGCACTGGCAGAGCCTGGGGGCTGCAGGTTTGGAGTAAGGGGCACCAGAAGGGCCAGGGGGCTGCATATCATTAGTGAGGGGCACCACCAGGGCTGGGGGTACTGTGGCTTGGGAGTGAGAGGCAACAGAATGGGCAGGGGCAGGGCACAGGTATATCAGGGCTGCTTAGTGCCACAAAGCAGTGGTGGGGGGAACCTAGACCCATGTCCTGGTAAACAAAGGGGGCTGGGGGAGTTCTGAATTTCCATGATGAAAAACCAAAAATCAAACACCAAAATTTATAGGTATTAAGAATTTATTTCATTATAGTGATTGAGGTACTGGTAGTCTTCCAAATTGCTTAAAATTGTAAATATATCAATAAAACTGTCCAACTGATACATACATATATAATGGTGTTTCATTTTAATCGTGGAAGAACACAGGGTTTGGGGGTTTTAATCGGAGAACTGGCAATTTTTAAACAGAGAAAACCAGGATCCTTGCTGATGGCTCCCGCTGGCCCGAGGCTTCTTTGGACTGGGTATGGGAAAATGAGCTGCCCGCTACTAGTTTTCTTTTTCTTTCCAGCCAGCGCACCAAATGTAACATGCTTATTGCTGGGGCAGCAAAGCCACCTTCACTGACCGCTGCCTGGGCCCCACTTTGCTGCCCTCTTTGTCCCCTCAGGGTTCCAGCCTGTCATCTTTCCTGCCACACCCTGATGTTATAGATTGATAGGGAGGTTGCCCTAAAGGGTAAATGGAGCCTTGGATGGTAGACCCTTGTCTGGGCTGAGGTCCCCAGGCCTTGTCCCACTTTACTCTGGCTGAGTCCCTGAGCCTGGGATCCTCTGTCCTAGGACTGCAGGCTCCTGGGCCCCAGCTCTGGCCCTGGTGGGCTCTGGACGACTCAGCCCCTGGCTCCATTCTCATGAGCTCTGGGCTTGCACCCCAGCCTTTGTCATCTTCTATTTCCTCCCTCTGTCAGGCAGTAACAGTTTTTCTGCAGGGCATGGTATACTGCACCCACTCTCCCCCGCCCCGGAAGGGCTGTACACTGAGGGGTCTCTGCTCTAACCTCATGGCCTCCAGTCTGTCCCTTTCAGCAATGTCCAGTCCTCTGGTATGGACAAAACCAAAAATTACAAGAGGAATGGATTCTTAGTAAAAGTTCTAATAGAGTCATTTTGAAATGTACTTCTGGTTTTTGCAAGACGAGCAGTATCCAAATGTTTTAAGAGGGGAGTCATGATGACTAGGGATGGCTATAACTTCAGTCTCTGCAACTGATAGTTCATCCTCTTGGTTGTAGACTATACTTGGTTGCTAAGGCTCTTGCCTTCTTAACAAATGAATTACTCAACAGGAGAAAAATTCTTTCAGAAAAAAATGCTTTACAAAAAAAACCAATTTAAGAGAAAGAAAGATTTAAAAAAAATGCCATGTGGATAAGGCCCTTAGTGTCTGGGAGGAGGCAGCTAGTAAAATAAGCAAACAGCAAAGGGAAAGTGATATCCACTTTATATACTGGAAGGAATACACCAAGAAACTTAAAAGCCTGAGTCATTGGAGTACTGCGTCCAGTTTTGGCTTCCACAATTCAAAAAGGATGTGGAGAAGCTTGAGAGAGTCCAGAGGAGAGCCACGTGCATGATCAGAGGTCAGGAAAACAGATCTTACGATGACAGGCTGAGAGCCATGGGGCTCTTTAGCCTGGAAAAGCGCAGGCTCAGGGGTGATCTGATGGCCACCTATAAGTTTATCAGGGGTGACCACCAGGATCTGGGGGAACATCTGTTCACCAGAGCGCCCCAAGGGATGACGAGGTCGAACGGTCACAAACTCCTGCAAGACCGTTTCAGGCTGGACATAAGGAAGAATTTCTTTACTGTCCGAGCCCCCAAGGTCTGGAACAGTCTGCCAGCAGAGGTTATTCAAGCACCTACATTGAACACCTTCAAGAGTAAATTGGATGCTTATCTTGCTGGGATCCTATGACCCCAGCTGACTTCCTGCCCTTTGGGCAGGGGGCTGGACTCGATGATCTCCTGAGGTCCCTTCCAGCCCTAATGTCTATGAAATCTATGAAAATCTATGAAAAACATGCACATATTCTCCAAAACAAAGGGATCTCCTCACAGGGTTAATCCTTGTCTAGAAGCCTTCCCCCAAAGGCCTGAGGCACTCTTCTGTTTCTGCTCTGGATGCAAGGTTCCCTTCAACATCCCTGCAGCTCAAAGTCCTTCCCCTGGGCCACCAGCCTGGCTCTCCTGGAGCTCTGCCTCCTGCACCTTCTACAACCACCACTGGATCAGACCTTGTGCTTATAATAAGTCTCTTCCTGGGTCACCTGACCTGTCATTTCTGCCACCAGGCCTGTCAGTCACTGCTCACACCTGGGATGAGCAGGCACTTTATTCCAGGGCTCTTTGCCCATCTTCGCTTGTCCTAGGAACTGGAGAAGGCCAATTACCCTGGGCTCCCTCTCCCCTTTAGTAATGTGGTGGGGGCCCCATTACATTCAGATCAAAAATATTTTTTTCTTAACGTTCATATTAATATTCTTAAGTCATTCGTTATATATCAGGCTACAAACAGACTAATTTATGCTGCAATAATATTTGTAACACATCTTATTTATTACATACCTTGCACTAGTACATGTTTAAAATAGTCCAGTTACTATGTCTACTACAAATGACTCTATCTGGAACATTTCAATTTCTTTCCTGAGATTTCCCAAATAAAGCTTTATTTCAGAGGATGTGGGGATCAAATAATATGATAGCAGTAGTCTTTAAAAGTTGACTTTAACTACTTGTATGATACAAACTGGGGATGGAAAAGACCTTATTTTTGAAAAAGTAGAGAGATGGATTGGGCCTCAGCTGAGATGACAGTAATAATGTGGATTTGTTGAAGGTGAACAAATTTGTTGTCCAGTGGTGTCCTGTGGGTCTCTGGTGCCGGGGAGCCAATGCCTGCATTTGTGACCCCATCTCCCCTGGGCCGGTCTGAGCAGGGTGCGGGTCCAAGGGAAATCAGGCTGTGCAGGGCCCCGCCTCCCACCCCACGGCACTTCTGTGGGGGAATTAGCAGCACGGCACGCTGGCCGTGGGGGGAGGGACAGTCGCCAGAATTTCCAGCCGGCATGGCAAAAGAAGCCCACAACCTGCCGTGCAGGCACGTAGGCCGCATACAAAATGTGGGAGGCATCCTGGGCTCTGCAGCTGGCATGCCCCCCCAGGCCAGCACCTGGGGACCATGGCCCCCTACTGCCTCCCCCTCACCAGTACACCACTGGCTGCTTTAGTAGCAGGGGTCACATCGCCTCCCCCCCCCCACCCACACACACACACACATTCCCAATGTTTCAGTTGGCATGTCTGGCACGTGGTTGGAGAAGATAATTCTTTGCTGCACTGATTAGTTTAGAAAGGTGCAGATTTTAATTCTTTCTAATTAATCTTTCTTGGTTCCCAGAATGACACGGGTGGATCAACATGTGAGAACCGGTCTATGTTCTGTATGCTAAACAGAGGATACTTCTTTTCCTAATGACAACTAGTTTTTAGTCAGCATCCCCACCACACAAGCCAGGGCAGTTTTAATCTACCACTTTTCCTCTTTTCCACAAAGGAAGTTTCAGCACTTGGAGGTCAGAGCACAAAAACCCAAAGCAACCTAGCATGGAAAGGGATTGTCAGTCTAAGAAACCTTGAGGCAGATTTTGCAAAATGTTGAATCCTTAATGACAACTGGGACAGAAAACCAGATCAAGCAAGATTTTTGGATCTGGGCCTGAAAGGATCAAAAGGCCAGATATAGATTCATAGATTCATAGATGCTAGGGTCGGAAGGGACCTCAATAGATCATCGAGTCCGACCCCCTGCATAAGCAGGAAAGAGTGCTGGGCCTACATTACCCCAGCTAGATACACATCCAACCTTCTCTTGAATACCCCCAGGGTAGGGGAGAGCACCACCTCCCTTGGGAGCCCGTTCCAGAGCTTGGCCACTCGAACTGTGAAGAAGTTCCTCCTAATATCTAATCTAAATCTGCTCTCCTCCAGCTTGTGGCCATTATTTCTTGTAACCCCCGGGGGCGCCTTGGTGAATAAATACTCACCAATTCCCTTCTGTGCCCCCCTGACGAACTTATAGGCAGCCACCAGGTCACCTCTCAACCTTCTCTTGCGGAGGCTGAAAAGGTCCAGTTTCTCTAATCTCTCCTCATAGGGCTTGGCCTGCAGGCCCTTAACCATACGAGTGGCCCTTCTCTGGACCCTCTCCAGGTTATCCGCATCTTTCTTGAAGTGCGGCGCCCAGAATTGCACGCAGTACTCCAGCTGCGGTCTGACCAGCGCCCGATAGATATAACCCAAAGGTTCAATTCTAACTTTAGGTACCTAAGCTATGCTGTCATTAGCCTTGTTAGGAGTTGTAGTAGTGTGGGACAGGGATAACTAGGCTGAAAAGTTCTGTTCAGGAAGGAAAATGCAAGGAGGCAATGGAGGCAAATTGGGTTCTACCCAGCTGTGTTTTGGTGACCAAACCCACCACTCATAGTAACCTACATATCAGTTCTTTTTTTAAATTATGAACAAGCACCTCCCACTGACAGACAGACATATCAAGAAACAGATTTCACAGAGGCTTGAAGACCAGTACAACTTTTAGTTGTGCTGTCAGGTCTCTGTACTGTTTGTGCCCTGAGGCCAGAAGTGAGGTTAACTATGTGCTTCATCACTGATTATAGGGTTCAGTATACTGAAGACAGCCCTGCCAAAGACCAAAATCAGCACATTTTTCTTGTGGGAGTAGACGTTTGAAAGCAGCCGCTAAATTCTTATGAACCAAAGAACTTCCACCCCAGAATAGACCTATGGTCCACCTAGTCTGCTCTTCTGTTTCCAATATTAGACATTACTGCATGATGAAGACAAAGGGAAAAATCCCCCAACTGCAGATAATAGACATGATTGTGCTGGGTAAGAATAGCGATATTACCTTCTGGAGCCAGAAGATTGACAGATCTAAGGACACCTCAGCTAGTGTTACTGAAGATATTCAGCCAAGTTCTTCTCTTCTTTATTCAAGTGTAAATCTGGAGTAATCTCACTGATTTAACTGGAGTTATTCCAGATTTGTGCTTGGGTAATTGAGCTCAGCTTTTACACCTCTGTTCTTAACTATATACTTATCTAATACTTTCTTGACACAGCTATTTGTTTCAGTAGGGCGGTTGTCCCTCATTCTAAGACCAAACCCTCTGGAATGTCACCTGCAGCAGAATGAGCAATACTTTCTATTTCATCCTCTTCCCTTGAAGGTGGAGAGGATTAGCACAGTGGTGAATGACAAGTCCACTTGACATTTAGCTATCCTAATTCAGCCCTAGTCATCACAGCTTGCAAACATCCTCCTCACCTTCTTGTTGAAGGGCTCCACTGTGCAGATTTTTTAGAGCCTGCTGCCCCCAACCACACAGGTCCTGCTTCGTAAACGTACACAGCTTCCATAAATGCAACACAAGAGCATCGGCATTGCACAGATACCTCAACCAGCTGGGTAAGAACTGAGTGCAAGGACCTGTGGAATCCTTGACTGTCTATAAACCACTGATAAGAGTTACTGTTCATTCTGAACCTCCCAAAAAACCCAGGTTTCATCTTGACAGGTCTCACAGAAATTAACTTAACTGTTTTATCTTAACAACACCCTAAAATATGCAAAATCCCTGTATGGCAGAACTGGTGGATTTTATTAACATAAAAGAGATAAAAGTCTTGGAATCTGTAACTCCTGCAACAGTCATGACAAAAATGCAGCCTGAAGCATACTACACATTTACTGAATGTGACACTTTCCTTCTGCAGATCTTAGGGTGCTGTTCAAAACACAACTCTCTTACCACTTACTTGAGAATGTTGGAGGAAGAGTTGCACTCTATTTGGCACTGGCAAAGTCTCACCTGGAGTACTGTTTTGGGCCCCACATTTCAAGGGATGTCAATAGTTTGGAAAGAAACCAGCACAGAGCAGCAAAAATGATAAGGGACGCGGGAAGCAAAACTTATGCGGAAAAACTAAAAGAACTAGGGGTATTTAGTCTGGAGAAGAGAAGACAAGATGGATTTGATAACAGTCTTCAAAAAGTTGAAGGGTGAGTATAGAAATGATGGAGATGGGCTTTTCTCTGTGGCTGTAGGAAACAGGACTTACCAAGGCCCTCAAGCTTCATCAGGAAAAATTTAGGTTGGCGATTAGGAGGAATTTTCTGAGTACAAGGGTGGTCAAGCATTGGAACAGGCTACCTGGAGAAACTATGGAATCTCCATCCTTGGAAATTTTCCTGAGCAGGTTAAACCGACACTTGGCTGGGATGGTCTACTCAGAGATGATCCTGCTTTGACCAGGGAGCTGAACTAAGTCATCTTGTGAGGTCTCTTCCAGCCCTCCTTTCCTATGATCTTATGTGACTCTTTTAACAATGGAACAAATTGGCCCTGATGTTACTCCTTTAACCTTAATGGAGTTTCACAATGGATAAATTTGACCCACTGTTTGTTAAACATTTGGGGTACAGCATTTGAATTGCTACCCTGAATTTAAAAAAAAGATTATATAATTTTCCTCACATTCCCAGGGCTCACTTGGAATTGTTAAATTTATCCTGCACCATCATCCAATTAAGTGTGACATCATGGCTTAAAATGACCAAAAGGTTAGGGTTAGGTGTTTTTTGTGTACTTTGTTTCATTTTTTAAACATATAAGTCAGAGGTCTTCAGAAACAATAACTGTCGGATACTGGATAGACAGGGAGCAATTGTGTGATGGTCAGTCTTTTATATAAAATATTAATTATTTGTGCCGTTCAGGATGGATGTGTTCAAAGGATGCAAATTTCCCTTCTCTGTTGTAATGGATAGATTTATGTTTCTGCTGCTATAGCCACAAAGGGAAAAGCAGATTAGCATAAGATATCACATTGCAGAAAATGAGTGTTCATGATGCAATTACATCAGCAAACAGACAGAACCTTGAGAAGAAGTTATGCCAAGCCTGGCTTCTCACCCAGATGGGTTATGTACTTGCTGAACTACACATGTCCATGCCAATCTGCAGCACAGTCTGCTATTAATCCTCAGGATTTGATTTCCACACCTTACCAAGAAGCTTAAACAAATGCTATCTGTGATTTCAAATACATTTAGGAATGTTTTGCTATCAGGAACACTTTGGATATATTGTGCAGTATCTTGGGTTTTATGGTGATCAAGTCTGATAAGAAAGGGTACTAACTATTACAGGGCTTTGGGTGCTGAACTGAAGCATGCCCATTAACAAGTAAAATCCTGTTGTAAGGAATTCTTTTATTCCTAGTTAGGTTTGTTGTCATTTCCTGAAATGGTATGAATTTCTGTTTGGAAATTTCTACAACAGTTAATATCCCTGCCAGCCATTTGGCTTAAATAAACAGCTGTATTGATATACAAGGTTGCAAGGCCTCATTCCAGGTGTTTGCACATGTATCAACATGTGCAATTAATGCAACTGAATATACTATGGCTCAATTTGAGCTGGAGTAAACTAATCCCAACGTGCCTGTCTACATATACGTTTAAGCACAGTAATTTACTGTGCTGCTGGATACCATTTATATCTGATGGGACTATCTGGCAACACAGTACATTAGTCTGCTACAGCCTAATTACCGCTCACGTGTGGGTAGTGACACATTACTGCACAGCAAATTAGGCTGCTGCGCAATAAAGCATCTCATGTAGACACATCCACTGTCCCCCCAGCAAAGTCTGTATCTTGTTTGCTGTGTCCTACCACTCTCAGTTATGTTATGCAAATAAAAATTGGCTGGCCATACAAGAGGTTAAGGATTTATGATATGAAGGGAATAGCCCACCTTCTTTTTGTCTTGGTTCTTTTCATTCCAAACCCACATTTCCTGAGCAGCATCTCAGTTTTCACTGTCATTTCCAACAGCTTCTTCTAAGCTATTTTAAGCAAGCCCTTTCTGCCTGCTGTTTATCTTTTTAAAAGAAAGTCCTTAAACTGCCCTACCAAAGGATGCAGCTTTTGGGAAACTAGAATAAAGCAGAAAATGAAATAACACAAAGGAAGGAAAGGCCCTAATCTGAGGTCAGCTGCCTCCTCCCCTCAGCAATATAACTCAAGCACTGCTAGCAGCATAGCCTTAGCAGCATAAAGCTCAGCACAGGCCGTGCAACTTTCCTGAAAAGTTGGGTGAAGCATTTGGTCAGCTGGCCTTTGATGAGCTCCATGTGGCTGTGACTATGCTACCAGTAGTACCTAAGTGTGAGTAAATCTAGGAATTCAAATAGGGGTGGGAGCATGGGGGAGATGCTACCAGTGCCACAGGGCAGGTTTCACCCTTCCCCAGAGCAGATGCATGGCAGTAGCTGCTGGGGGCTTTTTGCAGTACCTGAACCAAGTAGGAATCCCCTCTCCCACTGCTCTCAGCAGCCCTTCTCCCCCCTGTCCAAGGCAGGTATCTCCCTTCCCTTCCCATTCCCCTTTCCCACTCTAACAGGGGTTGCCAGTGTGGGAGAATTCAGTAAAGAGGGAGAAAGCAGGGACCAGGCAACCCATGCAGCCACACCCTGGAGCCCCCAGCTGGAGTGGGGCAGGAGTGATCCTGGGGCTTCCCCTTCCCCCAGGTCAGCTTGAAACAGCATTGGCAAGGGAGTGTCTCCCCCTCCTCACCTGGTCTCTCTTTGGTTTCTCTGGGTGTCCTACACCAACCCAGGGTCCCAGCCATACCTTGGAAATCACAGGGGACACAGGCATCTACAGCCATGGGGAAGTGGAGCCACTGGCATGTGACCTTCACTGTGGAAGTGAGGTGTGACCATGCCACTGCAACCCTCCTGGATTTACTCCTGTACCCAAGCTATATGATTTAAAACTAGGGCATCCTCAGGTATGTCTCCCTCAACTGCGGTTATAGAAGTGAAGGCAGTCTAGAGCCATCATCTTTTACATTGCCTTCTACAGCACTGCCAAGAAGTAAGCAGGTTCTGCATGCCGTCAAACATAGTTTCATAGTAGCTAGAGTCGGAAGGGACCTAGGTAGATCATCTAGTCCGACCCCCTGCCTTGGCAGGAAAGAGCACCGGGGTCAGATGACCCCAGCAAGGTGCTCATCTAACTTCCTTTTAAAAATCCCCAGGCCAGGAGCCTGCACCACTTCCCCCCCCCCCCCAACCAACCAAACACACACACACACACACACACACACACACACACACACACATTCCCAATGTTTCAGTTGGCATGTCTGGCACGTGGTTGGAGAAGATAATTCTTTGCTGCACTGATTAGTTTAGAAAGGTGCAGATTTTAATTCTTTCTAATTAATCTTTCTTGGTTCCCAGAATGACACGGGTGGATCAACATGGCAGAACTGTAGGAAGGGTTCTGCCACTTGTATTTGTGACAAGACATCCCAAAACAGCATCATGTCTTAGTTAAGTCAGGATCCTCATCTTTTTCCAAACCTGTGATGGTGCCTAGGGACCATGCCAAGTGCAGGACCCAGTTATGCTAGGTAAAATACAAAAAATAGATGGTCCCTACTGAAGAACTTGAAGTATAAAGAATGGTATAAAGTGGAGTGAACAAGGCAATCAGGTCTAGCAAGGTCTGAGAAATGCGGGATGGCTGCTATCATAATCTGGAATTAATCTTTGTTTTTCCTTCTCTAATCTGGTTTTTATGGGCAACTGTTAAATGTAACTCATCAAGCTGCCTTTCAATATTGCTTGTTCATATTCTGGGTTTTGTCTGAAATAATCCCATTTTGATGATGTAAATATTTTGATTCCAGTCTTGATGTTGTAAACATTTGTTCTTGTTGTGCCTAGCAATTGTTTATAAAGGCCCCTCTGTTTTAATAAAGATAGAGAAGTGTCCCAGCAGGGTTGCAAGTTCCCGCATTGGCAGCATGTCAGAATTCCCCTGACAGCTTGTTTTCCTCTTTCTTCTTTGTGGAAATGCTGTTTCCCACTTTCTCCATCCCCTCAGGTTGGTTTTGCATATCACCTGCTTTCTTTGATCAGTGATTGAAGTTTCTTGTCACAACTGTGACATCTTCAGCTGTTCCAAATGTAAGGAGGCAGAGGCCTAGCCATGGCTCCACGCCCCCTCTGCACTGGCAAACAACTGGAGGGCCATGAGCATGTGCATTCCTTGCACCAAACACGCAGGGTGGGCATGTTGTACCAGGTCATAGTCCAGTAAGACCTTTTAATACCCCACCCTCCCTGAGAGCCACTGCAATACCCTTCTCCTGCCAGATATGTTCTTCTTGCTTTCTGCTCCTCACCCTATGCTCCCTGCCCAATCTATTGCTCTGCCTTCTGTTCTCTGCTCTGTCTGTCCCTGTGTTCCTTGCTCTCTCCCCAGTCTGCCGTGTGCCACACACAGAGACTGCCTGTGCTACTTGTAGCACAAGTGCCCCAAGCTCCTTCACTTGCCTGCCGATCAGTAGGACAGCTCTTTAGGGCAGCTACGTAATGATATATAATTTCTGCTTTCTTTTCCCAGAACGAACTTTTCTTTTTCCCCTGCAGTATTTTTAACCTACTGTATCATCATAGCTGTACCTCCAGAAAAGCAACGTCTTCCATGGCAGATGGTACTTCTAATGGTGAATCTGATGAAATTCAGGGTATTGCTGTGGTTATATTAATGGAATGTTTGTTCATTTGCCTGAATTTTGCATAAAACAGGGCAGCTTGTGTTATAAAAACAAAAACAAAAAGGAAAGGTGATTCCAAGCCAACAACTTCAGCTCAAAATTAGAACTGAATTTTGGTATCTTTCTGAATGTCCAAATCTAAAATTCTGGTTCAGTTCTTCAAATAAAAATCCTTACTTGGATAATAAAGCTTACTTTCTAATTGGATGCCCAAAGTATAAAAAAAACCAACCCAAAAACAAAAACCCTGATATCCTGAAATGAGCACTTGGATAGCTAAGGATTCCTAACAGTGTCAGGGAAGAATTGTGAGATCTTTGCCAAAAGATAAGGGATTCTTCTCCAATATCCTGGCAAACTTTCATGTTGACATAAATACCTCTGAGAGACTAAATAAAAAGCATTGTTTGCTCCTACATCCTTGTTGCTGTTAGTGAAGTTAGGGAAAGATGTAAACAGTGAGCCAATTACTCAGGCAGTTTCTGTTAAAGTCCTCTTAAGAGACCTGCTTAGCTTCAACAAATCAGAACGAAGCTGGGAATTTGATACAGTCTTTTGACTTTGTGTTCAGGGCAACATGTCACTTCTCAAAGATTTAAAAAGGAAAAACATCACAAAGTTGTAGCTGACACTACTTCTGGCTGGGCTACACAGGAATGAAAATTATCACAGTGTTGGACTCGCTTAGAGGAAATGCTGCTGGAATAAATAAGCAGAAACAGTGCCACAGCAAGGGGTGGGGGGGCCATGAGCAGGGTGACTGCCCCGGGTGCCGAAGTGAAGGGGTGTCAACAGGCATTGGCCAGCCAGGACAGAGCATGGGATGGAGCCACAAACAGCTCATTAGGGGTGGGCTCTGGGATGGGGGAAGGGCGGCTCCCACTGCTCTGTGCACTCCTGAGCAAGCATGTGGCAGGAGGAGTGCCCCCTGGATCTGTGCATGGGGAAAGGGTGAGCTGCCACTGCAGGATTTGCCCTGGGTGCCAAACTTTGTTGCTGCGGCACTGAGGAAGAAGTTTTGTCTGCTAGTTAAGAACAGCTCATTGCAATCCTGGCTTATTTTCTTGGCTCTGAGATGACATGCCTGTCACTTTCTTCAGCAAATACAAGCTGTTCTGAAGCCTGGGAGGGCAGGATCAAAATTTCCAGCTGTATTTCTGGTAGTTGGGATTTGTTTCTTCTCCCTACAGGCTTTTACTTCCTTTATGACCAGAAAAGCTTGAGGAACACAAAAATGGATCAAAGCAATATGACACAGACAGAACACAAAGTGCTAGGGGGTACACGGCACAGTCCTCATTAAGCACTTTTATAGCAACTTTTTCATGCTGTTATGTGTTGATAGGGGGTTCCTTAGAGCAGCGGTCTCCAAACTTTTTTGATCGCGCACCCCTATCAGTAAAAAATTTTTGAGCGCACACCCCCAGTATATGTATATTTATTTATTTATAAATTATATACATGTGCTACTCACGTACCGTACGTGACATGTGACTGTCTGACATACGGACTGAGTGAGGGCGCCAGTGTCAATCCATATATTAAATATTAGTAAAGCTTAATTTCTTTCTTATTTTTTTAGATGAAAAATAAATGTAAATAGAAGTTCTAATATTTTCTTCTCGTACCCCAATGGATAATCTTGTGCACCCCACTTTGGAGACCACTGCCTTAGAGAATAATGGATGGAGGTATCCTCTTAAGTAGGAGGCCAGTGCCTCTGCCAGAGCTTAGATAAAGGAGAGATTTCCCAGAGGTCTCAACTATCATCTCCAGCCAGCTTACAGCTTGTGTTGCACATACTGGAACATTCACCATAAATACCACACTAGTGCACTGTCCTGTGTGGGGATCAGCCTAAGGAGACTGCAGAAAGCTGTAATAGGGAAACCAGCCAATTAAAGGAAAAAGGCTGTGACACACACTGTCTTTCCTGGCTGACTTCATATCTCTACATTCAAGGCAATTTGTTGGTAGAAATATTGTTTCACTGAAAAAAATCATAAAACTTGGGAATAGTCCACTGTGACCAAGCCACACAGAAATTCTGTAATGGTCTCCTTCTCAAAACCTACAGAAATTTGAAATTAGCCCTGAGAGCCAGGGATAGAATCCAGCTCCAGAATTTTGGTCTAGATCCACATTTTGAATAATACAAATTTGGTGGGACATAGATTGGGGGTGATGTAGTCCACAAGAGACAATGGCAAGAGTCACATCTAGATTCAGAATTCAAATACATGTAAATGTCCAAGGAAGGTTTGGATCCCTGAGTTCCTTTTCTCTGGCTGCACTCTGTTCCAAACCACAGGCAAATTTGGGTACAGCTGGTAAGTACTGAAATAAAATGCCCTGGGTTTCAAAGTTGCTGAGTTCTTCCTATTTCTGTTAACACCTTAAACAGGTGCTCAGGCCTTCTGGAAATCAAGACATTTGGATTACTTATTATTATTATTACTATTATTTATTTATTTGTATAACGGTAGTACATAGGACCCCTGTTACGGATCAGAATCCTTCTGTACTAGATGCTGTACAAACACGGGATTTGTGGTGTCTAAATAGGGATTGAGTGGCCTGCCTTTACACAACTAGTTTTGAAAAATTTGGCTTTGATTATGTAACTCAAGACCACCACTTTTTTGCACGTTTGTTTTGTCTGCAGACATCCTAGCAAACATGGCCAGTTCTTCCACTGTACATGTGTTCAACATTTCTGAACTAGCTTTGTTGTTTATCTGATACAGGCTGTATTCCTTGGAGGACAGCAAGGGCATGTAGGAAGTTGATTGGCACTTCTGACCCCTGACTGGGCATTACTGGGACAAGCTGAGGTCAGTCTGGAGATTGTGTTTTGATCTTGTATTCCTTTAGGTTGGTGCTGAGTGGAGGGGATTAAGGGATTGTCTTTAGCACTCTGTGTGAGAGGTTCATTGCCGGGTATAGCCTTGAAAAGAATGCCTGTCATTCCCACTGCCTAGTGTGGAAAATTCATAGGCTCATTGCATCAAGTGCTGTGATTGCCAAATAGTCTTAAATCCAGAAGGAGTCTCAGACAGTGTATCTTTCCCATCTGGCTCAAGTATTTCTTTGAGAAGCATCACTTTCATAGTTGGTAGGGTTGGAAGGGTCCTGAGCAGATCATCAAGTCTGACCCCCTGCCTTGGCAGGAAAAAGTACTGGGGTCAAACGACCCCAGCAAGGTGTTTGTCTAGCCTTGTCTTAAAGACCCCCAGGGTAGGAGCCAGCACCACTTTGCTTGGAAGTTGGTTCCAGATCCTAGACACCCAGACAGTGAAGTAGCGCCTCCTGATGTCTAGTCTGAATTTACCCTCTGCCAGCTTGTGACTAGTATTTCTTGTCACTCCTGGTAGTGCTCAGGGGAACAGGAACTCCCCCAATGCCTGCTGGTCCCCCCCGACTAGTTTGTAACAGGCCACTAGATCCCCCTCAGCCTTCTCTTGTGCCTTAGCCTCTCCTCATAGGGCCTGCCCTGCTGCCCCCTGATCATGCGAGTGGCCCTCCTCTGGACCCTCTCCATGTTGTCCACATCCCTCTTGAAGTGCAGTGCCCAGAACTGGACGCAGTACTCCAGCTGTGGCCTGACCAGTGCCGCATAGAGGGGGAGGATCACGTCCTTGGACCTGCTCCAGATGCATCTGTGGTTGCATAACAAGGTGCGGTTGGCCTTCCTGACTGCATCCCCACGCTGCCGGCCCATGTTCATCTTGGCATCAGTGATGACTCCAAGATCCTTTTCTGCCTCTGCACTGCCAAGAAGGGAGTTCCCCAGGCTGTAGGTATGCTGCTGGTTCTTCCTCCCCAGGTGCATCATCTTGCACTTGTCAGTGTTGAATCCCATCCTATTGTCATTCTCCCACCCCTGTAACCTGTCTAGGTCCGATTGCAGCCTATTGCTCCCTTCTAGCATGCACACATCCCCCCACATCTTAGTGTCATCAGCAAATTTGAACAGGATGCTTTTTACCCCCTCGTCTAAGTAGCTGATGAAGATGTTGAACAGTGCGGGCCCGAGGACCAAGCCCTGCGGGACCGCACTGCCCACATCCCTCCAGGCTGAAAATGACCCATCCACCACCACCCTCTGGGTGCAGCCCTCCAGCCAGTCAGTGACCCATTTGACTGTGTCGGTGTTGACACGACGGTCCCCCAGTTTCTTAATGAGAATGGGGTGAGAGACAGTGTCGAAGGCCTTCCGAAACTCCAGAAAGACTATGTCCACTGCTACCCCTGTGTCTAAGGATTTGGTAACCTGGCCATAGAAGGCCACCAGGTTGGTCTGACAGGACCTCCCTCTAATGAACCTGTGTTGGTTGCTTCTAAGCATAACCTCCCCCGCTGGCCCACTGTGGACATGCACCAGGATAATTCTCTCAAAAAGCTTGCCCAGGATTGAGGTAAGACTAACTGGCCTATAGTTCCCCAGGTCCTCCTTCCTCCCTTTTTTGAAGATGGGAACCACATTGGCCCTCTTCCAGTCCTCTGGCACCACACCAGAGCACCATGAGTGCTCATAAAGCTGTGCCAGGGGTCCTGCAATGACCTCAGCTAATTCCCTCAGCACTCTGGGGTGGAGATCATCCGGACCAGGTGATTTGAATACATCCAGTCCCTCCAGAAGTTCCCTGACTAGTTCCTCACTGACTCTTGGCCTGAGTGCACCTCCCCTGGGGTCTGAGGGGGTCCCAGTAGGGGGGCTGATCCGGTTCCTGCTTAGGAAAATGGAGGCAAAGAAGTTGTTAAATAGGTTAGCTTTGCTGTCTGGTGTGACGACCAGATTTCCTAGCGTGTCCTTTAGGGGCCCCACATTACCTGGAACCTTCTTTTTGTCCCCTATGTATTTAAAAAAGGACTTCTTGTTGTCCTTGATCTGGGAAGCTAGTCCCAGTCCCATCTCCGCCTTGGCCTTCCTGACTGCCCCCTGCATCCCCGAGCAACCACAGTATAGTCATCCCTGGTGATGGCCCCTCCCTTCCATTGGGTGTACGCCTCCCTTTTAGCTAGGAGACATTCCCAGATGCTTTTGGTGAGCCGGGGGGCTTTTGCGCCCTCTTACCCCCTTTGATCCGTGTTGGGATTACCTCCCTTTGGGCTTGGAGAATCATGTCCTTAAGAAGTGACCACTCTTCTTGGACACCCGACTCTCCTCCCCTCCGGGACCTCAGTGCTTCCCCAACTATTCTCTTTACCTCATTGAAGTCTGCCCTCCTGAAGTCCAGGGCTTCTGCCTTGCTGCAGGCCTTTGCCACCTTGCTCTGGATGGTGAATCCCAGCAGGCGATGATCACTGTCGCCCAGGTGGTCGAGCACCCACAGCCCCCTCACCAGGTCATCACCCGTGGCCAGCATCAGGTCCAACAGGGCGTACACCTCCTGACTTAGATGGAGGTCCTGTATTTTCGCTAGGAACCTATGTGAGAGGTCAGACCTGGCTGACTGCTCTTCCCAGCAGATGTCTGGAAAGTTCAGGTCACCCATGATGACCACGTCTTTTGACCTAACTACCTCCATAAGCTGACTTAAGAATTCCCGGTCTAGCTCTTCCCCTTGGTTGGGTGGCCTGTAGTAGACCCCCACTGTTAAGTCCCTTTCCCCTCGACTGCCTTGTATTCTAACCCAGAGCACTTCAGTGTGCCCCTCCTATGACCCTGTGCTACTTGATGAGGATGTGTATTCCTCCTTAATGTAGAGTGCCACACCCCCACCTTTCCTCCCTGTCCTGTCCCTCCTGTACAGCCTATAGCCCTTGATATTCACCACCCACCACGTTTCAGTGAGCCCCACTATGTCTGGGTTGGTGTCAGCTAGTAGGAGGGTAAGTTCCTCCTGCTTGTTTCCCATACTACGAGCATTTATGTAGAGACATTTGAGGCCTCCTGAAGTTGTGTGCACTGGCCCCCTAATCTCAGCATTACCCTGGCCCCTGTTTCTTACCTGGGTATTTGTTCTGCTTGTCAGTCTAGGCTGGGCTGTACTTGTGGGTGCCACTTGGTTTAGTGGTCCAAGGCTTCCTCCACCCTTATCTTCCCCTGACAAGCCTAGTTTAAAGCCGCTGGAGGAGATCCGCCAACCTAGAAGAGAACACACGCTTACCTTTGGATGCTTATCTTGCTGGGATCCTATGACCCCAGCTGACTTCCTGCCCTTGGGCAGGGGGCTGGACTCGATGATCTCCCGAGGTCCCTTCCAGCCCTAATGTCTATGAAATCTATGAAAATCTATGAAAGGTGGAGCCCATCCCACCCGAGCATATCTCTCATCATGATGTGCGGGTCGTTGTCTAGGAAGCTGAAGCCTGCCTCAAAACACCATTCCCGAAGCCTCCAGTCCATCTCTGTGATGCACGTCTCATGCCCTCTTCCACGTCCACCCACTGGTAGGACAGAAGAGAATACCACCTATCTCCTTCAGCACCCCCCCCCAGAGCATGGTAGTCTGCCATCAGGTGATCAGGACTCCTCCTGGCCACATTATTAGTATCCACATGGGGACCATAGGGTAGTAATCAGTGGGCTGGATCACGGCCTGGATCATCCCCATCATGTCCTGAATCTTTGCTCTGGGCAGGCAGTAGACCTTGTGTGTTGAGGGGTCCTGGCAACACATTGGTTGTATATAATTCATAAGGCTGGATATACAGTTTACTGTAATACTTACTTTCTGACTGACTTTTCTCACCATCTAAATTTTAGGTAATATTAATTTATATAGATTTGTATTTTGCTCTAAACTTCATTTTTATACTGTTCTTGTATGTATGAAAATGCATACAAGGCTGTCTAGAGCACAGTGTTTGGAGGAAAGGCAACCAATCTGCAAACCTGTAAATACTAGGAGAGGAGAACTAACCTTGCGTAAGGCCCCTAATGTGTGCTGTATTTTGCTTAAGCTAAGGGAGGACATGGTTCATATCTGAGAAGTTTTTCCTCTAATAGGGAAGGATGGTCCAGCAGTTACTATATTACCCCAGCGAGTGGAAAACATAGTTTCAGGTGCCTGCAGTGCAACAGATTCCCATGTGACATTGAGCAAATCATTTAATCTCTGTACCTCAATTCCCTTTACAAAAAGGAGTTCATAGTGCTTCACCTCTTTACAGGAGTGTTGTAAGGATGAATACATTCGAGATTGCTCAGCCACCATGATGATTAAGTTTGAAGATATATAGATGGTGCAAAGAGGCTTCCAAATATTAATATAGTTTCCATGGCTACTATTTTAAAAAATATATTTTTTAATTTTATGCAGGGATTATTTCTCTAAGGCTCTAGAAATACTACATTTTCCCCCTCTGATTCTTTGTGCACTACATTGCAGATGTAGATAAGTTGCTCATATAGGCTATAAGAGCAAATAAAGCTACAGTCCCTGCTATGTGGTATGTATGTGCTATGTATATATATATAGTAAAAGCTGTGCTATCCGGAACCTTACAAGCTGGCATGCTCTATTAACTGCCATGCCGGCTTGTAAGGGAAAAGCAAAACCTAAAGTGCCCACCATGGCACTTCCATTTTTGTCAAGCCCCCACGGCCTGGGGCATAGCAGTTTGCATGGGGCCCCCCTCTCTGTCCCTCGGGGCCCACAGGAGGGGCGGCAATGTGGCAGGAGGGGCGGTGATGTGGCAAGAGGGGGGGTGGGAGGGGCAGCAATGTGGCAGGAGAGGCAGCAGCTCAAACAGGCAAAGACACCTGTTCAGACCGCTCAGTTAACCAGCATATTTTGTTATGCCGCACCTTGAATCTAGTGGGGAGTTCCTTGAGTCTAATGAGGTTGAAAATCTCTGCCCTAAATCAGTCTTGGAAAAGGTAATGAACTAATTGCTTTTTTTAGCCCTCTGGGACAATATGGCTTCAGAAAGTAACATCTCATATGGCTCCTGGTTTCTATCTTCTATAGTTATTTTCTTTTCTACCACCAAAGATTATATCTGTTTGTTGTATGGACATCTCAGATTATTCTTTATCTGTACAGGTTTCCCAGGAAAGTAAGCAACATAAAGACCCAGGCCTGTGCAAAGCAACTAGTATTTACTTTGGATTCCAATTTGCCCGATTTGGGGACAGTGATTTGATTTGGTGATTCGAATCACTGCCCCGAATTAATGCGGCCAAATCTGATTCAGAGATTTGGCTGCAGCTGAATCTCTAAATCTCTGAATCAGCCAGGCCAATCCCACATCTGCTGTCCCAGCCCAGCAATGGCTGCCCTGCCCTCCCCAGCTCCCAGCGCTTGGAAGTAAAAAAAAGCCCCAACTCACCAGGTGCTGCCGAGGAGGAGATGATCCCCACTTCCCCCCAGTATCCCATGCTGCGTGGGGGGGCTTTGCACGAGCCCCCTGACCCCTCCCCACTCCCCCATTCCCCCATGGTTGCCCCACCTGCCCCAGCTCCAGTCCTTTAAGGAAAAAAAACCCCTGAACTCACCAGTTCCTGCCTGGCAGGGGGGTGATCCCCACTGTCCCATGGGGGGCTCTACACAAGCCCCTCAAAGCCTCGAGGCCAGTGAAGGAGCTGGTGAGTTCTGGGGATTTTTTTCTTTTTTTTTTCTTAAAGAGCCGGAGCTGGGGCAGGCAGGGCAGCCATGGGGGTGTTGAAGGAGTGGGAGGGGGTCAGGGGGCTCGTGCAGAGCCCCCTATACAACGTGAGGCAGTGGGGATTGCCCCCTCGCCCCTCCACCACCTGGCAGCACCCAGTGAGTAGGGGCTTTTTTTCAAAGCCCTGGGAGCTGGGGCATGGCAGGGCAGTCATGTTGGGGGGGGTTGTGGGAGCAGGCAGGGATTGGGAGGCTGGGGGAGCAGGCAGGGGATGGTGCCTGGCAGAGGTCCCCCCGTGGTCCCTTCACCCCTCCCCCAGCCCTCCTCCCTTGCCCCGTACTTACCAGCTCTGAGTCCAGCTCCAGCTTCCTGCTGCAGCCACTGGGGACTGCCCAAATCATCAGAGCTCTCCGAATCTTTTCGGAAGATTCATAGATTCATAGATTCCATAGACATTTGGGCTGAAAGGGACCCCAGAGGATCACTGAGTGCAGCCCCCTGCCCCAGGGGCAGGAAGTCAGCAGGGATCATAGGATAAACATCCAAATGTGTCTTGAAGGTGTTCAAAGTGGGTGTTTGAACCGCCTCCAGTGGCAGTCTATTCCAAACCTTGGGGGCTCAGACAGTAAAGAAATTCTTCCTTATGTCCAGCCTGAATCGATCACGGCGGAGTTTGTGACCATTCAATCTTGTCACCCCTTGTAGTGCTCTGGTGAACAGACATCCCCCAGATCCTCGTGAACACCCCTGATAAACTGATAGGTGGCCACCAGATCCTGCCTGAGCCTGCACTTTTCCAAGCTGAAGAGCCCCATGGCTCTCAGGCTCTCGTCATAAGGTCTGTTATTCTGACCTCTGATCATGTGTGTGGCTATCCTCTGCACTCTGTCAAGCTTCTCCACACCCTTTTTGAATTGTGGAGCCCAAAACTGGACACAGTACTCCAGCTGTGGCCTCACCAAGGCCAAGTACAAGGGGAGAATTATGTTCTGGGATTTGCTTGAGAAGCATCTATGGATGCAAGCCAACGTTTTGTTCACTTTACTAGCCGCAGCATCACACTGAAGGCTCATGTTGATCTTGTGGTCAATCATGACCCCCAAGTCTCTTTCATCTGTAGTGCTAACCAGCGTAGCACCGCTAAGCCTATAAGCATGCTGCAGGTTTTTCCTCCCAAGGTGGAGAACCTTGCGTTTTTTGGTGTTGAATACCATCAGGTTCTCGTCCACCCATTTCATGAACCTGTCAAGATCTGCCTGGATCACCCTCCTGTCCTCAGGTGTGGATCCCTTATCCCAGAGTTTGGTGTCATCGGCAAAATTGGCCAGTCTGCTTCTGACACCAATGTCCACATCATTGATAAAGATGTTAAATAGTATAGGCCCTAAGACAGAGCTTTGAGGGACCTCACTGGTCACAGTGCACCAAGACGATTAGCTCCCATCAACCACCACCCTCTGGGTCCTACCATGGAGTCAGTTCCCCAGCCAGCAGATCATGGTGAGGTCGAAGCCACAGTTAGCCAGTTTTGCCAAGAGGTGATCGAGGGATACCAGATCAAAGGCTTTTTTAAAGTCGAGGTATACAATGTCGATCTCTTCCCCCTTGTCCAGGTGATAGGTCACCTGGTGATAAATGGAAATGAGATTGGTCAGGCAAGCCCTACCCACAACAAACCTGTGCTGGCTATCCCTCAGGATATTGCCTTCAGCTAGTCTGTTAAGGATGGCCTCTTTGATAATCTTTTCCAGCACCTTCCCAAGGATATTGGTCAGGTTGATAGGCCTGTAGTTTGCCAGATCTACTTTCCTCCCTTTCTTGAAGATGGGCACTACATTGGCCCTCTTCCAATCATCGGGCACTTCACTAGAGCACCAAGAGCTCTCAAAGGTCCATGCCAGGGGCTGAGCTATGATGCTCGCCAGCTCCCTGAGTACCCTTGAGTGTAACCCATCAGGGCCAGCTGACTTGAAGGTATCCAGCCTGTTGAGGTGTTCCTTCACGAGGTCAGCTTCGATGGAGGGCAAGGAATCTCCCTCACCCGGGCCTCCCTCACCCGGGCCTCCCTGACCCACAGTGGGCAGGGGCGTCCCATGGGACTGGTGAAAAACTGACACAAAGTACCCATTTAGCAAGTTCTCTTTTTCTTGGGCATCAGTTGTCAGTTGCCCCATCTGGTTTAGCAGGGGTCCAATATTGCCCTTGCTTTTCCTCTGGCTCCCCACATTTGGAGAACTTTGAATCAATTCAGAATTTTTTATTGGTCCCCTGATTTGATTCAGATTTGGAGATTCAGCCACTGAATCAGGCCAAATCTGCTCCAAATTGAATCAGCACTCGAAGCTTTGCACAGCCCTAATAAAAACCTATTTATTTAAAGCCTTAATACCATTATTTTTTCTGATACTTTCCAGGATACTTTGAACAAGTCTTTGAAAAGAACAAAGGCTCTAAAGGATAGAGGTTGCTATGTTAAAACTAGCCTTATTATGTATCTGTGTTAGTGCTTCATACTACTGCTTACCATCATTGTAACTGAGCACCCTCCATATAAAACATATTAGGCACAGCAAAACTACTTGTAGTCTTCAGAGGTCTTTGTGGCTTTCTCCTGTACTATAACATTGATGATAATTATTCCATTCATGTAGTTGGAAACAGACAAAAATTGCTTATTATTGAAAGTCATGAAGAGATTAAATCACTAGTCCTTGGAGAGACTTATCAAGTGTTAATGCATCTGCACTGATTTTTGTTTTAACTTTTCTTGGGAAATGTTCTGAATACAGGACTTACTTTGTGTTTTTTTTAATGTTCTTGACCTGCCTTTGAATGGTAAGTGTGATCCTTCAATAAGGGGGCAGATTCTGTAATTGAAGGATCAATTTAATAGACCTTTGTATGAATATCAGTACATAAAGCAGGAATACCCCAGTTTATGACAATAAGCATATTTTTCCAAGTCCCTCCCTATCTACCATGAAACTGCCACTTTGTAAATTCTTATGTAGAGGGGATACAAGTAACAATCCTCATCATTAGAAGATGGATTCTAATGTTATAAGAGCAAGAGCTACCTTAATGACATAAGGTGCAGAATCAAGCCTTAGCAGGATGTGGAATGAGAGAGACGCTGCCTTCTTTCAGAAAGCACCACCCCACCCCCACAGACTGACCTTTCTTTTTTGCAAAATTAGTTCACTAAGAAAACTAGCCCCAAGTACCCACTTAATGACCAGACCTGCTAAAAGTGGATGCCAGAGAAATGAAGCAGGCATGGGTGGGCTAATTATATAGACCAAGGGACTTCTGAAAATTACCTCCCTGTCTAATCTTACTGAGAGAGAAAGGGGAACAACATTAAATTCTTTTTTTAGAAAAATACAGTCCAAAACCACTGAGGAACCAGATGGCACCACAATGGAGAGACACCAACAAAAATAGCTTTTTAAAAAGTAAAAGCTTGGAAACCAACATTTAATTCTGCCCAAGCCAGATTGCTCATCAAGCCAGTTTCTGTAGACTACAGCATACAAGGGCATGTCATGGCTGTTATTACATCCAGCTGCTTTTGACTCCCCTTCCTGAATTACCAAGTGCCCAGCTGGGTCAAATGGCTTTCAGTACAGGTCCAGACCAGTACTCTGGAGCTATGGCAAAATGACTTCACTGCTATATCACCAAACCTACAACTTGGCACCCAGAGAGGTTGATTTTTTTTTGTGCTTATAATGTTGCTTTCATGCCTGCTTAGAACAGAAGATATTTTCTGGAGGGAGAAACTTTGGCCTGATACAACCCTTTTGCAACATTAGTTCTAGGTAACTTTTAAAGGAAATAGTAAATATTTCAGAAGCATCCTCAACAAACAGCTCCATATTTTTGGGTAGAGGAGTGTGATATAACCCTTTCCCACCTACCGGCAATTGTTAAATGGTTCCATCTCAATCTGTTTCTTGGCCTAGTATGTACTAGGCTTCATTGCTTACATTTTCCTGACAATATCGTACCCATTCTGTCTCATCAGCAGTGCAAGCAATGGGAGCACTAATGTAGTTTAGTTTGATTTAGCTATCACAATTTTTACTACCATGTTGAGCTGCTCCTCCTTCCTCATAGCCCCAGATCTTACCTCCAAGTTCATTCTGGCACAGGAGCTTAGCAGGAAGATGTTCTTCCCCTTCTGGCTGGTAATAAACTAAACTGCCACCTCCAGCTCTGAGAGCGGGGCATTAAATGGTTCTGCAAGCAAATAAAAAAAGCAAATAGATGTGGAATAAGGAGGGTGCCACTCACTCCATCTTCATGTGGATCTTGGGAAACCCCAGCAGTGGGAGATTCACCTTCAGGAACACCAGCTGTTCCACCAAACCAGGATCCAAGGAGGTGCAGTGGGGTGTCACAACATCTCCAGCAATGCTGAACACCCTCTCACTTGGAACACTGGCTGGTGGACAGAACAGGCGTTCCCGGGCAACCATGGCCAGATCCAGCCACACCTGGCTATGGGTTGCCCAAAGGGCCAAGGGGTTGCAGTGCATTGGCTCCATGGCCTTGGTGAGATAGGTAGCCACCGAGGCCTCTGTGCTACCTGCCAGATGGTGGTGTCTGGTGCCTCTGGACCCCAACATTGAAGCCATGCCCTAGACCCACATTGGCAGCGGCTGTGATGTAGGAGATTGGCTGGTGCTTGGAGTGCTGGCACAGGAAAGTGGATCCCCCTTTCCCACGTCCCCCCACCTCTGCCATTCTGCCTCCCTAACTCGGTTCACCAGCACCTCTGTCCAGTGATTGAGGGTTTTGCTGCTGCAGATGCTCCCCTTCACCCTTGGATCACACATGCCCACCAGCATGTGGCCCATACTGGACCGCAACAGATTCAGTCATTTTTTGATGTCCTCCTTCAGCCGCTCTACCACTGCCTGCACTTCTGGTGAAAGCGGCTTGCCCCAGCCAGGAACTGTGATCCCCTGGAACATTTGGTTCTCAAGTTCCCTTGCTATGGGGATCACCTGGCTAAGGAGGTATCACAAGTGCTGAGGCTCTCGGTGGCCTTGAGGAATGGCTTGAGGTCCACCAAGATTTGGGAGATGGTATCCCACTCTGATTTGTTAAGGTGGCCACTGATCCCAATCTCCCTAACCAAGGCTATCTCATGGATGGCCTTCTGTTGCTTGACTAGCCTTTTGAGCATCAGGTATGTGGAGTTCCACCGAGTCTCCACATTCTGCATGATTTTGTGCTGTGGGATGCTCAGGTCTGCCTGTTTGTCCTGCAGCATCTTCCCCACCTTGATGGTGCAGTGGAAGTAGCCCACCAACTTCCTGCATTTTTAAATGAGCTGGCTGGTACCATCACTGGGAGCCCTGTCCCTTTCCAAGGCATCCCTGACTATGAGGTGCAAAGCTACCTGTGGCCCTGCCTTGCGCAGCTCCTCCCTCAAGTGTTCACTGTATGCCTTATACAGGAAGGCCACCACCGTCCTGTTAAAGGTGGGGCATGCAGGCACTTGGTAGGATGGAGCCATGAGCACCATGAACCACCTGAACCCTGGACGTTCAACAAAGGAGGAGGGCTGGCCATCCAAAGCAGCATAGCTTCAATGCTCTGGGGACCTTGCTCACCTTGGAAATGCGGCCCACTTTGTCTCCACCTTTCCCCCACTGGTCCAGCGTGGCCTGCCTCTGCTTCTTGGGGATGGGGGCTTTGGAGCAAGAGGGGGACTTCTTTTTGGGCATGGTCCCACTGATGCCAGGCTGAGGAGGAACAAGGGCAAGGGGGTGCTGCCTCCTGAGATGCAGCAGCATCACTGTGGTGGTGAAGTGTTTCTCATCCTTGCCCCAGCTGATCTGCTTTCAGCAGTGCTGGCAGGTACCATACCTAGGATCATCTGCCACCTTAAAATGATCCCACACTACACTACCCACCCACTTCTGGGTTGAGAGTGGGAATCCTGCCTTATCCCCCTCCTCCCCAGGCAGAGGCACAACAACAGGAGGAGCTGAGCCACCTGCCCCCACAACCTCCTCCCAAGTGCCTTCCAAAAGAGACCTGCCTCTAGGGGAACTTTGAAGGGCATGAAGCACAGACTCAGATTCCCCCTCCTTCCCCAGAACTTCCTCAGCTATGGCACTTAGCTCCACTGCTTCCAGGTCCAGCTCCTCCTCTGGCACCAGAAGGCTCACGCTGGGAACTGAAATTGGGGTGGAGACTGTCATGCTGGTGCTGGTAGTTATTAATGGTGTTAGGTGCAGACACTGCTCCCACCTCCTTACTCCCATTAGCAGCAGAAGACTCATCGTTGCCAGGAAAGAGGGTGCATCTATGTTGGGGGGGGAGGGGGACAGCTCTTCCACTGCCCCCTTTCCCTCCCCTGCCAGAAGACCTGACACATGCCATTCTAGCATGCTTCATAAAGCTCGGCATGCTGCAAAATGTGTATGTGTCTGTAATATATGTTGTGCTTTCCTGGAGCACACAGTGATGACACTGTCAGGGAAAACAGAGAAGAGAGACTAGCTAGCTACCAAGAGACTAGATAGCAAGTCAGGGCCTTCCAGATGCTGCTGGTCCAAGAGAGACATCTCACAAAAGGCACAGATCACTTCACACACAGCCTTATATGTTGTTTCTACATCCCGCCCCCAGAGCAGTGTGATTGGAAAGGAAGTCAGGGAAAGATCACAGTCACTGGCCAGCTACAGATGTCAATATCAAATCAGTCTTTCCCCCTCCCTTCTTCTCAGTTTTTGTTTCCTGCAAGTCTTCCAAATCTCTGAATCTTTCTGAATTTTTCTGAATTGATTCAGAGTCTTCTGAATTGAGTCAGACCTTTTAATGGGACTAGCGATTCGATTCGGATTCAGAGATTTGGCTGCCAAATCGGACCGAATCACCTCCGAATTGAATCAACTACCGAAGCTTCACACAACCCTATTGAGCGCCCCTGGCGCAGGTCATTTTACTGGAGCTTAAATGGGGCTTAGGTTGTTTAACTTAAGCCATAGGGACATAGGTAAACTAAAACCAAATAAACAATTCTTAAACTAAAGCTAATGACCACACAGGGGTTTGCACCAGTTTAACCCAACTTGTTTATGGAAACTGGTGCAAGTTTGAGTGGAAGACCTTAGGGTTCCTGTAGATGTGCAAGGATGCTGCTCTGGTGCAGACCTGATTAACCAAGTCTGCTGGAGCATGCTAATTAGTGTGCTCCAACAGCCTCCACATCTCATGTATCAGTGTCCCTGCACTTCAAAATAGTGGCAGGGGTGCTTTAACAAAGTGCCAACCCTACCTGTCCTGGCAGTCCTCATCAGAACTTTCTTCTACAGAAGTGCTCCATAGTGGGTGTTTTTGTGTCTTGTAGCATGAGAATTTGAAGTTAGAATTATGGAGAGCCCTTAGGGTAATGATTACTCATGACTGCAAAGCATGGGCGACTGGTGCCGCCTTAGTCAGGGGCACGTGTCCCCCACAGTGACCAGTCAGCGGGGGGAGGGTCCCCCCACAGTTGATGCTGCCAACTGGAGGTAGGGGGCCCCTGCAGCTGATCGCTTCTGGAAGTGGCTGCGGCCGCTTCAGGGAGTACCACGGCACTCCACTCCCTAGTCAGCACTTGCACAACCACTGCCTAAGCAGCAATCATGGTCAGTCAGCGGGTGCACTAACGCTCTCAGGGTGTGCACATGTACCCCCGTGCAGCCCCTATGTATCGCCACTGCTGCAAAGACTCTGTGTCCCAAGAAGCACCCTCCCAAAGTGAGTTCAAGCTCATGGAAGTTTATGCAATGCCTCTCTGATTTTTTTGGTCTAAGTTTAAATCTACACACCTTCTACATTCCTATGATCTGACCTTGTATGAACTATCCTTATTCTTTTCCACCCCAGAGATCATCCTCCTTATACTTCTACCAAGGAACACATACAAAGCTGCTTTTAAATCTCTTCACAAGTTCCATCTTTTTGTTTAGTAGTTGTCATTAGTTTTTCTAAAGTGGGGCCCATTGAGATAGGCACTAAACAAAAACATACAAAGAAATAATCCCAGCTGCTAAACAATCACAATTTATATAGACAAGAATAACAGATGACTGGAAGGAAAACCCAGGCAGAGAAAGGCTATGACTTGCATGTGCTCACTCACTGGGCCACAGGCACAGCCAGGAGGAGAACTTAGGTCTCTTAACATCCAGTCCTGGGCTGCATCCACTGAACAATGGAAAACCTGTAAGATGTGTCATTTGTGTGCTATGAATACTGTTCACATTGTATGCTCTAGTAATCCAGCCATTTTTGACTCTTAGTGGTTAGACATCTTCCTCAGCCAGTCTAATTCAGAATGGGAATGCAGATTTACATTAAAACTGTTTAATATTTCAGAAGGTAGAGAGAAAGCATAAAACTTCCAACTCTAGCCATGCTAAAACCCATTTGGGTCACCAGTGCAAAACACAAGATTTATTACTATGATACATTAAGAGATTTCCAATGCTGCCTTGAGTCTAAATGGCACTGCAAAGCTACAAGCCCCTCCCTGTGTCTTCTCCAGTCTGGTTGGACAAACAGTCTTCCATTTTTTCTGTCCATTGCACTGTTACTCTCCATTTGTCTGAAACCCTGGGCCAGTCTCAACACAGAGATTAAACTACTTCAGTAGAAAGGGTGGGATGTTAAATGACTTAGCTAAAATGGGGTAGATTTGAGTTGGTGCACTAACACTTGTTTGAGCCTGTCACGGAGTCACAGAAGGGCTCCGTGATTGTGAGGGTGATTGGCAGGGCTGCCAATCACCCAGGCAGCCCAGGTGCCTGGTTGCCAGGGGCAACCAGGTGGTCACATGACCGGAAGGGGGCAGGGCCAGGCCTTTATAACCAGCTCAGGCCAGAGCCTGAGACACAGTTCCCTTCTGGCTGCTGCAGGAGCAGGAGCTCTGTGGCTGAGCTGAGCTGAGCGGCCTGGGTTAGTGGCTGCTATTTCATCGTGCTAACCGGCTGCAATGATGCAGGGAACAGCATCGCCCTGACTGGAGGTAGGATTGCGGGCCCTGGTGGGGCTTGGAGTTATTAGGCGTGTGGAGCCTTTGCTTATGTTATAGCCAGAGGGCTTGAGTATTAAGTTACAGTTTATCTGGAGGACCGGGGAGGCTGTAGGGGAGCGAGGAGGCCTCAAGGGGAGCTCCCCAACAGTTTGGGGGTTCCCAGTGCCCAGTTAAGGCACAGTGCCAGGGGCACTAGTGTCGGTGCGGCTGGGCATTATATTGCGCTAGGGAGGTGCAGTGTGCGGGGTTATAGACCCCAGCCCATAAGGGCGGTGTTTAGCCCCGGAGCGGGGCAGGGACAGGGCGCCGGGGGCGCGGAGTCAGCCCCGAGAGGGCAAGGCCCCGGAGCGGGGCAGGGACAGGGCGCCGGGGGCGCGGAGTCAGCCCCGAGAGGGCAAGGCCCCGGAGCGGGGCAGGGACAGGGCGCCGGGGGCGCGGAGTCAGCCCCGAGAGGGCAAGGCCCCGGAGCGGGGCAGGGACAGGGCGCCGGGGGCGCGGAGTCAGCCCCGAGAGGGCAAGGCCCCGGAGCGGGGCAGGGACAGGGCGCCGGGGGCGCGGAGTCAGCCCCGAGAGGGCAAGGCCCCGGAGCGGGGCAGGGACAGGGCGCCGGGGGCGCGTGGCGTGTCGGCCCCGGAGGGGGGAAGCCCAAAGGGGCAACGCGCAGGGAGCGCGGTAGCGGCCCTGAGGGGCAAGGCCCCAGAGAGGGGCCGAATAGCCAGGCCTAGCTAGCCACCCGAGGGCGCCGAGGCTAGGGCGGCGATAGCGCCGGCCCGAGGGCGCCGAGGCTAGGGCGGCGATAGCGCCGGCCCGAGGGCGCCGAGGCTAGGGCGGCGATAGCGCCGGCCCGAGGGCGCCGAGGCTAGGGCGGCGAGAGTGCTCCAGACTCAGACCGAGCCAGCGATTAGCCAGGCGCCGGCTAGAACCCGGCCCAGGGGGGGCCGGTAGTGAGCGGCGCTGGTGGAGCCGACACAGGAGGCGCCAGCAAGTGGCTGGGCGCCAGCGTGATAGGCCCAGGGCGTGGGGAACGGGCCAGAGATTGGGGCCCGACCCAAGGAGGCGCCAGGTGGGCGAAGAGCCCCGGTGCCCGAGAGTGAGAACAAGGGCACCCGAGGGGCGAGGGACCACACAAGTGTCCCCCGGAATAGCCGCGAGGCTTGGGGCGTGCTAAGGGGGAGGCTTGGAGGCACGCATTGCCCTTAAGGCAGGACGCTTATCAAATACCCGTCTGGAATAGGGACTAGACCGTCCATTAGGGAAACTGGCAGCCTCCACATTACATATCTTAACATCAAAGTCGTGGCGGGCGAGGTTCTGAGGGTGCTACGTCACCCTAAAGTGACGGTAGGCGGCGCTAGGGGGTTCACGGCCGCCCTTAGCCGCCGCTCCCTCACAGAGCCCAATTTAGAAAAAAAATACTTTCCCCTTCTTAATTCCAGACCTCTTTTGTCTGTAAACTGTAACCAAAAAGTCAACAGAAAGCTAAAACCTCCAAAGCTGAATTTATTCACAACAGATTTTAAACTAGTGTGGAAATGTACTCAAGCAGTATTGCAAGGGCTACTCTTTTTCACAGCTGTGGTTAAGGGATCATTCACTCGTTAAAAATTGGTGTAGTTCAGATGCACCGCCCTCTCTGCCCAGCATGATAGTGTGTGTGGGGGCAGCTGGTATAGAAGCAGGCTACCCCAATTAAAAAGTCTCTCACGGTAGGTAATTTTTTATTTAGCCAGTTAGCGCCAGAATAGGAAAAGAGAATCTGGCCCTGTGCTAATTAAACAAGCAGAATCAGTCCTTTAGTCATTGCTGGTCCAAGGTGGTAGTTTATCAGAAGAGTGGAGAACAAGTTGGTTTGATCTATGTCTTTTTTATATATCCTTTCCCCTCCCCCATAAAAAAACACTGAAGAGCATTTGCCTGTAAGTGCACAGCAGGGGAAGATGCCAGACTGAGATTCAAGCAGAAATGGAACAGAGCTCATGAAGTTTAAGGCTGACACAATCAAATATCTTTCTATTAGAAGCAGTTTCTTTCCCTCCTTTCTCTCTCTCTTTCTCCCTTTCTCACTGTAAAAAAATAATTATATCTTAATGTACTTTTTGGTAAGAGGAAGGAAAAGATGGGGTGCTCTAGTTCATAAAGCCTGTTTTTAATTATCCGCTGAATTTTGAGACAATCTATGAGCATTCAGCACTTGTGGTCAGTTTTCCCCGCCCAGAAATCTAGTGGTTTTTGCAGACATTCCATAAACACAGGAAGCTTTGACTATGTCTGTAACAGATAGGGAGACTGGAAAGCAAAATATCCATAATGTAAAGGCAAATGCCAAACACGGGAATTGCTCTACCAGCTTAGAGCAATGATTTATCTAGTCCAGGAGTCTGGCTCCGATGGCCAGTACCAGATATTTCAAAAGACATTACCTGCAAATTTGCCAAGTATGATTCTAATGTAAACTGGCTAAAGGTTGGGGGAGGGGAAAGGGGAGGGGGTTCAGCGTTTGGCTTATGCCCAGAGTCATGAGAACTTTTATCTTAGTTTAAACTAGATAACATTTTACTTGATGTTAGTTAGCATTTAATGTTATTTACTAAACATTCTACTGAAACGTGGGCCTTCATATCTTGTAGCAGTAAGTTCTACATATTGTTAAACGGCTGTTCATTTTCATTGGCCATCTCATTTGTCTTGTTATGTGAGAGGGCAAATAGGAATGCCCAACCTCCCTTCTCTACACAATGAATTATTTTTAATTGCCTTACTTCTTATTCCCCTTTGTAGGTTTCTTTATAAGCAGTTCAAATCTTCTTACTCTCTCTTCATATGAAGTCCTTCTATTCCTTTGATTGCTTCCCCCATCCGCTTTGGAACATCTTCATTTCTGCTTTTGACATAGGCTGACCAAAATTGAACACACTATGACAGGTGAAGATTTACCACTGATTTTTGGAATTACATTATGATATGTTTGGTATTTTCATTCTCATCCAGGTGTTTACTTTTCTGGCCACTTCTGCAGAGGGTTTAACAGACATTTAACCTTAGTCTTCTTCCTGATTAGTCATAGTGAATTTCAAGTTTAGGAAGATATGGCTATAGATATTTTCAGTGTGCATCCTTATTTTTTACAGAGATTAATGTCACCTGCCATTGTTTTATCTACATTTCTATACTTTGTGCAGCTTAAGCTGCAAGATGGAACATTTAACTGTGAAATCTCTGATAATGTTTCAGATCATCCTGCATTAACATTTCTGAAGAGCAAAATTTGGTGCTTAACATCTTTTTTTGTTTTGTTTTTGGCCATCTGAGGTTGGGGGTTTTTTAACCTGTTTTGGGTTTACACTATTTTTGTGACTTGGGTACACTTGTTTAAGTAACATGATGGTAACTAATTTTAAGCTGTCACTTAACTTTCAGCCTTTGTCAACCAGGTTTCTCATTTTAGATTTTATTTCAATAAATGCTAAATTATTTTTAAAGTTGAAATGTTTTTACTTTATATAATAGTAAAGTAGTACAGATAATGTTAAATCAATAATTTAACAACGGAATTTAAGTGAAACAAAATGTGTTTACCTTACTGACAAAATATTTACTTTATCAGGAAAATGTTTTGATTTTTTCAGTCAGGAATTTATGCAGAAATTGACATATTCATGCAAAATCCTTAGATTATGACAAAACTAATTTTTTTCCAATTGAAAACTCTTCCATTAAAATGTTTTCAATCAGCTCAATAATAACAACTTTTTGAACTAACTTATGACTGTTATTCGGGACATTGCAAAAACATGTATGTAGCTCTGGAACCAGCTGTTGTAAAATATTATTTGAGGTGCCCAGAAAATAATACTTTAAACTTACCTTATTGTGACAATTATCTAGCATATATTCAGGTAGAGTAAATCACACAGTACTGTTTTATTAAACTCATTTACATCTATATTGTCTTCAACACTGTTCATTATATTTTTCCTAATAAGGAAACTGGTAACATAAATAAGTAAAAGTATATATTTTAACATACAGTGGTTTTGCATTGGAATACAGTAGTTAAATTACATATTAGTGCTACAGTTTATGGTTTTCCAAAATAGCCCTAGCAATGAATATCAAATTCTAATGCTAGTTTAAAGTTAATACTCTAAAATAAGTTGTCAGCAAGTTTGTAGAACTTTGCTGCTGCCTGGATGCCATCTGCTACTACCAGCTAGATACATGCAAACATTAAATAACATTTGTTTTTTTAAAATGGAAGGGATGTTGGGAGTGGGAGTATTGAGAGTGGGAACTGGAGAAAAGTTTTCCTGTATCTGGATGTGAGTGCTGGTTGGGAGCTGTGGGTGGGGTTGGACAGGGAAGCAGTGCTTGGAGTTCCAGGGTTTGGGGGGGTTGGAGACGATCTATGGATTGTTTGGTTATTGCAAGCCATTCTGAGCCTTTTGGGGGAGGGTGGGATGTAAATCCTAATAAACAAATACAAATGGCAACATCCACAAATCTACTATGTTTAGCTGTCACTTTTAACTATATACTTCACTGATCTCAGCATTTGCCTTACTGAAAGCTGTAGCCAGAACGTTGGCATATGAGAGTATTACAGTTCAGAGGCATAACCAGTAGAGTTTGCACCCAGGGCAGGTCACCCTTGCAGGGGTGAACACTGCCAGAATGTACTCAGCAACCACTTAAAATGTGGAATTTGGCCTGAAAAAAGGAAAGGAAAGGCTTAACCCTATGGTTCCTGCCTATATGAACACCTCCTCCCTCAACAGCACCTTCTTCTCTTGCCCCTGTCAGCCCCATGACTGCTCCCCTGCCCTGCCTGTCAGAGCTACTAGAGGGGACAGTGCAGAATGTAGGCAGGGAAGGGAGAGTAAGCCATCCCTTTCCTCTATTGGGGCTGCTACCTTTAGGCAGCTTTCAGGCCTTGTGCCCCACTCACTCACCTGTAGTTACTGTACTATTAAGCCCTAAGTGGAAAATAGTAGATACCAGAAATAGCAGTTAGGTAGCTCCTGCTGCCTATTGACTGTGATTGGAGTAAGGTGGCTCCCTGCTGTTTGTGCCCTTGAAAATCTCCACCTAAATCTATATGTAGTCTGATTTTGAAAGATTCTGAGTATTTCCAGGTCAAGGAGAGTGAGGAGGAGCCCCAGAAGACCCACTTACTTAGCTGTGGATTTTTGGCCCAGGCAATGACAAGAAAAAGTTTGGGCCAGTGTCTTGGTGCTAAGGCATTGACATGTTATTTGAAATTTCACTCAAAATTAACTGAATGAGATTTTACTTTAATTTCAGTGCGGCAGTTAGGTTATTATAATTAAACAAGAGACTCCAGCACTGCTGAATGGAGCCTGTCGGTATTTCCATCCTTTTTAGAGGGTTAATAACTCAACCACAAAAATTTGCTCCAGGCTGAAATTTGGTATAAAACAAAGATGCAGTCCAAGAAGGAATTTGGTTCTTAAATTTTAATTTAATCTATTTGGCCATTTTGAGCAGGAGAAAAGCTGAATCTCTGACAGTTGAAATCCCTAAAACAGCTTTGGTATATTTAGGGTGGAGTTTTCAAGCGCACCCAAGTGACTTGACTGCACACGTTCCACTGACTTTCAGCAGCAGTTGTCCTCTTACGTCACCTCAGGCTTTTGAAAAATCCTATCTATATCCAGTACCCAAATTCTGCAAGGTTTGTTCCTTTCGACTCTCTCCAGGGGTGGATCCAGGGCAGGAGAGGGGGGACTAGTTCAGCTACATCCCCCCTTGCTGACCACGTGGCCAAAAGGACAGTGCAGCTGGGGACTGCTTTGGAGTTGCCAGCATAGATAAGGCCTCTGTGCCTGCCCCCCTGCCACCTGCTCCCAAAACCACCCATGCAACCCGCACCCACCAGCTCTCAGCACTGTGCCCATACCCCAGTCTTGCTGTCCCATAAGGTTTGCCCAGGGTATAAGCCTTGCTTGTTATATCATTGCCTTCCTCTCCTTCCATTTCCCATGTTTCCACCTGCCACTGCCACTGTCCCTGCTGTCCTGTGGGTAAGGGGAGCTCTTCTCCTGCTCCAGCTGGGGCTGGGTTCAGCCCAGGACAGTAGTGGGACATCGTTTGCCATCTGCCATCACCGCTGCTGTTCTGGACTGAGCTCAGCCCCTGCACAGCCCAGCTGAAGCAGCTCTGGAGCTCCCTTTGGCCCTGGAAAAGCAGAGACAGTGGCAGCAGCAGGTAGAGTTGGGGAAATGAAGGTGGGGGGGGTTCTTACTTAGTTTGGGGACTTTAAAAAGTCTCTGAATGCTGCTTCTGTGGCACAGTCTGCCTACCCTGTTGGGGAGAGGGGAGGAGACTGGGAGCAGGAGTGTAGCCATCCTTGCAGCACCAGTTGCTGTTCCTGCAGCCCTATGACCCCCTTTGCAAAATCCTGGACCTACTTCTGTTTCTGTCCAATCCAAAAGAAACCATCTCCATGGGGCTCTGATAATCCCCAGTCACTGTGGCCATCTCTGGCTAGTAGGTTACTGAACTAGTTCTCTCACTTGCTGTTTGGGTGAGTGGTCTTCGATGAAACCAGTGCAAATCTGAATCAGTCAGTGGGGACATGACTCCATGTTACTATAATTTCTACAACCTCCCAAAACTCTACCAGGCTATGGCACTTTTAATTTTGTAAGTGCTAGAGAAGGATTTTGGCTCACTCACTAGTACCTAAATGAAGAAAATACTCGCTTGAAAAAGATATGCAGAAATATGCAGGATATGTAGCACTTGAGACACCCAACCCTGCCAAGGTATTTGGAAGTTTATCAGCTGCTACAGTTCAGCACTGGCAGGAGGATTCAGTCAGTGACATGATAAGATACTTCCTTTCCCTGCAAGTTTTCAATATCTAGTTCAGGGGTGGGCAAAATATGGCCTGTGGGCCAGATCCAGCCTGCCAGGCCATTCTGTCCAGCCCGCAGGGCTCCTAGAAATTTTATAAAATTAATATTTATTTGCCTCTGGCTCCAGTCAAAAGTGACAGGAGCTAGGGGCAGTAGGACCCAAGGGAAGCCACAGCAGGCCCCTGGAAGAGCAGGGCCTGCCCTGCCCCACGCCCCCCAGCCAGAGGGACCATGAGTCTGTTCCCACCCATGCCAGAGCAGGAACCTCAGGTAAGAGGGGGTTGTGGGGCATGCTGGTCCCCGTCTGGCCACAGGGCTGGGGTGGGGGGCTGGGAGTGAGGGGGCACATGGGAGTCAGTGCAAGTGGGGCCCAGAGCAGGGTGGCTCTCCTCTCTTCCTGCATAGAGCCCAGCCAGCTGCACCCTGGGCTCCTGCCACCCTGCTGTGGGCCCTGCTGGCACTGGCCCCAGGGCACTGCCTGGCTGTTGCTGGCTCCCAACTCCCCTGTCCAGCCCTGGGGGCAGCACTGAGGATGCTTGGGGCTGCTGGGGGCAGCATGACCTGGAAGGGACATGGCCCGGGGTGTAGGGACATGGCCCAGAGTGTGCAGAACTTCCATCCTGCACCTGAGGCTTGGGGCAGCAATGGACCAGCTGACCCCTCTGCCATGGGAGGCTCTGGTGGATGCTGCCACCCCGGGGGGAAAGCCCGGGCCCCTCTGCCCTACAGGGGCCCAGTGGCAGCTCACTCCCTGGCACCAGGATGGGTGGGGTGGCTGCAGCAGGAGTGGGAGCAGATCTGCAGCCACTTTTCTGCTCCAGAAGTTCCTGCAGCCATGAGGAGCCCAGGGGCCCTGGGGAAGCTCCTGGCCAACCCCAGGGGCAGTATGGGTCTCCTCCTGAGGCTGCTGGGGGTGGCACGACCTGGCAGAGTCCTGGCCCCAAGCTTGGGGAAGCCGCAGGAGCTTTCAGAGGAAAAAAGCAGGCACAGGTCCGCTCCGGCTCTTAGTGCAGCCTCCCACCCATCCTGGGGCTGGGGGGGCAAGATGCTGCCAGGCCACTGGGCCCCTGTGGGGTGGGAGGAGCCAGACCTTCCCCCCAGGGTGGTGGCACCCACTGGGGATGCCCGTGGGAGGGGCAGCCAGACTGTTGCCATCCCAAGCTTCTGGCACAAGATGCAACTTCCGCACCGCATCCCTAGACTTCCCGTATCCCTGGCTACATGCTGCCCCCAGCCAGGAGCTTTCCCAGGGCCTCCAGCCTCCTGGAAGCTGCAGGAGCTTCTAAAGCAGAAAAGCAGCCACAGCTCTGCTCTGGCACCTGGCGCAGCCTCCCTGCCTGTCCCAGGCCTGGGGGGCAAGCTGCTGTCAGGCCACAGGACCCCTGTGGGGTGGAGGGGAGCTGGACCATCCCCCCAGGGTGGTGGCAACCCCTGGGCTGCCTGTAGTGGTGTACAGCCAAGCCTTTACTACCCCCAGTCTCAGGCACGCAATGCAAGTTCTGCACCACCTCCTTGGGATTCCTACATCCTGGGCCATGTCCTCACCAACTCATGCCACCCCCAGTGGCTCCAGGATCCCCCTGCACTGCTCTCCAAGCCTGACAGGCCCTTCCCTGGCAGTCCTCAGCCTCCTGGCGGCAACAGGAGCCACCAGAGTGCACACGTAGCCATGAGGCTTGGGGCAGCAAGTGCCCAACTGGCTCCCCCCTTTGCAACCCTTCCTGCAAACCCCACAGCCACACCCTCCTCCAGACACAATCGCACATCCCACAAATACCACACACGCATACACACATCCACAGATCCCCACAAACCCCACATCCACCCACCCACCCATACCCCTCAACACTGCTGCACACCCCACACACTATACAAGAGTAAGGCTACATTTTGAGCTATTATGCAATTACTTTTACATATAAAGCACAAACACACAGGTATCAAGACAAACATATATTTTTAATTGAACTAAAAGATAATATTATGGGTATTTGATTTTTAGTATAAAATTTGTCTTTTTTCCCTGATTCTAAGATAGAAAACACCCTCTTCTCTGAAGGAGTACTTCTGGGGCAAGAGGAGGGACTTCCAGTGGCAAGGATCAAAGGTCGGGGTGGGACTTCCAGTCCCAAAATGGTGACCAGGGCTGGGGCACCTGTCAAGGGGCGGGGTTACCCATGTGGCCCTTGACAGCTTGCCAAAACTTGCTAAGCAGCCCTCTGCCCAAAATAATTGCACACCCCTGATCTAGTTAATTTGTGTAGGTTATACATGGAGTGCTGGAACTGACTGTCCCACAAACACAGTGATTCATACAATAAAATGAGAAATGTGCCACAGTATAACAAAGAGTTAACTATTCTGGGTTTAGGTTTTGTTTTAAACATCACCTGTGAGCTTACAGAACTATTGGGATTTGTTGCTCTTTGTGTAGTAATGTCTAGAGCAATGGTTCTCAACTGGGTTACCCTTGGGTGCCATGGGGGAAGTGGTCAAGTAAAACTGCTCATCATGCTCCCCCCTGCATGAGGGCTCTTTAATTAGTAGGGGTGTTAGTTAATCACAGTTAACTTACATTATTAATGCAAAAACAAATTAACGTGTTAATTTTTTTAATCACGTTAATTACACACATTGTTTTGACCAGTGGAGCAAGTTAGCTCTGGACCATCTGGAACCCATGCGCATAGCCCCAACCCTGACCTGCCCCACGCCTGCTCTGGACTCACCCGCCCACACTGAGCAGAGGCAGCAGCCGGGCAGAAGCTGCTGCTCAGCATGGAGGAAAACCGGCCCCTCTCCCTTACCACTGCCGGGCCCTTCTTGCTGCAGCTGTCCAGCGCCTGTGCCTGGGCTGCCCTGCAGCTCCTCTCCACTGCTGTCACTGCCACCTCCGGGGCGCCCAGCAGGGTAGCAGTGGCAGCGGAGCCAAGGCACAGCCCAGGTGTGGGCCTGACAGTGGTGAGAAGAAAGGGCTGCTTTTCCTTTGTGCTGAGCAGCAGCTTCTGCCTGGCCACTGCCACTGGTCAGCATGGGCAGGTGAGTTTGGCACAGGCGTGGGGCAGGCCAGGGGCAGGGTTCTTTGCACGGGTTCCAGCTGGTCTGCTCTGGCCAGGACAAGTCCAGAGCAGGCAGGGGGTGGGCCGTGTTCAGGGTTGTGCCTGTTGGTGGTGATGGGGAAGAGCCACAGGGCCCACAGGCTTGGGTCTGTTAGAAGGGCATGTCCTGACTATTGTTTAACTGTGCGATTAAAATTGTAATTAATTGCAAAAAAAAAATTTAATCTTACAATTAATTGTGATTAATTATTGTAATCATCTGTTAGCCCTACTAAATTAATCTAAAGCATGCAGCAAAGGTGCCCAGCCATGCAGCTCCTTCTGGTCCTCTCTGTCATGCTTCTCCTCAGAACAGGAGCAAGTGAAACTGTTCTGTCTGCTTCTGTTTCTGGTAGGAGTTGTGGAGGTGCCAGACCAGAAATAACTGCACTGCATGAGGCAGCTCTTATCTGCTCCAGGCTGATCAGAGCCATAATGAGTATACACAGGATGAGTGTACACAGCGGGCACAGCCCTTGCCAGGCTGGCATTGCAATAGGAGGAAGTTTCACTGAAGGTGCACAGCTCTTCCTAGCAGCAGAACTTAGATGAGAAGCATGGAGGTAAGCTGAGGCAGCACCAGCAGTGGTTCTCAGCCAGGCTTGCCACTACATTAAAAAAAAAAGTGCCTGATCCTGAAATGATTGAAACCCACTGGTTTAGAGGTCCCACATAGGACAGAGGTTGCTTTGCTAGGAGCTATGGATCAAAAAGGAAGAGAAAATCTGTGCCTCAAAAAGTTTACACTTTAACTCAGACAAAAGAAGCAAAGGATGGGAGAACCTGGTATCTTAACCACAAGATCATCTTTCTTGTCTTGTACTTGTGTTAGCTCAGTCCATATATGCAGGTCATCCTGGTTCCACAAGCAGAACTTATCAAAAGTCTTGAGATCATCATCAGACTTTGTCATTTGCACAGAGACCTACTACAGCTAAAGCCATCCTCAGGTTGATTCAGATTTTATTTCTGTTTGGTTGTCATCCTGTAACATGGACAAGTTGCTTTACCCTCTGCTCAAGTTCACCTTTCCTGAGTATAAGTACATTTGCTGACTGCCAGTCATCCTAAGGTCATTTCATAATACTCTCAAGCTTCTTTCTTGTCTCATGTCCTTGTGACAAAGTATCTAGCAGAATTATTTGGTTTGTTGGACTCTGACCAGGCCACACTTGGAACACTTCTGCTGTGGCCTTGAATTTGCAATCTGGGTTGTCAACTGTGCACTTCAGTGCCCACACCATTCCAGTCCCTGTTCACAAGTTGTGTTGGATTGACCTTGTCAGCACAGACTGGGGTGTGCACACACTAGTTTCTTTCTTGCTTTCAGGTAAGATAACTTGGGCATTTTCTCCTCCTGACGCTCCTCATGATGTGGTTGGGAAAATGCTAACAGCAATAACATGATGTAATTCTCAGTTTAATATAATGAACCATTTTTCTATAGAATAGTTGAAATCATGTCTTAGTTTTATTTTAAAGAGTTCTTTTAAAGCCTCAGTGAGCTTGATCAGAACATATAACTGCTTTTATGACTGATTAATGGTGTGATGGCCTTTGCCCTAGTCCACATACAGTGTTGCCACATACTATTTATCACAGGGGTTAGAAAGTCTCTGTGTTACAGATAGAGTGAAAAGGCCTAATAGAGAAAAGTAGTATTTGTTCAGCCTTGCTTGTGGGTGGGTAAATAGGGCTAAGTTATTAAACCAGTTAATCCTACCTGATATACAGCCATAGCACAAAACCATAGGGCATTGATTCTCTATCTCAGGATTATAAACACCGTGGGTGCTGCAGCCACTTGGGCTACAGTTATTGCAAACATAATTAACAGAATGGATAGAACAAAAAGGGATTTAAAGATGAGTCCTCTCGAAACAGGCCTCAAAAAAGAAAGTTCTTGATTTATCTTTCTGGCTCAGAGTTCTTGAGAACTAGTTTTGCCTACATTTCTGTCAAGGAGGGGATATACTTATTTAAGAGAATATACTGTATTACTCTGATTATAAATTGACCCAGTATGTAAGTCAACCCCACATTTGCAGGTTAAATTTTAGTACAAACAACGTTTTTCTTGAATATAAGCCAATCACCACAGATAAAGTCCTTGAACAGCTCTTGCTCTCACAAAATCCCACAGAAGAATCAAATACCAAAGAAAGGACCCAAGGGGATAAATGCACTAAAATACTAAGATAAAAACTGCGCTGAAAAAAATGTCTGACGTGGTATTACTGCACAGAAATACTGTTCGTACAAATGTTAAGATTGTCAGGGGCCTGATTTCAGTTTGACCCTATGTATAACTCAAGTGTGGTTTTATGGTTCTTTTAAAAGGAAATAAAGGCAGAGTGAGAGTCAGACCCATACAGTACTCCCTGTTATTTGTTCCCCAGAAGTCAAAGAGAAACCTGGGGGTAGGAGTGAGAAGTGAAAGAAATGTCAAGTTTTTTAATTTTTCCTTATGGACAGATCTCTGTATCATATAGGTCACACATGGAGCCATATGAAGTAAACTCTTGTTAATGCTTTTTGTGCAAAATATGTCAGATCCAGCTTGAAGCTATGGGACTCTAACCACTGGGTAAGTATATTTTTACTAACTGCAAGATATGTTTCATAGAAATGAGCTGTCATTAGAGGGATTTTTTTGCATCCTTAAAACAACGTAACAAAATATTTCTTAATTTTAAAACATTAGGAAAGGGGTATATCTACATCTCAGTGCATTGATCAGGTTCTCAGTTCTATGGTCAAGAATACCAGCTCTGTAATTCTCCAGAGGATTATAGAAGTAGGTTACCTAGGTTACTTAAACATTTCAGATTCTAAAGACTTCTGCAAACCTGTTTTACTTTCATAATATAAACAGTTTATTTGCTTTTAGCATTTTTCTCATCTTGAATAATAATGATTCTGGAATTCTGCCAGTTTTGCTTTGTGGCTGTATGAGGGTTTCACCATCTGGTTCTCATGGACTTGCACATTTGTTGGTTTTTTGTTTACGCTGTGTGGCCAATATGTACTAGGAACTTTCTCCATATAGCAGAAAAGATGGTGCCTGCTCTCAGGAGCTCACAATCTAGAAAAAGACTAGTAATCAAAGGACTGGGATAGGAAGCTATAACAGGCAAACTGTGTGCATCTGGCTGATTCACTGAAATCAACATGGTAGACTTGAGACTTTAAGAGGTCTGGAATATTGTAAATGTGGAAGCTGATATTACATAGGTCCTCACCAGCGGGCAGTGTTGCTTAAATTCCCCTCAAAATGTTTTTTCACTAGAACACCTTTATGTAGACATACTCTTTGTTTAAAACCAAAAAAACTAGTATACTGTGGGTGTGTCTACATGGTGCCATGCTTTAGTATTTCCTTTTGGAGTACCTTTTTGGCGGTTACTGCACTTGGTGCACAGTTAGATTTCACCACTACATTGCCATAGTGGCACGCTACACTGGAGAAGCGTGCCACTACGGTGACGTAGCTGGTGATCACATGTAGATCTGTGTGATTACTACATTGCCATAGCACACAATATGGCAACGTAGCACATTGCTACGTCATTGTAGGGAGTCGTGTAGATTCACCCTTTGAGTCTACAGTGACAGTGTCCCTTACAATCAAGGCTTCTCTCCCCTTTTTTATAGGTAGAAATATTTATAAAAATCTCATTTTGAATAGTCGTGGTATAGATTTCGTAGATTTCATAGACATTAGGGCTGGAAGGGACCTCGGAAGATCATCGAGTCTAGCCCCCTGCCCAAAGGGCAGGAAGTCAGCTGGGGTCATAGGATCCAAGCAAGATAATCATCCAATTTACTCTTGAAGGTGTTCAGTGTAGGTGCTTGAACCATCTCCGCTGGCAGACTGTTCCAGACCTTGGGGGCTCGGACAGTAAAGAAATTCTTCCTTATGTCCAGCCTGAAATGGTCTTGCAGGAGTTCATGACTGTTCGACCTCGTCATCCCTTGGGTCGCTCTGGTGAACAAACGTTCCCCCAGGTACTGGTGGTCACCCCGATAAACTTATAGGTGGCCATCAGATCACCCCTGAGCCGCTTTTCCAGGCTAAAGAGCCCCATGGCTCTCAGCCTGTCGTTGTAAGGTCTATTTTCCTGACCTCTGATCATTCGCGTGGCTCTTCTCTGGACTCTCTCAAGCTTCTCCACATCCTTTTTGAATTGTGGAAGCCAAAACTGGACGCAGTACTCCAGCTGCAGCCTCACCAAGGCGAGTACAATGGGAGAATGACATCCTGGGATTTGCTTGAGAAGCATCTATGGATGCAAGCCAGTGTTTTGGTCACTTTAGTAGCTGCAGCATCGCATTGCAGACTCATGTTCATCTTGTGGTCAATGATGACCCCCAAGTCTCTTTTTTCCGTAGTGCTAGCCAGCGTAGCACTGCTAAGCCTATAAGGGTGCTGCAGGTTTTTCCTCCCAAGGTGGAGAACCGTGCATTTTTCAGTGTTAAACACCGTCAGGTTCTCGTCTGCCCATTTGCTGAGCCTGTCCAGGTGAGCCTGAATCACTGGCCTTTCATCTGGCATGGATGCTTTGCCCTAAAGTTTGGTGTCATCGGCAAACTTGTCCAGCCTGCTCCTGACTCCAATGTCCACATCATTATTCATAGATTTCATTCATAGACATCAGGGCTGGAAGGGACCTCGGGAGATCATCGAGTCCAGCCCCCTGCCCAAAGGGCAGGAAGTCAGCTGGGGTCATAGGATCCCAGCAAGATAAGCATCCAATTTACTCTTGAAGGTGTTCAATGTAGGTGCTTGAACCACCTCCGCTGGCAGACTGTTCCAGACCTTGGGGGCTCGGACAGTAAAGAAATTCTTCCTTATGTCCAGCCTGAAACAGTCTTGCAGGAGTTTGTGACTGTTTGACCTAGTCATCCCTTGGGGCGCTCTGGTGAACAAACGTTCCCCCAGATCCTGGTGTTCACACCTGATAAACTTCTAGGTGGCCATCAGATCACCCCTGAGCCTGCGCTTTTCCAGGCTAAAGAGTCCCATGTCTCTCAGCCTATCATTGTTATTAATGAAGATGTTGAACAATATGGGTCCAAGGACAGAGCCTTGGGGGGATCCCGCTGGTCACGGGGCACCATGATGAGTGACTTCCGTCAATTACCACCTGTGGGTCGGACCACAAAGCCAGTTCCCCAACCAGTGGATCGTGGTTGACCCAAGGCCACAATTGGCTAGTTTCACCAAGAGGGGATCATGGGATACCAGATTGAAGGCTTTTTTCAAGTCAAGATATATGACATCAATCTCTTCTCCCTTGTCCAGGTGATAGGTCACCTGGTCGTAGAAGGAAATGAGATTGGTCAAGCAAGACCTACCCACAACAAACCTGTGCTGGCTTTTCCTCAGGATGTTGGCATCGGCCAGTCCATTAAGGATGGCCTCTTCAATAAACTTTTCTAAGACCTTCCCCAGGATAGAAATCAGGCTGATGGGCTTATAGTTAGCCAGATCCACTTTCCTCCCTTTCTTGAAGATAGGCAACGTTGGCCTTCTTCCAGTCTTCAGGCACTACACCAGAGCACGAGGAGTTTTCAAAGATCCGTGCCAGAGGCTGGGCTATGATGCTCACCAGCTCCTTAAGTACCCTGGGATGTAGATTGTCAGGGCCGGCTGACTTGAAGGTATCCAGCCTCTCAAAGTGTTCATTCAGGAGGTCAGCATTGATGGAGGGCAGGGGATCTCCCTCACCCGGACCTCCCTGTCCCATAGTGGGCATGGGCATTGCATGGGACTGATGAAAGACCGATGCAAAGTACTCATTTAATAGGTTGGGTTTTTCCTGGGCGCCAGTTGTCAGGTGTCCCATCTGGTTCAGCAGGAGTCCAATAGGACATTGTTTGAAATAACTTACTGTTTTTTAATGCAGCAGCTAATGATATTCTATACCACGGGTCAGCAACCCCCGGCACGTGTGCCAATCATGGCATGCAAGGCCATTTTGCTTGGCATGCCATGGCCAGCCCCAGCTCTGCGTAGCTGCTGCCAGTGACAGAGCCTGGGCTGCTTCTAGCAGGGCTTGCAGCGTCCCAGCTGCTTGCTGGGAGCAGCCCAGGCTCCTGACTGGCAGCAGCTCCCCAGAGCCAGGGCCAGCTGCAGCCGGGAGGCTCCAAACAGCTGTGCCAGGCTCTGAGCTCCGGCATCAGCTCCGCACTGGTGTGTGCACTCACGGGTTGGAGAGGGCGGTGAGAGAGGGGCCTGAGGGAGCGCAGCCCCCGTCTCTCCCCTGCTCTCAATACACAGGTGATGGCAGGCTTCCAGAGTCCAATGCAGAGCTGATGCTGGAGCCCAGCACAGCTGTTTGGAGCATCCCAGCTGCAGCCAGCCCCAGCTCTGGGGAGCTGCTGCCAACCGGGAGCCTGGGCTGCTCCCAGCAGGCAGCTGGGATGCTGCAACCCCTGCTGGGAGTAGCCTGGGCTCCAGCAACTACCCAGAGCTGGGGCAGCTGCTGACAGCCACAGAGCACAGGCTGGGGGGCAGGAGCTTTGGGTGGGGGGGAAGGGGCCATGTACCCCATGCCCTTATTTTGTTTTTCTGCCATGCTGGCACTCTGGCACCTTCTGAGGTAGGCATTGTGGTGTTTTTTGGCACTCCAGCCAAAAAATGTTGCCTACCCCTGTTCTATACTGAAGGTAGAGCTGAGTGGCATCCTATAGACTAATTCACAGAGCCATAAGTTTTCATGAGCAACATCTTGCTTCCTCAGATATATATGAGGATGCATCTGAGGAAGTAAGCTGTTGCTTATGAAACTTCTAATAGTTTATGAGGTGCCAGTCTTCCAAATTGCTTTAAAATTGTAAATGTATCAAGAAAATACTGTGTTCAGTTGATACTTATATATAGAGTGGCACAGATTAATCACAAATTTTGGTGGGGGTTATCAGAGAATTTGCCACTTCTTATTAGAAAATTTGCAACTATTCAGGGAAAGCCAGGACCCTGCTCATAATATTAGGATGTGTGGCACTTTTGGGTGCCTGCCACTTTAAGGGCTTAAACAGGCTGCAGACCAGCCTGCAAGTGGGAGCAGACCCAATCAGGCAGTCACATACCAGCCAGGAGGTTGCCTGATTGGTGGAGGGCTGGGCAGCCTGGGTATAAAACCAGGCCCTGAGAGCAGAGCCGGCAGTTGCTACAAAGATGCTGCTGAAGTAACATTGCTTAGCTAAAGAGCTACTGCTTGTGAAACATCTAGAGGTCAGGGTAAGAACTATGAGGAAGAAGGAGGTTCCTGGTCTTGGGTAAAACCTGAAACTGTACCCTGCTGGGAAGGATGGTGTGGTCGGGCTTTCTGTGGCAGGGCAGTCTCCAGGAAGTTCCACACCTGTGCCACCCCAGTGACAGGCAAGAATGGGGTGCTGCATAGCCTTAGCCCCCACAACCTGATGGGTAACCCTATAGAAGGGACAGGCTTGGGGTCCAGGCACATCAACAGACACCTTAAGCCTGAGTGGGCTGTAGGCCATGTTTGAGATGCCCAAAGCCAGAGAGGGCCAGGGGCTGGAATCAACCTAGTGTGTGGGGCAGTAGGCCTGACGCCCCGTTGTAGAGTAGGGCCTGAATTGGGTTGCCTGAAGGTCTGCAAGTGGCCAGGACCAAGTGTGAGAAAAAGGAAGCCTGAAGGGCTACATGGAATAGGGCCAAGGGTGCCTGAAGAGCCATACAGAGTAGGGCAGTGTGATTGTGGCCCAGTGGGTGTGGTCCTGCTAGGGGCAGTATGAGATGGCATGGGACTGAGTTGGTCCAGTAAGGGGCCAAGAGAATTGTCATTTGTTTGGATGCCATCTGCAAGGCATGGGACACAGAAAAGGGAAGGTTGGAGCTATGTATTATGCCCTTAACGTTGGAGGAATAAATGGGCAGCCTCTCACCTCTGAACAGCTATTCAGTTCCAACAAAGGCAGGGTAGGGGAGTCAGGCTGGTGGACTGCCCTGCAGAGGTGGGCAGGCCTACAACTGGACTAACCTCAAGACGGCCCCCTGTCACAAGAAGGAATAAAATACTATCTTCTTAGTAACAGAATGAAGCAGTTGCAAAACAATACTACATATCATATTAATAACTGTATTTTCGAAGGAGAGAGAGCACATGAAAAATGTGTCTAAATGTTAATGACAGTTAAAGTAGATTTTCTTTGAGATAAATATAGGTTGTCTTCTCTCCACATACACACAGACCTGAGTCAGTTTCTTTAATCCTGAAAATAAGGTGCCTTTTGGAAACCAAACTCTTATGTTTTGGTTCTTTTCAATGCCTAATGGAACATCACATTTTCCAGATCCAGTTGCATTTCTCAGCTTAGTCCCCCTGTAGTTTTCAGCATTTTTCCCTATGTCCTCTGCTCCTCTGCAACTTTCCACATTAAAGGTTTTCATTTGGCAAAACAAGACCTCGTCTTGGGCACTGGGTAAGAAAGATTAGTTAGGCATTTCTTTGGTGAATGCATCTGACCTAATGTTGCACTTAGCCTAATTTCCCTTTCCTTCTCAGCCAGGCCCCTAAGCCTAGAGCTAATTTTAAAATATCTTTCTGAGAACACGCTGTTGTGATTTAAAATGCCATTTTTTAAAATTAATGTAAAGCCTTAAGTTAAAGCATATGCTTAAAGCTAAACACACACTGAAGTGCTTCGCTGAATCAGAACCCTGGAGTTTTTAGACATCACCCTGCTCTCATATCTTAAGGAAATATGACACTGTTAAAATAACCCATCAAATTATTCCATGTTGACTTGCATTTACAGTTGATTTTAGTAATATTTTATAGTGACATTTGTAAATTATTAATAGAAATTGCCCCCAACCCCCAAGAATTAATATTAAGTATGTTGAACAGACTGCTAAATATTGTTTCCCATATTTCAGCTGACAATTCTGTTGTAACAAATTACTGTAATAATGTAGAACATATATGATTCATTACATCTTCAAAGCACTACACCTTATATCATATTTAACAGGGCCTCTATATCACCCCCACTTTGCAGACACAGAAATTGAGCCACAGATCTGGTAGTGGCCAGCCCTCATTCAGAACACAGGAGTTTTCTTGTACGCTGTCCCAAAGTTTGATATGTGGCTGATGCTGCCTCTGTAATTATCATAACATTATCCATCAAGAATCTAAAAAAAAAGAATTTCTGCTTGTCCCTGCAAAATATTATATACATTTTTATAGACACTTCATTTTAATAAAAAAGGATTAATTATTTAAAACCCATCAATCAAAGCACTTACATTGGTTCCTACTTTCAAGCTAGTACTTCAACTTAAGTACAGAATTTTGTGCCTTTAAAAATCAAGATCTTATGCATTACAAGTCAATTATTTATATATATACATTTTAAAATTTCTCCAACCATTTTCTTAGAATCTTTGAAGTACTGTATTTAATTCTTGTAGTTGATGCAACATCACAGTTATTGAGCAAAGAAACTGTCAGTTTTGGAAACCAAATTTGTAATCATTTTACAAAGTTCAAATAGGGGAAAAATGGGCCCAGAATTAATTAATTAATACTATTGCTTATGTGAGCTCAAGAAGAGGATAAACAGGCCTTCTTGGTCTGAATCCTAAATATAATCCCCAATATCATACTTTAGACCAGGTTTTTCTTCTATGATTTTTTTTTTTTTAGTAGTAGTAGTTCTGGGGCAGGAATCATTTTCTCTTTCATATATTTCCAGCATTAAGCATACAGGGTATGACCAGAAACGGACGATAATGTTAAAGTAGAGCACCTCTTTGTACTGTTATGATATGAGAACTCCTGACAGTGTTCTGCACAGTATTGTGGATTAGATTTTCATTGTTCCATACCTTTGTGCTAAACCCAGATTGTGCAGAACAGAGAAGGGCCTGTGAGCATCGGCACTGCAGAGGAATAGTAAAATAAATCTAGATGTGCATGTGCTTTTCCTGTCCCCATTTTTTTGCATTGAAAAATGTGACAGTGGGTGAACTAAGTAGTTAAAAGCAAATATTTGTGGTAGCGTTAAATTTTCTGGATGCTATAGTCTGAAGAGTATCTAAATATCACAGTCCAGATAATCTACTGCAATGGTTCTCAATATTTTTAGACTCAAGGAAACCTGCAGAAAATACCAACTGTTAACTTGTACTTGCTTCTTGCCTGTGGAAATATAATACAGAAATTCTTCTGTAGCGGAGACCTCAGGAAGACCACAGCAGGTCAGAATGTTTTTGATACTGTGGATTCCTATTTGACATTTTTTGAGGTATCTTGTGAATCATTTATAGATGCATGCACATCTAACAATGCTCATAGCAGATGGCACTCCATAGCACCCTTAAAAAGATTTCATGGCACCCTGATTAAGAATCACTGATGTACTATATGTCAGTGTAGCTATGATGTCTTTAAATATGCTGGTTCACACCAGACAAAGACAGTTCGTAAGTATTTATCTTTTGAAAATAATACAGGTTATTGAGACAGTAGGAAAAAATGTCAAAACACTGCCCAGTCAGGGCTACAGTATCAGCTTTCCAAGTCAAGGGCTGCACCTAATTCACACATAATAAATTTGTAGTTATTCTCATTTTTAAGATGTCATGGATGGAGACGTATCTTGTCATAAAGGATTCCATCTAGATCCAGTCATCATTCTGCTCAGAGACCCACTGTCTCTGTAGACAAGGGATATTATTTTTAAAGTGTAAGTCCTGCTGACTGTCACTGAGACATTTTGAACACATATGACTGACAACATGCTTCTGAAGACTTTAAACCTCTGCGTTAAACATGAGATGGCTGTGGGGTGCATGGTAGAACTCAGATTCATTACGCAGCTGAACATGGGCCACATGTTCTGTTGTCATAGTGGAACATGAAGCAGGAAAAAACTAGACAGAAAATCATAATATTTTACCACAAATGGCGTAATGGAAATTGTGTTCAAGAAACTAAAGCTTCTCCAAAGAGGCCAGTGGGACCTTTTTTCTTTTCTTTTTCTATTCTTTTTCTTTTTTTTTCTTTGCCTCACAGCTGATTCTGTCAGAGAAATGTAGAGTTGTTTCCCAGTAAAATGTTAACTTCAACCAAGAACTTTCAAAAGTCGCTTTGGCAGAGAGCTGTAGTAAAAGTCCAATTGTTTGCTAAGCTGATTGTCCCTGTAGACCAATGAATGTTAAAATAGCTTCCAGTGAAACTTTAGCTTCTGGCTGGCTCCTGGCCTATTCTCCAGCTGTAACAGCTATGCCATTTCAATGCCAGTTTTCAATACTACTTGATTAACAATATATGCAGACCATGGGATGGTTGGGATGGATGTTAAACAAGTTGACACAGAGAGGATTAGCTCTTTAAATGCTTTCATTGTTGGCACCTGTGAGCTGCTATTTTGATAACTATTGTTACAACATCAGTGATTAGCTGGGAGGCGTATGACATGAGCCACTGGACATTTTTAAAACAATGTTACTCACAAATATTGACTTGGAAACCTGAAATATAAAGAACATCTTTCTTTCAAAAGGAAAAATAGAAATATTGTATTAATATCTTAGTTTTGTAGTAAGATTTACATGGAATTTTCTTACAGCAGACTGAAACTGTAATATGCTCATTGCAGTGTATGCAACTTATTATAAAAATATCTTTGCAAAAGGTCTCTGCATATACAGGGCCTGCTGGTTTTGTGGCATCTATTCCAAGGCAGTGGTTAATGCAGAATGGCTGTTCTGCACCAGGCCCAAAAGTTGATGTCTGTCTACCTTTTATTCTGGCATCACATAGACATGGCTATGGTGAATTTAGCCCAAAGATGAGACTATCTTTTTCTGAAAATGAAAATGTAATTCTAAGAAGAACTTTCCAAAAATTGGGATTAAAATTGGTGTGATCAGTGAGATGATTTCAGATCTTACTGGGGTTGATGTCAATTTGGAGTATCAATCAGCAGTATCTCCACTGAAGTCTCTGGAGCTACCCTCCAAGTTACAGAAGAATTTTTAGTCAGAACAAGAACTTGGCACTTTCTACTAAGTCAGTATAAACAGGTTCCACTTTAATGGGAGAAAAAAACAATATTGTACATGTAAGCTTTTACAAATAAATCTGTGTAATTTGCATCCTATTCAACTGCACCCATCCTCTTCTATGGCAAAAATGGCATTAAGACTTATGAGAATAACAGGGAAGCCCTTTAACTAGAAAAGTATTAACTGCCAAGAAAATAGTAAAAGCATTCAGAAATAAAAGATAAATGCAGGGACAATTTTAGTGTTTTTTTTTCCACTGGACTGAAATTATTGTGTTGGTTAAAGTTGAATCTCATTTGTGATGTTCAAATGGTAATGTGGCAGATTGCCAAACTCAAAGATCTCAGTCTTATACATGGAAGAAAAGGAAAAAGCAAGTGAATGTTGAAAACAGCGAGATCTTGGACAGATGAAGTTACAGTTGTTGCACTGTACCTAGTCTACCGACAGTTTCCTGATCCGAGACTAAACACTGTCATCATTCCTTATCTATAGGTGCAGTTTTCACCCTGTACAAATTTAAAGACAGCAAATAAAATATTAACAGGTCAGTTATATGACAAAGATTGAATGGAAAAGTCAAGAATAGGATTGTTTATAAGATAGCCCTCAATGTCTCTTCCTTTTATTTCCTTACTGGTCAAAAATGCAGAACAGACCAGCATAAATCCTTCCATTAGTTTTGACAAAGAATTTTTTACTGGCTATAGCATAATGTGGTCTATAATTTAAACTTATTGGAGAGCTGGATAACCCTGGGGTCAAGAACACTGGATATGGATCTTTTTCACTAGTAGGCCATTGTATCAAATGTTATCCCTAGCTAAACTGTGATTTAGCTTAACTGTGGTGGGAATGAAAGCTATGGTTTAAATAAATTGATGGTACTGTGTAGTACTGAATAGACAAAGGCCCAGATCACACGTCCCTACCCTTGGCATTCATTGGTAGTGTTTAGTCTCTAAGGCAAGGCCAAAGACTGACTACAGCTGAATACTTTCCATCTCAAACGCTGTCCTTTTGGCTCATAGCTGAGCTAAAGTAGGGGAAGATTTTTCTGTCATTTCTAGAACTCCCAAGGATATGCAAGAACAAAAAGACTCATGGCCATGCCCAAAATACTTTGCAATTTACTCTGAGAATACTTAGAAAAGGGTGAAAAAAACCAGACTGAAGTAATGGCAGCTTGCCCTCCAAATGTGCCTAGCTATCGCTGAACACAAAAGCAGTCCTCTCTCTAGATTAAACTTTAGTTCATTTATTTGTAGCCTACTTTGACTACTGACTCTTCTGTGAGCATCTCAAATGTAGTATTGGTTTCTGTGATAATCATGCTTATCCATTCATCTGAAATTAATCTCAGAGCTCATGTAGAGGGCATCTAGATTACAGCAACTTTTTGGCTGTGGGCAGCTTGCTACCTCTGCATGGAATTACTGTAGCCAGCAGGGTTCCACACAAGGGCAGTAGTCTGTCTGCATGCAAGTGTTGGGATCAAGGCTGAAACAATAACTACATTGCCTAAATTCAAACCAGCTGCTAGTAATCAGACTATGTACCTTTAACTAAGACAGTAAGTCATTTAGGTACCCATTGACATTTTCTCAGAAGTTTGAGTGAGAATGACCATATGAGAGTACAGCTTGTATCTGTGTAGGTATTCTTACTTTCTCTTACTTCTTTGTGCTCAGTATATTAAGCAGGTCTTTAAGCATATTTCATAACCAGATTGTAAATATGTAACTCTTGTGAGTAAAGAGATGGGCCACGCAAGCTAAAATTTCTGCCCATACTCAATATCCATAATTAAGTGTATCTTAAAATCTCTTACGTAGAATTAGTAATATTCAAAATGATGGTTGTGTATATATGTGTATATATATCCTATTTTAGAAATGTTATTAATAGGCAACAGTTGTTTGTAAAGGACCAGTCCATAAGTTGCAGTCTAGAGTTTTATGAACTCTCTAATTATTAATTTCTTTAATTTTACTTATGCATGTAACTGAGGGCTCTAAATCCCTTGTTTATTTGACATCAAATGATTTGCTTCAGAAATCTCATGTATAATCTTGCTAATATTGGCTGTTTCTTCATTAGCTTCCCATTTTGTGTCATATATTGACTTGGATTCACTGGCATGACTTCTGCTGCATGCAACCACCACATAGTCATTAATAGTTAATCTAGAATTAATATGAATGTTTTCTTTGCTAAACAAGTAGGAATATAATAGGTAAGCGTTGGGACTAACATGATAGAATAGTTATTGACTGAGGTTATTGAATACTGTCTCAAAGACACTGACAGTTAAATTATCTGAATCTTTCTACAGAAGAAATCCATATCCAAATGAAGTATTTTCTAGATCTGTACAGTCAGTGTAATTGAAGCTTAAATATGTGGAACACCAAATACTCTGGTAACTTGCCCCAGAAAAATGAATGGTAAAGCAGACAGTATTTTCTTTTGTTTTTGTGCGGTGTCTGATCCAATCTGAACTGAAACTTCATGGAGACTTCTGAGCACTACCACAAAGCCAAAGAATAATTCCTGCCAGGAAATTACTATTTTTGTGTATGGCCCAGGAACTTCTGCTGATTCTGTTACTGAGGCTTCTCTTTCTTTTCCAGTTTTCTACTCTGCTTCTGTTGTTCATTGCTCTCTGCTCCTAATTCTGTCACATGATTTCAGGACATTCCTAAATCGCTTTCAGATTTTCCCTGGGTAGCCAAAAGGAGAGAAATAGTTTTCTGTCCTGATCTAGTTCTATATCCTGTTCTTTTGAATTGTGCTAAAGGGTGGATTATAGAAATGCTACTGGATTTCTCAGCTACTGTTTTTATTATCGCTGTAGTCTCAGTTATTTATCTTGTCCTATCAATAAAGGTAGTAACTTAAAAACTGTTTAGGAGTTTCATAAATGAGTGACTGTTTTTTATTCTGCCAAAAAATTAAACTTGTATTTTAGCAGAACTTATAATCATCTGGATGTTGACAGTGTGATCATAGTGTATATAGCTATATATATCTTGATGCATTGGCAAGTGAATTGTTTAATGAAGACAGACTTGTACCCTCTGAATGTGTGGAGTTTGTTACTGTCTGTCTTAGCCCCAATCCAAACCACTAAACAGACATAGGTGATAGACACCTTTACACCCTTTTTGTAGTACCCGAACACACAAAGGGAGTGAATTTGAGATTAGTTGCACTGAATTTCATGCCAGTGTGAGATTACAGTTGAGCCACAAGACCTGAGCTGCTTTTTTTAACTGTGGTGTAGAGAGCACATTAATTTCAGTTTGGTGCTTGAATGGACAGGAGTTTAGACTAATTTTTACCTCCATAAAACATAACCAAAAACTTTAGTTTTACTTGTCATCCTTTAGGGGTGTTGGTTGTAGCTGTGTTGGTCTAAGGACATAGGCAGACAAGGTTCTTTGGGTAAAACTTGTCATCTTCAGCATTCTTCTCTGTATCGCATGTTAAGTGTTTCACATGCTCCATAAGCATAAATGAATTAAAGTTAAGGAACAGTTTCACTCACTATTCAAGGCCTTATTGCAGAAATAATTCCAAGTATGTATGTTAAAAGAAAGCAAGCAGAGCCTCACATGATGATTTAGTGTGGTTCTGCTCTAAAAAGTTACTTCATAAAGATGGCCTTAACGGGTTCCTTATCCACCAGGCTTCATTTATTTCTATATTAAATATGGTCAGTTTAAAAATAATACATTTTTCCTTCAGTCTTGTCATTTCCATATTAATTTGGTCTAGATGTACAAACAGAAGAGTAACACTCTTGTGTTAAATCATGTGCTATGATGTTAAGGCATGAATAGAGATGTAAAAGACCCACACCAAAGATTTTCACTATTTATGCCTTTCAAGAAAATAGGACAGAGCATGTAAGCAATTGTGAACAGAAACATGAACCCCCATTTGCCATCCAGTGGCAAAAAGACTCAATGCAGTTCTTGGATGAATAAAAAAGAAAGCAAGTAGGAGCCAAGAGGTGATTTTACCTTTATATACAGCTGATGCTGGAATATTGCATACAATTTGATGTCTATCTTTTAAAATAATGCTGAATAATTGGAGTGGGTGCATCAAAGACCCATAGACTGATGGGAGGATCTAAGACCGTGACTTACAGAGAAAGACTTTAAGAACTTTGTCAATGTGACAGAATGATAAGTAACAGTTAACTGCACTCTATCATGAATTAGCAGGTGCATCATAAACAGGTCTAAGGGGGTGATACTTCCCCTCTATCTGGCATTGGTAAGGCTGCAGCTGGCATACTGCATCCAGTTTTGGGTGCCACACTTCAGCCTCTGCAAGAGAAGGCTGACAGGTGATCTTATGGCCATCTACAAATTCATTTGTGGGGGGGAGTGGCAGCAAGGAATAGGAGATACTCTGTTTACCAGGGAGCCCCTTGGGGTAACTAGAAACAGTGGCCACAAATTGACAGAGAGCAGATTTAAATTGGATATCAGGAAGAACTTCACAGTAAGGGTTACCAGACTCTGGAATGGGCTTCCAAGGGAGGTGGTGCTCCCTTGGAGCCTGGACAAGCACCTGGCTGGGGTCACCTGACCCTAGCACTCTTTCCTGCTCAGGGCAGGGGGTCATACACCATGATCTGAGGTCCTTGCCAACCCTAAAAATCTATAAAACTCAATTCTTAGCTTATCCAGAAAGATTGAGAAATTACACTATTTAAGTACCTTAGTACCTGGTGCTTTTGCTTTTTCTCTACAAAGTGGCTCCTTATACCTTTCTCCACTACATATATGAAAAATAAATGGCTAGAAGGTGAATCCAGAGAGATTCAAATAAAAAATAAAGCACATAGTTTTACCAGTGAGGTGATTATAGGGAAAAATATCTACCAAGTGTGGTAGTAAATGCTCCATCTCTTTATATCTTTAAGTCAAGAAAATAGTTGTCTTTCTTGAAGATATAACCAGAAACAAGTTCTACATTAGTCAAACACAAGTGATTGGGCTCCATACAGGAGTGCAACTTGATGCCCTGTGATACACAGGAGGTCAGACTAGATGAACTAATGGTCTCTTATGGCCTGACCTCTATGAATCTATGAAAAGAAGGATGTGGCAAAACATATTAACAGGGTTGACCTTTTTCTGCCTCTCCATTACTCCGTCCTTGTTTGTTTTTCCAGAGAGTGAAATTAACTGTTCATAACTACCAGCTTACTAAACCCAGGGCCTCTTGATTTAAAATGAAAACAATTGGGAATATGTAACATTGCACAAGTTAGTAGTAATGGATAATAATAGAGTAATTGGGATTAAAGGAGTCTACAAGAAAATGCCTCCTTGGAGATATTTTAAGACATTAACTCACAGTTCCTAACCCCACAGCATTTGGTGTGGCATCTAAGTAGACCCTTGGGTTATAGATCAGGGCAGGTGCAGAAGACAGTACTATAAATACTCTCACCCTTAAGGAACTTAATGGGCTCCAGGGAGTTGCCTTCTTGAATGACAGAAGTTCAGAGAGGAGTGGTGCCTTCTTTAAAGCAGAAACTCAAAAATCCTGTCAGAAAGTGCCAGTTGTTTAGTCCACTACTGTTTCCTAACCTTAAATTCAAAATCATGCTGCTTTTTACAGTAATCTTAGAAATAGTATCATAGAAAACAGTTCACAGTGAGGATACCAAGAAGTTTTTCTCCATGTAGCTGTGATCCTAGCATATGCAGGCCCCTCTGCTTATGTATGTTCCCTAGCGGACTAAGGACTCCTATTTCATGTTCAGCAACTGTTACGGTCTGATCCTGCACCAGTTAAGTAAATAGCAATTTTGCTATATACACACCAAGGACCCACAGAGCAAGCCCTTATTGTGGAACTGCCCCTCTTTGTGGGTTCAATCTTGCCTAATAGTAAACTCTAATATATCTATTATTAGTTCCTTAATTCCTTATAATCAAATTGTGTTTAAGTTCATTCTTGTAACACTCTTTGAGATCCATAGATGAAAAAAAAATACTACAAATGTTGGCAAAGCCTGCCCAATTAATCAATTATTATGTTTTAAAACACTGTTTGCTAGATAAGTGAAATTTTTGTGTACCTAACATACATGATAGCCAAATTTCACATTATCTCTATCAAAAATACATTTTTGAACTTTCCCATCTTACAAGTGTTTCAGATGCTCGATAAACTTTGTAAAATCAGGTTGTGTCTGCACTGAAATTTGCATTGCTATAACTGTATCTCTTCCTGTATGAAATGCACAAGACTTTTATGAACTCACTCCAACTAACCTATCTGAATGCCTAATCATCTTTTAGGAGGCATTTGCCCAGAACTGGCTGAACCAGTCCTAGTCACTAGTTAGGTGTCACTTCCTGCATATTACTAAAACCAGCCCTGTCAGGAAGTGAGCAGTATGTTTGAAGGCAAGAGCCATTCAGAATAATATTACCATTTGCTCCTTTCTCTGTTCTCAAAATCTTCAATAAGAATTTTGTTTCAACCTAACCCAAGTCCTGGACAAACGGACACATCCCTCCCCTGACCCATTCCACCTGCGCATCTGGTCTAAGACAGCTGCCAGCCACTTCCAAATTAAGTTAAAAGTCGCAAATTCCTTTACACAAGAAGAAGTGCTGATTTAAAAATGCATACTTTTTGAGGTAAACCCAGTGATTGCAATCAGTAATTTCTTTTACTGACAATAACTGGATCTCTGGCATTTTGCTGGAGACAAGTAAGACTTTTGTTAGGAAACTAGTGTTTGTGAATTGAGTGAGATTACAATTTCTGCTCTAAATGCCACATAAGGTGATGAAAAAAGTACTGTAGGTTACTGTAGGTAACCAGTTGAACACTACAATACTATTATCTTTTGGAAGCTTTTCCTGAATCTGTTTTCAGTGTTCAGAACTAAGTTGCAAGCATACTTTATTTGAGTATCAATTTTAAAAATTGAAAAAAAAATCACATGGGCCTTTTGAATTCTGGGCCTACCTTTTGCTGGCCAACTGAAGTGGGAATATCCATACAGGCTGAGGTAGGTAGTGAAAGATTAAATGAGCACATCTGTACAGTCTGTGCTTTTAATCTTTTCTTCCAGTAAAACAATTTAAATATTTTTTAATTGATATAAAAGCCTCACTACTGAGAAATCTCAGCTTGAAAATATTGCATTTTCCCAGGGAGGCAGGGCCACTCTCTAGGTATTTACTTTGAACTCAAGGATCTCCCGCCTCCCTCATTTACACACTACCTTCCCATTTTCTCATCTTACCTGTGGGGGGTCCCAAGTCATGACCAGCTTGCTTTCAGATAAAGGAACTGGATGTGACCCTTGTCAGAGCCTATCAGCACCGTTCCTTAATTGGCTAGACAAAGCGCTGTTTAATTCTGCAAGACATTCACTCTATCCAGTGAAAACTCTCCTTCTGAATAGTCCCAGCCTGTGGTATTTTACACTTTTAAAGGAATATTTGGTTTTGGAATCCAGGTACATGCATAAATCATACTGTTGCATTTCAAATAAAATGTATTTGCCAAGTAAAATGTAGTTAGATTTTTTTAAAGCCTCATCTTGCTGCCACTGAGGTTGGTGCAAATGTTGGCATTTACTTTAGGCAAAGCAAGATCCAGACCTAAGATTTAATTCTGGGTTTCATGGGGGAAAAACATCTATATATTACAGAGGTAATCACTAATAAATGCCTGAGCAGACAATCTACCAGCAATATTTTAAAACACACAGGAGGCAGAGTATCTCTGTTCATATTAAGATCTGCTTAAAATAACATTTCCATCAAACCATTGTCCTATGGTATCTGGTCCAGATGGAAGTGAGGGCAGATATCCAGTCACTGTGGAAATCCCTTTTGAAGGATTAAGAAAAGAATTCCACCTTCTAGAAATAGAAACATTACGATCTTTTCTTCTTGTGGGATACTCAGATGATATCCCAGCAATACAATGAACCTTTATGTGGCTCAGGCTAGCTGTAGAGAAAGCATGTGTGCTGTTGTTGAAACAGATCTGAACCAAAGCTGGGATCCAACCACCTCTGAACTCTGTGAAATTTTGATATTTAAACTCAGACTTTAAAAATGCCTCTCTTTATAATTGGCTGGAGGGAAGGAAACCCGGGTGGGCTGAAATCTGAGTTTTAAAAGTTTTACAGAGCTCATGCTCTGAACATCTGAAACTGAATGGAAGTTGGGCACCTAAGTCCCTTAGGCTCCTTTGAAATCACAGCATGCCAGAAATCAGACATTTGCCTATCCTCGGATTAGGATGGGGTCAACTGAACAGTGACAGCAGACAACAGCCCTACAAGACTGGTTAACTGAGCCTCTTGGAGAACTGAATGCTGCTGGGTTCATACCCTTCTCCATGCAAGTTTTACTTCCTGCAGTGGTGCCCAGGTCGTGGGTTTGTCAGTGACAGAGACCAGGTAGGCTCTTGCTTCTGGTGCTGACAGGTCTTAAACATCCCACCTTGCTGCCTCCTTTCCAGCACAAACTACTGAGGGAGTCCTAATTAAACACAATCTGCCGGGCTCCCGCTCCCTGAATCGTGGCCTCAGCATTTTCCATGTATTAACCGAGGGTTCACACTTGGGCCACGTTGGCATGCGAGAGCAGGCTGCTCCGCGGCCCCCCTCGGCTGTCAGAAGCCAGCGGACATACCGAGGAGGAATATGAGAGACCTCTGCGTGCTCACACGTTGTTCGACCGGCCGCGTCCCCTCCGGTGCTGTGAGAGCGAGAGCGGGTGTCTCATGTACGACAGGCTGTGAACCAGCCCGTGGGGACGGGGCGGGCTCCGGCGGAGGGGCGGGGAGGGCCGGCGGCGGCGGAGCCCGCGCCGGGGTCCTGCGGCGATCCGGCACCCGGGGCCGGCTCCCATGTATGGGCATCCCGCGGCCGAGTGGCAGGCGGCGGCGCCGGGAGGGCGGGGCCCGCGGGAGCAGGGGGCGGGAGCGGGGGCAGGCGGCGGCGGAGGAGGGGAAAAGCCGTCTCCAAAAAAGTATTGGATGTCGCGAGGAATGCAGGCAGCCCCCCGGGACGGTACATATCTGCGCGGCGCTGCCCGGCCGCCGCCCGCACTCCCGCCCCGCCGCCCGCACAGCTCCCGCGGCCCCGCTCGCCTGCCCCGCCGCGCCCCGCGTAGCCGCCGCCATGGACGCCATCAAGAAGAAGATGCAGATGCTGAAGCTCGACAAGGAGAACGCCTTGGACCGGGCCGAGCAGGCGGAGGCGGACAAGAAGGCGGCGGAGGACCGGAGCAAGCAGGTCTGCGCCCGCGCCGCCTCCCCGTGCCGGAGCGGGGCAGTCAGTCGGTCCTGCCCCGCCGAGGAGGGCGCGGAGCCGGCGGCGGGCCCGGGCCCGAGCTGCCCGGCGGGGGGGGCGGTGCTCGGCCTGGCGGGACGGGCAGCCCCGGCCAGAGGCGCCGGCGCGCGGATGCCCCGGGCCGGGCGGGGGGCGCGCAGCGGGGACGGGGCGGGAGGGGAGCGGCGGAGGAACGTGTCTGTGCATTGTCCCCCTCTTGTCTCGCCGGGCGGCCCGCGCCTAGCTAGAGGATGACATTGTGCAGTTGGAAAAGCAATTGCACGTGGCGGAGGATGCGCGGGACCAGGTGCTGGAGGAGCTGCACAAGGCTGAGGAAAGCCTCCTCTCGGCGGACGAGAATGCCAGCAAGGTACCGTGCCTCTGTCACGAGCCAAAGGGAATCTAACGCTGTCCTCTTCTTTCTCTCCCTTTCTCCGTCTGCCTCTGTCCTTTTTCTGTCCCTCTGCACCCGCACCTCTCCTTTGCGCGCTCACACTGCCTGCTGCACTCCTGCCCCCTCCCCACTCCTCTCCACCCACGTCGCAGCTGGAGGATGAGCTGGTGGCTCTGCAAAAGAAGCTGAAAGGCACTGAGGATGAGTTGGACAAATACTCCGAGTCCCTTAAAGATGCCCAGGAAAAGCTGGAGCTGGCTGAGAAAAAGGCTGCCGATGTAAGTTGGACCTTTCCCTCCTCCCACCTACAGGCACAACCCCCCTCCCCACCTTCTCTTCCCACCTTCCCAGTGCCCCTTCCCCCTGCGCACAGGAGAAGCCTGTGTTTCTGGCCAGCAGCCCTCCAAGGCCCTGCTTGAGGCAGGCTCCAGGTGCTTCCTGGCCAGTGGGGGGTGGGGGGGAACGACTACACTGCCTCCTTGCATGAGGTGCACACAGCCAAAAGCATTTGACGGGTTTCTGCTCACTTGCACAGTGCTTTCCATGTGTACTCACCTCTGGAGACAGAGCTTGTGAGGAGGGGAGGGTGGGGGGGTGGTCAATTCAGAGAGTTGCGGGGTGGGTATGGAGAAAAATATTCCTGTCTGAGTATTGTAAAGGTGTTTGTAATGGCAAGTTAATTGTCTCTGTCCTTCCATTGGCCACAGCTAGTAAGGACCACTGTTGTTCTTAGTCGAGGATCTTTAACATGCGCAGAGGTACCCACTGCAACATGTATTAGGTTAGATGGGTTAAGATGCAATGATAACTCAGGAGAGTAGGATCTGAAGGCCCTTTCCTGGATTTTACAACTGGAGATATTTGAGCCTAATAATTCACTTGTCAGAGAGAAATACAGTAAAAATCAGCTCGGAAGATGATACTTGCTTGGTCTGCAGTCTGTAGGACAGAGATCCAGAGGGTAAGCTGGGGGTTATATATAGCTCAGTACTTTATATGGTATAGTGCGAGAGCCTATACCCCTCCCAGTCAGCCATCCCACCCACCTGTCTGCCCTGGACAAGCATTAAACAGTTCCATGTATGTAATGCATAAAAGTGTAGCATTTCTGCAGCTTTCTGTCCAGATCTCACTGGTTGCTACTGTGAGATACAGTCCCCTCTGAGTGAATCTCATCTCTGCTTGATAGGATTTTGCCCTTCCAAAGTGGTGGCATCTTCTTCTAACAGCTTTTAAAATGAACCTGTAAAGTTAATAAAACTAGGAAAGGGTTTCTCCAAGTGATGAAGCAGACTAGGGATTTCAAGTGCAAGAAAAATACTTTTGGAAGTTGAAAAGCAAATAAGAAAGAACTGTTTGTGGGTGTGAAAGAAGACAAATATTTTGTTTGCATTTAGTTTACTTTAAAAAGCAGTAAAAGTACTTCAGCCCCAGCATAGACATCCAGTTTGTATCATCTAGCTTGCTGCAGAGCGTGAGAGGGAAGGAGTCTGTATGTAATCTGGATCAGATGTCTCTTTCTTTCTCTGTATATGGCTAAATGGATGAGGCTGCTCTCCAGCAGGACGTTTATTTAACTTGTTCAAAGGAGCCGCATATAGATCCAAGGGAGATATTCCTTATAAGGAAAAGTATGCAGACTATTTGGAAATAGCTTGCCTGAGATGAAGGCAGGAAAGGGGAGAGAAGTGCTACTAGATTCTCCGAAGGAAAAAAAGGATTCTGCTGAGCAGTCGCAATGGCATTTTCCTTTACTGGAGAACCCCATTTGGGATTGTGTGAGGAAAAGGGTGATTTTTATTTATAGGGAGCTCTCAGGGAGGAAGTGCCTAGGCTTCCATCTTTCTAACACAGAAGGGGAGATTTAAAAGGTTTTCCATCTTGTGTTTGGTTGCATATGAATATGCCTCATATTGCAAGAGTCTTTTTCAGTGGGCAGGCAAGGAAGTGATTGATACATGGTATATCTTTGGGGCACAAATCTACTATTTCTGCTACTAGTGCCAGCAGTGCCGAGCTTCAGGAAGGCCGTGCGGGAAGGGGAGGGGGGGAGCCAGCTCCCTGGGGAGGATTCCCATTACACAGCGGGATGAGGACATTTCAGCAGCATTACTCACTGGTGCCCAATCAGTCACCGCAAATCACTTCCTTTGAGCCACCAACCCGCCTAACCTGGGAGGTGAAAACCTGGAGTGATTAATGAGACCGGGCCGCTCCCTGCCCTTGCCCCGGCCGGGCCTCTGCCAGTAGCCTACAGTCAAGGAGAGGGCGGAGGAGCCCCAGCCCCGAAGGCGTGCGCGTGGGACCGTGCGCCCCCGCGCCCGCCAGTGATGCGGGAGCTGTCACGGCCCTTGCCGCGTTACACCGGGGCGGTCTGATGGACGCGGGGGCAGGGAACAGGCACCGAAGCAACCCCCGCCCCCAGCCCCGCTTCCCTGCGCGCGGCCCGGCCCGGCCGGCAGGTGGCGCTGCTGTCCGCGTTGCGGCCGGGCCCGGAGGTGCAAGGGAGCAACCCCTCCCCCCACGGGGCTCCGGGCGGGATCGCGCCCGCGGCGCCGGCCAGGGCGGAAGCCCCCTGCAGGGCCCGTGCGGTGCGGTGCAGGGTGGGGCCGGGCCGGGCCGGGCGGCGGCACTTCCGGGCCTGGGGCGGCGGCGATGGCGGCGCTGAGCTCGCTGGACGCGGTGCGCAGGAAGATCCGCAGCCTGCAGGAGCAGGCGGACGGCGCCGAGGAGCGCGCGGGGCGGCTGCAGCGGGACTTGGACCAGGAGCGTGCGCTGCGGGAGGAGGTGCGGCGGCGGCGGGCCCGGGGCCCTCCCTGGCGAACGCCACGGCCGCGCCCCGCGCAGGCCCCGGCCGCAGTGTGTGGGGGAGGCGGCTCGGGTCCTTGCTCGGCCCTTGGAGGCCGCGGTGCCGGCCGGAGCCGCCGCCCTGCGGAGCAAGTCACCTGGGGCAGAGTATAGGTGCCAGGGTCGGGGGGCACCACCAGGCCCCTGATGCTTGCAGAGGCCAGCTCTTGCTGAGGCGCCCTGAGGCCATGTTTCCCCTTCTTAGCCGTCCTTCCTGCTCCTTCTGAATGGCGGGTCACGTCTGTGCGGGTGCCTGAACTCGAGGCCTAGCTCCTGGGCGCCAGATCTGAGGTTTTGACTACAGTGTCTTGCCACGCAGTGTGTACCTGGATTGAGGTGCTTGCGTTAGTGTAGTATGTGATGAACGTGGTGAATGGATGTCTTCTCCCAGCACCCCTCTGAAGCAGTGTTGATGCTGTCCCGTTTTATAAACCAGGTCCATTTTTGTAAACCGGGAGCTGGGGCACAGAGGCTGCTTGTCAGAGGTTACCCAGGGAATTACACCTGGGTTCTCAGAGACAGAAAAAAACACCTCAGGCCAGCACTGTGACTCTTTCAGATGTTTCCAGTCTAGCCAATTGTTTTGAGGACAGTCATCTGTTCCACCCAGATTTCCACATGAAGTAAGCTACAAAAGAGAGAAGCATCATTTGGTAGATGCCTTGAGATGGAGCTTTCTCTTGTGGCTACAGCAAGAGACCAGGAGCTCTGCTCTTTGGTTTACCACTGACCTTTGGCAGTTCTCCTAACATCTCTGTACCTAAATTTTTCTTTCTGTAAAATATATATTACAATATTCCTCATAGAGATGTTTTGGGGTCTTCAGTAGTTGTAGAAAAATGATGTAAAACAGTTGTTTTATCATTAATTTACTTTGTTATAAAAAAGGTGCCTAGGGACCTTTGCCTGGAATTTTCTGTCTGTTCTAATCTAGGCAGTAAATTCACAAGTGTGCTATCTGATATCCATCAGTGAAAGAAATGTTTCCTGATTGGTTACAGATGGCCTTCCTGGAGACTACAGTGATGGCTCATTTGAATTCTCTGACCGTATTTAACATTCTTACAAACTCACTTCACATAACTGTTTCTGCAGTTGGATGTAGATCATGTCACAGGTTGCTAATTTGTTTCTTTAAAAGTTCCTTTTTAAACAATCCTAACCATGACATGCTTTTCTAAAAAGCTGATAGCAGTAAGTAGGTCAGTGAAGGAAAGGACTAGGTCAGGAAAGGAAAGTGATTTTTCCTATTTGAGGTGATGGGTGACTTAGCCACTATGGAATCTTTTCAGCAAAAGCAGTTTTACTGGTAAGTTACATTTTCTGTTGTACAATGGGCTGGCTAATCTTGTGTTACTTACTACTTGTGTTAAAACAGTAGGAGTTTTGCAGTTGCATTCAATGGAAACAGGGTCAGGGCCATAAAGGTGGCTTTGGCCACTTCTAATGAGAAGACTTCTGCAAGTCTTATTAAATGTCTGACACAGAACAGAGATTTGAGCTTTGCATGCTTGAAGGCAGGGTTTTGTTTCTTGAATATTTTATCTAGACTTCATAGGGAGTTTATAATTATGAATAATATTTATATTTCCATTTAATAGACGTAAGTAGTGATGTGAATAAAAACAGGTAATGGACCTGATGAGCACATGTAAATATGTGGCTTTGCTATATATTCATTTACACAAATGTAGCTGTTGCTGTACTGTTGAGTTTTTCTTATCAAAGTGTTCACTGCAGCTAGCAGTCTGGGGTATAAAGCTGACCCTTCCCTTAGTGTAATACTGAGGCATGTGATCAGCTAGATTTTTTTTTTCTCCTGTGCCAGGTACAAAATGCAAACCATAAGAAAGCTTAGGCACTTGACACAGCATATTGGAACTCACATCTTTTGATTGCTAACAAGTTTATTAAGATTTTGAGAACCTGCGGCCATTTTCTTTTTTAAAAAAATCAAAAGTCAGTGAATCCAGTTATAAGAATAGCTGGCAAAAAATCTTCCTTAGACAATAACAATAATCAACCTATAACGTATTCATGTCATCTCACGGTGAAAGTATGTAGTGTACAAGGGCTTTGGCATAAATGCAAAAGGTTATGTTTATCTGTTAGCCATGGGAGTGTCCCTTAATGTCATCAGTATTTTTTTCCCTTTCCTTACCATATAAGGACAGAAGTACTGCTCTGCAGCAGAATAACTTGGGCCTTATAAGGCTAGTTGGTAAACCCTTGTTGAGTTATAGCTTGCAGAACAGGAAGTAAGAACTTGAACTTTAATCACCCTATGTTTTCTAAGTATATTGTATGCACATCACAGTAAGAACAGTTTTAGCATGATAATAATTAACTTGCAGTATTGCTACTTTCCCAAAGCATTTTTGACTGGCATTTGCAAAAGTACTATCTGCAAACCCCACTTGCCAAAAGAAGTTTTGTTTTTCAAGTTGAAATATCTGTGTTCATCTAAAAATCTTGTGGCTTGTAGGAGTGCTGAGCCTTACAGCCTGATTACATGCCCAGAGAAAATAGAAAACTTGAGATAACATAGACATTTAGGGATTTATTTTCTTTCTGTACCTAATCTTGCAGTCTTGTTGCCAGTGTTCCCAGTGACCTTTAATAGTTTGTAAATGTGTATGTTTGCTCTGTGTGCACCTTCCATTTGTTCTAGTGGCAGTTTTACCACTGTAGTAGAAGGTAGAGATTGCCCCATATAGAAGCTGTTCTTATTTAAACTTAGCACAGTGGAGTCTTAGTTGATGACAGGGACAGACTGGGGTGGAAGGGAGGTGCACTGGTTCAATTGCACTGTACTGTGACTGTGTAGTGCACAGGTAGTGAGCTCTCTGCTGTTGATAGCTCTGATCACTGCTGCCAAGTGCACCCTGCCGTGCCAGGGAGCTCTCCATCACACCTTTTCAGAATCCCCTCGCCCATGACTAGGTCTCTTGCTGTGGTTGTAAATAGTAACGCCTAAAAATCTTTAATCGCAAAAGGGTACCAGTATTTGCAAGTAGTAGTTGTCAGGTATCACAGTTGCGCTTTCCTAGAAGAACGTACTGGGTAAATGTTGAAGTAAGTTTTCAATAACTTAAAATGCAGTTTGTTTTCTTGGAAGTAATATACCTTTTAAAATAGTGATCTTTTATTCTAAGCACTTCTCACCTGTGTGTCCTTTTGAAAACAAGAGGCTCAATAAGGAAATTGTTTATAGAATCCCATTACAGGACTTATTCTGTGACCAAAGCAGATGTAGCTTGAAAAATGTCTCAAGTGAAAGCTTGTAAAGAGGTATGCAGAAGACCAGAGAAGTAGATAATGCAAGGAAGACAAAGATGGAGGAAATAATGAGGAGGATGCTTATCACCGTACCTATTCACATGTCCTGTATCTGGCAGTTGTAGAGGCCAGGACTTCTGTAATGTAACTTTAATTGTTAACATACCTGTTAGCATTGTATCTTCTATAAACAAACCCCATCTATATCTTGCACTTACACTGGTTTCCAGTGTTTTAGCACTCCATTTGTGAGAGAGGTTTATGCAGATTCCTTCACTGATATATTGTAAGTGTGGGTATTCCCTGTGCTAACTCACAGAACTAATGCTTCTACCTTCCTGTAGCTCAAAGAAGTAATGTGACTTCTTTTTTAGAAATAAGGGCAAATCTCTACCCCTAGACTTCGGATTAAAGCTGCACATCTTCCGTCAATACACTCGTTTGGGGCAGACCAGTTAGTTCATATAAAAAATTTTTACATTTAAACAAAGTTTTTAGTGTCTTTACTCTGTTCATAGCTGCAAGCTGAAGGCACAAAACCAGGGGGGGAAAAAGGGAATCTGACAGTATGCCGTATTTTGTTAGTACAAGTTGTGTGGTATTTAGGTACTTCATATGGAGTGGAGGACCAGTAAATCCAATTGATGACTGTACGTTTTAATGAAGGCATTGGTGGGGGGTATGTGCACGCAGGCTACTTGATGGGTTAGTGTAGGTTTTGTTCCATGTGCTTCCTCCCAACTTTCATTTTAATACTGTCTCAATGGTCCTTTACAAAAGACTTAGCTTATATTATGAATTTATTTTCTTTGCTTCCTTTATTTAGGCTGAGAGCGATGTAGCTTCTCTGAACAGACGTATCCAGCTGGTTGAGGAAGAGTTGGATCGTGCACAGGAGCGTTTGGCAACTGCTCTGCAAAAGCTGGAGGAGGCTGAGAAGGCAGCAGATGAGAGTGAAAGGTGAGTATGGCTCAATTTTTGATCAGTTCCCTGTCCTTACAAATCAAATGTAGTCACGTGTGAGTTAACCAAAAGTAAGCTAAACTACTTTCGTGTTTGCCTGGGGTCAGTTTCACCTTTGCATATGTGGACCTCAGTCAATCCTTCCCCTAATCCACAAAGTCTTACTGAGCATTCCGGTTTTAATCTTAGTTTACATGCCCAGTGTAGAGATAATATTTTCAAGTATCCTTTGAATCGTTAGGGGCTGTGGAGATGATGCACACTGCTTCCCTGATAGAAGCCTGTATTTTGCATCACTCTTGGAGCACTCAAGAAAAATCTTACACAAAGACTAGATGGTCTGGAAAGGCAAACAGGAGAGGACTGGCAGTATGCAGTTTGTGCATCAGTGCAGCTTCTTGTGCTCTTATGAATGCAGGATCAGGAGAATTTAGGATAGAATGTTCAAAAGCACTAGAGGTGCTTTAGGAGTCCAGGTCCCATTGGTGTTTGGACTTTTACACCATTGGCCTTTTACAAATTATCTGTCACAATTTATTTCTTCTGGAAAGATCACTGAACATTTTACAGAGTGTGCATTTGTCAGCACTGACAAATTTGACAGCCACTTTAAGGTGAAAAAGCTTTGAACAGGCGCATGGCACATTGTATAACAGCTAGGAAAGGGAATTTTTGTCAGGGTAAATCCCCGTCATTTCAAAAAAAACATATTTTTTGTGCAGAGCAGAAGGGATCTTAAATACAGGAGGTGTCACAGAATTTTAAATATCCACCTCAGAAATATGCCCTTTGTCAGTCTTCCAGGGATTTGGAGATGCAGTGCCAAGGAGCTGAAGTATTTAGCATGTGAGTTGTAGGGTACTTTTTATCCTTAGTCACTTTTTCTTAGGGACTGAAAAGCAATTCCCATTGTCATATACATTTTGAAGGGGAGATAGCTAGTCACTGCATTAAAAAAGTATGAAAAACCTACAGAGATGGATGACTTCAGATGTCTGCTCAGTTGTGAGTTGCACAAACAACATAATGAACTATTTCTTCCATTTAAATCTGACTCCCTTAGGGTTTATTTTTAGCCTGCAAGCGCAAGTACACAGAACTAAGCCCTGGAAATTTAATTTCACAGTGAAGTCGAATATCTCTGGCACTTCACTCATCTTAGTCTAATGGCGTGAGGGTTAGAGGTAAACTAGCAAGCTCTAAACCTTGTATTTCCTGTTTTTCCTGTCTTCAGAGGAATGAAGGTCATTGAAAACAGAGCCCAAAAGGATGAAGAGAAAATGGAAATCCAGGAGATCCAGCTTAAAGAAGCCAAGCATATTGCTGAGGAGGCTGACCGCAAATATGAAGAGGTCAGTTCTTGAGTGCAGATTGCAGAGCAGAGGCCATACAGACTCTGACTACAGCTATTTGGTTTTGTTTGTCATACAAGCACAAGAGGTCAGAAACACAGTGATGCTCCCATGAAGGACTTATAGCAGAAGCGTACTCCTGGGTGTCTCCAGAGATGAGGCAATTCTGTGTCTGCTGAAGAGCTTTGCTTATTCCTTAGTATAGCAGGCTCTTGGTCCAGCAGCCAAAATTGGTACCAACAGGATTAAATGAAGCTAACCTGTCAGTTCTCTTGCCATGTGGTTTGACACCACACAGTTAGTGTCATGGCATCTTGCTATGCTACACTTGCACCAGAATGGTTGAGAGAAGAATCCCTGCCTTCTTCAGGGAGGCTATCAGAAAAAGAAAGAAATACTCTTGAACTATTATCATATTTTTTTATCTAGTTGAGGGTGGTCCTGCTTTGAGCAGGGGGTTGGGCTACATGACTTCCAGAAATCCCTTCCAACCCTAATTTTCTATGATTCTGTCACGTGAGTGGATATTTTCCATGGGCTCCATTCCCAATGTACGGTAATATGAATGGAACCTTATGAGTAAAAAAAGGTCTGGTTCACTTGTAAACTCATTTTTTTTTTTGGAGTAGGGAAACTTTGTACCAGGGGGGACCAAAGGGGAATGGGTGAGACCCTGTTCCCCCGAGCACCTCCTGGAGTAACAAGGAATAACAGCCACAAGTTGATTGAGAGTAGGTTCAAGCTAGACATCAGGAGGCACTACTTCAGAGTCAGGGTGGCCAGGATCTGGAACTAGCTTCCAAGGGAAGTGGTGCTGCTTCTTACCTTAGGGGTCTTTAAAAGGAGACTTGATAATTACCTAGGTGGGGTCGTTTGAGTTTAAGCTTACCAGGGGCTTTATGAGAGCCCAGTATTCATTCCTGCCCAGGGCAAGGGGTCAGACTTGATGATCTGCTCAGGGCCCTTCTGACCCTACATCTGTGAACCTATAATGCTATGGAAAAGGCTTGATCCTTTATTTAGATTATTCTAGCATAAATATTACCCAAGGCATTGACTGCATTAGCACAGAGCTTGCAATAACACATTTTTATATTTGCCTCTTATAGGTGGCGCGTAAATTGGTAATTATTGAGAGTGATCTTGAGAGGGCTGAGGAACGCGCTGAACTTTCGGAAGGGTAAGGGATCGAACTTCCCCAGGATGTGCGTGAGGTGCTGCAAGACAGTAACTGTAACAGCATGAAATGTTGGCAGTACACTGTATGTGTTCAGCTCAAAGCTATGATTTGCTCATTTACTGTAATGATTGAGATAAACAGTAAACACCCAAGTAAATGTGTGTGTATGTATATGTGTATGTGTTGTCACTGCATGCTCTACCTGCACACTGATTTTGTGAATGGCTTTTATGCATTTCATGTGTTCACTAACAGCCAAGTCCGACAGCTGGAAGAACAGTTAAGAATAATGGATCAAACCTTGAAAGCATTAATGGCTGCAGAGGATAAGGTACTGATACTAATATACAGTTTTTAGGTTTAGCTGCAACCCAAATCTTTCAGCTTTCCTAGCCCATCGATAATAATGAATGAGTCCTCACTGCATTCTTTACTTTCTTTGCATCTTGCTTTGGTGGCTTTCTTAGTCTCTTATTCATTTTTACCTTTACAACCAATCTTTTGTGCAGCCAGAAAAGAAGCTGAACTATCTCATAGTTAAAGGATGTTTGAGCACTCTAAGTAAGCTCAGTGCTGTAGAAAATAATTGCTTTTTTAAAAAATATTTTAAAGCTAATTCTGGCACTGAAGGATTGTTTTCAATTCTGTGATGGCTTCAGCTACTTTCTAGGCCGCTCTTTTGCTCCATAATTTTTTTCATTTTTCTCTATCTTTTTTTCCCCCTTTTTTCCTATTTCTTTGGCTTGACTGGTCTTCCACCTGCCCCCTTTCCTGCCTCTGTTCCAAAATAATAGCAAATGTGCTGAGCTTGAAGAGGAGTTGAAAACTGTGACCAACAATCTGAAGTCGCTGGAGGCTCAGGCTGAGAAGGTAGGCTAGAGCCTTATGTGAGAGCATGTCACTTGGCAAGTAATTAATCCAAAAGGCCTACATTTTTTCTTATTCATTTTTTTTTTTAAATATTTGCACGGTATTTCATTAAGGCCATATGATAAATAGGAACATTTGGACCTGTTACTTAGCTGGTATTTGGCCATATTCCAGAATCATGAGAATTTGTTTGTTATTCAAACAAAGATTCAATCAGTGTTAACAGTTCATCAACCGTATATAAAACTGTAATATATATTATGTGCTGTGTCATGCAGCTTTAGTATTAAGATATTATCTTGCCTTTAACCTGTCCTCCCGCTTTAAAATTTTAGGGTTAAATTCTGCCCTGAGTTACCACTACCTAGTCCCATGCATTTTAGAGCAAAACTTGGTTCTTGTAATAAATAAACCAAAACATGATCATGGGAAGAAAATACACTGCACCATTAACTATGCTGATATGAGGGTAACGTTACATTGGAAGATTTGTCATGCATGTTGTATTTTCCTAGACCAAATACTTGGTCTAACATCTGTGATGCTCTTTCTAATTACAGTACTCACAGAAGGAAGACAAATATGAAGAGGAGATTAAAGTCCTGACCGACAAACTGAAGGAGGTAAAATTTGAGCAATTCTGTAACAAATCTTACAATAACACTCTGTCTCTCTTAATATGAAGTTGTCAGTTTATGGATAATAGTAGTATGTTAAATGCCTGCTCATAAAAAAGAGCATTTTACAATACAAGCACTTCTGGCTTTGTATTACGTGCATAAAAATACAGTAAGTACAGAAGTCGAGATGGTCAGGGATCTGATTTTAGGTCCATCTTGCATATAAAGTGCAGTGTACTTAAAAAGAAAAAAGGTGCACTTAAAAACCACTGCTGTTTTGTTTTTCTCGTACTTATAATTGCTTTTGTACCTCTAGCTATATCATAAATGTCCTAAAATTACTTCTTTGTTTTTTGACATGTACATTCTTAACCTCAGGCTGAGACTCGTGCTGAATTTGCTGAGAGATCAGTAACCAAGCTGGAGAAGAGCATTGATGACCTAGAAGGTATGATTCTTCTTTTTCTCACTTGCACAAAGCTTGTGCCCACCTGTATATATTTTAGTGAATGTCCTGCAAGTTCTTACTTATGTGACCAGTCCCATGCCAACAAAAGAAAATAATCCTTTAAGTAGAATGTGAAGAATATCCCCTAAACGAATATAGTATTTTCCAGTCTAGATTTATTATTGACCTACCAGGTTAGGTGGACAGTGTTTTGCTCTTGCCTTTTCTCTTTTTTCTTTTATATTCTGAGACCTGTTTTCCTTTAAACTCTTCTATTTGGCTATATGGAGAAGGTAAATAATCAGAAAATAAAATGAATACCCTGGTTTAATTGTTTATAATTATCAGCAAGGAGCAGTATTTTGTTTGGTTGTTAGGAATGTTGCAAGCTAATTCAATTTATGACTGGGAGTAAGCACAGGTCAACGCAGCTATTTTTTGAAGTAGAATATTTGTTATTGTCCAGTAAAACCAGTGCGTTGTGTACACATCAAGAAGCTGAGATGATTTTATAGAGGACATGGAATTTGTTTTAGAATCTTTCAGAATTCTAGCAAAGTACTTTTTATGCTCTAGAGAAATCACTTGTGCTTTCTAATTTAAAAATATTTCCCTTGAAAATGTGCTACTTTAACGTTACAATAAAATTTCTTGCTTGGTATAGGAGACCTGTCTTGAGCTAGAGGTCTTTAAAGGGTATGAAAGAACCAGCCAGCTGCACAGTGGTCAGTGACTCAGTTTAAAAAAAAAAAAAAGAGCAAGAAAGGGAAAGCAAAAGAGAAAAAAGTTAAGATGCTTGGGAAGTACAAAACCTCTGGAAAAAAGCTGTGTTTCAGAGTAGCAAACACTGTAATATCTGTTCACAGAATATGGATGTAGAAAGCTCAGTTCTACAACAGCAGTATTTTTAGATCTGTAACTTGTTGCATGTGCCTATACAACTTGTAGAATACAAGCAAATACAGTTTAGTGAAATGGTAACTGTATTTTCTTTTCACGCTTGATTTTCTTTGGCTTTATCTTTCTCGGCTTGGCTTGCCAGTGATGCAGTAATATTCATTGACTTTTCATGTAAAGCTACTTTCTGTTTTTATTCCTTCCTAATTTATATTTGATTTGTTTTTGTTCTTTGTCTGCTACACCACTTCCTTCTGTGCACTATTCCCTTTTCCTGCCACTGCTTCTGGATGGTATCCCATGCCACCACCTTCACCTTCCATCACTTGACCTTACACCATTTCCTCGCACATCTCCGTCTTCCCCTGGGAAATATTAGATGAGTTATATGCTCAGAAACTGAAGTACAAGGCGATCAGCGAGGAGCTGGACCACGCTCTCAACGATATGACTTCCATGTAAATGTCCTCCTCGCCTGTGCCTGCGCTACTTTCCTGATTGCTTAGCTGCAGTCTTATGAAATTAAACTCTCTAGGGTGAACAAATTCTCTTAGTTTGTTCAAGCACGTAAAATATAGCTATTTTTTTTTGTCTTGGTAAAGAGTAGGCAAGTACTTTTTGCCTGTCCTAGTCAATTTTCTTAAGAGTTTTTCCAGATTAGCTTTATAAACTCATGTTTGCATTTTCATTTTGGATCCATGAATTGGCCTTTCCTTTATAGTTGTCTTGCTTAATTCGCTTTTACTTCCACATTTTCAGTTTGCTTCTGTTCAGATATGTTACACAGACCACCGTTTTAAAGTTGCCAGAATAGAAGTGTTTCAGTATGTGCTATACAATGGGCTTTCTTCAGAGTTTGTTTTACTCTTGTGAGTAGTAACTACCTCTGGTAAAGAATCTACTCTGAAAATTTCAGGGTAGTCTGTGGGATTTAGATAACGTGTTTCATTCATTTTTTAGTAGTGTTTCTTAGTTTTCTGGCCTGCCCTAATATCTCAACAGCTATTGCTAATGACAAAATACTTTTAAGACCTTCTGTTTAAAAAAGGGACACAGATTTGGAATGTGGTCTTGAGTCTTCGAAAATATCTTCACATATTTTACTGGCAGTGATGGAAATAGCTCACGAGACAGAACTGTTGCAACACTGGCTTTAGTTAACATGCAGTTAAGGGAAGAAATATGAAAACTAGTAAAACTGCAAGGTTGGTAAGAATATGACCCACCCATGATGTGCTTGGTAGTCTAGTATTTGTAACAGACTAAATTTTCTGATAGATACTAAAGACACAGAACAGGAATCAACTGCTGAAACCTTTAAATTCTTCCTCCCCATAGTGATGCCCTTGTGCATAAATTTTGAAAAACTGACAAAGGAGAACTTGGCCAGTTGTGGCACACTCTAAATTATGCCAGTAGATGTTCCTTCTGCATCCAAAGGATCTGGAGTTGCAGTTTTTTAGTAAATGTTAGGCTTTGGGTAGAGCTACAAATGTGCTTTGCATGTGTTAAAAATTTAAAATTATCCTATCTAATTAAAAAAAATTATTACCTTTGCCATACCTTGTAAGGATTAGAAAGTTGTGGTGGTCTAATATTATCTGTTTTGCATGTTTTGATTCTAAATGAGAAAATACTTTTAGTGGCTCTTCACACTAACATCTTCATGCACAAATTGCAGGCCTCTGGGTTTTTCTGTGCAGAGAACTAAACGTAGTTTCTTGCATGCATTAGCAACTATACTAGCATAACTTAAATCTAAGAGATGTCCAATTTGAAAGCAATGCCACAGGCTTTGGAGATTTCTTTGTTGTAACAGCTTGTCTGTAATGAGTTTTGAATTATAGATGTGAGGTTTTTCTTCTTTCTTTTGTTAGTAAGTGGCCTTTAAGTAAGGGAGAGAGCATTCAGAACTGACTTTCAGCTATAAATACATTTACCCATCTAAGTGTAAATGAGGCATTGCTGTAACATTCCAGTAGTAGGTGTGGGATAGTATTTTACTAGCAGTCTAGCTTGGCATGCTTAGTTCTGCTGTGCTATTGCTGTTTTTTCCCTTTATTTCTTTCCATTATGCCATTTTCATTTTCCACCTTTTCCAACTTATTTTCTTCATGCAGATAAATTTCTTTGCTTCACCTGTAAAAAGACATCTTCATCCAACTGGATTAAACCACCTTTCCAAGCTCTTGGATGTTTCATGGGCTCACTGTCCTGCCTTCCAGCTTACCTTGATCCTTTTCTTTTAGACTCCTGTCTCAGGATATTGCTCTTTGTGCCTTCTATTGTACAGAAACTCTACTTCTTTCAATGTAAAATAAAACATCCCACTGTGTAAGCTGTATCCCTTTTGCTATTCTTTTGCCTTTTATTTACTGAAAACTATTAATAAAGTTAAAAATCTGCTTTTTTGCCATTAGGAATCCATTTCTGGCTGCCTTTCCCTTCTTTACTTTTCCACCCTTTTTCACAAACCTTTTGCTTGGTTATCAAAAATGTAAAACCAATAATATTAGCTTGTGGGGTGACAGTGCTACACCTGGGTATCCTAAATTGATCACTTTTGTAGTGGGATCTTCATTTTCCCCCCCCTCAAATTAAAATGCAGATAATATGAGACTCAGGCTCAGTGGGGTTTTTTTTTAGGTTTTTATTCTTTTATTCTTGGGCCAAAATCTGCAAGCATACAATTCCCACTGAGGTAATTCGGTCATGGGAGCATAGCTGAGTGCAAGTTGGCCCTTAGAGATCTCTTGGCAGTTACATTTTTCCAGAGTCCAGAATTTCCTATTAGCTTGATACTGAAGACTTCCTGCCTTACATAAGTGCGTTCATCATTTAACTTTTCAGGGAAATAACTTTTTAATGGGATAATGTCAGGTCAAAAATCACTTTTTTTTTTTTCTAAATAAAACCACCAGATGACCTGGTCTCTGATTAACTATATGAGTTCTGGAGCTATGGAAATCCGTAGATGTTTACTTCTTAAATTTTACTACCTAGGTTGGGGGAAAATGCAGTGGAGTTTCACTTTCATCTTTAATCAGTTTTACAATTTTGTGTTGGACTAAAATTCAAAGTTTGAGTTGCAGAGAAATGCTTTAAAAATTAAATCAGTCTTGTAATTGTCAGTGGTTAACTCATACTGCCCTGCCTTCATTACATATTAAATTAAATGTTTTCATTGGTCTCTGGCCGTTTAAATCTTTGTTCTGAAAAACCTAAATGGTTGGTTCATATTGACCTTGACATTGTCCTTTTAAGTATAGAACATGAAATTATTGTCATTTTTTGCTCTCCTATGTTATATAATTACAAGTGCAGTGGTAGTTCTTTAAATTCATTGCAACTATTCTAACTTCATTTCTTTCATAATGAGGGGAAAAATTAAAATAGTTTTTACATTAAAGTAAATATCAGTTTAAATTAAATTGACCTCTAATTACTCCTTTCATTGGATTTTGTTACTAAAGTTTCCAAAGCTTATAAAACATAAATCAGTGTACCTAAATTTACTGTTCTGTACCCTGATATTTGTACTTAATTTCATATTATTCCCATGTAAATGGTAATGTGGAGTTGCCTTAGAGAGCTATTATCTTTTTCTTTTTTTTTAACTTTTCTCTAATGTATAGAACTCCATGAGGCTTGAAAATGCATCCTTCCCACTTGCAGTCCTTTCATAATTGGTAATTTCTTTTTTTCTCTTGTTTTGGTTCTAATTGGAAATCAACACTTTTTTCCATTTCTGTTTTTGAAATTTTTTTGTCAATTTCACCTCATAGCATCTTTTCATAACATTTATATATACCATGCTTGATCTGAATATTGATCATTAGAAAATCTGAACCAGGTGAAGATAGAGAAACTCAAGGTTTTTTGGTGGTGTGTGTTTGTTTTATTTTGGTTTTTTATTTAGTTTTTTTTGTTTTTTCAACTTTCGTCAAATCTAAAAAAGCCTCATAGATTTAGTTCTTCTCAAAAGAATTATAACCCATAAAATAGAGATGCGTAATTTGGACAATCTTCATATTGGCCAATAACTATACAATTATCAAGTGTAATGCTTAAACCTTCCTGTTCCTGTTTATATATACGTTTAAAAGTTGGAAAACTTGACGTCAAGATGTTCAAGTCTGACTAATGATTTTTAGAATTAGTTTTAGTTTGGGCATCTAGAATTTAATTTTTTTACCTCAAATAAAAAAATCAAGTGTTATGATGCTAACAAATATGCAGCTCTTAGTTCAAAGTACAACACCATATTTTTTTGAAGAATCACTACATAGATTTTGATATTCAGAGTGGATGCTTGGCTGTCTTGAGATTTTGGAGAGTGTTTCCAAGTGTGATTTAATGTGTAACATTGCAGTGATGAAGAGGGATGCTAAGGCAGTCTGTCAATGGTAACAGACCCAGGTTCTGGGCTATCTTCTGATCTTACCTGGCTCAGATGTTTTTCCATTTGTTGCACAAATGTGTCCTGTGGCCTTGTATGGCCTGGTTACTGCTGTAGGATGATGTATATTGTTGTTGTAGCTCTCGGGTCTGAAAGGCAAAACAGATTCTTCTGCACACTGGAAAAACTGGGTATGAACGGTCAAAATATTCATGTAAAATAGTCTCAATTCATATTTATGCTGTCAATAAAAATACAAAACAAGAGAAGGAAACAGAATACATTGTCATGAAACAATCCTAACTAGATTTTCTGTTTTAATACTGTAGCTGTATGTGTGGTGTTTGATCCTGAAGCTCAACTGTCATGACAGTCCTTGAGTATTTTGCTCTACTCAAGCAGAATGGCAGCTTGCACTCATTGTTTCACCTGAATATTGCCTACTGTGAAGCCTGTCACATGTACATGTGTGAATCTCATATTACATTCATGGGTTTAAATCCTCCTCATTTTAGTAATTGGGAAATGCACCTTAGTTTCCCAAAGCTACTTGAGTTGCCAAATCACACAATACAGAGAACATGCAGTTAGTCATGCAGGGCTTGATCTAATCGTGTTAAACTGAACACTGAGACTCCAAGAGACTCACTGAAAAGGGTGCAGTGATTTCAGTGTCTGTTACACTTAGCCAAGATGCAGTTGACTTCACTAAGCTAGTGCACTTCTTCAGTTATAAAGCCTGACTATACAATTGCTTTCAGTCACGTGATGTTTAGCCATGAAATTGTGCCATGTCTTGTGTACTTGCACAGAATGATGGTAGTCCTAAAACAAACACTGGCGCAGTTGCTGCTGCATGCAGATCTAGGTTTAGAAGTCGCACTATATTTCATATGGTTTCACTTGGGAGGTACTTTTGGGTCTGCCTTTTGTTTTTTTTTCCCCACTATTGATCTGTCCCGCAATCTAATCCCACAAGAGGAGTGTTAGAGAAGTCCTTCAAAGGTTGTAGTAGGTGTTCCTTGGGTTTTTGGAGTAGGTATTTATAATTCTAGTACTCTGGTGACTAAAGGTAAGGAAAGGAATTTCTCTCTGTTTTACTAGTTACTGAACTGTCTTGTGACCTAGTTTTTATTAACTCTTACTTATCTTTATTTTCTGTCTAATCTTTCTTCATTCTGCCTTTTTTCCTTTTAACTTGCTTGCTGACTCTACAGACCAACTCTACCAGCAACTTGAGCAAAAGAGTCGCCTAACTAATGAACTAAATTTGGCATTGAATGAGGATTAAACTTTGGTGTGGATATATTGTTAGCTGTTTTTAAACATAAACTTACCTAAATTCCTCAAGAGTGAATAAATCCCTGTAGAAATATGCAAGAAACCTGTAAATTGATATCCAGGGTATTGCATCTACTATAAATTAATGGATGACATTTTCAAATAATGCTGGAAAAATGTGGAAGTGCCCCTTCTGATATGGCTCCTTTTAAATGTATATCTTGGAGCAGTGGCACGTTCTCTTCGTGTAATAGGTGTATCCTTTCCACTGCACTACCAGTTAGTCTTTGGCCAATAGTATTTAAAAACCAGCACCCTTTCTTGTAGAAAACTTATTCTTTCATTTTAGTTCCCATTATAATTTGGTCCTAAGAGTTTTACTGGCTACTAGGGGAAGTGAGGGCGGGGAGGGGATGTTAGCCAAGATTTCCGATTTCAAAACCAAAATAAAATATTCCCAGCTCTTTCATAACTGGAAATTTAGTGCTCTGTTTTGAGTTTACAATAAAATGGCCTTATTTTGGGGTGAAAGCAGCCTTAGAAATAGGAGCCCCATCTTAAAATACCTGGTCAGTTTAAAGGTATGCTTGCCTCAGCATAAAGTTGTTGTTATTGGATTTTGGTAGCATGTAGCTCCAGAACATTGTGCTTATATATTGTCATATAACAGTGTTAAATGACTATTCTATAAAAGTGTGCATGCAGCGTAAAACTATTAACTGCCAATAAAACACCTTTTCATTATATTTAATAGCCAAAATAATATGTTCATTTTCTCAGAAGCCATTTAATTGCAAGGGGGTTGTTTTTGTGTTTTGTTCTCTGCAAGTTCTGAATTATGATGCAGCTTGAAAAGCGTGAATGTTTTTGGAGTACAGAATCAAAAATTCTGTCCTTCTTGGTGGTTTGATTGTTGTAAATTCCACCCCCTTCTTTCTTTAATCATCTTCCCCCACTCCCACCCCGCCCCTGGCCAGGTGGCTTATGAACCTTACAAACGTCTTACCTCTTTTGACAGTGGTCAGTTTTTTAGACATGTAGCTGCACAACAGTTCAAAACTTGCATCACTTGACGTTCACTTGATTGATTTGGATCTTTTGTCATTCTCTTGTCTAAAGATGCATGTATTTACGAGCATGCATATATCTCATCCTTCTAAATTCCTCCATGATAAAAGATGATTGCATGCTTTCATGTTGAGAAAATTGATGCATCCAAAGAACTGTTATTCATGTCATAATTTTTTAATTCCATAACAGAGAAAGTGGCACATGCCAAAGAAGAAAACCTTAGTATGCATCAGATGTTGGATCAAACTTTACTGGAGTTAAACAACATGTGAAAAGCTTCTTAGATGCAACCACATTATTTTTGTTTTTACACCTGCTTGCCATGAAACCCCTTAAACATGTTTTTATTTTAGTTTCACCAGTCACAAGAACATCTGCTTACCTACCAGGCAGGGGTCAGGGAAACACCAAAATGGGCAAGCCATATGCGGGTTAAACTATTATGGTTTAAATGTGCCATTTCCCAACGTGATGTCGCCTACACTTTGTAGAGAGTTAAGCAATACAGTATGCTTAGTCTGTCTAGGAATCCTTGCTGCGGCAGAAAGTGTCCCACCTTTAAGTGCCAACTATATTTGACAAGAAGACTTTGTAATGTTGGAGAGACAGATCAGGTGCGGACTGGTGCTACTTTTAACAAAAGATACGACAGTGTGGGCTTTTAGTTTGATACTGTACAATTCAAATGTTTGTGCAGCATGGTAATTTATTTTATCTGAGTGTTATTGATCTGTGAAGATTTGAACCTTCTGTGCCTTCGAATTCAATAAAACAAAGGGATAGGCAAGAAGCAAAATATTTAAGACTTCCTGATTTTTAACTAGTAGACTTGCAGCTCATTACAAATGTGTAGGTCAGCATTTCAACTTGAGTATTCATTCCACTGTATTTTTCATGTTGAAATTGAAAGATTCATTAAATTCAGGAAAAAACATGAATTTGGTAGAGATTGTTTTAAATTGTATTTTATTTGCGTTGAGTTGGGAGGGGGGATTATAAATTGGTATTTCCCTCACTTTATTTTACACACTTTCTTTTAAGCAGTTTTAAAATTATGCCTGTATGTAAACATTGTATAATGATATGAAATAAAATGCACATTTTAGGACATTTTTTAAATGTTGGCCTCCTGTGATTTATGTCTTTCATTGTACCAAATAATTATCTATGCAAGGCATGCACATGCAGGGGTTGCTCATAAGAATAACATATATTGACAAGCTGACTTTCCCTGTTCTGTTCTATAAGAACAGAGTCAAAATAAGTGCTATATTATTTTCTAGCCCTGCACTGAGGAATTTGGAAACTGTTCAAAAATACACCTCAAAATTAAGATACTGAGTTTGGCTTCACAGCTGAGTTTGAGTCCTGCCTTCACACACAAACCATTAACTTTTAAATGTGAAACTGTTGACTCAAAAAGGCTAGCCAATCAGGAGACATTTACAGCTCAAGTTAACACAGCTTATCAACTGCTAATGCAACATTTACTACTTGACTTCAAAAAAGCCTTCAATCTGGTATCCCATGATCACCTCTTGGTGAAGTGGGCCAGTTGTGGCCTTGGGTCCACCACAATCCACTGGCTGGAAAATTGGCTCCGTGGTCGGACCCAGAGAGTAGTGGTTGATGGAAGTTAATCATCATAGTGTCCTGTGACCAGTGGGGTCCCCCAAGGCTCTGTCCTTGGTCCCATATTATTCAACAACTTCATTAATGATGTGGACATTGGAGTCAGAAGCGGACTGGCCAAGTTTGCCGATGACATCAAACTTTGGGGGAAAGCATCCACACCAGAAGACAGGCGGGTGATCCAGGCTGACCTGGGCAGGCTCAGCAAATGGGCGGATGAGAACCTGACGGTGTTTAACACTGAAAAATGCAAGGTTCTCCACTTTGGGAAGAAAAACCTGCAGCATGCTTATAGGCTCGGCAGTGCTACGTTGGCTAGCACTATGGAAGAAAGAGATTTGGGGGTCATCATTGACCACAAGATGAACATGAGCCTGCGATGCAATGCTGCGGCTAGTAAAGCAACCAAAACGCTGGCTTGCATCCATAGATGCTTCTCAAGCAAATCCCAGAACATCATTCTCCCCTTGTACTCGGCCTTGGTGAGTCTGCAGCTAGAGTACTACGTCCAGCTTTGGGCTCTACAATTCAAAAAGGATGTGGAGAAGCTTGAGAGAGTCCAGCGAAGAGCTACATGCATGATCAGAGGTCAGGAAAACAGACCTTATGACAACAGGCTGAGAGCCATGGGACTCTTCAGCCTGGAAAAGCACAGGCTCAGGGGTGATCTGATGGTCACCTACAAGTTTATCAGGGGTAACCACCAGTGTCTGGGGGAACGTTTGTTCACCAGAGCGCCCCAAGGGATGATGAGGTCGAATGGTCATAAACTACTACAAGACCGTTTCAGGCTGGACATAAGGAAGAATTTCTTTACTCTCCAAGCCCTCAAGGTCTGGAACAGTCTGCCAGCGGAGGTGGTTCAAGCACCTACATTGAACACCTTCAAGAGCAAATTGGATGCTTATCTTGCTGGGATCCTATGACCCCAGCTGACTTCCTGCCCTTTGGGCAGGGGGCTGGACTTGATCTCCCGAGGTCCCTTCCAGCCCTAATGTCTATGAAATCTCACTCCAAATGTAGGTAATTCAAGTTAATTCTACGATGAAGACTTTTTTTAACGTCAGGTCTATGTCTTCAAATCGATGGACAGGATTTTTAGGCATCGCTGCAAATAGCCGACATGCTGTATGGAAGAATGTCGTTCACTTTTGCAGCCAAAAACAAAACTAGCTTTAATTTTTTACTTCGACAGGAGAGGGAAACGTGGGCAAGAGTCCTTTTGTATCAGAGGGGCTAGCTAGTATGCCCTGTTTCCCATGATTCCTGAAAAGGATTGGTCTGGATTGGGACAATCATTCCCTCTGTTTCTATATTCCTGCCTTCACTGTCGGGAGACAGGATGGGTAGCCTGTCCTCCCCTGTTCCCAGCAACCAGGTAAGTGGGATGAAGACTACTTTAAAGATCATCAAGGCTAGGGACAGCAATGGCATATAAACTAGTATAAGTTTTAGGAAACAGGTTCAAATCTGTAACACAACAGGAGTTCAGTGCACATAAACTGCTTTCAAAATGGCTGAAGTGGGTATTAGACTTAACTGGTTTAGGTTAAATCAGAGGTAAATGCCAGAGGCAGTGGGAGCAGGGGTGAGCAGGGACTACCCACGGATGCTGGCAATGGCGAGGGGGTGGGAGTGGGGGGCAGGTGGCAAGCGGGGACTGCCCACAGAAGCCGGCAGTGGCAACCAATCTCAGGAGGAGCACGTGCCCACCCTACGTGTCACCTATGCTACCACCCCTTGGCTTCTGGCCTGAGCCACTGCAGGCATGTGACTGCGTTTCTGGAATCAAAAGTGACTGTAAGCTTGCTTACTGGTTCAATCTCCGAAGTTTAGACTAACCTGTGAAGACTGAATTGATACAGCCTTGGGCTTTTTGTTTGTCTGTACTTAACACAAAAGACTAGTACTGCTGGATACTGAGCAAGTAACAGACACCAAGTGACTCCATCGTGGCTTGCACTTTGTTAGAAATTATGGAAGACTAGGGAGTATGCAATGTGTTTGTATACAAGTTAGAAAACAAGATGAAAGCTGATTTCCCTCCTCTTCCTCCCTGCCCCCTGCTTTGTGCCTAGCCTCTGTTCATCAGTGCGGAAGGGATGGAAATACTCTGGTGGGAATATTCCCACTGTCGGGCTTCTGGACATGGCACAGTGCTGCTGTAAAGGCCTCCTGCCAATTTGTGAAAGGCGGGTTAGGACATTGCCAGCATGGCCTGTGACCTGTAGGTGCTAGAATGGTCCTAGGATTCATTCACCTGTAGGTCCAGGAGTCCAAGCCTGCACTCAGTTGCTGTTCTGAGCTGCCCCACTAAAGCAAGGAGGTGAGTTCACGGTAGTTAGGGCTGCGGTTGTATGATTAGGCCCTAAGCCACACAGTGAGTTGGTGGCTGTGCTGGGTTTGAATGGAGGCATTCCTGGCTTTCAGCCCTGAGTGAAATCCAGTAGAATGCATCGCCTGTCCCAGTGGGCTGTTTTATAGTACTACAGTCTGATTTTTGTATTTAAATCTCAAGTATGTTCGAGTAAGGTTAAACCCTTTATGCTTGCAGGTTAAAATCTCTTGCCTTCGTGGAGGTTGTGAATTGTGCTTCCAGTGTGGGCATATAAATTTCCCTTTCTCATTTGGTTGCTACATTTTTTTTTATCTCTCAATTATTAAAGTGGCAAAGAGCTGCAAAGAGGGAGATGAATTTGTCTGAAAACATCTTTGCTCCTGTAGTAACCTTTCCCCAAGTGGAAGTGCTGCAGGTCATAACCCTCACTGTAGGCCTTCCAGCTCCAGGGAGAACTGAAAACAAAAGTGAACATTAGTGAGAGCCTTACCCCAAACAGGTCTTACTTGTTGATTAGTCACATCCATGCACATAGTATGGATACAAAAAAAAAGTTGCTATTGTACACCTCAGTCAGCAGCTATTATAGATGCATTCCTCCAATTCTTAGGCAAATCTCACTGAAATATGCTTGCAAGTACAATCAGTCGAGGCTTCCACCTTTCAGACCCAACCTAATGCCATACCAAACAAGCACAGGCTGTATTCCCAGCTGCTGTTGTCTATTGTGTCAGAACTAGTAGCTCAGGAAACTGAGTTTACAGACAACCCATTTTGTTAAGTTACGGAATCCCATATCATTTCAAGTTTCAGTAGCGTATGCCCTCATGTGAGAGCAGCTCTTAGCTTCTTTGAATTCAATCATCTATTTGGCAGGCTGAAATATGCTATTTTCATTGTATAACATTTTAAGTTTACAGAGTGTTCTGGCACACCTAAGGTCCATTATGTACTTTTAAAGTTACTTGTGATTTATCTCCAGCAGTACAAATGGAGTCTTGGTCAATGGAACACAACTTGAAGAGGTAGCTCCTAAGTCCCAAATGGAATCTATTCAAGACATTGCACATAATTAGCTAGTTTTTGTTCTTGGTTGCACTAGTGGAAACCTGCTAACTTGAGCAGCGTTGCTCTCAATTTCTAGTGGTGGCAGTGAGAAAAGAAATTGACTCAAAATAATTAGCTAACCAAGAAATGTAAGGAATAAAGAGAATTGCAGGTGAAAAAAAACATTTTTGAACAGTCAGTCCAAAATGAATACAGGATATCTTTCCATAGACATCTTGGAACTAGATTTGTGTTTTAATGACTCCTATATGGTCAAATAGGGACATCAATGGAAGAAAATTTGGGAACTTAAATCAACAGAGAAAATAAGTAGATGTTTTCCTCTTGTAGTATAACTTTTTGGAAAATGTACACAGCAAAGTCCATTTAATGGAGGAAGGCTCTATAATTTTCCTTCTGCAGTATGTTTTGTACTCTTTCCAAGAGTGCACTGGAAAATCTGTATAAATGTGCATAAGACTTGGCTCTGGCTTCACATCCGTCTAATTTTCTATAAGCAAGATCTCTGCCAATTTGTAAGCTGTTCCTGAGTACTGCATCAACAGAAGGTACCCCAAGTAATGAGCAGAGCTTAGTAAGTGATGTGGCTGTCTCAGTTTGGTGATTTATATGGAGAAAGCTGCTAAGAATTCACAAAACCAAATAAACTTGTTTCTGTGGAGAGAATTCAAAATGGTATTTCAGTTGATAATTAAACCTGTCTGCACTATTTCCTGTTGCCTAATGACCTGATTTCTGAAACCCACTGAAATTCTACCCCCTTGCTAACCTATAAATAATTGCTGCATTCAAAGGGCATGATCCTGCATTCCCATGAAGGCAAATTTCCTATTTTTATTCAGTGGCAGTTTTGCCTAAAGACTACAGTGTTGTGTGCTAGTTGGTCAATTCTCTGTTTCCAGGCTGTCAGATCCAAGGTACTGTGTAGCAATATGGATGAAACAGTGGGACCTTAATGTATCATCAGCCCTTGTTGGTCTAATTCCATCTCTTTCAGTATCTCCTTTCTAAACAAGGTTAATGAAGTGTTCTAGTTATTAATACTGAATGTCTGCAGCTGGAAATGCCAATCATAGGTAAATTTCCTGTGGTAGCCTGCAAGACTGTAAGAAAATCAGCTTATGTTACTTGTATACAGCACTGAATAAAGGTTAGCATACAGCAGGAGGATCATTATGCATGGTATAAATTCTGCAAAAGGATATAAAAGCTCAGGCCCCTTAATCTCAGGTAGAGTGCTTTTGTAGATGTCTCTTTAGGATCAGCGCTTTTACTGTGGTGGTCTTTGTTTTCAGTACTCAGCTTCTCTAACAACAGTAATTTTTCTTTTTTTGCAAGGTCCCTAATGGCAAGACCTTCTCAGTTTTTGCCGTGCACCATATGGGTCTGATTCAAAGCCCAGTGTAGTTACTATTTCTTTCAGCTTCACTGGGCTTTGGAATCAGGCCATAATATATAATAACCATTGACACTGCCACGTGGGAGCTATGATGCAGTCTGAGTATTTCTGAAAAGGAATTTGTGGAAGAATGGCCATGCTAAAATATGTCAGTCTAAGCTGAATTCTTTTTACCAGAATTGATGTGGAGATTTCAGAATTTAAAATATATTTTTGGTTTAAAATGTAATAGTGATAAGCAACTGTTTTTGCATATTAAAAATACCATACAATGAGAGAGCTGCTTTTGGATAGAAGGATGCCTATGAAAATGTTACTAAAATGCACATGGCTTTTTAAGTTTTGTGGCCAACAGGCAAAAAACGCACAGATTTTTCCCATTTTACCTTTCTGTCCTATTTATTTATTTACTGATAAAAGCTAAAATAAAGCTGTTTTTTTTTTTTAATGGATCTAAGTTAAAATAGGCAGACAGGTGAGCAGGATCATGTGACTTGGGCAGATTAGTTTTCCTACTCAGAACATCATAACCAGGAAAAGAAATTAATGGACAGAAGTGACTCGCAAGGGAAGAAACCACAGGATGGAGCCAATCAGAAATGGTGGGAAAAGTACTGTAAAGGTGAGTCTCGGCCATCTCTGAGAGCAGGAATCTTCCTCAGGCAGACTGCCACATATTTTAGTGCTACAATAGACCCTCCCCTCCTACTGCATCCAGCACACTCCCTCTCACTGAGCTCATTGGCAGGGCCACCCAGGAGTGGTAGATTCCCTGACTTCACCTCCTCTAGAGCTTCAAAGTACCTCGGGGGCTAAGGCTAAATGTCTCTGCAGAGCACCCATAGGAGACTGGGGGGGGGCAGGGGGACACATGCTCCACCCCTCCCCAGACAAGGCCGTCTCCGCTGCCAACGCTGGCTTCTGCAGGTGCCCCCCAGACTCGGGAGGCACCAGTCACCCATGAAAGTACCCATCTGTAATGCTTCTCATACAAACCTCCATGCACTGCAAGTGGCCTAACTCCCTGCCTTCAGGCCAAAGAGAAGGGTTTAAGATTTGTCCCTTAATGATTCAGCTCAACCTTTTAAAGTGATTTTGTTTAAAAAACATTTCTGCAATTCATATTGGAACATGACTGAGGAAGAGTTGTTCCATCACTCCCAACCCCCAGAGATGCATTTTACTGTTACTAGTACTTCTGTACCTCCAATAGTAACTTAAGCCGATTTAAGGAATAGCACGGACAGTGAAATGCAGTAAGCAGTAATGTGTCAAGGGGGGTGGTGTCCCAGTAGTGTTCTTTGTGAAAGACCTCAGATTGCAGAAGGTTTGTGGCAGATGGTATCAGCCCTAGTTATAAACAACTGGTGCCTCCCAAGACGGGGAGGGGGGCACCATTTATAGTTGGCAGCGAGCAGGTACCACCCATAGATGCCAGTGGTGGTGGGGGGGGGGTGTCAGCAGCGGCAAGCCATGACTGCCCCTAGCCAGCAACGGTAGTGTCGGTGGCAAGGGAGGCGCGTGCCAAGCAGAGACTGCCCGCAGAAGCCAGCAGCAGCATTGGTGGAAACCGATCTCGGGGGGAGCACATGCTCCCCTGTGAGTCACCTATGGCCCTAGTGTCTTTACTTTAGATTTCCCAGACCACAATGGACCTATGTTGGCTTTGTCTACATAGACAACAGCAAACTGTACCCCCAGAACAGTTACAGTTTGGGTTTGCACACGTAGTAATAACAACAGACATGACTTAGTGTGGTACAGCCATCTCTGGTGTTACAACAGCTTTTAAATTTTGAACTTGTTAGAGTAGGGACTGTCCTGAAGGGTTTGGGACTGACCCAGCACATATCTGGGTGTTACTGCACAGAAAATTGTAGTCTTTTGCCATGGATCGCTTTGGCTGTACTGATGAAACCTGGGCTTGGATACCACTGGGTTGGGATTTCATTACAGTATGCCTTGGCCAAGAAAGTTTCTTGACATCTTAAACTAAAAACTCTGCCATTTTTTTTCAAATTGATATTTTTCAGCAGTCAGCAATCAGATGCCGTATGGGTTTTTATTATACCCGTGTGTGTGTGTGTGTGTGTGTGTGTGTGTGTGTACACAAAACATGGGGTATTTCCTGAGGATTAATGACCTGCTGGAAAAGATTGTGGGTGCAAGAAACAGCCCAAGGGGACCCAGCTGCTCATTAATCCACAGGAGGCACCTTGTGCTGAGGTTGTTATTGCTGTGAAGTGAAATGGGTGTACACATCTTTCTCAGGTGTGTTGCAGTCTCCAGTTAAATTCTTGAATCCTCTCTGAACAGCCTGGCCTATGGCTATGTGGTGGTTTTTAGAAGTCACAGTTACTAGAAGAGTTGATTTGTCAGATTGATGTTGAATCCACCTCTTTGAAATCTGTTTGTTGGATTGATTCAAAATCCATTTCAAAATTCAAAATCCGTTAGTTGGATTGATGTTTTTGAATGCACATGTAACTAAACTGGATTAGAACAGCAAGCAGATTGTCTCTTTTTAGCCAAAGTTGACGTGTTTTCCCCACCTGGTCAGCCTAGACGTTGGTTTAAAAAAATTAGTGCCTACAGTTAGGCCTCCTACTCTATAAATAGCTATCAAAATGTCGTATTTACCCAAATTCAAGGTGAGTTCAAATTTAAGATGACGCCTGCAATAATTGGATTCTATACACGGACAATTATAACGAATTTATAGTTTTCCACTTATGCATATAATTATTGGCAGGGGTGGGGAGATTGTCTTTAAATTCACCCCACTGCCACTGCAGCATGGAAAACAATGGCAAGGGACAGACAGAAAGACACCAGACCCTTGCCTCTCAGCTAACTTGTTTTCTCCCCATCCCTTGCCTGCCACATGTGCCAAATTGAGCCGCTCTGACCCCAATCCGGCCATTGCTCCAGCCCCCAGCTCAAATCTCAAATCTAAGATGAGATTTATTTCCCCTCATGTTGAATGGGGTAGAAAAACTAGTCTTGGATTCACATAAATAAGGTCAGTTGAATGAACCACCAGGAGCTTCCACCATTCTAATTAAGACACGAAAATAAGATGTCCCTATTCCTGTGGAGTTGGGAGCTAAACTTTAGACCTCTAATTCTTTTTATTTTGTTGTTGTTTTAGCCTCAAGCTGTGTATTCCCAGCTTCTCTCTCCTCCTTCTGCCCCTGACTGGTACTCACCATACTTTTGCTTTGGAGGGATGATGAAGTCATTTCTCCTTGTACCTCAAGGTGACAGACGTATTCACAGCCAAACTAAAGTATTTCTTTGTTTCACAGCTGTGATTACATTTTTAAATAGCACAGTAGTTCCTCTTGGTATCTTGCTTATTTTCTTGTTTCTGAATTTTAAAGAATTCTACATGTCTGCTTATTAAACAGTTTTTACTTGCATAAGTTTACCAGTCAGTCATTGGATGTGAGGTTGTTGGTTTCCTTTATATCCCTTTGAAAACGCTCCCATTATAAGGAAATAAGACCGAGTCCCTATTTCAAAGTCAGTGCATCCCGAGGTGGTAGAGAAAAGAGCTAGAACCTCATGTGCCTCATGCATTATCAGTAACATTAGTAAAGATCCAGTTGCAGGCTGCTTTCTGCTGGTGCTGATGAAAAGCATTTGAGCTTGACTATCAGTTCCTGAGGCAAGCACACAGTTAGGAGAAACTGATTTATTTGTGAACCAAGGAGTTTTTGGTCAGTTTTGAAAGTATAGTCAGGTTTAAATGCTCTAGCTTGTACTTTCCGAGAGCATGCAGTAGTGAGAGCTCAAGGTTAAAGAAATTAACGATCTTGGATAATTATTTCCAACTCAAGCAGCTGATGGGTTATTCCTGGTTGCAGGAGGGATAAACTGTCCCCCACTCAAGGGCTGACTGCAGAAGTCAGTCATCTCAGGCATCCATTTCCCCCCTAGGATGCTTTTTCCTGTAATATTGCATGTGAAGACAGTGTCTTTTGGAAGGATCCTGCAGCAGCCTGATCCTGTCGTGATTCCCTTTTTATATTGGTTTTACAACATAATCCTGATTTATGGTAGCATAGAGAGGAAAGTTGGGCCCTTTCTCACTGGGCACCTCCACACATGACAAAATTGGCCTTTAAAGTGGCTTAATTGCCCTTTTGCCCTGCTTTAATGGCGTCACTGGTTACACCCGTGGCACCGTATTTCATTTTAAGTTTGTCACACTGTACACATGCAGCAGTGTATTTCTCTTTAAATGACCCTATTACATAGCAAAGTAAAACACTTCAGATGTATTTTAGTTTGCTATGTAACAGATTGCAGCAGTGCACAGGGTGCCGGAAACCCAGACATGCTCGGGGAAGCTTAGGCTTGGCAAGTTTCCAGCACCTCCTGCACCATCCCCACCCCCTTCTCTGGTCACCAGCACCAGCCATCCTGCCGCCTTGCTGCACTGCCCCAGGAGCAAGCCAGCCCATCCCTGGGTGGTCCCAGGTGGCAGGAAAGCAGTGGGGACCATGCACAGGTGCTATGCGACCTGGTGGCAGCTCATGCAGGCAGGTTCTCCTGAGGAAAAAAAGAAAAAAGTGGTGAGGGGTCTGATCTCTCTCTTCCTTTCTTTTTTTTCCCCCCCCAGGGTCTGCCCACCTCTCCTGTGGCCAAGGGCTGAGCTCCCAGCAGGCTCTGACCTGCTGGGGACGGGGGCAGCTAAAACATGATTTAATTTTTTCTTTTCTGGTTGAGCCTGCCCACGGCAGCAGGGGTGGAGGGAGACAGGGGGCTGTCACTGTGATGTGATGGAAGTCCCTAAATTAAAACAGTAGGTTTTTAATTGACACAAAAACCCACCAATTAAAAATTCTCCATTTCAATTTAGGGAGAACTAAATGCCTGTCATGTGTACAAGTAGCCTAATTGCAGTACCTCTATAACCATGCACTCATAGCATAGAGCAGGGGTGGGCAAAATGCAGCCCGTGGGCCGGATGCAGCCCACTGGGCCGTTCTATCTGACCCAGGGGGCCCCTGAAAATTTAGAAAATTAATATTTATCTGCTCCTGGCTCCCTGTCATGTGGACCTTGATGGCTTGACAAAACTCAGTAAGCAGCCCTCCACCCAAAACAACTGCCCGCCCCAGCATAGAGAGTTTCTTTTCCCAAAGGTACTTTATTTTGCCAGCAAAATCTCTTAAGAAACTAACTGGTTCATGCAATGTTCACAGGCAGGTGCCAGCTGCCTCCACCCAACCACCTGAGATCCTTATCTGGCAAGAAACTTTTTCCTGTTTCCAATCAGCTGGTAATGTTTGGCGAGTCATCTGTGCCCGATGGCAGTAAACAGCATTGTCCATGACTTGGGGGATGTCCACACAGCAAAACAAAGGTGTAATTGCAGTGCACATAGGCACAGTCCCACAGTAACTTTAATCTAGCACAGATTATAGTAACAGGAATGACGTGGAAGTGTGGACTTCAGCCCAGACAGGGAATCTGTGGAAGTGCTCAGTTCCTGGAAGTTGTTGCACTGGTTACTAGCTCATGCAGCAATAACAACGTTGAAACTTCCTGTCCATGGTGCAGTGGCATTTTAATTTCTTGCTGTAGCCATACCCTTACATTGTGAGGCTCAAGCATAGGACCTTAAAGGCAAACAAAATTACAAAGGCCTCTACCCCAAATCTTACTAAAATTCATAAGAACCTTTTAATTGACTTGCTGGTCCAAGGTGAAATGAAGGACTAGAGAGGAATTTGGGACTCAAAATATGGAAAGGCATTTGGAATAACTTAGCCTGGGGGGTGTTCAGATCTGGGGTTTATGTTCAAGCCCACTTTTGAGAATGCAGCCAAAATGACAAACTCCTCTAGTGGGAAGTAGGAGGGTAAGCTGAGCACTGGCATAGGGAGGGGAGTCTAAAGGGCAGCCAAAGTATACTTAGACCTCAATGCTGAGGAGAGGATGTAGATTAATTACAACACCTACATGTGGTATGTAGTATGAACCAGGATGAGGGTTCATGGCAGTATAAGAGGATTATGGAGCCCTAAAGCCCACAGAAGGTTTGGATAACTTATTTACTTCTCCACTAACTCAGTCTAGAAGAGAGGGGGGAAAAGGCAAAGGTTAATACAGTATATACAGTGCCTTTGTCAGGCAAGAGTTGCACAGAGCACCCCTGCACAGGGCTTACAAATATGTTTATACGCTGTCACTAGCCACCTTGGGTCTGTTGCACCTTCTATTTTTCTTTCATCCATTTAGACAACTGCAGGAGATATGGCACTATGGCACATCACTTGGATAGCTGAGTTCAGCTGGCTGGCATGTTCAGCTGCTGGATACATAAGCCTGTGGCAGGCAGCCATTGGAGGAGTTGGTGGTGCATTTTCTGGCCCATGGTAATTAATTAGGATCATGGGTTACTGGTGCTTCCTGAGCTGGGGGGGGCCTTGCCCTGCAGTGGCCAGTCAGTGACTGGGGTGGTCCCCCCGTGGCCGATCGTGCTGATCGGGGGGGTGACACTTCTGAGTCAATGCGATTGGCTGTGGGGGAACCCCTTCCCCACCCCAGTTGGCATGATCAGCCACAGGGGGACCACAGGGATTGCTTCTTCTGGTGCCCTCACTCCCTGGCTGGTGCTCTCAGGGGTGGCACCAGCACTCTTGCCTGCCCCCCCTGCCCTTTGCCTAAGTAGGGAATGATGCTGTCAGGGGGTGCACCAGCGCTCTCAGGGGGTGCATGTGCACCCCTTATGCATTGCCACTGATTAGGGTGATGTTATAGGTTATCATAAAGGTACTTAAAACAGGAGCATTCACTCATTAAAGGGTGTTAACCTGTCCTAAATACCTTTTAAACATTTTAAAGTTATGCCACTTCAGGTGAGGATTATCTTTGCTCCATTTTACCCAGATTGTTCCAGGGCATTGTTAGCTGCTCCAAGGAGATAAAAACAATGTTTTCATTCCTCCAGCATCCTGGGATGTACCACTCCTTTGCTCTATGGGCAGTCTTTCAACCCTCCTGAACTCTACTGCCCAGGGGTATAGTGCTGGCCTCAAGTCAGCACTCCTTCCTCTCCTCAGGGGATGTAACCCCAGAACCCCCTAGCCACTCTGAGCATTCAAGTGCAGCTCACCAGCTAGCTGCTTGCTCTATCATCTCAGTGCAGACGACACCAGCAATCCTACTATCTACCTCCGTGAAGACAATGAGCCAGAGAATGAAGACCATTCTCAGCTGGATCCCAGTTCTGCCCCGACGTGGCATGCATGCAGTGAGCCTGCTGGGTCTCAGCTCTGCTCTGGTGTGAGTACTAACTGCCCCCAAACTAGTCCCCTTTAATTCTTTTTTTTTTATTCTTTTATCTTTACTTCCCCACCCTTACCATTCATTTCAAGCTGGGTTTTTTTCCAAGACCTTTTTTGCCTTCTGCCTATGGCTCCGCCTAACTCCAGTTGGCTACAGAGCAAGAGCAAGGGAAGCCAATGATGGTTTCTCTGCCTCCAAGCTATATGCCACCCTCGTCCCTCCTCTCCCATCCCAGAGGAGGAATATCTGTCCACACCCCAGCTTACTGGGCCCTCTAATGGCAAGCCACAGTTGTGTAGGTTTGAGGCAGTATTAAACCTTATCTGTGACTGCTCTGAAACTGTTCCAACTCTGACAGTATAACATTGCACAGATTTAAAATGTTTTAAAGGTAACCTGTAACAGCATCTCAGAGCAGAAGTGATAGTCACCATACTGTGAGAAGGCAGGCCATCTCCTATGGCAGTGGTGCTAAACCTTTTCCCCCCACTGTGGGCGATTCGGCTGGTGGTCCCAATCCGCTACCCAGGACAGATGCAGCAGGCACCATCCAGCCTTGTGGAGCAGGGTGGAGGGGCAGCCTGGCCACAAACCAGCCCCGCAGGGGAAGGAGGTTTGACTTAGTCCTGTAAGGGGAATGGGGTGTGGCTGGCCCCATTCTGGCCCTGAGGGGGCTGTGGTGGGGACAGTAGGGCTTAAGCTGGCCCCACAAGGGAATGGGCAAAGCTCAGCCCCAACCCAGCCCCACAAAGGGCTGGCCATGTGGAGGCAAAGGGGCACAGCTCAGCTCCTACCAGCTGTGTGGTCCTTGGGATATGGAATCTGGCAGCAGGGGAGAGTGGCAGTACTAACGGCCACTGTTGCCCCACTGCAAAATTTCCCGACCCATGGAGAGTCCCATGGGTCAGATGTGATGGCTCTGTGGCCTGCATTTGATCCACAGGGTGAGAGAATTGAGCACCCCTGTCCTACAGGTTTTTTTGGTGCCATTCTACTGCTGGAGATCTTTGCAGGAAGGAAGCTAAGCTTACCCACTTTGTAATTGCATCTTTGGCATTTAAACTTAAGAGTGACATTTTCTGGTCAATTTTTTGGGACATAGTAGCTAAGTATGTGGGGAGCGAGAGAAACAAACGTACAGCCATGTCTCTGCCTTTGGAAGTCTCTGCTCAAGTTCAAAAAATATTATAGGGAAAAGCTCATACTGATGATGTGGCCCAAACTATACAGGCAGTCCTTGACTTACAATGTTTCGAGTTACAACGTTTCACACTTACAGCGTTTATAAATTGACACCCTATTTCAACTTTCTGACCTCAGTTTTGACTTTACAATGCTTGATCTGACACCACGCCATGCCAGCGGACAAGTTTTCTGCGTCACCCATCCCCCTGGAGAACATCTGTCCAAACTTCCTTGGACACTTTCTCTAAGAAAGCAGAGAAGACTCCAAAGAAACCTGCAGCCAAGACTCCTGAGAAGACTTCAGCCAATAACCCTTCAAAAAGTCCAGCAAAGTCACTTCAAAGAAGTCCGTCCAAATCAATGATTGCTATTTACAATATAAGTACATTAATGTAGCTATATTACTCATCTATAATTGACTAAGTACAAAATTCTGGGTTATTTTTGGTGAAAACAGGGTATCGAGCCTTGGTTCAGGAATGAATCCCCCATTTATAACATTGTTTCCTATGGGGAAAATTGGTTCAAAGTTGCAATGTTTCGACTTGAAGACATGGTTTTCAGGAACCATTTGTGTTGTAAATCCGAGGACTGCCTGTATACCTCTTTCTCTTGGTTGGCGAAAGGCTAAGAAACATCACCCTGACAGAAAGATGCCCTCACTGAAGCATTAGGCAGTCAGCAGCAGTTCTTATCTGTTGCTGTCTGGCAGAAGCTACAACCAGCAAGGCACCGAATGTCTGGGCTCAATCTGGCCTTTGGATTCTGTCTCAATGGTTTGAAGTGGGGATGGTACGTCATGGGCAGCTTCCACTGGCATACCCTTGCCGAGGCATATGTGTCAAAGGTCTTGGTGTGATGGTTGTAGGACTCTACAAGCAGTTTAATCAGGCACCTGACTAGACTTTGTATGTGTATGCCATGATCCATGACAGCTGCCTACTATGTAGAGGGCTTCAGTTTCCAGGATGATCAGTGCAGCTGTTTTGATAGAGGAAACAATGAGGAGAACAGCTGGAGATTGGCAAGGACTTATTAACTGAATTTTCTTTTCAATATAAATAGAAATCTCACTGTCGGGAATGAGCTCTGTACTGAGCCTCAGCACACAACTCCCTCCCAAAACGGGAGTTTTTTTCTGAGGGACATTTAGGGAAATGTGTTGGTTATTTTATACTTTTAAAGATATGTTTCCTAAATGCTGCTCAACAACTAACTGTAAGTCTGTCCATCAGCACTGCATTTGAAATCTCAGGAGGTTTTAATTGGTCTGAATGCAAAGTCTGCAGAATGCACAAAATGAGAAAATTTTGTTCAGAAATTCCATTTTCTTTTTCTCCTGGAGATACGGAACATCTCTGACTAAAGGAACAGAAGTTCCTTTAGTCGGCCTGGCACCAAAGCACAGTCACTTCAGATGCCAGAGACAGGAATGCTAAAGAATTTCCCAGCTCTCATCCTGTTGTTCCCAGGAAAGATGTCAGTCTGGGTACAGCTCATAAAATTTAAGAAGCAACACTGCGGTGCTATAAAATTCTCAGTTTGAATGTTCTCGGAAGCAAACATGCTTTGGCCAAACAGGCTGAAAAATAAGGAGCTAGTCACATCACTTTTGTGGCATCTGTGTAAAGAAACAATACACAGCAGGTGGCTGTACAAGGCCTCATTGTTTATAACTAGTGTAAACTAGCACCAGTTCCTATGATACTCAGGAGCTAGCAACATAGAGCACCATCTACTGCCACCTTATCTATTAACTCTTGGCACATATACAGGTATGGAACACATTGGTCCTGCCCCAGTGAAACCACAGTTCTAGTCTGTGCTAGGAAAATAAGTCATATTTAAGTAGACTTCAGCTAAATGATCTTGGAATGGAAGGCTGAGCTGTGTTCCTTTCATGCTGTCTTTAAAGTTGTAAAAAGTGTTTTGACAAGTATTTCAGATCTATTAGCCTGAACTTCTAACATTTCTTTAAATGCTACTTAATTTCCAAATAACTTAGTCATTGGGTATTTTGCAATTTACTTCAATGGGGATAAAACTAGTCCTATATTCTCAGTTTCTTGGAATAATCAGTGACCAGAAACAGCTGTATAGCGTACTTAGTAAGCTGCTTAAAGTCTGCCCTCCATTTGTGATGGGGAAAGGCAGAGGAATGTTTCTAAAAATACTTTTCAGCGCTATAGAAATGCATTGCACTTGGGAAAGTGTTCTAGAGGGACGGGATGAAAATGATGGATCATGTGCATTAGTATATGAATAGTCAACCAGTTTGAGTCATTATTAATTGTTACCAACAATTCAGCCAACCTCTGGGAATTGTTGGGGACATTTGCACACCTCTTTACTCATCTATAAATTCACACTGGAAAGACACAGCTCTTCCTTTATCCTGTTTAAAAAGATTTGGTCATCCAACAAAGGAGCAATATTAAAACTGTGATTCAGGCCTTGTTTCCACATGCATTCATTCTGGATTAACTCCGGATTGACTCCCTAGGTGGACACTTTTATCCACCCATCACATTAAGTAGAAAGAACTTCTTGCATAGGCAAGCTCTCTGATGTTTTTATATAGACAACCATGAACAATCATCTCAAGAGAACAGTTGGCAAACACTATACAGGTTGGGAATTATCCAGGGCAATTATTTGGCAAAATTCTGACAAATGCATTCAAAGAAAATTGGATTTGTGAATAATTCAGAAATAGGGAAAAGTGAGTTAAATTTGTAACATAAGAGATGCTTCAAATGCTTTTACATGTACACCCTCATAATTAATGGGTACAGGGCATACTTTTAATTTTAAATTAAAAGCTGTAAGTATATGGCTGTTTTCATACCTTTTGGCTAAAGAATTTCTAGGCCCCCTAGCGTAGAGCTTTGTTTCTCCTCTTTGGTGAGGACAACTCCATTAATGTACTGGTGCACATTTAGTAATAAGCCTTGGCTTGTATAATGAAAAGCTGACAATTGTAATTGATGACAGTAGCGAAAAATAAAATGGAAAATGGTATTTTGGTGGTCTGTTATAAAATCACTTTATAAATTTGAGTCAGCTAATCTGGAGCTCCACGGCTGGGTATCTCTTTCTTTATCTGTTGATTAAACCAATAAGGTTTTTTACTGCCACCTATTGTGTGGTTATTCCAAGTTGAAGGTGGTTTACAGTTCTGTCCTTTGATTCTGAAAAAAACACAAAAACATAGTTTCATAGCTGTTAGAGGTCAGAAGGGACCTAAATAGATCATCTAGTCTAAACCCCCGCCACTGGCCAGAGCACATGCTGGGATCACATGACCCCAGACAGGTGTTCATCCAACCTCTTTTTTAATTTACCCAAGGTAGGAGCCAGGACCACCTCCCTAGGAAGTTGGTTCCAGATCCTAGCCATCCTAACAGTGAAACAGTGCCTCCTAATCTGTAATCTGAACCTATTCTCCAGCAGCTTCTGGCCATTGTTCCTCATCACCCCAGGTGCTGCTGGGGGGAATAGGGCCCTTCCTATTTGCTGCTGATCTCCCCTAATGAGTTTGTAGGCAGCCACCAAATCCCCCCATAGCCTCCGTTTGCTGAGGCTGAACAAGTTCATGTTGCTCAGCCTCTCCTCATAAGGCCTGCCTTGTTGCCCTCCAACCAAGCAGGTGGCCCTCCTCTGAACCCTGTCAAGGCAGGCCACATCCTTCTTAAAGTGCAGTGCCAGAACTGGATGCAGTACTCCAGTTGTGGCCTGACCAGTGTCGCGTAGAGGGGGAATATCACCTCTCTGGACCAACTTGAGATGCATCTTTGGGTGCACGACAAGGTACGGTTGGCTTTGCTGGCTGCGGTCTAGCATTGGCGGCTCATATTCATCTTGGAGTCAATAATGACTCCAAGATCCCTTTCCGCCTCTGTGCTCACAAGGGGGGAGCTCCCCAGCTTGTATGTATGGTGTGGATTCCTTCTCCCCAGGTGCAGCACCCTGCATTTATCTACGTTGAAGCCCATCCTGTTACCATCCGCCACTTCTGTAATCTGTCTAAATCTAATTGCAGCCTCTCTCTCCCTTCGAGCGTGCCTACTTCTCCCCACATCTTGGTGTCATTGGCAAACTTGGACAAAGTGTTTTCCACCCCCTTGTCCAAGTTGCTGATGAAGATGTTGAACAGGTAGGCCCCAGGACCGAGCCCTGGGGGACCCCACTATTCACATCCCACCAGCTTGAGTACGACCCGTCCACTACCACTCTCTCGGTGCACCCCATCAGCCAATTTTTGACCCATCCAACTGTGTAGGCATCAGTGCCACAGTTGCTCAATTTATTAATGAGAATGGGGTGAAAGACAGTATCAAAGGCCTTCTTAAAGTCCAGAAAGACTGTGTCCACAGTGACACCATCATCCAGGGATTTAGTTACCTGGTCATAAAAGGCCATCAAGTTGGTCTGGCAAGACCTGCCTTTGGACCCATGTTGATTTCCCCTGCTGGCCCCTCACAGATGTGATCCTTGATAATTTTTTCAAGGATTTTCCCCAAGACCGATGTGAGGCCTATAGTTATGGGCCTATAGTTTCCTGGGTCCTCCTTTCTCCCTTTCTTATAAGTGGGGACCACATTAGCTAGTTTCCAATCTCTGGGCACCTGGCCTGTGGACCACGATCACTGATACAGCCGGGCCAAGGGCACAGCAATGACCCCCGCCAACTCTCTCAACATAAAATGATTTTGAAGAAAACAGGAATACTGGATTAGAAGGAGTTTCCTGGGCCAGCAAGTCCAGTTCCTGTGTTCACAGGCAATCATTTATCCAAGGAATCCACAAGATCACCTCTTCAAACAAGATGAAAGGTCAATAGCAGACTGGGCGGTATTAGGACTGTTGCTTGCAAGTCAAGGAAAGTGATTTTTCTGCTCCATTCAGCATTGGTGAGGCCTGCCTTGGAGAACTTGATCCATTTTTGGACACTGTACTTCAAGAAAGACATGGGCAAATAGGAAGGAGTCCAGTGGAAAGCAACAAAAATAATTAAAGGTGAAGGGAAGAGAAAGGTAGAAAAAAATGGGATTATTTAATGTGGAGAATAGGAGATTGAGGGAGGGTTTGGTAACAGCCTTCAAATACCCAATAGGTGATTATAAAGAGAATCGTGATAGACTACAGGCAGTCCTCAATTTACAACATTTCAAGTTATAACATTTCACACTACAGCATTTATAAATTGACACCCTGTTTCAAGTTTCTGATGTCAGTTTCGACTTTACAACGCTTGAGCCGATGTGATGCCACACCATCGAACAAGTTCGCAGTGTCACCCATCTCCCTGGAGAGCATCTGTTCAAACTTCCTTGGACACTTTCTTCAAGAAAGCAGAGAAGACTCCAGAAAAACCTGCAGCCAAGTCTCCTGAGAAGACTCCAGATAAAAACCCTTCAAAAAATCCAACTAAGAGCCCTTCAAAAACTCCAGCAAAGACAACTCAAAGAAGTCCTTCCGAATCAATATTTACAATAAAAAATACATTAATGTAGCTATATTACTCATCTATAATTGATCAAGTACAAAATTCTTGGGTAGTTTTGGTGAAATTAGGGTATCGGGCCTTGGTTCAGGAACCAATCCCCCATTTATAACATTGTTTCTTATGAGAAAATTGGTTCCGAGTTACAACATTTCACTTTGTGGTTTTCAGGAACCAATTGTGTTGTAAGTCCAAGGACTGCTTGTATTCTCTTTGTCTGCAGGAGACAGGGCAAGGAATGGTCATCTCAAAGTGCAAGAAGGGTAATGTGTTTGATATGAGGAAGCACTTTCTCACTATAAGGGTGGTTAAAGATTGGACTAGATTACCTAGAATAATTGTGGAATCCTTGGAAGTTTTAAGAGCAGGTTAGCCAAAACTCTGTCTGGCTTCTTTTAGACTGGGATGATCCTGCCTTGAGTGGGAGACTGGATTATATGACCTCATAAAGTCCCTTACAGTCTTATTTTTCTATATGTCTGTGTAACAGGGAACCCTAGCCCTGTTACTGAGAGACAAGTCTTTAAGACCCAAGTGTACAGGAACAACAAGAATCAGGAGGGTAGGGGTTAATAGCCCAACCACCCAAGCCGGTCAGCTGACAGGAAGGGGATAGGTCTCTGGACACACAGAAACCCCAGGGCTGAGGCTGGCAGGAGGAGAGCGCTGCCCACAGCGGAACTACCCAAGAACGTTGTGGCTGCTGGCCAGACTGTTGCTGTGGCTAATGAGTCTCTAGGATTCTATAAGGCACCCAGAGCTGGGGGTGGTGCTAAATATGAAAGGAGCAGTTTGGCGTTTTAAGGAGCCAAAGTGTGGCTTTTATGACTTGTATTATGTTATAGCCCAGGGACTCATATTTATGTTATTGTTGTATCCAGTGGACGGAACTGAGGCTATTTGGGGAGGAGGAGGCGTCACTGGGGCACACTATTGTGCAAAGCCCCAGCACTGGGGGGGGGTGATTGGACCCCAGCACTGGGGGGGCACAGCACCAGGGGGGTGATTGGATCCCAGCACCGGGGGGGCACAGTGCCAGTGCCAAGAGGCACAGCAATGGAGTGAGCTGACCCAATGCCCTAGGGTGCAGATCAACAGTTGCATACCATCTGCAAGGCGTGGGCCACTGTGTAGGGGAGATTTGGAGTGATAGCAACCCCTAGCATTGGGGTAGTAAATGGGCAGCCTTTTGCCTGAGTAACACTATAATTATTGTTCCAACAATTCATGGCAGGCAAGATAGGTTGGTGGGTAGCCCAGAGACAGAGGGTCAGGCCTACATTAGATGGGCTCGGGGATGGACCTCTGTCACAGTCTACAAAAGACTTATTTCTACTTGCATTTAACATTGTACTTTCCTTTCCTTCCCTCCTGTGCTTCAGAAAATTTGTCGTCTTTAAAAAAGAGTCTTTTCATATCTTGGGTGCAGAAACATGATGGGATGAATGAGATGAGTGAATCACTAACCTTGTGCTCTCCGAACCTTTCACCAGTATATGGCTTCTCACAGAAAATAGCGACCGACTTAAAACTCTTATGCGTAATAGTTCAGTGTTCTCTTCCGGATCCAGTGAGATACTGGATTTTTTTATTCCATGATTAATCTTAAAAAGCTACTGCCTCGTTATTTTCCGTCTGGCTTTTTCTCCCTCACAAATAATAAAATACATTGTATTAACTTTCTTTTAACATTTTTTTTGGGGGGGGGGTTCCTGTTGGATTTTGGTTTCTGGTATGTAGGAGGGGAACATATAGGTGTCTGATTTTAATTGTTTTAGAGATGTTTTACAACTGTTAGAAACCCTAATGGTAACTGGACTTTTAATTTATTATTACTGCCTGACATTAAATTAAAAAAAGACTCCTTTTTCATATTCCCCACTCCTGTCATTGCTTCCAAAATATAGGAAAGTTGACTCTCTTCTTTAAGAAAAATAAAACAGTTTTGTGCCCCCAATGTGTCTGATTAAGAAGCAGGGTTCAGGTCTAACTGTGATTCTAGAGGCTTGAGTTTGAGCCTTGCTGTGGACTTACAGCAAAGGCTCCCTCCAGTCAACATGGTTGTAAATGGATACCACCTCCATTTGTGTGTGGAGACAAAAGCAGCTGGATATGATACTAGCTATGTAACTTGCCTGTATGCTGTTGGCTGCCACAGCTGATGTGCCTTGTCTATGTTAGAGCTAGGCTGGGCTGGACCTTTGACCTGTTTGATTGTCAGAGCATTTAAAGTATCACTTACCTTTCCATGCCTATAGAAATGAAACAATTTGTACCTCAGAGATAACAGTTTCAGAATGCATACAGAATTAGGCAGACACGTGTCATGATGACAAAGTTTTCCTTGCAGCTGTAACAGGTGGTTTAGTTACCTTTTTAGGAAACAAAAGCTGAGGTCCTGAGGCTTGACTGTTCATGACTCCTCCACAACTATCCCTTTCCCTCTTACCACATTTTGGAAAACACTGCCTGGGAGGATTTCCAGTTGAAAGATTGCATTATTAGGCTTATGCATATGTATCCAAAAGTGAAAACTGATTAGGAACAAAATTAAATGAAAAGCAGCAAGTGGACACAGAAACAATGGGGAAAACTAAGCACAGTTTATAAAAACTTTCCTGCTTTAAGAAACTAAGGCATGGTCACTAACACAGGTAAGGAAATCATTAACATTATATGCTAATCCAAAGATAAATGCTGTGTTCTCTACTGATATAGGTAAGTATAATGACCTATAAGTCAGGACAGAAGTGGGGGCTAATGTAGGACCTGATACTATCCCTTTCGTGGAGTAATATCAGTGTTCACCAATTACTTCTCACTGTCATTACCTGATGTTTATATTTAAGGGCACTTAAGTGAGTGTCATATTGTGTTAGGTGCTGCACAACCTTGAAAATTATAGTCCTGCCACAGAAGAGCTAGTACGACCAGAAGTAAAACAGATGCCTTCAGCCTGCTGCTGCACTGGTTGAAAGCATGCATTTGAAAGATATGTTTAAAAAATGGATTATAGGAAGTTGATTCTATCTGGATGAAGCTTACTGAAAATATGTCAAGGCTAGTTGAAACAGAGAAAAGTTTGTTCAATTAAAGATCATTGTCATGGGCTTTTGCTGCTTTACTGAGCTGTCAAGACAAATGAGATTAATTTTGATCAAAGCCCAGATCCAGAAAGCAGGAGGGGCATATCTACACATGCTTTAATGTGCCATTGTTGTGGCTTATTAGGTTTAGTACCTCTAATATGAAGTACTAACTAAATGTACAGTAACTGGCACTACTGCACAGTCTTTTCATGCACTTAATGTGCAGTAGACTAAGTCTATGGTGCATTAACACATTAGCATGACTTTTGCCGTGACGCATTAATGCACAGTAGAATTGGTTTACTGAGCATTAAGCATCTTGTGTAGACACGCCTGAATTGTCCTAATAAAACTGGAATTGGAACTATTGCTAAGCATTTGGAAGACCAAATTCCTTGAGTTAGATGGTTGACATGCATACATTTCATTGGTGCAAATTAAGATCCAGTTTTATTGTTCTTTATGCAAGGAATGAATAAGGGATAGTACTAAAAAACTTTTAAACTCTAAACAATGGGCAGTTACAAGTAGTCATGTTAGTCTGAAGACAGGCAGAAGGCAGAGAAGATATGCACATGATAGACTAACTAAATAATCACAGCATCTGATGAGCCAAGCTCAAGTTCATGAAAACTTATGCTGTACATATGTTATATCTTATTAGTCAATCAGGTGTTTATCTGCCTGACCCTGCCTGGTAACAGTTAGATGCACATTATGAATAACATTTGTATGGATACATATACAGAGAGTTCCCGTATTGTTAGTGACATTTCCATTTTAAAAAGTCCCAGAAAACCTTGGCTTGTACAAAATATGATGGTTCCTATTTGTAGGGGTTATGGTAATCTTTCCTCCCACTTTGCAGGGGTTACTGTATCTAAACTTTCAAAACAAAGTGAAGCCAATGCCACTACCTTGCCTGACACTATGTACTATATAGACATGCCAATACCTCTATGAAGCTTTCAGCAAGCCTGCTTGGAGCTTCATATTTAAAGAAAAAATAAAAAGCTTTGCTCAGCTGTAGCCAGAACTGCTATAAGTTCAGTTCAGATCTTGTCATCCCCTGCCAGTTCATTGATAACAGTATTGCATGCACCAAATAATGTAAATTCTTAATTGTCCATTTGGGTTTAGGGATTTTTTTATTTAATTTGTAGATCGCAAAGTACTTAAATAACTATCTTTCATATAGTTGTTGTCACAACACCCATCTCAGGAAGTATTACTGGCATTATTCCCATTCTACAGATGGAGAACTGTGGTGTATATATGCTAAGTGACTGACCATGGCCATGCAGGAAGCCTGTAGTAGAGCAGGGAAGTAAAGTAGGGCCTCCTCAATCCTAGGTCAGTGCCATTGGACCATCCTTTTTGAAAAATCAATCCAGATTGTGCTGCCATCCCCTAAGTTGGATTTATCCCAAACATATAGAAAGCACTGTAAAATTGGTATTTGTATTTTGCATTTATGTGCCCATCTCCCTATGCCCTTTTAATAGGAAGGTGTTCAGAGATAAAGTTCAATTGAGGTGCAAAATTAATCAAAATTAAGTATTCTAATCTAAACTATGGATCCTTTACAGTCTTTTAATTTTAATTATAGAAATGGGGAGAGCAACTTGTGTCTTTGTATGCAGAAAGCAAAAGATTATCTGGAATATATGGTGGCTACCGGAAGAAGATTCTTTACCTACTTCAATGGCTGGATGAAAGAACTGAAGACACCATCAAATACTACAACCCTACCAAAACATAACATTACTTAAACACACAATTGTTCCTTTGGGTCAGGAGAATGAACTTCATATGATAGATATTAGGTTACATTGCTTAATGTGCTACAGGAAAAAGGTACTTGGATACTATGGTGATGATGAAGCAGTGAAAGAAGCAGGAGAGCTATGTTCTAGGACATCCATAACAGTTAAATGAGAAATGGAGGAGCATCGTTAGAAATCTGTTTTGGAAATTCCTACAGATCCTACTTTTTGGAATGTCATGTCTGGAAAAGGATTGAAGAGGCTTCTGGAATTGGAATGCCTGGACGTTGTCACCTTCCCTAAACAGTGCAGATGAGACAACACATGAATTAGCATATCGCCATCCCTCTTTGTGGGAAAGTGCTGGGGTGCAACAGTGCAAAAGACCGTAACAGCTGCCACCATGGTAAATTCTCCATTCCTCAGCTTGCACGCTAATGGTATTGTGAAAGGGCCAGTGAACACAGTAATAGTCACATATCAAGCCAGGATGATTGGGAAGATGCACAAATGCTCTTTTTCAAAGTCCTATATTATTGAATCTCAAAGGCTATAAGGTTGAAAAGTTTTTCCATGGTGAGAGAGGCAGGTTTTGAAACTGGCTGGACTTGAAATGGCAACTGTGTGATGCCAATGAACGCTGACCTGGCTTGTTTTAATACTTCTCTTGTCAATGACCAAGAAAGTTATATGGAGTAGGAGTTTTCTGACATTTTCTAAACAACTGCATCTTTCCCTTTAGTCTTTTTGAAGTCTGTTAAATACAGGTGGGAAAGAAGCAGATTTACTTCTGCAGGCACTAAACCACCTGGAGTCTGTATGTCAGTGGGATCTCCAGATGATGCCTGCTGGCTGCCTTCCACCCCCTGGAGTGATATAGGAACTGGATCACAATATGGCCCAATAGCTCTAAGTCACTGTTGCATGAAGGCAAAAGAGGCGTAATATACAGATTTCAGTGTTAGTTTTAAAAGGGAATTTGGGTCAAATCTGGCAATAATGCTTGATGTCCCAAACCCTTATTAATGGCAATTACAGTGCACCTCTCAGGATTTAGGCCTAAATCCCTAAAGCAGACAGTGCAAAAACTTAAATGAAAACAGCAGTGATGAGGAGGCCTTCCCTTTTCAGTATAACCAGAGGCCATATTATGCCACAAGTATCTATGTACAGCTCCCCATTAAAGTGAATAGGAAAACAATAGCAGGATCTTAATAAATGGAAAAAGTTGATGCTAAAAAGCTACCCTACTAAGCAAGTTAATTGAAGAATGCTGAGAATCCTCTCCAAGCAAAGCTGTCATGATTAACAAGATGAAATTAAATCCTACATGACTAGAAAATTAGTCTAGCCCACAAGCAGTTTAGGTATGAATTCACAGTGTGATAAATGACTAAATTTTATTGAGAAAATGGTAATGAGAAATAAAATCCTGCACACTGAAATGCGTCTCATCTGGTCTGCATTTGACTTTACACATGAAAGCTATTTGGCCTGGCTGGCTGCCATATCCTGCAGTTCCAGAGATCATTAGGCACAGGGAAGGATGTCAAAATTTCTTAGGTTAGATGCTCAGAACTGTGTCCTACTTCATTGTATGATGAGTTCTAGCAGCTCAACCCTTCTACCTCTCCCTCTGCCCCACTTGTAGCCCCCTTTTGCTGCACTTTTAAGCTGTCATATTCATGGTCAATCTTAGTAAGATTTATGGGAGTGAACATTATTAACACTCTTAACAGCTATTATGATGGATTACCTCAACTCACATAGTTTTCCCCTCAAAAAAATTACTGTATAATGTCCCTGAAAATCACCAGAAAAAACCTTGCAAAACCCTGGATAATCCATCAGATATGGTGGAGAAGGCTTTATGCACAGTGAAATGTCATTGCAATAGTATGGAATTAAACATCTAGGCCTCCTGCCTCTGCTTTGCCTCCTCTGTGGATCACTGAAGGAATTTAGGCTCCAGGGCCCTGGTTTCCACCATTAAAATAAATTAAACAGTCTGCAAAGAAACCTTGTTGTGGTCATTTCTCAACGTTACCAAACACTTTATTCTATTACCCCTTAGGCTTGGGTCTGCAGATAAAACCTTTGGAACCTCTTTTTCACTGTTACATTAACAGATAGATATAGTTAGCCATTCATTGACCAGAGGTCAAGTTTGTAACTTGCATCCGTCTTTGACCTTTGCCTCTTGGCTGCTTTACAAGATCCTCATCCTGTTACCGTGACTACTTACCTAATTATTATTTCTCTATCACTCAGCTAATGCAGTGGTTCTCAACCTTTTTTGTACCAGGACCCACTTGTAAACATTGATGGCCAGTCCCAACCCAGTGCCCCCAGCCCCTAGCCCCACTGTGTGTGGGAGGTGGGGTGTGGAGCAGGGCGGGGCCCAAGCAGCCCCTTGAAGGCAGGCTGGGATTCTGCCACCCTGCAAGATGAAAGCCAGTTTCCCACATTTTTCTCCTTTAGAGGAGAACCATTTTTTAAATTTGTTCATGACACTTTCATATATTCTTGGGACTCATTTTTGGGTAATGACTCATTGGTTGAGAAACGCTGACCTAGAGTATCCCAGAAAAGGGTACAATCCCAGGTGTGGGGCCCTACAGAAGGAAGTTTACAGGTTTCCTGGGTTGAATATTTCTTGATTATTGTAGTCAGAGGAAAGAGTTAATCCAGTTCCCCTGTAACATGAAGTGAATGAGGATTCAGATTCTGAAGTCTGCAGCTGATTCCCACAATTCACTAAAACCTGGAGTCATTCAGAGGCCTGATGCCACTGCACAGCCTCAAAAATTCTGGTTCCTGGCAACCTGGCTCCAGAGGAATGGAGCAGCAAGGGATTGCATCATCCCCAGCATTTGTTGTGAACTTGGAGAAACTCCAGTGATGTCCTTGGAGAAACTGGATTTCACCTGGACCCTGGGGCGCTGAGGAAGGGCATTTTGTACCCAAAAGCTTGTCTAACATCTCTCCCAATTAGATAGCTCGTCCCAGGGCCCAAGCATGGTGTGGGAAAAGGGTACACTTTACCAGGGCCTGGAGACTCTATTACCATGAGGAAAAAAAGTGATGGCTAAATTGTAGGTCATGCTTGAGGATATGTCTGGAAAGTTATGTACTACCTATATGGCAGAGGCGGGGAATTATTTTGGGTGGGGGGCCACTTATTTAATTTTGGCAAGCTGTCAAGGGCAGCATGGGTAGCCCCGCCCCTTGACAGGTGCCCCGCCCCCTGATCACTGTCTTGGGACCAATGTCCTAATGTCTGGGGACCCATATCTCAGGGCCAGCACTGGTGGGGCCCAGAGCAGGGCACAGGCTGGCAGGGGTCTGTGGAGCCAGGTTGTGCTGCACCAGCAGGGAGAGGGGGGAGCTGGCCCAGCTCCATAGATTCTCTGCCAGCCGGGACCCTGTACTCCTGCCACCTTGCTCTGGGCCCTGCCAGCGCTGGCGCCGGGACACTGGTGTGGGCCCCACGTTCCCGCTGGCTCCTGCACCCGCTCACTCCCACTGCCCCCCACAATACAGGCTGGGGGCAGCGTGCAGCCCCGACGCTGGTGCTGAGCGCAGGGAAAAGCAGCCCTCCCCTGTGGCCAGCACTCCCTGTTGCAGCCGCTCACAGTCCACATGGGGCTGTCCAGAGCAGGAACAGGCAGCCCCATGCAGGCTGCGAGTGGCTGCAGTGTGGGGTCCTGGCCATGGGGTGGGGGAGGGGCCGCTTTTCCCTGCACTCAGCACCAGCTTGTAACCTGCCCCTGCTGCCAGCCTGGGCCCTGTGCTGGCTCTGGGCTCGCCTGTTGGGGCTGCACGGTGGCGGCAGCAGCTGCTTGGCACAAAGGAAAGCGTGCTGCCCCCCACTTGCTGTGCCGGGCAGCGTTTGCCACTGCTGCCTCTGTGCTGCCCAGCATGTGAGCTCTGGGCAGGCAGCAGCAGCAAACACTGCCAGGCATGGCAACAGAGGGGGGGCACTTTCCTCCATGCTGAGCAGCTGCTGCTGCCGCAGCACAACCCTGATGGGTAAGCCTGGAGCCGGCACGGGGCCCAGGCTGGCAGCAGGGGTGGGTTACAAGCTGGTGCTGAGCGCAGGGAAAAGTGGCCCCTCGCCTGCCCTGTGGCCAGTGCCCCACGCTGCAGACACTCACAGCCCACGCGGGGCTGCCTGTACCTGCTCAGGACAGCCTCGCACAGGCTGCAAACGGCTGCAGCAGGGAGTGCTGGCCATGGGGCGGGGGAGGGGCTGCTTTTCCCCACACTCAGCACCAGCTTCTTCCCTGTCCAGAGTCTTCCCCTGCCCTTCCTCCCCACCCCTGACTTGAGTTTCCTGTGCTGGTGCAGCCACATGGTCCCAGGTGGGGCGGGGCCAGGTGGACTCTGCTGTTGCAGGAGCCCACGGGGGCTTCCCCTGGGTTCTGTCATTTTTGACAGGAACCAAGGACAGATAAATATTAATTTTCTAAATTTTTTAGAGGCCCTGCAGGCCAGATAGAATGGCCTTGCGGTCCAGATTCGGCCTGCAGGCCGTATTTTGCCCACCCCTGCTATATGGGGTCTCCACTGTGAAATTTGTGGGAGCCAATCAGAAGCAGAACAAGCAACATTGTGAACAGTGAGTTGCTGGACAGCCCAGGGCCCTTGTGTAGGGCAGAGAGCATGTGCTTGTGCAGTTAATTCTAGGACTTGTATTTTGAAGATAGAGGGATTTATGCTTCCCTATGGGACATTCTCTCTCAAGAACTAGTGTTTGGTGCTGTCTCAAGACCCCAGTACTCTTTCCTGCCATGGGAGGGGGTCAGACTAGATGATCTACTCAGGTCCCTTCGGACCCTAGAAACTATGAAACTACAAGTCCCAGAGTCCCTTATGCATATAGATGAAGAAGGGAGGGACAAAACACCACATAACCACGAATATTGATCCTAGGGATAGTGGAAGCTGTGGTGTTGCTGGTAGGATTTACAGGCCCAAAAGTGAGTAATAAGTTAGGCCTGGTGATCTAAACATTGCATAGAGAAGAACTGAAACAGGGATAGGGTTAGCGCCTGGAAGAAAAGGACATTTCTTTCTCTCTCTCTCTCACATACACACACCATGTCTGGCTATGCATACAAATCAGGCAGCCAGAAACATAAGAAGGTAAAACAAAGGGAGCTAAAAGAAACTAAAGGACACCAATCAATCCTCCAGTTTTTCAAAACAAACTAGGCCTTTCTGCAGTCTGGCTCAGGCAATACACTAACTAGGGAAGTAGATGAACAAAATAAGATAGAAATGATTTTAATATAGAGACTGTGTCTGTGGCAACTGATGATGAAGAAAAGCTGCCAGATGCATCATGTGACTCCAATGGTCAGGTAATATGACCATTAGCACGTTCAGAAGAAGGCTTACAAAAAACAGGAGAGAGTAGTACTACACTATCTGATTCATGCTTTTTCAAAGACCCAGTCTTGTGGCCCAAACTGAGACTAGTTTCTGTCTGTCAAAAAATTGTTCTACCTGGTGTCTTGACTTCAGAAGAAATGTGAAAGCTAGCAAAGTCAATTCCAAAAGATGTTGGTGGGCATAAGTTTCCTGAATTTCTTCTCAAATGTAAGACTTCCATTGGAGAACAGCTACCAAGAGACTGGCTTGTTTGGAGTCCCACCAATCAAGCACTGTATTGTTTTCCATGTTGGTTACTTTCTGAAGGGAGACAAAAACAATGCAGTACGCTGGCAAAAAGTGAAAGGTATTCACCAAATGTGAAAAAATGGCAAAAGCTATATAATGAACTTCCTGAACATGAAAAGAGCTCATTATGACTGCATCACTCGTGACCATTTGGCCAGAGTCAAACAGAGGCAAACAGAGGGCAAAATGATGCAAGGACAGGCTCATTATCTCCCATGGGAGAGTCTGAATGAGTTTGCTGAATTATGTGGTAACGGTGTGCAGAAGGCCATCCTTGCAGAGAGAAAAGGCTATTTATCATTCTATCATATGTGATGCTACTTCTGATGTCTCTCACCAAGAACATGTGTTGATATTCCAATTTGTAGTTCACAAGATACAAAGATACTGGTGCATTTAACATTAAAGAAAGGTTTTTTGAGTTTATTAACTTCGATTTAAAACATGGAGAACAGATAACTGAAATGCCAATTGCCACCTTGAAGCGTCGTTAATATTCCTCTTGATGACTGTAGAGGTCAAGGTTCTGATAATGGCTCAGATATGTCAGGAAGATAAAAGGGGTTCAGGCCTGCATTATGTCCAAAAATGAACTTGCTGTATATTCTCCTTGTGCTTCCCATTCACTAAATCTTGTAGGAATGAATGTGGCAGCACCATGTACTGAAACATTAACCTTTTTTTGGTTGTGTGCAGCAACTTTTTGTTTTTCAGTGACAGCCCCGTGAGGTAGAAGATTATAACAGATAAGATACACTGCTCACTCTGCTCTCTGTCAGACGCATGCTGGAGTGCATGTGCTGATGTAATCCATCCACTCACAAACCATCTTCTAGGTATTCTGGAAGCCCTGGAATGTGCTCTTGAATTAAATTTGACACACAGAGCTCAATCACAACTGGAAGCACTGAAAAGGTACTTCAGCTCATTTTCATGCCGTTTGTTGGCTAGCTTCTGGTAAAAGGTTCTTTCAAGTACTGATGACAGAAACAAGATGTTACAAGCCAGAGGAATCTCTCTTGAATCAGAGGCAGCTCTCAGTGCTGATATTATTGAAAAAGTAAAACAACTTAGAGATCAGTGGCCCAAAATTCTACCGGAAGCATGTCTTGTTGCAGAAGGCATGGGAGTTTTGCCACAATTACCAAAGAAAAGAGACAAGAAGTGGAAAAGATTGAATGATGATACAGCTGAGGAATCATGTTCTACCATCTCTGAAAATGATCCAGAATCTTTATTCAGAAGGAATGCTTTTGATGCAGCGTTATCCATGGATTAGAGCACAGATTCAAAGCAACAAATAGCATTTGTTTTACATTCCATTCAGTCCTAAAATATGTGACACAAGAGCCTCTGGGACTGGACAAAGCTTCTAAATGTCTGCTTCACAGGTATCCTACAGATCTTTCTGAGAACTTTCCTTGTGAAATGTTGCAGCCGAAAAAAAATTTTCAAATCTACTTTAGGAAAAGAGTATGAACTACCCCCACTTATCTTATTAAATGAGATTTACAAAAAACAGCTGCAGCTAATTTTCAGCAAAGTGTGCATAGCCATACAGATCTGTTGCAAGCTGCCCGTGGCTGTATGGGACAAGAACGATTAAGCCATCTTTCTCGTTATTTTGTCTATTGAGTGTGAACTTGCAAAAGAAATCAACTTTGGGGAAATAATTAATGATTTTGCAATGAAAAGGCCAGAAAAATAAATCTTTAAAGTGAATTGGTCTGTTTATAAAATGTTTGCAGCCATGCTGGTCCACTAGAGCAAAAAAAAATCAAAACATTGACTGGATAATACCATTATTAAGACCAACAACCAGAAAGTTACAAAATAGTCAGCAATGTTGACTGTAACTTCAGCATGAAAATAGAAAATTTTATTTTGTGATTCATGAGATTTTATGTGTGGGATGGTGTGTGGGGGGCGGGCATACCTTACAAGTTTGTACTAGGCCCAAAAAAAATACTGCTTGGGCCCTGACTGGTCCAGTAAAATATATTACCAAATAAATCCTGCCTCTTGCATGTGCCGATACGGGCACTCCCACACTGACTCTCAGTAGCAAGGCTCCGTACGGAGTCCCAGGGTTGAGGATGCAGCCTCTTGGACAACTCCCGGGTGCCCCGGTTGTTGGACTCAGCCCGGCTCCCGGTCCTGGCCCGCCCAGCTGAGTCTGCCCGGGAAACGTCTCTGCGGCTGCGAAGCGGGGCCCGGGAGCCGCCTCCACCACCCCTCGGCCGCCCCGCATCGCTCCCGCTCCGGCTGCGGGCGGGCGGGAGACCTTGAAGCACGACGCCCGCACAGCTCGAGGGGCGCCCCGGCTGCCGCGCGCCGCCCCCCGCAGCGAAAGTCCCGCCCGCCCACCACTGCCCGCAGCAGGGCCGCGTTGGAGGCTCTCGGGAGCGGCTGGCGCTGCCTGGCGGCGCGAGACCATGCAGGGCGCGGTGGCGCGGGCGCTGGGGCCGCTGCGGCGTGGGGCCGGGGCCTGGGGGCTGGGGCTGGGCCTAGGCCTAGGCCTCGGCCTGGCGCTGGGGGCGAGGCGGGCGGCCGGCTGCGAGCAGGACGGGACGAGGGAGTCGGTGGCGGAGGTGAAGCCGCCGCCCCCCCGGGCCTTCTCCAGAGCCGTGGAGCGGAGTCGGGACCTGCTGTGGCGCATCAAGGTGCGAGCGGGGCTCCGCGCCCTGGGCTCTTCCCCGGGGGGCGGCGGCTCCGTACCCCCGCGGCGGGACTACCACCCAGTCCTGCGCCACGGGAGGGTGGCGGCTGCCCGGTGGGCCCGGCCCCGCCCCGCCCCGCCCCGCCCCGCCTTGCCCTGCCCTTCACCTGCTTTTCTTCTTTCCTTCCTCCCGGTGCCAGGACGAAGTGGGCGCTCCCGGCATCGTGGTCGGCGTATCTGTGGATGGCCGAGAGGTGTGGTGCGAAGGTGGGTGCGGAGGGGCTTTTCCCCTGCCTGGACGAAGGGATCAGGTCCTGCACACACTCTCTCTTAGGTTTTGTCCTTTATTTCCAGGTTCTGCCTTTTGGCTCCGTCCTGGGCCCTCCACAACTACTCCCCGAGATGGGGGCAGGTGAATCCCTTCTGCTCACAGTGGCGGAGGGCCTAAAGGAAAGGAGGGGACGAGTTCCTAGAGGGGTTGGTGGCGGTGGTGCTTGAAACCCCCAAAGGGGGCTGTGCGTGCGCCATACTTAGAAGTGGGGAGAGAGAGTTGGGGAGCCGGAGCCTGTACACCAGCTGCGGGGGAGGGGCTCCCTTGCACTGTAATTACAATGCATCAGAGCAGACTTGATTAATCGGGTCTGCCAAGGTGGTAACTACTGTGCTCCAGCATCTAGCCCAGGGGTGGGCAATTGTTTCAGGCAGAGGGCTGCTTACTTAGTTTTGGCAAGCCATCCCTGAATGAGTTAAAGTGCTTCTTGGCACCATTTTTCAGTGCAGGGACACTGATGCACAAGACACTCCAGGCACTTTAATCAAAGCGGCTCTTAGAGACACTCTAGTTAAAGTGCCCCTCTCCCCTCCCAGAGCATGTGTATAAATGCACTTTGGGTGTCTGTAGATGTGTCGGGAGGCTGCTCTGAAGCACTGAAATTACAGCATGTCGGAGCAGACATGATGAATCAAGTCTGCGCGCTCCAGCCACTCTTTGCGTCTCATGTGTCAGCGTGCCTATACTTCAAAATGGTGGCAGGGTTCATTTAACAATTTTTAGTTAAAGCGCCCTGCCACCGTTTTGAAGTATGGGGACACTGGTGGATGAAACACTGAGGTTGCTTTAATTAGAGTGGCCCTCGGAGCTGCTTTAATTAAAGCACCTACCCCCAGAGCATGTGTAAAAACGCCCCCTGTTTATGCATAGGAGATGTACAAACTTAGAGCTAGGTTAAAATAGGGAATGAGGAAACATGCTTTCAGTTGCAAGATCCACCTTCCATGAGTTTCTCATAAGGTTAAGTGGGATGAGAAGTTACTCTCTAAACAAAAAAAAAATAGTCACTGATGTCATTTACACCATAAGCAGCTGAACTCAAGAGGATGAGGCCAAGCTAGAAAGTTTATTTCCAGTTATCACTTATTACTGAAATTGCTTCCCCGAGGGTTCATGGCATAGGCTTCCTAGTCAACTATGGTTCAAGGAAGATGAGTGTACACTACAATCCTCAAGCAAAGCTCTCATAAAAAAAACAAACGGTATTTTTAACTGGTGGACAGAACATATCTTCCAACCTGGAGCTCTCCAGTCAGATTTTAGGCCACAAAGCAACTATTTCTCCACAACTTTATTTTAGAAGGCAGAACTTGTTCTGTTCAAAGTACTGGTCTTAGTCTGATCCACAACTGAAACTCCAAGGCATTATGCCAAATAATTATTTTACATTTTTGCATGTGCTGTTCCACAGAGGTGCAGAAAATAGGATAATCTCGTGAGAGCAGTTTGGGATGTGGCTGACACTGACTCCAGCATTCTTAAAATAGTATCATGAGACTAGGGAGGGAAACATGGAAAGTACAGAACAGGCTTTTAAATTCTAGCTTTTTTAGAGGCAGAATCCTTAAGCAGTTGATACTTGTCATTCTGTTTTCTCTTTCCTTGTAATGTGGCAAGCTTTACTGATTTATGAAAATCTTACTAATAGCAAGAGAGACGTTTATGAACATTGACCACTTAACTTGATTTACAATCTATGTTGTAGTTTGGGTTTTGTTTTTTGGGGTTTTTTGAATCTTTGACATTAATGTAATTTTTGGGTTAAACTTAACATCAGTTCAACTTAGCAACATAATTTTTAATTTCTGAGAGTTAATAAAAGGGGTAATTAATCTTCAGCTTTTCAAAAGCACTTTGCCTTGGCTGAACTGTTGTACTACAAAAATCAAGTTTAATTGATTTCTGTGAGAGCAGAGCTAAACCAACACTGTGTACTCTTAAAACAAAGGCATGAAGAGTATTTATTGGAGTTGCTCCAGTAAATTTGCAATTTTGCAAATAATCACAAAGCTAATAATTTTGCAAATTCTTTCTGTTTATAAAATATTAATAATGACCCTTTTTGTACTCCTGCAGGTCTGGGTTACGCTGATGTAGAAAATCGTGTGACCTGTAAACCAGAGACAGTCATACGAATTGCTAGCATTAGCAAGTGTCTAACAATGGCAGCTGTTGCTAAATTGTGGGAAGAAGGAAAACTGGATTTGGATGCTCCAGTACAAAAATACGTTCCTGAATTTCCAGAAAAAGTATTTGAAGGTGAAAAGGTAATTAAACCGTTTGTTCTGTAGCCTTTGTTTGCTTACATTTCATGTCTGTCTGGTCCCTTTGTTTCCCACCCACATTTGTACACAAGTATACACCATTATTTATTTGTATAGTACTCCAGAAGCCCTTTAAAGAAATAAAGGTAGGTAGCAATGCAAACTGCTTGAAAAAGGAACACTGGATTTTTATGTCTTCGGAGTAGCATTAACTTTTTAAAGTTGGATTTCCTGTAGATCCTTGCCTTTTTTTCCTCCGAGTATGTTATGTTAAATGAAGCAATTTATCATGCCAAGTGTCTTTTATCCTAGGTCACCATCACTACAAGATTGTTAGCTTCACATTTAAGTGGAATCCGTCACTATGAAAAAGATCTTGCAAAAGTAAAAGAAGAGAAGGAAAAAAGTAACAAAGCCCTTAAGCTAACACAAGATTTAACAAAGTCTAACCAGGAGAAGGAACTAAAAGAAAGACAAAATAAAGCCACTGAAAAAGCTGAATTTGCCAGAGTTAAGTCAGAACATGAAGGTGAAGTCAAAGGCCGAAATACAAAATTAGGCAAGAGAGACAAGGAATTTGAGCATGAAGAGTACTACTTGAAGGAAAAATTTGAAAGTGTGATTGATTCACTGAAGATATTTAAAAATGATCCTTTATTCTTTAAGCCAGGTGAGTTTCTATTCTTTCTGATAAAAATGTCTTTTTCTAGGTTTTTGGATTCATAGTTTCATGGTTTCATAGTAGCTAGGGTCAGTAGTGACCTGAACAGATCATCTAGCCTGACCCCCTGCCACAGGCAGGAATGAATGCTGGGTTCACAAGACCCCAGACAGGTGATCATCCAACCTCCTATTGAATTTGCCCAAGGTATGGGGAAGGACCACTTCCCTGGGAAGCTGGATTGCAGTGTATGTAATGCAAGGTAAGTCATCTCCACTGAGAGTGATTGAATCCATTTGGCCCTAGCTTTGTGGCTGTTTCAGATATCCCTGCAAAGGATTAAAAAAAGACAGAATATAATCTGCACCTAGAGTGTTTATACACTCGCATTAGTGTAGTTTCTTTCTGTAACTCTATAAAAATAAGTTATGCCAATACATATTTTAACTGGTATAACTGCATTCATTTAACCTGATATTGTTAAAATAGATTTTAAAAACCATATACGGGAATGCTGTAAATAGGAATATAGTGGGACCATGACATTTTTGCCATACCACTGTAACAAATGCATTTAATGGTCTTTCATTGACTTGCAACATAGGAACCCCAAAAGATTGGTAAAACTTTTTTTCTTTAAGTGTTAATTCTTTTCTTACCTAATTTGTTTCTTTATGTATGGCTGACCTGTCTCCTTTCACTGCAACATTAATCTTTATTATTTTTAATGAGAGCAGGCAGTGAAATGGATTACTTAATCATTGGGTCAAGAAACGGAGTAGTAGGCAGAATACAGAGGTAGATTAAATGAGTGATTTTTAACGTGACAAAAATTACAGCAGAAGGTCTCATATGTTGTACTAGGTCTCATGTGGCTTTAATAATGTACTGGAAAGGTGAAAGAGTTGGGTAGGAAAGTGGTAGAATCTGTAAATGATGAATTATTTAGATTATGTGGGGCCAAAAGGGACTGAAAATGTCAGAGAGACTGAAGTTAAGTAAATCAGGAACACAATAGAAACTGTGATTCAGTGATGTTAAGTAAGGTGTATTGAAAAAGGGGGAAAAAATCATAGTACAGTATAACCGGCACACTCTAGTAACCAGAATTGCTGGCCAGATGCAGAGGGGCAAAAGGGAGAGAGCTCGCATGTGGTGGCTGCTGCTGCTGCTCCATGTGTGGCTGCCCCTCCATCCCTCCCCCCACACGCACACACACACTCTGTGTATGATTGCTGCCACCCCCAACTCTCTCTCTCTCAGACACTCTCACACACACTCTCTCTCTTTCTCTCTCTCTCACACACCCTCTGTTTCATGTCCAGCCACAAACCCTGTGCCCTCAGGTAACCGGGATTTTTATATTACTGCCACCCCCCATTTCCCACTTGTGCTGGATATCGCTTTGTGTACCTTTTATGTAGTTTTAAATGAAATGGAACAATTCAGTAAAGTAGCCTGGGCATCACTGTAGGTAATTGGGTGTGTAGGTAACTCTGGTTACTGATAGGCCTAGTGCAGGTACACCTGAGCACATTGTAGGTAACTTTGCTCGGTGTGCAGCTACACTCAAAAAAGCAAAGAAGAAATTCTGTTCCGTAGCGAATGAGATGTTAAATTCTGTCACATAATGCCATTTTATACATCCCTGGAATTTTACGTGGTGTTGCTGACATGATCTCAAAAGATGCTGTACAGGGGTTCAGAAATAGTGATAAGTACAGGAGGTTTAAAAAGTCCTTGTGTGAAATTAAATTTTAATAACTTTGGATACACATTTGATAGAATCAAATTGTAAACAGCAATTGAATTAATTAAACTTTCAGTTTTTTAGCATAGTGTAAGCCATGCATAGGGTTAGGATCACAAATGCAATTTGTGAAATCACTCAGCAGCAACTGGAAACTGTTTTCTACAAGTTGGAAAATTGGATTGAACAATGCATCATGAAAGATGGCAGTTATGTTGAAGTCTAGAAATTTGAGCTGTATTGTGTTTAAGACTTAATGAATTATGATTTCGATTGCCCTTTACAGTTTGCTTCTATCATGTGCAGCTTTAAAACTTGAATAACTTTGGATATACACAAGGGGAGGGAAGCAGGTTGAGGAGCCCCTGCCCCACACATACATCTGGGGTCTTCCCTGCTCCTCCCGGGAGTACACACAGCAGTGGGGAGCTGGCTTCACCCCTATGCTCCCCAGACAGCCCACCCACAGCCCCATCTCATTCCCTGCTGGGATCCTGCAGCCACGCATTGCGAGCCCCATGCACTGCCTGGCTGGGCAGCCACCCCAGCTCTGCTTCCCTTTCTTCCTCCTTTCATTCTTATGGGAGCCTCAATTCTGCCCCCTGCCTCAACTTGCCTGTGGGAGCTGAGCTGCCAGGCAGCCTGGAGAAAGATGGATGTACATGCAGGTGGTGACCCCTGCCTGATCACCCTCCTCCTGCTCCCCAACAGTCCCTTGCGGGCTGGCATGCTGCCATTAAAACGAGAAACCCATGTTTTCCTTGGGTAAAGGGGGAAATCCACTTTTTTCAGTTTTCCCATATTTGAACTATTATGGTCATAAATGAAGAGAGGTCTGCTTAATTACATGAGAAGTTGATGTTAAATTTGCATGTAGTGTTTGGATGCAAGGGAGTTCTTTAAATTCTGTGCATGTTTCCTACTCCAGGATGTAGAAACCAATATTATGATAATCTAAAACACAATAAGTTGTGTGTTGCATGGCATTTCTGATAGTTGCACAAAAGTTTCTGTGGAAGAGCTTATGTCAATGAGCTTATTTTTTCTTGGGGAAAAAGATTACTAAAGGAAACATTAAACCTGAATCCAAGCTTTTTGCAAAAGAACTCTGTACACCCTCCCCCTTTCATCTCCTCAAGGTAGCCAGTTCTTATATTCAACGCATGGCTTTACCCTCCTGAGTGCTGTTGTGGAAAGAGCTTCAGGACACAAATTTACGGACTACATGCTGAAAATGTTTCGTGAGTTGGATATGCAGTCAACAGTACTGGACGACAATGAACTGATGATATATAATAGAGCAAGGTAAATAAGAATGAAATTATATGTTGTATTTGTAGCTGGTGCTCACTTGTGTATTTGTTGTATCCATTAGAGCAGGGGTTGTCAGCTAGGGGTACACATACCCCCAGGGGTAGTTGGAAAGGGGCTAGAGGGTATGCGTAGGCAGATGGGAACAGAGCACTGCCACCTACCATGCTGCGCCACTGCCTCCCATGAGCAGGGATGGGTGCTAGGGGGAGGAGGGAACTTGCATGTGGTGGCTGCTGCCGCCATCTACCACCCTGAACACCGCGTGCAAGCAAGTACCCCCTTCTCTGTGTCCAGCCACCACAACCCCTTTCCCCTACTCCACCAGAAATGTACCCAGAAGGGGTACACTCCTTAAAAAGGTTGAAAACCCCTGCATTAGAGTTAGTAGTGACAGACACTTTTATTTAAAAAATAAAAAAGTCATATCATTAATTTAATGACATTTGATTCTGTGGTTATATAGATTAAAAAAATATCAGAGTTCTAATGCTTGTTTCTTATTGTGAGGGTATACATCTCAAGGAGGAGATGGTGGTATGAACATTGTGGCCATTTTAATTACAGATGTGTGAGTAAAAAGAAAATAGAAGAACCTGACATTATAGCTGCACACATACTTGAACAAGAAGAGAGACAATTGCTATCAGTGTTAAATAATTCATTCTCATTTTGAGAAAATCTCTGGTATTAGATGTCAAATCTTTTCTTCTTCCTAACTTTTGTGTTCTCTAAAGGCTTAACTGCATATCATTAAGAATAATTTACCGTTCTTTATATGAGCAATCAGTTTTATGAAGAATAATTATAATGAAAACAACTTTATTTCTCTTGGTACTACAAATTCCTTAATTTTTATAAGTTATAGCACTACTTTTTGCAAAATCTTTGAAAACAATATTGCTTAAAGGGGAGAGAGAGAATCTTCACCTAAAACTGCAGATTTTGAATTATAAGCCACATAGGAACCAAAATTTTAAAATTTTGCTAAATTTTAAAATAGTTTCAAAAGGTTTTCATAGATTAAACAGTTACCATTCTATAATGTCCATATAGATTTATAAATTAGAGTCTTCAAATGTCAATGACAGCACCAAAACACTTCTTATAAATACTTGTGTTAAGAGTTTGCCGTTTTGGCAGCTTTGAAGAGCTTAAACTTCTTTGAGCAACAGTTGTGAGTGTCCATGTCTAATGCTAGAGTTGTTCTTGCTGTTTTCCTTCCTAGTCTTATTTTATAGAGTAACATAGCTACAAACAGCATGTGAAAATTCTGAACCTGAGGCTTGTTGACTCAGCATTAAATCTTGGCACAGAAAGAGGATTCCTACTGATCTCATAAGCAGATTATGGAAAAAAACACGTAATGATCTGGGTTTGGTACGGTAATGTTTAGACTTCCTGTGCTAGGGAAAAATACCTTGCACTTTTATTTAAAAAAAATTCTAAGTTAACTTTTCTACTCTAACGCAACAAAAATAGTACTGTACAAAAAGATTGGATTAATCCGCTAACGTGTTCAGATATTCATGCATTGAATATATGTGCACGTTACAATTTGTTGGTACTATCCATTCACACATCAATACTTGGAAATTTGTTTTGAGATGTACATTTTTTGGTTCCTTTCCAAATGTCTGTTACAGGATATTGCAGACAGTGGTAAAAGAATACAGATGATAACTGCTATCACGTCACAGTGTATAGCTGGTAGCAAGTGGAACAGTTGGAATTTTGCCTAATTCAGTGTCTTATTCTTTTTCTGCTATATTTAATTCCTTTGACAGGAAAAAAATCTGGCTTTGTTAAAATCACAGATTATCTATCTGGGAAACCTGCTTACTTCCCTTTAGTAACTTCGGTGTGGTCATAGGGCACAGCAGAAAGTAAAACACTTGCTCTAAAAAATGTTTCTACCATACAGAACTTTAGATTACCACAACTAGGAGCAGCAGCAGCTCTTAAAGTTTGTCTTTTTATGAACGTTGTCATCATGTGCCTTGCAATCCTTATGGACTTACTGCTGCAAATAGTTGGACAACTCTTATTGATCTCTGATTGTTGTTAGTGTTCAGCCATGAGGTCAGGCTTGTAGTTTAAGGTGTTTTGGGGGTTGTTAGTGTTAAGGCTTCAACTAACAGTGTAAGGTAATTGTGTATCTGTTCCATGTTGCAGGGAGAGTTGCGGTGTGTGTAAGGTGACCGTCTCTTCCTTTTCACCTACTAATTTGACATGTTCTGAGACTATATCTTAGTGTTACTTGCCTTAATACAAATATGTTCTTACTAAAATTAGTCTTGCCAAAATTTAAGGTAGCATGGATATGTTTCATATTAGTAAAATAAAAGAAGGAAAAGATTCAAATTGCTTGTCTAAAACAGTTTGAGAGAGAGAGCAGACGTGGGAGAGGCAGCAAAAACTAAAGTGTTTGATTTGAATACAGAGGGATTGTTTAACATATATGTTTGCAATATAAATATTTTATTGCCCAGTTAAGTAAATGTTTGAGTGATGTTGGATGCTTGTTGCACTCCTGTATTTTTGTGGTGGGACATCTCAGTACAATGTTCAAGTGATTTAATGCTCCTCTTAGAAGTCATCCAGACCATTGCAGATGAAAAAATCTGACTAATTTTAAGAAAAATAGCTTCATGCTTGTGTCATGGTAGGTAAAGGCTTCAGCCTATGTGTTTCATTGTGTGGTTAGATAATGTCTATGCTGGTTGAATAATTGTATATACCCTTTGCTGTGATATCAGTCTTTTTTGCTCAGAGTTTTTCTCCTCTTTCTCACTGAAACTGAATTATTGTAGCCTGACAATAGTAGGCTCTGAATAAGAATTATGCTAAAAAGGTCGAAAGCAGGGCACTATAAAGTTCTGGGAAAGCAGAATGCATGTCTTTTAACTGGGCACCGTCCAGGTTATTCACTATTTTTTACGTATCTTGTATTATATAAATCGTGCTCCTTTTGTGCATCTCAAATTTAAGGAAGCTGTGAATGTGCTACTGTTTCTTCCTGAATCAATGAATGCACCATCTCAGTATAGGCTCTTATTTACTTTCTCATAAATTGGTAGGTATAGTTTTAATATAGCTTCACTAGCAAGCAACATCTGCATTATGTATAAATTGTAATTCCAAAGTTTGAAACTATCAAAAATGCATATGTGAGGAAAGCCTCATGCTTGAAGGAAATGCCTTTCAATGCTATAAGTTTTCATCCCTGTATCTGAAGGTCAGATGCTGCCACTAGTACTAAATCCTAATGTTATGCTGTTTGGCATGATATGTTAAGTCAGCAATTCACAACCTTGTTAGACTCATGGCACCCCTCACAAAATGCCAGTTCTTGGCTTTCGCTCACTTCTTTTAGTACAAAAGTAATAGAGCAATTCTTCTGTTGCAAAGAACTCAGACTACAACAGATCAGAATTAGGGGTGCACCGATAGAGATTTTTGGGGCAGATACTGCTAGCCGATACCAATCTGATTTCCAATACAGGTGCCTCCAGCTGGCAAGTTGGGTGTTGTGGAACGGGGTGGGGGGGAAGGGGCGTGGGGGGGGCAGATAGATACCCCCCCACAGTGAGGTAGGGGGCAGGGGCAGGCACTGCCCGGGGGGGGGGGAGTGTGGAAGGTGTGTGCTCCCCGGATCTGGGCGTGTCGGGTGCGCGGAGCTCTTCTTGGTGGGGGCTGGGCTCAGAGCAGGCACCAGTGGTGCTGGGAGGATGCTGCATCCACCCCAGATTTCGCTGTCTGGTGTGATCCTGGCTGTTCCCAGTGCATTGGTGGAGGTGGGGCATTGAGCTGGGGGTGCCTGGTCTGAGCCCAGCCCCCACCAAGAAGAGCCCCATGTAGCCCACCCAACCCATTCCTGCCCCACGCAGATTCAAGGGGCACATGTTGTTGTCCCCCCCACCATACCCTCCTGGGGTGCCAGCAGCAGTGGGAACCCCCCCCCCAGCCTGGGCAGCCTCTGCCCCCTCCCTCACTGTGGGGAGACATTGATCTGCCCCCCATGCCCCTCCCCTTCCCCTTCCACCACACCTGACTTACCAGCAGGAGGCAGCTCTCCATGCTGCTGGCTCTGCTCCTCGCTGCCTCTGTGCTGTGGCTGCGTGCAGCATGGGCATTTATTGGCCAAATTATTGGCTCCATCAGGCCAATATCTGATACAGTCAGTTTTCTTTATATTGGTACTGTTTCGATATCAGCCCGATGTATTGGTGCACCTCTAGTCTGAGTGATGTTGATGCTGTGGATTCCCATTTCAATTTCTGGGTTTATCTTGTGAATCAGGTATATGTGTTGACATGCTTAGCAGTGCTAATATTGCACATCAACCTTTTAGAAGTGTCTCACTACCCAGTTGAGAAACACTAGCTTCAGCTCACTCCAGCTTGCATTTTCTTTGCCCTTGCAGGATATGGCCCAAAGCATATAAGCTTTTCTTAGGCTCTTTTTTAACCAAAATATCTAAATACCTCCCATGAGTAGGTCAGAAAGAGAATTCTAAAAGTGGTGACATCCTCATGTTCAAATAGATGTTCCTGTGTAAATGCAGTGGTTGTGAAACCAGTATAAAACACGTGTGTGTGTGTGTGTGTGTGTGTTGGGGAGTGGGGATGTTAAAAGCAACAAAGTCCCTGAGCTCAGTGGAAATTGTTACATTCTCAGACATGTTAAGCTGAAATAAAAAAAAAAGTAATATTGAAGTTGAGCTGTACAACGCTGAAGGAGTAGTTAAGTGTGGGGAAAAGTAGGATTCTTCAAAACCCATTACACTTTGAAATCTAATTGTGGTAGTTTATTTCTTGTTCTCTGGTGCCTTTGAGGGTCTTAGGAAGCTTTTCCTGGCACTGATGATGACAAGAAACTAAGCTTTTAAAATGAAAGCAGATTATCCTAAGGCAGTGGTTCTCAACCTTTTAGACTCAACACATCTTCATAACTTCTGTGAATTGAGTGACACCTCCTTTAAAATGTTGTTTATTTAGTAAAGGCCTTTTCTTCTGGAAGAGAGGGCAGGCAGTGGGGGTGGAAGAGCAGCTAGGCAGGGAGCCTGTCCTGTGCTTATGTACTTACTTCCTCGCACCTGAAGCCTGAGCCTGATTTTTATCTGTTCATCTCCTCACACCTTGCTTATCTCCACCTTTCCTGGGACACCCTTTGAAGGATCTTGGGTTCCCTGTTACTCCAGTTGAGAATCACTGTACTAAGTAGTCACATGATTCCAGAAGCTGTGACTAAGATAAACACCAAATAACATGAGATTTGAGGCAGCCCAGCTTAACTATGGTGTTAGTAAGGGAGAATGCTCTAAAATGTCCACCTATTCCTAGAAGAGATGCCAAGTCATTATATTCTGTAAGATGAGGTATGTGTGTGTTTCAGAGAGGGGCATGAAGGATAGGAGGTTCTTTGGGGATCTGTCTTGAGTTTTCAGGATGTAGGGTCCTTCTCCCTGTTGTGGAATTAGCTGCTAGTTATTTTATTCCTAGCATTGTGTCAGGTGAGTTTAGAGTTAGGCTCTTTTTTTAATATTTTGTGTACTTGGAAATATTGTGGACAAGTGAGATTATTATTTGGGACCTTTGGGAATATTCTGTTTTTAGTGCCTGTTTAATACTAAACAACACTGAGAAGTGTTTTATTTTACCTTTTATTTCTTTCACGCCTGATGTGCACAGTTAACCTAACTTTGTAAGGTGCCACACTGCCCTGCCTTCTATTAAACTTCAGACTAAATCAGCTAACAGCTTCCGCATGGTGATTCAGACTAGAAAAGACTGCCATCCTCTGGTTAGTTTAATTATATGCTCTCTTTTGTGTATTGCAATAATCTTCTGAGTGTTTTACAAGCATTAAGCCTCCCTTCTAATGCCTCTGAGAAGCATTATTGCCACTATTGAAGGGAGAACCGAGTTAAAGCAATGAAGTGAGTGCAGTAAATCAGTGGCAGTGTTAAGACTCGGCTCTTAATTCCTCTGCCTAGATTGTTACTCAACCTTCTTTTGTACATTTTATAATTAATCCATATTTGAGCTGTTTATTTTGGAGCTCTAACTTTATAATCAGAGCAATGACTCTTGTTCCTGACTGACCTATATGAGTCTACAGTTCTTGGTGGCAAGTTCCAATGTAGCTTTTCACTGTCAGGTTTTACAAAAATCCTTGTAAATGATTTGTTCCCCTTTTGAGTGGTTCTGGCAGGGCTGTCCCTAGGGGGGACGAATTGGGGCAACCACCCCAATTCCCGCACTTTGGGGGGCCCTGCGGAGCTGGTTGGAGCGGGCACAGCGACTGCACTGCCTCCACTTGATATCCAGCCACTTGGCGGTGCCACCCTTCCACCGCTGCCGAATCTGCTGCTTCCAGCCACTTGGTACTCTCCCCCTTCCCCCCCCACTGCTAAATCCGCTGCCAATTTCCTCGTGTCCGGGGGTGGGGCCCCACACAAGCTGACTTGCCGCGGGCCTCGCACCCTGCTCTGTCTGGGTTCTGGAATGTCTCTGATTAGCATCCTGGTTGAATGAACAAAGGCTGTCTGTAAATGGAAACCACTACCTGATACTGAACAGAATAGGCAAGACCTTTGGGAAAATTAAGCTGAACATTTGGTGCATGTTCTGACAAGTGTTAGTGGAAGTCTCTTGAGTGCTCAACACACTCTATCTTCTGTAACACTTTAAACTAGACAGTACTGTAGTAAATCTACTCCAAGAAACAATCCTATGTTGGTGGGGAGATGCACTAGGTGTACTTTTTTGTGTTTCCTTGCCTGTTGGTAGAGGTGCACCGATATATCGGTGCCATACCAGATTGGCACCGATAAAAGAACAATTAATATTATTGGCTATTTTTGGCTGGTGTAGCCAATAGTACACTGATAAATATAATATTCCCCTATAATATGGGGTCCCTAAATACTGCATGCATGTGCATAGAAATGTAGCCAGGCAGTGTGGAGAGCAATGTCTGGCAGGTAAGTCTGTGGAGAGGAAGGGTATGGTGGGTGAGGGGCAGATAGAGGCCCCCATGGTGAGGGAGGGAGTGGGGCAGGGGTTGGGGCAGGGCAGTGAATGGGACCCCAGAGCTGGGGCAGAGAGCAGGATGGAGCTGCAGGCAGCTTGTCCAGGGGATCAGCCAGTGTTTAAAAATTGGCAGTGGGGGCACTTGCACTAAAGTTCATCAAAAGAGGTTTAGTTCAGTTGCTGCCACTACCATTTTTAAGCACCAGGATGCTGTCAACCAGAGCTGAGTGGGTTGAGGGCAGAGGCCGGGCTGCCCACTCTGGGCTCGGGGCTCTTTGCCCTGTTGCTTTTGTCTTGGGAGCTGTGTGTTGCCATGCTGCGTCCCCTGCCCATTCAGCAGCAAGAGGCACAGCTGGCCACAGCTGCTGCTGCCAGACAGGTGAGGGGCACAGCACAGCCAGTGTGTGGCTCCTGGTGCAAAGGCAATAGGGCAAAGAGCCCCAAGTCCACAGCAGGCATCCTGCGTTCACCCTATCCCTGCTCAACTTGGCTCTGGTTAAAAGCATCCTGGCACTTTAAAAATGGTGGCAGTGGCGCTTGTAGGTCAAGTGACCCCAGTGCCATTTTTAAGTGCTGGGATGCTGATCACCTGGATGAGCCACCTGCAGCACAGTCCCACTCCTTGCCTCAGCCCCTGCCCCACCCCTCCTTCACTGTGGGGGCCTCGATCTGTCTCCTCTCCACAAACTTACCTGGAGGACATTGATCTCCATGCTGCCCAGCTGCATTCCTGTAAATTGGTTATCAGATTAGTATCAGCTGATATGCCTGGTATATAATTGGTTATCACTATGGGCCAAGAAAATCTTTATCGGTGCACCCCTACCTCTTATTATATGTCCTCAATGGCCTTTTAATGAAATCAAGAAAGTATTAGCAAACTGGTTCTTTTTGTTCTACCAACAAAAAGTGGTCTCATATCTCTTTCCTTATTGTTTTTACCATTATTCTTTACTTTTACAAGGTCTCTTTATATGTAATTAAATATTTTATCTCTTGCTAGTAGAATAATAATGCAGAGCCATACCATACAGCTTACCAGCATCAGATGTGTTGGGGTGTTAGGTCAGCCAGAGCTGAAAACCAGACCAGTGGTTCTCAATTCTGTTTGTACCAGGACCCATTTGTAAACATCAATGGCCAGTGCCCCATACTCCTGACCTGCTGCCCCCAGATCCCAGCTCCCCAGTGTATGAGGCAGGGGTTGCGGGGTGGATGTGTGGGGTAGGGGAAGCCTTAAGCAGCCCCTCTCAGGCTGGGACTCTGCTAGTCTGCAAGGGAAAAGCCATGGTTTCCCATGGTTTTCCTCTTTTAAAGGAGAATCCATTTTTAAAGTTTGTTCATGATCCTTTCATATATTCTTGTGACTCACGGGTTGAAAAACGCTGTACTAGTTGGATTGAACTTTGTAGCTTAAAAAAAGGGAAACAATTGGAATTGAGTGGTCAGGTATTAAAAGGGTCAAAATTCTCCCTCAGTCCCTCAAGGTCAGTCAAAACTGGGAGTGCTGGTTGGTTCATTTTGCATAATATTAAAACACCTCTTGGACTCTTCAGTCCTCAGATTCCAATGGATGAGTTCAGACTTGTTTGTCCTTGGGAAGGGTTTATAGTCATTTTATTGAGTGGGGAGGGGGCTGTTCATAAACTGTAGAAAGCAATGGGACATCATGTGTGACTGGCCATACACAGGTGTTGTTTCTACTGAGAGACTCACCACTTGCTATTAAAAACTGGGAGCATACAATTGAAATTGTTCATTCAATTTCTCCTAGAAGAAACATGAGCTCTCTGGGAGAAGGATCTTTCAGGTTGACCCCTAGAAGACCTCCCCTGCAAAAGAAGCTTCCTCACAAGAATGAACACCTGTACATTTTTGCTTCACTCTTTTGGCATCTGGGAGAATCAGGCAGGAACTTCTCCAGTGCCTTCCCCAGACTGGGGAGATGTCGGTCTGGGGAAGGTTTGTGGGGAGGGAGCATTTCACTACAGCTAATCTCTTTCCATGGAGGATTTGAGCTCCCCACAATCCTTCCTGAGACCAGGAACACCCCAGTCTAGAGCAGGTTTGTGGGGAGGAGGCATTCATAGTTTCATAGTAGCTAGAGTCGGAAGGGACCTAGGTAGATCATCTAGTCCGACCCCCTGCCTTGGCAGGAAAGAGCACCGGGGTCAGATGACCCCGGCAAGGTGCTCATCTAACTTCTGTTCCACTCCCCTCCCCATCTTCTGCAGTGTCTGTGCTGGGGGAAGTCTATCGGCTTGTCCCTGCATGGGTCCTGGATTTGAACATGCTGTACAGGGAGAAGCCAGTTTTGCTCTTTCACCATATAATACCAGCAGAGCCACATGCCTGCAGCCCCACATGCAGATCACCCTGGTCTGGGGAATGTTTAGAGTGCAGGGGAGAGGGGGCAGGTGCAGGCTTGAACCCCTGTATTGCTTCCTCATCCTGAAAGGTCTTGAAAAATGTCCACTGCTAGAAATGAATGTCTGTTCAAGGCCTCAGTGACTGTTTTAGAGGCTTCTGCGATTCTGGTTGGTGCTTCCTCCATCCTTGTGACTCTTACCTGCTGCTAAATCGAGGCACAGTACATTAGTTACAGAAAAGAGATCTGGCACTTCTGGTGCAATTTGCTTTGTGGGTATGTTAGACCCTGAGGAGTAAAACTAAGCTTTAGATACTGAAATGCATCCTTAAAATGAGCTTGCCATACATATAGCACTCCTAACAAACAAAGTTTAGTGTTTGTTGGCCTTCCGCTTCTGTTGATAAGTCTGTTTTGGAAATAAATACAGTTTTTGGCTACTATCAGACCTGTGGCTCCATTCACTTTGGCGTTTCCCAGAATTTTTCATTTACTGTCTGTGTGCACACATGTATTTCTCCATAGAACTACAATCCACATCCCTTACCTTTTTTTCCTAACCAAGCTTCTGTATTGTGGTGTAGAAAGCTACTACCTGACTTCCCTGTAGTTTTCTGCCCAGACTGGAGCCATCTGCTGCATAGGTCTGTTTTTGCACTTTGAGTGAATAAGTTTAGTTTCTTGGATCCCTTTCCAATCCTTTCTTTTTAATCGCTGTAGACTCCTTGCTGAAGGAAATATATTGGTGTCTAATCTGGCAATTCCCATTCTTAACGTTAGGTTTAGACTCTGTCTCGCAGTGTCTTTTAGTGTGAGCTGTATTATAACTATACACTGTTGCCCAGGTAATAAATAAAAGTCAGTCTAAAAGGAGTTCTCTTTGATATCTTAGTGATGATAAATGTTTTCTTTAATTCTAGGTATTATGTTTACAACAAAAAAGGACGTCTGGTCAATGCCCCCTATGTGAACAACTCCTACAAATGGGCTGGCGGTGGCTTTCTATCGTCAGTGGGCGACCTTCTGAAATTTGGAAATGCCCTGCTGTACAGTTACCAAGTTGGACAGTTTAAAAACACTGTCAACAAACTTCTTCCTGGTTACCTCAAAGCAGACACTGTTACAATGATGTGGACCCCAGTGTCAAACACCGAGGTATCATGGGACAAGGAGGGAAATTATGCAATGGCTTGGGCTGTTGTAGAGAAGAAGCAGGAATACGGTTTTTGCAGACAGCAGCGACACTATGCATCACACACAGGTGGTGCAGTGGGGGCAAGCAGTGTCCTTTTAATTCTTCCTGAAGAGTTAGACTCTGAGCTCACAAATAGTGAGTTAATGGCCCCACCTAGAGGAGTAGTTGTTACTATTATCTGTAATATGCAGTCCGTGTCCCTGAACAGCACTGCCTTAAAGATTGCAATGGAATTTGATAAAGACAAATGGGCATGATATTTCAAGTAAAATACAAGAGGTCTGAATAATTTAACTACGGTATTGAAATATGAACAAGCCAATGGAAAAAGGTATGTATGAGCTCCAAAATTGCTAGGAATACATCTTAGAGACAGAGGAAGTTGTATGACTTTTGGGGGGCAATGCTACATTTTGTGTGCAGCTGGAAGCAAAGCAACTCTATAGTTCTTAGTTTATGGGAAAGGAAAATGTGTAAAATCACCATTTATACTAGTAGTATTTTTTTTCACATCAAGCCAAGACAGACTAAGATTAAATAAGCATTGTTGATCTTTGCCAAAAATAGGAGTGATGCTTACTCCCATGTTTTGGGCTCTGAGATGTACAATATCAAGTACATACTTTCCTTTAAATATAACGCCCCCCCTGCTCCTCCCACAAAAAAAAGGCTCTCATATTATGATGCCTTGATGCTAGAAAGACTATTTTTTCTTGAAACTTTTGAATTAATACTTGCCAAAGCTGTTTTTTACTAGTATTCTAAAAACCAAAATCTGTATTTTTCATGACTGTTTAGAAATATTGAATGTAAAGTTGGTATTTTAGTGATAAAAACAGACACAAACACTAAACTTCATGTGAAAAACCCCCAGGGTAAGATAAAATTACATGCTGAATTTCTTCAGAAGTGTACTTTTTCAAGCTGTAGCATTCTCATTCTTCAAAATTTTCTTGGAGGTTTGAATGGAAGTCAGGGCAGAATGCACCTTTATAGATAAACTTGGGACTGACTTCAAAATAGCTGGGGCTGCATGCCACAAGTCACTGGACATGGGCTGCATACTGAGCAGACTGCATGCTGTGGGGGCCACATGAGATGCCTAGGACTCCTGCCTCCTCCTGTTATGTGAGCTCCCCTCCACTACCATAGTTTGGATGATTTACTCCTCCTTTTCCCCTCCCGCCTGCTGCCACTACCATGCAAGGTGAATTCCCCCATCCCCACTCCACATGAGCAGCACAGGTTCCCCATCCAAGTCACCTTGCTGCTGCTACGTGGGCGGCAAGCTCACTGGGCCTTCTACTGTGCTGCCCTGCCCAGAGACCCTGCAGCAGCTAAAACAGTGAGGTGGCAGGTGGGTGAGAACCTGTGGGCTGTACTTTAACCCCTCATGGGCTAGATGTGACCTGTGCACTGCCAGTTGGACAGCCCTGGGTTAAGTAATTCAGAGATACATAAGCTTTTGTAAGCAACAGCTCACTTTGTCACCCAGATGGCATCTGCCAATCTGGGTGACAAAGTGAGCTGTTACTTACAAAGGCTTATGCATCTCTGAATTAGTCTACAGCAGGGGTTCCCAATGTTTATGTGCCCAAGGGCACATTCTAACTTAAAAGAGAAAGCAGCGGGCACCAATATGAATATTAAACTCCTGGATATGTGCATGCACGTAGTTTTACTTGGGGCGGGAGCAGTAAGCACCACTCCGTCAGACTTACTTGGTCTCATTTTGGCAGACATTGCGTTCAGCCTGTGAAAAAATTTTTGAAGTGTTGCTGTTCTGAGTTCAGCTAGCAGTGACAGCATTTTTTGTTGGAATAATGTTTTTTTACTGATCATGAAAATGTCCATGGGCACCTGAATAAACAGTGAGGGGTGCCGTGGCACCCGTGGGAACTGCATAGGGAACCACTGGTCTACAGGGTGCAGCTCTGCCCTGCCTTCTGCCTGAGTTCAGAATAATACAGCTGACAGTCGCACTCTGAAAAGATAAGATTAAGTAAAGAAAAGATCATATCTTGTTAGATACCTTTTTCCTTCAATCTGACTGGGAGCAGAGGACAGCTTATGAAACAAATCTGTTCACCTAGGGTCTTGATATACTTTGTGGTAGTTCAGAATTCAAAATACTTGGTATTCTCTTGATTTTAATCATCTTACAAAGTCAATAGTAAAAATTCCATTGCCTCTATGAGAGTAATTCCACATCAAACCTATTTTCTTCCAGGTCATATGATGTTGAGTGAGCCTTGCTCAATAGTAACCCCTCTAGATGAGCAAGAAGCATTACTGAGAGGTTTCCAAAGGGCTTTCGTATACTTAAGCTCCTCTGTGCTGTAGGTGCATGAGGATTATTGGATCAGGAAATCTCCTGTGCTCTAAAACGTATCTTGCCCTTCGTTCCAGAAGGGGCACTGAAGAACAGCTAAGTAAGGGGATGACTAAATACAGGGAGAACTAAGTGAGCTCTCCCTGCATTTAGTCATCCCCTTACTTAACAGAAAACAAAAACAAAACAAAAACTACATGCTTTCAATATCATCAAACAGTTTCCCATTTCAGAATATGGACTGAATATCACCAGCATGGGCCAACACATTCCTTTTCTTGGAAGGTTATTCTAATGCCATAAAAGATTATCTGCTAAACTAGCTTCTTGTTAACGTTAGACATTTTTGGTAACCAGCATTGTGTGTTGAAAAATAATTTTCTGTTCTGTTCTCTTACACAAATACCACTTAACTTATCCAAGCCCTTTCACACCATGCAGATTTCTGATCTGTTTCTAATGTCTGTCCCCTTGCCAGCTTTTTGTCATTTTAAGTCTTTTTCTCATTTATACAGATTAAATGTGTTCCAATCTAAATGGAGATGTTGGACCTCTGGAACTGCTCAAGTAACTTCTTGATTTTGTTCCCTTCATGTGCAGCTTTTGAATATATTTCTCCCCAGGCAGTCCCTTGCTCTACTTCTGAATCACCAGGTCTTTGTACAGTGCCAAGCATGCTGCCTCATCTCAATAAAAGAACTGAATTTGACTTTACAATTGTTGAAATGCTGTTTTACAATACATTTTTGCTGTGGTGCGGGTAAAATTTATTTGATAAAATTATGGATGACTTCATGACTATTGCAGAATTGAGGGGTCACACATGTTCCTGTTATTCTAATGTAGATGTTAATTCTGGACAGATAGTTGTTTTCCTGCTGTTTTCCCATGTGCACAAACCTGTGGATGCACGCAAACCATTGTTAACTACTGCCAGGAGGTTACTCCATGTGCTTTTAGGTAATTATTCAGTTGTAGCACCACTGTTGCTACTACTGATTTTTGGGTAGATCTGTTGCATCCTAACCTGCCCTTGTATGGTTCACTGACAATGGCTCTTTCAGAAGATTGCAGAAAGAGGAATGGTATTCATTTTGTCCCAAACGGTTTTCCAGTCTGATTTGTACTTTTCAATCTGAGAGAAAATACACAACCTCACCTTCAATCATAAAGTTGCTTCAAAAGTGAAGACTTGTATGTGGTATGTCCATATTGCTTTAGCAATTTTGCTCCTCTACATTGAAGGATAGGATGTTACAGTTGGAAAAAGATGAGCTTTCCTGTCTTTCCCCGCAACTAACTGTAGTTAATTTGTGCAATGCAGTGAGGAATGTGCATCTAGCAGTTAGCATTCTCATTATACCTAGGATTATAGTTGCTGCTTTAAGATGTGATGAGCAGAAGTGTAGTGTAATTATTCTTGGATAATTGGAAGAATGATCAAAATGGCTGAAGACAACTCTAGGAATAAGCTATTAGTAACGCTGAACTCCACATGTAGAAGTTTCTTTTCTATTGCCAAAGAGAATACTGTTATTTACCACTAGTGTAATTTCAGAAGTTGTCATTCTTTTCACAATTTATTGTTGTCTTTGGAGATAACATCATTAAAGAAGAATGATCAGTGTTTTATATAGACCCCTGACCAAAGGTAAAATGCCTGTTCAGCATCTTTTATGAATATACTGAGCCATCTTGTACTCTAACCAACACAAGATTCCATTTTAATAAGCTATTTGCTGTAAGCAGGGTTACTTCATTATAGTGTCCGTAGCTAATCCAAACTACTTTCTCTATTGATTTAATATGTAGTCCTTTCAACATTAAATATTAATTGACATGAAAGAGAAGACTGAGTTGGTGCAAGAAACTAGCCCCGTTATGACTTGAGGTAGAGTCATACAGTCATTTTACAAATATTCACTTACACATAAAATTTCACAAGAAAAAAAAGTCTCCATTGTAAGGATACTGGAGATGTTCAAATTAAAACCTGTTACAAATCAAAATATTCTTTTATGGACCTATTTAGTGTCTTTTGAATATGTAACAGCAAATGTCATTGCTTCTGTTTTGTAAGCACAACTTAACTGCATAATTTGCCCTAGATTTGTTTACTCTTTGCCAGGGTACTTGAACAGAAAATAACATAAATATAACCCATCCAACAAACTCTAAAAGTAATGCTTCCATTCTAGCCTGCTAAAACTTCTTTTTCTCTCTGGCAATAGCATACTGTTTAACAACTCTTAAAAGCAAGTTGACTTTCTTTTGGGGTGCAAGGGAACTGTATCTACTGAACATAACACTAGACTAGTGCCTGATCTCATTCCAGTTGTACTTACGTTAGTATGTTGCTAAGCCTACAGCGCTACTGGATATGCAATGTTAGAAAATTTAGGTACATATATGGTCATGAGACTGCCTCAGTAGCAAAATGGCTGAAGACAACTCTAGGAATAAGCTATTAGTAACGCTGAACTCCACATGTAGAAGTTTCTTTTCTATTGCCAAAGAGAATACTGTTACTTACCACTAGTGTAATTTCAGAAGTTGTCATTCTTTTCACAATTTATTGTCTTCTTTGGAGATAACATCATTAAATAACCTTCCTGTATAATACTCCAAAGTGAAGCATTCTAAGAAGCATTTTAAGAGCTTACTCATTACTTTTAAGGGGTAAGACATCTTACAGACTGAAACTATAGTATCAAGCAATTTAATTTGAAGCTGACAAACTTGGTTTTTACAATCTACCATGAATACAGCGTCAGTTGTGAAAGACATAATTTTTCCATTACCTTTATCTCAGTAAAAGATAAACTAATGCATGTAATGGCTTCCTTCTTTTTTATACAAGCAAAACCTTTTATTATAAAATATATATATATTTTAAAGCCCAGATTTGATGACATGGTAAACCATTATAACTCATAGGAGCAAACCCTCCTGAAATGTTAATTCAGATAGTCTTGCATTGCAGCTTTGAAAAGGCTTGCACTTTCTTTAAAACCAACCTAACTACTTGGGGTTTTTCTTTACTCAAAAGGGCCGTCCAATTTCTATGCTTGGTAGGTATTTCACATTGTAGTGCTGAAAATATTATGCATGAACTTGTTCCAAAATCATTTTAGTTCCATTCTTATTGATCTGAGTCATCTTATAATATGCTAGTTCTAGTCTCAACTTGCTGTGCACTAAGTTTTGTGGTATATGACCCTTCTGTATGCAGAACACTTTTCTTTAAAATTTGCTTTTGGAAAAAAAAAATACGCCTGTTTTTCAGTACAATGCCAAAAGCAATTTTTGAATTTGGAATGGCAGCAGTAAGAGAAAGTGCCACACATTCCAAAAAACTCGTAAAATGGGCTGGGCTTGGCTCAGCTCAGCTAGCATCATTTGAGAAATGGTAAGCTGACTTAGACCATCTATGCATACCCACAGTAAATAAGTGGAACCACAGTAATACTGAAAGCCAGTGGGCTGAAGTTGTTTTGTATAAACCACCTAGTAATTTTAACTTCCATTTTCATAGTAAAGTGACTCTGGTTAAGTATGAGATGCATTCTTATAGCAATCCCCAACTGTAACTAAACTAGTACGTCTTTCATTTTTACAGCTGATGGGAGCAGCCGCAATTAAATCAGTTAATTATTAAGAAAAGGAAACGTGTTACAAGTCTAAAGTTCTGATTCTCTTCTCATTGGGAATGGCATCACCTATTCAGAATATGTTGTATAATAAAGCTATAAAAATAGAGCTCAATTACCCAGGAACTTACAGGAAAAAATTGCACATGATTAAGACATGTATTGAAAAACAGACTAGCTAGTATAGCACTGCTGTTTGTTTTTTTGTTTGTTTTAATATCCAACCGTTGTTAACCAGCATTTCTGAACAGATGAGGCTTCCAGAAGCACATAATGTGAAAGTCATGTTGGTGAAAGGACCAGTTAGTGCTGCTTTCTTCTAAATGAGCAACCTGTAAAGAAAACATAAGGACATCGAAATGGGTAGTCAAGTCATTAAAATAGACAGCATTAGAACATTTAATTGCTCTGGCAACCTGAGTTACCGAATTTACATCACAAAGGGATTCATATTTTGTCACTTCTCAAAGTTCAATACATGTAGTCTCCAATTTGAATTCTAATCTAATTTTCATGGCACAATTGTATTTTATACCTGATCTTATAGGGAGGAGACTTACTAGCACAATCAAAATTTAAGTTTCACTACAAGTTTTGAAGATTGGCTCTTTTGCTCGTCCAGGATCACAGGCCCTCAAATAAAGTAACTTTTCTGGCAAGGTGGGTTAGTCTGCAGCTTAGCCTGCCTTAGTCTCATTTAATGTAAATTGTTGTGTGTATGCATGTACATGCAGATCCACCATATCCTTAGTCACAAACAAACTTCTGGGATCGTGCTTTTATTTGAAGAGATAAATATAACTCAACCAATAATTTGCCCAAGTGTAATTTGTCAAACACAAGACTTAATCAAATGGAATGATACTCAGAAAATTGCTTTCTGGTATGACTTCAAGTTAAAGGCCACCCCAGGCTGAAATGGTGCCTGCCATACCTAATCTAACATGTACCAATGTTGGTGCTGTGGGTTATATAGCTAAGCAACTTAAAACCCCATACCCTTGGGGTCAGAGATCAAGAGGACAGGAAATAACTAAAATGTGCATGTTGGTTGCTTCACTGCCTGTGACCAGCACACAATCCTTTTATATTGGGGAAGACAAATGGAATGCTGTGTTGCAATTGTCTCTGCAGCTTATCCAAAGTCAGCTTTCCCCAAACATACATTCAAGTGCTAAGGGATGTGAAAGATAAGTTATTCATTTTCAGTCTTTCATTGTTGTTTTTAAAGCAAAGACTGGAACTTTTAACGTTCATCAAACTTAGTAATGGAAGGGAAGTCCTTTAAGGGAAGTAATGTTAAAGCCTGAATGTTAAATCTTCCTTTTACCTTCTGTAAGCCTGGCTTTTCCTCCCGTAGGCTGGCACAAGACAGTTGAGCATCCTACACACAGAACCACTGTCTGGGCATGACTGAACACTGTGGTGATCTTGTAGCAGCCTAAAAGACAGCAACATTACAGGTGTAAGTTTTTCTTACTATACTGTACCTTGATTAAATGCACACGACTGCACTTGTCATTTTGATAAAGTTGAGTATTTTGCAAATAAGTTCTCTTCAGTTTTGCTTGTAACTGATTAGGGAAAATAAGTGAAGTAAAAGTAACAGTCTTCACTTGTGGACACCTTTAATCGCTGCTCATATCTTGTCTGTCCCTGTTACTGTAGTGGTAAACGGTGGTCAATACACTTTTTCTTGTGCTAGTTTAACAATTTCCGCTAAGGATGCGACTTCTTTTAACCATCATTAGATATACTTCTGTAGCATACAAAAAGCACAAACCATGCATGAGGACTCTACTGTGCAAGACACTTGAACTCTGACCATACATCACTACAACCCCCAAATGTGGATGCAATTATACTGGTTTAGAAAGATTAATATATTAGCATAGCTTATTCGAGAAGTCTATCCTATATCACAATGACTACACTTATGCAAACAGTTGGACTAGTATTTAATCATTATGTTCTAACATGATGAAAAATGTGTGTAGACCAGCTCTTACCAGAATGCCCGCACTTAAGGAACAACGTCACTCAAGCTATTTATATTCGTATTTCATGTAAATGTTATTTCTCTCTAACAACATGCAAGAAAAAGTCACAACCATTGTGAAGGGTAATAAAGCTCTTGTGCCTGTTTTCATGAGAGAACAAACTAAAAGCCTGATCTTTCCAATAAAAGTGCCTAGAAGTCTGTGAGGTAGGAGGGAAAAATTTAGATAACCCCACCCCATTGTCTTCCTTGACCCCACAATCCTTGTACCACAGTGAGGTACAATTATAGTGAACCTTTGCATATAAAAGCCATAAGTATAAACAGAGATATAAGCAGACAAGGTTCTTTGGGTGGATCTGATATCTTTTAGTAGACCAACTTAAATAGCTGGAGAACAATTTTTAAGCAAGCTTTTGATTCAAAAACCCTTCATCAGGCTAAGGAAGTTTCAGCAGTTGATGTGTAAACAGAGATATCACACTCCTGAACACTTACCTGGACACTTCACATCCATGAAATAGGAATTTGGACTCTGGACCAACCGTTTCTTTTTGTGTTTTTTCTTTTCCTCCTCCAAGGAGGGGTGCACCAGATCTCTAGCCAGCTAGGGCAGGAGAGCAAAAACACACACCAAGCATTAGATAAGAGTTCAGCCCAGGCCCATGGGTTGGATGGGGACTTTTTGTCCCCGTTGTGCTGCTTTGTTCTTAGTGAGCAAAGGCAGCTTGAGGCACAAAGCTGAGGCCACTACATCCAGGCCAGCGCAGGGTATACATAGGGGCCGCATTCACACTTTTAAATCCTTTTTCCTCAGGCTGCTAACGCTGCATTTTATGTTAACAAAGTACAGCGAGAGCCCGCCTGTCCGCCCCCGCCACCTCGTCCTACGAGGAGCCCGCGGCGGTGCCGAATGCAGCTGCGGGACCAGGACAGCGCTCCCGGGTAGGGTCGGGCCGGGCGTGCTGCTGCGGCGCCCCCAGGCGGAAGCAGCAACCGTCTCGCACCGCCTGGGCCAGAGTGGACATCGCTGCTCCCCGAGAACGGCTGCGGCCACGGCCAGCCCCGCACGGCCCAGCGCAGCCGTCTTCAGCGGCCGCCCCGCGGCCTGTCGCGCCCCGCAGCTGCTTGGAGCCCGCGGCCGGGACACTACGCAGCTCCCGCCGCTGACAGCCCCGCCCCCCGGGAGGCGCTGCGTCGTGCGGGGCAGGAGGGGCTGGCGATCCCCCACCTCGCCCCCAGCTTAGGCCTCAGCCGTTAACCCCCCGCCCGCGGGGCGCTCGGCGAGGGGCTCGCGCCGCGCCCGTAAACAACTCACAGGCATGTTTCCCCAAGCGGAAGCCCTGTCCGCGTGAACCGAAAACGGGCCGCGAGGGCAGCCAATCAGGGCACGCCCCGCCCGCACGCCCTCCTCGCACTGCGCTTCTGTTTCCGGGGGGGGCTACGGAGGGGGAGGTGTTCTGGGCGCTGCGGACTGTTCTCTATGGCGTTCAAGGAGTACTGTTCTGTCCGTGCCGAGCCTGGCTGAGGCAGCACGCTGCCTGCCCTACACCCACCCGTGCCCACTCCGCACCTGCGGAGCCCCGGGCCTGGGCCCAGCACCAGCCCCTGCCAGCCCTGCTTCATGAGAGACCTGGTCTGTCTCAGTGCCCCTGGAGCGCGCAGGGGGCACACGCCGAGCGTTGGCTCTGTAGGGCGGCCAGAATAAAGGCTGGACCCGTCCCAGCTTTCCACATCTCTGAACTGCCAGGCGCTTCAGAAACTAGCGGCAGGGTGGCTGCCTCAGAATGGGAAAGTCCCCAGCAGCGGGAAGCGTGGATGGGGTGTTGCCAAGCGCATCCCCCGCTTAGCATCAAACACACATGTGAGGCTGCCAAGCGCATAAGAACATGGCTACGCAGCTGGCGGTGTGCACCAAGGAAGAGCAGCGTTCTGTCATCTGGTTCCTGTGGGCCGAAGGGGTGCCGCCCAGCGAAATTCACCGTCGGATCGTGGCACAGTATGGTGAAAACTGCCTGGCCCAACGGAAAGTCTATGAGTGGGTGGAGAAGTTCAAGCATGGCCGCACATCCGTAGTAGATGAACCCCGCACAGGACGCCCCAATACAGCCACAACAGAGGACAACATTGCTAAGGTTGATGCGGCTGTGCATGCAAGCAAGAGAGTGAGCATTCCTGAACTAGTGGCAGAAGTTGGTGTAAGTGCTGGCAGCATCCACGCCATTTTGCACAATCATCTGAATTATCAGAAAGTATGTGCCCGCTGGGTGCCAAAGCAGCTGATGGACGTGCATAAACGACAGCGTGTGGAAATGTGTACCCAGCTTCTGCAACATCTACAAGATGAAGGGGAGGGGTTCCTCTCACGCATTGTCACTGGGGATGAGACCTGGGTCCACCATTATGATCCTGAGAGCAAAAGGCAAAGCATGCAGTGGAAATGCACATCATCACCACCGCCCAAAAAACTCCGTACTCAACCACCCTCTGGCAAGGTCTTGCTCATCCTCTTTTGGGATTGCTTGGGGCCACTCCTTGTGCACTCCATGAAGTGTGGGGTCACAGTCAATAGTAGCACCTACTTCCATGTTCTCCAAAACCACCTAGAGCCAGCTATTCGGATCAAGCGGCCTGGAAAGCTCAAGCAAGGTGTCCTTCTCCAGCTTGAGAATGTGAGGCTACACAGTGCACGGGTGACTCTCGAGACTTTGCATGGGCTCGGCTTTGAAATTTTACCATATCCCCCATATAGTCCCGATCTTGCACCAAGTGATTATCATGTGTTTGGACCATTGAAAGAGGCTCTTCGTGGACACAGATTCACCAGTGATGCAGAGGTGCAACATGCAGTGCAGGAGTGGCTGTCACAGCTACCAGAAAGCTTCTTTGAGGATGGTATCAAGAAACTTGTGACTCGCTGGAATACCTGTGTTGCAAAGCAGGGTGACTATTTGGAGAAGTGATGTGGCCCAGTAAATGATCATTGTACATAAAACTGTTTCATTTTGACATTGCCATTAGTTTCTGAAACACCCTTAGAATTGGAGTTGGAAACAAGAGTGTTATTTGTTGAATCCCAAGTGTCACTTCTGGCAGTATACCTGTATTCTTTTGGAGGTACCCAAGTTAAGAAAAAAGATGTAGTTACAACCCATAGTTATGCTACTTTTAAAAAAAAATTTCAGAAGTGAAAAGCTGTCTTCCTGACAGCTGGAATTAAAAGGCAACTGTGGATTTCATGTATTCCTGAATTTCTTTAAATGGCTTGAAAAAAGATGAATAACTGTCTCACAATAGCCACACTTGTTTGATCCTTGATTGCTGTTGGATTTGATTGGAACTAACCCAATGGAATGTGAAAAAACATAATTTACCAAATGTCCAGTAAAGGACATAACTAGACCTTATAAAAGTTGCACAGTATCAGTGATCATCCACATCTTTCAGACTACATTAAAAGGTGTCATGAGACATCAGGCTCTTCTTTCTATATACTCTTTTTAAATTACAGCATCTTTAAAAGCCTAACAAGTGATCCAATGAGTGTTGTGTACAACAAAAGTTGTATGAAGAGAATATACGCTCAAAGTAGGATAATAATAGGACAGAGAGGAGTTCTAGAAGTACTCTCACTGAACAATCTTTTGTAACATCATCAGGAACTTTATTAGTTGTATTATACTGTGCCATTTAGATTTTATGATGCAATTAAAAATATAATCATAAAAATATATATTTCCTTTATTACTAACTTTTGCCTTGTATTTGTTGCAGTCTAGTTAAGAGTATTTGGTTTTGAAAGATTTGATTTAGGTCATCTCCAAATGCTTTTGTTTAGTTGACTTACTAGAGTTCAGAGAGATGCTAATGGTTCTGGTTCCTTGAATTTTTGAGGTGTGTTAAGTCAGTAAATGAACAGCTACTTCATTACTGTTCATCTTTTCAACAACTCTATTCTGAAAGGTGAGGGCATCGACACTGTTCTGCTGTACAAAATATCAGAACCATGATGAAAACATCTCTAACAAAAGAAAAGTGTAAGGTATTCTGCAGGAATGCCACATTTGTATTGTTTCACACTATTATATAAGCTTTCAACCTTTTAGTGTTCTTCTGTAGTTAGCACTGTCTGTCTTACAATGACACTGTAATAATAGGCAGTCTTTTTTTTTAACCATTTTCTATAATTAAAAAAATCATGAGAAGTGAAAAGAATTTGCTGGCATGTGGAATTAAAAGGCACTATGGTAATGAATTGTGGTGATACTCATGTAGTTAAGGGCATTTAAAAACTTACTTTTATTATAAAAGTCCTTTAACCTGACAGGGATCTACTAATACTTCTAATACTGATACTCTGCTTACTGTCTTCTGAAGAGAAGAACAGGCAGTCATTATCAGTACAGAACAGCTTGCTCTAATTCTTGCTTTGTACTTTTCTCCTCCCTTGCAGTCTTTTGCTTGCTGATATACCCAATTTAATTGTAGACTTACAGTAAGAAAGTAGTAAATCAGCTGGTTCAGTTCCTGGAGGTCAGTTATAAGCCCCTTTCACCCCGACAATACTATCATCATGTCACACCAAAGAAATTTGACAACTTTTGAAATGTCACTCTCTTCTTCTTCTATACTGGCATTCCCTTAGATTGCTGATTCCTGTTAAGACCCTTCAGGATCTTATGAAAGATTTGATTAAAATTTTACATTAAAAACAGGTTTCTAGGGAAGGCAAAGTGTATGTTCATAATCTGAAAGCAGGATGTGTTTAAAGTCACATCTCTATTTTGGCTTTAATGAGAGCTTCATTTCCTAGTGCTGGATGATTGCAGCTTAAAGTGACCTGTAAAAGAAGGAATTTGTGATTCCACTGAGATCACCCTCCTGACAAGACATATTTTTAAGTCCTGCTTCTTGGGAAACGGTTATACCATTGAGACAAGGTCCAAGGTACAACAGTGCCTGCTCAGCATCAAGTTAGTGCACCAATAACCCCTCACGGGCACCCACACTAGGGACAGAAACGCACAACTCCAGTTAAAATCTAACAGCAAATGAGAGGCTTGGTTACAAAAGAAAGAACAGTAAATTAGTAATTAAACATTAGCTGGCTGTTAGGACAACCATGGAGATAGACTGGCACACTTGCATGGCAGTTCATTTTTTTTCAAAAAGTGATGAAAGGTTGTTTGCTGTCTAACACCTGTAGCTGAAAGTCTGATGACGTACATCAGAGTACCCCTCTACTGTGCTGTCCCTGATTGCATGGAATCCTCTTTCCTTGTAGGGTATAAGGTAGCACTTGAGTATCTTGCTCATGCTCTATGTCACTCAGTTCTGCTCTATTGGCTGCTCTTTGCTCCTAGGGCTGGCTGTGCATTAGGGATTTGCTCCTCAATGGTGTCAGAGTACATGTCAGATCTTGATTACAAACAATATTGGATGCTGCCTATAATATTATTTTTCCTCCTAAGAATATATAGGTAATAATTAAGAAATAATGCATTATTATTCATTTTATAGAAGTTTGTTTAGAGTAGGGAACTTTGCATCATATTAACTGCATTTCTGCTGTTATATCCATGCTATTTCCACAGCCAAAAGTCATACTAACCAGTTCACTTACGTGGTGTCCTTGCTTTAGAGACTGTCTCTCTATGGAGATATGTGTTACAAAATCCATCTTTAAACTGATTGATTTTAACTTCCAGTGATGCAAACTAAACTGTTGGAGTCTCTTGAATCATACATTTAGCTAATATTGATTTTGCTTAGGCTGGCAAAGAAATTTTAAAGCAAGTTTAAAATCAGTTTAGTAACACATAGTCAAGTCAGCACAGTTTCTCATATTCAAAGATTCAAAGTAAAGTTTTTCCTTTCTGAAGACTGAGCAGACTGAAATATATGCAAATTTAATTAACTTCATTTTGCATTGCTAAATGCCTCCATGTAGCACTCCTTAGACAAAGTTCTTTAAATATGCATATAGAAAGGTTCACTGTTATAAGCTATTTAATGAAGAGCACAACTCTGTGTAAAGACCAACATTTTTTTTTTAAATAGAAAAATTAATGCAAGTAGAACTAGGACCCAGGGAAGGTACCAGCACAGGGCCTAGAAAGAGACCAGAAAGCCCTAAATGCACTTACTACAACTCAGAAACAGATGGCAGATTATTTTGAAGAAACATTCAACAGAATTTCTGGTGACAAGCACCAACCCAGCCCTTCCTGTCCCCTCTGTGCCATGCCACTTGAGTCTCAGCCACGCGGTGGAGAACTGTGTGCTGGGAGGAGATGGCCTGGGCCAGGCTGGCTCCTGGAACAGAGCCGGCCTGGGCCAGGCTGGCTCCTGGAACAGAGCCAGCCTGGTCTGGCCCATCCAGGCTGCAATGTTCCTGGCTGCATGGCTGGGACCCATGCAGTGCAGCATGGAGGGAATGGGCCAGGCCCAGCTGGCTCTGTGTTGCACCATGCAGGTCCCAGCCTTGCAGCTGGAACCACATTGGGATGGGCTGTCCCCATGCCACAGTATATGGATCCCAACCTTGCACCTGAGAACCCCATGCTGCAGCTGGGATGGGACAGTGACGGGTGGGTCCCTACCTCCCACCGTATCCCCAACACACACCCACACCATGCCACAGCACCACACACATTCCCACCCCCCACCACAACCCCATAGCCCCCATACACAATCCCCCCTCACCATATCCACACACACCTTAAGTCCTGTGCCGTTGGGCTGGGCTGGCTGTGTGCCTCTACATGGTGCCCCTGGCACTCTAGCCAGAAACAGCACATGGAGGTACAGAGCCAGAGTCCTCCAAGTCCCACAGAGTGGAGTGATCATGGGAGGTTCCCCGCCCCCTACCCCCCTGTCTGTTCTTACCTGAATTTCAAGTCTTTGGTGAGGGAGGGCTGGGGAACAGCCACAAGGTTGCCAGGGTAGAAGCTTCTGATACCCAGAAGCTTCCAGTCTCCAGAAGCATCTGGGGTGGGGTGGCGGAGCAGGGTAGGGCAGGTCAAGTTGGAGTTGGTTGGATTGCAACCAGAGCCAGAACTGCTTGCTGCTGCAGCTGATGACTCATGCCACCAGTGCCTTGTCGGCTTTCAGACAGGCAGCCACCAGCAGGTAATAATTGTCTAAATTTTAGAAGGTCCCGGCAGGCCATATAAAATGGCCTGACAGGCCAGATGTGGCCCACAGGCTTTATTTTTCTGGCCCTTGCTCTATGGTATGAACCACCCTACAGTTTCCTGTTAGTTAACAGACATATTTTGTATTAGATAGAAATAACATGTTCACATTTGCCTATAATGTGCCACACAACAAATTTTCTTTTTTCAATACAGTGGTTTGGCGAAGAATAAATCACAGACTAGCATTTTATGGGGCAAATGTCATAGTAAGTTGATTGCTAAGGCCCAACTACCTTGATAATGTTCCCATCAAACATCATTAGAGAGCCTTGTGAAGATTACAGTTTGTACAGTAGCATGTTTTATGTATTAAACAAAGGAAGAAAAAATGTAAATATCAGTTTGAATCCATGTCTTATTTTTAAAGTAATTTTTAAGTTGGTAGCTAAGTAAACATCTGTCTTGAGCGTCTGGCAGACTGGTGCTTTTCCAGTTCCAAACAGAGTACAGTATTGCAAAGCACTAGAGTAATTAAAGAATGATGGGATTTGCATTATTGTTCCATAAAATCACCGTTGCATAGCAGATGGTGAAGACAAACGTATTGCTCCAGAGACATATGGAAGCCTGTCTGCTCCATAAAAACCCTGGTAAATATTAACCCCCAAATTACTCATCATTGCTGAAATAAAATGCTGTGGTAATCTTAAAAAGGGCCATAATTAGGTGATGTAACCACTCAGACTTCTGAAAATAAAAATGGACGGAAAATCTTCAGTAGTTAATTTTTAATTAGAAATTTCACGTAATCTTATTATTCATGCCAGTCTAAAATAATCTTCTTGGTTTTATTGCTTCAGTACAAGATTAGGTTGTCAGCATCATTTATATTCTTATTTTATAATAACTAGACTAACAGGCCATCTTACTGACACACAGATAGCCCCAACTATAACTGACACTGAAAGAAACAAATTAAGAAACATGTTCCAGAATTTCAGTCTAAACCAACAGTAGCTCTTATGAGGGAAAATATGTTGTTCTGCTCTATTGATTTTGCTCTCCAGATGATATCCTGATCTCCCTCCAGTGTCAAGTGAGCAGAATTAAATTTCTACTCAAATTGCTGACATGATACTGAGTCATGGAGGTCACGTAATGTTACAAAATTAAATCTAACATAGTAAATCAGAAATGTGACACACACAAGTACTTGTTAAACTAGACTACCCACTTGTAGATATTTTAACTTCAATAATGATCAGATTTGGGTTCATAGTTTGAAATTATAACATTCTTTTACTATGTCAGTAATATCACCATGCTGCAATCTTTACTTAAACAGGAAAGAGCTGGAATAATTGATCATGTTTTTTTGGGTTTGTGTTGGGGTTTTTTTGGTGACTTTAACTCCTGTTAGTCTTTGTTCATTTATATCTTGACCATATGCTGCAGTTCATAATCCCATAGTTAAGTAGATGATGGAGCATTTTAGCTTTATTTTAAGACTCCAACATTTCCCCCATCAAATGATAGTTTAAATTGAAAGAGTGATTCATTATTTGGTGTATGTGATGTCTGGTAGCTGTCTTGGTATGGCCAAAGTTTAGCACCATGCATCTTGGGTTTACTATTGATTTCAGAAACCGGTTATTGGTTTTGTCCAAACTGACCACTTTACACATGTTTGAAATGACTTTTGGCACCTCTGATTGAGATCAGCCCCAGATCCTGGTGGCCCCAATCCCATTCACCATATACTTAGCCCCACAGAGACCTGGAGAATGTTGTGTGTTGGGAGACCATATGGCCATGTGGTACTGTGGAATCCTCACTTAGAGCTTAGTTCAACTTTACTGTTGTACACTGTCCTTTAAAAAGGGTACTAGGTGTCCTGCTTTGTCAATGGGAAGGGAAGTTAAGGTGTGCTTGGGAGTGTAACCTTGCAGCAGCTTGTCTCGTCTCCTGTGGGCATTCCCCTAATGGAATTGTTTGGAGCATGGCTGTTCAACTTCTAAGCGGCTAGAGACCTCCACACACACTCAGGCTCAGCTCCTGAGCTGTGGACTCCTCTACTGCACTGAATTGCATGGGTTGGGGGGTGGGGGCGGGGTCCCTGGATAAAGGTGCACCAGGGGTTAGGGATAGAAATTGCAAGCAGGAGGAGGGAGGGGGAACCTGCAGACTCTGGCCACTCTTGCAGCTGGAGTGATGGGGGTGGAGCTGAGTGGGAGCCTGGGACTGCAAAATAACCTTTAGCAGGCCACATGTGGACACAGGGCTGCCAGTTGCCCCAAGGTGCTTTTCCTGAAAGTTTTCCCATGAAGAGTACAGTATGTCTCAACAACTTATCAATGTGGAAATCTATTTTTTCTGTCCCTAGAGCCTGCTTTGTTTGTTTTGTAAGCTAAATTAAAGCAGTAACTTCTTTCCATTGTTTTAAATTGATGGCATAAATATGTTATTTTTGAGAAATGTATTTGAAATAAATAAATTTGAAATATTTATGGAAGATGCTGATAGAAATACATAATCATACTGCTTCATTCCCAAAATACTGTAAATATCAAATGGTGGGGAGAGAGGTCCAGGTATACAAAGGTATAAAAATACTACTGTGTTTTAACAATATGTGAGACTTTGAAAAAGTAATCTCTATGTTCTGAAAATAATGTTTTTTTTCTTACTTTGAACTGACCAAGCACCACTTAAGATGGAGCTAAAATTCAAGCAGCCTTCACTAAATATCTCTTTTGGCACCGATAGATTATATGCATCTAACTGAAGCATAGTGTTGTGCCTTATTTACTTGACTACAACTTAAACATTTGATCACACCCAGACTTAGGTTTCAACATGCAGGATTTAATATTGGGCAGCACAAAATTGATCCCAGTACTTCACAAGGTCAGACCCTTTGATTGCAGCTGGCAGCCAATTTTCGAAGTGTCATTTAAACCCAGCATTCATGTGTCTCTGCATACAAATCTTGGATATCAAATAATGATTAAAGTTGTTACGTAAGAGAACAAAACCCAGCATGCTGAGAAATCATGCTTATGGGTAATATCAGAGCTATACAAGTACGTAGTAGTGGCCAATTATTGATCCTTTTGGATTATGGTGTATATGTGACAGGTCACCAGGACTGTCAACGTGTCTGCCTAGGCAGGAGTGTGGAGGCTGCCCAGCCCTTCCTTCTCCACTTTAGACTGTTGATGAGACAATATCCAAAGGCCAGACTGAGTCTGGACAATCAGTGCTGCAGTGGCTGTAATTATGTGTGTGTCTAGGAATTTAATCCGGGTCTCCTAGCTGGCAGACAATGATTTATCTCCCACGTGGCAAACAAAGTTTTCATTAGCGTGTTACATAAGTATGAAACCATTGCTAACATCTGATAAATGAGAATGTGGGGGGCATATTTTTGATATTCTGCACCTTGGTGTTTCAAAGTTGTCATCTGAGAAGTTAAACTGCTGCTTAGCGTTCCAGCGGATTCTTTAAAAAAAACTTTCAATGTGTGAAAAGTAATGCACTCATAGATAGCCACAGTGTGCCTGAGACTGAGCACCCTTTTCAACCATTATAGTATTCTTATGTGCAGATAAAAACACAAACAGTCCTTGCAGTACTTATATAGGTTTTCCTTGCTTTATGCGGATTCTGTATGTGTGAATTCTCTCTTGTGTAATCATGCTTTTTATACCAAAAATTCATTATATGCAAAGTAAATTCACTCTTATGTGATTGGTGTGGTAGAAGCTTGCAGTCAGCTGCTTTGTGCGGTGCATTGTGGGAATGATGCACACAAAAGTATAGGCTCCTGTGTGGATCTGTGCTCCTTACTTGTTGTCTGCGACACGTGTTTTTGTACTTGTCCCATTATGATGGTGCCCTGTGCTTGTGTATACAGTCTGCTGTTGGCGAGTACCAAAATTGTCTTCTAAAAGTGGTAGAAATGGGTCTGGGGGTCAGTACAGTTGAAGTCTTGGAAGGTATCCCTATTTGTTACATTGTAAAGTGGGTTCCCTTGATGCAAATTTGAGTTATGCACCATTTTCCAGGAACTTATATACAGCATAAAGTGAGGGAAACCTGTAGACAGTATTTGATATATCAGAGCTTTGTGTAACACTGCTGCGCACCACGACCCACAGGTCTTGGATATGGTGTTTTCCACACTGGTAGATGGTGCCAGAGTCAGGCTTGGATATGTGGATGCTGCAGGTATCCTAACTAACGTTCAGGTGCTCGGGGACCTGTGGATGAGCAGTATGAAAATACAGTCAGCTATTTGCGGCAGGAGCTGTAGTTGTCACTGTGGCGTGATTCAGCCCAGGGCTCCCCCAAGCACATGCAGACGTTCAGCTGCTTCCACAGCTGCAGCTGACTCGCTCCAGCCCGCGCCGCGCAGCAAGAAAGCCCCCTCCCGCTGAGAGAAGAGGGGCAGGCAGGGCTCCTCCGTCACACGCCGTCCAGGAGTGAAGGACTACGAGCGCCCCCGGTCCCAGCCCACTCCGCTCAGCAGCGAGAGAAGAGCGCTTCACGTTTTTGGGAAATGAGTGACTGCTCCGTGGGAACTCGGTCCCGCTGCGAGCAGGTCCCGAAGCCGCGAGCACCGTGAACCGCCTTCCGGCTCAGACTCCCCGGGGCGCACGGAGAAGCCACCTAACGGGCTCCTCCGCCCCACCACGGCCATAGCAGACTACAGGAAGCTGCCGGGACTTCACCGCGGAAACTTCACTTCCCGAAAGGCAGTGCGCGCGTCCGGCGCGCGATGATGAGTTCAGGGGCGCGGTCTGCGGCCATTGGGCGCGTCATCGTTGTGGGTGGGGCAAAACGGTGACGCCAGCTCCCCCTACCCCCTCCCTGTCGGTGCCCGGCGAGGCGGAGGCGGAGGCTGAGGAAGATGGCGAAGACTTACGATTACCTCTTCAAGCTGCTGCTGATCGGGGACTCGGGCGTGGGCAAGACCTGCCTGCTCTTCCGCTTCAGCGAGGACGCCTTCAACACCACCTTCATCTCCACCATCGGTGAGCGCCGCGGGAGGCGGGGCTGCCGCCGAGGCCCCGTCGCTGCGCGGGAGCGGGGCTGGGCCGCGGGGCTCTTCCTGGCGAGGCGGGCGGAAGGCGCCAACCGCTGCCCCGGCGGGAGTTGGGGGGTGCCCTGCGCTCGGCCGCCGGCAACTGGTGGGCGGGGGCGGGTGAGCCGCAGGTGCCGCGGCGCTTCCTAGTCCCGCGCCGGGGAAGGGGTAGCGCCTGGGCGAGCGGTCCTGGCCTCGCTGCTGGGTGCGGGTCGCCCGGGGGAAGCCTCTCGGCTCTTTCTCAGTAGCTTCGCAGGCCCAGGGGGACCTGTCGCCTGGTCGGCGCCTGGTCGGCCGTGGCTTTTGCCCTCCCCTTGGGGCTTCCCCAGAGCGGGCTGTGAGCCGGGAGAGCCCGGCTCACAGCCTGCAAGGAAACAAGTGGCCTCTGAGCGAATCGGCGCCCCCAGAGCGGTTGCTCTCTGGTGTTGCAGCCCTGGCTCTTTCCAGCCCCGTTATCTTCAGCTATTTGCCACAGTCAACAGTTGGAGGCTTCTCAGGCTCCGATTCTTTGAGTCATCTTGTTTCCTTCAGAAGGGAGATGGTGGCCTGCTGGGCTGCCTCATGCCGACGTTTGTTGTCTTGACCCAAGAACAAAACCGGAGTGTGCCGTGTCTGGCTCTTCTGGCCAGGCCTGGGGAAGAACAACTTGTGTTTGAAAGCTGGTCTGACTGTATCCCAGCTATGTGGTCGGTCCTGTAACACACACCACCCTAAGAAATCCATGCAGCTGGTCTGGGTGATGCTTTTTTCTTTGGGTGGTTTTTTTGTTTTTTTGTTTTTTTTGCTTGTCCCAGAGCTGCTGTCATGACTGCTTGTTTGTGATTTGTAAATGTAAATTATCAGGAAGTGGAAGGACTGAAACAGTTTGAGCTGGACACGATTCATGTCACTACCTAGTAAGAGGATCTGAACAACTTGAGCAGTTAAGAGTGGCATTTGATAGGTCTTTTAATCTCAGTTCTGCTCGCTGAAAATAATGCCTATAAAATTTAAATCTGTATACGCGCTTAGTTCAGATTTCTTGATTCTGGGGTAGTCATCTTGTGGGGGGGGGTTTCTTTTTGTTTCTTAAAGAATGCCTTGAGTTCCAACTCTTTTGTTTAAAAGAAGTATCTTTCTTTGCAGGGGAGTTTTTGTTGCATACAGGTACTTTGCAACTGTGAAAAGTAGTGTCTATAAACTAGCTATCTAAGTAATATATTGTGGCCCATGTCTTCATATTGCACATTGACCTATAGTTTTAAATGGAGCAAAGCAAAGTTTAGCAAAGCACTTGCTTCATTAGAGACTTTCACTAAGATGCTGGAAGGCATAAGTACCAATCCTGCAAATGCTTCTGAATAAGATTAAGTATGAATCTGCATGTCTGTAGGCTTATTTTCCAGGCAAAAACAATATATGGATAAGTATTTTTTTTCAGTTGAAGCCTTAAGTGTTTGTGCAAGTTGTTACCAGGGCAAGTTGGCAGGGCAAAATCCACCATGGCATCTGAGAGTGACGTGCAGTCTGAGTTGGGTTCTTATCCATTCTAGGACCAAATGTAAAGAAGAGAGAATAGAAAATGCAGGTTTGTGCATCAATGCTTCATAGTTAAAGAGGATGTGAAGTGTCTGTTAGTAGTGAGTCATCTTTTGTTACCTTGAAGACTTGATAGGTTGCCTGTGATATTATGACAACTGAGAGAGGAAGTACATTTTGACTGAAATGGGAAGTGACTCTTTAGACTTGTTTTCTTTTAGTTACTTCAGCTCCCATGGTAACATTTGGGAAAAAAGATGTCCTTGTTAAAGACTAAGCACTATCCTTAAATTAAGGGAAGAGAACAAATAATCTATATCAGATTTCTAAAAGTTCTCCAGTGCTGACAAGTGCCTAAATAGAATCTTTCATTTTTTTTCAGTATTTCCCAAATGTTAGTTCTAGCAGTTTTAGAACAGCCTGTGACAAGTTTTATGTATCCTTAAGAATCACCATCAGTTTGGTACTGAATTGGATGGTGCCCTTTCATAAGCTTTTTTGTTTGTATAGCATTGGCTTGTAAACTTGACCTGCTTTACAGAGATGAACTACACAACTAATGTGCATTGGCCAAAGAGTTCCCAAGTGCTTTTTTTGTTTGACATAATGCCACTAAAATTAAATGAGCTCTGAGGTGGAATGCGACGCAGTGTCACAATACTATATTAAAATGGGAGCAATTTAGTTCCAGTATAGTTATGGTAAGTGAAGTGTCCCTGGTTCCTAGGGTCAATATCCTAATTTGAATGCACTGGGTTTACTTGGATCCAAAGTTATCAGAATGTTGGCCTAGCATGTCCTTTGAAAGATGGTTGGCCCAACATTGTGATACGCAATGCATCCATAATAACGTGGGGAGGCCCTGACTTACCTTAATCTCTGTCACAGCCCTAACAGAAGTGATGTGGCTTTAACTTTGGACATCATGGAGCATACTCTTGATATGATGTTTTCTCTTTACTGTTTGAATTAACCCAAAGTTTAATTTTATTTAGGCTGTTTTAGGGCATGATGTGGTGAAGCTTGTGGGGCTTTTTCCATATGGTGGCATTCGATCACGTTAGCTTTTTCTTTTTCTTTGCTCCAGTTTCTAGGTATGCTCTGCTCTCCTTTTTGCCGTGATGACAGTTTAGGCTAGCCTTGGACTCTACTTCAAGATCTCTTGCCTTAATCTTTCCCAATTGCATCATCCATTGTTGCTTACTAACTTCAGTCTCCACTCAATGGAAACATATTTTTTTCTCTTGTACGTTGGGAGTGGTAGCTTAAAGTCCCTTTGTCCTCCTTTTCTGACTCCAGGGTTGCAAACATTGCAGCCCTATATCCAGAGAGCATGCTCCCCCCTCTTCCCCCCCCCCAACATCACCACCTCAAAATAAGGAGGGTCTTTAGGCAAGAAAACTTTCAGCCTAACCAAGGCTAAACTAGAGCTGCTGCTGCTGCAGCATCAGCTGAGGGGCAAGGAAGAAGGTGGGAATGTGGTCATGTCTACTTCATGAATACTAGCTGTGAAAATGAACTGCCACTGAATTTACAAGGTTGTGTTTCATCAGTTTTCATGGTTCTTTCAGGGTATAGTTACTGTGCACAGGCATCCATGTTGTATGGATACACTTGTCACCTTGATGCAAAACATGTTTATGCTGAACCCAGGTGTATTGTTTAGAAGCTTGCAGCTGTGACTGTTAACATCATGCTACCTTGTTGGTTTGTTCTCTTGGTGGACAAAATCGCTTCACTTCACTCTTCCTTGAATTGCTTTATAAATGCCAGCACTTAAAAGATGTGCTTATATCACAAAGTGCTCCTGCCCCAGTGGAAGGGGGACAACTGACCCATGGATTGTGTTAAGATGGTACTCTTCCAGAGTAAGAACACTCATTTTTTACATGGCTTTAAATGAGAAATAAAACCTAGCTCTGTTAGTTAATTGACTCAATTTGCCCAGCCCTGCATATGAAAAACAAAGCTAATTTAAAGATTGTGGTGTACTCGGCTAGTTCTGCTTATTACTGATTCTGGAGTTGGGGTCTTAAAGTAGCAGCTAGTCATTCACTTCCTTAATTTCTGGTGCCCAGAACTGAAAAATATTGGTTTACTGGTCTGCTTTTAGTTAGTTGTTCAGGCAGTGTTGGTTAGTAAAATTGGATCAGTTTTATAATGCCAGATGATAAGGCTTAATCTTTATATCTTTCTGGTCCCTCTCTGTGTATAAGTATTTCCATGAGAGTAAGATTATATTTTTTTGGCTGATTGTAATTCATACTTGAGCATGAAGAATTGCTGACTGCAAAACTGTGTCACATTTAAATCTTTATCCAAGATGATATTGACGTTTGGCAGGAAGTCACCCAAACTATGCTGTGCTGTATCTAATAACTGAAATGAGTTGCTTAAGTTACTTCAGTAACTTCCCCTTATCCTCCCGGGCTTCATTTTGCCAAATGGGAAAATCCAAAAAAAGTCAAGCACATCTAATTTGACCTTTACTTGCCATGGCTCTAAAATACTCTGACAAGCACAATTATTGACTTCCCTTCTCCAGTGAAACTGCTAGCTTGGAAACAGATTCTGTGACATGCTATGAGTACGCTCTTGTTAAACTGTTCACACATGAATATTTTGGTACAAACTAGTGAAAGGGTGATAAGAGTCATTGTACTGTTTATAAGTGATAAATATACCCCAAACCAGGGAGATCCTCCACTTAAAATGATTATGGTAATGATGATGATGATGGAGGGTAGGAGCCTTGAAGATGAGGAAAACTTCAGAACAGTTATTCCAGATGGAAGGACTCTTTAGGAGGAATGGAGTAGCAGACAGTGATAGATGAGCAGATGCAAAGAGGATGTAGGGGTGAGCTGTCTACTAGGTCCTGCCATCTCCAAGGCAACTAAAAATGAATGAGAGCCAGCATGATGCCTGGGTGTATAATTAGGTAGACAACATGCAGGAATCAAGCCAGGACTTCGCTGCCAAGAGGACTGAGGCATTATGAAGGTCTGGGGAGAGACAAATATGCAGCTGGAGGTGGGTTTGGGATGCTGCTGAGTCAGCAGGAAAGGTGGAGGATGCTGCTGCTTACCATTTTGATCAAGAAAAGGACTTTTTTGGTAATGTCTTTTAAAGCAGCATTTCTCAATCTATGAGTTGTGACCCAAAAGTGGGTTGCAAGAATGTATGAAAGGGTTGCAAACAAACTTAAAATGGATCAACAAACTTTTAAAAAATTTCTCCTTTAAGGGAGAATCATTGTGGGAAATCATGGCTTTTTCCTTGCAGGAGTCTCCAAAGGGCTGCTTGGGAGAGGCCCCTACCCCACACACTAGGGGTGTGGCATTAGGGGGTGGGGGACAGCAGGTCAGGAGTGAGGGTCACTGAGTCAGGACTGGTCACGAATGGGTCTTGGTACAAAAAAGTTGAGAACCACTGTTTTAAAGAATGTTGAGGTGTCTTGAATTGTATTGCCTTGGATTTTTAATGTTTAATTCAAATTGACACTAGCAACTAGTTGATGTAAGAAACATCTTGGGCTTTGATCGTTATTAGTGACTCTACTTGCCCTCCTTCCTAATACATTACAGAAAGGGTCAAATAAGAGTGAAATTGTTTGGCATGTACTAAAAATGTTGTTGCAGCTTTCTTTGCCTGTTATCCTGTATTTTGATTCATGTCTCTGATTCATGGCCAGTTTTGATTGACAGATGGAACTGTTTTACTTCTGTATTTGATTATTTGACTACCAGGAGAGCAAATTAGAGCTGCTTTCATAGCCTGCTCTGAATAAGCAGTTGTAAGAAAGTGCGTATAGGAACAAATGTCCAACTTGTAGCTGAGTAGCGTATGCTGAGAGAGATGCTGCAAAGCATTAAAAAAATCTGTCCCTTTTCTTGTGTGTGGTGGTTTGTTTCTTTTTAAATAACAATGGAAAATAAATGCTGTAGCTTGACAAGTAAAAGCTGCTTTTCTTTTTTTTTCTTTTTTTTTCCTTAATACTTGGGCTGACTTTCTTTTAAAAATACTTTTTAGTTTACTACTATTCACATGATGAAGAGCATATATCGCTTGAACCATAGCATGTTGCTTTGTTAGGCTTTGAGATTGTAGTACAAATTGATATCTATCTGTGCCTGTGTCTGAGTCTCCTCCAAGGACAACATATTGCTTTTTAACTCTAATCAAATACTTAAATCTTCTGTTCGGTTAAAGACCCAGTCTCTGTAATTGACCCATTTCTGTTTTCACTGTGGCTGGCATAAGTTGGCAAAAATACCACTGACTTCAGTGGGGTTATGAGTGAAAAGTCATTTTCAGTCTTGATGTAACACTTGGCTTCCCAGCTTTTGAATGCCGTTAACAAACAAACAAATACATAGGAGACTAATTGTTTAGTCTGCTTTAAGTTCTTGCTCTTTCCATACAGGAAGTAGCAGGTGACTTTATTTACTTACTTATTTATTTCCCTCCTCCCTCCCCCCCACAAAACATGCCCACTTTCTTTTTAAAGCTTAGTCAACACCAGTGTCTAATTAGGCAAGCTCAATCCTGTGACTTATACAACCCTTTGGAAAAAAAAAAAAACCTGTTTAAATTCTCTACGTGAAACATTTTTTGAGTTGTTATAAAGTTGCGAGCTGAGTTTGAATTGCGTGTGTGAATGTAGATATTAGCTTTGTGCCTGCTACTTCGATTCCTAAGCTGAAGACCAGTATAAAATAACTGGTAGTAATTTTTACTGGTGTCTGAAGATCCCTTTGCTGTGGGCAGTGCTTAAATTAAGCAGAGTCCCATTGTTGTAACCTTGGCAAGATCTAAGGAACAGCATAGGAAGACTTTAATCATTTGTTGGAATGATGCAGTAAAGTCTATGTTATTCAGCATTTAACTAACCAGAATACTTAATTAACTAGAATTTCAGTGCCATGCTGCACCACTTCTGCCTGCTGTACTGCTCTGAGGGTGTTGGAGCAGAGCGATAGGTGTACTTAGCTTTCCTGCCTGCCACACTGCTCTGAGGGTACCTGCACAGGGTATCTGAGTCTGTGCACCCCTCCCCCCTGCTGCAGCAACCTGCGGCTGGGCCGGCCTGGTGTTTGGGATGGTTGATTATTATGGCATTTTTATCTGTATACTAGTTTATTCTTCATACAGTATATTATACTATGATGTATTGTATGCTAATTCTTTGAAAGTTTTCACTACAAGTATGGCACTGTCTCAGATGACCATAATTTTTAGATAACCAGCACCCCCCATTCTTCACTTATGCCAGATGACAGACATTTTATTGACTATAAAAACATAATGGAAAAGAAATTAAGTCTTAAGATGTTGCACAAGTCCTACTGTAAGAACCAGGAGTTCAGAAGTGCCGTCTTTTTTGCTGCCAGAAGGGGGTTATGCCATTGCTTTTGTTACTTGTTGTCTTTGTATGGGAGGATGTGAATGAACAACAGGGTAAACTAAAATGTCAGTATAGTGTTTGTTTCATATATAAAGAAAGGTGTAATATTTAACAGTAAACGCTAGGTAAAGGAATTCTTGTGATTTGAAGAGGGTGCAGTATTAAATACACAAAACCCCAACCAAGTAAAATGCGTAATGGAAGGAGAGAATGAAGCCAGGAAGAGAGAAAATGACTAATATTGGATGGACCTACAATAATAAGCAAGGTGTCTTGAGAGTCTGTTAAAGTGGACTGGTAACATAGATGGTTAAAAGAATAAGCCTATTTGAAAAGTTCCAACAGGCAGGGTAAACGGGTATCTTTCATCTTGGCACACAGGCCTAGTTACTGGATATCAGGTTGTTTTTTTTTCAAGTCCTACTGAAGCTGCTGCTTGTGTAGATAACAAACCACTTTGGTTTCATATATTAAAACCTAAAAGGACAGTGTTTGTTTTAAGTATCTTTTATTAGATTGGGCTCTGACATGTAGGAGCCTTATTCCCTGGCAGCAAACTTATAACACCCTTGAATTAGAGGTTTTTTCCTTCCACTTAAGCTATTCCTTGTCACCTATAGTGTTCCAAGACCCCTCTAATCTCACTGATGAGCATCTTTCCAGGTAGCAGTTTGTCTTTGGTTCCTCACTCTTTTTCTGAGCCTTTGTTAAAAGCTCTCCTGAAGTTCTTGTTTGGTGTTTGCTAATTGTGGTTATGCTGTAAGCTTCTAAATCCTTCTTCTAAAGAAACTACCAGTATAACGTTTTCCCCCTCATGTGACTGTAGTAAGTAGCTTGACAAATGGCATCTTAACAAATGTACGGTTCTCCTTATTTTAGACCTTACAAAGGGTGATAATGAGTTTTCATGGGCATAACGTGATTTGGTCTGCAACCCGTAATACATTCAACACTCTAAAGGCAACTGCCAACAATCGTCTAACTTGAGTAACAAAAAGTAAGGGCACTTTTTTAAGTGTTCTTGTTATAAACCAATTCTGTTGGCTAATGTACACTTTATATGAAATAACTAGTCACAGTGAAAATGAATGGTCTTGGGGAAATTGCTCACTTACTGCTGTTGGGCAACCTTTAGTTTTCTTCATCTCAGTTGACTACTGTTGAGGTCTTCTGAACCTAATTGTGATCAAAAGGCCTAAGTGATCTTTATAGTCAAATAATGAACTTCTTGGAGTGTATAACATAATTGACTCTACTGCACACTGTCCACTCATTTTTAATCTGTATAAAGTAATGTGCTGAAGCTGAACAGTCTTGGTTTTCTAGATAGGGTAGTTTGGCTCTACTAGGCTGCTTTATGTGTTGTATGAAGTCTGATAATAAGAAGAGATCCTGTCTGCACCTGCCATCTGCTTAGTTGTTGTTCCCTTCTAGCAAGGACAGTGTTCACATGTCATCCTACTCCAAAAATCTGCTGTTATGGCTTCACATCTTGTACTGTGACCAGAAGCGGAGATGCTTCAAGCTGTAGACATGGTTTTTTGAAAGCCAAATTGAGAGCATAATAAAAAAAAAAAAACAAAAAACCCCCCAAAAGTTCTACCTGGTGTGTGTTTGTCTGTGAAATAGAGAAGCAAGTTAGTTACTGAGGTGAGTTTGTGAGGAGGGCTATCTCCAAAAGGGGCTTCTGCTAACTTAAACTTCTGTTTTAGCTGTTGTTTTGGATGCCATGAATAGTTCCTAATGTACTGGGAGTCCTCCTAAAATATTATCCTTTTTTAGGCTTTTAACTGAAGTTTTAATTTTGTGCAGTCTCTTGAAGACTGCAGATGTAACTCCAGAAGCAAGGCAGCTGTTCATGGATTAGATGCACTAAGTTTGTGTGTCTTACAAAGGCCATTTCAAGTCCATACATATTGAATGTGAATTTGAGAATAGTGTTTCTGTCTTAATTTCTCTTGCACATTTTTTTCCCCAACTCTACTACAGTTCTGTTCTGCTGCTTTTGTTTTGGAGGATCTTGTGTTCTAGAGCTTGGGCAGCTCTGTCCATCTAATTCTTCTCTCATACTTCAAAGTAATTCAGCATAATCTGAGCAGTAGTCTCATTGCTTTGGAAGTCCCATAGGCCATCACTCTGCTCCCTTAATCTTGGAACTTCCTGTCTAGTTCCTCACTCATCTTAACAGCAACAACTCGTAACTCCATCTATCCATTTTTGACTTGTGTCTTAAGACTTTCTTTTCATCTGGCATCTTCTGGACATGCTTGAATTGCTTGAGGAATGAGGTGAGACACTTGGATATACTTTTATGCAGGCTGACTGTTGCTGTTGACTCGTGCCAATGGCTTATAGCATGGATGGGGAATGTCCAGCCTGCAGGCTGGATCTGGTTGGCTGGGGACTCCATTTCCCAGCTGCCCCGCCTGCATGGCTTGTGCCAGTCTCCATGGAAACCCCAGCCTCAGCTGCAGCAGCAGTGCATGCAGCAGAGCAGCACAGGAGGCTGCTTGGGAGCTGCTGGGAATGTGGGACGGGGGGCAGCTTGCTCCGGAGCGAGGGCGGACCCACTATCTGTAGCCTACGCACTCTGGGCATGGGCACACATGCAGGGGATTGTGGCTCTGTCCTGGCTTCTTGCAGCTGTGACGGCCTATCTGGAGCCAGGGCAGAGCCACAGTCCCCTGCATGTGTGCCCCTGCCCAGAGTGTGCAGGCTATAGAGCACAGCTCTAAAGCAAGCTGTCCCCATCCCACATTTGCAACAGCTCTGGAGGAGCCCCTGTGCTGCGTGCTGCTGTTGTGCCTCAGGTCTCCATGGAGATGGGCACAAGCCGTGTGTGCAGGGGCAGAAGGGAAATGGAGTCCCTAGCCAAACAGTGGCCTGGAGGTTCCCTATCCCTGGCTTATAGCTTTATAGGCTATAATACAAGAGCTGTGTGCAGTGCTGAACATGTTTGCATAAAAAATCTGATTTAACAATATTCATGTCTATTCCACCATGTGTCGAGCTCACTCACCGTTGGCAGCTCAGTATAAACGCTGTTTAGATACAAACGGTAACTCTTTCCTCAAATTCTGTACTCCTTCATTTACTGAATAACCATTTCAGCATATGATGTCAGATCATATGGGGCCCTATGTTTTTGGGAATGAATTTTAAAATGTGCACAAGTAAGTACAGAGAAAATGCTCATCCTTGAAGGTGCAGGGTTGATGCCATAAAAGAAAAAAAAATCTTGAATCAAGTTATGTGATCCCATGGGAACTTTGAGAATCAGAAATGAATATGACTGGACAAAACACTAGGAATCGGAACTCATGGTAGAGGCAAAATCTTTTATTAGATTAGATTTTTGCAACAGCCCACCCCCAAGGTCTGATTCATTTTGCTTCTAGACCAGAGGTTCTCATACTCATCTGTGAGCTCCATTCAGGTGGGCTGCAGAAAGGTGGCCTAAGGCTAAAGCTGACATGCATTATCCTCGACTTCCCAGAACTTAGCTAAAAAAAAAAAAAAAAAAAGGCATATCCATCACATTAGAAAGGTAAGACTACTAATATTAAAATATGAGTTGTGTGTTTTGATTTGTAGAACAAACAAAGTTTAAGTGGTCTGCTGAGCCCCTCGGCAATTTTTTTTTTGTGGACCACTTGAAAAGTTTGGGAACCACTGTTCTAGACCAATATGTCTACCCCCTAGATACTAGGCAAAATGCTAGAGTACAAGCCTCCTTTTATGGTCCCAGTTTGAACAAAAAGTAGAAATGGTGAAGAATAAATTTTAGATTATACTTGTGAGAGGCAACTTTCATAGCATAAGCCAGGAAAGACTCTGTTACTAGGCAAGACTGAGTTAACTTTTTCACCAGTTTTAGGTTTATTTTCATAAGCAAAATAGAATAGGCAGCAGAGATACTTACTGTACACTACACAGGTCAGTACTGCAGTAATGATATCTGGGCAGATTCTACAGAGGATTGTTTAGAGCCCTTGTGCCTGTCTGAAGCACACGTTCATCTTGTGCAGCTTTTTTAAATAGATTTTTTTGGTTTTTTATGGATAGAAGAGGAGGCCTGGAAGTGTGGGGGAAGGAGGAGAAGAACAGGTGGTCAAGTTCCTTCTGAAGCAGATAATTTTGCTTGTCAAACTCTTAAAGCTCCCACTTTCTTTGTGGATTGCATTTTAAACTTGGACTTGGCTCACCTTTAGTGTCTCAAATTCTGTTGTTAAATGCCACTTTGAATAGTGTGCAAACTCGGCTGGATTCAGAAGGGTCTTGTGGTAGGCCATGCTGGCTGTGCTCATGGCTGGGAGCTGACAGTGATTTTTGGGGAGGGCTCTAATTCTCCAAGGGGGAGGCTTGTATGCACTCTTCTCTGTGACAGGTATCCAGGTTGTAGCTGTGTTGGTCTAAAGGCAGAAGGAATCAAAACGTGTGACAGAAGTGATATCTTTTATTAGACCAACTACATATTTGCAAAAAAAAAAAAAATTTGCAAGCTTACAGGCACCCTTCATCAGGCATAGGAGATTGGAAGATTGTAAAATTCTCCTACGTAGAAGCATGGTGCTCTTGATAGGCGCCAGTATGAATAAGGAGCTGAACCGTAAGTTAACCAAGCACTAGGTGTGAGGGGAGTATTGTCCTTACCAGTTAATACATGTATTGTACACTAACGTGTCTGCAGCTTAAGTTCTTGGCTGATGGGAAAATTATCCCAGTTAATGGTATATTGGTTCTGTGTTAAATAGATTGCTATACATGTGTGTCATCTATTTTTTTAACAGCAACCTTCTTTCCTTCACACTTAGTAATGTGGCTATTGCTGGCTTACCTGAGGATGCGGGTACAGCAGCTCATTTAAAAAATCACTGCGTCTATTGTTCTGATCTGGTTAATGAGTCTTAAGTGCTTAGGAGCAGCAAACCTTTTTATATTATACATACACAGCACTTGCCTTCTTTATTACTTTCATTATAAAGGGAGATAAATAGACATCATACTCAATCTTTTAATATTTCTTTTATGAAACTAGGGTTCCTATTTTTTTGGAAGGTGAGAAGAATCTGGCCTGCAAACAGAAAGGGAGGATTGCCTGTCCTGCAAACTCCTTCTTTGAAACCCTTCTTTTGGAATTGTTGAGGCTGTTGAAATAATTGCTCTGTTTAGGTCGCTCTTACAGGCTTCCCACTTTCTCAGGCTAAGTTAAGTTCTGCCTAAACCACAGGGTTTGCAGCTGTTACTGCTGTTTTAAGATCTTTGATATAAACACAACTCTTCTGAGAGCAGAAAAATTTCTGCCAGCACCCCCTCCAGTTCCTTTTTCTGCTGGAAAAAGCTGCCTTTTGCTGACAGTTGTTAGTGCTAAGGCATTTCTAGCAGAGATACTTTGGCTGCAGTTTATTTTTTCACACTCGTTTGGTGACATTAGCATATCTCTAAGGTAGAGAAGGACCTAGATTCTTAGTATTAACTGCTGCCATGCAAGGAAAGAGGAAAAAGTTCAGATCCTCTGAGAGTGGGGGAGAGCGCATGCAGTCACTAATCAGACTTTACTGGTTGATTATGAAATGTTTGCTTGCTGTTCACTAACTCTTTCATGGTTTCTGGAAGCAATTCCAGTTTCATTCCTCATTACTCTTACATTAAGGGCCACCAAATCACAAAGGGTTGAATAAATTTGGTGGCCAGTGCATGTTTAACAGACATGCCAAAATGTGGTGTATCATAGTGCTTGCTGCTTGAATAAATCCTTTTGATCCTTACCCCAGCACTTCCTTAAAATTTGTTCTTCTGGCGTATGCCTGAAATGACTGGAATCAAAATGGTACTGTGCCTTTAAGCTGTGCTTTCAGAGAAAAATTGCTGAGATCATCTGAAAATATCTTGCAGATGTTTGGAGTAAAGCTAAAATTACAAGTAGAAAATGATTAGACTCTTGCTCTTTTGCATTCGGCACTGTCTGACACAGTTGTATGTTGCAAGTGTACTCCACCCTCATTGTTCCACTGTGACCATATCTCCCATGCAATCACTTTCTTATGAACGTCCTCATTAGGCAGAAATCTTGTAAGGAGAACTGAATATAAACGCAACTTTGAGCTGTTATCTATCTAATTTCACAGTATAATACATATTGTGTCTAATTGGGCAAACTAAGATGTTCCCTCAACATTTTATAGAAAAAAGTTTTTTAAAACTTGTAGAAACTTATCAAAAGTAGAGTAATATCTGCTTCAGAGAATAAACTGGAGCAGGCATGAGGTTTGTTTTTGTCTGCAGACATTCCCTCAAGGGAACACAATAGATCTCCATACGCTACTTCCCCACTACATGGCAATGGCATGCGGCAAATAATGAGTTCCCTGAAGATAGCCTCATTGTGGTGTTCTCTAGACAACACTACCAGGTGCTTAGAGTTTGATTGGAAGGGTATCGGAACTTTTCAGCTCTGCATACAGATAGGCCTTTTGGGAGAAAATCACTTGCAGAGGCATCTGCACATGATTAGTGTTCTTGCACTAAGTTGAGCCATGTAAAAGAGCACCTTGGTAGGGATTTAGCATCTTGCATGCAGCTCAGAGTGTTAGTAAAACAAATGTCACCAGCAGCAATTTGTTCCAAGATTTGTGTTTATAGCAGTATGTCACTGTGTATAGTCTTGAATTCAGACCTGGCCATTTAAATGCTGGTTAAACTGTAACAGTGGAGGTGACTATAATATCTGCTGTCCAGTTGTAATGCATTGATATGTAACTGCATATCTAGTCAGTTGCTGTTCTCAAAGCAAAACTGCTAGTGAGCAAATAGTTCTCTGCCTCAGGAATGCTATAATAGTATCCTGTCTGTACATGAGAGGGTGGAGGGAAGGGGCCATGTTAAAGTAATTGTTTTCGTTGGTGTTTTCTACTGCTTTTTGCTTTCACAGGGTTCTGGAGTGACTAGATTTTCAGTGGGCTGCTTTTCTGTTCTTGCACTTCCCTCAGGTGGCCACTTCTGGAGGCCTAGATTGGCAGATGTGCAATGACTGGAAATTATAGAAAAGTGGTATTTAAGGTAAATTAAGATGACCCAGGGTAGCTTTTTATGTAGGTGGCCCTGAATCTTGCATTTGCTTCATTGTTTTACAGCTGCAGTATTGTGTACCACAAGTGATGGTGGTTCTTTTGTTTGTTTTGGGGATTTTTTTTTGCACTGTGAGACTTCGGGTTTAATTTACAGCCAAACAGAAGCTGAGTGCAGAAATGCTGATGGCTAGGTTTGTCATTGGTATGCTACTATCTCTTCTCAGCAGACTAGGGAATAAGATCATTATTTAAAAAAAAAAAAAAATAGCTGTGTGGTATTTCTGTTTCCCAACTCTGCTTGGCTCTTGTAAATATGCAGGAAAAATCATAAGTGTTTAAAAACAGAAATATGCTATCTTAATTTGTTCAAATATTGCAAATATATTATGTGCCTGTTAAGAGCAACTTATTGAGTCCCTGGTACTATGTTGCTCCTAAAGAGTGAGTTAGTTCTGTTTTTAGAGCATGTCCTCTTAATATAGGGTAGAGGAAGTATTACTTCTAAGTGGTTCTTTATCAAGTATTTCTGCAAACTTGCATTGGCTGCATTCAATTTGAACATGAGTGTTTTACTAATAAATGTATTACCATTGAGTGATGCTACAATGCAGACCAATCTAAGAATCCATCAAAACTTTGGTTTGTATCCTGTATGGTAAGATCACTCTTTGGCAAGGAACTGAAAGGTCGAGGTGAAGGAGTGAGGGCATATGGGCCTCCAGTTTCAACAGCAGTGTGTGGCTGTACTAGTCTAGATTTCCTGTTTCTATCAGTCAATTGCAGACTTGCTAACCTAGGTAAAATACAGAATCCAACTTGCATGTTAGAGGTGGCAAACTTTCTCCTTTTCTGTCTCTGCCTTTAAAAAATTGTATAGGGCTATGCAAGGGACTGCCACTGAAGGAAAGGCAAATTCCACTTGGAGGCTGACTCCAGCCGGAGCAGTGATCTATATTTGTGAGGATCTCCTTTCTACTGTAGCCCCTCTTCTGTTGTAAGAAGTGTTCTTCATACTGGGGAGGGATGGGGGGACTCCTTGTTTTGTTTTGGGGTTTTTTGGTTGTTTTGTGCCACTTTTTTTGTATTAATCCCTCTAAACAAAACAAAGACACCCCCCCCAAAAAAAAAAAAAAAAGAAAAAGCTTGTGTATGAGTCTGAACAGCAAGAAAAAAATTATCATCAAGCATTTTATCAAATGGTGTAACTTTCAGTTGGGGAGCTCTGTGCTGGATGGATAGGTGACCGTGCATGGACAACCAATGAGAACAGTATACTAATGCACTATTTAAAAAGAAAGTTCCCTGCACAGTGAAGATCAATGTATAAATATCAATGAGTATCATGACTAAAATGAGGTTTTCTATTTGGCACGTACCATAATACACCTATTGCATAATGGCACTTGCATTTACTGAATCCTATTTACTGAGTTGAACTCTACACAGGGATAGCCGTCTAATAGTTGGATTCCTGTAGCTATTTCACTTGATTTTCCCTACCCAAGCAGTGGCTGTGTATCTTGACAGTTGAAATCCCTGCTCAAAAGCAAATGGAAATGCTATACTTGTATATGAGTAGGAGGCTGGATTAGGTGACTTGATGACGTCCTTCCAGTTCTGTTTTCCTATGATCCGATGTCCCCTGTTCTAGATATTTTCAAAGTCCATCTGCCCACCCCCTGCCAAGGTAAATTGTGTTGTTGTAATTCCCTCTGATAGGGCAGTTCTTAACCGTTGCTGCTCTTTAAATAGCTGAGACTATCTGACTCTTTGCTTGGGATGCTAACATGGCAAGAATATAATGCACCTTGTAGTACTTGTGCCATAAGACTATTTGCTAAACAGAAACTGGGTTCTTGTTGCTTTTCTGCACCTGCTCAGCACTTAACCCATGGCTGCTTTCTTTTGCTGCCTCAACTTGTGAAGTAGTAGTCTGGTTCTCTAATTCAGTGGTTTTCAACCATATTGGATCAGTGTACCCCTGGTGGCTGGATGCAGGGGTATTGTGTGTGGCTGAATGCGGAATGGTGGCAGCTGCCATGTATGAGCTTCCCCCACATCTGACCGGGTGGGTGGCACTGGATTGTACATGGTGGCACTCCATCCCCACTTGCCCAGGCGTATTCCCTAAGGCCTTCTCATACCCCCAGTTGACAACCCCTACTCTAAGTCTTTAACACACTGAGTTAGAATTAAAAGTTTTACTTTGCACGTCCTGCTCTTGTAATTGTGAAGTATTTCAGTGTGTAGAACATGGAGGTCAGCAGATACTGTGACAGGGGTGAAGTTTCCTTGCATCATAGATGGTTTAATTTCCTGGTTATTTTGACTTCCCATAACAACTGCTCTGTAAAATAAGCATGTGACTAGAGAGTTTCCACATTTAGTAGATTTGCTGAAATAGGAAACAAGGATTAAATCAACTTGGGTCAAATGCAGACTGAATTGACTTTGGATCATGTGGCTTTCTCATGGACATGTCCAAGCTGCTGTGAATGGTAATGGTGAAGTGCACAACATTAGAGTGAACCCCTAGGTGACTTCCCATTAGAAGAGAAAACCAGGTTTAAAGCATCTGCTTTGATTCACTTTTTAATCTTCTTGAGGTCTTAAATTACTCTACTCTAATACTGATGAAGTTTGCTGGTGGACTTCAAGGAAATCTGAATAGGTAAGGCCTTTGGGCGGGGTGGGGGAGGAGATGCTGGCAACCTCCTCCCAAAGTTTCTGTTCCTTGCATACTGAGAAAACGAGAAGATGCAAAGAAAGACACACTCCAGGTGAGGCAAGTCAGCTGCATGAGCACTGGGTCTGATTACTCTACTCTACCTCCCAAGAGCTGCTCATGTCCAGCATGCTACTGGCATTGTCTTCAGTCTCTCCTTGCCTATATCCTCACATGTGCTTTTCCTTTTGTCTCCTGTACTGGTTAATTTGAATTTGATGCTTGGTGCCTAATGTTCAGCTGGCTAAAACGTTTCAACAGTACTCTGTTAGACCCAACGTAACCCCCTTTCCTATTTAAAACAGAGTAGGGTTTGTTTATGGGAGTGGTTCTCTTTCTGACATTCTCATTTCTATACCAAAACCCAAAAACTGTGGCACTAATCTCCACCGTCAACGCCTCACATATAATCCTAGTTGAGAAATAGACTTTCAATTTCAGTGTCCTAAAAAAAGGCTGGGTAGTCATAGCATGGGTTATTATGCACGTGTGTGCCCAGACACTGTACTTTTCCTACACCCAACCCTCCAGTACATGCTTGCTTGTATTTTTTGACCTAAATCCTGCACACCTTGGCTGTAGATTAGAGCTAGAACTGCTTTTTAGCTGGGACCATCCACTTCAATTGAGGGCCAAGTCAAGATCTGTTTAGTGCAGCCAATCCTTCTATACGTCTCTTTCACAATTCTCCTCTGGACATTCTCCACTGATTCAGAGAAGAGGGAGCATGTTCATAAAAAGAACAACGTAACATACCCCAAATGCAGGCAGATGAGAGCAGAGCAGAAATGGTCAAGGTACTAAGGTGGGGGGAGCGGCTTTAGGTCAGTGATGCTCAATCTCTTGGCCTGGCAGGCTGGATCCAGCCAGTGTTCTTGATTTCAGTGCCCAGGTAGGCACAGTGGGCACCATCTGGCTGCAAGGAAGGGGTGTCCCACAGGGGACAGAATCTTGTCCTCTCCCCAACCAGCTGCACAGGGTGTGGGAGGTGGGTGGGGGGTGTGGCTGTCACTACTTCCTTGCCACCAAATTTCCAGACCATGCATGTTCTGCGGGCCAGATGAGATGGCTCTACAGGGTGCATTTGGCCCGCAGGCTGGAGGTTGAGCACCCCCACTCTAGGTTACTGCAAGTGCTCAGACCTGATTTTGTAACCTCAGCCCACTGCACTACAGAATTTCCTTGAAGCTAGTTTATAGCTTGGAGTGTTTTTTGGGGGTTTTTTGTTCTGAAACTTCTGGGGGGTTAATTACTTGGGAACTGCATGCCCCTAAAGGTTTGTCAGCCATGGGCTGAGGCGGCAAAAAAATGTTTTATAAATATTGGTATGACACCTCTTTAAATTGCATTGTGCAGCATGTCTGACCTGTGGCTGGCCTACGGCAATCTCCACACTCAAAGTTGCATCAGCTTGGGGCATCTCCAAGTCTAAAAATGGCACATGCAGCTGGACTGCACATGGGTGTATAAAAGCTAAAGACACAGGGGAGTAGGACTGGGCAGACCTTCCCTGACCCCAGATCCCCCATCTCCAGCTTTTGGGCACCTGCATGCAGCATTCATGTGTAGCTTTCAGACCAAGGTCCCCTGTGTCAATTCTGACACTCAGTTGAGCATCAGGATCAGGCTGTCCTTCCATCTGGAACAAAACCAACCTCTGGGCCAGGTAGAGTCCTGGCCTCAAGTCATGCAGTTGGGATCTGAGGAATTTTATACCACATCCCAAATATTGCACTTCCCACTGTGCATATGTGGCATGGGAGAGGCCAGGGTGTTCGGAATGGGGCATAAAATTCCTTGGGTCCTGTTGTTTTAATGTCTGCCAAGGACCTAAAAACCTCTGTGTGAATGAAAGGGAAATGGCTCATAACCCAGTATCAACTGATGAAATGCTGTAGAATTGCCATTTCATATGCTGTACTTTGAGTTAACTTGGTAACCAAAGCATTGCACATGCCTAGCCATGCAGTAAAATTCAGCAGGAAGTGGTAGCTAGCGTATGTCATTTGACTTGTACTACAAATGGGTGCTGCTCACCACTTCCTGTTACTGAAGTGAAGAAACAAAACTTTGGGACTAGTCCTGTTTAGCTTCTACAAGGCTGCAGCCACTTACTTTATTATAATCTTGTACTTAACGGAAACGAGTTTATCCCCAGTAGTACTTCCTGACTTGGCTTTTCCACTCCTTCACTTTGAATGAAAATTAAACCTATATGTGGCTGCTTTCTCAACAGTTTGTGTCAGCTTGCACAGAACAATTTTGTGTGAAGAAATCAATGATTTTTGAACAAGCCAAACAATGGTGGTTTTACCTTTTTTGTGGTGCCTGGGGAAAGCCTAACAATGAACACAGCCAGCATGTACTCAAAGCATGGAGTCATGCACATATCCTTGTGTATGAATAGGCTATGCAACCAACTGCATTCCTCCAGGGACCTTCCCAGGAGGGACCTTCTTATTTGGAGCTTATGCTGACATGTTGCAGTTCAGTCTTAATTTCATTGGGTTATGATGCAACCATCTTCAAACCACATGAGTCTCAGAACACTTTTCATTTGACATGCTTATTCTAATGACCATGAAGGCTGAAGTCTAAGAGCTGAGGGAACTTTAAACCCTCTGACTCAAATTGCAGTTCTTATAATAGAGATTTTTAGGAGTAGATCTTGCATTGTGCTTTTATAAACTTAAATTCCAGCATCTGAAGTACTATACTTTAAAAGGCAATTTTTCTTTCTGTTGCTTTTTATTAATATTTTCATGTATGTGTGTTTTTGTTTTTAAGGGGTGTAGGTTGTAGCTGTGTTGGTCTAAGACAAGGTTCTTTGGGTGAATCTGATATCTTTTATTAGACCAACTTAAATAATTGGAAAATAATTTTTAAGCAAGCTTTCAGGTTCAAAAACCCTCTGTCAGGCTGAGGAAGTTTCTGCAGCTGGTGTGCACTCTTCCTGGATGGAATGAAAAATAAAGAAGCCAGAGGCTGAGCTGGTATGCATGCAAGATAGGTGTTCAGTAAAGATGTAAGTTGAGGAGTCAGTGTGTGAGAGAGGCTGGGTGCAGGGGAGAAGGGGGATGAATGTAGCAGTTAAATAGTGGAGAGGTACCTGGGGAGTCAGATGTCAGGCAGGTTATAATGTGTCATAAATCCAATGTTTGCATTTAGTTTAAGATTTTTTTGTTTGTTTGTTTCCTTTTCTTTCTATAAATGCTTTGCTAGTAAACTGGACAGTCTGGTTATATGACCTTAAACAATGATAGATACTTAATATTCTATGTATGCTCAATGTAAAGATGAAATATAGGGAGTAGGATTATTGTTAGTTGTGTGTTGCGTTTTGTTTTTTTGGTCTTCCTCCTCACTTCAGCCCCTCCCCTTCCTAATTTTGGTTATAGCAAACCAGCAAGTATTGGGACTCTTTGGGCCCTTGAGTTCCTGAACTAGCAGAAAAGAAATCCATAAACAGCTGTTTTATGATTTAGGGTTGAGTGATTTGGAGCTAAAATCATAACGCTTGAAAGTAATTGGCAAAAGTTTAGGTGGTATTAAAATACTCATGTGATTATTGTAGTGACAAAATGTGTTCTCGCCAACAAATACTGTCTATGATAAATGTATTCATTTAATCACACTGATGTTTATAGCTGAATATATTTTGATTCAATAAAAATGCCCAGCTTCCCAAGTTGGGGTAAAGTTGAAGTAATCACAAGTTTATGTAATGATGTGTTGTTTTCAGGCTGTTGCCAAATAAAAATCCAAAACAATTATTTCCTTTACTTCCTGTTTTGTTTGGGTTTTTTATCTGTGTATAAGCACTTGACAGTAGAGACCAGATAGTTGCCATTTTTCCTCCATTAACCATAATTGGAAACTGTTAAATAAGTCTTTTCCTCTCTCCTATATTTAAACTGACCATAGCCAAATGAATTATTTTAAGGCAGAAGAGGGATGTGGGCCATCATGAGGCTTCAAGGGGCCTGACGTGGGGGGTGGGTGGGTGGGTACTTCTTTTGTGAGTAACTGGATCAACCTAAGGCAGTGATTTTTTTTCAACCAGGGTGCCATGGCACAGTGGGGTGCCTTGAGATCTTTTTGAGGGTGCTGTGGGATGCCACACAATATTAATGAAATGGTTTATAAATGTGATTTACAAGATAAACCCAGAGATTTCAAATAGAAATCCATAGTTGTGGTCTTTATTAGTTCTTTGCAAGAAAAATGGCTGTTATTTTTCTGTAGGCAAAAAAAAACCTGACAAGAACCTAAAGAGCTGGTGTTTTTCCAATAGCTGTTTTAAGTCTATCCAGGGATCTCTTGAGTCTTGTAAGGCTGAGAACCACTGCTGTAAAGTTTTAAGGTAGACATCCTTGAATGTTAGATGTAAACATGTAACATGTTTGCTAGTAAGTAAATTGACTTGCTTCTCTGGGAAGTGGAGCAGAGACAGGTACACAGCCTTACACTGATGTAAGTCACTTCACTGTGGTATAGAGTATGTTGCCCCCCCCACCCCACCCCAAAAAAAAAAAAAATCTACTGGTCATGGGGTCTGCTCCCTAGCTATTTTAATTTTTAGGCTAGTGTTTGCTCAGTGTAAACCCTAGTGTCCAGATGTGGTAGCTGCCTGTAGTTGGCACTATTATAACAAGTGAGCTGGTTGCAGGTCTGTACTTCACTGTGGAGTAAAATCCATTGTGAATTACTCTAATAAGCAAGACTGTCTGAACCAGCTAGCAATTTGGTTACCCTAGCATTGGGCATGCAACAGTCTGCCTAACTCAGAATTATTGATGTTTGCTTACATATTCAAACTTATGCTTTTCTATGGCATTGAAGGAATTGCTGTTAATTTTATCTGTAGCATGCAAAAGCTTTTTATAAACTACTGTTTTACAGAACTAATTGATTACACTAAATTGGGATGTGGACGGGGGGGGGGGAATAGCATTTTTTTTTCTCTAGCTTTTACAGATTTGTAGATGTCACAGGATCAAGGAGATGTCCTGTGACTAATATGGGGTTAAGGAGCTGCCAATCACTAGGGGCAGCTCAGGTGCTGGTTGCCGCAGCAACCAGACAGGTCAGGTGACCAGAAGGGGGCAGGGCCGGGGCCTTTATAAACAGTCCAGGCCAGAGCCAGGGTAGCAGTTCCCCTCTGGCAGCCGCAGGAGCAGGAGCTCTGCGGCAGAGCTGAGCGGCCTGAGTTGGTGATTGCAGCCTGGCCACAATGATGTTAGGGAGGAGTGAACCCTGAAGGGAGGTACAGTGGAAGCCCTGGTGGGGGGCTGGGAGTTTGCATTACGAGCGGGGAGGCTCTTTGTTGGTTTTTTACAGCCGTTTGGGCTTGGTTTGAGTTATGGTTACACCAGAGGACCGGATGAGGCTGAAGGGGTGCGAGGAGGCCTCACGGGGGCTCCCCAGTAGCTTGGGGGTTCCCAGTGCCCAGTGGGGGTACAACGAGTGGTGCCAGTGGGGCACAGCGGTTTGCGCCGGAGAGGTGTGGCAAAGGCCCCAGAGTGGGGCAGCGGGCGCGAGAGGCGCGGCAAAGGCCCCAGAGTAAGGCCCCAGTAAGGCAGCGGCCCTAGATTTTAGGAGGGCAGATTTCAACGAGCTAAGGAGGATAGTTGGAGAAGTGCTGAGGTCCCGGGGGGGAGAGGAGCCAGGTGTCCAAGGAGAGTGGTCGCTTCTTAAGGATCATGTCCTTTACCAGTAAAGGACGGTAATCCCAACGAGGATCAAAGGGAGCAGGAGAGCACACAAGCCTCTGTGGGTCACCAAAAGCATCCGGGAATGTCTCCTTGCTAAAAAGGAGGCTTATACCCAGTGGAAAGAAGGGGTCATCACCAGGGAGGACTCTTCTGTAGTTGCTCGGGGATGTAGGGGGGCAGTTAGGAAGGCCAAGGCAGAGATGGAACTGGGACTAGCTTCCCAGATTAAGGACAATAAGAAGTCTTTTTTTTTAAATATGTAGGGGGTAAAAAGAAGGTCCTGGGTAACGTGGGGCCCTTGCAGGACGACATGGGTAACTTGGTCGTCACACCAGATGGCAAAGCTAACATGTTTAACAATTTCTTTGCCTCCATCTTCCTAAGCAGGGACCAGAACACCCACCTCCCTGCTGGGCCCCCCTTGGGCCCCGGGGAAGGCACACATGGGCCACAGGTTAGCAAGGATTTAGTTAGGGAGCTTCTGGAGGGGTTGGACATATTCAAGTCAGCTGGCCCGGATGATCTCCACCCTAGAGTTCTAAAGGAACTGGCCGGGGTCATTGCAAGTCCCCTGGCACAACTTTATGAGCACTCGTGGTGCTCTGGTGAGGTACCGGAGGACTGGAAGAGGGCCAACGTGGTTCCCATCTTCAAAAAAGGCAGGAAGGAGGACCCGGGAAACTATAGGCCGGTTAGTCTCACCTCGATCCTAGGCAAGCTGTTTGAGAAAATTATGCTGGCACACATCCTGGAGGGGCCAGCAGGAGACTGCATGCTTGGGGCAACCAACATGGGTTCATCAGTGGAAGGTCCTGTCAGACCAACCTGGTGGCCTTTTACGATCAGATCACCAGATCGTTAGACGCAGGGGTAGCAGTGAATATAATCTTCCTGGACTTTTGGAAGGCTTTCAACACTGTCTCTCACCCTGTTCTCATTAAGAAACTGGGGGGCTGTGGTGTAGACACCCACACAGTCAAATGGGTCACCAATTGGCTGGAGGGCCGCACCCAGAGGGTGGTAGTGGATGGGTCCTTCTCAACCTGGAGGGACATGGGCAGTGGGGTTCCGCAGGGCTCGGTCCTCGGGCCCGCACTGTTCAACATCTTCATCAGCGATTTGGATGAGGGGGTAGAAAGCACCCTGTTCAAATTTGCTGATGACACTAAGATGTGGGGGGACGTGGGTACATTGGAAGGATGCAACAGGCTACAATCAGACCTAGACAGGTTACAAGGGTGGGCGGACGAGAATAGGATAGGATTCAACACTGACAAGTGCAAAGTGATGCACCTCAGGAGGAACAACCGGCACCATACCTACAGGTTAGGGAACTCCCCTCTTGTCAGCACGGAGGCGGAAAGGGATCTGGGGGTCATCATTGACTCCAAGATGAACATGGGCCGGCAGTGTGGAGAGGCAGTCAGGAAGGCCAACCGCACCTTGGCCTGCATCCACAGATGCATCTTGAGCAGGTCCAAAGAGGTGATCCTCCCCCTCTATGCAGCGCTGGTCAGGCCGCAGCTGGAGTACTGCGTCCAGTTCTGGGCGCCACACTTCAAGAGGGATGTGGACAGCATGGAGAGGGTCCAGAGGAGGGCCACTTGTATGATCAGGGGACAGCAGGGCAGGCCTTATGAGGACAGGCTGCGGGACCTGAACCTGTTCAGCCTCCAAAAGAGAAGGCTGAGGGGGGATCTTGTGGCCTGTTATAAACTAGTCAGGGGGACCAGCAGGCATTGGGGAAGTCATTGTTTTCCCCGAGCACCGCCAGGAGTGACCAGGAATAATGGTCACAAGCTGGCAGAGGGTAGATTTAGGCTAGACATCAGGAGGCGCTACTTTACAGTCAGGGCGGCTAGGGTCTGGAACCTGCTTCCAAGAGAAGTGGTGCTGGCCCCTACCCTGGGGGTGTTTAAGAGGAGGTTAGATGAACATCTTGCTGGGGTCATTTGACCCCAGTATTCTTTCCTGCCATGGCAGGGGGTCAGACTAGATGATCTGCTCAGGTCCCTTCCGATCCTACAAACTATGAAACTATGAGTGGGGCAGCGGGTGCGAGAGGTGCGGCAAAGGCCCCAGAGTGGGGCAGCAGGCGCAAGAGGCACGGCAAAGGCTCCACAGAGGGCGAGGAGCAGAATAAACCCAAGAGACAGGCCCTGTGGGGCAAGGCCTGGGCACGGCAAGCCCAGAGGCGCTGGTAGCTGGGTGCAGGTCGCAGCAGCGGCCCAGGGGCACCGATATCAGGGGCAGGTTGTCCAACCGGCCCAGGGTCGCCGGTATCAGGGTGCAGGTTGCTTAACCGGCCCAGGGGTGCCGGTAAAAGGGCGACAGAGGCACTGGTATCAGGGTGCAGGTTGCTTAACCGGTGACAGGGGCCCCGGTAGAGGGGTGCCAGTGGCGTGGTAGGCCCAGGTAGATTGGAGAGGGGTACCGGGGAGTGACAAGCCCGAGGGTGCCAGAGAGGGGCACCAGGGCAGGACGAGCCCGAGGGACGCCAGAGAGGGCGCCGAAGGGCAAGGGACCCAAACAATGTCCAGAGAACAGTTGCGAGGCTTGGGGTGTGCTACAGGGGAGGTAGGAGGCCCATAAGGCTGGGGGTGTTGGGGCACCCCACGTGGAACGGAGGTAATACCAGTGAGGTGTCACGGTGGAAGTAGGCAGCCTCCCATAACTGAACTTAAGAAAAAAGACGTGGCAGGTGAGTAGAGGGTACTGGACCACCTTAATTGACACGGCAGGGAGCGCTAGTGGGCTCACGGCCACTCGCTGGTCCCACTCTGTGACAGTAGATCTATTGAAAAAAATGTTCTGCTTCTAAGTTGATGGGTTAAATAATGGAAAATGTCTGTCTCTGACTTTACATTATCCATGGCTTTAGCTTGCACTTGATTTACTTCAGTAAATCTTGTCTCGTGACCAATCTGTGTAACAACTTGGGTTACACTGTGCTCAGCTATTCAATTGAACTTGAGAGGCAATAGGGAGGTTGGCCACAATTTCAGGAGACTGGTCACTCAGATAAAGTGTTTTGGGATTGCATTCTTGTCTGATATACTTGAGCGTTGTAGCATGGTTCCCGTTGCATCAGCCTCTGGTTTATTCTCTGTGGTGCCTAAACAGTCAGGGTAGTGCACATCTTGGGCACAGTCAGATCTTTGCATTTGCACCACTCTATTGTGATCTGAAGTGACAGTTGCAAAATACCTGTTTTAATCTTTTGTCTAACACAATCTTTTAAAATTTTTTGTTTTTGTTTTTCTGAAATGTCTAGAAGAAACTTGATCCTGTTTCCTTTCCCTTTGTTGCTCAACTTAACCTATCTTTTTCTCTCCCAAGGAATTGACTTCAAAATCAGAACAATAGAACTAGATGGAAAGAAAATCAAGCTACAGATATGGTGAGTGTTTCAAAATAGTAAACAGAATTAAGTCCTTTAACTGGTGTTGGTGTGAATTAACACATGGATAGCACATGGAATTCATGTAGCGGAGTAACTTTAATAATAGCAAGGCTATACAGTATCTGGCAAATGCTGGTTCAATAGCTATTTCACAGAATCATAGAAAATTAGGGCTAGAAGGGACCTTAGGAGATAATCTAGTCTGACCCCCTGCTTAAAGCAGGACCGCCCTGAGCTAGATCATCCCAGGGCTGTGTGTAGCCGGGTCTTAAAAACCTCCAAGGACGGAGATTCCACAAGCTCTCTAGGTAACCTCTGGGTATTTACCAACGTCTTTTGAGTAGAAGGGTTCTATGCACTTCATACTTAACATGTGCTGGCTGTAATACTGCTGGTAAAATGAGATGTTGGGGGAAAAATATTTTAATAACTTAGACGAGAGAAATACTAATTGCATCGGATCAGGCTAAGCAATTAAATTTTCTGTCTTTTTTTTTTAAGTCCGATCGACATGGGGATGTTTAGTGGGTTTTTTTATTTTTAATGAATTGATGCCCAGCCAGACTACTTGTAAATGGGTAGTAGGGTTTGCCAGTACTCCTCGGGTTTGAGGAGTGGAAGGACTGATGTCAGTTGGTGTCTGTCTGCTGCTATCAGAGGGAATAGTCTGGTTGCCTCAACCTGATTGTCCTCAAACACAAGCCACAAAATAGTGTACATTCATGTATAAAACTTAGGGTTCTTAATTTGCTTTGTTTGATATGTGATGAAAGGATCTTGGATGAAAAACTTTTACAAGGGTGAATCACCATGGCTGAGTAAATAAACCTTGTGCCTTTGACTTTTTTTTCTGTTGTTTTTTGGGGGGGGTGGGGGGGAGGAGGTTTGAACCTCTAGTGTTCAGTGTTCTCTGCATGCAGTTGACATTCAGAGGTACTGTATAGTCTTCTGGTCCTCACAGTCGCATGTCATGAAGCACAATTTAAGAGTATAAGCTGTCCCTGATGCAAAGTTATTGGTTCTTAGCCAAACGAGTGAGAGTATATGGTACAGGAAAATTGCTTTAGTTGTTGAGCTTCTCTTTCCTTTTGCAAGCATGCTATGCCTTTGTTCAATACTATGCTCTTGTTCACAATCTCTTTACGTGGTACCTATCGTAAAAAGGTCACATTGACTGAGACTGTAACTATTTACTCATAGGTTTGAGATGATATGCCATTTCCTCTCATTATGTTATAATGATTATCAATACCTTTTTGAGGTCAGAAGTTTCTCCACAAAACTTGTAAATTATGTTATTCCTAATATCCTGGAGTACAAAATACTCCTTACTTTTGGGGTGGGGGTGTGTGTGTGATGGTTTGGGGGGGAGGTTAAAGTTGTTTTTCGTAAGTTTTTTAAAACTTGTTTTAATTATTTTTAATTTAAAACAGTTAAACTAACAAGTGATTCTGTTTCTTGTTTTCTCTTCCCCTCTGCCCCCCAACCCCAAATTCTAGGGATACAGCAGGCCAGGAAAGGTTCCGTACAATTACAACGGCATATTACCGAGGAGCCATGGTGAGTGTTGTTTAAGGGATTTTTCTCCTTATAATGCAGTGAACTTTATATATTTGTTTCTTCATTTTTGGTAGAGCATTATGACTTACAAAGCAGGGAACTAAGTTTCTTCAAGGTCATTACTATTATGTGATGTCCTGCTCTTACATTTAAACTAAGCTCCTTTTGTTACATCTCTGTTCAGTTTCTGCAGGTGTAATAGATGTAACTTCAAACTGTGGGTGCATATAGGCTGCTTATAGATGATGGGGGCGGGGTGGAAAAACACAGCTTCTAGTTTCAACTCAGCATGGCCCTGCTCTAAGTGTAGTGCTTGCCCAGAAGATGCATTGTGTTAGTTTGACCTGACTTGCCCAACAGCTGTATAGATCAGGTGCTGCAGTGGGGCTTTTTGAAGCTTTTATCTAATAGCTGATTCAGTCAGTTTTAGATAAAAGCTCCAAAAAGCCCTGCTAAAGCACCTAATCTATATAGATATTGGGCAAGCTGAGTTAAACTAACATGCTTCCTCTTCCAGTAAAGGAATGTGTTTTTTGGTTTTTTAGTTTGGTTGTTAGTTTCTTTTGTTTATTTTGTTTTAACCTTCCATGTTAGAGGTGCACCAATACATTGATCCATATCATATTGCCACCGATTTTAAAAAGAAAGTTGACCTTATCCACAGTTAGCTTTTTTTGGCTGATGTGGCCAGTAACGTCACTGATAAATGCCTCATGCATGCGCAGCTGCAGCACAGCATGCAGGCAGCCAGGAGCACAGCCTGGCAGCTTGGAGAGTGGTATCCAGCTGGCAAGTCTGTTTGGGGGTGGGGAGAAGGGGCAGGGGGAAGGAAGGGGCTTGGGAGTGAGGCAGACCAAGACTCCTGCAGTAAGGGAGGTAGAGGGACATGGGCAGGCACTGCGCAGCTGGGGACAGAGCTGTGGCTTGTCTGCAGGTTGTGGGAAGGGTGGGGGTCAGCTCCCACCACTGCATGCACCCCCACAGAGACCCCTTGGATCTCTGGAGTGAGGGCAGACTGCTGCTGTGGGCTGAGGCCAGGGGCTCTTTCTGGCTGGGCCAGGGCTGTTCTTGGGCTGGGCAGGGATGGTACTGGGAGGGGGGACTGCAGGGTGGGCTACAGCCACCCCAAAATTTGCCGTAGCCCCCTTTATCGCAATGCTGCTGTCGCTCACCCTTGCCCCACACAGATCCAGGGGGCACACAACCCCATGTCTTCCTGGGGTGCATGTATTGGCAGGAGCCTGCCCCTCCCTGCACCCCTGGATGAGCTGTGTCTCAGTCTTCTGCCCCTGCCCCAACACCAGCCCCACTCTTTCCCTCATCGTGGGGGCCTTGGTCTGCAATCCCCATGTCCCTTTCTTCCCCTTTTCCCCCACAACAGACTTACCAGCTGGATGCTGCTTTTCGAGCTGCTGGGCTGCATATCAGCAATTGGATCAGTGTCAGCTGATATGGCTTGTTAAAAATTGGCCACTGGTATTGGCCAAAAAAATCTATCGGTGCACCCCTACCCCATGTCTATAAGTGCCCTACGTACAGTCAATATTTTCATGTTCTCATGTTGCAGCAGAATTGGTGACCTGCAAATCTGTTAACATTAAAAGTAGTCTATTTTGAATAAGGCTACCTCTTCTAGCTCCAACTAACCATAACAATCACACTTTACTTATACATGCGGTTGACCTATGGTCAAGCCCCCTACAGTCTTGACTTTTATATTTGCAATACTTTTCTGCATGCAGTAAGTCCTAAATCAGTTTTCTGTGCAGTTTTATTTCAGTATTTTGTGGTGCACTTAATTGTTTGGATTCTTTACTCTGGGGTTTTGTAATGTCATTAGCAGTTCAGGTCACAGTCTTTGTAGTTATTGTATTGGGGGGTGGAGGAGAGGGTATATCTGTATTCAGACTTAACCTACAATTGGAGCTATTCAGTAGGTTTAATTAAATCTCTGTGCTTACTGCCTTTTACCACATTCATCAGGTTGAGAATTCAGCAGCTAAATCCAAACAGGATGTGATGTATAAGCTGCCTCTATTAAGGTGCAGACACAATTGCACCAATGTAGCTTGTATTTTACAATGGTGTAAAAGAGAGAATTATAGACAAATGATATATAGCCCTATGCAGATATAGACCACTCTACTGTTGTTTGTTACCCTGTAGCAAAGCAGCTGAAGTCATACTTTGGGGAGGGTGGGGTGTTCCAAGTCTAGTCCATTTCAACTGACTACTGCAGGATGGGCAAAATACGGCCTGCAGTTGCCTTTGCAGCACTCTGGAGCCAAACCCTGCTTGGAGCAGCCCATCTCACGCTCCCACCTGCACCTGCCATGGCCATGCTTACTGACAGCCCTGGCCAACATGCACAACTTTCCAGCAGAAATGTTGCTACTGCAGCCTCCCAGGTATTGCTTGGCTCCCCCTGTCTTCATTAGTGGCCCCTCCTCCCCCTTGCTGCCCTGTCCCAGGGTGTGGGGCTCTAGCTTCTACTCCTGACTGTCTTCTACCTGCTCTGCTCCCCCGGCATGATAAGCAGCCACCTGCGGGTGGGTGGAAGGCAGCTGGGAGCTTCCTTCCATCTTGAGTGGTGCAGCAGGGGCAAGAGGAGGAGGATTTGCTTTAGGTGAGGAGAGCTGAGCAGGACCCAGGCAGCTGCAGCAGCCCTGCCAGGAAACTGCATGCTGGCTGGGACTGGGGACTAGGGTGGTACAGTTTGGCTGGTACAGCTTGGCCACATGAAGAACACTGTGGGTGCAGCCAGGTGGGGGAGGGTGGGGCAAACACACCTGCACTGCACCTCCTAACTGAGGTCTGCTGCATATGCCCCCTTGCCTCCCCCTACCACCCCTGGCCAGCTCCTGGGACCTAGCACATGGGCAGCCCTCTTCTGGCAGCCCTTCCCCCCCTCCCCTCCCCCCATACAAAAGTAAGACTTTATATGTGGAGCTATTATGCAAATGCCTCTATATAGCTCTATATCTATATCTACACACACACACTCTCTCTCTCTACTGAAAAACATAAATCAGGACAAAATATATTTAAAAGAAAAATAAATGTTACATTAGATGTTTGATTTTTTTTTTTTTTTTTTTTTTTAAGTATATCTTTTTATCTATAACTTGTTAAAATGATACCTTCTGAAAGATTCTGTGTGGCTCTTGACAGCTTATCAAAACTCTAAGTTGCCCTCCAGCTGAAATAATTGCCTGCCCCTGGACTATTGTGTGCATCTCTTAATTTTGTACCTGCTCCCCCACCATCTAGTGGTGCATTGCTGTAATAGCAGCTTGCTCTCTGCTACCAGGACAAGCTGGTTGTCTGTCTACTCTGCTTCCTGCTGTAACTTACTTTGATATGCAAAAAATATGTAAGTTACACTGGTGTAACCTTCATGTTTCTGTACCTGTAGTCAGCCCTTTGACTCTAAACAGTTCCTTACAGACATGTATTGATTGCTAAAACTACTTACATTGAACACAATGGCAAAATTTGGAAATTTGAGGTTGATGGGCTTTGGTTAACTTCAAGTTGTTTATTAGACACGTCAGTACTACTTGTTATCACTTAGAATGCACAACTAATTCTTGCTGTATTCAGCTTCGCTACCCCTCCATAGGCAAAATGTAGCCAAATGAATTCATAGCCTTGGAATATAGGGGGCTCTTTGGGGAGGAGGGGGGATAGTAATGATTTAAAAAAAATCTTTCAAGCCCATTTTAGGGCTAGAAAAGGATTAGGTGTGAGCTGCTATTGTGTTATTGTGCTTGTGCATAAACAGCATGTACATGAACATCTCTGCAGAACAGCAGATGATGCCATTTAGCATCATATTTGTTGTAAAACCTCATTTGTCCCAGTGAAAACTTATAGGGCTGTTGTTTATTCTGTATTGTATTGTGTGCACTGTGAAGTATTTGTTTGAAAAATAGCCTATGTAGCCCAATATTCAATTTTATTCTAGGAAGACGGATTGCTGGCTGTACTAATAGTAAAACAATTTAATATTAGATGATCTCATGAGGTTACTTCCAGACCAACTTTTCCTGTGATCCTATAAATTCTTATTGACCATGGTTTAATTCAGGGGCAGGCAGTTATTTCAGGCAGAGGGCCGCTTACTGAGTTTTGGCAAGCCATCGAGGGTTGCATGACAGGCAGCCAGGGGCAGATAAATATTAATTTTCTAAGTTTTTTAGGGGCACTCCAAGCTGGGTAGAATGGTCTGGTGTGACTCATCTGGCCTGTGGGCTGCATTTTGCCCACCTCTGGTTTAATCTGTTATTAATATGTAGTTATTTATTCTGTTAAAGCGCTAGGTGATAATAGAAGTGGGATAACTATAGATATTCCTATACCCTTTTGAACTGAGAAAGATGTTCATGTGAAACCTTCAGAAAGCACACAACAGTGTATGTGGCTTATTGGATGTTTAGTAGTGTAATTGGACTAATAAGGTTAGCTTTGCTAATTGGCTTTTTTCCTTAGGGAATTATGCTGGTGTATGACATCACAAATGAGAAATCTTTTGACAACATTAAAAACTGGATAAGAAACATTGAAGAGGTAGGTGTGTTCTGGGGGTGGCATTCAATCTCTCAGTAGTTTATAGATAATTACCTTTTAAAGCAATCTTTGTTAAAAGTAGAACAACCTATGTGTAGCCAGCTGAAACTGAGCACTGACCAGAACAGTAGTCTTTACAGAAGCTGGTTTGTCTGCCTTTCCAGCTGAGGGTAAACTGGAAGTCTAGACATGAAAGTTTAATTTGAAAGCAGTTATTTAAAGACTTTTGGAATTGCTTGCTCCAAATTTAATTTCCATTGCTGTTCCTTTTGCTTTGGGTTATAAAGGGTCAAGCTTCTGCTGATATTTCATCAGACTTGTCGTTAGCAATCCAGGACTAGTAAAGTCTACAACTCTGGATCTTTGTTCTACTGGTTGACTCATTGGACAACCTGTGGCCATACTGGAGGCTGATAAACAAATCAGACTAGGAAAACTTGCATGTCTACAAAATGTTGGTGCCCTAAGCACTTAAAATTGAAGTCTTAGATGAATCTTTTTTTCAGAAACTTTTCCTTTCTAGTAATGACACTAGATTAGAACATTTACTAAAAATGAAACAGTAATGTATAGAATACCATGTTTATCCAAATCCAAGATGACTTAAAACTACTCTACAATAATTATTATTCTCTATATAGTATCTAAACTTATTAAATTCATTGCCCCCTTCCTCACTTTGCTGTGGCAGGGAAAGCAGCAGGGGTGGGTGAGGGGCCAGATCCCTGCCCTTTGTTTTGCCTTCATCTGTGCCTGCTCCCTGCCTCTGTTCACCCCCTCTTGTCTTGTCTTCTGCTGCAGTTCTGTTCCTCCATTTCCGGAGAAGCTAGTAGCAGCACAGCCCCAGCCCACAGCGTGGCCTTGGTCCATCCAGGGAGAAGTAGCGGCAGCTTCTAGCCAGGCAGGGCCAAGGCTGGAAGGGTTATACCAGAAGAGGAAGCGTGGGGGAGGCTTGTACAGGCATACCTCATTTTATTGCACTTCGCTTTATTGCGCTTCACAGATATTGCGTTTTTTTTACAAATTGAAGGTTTGTGGTAACCCTGCCTCGAGCAAGTCTATCGGCGCCATTTTTCCAACAGCATTTGCTCACTTCGCATTTTTTAGCAATAAAGTATTTTTTAATTAAGGTATGTACATTGCTTTTTTTAGACAATGCTATTGCACACTTAATAGACTACAGTATAGTGTAAACATAACTCTTATATCCACTGGGAAACCAAAACATTTGTGTGACTCACTTTATTGCAATATTTGCTTTATTGCGGTGGTCTGGAACCGAACCTGCAATATCTCCGAGGTATGCCTGTACTTAAATCCAGGCTGGGGCTTTTCCTGCTGTGTGCCCCTCCACACCCCTGCTAAGGGGCGGGGGGAGGAGAGGAGAGGTGGCATTTCATCTTGGATTTGAGTAAATATGGTCGTTTCTGACCAGCAAAGGATTTGTGTGGGTTTTTAATAATTGTGCTATGTTTACAAGAGCTTATTTTTCCTTCAGCATGCGTCTTCAGATGTAGAAAGAATGATCCTGGGTAACAAATGTGATATGAATGAGAAGAGACAAGTCTCAAAAGAAAAAGGAGAGAAGGTAAAATTTGGTTGTGGCTTTGATTGGGGTGGGGGGATAAATCTTACTACTGGTCCTGAATTCTTTCTGTTTCTTTGCTTCCCAGCAAAATATTATTCTTTAAACTTCCATATTTTGGAACATGATAGGACCTCAAGCTTTTTGTGGTACTTGCATTGAAATCATTTCAGCCTCAATATTGTCTTGAGCAAGATAATCTAAAGAATGTTGGACGTGAGTTTTAATACCTGTGGGTGGAAGTATTAAGTCATCCTCCTAAATTGGAGCATACTCTGAATTATTCCTGTCCTTGTAATGAGGAATCTTGGTTTTAATTAGCCTCACCTAAGGTTAAAATAATTACCTTGGCTGTTCCTTACTATTAAGGTTTAAGTTGCATATATTAAAACACTGTGAATGTGACTGAAGTGTTATGGCTGACTGTCAGTGATATTGGCAGGGGGAATAGTGTATAACTGTGTGTAAATGCTGTATGCTGTTCTACTTTGCCTTGATCTTGATGGGAAGTTGGGTGACAGCGACCACGAGCTGATCACCTTCACCATCCGCTGTAAAGCTGGCAAGTCAGTCGGCAACACAGAAGTCCTTGACTTCAGAAAAGCCGACTTTGATAAGCTCAAAAGGCTAGTCAGTCAGGCCCTCGGGGACCATGACCCCAGGGAGTTGGGAGTTCAAGAAGAGTGGTTGCTTCTCAAGGAAGCGATCCTCAGTGCACAAGCTAAATCTATTCCAACACGGAGGAAAGGCAGCAAGAAGGCACAGCAGCCCCCCTGGCTCTCCAGAGACCTAGCGGACCTACTGTGGCTAAAAAGGAAAGCCTACAAAGGATGGAGGATGGGATTCACCTCCAAGGAGGATTACTCCGCGCTGGTCCGGTCCTGCAGGGACCAAACCAGGAAAGCCAAGGCTGCAACTGAACTCCAACTAGCTTCAGGCATCAAGGACAACAAAAAGTCCCTTTTCAGATATGTGGGGAGCCGGAGGAAAAGCAAGGGCAATGTTGGACCCCTGCTAAACCAGATGGGGCAACTGGCAACTGACGCCCAGGAAAAAACCAACCTATTAAATAGGTACTTTGTGTCAGTCTTTCATCAGTCACACGGGATGCCCATGCCTGCTATGGGACAGGGAAGTCTGGGTGAGGGGGATCCCCTACCCTCCATCAATGCTGACCTCGTGAAGGAACACCTTGAGAAGCTGGATACCTTCAAGTCAGCCGGCCCTGATAATCTGCACCCCAGGGTACTCAAGGAGCTGGCGAGCATCATAGCCCAGCACCTGGATCTTTGAAAACTCCTGGTGCTCTGGTGTAGTGCCCGAAGACTGGAAGAAGGCCAATGTGGTGCCGATCTTCAAGAAAGGGAGGAGAGTGGATCCGGCTAACTACAGGCCCATTAGCCTGACTTCTATCCTGGGGAAGATCTTAGAAAAGTTTATTAAGGAGGCCATCCTTGAGGGACTGGCCCAGGCTAACATTCTAAGGGACAGCCAGCACAGGTTTGTTGCGGGTAGGTCTTGTTTGACCAATCTCATTTCCTTCTATGACCAGGTGACCTATCACCTGGACAAGGGAGAAGAGATTGATGTCGTATCTTGACTTAAAGCTTTTGATCTGGTATCCCATGATCACCTCTTGGCCAAACTACCCAGTTGTGGCCTTGGCTCCACCACGATCTGCTGGCTGGGAAATTGGCTTTGTGGTCGGACCCAGAGGGTTGTGATTGATGGCAGTCACTCATCATGGTGCCCTGTGACCAGTGGGGTCCCTCAAGGCTCTGTCCTGGGACCCATCCTGTTCAACATCTTCATTAATGATGTGGGCATTGGAGTCAGGAGTGGACTGGCCAAGTTCGCCAATGACACCAAACTTTGGGGCAAAGCATCCATGCCAGAAGATAGGCGGGTGATCCAGGCTGACCTGGACAAGCTCAGCAAATGGGCAGACGAGAACCTCCTGGTGTTTAACACCGATAAATGCAAGGTTCTCCACCTTGGGAGGAAAAACCTGCAGCACCCTTATAGGCTCGGCAGTGCTACGTTGGTTAGCACTACAGAAGAAAGAGACTTGGGGGTCATCATTGACCACAAGATGAACATGAGCCTGCAATGTGATGCTGCGGCTAGTAAAGCGACCAAAATGTTGGCATGCATCCATAGATGCTTCTCGAGCAAATCCCGGGACGTCATTCTCCCCTTGTACTCGGCCTTGGTGAGGCCGCAGCTGGAGTACTGCGTCCAGTTTTGGGCTCCACAATTCAAAAAGGATGTGGAGAAGCTTGAGAGAGTCCAGAGGAGAGCCACGCGCATGATCAGAGGTCAGGAAAACAGATCTTATGATGACAGGCTGAGAGCCATGGGCCTCTTTAGCCTGGAAAAGCGCAGGCTCAGGGGTGAACTGATGGCCACCTATAAGTTTTATTAGGGGTGACCACCAGGATCTGGGGGAACGTCCGTTCACCAGAGCGCCCCAAGGGATGACGAGGTCGAACGGTCACAAACTCCTGCAAGACCGTTTCAGGCTGGACATAAGGAAGAATTTCTTTACTGTCCGAGCCCCCAAGGTCTGGAACAGTCTGCCAGCGGAGGTGGTTCAAGCACCTACATTGAACACCTTCAAGAGCAAATTGGATGCTTATCTTGCTGGGATCCTATGACCCCAGCTGACTTCCTGCCCTTTGGGCAGGGGGCTGGACTCAATGATCTCCTGAGGTCCCTTCCAGCCCTAATGTCTATGAAATCTTCTTAGGGGTTCTGCTTTGGGTGAATAGTGTTAAGGCAGTGATACTCAGTTGTCAGACTTGGGAACCACATGTAGTTCTTCGGCAAACTAAATCTACTCACTGTAGATTGTTGGACCTGGACTTTATTGGTGCCTAATTAGCACTGCCCAATTAATGGCTATGTCCTAGTCCAGTTCCAGATGAAGTAACTTTTTGCACCCACCTGGTTAACAAGCTGCCTGAGTGTATCTATAGCTGCTCTGACATCCTGGCAATTAATTTATACTTTGACTAAGTAAGGAGATCCCACACAGAATTAAAGTTCATGAATCCAACAGTTTTTAATTAAAACAGGTAAGTAACAATTAAGCAAGGGCAATGCAAACAACAACTTTAACAAGTATTAACCTTTACTGGAAAACCTAATAACCTTTATTACATTAAGAGTAAAACTTTATTAAACACAGGATATCTGCTGCCTCAGATCACAACATGCCCAGAACTATATATTGGCAGCTTACCTTCAGCTTTTAGAAAAGGGAGGATGGAGAGAATGGCAGATGAGGGTATACTTACCCCAGAGAGCAGAGGGCTGCAGCTTAAGTGCAGTGCATATCTGGGTAGCCAGCCCTGGCCACTCTCACATGAGATGAACAGTGGTGGGAGCAAATGGAGCCTTAGGAGTCACCATTCACTGGGGATGATGGCCAATTCTACAGTGGCCTCACTGCCGAGGGTATGCTCTGCCCGCTGAACCTTTGCGGTCACAGAGTGGGCTAATGTGCAATACCACACAACGATAACCCACACCAATGCACCAACACACCACAAGACTACTGTTCTGTATGTCTCCAAACACACCATAACAGGCCTGTGCTCCTGATTGCCCTCAGCCAGTGTCACTCTCATGGCACACGGACCCACACATATATGCCGAGCCCTGTCCAGACACACCCTTATATAATAAAAGTGCTCACAGTTCCCTTTGGGCTCTGCACAAGGTACTTCTTTTGCAGACAATAGGTCAGACAAGGTTCACCTTCTGACCTACTCAGGGGCTGAAGGATACATGGGCGTAGGCTCCATCTCTGGCCTAACGAGCTAAATTGTGACACATGCTCCAGTTGAAACCAGGGAGAGGGAGTCAAAGTAGCCTGTAAACAGGGTGTCAAATTTTGTGCTGAAAATAGAACTATGGTACATTGGTTACAGTGATAGTAAAAGATAGCACATGTGTTTTGAATTATTCATGACTGTAGGGACTGCAGGTTTTCAATTCAATTCAAGAGCGCCATGTAACTTGCTACTTCACTGTCTGAGTAATACTGAATTAATGTTTATATGGTTGGTTTTTAAGTAGCAATTGTTTTGAATTTCTGTGCCTTGCTGTGGGTTGTTTTTCATTAAATGTTACACAGCTATTCAGGAATGTTTACCTTCTGTGGGGGTACATATATGTGCTTTCTTGTCAGATTTTTTGGTGTGGTTTGGTTTGGTGTCTAAAGCCCAAGACCGTGGCTGTCATGCTTAATGGAGTGACTGCCACTGCTCCATTAATTTACCTAAGATACTTAGTCACTTTGCAGTTTTTACTTACAAATATTGACAACCTTTTCACATATGTCTTCCAGTTAGCAATTGATTATGGAATCAAATTTTTGGAGACAAGTGCAAAATCCAGTATAAATGTGGAAGAGGTAAGATATTGGCATCCTATTTATGAGTCTTTTAACCTCAAAATGACTGTTGCAAAGTAATTGTGTTGTGTAATATTTGAGTCCTGGGCTTGACTTGATGCATACTTACACCAATACTCCTCTCCCCTCCTGTGCTGCCAATTTTATTCTCATTTAATTGCTGTAGGATCCAGCATAACATATCACATGTCTTCTGGTAATGTGGCCACACTTTAAGCAGGTGTTAACAGCAAAGTAACAGTGTCTAGCCACCTCAGTTGCAAGAGCTTTGGAACAGTGACTCCATGCATTGTTTACACATGGTCTAGTACAGGGTGTCAAACTCATCAGCACTATGGGCCAGATGATGGGACTCCACAGGCTGGATATGGTCCATGAGCCATATCTTTGACTGTGGCTTAGTGTAACAGGCCCCTGGGTTGTGCTGCAACAAAATACAGAGCTTTCTGTCCTAGAACTAAGTTTACAGGCTACTTCTGAATGTCTTGTACAGATGGATGAGACTTTGCCCTGGCTCTTCCTGAGAGGACTAAATTTGTGATCTATATGCTGTGCTGAAACTGAAGCTCAGAGTAGCTTGGACTGGTTTCTAATAACCAGTCCTATAGATTTATAGTCAGTTTTTCTACAAATACAGCTATATGCTGAACCTCCATGCTGAGTGCACCATTACATTTATACTTCAATTCCTAAGGACAAAGATATAAGCAAAGGAAACCTTTAAGCAATGTGGTTCAGCTTGAATCTTACCATTGAATCAACTGTAGTTTATACATGGCTGTGTCCAAATGTACTATTTTTCCAGCCGTGGGCAGGAAAATAAGTTTAAAGCAGTTGGTTTAGTACGTGCTTTGGTCAGGATTAACCTTTTTGTTGCTTACTGTGCAGGAACATTCTGATTTAGGTGTAGGAAGTACAGTAGCACATACAGCCACAGCTCTAAACTAAATGGCAGTTTTAGTTGTATTTCCTCCTTGCTTTAATCCCCCTTTGAGTGCAGTTCAGACACCCAGCTGACCTAACATTAATGCTTGAATATTATTTTTACCAGTTGCTTCACTTCTGGAGGTTAATCCTTCTCAGAAGCATCTCGTATATGATTTTTTTGCTTTGTCTCTCTGCTTGGACATGCAGAAAACAGTGGGTTGGAAAACATTTGGTTTGTCTCTGCACTGAGAACATCTTTGCTTTCTGTCTTTGAGAATTGGGGCTTCTTGTAGTCCTAGAGAAGTAATTTTATTACCTTAGAATGTGGACTCTAGTTACCACTTAAACTTCTGCCTGTCTGTCATCCTAGATGTCAAATGTAGCAATGCATTAAAGGGGCTGTAGGCAAGTTAAGAGCAAGAACTGAGTGCCTAGGCAGCCCTTATAAAAAGGAATATGTGGGGAGGGAGCTCTTAATCTCTGCTGTGTTTGTACAGATTCTTTGTTAAAGGAAAAAGAGAGCCCAATTAACAGCATGCAGCTGGATGCAAAATAGTTGTTTACTACATATTTGAATTTAGACTTTCCCTTAAATGTTTTATGCAAGGAGGTTCAAATATGCAGACCACGGCCAGATCTAGCCCATGGAGCTGTATATGATATAGCCCACAGGTTGCTGGTCTGGCCCCATGTGCTGGCCCTGGCCCCATATGCTGCATGTGGTATACATGGTAGACCACATATGCTGGAGGCAGCCCATGGGGTTGATCTGGGGTACTGAATGCAGCCCATGCCTTAAACTCCTGTGCTGACCCTGAGGGCCATGTGCCAGCAAACCCAGGGATTGGCACATGCTGCCTGAGCCATGTGGGGCTGGACTGGCTGCATGCTTCACAGGCAGCTGGCACAGGACATGTTCCATACCACCAGCATGCAGAACCAGTTAGCTGGGTGCTACATGAAGCATGTGCCCTGTGCTGGTCCTCTGTGAGGTATACAGCATATGTGGCTGGTTCAGCCCTGCAGGCAGCACATGCTGACCAAGGGACTTTCTGTGCATGAAGCTAGCTTGAGAGGTGTGCACTGCTTGTGGTGTACAGGCTGGACCTGGTGCTGTATGCATCACAGTGGGTCTAAGACCCAAGCATGTCTGACCCCCCTGTGCTGCCTTCAGCACCAGTCCAGACCTACCCCATGACAGCCCTGGGGGCTGGTGCATGCGGCATGCAGCATGTGGGCTCTACCTGGCCCCATGGCTGCTTGGCAGGGGTTGGTATGGTCAGCAAAGGGATGAGTTTTTTCACTCCTGGTTTACACAGTACTGAAAGGTGTTGATTCTTTTATTGTCAGAATAAATCTACCCAATGCCAGCAGAAGGATGGGGGAATGCAGATTTAAATATCTTTTGATTACAAAATATTCATTTTACAATAAGATAAAATACTTCTAATTTTAAATGCGTTATTTTCTAGTTAATTAGTAGTTGAAGTGTTTTATGAAGAGTGATACCTTATAGTTAATGTAACCTTTTATTTGGTTCCAGGCATTCTTTACGCTTGCACGGGATATTATGACAAAGCTCAACAGAAAAATGGTTTGTACCTCTAAATGTTATGTAGAAATAAAATGTTTCGTGATCCATAGTACTGCAAAGCTTTTCAAAGTTCAGACTCGGAATTTGTCCAGTAGTCTTGCATGCAACTGCAAGTAACTGAATCAGTTTTTACATAAATCTGTGAGCACAGATTTTGGTAGGTGTTATTCCTATCATGGTTCATTTCTGGAGACTTATTAGAGCTGCAGTAAAATCCACTTTTGTAGGCACACATTCCAGCTGTCTTTATCAGACTTCCTGTTAGGTTTTAGGAACAGAAAACTGGTTTCTGTCCACTTGTGGTTCATAGCTTGTGGCTATTCTTGTGTTCTATAAATTCTACAGGCTAAATTAAGGAGTCCTCTGAATCTTACTTTACCATAGTGTCACCTTCAGAAAGCTCTAAACTGAGCAGCTTGTTTCACTTTAGATGCATTCCACACAGCCTTTCTAGTTGAACATGTTTGTCCACTGTAGTTGTAATGCAAGTTTATACTAAATACAACATATAGTTGTCCAGACCAACTTTCATAATAATCTTTTAATTTATTTTGAGAATTAGGGCATGTGCATCAAGCAGTCTTACCTTCTATCACCACAGGTTTGCAGTATGGAGCTAGTTTTTTAAAAAACAGCATTTTTTTTTTTTCTTGGACAGGGTTGTACTGCAGTGTCTGACACCTCCTTTCTTTTGGAGGAGGAGTACCTACTTCAGCTTGAGAGGTTTTGCAAAGCCATATGCACTTGACAATAAGATAGTGAAACTAAACTTGTGTAGGCTTAAAAGAAGAGGCTGTAGTTTGCTTTATTGAGCCTTGAATTTGAGGGTTGGAATGGAGTCTGCATTTAATTAATAGGAATTGGTTGCCCCTGCGTAGAAGTGGAACACAGAACAGTAATTAAGTTTTATTAACTACTGCTTCAAAATGCTTGTACAAGTGTCCTTTTAATAAACAATTGGGTTGACAAAGAAAATTGTTATTGGTGGATAAAGAACAGGATCCAGTTAGAAGGGTTGAATTCACATTTAGGATTTAATACAAGCCATTTTAAATTAAAAAAAAAAAAAGTATGTAGTTTAAAAAAAAAAACCAAAAAACATAAATCTTGTGTTAGTAACCCTGTTTGACTGCAGTTAATGGTTTTACACCCTGATGGTCTTAACTGTACTCTGGGCCTCACCCCACCAGAGTTATCCTTGTCAGTCCCAAGTCCCACGCCCCATGTCCTGGCATGGATCCTCCAAAAAGCCTACCTGTGATCCATCACTGTTATAGTCAGCTGACAGGACTCAGCGGCAGCACATGTCTGGGGTATTGTCATAGCCTGCTTGTCTTGTAATACTGCACTTAGCTTCTTTCTGACTAGGGAGCTTCTGTCAGCTCTGACTGCTTAGTTTTTACAGATGGCTCAGTTTTGTTTTGTTTTTCTTGGAGTGAGGGAGGTATTTTGTTTTACTTCCACAGGCAGGAGTTTTTAGCTTGAATTTGTACTGACTCTGTAATATACAGACAGTTGGCAAGCCTGAGAGAGATTAAACTAGGCACAGCCTATTTTATTTGTTAGACACATTTGACCCAATCATTTACATCTTTAAGCCATTCACTAAGGGTGGATCTCAAAACACTCCTCAGCTTGATTTAACACAGCTACCTCCTTGCAACCTTTTTGAAATAACTTTCTTGTCATGGATTATGCTGTGCTTTTTTGTGCTCTCTGTTTTGAACAGGTACATATAATTGTACATGTATAGTCAAAATCCTTTAAAGAGCTGCATGCTTCATAAAGCTTTGTGATACAGCCCTTACATAGTTGTTTGTTCTTGAGAATAGTGTTTAGGTATATGTGATCATTTGAACTGTCTCCCCTCCTCTTCTCTCTTCCTCTCCCCTGCCCCTCTCACCCCCCCCCCCCCCCCAATTTAAAACTTTAAATTGGAGGTAGCTTTACTAGAAATTAAGTAATCAATCATTTTACGTTGTGGGTAAAATTAGAGGTGAGGGATACTGAAGTTATTTTTCCCCCACCCGTTATAGCATGGCTATTAACTACATATTGCTTTTTTTCAGAATGATAATAGTTCATCAGGCGCAGGTGGACCAGTAAAAATAACTGAAAATCGATCAAAGAAGAGCAGCTTCTTTCGATGCACGCTACTTTGATGAACTTCTAATGATAGACTGCAGCACACTTAGAACCTTTTCTGCTTCTTTGAAAGCACAGGGTCACAGCCTCAAAAAAAAAATACCACCAAGCTGCTGCTGAGAGCTCCATTGAACGCAGACTGCACTAAACAAAATACCAAGTGGATTTTGCTCATTAAGTCTATTGACCTGCCAGGCTCCTCTTTCTCAAATATGGAAGCAATGAAGTGGAGACACAAATGCAGGAGTTTCTCTGTTTTCTTCATTACGTTCTGTTTGTATTGCCTGTTGCAAAAGCTGCTAATTTCTTTTAACTTTGCACATCCATATTAGCCTTTTTTTGCCTGTTCTAGCACAATCTTACACTTATTTGCACAGTTTGTCTTATAAGTAAAATTCTTAACAGATTTGTGCTTTTTTTTACACATTTCTTGTAAATAGAAAAAGGGAGGTATCCATGACACACACACCTGTGTGCACACGCCTGTCGGCATAAAAATGAGGTGATGGGTTATTAAACCAATTGGCATTTAAGCACTTGATTCAGTTTGTGTTTCACAGATGCACAAGTCTGTTCATACAGAACCTACTGCTTCTACATACTAAATACAGGATGTTGCTTTTTAAAAACTATTTTCAACAAACTTTGGGCATTGTATTCTAAACTGTCATAGTCACTTGTCTCCTTTACAGAACGCACCTTTTTAAAGAGGTCTAGATTGAATGCAGGTGTCTATCTTCTTTTAATTTTTTGGGGTACACTGAATTTGTCTTTTTTTGCTTTGGCTTCTGATGAGAGAATACACTCTTCTAGGTTAAAATCTTCAATATAACCACAGATGAGCTCCCTGTATATCACTTAAGTGGCTTCTGGTAGCTGAAAAAATGGTTTTCAAATATCCCCTTTCTGGGAATCCACTCTCCAGTGTGTAAAATGAAACTTAACGGTGACTTCCCACTGTGATTTAAGATATTCCTTTTATGCTTGAAAACTTTGACAGCAGTCATACACAAGTTGGCCTTCTGCATAGTTGCTTCTGTTATCAGCAAGGAATGTGATACAGTAAGGCTGAGTGTAGTATCTGGTCATACTGAATGCATGAAGCCCTTTTCAGTCTGCTTAGGCACTTATAAAAGTTCAGCAGAAATTAGTAGTGTGGAGTTTTTTATGACTATTAGAAACGAGTTGAAATTTAGTTGCCTTTCTCATCCAGCTAACATTCTGCAACCAGGGTATTCTACCACTTTTTATCTCTTGATGAGTAAAATAAAATAGGTGCTTTGGTCTTTTCTGTTGATGTGCCAAACTTGGATCAGTGTAAGCGTTAACTACAAACTTGAGTGTCCAGCATTTCAGTTAGAAAAGGTAGATGTATTCTCATTGGCAAACTGCTGACTTTTCTGATGTGCTTTTTTTGTCATGGTAAAGAGTGGTTAAACAGTGACTTGGTTGTTATCACAGACAACTCTGCTTCAGTTTAGGGTGTTGCATGTCAAGTTGTCCTTTCTAGGTCTCAATTTTTAAAACTAATTTAATGGGCCACAGGCATTAAATCTACAGGACTTTTAGCATCCTGGATAAGCCTGAGAAACAGAATTTAAGTGGTTTTCCACCAGTCTCCACTTCATGTCAAAAGTAGTCCTCTAATTAGATGTGACTTCTGGTCTGCTGTTTTTCCTGCCCTTTAGTTTTTTTGTAACACTTTTTTGATGTGGCAGGAAAAGCTCAATAAAAAAACAAGAAAAGCAACCCTAACTTCTGTGGCCTATGCTTAGCACTTTTGAGGGAGAATTGAGAGAAGGATGTGCTAAAGCAATCCAGTTTTCTATATGTTAAGTGTTTTCTAAGCAGCAAGTGTTATGACACCTATTATGAATGTTGTTAATTTTCAGTAATTTACCTCTGACTTAATTTGGTGTCATAATACTTTGATTCGTATCTCAGGGTTGTCTGCAAACCAAAACTGACGTTCTGTTGTTAGCAACTTTTACAGAATGCTTTTCTTATTCTTTTTTCTGCCATCTTTCTGCTTGGTTCTGTGTACATGCAGTATTTGTCTCCATGAACTTCCTTCTGAAAGAGCCTGTAAGCAAGAGTCTGAAGTGCTTCTTGAAGCAGCAGCAAATTGGGGTAACTGCTCTGTTGTATTAGAAAAAAACTTTGCTATTTTCTTACATTTAGCTATGCTAAACTGTACATAAATTTGAGGTAAGACCATAGGAAATTCACTTTATGCATGATAAAATGATGCGGTAAATACTTCACTTTACTTAATGTTCATATGAAGTTCATCTTTTTCTATTTGTAGAAGGATTTAGTGACAACTTTGTCTGTTCCCTGCTGAAACCTGAATAATTCTAGTCTTATGTGAAAACGTTGTGGTCTTATGGATAAGAAAATACTTTTTTGCAGCAGTATTAAGTGGCTGAGTGGCTGCACTTTATCAGTGTGCTAATTTCTTGATTAATGGTCGATGTAGACCTTTGCATATAGTCTGAGTTGTCAGACAAGGGAAAATGTGCTGTATACTAGCATGTAAATCAATTGTATGTTTCACTGGGAACTTTTTTTTAGCTATATTTTGCTTTAGGCAAGCAGATAAACGATAAATGGTATGTTTTGCCTGGGCATCAATTACTGGGTGCTGCAGGCTTTTCTAATATCAGTATGATTGTTTTGTGCAGTCTTTGTAACTTTGCTCAAGACTATATAATCTTATTTTTGAAGGACTTGTAACTATACCTCAGTCAGCTAGCTAGTATTCTAATGACCATTAGAACAAAAGTGATGCAACTGTTAGAGATTTTACAAAGCAGCAAATTCGCATCATCTTGCTTTAAAGACTTTCATTGGTCTTTTAAGAAAAGGCAGGAGGCATTCCTGGATTGTTAGGAATTGAATATACATCTGTCAGGGTTTTCCACTCCTTCCCCCATCAAGGTCTGTGTGCAGTATGTTCACTTTTTTTAAATAATTGGAACTTAAACTATAGACTCAATGCTTCTCAACTCCAGATTTCAGTCCTGTGATCTGCAAACCATGAACAAACTGCTTAGTTTTTTGTTAAGTAGTTATTAAATTTCTTGATGTTAATTTCAGAACCACACGTGAAACTTAATTCACCTCTTACATGTGGGGGTTTCTAAGTACAAGTTAAGATTTGAAAGGTCTAGTTTTTTTACAAAAGGCAGATTTACTGTTGCAAGTGCATTTCCTCCTCTAGTCTCTATGTTGGGTAAACCAAATTGTCTTTCACAAGCAAAAAAAAAAGTGGGAGGAGTTGAATACATGCTCAGTAAGGAATTCTTGCTGGCTAACTACTTGAAGGACATATAGATAGATAGTATATAAAATGCATAATGTGTTTAATTCTGGAAATGCATTTGGCATCTGATTTATGCAATTGATGCTTGCGTGGTTAAAGTTTTTAAGGACTAGCTGTAGGTATTAACTCTGTTCCTCCATTTCCTCAGCTGCTTGTGCAACATCCAATATTTTAAGTGTAACTTGCATTTCAACCTGTCAGTCAGGATTTTCAGCTTTTTTGTTTCCAGTGAATTTAAATATTTTAGTGCATTCCTATGGCCTTACACTTTTTTTTTTGCAAATGACACTTTTACTTGGGATTACAATTATTTTAATGCAATATAGTTACTAAAGTCCGTCTAAAAGGCACGACCCTAAGAAAATGCTTAAATTTTCAAATAGTATTGTTCTACCATGTTGGTTTAATTTAAACACATTTTATCTCTGCTCCAAAGGTGTAATGTGAAAAGCTCCTACAGATAAAGTGGAATTGTCATGTGTTTAACTTGTAAATCTAATCATTAATTGTGTACTGATACTGTTTAAAAAAAAAAAAAAGACAAACCCCCCCCCCCAAAAGGTTTTATTATTCCATGTGAACTTTTTTACAACAATGTGAGTCTCAAATAAAAATTACATAATGAAGGTATCCAGTCCTTTTTATATAATGTAACTTTATAAACAGGTGCCATTCTCACTGTACTGTCAGCACATATGTCTGTTTCAGGAAGATTCCAACTTAGCTCCTTCCTGGGGATACCTCTTATGAATTAGCTTGTAGATTTCCATTTCCCTTAAATATATAGCTTGCTGCTGAGTGTGACAGTGAGGGATCCTCTTAAAAACCCTCTTCTGAGTCCTGTTGCAGAAGAACTCAAGTTCTCCTAAGGAAACCCCATGACCATATCTGAGAAGTGGATACGATCTCCAAAGTAAATGCTAAATGTCATTAAACAAAGTGGGGTTTGAAACTCCAAGTAATGGTGACACAGACTAAAAATGAAAGGCCTTTTTAAAATGTAGTCTCCTATTCAAATGGAAGTACATTTGAAAGAAGGTAGCTAGACCAGAAGAACCAGTTTGCCCATATGGCTTGGTAATAAAAGAAAGGGCCAGTTTGTGACAGGCTGATCAGAAAGGGTGCAACCGGCTACTTCAGAATGTGAAGAGACCACAAGCAGAAAGTAAGGCTGCACACAAGGAAATGGGATGATCCTACCCCTACCTAAAAGTTTTGGAATAAATCCTGTGGAGTTCCCAATTTTTATCTCCCTTTCCTCATCTAGAAAATCTTTGCATTTCCTGTATAGAGTGAGTGTCATCTGTTTTTAACCTACTTCATCCTTGCAAAAGTGAACTGTAAACCACTGGCTGTATGGCTGAAGTTCAGTGGGAGGGTTACATAAGCAATAAGGCTTATAGAGGGGCAGTCCCTGGTTCTTGGGATGTAGGACGCTTGGTTTATAAATATTCCCGTTTTCACAAAGGGGTAACTGTCCAGGAAGCATGATGGAGAGGCCAAGGAAAGACTATGCCCCCGTGTACTCTCATCAAAGGAAGCTTAAACTTGCCTTGCACGAGGTTGACTGAAACTACAACTCCTTGAAGTTCTGTCAGCTACACCTGTTTTGATGGTGGTTTCATACGAATTTCTGGAACTTTTTGCCATGCTAGACAAGGCCTGAATGCCAACTCCTTTAACATGGTTTAGGTGCCTTGGAAGAGCTTGCATTGGTGCTTCTATTTCTCATCTTGAGACGGACAGCTCTGGAGCATGACATTTTCTAGCTGGCAACTTTGAGAAGTAATGTATTCACTGCAATTTGTTTAACGGTCAGGTCTTTTTAGACTACTTCATTTGTCTTTGCTAGAGTATATGGGTAACATGCCCATCTCTCTATTTAGAGAAAAATATTACTTTTTCAGAACTTCCAGTTTGTGTGTATTAATTTAGGAACCCCCCCCGCCCAAGGTGACAAGAATATTTTTAGCATGTTTCACTGTTTTCAAAGCTGTTTTACAAATCCATTCCCAGAACTCGGTTTTTCTTTTTCTGGGCAATAAACAGCAGATATCTTTGTGCAGCTGCTAGCACACATTTTAAAGGATGGCTAGGATTTTTCAGGAGCTGTCTGTGAGAACTGGAAAGCAGTGTCAGACAGCGGTCTCAGAACTTAACCTGCAGCTACTTGTCTAAAACAGCAATACCATATGCTTTATGGATTCTGTTCTGCACCAACAAAAAAAAAAAGAGGCAGATATGTCATGTAGGGTTTTTTTAAGTTTTGTTTTGTTTGCTTATTTAGGAATTTGTTTACAATACTTGAAAGTGTAAGTATGAAGGGCTATTGTAGGAAGTTGCATGAGTGCTGCCTTGCTTTGATACCTGGAGTTGCTTTTTTCTTTTAAAGAAGTCCTAGGGCTTGGTCCCCAGCAGGAAGTCATCCTTTAGCCTAAGTAAACATACAGCAAAGTGACATTCAAGTTTTTCTGTCTCTTTCATTTATCTGATCTCCAAAGGCTAAGTTAACGTTTCTTGCTGAAAAAGATTCACAGAAGTTTAGGGCTGGAAGGGACCTTGTGAGAGCATTAGGTCCAGCCCTCCTGCTCCAGGCAGGAAAGAGAGTTGGGTCAAATAACAAATTCATGGAAGTTTAGTGCTGGGCCACTTTCAAATTTAAGGACTGGCTGAATAGTCATCTTTCTCCATCCCCTCATTACAGAAATCCCCCCCCCTCCCCCAGACTTGATCGTGGAGCTATCCCAGTCCCAGGGTCCACAGGGGTCTGAAAAGTTGTTGGTGCGGCAGGAGTAGCTGTTCTCCTGCTGCCCAATTTCCAGAGGTGTGAGAACGGGACTGCTTACTCCATCCATATTTGGAGATGATGGGGGACTGATATAAGCCACCAGGGGTGAGCTGGAGCTGGTACAGGTCTCGGTCCTGCAGTCTGGGACCCTGAGGCCTTGGCATAGGCAGCAAGGAGGGAGCAGCACAGCACCAAGCAGTTCAGCACCACTGCCTGAAGCTGCTGGGACCTCCTTCCCAGGGCAAACACCATAGGCTCAGGTCGGCAAACCGAGACGACCGAGCCCACGGGACTCGGCACCTGCTCGCCACGCTGCCCCTTTGCCCGGCGCGTGGGCGGAAGGAGCAAAGCCCGCAGGTGGGGGAAGCAGCCTCCCTTTCCCGCCCGCTGCTATCCTATCACCCTGTTTGCCAGGGACTAGCAGCCGAGGTGGCTGTGGCGCTTGTCTCAAGGCCTGGGTCTCGCCCCCGCTTGTTGTGGAGCTCCTGGCGTCTTCCCTGTGGTGACGCCGCCCGCGCCGCCCCACGCCCGGCGGCTAGTGGGTCCGGCCCCTCAGGGGCTGCACCCAGCGCAGTCCCGCGGCGCTGCCTCCCCCGGGGCAGGGCCGGCTTAGTGGGCCAGGCTGTGCCTTCGGCGCCTGCCCTAGGCTGGGGGCGCCGCTCGCAGGCGGTGCGCGGACAGGCCTTGCCTCTGATTGGGTGTGGCCTGGGGCAGGGAGCGGAAAGCAGAGCAGGAGGGCGGGACGCGGGATGAGTGAGAGACTGCGGAGTCAGGGCCGGGCGGGGAGCAGCCGGAAGGACGGGGAAGGAGCGGGCAACGCCAGGGGTGGCGGGTCTGCCCGAGGGTCGCTCCCTCTCCCCCCCCGCTGGAGACGCGCTGCTACCTCACCAGTTTTTTGGGGGTTTGAGACATAATAAGGACTAGAAAGTTTTCAGTCCTGATGTCCCAGGAGACTTTCCAGTGGGACTGTAAAAGAGTTGTGGTTTAAAATGTGTTCAGATGGGAAATAGATTTAAAAATGGGGCAGAAAAAGGATTATTGAATGAACTTCATCTCTCAGATGATAAACGTATTCTGAGCATAAGAAGTCTAAACTAAATAATGTAGACTGTGTTTTTTGTAGCTCTGTATTAAAAATCTTGGTTAATTATTAGAGCTAATTTATTTCACTCTGGTATTGTGACATTCTCCTGAGCCTGACTGTCCCTGCTTGCCAGCTGTACGGAGTGTCTGATTCCACACTGCTCACTTAGGGTAACAAAGTGGTTAAAAGCTCAAATTAAATCTTTGGGTTTTTTAAAATTATTTCTAATTAAAATGCAATCTGGAAAGTACAGCATTTTAAGAAAAATTTTAAATTAGGATTATTGCTACAAATTCCATCGCCATCCAAGACTACCAAATTAATTGTGTTGGAAAACTTGTGAGAAGTGGATAGCAGCGGGTAGTTTTTTATATGACATTAAATTATGCCCTGTGACTGCTACATAAATATTAGATGAGTGATTCTGAGTGGCTGCAGGAGCAATAGCTGGTCTCACTGACTTGGCATTGCATGCTCAGTTTCAGCATGTAGCTGCTTGTGATTTTCATACAATCAGTGACATCAGTGGTATCATTTAATGTGACAAAAATGTTTAAGCTGTACTGTTACAGTTTCTGCAATGAAATTAAATAGAGTCTTTTATAAGTGGCTTTGCAGTACAAGATAATCAAGCACATATGGAATCAGTTTTCCTTCAGTATCTAACAGATGAGGGTAAACCAGAAAAAAAAAAATAGCATTAAAATAGCACTGTAAGCCCAAGAGACCTATTAGCAAAACTTTCCAAAATTAGCAGAATAGTATTTTCCCCAAAGGACATATCTTTAATGTTAGGTTTTAACACTTGGAATAGGTATATATCTGGGGCCAGGTTATCTAGTAAACCTTAATGTTTCCTAAATTCTGAGTGTTTAATTTTCTACCTTTTACTTTGGGTTTTTTAAAAGAGGAGGAGAAAATGTGTGTATGCGGGTACAGGGCGCACAGGCTATGTTTTTAAAGAGAACACTAAGTTTAATCACATCTTGAAGGATTCCAAGGCAAGCTTTTCTTTTCTGACCTAGGGTAATATTTTCAGAACCACCTAATTAATGTAGAAGCTAAAGTCCCAGGCTCCTAAGTGTGAACTGCTTATGAAAATGAGTTAGATGCCTTTATAACAGTAGTCAGCAGCCTTTTCAGGTTGTGTGTCTGAATGACTCCACTTGGGCCAGAGGCAAGCTGCAATTAGGACCTGACCACTATTGCTTTTTTTCCCCCCACTTTCGCAGCTACTGCCACCACTTTTTCCAGTTAAAGCCTCATGTCCATGAGCCAGATTAGATAGGTCTTTGGGGTTTAGGTTGCTGCCCCCTGTATAAAATACATCCATTGTTTTATTTCTGAGTTTACCTTGAGCTAAATTCTAATTAGACATTTAATCCATTTCCAAATTAATATTATATACAATGCAGTTTGGATTTAGTTAGTGTTTGTGCAGGGCATTGAAAATGTAATAGTAATTTAAAAGTAAGTGCTAATTATTGTTAGTTTATAGTCCTACAAAACTTTTGTCTCCCAATCTGTCAGATTAACTTTCCAATTGTTGTTAAATATCTTTAGTAGGTTATTTTATGTTTATTATTTTAATTGTGGTCTCCATAATTTTCTGTCCATAATTGTCCTGGCATAGCTTATGTCTCTTTCAAGTTATTTTCTTGTTCCATATACAAGTTCAAGAATAAGATCTAACCGGATTGAAGTAGTCAAAATAAGAAAGTAGATTTCAAAGGCATTAAAATATCTTTTTAAATGTAATGTTTATTTCAGAAAAGCGGAGAAGGGCTTAATGGGCATAAACCAGGAAGAAACCATACCCATCTCAATCAGCTGTCCTATGGTAAGTTGAAATTTAATCCAACCCATTTAATATGTACCTTAGAAGTCAAGCTGAACAAAACAGTCTCTAAATTGTTATAACTAGAAAGACTAATTTTGGGGGAGCCAACTTTTTGCGCTGCTCATTTTTGTTTTGTATGGTCTTAAACATCAATAGACAGCTAAGTTTATTTGATGTGTTTTCAGTTTATGAAAAACTAAGTGTGCCCAGCGGGCTTGGGACCTGTGCACCATGATCCAGTCTTATAGCAACTGGATCCTGCAGGCAGACACGACCCAAGCAGGATGCGGGGCCCGGGGCAAATCAGCCTGTGTGGGGCCCCGTATGCCAGACATGAGGAAGTCGGTGGCGTATTCAGCAGCAGGGGAGGGGAGGGAACGCTGAATGATCGGACATGAACCTGGCGGCAGCGCAGAGTCGCTTCGCCACTCCACCTGGTTCTGTGGGGCCCCCCAAAGTGCGGGGCCTGGGGTGGTCGCCCTGAGTCATGTCCTCCCCCCCTTGGGATGGCCCTGCCTGCAGGTACCTGGATCTGGCCTCGTACTGTTCCGATCTGGCCCTGTGCTGTCTTGGTTACGTGCACCCAAATCGGGCCTTATCCCACCCCAGACTTGTGCACCCAGTATGGCATGCCAAGTCAGGCTGTCCAGCCCACCAGGCTCCCCATGGGTACAACAGTTTGGCAGAGGGGGAGCAGCAATTCATGCTGCCACTGTTCCCCCCAGTGTCAAATATTCATACCTGTGAAGAGTCCTGCAGTTCAGATGATGCAGCTTTACTAGCTGGGGGTTGAGCACTCCTGTTGTATAGTATTCACTGGTCTCTTCCTTCAGGATTTTTCACTTTTTTTGTGTATCATTTTATCACTTCCTTGTCATTGGATATGCCTTCCATTCTGAATATGAGGCAAAACTAAGTAAACTGCATGATTTTTTAATTAAATTCTGTAGATATCTGGCTTCACGTGCAGATATGCTAACTAGGATCTTAAATAAATAATTCCTCTGCTTATGTGAAAATTCCAACCTTTAATGATTGCATAACAGTAGGCCAAGAGCAAGATAGATTTCTGAAAAGTGTGTTTGTTTTTATAAGTATTGTCAGTGAGCCTTGCTTGCTGGTGTTTTCAGAGAGCTTGGTAAGGAAATTCTTGCTTTTACTGACTGAGCAACAAGTCATCTTCTAAAGGAGATATTTCATCTCAGATTCAAAGAAGAAATGAAAGGGCCATATTTGGGGTCAGATTCCTTAAACATATTCTCACTGTTGTGTTTTTAGCTCTAATAGAGGAAAAATAACCATTTTCTGTATCAATGTAGTCATGAGTGATAGAGAGAAGTAGACTCTTGGCTTCAATAACTGGATATATTAAAAGTTGATAGGAAGATCTGGGTACTAGGATATGGCATTGACCAGAACTTAAAACCATCCATTTGCTGTCCCTGTTACCATACGAAGGGGTTAAGGCCCTCACCTGTCTCCATTGACTCTACTGTGTTTTCTCTGGGTTTTTGTTTTCATGGGATTGGCAAAAGCCTTATTTTTGTTATTGTTTTGTGTTGCAGCATCACAGCCACACATCTGTTACTTTCCTTAACTGCTTTCAACCTTTCCACCATGAAAGAGAGCAGCTGGTCTTACCTAGGAAAATAGCTGCTAAGCAGGGACTTGTACCTGTCCCTTTTGCAGAATAGTTAGTTGTCATCAGATGTGTGAGTAGATAAGAAGCCAAACAGAACTGCAGGAATATTGAAATATTCTCCCCTTAATTCGTTTAACATCTGTCCATTTATTTATAAGTGTTTCTGGTGCTGGAGGGTATGAGAGCATTGTAAGATGTTATAAATGTTAATTTGCTCTGTTTGTTACTTTTCTTATGGCGTCACCCAACATTAACACTAACTTTTCAGTTAGTTGTTTGGAACTTGACTATTTTTCTGAAACATCACAGAGCAAGAAATGTTCTTTGTATTTTTGTTGAATACACATAGGAAAATAAGAGCTAGATAGTAAAATATTAATGAAAAAATGTGAAGCTTAAGAAGTCATTCTTTAACAAGCTCATCTACTGAAAGATTTTCACATGGCATGACATGCTCTCGAGAGAAGAAATGATACTGAATATCATACAGCAGTGCCTTTTAGAAGATCTCAGGATGCATAATAGAACTTTGAATCCATTAATGTACAAAGTAAGGCTAAATTTACTAGCATCACAACTTTGTTTCTATTCACTGTATAGAAGGAGGTATCAGTTTTTAGCCAAGTATATTAGTATTGAGTTAGGAACCTCCAAAATTCTACATATTGGTTAAATGAAATATGACAGCTATGTAACTAATTAACTAACTGTTGGATACCATGTTACTATTAACCTTTGGATAGCTCCTTAATTACTTCTAAAAATATACTAAAATATTTTTCTCTGGAAACATTTAATTTAGCTGTTTTGATTAGGTAGTTACACAGTATAATAGTACAAAGTACTTTATGGAACTGTAATGTATAAATAATATTATAATGGAAAAGTAATTGTACAACAATTAAGTTCCAACTTGCTAGTTGCATAAGAGGAGGTCTGAAATGTCAGTCTTGATTCTAAATTTTCTTTTGTTTCTTTTTGTATGAGACCTGCTACAATGAAATAATTTAATCTTAACCAAGTGTCATCACTCAGTTTTTCATTATTCAGTCACTAGATGGTGCCAACTTCAATTTCAATTCACACGTTTGTGAATATACATTATTTAAATACATTGTTTCTTTCTTAAAACAAAATAAGTTTCTGAATTCCTTTCTGAGGAATACTTTGTTCAGAGAAGAATAATATGTATTTTTTAATATTTTGCATGATTCCCTGAAAGCACCTCTTACTTTTAATAGATACTGTTAGTTGACAGCAATTATCTTTTTGGAAGATAAGATTTATATTGATTTTTTCATGAAAAGTACAATTTTTATATGTATTTGTTTGATGTCCTTGCTACCCAGAGATCTGGAGGAACATCCTTTTAGGTGGCAGGTCCACTTACATTGAGTGTTATCCTCACTGAGGATAGCTTGATTCTTTTATGTTATATTAGAGTTAATAAGGAACCCAGACAAAAGGAGTGGTGAAAACATGTGGCTCATTCACGTACTTTTCTCTGGCCTTTGGACCCCATAGGTCAGGGGCAGGCAGTTATTTTGGGTGGAGGGCTGCTTTATGAGTTTTGACGAGCTGTCAAGGGCTACATGGGTAGCCCTGCCCCCTGGTTGCCCTCTTGGGACCAGAAGTTCCATTCCCTAACCCCTGACCTTAGCCACTGGAAGTCTCTCCTCTTGCCCCTGGAAGTACTCATTTTGGAGAGGTAGCCTTGGAACCTGACCCCTCCCACAAGCTGAGTCCACCCCATCAGGCTCCAGGCATCAAAAACTGGCCAACCCCCACATCCATCACTGCTGCCAGCATGACCTGGTCCTGACCCTGATTGAGAGTGACTGTCCAGCACGTTTTTGGAGAGCCTGGAATAGTAACCTGGTATCAATTTGTGCCTTTGTTTAGTGGCAGACATCTGTTTCCTTTAAGGTGCAAGAGCTTGGGCAGCCCCAAGCTGCCCGCACTCTCTCTCTCTCCTGGGCAGGTGCTCTTAGGGCTTTGGGGGCCCGATCCTGTGTGCCCCAGGAATTCCCACCCTTGATCAGGATTCTCAAGCCCTGGGAGCACCAGCCCAGCTTCCCCCTATTTTGAGAGGCATACCAGTTCAATATTACGGTGCTATCCTGGGGGTGGGGGTGCCAATCACTTGATTGGTGGCCTCTGCCCTGGGACTTCACCAAAGCCAGTTTTCCCTGCTTACAGAGATGTCCCCTGGGGGTGTGTCTCTGTAGGGGAACACCCTGCCTGCCGTCTTGCAGGATCAAGAGGTGGGACAATGGGCAATGTGGCAGGATGCATCCCAGCACAGCTGCTCCACTTCATTTGGTGACACTTATTTCTAGCTTGAAAAGAAGTGGGACAGTAATTTACATGGGGATGATGCACACCAAAAATGGGTTTTTTTTTTCCTTCTAGAGAATGCAAGGTTTTTTATTACTGTATTTATACTACACATGCTATTTTCCTTAAAATCACCTTTCCAAAATTGGGGTGCATATCTTAAGTAGGGAGGCTGATTTGTTGTTGCCAGAATAGAAGTAAGGAAGAATAGAAGCATGCCAATGCTGTGCTTTAGTGGTTGTTGGCAGGCAGAAGTGATGGAGGCCACTGATTACCCTCCCAGAACCATTAAAGAATTTGCAGCAGTTAGCTTGTAGCAAGAAGCAGCCACTGAGCTAACTTAGGACATGTCAGCTGCTGCATGCAATCTGTTGCATTTTGATGAGGCTTGTGGTATGGAAATAACACGCAGTTATTTATGGGGAATTTTATATAAAGATTATTTACAGTAGAAAAGAAAGTCTTCCGCTCTTACACGGGCCTGGGGCCTAGTCTTGTTGCTGTCCTGTCACACAAGAAAGTTCCTGCTGCCTCACCCAGACAGCTGTGACTCTGCAGAACCCCATTTTTTCCTTATGTTCTGCCTGCCAAACACAAGATGGGTGTTTGGGGGCTTGTCACATGTGAGAATATATGGTGTATGGCACAGTTAAACTCTGAAACAAGGTGCATAGGAAATTCATGGTAATGGGATCAATATTGAAGGGAGTGGATGAAATGACATGGTCAATTTTGTGAAATGCATCTTTATTTGAAGAAATATTATACTTGCATTAGACCTAAATTTAATGAGTTCAGTAAACAAGTCATGTTTCCAAGGTGATTGTATCCAGTCTTGATGTAGATTAAGGCTAGAGAAATTTGACATTAATGTTGCATTGTTCCACATGTATTGTTCTGTGCCTCTGTACAGACATCTTAATACTCTCTTCATTTATGGTTCTGGAGTATTGAGAGGCATGTATAGTAAAAGATAGCTAAAGAATCTTCAAAGAACATTGTCTATAGGAAAGTCCAGGCAAGCTAGAATGTAGAAATGTTGTAAAAATATATTTACACCTTTGCAATGCAGGGGTTAGGACTTTTATAAGTATTTCTTATAATTTGATAGTGGTATTAATTATATTATTTTTCATTAATGAACTGTAATGAAACTTCTGCTTTCTTAATTTGACTTTTAAATTAATTATATTTTGAGAAATTACTGAAAAAAATGATGGCTGCTTGCAGATGGGTGGGGAGGAGGCACTTTAAACCCAGAAGAGGCATCACATTAGTTGGAACCAGCTCATCCAACGTCTGTACAGATCATGCACTTTAGTAGGGCTTTTTTGGCCCTTTATCTAATAGCTGATTGAATTGGCTACATATACAAGCACCAAAAAGTCCCACTGAAGCGCCTGACTTATACAAACACTGAGGAGCCGTGTCAAACTAATGTGCTGCTGCTTCAGGTAAAACACAGGTTTTTGGTTTTTTTCCACATCTGTCAGCACCCTATTATTCTTTTCTCTCTCTTTGCTGTGAGTTGACAAACATTAACATTTCTTAGCTCCTTTATAACATTTTTAATTTGAAGAGTTCAAAGGCCATCTTTATATGTGTTCCAGGGGTGGGGGAGCTACTCTAATTAAAGCATCCTTGGTGTCTTGTGTATCAGTGTCCCCTGGGTCCTATTCAAGGAGGGGGAGGGGGAGTCTCATATAAGCTTAAGTTAAAGGACTCCCACCACCACTTTGAAGTGCAGAGATGCTACACAAGATATGGAGGCTGCTGGAGTGTGGTAATTAGCATGCTCCAGCAGACTCGATTAATTGAGTCTGGTCCAATGCACTGTAATTAAAGTGTGTCGGAGCAGCCTCCCTGCATGTCTACAGGCACCCACAGTGTTTTACTGAGGATGGGCAGTATAAGGGGGAAACTGAGACAGAGGTTAATTCATCTTCCCAGTGTTACATAACAGATGAGTGGTTGAGCCAGGAATAGAATCCAGGTCTCAACTCCTTCCGCAGAACCATGTTAACTAAATTCTCTTGGGAAAGGTTTTTAATTGAATTGCTGGTTCCAACAAGAGCAGATGTTTTCGACACTCTTGCATAACAATACAGAAGTGCTAATGCTGTGAGGCATGAATGACTTCATTGATGTTTGGGACACTAGCAAGTATTTTAAATACCAGGTGGATAAATGCTAGCCTATTAGCCATTTTACTAAGTGGTTGATGTCATGTTGGGTTGTTAGCTAAGCAATACAAAATGATCAGTAGCAGCCTCCCAGGATCTGGCTCAGTAACCCTCGCATCTCAGTTTTCAAGCCACAGTCATGTCTCAGTGCCACTGGGCTCACCCTGATAGGGAATCCATTACCCAGTTATTCTTTCAGTTAGAGAACTTATTCTGCCACATAACCTGATGTACTATGTCCATGTAGGATGTTAGCAGTGACTCTGAAGTTTTACAAAGAGTACTGTGGGATGGTTCAATACACTATAAAGTTTGGAAGGTAGTTCTGAGGTGGAAGAGAGGGAGTATTGGAGCAAAAAAAACAGTAAAGCAGGGAGTGAGCTGTTTGGTTTTTTTCCATAAGACTTTGGAAGGCCAAACCTGTAAGCAAGCAGCACTGCCATTTACTATTTATTTACATAAATAACTCCATATCTAAGGGAATGAAAAGAGATGCTGAGTTTGAACTGGGTTTTGTGTTTTAAATATCAGCTACATACATTATTACCAACACTCCGTAATGCATCCATGGTCAATTGATAGATAACCTTGAATGGAAATTTTGGCTTTGTATTTGCACTTGAAATCATACAGATGGTTTTCTGTGTCTCAGTGTGGTCAAGGAAGTTAATGTTTGAAAATCAATGAATTAATAGTAATGTAGTAAATGGTTTTTAAAACATTTTTCTTGGAATCAAGTCTGTTTGGAAATTGATTATGAGACTGTTGTTAGCTGCTGTAGTTTAAGTGACTTGATTTTTGTATTGCCCTAAAATATTTTTATTATTAATTTTTCTGTTGGTACTTCTATGCTCTTCCACCAACAGCCTGTGTTTTTCCCATTTCCTGAATTGCATTATGCTGTCAGTTTATTTGAAATGAACCTTTTGGCTTTAATGACTAGTTGGTTTTTAAATAGAAATACTAAAATGAGTAAGCACATATTTACTTACACTAACATTTAAAATCCTAAATGCGTTTACATAATTACTGAGAAAAACATGTAATTATTATTTTTTTTAAAACAACCTAATGGGGGTGATTCAAAGTAACTTTTCTTTTTTGTTTTCTGATTGATCAGTAGCCTGTAAATATTTTCCCTCCAGAGAAATTGTCTGGCTTAAAATGAATTGGTGCAAGCCAGCTATTTTTACAGTTGTTGCATTTTTATACTTTACGCAAATTTAGAGGAGTGAGTATGAACCTTAGAGACTGAAATATTTTATCTTAGTACACATACATTACCAGGAAGGGGAGGAAAAACTAGATAGCACTGCCTCATAAATTTACCTTAGCTCCTAATATGGAACAAGAGCAAGCTAATCTCCAAGGTCTATTTTATCCTGGTATATCTAAGACTTACCTAACTACAAGGGTAATTAGTGCTGACTTTTCTGGAAACAAGGATTTTCAGCAGATCATATTACAGTAGAAAAATTAGATCTTATCATTCACATTTTTCATTGAAATTGGATTTAATTTAAATTAAAAATATTGCTTTTTTCTTAAAAAAAGTATTACATTTCAAATTAAGATGATCTATGTTAAGCCATAATTATAACCCATCAAAGTTAATTGAATAATTTAAAAAAATGCAACGTCATGAGCCCTCACATTTTAATTGGTGAAATAGTGCTGCTTTTTTGTTATGTACAACTCTGAAAAGGCAGTTTCAACTTCTGAAGTCAATTCATATATAATAAATAGGTTCCAATGTTTTCATCGATATGATTTTCAATCTTTACAATGGAGTAGATGCTGTTCCAAATACAATTACTTTGAGGTTCTGTTGTGAATAAATGTTTTTGCATAAATTACTTTCGATTACAGTTTAATGAGTAGGTTCAGGGAGGGTGTTTTCAGTTGGATTATTTTAGGGTTGGTAAAGTAGGAAATGGAAAAAGCAGGACAGCTTGTTTTTTTCTTTTGTAGTCTATCAAAATAAGAACCAGCTAGGAAAGGGTGGGATTTACTGTTCTCAAAACATGTAGGGCACAGGTCAGATTGTCGAAGTGTTCAGTTACTGAGTTGGATTTCTAGATTGCAAATGTATTTTGGCACCTACTTCTTATGGGAACAAATCTGACCCATTATGACCACAAGCTATCATTAGGAATTCCTCAGTTTAAAAGATTAGTTCGTTTTAAATGCTCTGTGTGTGTGTGTGTGTGTGTGTGTGTGTGTGTGTGTGTGTGTGTCCAGGACACTTAAGGTAACTTTATTTAAATAATTAACTGTTTTAAAAATGTATTTAAAGGATTGTTTTCTGTTATTTTCCAAGTGCAGATTAACACAAATCAACAGAGACCTACCAAAATCAAGGCGGGGGCTGACTTTGCCAGTGAACCATGGAGCTACTTTCACAGGCTTATTGCAGCAGGACCACGCCTCACCCCACCTATGGCTCTGATTGGCTGAGGAGCCCCAGTGGCTGTGCCCCTCACCACCGATTGGCTGTCTGTCATTTGGCCCCACCCCTTGCCTCTGGGCGGAAAGAGCTGTTAGTCATGAGGCCCAACCCCTCACTGCTGATTGGTGGAGAGGGGTGCAGCTGCACAACAGGCAGCCCCCTCTGCCAGTCAGTGGGCGGGGGGGGGGATGTGGCTGCCATCTTGGCTGCTCTGCGCTGGCAGTTCCCTCCCCTTCCCATTCCCCTTTGGGCTGCAAAGCCTCAGTAGCCATGAGGACTGCTGGCTCGGGAGCCAGCATTTTATTTTTAGTAAGTTTTTTTGGGGGAGGAGGGGAGAGTTGGGTTGGTTGGCTTTTTCTGTGAATTTAGAATCCTAGAAAACTAGGTTTGGAAGGGACCTCAGGAGGTGATCTAGTTCAACCTTTCGGAGGATGGTCAAAGCAGGACCATCCTCAACTAGATTATCCCAGCCAAAGCTCTGTCTAGCCAGGTTATGAAAACCTCCAAGGATGGAGCTTCCACCATTTCACGGACAATGCCGGCTTTCACACTTTCTACAAAATCATGAATTGAGTAGGCCCCTACAAATCAACAGTATAAAAAAACTTAACTAAGAAACATGTTTTTCTCTATTTTAGAACATAATAAAAATGTTAAGGTTAAGCATCTGGATAAATACATTTCAAGCTATATAATTGCAAGCTGGATGACGGGTGTGGGGCCAATCCATGGGCCAGCTCATAGGGCTATCCATGGCTGGATCAGGCTCATGGAGCCAGTCCATGGCTGGATTGTGCCTGTAGACCAAGCCTATGCACCAAATTGAGCCCTGGACCAACCCTGTGTATGGGCCTAATGCAGCACACAGGGCCATGTCATCTGGCCCACTGGGCTCCCCAGAGAGATAGCAGGGCAGTTCCACACCTTGGACAGCTGCAGTGCACAGGGCAGCACTGGCCTGGCTGCTGTGTGGTTAGCTTCTGCTGTGCTGATGTATATTTTTGTGCCCCCCTCTCCCATACCCCCTGCCAGAAAAGGTGGTGCCTGGGTTTGCTGCCTGGTCACTGTCTGCCCCCCCCCTTCCCAGTTATGTTACTGGGCATTCCCATGGCCCAGATGATACAGCTCTGCAAGCCAGGTTTGTTTGCCAGACCATGGGTTGAGCACCACTGTATCCTCCTGTTTATTGAAAGGAAGTACTGAATTTTGCTTAGAGGCTATATTCAGTTATACAATAGAAACAGTATTATCACTACAGTATTAGCAATGTCAAACGTTTTAATAAAAATTCTGTTGTGTTGAACTAAAGTTCAAACTATAGAGCACATATCTATTTTTTCATTATGGTCACGTATTATCTTCCATATAAGATTGTGATTTTTGCCTATTGTGAGCACAAAGAGCTATTTAAAATAGTATTTTAATCAGAAAATAGTTATTCTGTAAGGAAGTTTTAAAACAGTGACAAGTAGACCAAAAAGCAAACTTCTGTCTTTGAAATTAACAGAGTAAATCCTAATGACCCCTGAAGAATTCTAGGAGGACAATGTGACATTTGGGTTTCACAATTTAAACTGCATAAAAAGCTGTAGAGCTTCTCTTTATCACTTCTGTAATTTTCTGCCTTTCTTACAATTCCTTGTAACTCTGAGTCCAAATCAATACACACTCTGCTTCTTACTGAAATTTATATTCCAGTAGTGCCTGTGAAGTTTCTTTAGGATTTGCTGGGTGCTACCAAAATATCAGACAAAATCCCTGACCCTATCATCTAGCCTACAAATAGCCCATGATCTAGATTTTTAAGGCATAATGAATAAGTGTAAGTAGGGGGAAGAGAAGATGAAGGTAACATTCAGCCTATACATTGTATAATCATATCAGTGTGCTGAATTTGAAAGTTCATGTAATATTAGCATATTAGTAATTGTGGTTAAGTGACAAGTTCAGTAGTATATGATAATAGTAGCATTGCATAGTCACCGAGAAAAGACTATTTAAATTCCCCAAAATGTAAGCAGATTCAAACTACAAAGTTCAAATCTGGCCTTCCCCAGTGTTCAGTGCCATTTAGACCCTAAATTATTTTAGATCCATCTCTACTCGGTTTCCTGCTTGGATACTCATTTTCAAGTTGCCAACATGTTTACTCAAATGGCACATGCAAAAGTGCTGGTTTCAAGAGGAATTCTCCATGTTTGGTGTGATTGGCTCAACACTCTTCCTTCTGAGGTGAATCATAATGTCCCATCACATACTATGTTACAAGGTCAAGAAGGTAATTCTAATAAAGTACATGTCCCCTTCTAATAAATAAGTTGCTATATTCAGGCAACTAATGTGTTAAAATCATCTTTTGCTCAATTTCAGTTGTAATAATTATAAGTATACAATGACTTAATCATGATTGAATTGGAAAGCAAATGTCTTTAAAGTAATAATTGGTATATTTACATATCATTCATGCAAATAAAATGAGGACAATAAATTGTGAGGAAGGGCTTGAGGGTCTGTTGCTTGCTGGTGCAGTTCATGTGGGGGAAAGAGGGAAGGAAAGTACCATTTTATCTCTCTAGTAACTTGCCTCCATAACAGGTTCAGTGAGTCTTCTGTAACCATGAGATTAAAGGCTTTTAGCTCCAGCAGTGAGCTGAACTATGGTAGCGCTGAAGATCCTATGCCCAGACCTCACTAGCAGCCCAAGGGGGCCTGGTTGTATCTACATGAGCCCATGCTATAGCTCCACTAATGGTGGTATGCTGCTATGGTCAGCTGTTCACTGCAATTTAAATAACAGTATCATCTGAAGAACATGGTTAAAAAATTACTGAAAAGACCAAATCTTAGGGAAGAAATAGATACAGACATAATCTTGTAGTACTGATAATGACTTGTTTTCTTTAGTCTTGAATTTTTGGATGGGAAATCTGTGGTATGAGCAACCTATAAAGCTTGAGTTTATGATTAAATATGGAATAAATTATTAGTGAGTAGAGAGTAGTGAGAGACATGGCCTCAGGAGTACTCACTGATCACATCTCCCCAGCTGTCAGAAGGTAAGAGCTACCAGAGTATTTATGCTTCTGTTTCTGAAAGTGTTTCGAAGCCTTATAATAGGTTAGAGAAGCATTGTCCAGGGCAAATTTCTGGCAAGTCCCACGAATGAAAAGTGACTTCTGTGATAAGATATAACTCATACTTTGGAGGGATCATCGTCCTCATTGTCAGCTGTTGGCTTGTAGATGACACCTTTGTTGTCTTCTCTGTCATCTCTGCAAGTATAAAAAGGCAATGTTAGCAAAAGTAAATTTGCAGGGAGGCAGGAGTGGAATGACTGTTTAAAATGCTGTATCTTATAACCAGTTTAGCTCAACTGGTTGGAGTATGATGCTAATAACACTGTGATCACAGGTTCAATCCCAGGTTGGACTTCATGATCTTGTGTGGTCACTTCTGTTTCTGTAAGCGTTTCCAAGCCTTATCATAGGCTAGAGAAGCATTGTCCAGGCCAAATTTCTGCCAGTCCCATGAATGAAAAGCAGTTTCTGTGATAGGGTATAACTCATACTTTGGAGGGATCATCGTACTCATTGTCAGCTGCTGGCTTGTAGATGACACCTTTGTTTTCTTCTTTGTCCTTTCTGCAACTATAAAAAAGAGATTATGTTAATGAAAGTAAATTTTTTGGGGGGGGGGGCAAAGGGGGAGGCAATGTAGCGCTGACTGTTCTAAAATGCTGCATCATATAACCAGTTCAGCTCAGTTAGTTAAGGTGTGGTGCTAATAACACCAAGATCATGGCTTCAATCCTGGGTTGGACTGCATGATCTCTTGAAGTCCCTTCCAAGCCTTGCTTCTTTATGAAATGGTCTACATAGGTGAGGTGGGGTCATCTTCTCAGTAGCAGCATACTTTGCTTTAGTCAGTAGTGCCAGTACTTGTGAATACATAGAAATAATTGGTCAGCATTCCATAGTGTGGCAGCAAAACATCTTACCTTTTCTGCCTAATCAGCCAAAAGGCTGCTGCAAGAATGATGATAACTCCAAAAATGCTGGCTAACACCACTGAGAGGGCAACACCTAAAAGTGGGAGGAAAGCATGCAGGTAGATAATTTGATTTATGTCAGACCAGAAAGCTGTCATGTGTGACAGCTTAAATCTGTGTGTGTTGCATATAACACCACATGAAAGAGGTATGACTGGATAACTTATTCCTTTAGTAACCGGGCATTTGAAAAGATTCAAACCTGAAGGCTCCAAACCTGAAATCATATCCCTACAGGTGTCCTATTGAAGTCAGAAGGGCAATGTATGGGTCTGAGAGTCATGGAACCACTTGCTCGGGATTGTTTATGCTCAGTCCTCCCTTTTATAGCACACAGGATAGTGTACGATAGGCAGAATTCAAGAACTAGGCTAAAACAAGAAAGAATGGTAAATTAATTCCTGCTCTTTTTTTCAGCATGGAAGAACACAGTCGAATGTAGTTTTGCTGGAGGTGGTATGCTTTGTAATTAAGGACTTTGCTTGTAAGGGTTAAGGAAGGCTAAGTATTCATTTGTGATAATAGCACAAAATAAAAAATCAATTCATGTTTGCAAGGACTTTGATGGAGTGTTCTGTGAATCTAAGTAATACTGACACCTCTTTGATGCAACTCTTAAGATAAGTCTTTGCAGTGAAATATTTTAACATTTTGGCTTTCTTTAATGATCCCAAACATTATTCAGCAGCATTTGCATTATCCACATGCTATTTGTGTGTAATGATTTCTATTTCTTTAAATTAACATTTGTCTTATTTCGGTATGAATGTTTAGAAGCATCCCACAGTGGACCACAGTAAATAGTTGATAGTTTTTATGTAAACTAGTTAAATGTTTCTTTGGTGAAAAATAACCAGGTAACATTAACACTGGGAGCAGTTCAACTGAATGAAAGTTTGTGTTTCACAGATTTACGAAAAGAACTGTTAGTTTTAAAAAAGGCTTTGAAGTAAAAAAAAAAAAAAAAAAAAAGGTCAAATAAGCAACAAAGAATCAATTAAAACTGTAAAACTGTTCGGAAAATATTTTGCCTTTATACATAGAATTAAGACCAAAGTTAATTTTAGGAATTCAGATTTCTACTTATAAGATCTCCTTATTTTTTAAATAGCTTATTTGAAAGCATCTGCTGTAATATAGCCATATGATTAAAACTGGGAAATATTTCTCATTTAATTTATGGACTGTTACCTCTCCTTATCTGAAAGTGTTAACATAGTAATATACTTCAGATGCATGTTCTTGAAGCTGATTGTATTAACTGCAAGATACTGTTTGCATGCAGAGTTTATTGTGAACATATTTAAGATTCATCAACTAATCTAAAGACTGAAATGTTGAAGACCCAATACTTGCAAAAATGGTGAGACTTCAGCATTCAGTCAACACCACAAGTGTAATTGGCTTGACACTGTGCACATTTGCACTCCATGAGCATAGCACAGTAATCCCATCTTGCAAATTTGTGCTCTTTGAAAGTCACAGGTGCTGTATTACCAACCCCACTGTGTCAAAAATCAAGAGAGAAATTTAAAAATCAAGTGACTTGATATGTAAATCATGAGATGTTCTATTCCGATTCCCCTGTGCACCCCCCCCCCAGCTCTTCACACATGCACCCTGAGCATCCCCACCAGCCCATTGTGGCCCTGGGCTCAGTGCTGACCTGGAAGGGCTCCCTGTACCCCCCCACTCCCATGGCTGGGTCCCACCTGGGCTACATTCCCTTCTGGGCTCCTAGGGACTTTGTGGCTGGTTCTGGCCCAGTTGGGGCCAGAAGAAAACACTCTGAGATTTGAGAGTTCTATCGTGAGATCATGAGTCGGACTTAATTTTACTCAGAAATTGCCACTCCTGCAATAATTTTGCAAGAATTGGCATTACTGCAGATGTGCATAATAGGATATGCTTCGCAAACATCTGGCTTCCTGGACAAAATCATGGCCTTATGCACAGGCTCTTATCTTCTTTTCCTGTTTCCAAATACGTTTTATTCCTACTTCTGGGACAGTTATGTGCATAAGGTTCAGCAATGTGCTGCTTTCAGGACCTGAAGTAGTAGCCCTACAGAAGTAGTCTTTTTTTTGTTTGTTTGTTTGTTTTTGTTTTTTGAGATGGTGGTTATACCAATTAGGCAGTGTTTAAGGCCAAATAAGTTGGAATGTACGTAGAAGGCGGCTTGGGAGATTCTGAAGCTGATAAGTAGGGTCTTTACACTAGCAGAAAACTTCTTTGGCTCCCTGACACTGTCAGTGACATTTACAATTAATTGCAGTGTTAGACTGAATGAGTTTTTATTGAAATATCACTAGCTCTTAGTAATTTATTTGGTAGTCATAGGCCCCCGAGAGACATTAAAATAAAGGTGCAGTGGGATCTGATATGGGATGCAAACAGTTATGCTTCCTGTCATGCCACAGATGCATGGCAGGAGACATGGTTTTGAGATTTCACATCAGATCCTATGCTGTCATATCCTGGGCTCCTTCTGCACCAGCAAGTAGCAAGCTTGGCTCCCAGCAGCAGGAACATGCTGTATGCTCCTGTGGTTGTGAGCCTCAGTCAGATGATCAGAGCTCCCAGCCTGGGGAGTGCACCATGCATGCCTGCAGCTGGGAACTCCAATCAGCTGGAGCACACAAGTCTTGAATGGTTCCTGTATGCTTCAGGGGCTTGGTACTGGCAATACATTCAATTTAAGGCATGGTGGGAAGCAGCCATAAGTATTAGACATATTTTGTGTTATAATTTTGTGACTTGTTTTATCATACTATGAATTGATTAAATGTGTGGCCAGGTCACTACTTGCGACTCAGTTAACCGGTTGATCATGTCTTTAGTGTAATGTCTATTAGCCATAGAGACCATTCCTTGGTGAGAACAGCAGGACATGTGGTCCACTGCATAACTGAGCTCCTATTTGTTCATAGTTCGAATGAGATATTTCCAATATATCTTTAAAGACCTCCCCTAGGTCTGTAATATTGGAAGCATCTTAGAAGCTGGCATCACATATAAACAGAAGATGAATTATGTGCTTCACTGAATGAAGCACATCATTCATTCATTCACAGACTCAAAACTATTCTTAGCATTGGCAAAAATTCACTGGTGATTGTTGAGAGAGTCAGTTTTGTGCTTTATTTTCCCTTGAGGATTTTAATCGTAAGAGATGCTGCTCTTCTGTGCTATTAGCACTGTGCAGCTAGTATGATGGTTACAGGTCAAGAATAGGAATAGTTTGAACTCCTTATTTCACCCCAGACCCCAGAGCAGTGTCGGAGTTAAGTTTTGTTGGGACATATCAGAGATGTGGGTTTTCTGGAAAATTTTGAATTGGAAAATTTTCCAATGCCCTAAATAGAGCATGATCTGATTTAGCATGTTTATTTGACTTATATTTAGTAAACAAAACTAAAAAAGTACCCCACGTTAATTTTCTGTTCCAATATCCACAAGTATTTGAACTGAAATATTTGATTAGGAAAAAAAATAAATACAGCACACTTAATGTGGTTTAAATGTTATATTCAAACAAGTTCAAAGCTTTATGTGGAAAGAAATTTATTTTTATTGGAATACTTGTAAAAATGTAAAGACAATACCCAATAGCATGTACTTCCTTTACATTGTTTGTTTAAATTTAAGAAGAAAAACAAAGGCACTGAAAACTGTTGACATGCTAATTTTAACACACCCAAAGAACTGTGCATGATATGCCATGCTTTGGTTTTGATTTGACCTGCACAGCCAATTAGGTGAATTCATAACTTGATTTTTGGTTTGGATTATTATGCGAGCGTATTTACCCTTTTATTTACAAATCAGTAAAACATATATGTACTCTCTCTCACACTTACTAGGGATAATCACCTGAAAAACATTAGTTACGACTTTGAAACTGCCAAGTGTGCCCAATATTGTATTGGCATCCATTCATTTTTACTAATGAATTTTATGAAACAATGAATTTTTAGAAATGGAAAATTTTCACTCCACATCTCTGGGACATGTTGTGTTGAACTATTGTGAGAAAAATAAGAAGAGTGATAAGCACACTTAGTTGTTGTAGAGGGATATTATCCTACTTTCGTCAGACCTCTTATGTAGTATACAACAAAAATTCAAGGGGCAAAATGGACAAAATATTAGAGAGAATCTTTCTGTCCTTTGTATGTAAATGCATCAATTTCACAGAAATAATTTAGTTCTAAATCAGTCAAGGCTTTACTTGCATAAAACAAGAAAATATTTCCAATTTGTCATAGATACAGTGATTTGCTCAGCTAATGAACTGTGATAGGGCTTTTCTCCATTATTACAGACAACTTACTGTTGACAACAAAGCAGTAAGAGTCAGATGTCTGCTTGCTTCACAGAGTGATACATGAACAGAGACTGGGGCAACAATTTTTATTGTGCACAGCAGATAAGCCTCTGTCTGCGATCTCTTAGAGGAAGAGATCTCTGCTTCAGTAGAATGTGCACCGACAGAAACTGGTATATAACAGCGAGGTATCCAGAGGTGCCATCCATATTTTGCTATAAGAAAGAACAGTAGTGTAGGAGTAGCTGTGAAGGTCCAGAAATGATCTGAGAGGCAAGGGTTTCTTAGGGTGATACCTTTTATTGGATCAACTATGCAGTTGGTCCAAAGTTAGACAAGCTTTTGAATGCAAGGCATTCTTTCTCAGGCCTCTGATCGCAGAGAGCCAGGCACAACATAGTGAAAAACAGCAAATGGGGGGGGGGGGGGGGGGGGAAGGGTCTGCTACCACTGAGAATTTCTCTCATCCTCTCCCCTCTGTTGTTTTTCACTATGCTGTGCCTGGCTTCCTGTGATTGGAGGCCTGACGAAGAATAGCTTGCAGTCAAAAGCTTGTCTAACTTTAGACCAACTATGTAGTTGGTCCACTAAAAAACGTAACCCTAAAAATCCTTGCCTCAAGCATTAAATTTAGCTCTTTCTACATGCAAGTTTCCCGGACAGACTTTGGAATTTAGTTCAGAACCCAGTGGAAAAAGATAAGGGACAAAACCATTAGAGTAACTTCTCTCCTTTCAGTAATGACACAGGATTGAGAAGACTGTTGAAGTAGCTGTATGTAACCAAGATCATATGATAACATCTAATGAAGTGAACTCTTGCTCATCAAAGCTTATCCATCTAAATGATTCAGTTAGTTTATAAGGTACATCTCTTCTCTGCCTTCCTAACCAAAATCAGTGATGTTGGGCTTGTTTACTTAGATTATCTACTGCTAGAAGTGGTAAAAATGACAGAAGTTTAATCTCTCATTTTCAAGTAGGCAATATGATGCAGTTATCATAGAATAAGCAACTAGAAAAAGTGGAGATAGTTGTTACAATGGAACAATGAGAGGGGAAAATACACACCAGTAAAATGTATGTAGCCCTTCTAAAAAGTTCACAGCAGATTGTTTCCTGTGCTCAGTAGAGGTAAGTTATCAGAAGATTAGGCAGATCAATTACCTCATGCAGATACAGGCAGTCCTCGACTTACAGCTTTTTGTGTTACAACATTTCGCACTTACAACGTTTATAAATTGACACCCTGTTTCAACTTTCTTATGTCAGTTTCAACTTTACAACACTTGAGACCCCTGAGACGACTTCAGCCAAAAACCCTTCAAAAGTCCAAACAAGAGCCTTTCAAAAAGTCCAGCAAAATCACCTCAAAGAAGTCCTTCCAAATCAGTATGATTGCTATTTACAGTATAAATACATTAGTGTAGCTATATTATGCATCTATAACTGATTGAGTACAAACTTTTTGGTTATTTTTGGTGAAAATAAGGTATTGGGCCTTTGGTTCAGGAACCAATCCCCCATTTTTAACATTGCTTCTTATGGGAAAATCAGTTCCAAGTTTCAATGTTTTGACTTAAGATGCAGTTTTCAGGAACCAATTGTGTCATGAGTCCGAAGACTGCCTGTATTTCACTGCAGATAGCTAAATATAGACAATAAACTAGATTCGCTTGAAAAAAATATTACCACATTGGTACAATTCAGTTCAGACGCAACAAAATGATGGGAATCATTTTTGTCATGCTGACATGTAAACTAATAACCATCTACATGCATGCAGCTTAACCCAAATACTGAAGAAATGAAGTCATCACAGTATGTTTAAGTACATCCCACAAAAACTGTGAGTTGTTTTCAGGATGACATTTAGACATACTGTGCATTATGCTTGCATTTCTACCTGACCAGAGTTGATTCCCAGGATCCAGGGGCTGATGAATTTCCATGTTCTCTCTCTTCAGTGGGTATCTAATTGCTGTTAGGGATCTTCTTCATCCCCAGAAGAAAATCCAAAAGGAGTATAATGCATATTGTTTATACATCATGAAATTAATGGCATAGAGAAATGTTATGAAGATAAGTAGCTTGCACTGCCTATAGTGTTATTTGAAACAATGACTTAATACCTTTGCCCCATGGAAGCCAATAGAATCCAGGGCCATAATAATTTCCTACTGCAAATAAACTGCAAGGTACTGCACCTGGGAAGGAAGAACCAGCACCATACCTACAGGCTGGGGAACTCCCTTCTCGTCAGTGCAGAGGCAGAAATGGATCTTGGAGTCATTATTGATGCCAAAATGAATATGGGCCGACAGCATGGGGACGCGGTCAGGAGGGCCAACTGCACTTGGCATGCATCCACAGATGCACCTCGAGCAGGTGCAAGGAGGTGATCCTCCCCCTCTATGCGACACTTGTCAGGCACAGTTGGAGTACTGTGTCCAGTTCTGGGCGCTGCACTTCAGGAGGGATGTGGACAACATGGAGAGGGTCCACAGGAGGGCCATTTGCATGATCGGGGGCAGCAAGGCCGGCCCTACGAGGAGAGGCTACGGGACCTGAACCTGTTCAGTCTCCACAAGAGAAGGCTGAGGGGGGATATAGTGGCCTGTTACAAACTAGTCAAAGGGGACCAGCAGGCATTGGGGGAGTCCCTGTTCCCTCGAGCACTACCAGGAGTGACAAGAAATATCGGTCGCAAGCTGGCAGAGGGTAGATTCAGGCTAGACATCAGGAGGCGCTACTTCACGGTCAGGGCAGCTAGGATCTGGAACCAACTTCCAAGAGAAGTGGTGCTGGCTCCTACCCTGGGGATCTTTAAGAGGAGACTAGATGAACACCTTGTTGGGGTCATTTGACCCCAGTACTCTTTCCTGCCATGGCAGGGGGTCGGACTTGATGATCTGCTCAGGTCCCTTCCAACCCTACAAACAGACTATGAAACTGGTAGTTTGAAAAATGATAAGAAAAAGAGAATAAAAATTGGATTTCTGCATTTTGCTTGCATGCAGAAAGTGGGTTAAAAAAGTATCTGTACTTGACAGGGAGATTGCAACTTCAAAGTCGAATCTGTTGGGGAGTATGCAGTACATTAAAAATGGCATAAAGGGGAGTTTCAGATTTTGTACTTGCTCAACATTTCCTTGTTAATTTCATATGCTGTTATCAGTACAGTTTCCTGTGAATGAATGCTGCTGTCTGCCTTTTTCAGTGTAGAATGCCCATGGTAGAGAGATTTAAAGCCACGACATGCAGCCCAATGCAGGCTGACAGGTCCCTAGTACAAGTTGCTGTGGATCAAAGAGCTTCCTTTTTCCTGCACCCGAGCGCACAGGCAATCAGCTGCATGCAGGTTCGGGACTGGGGAGCTCCATAATCCACAGCTGCCTGTACTCTGGCACTCATGCAGTCAGCTGCATGCCCTGGTAAACACACTGTGAACTGAAGAATTTTATCCTAGATCCTAATAATTGTATGTCCTGTTATGCTAGACCTTGAACAACTGACATGACAGGATGCATGATTTGTTGGGGCCTGGGATAAAATTCCTCAGATCCTTTTTGACAATTAATGTCTGTCAGGAGTTTCTGATGTAAACTCAGTAAATATATCAGTAAATATATCAGAAGTTTCCAGCTGGAAATGTGGGAGTGAATATTCTTTAGCTGTTTGATTTGCAGTAAGAATAGTCTTGAGCTGAAACCATCTCTTGGTGTGCTTTAAATCTGATTCTTGATTTAGCTCTGGCTTTAGAAAATGTATCCTCACCTTTAATTAACTCAACAAACTCCTTTTTTTAACGAACAAAGTATGATACACAATTACAGTTTAGACCTTAGTTTATTTACATTTGACCAACTGTAAAACTACAAAGTATAGAAAAGAAAGACACCCTCAGCCTCATCATCTTAAAACGGCCAAACACCCCAATATTCTTGTCTAGAGAGAGGACTATGAACATCACTATAATGAAAAATTAGCCATCTGAGTGTTTTATGAATTCTAGGTACTAGTAATATTTAGGACCAGATTCTCAGCTGCAACAAATCAGCATAGCTTTATTGACACGATTAAGAATCTCCCTTGGTTTTAGGATGGTCACACCATTTGGGAATTATGTCACTTTTATGATATAAATCAAAGTATTTTCTGCACCAAGAAATTAAGACATTTTAAACAAGATTTAAATATTTCAGGTATGCTAAATATATTCCCAGTTTTCCAAAATCTTAAAATTCCATCTTTCTTGTGGAAGAGTATGTTTTGTGGGAACTCATTCAATGGATTTCATTAGAATTCCAGGGCTGTTCAGTAGACTTTGCTCTTCTGGGTAGAATTTTAAGTGAAGCTATTCATTTTTCATCTAGTGACGTCAGATTAATTCTTTGCAGTCAAGTATATCAGAACTGATCTTAATTTTAAATTTCTTTGTGTGTATAGCTGGGAAGGGTTTGTATTTCCAAAGACTGGGATTTAAGGCTTGGAACATTTTATCCTTGAAGACAGGAAAAAAAGCAGACACCACTTGTTTTAGCTTCAAGACTCTTGCAAAACTTGAGATGTTTGCATGGGACACTTCATTTTATTGAAAGGGAAGGTGTGGTGTAGTGGGATTCAAGCAGGGCTATGAGTCAGAACTTCTTGGTTTTGCTCCAGTAATTGAAATACTTTTGGGGAAAAGTTATTTAATCTTCCTGTGCCTAGTGATAGCAACTACGGCACTGAAATGCTTTGTGTACTGGTGGTAAAAGGTACCATGTAAACACAAAGTGTAATTGGTGCTTTCTTTGATTGAGCATACAGTAGCATCTCCCCTTACGATTATAATTTGTTAATAAAATTCCGTGTGAAGATGTAGGGGGGTAAAACATCTCTTTTTAAACTACTTTCCCTCCTTAAGCACTGCAAGTGAAAATAGTTGTTTTAATTGGTATCTGCTTTTTGCACAAGGCACAGAAATGAAGCCTAGGGGAACCTGAGGTAGATTAAATCTTTGATCTGCATTAAAACCACTTTTAAAAGTTCCCTGAATTCTCTTGGGCACCTCTAACTTCCATCTGACCTTTTTATGTGCACCCATTCCATTGGCTTTTCCTGAGGGGCAAGTGTTTTGTACTTTATAGTAAAAGCAGTTCATCAAATAGAAGTCAGGAGAGCAGCTGTCTAAGAGGAAGAAGTAGCCTTTGACATTGGCACTTTGGAAATAGCAAGGTATAGGAATTTAATATATCACTGGAGAATGTTATTAAGCTATGAAAATACAGTATCTCTTTTTTTTTTTTTTTAATTACAATACATTCAGCCTCTAGATTGTAGCTATTTTTCTCTAACAAAAATGTAAAGAAATTACTAGTTAAATAATTGTTAAAATCAGTCCAAAAAAGAAGAGCTGAAGTAGCAAGGAAAATGGTATATCTATTTAAAATATTACTGTCCTGGTTAGATACAACAGTTCAGAGCAAGACACTTACAGACTTAAAATTTCTGGTGGCATTATTTTATACTCCTATATAATGTATATTAAAGGGATAGTCTTTATCAAGACTTTATCAGGACTTTGTATCTAAATTTGTATATAAATGACTGAAAGCCACAACCTTAACATGGCAGCCTCGTTTGGACTTTTTACATTCCAAAATTTGGGGCTTAGCTTCCTGCTGTTTTTTGATCCAGAGTTTTGATGTGGTCAGTCTGAGGAAGGAACCATCTAGGAAATTAATTCTGAAGCGAAATTACCCCAAATTTGAGGTCTGTTTATAAGATGGGATTTGTTTCTATTTCACATTTGCTTCTGCTTCAAAATTGTATATTTAAGCGCTTCTCTACACACAGAAATTGACAAAAGTAACTTATCTGCCCATGTCATACAATTAGTTATTGTAAAATATTAATCCAGAATTTTTACTTTAATGTGGTATGTTTACACGGGAGGCTGTTATCTGCAGTAGCTCTTGGGGTGAATTTTCTCATGTAGACAACCCCTAAGTGCTTTCTGTTCATTTTAAATAAGGAGTAGAGGAACAAGTAGACAGTATTGTTGGAAGATTTTGTACACTGTACTGCTCTTATTAATCTGCAGGTTGACTATTTGCTGGATTCATTTTTAATTTCTTTTTAATTTTCTGTAATTATTTTGCAGACCTGTTAACATTTTGCTTGTCTGTTTCCTAAACTACATGCCAGGACTGTAGGGTTTTCTTGAACTCAGTGATCGTCTGCTGGAGTTGGGGAGGTGTTGACTGGCAAAGCAATGCACTGATCAGTACCCTCCAAACAACTACAGAAGTACCTTACTGCAAGGCTCATCTCCAAAGGCATAGGTATTTGTGCAAAGCCTCTCATGGCATTGTAGAGCTACATAGTGACACAAAAAACTTTTAAATCAACTCTTGTGTCTTAAGACTTCACCCTAAAAAGATGGCTAATTTTTATGCTCATAACAGTGAATCGCAGAGTCCAATGTTATGAGCTATTTTTACTTCTTGGTGTCAAGTTCAAGTGCCTCAAGGACCTCTTCTGATCCTCTGTAATTCCCCATAAACAGTCTCCCTGCAATGCAAAGTTGTGAATCCTTTTAACCATTTGGTCAGCACAATAATTATCTCTTACCAACCATGGTTGACGTTCTCATGGTTGGAATCTCATTCCTATAGCAAGGTTGTATCTTCACTATTACAAAATAAAACCTTGCTAGCTTTATAATGCAAGTGCCTGTAAACACCTAACCTGATTTTAAACCCTTTAGAAGTCAATGAAAATCTTTTCATTGTATGGTTTAGTGCTCATTGCAGAAGACTCACAGGGATGACTTTATTGTTCCTCATGTTCGTAGGGTCAGACCCCCAAACAGAATAAAAAATTAGCTCTGTAATTTCCAAAACTTAAAATTATTAAGTTGCTTGTAATTGACTTATGATTTATTTAGCGTCCAGCCCTGCACCAAAGTTTTCAAACAATGTGCATTGCAGAGGTGCCTTGCAGCAGTGTTATGTTGTATGCTAGTAGGGTAACTACTACAAGCTTAAGGAGTAATCAAGTGAGAGATGCTGGAGTGCAAAGAATTTGTGAGAAAACTTACAGTATTAAATTGCCAGTTAATATAGTGAATTGAACCTGAAGGCTTTGAAGTTAGAGAGGAAAATTGAGTATGAACAGCATCAGACATTCTTGGTTATTTTCTTTTTTTCCCACTGGACATGAGAAGAAGGACTGAGCCCTCCCTCTTTCCCTCCCCCATAGGCTCTTTCCTACATCCCATCTTATTCAGTCTGATCAAAGTAGCATTAGGTGAGCAGAAACTGCATAACCATTGTAACTGATAAGCAGTAACATTTTCTGTATGGCTGAGTCTCATACAACTGCTTATGTAAGCAAATGTGAAAGAAGAAAAAGGAAGACAAGAAGCTAATGCTTCTGTGTGTCATCTCCCCTATTAATATCTATGTACTTAAAGAAACCAGTGCAATAATATGGGCACTTCATTCAGGGTTCCAAGTCCGCACACATAACTGTTTACCATTTCTTACACAGAACTGTTTATTTTACTTACCTTCGTGGAAGGAGACATAAACTAGTCTTTCTTCAAACTCTTGAACGTGTCTGAAATTATTAACCATTTCCAGGGGTTTAGGATCATCAAGTCGTGTGCAGTACAGGGCGGTTTCTAATGCCAGCAGCTAAGAACAGAGCACTCAGTTCAGTATACAGGGAAAGCAATGTAGGTGTATTTAGACATGACATTGGAAATCATTTGGTAAGGAGTGTTTGCACAGAGATCAGCAGAATTGGTGGGATATTTTATGCAGTAGTTTGAGTGTGCTGTGTGAGCCTAAATGCAGTGTGTAAATGTGACTTCAGCTGTCCAACAAGCTGTTTTTCTATTATGTATGCATTTGAGAATTTAAATGAATTCATATTAGATCAAATGTAGAAAGGGTAATTGTTGTTTCATGGTGGGCATTTGCATCTTTTTTGTTCTTTTTCTTTTTTCTAACGTTAGAACTCTCTGCCTGCCTTAACTGATGAACGATTGAAAGTGTTCGTTATATCCCCAATAAAATGTGGATGAGTGGAACTGCTTTTAAGCATGTAGATACATGCTATAATTTCCCTCTTTAATTTATTGGTGGCCCACCTCAGAGGCAAACATCTTTCTCTTTTTCTAAGATGTACAGAGACAGATGTGGGGAAGAGCCAAGATAGCTTTTGTGAAATAACCCTCCCCTAATTAAACTTCAGGTTTTAAAAACAAAATCTAACCCAGAAGTTGTTCAGAACTGGGTCCTATTTTATTTAAACCATTGCAGTTCAAAGCTCCAATAAGCAGTTCCATGTATGGCGTATGCCTAAAAAGGCACAAAATGGGAATAGCAATTTACAGAAGAAACTTGTAAGGACTAAGTGGAGACAAAAAGTAAGCACATGAGCTTACTATAATTTCCAAATAGATATCTCTTTTTGTGCCTGTTTAACTATGGGAACATTTTTTTTATCTATGATTGCCATTTTTAAAACTCTATGGGTGCATCCAGATAAGCATGCACATGCAGTATGCGGCACCACAGACAGGTCTGCAGTGCTCCATCCCCACCCTGCGTGCACTGCACACGCTGCTAATTTGCAGCCTGGCAGGACGGAGGCGGGAGGTGGGTTGATGGCAGGAGATTCTGGTGTCAAAAAAAACCCCTGCACCTAAAAAAATAAGTGGGGTGGTGCATGTGCTGCCTGAAACTGGAGCATGGCTAGCCAAAGCCATGCTCCGGCTGCTGGCCAGGCTCCTTGCGGCAGGATCACCATAACTGCAGCCCCCCTGGAGGCTCCCAGGACCCCAGGTAAGTCTGCTGGGGCAAGCCTGGGTGCTCATCCCAGCCTCCCCTATCCCAGCCCAGGTAATGTCCTGTGCACGAGAGCGCTGCATGCATGGGGGTTCCCTGGGGACAAGAAGCAGCACACCTTGTTCACTGTTCTTTGTCCCCAGGGAAATGTATGTTCCCTCTTGTTGGGATGTGCCCTATTAAGATGGCATGCTTCTGATTTTCAGATGAACTACCAAATACTGTAGGACAATTGAACTTAAGATATCCCAGTAATTTACAGCCTCAAATTTATGGCCGCCAAAGCAGAGATCCTATTAAAATGGGACGAAAAACTGTCATTTAACATGTTTATTCTAGATAATACTGCAACAACAGTATTTGCATTTGCAGTCCCTTGACCCTTGCACATCAACTATTAACAAATAAGAAAATTACTTAGGCTGTGATCTTGTTTGCATTCAGAGGATTGAGTTGAATAATTGTATCTTTTAGTATTATAATAGAAAATTTCTTATTTACATACATTAGTAAACCTCAAACATGAAATCTATTTGGTAGCATTTAATTTAGCTCTAGGCTCTAGACTACACTGCTAGGCTAAATAAAATACTGTTTGGTTTAAATTTACCTGTTCTTCTGAAATGTATACAGGATGTCGGAAAACGGTCCAAAGAACACTAGGGTAACAAGGAGGAGTGGTCAGGGATCCTTCATAGCGATAATACTCATTCAGTTTTTTGGGAAGCAGTTCTTGGATGTTGAAACCTGGGACTTGAGCCTTCTGGCCTGAAAGAGAGCATCGTTGTAAATACTGTATTTTTAATATGTACATCTCAGCACTAACTGCATCACCCTAACATGCTACTGGGCTGCACTGCCTTGTTGACTCTCAGCATAGGTGAAGCCCTGTGAGGCAAATTTATTTTTCAGCAAGTTTTTTAATTTCAAATATATCTGATGTACTCTAATAGATGTTAGCCCCAATTTAATCTAGAAATGTAGTTAATTAAACATCTTCCAAATCTGGCATTACATGTTAAATACTAAGCCAGAATTCTAATTAGTGAGAGAACTTGCTTTTCCCTTTGGAGTGCATTCTTTTCATGCAATTAAGCATGGAATTATCCAACACACTTCCTTGTAAGTAGTGCAGACAGTCACCCAACATTACGGTTTTAGAGGACTAAATTGTTAATGTTTTCTGCTGCTCATTATGGTTTGAATGTTGTTACTGGTAGAATGAAGAGTTTCTTCTTAACCTGATGTTACTCATCTCTTCCACATTGTCTTGCACTTTATTATATGCTGCAACACTAGTTTTTAAAAAGATATGTGGAGGAAAATATTGTGAAATATGACCACTTACTGGGATTGAACACACCAATATTTAGTATTTGCATGCAGTCAGCTATCTGAATATTTAACTAAGGCTCTGTTAACGAAAGTAATAGTACATGCAAGAAATATGGTCTCGTAATGATCCATATGATGCTAATGTATGTAAGTGTCTGTCAAGCTAGATTTAGAGTCCGCTGAAGAGGAGTGCGCTGTGTTTGGCACTATTCTGAGACAGTTTCATGGAAGCTTGCTATGGACTTGTTCATTGTTTCCTAACATTTAAGGATGTCCATTTCAACCAAGGTTGATATTTTTGTTGTTGTTTTTGTTACCTTCAGCCACTGTTGATCCTTTGGACACTGTAGCCACTCACCTTTGTATTTCACGTTCTGGAAATGACTGAAGATCTTTTCATATGATGGATTGAATGGGCCTATCTGTAACAGAGACAGGAGATGTTCAAATACTTGGAGTTCTGTGTGTATAAATTCTGTAGCAGCTAATGTCAGCATTTGATTAACAACTTTATCTTTTGATTAAACTTTCCCAAAAGACACATACTTATTTGATAACGCACACTGATATAGCCCTTTACATGAGAAATTAACTGTCTTTTGGAATTGTTTTGTTTTGTCTTTTCATGCTAATACTCTCACAATAGAACAACAAACTAGAGGTATTGGATCTGCTTTTTCATATTACCCAATATTAAATTGTCATTTGTCTGCAAAGAGACTACAGGATTGGTTCCCTAGTACAAATAGCTTTATTGAAGATATTACATTTTCTTATTCTGAGTCTTCTGCCTTATGTGGGCCATTTCTGCACAGAACACCAAGGATAGCTACTCAGATAAAATAAATACTGTGTTTTCTCACATGCTTCACGCACCTTGTGCTTATTCTTCAGCATCACTTGCTCTCTCCTGGCAAACTCTTCAGTATGGCTTTAACCCTGTCACAGTTGCTGCTGAATTTGCAGCAGCTTTTGGCTGCTTTGTCCTTAGCTTAACTGTTCAGCCAGTTTGGCAGTGGCTGTGATGGGTTACAGCTCGAGTGGCATAGTTTGCAAGGATGGTGAGTGACCAGCAGCAAACTCTGCCTCTCCTCCATGCAGCCTAAGAAGGGAAGGAAAGGGAAAGCAGCACAGCCCAGCAGCCATTACAGCAACTGCATACCTCTTCTGATGCGGAAATCAGCTTCCTAACTTAGAACAGACACCCCAGTTTTGGAAGCCTGATTTTTGGGGAAAGGGTGTGTGTGATGTACAAGTAAATACAGGAAGTGAAGTGAGTGTGCGTAAGTTGAAGTTCATAAAACTATGTGAATGCTCACATACAGGAGCGAAGAGGTGTAGCTCAGTGTCCCCATCTAAACCGCATTCTCTGTAGGTATGTCTATGTTGGGAGCGTGACTGTAGTACATGTAGCTATACCTAAACTAACTGTAACATGGCTGGTTTGGATAGCAGTGAAGCTCCCGACAGCTGCTAGAGCTGATCAATGCCTGTTTTATGAGTTCTTGAGAGCTAGTACTCAGCAATTCATCTGGCAACCAGACACATTAAGAATGTGTATTTCGTTTAACTGTGAAACCTACTATGTGGCTTATTTTCATCAGACAAAAAAGAGAATATTGTTAAATCTAGAGATGTGCTCGTTGATTTTATTTATTTATTTAAGCAGCATCATGCAATTAGTAATTTGTAGTGAAAACAGAAGCCTAGACTCTTTCTTAGCCTTAAAATGATGTACTGTACTATCATACTGTGCACAGCTGTTTTGATTTCACTTTGTATAGTAACCCAGATGCACTGAAATTTAGCACATCTGTTGTCTAATTCCTAGACCTGCTCAGAAATCAGATGAAGTAATATGCAGTATAATGAGAAATTTCTGGACCATCTCTAGAGTGTTTGCCTGTTCTCTTGTAACCAGAGCTGAGTGAACATCATGAATTTAGCTCTGTTCTTCTTTGTAAAATGTCCCCAAGCAGGTAGGTGTTTCCTCAAACTTTTTTTTTTTTTGTGATCTGATCATCAACAATTTGATTATTCCACACTCAGCATCTTAGAATTGTGAACTGTATTTATTAGTCCTTTTTGCTCGTATGTGATTTATATATGGCCAATATATAATATTATTTTTCTTTCCTGATTACATTACCAACTCTGGAGGAGAACTTGGGGAACCCTTTTTTGCTTTGAAACTTTAACGGAGAGGGAGAAGGTTAAGCAGGAAAAGGGTATTCTTAAAAACATCCCTTTTTATTTTCTAGTCCATGAAAGCTTTTCTTGAAAAAATAGACTTCTGTAAAATACTCCTGGTCACATTTTTTATAGAATTTTTAATAGAAAATTGGATTTTGAATGAAAGGAAAAGTCTTGCAGAAGGTATCTGTGCTTCTTAACCATTTTGTAGTTTTTGATGGCAGTTTTTAAAGTTGTAAGGTGTAGATTTTTTGACTGTGTTAATTTTTTTGCAGGAAAAAATCCAGTCAGTTTTACTGTACAGTTCATTGGCACAATTCAGAGTTTAATTTTCTGTTTTGTCTTGCAAAGTAATTGTATACATACATAGGGCATAGTTTCAAGAGATTCCATCAGAACACTGGTTCATTTAATTGCTCATTGTCACACCTCAGTAATGGGATTTGGAAGCTGGTCCCTCTGTCAGGTTGAAAAATCTACATTTTTTTGTCTGTAATTTTGTGTCATTATAAGAATCACTGATGCACAGTACCCCTGAAGTGCTAGATGCCACTTGTGTGGTCAGATACAAATCTCACGTAATTATTTGTAGCAAGATTCTGCCCACCCTCGTCTCCTTGTTATGCTGAGAAGTGTTCCATGCCGTGTGTACTAACCGCCTTCAGTGCTATTTGAGAATATCCAAATGTGCAAGTTTGAATTCGATTTTGTACTATAACTTAAGAAGCTTGTCTGCTCTTTAGTTTGTAGAAGACAAATTTCAAAGGGTTGAGCATGCCTGCAGCTAATTTTTAAAATGTGAGAGAATATTCAACACTTATTTTTCAGTATGTACTCAGTTTGCAGGGATGTGATGGCACTGTCTAGCCCTGTATTTTGTTGGTAGGTGCAGTGGGAAAGGGACGCCACTGATCCAGACACACCAGCACTGATGGGGCTCCCAATCGAGTTTTTAAATCTCTGTCCCAGAACAAGGTATGCCTTTTACCTCAATGAAGATAGCCAAAACTGCGAATCCATCTGATTTATCCATTGCTGCTGTTACATCACGATATTTTTCGGCGTTATAATGTACAATATGTAGCTACAAAGAAGGAGAAATAACAGCATTATAACTTCTGGGTAGTAATAACTCTTCTGTTTTATCGACTGATTGAAGCAAGAGCCTTAAATATGACGAGATAAAGCCTTTTGCCCACAGGAACCTGTTCGCCTGGCAGAGGCAGGTGCAAGGGGGAGAGAAACGGGCACTGACGTAATGTTCCTTTCTCCTCTTTCTTCTCATGTTTGACAGGGATACCCTTTGAAGCACAAGAAGTAGGGCTGTAGCAGGTGTTCTTTTGCCCAGTACTTACCACAGCAGTCAAGGAATGCTTGCTTGGCTGAGCAAGGTGGTCTTTTGCACAGAGTCCTCTGCTGGAGTGGTTTTGATGGACATCAGAGTAGTGAATATCTAATTAAGATGCATAGTACAGTTTGCCCCTCTAAGCCTTGTTGTTTTTAGGCTGTCTGTGCTCTACAGGTATCACTGCATAATTTACACCTAGGGCATATTTTCAAACTTTTCTTTGCAGCCGTTATAATTCTGTATCAGAATTTCAGCTTTCAATTAATCGCTAAGTGCAAAAGCTGGTGCTCTAGACTACTGCTTTGGGGCCAAGGTACATAGAGGATAGACATTAACATTGGCTATGAAAAGATAGACATTTCAAAATAATTCCAGGAGAACTTGATTAGTGTTCTTGCAGGCCCACTAATCAGAGGCATAAAAATTCACTCTGACTTCTTACTGTTCTTTTAATGAAGCCAAAAGCAAATGGCTCATAGTTTTTCATAGGTTTCATAGACATTCAGGCTGGAAGGGACCCCAGAGGATCATTGAGTCCAGCCCCCTGCCCAGGGGCAGGAAGTCAGCAGGGATCATAGGATCCCAGCAAGATAAACATCCAAAAATGTCCTGAAGCCATTCAAAGTGGGTGCTTGAACCACCTTGGTGGCAGTCTATTCCAAACCTTGGGGGCTTGGACAGTAAAGAAGTTCTTCCTTATGTCCAGCCTGAAATGGTCGCAGAGGAGTTTGTGACCGTTCGACCTTGTCATCCCTTGGGGCGCTCTGATGAACAGACATTCCCCCAGATACTGGTGAACACCGCAATAAACTTATAGGTGGCCATGCCTGACCCTGCACCTGAGCCTGCGCTTTCCCAGGCTGAAGAGTCCCATGGCTCTCAGCCTCTGGTCATAAGGTCTGCTATCCTGACCTCTGATCGTGCACATGGCTCTCCTCTGCACTCTCTCAAGCTTCTCCACATCCTTTTTGAATTGCGGAGCCCAAAACTGGATGCAGTACTCCAGCTGTGGCCTCACCAAGGCCGAGTACAACGGGAGAATGACATCCTGGGATTTGCTTGAGAAACATCTATGGATGCAAGTAAAGCAAGCAAAATGCTGGCTAGCTGCAGCATCACATTGGAGGCTCACGTTCATCTTGTCAATCATGACCCCCAAGTACCTTTCATCTGTAGTGCTAGCCAGCGTAGCACTGCCAAGCCTATCAGCATGCTGCAGGGTTTTCCTCCCAAGGTGGAGAACCTTGCATGTTTTGGTGTTGAACACCATCAGGTTCTCATCTGCCCATTTCATGAGCCTGTCAAGATCTGCCTAGATCACCCTCCTGTCCTCAGGTGTGAATGCTTTACCCCAGAGTTTAGTGTTGTCGGCACACTTGGCCAGCCTGCTTCTGACACCATGGTTTACATCATTGATGAAGATATTGAAAAGTAAGGGCATTAGGACAGAGCCCTGAGGGGCCCCACTGGTCACAGGGCACCATGGCGATTGACTTCCATCAACCACATGACTACCCAGAACGTGAAAAGTTGATCTACGACAAGGCTGTCTAACTGGCAGCACATGAGGGGTCAAGTTGCAGTCCCTGGGCTCCTGCCTGGCCACCACTTCACCCATTGCTGCTGTTGCAGCAGCAGCCAGAGAGTGTCCAGGGTCCTCTTCCCTCCTCTGGACGCAGCAGGCAGGCCAATGCAGTGTGTCGCAGCCAGGGGAGCTAAGGAAGTGAGTCTGGGGCCACATGGTACAGCGGTGGGAGGGTACCCTCACAGTGCAGCAGCGGGGGGCATCCACACAGCATGTAGCTCTGGGGGGTCTGCGGCTTGCTCTAATGCAGTCTGTTGGTGTGTAGCCCTGCTAGTGTGGTCAATAGGGCATTTGACCCCCAGCTGCTTAGAAACTGGACAGTCATATATTAAATATTAAAGACACAGCTGCTTCAATAAATGCCTGGGCCTGCTTTATGCCAAAGTAAATTAATCAAGCTACACTTTTCATTTTGAAATAACTTCATTACAGTTCGTGTGACCAGACTATGGAATAGACTCCCAGTGGGGGTGGTGCAGGCACCTACCCTGGAGATTTTCAAAGGAGACTTGATGCATACGTTGCTGAGATTATTTGACCCCAGCAGTCTTTCCTGCCCAGAGCAGGGGGGCTGGACTCAATAATCTCACCAGGTCCCTTCCAGCTCTAAACTTCTGTGAATCTGTGAATTAGCGTTTGTCCAACTTCCATTTTCCTTTTCACTGATTTAAGCTTCTTACCTCTGCTGCAAAATGCTTCCCATGGATTGTATGCTCTGAGCCTTCTGGCTTCTTTCTGTTTCCCCAGTGTAAGTGAAGCTGAGTTGCAGTGTACTGGAAAGGGAGGTTTCTGATGTACATGGTAGGAGGCAGACCCACTCTCACTGCAATTAGACCAAAAATATGGGAGAAGATGATACCACAGTGTACAAGTGTAGGACATGTCTGACACTGTTGGATGCAAAGTATTACAATAGGAGATTGAACCATTGAGGTGCTCAACACGGAATCCTACACATTTCATGTTTTAATAACTTAAAGATTAGTGTTTTAGCAGTGTTGAGCCTTTTTAGGTTGTTCAAAGAAGTTTAGAACATTTTATCTTCAGTTCTCTTGGAACTCCACGGAATTTGAATTGAATTTGAGAATTGTGATTTCTCTATGGCTGCTGGAATACCTTCTCTTCCCTGGAGACTGCAAAATGACCCCAGTCTTAGTAAAGGGGATCTGTGAAGCAAAAAAAGATTGTGTGCTTTTCATCTCTTGTTTCCCCCCCCCATATTTGAGACATAATTAGTTTTTTCAAAGTTTTTCTTGAAGAAAATATCCCTGGAATCCCAACAAAGAACCACCTGTCCACTCCTCCTGGGTGAGGGGGAAAGAGAGACCAGAAATCAGGCCCTAGGAGATTTGTCCTTACCTGTACAGTGGACTCAGGATTGGGCTCATGCCCTTACCTGTACAGTGGGGAAACCAGGTTAACCCCACTGAAAGAGTGAGAAAAGAGGTTCACCTGTCACGCTTTTTTCAACAAAGCAGGAAGGGGAGGAGCAGAGACTGAAGCCCCTTTATAATGTTTTGTAATGGTTTTGTAGTAGTAAGGAAAACTGCTGAAGAATTGTTGCTGTTCCAGGAGCTAGCTTATGGGTACTCTGGATTGCATTGATGTAATAGATACTTAGGTTTCTTGTGATTTCTGGTTCTCTGATGGAGTGTAATAAGTATGTGTGTAAGCTGGTCCTGATGATTTATATATATACTGCTCTCCCACGATCAAAGAAGTTTTCTGTCTTAACACCAGTAATAGAGCCATATGGTAAAGCCCAGTGTTGTTGATTGGTTTTAAATGTATTTGAGCCACTTCTATTATCCTTCATGCAGATTTTAGATTTTAGATTGCTTCATGCAGATTTTAGTGATTTATAAACAAAGCCACAAGGTCTGTTCCTGTTTCTCAATATTTGAACCAGATAATCTAGAAAACCTTTTCAGAAGTTTATAGAATTCTATGAGTTGCTAAACGTTAATTTAAGGACCTAAAAGAATTAATTTTAAGTTTCATGATTATGATAAAGTTGTATAACTTACCAGGTGTTTTAGGTGGCTATCTTTAAACGTTTGTATTCGGTTTCAAAGGTTTGGTACATTATAGCTGAATTTCACTTCATGCAATAATTTAAGTAATTAACACATTAAAATACGGGTTTATGAAATCCAATAACTCTTTCAAATTCTTACCTGCCTATTTGGTTTTCTTACCTGAATGACCATTATTGGTTAATGGAAGTTGGTCAGTGGTGGACATGTTATAACCTACGAGCTCTAAAGGCAAGAGAGTAGAGTCATATTGAAGAATATTATTATGAAGATCTATTGGAGACTGGAATCCTCCTCCACAAAATGGATACTTTTGGGGCCAGGTTGTTTCTCCATCAGGACCTGAGAAAGTTAACAGAGAAAGTTAACATGGTTATTGGTGCCCATGTTGATGCCTTCCCTACATAATAACAGCTTGGTGTGGATCATCTGTTTTGGATAATGTAAGAGCTCATGTTTTCCCAGAACCTTTATTCCAAACTTGGGCAGGATCCCACTGTCATTTTCTGGATTTAAAAACATGGTTTGCTACACTAACCAATTTTCAATTTCACATGTTCAGTTTTTTACTAGGTCCAAATTTCTGTAACGTAATCTATTCATGTAAGTGGTTTGTTTCTCAAGGCAGATGCACCACAAGTCACATGTAAGAGGCTGCTTAAGGGAGACTTACAGGCAGACCCATACAGCTTTTAGTTCTGGCTAAGAATTCATGTTTTTGATTGCCATTCAAAACAAATTAAATTCTCAAACACCTGAGTTTTACTTACCATTAATAAGAGCTTCTGGTACAAAAATGCCTATTACATTCACTTCTACTTAGTGATCACTGATAAGGAGATGTAAATCTGTATGTGACCTTGCATTTGGTCACCCTGACCCTCGAACAGGCAAAACCTTCAGAGAATTTAGATTACGTGTGTGTGTGTGTGCACGCGCACGCACACATTTGTGCATCTTAAATATACGCTCTAACTTGCATATAAATGAACTAGCGATATTTTTAACTAGGAGCTAAATAGTTCTTTTGTTACAAGTCAAATTTAAAGCGTTTCATAGATCTCTTTGGAACTTAGATCCAGAGTTCGCCATTGGTTGTTCATTACATTACTGAGTTATGGAAAGTGGTCAAGTGAGACAATGTGATGTAGGCAGGATTTAAATTGGTTTCTTAGGCAGCTGCTCCTAGGTATTGCAGCACCAAAGTATTAGGTTATTTACCCTGGAGGATGATCCAGCTTGACCAATTTGGATGCCTAAGACCTCTATAAAGTCAATGGAGAGATTCAGCTAAGAGCAATTTAGGGTTAGGCACCTAGGTGTTCTACAGCAGTGGTCCTCAAACAGAGTACCACAGGATCCTTTTAAGGGTGTTGTACAATATTAGCTCGTCTACAATCCTTTACTTGACCTGTGGGAAAAATCATCCTTCAATGTGAGGGATCGTCAACAACAACAATGGCAATATTAGGACTGCTGATGTGTGAATACCTATATGTGATTATGAAGATAAATCTAGAAATTTCAAATAGAAATCCATAGTGTCAAAAACATTTTGACCTGTTGTGGTCTGTCTTAGTTCTTTGCAACAGAAGAATTGCTCTATTTTTTCCATATTAAAAAATGAATAAAACCTAAGAGCTAGTTTTCCAAGGGGTGCCTTGAGCCTAATTATGTGTGCCTCAAATCTTAAAAGGTTGAGAACCACTGCTCTACACAGGGTGCATCTACACATTGTCCTATTACTTGTTACTGTGCCTTGCTTTAGTACTTCTTTTTCAAAGTACTAAAGCACAGTGCAATAACTGCCTGTACTGCACCATATGCATGGTGCATAGATATTTTTAGCTGCTACTTTGCCGTAGCAGTGCACTATACTGAGGGAGTGCACTGCTATGGTGAAGTAGCTGCTAGTCACATGTAGACACCCATGGGCGCTACATCTCTATAGCTCATCACTATGGTGATTGTAGCATCACATGTAGATGCGCCCAGCAAGAACAAACAGTAATACCTCTAAAGGACTACAGGAAACCCTTGCTATTCTTGAATCCCCTATTTGCGGATTTGAATATTCATAGTGCACTGTGCCAATGGGGTGGGTCGGGGCAAGTGCCACCACAGCTCCCTCTGGTGCTGCACCGAGCTCCTGTCTCTGCATAAGCAGGCATGGAGTGCTGCACAGGGCGGAAGAGCGGAGAGCTGGGTGGGCAGAGGGGGAGGGCAGAGCCGGGTGGGTGGGCGGAGAGCAAGCACCGGGGATGGGGAGGGAGGCAGTGGCATCTTTTCCCCCGCAGGGGGTCCCCAAGTGCTGTGGGGAAGCCCTGCGCTTCCAGCTTCTCGGGGGAGTGGCTGTGGGGTCTGATGGGGAGCCCCGTCAGTATTCGTGAATTTTGCCATTCATAGGTATCTCCAGAATGGATCTCCCAGGAATGGCAATTTCTCCTGTATTCAGAAATCCTGGAGGTTTCTAGAGGTAATCAATAGGAAATGCTAAGCAAAGTGGTGCATCTGGGATTTATAAAGCATAATCTACTGTTTGATTTAAAGAGAAATCTTGTGTTTTTACCAAGTCAGTACCTCTGCTTTAGGCACAATAGAAATAGTCTTCTTGCCATAACACAAACATTCATGGTTTATACTCGATCACACTGTTGTATTCCTGCCTAAATATCTTGTGTTAAGCAACTAAAAGAGAAATAGGAAATAGATATGTCAAATGTAAATGTTTATACCTTTCCTCTGAGCTAGTAAAATGAGCTTGCCTTCTAAGTTCAACATCTTCATTAGCAACCTGGACGAGGATGTGAAGAGTACCCTGTTCAAGTTCGCTGATGACACCAAGCTGTGGGGTAAAGTGAATACACCGGCAGGCAGGGACCGCATCCAGGCAGACCTGGATAGGTTAGAGAAGTAGGGGGATCTGAACAGGATGCGGTTCAACAAGGACAAGTGCAAGGTGCTGCACCTGGGGAGAGGGAACCAGCATTATGGTTATAGGTTAGGGGCTGACCCTCTCAGCAGCACAGAGGCAGAGAGGGATCTTGGAGTCAGGATTGACTCCAGGATGAATATGAGTTGCCAATGCAACGAAGCAATAAGCAGAGCCAACCACACCCTGTCCTGCACCAACAGAGGCATCACTAACAGGTCCAGAGAGGTCTTGCTCCCCCTCTGTGACACTGGTCAGGCCGCAGCTGGAGTACTGTGTCCAGTTCTGGGCGCTGCACTTCAAGAAGGACGTGGAGAACATGGAGAGGGTCCAGAGGAGGCCACTTGTATGGTTGGGGGCCTCCGTGGCCGGCTCTATGAGGAGAGGCTGAGGGACGTGAATCTCTTCAGTCTCCACAAGAGGAGACTGAGGGGGGTCTTGCGGCTGCCTACAACTTTATCAGGGGCCAGCAGCAGGGGACTCGGGGAAAGTCTGTTCACCAGGGGCCCCCTTGGAGTCACCAGGAACAATGGTCACAAGCTGAGAGAGGATAGGTTTAGGTTAGATATTAGGAAGCACTACTTCACTGTAAGGGTGGCCAGAGCCTGGAATAGGCTTCGCAGGGAGGCGGTGCTCTCACCTTCCCTGGAAATCTTCAAGAGGAGACCGGATAGGCACCTGGCTGGGGTCTTATGACCCCTGCCACCCCCAGCGCTCCTTCCTGCCCACGGCAGGGGGTCAGACTAGATGATCTGTCTAGGTCTTTTCCGACTCATTGATTCTATGATAGTACTTGGGGGGTAGTATTTGTGTCGGGCAGTACTAGGCTACAGTGGAGTTAATTAGTTTACTGCAGCCTAATAGCTCCGCGCATGTATCTTTACTGCAGAACTAGTTAGTCGGCTCTCAGTAAAGCGTCTTGTGTAGATGCACCCACTGATTATTTAACTAGTATTCTCCGCAAAGTATGAAGCTCTTAGGAATACCTGACTGAGTTTAATACACTCATGCACTGAGTTTAATTCTTTGTCATTCTGTACTTTAGCCAGACAGTTGCACTGGCATGATTGAAGGAAGTGTTAAAAATTTTGATTTATCAGTTTGGTAGCTGTTTGGGACTGATTGTACAAATCAAGTCATTTGTGTGCATGGTTGAAAGTGTGATCCCTAAAAGAATAGATTTTACCCCCTGAAATTATGCTTCAATTACTTGTATTTTGCTATGTCTGCAATTATGTGATAGGGTTCTTTTAGACAGCAGCAAAATGGTCAGTCATTCTAATTGTAGTGGCTTTGTTCCTGTTCCTTTCATTGATGTTCCTTTAAATGGTATTCTGCATGCTAATCTAATTTTGGCCATATGACAAGATTTCGATTGATACCTGGCATGAATGACTGTCCCCTGTGCAATCTACAGGCAGATAATGCGTAGCATGATGCCTAACGTTTTGGGGAGAACTGCTGAAAAAGAATTATACTATATATGCAGCAGGGAGAAATCATCTATATCTTTTTCTCCATTTGATTGCCAATCGTTTTGATTTCTCATTTAGATTTGCCTGATATATTTCAAATGTGGCTAGGTCTGTTTAGTCACTTCCAAAAGAACATAGGAAAGTAATCTTAAGATATGTGCTATTTTTCACAGGTTTATGGGAACAGATATACTACAGAGACATAATCCAGCTCATCCTGAACCTGAGACTTGATGTACAAATCCTAAATTATAGTGCAAGAACAATAATTTATGTTTTAACTTTTCTGTGGAGGATTAAGCTATAGCAAACTTAGACATCTTTACTTGTAAATGGGAGCATCTATTCATGGCTTAATAATGCTTTAGCTTACGTGTGATGAGTGGTGGACATATTTCATGTGTCCAAAATTTCCTGAGGGTCCTCATGCAGATAAATCCATGCAGAATAGATTTCAGCCATATTCATGGGTTTCAGACTGAATGGGAATGACCTTGCAGCCATCCTTCATACAAAACTTATCTGGTTCTTGTAGGCATAAACAATATAAAGCCATCAGGACCAGTGTAATTCTAGGCTTTGTGACATAATCCTAAAAAATCAGTTGCAATCTAAACTAATTCTTCCAGAAGTGCTTGAAAACTAGAAGAAAGGTTGTAATGTAGGCAAGGCTCCACTGACTTCATAAGCCTCATTACTATTATGGGTTTTCAGAAAGACACTAGTTTAATAGGTTATGATACCAATATGATAGTTAAATTACTGGTCTTTATTGGTAAAACAGGAATTTGACTCCATCCGTTGGAAGCCACATTATGAAGTGCAATATGCTTTTTTCTGAAACTACTTTTTGGAGGGATTAGATGAGTTCGGGGATTAGTAACAGGATATAGAAACTTCTACATCTTTTATCCCATGTCAGGAGTTCAGATAGAGGTGAATTGTTCTGGTAAATGTTCCGGTTATTGAAGTCTTTATGCCTAATAATGACCTTGTAGGGACATTTCTGGTAAGGAAAGAATGACAGCTAATGGGGATTAAATGACAGAAATTCCAGCCTGTTTTCCACTGCTACTTCAACCATCTCATCTATTTGTTCTTTTGCAGGAAACCAATTTTTTTATGAGAACCCTTTTTTGGAGTCATATAGCCTTCCTCATTTTCATACATCAGAGCTGTCACTTGAAAGAGCTGGCCTCTTGAAATATCTTGTGATTATGAAACTGATTGCAGGTGTAAAGTATTTCCCAACTACTTCTGTGACACATTCATTGCAAGATTTTCCCATATGTGAGCCAGGTTCACCCCGACATATGGCAGAGAAGTCAAGGGAAGCTGCATCTCTCTATACTAGGGGTCAGTCTGGCTCACTATTGAATTAGAGATATAATGCATGGATGCCCCTTGCTGCTGTCCCTGGTTGCCTAGGAGGGGAAGGGACCCCTGCCACCTTGATAACATAATGTGGAGACTCAAGGCATGACTTCCACCTTGGTGTAGTGTACTCTAGGGCCTCATTGTTTTCATCTAGAACAGGAGCGGGCAGTTTTTTGGACTGGAGGGCCACTTAAGGAGTTTAAGTGAGCTGTTTAATTACGACGTCATAGGGCTAATGGAGACCTGGTGGGACTCCACCCATGACTGGACCACAGGTATAGATGGCTATACCTTGTACAGGAAGGATCAAGTAGATAAAAGGGGCGGGGTTGTAGCTCTCTATGCTAAGGAAAGCTACGCGTCCCTGCAAGCTGATGTTGGTGACCAGGGTGGATGACTGGAGACCCTCTGGGTTAAAATCTGTGGGGAACATGGCACAGGGGACACAATGGTGGGAGTCTACTAGAGATCTCCCATCCAAAGTCAAGATCTTGACAAGGAGTTTGCCTGGGAATTGGCTGAGGCCGCATGCTCCAGGACCATTGTTGTCATGGGTGACTTCAATTACCCAGACATCTCATAGGAGGATCACTCAGCAAAATCCAAGTGGTCGCAAAGCTTCCTATTGTGCGTGAATGACCCCTACCTGACTCAAGAAGTCTACGGGCCAATGAGAGGTAAAGCGCTGCTCGACCTGGTACTGGCTACTGGGGATGATGTAATCGTCAACCTAGTGATTGATGGGAAGCTCAGTGACAGCAACCACGAGCTGATCACCTTCACCATCCGTCGTAAAGCTGGCAAGTCAGTCAGCAACACGGAAGTCTTTGACTTCAGGAAAGCCAACTTTGGCAAGCTCAGGAGGCTTGTCAGTGAGGCTCTAAGGGACCATGACCCCAGGGGGAGGGGAGTTCAGGAACAGTGGTTGCTCTTCAAGGGAGTGATCCTCAAAGGACAAGCTGAGTCTATTCCATCTCGGAGGAAAGGCAGCAAGAGGGCACAGCAGCCCCCCTGGCTCTCCAGGGACCTAGCAGACCTCCTGAGGTGAAAAAGAAAGGCCTACAAAGGATGGAGGATGGGATTCACTTCCAAGGAGGAATATTATGCACTGGTCTGGTCCTGCAGGGAGTGAACCAGGAAAGCCAAGGCTGCAACTGAACTCCAACTAGCTTTGAGCATCAAGGACAATAAGAAGTCCTCTTTCAGTTATGTGGGAAGTTGGAGAAAAAGCAGGGGCAACACTAGACCCCTGCTGAACCAGATGGGACAGCTGACAACTGACACCCAGGAAAAAACCAACCTATTGAATGGGTACTTTGTGTTGGTCTTTCGTCAGTCCCATGGGACGCCTATGCCAACCATGGGACAGGGAAGTCTGGGTGAGGGAGATCCCCTGCCCTCCATTAATACTGACCTTGTGAAGGAACACTTTGAGAAGCTAGATACCTTCAAGTCGGCCAGCCCTGACAATCTACACCGCAGGGAGCTGCGAGCATCATAGCCCAGCCTCTGGCACGGATCTTTTAAAACTCCTGGCGCTCTGGTGTAGTGCCTGAAGACTGGGCAAAGGCCAATGTGGTGCCTATCTTCAAGAAAGGGAAGAAAGTGGATCCGGCTAACTATAGGCCAGTCAACCTGATTTCTTTCCCAGGGAAGGTCTTAGAAAAGTTTATTAAGGAGGCCATCCTTAATGGACTGGCCGATGCCAACATCCTGAGGGATAGACAGCATGGGTTTGTTGAAGGTAGGTCTTGCTTGACCGATCTCATTACCTTCTACAACCAGGTGACCTATCACCTGGACAAGGGAGAAGAGATTGATGCTGTATACCTTGACTTCAAAAAAGCCTTCAATCTGGTATCCCATGATCACCTCTTGGCCAAACTGGCCAATTTTGACCTTGGGTCCACCATGATCCCCCGGCTGGAGAACTGGCTCTGTGGTCAGACCCAGAGGGTGGTAATTGACAGAAGTCAATTGTCATGGTGCCCTGTGACCAGTGGGGTCCCCCAAGGCTCTGTCCTTGGACCCGTATTGTTCAAAATCTTCATTAATGATGTGGACATTGGTGTCAGAAGCGGACTGGCCAAGTTTCATAGTTTCTAGGGTCGGAAGGGACCTGAGCAGATCATCTAGTCCGACCCCCTGCCATGGCAGGAAAGAGTACTGGGGTCAAACGACCCCAGCTAGGTGTTCATCTAACCTCCTCTTAAAAAACCCCCAGGGTAGGAACCTGCACCACTTCTCTTGGTAGTTGGTTCCAGACCCTAGCCGCCCTGACCGTGAAGTAGCGCCTCCTGATGTCTAGCCTAAATCTACCCTCTGCCAGCTTGTGACCTTTATTCCTGGTCACTCCTGGCAGTGCTCGGGGGGGAACAGGGACTCCCCCAATGCCTGCTGATCCCCCCCTGACTAGCTTATAACAGGCCACTAGATTCCCCTCTCAGCCTTCTCTTTTGGAGGCTGAACAGGTTTAGGTCCCATAGCCTCTCCTCGTAGGGCCTGCCCTGCTGTCCCCTGATCATGCGAGTGGCCCTTCTCTGGACCTTCTCCATGCTGTCCACATCCCTCTTGAAGTGCGGCTCCCAGAACTGGATGCAGTACTCCAACTGCGGCCTGACCAGTGCTGCATAGAGGGGGAGGATCACCTCTTTGGACCTGCTCGCGATGCATCTGTGGATGCATGACAAGGTACGGTTGGCCTTCCTGACTGCCTCCCCACACTGCCTGCCCATCGCTGATGACACCAAACTTTGGGACAAAGCATCCACACCAAAGGACAGGAGGGTGATCCAGGCTGACCTAGACAGGCTCAGCAAATGGGTGGACAAGAACCTGATGGTGTTTAACACCAAAAAATGCAAGGCTCTCCACCTTGGGTGGAAAACCCTGCAGCATCCTTATAGGCTGGGCAGTGCTGGCTAGCACTACAGAAGAAAGAGACTTGGGGGTCATCAGTGACCACACGATGAACATGAGCCTGCAATGTGATGCTGCGGCTAGTAAAGCGACCAAAATGCTGGCTTGCATCCATAGATGCTTCTCGAGCAACTCCTGGGACGTCATTCTCCTCTTGTACTCAGCCTTGGTGAGGCTGCAGCTGGAGTACTGCATCCAGGTTTGGGCTCCACAATTCAAAAAGGATGTGGAGAAGCTTGAGAGAGTGGAGAGGAGAGTCATGTGCATGATCAGAGGTCAGGAAAACAGACCTTATGACAACAGGCTGAGAGCCATGGGCCTCTTCAGCCTGGAAAAGTGCAGGCTCAGGGACTATCTGATGGCCACCTATATGTTTATCGGGGTGACCACCATTATCTGGGGGAACGTTTGTTCACCAGAGTGCCCCAGGGGATGACGAGATCGAATGGTTATAAACTACTGCAAGACTATTTGAGGCTGGACATAAGGAAGAATTTCTTTACTGTCTGAGCTCCCAAGGTCTGGAACAGCCTGCCATCGGAAGTGGTTCAAGCACCTACACTGGACACCTTCAAGAGCAAATTGGATGCTTATCTTGCTGGGATCCTATGACCCCAGCTGACTTCCTGCCCTTGGGGAAGGGGCTAGCTTTGATCTTCCAACATCCCTTCCAGCCCTAATGTCTATGAAATCTATGAAATGTTGTGGGGCCAAGGAAGGAAGGAGTGCTGACCCAGCCAGGTGAGGGTGGAGGGCAATCGATCCTATGTGGTCCTGAGCCCATCTGCCCCACACCCACTGCTGGAGGGGCAGGGTACCAGACAGAGCAGGGAAGTTCTCATTGGAGACCAGCCCAGGACACTTGCAGGCAGGTTGCTTTCAGGTAGGCAGATGGGATGGGACCATAGGCAGGGAATGGCATCTGGAAGTGGGATGGGTGGGCAAGGCCAGGATCATGGGGCAGTGACAGTGTGGGGCCAGGGCTGGGGCAGAGCCTTGATCCACTCTGCATGAGTAGGGACAGAGTGGATCAAGCCCTGTACTATCACCACCCTGCAATCCCAGCCCCAGACCTATCCACCTGTCCTGCTCCCCACCCACCTGTGGGCCCCTCCCGTCCATCTGGCCAAGTGTGCCCTGCCCATGGGGGTCCCGGACCAATCTCCATAGAGACCTTGCCTGCTGATTCTGTCCAGTGCCCATAGCGGTGGGGGCAGCGTGGACTGGCAGTGGCAGCCAGGCAGAGTGAGCTGCTGCCTCAGGGGTTGCTGGGAAGCCGAGTCTGGCCACCATGCTATGCCCAGGCTGCCCCTCTATTTTGCCCACCCCTGATCTAGAACTGTAAGCCACCTCCTGGCCCAGCGAGCAACTTCTGGTTCCTAGACGCATGTTTCCTTATACACCACAAGTAGGCCCAAGTGTGAAAAGTAATCTGGCAGTGGTATAGTAGAAGCTTGTAAATAAAATACGAGTAAGAACTACTTGAGCAATACTCATGACCTGGTCTGCAATGAGCTAAACAGCCACTATCAAAACTCAGGCTGCATTCTCATTTTGTGCCATCTCCTTGCTCCCACCCTGTGACTTGCATGCATAAAACTCAAGCAAGCCCAGCAGCGTTATGGTCATACTGCCCGGCACTGGAGTTGGAAAATTAATGTCACAATAAAGTCTTGTTTCTTAGCATATCAGTGCTAGCTATTTCTGTAGAAGGAGCCTTTCCTTCTTGTCCTCCCCAGGGATTGGGAAAAATAGCAATCCCTGCTCCCTTCTTGGAATGAGCCATGACAGAGTGTAGGGAAGAAGCAAATTGATAGTCTTTCCTGCACAGCCAACCGAGCTGGTGAAGCAGAGGCTTACATGCTACCATATACGCAGGAACAATGGCAGTACTTCACCACAACGCCGGAGACTTCCGTGGAAAGTTCGTATCTCTTCCAGTAAATGCTGCAGTTCCACAAGAATAGCGAGGCCCTGCATCACCTAGTGCAGGACTCTGTTTTAACTAATACTGAGCTATCTATTACTACTAGTGCTGCAGGCATGGGAGAACAAGGTGGACTGGACTCCAATCTCAGACATCACGCAGTTGTCAGTGAGCTTACGCTTCTGGTTTGCTTGGCTATTTTTTAAATACTATTTGCAAACAGGATTTATTACTCACTGTGTGTGCACATGATGCATGAACTACTTACTGAAATCTGATTCTAACCGTTTCGAAGATGGTTCTGAAAAGTACTACTTTGTCAAGCACAATGACATGAAATGTTCCCACTCTAGACTGTAATGTCACTGCTGCTTGGCAGCACTAGCATTTAGCTCTACCCATTGTTCTGTTAAACAAAGAGTGATTGTGCTCACTGACAGCATCCCCTTCTCTAACATCACTCATGCAACTCATGGTTTTTTCCTGTCTTCTATCACTGTGCCCTCACCTTGAGATCAAAGATCATAATGAGCATAATACTGTTCTGTTTTCCCTCCCTGCTGACTTCTTTTAGTATGTGACATTGTGTGATGGAAGGGTAATAGGGTTAAAGAGGGGAGGAATCACGTCAATATGCAGTAGAATAACGTAAGCAAAACTTTTCACTAACTTTGAGGTCACACATGCATTGTTTGTTCCTATATAACCAAGTAAGAGTTCTAACAAACACTGCAGTTGCATTCAAATCATACTTAATTGCAAATTCAAGTTCTCCTCTAATCTTTTTGACACGAAAAATTATTAGATGAATAGTTATTTAAAAAACTTTAACTTCGAAAAACTCTTCCTCCAGTAGGTGTTAGGAATCCTCACTGCAGGTTCAGTGGTGTTTAATGTGCAATGGTGAGGTAAGTTTTCTGAGAAGCAAATTTTCTACGCTCCCTTTACAGAGGATCACAATATAGTATAAATTAAATGGTGAGACAACCCCTATTGCTGATATAAAGGGCAGCCATTCTACATCACATATTGAAAAACATATCTTGCTTTCCTTATTAATGTATAGATGGGTTGAAGTACGTGGCTGACCAAGGAGTCCTTTGCTCTTGTAAAGGAGAATCTTGACTTTTATGAAAGGACGTCTCTAAGTCTTCTTCAATATGAGCATTTGAAAATATGAATGCAAATATGAGGATTAGACAGATGAACCCAACAGATATGCAGCCGCAAGCTGAGAAGATCCTAGACATTTTTTTCCTCCTGTTTATGCAAATGAATTGATTAAATTGGCATACAGCCAAACAGAGGAGCTATTAGCAGTGAGTTTGCTTGGAGCAGCACTTAAAGCTGAGAACAAGGCTTTTTCAGAGATTCTTAATCCTTCCTGCTTCTTAATGGGTGTGAAATATTAGAACCTAGTTACTGAATAAAAATATTGGTTCAGTTTTTTAAAAAAGAATACTTGACTCGTCTTCCTCCTGGACAGCTGCTAGAGCCTGGCAGAAGGCTCCTCTGGTTTAACACCCAGTGCCCAGAGGGGACTGCCTAAAATGTCCTCCTCATCCTGATAAAAGATTTTTTCAGTATCAGTTTGTTAGCTAAAGTTTTGGGGCCTGTATCTCCAGTCACAACAATTCTCTCTGAAACTGGGAGAATCTGGGTTTAGGTGTGGTTGCTGAAATAAAGATCAGCTGGATTAGCAACATGAGCACTCATGAAATTTTGCTGAGACTTCCTGGTGTGTCTTTTGATCCAGAACTGTAGCACATATCTCAGTGGTTCTTAACTGGATGCCACAAGACCCTTTCAGGAACGTCACAACACAGTTACCTCTGGTACTGGTAGGTGCAACTGCTCTGCACATCTCCTGCAGAGCCAGATCAGGAAGCAGGTGCGGCAGGAAGGCCTGTTCTTGCCACAGCCCTTTCAAGTGCAACCCCGGAAGCACATAGGACAGTTCCATCTGCCCCATGGGCCTCTTTCTGAGAGAGACAATGCAGGGTTGCACTGGGAAGGGCTGTAGCAAGAACAGGAACTCCTGCCGCAGCTGCTTCCTGATCTGGCTCTGCAGGAGCTATGTGGTACAGTTTCACCTGACCATGATGATAGTGGTAGTGACAGCATCCCAGGTGAGAACCACTGCCCTGTGGGGAAAATGTCTTGCTTTTGGCTCCTTCTCTCTTGAGTCTCTGTGACATGATGTACTTGCTTGACACTATAATTGCTGATTACATGCCATTTGGTTGCATTAAAGCTGCTTTCATAATATTTTAAGGGGTGGTCCTGGCATGAAATAGACAAGCTGTTTTGAGCTCTAGTAAGCACATTTTGTATGTGATCATCAAAAGCAGCTCCTATAGCCTTTCTGCAGCCAGTGGAGAAAGCAACGCAAGTTAATGAACTGTGTTTTAACTTCCTGATGCTGGTCAAAGTTTTAATCCATCTGGTTTAAGAGCTGCACAGACAGGATGGGAAGAAAGATGCTTTGGCATGCTCTCTAGTAACATTCCAACAGTTAATCAGCCTGCTCTGCAATCTGCTTCGGAGTTTGCTTTATTAAATCTCCCTGCTGCCTGTACATGGTCACTGGCATAGACAGAAATGGGCAAGCACTTATCAAGGAGCAGAGTACTTACTGCTGCATCACAGAGTTCACTGGCATAAAATGAAGGGGGTAGGTAATCGGACGTGAAAGCTCAGTCTTCAGTTGTTCTAATTAACTCTTGTATATTTAAGTCTGGCAATGCATACATTAGTTACTAAGGCAGTCCAGTAGTGGTTCTCAACTGGATTGCTGCCAAAGTCAAGAAATTATAGAAGGGTGCCCTGACTCTGAAAAGTTTGAGAACCACTGAAATGGCTACACCATGTAGAGAGACTTCTGAATAAAAATGCCACCTCTGGCAAACCTCTGCAGTTCCATATTCTTACATAATCCCATTGTAGTTCTTTTCATTTTTGCAGCTCCACGTAGATCCCTCTAAAAAGCACCAATTTATATTTTTAAGAAATCTTTTCATTACCCTGACAATTAAATACAAGGCTCTTAGACCATGGACCAAGCCTTGGTGAAGCACATTCTGCTTTGGTTTCATCAGGATAAATTCCCCTTAAAAGTACAAAATAAAGAATCAGATAGTCACTACTTACCAATATAAGACCATTTAGTTCCTGTTTAAAAAAAAAAAAATACACAGCTGTGAATATTTGAAATGTGAGTTTCTTTATAACTTAAAAAAACACCTGGAATTTAAACTGATCTGGTAAATTTCATAGTACCTGCCTCTCTCAGCTACTGTGCAACACCAGTAGGCCAGTTTTTAAGATTAGAAAGCACTGAACCCCTGTAATTTTGGTTTTAGTTATTTGTGTGTTCTGCCTACAAGGCTAGCTTAGTTGAATCATGGCACACACCTCCTTAAAACCCAAAGCTTTAGGTACAGCTGCGGTCTGCTCTTAGAACTCAGCTATTTTCTCTGGCTTCTGCATCAAGAAACATAAATGGCATGTTGTTGACATTAGGGTCAGATGCATAGTTCAGATGGTTGAAACATGCCTGCACCAAGCAAAATGTTCATGGCCAGCTGCTGAAGTGAGGAATGACGTGAAGTCCTTTCTGCACAAATACCTTTCGTATTCACCACCTGAAGCTGCTAAGAAATGTTGTACTTTGTTAAGAGGCTCTATAAGGTGCCTTTCTGTGAGGCATGGGACAATAGATCTGTGAGAACCTTGGTGGCTGTTGTTAGCTTATTTGTTAAAATAGTCAGTGGTCCAAGTTAAATCATTGCATGAGGGACTGAGTTTGTAGCAACATCTTTCTGTTTCATTGGAAGATCCATGTGTCATAGCAAACTTCTCTACAGAAAACACTGTAGTTTTCTTAGAGTTGTTAATTTGTTTTTTTTAATTTGTTAACCTAAGTTTTATACTAGACCAGAGGTTATAAAGTGGGGTATGTGGGAAGGCCTTAGGGGGGCACGCATGAGCAGATGAGGATGGAGCGCAGCCACCCACAACCCCATGCTGCTGCCTCCCAGGAACAGGGCTGGGGGGGAGGGGCAAGGCACCCCTCTGAAGGCTGCACAGGCGCCACCTGGCCAGCCAGATGGGTGGCAGGGGGTGGAGCTTGCATGTGGGGGCTGCTGCTGCTCTGCATCCAGCCATGCGTCACCCCCCTCCTACCCCCACTCCATATCCAGCTGCATGGCACCCCCCAGCTCTGCGTTCAGCCGCTGGCAGTACACTGATTAAAAAAGATTGAAAACCCCTGTACTAGACCAACACAGACACAAGGGGTCAAAGTAGAATTTTGAAGAATGAGTAATTAGCCAGGATCAATTAAAAGCTACTTTGAATCTGGATCATGGTTTATAATTTTCAACAGGCAAAGCTTATACTACATATAGTTTTGATATTACATGTAGCACTGTAGTATAGATATAAAGATCTGAGAAGGCCAGCCACAACAAAGGATCACATTTCTTGCTAACAAAATCTCACTTTCCCAATCAGCCCATTGCTGATTGCCAGAAGAAAACTCCATTAAAATAATTTGACCAGAGGTGTGGAACTTTTCATAACTGTTCAAATTCTTTTTTAAAATTGGGATATATTCATACTTATAATTATAAAACTTCAAACCTGCCGTTGACTAATCGGTCCCTTCCAACTGTAGAAATCTATGACTCTGGGGCACTTGTTTTCATGAAGGGTGGACTTACCTGAAGCAGAACTGGTTCCAAACCAATGCAAATCTCAACTGGCCTAAGATTGGGCACATTCAGTTTGAGTTCATTCTTTGAAAAGCATCCTAAGTAAAGAGAATCTGAAAGCTGGTATCTGTATTTATACAATTACTAATACTTAGCTAGGTCTCCAGTATTCTGAAATGTAGTACGGTACATGGTTACAACACGTAACCCAGTCAAAAGGAACTAGTGAAGCTCTACAATTCCTGTTCAATGGGTGGTAATAACAGTAGAAACTGATGTTGACAGGGCTCAGGCAGTATTGTGTCGTCTAATTCAAATCAGAGACAGAATTGATGGCTATGTAAGAAAAGCCCCTTAACTCTGTCTGCACTGCAACAGGCAGAGCTGCAGTGATGCTGGTATGCATATTTGCCCATGCAGTAAAGTTGTCATTGTTCGTAGTAAAACAAATACCAATCTACCTAGAAAATACCAGTAACTGTGGGATAAAGTATCTTAGAACAGCAACTCCCATAGCTAGACACAAGTCAACAGCCTGTCTTATCTCCTTCTTTGTCAGTGGCAGGCAACTCTTGTTTCTTCCTCATTTTTCATGCAGGGAATCTCCTCTGTTTGTACAAGGACACAGAATGATGAGTAATATAGTAATGTTCCTGCATAAAGTGGAGGAGGAACATAGTGGCAGTGGCCAATCACACAAGCATATGGAGAGGGACTGTTCCCTAACTGTACCTCTGAAATGGAAAAATGGGGAAGCAGATAGCTCTTAGTTACTGTATGTGGGGAGTGATGGTTTCCCCACCAGAAACTCTTACAGTCTGAGGAAATGGGAAAGACTGACAGACATGCTAGTTACCGTGTGTGCTGTAGTGGGACAATAGGTGTTTTCCAGTGTTTTCTCCAGAGGACTTCATAAGAAAGCTTCTCTCCTAGCCCAGATGTGCATTCACTTTCAAGCCGCCTGCTTTTTTTCCAAATACTTTATTCTGTGAGCTACCACAGAAGGCCTCTGCAGGGTAGTTTGAGAACCACTAGCACACAGGTGAGAGTTGCTGCTGGAGAAGATGATAGCCCCTCAGAAAAAAATGCCTGAAATAATAGTTTGACCTTAAAAGTCTGAATTCTACCCATCAGGTATGTGAACAAACTGCCATGATCTACTGTTTGTCCTGGAATGACACTGTAGGAAGCTGAGTGCTCAGGGTTCCTCTGAACCACACAGACTTCCCTCTCATGAATAAAGGTACTGAATATGTTCTCTTGCTGCAGATCTCCATGATTTTGTATATAGTTGTGCAGTTATTTTTCCTGAATAAATAAGAACTAACTTGTCAGAAAGGAGAAACAAGGGCTGCCTTCTCTTTAAAAATAAAATGAGCTCTATTCTATAAAGGCTGAGGGTAAGAATATGGTTATCCCACTAATATAGGCAGCATCTCCTTTCTGCCTCTCTGCCAAAGGAACAAATAGGTGCCAAAGAAAACAGTACTAAGCATGCAACTGGTCTTTAACCTGGACTCAGTCTCTATCCCTGGAAATATACCTGCTCTGAGAAATTGCCTTAAGAGTGCTTATTTCAAGTAACACATGAATCAATACCCTTTTAGAAACCAGGTTTCTGCACGCACATATACTATGTTAAGATTGGCAGTAATATACAAATCTGAAAGGCTTTACTTTACCATTTAATGGTGCTTGCAGTGAGGGTTGTATCTTTAGGAAGAGAAAAAGCACTGTAGTCACTTTGATTCTGCTAAAGCTCTTGGCTGACATCTCAAGGAAAGATTTATAATATCCCAACAGTTCACAGGCTTTTCTTCCCTCACTGAAGGAGTCACCTGAAAGATAGCTTGCTAGCAGTGCTGTGCACACAGAGCTACTTTTAATGAGCTCTTGCTCTTCTCTCTCTCTCCTGCTCCTTTTTGGTCTTGTTTTTATAAAGCTCCTCAGACTCAGCCCCAAACAAGTGATGTAATCAGACCTGCCTGCCAGTCACAGCATCTTCATGAAACGAATCATATTGATCATTCCTGTTCTGCTGTACTCCAGATAAGTTAGGCTTGGCATTTACCCTGGAGAGTTGAAAAGGAAATTTCAGAAACCTTTCAACGGAGATGCAGGTGTTTAACAATCGAGCCTTTCCTACCTTTTGAGGTACCTGTTTGTTGCATTGTTATTTCTAAACCAGAATCACTCAGCTCACATTTCCAAGCCACCATGATTTGTAAGTGGAATCACAAGTCCAGATGTATAGACCCCAAAGACAGGAGACTGTAGGGGAGACTGCTTATAATTCAGAGTGAAATAAACTCCTGTGACAAACTCTCTAGGTTGTGGGTAAGTGATTTTCTGATTATCAGTGCTGGGTAGAGAGAAGTAGTCACTGAGTCGTAAGGAAACAGCCCCAGAAGTGGCTGTATGAGTGAGGGTCAGGACAGGGTGGGAAGTAGAGGTTTGGTTATGTTCACTGTGGAAATAGGTTGACAAACATCCTCTTACACTGGAACATGGGTGGGGGGGGCCACCCCCTTCCTCATCAGGATCCCAGGATACAGGTGGGGAGTGAGGGAGTGCAGTCAGTTCATCCCACAGAGAGATACCTGGGTTCTGAGAGTCTCTCCTGTTTCTGTTAATATTTTAACACTATACTGTCTTATGTATAACTTTTATTACCCACCTATTACAATTAATGATCACCTACTAAACTATATTTGTATTCAGTATTCATTAACTAAACTTTTCATTATTATTAGCATTACTATTTAGCAATTAATGATTATTCTCTTAGAAGCTTTGGGATTATCATTAACATTATGTATTTTGTACCTGGCATTATTAATTGCATTATTTAAAGGACATAATCAGCGGGACTATTAAGATGTGGGCTCAATTCTAACCAGGTCCCTGGAAGAACACTGGCCCAGGAATGAGGTTTCTGCTCAACAGCTGTTGTTTCCTGGGTCCTTGTGGGGCGAGTGTACAGGTAGGCTTCTTTCCTTTTATCTGTGCATGCTATCTGCTGAGAAGGGCTTGAAAGGAGCCCTTCCCCTGGCTCTGAACACTTCCCCTGGCTCTGTCCCTCTCACTGTTCTCATAATTAATCTCATCTATAATTAAATGGACTTGAGCTATTGTGAAAGTTTTTTTGTGCTCTTCTTTTCCTGGTTGGCTGCTGATTCCATGGGTGTCCCCATTAGTATGAAAGAACAGCTCTCCAAGGGAGCTGTCACAAAAGAATTCCTGTCTTTCTGTCTTGTGTGTGTGAGAGGCATGAGGCTGCTGGGCTTTATGGAACAATGCCACAGAGTAGCTGTGCATGTGTGGGGCCTCTCGTATCAGCTAATGCACTGGGGGAGTCTTGGAACGTAAACCGAGCCTTATTTTAGTGATTTCTGCTGAGAAAATGAATCTAATGTCACACCTGCCAAGGTTCATGTCTCTTGCAACTTAATTTACAAGCTGTTGGATTCAGCAGAAATCGTTGTGTGGGGCAACTCCTGTACAAAATAGCCTGCAGCTTAAGGGAAAGTGGTCTGAGCAAGCTGATAGACTAAGCTCCCTTTTTCCTTTCGAACACCCACCTTGAATTCAGCAATCTACATTTCAGACACCCTTCTGCTGGCTGCAGCCTTGAGTCTAAATCCAGGGTTGACTCAATATTTTTCTTAGAAGTATGTAACTTCTATGCAATTTACATTGTGCATAGCTTTTAGACAAGGCCTGTCAAGGACCTGTTTATTCTCTGGGGTCACTAAAGTTCCAACGGTGTATCCCAAATGGAGTGGTTTACACCATTGTTAACCAAAAAGCAGTAAAATATTTCCTGTGAGAACGTAGCTTGGAAAGGTTTTATTGATGAAAGAGGCTGTACAAATAGGCAACAACATCACTTGAACTCTGATGTAAAAATAGGACATTTATTGAACTCAAAATGAAGCCAAGTTGGAAAATGTCTCACCTTTGAACTTCAGACAAGGCTTCAGATATGGCGAGTCAGATGTTGCCACTGAACCCATGAAGTCTGAATAAAGATACACCTTAGGATTTTGGTTTGAGTGTGGGTTTGTTGGGGGATGGATGAATAAACTAAATGAGAATGGACTGAAGGAGTGCAGGCAGGAATCTAAAACATAAGAGAGTCTGAGAAGCTCTGGTTTGGAATATTAGATCAGAGAAACTTGCAGGAAGGTGAGAGAGAGCAGTGTCTAGAATCTGAAATAAAGACTCTTTACAAGTGACCTGCCAGGGACATATTGGATATCTGTCCCCAAAATCAGTTCTCTACACTAAATGTTCTGTGCGGCACATATTCCAATTACCTGCAACATTCTGAAAAAAACAGTATCTCTTGAGTGCCTAGTGGAAAGTTTTGATATTCCCCAAATGAAACTAGACCAATGATCAGCCCTGTTCTTCCCCCACCCCTCCAATACCCCCAATTGCCAGAGCATGATAGAGGTCATTGACTAAAATCAGTGTGGATGGAATATCTGTTAAGTGATTTCATCTTCAATGTACCATATTTGGTAGACCCCAAATAAATATCTCCTGAATGAGGGTGATGTTGCAACTCTTTTTCTCAGTTGTCCCAGCTACAAAGTGCAGATAATGCTTACTTGTACAGAAAATGGTGCTGAGGATCAGTATAAGGTAGATGCATATCTGTAGCCATTTGCCAATGTTGCTGGCGGTTTTCTAGACAAAAACAACTGTTTTGTGTAAGATAGGACAGTAACTGTGTTGTGGACAGTCTCCTGTAGCTTGTACATTGAGGGCAAAGGGCATAGAAGCTTTCTGTCAAATGCAGCCTTGAAAGCCTTAGCGCTGTCCTAAATTCCTTCTGAATTTGATGCCAAACCAAATTACAACAGAAAAGTTAACTGAGGAGATGCTGTCTGTGGAGATGTTGGAAGAGATAGGGGAGAACCTTTTTCCAGCAAAGAATGCAGGAGTTTTTGCAGTAACTTGCCATCACTGGCTAGAAAAGGTATGGGTGCAGGACAACTAGAAAAATATATTTAAATTAAAGTCCCTATACTCGCAGCAGTTTTGACTGAAGGGAGTTCAGCAATGCCATCTACATCTTTATGCCTACACTGGCCTGCAGGCTTGTGATTTAGAGCACAGAATTACAGATCATCCCCCATGAAGACCTCTGTGGGTTTCGTCACACCCCCCCTGTGGTTTGCTACAGTTTGGTTTTCTCATGGCACAACTGCTATGCACTCATTTTCAGTGACTGACTGACTATTTTGTGGGTTTCTACATATTTAGCTCCTTACATACTTTCTGGCATTGAAAAGGATCGTATCATCACTATTATGTGAGAGTCAAATGAAAGGAGATTTTGTGAAGGATCTGTTTTAGCAGGGAGTTGAATTGGGGATCTGGACTTTACACCTCCCCTTCCCCCCACAGCACCCCCAAGGTTCCATATCACTGATCAATAAGGAGATTTGATTAATTTGTAGAAATATTAGGCTTTGGACAATGTGTTGCTTGACAGCAACTACCCTGCTTTTTTTTCCTGTGTCAATTGCTGTAATTCCATCCAGACCACTCTAAGGCCAACAGAAATAAGACTGACTATCAAGAGCCTGCTGTTATTAAAGACAAATTGGATTTCTAAGAGGCAAAATTCAGTTCCTACTACAACAACTGACCAGGTCAGTAGAAGCCTTTTCCACTTACCTTAATGTGAACTGGGTGGCTTGGACCGTGATCATCTTAATCAGGGCTGGGCAAATGTGGCCTGGAGGCTGGATGTGGCTCACCAGGCCATTCTATCTGGCCTGTGGGGCCCCCCCAAAACTAAGAAAATGAATATTTTTATGCCCCGGCTGCCTGTCATGTGGCCGTCAATGGCTTGTCAAAACTCAGTAAGCAGCGCCCCCGCCAGAAATAATTGTCCACCTCTGTTTTAAATGCACAGTGAAACAGGAAAATGTACTGTGCCACACTTCGTGCCAGACAAGGCCAAGATTAAGTGAGTATTGCCATGAGTTTTAGGGACAGAATAGTTCTAACCCCAGGGTGTTTGGGGGCAGAACCAGGAGACTTGTTTGTTTAACATATGGAAGTTTTCATTCTGCAAAGTTTTAATGGCTTGACTGAAAAAAAAATTCTGTAATTTTAAATACAAAAGGGAATTTAAAGGGAGGGAAAAGTAAGCCGTATCAGAGTTCTGTGGATGTGCTGGTATGGACTGAAAGATTTTCCATAGAAGAATTGTAACAAACAGATAGTGATCAACTGACAAATACAAGTGGCTGAACAGACTCCCTACAAGATACTGTGCATACTGTAAGCAAAAAGAAACACAAAGGTCAGTTAAAACCCAAACAAGGAGTTAATTCAACCTCTGAAATGACAAAAATCAGTCTCCTACATAGCGACATCTAGTGGCATCCCACTCAGAGGCTGGCCGCTTTGAATTCTTGGACAAAGATTAGTGAGACTGGTGCCAGTTAATATGACATGAAAGGCATAAAGGTGGGGAGCTGTGATGGTGTCCCAGCCTGGTTCACGCCTGTCTCAGTTCTGACCTACTCTAGCTCCTTTGCAGTGACTAGAAGAGTCTTAAGTGCCAATTTTCTGGCAATTTGTCACATGCATAATCAGAGAATGAGAGTCCAACAATTCCCTTTCTCACACGGGATTTACATCAGAATATAAATACTGGTGTCCTGAGTGAACAGCTTGGGTACCCATGCATAACCCTAACCCCTCAGACTGTTTAGTTTAAAGATAAAATAGTTTGTTCTGATCTTTAATTTTTGTTCCTTTCATATTTGGATCAGTCCCCTATTAAGGCAGCCCACTGTAAAATCAGACTGTTCTTATTTATAGAATTTTTGTTGTTTATCTTTATCTTGAATATTTTTCTTATTCCTTTGACATGACCCTTCTCCAAACCATTCAGTCTCTTATCATCTTCAGAATTGCATGTATGAATTATTAGGCAATAGAGGACATTGTTTAACACGTTTGGAGAGGCACACCCCCCTATCAAATGATTCTGTTAAATTAGTTTACTGGCTAATAAGTAAAACTGATATATTACACAGAAAGCAGCCTGACTACCTGAAATGTTCAGCCTGCCCCTTCTCCTTTACTGGCAACAAAACCTTAGTCCTAGAAATGTCCTCTTCTCTAAACAATGTGCACAGACAAGGTAAAAACTTGTTTGCTGATCTTTATGACAGTCATTTCCCTGTTTGGTCCAGTCACTGTGCTGGTTACTGGCGCTTCTCACAAGTGATCCAGGACTTGACAGGAACAAGGTCTGATGCTATCTTTTTAATGTAAACATACAAGGCTGATGTTTTAAACACTGGTGTGGAAGGAATAACTTTCCTGCTGACCTATTCCTGCTGCTCTTCGATCTGCAGCATAGCAGTTTAAAGTAACAAGTTTAGGTGGGGTGCCAGGCAGCAGCTGAGAGCAGGAGACTTCATAGCTACAGTAACACATAGACTTTTTATTTCACTTTTGAACAAGACATCATAAAGTGCTAAGTAGTAAGGCCATGATCCCATGCTCCTAAAACACCAAATGGAGGTTTCAGCCCTCATTAAATCTCTCAGAGATTATCCCAAACGGTTGGACTTATATCTCTGTTAAACAGAAGGACAACCAACCCCAAACCCTGGATCCAAATATAGTAAAAGCTTTGTTATCCGGCATGAGTGAGGTAAAGGAGTGCCGGTTATCTGAGAGTTATACCCTGCGCAGCCAGGATCGCAGCCAGCCCAGCAGGCTGGTAAATTTCTTTTGATCTACTTTTCTTTTATCTGTGCACGTGAGGGTGCACAGGGTGGGTGTGCACGGGCAGCTGCAGGCTGGTTTCTGCTCCCTGCCTCTGCACCTTGCTGCTGAAAGAGGCATGTTGAGGTTCAGCACCATGTGCTGGGCCAGTCCCACTGCCCACCCAGAGCACAGCCACCCTAGCTGGGAATACTTTATTAACCTATTAAATTCCAGATAATAAAGTATTCCTGTTAGTGAAATGTCAGTTAACACAACTTTTACTGTATCTCCAAACTTAAAGATCTGAATTTTGGTCTCAATCCACACGTGTATTTGCACAGTGGGTGCACTGTGAAGTAGGTAAATCTTGGAAATCTGTAATTTACTCTAGTCCAGGGGTGGGCAGTTATTTTGGGTGGAGCGCCACTTACTGAGTTTTGGCAAGCCATTGAGTACCGCAAGACAGGCAGTCAGGGGCAGATAAATCTTTATTTTCTAAATTTTGGAGGGGCCCCATGGGCCAGATAAAATGGCCTGGCAGACTGCATCCTTCCCGGAGGCTGCATTTTGTCCACCCCTGCGTGTACCCAAAGCCTTCTTCAGTCTTCTATCCGCTAATCTTGTTTGTCTCAATTTCAGCTGTTGCCACCTCTCTCTTGTTGCTTAGCTTCTCACAGGAATACCACAGACCATTATTCTTAGGTAGGGGCTTCCCCTGGAAAAATGGCTTTCAACCTTTTTACATTTGCAGATCCCTAAAAAATTTCAAATGGAGGTACAGACCCCTTTGAAATGTAAGTGTGGGTATTTACATATTTTTAATTGATCATAATTATCTTTCATGAACCCCTTATAGTCTGCAGCCCCCCAGGGATCTGCAGAGCACAGGATGAAAACCACTGTTCTAGAGAAATTACAGGAGGAATGGATTCTTAGTAAAAGTTCTAATAGAGTCATTTTGAAATGTACTTCTGTTTTTTGCGAGACGAGCAGTATCCAAATGTTTTAAGAGGGGAGTCATGATGACTAGGGATGGCTATAACTTCAGTCTCTGCAACTGATAGTTCATCCTCTTGGTTGTAGACTATACTTGGTTGCTAAGGCTCTTGCCTTCTTAACAAATGAATTACTCAACAGGAGAAAAATTCTTTCAGAAAAAAATGCTTTACAAAAAAAACCAATTTAAGAGAAAGAAAGATTTAAAAAAAATGCCATGTGGATAAGGCCCTTAGTGTCTGGGAGGAGGCAGCTAGTAAAATAAGCAAACAGCAAAGGGAAAGTGATATCCACTTTATATACTGGAAGGAATACACCAAGAAACTTAAAAGCCTGAGTCATTGGAGTACTGCGTCCAGTTTTGGCTTCCACAATTCAAAAAGGATGTGGAGAAGCTTGAGAGAGTCCAGAGGAGAGCCACGCGCATGATCAGAGGTCAGGAAAACAGATCTTACGATGACAGGCTGAGAGCCATGGGGCTCTTTAGCCTGGAAAAGCGTAGGCTCAGGGGTGATCTGATGGCCACCTACAAGTTTATCAGGGGTGACCACCAGGATCTGGGGGAACGTTTGTTCACCAGAGCACCCCAAGGGATGACGAGGTCAAACGGTCACAAACTCCTGCAAGACCGTTTCAGGCTGGACATAAGGAAGAATTTCTTTACTGTCCGGGCCCCAAAGGTCTGGAACAGTCTGCCAGTGGAGGTGGTTCAAGCACCTACATTGAACACCTTCAAGAGCAAATTGGATGCTTATCTTGCTGGTATCCTATGACCCCAGCTGACTTCCTGCCCTTTGGGCAGGGGGCTGGACTCGATGATCTCCTGAGGTCCTTTCAGCCCTAATGTCTATGAAATCTATGAAATTAATAACTGGCCAACTATTAATGATGAATACACAATACCTCATGATTAGGGACCTTCCAAAATCGTGATTGTGTGATTTTTAGAGAAACTGCAACTTCAAGCAGGCTGTGTGTAAAAGTGCAGTTTTACACAAGCTTCTTGTGTGCTCACTGAAAAAACCCCCAAACTTGCTGGCAAGCCAAGAAACCTTGCAGTCTTGGGGTGGGGGGGAGAGGAGGGACCGAGACCAGGCATGGGCAGAGCTGGCTCCAGGGGGTGGCAGTACCACAGGATCCTGACAGCTAGGCCAGGATGGTGGCAGCATGGAGCAGGGCATGGGCCAGCAGCAATCCATCTTCGACCAACACATCTGCTGCATCTGCCCTCATTGTAGCAGGACCCAGAGGTGAGTTGGCAGCTTCTGGTTGGCAGCATCCAGAAGCACAGCAGCAGGTGGAACACAGAGCAATCAGGGCAGTGTAAGAGGAGCTGTACTTGCTGCCAGGGCCCCCAACCCACTCCAAGTGTGATGCCCAGATCTGGCAGAGTATGGGGCTGCCAACCCAGAGGCAGAACCCAGGTGCCCACAGGCTGCAGTGCACTGTGGGCAGGTGGTCCAGCCCAGCTGTGCTATCCATCCATCTGTTGGGAAGGGCATGTGGATATACGCCATGGGAGGCATTCCCCTTGGCTCCCTGCCCCCTTCCTCCTCCTCCGCCCTGTGCGGGGCTTCTCTGCTTGCTGGTAAGTTGTTTTTTTCCTCAGCGAACCTACCAAAATCAAAGAGTCTGCCACTTTTGGATGGACGAAAACTGCTTAATAACATGGATGAATGACTTCCCCAGGTTTAATCAGGGTAATTCAGTTTCAGGAAACCTGAGGTTTCAGGCTGTGTGGCAACTTCCAGGGAGGCATGGGACTGGAAGAGCCTGTCGGCCAATCAGACGCATGGGGAGACCGCTCTGCACTCAGCCCACAAAAATGGCAGTCAGCATTGCAGTCTGCCTAGCTCAACAATTCAATGGTGAGATGTGTGGGAAACTGGCTGTGGGGTCATACCCAGAGAGTACTAATAGATGGATCTGTGTCAACCTGGCGGAAGGTAGCAAGTGGGGTTCTTCAGGGTTCAGTACTTGGACCAGTGCTTTTCAACATCTTCATCAATGATCTGGGTATGAGGGTAAAACCGCACTGGCAAAGTTTGCCAATGACACTAAGCATTGGCGAAGTGCGGCCATGCATCAGGGTAGGCTGATGACCCAGGCAGAGCTAGACAGATTAGTTAGATGGGCGAACCAGAACCAGATGGAGTTCAGCATTGAAAAGTGTAAAGTGTTCCATCTGGGGAGGAAAAATCCACAACAAACTTACAGGCAACAAACTTACTACACTAGCTAGCACCAAGTCCAAAAATGACCTGGGGGTTATAATTGACCATAAAATGAATATGAGCCACCAGTGTAATGCTGCAATTAGCAGAGCAAACAATATGCTGGCATGCATCAACCGATGCGTCTCAAGCAAAACTAAGGAAGTTATTCTCCTGCTCTATTTGGCATTGGTGAGGCCGCAGCTGGAGTACTGCATCCAGTTCTGGGTGCCACACTTCAAGAAGGATGTGGAGAAGCTTGAGAGAGTCCAGAGAACCACTCGTATGATTACAGGTCTGCCATATGAGGAAAGGCTGACAGATATGAGACTGTTCAGCCTAGAAAAGAGAAGACTTTGGGGGGATTTGGTGGCAGCTTACAAATATATCGGGGGAGAGCATCAGGGCTAGGTGAAAAACTATTTACCAAAGCACTCCAGGGGAAAACCAGGAACAATGGTCATAAACTCTTAGAAGAAAGTTTCAGACTGGACATAAGGAAAAACTTCTTCATGGTTTGTGTGATCAGACTCTGGAATAGACTTCCAGGGAGATGGTGCAGGCGCCTACCCTGGAGATCTTCAAAAGGAGACTGGGCGCATGCCTTGCTGAGGTTATTTTACCCCAGCAGTCTTTCCTGCCTAGAGCAGGGGGGCTGAGCCCAATGATCTCACCAGGTTGCTTCCAGTCCTAAAACTTCTGTGAATCTGTAGACATAATTACCCTTCTCTTTCTTGAAAAAGGCACTGAGAATGGGTCCAGAAGCACAATGCATAACTGTAAAATTGTTCCTGTTGTGACTTTATTTAGCTCATCTCATTTTCTTTACATCAGCAAGATTGGAATACTCGAATACTCTGTTCAGAAGTGATGTTTAATCTGCTCTCCTACATCGTTTATTCAGTGTCGGTAGCATAACATGCTATGAACATTCCTCCTCTCTGTTAGTAAGTGCTCTATGATTATCTCTTTCAGGGGTGTTACATGAATAGGAGGAGTTTTTATAAGAGGAGGCAATTTTCCTCTTCCGTCTTGCAAAACTAAGCCCCCACTACTGAACAATCACTCTACATGGGCAGATGAGGGAAAGCTTGTACTATAACAGATGAATAGTTTTTTCATAGTAGGTGACATCTCAGATAAGTTTCTCACAGATGAGAAGTAATGCTCAACTCAGGGGCGACACGTAGGGAGTGCACGTGCACCCCCCGCATGTGGTGGAATACCCCCTGCAAAAAGGCACCACTGACAGTGTCAGCAGCGCCTATGGGTGGTTGCTGCTTGCCACCCCACCACCGGTGGCATCTGTGGGCAGTCCACGATCGCCTCTGGCCGCTGATGCTGGTGGTGCCTACAGGTGGTCTCAGACCCCTGGTCGGTGCTTGCCGCTGCCCCCACCCTGCTGCTGACAGTGCCGGCAGCATCTGCAGGAGCTCTCTGCTGCCACTGCTGTGCTCCAGCCGGTGCAGCCATGCTCCCCCAGCCACTGGGGGTACGTGCCGTTCATGGCTCAACTTCTTGGACCCTGGTTTGAATCTTCATTAAAATTTAAAAAATCATCATCTTCTTCACCCTCACTACTTGCTCCGACTCTTACTGGGATCAATGTCTCTGCTTGCTTGTGCTTGTTTCCTGTCCTGCAGGCAACTGGCTGCCCTGTTGACTTCTGCAAATGCACAGAAAAAGCCAGCATGAACTAAGGCACTCTGGGACCTGTGGTTCTTAAGAGACCGTATCTCATAGGAAGGTGCACTACTCTCTGTCTCTCAGACAAGAAGTCCTAGAGTTTCAATAAAGAAATAGCATTCCATGTAAGTTCTAGCGAGTGACTGTGTCAGGAAAAACTCTGGGAAAGCTGGATTTCAATTTTTTTAAACTTTTAACTTATACTTTTAAAAAAGCTTAAGTTAACCTCTTTTTTTTTTAAACTAGTTAAAGTTAAAAGTTGACAGTTGAAAAATTTAACTAGGTAAAGTTAAAAGTTAGTCATTTCTTTAACTTCTTAACTTTTTAACTAGTTAATTAACTAGTTAATTCCCATATCTGGCTATCATCTATATGATAAGAAAGTTACAAGGGCTATAAACTTGCATGGAGGAATTACTGAGGCAAGGATTAGGAAGAAACGTCTGCTATGACACGTTGTTCCATGGTTGTAAAATTGCACACCCCTCCACAGCATTTAGTAATGGGCAGTGTAATCTGGGAATTGTCTCACTGATCAGACCAGTGGTCCATTTAGTCCAGTATCCTCACATTTCATACTCAGTTATTTTAATGTGTAGCATTACTGTATTTGGTTAGAGAGAGATTTCCCTCTCCTTATCCTTCATTTTTTTATCTAACCTTGCCCCCTGCCCGCCCCCAGCCCGGTGCCTCCTGGGACCAACATCATTTGCCACATGGAGCTTGTGCCAGCCTGAGTCCTGCCCACTGTATGCAGTGTGTGGGCTGCATGCAGCACAGGGGGTTAGTTTGGGGTATGGGCTGTATGCAGCACCTGCCTGTCAGGTGGTCACCAGATACAGGTGCATGCCTTTGCACCTGGTTGGCATTCACCGGTCCTCTCCCGCGTGTTGTGACACTGTGTTGGTCTGGTTGGGGTGGCTCTCTCTCTCTTTCTCTATTCCTGCCTACCATGACTTCGATGGTTTGAGGATGTTTTAAAAGAAAAGGGAGTGGTCATGACTTTCCCGCCCCAACAATGACTGACCGCTGGTTCATGCTGCTGAGTTCTGTGTTGGCGAAAGACGGATTAAAAAAAAACCTGAAAAAGAAAATTTATTGAACACATCAAGTCCCCTTCCCAGTTGTCAGACAACCCCTTCTGCTTTGCCTGCCTTTTCCCAGATGCTTGACTGTCGGCACTGCAGGCAAATGGAATTTTGTTTCTTTTCTCTTCCCTCTCTAATTGTCACTGCTCCCGGCTTAATTGGCTGCCCGCGGCAGTTAATCGGCACAACCAAAAAACAAGCAAGAGAAAGTCCGTTTCCTCTCTCTTTCTCTCTCTCTCTCTCACTCTTTTTTTTTCTCTTTAATGAGGACTCCTCCGAGCCCACAAGACCAGATTGGTTTCCTGCCCCGTTCCCAGGGGCTTCAGTCTCAGGCCAGGTATGGCAACCGTCCTACTTGCCTGTCATCTTCCACACTCACTTGCCTCTCTCCCCTGGTTCCCTGCTCAGCCCCGGATATTGACCTGGCCACTGATTCCTGCCAATCTGCCTCACCTGATGAGGTTGTAAAGCAGATCTGGAGCAGACTGGGAGCTCCTGCTGTAGCGTGGAGGTGTTATTCTGGCCGGACCTATGCTTGTGACCAGGGGAGCACCCTGAGTTAGTATCCTTTGATTCTTCACACACCTTCCCCCTTAACTCGCCGTTAGGCGTACCTTCTCATGAATCTGACATGACGGGTTCCCCTCCTGTTGTACCTTGTTCCACCATATCTTCATCTTCATGGCATCTCGAGAGAAAGTCAGCAACCGTGTTAGTCTTTCCTAGTTTATGCATGATTTTGAAGTGACACAGTTGTAAAGTTAGGGCCCATCAAATAACATGGGCATTATCCATTTGCGTGGTCTTGAGCCACCTTAGCAAGTTGTGATCGGTGATGAGAGTGAATTCATGCCCAAGCAAATAATACCAAAAATAGTTGATGCCCCACTTTATGGTGAGACACTCCCATTTGACGGTTGCATACCTTCTTTCTTGTGGGTTCAGCTTCCGGCTGGCGTAGGCTACAGGCCGGGAGACTCTGTTGACTTCTTGGGGTAAAACTGCGCCTAAGGCTCGCTCTGAAGCATTGGTCTGTAGGGGAAAAGGTACCTCAAAGTCTGGGGTCCCTAACACTGCATTGTGACAGAGGGCCCTTTTTAGCCTGCTCAAACACTTGCATACTCTCAGCGTTCCATTGAAGAGGAATTCCCCTCTTTCCTTGTAGCAAATCTGTAAGGGGCGCTGTGAACTCTGAAAACTGAGGTATAAACTGTTGGTAATATCCTGCTAGCCCTAAGAAGGCCTCAACTGTTTATGGCTCTGTGGCGGCTTAAACTGGTGCAGGGCTTCTATCTTATCAACCAATGGGTGAACTTGACCTTGCCCTAGCATAAAACCTAGATACTTAGTTTCCACCTTACCCAGGACACATTTTTTTGGATTGGTCATAAGACCGGCTTGGCATAATTCCTGTGACACTGCTCTCACGGCCTCTAGATGTTCCTTCCATCCCTGGGTGTATATTATAATGTTGTCCTATATAGGTGGCAGCATACCGCTGCTGTGGGGCCAACGCCCACTCAGTCAACCTTTGAAAAGTCGCAACTGCCATCTGCAGCCCAAAAGGCATTATCTTGCATTCATATTAAGCCCCACGGGGTGCTGAAGGCCATTTTAGCCCTATCTTCCCTCCTCAGCGGCACCTGCCAATACCCCTAAGGTAGATCAAGCATAGAAATGAATTGGGCTTGCCCCACTTTTTCTAGAAGCTCACTGATCTGAGGCATGGGAAAGGTGTCAAACTGTAATATGGTATTCACCTTCCTAAAGTCCACACAGAGCCGCAATGACCTGTCCGGCTTAGTGACTGCTACGATGGGACTCCGCCACAGACTACGCAACTCCTGAATACTGCCTTGTTCCAACATCTTAGTGAACTCTGTATGGATGGCATCATATCTGTAATGGAGAATCCTCCTTCATTTTTCCCTGAGAACCTGCCCTGGAGGGGTTATTATACAGTGGGTTATTCCTCTCACACAGCCAGGAATTTCGCTGAAGACGTCGTGGAATTCCTCACCAAAAGAGGGAATGAGCTGCAGTTTAGAGTGGCTGGGTCTTTGCAGCCACTGTCCCCCTAGCTCCGCCCCTTCCCCCTCCAAGTCTTTGGAATGGGAAGAGGGGAAGGGTGTGGGAGGGAGCTCATTTTGGGGGTTGCCCAGCTGGTGCTGGAGGGTGGGGCAGACAGATTGGAGCCCCTAATCCCTGCTCCTGGCTGTGCTGACAGACATTAATAAAAATGCTCCACTTTAGAGCACCTTCGTCTGAACCCTCATTATATGAGGGTTCAGATCGTTTCCTGATTGGGCGTTTTTAAAGTGCTCTGCAGCAGTGCACTTCTGTCAGTACCTGGCTGTAGAGTGCTTTCAGTGGCTGATCATACAAAAAACTCATGTCTGCCGTCCCACCTTGGGTCACATACTCTCCAAACTCAGGTTGCTGCTCCTTCCCCCTACCTTCAGGGATTATGGAACTCTATTAACTATATCTAAAAGTGTGTAACAGTGTCTTCCACTTGGGATGAAGAGAAGGTATCTCTCTAGCAAACCAGCAAGTTCATTATAGCTGGAGCCTGAAAGAAGATTTTTTCCCCCAACAATCTTTTTTTCCATTGCAAAACAAAATTTTGTCAAGGAAAATTTTTCATAGGAAAAATAAGTTTTAATACTTCCATTAAATGTTTGCAAATGAACAAATCCCTATGCAAACCTCAGGCAGAATGAACTTTTTAATAACTGGTTTTTAAGTACTCTTCTTTAACAATTTTTATAACAACATTTTAAAAAGTGTTGTTTTTCTTGAGCAAATAACTTGTTTTAAAGTGTTTTTTATCCCCACATTCTCATCCTTACATTTTCTTAGCTTGAATGTGGTGCTGGACTGGTGGGGGAAACTTATCTTCAGAGTCTCACAGGAAACCAGCATTTCCCAACTGGTGTAACTGCACAGAGGAACCTCTCTCATGAACACTTTAATGGCAAAGGTCCTGCTTTTCTAACCAACTTTAATTATAACTGTATGAGACAGCTAATATGGAATACCCTCATTTCTAAATAGGGAACTACCTCAATTGTGCTGAGGCGAAAGAAAAATCATGGGCTGCTTGCAGTGTGTGGCATCATTTTCATAGTCTTTTTGTGGCAGCTCCCTCCCACCCATTGCTGATTGGCCTAGGGGCCCTGTCAGTACTGCTCTTTGCTGCTGATTGGCCAAGAGGGCTCCCACCCCTTGCTGCTGATTGATGGAGAGGGGTGGGGCTGCACAATCAGCAGCCTTCTTGGCAAATCATGAGCTAGGAGTGTGTGTGGGGGGGGGGGGTGGCTGCCATCTTTGCTGCTCCCTTTTATGTTGGCGGTTGCCCCCTCCCCCTGGCAGGCTGTGAGGCCAAGCCACAGTGGCCCTGAGGACTGCTGAGTCCCACTGGGGAGCTGGCAGTTTTATATTTAGTAAGGTTTTTTTTCTCTGGTGATTCTCTGCCAGAATCATGGGATTGCCATTTTTCAGGGTTCATAGAAACTGCTGGTTTTTTACAGTTTCTGTGAAAAACAAAAAATTGTGAATAGGGTAGATCCTTATTTATAAAGATAAGTTTAAGGATCAGAATTAGGCTTTTGACTTCCTTTCCAGCTATACCTATATTCACTGCAGTTACACCAGACTTACGCAGTGTGACTGGAATCAGGTGTGTCATGTGTGAATCCATTCAGCCAGGACCGAAATCCAGTTACAATGTATATATTTTCTAGTTGCACGTGTTTTTCTTAAGGCTTCAGTTCACTTGAATTGCTGGGTTGATTATAACCTGTTACAGGAAAATGCCTGTGCAAAGCACCTTTGCCTCAGGTCGCAGCTGTTGTGAAAGTTTAGGTTATGTTTGAACAGTAGACTAAACTATGTTGCCTAGAATAGGTTAGGCAGCACCCGTAAGAGAAGCAGACTGAGTGCAGTATTTATAGTTGTTAAAGAGAGTTATTCAGAAATATTTTTAATCCTGGATATGCTTGATTTGGAAGTTCAAATATATTTAGACATTTAATTTCAAGGCATTCAATCAAGGTTCTGACCAAATGGCTGGGAAAGATTTTAACTTTAGCCAGCTTCTTTTTGGTGGCTTAGAGACTGGGTACTGGAATTCAAGCTTCAACGGAGACTTCAACTACCTGGACATCTCATGGGAAGAGCCCTTGGCCAAATTGGAACAGTCACAAAGCTTCCTCACATGTGTGGGCGAGCTCTACCTGACTCAAGAAGTCTGTGGACTGACGAGAGGTAAAGCACTGCTGGACATGGTACTAGCCAAAGGGGATGATCTAGTCAGCGACCTAAGAATTGAAGGAAAGCTGGGAGACAGTGATCACAAGCTGATTACTTTTTCTATCCATCACAAAGCTGGCAAGTCAGTTAGCAATGCAGAAGTCCTCAACTTTAGGAAAGCTGACTTCGATAGGCTCAGGAGGCTTGTTGTTGATGACCTAAGGGGCTGTGACTTAATAGGGAGAGGAGTCCAAGATGAGTGGTTGCTCCTTAAGGGAGCAATCTTGAAAGTACAAGGGGTATCTATCCCATCTCAGAGGAAAGGTAGCTAAAGGGCACAGCAACCCCCTTGGCTCAGCAGGGACCTTCTACGTCTAAAAGGAGGCTTATAAAGGATGGAAGACAGGAATCAACACTAAGGAGGAGTATTCTACACTGGTCTGTACCTGTAGGGAGCAAACCAAGAAAGCCAAGGCTGCAACCAAACTCCAACTGGCTACCTGTATCAAGGACAATAAAAAGTCCTTTTACAGATATGTGGGGAGTTGGAAGAAAAGCAAGGGCAACATTGGACCCCTGCTAAACCAAATGGGACAACTGACAACTGACACCCAGGAAAAAGTCAATCTGCTTAATGGGTACTTTGCGTCAGTTTTTCACCAGCCCAGAGGGACCGCGCTGCTTAACATAATGCGGGATAGCCAGGATGAGGGTGAATTTATATCCAACATCAGTGTAGACCTTGTAAAGGAACACCTTGAGAGGCTGGACACCTTCAAGTTAGCTGGTCCTGACAGATTGCACCCCAGGGTACTTAAGGAGCTGGCAAGCATCATAGCCCAGCCACTGGCAAGGATATTCAAGGATATTCGAGAACTCATGAAAAAATTATCAAAGAGACCATTCTTGACAAACTGGCTGATGGCAACATCCTGAGGGACAGCCAGCATGGGTTTGTTGCAGGTAGATCTTGCCTGACCAATCTCATTTCCTTCTATGACCAGGTGACATATCACCTGGACAAGGGAGAAGAGATTGACATCATATATCTGGACTTTAAAAAAGCCTTCTATGGAAAAATTGACCAACTGTGTCCTCAGCTACATCACAGTCCAATGTCTGGGGAATTGGCTCTGAGGTCGGACCCAGGGAGCGGTAAGCGAAAGAAGTTAATCATCGTGGCACTCCGTGACCAGTGGTGTCCCCCAAGGCTCTGTTCTTGGACCTGTACTCTTTAATGTCTTTATTAACATGTGGACACTAGTGTCAGAAGTGGACTGGCCAAGTTCGCCAATGACACCAAACTTTGGGGTAGAGCATCTACACCTAAGGATAGGCTGGTGTTCCAGGCTGACCTTGATAGCCTTAGAAAGTGGGTGGATAAAAACCTGATGACATTCAATACGGATAAATGCAAGGTATTCCACCTTGGGGGGAAAAACCCCCCCTGCATCATGCTTATAGGCTCGGTAGTGCTACACTCGCTAGCACCACGGCCAAAAGGGACTTAGGAGTCATGATTGACCACAAGATAAACATGAGCCACCAATGTGATGCCACAGCTGGGAAAGCAAACAAAACTTTGGCACGCATCCGTAGATGTTTCTCAAGCAAATATCAGGACGTCATCCTCCTGCTGTAGTCGGCCTTGGTGAGGCCACAGCTGGAGTACTGCATCCAATTCTGGACTCCACAATTCAAGAAGGATGTTGAGAAGCTTGAGAGAGTCCAGAGGAAAACCACGCACATGATCAGAGCGCAAGAGAATAGACCTTATGAAGAGAGGCTGAGGGCCATGGGACTCTTCAGTTTGGAAAAGCACAGGCTCGGGGGGACCTGTTGGCTGCTTATAAGTACATAAGAGGTATACATCAGGATCTAGGAGAACATCTGTTCACCAGAGCACCCCAAGGAAAAACAGGGACCAATAATCATAAACTCCTACAAGACTGTTTTAGGCTGGACATCAGAAAAACATTCTTTATGGTCCAAGCCCCCAAGACCTGTAATAGACTCCCTCTAGAAGTGGTGCAGGCACTTACTCTGGACTCATTCAAGAAACATCTGGATGTTTATCTTGCTGGGATCCTTTGACCCTAGATGACATCCTGTCCCTCGGGCAGGGGCTGGACTTAATGATCTTTGAGGTCCCTCCCATCATTACATGTATGAATCTATGAAAATATATGAATATTAACCTTCCTGATTTCAGTGTGCAATATTAAGCAGTACATACATACTAATGATCACTGTAGTGGTGATATAAAAGTAAGAAAACAGGACAGGAATAAGAAAGATATGCTGCTTTAACATGAGAAGCTTGGACTGAAAAGATTAGCCTTTGTCCCTTTTTGCTATTCTGGTGACAAACTATTCTGCAACTTCATCAGTATCTGAGCATCTTCCATTAGTGTGTTAACTGACATAACCAAACTCTAGCATGTGTGATTCATACTTCCTTTTCTCTACCAAGGAACAAAATTGTGCAGTAAGGTTAGAAAAAATTCCCCTGTTTTAAGTCCCACATTTGGTGAGCAAGAGGGTGCAAAAGCCCCCATGGGAACGTCTCCTAGCTAAAAGGGAGGCGTACACCCAATGGAAGGGAGTGGCAATCACCAGGGAGGACTGTACCTCAGTTGCTCGGGGCTGCAGGGGGGTGGTCAGGAAGGCCAAGGCGGAGATGGAACTGGGACTAGCAACTCAGATCAAGGACAACAAAAATCAAGGGGGCAAAAAGAAGGTACTGGGTAATGTGGAGCCTCTGCAAGACACACTAGGAAATCTGGTTGTCGCACCAGATGACAAAGCAACCACTATTTAACGACTTCTTTGCCTCCGTTTTCCTGAGCAGGGACCGAATCAGCCCCCCCACTAGGACTCCCTCTGGCCCCAGGGGAGGTGCACCCAAGCCTAGGGTCAGTGAGGATCTAGTCAGGGAACTTCTGGAATGACTGGACGTATTTAAATCAGCAGGTCCTGACGATCTCCACCCCAGAGTGCTGAGGAAATTAGCTGAGGTCATTGCGGGGCCGCGGCACAGCTTTACGAGCACTCGTGGTGCTCTGGTGTGGTGCCAATGTGGTTGGAAAAGGGCCAATGTGGTTCCCATCTTCAAAAAAGGGAGGAAGGGGTACCCAGGAAACTATAGGCCAGTTTGTCTTACCTCGATCTTGGGTAAGCTTTTTGAGAGAATTATCCTGGTGCATGTCCGCAAGGGGCCAGCAGGGGGGGTTATGCTTAGGGGCAACCAACATGGGTTCATTAGCAGCAGGTCCTGTCAGACCAACCTGGTGGCCTTCTATGACCAGGTCACAAAATCCTTAGATGCAAGGGTAGTAATGGACGCAGTCTTTCTGGACTTTAGGAAGGCCTTCAACACTGTCTCTTACCCAATTCTCATAAAAAAACTAGGGAACTGTGGTGTCAACACCTGCACAGTCAAATGGGTCACTAACTGGCTGGAGGGCGGCACCCAGAGAGTGGTGGTGGGTGGGTTATTTTCGACCTGGACGGATGTGAGCAGTGGGGTCCCCCAGAGCTTGGTCCTCGGGCCCACACTGTTCAACATCTTCATCAGTGACTTGGACGAGGGGGTAAAAAGCACCCTGTTCAAATTTGCTGATGACACTAAGATGTGGGGGGATGTGGGCACGCTAGAAGGGAGGAATAGGCTGCAGTCGGGCCTAAACAGGTTACAGGGGTGGGTGGATGAGAACAGGATGGGTTTCAACACTGACAAGTGAACATGGGCCGACAGTGTGGGGATGCAGTCAGGAAGGCCAACCGTACCTTGTCATGCATCCACAGATGCCTCTCGAGCAGGTCCAAGGAGGTGATCCTCCTCCTTTATGCGGCACTGGTCAGGCCGCAGTTGGAGTACTGCGTCCAGTTCTGGGCGCCGCACTTCAGGAGGGATGTGGACAACATGGAGAGGGTCCAGAGGAGGGCCACTCGCATAATCGGGGCAGCAGGGCAGGCCCTCTGAGGACAGTCTACGGGACCTGAACCTGTTCAGCCTCCACAAGAGAAGGCTGAGGGGGATCTAGTGACCTGTTACAAACTAGTCAGAGGGGACCAGCTGGCATTGGGGAGTCTCTCTTCCCCCGAGCACTACCAGCAGTGACAAGAAATATCGGTCACAAGCTGGCAGAGGGTAGATTCAGGCTAGACATCAAGAGGCGCTACTTCACTGTCAGGGCAGCTAGGATCTGGAATCAACTTCCAGGAGAAGTGGTGCTGGGTCCTATCCTGGGGGGTCTTTAGGAGGCGGCTAGACGAACATCTTGCTGTGGTCATTTGACCCCAGTACTTTTTCCTGCCAGGGCAGGGGGTCGGACTTGATGATCTGCTCAGGTCCCTTCTGACCCTACAAACCATGAAACTATGAAGTTCTGCAGTGGGTAGCATCCATCCTCCCCCTACTTCTACCCCGCATGAGGTCTACTTGGCTCCACTCCAGCTGTGTCACCTGCAGGTGGGGTGGGGGTGGGGGAGGGTGGGCTTCTCCCTCCACTTTGGCCACAACAGCCACTACCTCCTGAACATGGTAGCCAGGGCTTGGGTGCTGATGGCTGGCTGTGGCTGTCGCCCACGGGGCAGGGAACAAGAAGCAGGCAGGATGCAGGGTCCTGTAGCCCTGGCACCTGGGGGGCCCCTCTGGTAGGGCTGGGGGGTGAGGCAGGGGGTTGTGGGTCAGGAGTGAGGGGCACCAGCATGGCTGGGGGGGTTGTAGGTTGGGAGTGAGGGGCACTGCCAGGGGACTGTGGGTCAGGAGTGAGTGGCCCCGGTGGGGATCGGGGACTGCAGGTCTGGAGTGAGGGGCACCAGCAGGCCTGGGGATTGGGCTGTGGCCTGGGAGTAAGGGGCAACAGCATGTACAGGGCACCAGCATATCAGAGCTGCTCAGTGTCACAAAGCAGCTGGAGGACTGCTGCAGCTGGACCCACATCTGATGAGTGAAGGGGCAGGGGAAGCTCTGTTTTTCCATGATAAAGAAATTAAAATCAAATGCCAAAATATATAGGTATGTAGGATGTATTTTATTATACCGATTGAGGCACTGGTAGGCTTCCAAATTGCTTTAAAATTGTAAATATATCAATAAAACGTTGATAAAACATTATGTTCAACTGATGCTTAAAAATATATGTGCATATACAATTAAAATGAAACACTGCTCTCTATATGTACTCTCTCTCTCTCTCTCTCTCTCTCTCTCTCTCTCTCTCTCTCATATATATATAGATAGATAGATAGATAGATAAAGACATAGATATATAGAATGGTGTTTCATTTTCATTGTGGAAAGATGTGGATTTGGGGTTTTTTAATCAAGAATTTGGGTTTTTTTTAATTAGACAACTTGGGGGGGGGCAGTTAAATCAGAGAATTTTGTGTTTTTTAACAGGGAAAACCAGGATCCCTGGTGATGACTGCCACCAAGAGCCAGCTGTAAGTTTGAGGCAATTGATGCATTTAATAAACATAATCACTTGATCACACAAATGATCTGTTCAGACTTTCATAGCTACTTAAATCCTATGTCGTGTTTAGAGCTGGGCTCTTCATCTAACCTATCCTTTATCATCTCTGTGGGTCAAAGATCTGTTTGCTATGAGACAGAGTATATAGCAGTGAGAATGCTGTGCTGTAGTATCAGAAACTTGCACAAAGTCATTGAAATGATCTGCTACAACAGGTTATAAGGGAAAAAGAAGGAAAGTAAGTCAAGTTTCTTACCAGAATCTTTCCTGCTTATTCCTGACTGCACATACAATTAAGATAACCTACTGGTGTCTCTGCTTCACTTTCACAAGTCTCCTGGCACATCGAATGTGTCTTCCTATACATTCCTCAAGTAAGTCAGCCATGCTTACAGGAGCCATCCCATTGACGTTAAAGAATAAATATCCTCAGTACAAAAAGTATTACCACTCACAGAGGTGTAACACATCCCTGACGCAAACAGCCAAAGGAATGGACAGCAATGACAAAAGTACCTATTCACTAACTGTATCCCTTTAAAACTGAAAATGATTCTCCCAACTGTTAGCAGGGAGATTTCTTTGGAACATAACTACAATCATTTTGAAGTATCAGTCTCAAAATAAATCGCATGCTACTTAAAATAAATAGCTTGAACATGGTGTCGTCTTGTTGTGAGCTACTTCAATGCCCATGCATGGCTCAGAATAAGATTGTATGGGATGAGAAGTTCAGTGCACGGACCTAGTTGATCCTTGTGGTATTTTCCCATTAACTATAAGATTTGCATAAGTTCTACTCTATCTTTCTGTGAAATATGAATGCCACATGTTAGGGGCAGAAAGATGGACAGGCAGTCTTGCTTGCTCTGACCCTGTCCACAGTTTATTTAAAGTTTGATTCTGCAAAAGGCTCAGTACTGAGTAACCTAGACTCCCACTGACTTGTAAAATTAGGTTCAACACTGAGAAGATCCACGGCTGTTATGGAAACTGGCACTTGGGTTTATATATGCATGGCATGCTAGCCCATTACTGTGTTTGGGTTCTGGAAAAACATGACCAGCTCTGGCTGCTCCATACTTCTTTCCCTTCCACACTGAACTGCCTTATTGGTATCTTAATACGATGAATACAATGATTTCAAGAATAAGCTCTTTAATTTGAATACGGTGATGAGATGGGAAAGTAAACATAAAGCAACAAAACAAAGCCACTGATTGCATCTCAGTTTCTGGTCTGGAATAAAATTGTTGGCTGTCTTATCTTTAGTAAACAATATTTGGAAGTTTCCCTGTCTCACTGTAGCAAATAATTACAATAACCTATAACTTTTTCAGCTAAATTGCCTCTCTTCCAAAGTAATCTTTGTTTGAAATATGCTACCAATTCACACCCCTCTAAAATGTTCAAGGAACATGTGAATTTCAGGCTTTAGATGTCTTCTGTGGGGGTACCAGGGCAGCAAGCTTGAGTAATTACTACATTTTTATGCCCTGTAAGTGGGGTTACCCCAGTGCCTCCCTGTATACAGCAGTTGGAGGAGTGGAAGGGACTGTCTCATTATCCATAGGAATTGAGACCTCATTCTTACCTTGAGCACAGAAATGAATTGACAGGCCAAAGAGGAAAATGGTGATTGTTTCCCCTTTTATGCAGTAGGCTTACTTGTGAAGTTCTGTGAATTGCTGTTAAAAGCAGCTTGATGAAAAAGCATTGATATTATCTTTGTTAACCCTCTTCATCCTCATCCAAACACTGGCATTAGGCTTGTAGAGAGAGGTCTCCAACCAGTCATGACACTTAATGACCTGAAGCTTGTGCCTGAAGTTAGTTTCATAGCTCATAAGACCCTTCAGTGTTTTCACACTGTAGCTGAGCACTTTAGTCCCCACAGAACGGTAGCAGCTGGGAGTATGAATCATGTACAACAGCCTTTGGTACCAAAAATAACCTCTGTCCAGCCTTCTGGTCAGCAAGCAAACAGCAGCTTCTGCCACCCAATAAAAGGCACAAATGAGAGTCTAGGCTATTGGAAAGTGCATAGCAAAGAAGTGGGGAAATAAAAGACTTTCAAAAGAGAAAACTATTCTGTGGTCAGTGTGGTTACTAATAGGACACTTGTACACATATAGAAGTGGGGGCGGGTGGGAAATGGTGTCTTCAAGGTGGCAAAAGCCTGGAGCAAATTTGAAGAGAAGGTTTTAGCAGCAATTTGAATGCAGGTACATGGAGCTCTCAGGTGGGCTTTATATAGAAACCAAATAATAGGTCTGTACTGGTAAATGACTATATTTGTTCTGTCTGCATACATTAGAGAGCCCAAAAGCCTGAGTAAAAAGGGAGCAACAAACAAACCATGAATCAAGGGGTACTGTTTAGTGAGGCTGCCTCCTAAAGATGGAACACAGCATGTTTTTCACAACTTTATACTGATGCTGTATCACACCATAAATAACTCTCATAATAACAGGATCATTTTTTGCCATCAGCCTCCTGTTACTTTCTGCTCCATCTGCCTCATTCCCAGGGTGTGCTCGTTGGGTTGGCTTGGAGAGCTAAGAGTATGCTGGGACAGTGAGACGGGTTGAGTGCTCAGGCAATCGGAGATCTTGCCATATGACAAAGGAGGCATTTAAAACATGAGTTTCATGCAGAGTGAGGGCTTGACTGGGGCAAGCTGCAGAGTGACAAGCAGAGAACCAAAGCACAAGAGAACAGCAGACTCAGGAAAATGAAGTGGCCTCTCTGTGTGAATGATCTGAGTGCTAGTGAGCAGAGGGAGGCAGGCAGGGTGCAGTCCTTTGAACACAAATGGCTACTGTGCCATCACCTGCAGCTCCTTGTATCTGCAACTCTTAACTATATCTGGGTAGCCACTGTGGGCAAGAGAAGGGACTGCTGTGTAGGGCAGCCTCTGACTCAGAAATGTGCTTAAGGGGAAGAACAAAACAGTATCCCTAACCAGTGCCTTGTGAAACAGTGAGTAAGGGTTCTTGCTAGCTGGTAGTGCTTGCTGCTGGCTGGCAATGCTTGCTCTTGTCTATGTGATTTATGTTGTTGGCTGATGACAGCAAAGGGCCATATTCAGTGGTCCTACTGATGGCTCAGTGCTGCATGCTCCCAAAGATTATACCCTTGACACCATAGAGACTTTGGGTGATGGGTAGTGTGACCCCAAATATGCGGGTAACTCCTGGATTACCTGCATTACTGTGTGAAGTCTTGTGCTCAGAGTGATTTCTGCTTCACATAAATGAATGCCTGATAAAAAATAAACATTGCTCATTAAGCATGTTCTAAAGGTCTTCCAACTACAAAGCAAAAACAAAAATGTTAAGCCAAGCCTGTTTGTAATTATGAAAAGCTCACTTTATAGCTCCTTTCAAAATATCTTTTAAGTTGTCTGGAGTGACTCATTGGTGCCTGCTGAACATCATATGATTGAAAGGTGTATTTTGAAATGGAACCAGACAGATGGCTATTAACCCTCATTCAACTACAGCTCCAACTTTATTCATGAATTAGTCTTTTGGATTAAGAGTGGTCCAGATCAACAAAGGAACCTGTGCTTTAAGTCACTCTATGGGGTGCATCTACACATTCATTAATGCATAGTAGTTATTTCACATTTAGCTTAGTACTTGCTTACTGAAGTTACTGTGCAGTAGCACCAGTGCACATTTTTTTTAGTGACACTTACTGCACAGTAGCCTAATACTACTGTGCAGTAGTGTATTAGCATAGTTTTTGCATGGCACTATGCTGCACAGTGTTATTAGGCTATTGCACATCAAGTGTCTTGTGTAGACGCACCCTAGGTGAATAGGCCCTAGGATTTATAGAACAATCCCCGGTGGTGCAGAAACCACAAGCAAGCTGTAGTCCAGGGAGCACACTCCACAGGTATTTTATTAGCTTTGGAATGAGATGTAAAATGTTTGTTTGGTTTTGGGTGTTTGTTAAGAAAATGGTGTGCTCAACATGCTACTATGGTCATTTTCAAATTTGTAAGTCTCTTAAAGGTGACAAGTAGACAGGGGAAGAGAAGGAATGGAATGGAGTTTATACCTTCTTTGGAATGAAAGCTTGCAAGGTGCTTGGCTTATACATTTACATACCAAAAATCTTTACAAAATATATTCTGTTAATTTTTTATCTTTACAAATACCTTCTCTGCGGTGCTTGCCAGTGTTTACATAGTACATACTTCTGGTTGTCCATCCTTTAGGGAAGAGAATGAGTTGGTGATGTGTTTTCTCCACAGGAGATTCCTTCTCTTGCTGCCCCCCTAGGGCAATGGCTTTAATTTGTTCTCAGCAAGGGCATTTTGCCGGAATCTAGAACCCAGCACTTTGTATGTAGTAATAAAAACTATTAAACAAAATAGGGAAAAGCAATATTAGAGTAAGCTGGCATTGCCTGAATGCTGAATATTCATTTGTCTCTGAGTAACATGCTCTTTGTTGTTTTGTTTCTTGAGCAGTATGTACTGAGCCAATAGATGGAGGGATATATGAAGAAGATTCAAATCAGATTCTAATATGATAAAACCATAGATCACTGTAAACCATTTGCCTACAGAGGTGTTGGTGGGAATGGAAATTGCTTTTTCACTGACAGGCAGTGTATGAAGAATTGCTCTTCACTAGCTGAACAAATCTATCCATATGGTGGTAAGTCGCACTGGCCTTTATTTTGACTATTGCCTCCTTGGTATGGCTTCCTCACCGTTTATGTGTCTACTGGCCCTGTAAGCAAATTCAACCTGAACATCCAATCTTATTGGATCATTAAAATTCTAAAAATATCTAAAAGCATTTCTAAAAAAAGAACAAACTGCTTGTGGTACATATACATATTGAAAGGTATGAAGCATAATATTGTCACGTGTCTTTCACCCTCCTTTCTTTAGTGGGGAGAATAGTGGAATGGATGGCTTTTCTTGTAGGAACGGTTATAGAAGATGGTGGAAACTTCAAGTTCAGAATCTGGGAATAAGAATAATGTTTCAATGCAACAGTGATGAGTACTCAATCCATACTTTAAATAATTTGATCAGTCTTTTGAGCAGACATTAATATAGTACCTGTCCGAAAGTTAATATCTTATATAAGCATGTTCTATTCATTCTTGATATGTTTCAAAGTCCTGGCCATTAAGTATCATTTACCACACTCACCTTTCCTCCACAAATCAGCCCTGCAAAAGTCAGGGTACGTGTCTTAAGCGGGGTGTGCCCATCTCTGTTCAATGATCTGCTCCTGCACCGCCTCAGCGCGGGTACCTGGTCTTAGGTTTTAAGTAGCCTCATGTGAACCCCAGAAAAGTCCCCAATCACTTCTGGAGAAACCCCCATACTCACCTGCCACGACTTCAGATAGATCTTCAGTGGAGGAGGTTCCTGTTGAGGATACCTCTAGAGTTGTCATGTCTCTTGGCAGATGTACATGGGGCTCCAACCTTCCCTACACCCCGGCCATGTGCCAACCTTCAAGACAAGCCTCAGGATCTCTTGCGGCTAGCCCTTAGATGATGTCTTCCTCGGTTTCTACGCTTCCTCCTTTGTGGACAGATGTCTTGGATTCCCACTAGGCCCAGAGGGTCTTGGAACATTCTGCCTCCAGACATGTTCCCTCTGACACCCCAGATGCTCCAAGAAGGATGCTGCCAGTTGCCGCCACATCCCCGCATTGCCCATATTTCCCCTTTTGGGGGCTCTGGTTCCCAAAACCCAGCAAGGGAGAGTTGGGTAAGCCTGTGCTCAGCAGGGAAAGAAATAGAACAGAGAAAAGAAAAGGAACAAAAAAACCCTACACCAATGGAATGCTACAACACACCAGGGATGACCCAAAACCAGGAGTTTTACTCCCGCTCCTGGAGTTCCTGTTCCCATGCTCTTGGGGCTGGCTTTTATCTTCACTGGGCAGCATCTCCTCCTGACGTCACCCAGCACCAGTTGTAGATGGGTGCAGCTGATGAACCGCGCAAGCGACTCTTCTCGGAGTGCTACCTCATTCCTCCAGTGTCCTGCAAGAGGTAAATTTTTTCTTTTCTGTTTGTCCCGGGTTTCTCTGCAGGCGTGGTTTTGACAGCAGCTGTGAAAGGGCAGTTGCTGACACTGTGGCTTTTGTTCATGCTGTACACTGTACTCTGTCTCTATGATCAGAACTCAGCCATGACTGTAGAAAAATATTTTCTTCTTTACTGCCTTCCCAAAACAAGGTATGTGTCTTTTTGGGGGGCATGTGGTATGTAAGAAAATACAGTACTTTTTTTCAGACTTATTTTCTAGCAGCTTCAGATCCAAAGGTTTTGTTTTTGCTGTTAGTACTTGGCATTTCTTCAAACATAAAAGAATTTGGGGCCTTGCATCTGAATCCCCATCTGTGTCTAAAACCATGGTAGCAATTCATTGGCTGTTGGATTTGACCTGGAACTTTTACTCTTTTTACAAAGAGTGAGGAGTATCCACTCATCTTACGTGCAGAAACAGCAATGCAAGGAGGTCTTGTTGCTTTAGTTTCGGAATTTTCCAGGATACTATGAAACCTTAAAACAATTACCATTTATTGAAACAAATGTTTTTGAGCAGGGTAGTATGGTATGATCTTTGCTTGATTTTTCTGCTTATTTTCTAATTAGCAAATGTTATTCATTGGTATTGGGTTTCTCAAAGAGTAGCAAGGTTCTGCTGCCTGTTTTTATTCTAGTTCGCAGTATATGCTTAGGCTGATGGTTAGAATGAAATATAGAATGGTGTTGAAGGAAAAATTTGAATCAGCAAAGAAAACAACAAAATTTTGCAGTGACTGCCTAATTATCTTTATATAGTTGGTGATGTGACAATGAGGGACCACAAAGTACCTCAGCTCTCACCAAGTTATTCATTTAAGGGCTGGCATGACTATTCTGATCACTGTCATTAAAGCACACTTTTAACAGAAGGAAATCATAGTAATGACAGGTTTTACTTCAGTAATGTGTCAGCCTGGATTCTTTTAGTCATAGGCTTTTGAGAACATGTAGAAATACATGTTGGGGTGGTAAAGTATCAGCATGCGTTAGGGATGGCTGGTTACTCATGAGTGGAAACCATGAATAAGTTGCACAGTGAATGCAAATAGAACCGTTCATGCCACATCATAAATTTCCCTAGCTGCACACTTTAAAGAAACAATTTGGTATGTTTTTTGTTTAGCAGGTGAAGAAATAAAAAATAGTCCTTATAGATGTTTTTAAAGAGGTGTCATAGTGAGTCTAATTTTACAGCGTTTTGAAGAATAGAAGTTATAGCCACTGCAGATTTAAAATATCTGAAGACTTCCTAAAATGGTTTCTCTGGATGAGACCTTGAGGTCTGGTACCTGAGGAAGACCTGTAACCAATCTCCCTATTTGGAGAGCTCACCTCTATCAGATTTTAAAATATGATGGTGGGGGGCAAACTGAATAATGCCAATCACTGATGTTTTTGAGGGGAGAAAGCAGCCAGCTCTCTGCCACAGTAAAGTGTTTCTAAGAAACAGTTAAGTGAAGTTAGTCTGTAGTAAGTCTTGGTAGAGATGGATCAGTGAGTAAAGCAAAGATGGAAAATTGCAGTGCTCTACATGTATTTACAGTCTAGGTCATGGAAATACTATACATTATATACATGTATATCACTGCATGCAGATGATACACTATAGCAAATAAATTTTCTGCCTTACTACATAAACTATCAAACTTATACTGGAAATGATTGTAAATGTTTTACTAGACTTCTAGTTCTTTATCATTAGCCTTTAAACTGCTTCATAACAATAACAATTTGAATTATAACTTTCTGATTCTCTTCCTTGATAAGATTTGTCTTAAATATTAAAATTACATCTGGGTGGTTGGCATTATTTACTATAAAGCAAATCAGAATTTCAGAAGGAAGAGGCTTTCTGACATGGCAAGACAGGTCTGGGGTTTTGGCTTCAAGCTATGACTTGGCTACATCTCTGCTTCCCAAAGTTCAGGGTATGGATGCAAGGGTATGGCACATGCCTTAGCATTCTGTGGAAGCACTGTGACAATGTGGCTGACCCATTCCCATTTAAATAATGTGAGTTAACTCAGATTTTGGGATGGCTGCTGCTTATCTTAACTCCTTTGAAAAATGTACTCAGACATGCTTTCTCAAGAGAGATCTACAGCTTCTCATTCTAGAGCAAGCTGAAATTTCCATGTACTGTGCCCTTCTTCCCCTCTCCTACTGTATTTTGGCATTTCAGATACCAGTTCCATCTGGGACTTGGAAATATACCTGTGTAAGGCCTTGTCCTAGAAATAGGCAAAAATGTAGAAAGGAAAGGGGAGTTTAAGCTACTGCTTCCTTTTTGTTTAGATTGTAGGTAAACAGTGAAAAAATCAAACCTGGAAAATATTCTTGTAAGCACAAAATGCCTCTGTATTCTTGCAGCATTCCTGGGGAGATCCCTTGGACAGGTCGATATACTTGCAAAAGTCCTCCATTCACCACACTAGCACAAGTCCCACTTTGACTCATCATTCACTTTTGTATAGGTCTTGCGCTGCCCCTGCAAACAGTGAGGAACTTTACTTGCCTTAAGCTTTAAAATAAAAAATTGCTCAGGACCAAAGTATCCTGAGCCATCAAAACATGTTTGTGCTCACTGTGGCCCGTAGAGTGGCATGAAGATCAGATATATGCAAGATGCACTACAGGAAACCATAGACTACAGTGTTTTTAAAACAAAGTTAGTCACGTACATGCAGCACAGAGTGATGCCTCAGCAGTTTACAACAAACAGTTTAGAAGAAACAGCTTGCAGAGTATTTTGGCTATAAACAACATGCTTGTTGAATGTAAAGGGAAATGTGATACAGTCTGTGTACAGTTATAATTCATGACAGTAGAACAGATACAATACTTTACTGCTGTGTACTATACAGCCAGGAGCTAGACATAAAAAAGTCCTTAGTTCACTTAGCCAACCTGGCTGCCAGTGCAGGATTGTTTCCTTAGGATATTATTTCTTTCTTTTTTTTTTTTTTTTTCTTTTTGACTTAGCCCAGTACTTAAAGAAATGGATTGGACAAAGTATCTGCCATCTACCTCTTCCTCTGGAAGTCTCCTCCATTGTCTAATAGCTATCAGTCTTGAGGCACTTTTTTGCCCATGAGATTCAGCCTAAATCTTCACTTTTTAGTGTCTGTACCATTCTGCTTAGTTCTACTGCTCTGTGCCATCCTACACAATTTTAAATATTCTAGAAAGAAGCAAATCATTTGTAGCACAAACATATAGTTTATGAGTATAGTTGTTCTTTATATTGTTTGTGACCAAGGTATGAAGTGTTCAAATCTATTTTGCTAAAGTTGTTCACAAGCTATTTATGGGGAAATTGGTGGAACACCTGCAAACAGCTTAAGTATTGCAAAGATGAAGGTTAGATTCTGTTTTTCCTACCTAACTTAGCTAACTTGTTCAACCAGTTTTATAGTTTCATAGTTTCTAGGGTCGGAAGGGACCTGAGTAGATCATCTAGTCCGACCCCCCGCCATGGCAGGAAATAATACTGGGGTCAAACGACCCCAGCAAGATATTTATCCAACCTCCTCTTAAAAACCCCCAGGGTAGGAGCCAGGACCACCTCTCTTGGAAGTTGGTTCCAGATCCTAGCCGCCCTGACCATGAAGTAGTGCTTCTTGATATCTAGCCTAAACCTGCCCTCCGCCAGCTTGTGACCGTTATTCCTGGTCACTCCTGGCAGTGCACGGGGGAACAGTGACTCCCCCAATGCCCGCTGATCCCCCCTGACTAATTTATAACAGGCCACTAGATCCCCCCTCAGCCTTCTCTTTTGGAGGCTGAACAGGTCAGGTCCCATAGCCTCTCCTCATAGGGCCTGCCCTGCTGTCCCCTGATCATGCGAGTGGCCCTTCTCTGGACCCTCGCCATGTTGTCGACATCCCTCTTGAAGTGCGGCGCCCAGAACTGGACGCAGTACTCCAGTTGTGGCCTGACCAGTGCCGCAGAGAGGGGGAGGATCACCTCTTTGGACCTGCTTGAGATGCACCTGTGGATGTATGACAAGATACAGTTGGCCTTCCTGACTGCCTCCCCACACTGCCGGCCCATGTTCATCTTGGAGTCAATTAGCTAAAGTGCCCCTGCTGCCATTTTTCAGCATGGGAATGCTGATACATGTGATGCTCTGGGTGTTTTAATTGGAGCGGCTCTGGGAGCTGCTCTAATTAAACCACACACCCCCTTTCCCTACCTCTCAGGGCACATCTATAAATGCCCTAGGCTACTAAATTACTCCAGTACTTGTGAACTTTTCTCCTATTGTTTGTTCTTTCATTTGAATGGTCTGGTTACGCCCAACACCTTAAGAATGCTGAATGTTCCAGTTATAGGGGAGTGGTAGGTTCCACTTCAGTAAGAAATGTGGTAGAACTTGGGGTCCGTATCTCCGCTTCAGCACACTACATAAAATGAGATGAGGGATTTTTCTGTTGTACACCTTGGGTTACCTAAACTTGCCTTACCCGAAATCATTTGGCCAGGCTCACTCATAGTCTAGTGATGGAAATACATGAACTTGCTGGATCCAAAATGTGCTGTTTTCACTAAAAAACGGATGTAACCAATGCTGTTGACCAGTTAATAGTGTTTAAAGCACATATACACAGTTTTTATACTTGCAAATTTGCCTTTGTAGAGATTAATGCATGGAATTGATATAACAAGTTACTATAAAAGATACCTAAGGGTTGTAATATAGAACAACACTTAGATTGTGCCCTGATATCACTTAGATAATTGAACAGACCCTAGGTGACACATAAGTGCTGACAGTTGGGAAGCACAACTCCATGCTGGTGCTGCAGGGGAGTGGGGGAGGGGAAGGCACAACTCTGTGCTGCTGCCCGTGCCCCAGCTGCTGCTGGGTGTTGGGTCCTGCTGAGCTGCAGCCCCATGCCCCTCTGTTGGCACAGAAATTGTGCTGCCACTGCCCCCTCTGCTGCTGGGCCCTGGCCATGGCTAGGTTGCAGTCCTGTGCCCTGCTGTTAGCGCAGAAATCTGGGGGGGAGAGGGTGGGGGGGGCACATGCCCCTTCATGCTTCCCCAACCCCAATGCATCACCAGTGGAACAGGCTATGGTAGATGATTGACCAGATTAGTATTTAAAGCTGTAAGGTAGGAGAACTTTCAGGGGTATATTTTCTTTTTAAAGGATATCAGTTTAAAAATCAATTCCTTGCTAATATTAGCAAATTAAATTGGAGACAACATCTAGTTTACTCATGCCCTTTACTTCTATGATTTCATTCAGGCTATGAACAAATCTATCTTTTAACTGCTTTAAAAGGTGAGGGAGAGTGCTTATCAGCGATTCCACTGCTACTGTTGTGTCTGCATGCTATAGCAATACAGATCACTACATCACTATCACTTTAACCTTGAATTAAATAGAATTGCAGCTGCAGCAGTTTGTCTCTGCACTTATATCTCTATAGAAGCATACAGACCAACAGTTACAGTGGAGCAGTTTATATCAGTGTTGTTTGATATTGGTACAGGTATGTGCGTGTGTACCCTTGTTAGTGCAAAGACTGGAATAGCCATCACTTTAGCTACTGTTAATATCCTTCGGCATGTACTAGATCATGAAGATGGAAAGAAGTTTGGTGGCAGATACCACAGCGGAAATACTTCATTTATTTTTAAAAGTTTGTATTGGAATTCTTGGGAAAACTGGAATATAGGCCCAGATAGGCAAAGCTTTCAGGAGATCACGTGAATGTCTACCTAGAACAGGGGTGGGCAAAACGTGGCTTGGGGGCCGGATGCGGCCTGCCAGGCCATTCTATCCAGCCCGCGGGGCCCCCCCCAAAATTAAGAAAATTAATATTTATCTGCCCCTAGCTGCCTGTCATGTGGCTCTCGATGGTTTGCCAAAACTCAGTAAGCAGCCCTCCACCCAAAATAATTGCCTGCCCCGACCTAGAATGTATTTTTCCCCCCAAAACTGTACTCCTTCTGAATCTGGAAAAGATTACATTTCCTTGCTTTTTCTTTTGTATATTAGTGCTCCTACTATTGCAAACTGCTTCTGTAGCTTTAGAAGTATTTCTGCTACCAAAACATGCTATTCAAAGGTCAGTACCCTTTGAATGTAACAGTCTTTTGTTGAGGGGGCTCAGCTGGCAAAAGGGTCTTCTACTTCTCATTATAATTCTTAACACTGTATGCAAACTACCAGGTGGCTCTGAAGGGCTTTTATATGAAGGCACTAAACTAAATATTTCCTAACTGAACATGTGTAGTGAAAGCATGAGAATTAATGTCTTTGCCTCTGCAGAGGTATTCCATTCTTGGGAACCACATCACCAGCACTCAAGAGCTCATAGTAACCCTTGCAAAATATCCATTTCAAAGGACTGAATTTTGCAGATGTGCTTAGGAATGATGGAATTGGGTATCTTCAGGTGTTGTCAAGGGCAGGAAAGGGCTCAGCCACTCTGGGGAAAAAACACAAATGATGGGAAAGGTCATTTTTCTTCTAAGAGTGGCATATCAAACTGGGGCTCTAGCTATCCAGAGTCACTGACTGGGAGGGGAGGGAAACAATGCCCCAGTATAGTTTAAAAAGAAACATCTGAAGGTAGATCTTCCTCTTGTGTAAATGAACCCACCTCCAATTTATACCATCTAAGGATGCGATCTGTAACTCTGACCTTGACAGAGAATATTCCCTGTTTTTAAAGTCTTCTCTTTTGTCTGATCTTTATGTTCCCAGAAAGCAATTTCTTTGATCACCTTCCGTGACTTCTATTTATAAGAACACAGTTACTCTGTAGACCTCACATACACACTTGAAGATGAGTTTTGAGCACATAAAATCTTTTACAGTGTAAGACTATGTACAGATGTTATGAAGATCCTTATTACCCTAACACAAATGTAATGCTTCAATATATATCCCCACCATAGGGAGCAGTCAATTAGAAGTGACAGCTTCCACCTCAGAGTTACAGGAAAATCATTAACCTTATGGAAGTAAAAATCCAGATAGTTTTATACAGCTTCAGTATAAGAGTGGGAACAAAGAGGATCAATTCTGGGCTCTAACATTACCTGCTGTCATACATCTGATATCTTGTGGTAGGGTGCCCCCTGAAGGTACACTTAGGAATCTGTGATGGAAATGATCTCTCTCTTTAAGTCTCCTGTGTTTATAATCTAAGACATGGTTCTTAACCTCCTTAGATTCAAGGCACTCCTCATTAGACTTAAGGCACCTCTTGGAAAATGTCAGATCTTTGTTTTCATTAATTTTTTACTCCAGAAAAATAAATAGAGCAATTTTTCTATTGCAAAGAACTCACAACAGGTCAGAATGGTTTTAGCATTACGGATTCCAATTAAAAACTCTGGGTTTACCTTGAAGATCACCTAACAGTGCTAACATTGCTTGGCACCCCACAGCACCCTTGAAAAGGATCTCAAGGCACCTGGGTTGAGAGTAATTGATCTAAATCAGGGGCAGGCAGTTATTTTGGGAGGAGGGCCACTTAGCAAGTTTTGGCAAGCTGTTGAAGGCCGCATGGGTGCCCTGCCCCCAGGTTGCCATCTTGGGACTGGAAGTCCGACCCCTGACCTCTGACCCTTGCTACCAAAAGTCCCTCCCCTTGCCCCTGGAAGTACTCCTTTGGAGAAGAGGGGGGTTTTGCTATCTTAGAACCGGGAAAAAAAACAAATTATGTACTAAAAATCAAATACTCATAATATTATCTTTTAATTTAATTAAAAAAATATATTTTTGTCCTGATACCTGTGTATTTGTGCCTTATATGTAGAACTGATTGCATAATAGCTCAAAATGTAGTCTTACTTTTGTACAGCGTGTGGTGTGTGCAGCGGTATTGAGGGGTGTGGGTGGGTGGGTGGATGTGGGGTTTGTGGGGAGCTGCGTATGTGTGTGTGGTATTTGTAGGATGTGTGATTGTGTCTGGAGGAGGGTGTGGCTGTGGGGTTTGCAGGAAGGGCTGCAAAGGGGGGAGCTAGCTGGGCACTTGCTGCCCCAAGCCTCATGGGGACGTTTGCGCTCCGGTGGCTCCTGCTGCCACCAGGAGGCTGGGGACTGCCAGGGAAGGGCCTGTCAGGCTTGGGGGGCAGTGCGGGGGGCTCCTGGAGCCACTGGGGGTGACATGGGTCAGTGGGGACATGGGAAGCCCAAGGAGATGGTGCAGAACTTCCATTGTGCTCCTGAGGCTTGGGGTAACAAAGGCTTGACTGCTTCCCCCAACCCCACAGGGGCCTGGAGACCTGACAGCAGCTTGCCCCCCAGCCCTGGGACAGGCAGGGAGGCTGCGCCAGAAGCCAGAGCAGAGCTGTGGCTGCTTTACTGGTTTAGAAGCTCCTGCAGCTTCCAGGAGGCTGGGGGCCCTGGGAAGGCTGGCCAGCCCTGGGGGAAGTGCAGGGGGCCACCTAAGGCCACTGGGGGCAGCACATGGCCAGGGATGTGGGAAGTCCAGGGATGCAACGTGGAAGTTGCATCCTGTGCCTTGGGATGAGGATGGCCTGGCTGCCCCCCACCATGGGTGTCCCCAGGGGGTGCTGCCACCCTGGGGGAAGGCCTGGCTCCCCCCACCCCACAGGGGCCCGGTGGCTTGGCAGCAGCTTGCCCCCCCCAACCCCAGGACAGGTGGGAGGCTGTGCTAGGAGCCGGAGCGGAGCCACGGCTGCTGTTTTCTTCTGAAAGCTCCTCTGGCCTCCCTAAGCTTCCCATGCCCAGGGCCGGGACCCTGCCAGGTCGTGTCACCCCCAGCAGCCTCAGGCGGTGATCCGTGCTGCCCCTGGGAATGGCCAGGAGTTTCCCCAGGGCCCCTGGGTTCCTCGTGGCTGCAGGAACTTCTGGAGCTGAAAAGCGGCGGCAGATCCGCTCCCACTCCTGGGGCCAGGGAGCGAGCTGCCGCTGGGCCCGTGGGGTGGGGAGGCCCAGGCCTTCCCCCGGGGTGGCAGCACCCACTGGAACCTCCCATGGGGCGGGGTGGCAGCTGGTCCGTTGCTGCCCCAAGCCTCAGGCATGGCATGGAAGTTTCATGCCGCTTCCCTGCGCCACATCCCTGCTGGGTCATGCTGCCCCCAGAAGCCCCAGGCATCCCCAGGGCTGGACAAGGGAGTTGGGAGCCAGCAACATCCAGGCAGTACCTCGGGGCCAGTGCCGGCAGGGTGGCCAGGCGGGGACCAGCGTGCCCCCCAGCCCCCTCTTACCTGAGGTTGCTGCTCGGGCACGGGCAGGAACAGCCCCATGGTCCCTCAGGCTGCAGGGGTGGGACAGAGCAGGCCCTGCTCTTCCAGGGGCCTGCTCTGGCTTCCCCTGGGTCCCACTGCCCCTGGCTTCTATCACTTTTAACTGGAGCCAGAGGCAAATAAATAAATAAATAAATATTAATTTTTAAAAAAAATTTAGGAGATCCACGGGCTGGACAGAATCGCCTGGCAGGCTGGATGTGGTCTGCGGGCCATATTTTGACCACCCCTGGACTATCAGGCTGTATTTGCCCACCCCTGGACTATATCTACTTTGGGTAGTCCATTGGGTGCAAAGCTACCCTGTCTTCTATCTGTAGTGAGCTCCAGCAAGAGTTAATCCTTTGAAGTATGGTAGAAAAAAAGTATAACAACTATCAAATAAACAGGTACACTTTATATTTGTTTTAAAACAGAGTAGTTGCAGCTCCTTCTCTTTATCATACTTGGCAGCTTCCTCCCTGGGGATAGCCCAATAGCTGGCTTGGGCTTCCCCTACCAATAACATTCCTAGACACAGTGCCAACGTCTGTCTCTCCCATTAGACGGCTATAGAAGCTTTCTCAAAGCCTCCAGAAATGCCTCAATGTCATACTCCTTAGTCATCTGCACAGAAGCAAATGAGGACAGCCTGCATCCCAGACCCCCATGTTGTTGGTGAATGCCTTTGCCATCAGAAGAGCACCTTCTGGTTCTCTAGGACTAGCATTTGCAGGGTTTTAGCTTGGTGAAACTGCACCAGACATTCAAAAAGCCCAAGCCTGAATCCATTCAATCTTTGCAGGTTAGTCTAACCCGGGGTGGGCAATTATTCTGGGTGGAGGGCTGCTTACCGAGTTTTGGCAAGCTGTCAAGAGCCGCAGAGGTAGCCACACCCCTTGAGAGGTTCCCTGCTCTCTGATTGCCATCTTGTGACCGGAAGTCCCTCCCCCAACCCCTGACCTTTGTCACCAGAAGTCCCTCCCCTGGCCCCCAGAAGTACTCCTTTCAGCGAGGGGTTTTACCATCTTGGAACCAGAAAAATACCAAATTTATATTCTAAAAAGCAAGCAGCTACAACATTCATTAATTTGATTTTAAAAAATATTTTTGTCCTGATTTATATGCATTTGTGTAGTGTACATAGAGGTAATTGCACAGTAGCTTAAAATGAAGTCTTATTCTTGTGTATTGTTGCGGGGTATAGATTTGTGGGAAGCTATTGGGGTGTGGGTTATGTGGAGTGTGAAGGAGGGTGTAGGTGTATGTGAGGGTTTGTGGGGGTGGTGGATAGGTGGAGGTGGGATGAGGGAGCATGTGGGTGTATAGATATATGCAGTATGGTGAATATGGGGTTTATGGGGGGTTATGTGTGGGAGGAAGGGTGGCTGGGATGTGTGAAGCGGGGTGGGTCTGGGGCTCTGCATGTATGACAGTGTGAGGGGGGGTGTGGGTGCCTGTGTATGGTGGAGGGTGTGTGTGGGACTCGCTCTACAAACCCATGCATACTCTCTCACACTCTATCCCTCCCTACCTTCCCCCTCTCCCCCCCCCCACATTATGTCTCTGCCTTCCTATACATACACACACACCCCCTCCTGCTCCTGGCCCTGGGGTACTGGTGTGGGCCCCGTGCTCCCAGGGTACAGCAGTTGTGATGGCCATGCAGCTGGGAGCCACATGGTGCTGGAGCAGTGCAGGCAAATGGCTGGGTTCTGGGTCCTACTGCTGACAGGCAGCCAGAAGCAGATAAATATTAATTTTGTACAATTTTTAGGGGCCTCATAGGACAGATAGAATGGCCCGGCATGCTGGATCTGGCCCGTGGGCCGTATTTTGCCCACCTCTGGTCTAAATTGCACAGACTGAAGTGAGAAGCAAGTGAATAGACATTCACTTGTGATTCTGGAAATGCAGCTACATGCCTACAGGGGCTCAGGCTAGAAGCCAGGCAGGCACTAGAGTGATCCCTCCCTTCTCTTTGGCAGTAGCTGGAAGACTGGAGGGAAGCTGAGCTGAGTGGGGGTGTGGCCAGGCCCCACCAGGAAAAGTATGATTGGGAAGGGGTATAAACCCCACTCTGGCTTGTACCCCAGCCAGGGTGTGCCTGGAGGCTGGGTGGGAAGAAGCAGCCTTTGCCAGGCTTTTCTAGTTGGGGGAGAGTGTGGCCAGACCCTGGCTCCTGGCTGGCACCAAAGGGTCGAGCAGTGTGAGTGGGGACATGGCCAGGCCCCAGCCCTGGGCCACAAGTGGAGGGCAGGAGGCAGGGGGAAATCGGACAAGTGGGGCTGGCAGGGACCTCCAGAGATCCTCTAGTGTTTAGTCCAGCCCCTGCCTGAACCTGGCCAAACTGTTCCATACAAGGACAGTCTAAAGAGCGGATGGTTGGCTCACAATGCGCACAACTGAGAACACCCATGAGGGGGGCCTCTGTACTGCTGGGGAAAACCACCAAGGGCTTCCTGTTGCCAGTTTTCCCCTCTGCCCCTTAGCAGGGCCCAGCACTGCACCCCTCCAGCCCTGAGGCAGTGCTGCAGAGCCCCACCACCTCCTCCAGCCCCACTAGGGAGGAGGAGGATGGGGAGAGCCCTGCCAGCACAGCAGCTCCATGACAACTCAGCTTGGCCTGGGCGTGGGGAGCCAGGAGCAATCTGGGTGTAGTGGGCAGAGCTGTCCTTCTCCTCCTCCCCTGCCATGGGGCCAGGGACAGGGGCGCTGCCTTGGGGCTCAGGGCTGGAGGGGTGCAGTGCTGGGCCTGGCTGTTGTGCAGAGGGGAAAACTGACCACAGGAAGCCCTTGGTGGTTTTCCCCAGCAGTACAGAGCCCCACCCCATGGATGTCCTTGGTTGTGGGTGCTGCGAGCAAACCCTCTGCTCTTTAGATTTGGCTTGTACAGGAGGGGCTGGACAGGATTCAGGCAGGGGCTGGATTAGACACTAGACTAAATACTGCTTCAGCTGGAGCCGCCTGGATCCCTTTGACTTAAGAAGTGGGCTGGCAGCAAGGTTCCCGCTAAGGTGCGCGCGTGCGCGGCGGCGGCGCACAACTGAGAGCGCGGGCGCGCGCAGCCTGTTCAAGGCAGCGAGTGCTGCGGTCCCCGCATCAGGACCGGGCGCGCCAGCCCCCATCCCTGCCTTGCTTCACCTTGGGGAGGAGCCGCCGCCTGCCCCGAGTGAGGCTCCGCCGGCTCCGGGACACTGCTCCGCTCCGCCGCATCGCCTCGGGGAGCAGGAAGGCACGTGGCGTGAGGGCCGGGGAGCGGAGCAGTGTCCCGGAGCCGGCGGAGCCTCCCCGGCACGGGCAGCGGCTCCTCCCCGAGGTGCGGCGAGGCAGGGATGGAGGCTGGCGCGGGCTCCGTCGGCTGTGGGGAAGTGCTCTGCTCCCCGGCCCTGATGTGGGGGAGCGGAGGTCTTCCCCGCAGCCGACGGAGCCCGCGCCAGGCCTCAGCCACCGGCCCCTGGCCTCAGGCCGTGGCCCCAGCTCCAGCCCTGGCCTCCGCCCCCTTCGGTAAGTGTCCCACGCCGGACCGAGGCCGCGCGCTCACGGACCGAGGGAGCATTGGCTGGCAGGGCATTTTCTGTGAGTATTCCCAGACTGGAACTTCTCTCGGGCATGGTCCAGGACACCCTGAAGTTGGTGACCTTCCTTTATCAAATGACATCTCTCTAAAATGGAGGTTTCCAGAGAGAGTTGTGGGGAGGGCGGTTGCTTTCTGTCATTGAGAAGAGGTAGGGAAAAGTTCTTGTAGACAACTGACTGGCTATATTCTTGTGAAAGGATTATTTTGATAGTGCTGGATTTTCCTTCTGTGAGCGAGGTATTAGGGACTGGGAGTCTTGGATCAGCACCTTTTTAAATTATTTTTGTGCAAGTCAAAATAATTAAAAATGAGAATATGATCATGAAAGTCAGTTTTTACTGAAAGCTTTTCCTTTTTGTGGTTTTTTTTTTTGCTTATAACATCATTCAAAAAGCCATTTTTATAAAGAAGGCTTGCTAATCTTCTAGAGAAATATATTGTATGCAGACAATATTATCACTGTCTGTTGGTCAGCAGTTTTTAAAAAGTGATCGTATTACTTTGAAACAGCATTTGTATATGAAATCCTATTTTAAACTATGATGCTAAGAAGAATCACGCTTGCGGAGCTTATAAAACAAATTAGACTTGCTTAATCTGTGCTGTTTCCTGATTTAATGTTCTTTTTTTCACTTGGATGATGTTTGTCTCCTGTAAAAAAAATTAAAAAAAAAAAAATCTTGGACCCTGTAAAAGGAACCACTTATTGTGGTACTTTGATCAGACACTGAAAAGGTGTATCACTTTTATTTATGGAGGATGTGCAGGAAATGGAAATAGATTTGTTGATGAAGTGTACTCATAGAACACACAGTGCGCTGGACAGGCACCATTCTAGTGCTGTTTATCCATTTTATCCAGTGACTATTGGATGACTCTTGGACAAAGGTGTAGTGGCTCAGCTTCAAATGTGTTGGAGGACTCTGGGTAATGCCTAATCTGTGGCCTGAGACATGAGTTTGCATACATGTCCAGCTTGACACAAAAGTAGCTCAGGTATAAATGTGTATATGGTCATTTAGGTTGAGAGTGTAAAGCCACCAGATGTGATGCTAGCTGTATTATTCTTCTGTGTGCTGTTGGTACCAGAAGCTGTCATGCCTGCTTCAGAGGGATACGTAACCTTTTTATTATCTGAAAATGTACAGCACTACCAAGCTAGGGCCAGATTTTGGTCTCTAATGTTCTTGCGTGACTCCCATTGAAGCACGTGGTAACTGCCTACGCTATATATACTATTTTATATATAGGTTTCCCCTGCTTTATGTGGGTTCTGTATGTGTGAATTTGCTCTTAAGCAGTGATCCTTTTTATACTAAAAATTCGGTATATAAGAGGTATATTCACTCTTATGTGATCAGTGTGGTGGAAGCCCACAGTCAACTGCTTTGTATGGTGCATTGTGGGCCCATGCACGATCCCCCAGCAGGTAACTCTGTGAGGGAGGGGGAAGGGGCTTGGGGGTGCAGATCAAGGCCCTTGTGGTGAGAGAGGGAGCAGGGCACAGTGAGTGGGGCTCTAGCTGGGCCAGGTGTTGGGACAGTCGGAGCGTGGGTGGCTTGTGCAGGGGGGGTCCCCCCCCCCCCCCCCCCCGGCACCAGCACCACGTGGGAGGGGCAGGATGAAGGCGGCACCACTGTGAAACCTTCAGCTCAGGGACAGCCCTGTGCCCAGCTCCTTGCAGCCTGACCTGGTCCAGCCCTGTCAGTGCGGTGCCCTGGGAGCCATGAAGCCGCCCAGCAGCAGTGCCTATGGCTTGTGGCTGCCACTCAGGACAGCTGGTGCCCATGCTGCTGGAGCTGGAGCTGGAGCTGGAGCTGGAGCTGGAGCTGGAGCTGGAGCAGTGCAGGGGTCAGTACAGTTGAGGTCTTGGAATGTATCCCTATTTATTGCATTGCAAAGTGGGTTTCCTTTATGCAACTTTAAGTTATGTGTTGTGTTCTAGGAACGCATGTACAGCATAAAGCGAGGGAAACATGTACTGTATTGTGTTTGTTATAGCCAGGGCTCTGCTATCCAAAATAGTTGCTGCTATCATGTAGTGCTACTTCTTAGCCTTACAAGATAATTCAGTGTTCTATATTACAGTTGTCCTTATGTAATTTCATGTGCTTAATAACTTGAGTGTGCACTGTTTTCTGATGGATAGAATCATAGCTGCTTAAGCATTTGTAATTGACGGTGACAATTAGTGATTAACATACAAAAAGCTATTAACCTTGTTGCATCCAAGGGAAGGGAGATGGCCTTTTAACTTTTCTGTTTAATTTAGAAAGACCCTAATTCAGCAAAGCAAGTGAAGCAGGAGGTGTTTAAAGTGCTTTACTGAATTGGAGCTCCAATGAGAAAAGAAGGTAAGAATAGCAATGAATTTGTCATCATGTAGATATATGTAATTTGCATTTCAGCTGAGCGGGCATATCTAAAAGAGACATTTACTGTGGAGCTGACTAATTAGCTCTGCAGTAAAGCTTGAGTGTCTACATCTACATGTGGGGTGCTGTTAGGCCAGAGTAAATTAATTCACTCCATTGTAATTTACTCTGCTGCAACACGCATGTAAACTTTGACTGGGGCTGACTTCCGGCTAGCCCCGCACTGTAGCACCCTTAGCCCCTCTGCAGCATATTGAGTTGGGTCAGAGCAGTCCCAGCCTGGCAGCATGAGCCCCTGGGGCCCTGTGCCAGCCAGGGGGCTGCTCTGCCCCAGCTAACATGCTGTGATCCTGGGTGCACATGCGAATGCTGTGCCTGGGAGCAATAAATTCTGTCATGAACTGCACGAGGGTTTATTGCATTGAATTAATTTCAGATGTAGCTGAGCCCATTGTCAGCTAACAAGAGTGGAAGATGAAGGGCCTGATTTTGGTAAGTTGGTGCCTTTTTATTTAGCCCTACTTTATCTCTGAGTGCTATTTGGATAAGTTATTACTTGAATCCTTTTACTAAAAGTAATGAGCTACAGTGATGACCAACCATTCCAGTAAGTTCTAAGAGTTGCTATTATACTTTCTCACTATGCCAGCATGATGACTTAATTGTAATGACTTAGAAAAGTAATTGTTTTAAAATCCATGTGTTACAGTTCATAAATACCAAGGCTGCATTCTCCCAAAATAACAAGTTGGTTTAAGAAAATATTACCACTCATGGGGCTGGTTTGCTTTTCACTCAGGCTGATTTCACTTATATTTAATTCTGTTCTGATCCTTCTAAATATCTGCTTTTCATGCATTAGTTTAGGGGTGGCCAACCTCCAGCACAAGTGCCACAAGTTCAACAGGCAGCCTGTGTGTGGCAGGTGGTAGATTGGGGAAGGGACAGGCAGCAGGGCTATAGATGGGGCAGGGAGCAGAAAGCAGGGTAGCAGGTCAGGCAGGGGACGGGGATCGGACAGACACAAGAAGGGCTAATTTGTGGCACTCTTGCCAAAAAGGTTGGCCCCCCACACTAACTGTCCCTCTGCACGCTTTCATGAGAGCATATGCAAACTGGCAGAATGTGGCTGGGATCCAGAACTGAATTGAGGAAGCTGGGACGCTAGAAGCCCAGTGAGAAGATCTGTTCTGTTGTGTCTGATACCTTCCTCACTGCACAGTGTTAGGCAAGGCAGAGTTTCCTTTGCAGAAGTATTGTTCTAGGTAGGGTCTCCCTACCCAGGTCCTTGGAATGCTCAAGCCTCATTGCTTGGAGGTGGGAAGGATTTCACCCTACTACACAGCCAGTTAGTCTGTGCCATCCTACCCTACCTTCTGCCTGACTTCATACTAACATGGCTAACCACTTCTCTACCCTTGTTGGCTTGTACTGGATGCTCTGGATACTTCTTGAAATAAAGCCTGGGCAGTGGGGGAGAAGGATTTAAAAAATATCATACCAGAGCCACATTCCCCCTCTGAGCCAAGGAGTTTGCAGCCTTGAGGAGTGGGGAGGGGGAATCAAGTGGATCCAAGGAATCCTGAGCAAAGCAGGGCACATCCCCTCTTTTCTGCATCCCAGATATCCTCCCCCTATTAAGTCCAGTCTACCCCAGCCAGCAAGTCTTCTTAAGAACTTTGCTGGCAGGGACCTTTCCCTTTCTTTTCTCCAAACCCTTTATACTTCCTTGTTCCTAACTGTAAATACCATGTTTACCCTATTGTAGCACAAGTCACAATTTTGGGGATTACCTACCCTTCGATGGGGTGTTACTGTTGGTAACAGTTCTAGTATTGTGATATGTGCAATAAGGTAATTGTGAAAGCAAACCTAAAGGCTGCTTCTATCAGCAGCAGAAGTTATGGTACACAAAGACATTCATGAAGTTGTGGCACAGGCACCAGCGGCATCCTGAAGCTGTTGGCTGCAGTGGGAAACAATACAGTTGCTCACTCACTTTTTCTTTTGGGCCACTACTGCTATTGCAGAAAAAACTGTAAGTATGTAGGCAGCTATCTTCCTCAGTAACTGCACACTGATTTTCTCCAAGCTTGATAATTGCAATCATAATAGGATGCAGTGAAGCAGTTGTCTTGGTATTGGCACTAGCCATTTTCATTCTTCAGAAAAGTTGTGTATTATGCAGTCTTTCAGGACAGATGTTTGTGAGAGGTGGTGCTGTTAGCACATTCAGGCCTAGGAAATCCCATGAATCTGTTGGGTTTTCTCTAAATTAATAAAAAACTAACTACATGTTCAACCTAACTCTGTTAGGGATAAATCAGTCTAAATTATGGTTGCATGTAAATGCAATTTGCACATGTGCTGTGAAATAAATATGACCTAAAACATTCAGTTTTTAAGAAGCCTGAGTTGGTCAATTCCTCTGTTTAAAAGGTTGTGATATCTAAAAGAAAAGGCATATTATATTGCTTTTTCAAATGGCAGGTTAAAAAACAATAATGGATAACATGCTTCATTGTATCAGAGGATAGAGTTGGACTTAGCTGCACCTTTTCCATGCTGCTCTTCCAGCATGTTTATTCTTACAGGACCTGCACAGGGGTAAACTGTCATAGCTCCCATGACTTCTGGAGATGATAAATTGACTTTGGAGCTATGACAACCTACTTTAATATCGTTGTACAACAGAAGTGTTCTGTCTCTGACTTGCCTTGTTATTCATATATGTTTTAGATGTTTTGATGTGGTATAGATAATAAAAAAGCAATAAATGAATGATAGTATTAGGTTGACTGAGTAAGTGTAAATGGGATTTTTTTTTTTGTGAACATACAAAATTAACAGGATAAGTACTAGATCACTGAGACCATTAACTAAGCTAAAGATTATAGGAATGGGTAGTCCAAAGTATTTTTCTATTATGTTTTTCTACTAATACAGCAAACCTATTGAAACTTGCAAGAAAAAATTAAACAAAAAATTAAACCAATTTTTATGAGTTCAACCATGCTTTTTTTTAAAACACAGTTTTAAGTTACTTTGTTTTGCAGCTTCAAGAAGAAGCATGAGAAGAAATTATTATTTAGCCCATGTTTAAATCCAGGGTTTTTATAACTATAACCATAATATGCCCAGCTCCACATTTCTGTAAAGTGAAAAATGAACTGGAAAAGAACTATTTAAATTCTGACTTCTAAATACCTCTTTAGAGAAGGCCAATACCATGAGAGTTAATGGCAACTACTCAAGTTCAAGTGGAACAGGCTGGGTGAAGGCAGTGCACCACGGAAAGGAGAGTGTTAAACAGAGTTGTTGTTTGGAAGAAAGAGAATGCAAATACCATTGAACTGTTGACCTGATTTAACATGCATCTTTATTGTACAGAATGAAGAAAATTTCAAGGAGAGAGAAGCAGTAAAATAATCCAGCAGTTTATATAGAAATGTACTAATAGAACAGTAATTTTCTTATTCATCACATTTATGAAAATAAGTCCTAGATTTTCAGCAGAGGTCTTTTTTTATATGAAATTCTTTTTTTTTTTAAATATAAATCTTGTCCTTCCTGTGTCCTGTAGGTTATAAATAGAATCAGACTAGATATTCTTGCTTTTTGAAATAAAAAAACCCCTTTTCCTACAGAGCCTTTAAATGGTATACTGGAACACTGTGTATGTTATTCATCTAATTCTGCATAAAAGTGAAATTTGAAGGACATATATATTTAATTTCAAATTTTAGTGTCAGGATGCACTAACACTTCACTCAGAATCTTGAATTCCTTAACTAAATCCAGAACTTGGTTTCACAGCTGGAAATGCAAGGACCTGAAGTCAATCTTAGCATATTGTAAGTAGACCACTTATAGTTTCATTTTCTTCCTTCTCTCTTGGGGTAATTGCAGGATTTAATTTAATGGCAACACGAGTTACTTGCCTGGGACACGAAGACAATTTTCCCCTGCCAGGGCATCTTGTGACTCAGGGGTACATTGTATGAGATGCTTTCAAAACGGTTACATAGTATTAAGTAATTCTTATTTGTCAGTTGCTAAATTATGTCTTTTATGAAATGGCATAATTTATAAACTCACTGTATGTATGTGGACATTTAATAAAACTACAACTCAGCAGGCAACCCACTTCTTTTTACAGATTAAAAATCCCTGCAGCCACATCCATGTCAGTGGTGAACTTCACCTGTCCCTAGAAGGGGGGGAGGAGTGTTTCCATCTAGCACACTTGTGTTGACCCAGTTTAAGCTTGCAGGTTGCTGAGCCACAAAATTCAGTTTCCAGGGTTGTCTGGAAATGCCAACACTACATCTGTTTACTACCACCCAGCCCCAGGGTGGCAATTACAAGCACAGGGAGGGGGTTCAGTTAAAAAACTCAAGGTCTAGGGCAGCTAACAGTTACTTTTTAAAGTTTACAGGACATATATTTGCAGCAAGAGAGGACACAGTCGGACACAGTAGAGAACAGGCTGCTTCCTCTTACTTCTTGGGGGCAAGAACATACTGAACTTTTTATAAAGAAGAAAAGTATTCCCGGACTAAAGTGTTGTGAATAGGTCTGGACGGAGGAAGCATGCACTGTGGACTATGCCGGGCCATAAATAATAGAATTGATTCATCTCAACACAGAGAAATTTAATTTAATCTTCGTTCTTCCTTTGCATATGTCTAGAGCCAGCACTAATGCTGAGGCCGTGCAGGGCCCGGGGGCGGCGGCCAGGCGGGGTAGCACCGCCCCCGGCCCCTTGCACACGTCACAGCGCCCCCCCCCCAGCCCTGGGGGAGGATTGCGGCGCGAGGAGACGGGACGGGGTGGTGGGAAAGCCCGGCGGGCGGGTCGGCCTAAACGCGCGGCAAGCGGATCCCGCGGGGCGCGGGCGGGAGGCGGCGGCTGGCCGCAAAGCCCGGCGCGGAGCCGGACGGGAGGGCGCGGGCGCCGCGCGGAAAGCCCGGCGCGCGGAGCGGCTGGTCTCAGAGCCCGGCGGGCGGGGCGGGGCGGAGGGAGCGCAGCGCGGGCGGGCGGGCGCTAAGATGGCTGTTGTGTGCGAGGCGCAGTGAGGAGCCGCCGCCGCCATCGCCATGGAGTGCCCGCACCTCGGCTCCAGCGTCTGCATCGCGCCTGACTCGGCCAAGTTCCCGCAGGGCTCGCCTTCCTCCTGGTGCTGCAGCGGTGAGTGCCCGGCTCGGCTCCCCGCGGCTTGGGCAGTGCCGGCCCGGCCCGGCCGCAGCGGGCGGGCGGGCCCAGGGCGCCCCAGCCCTCGGCGGCGCGGGCGGCCTTTGTTCGCGGCGCGGGGCTCGGCCCGGCCCCTTTTGTTGGCTCGGGCGGGCGCTAACGGCTGCGCCGCCACGTGCCGGGCGATGGCCGCCGGCCCTGGTCTGCCCGGCGGGGGGGAGGGCACGTGTGGGCGGGCGGGGCCGCACTCGGCCTTTGTCCCGGTGCGGCTCCGGCCGGGCCCGGAGCGCTTAGTCGCGGGGAGGAGACCCCCGGCCCGGCCTGGCCCCGCCCGTCTGCCGCCCTGTCATCCCCGGGCAAGGCCGCGCTTGGCTGCGGAGCCCCGCGGGCAGACCTGCTGCCAGACGCCGGCGGGCAGCGCCAGAGCAGCCCCGTGACCGCAGCAGGGAGCCGGAGAAAACCTTCCTTCCGCTCAGCCCTACAGCCCAGCACTTAAGTCTGGGTCTGAAGAGAAGTCTAGCCCCGGCTCCGCCGCCGCGCGGGTGCTGGCGAGCTTGGCCGGGGAGGCCTGGAGGAATGGAGCCGCCTCCTCTTTGCTCCTTCTTACATACACTGGGGCGCAAAGCACGTGTGAAAGATTTGGCAAGATTGGTCAAATAGCGCAGGATTGATAACTTTGAGCAAGCCGGGAGAGAAAATTCATGCAACTCCTATCCCAAATGGAAAACCTTCCATTATCGGCCCGCGCCTTTACTGATGAGAGGAATGTCGAACCAGTCATTAGTCAACTAAGTGAGGCTGCCCATGTGGGCTGTTCGTCGGGATAGGCCGCTCTTTGTTGCGAGGTTGTCTCTGCAGTGGTGTGCACAATGCTGCCTCTTGTTTGCCGTCATTTCAGTGATAGTCATGCCTTGAGTGGTGCCTGTAGCACTCAAGTTGCGTTGGGTGTGACAGCTGTTAATTCACCAGAAGAAATCCAGAGCTCCTGAGCGCACTGTCCTGTTCAGCTGCTCTAGATCACACCTATAGACGTTTCTGGCGTTTTGCTGCTTACACTACAACATGTCTTTGAATATCTTCTGTTTCCTCTTGCTGCCCCCTTTGTTTTTCCCTTTGCTGCCTAAGAAAACAAACTCATTCAGCTGGAGTTGTCTTATTTTTTGCATGTTTTGATAAACGAGAATATACAACTCCAAAAGAAATGGTCTGCTATGCACATCTGAATCCACCGTCCAGATTTAAGTGGAGACTTTCACCTCTTGTCTTTTGCAGACTAGATCAATAATGACTTGAGAGGCTTTTCTTTTTCTGGTTTCTGAAGTTGGAGAAAAATATATAGCAGGTGTGTTGTTTTTTTTAAATTCTGTTCTTTTCTGTGTGCAGTTCCAGAGCTAGCCTGACCACCGACATGGCAGTGAAGAATTAGGATGGTTTCAGGGTGCCCCCTTCTGAATTAGATGGTTGACCTTTCTGAGAAAAGGAGAAGAAATGATGATACTGATGTAGGGACCTCTCTGGCTGCCCATGACCTGGTGCAGGCAGCAGAACCTTTTGGAACACCTGAGATGATAAGCATTTCAAACACTCAGTGACTTATCTCTGGTATCCTGGAGAAAATGGTTTTCTCAGTATCAGATCGACTGGCTGCTGCATATTGATAGATTTCATAAAGATTAGGGCTGGAAGGGGCCTCAGAAGATCTTTGAGTCCAGCCCCCTGCCCGAGGGGCAGGAAGTCAGCAGGGATCATAGGGTCCCAGCAAGATAAGCATCCAAATGCATCTTGAAGGCATTCAAAGTAGGTGCTTGAACCACCTCCAGCGGCGGCAGTCTGTTCCAAACCTTGGGGGTTAGACAATAAAGAAGTTCTTCCTTATGTCCAGATTCATTTCTTATAGATTAGTTTTTTTCCTTTTCTACCCCCAAAACAGACCCTTGATAGCAAGATCAGCATTAGATGTCATTTGGAAACATTTTGGAGTGCTTCTGTGAGAGAGGCAGTAGTATAACAATGCCATCTGCAATACCCAGCTGACAGATGGAAAGGAACATCATCAAAGTCAAAGAGCAGCTAAGGGTGGGTGCATGCCAGGCTGAAGGGCTCTGTTTGCCTAAATTAGCCATTTTTTATGCAGACAGTTGGGATTTCTTTGGAGGTCTCTTGATTGATAATGGAGAATTGAGAGAGCAATAAAAGGCAGCTTTCATGAACATGCTGAGCCAAAGCTAAATAGGAAAAGTTCTGCTCCAAATTGAAGAATGAGGACTGTGCTCACTGACAAGAAGCTGCTTTCTTGACACTTTCAGCACTTCTGTCACATTTTGTCTGGGCTGATTTCATAGGTCAGAAACTTGAGAGTTCCCATCTCTCTACTGCAGGAGCCTTTTCCTCTTGTTATTTAAACCTGGTAGTATACATGGCTGTGGGCAGAAGGCAGCATGCTCTTTCCTTGGTGGAGTTTTCAAACTAAGTAGAAAGACAGAACCAAATGCACTCTGGACAACTTGGAGCAAAGTTCTGTCTTAATAATATTTTTTGTTTTCTGGTTTGTTGATGGACCTTGAAAAAGGAGATGAAAAAGCGAGGTAAGGCAGAAATTGTTCAGAAATGCACTGAAATTGGTTTTAATCAGCAATGTTATGAAATATTCCGCGCAGGTGTCTAGCATTTCCAGTTAAAACTTTCCATGCGTTTTAATCTCTCTGACTTCTATTCAAGTTGGAGGCATTGTTGGCTTGGGGCATTGGCAGGGTCATGAAGTGTCACAGCTTGAATGCATGTGTCATGTCAGTTTAAAACCACTCTGCAGCAGCTCAGATGTGGTATTTTCCCAATAATTTTTCATAAATTTGTGCAGCCACAAGGATCTGTATCTCACGTGCGAAGCAGCAAACATCCAAGCACACCTCTGTAAGCCTGAAGGGTCCTGTTGGCATTTTTTTGCTGTTATGGATGAGATTAATTAATTTTTTGTGCAGCATAAAATTTTGAGTAATACCTTCAGAAAAACAACTGTAGGATTGTGTCTACGGAATCAGAGATTTCATTTTTGTAGGGGGAAATTCTTGCACTTTTTTTAGTGTGTTTACACTCTCCAGCATTTCATATCCTTTTCTGCTGAATACCAGGTTTTTAAAGTAAAGTTAATGGTTAGTTTTGTTAAGTATTGAAGGACTGTTGGTGGTATAACAATATTTCCTGCCAAAACTAAATAGGTTCATTTGGAATCTAGTCTTTGCCTCTTCCGTTGTGGTGCAGTAAAATGAGTTGATCAGAATCGTATATTCCAATGTTTGCAGATTGCTGTGGGGCTACAAAGAGTACAAAAGACTAAGTTTGGGAAATATTCAAAGCCTAGTGAAATATGATTAGAATGGAAATACAATTGACAAAATGTAAGGTTTATTTTAAATTGATAAAGGAAAAAGAATAACTTTACAAAACAGAGTTGCTAACTAGGTATTGTTTAAATTTCTTTATTTATAAACCCTTTCAGTCGAAGTGGAAGAGTTTTCAAGGATAGCATGTTATTGGATCTGACTCTGACTGCTGGTTGTTTTTCCGTAGATAAATTAGTTACACTGCTCCCTATTCATTTGGGTAGGTGGCAGCGTCCTGCCATGCTGTGTTTTTTTGGCATTGCAGTCTTGAACTTGTAAGCAGCGCCAAGACAAATATACTGTAAAAGCACATGTACGCAGACTTTAACCTCTGCTTTCTGTCTCATCTCAGCTCCTCATTCTCCTTCTCTTATCCCCATCAGTTCTAGTTTCCTGCTTCTTCTTGTGATATAAGATCCTGGTTTGTTCCTCCTTCTCTCAGTCTAATGTTATATCGAGGGGGAAAATAGCCCCTATAGACAACTAGAACATGCTCAATATTGAATCCTCGATTTTCATGTGGCCAGACATTTTTCCCCACCCACAGGTAATGTCCAGACAAGTGCAGCATTATGGTATGTGGTGCCACAGACCACATACTGCATGTTCAGGTGGTCTCTGTGCTGCAAGGGAGCAGTGTGGGATGTCCAGGGATCAAAAAAACTCACAGGGGAAAAAGAAAAGGTGGAGCATGCACCGATCAAAATTGGAGTTGGGCTGTGTGGAGTCATGTTCCGGCTGCTGGCCAGGCTCCAAGTGGCAAGATCACTGCTACTGTACCCCCGGGGGGCCCCCAGGACACGAGGTAGGGCTGCTGGGGCCAGCTCAGTGCTGGCTCCAGCCTTCCCTACCCCACCTAGAGTAACTTGTTGTGTACCAGGGGGCATGTAGCGCTGGTGTTCCCTGGGGACAACTAGTGGTGGCATAAAGTGACTCATTTCTAGTTGTCCCCAAAAACCAAATGTCCATGTTCGTGTGGACATGGCCACAGAGTCCAGTTGAGTTCAGTGACACTGGGTACACCTACATGTGCGTTTTACTGTGGAGCAGACTGATTAGCTCTGTAGCAAAGTGTCACTATCTATACATGCACTGGTATTAGGGCATAGCAAGTTAATTAACTCCACCATAAGATAGTACCATCAGGGACAGTGATGTCTTATGGCAGAGTTATTAACTGCAGTAAAACGCACATGTAAGTGCTGACCCGGGTGTAAACTGTGCCCAGTCAGCTCAGCCAGCAGGGCCAGACTCCTGCCTGCCCCCTACCCACATGATTCTGCATGTTTGACACTTGAGTGGCGGCATCAGGCAGCAGAGAAGCTGGGTGAGGCTCAACTGACCCCACTGAGCCTGCTGCCTGCCCGGGTCTGCTCTGCCCTGGCTCAAACGTGCTTCTGCCCTGGGTGCACATGTAGACGGTGTGCCTGGGAGCAGTATGCTGTAGCTCATACAGCTCTGGAGTTTACTCCTTTGCATGTATAGATGCACCCACTGAGGTCGCACGTAAGCATTTGTGGGACTGGAGCCTATGATTGCAACCAAGTTCCATTATTCTGTTTTTGTTGACCTATAACTTTGTGTTGGAAAATTGGAGTTGCCTGAAAATTGTAAGCCTGACTTTGAAGTTAAAGGAGAAAATATTTGTGGTACATTCTCACATTTTTTCAGTTAAAAGTCACACAAATCAGATTCAAAGCCCTGGTGGCTTATAGGTCTCTGGGTTTCTGCAGCTAAAAAATTCCTTAAAAGCTCATGCACTGACTATATTTGGAAAAGGTAGTGTAGAAATAAGTGAAAATTATTCATTTTTTGTACTGTTTTGTTTTGGACCCATTCTTCCATTAAAGTCAGGATAGATGACATGCTCTGTGTATGATAGCATGTTAACGTCTGGCTCAGCCTAAAAAGGATACAAGGACATTTATATATTACCTCTTTGACTCAAGGATTAGAGGCGCGTGTTTCTTGAGCTGAAGAACCATAGTTCTATTCTTTTATCAATAGTTTTGTGTTCTGTGGAAATGAGGTAACCTCTCTACGTTTAGTGTTCAGTCCTACCTTAATCTTTAGATGACTTGCCAAAGGTTATACAGGAAGCTTGTTGTAGATGCAGCTCTGATCTGGTTGGTGGACCCAGAGCTTATACATTAGAGTGACTCTTATATAGATTATTCCAAATTTCATTATAGGTGTCTTAACTATAATCAGTCTAATTATGCTCACCTGCCTTTCTCAAGTCCTTCAACATGTACTGGTGGAAAAGCAGTAGGTAAATGCAAAGCATTTGTATTAGTCTATTTTTAGGCAGCTTCATTAACTTGGTTGGAAGGCAGCGTGGCCTAGTAGGTTGGATGCCTGCTTTGGAACTAACCAGAACAGTTTCTACTCTTTTATCTGACATTTTAATGTAAGACTTATTAGCGCTCTTACCAATATTTGGTGTGAAGGTAGACCCTATTAGTTAAAACTTGCTCAACATCATTCACTCCCTTATGTAGTGACATCACTTTCTGTCTAGTTAAACTTTTAAAAATACTTCCTAATTTTTCTCAGTTTTTTTTACTCTAGGTGGGCGTGTGTGGCATGCCTACAACTTTTATTTCATGGTGGAATACAAGTTATATGTGTATTTGCTTACAACACATATTGCATACTTGATGTGTGTGATTTAGAGACAGCATAAGATTAGATGTTCTTGGATGCAAGGGGTTTCTTATTTTTTTTTTGTAGATGACTTTATCACAGTCTTTAAATGATTTGTCAAATAAAATCTTGTTCTAAAACTGCTCTCTTTTCAGAATATTAAATTTAAATGACTCAACTGAAACATGTCACATTTTTATCCATTTATATCTAGTTGAAATATCACAAATCTGCTAGATAGTTAACTGGCTTATAGAAGTTGGCAGATTTTCTACTACATTGCAATCAGATACTGTTTTAACTTTCCTGTAAAATAGCACATTTTAGAGGCCCTGAGCCTACCAGCAGGCAGACCCCTTGTGCTAGGTTGAGCAGTGTTTACATCACTGAGATTTTGTGCCAGTACAAATGTCTGTGTCTAGGTAAGGTTCCAGGATCTGGTCCTGGTATGGTTAATAACTTTGGTTGGTTGTTTTCTGCTTCATTTGTTAAATAAAAGATTTTAATCCAGGGGACTCTTGACTTAATGGGCAACAGTCTGAGCTGTATCTTTTTGACTCAGACTGTTGCCTATTACGGTTTTAGGGGGGAGAGAATTGAGAGAGTCTGCAATAAATGGAAAGTTGGGTTCTTCTCCTGTTGATAGCCCAATACTGCCTTACCTCCAAAAGAAAAAAAGTTGTGGCATCAGATTACTAGGGGATTCATAGAATTCCTTTCCTTTAGCTTTGGGGAGTTCTTGAGAATAGCAGTGAAATACTATCTTTGCTTTAGTTTTCACTGATCTGTCTGATTTTATCTTGTGTTTTGATCATTTTCTGCATTTACTGTTTTTTCAATTGCACGCTACAGTTCTCTAAACTATTTGTCTTCCTTCATGCCTTGGAAGTATTTTTAATGGTTTTTTTTAATTTAAACACAATTTAAGAACTTTTAAAACCTGAAGTAACTGCTTGCACTAGCAAGAATTAGAGATCAGCACATACCTTCAGATACAGACTGTTCAGAATGTGACGGAGAAGCAGGCAATAACAGAAGTACAAATAAAATATTTTATTTTTAGTTGTTAGATTGAATTGATGTTAAAATACATTAGTTTGCCTCTAGTCAAATATATAACACACATTAAACTTTTTCTTGTTGCAAATTTTGGATGGGGATGTAAACTATGAAAGGCAGAGGGGGAACTAATCACTGACATTCTGATTTGAAATGTTCTACCAAGTTTGCTTGTTCTGTAGAAAACCTCATGAATTGCCAGAAAATACAGCAGCTGTACGTAGTGAAAAATAACTGTTGCATTTATTGGGGGAGCAATCTATTGCTGTTAATGATGGTTAAGTGACCTTTTTCCCTAGTCTGAAGAAAAAAAGCCCCCACACATAACCCCTCCCTCTGATTGTGCATGTGTCCTCCTGTTAGTAATATCTAACTTATGTTTGCCCTGTTTTTTGCTATTTGTTTAACCACTTCCTCAGGAACTTGTACTACTGTTTACTGTGAGTTAAATTTTCACCTAATTTCAAGGGGCTCTTCCACCCGCCACCCGCCCCCAGGGTCTGTACATCCAGTATCTCAGTTAAAGAATGCAAACAAATATGGAACTTGCATCTTTCCATTTCCAAGTTCTTGAAGTATGAAACTTCTAATTACATAATCACAAAATACCAGGGCTTCAAGCAGCATGGGTTGAGTGCAGCACAGGAAGTGAATTGTAGGCAATGTTAATGTATTATTTCTGAGGACCATGCTTCAATGTTATCGTGTTCCTGAAACTTTAGTATCTTACTTTATTTATTCTAGGGAAAAAGTGTTCACCTATTTTTGTATTTCTTTTTAGTTCTTATGCAGAAGTTATTTGGCAGTTCTGTATTAAGTATGATGTTTTCCTTATGAAGTTGACTGTGGCCAACTGGGAAAGTTCTTACATCAGACTAAGCAGTGTTTACAGTAACGAAGAGTAAATATCAGGAAATATTGCAAATGTTCTGTAGTGCATGAGTGTCTAAATATTAATCACTTTCATGAGTGCGTGAGAACAGGAAAAGAGAATCTGGTATGAGATTTTTTTCTGACAGGACTTAATCATTGTTCTGCTTTTTATGGTGAAGGCTGATGGCAAAAGAAATTAGACTGTGTTTCACTTTTGAGATGGATATAAGAATGCTGGTTTATTCTTCAAACCCCATTCTTGGCCTGTATCTTTATAGGAAGACTCAGCCAGGTACATTGTATTCACAGTGCAGTGACTTGTCACAAGGGCATATGATATGAAAAGAACAGTCAACTCGTTTTTGGGCAGTTAGTAATATCCTCTGTGAAACTAGTTTTCCCTGCAAATGTGTTCCTTCCACAGTAGAGACATTAATTTGCCTTTGTCTTTCTTTCTCTTTCCTTTTCCTTGTGAAATGGGTGTTAACAAAAACAAAATTGTTTTAAATAGTCTAATTAAAATAATTTCCCCTTTCTGCCTGATTTCACTTGACTGATGTTGCAAAGAGTTTTGTGTTGGGGGACTTAGGCATCTTTGGAGAACTAGTAGGATTCTCATGGGGGCTCCAAGTGGACATACCTTCCCATGTCATGGTGGCTATTGGAAGATCAATGCCTTAAGTGGTATCCGTAATGCCATTTTACTAGTTCATCATTTGCTCAGAGGGTCTCAAGGAACACCACAGTAGAAAAGACTTGAAGTTGCTGATTAATGTTTTCGCTTGTTGCAATTTTAGTACTTTTAGTGCTTTTCCATTACACTTCCATGTGAAGTTTTATGTGAATATCTATGCTGAGTATCTTTACAAAGTAGAAACTCTCTATACTACATGAGATTACACTTACATTAATTATGCTACAGACCCAGATTCTGTAACCTAGTGTGTAGGTAGACTGTGGGGCTCGGTGTAGAAAGCAACATAAGGGTTCATGTGAATGGGTATCCTTGCTGGGTGGGTACCTGAGTGTACCACTCCTTTCAGTACAAATTCTTTTCCAGGGAAGATAGGAGTGGCAAACTGGGATGGTGAGAACTGGTGAGAACTGAGACTTGGCAAAAGCATCCAACTCAGATGCAGAACACATCATTGCAGTTTGCTAAAGGTTTTTAATTATTTTTTTTTTCTATACTACATATTTAGATTAGCCAAGAAAATAAAATAAAAACTCTGACTTGCTTTGGAAAAAATGAAAATATTAATTGAAAAAGTAATCATTCCCTAGTTCTTAAAATATTGTATAAGCTGTTATGATGAGTTTTTTTTTGAGTAAATGTAGCCTGAGTTTATTCACTGCCAGTCTTATTTTAATGCAACCTAAAAATATAGCCTTGATTTATTGATAGCATGGGAACATTGATACAAACTTTATTCGCACACTGAAAATGTAAGTGAATAAATTCTATATGAAGATGATTAAATACCAGCATTTCTTTTATTGAGGCAGATGTTCTCCTTTGAAGGGATACTGCCAGGTTGCTTGTATCAGTAAAGGAATCAAATTTGAAAGATTACAGACATTACATTCTGTAGTATTAAGGGGTTTTTTCCTAATTTTTATTGGTACCAGAAGTGGTGATGATGAAGGAAGCAGTTGTTTGGGCTGAAGGGTTTGAAGCCAATTAACTGTTTCAGACCACAAGAACAGAATTTGTCATTTAAAAAAATCAATGGTAAATTGAAAAATAAGCTTTCATGTAGAGTTACTAACATTGCAGCCTCCTGTTGGCATGAGACCTAGAAAAAACTTTTCTCGTACATTTTCAAAGCAGCACATACATTTGCCAACTCTCCATCAAGTTAATTAGGATGATGTTTGTGGCTAAAATTCCTTCTTAGTATTTTGAAAATTTCCCTTTCCTTTCTTCCCATCTTCTTAAACAAAACTTTTATTATACTTGTTCCACTAGGACTGACTTTATTCACTTTTTGAATCCAAAACAAATAAATCTTATAGGCATGTATATAGTCCAATATAGGTTGCTTATATGGGTATCTGGGTGCTTAAAACCTGGAATCCATCACCAGATATAAAAGGTTAATTTTATAAAATTCTGGCATTCTCCTTGGCCGTCTTTTCAGTCCAGTTCTATGTATGTTAGTGCCTGTCTGGATACTGCTCATCTGACTTTGTCTTGATTGTAAATATTACTACTTATTTCAGCATTAACTGACCCCTGCTAAATGTAAAGTGATTTGTATGTCCTTTTGCCGCCAGTACTACTTGCATATATGCTTGTAGCTACCTCTGTCACTTGAGGTATTCCTTGTTTGTTATAGATGCATGTTCTGATTGCATGTTTGTTATGAATGAAATAAGGGAAGGTCTGGTGCCATTAATACAATCAGTGGTGGTAGTTTCAAGTCCCCTATGGGGGGGAGGGATCATGGTGAGCGATAAAATAAGACAGGTTTTGGAGTAATCTGTTTTCAGCTGTTTAGCTCACCACAAGAAAAGTGCTGCCAACTTTTAATTCCAACAGGTCCAGTGGGAACCTTACAACAGCATTTGTTTGAATAAGTATGGGAGCCCATCAGTACAAGGAGCAGGTGCTCTGTCTAGCCAGTGGGAGTAGCATTAAGAGTTTTAATAACCAATCATTAGACTTAAGTCACTATGAGCTAGGTCAGTAGTTCTCAACTGTTTAAGATTCAAGGGACCCCTTGATAACTTTTTGGAATTTAGTGGCACCCCATTTAAAGAATAACTTATATGTATAGCACTTCTTACACCCTGGGGCATGCTTAAAAGGATGTTGTGGGGTGGCAGGATGGGTAGGGCACCCCTGAGAGCATGGCAGGGGATAATGAACAGCTGGAGCAGCAGGGGCTGCTCAGTGGGGCAGATTGTGGAGCTTGCGAGTGGGTCATTAGACCCTTGGGCTAAGTACAGTCAAAAAGCCTGAGGCTGAATCGATTCAACCTTTGGAGGTTAGTTTAAGCTGCATGGATTGAACTGATAAGCAAGTGACTAGACATTCACTTTTTATTCCAGAAATGCAGCCACATGCCTGCAGTGACTCAGGCCAGAAGCCAGGGGGCACTAGAGCATGCAGTCCCTGCTCGGCTGGCGCAGTTTGGGCCAAGGCTAGTGCACCCTCCCTGCAAGGGGGGGAGGGAGGTTTCTGGGTCAGGTACAAAACATCCTGGGATGCAGGGGGACAGTTAATTTGAATCTTGAAGGGAACTGGAACAGAACTTTAATAAACTGATTTAACCTAAATCAGTTGAGTCTGATACTACATCCATCCAGATTTATCTTAAACCAGTTTCAGCCATGAAACTGAACTTCTGTTGTTTTACAGATTTGAACTGGTTTCTGATCACTTACACTGGTTTATGTGTAATTTCTGTTCCTAGCCCTGAAAGAGGCAGCTTATCCTGGGGGAGGCTAAAGGGGGTGACACCAGTCACTGGTGCAGAATCAAAATGGGGGTGGCAGGGACAGGACTCTTCCATGCCCCGTTTTCTACAGTCTGCCCACTCTTTGCCTCCAGTCTATACTTGATGAGATGAATGTAACCCCTGCTCCTCTAGCTGTTTGAATGAGGGGCCATTCTCCATGGCCCCTCCCAGCAGTTCCTGGAGTATGGGAGGAGTGGGGGGGAAGGAGCTAGGCTGAAAAAGCATGGCCCCATGTCTGCCCACCCACAGCAGAGAGAGCTTCTCAGAGCACAGGGGTAGTTGGCTCAGTGGGTGTGCTTTCAGCATCACTTGCTCCTCTGCTCCCAGAGCTGGTGGGAGAGGCTGTGAGGAGTGCAGCGTGGTGTCTGGGGCAGGCGCATAGTGTGTGGTATGTGGCTGAGCCAGTGTTTACTGCCTCTTTCAGGGGCCAGGTACTGTGGCACTCCTCAGAGGATCTTGTGACACCCTGGGGTGCCACAACATGCTGGTTGAAAATCATTGAGGTAGATCAACAAATGGATTTAGACATCTGTTTCCTCTTTAATTTCTGTTGTACTCACCACAAAGTCTGAAATGTAGTCCACAAAACCTCTGTCAGTTGCTGCCTCGCTCTGAAAGTTCCCAAGTCCCCAGACACCTTGATTTTTACCTGCGGAGTTCTCTAGGTGGGCAGGCGTCCTTGGTAGTGGAGTACTCAGTCTTTTCTGGGGAGGTTTTTCTACTTTATAATGGCTAACTATAGATTTATTGACCAGAAAGCGCTAGAGTGTGTAACTCTAGCTAAGTGGCTTGGACATTTATCTGTTTTATGGTCCTTATTCCAGTGACTGTTTACTCACTTTTACTCCCTTTATCAGTCATTTGAGTAAGGACTGGAATCCAGGTTTCTCTTCCCCTCTCCTCCCATCCCAGGTGAGTGTCCTAACCAAAGAGGGTACGCTCACTCATGATATAGTTCTCTTGTCCAGTCAGTCTAATTATTCATGGGAAATGAAACCTGGGTATTTCCTTGTGATTACAGAATAGCCTAGAGCCCTGTGGCTTGGGTGGTTGAAGGATGTGCATTTAAATATCCTGAGGCTGAGGAGGAGGGTGAAAGGGGATCTTTCACATTCCAGGTGAGCATGACACACGTTGTCAAGGTTTTGAAATTAGGTTTCAAGTTGGGCTGCTCCTAACTCCAAGAGAAGATTCCAACTTGTGAATTCCAGGGGGAGGGATGTACCACCTTGCAGCCAAAATAAATGCACTTAAGTCCCAGAGAAGGGCAAGGTTGAAGACCCACTTCTCATTGCTGTTTATTGTTGCCTGGTGTGGGGTCCTCCTTGGCATGTTGTCTTTTGTGGATCCCTTCCTGGCTGCCTGGCTCTTCCTGTGTGTTGTACAGGATCCAAGGCGCTTAGATTGAGACTGTGGATTTCACTGTGGTGGCAAGGCACCACATGTTGAGCACTAACTAGAGTGCTCAGTGGTGTGGCACCCGAGTCCTTTTGTGGATTTATATTTATGTTGCTAAAGAAAAGCAAGTCAAGAAGCTAACAGACCTGGATAGTAATCTCAACTGTGATGCTGATTTATTGTGAGACTTTTGGTAAGTCACTGACCTACCTGTAGCTCAGTTTTTCTAGTCTGTAATGTAAGGACGAGACTTTGCAGAGTGTTCTGAGAGTCTTGAATGGTGGAAGGCCTCTTTCCTACTTCAGGGCAGTTTCCAGAATTTCCATGAAAGTGATAAAAACTTTAATTGTCATTAAGGCATGTGAATGAAAAATTTTCTTTCCACCGCCTCTGATTACTTCTCTTTCATCACCTGCCAAGTTTTTTCATTTGCAACTCTTGTCTGTCTTTATCTCCTAAGTCTGTAGAAATGCTACTAGAGAAAGATCTTGGCCTAGTTTCCTGGGCCTGATGGGTCTATCCTGTGACACGTCATCATGTGTCAGACAACACAGCTGCTGTTTCACATTTTGTCCTGTAAGCTGTTACTCCTTTTCCCCTGAAGGGCTGCTGCAGTTGGAGTCAGCCAAGCTCTCTTTATTGTGTTGCAGGTTTCGCATGTCAGAGCAGTAAATGTTCTGAGAAAGAGATAGAACTGCTCTACTGTATTGCCAGATCTTGGCAAAACAGAGCAGTGGATGACTAATCAATGCTATAAGATTACAAATACAGGGGAGAAAAAGGAGATCTAATTGAGTGTCCAGAATATTTTAATACTGTTCTCATCATGTAATTTTCCCTGCAGATCCAATGCACCTGGTTGTCTCAAAGACATAGTCTCTATGGGGAGATTTACAGACATTCTGGCATCATAATTACACTGCTATAGTTATACCAGAGTAACTCCCATTGTGGACACTCTTACTTGGGGCAACAGTGAAACTTTTTTCAGTGTAATTTAGGTCAATTTAGTGGTGTACTGCATCAGCACAAATGAAACTGAAAGAAGTCTGCTGTGGTTCCAAGTAAGAGTATGGACACTGGGAGTTATACCAGTGTAACTATAGTCACATGGTTATACCTGTACAGTGATTCTAGGAAATTCCCTTGCCTAGCAAGGTTTAAGCTGTTTTGAAAAGGATGTAGGACCAGGAAAGGTCTCAATGATTTTAATCTTGTTCCTGTTCAGACTGTATCTGTGCCCTGTAAAATAATGGCTGAACTATATACTTATTCCAGTGTTACTCTTATTCCAGTATTTTGTGGCTTTGCCTTACTTTTATGACATCAGCAAGAAACTATAACTTCAAAAACCTAGATGGAAATTCATATCTGTATTAACTGTGGCCTTAGATGATTTCTATTCATTCTTACTTTCAGAACAGCCAGTTTGAGTTCATTACATATAAGGATTATTGCCAAATGCTTTTTTGGGTACTGCATCATGTAGGTTCTTAACTTGGCTACCTTACAAGGGCAATTTCCTGTTTGTCTCCTGCTCTTCCTGCTCCTTTTTTCCTTTTGCCTGCATGTCTGAATTAGGCAGTGTGCTGTTTAAACAAAACTATTAGTTTGGGGTTTTGTTTATATACAACGCATACTTTGTAACTTTCCTACAGAGAGAGCCTGGAACTCTGCGCTGTATGGGAGTCAAGTCTTCCACTGGTATTCTTGCTTCATTGGAATGCATTTGAAGGCTGAATGGGCTTACTAAATTTGCAAGACCCAGAGTGCTCACTGCAGAAACCTTCAGCTCGAGACATGGGTACCCTGTGATGAGCCTGCACTGCCCAGCTTGCGTGGAGTGGAATTCACTATTTCTGCCACACCTCTGTGATAATAAAGAAAATGGAAGTCTAAAAGCCTGGGCAAACAACCAAATAAAACCTATTTCTCAGTGTTCTGAAATTCTGTGTAGATGACGGTGCAAGTCTGTGCATATTCTGTTACATTTATTTACTCCTTGGCAGAGGGAGCATTGCTTCTTTCTTTATTTGCAAAATGCCGTACCACTTTGGGTACTACGTAAACAACTGAGGCACACCAGGTTCTTTGGGTAAATCTAGTATCGTTTATTAGACTCACATAGGTAGTTGGAAAAAATCTTCTTTGCAAGTTTTCGGGTACAAGTACCTGAAATAATTGATTCATTGTCAGGTTTCACTTGTACTAATGACTGTAAAAGACAGTATTTCCCTTATTATCTGCTAAAATAATGATTGCAACACTTCTGAGCCAGCTGATAGTGATGTAAAATGGCAAATGATATGCTATTTAGAGCAGCATCATAAAATGTTATCTAGTCACTTGATGCCATACTTAACAATATAGCAATATGGAGCACTTGTGTTTGCTGTAGTGGCAGCTTTAGTTCAAGCTTTCAGCATAACCAAGGTTCTTTAGCTTATTTAATAGAAAATAATTCAATATAAAATAGCTAAGGTGCATTGAACTATGACTGCTCAGCTACACGCTCACTTAAATGTCTCAAGTAAGCTGCTTGTAGGACATAGCACTATTGTAGATTAATTTGGGAGACTTGTTGTCTCCAGTATGTTTAAAATGGCACTAGAACTGCGTTCAACTCAGTCACTTCCCACTGAGTCAAGATGTATTAGGAAAAAAAGTGATGTTTTTGTTTTTTCCAAAATCCTGAAGTTGATTTTGGTAAATCATGGGGCACCTGTTGAGTAGTAGTAACTTTATTTAGAACTGAGGAGGAATTTGTCATGACCTTTTATTTTAAAACAACCAGGCTTCTCAATAAAATATGTCTAGTCTCTGTGCCCTTATTATTAAATTTAGTGGCTTTATGGGCTGTGCCTTAGCTCAGAGGATTGAAGTGCATGTCTTTGAAATTTAGGCATGGTAATTCGGTGTTAACTTCACTGTAAGTCTTCAAGTAACCGTTTTTTGTTTTATTTGAAGGCCTTTTACACAGTGGACCCAAATCCCAAACTGAAGTCTCCACAAACCAATAATAAAAAATACTCCTTAGATTATTGACCATCATGCTTTTTGGTGATGTTTTGACTCCCTAGTCTGGACTGAGGAAAGCACTGAATCCCCAAGATTTAAACACAAATCGCTGATTGATATGAAAGCCATTATGTCAGTCTCAGAAAAATAAAGAATGTAAATCTTTAACACCTGTTAATGCAGTAGGGGCTGATCTTTTTTGGTAGGTATGTCACAAATTAATCTCACACTCTCCTGGAACTCTGCTCTAATTCCCTTCCCTTGGAAGATCTGTGCTCTGCCATCTGCTCCCTCCCTGTTTGGCCATGTGCCACACACACAATCTGGCCATGCAACTTTTGGCACATGTGCCTGAAGTTGTCCCTGCTTTAAGGAATGATTTTTGTAATCCCTAGAATATGGGGATCCCTAGACTACAATACTGTTTAGAGGTGCAGCGATACATTGGTCTGATGTCAGATCGGTACTGACATGAAGAAAAATGGCTGCATCGGAAATCAGCCCGATGCAGCCAATAATTTGGCTGATAAATGCTCGTGCATGTGCACAGCCACAGCACAGCACTTGGGCAGGGAGGAGCAGAGCTGCGTGCAGCTGGTGAGTCAGTTGTGGTGGAAGCGGGGGGAAAAGGGGTGTGTGGGGGGCTGATCAATGCTCCCCATGGTGAGGGAGGGGGCAGGTGCTGCCCAGGCAGGGCAGGGTATGGGACAGAGCTGCAGCTCCTTGGGGTGGCCAGGGGTGCTCCTGCTGCTGCTTGCATGCCAGGAGGGCATGGGGGGGATGTGTGCCCCTATATATGTGCAGGGTGGGGTGGGTGGGCTAGAGCTAGGGCTGCACTAGGCTCTTCTTGGGAAGGGCTACAGAGGAGACTGCAGCCACCCGAAATTTCGCTGTAGCCCTGCTTCCAACACTGCTGCTGGCTCAATGCCCTGCCTCCACCCACATGCCAGGAAGAGCCAGGGCTGCACCGGGTGCACAGCGGCAGTGGTGCTAGGAGCGGGGCTGTCCTGAAATTTGGGGTGGCTCTAGTTACCTCCATAACCCCTGTCCCAAGCCCAGTCCCTGCTGACAAGAACTTGGTGCATCTCTGGCTCCAACCCACAGCTGCAGTCTGCTCTGCCCTCTGCAGATCTGGGGCACGCATTTGTCCCCTCGTGCCCTCCTGGGGTGCAAGCAGCAGTGAGAGCTGCCCCCCTGCCCTGAGGAGCCGCGAAGCTCCATCCTGTGTCCTGCCCCACCCCAGTTGGGCAGCACCTGCTCCTGCCCTCACCATGGGGGGTCTTGATCTCCCCCTTCCCCTTCCACCACAATGGACTTACCAGCTGCATGTAACTATATTGGAAATCAGATCGGTATGGGCCAGTATGCCTCCTTAAACATTGGCTATCAGTATCGGCCACCCAAATCACTATTGGTGTACCCCTAGTACTATTGGTGGCAGCTACAATCTTGATCTCTGCTTATCTTCATAGGGTTACTTCCTTCTAATCTTTTGGATTCCTTTTTTTATCTTGCAGAAGATGAACCTTTTCTTAACCCTGCTATTTTAGAATGTTGTAGTTTATGTTAAAATATGGGTTTGTAAATCTTACTTTTAATGAGGGATGTTCTTTCATATGAAAGGTGGAGCAATGTTGACAGAGACATTTGAAATTGCAGTGTCTAGAATTAAGAAGACTCGCTGCATTTGTGCTGGCATTATAACCAAGCATAAGTATCAACTTTATATTTAAATATGCCGTGAACTGCAGGTGTGAACATTTGTCTAATGTGGTTTAGCCCGGTGCATGCATGCTGATCCAATGATGGTGAAATTTGAAGTCTTTAATTGCAAGATCTTGGTTCTCCATAAGGCCAGTGTAAAAGAGTGAAGAGAAGAAGGTGCAGACCACGCTGATTCTTACTTTTCTTGTGAAACAGTTCTGTTTGCAGACTGTGCAACAACACATGCAGGTGGTGACAAAAAGGCTAGGTGTCTGCCAACATTTCAGTGAACGTTAGCATGGCAGTTTTATGCTCCTGGCAAGAGAAGTGCAGGTTCATGGTAATGATTTGGTCATTTAGCACCTACGTTTAATTGCAGTAGGTAGCAATTGACTGAAGTTCAGTACATGTTGTTCTCCCCCCCCGCCCCCCTTTGTCTTATGTAGTAAATTTTTTATTTGAATCTTGGTTATGTGACTCAGGGACATGGGAATTGCCATGTCAGATCAGACTAATGGGCCCAGGCTAGTGCATCATCCTGTATGTGATTATAAGCATTTAACATCCCTTGTTCTGAGAGAAGACAGACTTAAAAGCTTTGAATTATTTTTTTCTTTCTTGACCAGCCTTGTTCTTTTCCACTTGGTAAAACGTTTTTTTCCTCCTCCTTTTTTTATTAGAAATTCAAATCATGGTGGTTCTACCCTGCTTTCCTGTTTGCTTTTTGTGATCCTTATCACTGGTGGGGATCCATGTGGCTTTAGAAATAGCACTTCAAATTTTCTGTTGTTGGCTTTTCAACAGTAGAGCAAAAAATGTCCTGTAAGTAGTAGTTCTTCAAAGTAAAATTAAACGAACTTCACAGTCATGGTGAGTTTAAATATGAATGTTGAGGGCTTTCTGTTTCTGTTACCAGACCATGATTTTAAATTGTCACAGTCTGGTAGTTACTGTAATTTCAAAATGAGAGCTTTAAAAAAAAGTTTTACAACAGAGAAAAATATTTTAATGCATTTTTTCCCAATGAACCCACTGGAATTTTGACATTTTAAATATTCCCTGGAGGAATTGTGAGTTCAAACACAGCAGCATTGTGCTGAAGTAGCAGAACTTCCTCCCGAAGTGAAAGTGACTTCTCTGCTTGTCTGTTCTCTTCTGTTCTGACTGAAATCCGAAAGCGACGTAGTGCTCCTGGGGAGCATAAATTAGTTTAATTACATTCTTGTTTGAATTATAAGATGGAGGGAGGAATTTTATTGAAATATGTGTGTTTTGGTAAAGGATTTCTTGGTAAAATTGTTTCCCTTAAAAGGAAAATTTGATTCTTCAGTGTTCTGGCCGATGCCTGTCAGCAGCCTGGTGGAGTTCCTTCAGGTGTCGTCCTACATTGTGTTAATCAAGACCACTCCATTTGAGAAGTTTTGGTTTAGTATTTGTGGCTATTAGCACAGACTGGAAAAAAAACACTTTTCCTTGAATTGAAAAAGTGAACCTGCCCATAGGACCCAGTACAAATCTATTCCACAAAGGAAGACATATTAGACTTCTGATATTTCAGAGGCTCATGTGTGTAATGTAACAGCTTATTTTAGGTTTCTTTAAGCTTGGTGCATAATCAAAAAGCTTATCTTTTCCAATAAAACTTGACTGTTTTGCCTAAACAAGTGTTTTTCCTTGTGCCTACTATTTTTCTCATTGTTTTGTAAAGGAGTGGCTGACATTTTGAAAGCTGGTTGGTTTGGTGCCCATCAAGAATAGTAGCTTGTTTATATAACCATGGCCATAAGGATATTTTATATTCCCTGAAGACACCAGGGGCAATTTTCAGCGCAGGTTTCATTGTATGTGAATTTATAAGAATCTTATTTAAGTACTGAGAAATCCAAACCTCTGTACCTTTCCTTTTTACCCTTTGCATTGGATGTTGATTTACTTTGCTTTTGAGTGGACTATAAAACACAATGCTTCATCTCATTTCATCCTTTCAATCCAGCACAAGTGACTGAAAGGTTAAAATGTTATGGGTAAGACCTTCAGCAGTGCTTCCACATAGAAAGGAGCACTGTGGAAATGGAGCATGTTATTGCATTTTACAGCTTAATTTATTCTGTGCACTTACTGAATTGCTAAGTTCTTCCATAGTCATTTCTTTAAAATAGTCTCTTGTGTAACAGGTTTTGAAATAATGGCCATACGCAGTTGTTGGGGGTTTTGGGGGCTGGGATGGTAGCATCCATGTAGACTGAGGTGTTAAAAGCCAAACAAAATGTTTTAATTTCAGATTTTCATCCCTTCATAGTTTGTTACCTCCATTACTTGCATTTAGAAATTGAGTATTGACCTCCTGAATCTAATGAAAGTGAAAATGTGATCAATAGATAAATGTCTTAGTTGCCTATAGTGTAAGTAAAAATAAATCCAGACTAATATGTCTTAGAATCACCATCTCTCCTACAGTCCTAAATATAGCTAAATATACCCCTTTATATAACCATTCGGCTATTATGGAGCCAGGGCAGAGCTATTTCCATCTTGCAAGAAGGGTTATATAACTGTTATTATGGCTAATTCCCCTAACTTTTTATTTTGTTTTTTAATAGTGTGCCGATCAAATAAAAGTCCCTGGGTTTGTCTGACTTGTTCAAGTGTCCATTGTGGAAGGTAGGTAGAGGATAAATCGGTGAAACTCCTCACATGATTCAGCTTCTCTTTACAGTTCTTGCATCGTTTTTCCTTTGCTGCATGTTTTGTTTAGAATTATATGATTGCCCTTTTTTGATGGTTCCCTTATACCTTAGTAGCATAGAAGCTATTGCAGTTCAGCAGTTTATTTGCTGTACATTCATAATGAATGTTCTTCTCTGCTTTCTTGTAGTCTGTGATTTTATACTTTCCTTTGCTTGAAAGCATGAAGTGTCTTTTGTGAAGAGGTTTACACTGTCGGTCAGTTCCAACTTTGTGTTGGTGGAGCTATTAGACTGTGCTGTGTCCCTTCCCCCCACCTTTTTCAAATATTAGCTAAGTTATTTTCACACACTTATGTAATTACAACAGCAATTATGCATGAACTAATTAGGTTCTTTCCCACCCTCTAAAATAAAGTTGCTTCTGTTGTGGCTTTAAAAACAAACAGCAGCCAGGTCTTCCTTAGTATTTTGCAAACCAAAATTTGGCCCAGTTTGTTTTGAGAAGTAGCTGGTGGCTAGTTAAGCTGCAGGGATTTTATATGTATGTCATTGAGAATCCTGAAACAAAATACATGCCCTTATCTATATCATCAATAACTGGTAGAGGTGGTCTTTCACAAGACATCTTTTTCTGTATGTATATGTTGAAGTACACTGAATATGTATGTAAGAATGTAGTGATGGAAATGATTCTTTGCACTTTGAAGAACAAGTGTCCTGAGATGCGCATGCTCAGTCTAATTGACCGTCATTTATACCAGGGTGTCCAACTGGCAGCTTTTCAGCTCTAGTCCGGCCACCACTCTTCCCACAGCTTCTGCTGTGACGGAAAGTAAAAGGATTTAAAGTGAGGTCTGCCATAGGCACAGCTAGGTTTTTATACTAAAAACCACTGTTAAACTTGGTGAGTTTCTTATTAAAATAGATCCCAGTAAATTCCCATTTTGGTGTTTCTTTAAATGTCTGTTCATGTAGAGATAAGAATGTGCTAACAGCGTTAATCATTTCTTTCCTATCAAAAGCTTTGGTGCAGTAAATCGTTGCTTTTCCTGTATTTCAAAAATTAATAGCTTGAAGGGAGAGAGATGTGAAACTTCATCATATTATGTGAATGCTCAAAGGCTGAAATAGAAAGTTTGGAATATTTTGCTCATTTTTTTTTTTAAATTTTTTATAAAACATTTGTGTGCCGTTAATAGGCTTTGCTTTACATTTTCACTCGTTTGGGGTTAGCTCTTAAAACTCCTGTCATCCCAAGTATTTGAACATACCTGAATGAGAGAATGTTAATGTGCTTCATAAAAAAAACACCATTATGGTTTTGAGAGCTCAAGGATTTTGTGAGCCAATATAACGTGTCCTTTTGTTCAGGTAACACAACATAAAAGGAAAAGAAACTGTGTCCCCTCAAATCTTGACTTGAAGCGACTGGTAGTTCTCTTTCCTAGGTTGTATCCTCTTAAGAAGTACTTTACTGAAATAGGAATACTGGTATACTGTCGCAGCAAAGCTCTCCTACTATGAGAGCAGGGATACTAGAAAAGCTGTAGCACCAGCAACAAGCAAAACAGCCTATATCAGTAAAAGTGCAATTTTGCTAGTATAATTGTGTCTAGGGTTTTCTGCCAGCTAAGTAGAAGGAATTATACCTTTTCATATGCCTGGCCAACAAAGCTAGCTGTGCTGTCTGAAATCTTGTAGAGACTTGGTCCTGAATTTCAAGGGAGAAGAACAGAAGACCCCTACATGACAAGTAAATGCAGATGTCAGTCACTTGATATGGGCATGGGGACCTAATATTCTTTTTTTCCAATTACAAATATATGACAAGTCAAAGGAGACCCAAATCCTGGTGCTTGCCTTAAAGACACTGACTGGTTGACAGAGAAAAAAAGTGTTTGAGAGAAGAGGACAGATTTAAGAAGCTTAGCCAGTGTTTGCTTTCCCAGGAGTTCTGTTTAAAAATAGAAGAGGGTTTTTTATGATTTTTTGTTTTTTTAAGGTATGTGAATGGCCATGCAAAGAAACATTATGAAGATGCACAGATTCCTTTAACCAACCATAAGAAAACAGAAAAGCAAGAGAAAGTTCAGCACACTGTGTGTATGGATTGCAGTAGTTACAGCACATACTGGTAAGTAAGCAGCTGCAACATTTCTATTCAGGAACTTGTTGCACATTCAGATGCGCACATGTTGGTAAGGTGGTAGGAAAATGGTAAAACATTATATGTATTTCCAGACTTGGTTATTATAGAGACAGTATGTGAAATCTGTCTCTTGGGAAGGATTTTATAGCCTTGATTTGAGGTGATACTCCTGTATTACAAGTGACATTTTACAAGGGTTTTTTCAATGCGAGTTATATGGATTTGTTTAATTGCAGCAGTTACTGTGCAACTTTGTGTGTTTTTGGAGTATGATTTAGAATATACCCTTTGCAGACAAATAGAGACTTAGCAATCAGTTCCAGTTACTCATTTCATAGAGCTGGCTAGTCTTGCACAGACGGAATAAACATTTACAGATGCTTCAAGTATGATTGTGGTCAAAGGAACAAGTGATTAAGTAAAAATGACAATTTCTTGCTCAGTAGATTGGCTCCTGGTGCATATGCCTTTGTCTTTGCAGGGATGTGGGCAGATGAGATGTTTGTTTCTGCTGGTAGATTTGAAGAACTAGTATGGTTGTGGCAAGAATGAAGTAGACCCCATTCAGATGCAGCATCATATTGTTGGTCAAGTTGAAATAGGAGTATTATTGTTGATCATGATGAAAGACACTACAGCTAGTCTGACTTTGTGCTGCAATAGTTCTATGAACTGAGCAAATGTGATATGGATGCTATTAGGGGAGGATAATAGGGAGCTCAACAATGGTATTCTCTTTTCGGAGTAAATTGCTTCTGTTCCTGACAGCAAAGGCTGGGAGTGTTGTGTTTTGTGTTCATCATCTTTTACCCTCTCCACCCCAGAACGTTTTTTTTTTTTCTTCTTCTTGGCTTTAAGGTTATTACTACGTATGTGATTGCTCAGGAGGAGAGGCAGAATAGGAATTAAATGGCCTGTGTTTTGGGTGACTAGTTCATAGCTAGAGAAGGACTAACCATTGCCGCTGAATAAGATGCTGTTCTGAGCAGGAAGCCTCACATTTTTGTGTTCGTAGGTAGAATCTGTGGGCTGAGTCGAGTGTCCTGCTGGATGAAAGAATGGTTGTGTAGTAAATGTCTTCCTCATGGTCTGAGATCATTGTTTAGTGAACATCAGAAAAAGAATAACAGTTTGCATGATATAGGCAGTAATGCCATATGCTGTACATAAATTGATAAGCATAGAAGAAAGTTAGGTTTGAAGAGCCTTATGGACTCTTGTTTCCATTCATATTATGTTTTCCTTACCCAAAAAAAGGTACACCTGGTTCTGTGTGATATTGTTATGAAAGAACCCTGTTCTAATGCATATACATAAAGCAAAGTAGGGCATGTAAGAACATTTATGCCGCAGTTCTGATATGTGCAGTTAATAATTCAGTTTTAATGACGCAGTATAGTTTTTTTCACATGAAACTATATTCATCTTGAAAGTAAGGATGTATGTAAAAATTTGACACGGGTAGTAGTTAGAACGTTGGTATATCCTCAGCTTGCTTTTAAAATCTGCAGACCAAATGAGATCTCAGATGATGTGCAGGACTTGCTATTGTAATAACCTGCCAAAATTTATTGACTTAATTGCGCCATCTCATTAGAACAATAAAGGGCTCGGCTACACGTGATGCTATTGCCATAGTAATGTGCTACAGCGATGTAAAAAAAACCATTTTTGCTCTACCTCAGTGTAGTGTGTTGGTGATGCAGCAGCTAAAAATAACTGCACCATGTAGATGGCACAGTACAGGGTGTTACTGTGCCATCATTTAGTGCTTCCAAAAGAAAGTACTAAATGATGGCACCGTAACAACGGCTGTAGGGGCACGTGTAGACGTGCCCACAGTCGATCTTGCTGTGAAATCTTATTGAAATCTTGGAATGAAGGTGAGAGAACATTTAATTTTCCCAAGTGCAAAAGAGCCTTTAGACCAAAATAGAGAAAAGGAATGATGAAATCATAATGTAATAGCCAGACACTGAAATTGCAACATGTTTGCATTAGTAATGCATGAAAAACAGTGTAGCATGTGAAACTTCCTTTGCAGTACTAGCTGAGTAAAAAGTTGTCAAGTTATGAATGAATTGGAATTAATTGCAGATACTTTGCCATGGAGAGTTTGTGTTTCACTGTGATTTGTTAACAAATTATAAGTCTTTTGTGCTAAGCTGTGTGAAGATGGACAGGTTTCAGAAGATAAAATTCCTTGTTTTCGTAAGAAAGGCCTAAGTATTTTTCCTCATGTTAAGTAATGCATAGCTGGTTTTGCTAAGAGGTGTCTTCTGTTGGCATTATTAAAAGTGACTATAGATACCATTTTTATGTGATTTGCATTGTATATGTAAACTTCTTGGGATGCGAGAGAGAATATGCATTCAGTGCAGGCTGATCTTACAAGTAGGGACCTACTCAAATTGCGATTTTTGCGGAAGATGCACAACTTTGCCCCTTCCAAGTGAGCGTATACTTAGAATGAATGTTGGCACATTATGTGATCATTGTGGCCATTAGCAAGGGGTCAGAAGCATAAAAGAAAATACTCAGATTTGGTTGAGACATATCTTATTGTAAGGTGTGTGGGGACTTCCTCCTTGCTGGTATGCACACTTTGATATTAAAGCTATTTGTGGGGAAGGTTCTCTGTAGGGAAGAGCACCTTACTATTCTGTTTCTGCTTGTAGTTGAGAAGTGACCTCCATTACCATGTCCTGGGCCCCATTTACTACATCCTTTAGCCTGCTGGAAAGCTCTCCTGACAAGGCTTGTATGTATTCTCCTATATTTCTGTCTGGAGTGCATTTAGTTCTTTTCAGTCTTATGAGGAGCCTTTAGAAATGCACAGGGAGGTTCTGAAAATAAAAATCTAGATTTGGATCAGCTTGTCAGAAAGCTGCTTAGTGTTTCTGTCCCTAATACTGAAATGGATAACAAAGGTATCATTTATTTTATTTCTAGTTTGCATGTAACCTTGATGTAAATCAGAATTGGACTAAATAGCTTCCTGTAATTAAGTTTCTGTGACTAAGCACAGGGTGTGTATATTTGCTTTGTATGCTGATAGGCTCCTAGTTAAGTTTTGACTGGGGAACATTTGTACTTTGGTAGGACTGGGTTACCTGAAATGAGCCATAGTTAAAGGACATTTTTGCAGCCCAGGCGATTATAACTTATAAAAACTTTATAAAAACAGTAAAAATCTAAGTTTCTAAAAAACACAGAAAATATTTCTTCAAAACAGAATATTCAGGAATAAAGGATTTTGCTTTCCAGCAAATTGTTTTCCTTGCCATCCCCAAGACATTGGTCTTCACAAGTGAAGTGACATGAACATAAATCTTAGTTTTCAAAGAGTCTAGCTACAGTGTAGGACAGTGGAAAAGCAGTTACTTTCTACAATAAATATTGAGTCTTCTATTTCTGGTAAGAACAGTGAATTGAAGGGGAACTTCCAAAGCTAGTAGATGTACCTTCCTTACTCTCTGCTGCTTTTGCCCCATTTATTACCTTCCCTACTGCCCCCAAACAACCACAAATTGAGGTGGGTCTTGAAGAAGCATTTTAAGGGAAGATGTTTTTTAAAAATGCTCATGGATACATGTGCAAGGATGTATAGGTGAATGTACTTAAACACATTTTAAAAGATTTTCAATGATTAGCCACAATTATTTATTTATTTATTACCATTTCTTGCATAACAAGATCCTAGTTTAGGACATTCTCTCTTGGCCTCCTGCTAACTCTGGAATCGGTAGATGGAATGCAGATCCCCAGATTAAATGTAAATTTGAGAGTATGAGTTTTAGCTGAAGCTCATAGCCTTAAAAAATCCATGTCTTAGTTGATAAATGGCCTTTTAGTTTTTATTTAAATACCTACTAAGAGCCTACAAAGATTTTTACTGCACTACCTTCAGAAGGACTTGTGAATTGCTACTCCCCTATGTTCCTGTGTTCTGTCAGTAAAATTAAATTTGTCAGAAGGCTGCATTTTGAAGTGTAAATTATTCTAAAGATGGGTTCATGTTTTCTCTGTTCTGATATATAGGCAGTTGGCTAACACAGCTGAAAAAAGAGCCCTGTTTATGACTTGGTTTAAAATGCTTCCCATGTCCATGTGGTCCCTGCTACAACTCATAAGTCATATTTTTGACTTGTCAGCCTTGTCATGCTCTCCTATATATAGAGAGAGTAGTTCTGGTGTCAGGCCTAAACTACAGATTTTGCAAAAATAATGGTTTATAGAATTAAAGATTTGATTTAAAACAAAACTTGTTTTAATTTGGGTTTACCCATTTTATTGACAACAACCTAAACATTGGATTATAGTGGTGGTAAAAATGACTTCTTATTTTTTTTAAACCTGTATTATTCTAATATTATAAAAGTCTAAGTCTGTCTGTTGATCCATAATGCTTTGTTTGCATTCTGATTGGCTGACGGAAACAGCCAATCAGAGTGCTCCAAGTGTGGGGGAGCACCACCATTATTCCAAAGCTGCGCCAAGGACTGGACAGAGGGTGGGGGAGCTGAGGTCTCCCTGCAAGTGGTGCCAAGGGCTGGGCAGGGGGTAGGGGCTGGCCTCTGCTCCCCCACCCCGCTCCCTGCAAGAGGCAGAACAGTGGCAGCATGTGAGGCATTAGGTAGTGGCACTGCATCCCAGCCCCCTACCACCCGTCTTTCTTGATGGGCAATTGGCTAGTACAAATGGTGAAAGTGCAAAGGTATGTGACCTTCTCAGGGGCTGAGCATGAAACCCTTTAGCAGTAAAATCAACCCACCATGTCACCGGACATTAAAATACCCTCCCTCATGTTCCTCACAGGGTTACACAGGTAGGCCCAGTTGACACATACTGATCCATGTTTTGTTTCAAGGTGCAGTGTCCAGATTAAAATGTGACATATGCCTAGACCAGGAAGTAACAGAGTAAGAGTATTATTGGAACCAGCCCCTGTGAGCAGTGCTGTAGCAATGAAGTTTGGTGCCTGGGACAAAGCCTGCAGTAGCAGCCCACCCTTGCCCTGCACACAGATCTAGGGGGCACATGCCCCCTCAGGCTTGCCCAGGAGTGCACGCAGTGCCAGGAGCTGCTCTTGGTGTTAGGGGCCAAAATCAGTTTAACTTTAAATCAGTGTTAGCCACCCTATGAAAAATGAGCTAGAGAGTGGACCTGAGCTCTGGTATCTGTCAGCCAGATACCCGGACCCTTCCTAAATGAGGGACTATGCACACAATGTAAGAATAAACCAAGTAAACAGTTTATTTAACATCTAACAACCACTTACTGTAAAATATCAATACCTTATCCTAAAAGAACACTATACTATTCCTATGTACACACGCATGCATGCACACGCACTTCAGTTACAGTGTTGTAAACAGTAGGTAATGCACAGGTACTTACAGACATAAAACACAGGGAAGAAGGGCTGATATTTACCTATAGGACCTGTGGGGTTATGCTACTGGGGGGAAGGTAAAGACAGATAAACCGGGACAACCCTTACAGTTTCACTGTCTGTAGTATGCTAGTAGTTTTGATCTATTCTGTATCAGTGGTGGGAGACTTTGGCTTCAGGTAGGTATCCTTTCGTTTCTCTGCCTCATGGGTTCTACCTCTCGGGCATGAATCCACTCAAATCAACCTCCCAAGCAGTCTCCCAAACAGAAATCCACTCTATCTACCACCTTGCAGGCACACATACGAACACCTCTCAGGCACACCGATGGATCCAATTGAACCTTCACTCTGAGGGAAAAATTCCTTTTATACTCCCTATACACACTGCACTCTCACTTGCGCGTGGCATTCATACAGGTAACTTCCACATGGCACCCAGGAGTTTTCCCCATGTCACACTAGATTTCTTCACATGGCAAGTTCTCTTTGCCGCATGGCCCTCTACTCTCCTGTACCTGCTGGCCACAGGGTCACGTAAAGTTCAACTAGGTCTTCAGCCTTATAGTGCCTCCATCCCACACCCCACCCTGGCAGTGCCTGTTGGCGACCTTTCACTTCAGTGCCCAGGCCAGTCACCCCGCTTGCCACCACCCCCCCGCCTACCCCTTCCACCTTGCTGCGGCACTGCCTGTGAGCCAGTCTCTGCAGTTTTTCCACAGTCACCATCTTGGCCTAATCAAGCAGGAAATTAGCCAGGCAGATCGCACTCCCCTTGGCCACTCGCTATGGGGTAGAGAAGATGCACCCAGTCTCAAGAGAAGTTCAAGATGATTTCAGGAGTGGAATTTAACATCATTGGTGAGAAGTAAACTTTAAAATAAGAATTTTTAAAAACCTTTTAAAATAGATTCATAAATTGTAAGGGCTGGAAGTAACCTTGCAAGATCATCCAGTCCAGCCTCCCTGCACTAGGCAGGAAAGACAACTGGGGTTATCAAATCCAGTCTCCTCTTGAAGATTTCTAGGGTAGGTAATTGCACCACTTGGGTCTGGAAGGAGCTTATTTCACAGTCCCAGTCATGATGACGTGGCTTAGAATAATAGGGAGTTTTAAGTTCCACCCCCACTCTCCAGGTGTTTGAGGCCAGTCACATAGGCAGAGGGAGCAGGTTTCCCCCTCCCTCAGGAATGTATCCAGCTCAAGTTACAACTCAGGGTTACCTGAAAAAGATGAAGCCAGGGGTGTCTGCCCTCTGCGGTGACCATGGTAACCAAATTGTCAGATTGGTCATCAGCCTGATAGAGTTTGGAGAGAGACGGAGATGTCATTCTGCCACACTTACACAACACATAAGACTGGTCATAACAACAACACACAGAGAACATTAAAGCACGTTGGGGAGCTCCCGTGCTAGAGCCCTCTCAGGTAGGCTTGAGTCGATCTGACCCACTACCCAGGGTCCTTTTGTGGCAGGGCATCTGCTGTCACATTTTGGCTTCCCTTGATGTGTTCACCGGTGAAGTTGAACTCCTGAAACTGCCAAGCCATTTGAAATTTGGCATTGGTATTCTGCATGGTTTGCAACCATTGAAGTGGGGCACGGTCCGATAGGACAGTGAACTGCTGCCCTCACAGATAGGGCTTCAGTTTGTTCAGTGCCCAGACAATTGCCAAACACTCCTTCTCAATAGAGGACAGGTTCCACCCCCAAGGGATTAACTTCCGGTTTAAGTAAACTACGGGATGTCTTGTCTCTTGGTGCTCCTGGAAGAGTACAGCTCATAGTCCTAAGTTGGAGACATCTGTGGCTACGTAGAAGGGTTTATCGTGGACCAGTGCCTTCAGAATCGGTTGTTTGATCAGGGCAGCCTTTAGGGTGTCAAATGCTTCCTGACACCCTTGCTTCCAGACCATCAGATCAGGGCTGCCTTGGTCAGCTCAGGTAGGGGAGCTGCCTTTTCTCCAGATCCAAGGACAAACTGCCTGTAATATGCAACCAGGCCAAGGAAGGCTCTGACTTGCTTCTTGGTATCTTGAGCTTCTGTGATCTAGTGGTATTGCAGGAAATAAACCTAACTATTTCCCAGAGCATTACATATATGCATTGGCTTGGAGCCATTTTTAGCAGCTAAGGGGACCCAGAGAGCCTGGGTCTGGGAGTTGGAGTTGAGCTGCTAAAAATAAAAATTCACATAAAGAAGAAATACTATAATCAGTCATACAAAGAAGAGCTCATTATATCTGTGACAACCCCACCACTCCCAGGCAGAAATTATCCGTTACAACAGGGGCAACCTATGGCACGCGTGCCAAAGGTGGAACTTGGCATGCTTTTGATTGGCACACAGACTGCTTCCCGCCCCTCAGGGTGGGACGAGCTAAACCCAGATGAACCAGCATGTGGCTGCCCAGGAGCAGTCTTGTGCTGCCGCTGACCCCAGCCGGGTAAGAGCCCCTTGGGCCCCAGACCCAGCCTGGCATCACCACTGGCCCTGGCCCAGTGCTGCCCCTGAGCTGGGGGCTGTCGGCACCCTGACGGCCCGGCCCCAACCCCGTGTTGCTGGCAGGCCCCGGCCCTGCCTGAGCCCAGCCCCAGCCGGCACTACTGCCATGGTTGGCCCCAGCCCAGTGCTGCCACCACCAGGTCGGGGCTGTCCCAGTGCTGTCAGTGGCCCCAGCCTCAGGCCTGGCCATATGCTGCCTGTGGGCCCTGCCCCAGCTGGTACCACCACAGCCGCTGGCTCCAGCTCAGTGCTGCTGCTGGGCTGGGGCCTGCACAGGGCTCAGGCCTGGCCACATGTTGCTGGTGGGCCCTGCCCCAGCTGGTACCACCGCAGCCGCTGGCTCCAGCTCAGTGCTGCTGCTGGGCTGGGGCCTGCACAGGGCTCAGGCCTGGCCACATGCTGCTGGTGGGCCCTGCCCCAGCCTAGTACTGCTCCCAGGCTGGGTGGCGGCGATGGTGTCAGCAGTGCCAGGATGTGGCCGAAGCCTGAGCAGGTCCACAGCCCTAGCCCACGTGGGCCCCAGCCCCATCCCAGTGTTGCCAACAGCCCCAGTCCGGCAGCGGCACTGGACTGGAGCAGGCTATGGCAGTGCTGCTGGGCGGAGCCAGGCTCACCAGCAGCACATGGCTGGGGCCAGGGCCCATGCAGGTCCATGGCCCCAGCTCTAGCCCTCACCACCACCGCCAGCCCCAGCCCAGTGCCGCTGCTGGGCCAGGGCCGTCGGCAGCATCAGGATGGGGCTGGGGTCCAGCCTCATCCTGGCACTACCCCAGCAGCCAGCTGGGGCTGGGCTGGGCCGGGCCAGACCCAGGCCCCAGCTGCAGCGGTGATGCCATCTGCTAGTGGGCCGACCCCAGCTCCAGCCCCAGCCCTGCACTGCCCATAGCCGGGCCACAGCCCCCTGTTGCCGAGGGCCCCCGCCATGTGCTGCCAGTGGGCCCTTGCCCCAGCTCCGCACTGCCCACGAAGTGCCGGCACCTCTTGTCTTGGCTGGGGCTGGGGCTGGGGCTGGGGCTGGGAGGCAGCAGCTGTTTGCAGTTTCCTGGCTGCAGCTGGTCCAGGTTTTGGGTAGCTGCTGATAGCTATGGAGCCTGGGCTGGGGGACAGGGGCAGCAGGAGCACAAGCAGGGCTTGGGGGCAGGAGCTTGGGGGGGGGGGCAAAGGGCACAAGCAAGGCATTCTGCCATGTACCACTTGCCCTTGTTTTGTTTTTCTGGCATTCCGGCAGCTTCCAAGGTAGGCATTGTGGGGGTTTTTGGCACTCCGGCCAAAAAACATTGCCTATTTCTGCCTTACAACTTTTGTCAAAAGTGTAGAGTTGTAATATATGCAAACTAATTCACAGTTTAACTTCTGTTAATCCTGATGATCACAAATTAAAAGGCTGCTGTCAATGTACATTCCTCATAAAAGTTCTTAAACTGAAAACACCTTTGATTTATTTAAAACTAAAATAGTTAACATTCTAAAATTCAGCTTTAGAGTTCCTTCATCCCAGATAGTGTTTTGTTGCAGTAGCATTTATAGTTGCTTTTGCTACCTGTTTGCAGCCATATGTGCACTGTGGTTCTGCTAATGTGCCCGATCAGATAAGGCCATGGGCATGTTGATGCTAGGAATCACACAGGGTGGTCCTGCATGCATCTGTTCCACCCCTTCCAGTTAGTCTGGTTAACTTGCCTCATTTGGAGGGGTGGGCCTCTTGGGAGAAAAGCAATCAGGGCTGTACTGCTTTAGTAAGGCTGAATTATTCTTTTTCATAAACCAGTATCATGACCAGCTGATGGGTAAACCATTCCTGGTTAGTCATCCTGGTGCATCGGCGGTGAGAGAGCACATTTTCTTATGTTGGCAGTGGCCTTTCCAAAGTAGTAATTGGATCTATTCAGAAGCCTTAGGCTTAGTCCTTATTGCAAAGTTCTGCTGGTATAGCTGTGTTGGTTATGAGCAGGGATCCTGCTGTTCTCTGTTTAAAAAGCCCAAATTCTCTAATTAAAAACCTCTAAACCCGCATTTTTCCGTGATTAAAGTGAAGCACCACTGTATATATTGAACACAATGCTTTATTGATATATTTACAGTTTTAAAGCAGTTTGGAAGCCTACCAGTGCCTCAATCACTATAATAAAATAAATTCTAAATACCTATTTTGGTGTTTGATTTTTATTTTTTCATTATAGGAAATCAGAGCTCCCCTGCCCCCTTTGCTCGCCCCTCACTTCCAAGCCATAGCCATCTCCAGTCCTGCTGGTGCCCTTCACTCCCGACCCACAGCCCCCTGCCTTCCCCAGACCTGCTGGTGCCCCTCATTCCTGACCCACTGCCCCCAGGCTGCAGCTCCCCAGTGTGCGGGGCAGGGCAGGGGTGTATAGGGAACAGGGCAGGAGTGCCTAACCCTAAGTGATGCATCAGTTGGGCATGCGGGTGGCACATGTGCCCCCCCCGATTTGTGTGCCTGCAGTAGCCATGGTGCTGCAGCCTGGTTGGACCAGCATGGGCGAGACCCAGACCTGGCATGGGAGAGTGGAGCAGAATGGGGCAGCGGGACTTGTTGCTTCTGCTGCCAGGACCCCCATGCCAGCCATGCCACCAGCAGCGCAAGAAGTTATTGACTGGAGTGGGGGGTGCTGTGCTACCCTCAACTCCTGCTTCAACTCTCCTTTAAAGGAGAAAATCCATGTTTTCCCATGGCAAATGGAAAACCTGGATCCCTGGTTATGGGTCTGGGAAGATCCTGCCTTTAGTCAAAACAGCTATGCTGGCAAAATCCCCTATGGGGGTGCAGCTCTGTTAGAGGAGTATGGCTTCTGCTGGCAGAGCTTAGGGGAGCTGGTGCAACTCTGGCAACAGAAATACTCCTGGTGCATGCCACATTTTCACCAAGAGGTTTTTCCCTCATAATTGAAGCCCTTAAATCTCTCTAGGGAGTTGGGTGGATTTCATTCCTCCAGTACAGCATTTACAGGAATCCGGGGCAGGCTGATCTTGTAGATGAAAAGGTGCTCCTAGCAGCACAGTGGTGGCTGGTCCAGCACTGCAGCTGTTTCTAATTCCCCTCCATCTGATGGTGCCTTGGTTGTCTCCCTCATTACAGTACTATACACAGCTCACTGCACTCCCAAGCAGCATTAGCTAGTCCTTGGACTAGACTGGAACATCATATTGCAAATTCTTTTGGGTGATTGGAAGTAGCACTACATCCCTGCTGACTCTGAGAGACGGTGAGAGTTGAATAGAGCCTGGTCGCACCCTACCAGGCTGAGCATTTTGCAGGGCTAAAGCATGGCTTTATCTCTGGTTACAGGTCTCTTCAGAGCTTTCATTGTGGTAGTGCTAATGTGTGCACTCCCTGCCTGCATGTTTCCTCTTTCAGCCCTCCTTAAGTAGAAGGGGAGGAGATGTGGCTCCTTGGGTCTAGACCAATGGAGTGGAAGCTTTGCTGCTTTCTTTCCTTCTGTGGGTATGTGAGGAAGGACATTGGAAAGCTTGAACAAAAAAGCAGTTAAGATTGTACTTGAAGCAAACTTCTCCCTAGATTTTACTTTGTCGTCGTCTTCCTTTTCCCAGTCCCAGTGCTCTCACACATTTGATATTCTAGGAAGACCACAGAATGGATGTTGGTTTTTCAGGCTTAGGGTGTTTTTTGTTTTTTTGGAGGGGAGGGGAGGGGAGCATTCTGCAAATACGCTGCCTTCCTTTAGAAGATGAAGTCTTAATTGAATGTGAAATTTCAGTTTGAAACAGTATAGCCAGCTGTACTGCAGGAGTAAAATCTAACCTCTTGAAGTCTGTGTTTCCACATTGGACAATTTGCTGTATCATAAAAGCAACCTGAGTACTCTCATTAAAAGTACCATTGCAGGCAGATATATGTAGACTGCTGTGAAACATGCATTTGAAGTTGTATATTGTCTGGATTGTGTAAGTATTTGATCGCTGCCTCTTAGATAATTGGGTATAGATTCTCTGTTGCCTTGCAACAGGCACACTTGCTTTTACAGTGGATGTAAAATGCTGTCATTTTGATTTGGCATTCGTTTGTGCACACTGTGTTTGAAGCAATGGGGAATCGGGCACTTCCTTTGCACAGCTAAGTTATCCATTTCTTGTAATGGCAGCACCTTCCTTCTGTAGCCTTAGCTGAAAGCTTTCAAATACAGCATGTCAGCATGTCTGAGCTGCTAATCACTGAAGTACTGTAAACATTCAAAGCCTTCAGGGACTGATAACTTGCCTTGAGAATTTCTTAGAAAAACTTGTTTCCTGGGAGGGAAGGAAGACCTCATGGTTAAGACTCTGTATCAGGACAGCAGTATTCTCCACTAAATTTCTAGCTTTGCCACAGATTTTTTGTATACTTTTGGGCAACTGGTGTAATCTTTTTCTGTGCCTTAGTTCCTCGCCCCTTGTCCCTATTTATGGGACAGGGACTTCCACTTACATGTGTACACTGCTTGCTAGAATGAGGTCCTGATCTAACTTTTACTGTAATAAAAACAGTCCAGATCAGTAGTATTCAAGCTTTTGGCTTTGCAGGCTAGTTGAATGGTATAGGGCTGATCTGTGGGCCAGATAGAGGCCAGTGTGCCAAGATTGGGGCCTGGCACCATCTTCTACCCCCATACACAAGGAATGGGCCCCAGGGGCCTGCTGCCACCCCTTGCCCAACCTGGGATTGACCCTTGGAGTCTGGTGCTGCCCCATCCCAGCCTTTTACACTGGGATTGGGCCATGGGACCTGGTGCTGTCCCCTCTGTGCCAGGATTGGCCCTGGGGCCTGGTGCTACGCGTCTGGCCCTACGTGCAGAGATTGGGTGCCCAGTCCAGTGCACAAGGATCTCAGCCGGCCCAGAAAATTGGCAGCAGGGGAGTTGGTTCCTACAGCCAAATTTCAGGACCTGTGGAGAGCCTGTGGGCCACATGTCATGGCACCATGGGCTGAAACTGGCCTGCTGGCCAGGGGTTGAAAATCTCTGGTCTAGATATTGAATATGATTCTGATGTATAGTTTCATTATATGCAGCTTCAGGTTTCATTTATGTGTTGTACTGTCTGCACTGTAATTTTATCTACCGGGATATGGCTTTTCTCTGCACTAACGTTTCTTATGTTCATAAGCATGTATTCACATTTTTGAAGCCTTTGGAATTCTGGTGGAGGATCAGTGACATGCAGCGTTTTTGGGTTCATATTTTAGTGGGAAAATGGTTAGAACCTCGGGTTTTATTTTCAGGCTGTTGCTATTAAGAGATGAAGATGTTTCTGTTGTTGCTGTAACAGATGCAAGCTGTTGCTATTGAGAGATTAAGATTTTTTCTAGACTTTAGTTCTGGGAGTAAGATGCTGTCTGCACAAATTGTAAGGATAAAAGCAGTTTTGAGAGGAGGGATAAATTTGGTGTGTGTACCCTTTCCTAAACCTTCCCAGATCCTTCAGCCTTTGAAGTGTCTTGATGTTATGCTTAAATGGAAAATGTTTACACCTGCTGATGGAGTGTTTCCCCCCCGCCCCCTTTCTTGGTTACAGTTATCGTTGTGATGATTTTGTAGTCAATGATACCAAGCTGGGCCTGGTACAGAAAGTCAGAGAACACCTGCAGAACCTGGAGAAGTAAGTAACTTGTTTATACCACTGGATTTGGATGTTGTTTCACTTGAACGGTATTTCCTTTTAGTGCCTTGTTTTGTTCTTGAACATGTGAGATACCATAATATGTTTTAAAACACCATCACTGAGAAGAGATGCAGGAATTAAGGGATTGCTGCTTTCAACATTGACATTTGGAGGAAGCAAGATTAATAGGGAGTTTTGTCTGTAGGTTGATGGAGGAATTCAGACTTGTTCTCCAGAATTTTCTTGCAACCTTGCCATCTAGTCTTTTCTCTTCCATGAAAAGTGGGAACAGGATTCCCAAAAATCAGGTATAAGTTTCCTAAAATTAAGAATAGGTTGGTTGGCTGAGAAGAAAGCTGAATGGGAGATGGAAATATCCAAAATGTTCATTTAGTGGTTTGGTTTCCAAACAGAAAGTAGTCTGGAACATGCAGTTGTATGTATAGTTAGGGTAGAGCTGTGCTTTTTCCATGATATGTTTTCTTCCACTCAATTGTAAATACTAGTAACTTTATAATGCAGACATTTGGGACAGTTCTAGATAGCAGATTTTAGTAGCTTGCTTGGAAATCATGCAAAATACCTAGCAGAAGTTTATGTACAAGCCAGTGTTTCCAAATACTTTTAATCCCTTAGAATTCAGACATCACTGCCACTAAGTAATGCCTATGCTGTGGACAGTCTTCTGTATAGTGGCAGACTTGGTGTCCTTTACACCTTTCCTTGGGTTTGTCCCAAATCTCTATAGCCTCTGCTTCTAGCTGCTCCTCTCTCCCCTTCCTCCCCCCATTATCAGACCTTGCTTGGGCTCTGTTTCCTTGCACAGCCCTTGCCAGGCCACATAGCAGCAGTGGCACGGCTGGTTAGCTGGGCAGGGGATGGAGCTTCCTTGTGTTCCATGCCTGGTGGGGAATCCAGTCTGAGCCAGAGCTGGGCTTTGCCTGACAGTAGGTGGTGGGGAAAGAGGGAGCAGGGAGGCCAAAAGGGTGAGGCAAAAGCTGCAGACAACATGCAGGAGGCTGCTGTGGAACTGACTCTGGCCCTAACCCAGGCTCAGGGTCAGAGCCATAGCAGCCACCTGCCCTACTTCCTGCCCTGCTTTGTATGTGAATCTAAGGGGCGGGGCTTCCCCCCCCCCATTGAGGTGAGGGACCTCATCTTAGATTCAAGTAAATATAGTACATAAACTTGTGTTGGTGACCTAAAGGTTTTATGTTTTTTTAAGGAGAGTGACTCTAGTGAGAGATACTCACTTTAGAATCTCTTTTTAAGCTCTGGAGTGGTTTCTCAAGACAAGAAATGCTATTGTTCTTTTGATTTAGAACACCAGTACGCTTGTGTCAGATCAGAGGTGGCATGCGAATTAGGAAATGTTTCAGAGTTCTAATACTAGCCACTGTTGAAAATAGAAAGTAAGACCGTCTTTCCCAGAGTGCTGTCTGTGTTAAGAAGAATGTTAGGTTTATCTTGTACCTTTCAAAAAGCTTATGTTGCAAGCAGAAGACAATCTTTCCAGCTGCCAGTGGTTGCAAGCGTAACTATTATGCTAGATAGTACAGTGGATGCTCCTTCACTCTATTTTAAACAATGTTTTCTTTTTATAGTATGTAACTTGTTTTATTTCATTATTATAGTTCAGCTTTTACAGCAGACAGACATAGGAAAAGAAAGCTCTTGGAAAACTCATCTCTAAACAGCAAATTATTAAAAGTAAATGTGAGTACAATGCTTTTAGTATTTGAAGGGGATTTGTCAACTTAGGATAATATTGACCTGGGTTTAAAAAACAGTTATCATTTTTTGGCTTTCAACTTGTATTGCTTTGCCTTCACCCACCAATGGAGAAACAACTCCTTTCTTTTTAAAGAATTGCTGGTGTAGTGTTGTGATCACACTGACCTCGTATTTGATTTTCCCTGCTGTTTGGCAGGATCAGCTAACTAGAAAGCAGTCAGTGTTCATCAGGACTGACATCACAGAGGTCAATAACAAGCCTTTTTTGATGGACTAGAATTGCAGTCGGTGTTCTCCAGTGCAGAATGCGGAAGAGGGAATGCATCACCTTTCCCTATTCCTTATGGTCCTAACTGCAAATTACTAAGTAAAAGGGAGCTTACTTAAAGCTTTTAGAAGGGGCAAGACACCTATTCCCAAACAAATTGGGTGCTCCTGAAAATCTTCCCTTTTGTTTCTTTTGTTATTTACATTGCTGCTCTTACTTTAAATCTAAAATCATGCAGAAAGTTACCTTTGAGGTAACTTGTTTGTATATTCCCTTTCATATATTCAGGCCCCATCTCAGATGGGGAGTGTCTGGCTAGAGTCTGGGGGAAGAAATCTCCTGACTGCCTCAACCCTAATTACTTCCAGTCTCAGGGTAGTTGGGGAGGGAAAAATTTGTCTTGCCCATCTGCCTTAAGAAAGCTGGCTGAGGAGCATCACCTTCAGTCTCTGGCATCCCCTCTTCTCAGCCCCAATGGCTGCATTTATATAAATTGAAACAGCACAAGGATGTAATGCCAGAGGGGATCCTACCAGGTGGAAGCTGAAGTACCAGTTGTCTTCACTTCTGGTGCCACAGTGCTGACTGTTAAACCTGGCCTGCTGCAGCCTTACCTTTCTGGGAGAGGCAGGACTTCTTCAGAGGTATGTAGCTGGGGGAAAAGCAGTGCCACTTGTACCCGAGCAGGCTGCATATACAGTTCCAAGCAGCCCTTACAAGTTGTTTTGATGGAACATACGTACTTTCAGTTGCTTTCCAAATGAGCTGGTCTAATTGATACATTTCTATGCTGTCCTAATTATGGGAGAACTGAGGAAGTTTTTGAAATACCACAGCCTTTTTTCAGCATCTGGAAAACTCAAAGCTACCAAAATATGAAGTAAAGAAGAGAAGAACTAGAGAAGGTACAGAGAAGAGCAGCAAGGATCATTAGTGGTGTAGAGGGGCTTCCATATGAGGAGAGACTAAAGAGGCTAGTCCTATTCCGTTTAGAAAAGAGATGCCTGATGGGTGACATGATGGAGGTTTAGAAAATACTAAATGGTGAAGGGAAAGTAAATAGGGATTTATTATTTACTATCTCTTAATACAAGAACTAGAGGTTGTAAAATTAAATTAATAGGTAGTAAATTTACAAAAGGAAGTTTTTTTCACATAGCATGTAACTTAAGAGTGGAACTCATTACCACCCCTTGCCCAACCTGGTTGTAGAAGCTGACGCGTTAGCCAGATTTGAAAAGGGATTGGACAGATTTTTGGAGGAAAGGTGCATCAGTAGCCATTGAACATGGGAGTTAGGCATACAGCCTCTGAATTGGAACTTTTATACAACAAATGCAGGATGCTGCAAGAGAGAGGAAAAGTAGGAAAACTCTAGTTGCTCTCCCTTTCGGTATCCATTCTCCGCCATTCCATTGTGACGCAGGATACAGGGCAAAATGGATCTACAGTCTGACCCAGTAAATGGCAGTTCTTGTTTTTTGTGTATGTTCTAAAATTACAAATGATGTTTAGGTATTGAGAACAGCAAATCAGAAAAAAAGTTAATCATGTTTTTATCAATTTTAGAGTTTGTTCTATTTTCTCAGTTTTTATTGATACTTGAGTAATGCCCAAGGCAATTATTTTTTTCACTGTTGGCACATTGGATCATAATGTAGAAAAAGCAGAGCAGGACTGCTTGCCAGTAATGTTATGCTGAGCCTCCCTGGCTGGGGGTTTGGGTAAAGGACAGTCATAGAGCATTCTGGGGGCGTTATTTTAAGGTGCGTGTTTGTTTCTTTATCAGAAACGAGACCATCTAAAAATAGTTCATTCAGTTACTGGAAAGCTAAGTGGTGTTGTGTTTGATTAATACTGAGTTTTCTGACAGAATATTTAAAAATACCCTGGTGGTCTGTAGGGTTTGCTACAGTTTAAAGCTTTTGAATGTTTCTGGTGGCTAATAAGTTGTCTTGTGATACTAGGATGTAGGCTAGAGGATAGTATCTAAATAACTGAACATGCACCCATCATCCTTCCACGAAAGCAGACTGGCTCTGTTTGGTTTTATGTTGCACTTGGAATAGTGTTGGCAGAAGATTTTAAATACCGTTTTACAGAGCTTAAGGGTTAGAAGTTCCTCACACAGTCATTACATAATACTTAAACTTGATTGGCTACAGATAAAGCACAAGGGGTGGGGTTTTGAAAATAAAAATAACTCCAAAACCGCATCACTTGGCAAAAACAAGTTAATGTCCATGCAGTATTGCTCTAAATTGTGGGAATCAGTAGTTTTGAAATGCCATGTGCCTGGCCTGTCTGGAACTTTTCCAGCTCATTCTCCTTGTACCTTCTGCCCCTGAAAGCCACTGGAAATCGGGTCCTCAAATACTCTTCAAAATTGCACTGTTAAGAATAAACTGGATAAAAAATCAGTTAAACCCCCCCCCCCACAATGATGAGGTCTGTGTGAATTGTCCTTTCAAGGAGTTTATGTACATAGACAGTAGCACATTTTCAATAAATGGACTTGAATGTGAATAGATTAACTGCCCCTAAAAACTGACTGAAAGTTTAAGATCCTTCAGACCATTTGAGTAGGATATGCCACAGCTTTGTCTTCCCCAGCTCAGCTTTGTCATTAGTTTTATTTAAATGTGTTCTTCCAGGCAGGTGAGTTTGGCACATGGTAAGGGGCAGACACCTGTCTCTTCTGACTCATCTGCTTTCTTTGGTTCACAGGGGAGCACCACTGCCCTTTGTGCCACAGGTCTCCGGAATCTGGGGAACACATGTTTCATGAACGCAATTCTCCAGTCTCTCAGGTACTGGTGACATCTCTTGTGCTGTGACAAAATCAGATTCTTGTACTGGTCCAGTGGGGTTTTGGTGGCATCTGTGCTGCAATGCAAGGTGCAAGGGTTCCGCTGCTCTTATCCAAATCTCCCCTGGACTTCCAGGAATGGGAAGTGCTGTGGGAGCTAAATGCTCAGAGTTCCAGGATAAGTGAAGGACCTCTTCCCTCTCCAGAGTGACCCCTACGACTAATTCATAAGCAGCACCACAGCCCAAAGAAAGCAGGGGAGCAATATGTTATGGTGTTGATGAAATTCTTTGCCCTGAGATAGTTTGAGAAGATGGGGAGAGATTATTGTTGTGAAAATGGTAACAAAGTTTCTGGGTAATTGGTTGTTCAACCTAGGTTTGCGGCAGTGAGGCCTGGCAGACATTCAGATCCCAGTGTGCCTTAACTGAATCATGAACCTAACAGTTTTGCCTCCTACCACGCTATTCACGCATGGCTGGAGGCACAATTAAAGGCTCAGAGATTGGATCCCAGTAGGGCCATAATGCCAGTGCCCTAAACCGGTAAGTTGAGTGCCTGGTGCCCCTGCAGCTGGCTATCTGATTGGGCTCCCCAGACACGGTGTGCATGGAGCCCTTGAGGCTGGCTGCATGTTCAGTTTCAGGCCCAGTGGGAGCCAGCCACGAAGTCGCTGCACGTCTCTGTTGTGTTGTACCATTAATTGAATGAACATGTGGCAGGGTTACTACTTAAGCTGGTTAATCACATTTTAAGTATAACATCTGCCAGGGGCCTTTTGGTAGCTGAATCGCCAGCATTCTGGCCAGGCTCACACTTGCATGCCTGAGCCCAGACTCCTTTTGTTTAGGCCCAGGGGAGTGGGGTGGATGCGTTTGGTTTTTATTTTGAGCTTTTGCTCCTATTGACAGGGTCAGGGTCTCCTCAGAAAACATGGTTAGAAAAAGTCATACATCTTGGCAGAGAGCTGCACTGAAATAGGGAGTCGTTTGGCCCCTTCTCTATCCTCTCCATTTGTATTGTACCGTGCCTGGTTCTGTAGTACAGCAATAGAATCTTTCTACTCCAATGGCAGCATGTAAGATTTAATTGCTGTGTTGCTACAAAAGACGGAATTCTGTTCTCTCCTCATCAAAGGAAGTGTAATGGCTATTGCAGTTTAAAGCCAGGATGGTGATTTATAGTTATGCTCATTGTACATATAATGAGTAATCTTGCTGCAGTATTACATGCATCTAGACTAATTCTGTTGCTGAGAAACGTGAACAATTCAATGTGATCACTTAAATAATTTGAAGAAAGCAGGTGAGCACTTCCAAGGACCTTGTCAAAGTGCGTATGTCTTGTCTCAGTTCTTTATATGTTTCTCTTAAATTTTCCTTTCCTGTAGTAACATTCAGCAGTTTTGCTGCTACTTCAAGGAGTTGCCAGCTGTGGAATTGCGGAATGGGAAAACAGCAGGCAGGCGAACTTACCACACCAGGAGCCAAGGGGATAACAACGTGTAAGTTAACACATTTCTTACTAGCACAGAATTTCAAGAAGCAGCAGCAGATACTTACAGTAGTGTTCCCAGCTACCTTGTTAGTGTCAGTACAGATGGAGAAGCTTAAATGATTTCCATTCTGTTCTTGTAGCTGCTAGTGCACAGGGGAGAGTTGTGAACATCACACAGTGCTAGAGTGTGATCAAGTGAAAGTTTGGAATTAAGTAACCTACCTGGACTATGTGTCACCCAGCGCTTAATGCTGAATCAGTTGTTCAGATACGTTTTTCACTTAGCAGACAAGAATGTATTCAATTGCTAGAAGAACCTTAAACAATGGTAAACATTGTGTTGAACTGAGAAAGATGGGGAGAAGTATGAGAAACAGAAGGCAAAATTCACATAATAAGTGAAGAAAGTTGCTCAGCTTGATCTGAAATCAGGATGAGGTGGGTTTATGGTAAATTTAATATAATAGAGTAAACTAATTAAGTAAAAGAACTAGGTTATCAATATACATTTCCTGCCAGTGAAATTAGGCTATGGTAACAAATGGGAATTCATAGGGTGACTGAGTAGACCAAATCTTCAGGTAAGTTGTAAAATTATACCAGCCTGTAAAGAGTCTGGACAGAATTTACAGGGACAGCTTTAGAAGAGCTTGGATAGCCATGGCAATGAAGACCTAGACAGAAAATCTGTCCCTTTCATCCTTTGCAGCTCTAATTCTATGATGTTGGCTTTCTTCAGCTTTGTGGATTTGAGTTTAGATGTCTAAAATTTTAGACATTTGGGATATGTTTCTGGGTTTAAAGTAAAACTAAACAGTTTACAGATAGGGACCATTTTCATTAAAATAACTTGTGTAAGATTTATTCCACTGAACTGAGAAGGACCTGAAGATTATATAAGATTCCCTGCTAATTGGTCACTTTCATTTTCTTTCCCCAGTTCATTGGTGGAAGAGTTTAGGAAGACTCTCTGTGCCCTCTGGCAGGGCAGTCAAACAGCTTTTAGCCCAGAGTCTCTTTTTTATGTCGTTTGGAAAATTATGCCAAATTTTAGGTAAGTTCTGCAAGACAAAGGAAAATGTTTTTGAAAGTAACTTTGTCCTATCTATGGCCTAATCTGTGACTTGCTGGCTCCTGGAACATGCTGCATGTAGCCTCCCCGGTGCTTGCAAATACTTCTTATGACAAGGAGTGCAATGCTATGACTTGCATTCATCTGTAATGACTTGTGTTCAACATGCAACAATGTCTGAGAAGACACATTCTTCATATGTGATACGAGGGTAGTAGCTAATTACTTGGAGTATTGGTCGCTGCAGGGGTAGAAAACTAAATAAGCGTCATATAGGTAAATCACTGAGGAGAAAGACTGGACAGAACCAAAGCCTGTAAGAATGTTAAAAACTTATAGCTGCCACAGGCCTGAACAAAACATACTGGGCAAAACTTCCTTGATTCTCTTAAAACATTGTAACCACTACCTGTGTAACTTTTTAGATAAGGGCTATGAGAGAATTAGTCTGTATGTAATAGGTGTTTTGCACCCATGCTGTCAGAAGAAGGGAAAAAAAGTTACCCAAGTAAATCAAAGTATCATTCCTCTCCAAGGTCGCCCTGTCCTGGCCCCTGAACCTCTTTCAAAGGAGTACTGAAACCTGTTAGGATTTATTGTGATGAAGGTAAGTTGCTCCATGTTCTCAGGTAGTAAAGATGTTCTATATCTGTTACATCTCTAGCAGTGCTGAAAAGATGCTGTGAACATACATGTTTAGATGGATAACCCAGATAATAAAAAGGCCATCTATTCTGTTCTGCACACTGCATAATAAGCATTTCACTGGCTTAATAGAATCAAGGAAGTTTTAATACCAGTAGTTTCAAGCCATGGCCAAACATTGTAGGCATCAAAACATCATCTTTAATATCCTTGACCAGTAACCCCATTATCAGTAATAAATCCACTCTCTAATTCTCATGAGACTAAATAAGAAATCTGTGTCTAAGTTCCTCTAGCAAATTTTCAGCACTGTGGATTCTGTTGTGGCTTTTAACGAAAAAGTGCTGTTGTTTTCTGGGAATTTGGCACTCTTGTGTTAGAAGGAAACTTGCTACCCACTCATAACACAAGCTACTTTGGAATAAGTGCACACTTTTTAGAGGGGTATATTTGTGTAATGAGCCTGCAGGCCATCTGTTTCTCTTTGTGTTGGGTAAAGCAAAGAATGCAGAATGCAATATGGACAGTGGCTGCCTATTCAGGTGCTTAGTCTGCTTTCTACTCCATTCCTCTGGCCTGGAGGAGCAGTGGGTAATAGTTCTAAAGGAATAGTTGTTCAGTGTGGAACTGCACCATGGTGCTTAAGTTACTGATACTACAGCTAGAATGTAGTCCCACTATGTCATGTGGCCAGACTACAGTGGTCATGTGGAGGTAGGTGCTAGGCTTGGAGTTAGGTGTCTTATTGCTGACCTGCCACTATACTACTTCGCTGAGTGCAGTGATGGTGGAACCTTGACATCCTGGGCAGTTGTCAGTTTTTTTCCTACGGATTTCAACATTTCAGAGTTTAGCTTTTAATGCCATTTACCTGTTCTTATCACCACAGACCCTAACTGGATGTAGCATAATGGAAAGCAACTTGAAACTGCTGAGGTCAATTCTCCCTTTCCTGTTCCACACACAAATAGAGAGTATAACTCATTTTAGCAATTAGATGCAAATTTAATACAACTACAGTAGAATGTGTGTAGTGACAAATAAAATTTTCCCCTTAAACTCTGTAGTCTTGCTCTGAGAGCTTGGCCTTTGACCTGTAGCGTGGCAGGTGCGCTCACTTTCTTGCATTCTAAGCTCTATAGTATCTTGCTGGGTTGAAGTAGAGTTACTTTGCTAATGTTTTGTGAATTGTGAGATTCTGGTGTGAGAAACTGTATTTCCAGTCAAAGAAAATGTGTTCATCATTTTAGTCAATTTATGTGGTGGTTTGATCACATTTAAAAGCATACCTTCTAAAACAGGTTTATGCCCATAAAACATTGCTTATACTTGAGTAAATCAAATACCCATCAGGAAGAACAGGGTTATAAATGCCATTGCAAATGAATGTGCAGCACATTTTTAAGATGAAATGTTTCTCATTTAAAAAGATCTCTTTTGAACTAAATATGTTCATGTTATTAATTCAGTCTAAGGTGTTGAAAATGCAGGTTCCCTTTTTCATGTCTGAAATGTAGTTTTTCTGCATGCTTCTATTCCCAGAAACCTTTCTGTGGTCATTTTGTATAATTTACTCAAAATTTAAAATGCAGATAAAGTAAACAAATTCTGCATTAATTCAGTAATTCCTAGCCAGTCTTTTTGCATTTAAATGATTTTTTTTTTTTTTTTACATTTAGCACCTGGCTTTGAACTGCCTCATTCATTTATTCTATAGGGATGATAATCAGTATGGAGTACTAAGTATCTCATGGTCAGTATCTGTATATAAACAGCTAACTTGGAAATAGAGGATAGAGCATTGGACTGGGCCTCAGGAGAACTGGGTTCTTTTTCCAGCTCTGCCACTGGACTGCTGAAGGACACTGGGCAAGTGATTTCCCTACCTGTAAGATTGTGTTAGATACTCACCTGCATAGCAGAAGGCTTAGCAAGATACTTGTCTTTGATCAGTAATCATTTGAATTTGGTGTTCCACCTCTACTGACCTTTTTTGTTTTGAAGATGCCTTCACCCAGGAAGGCTACCTGTGTTAGAAATATGTTTAGAACATACTAAAATAGTTGCTTGTTGCTAAAGCAGCAAAGGATAATAATGAAAATCCCTCTTAGTGGTTGGATAAAGCACTCTATTGCTAGAGATATAGCAGGTATTGGAGGAACCAAGTTGATTTTAGGAGGCTTTTGTTTGCAGCATAAACAATCATGTTTGAATAATCCAAGTCACAGTTCCCCTCGTTATCATGGTTGCTCTGTTTGATTTTACATGTGACGCACCACCAGCGTGCGAATGCTAGGTAGTTTCTGTGTGCATAACATCTGAACACCCCCACCATTTATACATCTGGATTTTTGAGGATCTTATGAAGATTAAGATCATGTCTTCCAGTCTTTCCTTAAATTGATACAGCTTTACCTCAATGACTAATTAAAAAAATCTGTTTAGCCTAACTGCTTCTGCTCCCAGTACCTGGCTACCTGTACAACAACAAGGTTCTCTTGTCTAGGCAACACCTTTCTGCTTACTGCATCCATTGTGGTCCTTAGACTCCAGGGAACTTCAGTAGGTGAAGTTTACTTCCAAATCCAGATGTGCTTGGTTGAGCCTAGATACCCTCTTTCCTTCACATATTGCAAAGTGACTTGAGGATGAGGCATGCTATTCTAAATACAGATGTGAAAGTCAGTCTAGAAATATTAGAAATATTTCCCCTTTCACATGTCTTATTTTAAAGAGCTTGTCATGCAGGAGATGTGGAAGCTACCACCCAGAAAAGGAAAGCCTTTACTTAGAAAAAGAAAACCTGCTGACAGTGCCAAAAGAATGATGGTTTTGTGGCTGAATTAAATCTGACCCAAATTGGCCAGATACTTTTGAATCTTACTGGCAAAAATGTACTTTTGATACTAGATGATACTGAGGCCCCCCTGTTGTATCACTTATGATCAGTTCAGGCTGCAGCCCTGCACAGTTGCACTTCACAGCCCAGATGTGCCAACAGTGGGGTCTAACTGCCCGTACCGGTTTTTCCCTTGCCGTGCAACAAACTGCTGACATGTGCAAGCAGCAGCCCAAAAGAGGAAGGGAGAGGATGATTTTGCAAGGAGGGAGGAGATAATAGCCACCTCCATCTGCTATGTCTCTAGTGGTCTGTCTAATCCCAGTGCTTGAAAGCAGTGCTGGATATCAACAAATGTGATAGCCTTTTATATGAAGTAAGTTCTCATTGTTGGCCAGCAGTTACAGTGGCATTAGCCCAGTGATAGGACTTCACCCAGCCAGCTATATATTGGTCATGAAGGGCCAGTCTGTCCTTAAAAACTACAGTTCTACACAGTATTGTAGGTATTGTTGCTTATCAAAACAATGCAAAAGAAGCAAACTGACATATACATCAAAAACAAGTCTTGGCTAGTGTCTGCTGTTCTGTAGTGTTATCAGTGTGGCTTTCATTGGGTTCTTCACCTCTCCTCTCTGCCATTTAATTTTAAAGTATTAGACTTTAAGTGGAACAGATCTGGATGGGAAGGGAGGGGCACCTCACATTGTCTCCAGATTCATAAGCTGTGTCTTTTGAGATCATGATCAAGTGTTGCTGTCTGATGTAGACCTGTTAATGCCACAGTTGCAGAAGTTGGTTGACTACTGATACTAGAATAGTATGAGCAAGTGAGCACTGTAAAATGCTAAGTAATTGGCTGTATGGTCAGTTTGAACATTGCAAATGTGTTCTGCTAATATGTCATCAATAAAGATGCAGTTTGCATTCACTGCATATCCTTGCATTAAGGGGGTACCAGCAACAAGATGCCCATGAATTCATGCGTTATCTTTTGGACCATCTACATCTGGAACTCCAAGGTGGCTTCAATGGTGTTTCCCGCTCAGTCATCTTGCAAGAAAATTCTGGTCTCTCTGCAAGCAACAAATGTTGCATGTAAGACTGTTTAGTTTTGGTTTTTCCCCCCCTCCCCCAATAGTTTAAGTGACAGCATGTCTGAATCAAAGTTTTGATTCACATATCACTGAGAAACTAAGATTGAAGTATCTAAGTTGTTCTTTGTTTGAATTTTCTTATTGTATCATTATTTTGTATATGTAAAAGAATGAAATTCTAAAGTATGACACTATAGGTCAGGGGTAAGCAGTCCCCAGCATGGGTGTCAGTGTGGCATGCAAAGACGTTTTGAGCACACCTCAGGGCAGATGGTGGGGAAGGGGCCAGGGCTATGCTGCCACAACACGGGTTGGGCTCCTTGTGGCTCCCCTGCCATCCACTGCCGGCACACCAAGATCTGCCAGGTCAAGGATGGGGGGGTTTGGCACTCTGCCCCTGCCATCCACCGCTGGCACACCAAGATCTGCCAGGTCAAGGTGGGGGGGCGGGCTGGCACTCTGCCCAAAACATTGCCTGTCTCTGCTGTGTAGGCCCTTTTACTCACTGTTTTTAACTGTTTTTACTTTGCATCTTGGATCCATTTTTTCTGATGAGTTGTTGAATTCCCTCAGCATGTAAAAGAAAAGAATTAATAGCAGATCAACCCGTGTGACATTTTGATCCACTGTCTTCAAAAACTAAACCCAGCCTCACTGTTCTCTGTTTTGTATGATGTGTTCAGGGAGTCTGAACTCTCTTAATAATCAGTGGCCTGAGTGAGTTGGGTGAGTTGGAAGTTTCCAGGGTGGGAAGGAGTTCTCACCTGTTGTATTTATAATTTAATTAAAAATGGGCCACAGATTGCAGTGTATTCTTGTATTGATGTGAATGGATCAGGGAGTGAGTATAATTTGAAAAAATCCAATTATATCAATTAATAAGACTATTTATCACCTATGAGGCATGCTTGAAGCAGCTGCTGCTTTACTTCACCTTTGGTCATGCTTCTGGTTTCTTTCTGATTTTTTTTCCAATCGTTCTCTTTTTTTGGAATTGAGGTACGTTAGGTGCCTTTCTCATCTTTTCCTTTGGAAATGATTTTTTTTTCCATGTGCACTATTAAAATGAAATCTGCAGTGCAACTGAAACTTTTTTGCTTTAGGCAAGAATGTTGAATCAGTGCAACTTGGACTTGAGCTACTGTGCAGACTCTGTGCAGTAGGAGTAGCTGAGAGTTGTCTGTCCTGATTTATGTAGGGAAAAGAATGACGTGTTAAATGGACCTGAGATGCAGACAATGTGTGAGCTTGAAAGTATGCTTCGTGTTCCATGAGAACTGTGTAAATTTTACTACTTGAAATCTACAAGCTTCAGATTTGTTATAAAGCATCACTGGCTATTACATTTTCTTGATTTATGCAGTTCCACAGAGTAATTGTACAGCTTCACAGAGTGGAGAAGTTATACAGGACATTTCAGGTATAGTTTAAAGTGGACCAAAATCTTGCAGTTCTCAGCTGGTCTCAATAAAACTAAATGGGCTTCAAAAGCTGCTTTGCCTGACCAAAAAAACGGAACCTTGTGGCAGTGCCCAAGTGCCAGAGTGGGTGTTAGGAACCTACCCAATCTAAAGTGGCAGAGCCCAGTTATTAAAGTGCTATTACCTCCAGCGTAGTAGCTTTATGGAGGTACAGCCAGGAGAGAGTAGTTCACCTGAGGCTCTGTATTGGATAAACACAGGTTGCCTGTGTTTTTTCTTGCCCTGCATTTGCTTGTGATTTTCATTCTACCATGAGTTAGCACTAAGTCACAGAAACATATCTCACTGTGCATGCAATATTGCTGGTTTGGCCTTGTTTTATCAGGAGGCCACCTTAAGATTTCTGTGTTGTAGCTTCTAAAACAAAGAGTACTATCATTTATTTATGCAAGTAAAGAGGACTGATAATGATACAGAAACTCACTTACAAACACAAAAGACTTGCAGGGGAGCAAGTCCAAAGAAGTGCACACTGCACAGACTTCAGTTTTGAGATGTATTCTCCTCTTCAATTTTTTTTAGTATAAAGTCATGGGCTACTACAAGTACAGAATTACCTGTGCCTGAAGTCACCCGGAATTGTTTTTTTTTTTTAAAGACAGAGGACGTTGATCTAGGTCATTGGTGAGAATCTGTTAATTTCCAGTTACCTGCCTAGTATAGCTTCTAATTCTCTCTAGGTTTCTTGTATTCTTGTTATATTTCTGCTTAAATGATTGCTTCATGACATGGGTAAAACCACACTTAAATGAGTTTTTTTCTTGTTTATATTCACACAAACCAAATTGATCTGCCTGTTGACTTGTAAGAGTGCAAGTGTGAAAATGAACTAATTGTAAAAATGCAACCAAACCAGAAATTCTGATGATTTCCTTTCTTTTTCTGATGGTTGGTTTAGAAATGGAGCTTCTACGGTTGTCACAGCTATATTTGGCGGCATTCTTCAAAATGAAGTCAACTGCTTAATATGTGGAACTGAATCTAGAAAGTTTGACCCATTCCTAGGTAATATTTCTTTCTCTCTCTTTTTTTCCTCTTTCTCTTTTACTTTCTCGCTTTCATCTAACAAACTGCTATGTAACTTTATAGTAAAACTCTGAATCTTCATCAACCTAGATGATAGGGTTTTGCATGGTAGTATTTTAATGAGTGCTGAGAGATTCATTTTGGTTCTTTATTTTCTAGACCTCTCACTAGATATTCCAAGTCAATTCAGAAATAAACGTACTAAGAACCAAGAAAATGGACCAACGTGCACACTAAGGGGTAAGATTTCCTGGAGGGCAAGATCCTGGACCAGTGAAGGTTCATGGGAGTTTAGTGGAGTTCAGTGGAGGTCAGATATCACCCAAATTGGGTATAATCTGACTGTTGTGACTGTGTATCATTCAGTTATTTTTCGGAAATGTTATAGTGAATTTGAGTAAGAACTTTACTAGCAGCTGGAGTCCAGACTTAGCTATTTCCAGAATGGCTATAGCTTAGTCTTGACTTTAGGGTCCTAGAAAAGTAAGTCTGAGGGAGAACTCATGAGGTCCTGTAGTCCAGCCCCCTCCCCAAAGCAAGATTATCCCTGATTAAACCATCCCAACCAAGTGTCTGTCCAACATGTTCTTTGAAAACATAGGACTGGAGATTTCACAACTTTTCTGGGTAGCCTGTTGTAATGTTTGACTACTCTCATAGTCAGAAAATTGCTCCTAATTTCCAATCTGACCTTCCTCTGCTGCATCTTGAGCATATCACACCTAGGTCTATCCCCTACAACCACAGAGAAAAGTCCATCTCTGTCTTCTCTGTATAATAATTACCCTTTGGGTATTTGAAGACTTGTCACATCTTCCCTTGGCCTTCCCTTCAGACTGATAACCCTAGCCTTTTCAGCCTTTCTTCACAAGTCACATGGTTAATGAAAGTCTTGAGGTTACTGAACGGCCTGTAATAATTTTTGTAGTGCTGCATTGACTTGTTCCAATCTGTCCACATCTTTCTTGAAGTTTGGGGCCCAAAACTGGACACCATGCTAACTAGCGTTGAATAGAGCAGAAGAATCACTTCTTGATTTGTAAGCAATACTCCTGTTGATACAACCCAGTATACTGCTGGGCTTTTTGCTGTAACCCCCAAGTCCTTCTCTGCAGTACTACAGCCTAGCCACTCATTCAACAGGCTTTATTTCTGCGTTCACTTACTCTGTCCCAAGTGCAAGACTGCTTACGTCCTTTCACTAAAGCAGAGGTGCATAGTTAACAGACTTCTCTTGTATACTTGGACATCTCTTACTTTCTTGGCTAAAGTGCATAAAGACAATCTTGAGCACATGCAGCAAGACTTAATTAACAGATGACTTTAAAGATACCGTCTTTTTTAAAAAAAAAAAATAGCCGAGTTCACTAGCTCTGGGACCTGATTTTTTCCATTTAACCACCTTAAATTTATAGGACCATACTACAAGCACAAGCTTTCCCCCATCAGGGCCTGCCTAGACATATTTAATTTAATATGTCTTGTGCTTCAAGAATGATTTATATAGGGAAGAGGTCTTTCATTCTCTATCTATTCAATCCTTTGGCCCTCTAAAGAGATGAGTAACAAGGACATCTTGTGATGGGGATACCTGCCCACTAAGAACTACAGAAGCCTCCAATTTGTCTTTGTCTCACACGCCTGTGCCCACGTTAGTACTTAAGATTCTGTGTTTGAGCAGCAGTCTTGGCAACATGCCTCTTACACAGTAGGGATAGCTTTTGTTTGTAATGTCTGTTAAATGGCTTCTGAAAACTAACAAAGTAATCGGGCAATATTGTAATCCTGTGACTGATTTGAGGATGAGAAGTAGTGATAGATTGACTCCCTTTTTCTCTGAGGGGGATGGGAAGTAAAGAATCCACATCCTTATGGTTTGTACATGTATGTTTAATAGCCATATGAAATTTTTCTTTTCTGTCCCCTCCAGCACTTTGACAAAGTACTGCTTGTTAATGTAATCATCAAGAGCAACCAAAGTGCATCCAATTAAATATGAATTCCAGCCGTGAGAGAGAAGGAATCTTGTTTGATGTGAGAGGGATTCCATTTATGTTTCTGCTATGCATTTCCTTTATTCTTGAATTGCTTTTAAATCTCTTCTCATGAGGTTAACAAAAGTAAAATTATGCAACAAATGTTAAAACCGTCAAAGATGAAATTTCAAACTTTTTAAATTTCCCTGTTATGTAAGCAATGCTGGATACACCCAACGAATGATCCAAAATGGTTTTGTTTTTTGCAGACATGTCACATTTTCTTAAGGTTGTAACATCCTGTGTTTATTAAAAGCTGTGTGTGTTAAGTGGGTTTTTAGTAGCTCTAAAGAACTGTAACAAGCATTTGAATCTATTTTCTTTTTAGATTGTCTTCGCAGTTTTACAGACCTGGAAGAACTTGATGAGACGGAGCTCTATATGTGCCACAAATGTAAAAAGAAACAAAAGTCCACCAAAAAGTTCTGGATTCAGAAACTACCAAAGGTTAGTGCAAGTGTCAGTTTCTTGATAAGTCTTAGCAAACACTGATCTTTTAAGAACTAAGCTATCCTGATCTCCAGCAGTAATAACTACTGCAAAAGTACATAAGCCACTACTAAGTCCAGCCTGTTCAAAGACTCATCATAAGGAACTTGTTTTAATCCTACAGGTGCTATGCTTACACTTGAAACGATTTCACTGGACAGCATATCTGAGGAACAAGGTGGATACATACGTAGAATTTCCCCTTCGAGGTCTAGATATGAAATGTTACTTGCTAGAGGTACGGAGACTTGTTATATACCCAGGAAACCTGTTCTGTTTAACTTAATTTGTTTGGAGCAGTTGCCACTTCACTTATAAAGAATTGTTTTCTCTTGTTTTAACTGCAGCCAGAAAACAGCGGCCCAGAAAGCTGCCTGTATGATCTTGCAGCAGTTGTTGTGCATCATGGTTCAGGGTGAGTAAAGTGAGTGAAGCTGTTCTTTTTAGGGCTTCAATCAAACCAGTGGTAGAACTGCCATTGACTTCTTTGGGGTAAAGAACAAACTCTCAGTAGAAGTTTACATCTTTGCTAACAGAAGAAACCAAGAATAGTTTTTTTTATATTCCAGTAGGGATTCTGCCACTTACCATTGCAGGTAAATGTACCAAAAGACTGTTGCAAATCTCCACTTTTATCCCTTTTTGCAAATACTGGAGATCTAATAGAGTGACAGTAAGCCCAGGCCCTTTCTTACCTTCCAACTGGAAGGAAGAGATACTTGTAAGTATTTAATTGAGCGAGCCCTGTGGGGTCATCAGTAACTGATGGTTCACTTTGCCACTTACCAAGCACATCCATGTTTCTTGGTGGTCCAACCCACTGCTTAGGACCAAAATGTAGGAGCAGGAGGCAGACTGGAGGGCCAGGAGCTACTGTAACAGAATGGGATATGGGTGGTCTAAAGGTTGAGAGCGGGTGGCAAGCTGGAAGTCTGGACTAATAGCAGGAACAGTGTGACCAGTTGAACACAGGGGGATGGATAGCCTGACTGTTACCACCAAGTTGCCTTAAATGCCAGTACGCAGTCCCTCAGGGCTTGGGTTATCCCCCAGTCCTGTGATTTATCCGAGCAGAGCTGCAAACTAGCTTGTTCATCTAATGCTTGACCTCAGTGGGGCAGACCTTGGCCCAAGCTGGCTAGCCCTAACATCCTGTTACATGCACATGTATGCTAAGGAAGTATGCTCATCTGGAATGAATGTAGATTTAATTTGATACAGTGACAGCTGTACTCCTTGCCTGACATTTTCTTTCACAGGAGTGAAGCAGAAGCTTATTCCCAGTGGTGTGGAATTGGATAGTGTCCTGCTTTGAATTGAAGAGATTGTTACAACCCTTACTGGGTTATATGAGGATCAGGAGTAGTAGTAGGATGACTCCCTCCTTCCCCTAGGAGTATAGGAAGTACCAGGATTGAGTTGCAGTGGGAGGAGGTCTTAGAAAAAACTCAGCCAAGCTCTGGAATTCTTTCTGTCCCACCTTAGGCTGAGTTTAGGGTGACACAACTAAGAATGTGTTTAACAGTGGGCACTCTAACAATCTGAATTTGAAGTAATAGTTAAGTGACTTAAAAGGAAGCCTTCATTAGCACCACAACAGTAGTTTCGTGGTTGCTGCTTCAAAGCAATCAGAAAATAGAATATAGCTGTAATGTACAGCAATGTAAGCTGAATGTGGTTGGAAAATATGACGCAGTATAAGAAGCAACCTTTAGTCGGGCAAGTAAGAGTTGGCCTTATTTTATGGTGATAGGAGTAATGAAAGTGGGTTTTTTCCTGGCGCTCATATTTACTGTGGCTTCAAGATGTTGTGTGTCTGTAAAAACCAATTTCAGTTAGTTTCCCTTTCATAGGTTGTGATTTGTGTTTGTTGTGGATGTTTCTGATTACTCTTCCCCCGCATCTTTGAAACTGTATCACTCAATCCAGGTTCTTCTACAATATAACTCAGAAGGAATTGTGAGCATAAAGCTACATACCAAAACTTAGTTAAGCCTCTGTTGTGTTTTGAAGGCTGGCTGTTCCGTTAAATGCTAGTGGGGTCTGGTCCTTTATATGCAGTGAAGTTCCACAGGAGTTTTGCTTGCAAAAGCTGAGATTTCACAACATGAACCTAACAAGAAGTTCCAAAAGGAGCTATTGGTCATTATTCATACTGTCAATCTTTAACAGCTTGGAACACCATTTTCCCCATCTGCGTGTTGGGTTCTCCATCAGCATTCTGGGAATGGGGGAGCTTGTCCAAATCTGTCTGATCACAACTTGTATGAAACCTCATGGCAAATCATCTGTTTTGTCTCTTTGCTTTCAGTGTGGGCTCTGGACATTATACTGCATATGCAACTCATGAAGGTCGCTGGTTCCACTTCAATGACAGTACTGTAACTCTGACTGATGAAGAGACCGTGGTAAAGGCAAAGGCCTACATCCTCTTCTATGTGGAGCGGCAGGCCAAATCTGGATCAGATAAACTTTAATACCTCCTTCTCAGCCTCACTTATCGAGTCCACAGGACAAAACATTTCCAATTCTCCATAAATACTTGATCCAAGACTTTTAATTTCATTGTGCACTTTTCAACTTCCTCTTGTGGGTTTTAGTTTTGTTGTGTCAATGGTAGCATTTGACTTATTGAACTTGGACACAAACTAACTTTTTTAGTTATACCAGAAAACCTCAGCAGATACTGATTTGCTGCTTTAGTTGTGATAACTCAATTTTATATATAGTTTCATGAACTACTTTAGCTATTTGACTTTTTTATATTAATGTTTTCAGTTCTCACTTTCTAAAGGCACATTTACATCAGAGACGCTTTCTATCCTCCTTAAAGGAAGATAAATGTGTTCCTGATTACGAAGAGCAATAGAACTCCATGCTGCTCTCTCAGCTGTTATGTAGACAAGGTTGAATCTCTGTAAATCAAGGAATTGCTTGCACATACTATTTGCCCCAGTGTAAGAAACTTAAGTGACCTCTGAACAATCATTTTTTGCCTGCAGAAGAGAGGAGCTGTGGCATCATTAAATAGCCCAGGTAATTGCTGCTATCAGTGTATATACAAGGCTGCTGTCTTTCAGGACTCAATGTGTATACTTAGTTGGGTGAGTTTTATCTGTACTGCCAATTAATTCAGATGTTTCTCATCTGTACTTTTCCCCCTTTATAAAAAGACATTTAAATTATTATCCTAATCATATGTTTTTGTAATTGTGTGGGGATTTAATTTTCTTCTAAATTGAAGCTGAATTGCTTTAGAGACTTCTTAATTTTAACCTGTACCCCAAAGTTTGATACATATACTAGCTTTGAAAGTATTTCCTGTTCAGGACTGAACACACCCTCATTCTTGGGGTTTGGTCTCAACAGAATCCCTATCCAGCTTGATAAAATCAGCAGGCTCTTTTTAGGACTGAAAGACCAGAATGTCTGGAGATGGTTTGCAAAAGGCACACTATACCTAGGTCAGACTCAGGTGGAAGATGGGAGGGGAGAAGAGCAGTGGTACCACACACCAACTACAGTTGGGACTCAGGAGGTTGTACCTGGCATGCAATTACTAACTCAGCAGTTAGTCTTCTAATGAAGGGGGAGCCAGGATCCACTTTTGTAAGCTGAAATGTAAACTGAACCCTGACATATTCATCCCCTTAACTAGTTCAACTTTCAATAGCACTGGGAGTGTGAGGAGTCCGGTTAGTATCACTCTCCCTTAGCGAGACTGTTGGGAAAGAGAGGCTATTAGTGTCTGTAGTCAGTGTATACTGAACAGTGATTTTTGTCAGGTTCCCCTCCCCCACTCTGGTTATCAATGTGGACCACGCTCCTGACTGACAAGGGTTAAGGCTTATTGCCTGCCAAGTCCAGCCAACCAGAACCTCTTACTCATGGTGATAAAGTATAACCAGACATGTCTGTAAGCACTTCAACACTGAGTAGAAATGTGCCTGCCCTTCCCGTAGCTCAGGGGTGGGCAAAATGCAGCCCGGGGGCCAGATGCAGCCCACCAGGCCATTCCACCCGGCTCGCGGGGCCCCTATAAAATTTAGAAAATTAATATTTATCTGCCCTGGGCTGCCTGTCATGCAGCCCTTAATGGCTTGCCAAAACTCAGTAAGTGGCCCTCTGCCCAAAATAATTGCCCACTCCTGCTGGAGCTGAATCTGTTTGAGGGAAACATTAGGCAGCAGCAGGATTCTCTGAATGTGGATATATATGGCATCTATGTCTTCAATCAAGAGGAGGTTCCAAGTGCCTGTGTATAAGACATGGCCCTTTTCTGATTGCTTTATGAGTCCATAACTGCCACATTCACTGTTTAGGGGAAAAAACTGGCCTTGTATAAAGCAACAGAAGTGTTCAATATTGCTAAATTGTATATGAAGATGTAAACTGTATCCCTACTAAACCTAATGTGACTAGCATTTGATATGTTAAGTGACAGATATACAAAGATGTTGTTTTTGGTTTTGGGTTTTTTTTTAAGGTTGAACAATAAATAGAGCTATTCATTGCTACAAGTTGTAGACAGCTTGTCAACTACTGTTTTCAGACTCTTGCATCCAGAATTATGTTGTGTTCAGAAGAGGCAGCCCTTATCACTTACACACAATAAAACAGTAATTGGCAGACTCCATCAGGACCAAAAAAAGGTCCTTTAAAACAGTTTTAACTGTCAATTTAAAAATGTAATGTTGAGCATATGCTGCTTGGATTCAATTTGGAATTTGAGCCATGTCTATATGCTACTTGGATTGCTCTAGAAATTTAGTGGTTTTGCTTCATTTCAAACCTTGTAGTAACCAAACTGGTCAGAGAATTTAACTCTGCAAATTTAGTTTCCCACAGTTCAGTGATGTAAATGTGCCTTTTTGTTTTTATAGGAATTTAAATTTGTAATATTCATCAACATTATTCACTTATTTTAAAAGCAGATTCTGTTTGTCATAGGACATCAATTTTCTTTTGTCCAGTTACTATTCATGCACATTTCCCCTGTAACATAAATGAATTGACATAACCAGCAGCATATTCTGTTCAGGACGTGGTCCTAAGAACACTTATGTCATATCTTGTTCTTGAAGCAGGCACTGATACAGATTCAGCCATGTTTCTTCGGAACAAATAGCTTCATAAATCCTTTCGTAATTTAATTCTCTCCCACTGCAAACACAGATGGACAGTATAAGCAGTTTGTTGTGGCAACACACGTATTTCTCTTCCTGGTGGAGAACTTTGCTTATACACTGTATTCTATTCAGTGTGTAGTGTCAAAAATAACTGAGCACTGAACCAGTAACATATACTGCACCTGGCCTACTATTAAATTTTTATCCTTACTTGTATAGCCTATATTTATCTACTGGCTTCTGGGAGGGGAGGGATATTTTATTTCATTTAAGCCAAATCGGTTTCTTTTCTAAATCACTGCTGATCTTAGTGTATATAACCGGCAGGGATGTCCAGCTGGTGACAGTGTTTTGCAAGCAACAATTGCTTTCTGCAGTTCAGTCTTGCATATTTTCCCCCTCAGACTTGCTCAGTAGAAGGTTGTCCTCGTATTGTTCATTGTTCTGCCATGTATACAACTGGAAATTTAATCTGTGAAACAGAACTGCAGCATTCCCAATCCAACACTCCTACTTCAGTGCATTGGGTGGGGAGCTGCCCCAAGCAATGCTCTAAGGCAGTTTCAGTATGGGCTCCTTCTGCAAACATGCTTAGAGGATGCTTTTCCCAATGATTATTGATGTCAGTGGTATAGGCTTGGATCTATCCAAGGCAGCTGGGGCTAAGTGGACTTATCAAAGGCACAAGGCCATCTGTAAGTATTTTGTTAAGTGGATGGAAAATGTGATGCTTGTGTTCAAGTTTCCCCAAGGATGTTTCATTACTGATGTGTCTCTGTCTCACTGATGAGGTAATTGGCACCTTAAACTGATTTCAGTGTGCTTTAGGATACCCTCAAGTACTGTAGTGCCATAGCTGTAATTGTTTACCATTAAAATCTAGAGTGCAAGTTTCATTGAGGATCATTGATTGTGCTAATCTCTTGTGTTTGGAGCATTAATGGGGTGATTTGAGTCAAGTGTGGTACAGTTTTCTTTTTTTTCTTTTTTAATGAAAAATGTGCCATTAAAGCCTCTCCTCTCTCTAGAACGTGCAACTTTTCCTATCCTTTCTCAGGCTTTCAGAATTTGTCCCCGTGACTCAAGGTGAAGCTGTCCCCTGCTTTCCTCCCAGCCCTCCTCATCTTCCATTGCCTTTTGAAAAATACACTCGCAAAAGTTTCTTTAAAATCAGATCTACGTTCAGTGCTTCCACTCCTTACTGAGTATCCTTCAGTCAGTTCCACTAACACTATGTAGAAAATTACACCCACATGCCACAGTTAATGTCCATGGGTAAAAGAATATGGGGGTAGCCTCTACTGGGCAAGTTGGGATTCTAAAAGTCCCTCCTTAAAAGCCTTTGAGTCTGAAGTTGGAACATTATAATGCTGGCAAAGATTCAGTCACACAACTAAGGACAAATGGGCAGGGGTTCTCTTCCTTTTATACAACTCTCCTTTCAAACAACAACTGAAGCAGCTACTTAATGGCTAATACATTAAGAACATATTCTCTTCTGCAAAGGCACAACTTCCTGGAGCCAGTAAAACTGGCAAATGACTTCTGTGCAGTACCTGTAAGCAGAAGTCAGTGTTGATGCATTAAGCTTATTCTGTGCTTTTGAATAAAAATTAAGTCACAGGAGCACAGATTAAATAACCCAGCTGTGCCACTCCAAAAGTACTTCCACCATAATGCAGTGATCAGATTGCACTCATTAGTTTCCCGTGTAAATGAACAGTCCATGCATGCTTGAAAGGAAGCTCTGTACCCTGTAGCAGTTGTCCCTTTTCTGGTCTAAGTATTGGAATGGGTAACTTGGCAGCAGCTGAACTCCTGGTGTGCGAATAAGTTGGAACACTTGCTTTAAATTCCTCACAAACCAAAGGTAAGGTATGCCTCAGACTTCAAGAAACTGTTTTAGGACAAAGTTGCCTTACGAGGGTACCTAGAACTTAAAAAAAAAGTGTTACTTTGAAAATGGCCATGACTCTTTACCTTCTACCTTGATCATTTTTCCAATGACTGACCAGCTCTCTGGCTAATGGCAATTTCAAAACATTACGTAGTTTCAGGTGCTAAATAGGCTTCACTGTCCCTTTGTCTATTCTTTGGTTTTTATAACTCCAATCTCCCACTTAAAAAAATGCAGCCCTAGTTGCTTTGGGACAGATGCCACCCTCCCCCATAGAGAATGAAATGGGGATTAAAAGCAGAGTTGATAAATACCTTAAATCAACTGAGAACACTTAACCTTCAGGTTTGTGTCAAACTACTAGATGCATGCACTTGAAGTAGCTATGTTCTTACAACAAAAATTAAAGCATTGACTGAATTATCTCACACCAAGCCAGTAGTATCGCTTTGCTACTTCCTCGATTTATTTGTTTGACTGTATGTACCCAGCACACAAGAAGTGGCTTTAAAGCCATTGTTTGACACCAAATAAAAACAGCCAGAGCTTTGGAAGTCCGTTTCCCAGAACAACGAGGTAATTCAGTTCCTAGGGCAGTATTTAACTTGACCCATCAGTATTATCATGGTTCCCAAATGAAAACAAAACCCAATTTAAACCTTTATAAAATGCGAGTTTAGATGCGTTTCTTAGCACTTTAGATTTATTTGAATCAGCTTTAAAAAAAATCCATTAGGGACTATAACAAATCTAGTGCAAATGCTGATGAGGTATGTTTATATCAGATGTGTGTAGAAGATGCACATTTAGGCTTGTAACTCTTGCACTGCATGAGACAACTGAGTTGTTTTGTAAGAGCTAACAAACAGCTGTATGCTGCAGCCCCAAGCTTCCCAGATACTTGCTCAGTATTGTCACTTCTGCTTTAGAAACTCAGCTTTGCATTCATTGTAACCTGGTTTATTATATTGCCCTGGCTCTACCTCAAGTGTGGAAGGTTTCTCCACTGCAGATCACCCATAGGAAACAACCTTACTGCTCCCCCCCCCTCAAATTAAAAACATTCTTTGGTCCTGCCTTCAGAGTCACTCGTGTGTGCACTTTATGATAGTGTTTGTTTATGCTGAAAATGGCTATGACTAAAGACCAACTTAAATAGTCTTCAGGGCCTGCAAAAGCCTTTCACAACACACAAAGTTGTTAGAGCAGCAAGCACTATTAACAGATGGCACCAGTCTCTCACTTAATATTTTTGGCCATGGATGTGATCTGTTCAGTAGCCACCTACTTATTTTGGCTGCTCTAACATTTCTTTAGTCAAGCTAAATGATACCCTCCGTCTTTCTCCAATTCCTTCTACTAAGCCACCACAGACTTAAAGCTGGTTTCTGCTTAATCACCAGAAGAAATGTTAAAATGGTCTTGCATTTAACAAGTTGTTGCAGTGGGTTTCAGTTTGTTTTCTAATCTTGTCTGCATAAATAACGAGACCATTTTAACTTTTCTACCTCATTTCAATGGGAAAAAAAGACTGACTAGACATCTTCAGGCAAAAGTTAACAGGTAGAAGTAAGTCTTTAGCTCAAAGAATTTAATACGGTTGAGTGGGAAATAGTTAGTTATCCAGAAACTTTTGAAAGTTGCATGCAGAAATATAGGAACCATCAGGCATGTTTTTGGAGCTCTGAAGGGGTATATATGTAGCCTAAAAACACGCCCCATGAACCTTATCACAGGATCCCTCTACATGTGCAAGTAAAGGCATATGTAGAGAATGCCTTCTAGGTGTCACAGATATTGCACAATGAGTGGGTTAACTGAACAATAACTGAAACCAGCAACGTGTGCAAAGTAAAAAAAGGCCCAACAAATCGCAAGTTAGCTGGTCAATAACCAGCTTGAATTTGCACATGTAGCAGGGTCTCCCATATCCAGCCAGGGCTGGGAGCCCTGCAACAGAGATGGCTTAGGTCTGACAGCTGCTGACTTGGCATCCCAGCAATATTCCCCCACCCCGGTCACCATGGGTAGGTCCCAGAAATGTGCCTCCCCAGTGCTGGGATGTGGCTGGGTCTTGGCAGTGGGGGCAGGCGTTGTAAAGAGCAGGGGGGCTCATAAGGGGGATCCTAGTTGCAGGAGCTTATTTCTTGCTGGTACAGGGGACCCCAGGATTGGGCTCCCCCTGCCACAGGCAATAAGACACATGGGATGCAATGATTCATCCTACAACCATGCTTCCTGTTGTGCATGTATTAGATCCCATTATGCCTTTACCTGCACTTGTAGAGGGGGCCAGAGAGAAGTTTTAAGGGGAGTGTTTTTTATCTCACTGTAGCTTGCCACTGGCATCCTTGCTTCTGAGAACTGGTGTTGCGACAGGCAAGAACAATCATTGACTTAAAGTTTCGACAATGACTTGAACACTTAAATCAGTTATCACTAGTTTAAGATTTCTTTTTTTCAGCATCTCAGTTGAGTCTGTTTTACAAGCCAGTGTTGCTGGCTTTACTGGATAGCATGACTATTTTAGTGAAGGTACCAATAATGCACAGGACTTGAGCCTCAGATGTAGTAACACAAGTCCCTGGGCCTTTTCAACTGTTACTGAATATTCTAAGAAAATTAAAAGCTGAGCATACTGGAGACTTCACTGAATGCCAAAGCTCACTAACTAGAGAGGGGAGCAGAGCTTTTCCTTTGTAGCTTTGGCTACTGAGCAGTTACCACAAGGCCTGCATTAAACATCAGGCTTGCCTGAAAGGAAAATAATCCCTTTTATGGAAACACTAGATCAAGCCCATTTCTGCTTTTCTCTATGGCTATTCCATTCTCTAGGACAAGAAACAGAGTAACAGCCTGCTGCACATGGGTCGCTGATCCTTTCCCAGTTTTTAACTTCTGCACCAGTCGCCGGCCAAAAATAAACACCATTCCACAACCATATATGTGCAACAGCCTGGTGAGGACAGAGGCGGGTCAGGCCCCTGCAGTATTGCTTTTAGCCTACAGTGCCAGATACACGGTCCTCTTTTGCTGAGAGCACAGGTTTCTAAGTGCTATGCATATAACCCAGCTGAACAGAGAGTGCCTTTTGCATCTATTTTCATTCCTGGACAAAAGCAGTAGAAAAAGTTTAGGACAGACATGTCAAAGACTGCTTGAGGTGTTCCAGGATCCTTCCCTGTGGTCCCTGCTGAGTTTTCACTCTCCTGTGGAACTGAAGAAGGATAATTTTCTCTTGGGAGCAGCTTTAAAGTACCTGTCCATCTGCTGGCATTCGAGTAGAGTCAAAGTGTGTAACATTGAGGACTGGATGAAAAGCTCATTCCAGAAAGACATTTGTAGCAAGCATGAAAACACCGTCAATGAGTTTTTATTACAAGTCTGCAACAGGTATGTTCTACAGCTAGCGTGCAATCTCGGGTTTACCAGATTGAACACTAATGGTCCCCCCGTGCAGAGCTTTACATATGCAAATAGTGTTGACTCTGGAGCAAGGTTATGTTGTTACATGTTACATTTGCACTTAAAACGGGGTTTTCACATGTCTTTCTACTGATTTTGACTTGACTTTCTCCAGCCTAGCTCTTGCTCATTGACCCAAGGTATTAGTCACTGCATGCTAAAAGGCTTTAATGGTGCCATTCTGTGTAGGACAGATTCTTCATAGAAAGCCTGAGGTCCTATGCAAAAGAGGCTGTTCTTTATAAATAAATCTGGCAGCTGCAAGACAGAGATAAATTCACTAAACAAATTCCAGTTCTCATGAATGACAAATACTTGATGGACCTAGGTTTTTATATCATGCTACTCTGTTTCCTGCTGCCTAAGCCTCAAATAATAATACAAGGTTATGCTAAGGTGCAGCAGTTATAAAATATTTCTGAGCTTTGTGTGCAGTGTTTTTGGGCTCACACAGATGAAGAGAAAATAGCAGCCTCCAGTGCAAACTAACCCCTCTACTGGGTTTGTATTTTGAGGCAGCTCAAATGCTGAACACCAGCACAGCAGAGGCAGAAGCCATTGCCAGTGTGTTTTGAGAGAAGCAGGGAATTGCTATGGGTAAGACTAGCATTCCAGACCCCTGGCATGTTTACACTGTGGACCCTGCAGTTCTCGGACAAGAAAGGGCTGCAGAAGACAGTGTGACCATGAGGAATAATTAATTTATAGTAATGAGGGAGATTTTACACCAGTTGTGCATTTGTATTATACGCGAAACAGTCAGGTGAGACATGGCCAGAGCTACAGGGAAGCCAAGAATCAAAAAGACTGAAAAGTCATCCCCATATTACTACTTTTTCTGGCAGAGGCAGGTCTGCATGTGGACAGAGGAGGAGACTGGCACTGTTTTCAGACCCTCAGCATCCAACATTTGTGCTGCTGTTCAAGATCACCATCCTAGAACAAGCTCTTGAAGACCAATGCTCTGTTTGCTGTGTTAGTCAATTGATTGAGAGCAAGTTGTAATTACTCTGAAGTTCTGCTGCTCCAGCACCCAGGGTATTTCCAGCAGCCTCCCCAACCCAGTTATAGAACAGTGCACTGCTTATTTTGTTTTAAATATATAAATTATGGGCAAGCTTCCTAAGGGGACAAACACAGGTGATGTAGCACTCAGCTGTGCTGTACCTAGCACGTGGGTACCTAATAACATTCACAATCCTGTGGCAACAGGTACCTCTGGTGTCCTTACGCAGTGCAAGGGGGCTAGGCAGCTTTCAGAAGCCAACATAAACCTACGTGCCAGTGCCATTCACTCCTCTCTCCCACCTAATCCTGCTGGACTGAAGGCAACTTGATTTTGTGACTCTAACCAATGTTTGACAACTCTTAAGCCTGCTCATTTCAGTAAGTTAACTCTGAAATCTAACCATTCCACCTCCCAGGTCTTGCACTCAAGGTAAAACCTATGCAATGCATACAAACAGTGTATCTGGAAACAATTCACCTCCTTGCTGGACACTAAAAGCCATGGCCTAAATGCATATAATAGTACCCCATATGAAATTAATATCCTCTTCCCTTGTCAGTGGTCTTAGTCTCTTATGTAATTAGGTTGACCTAGTTCAGCTGCCTTTTACTTGGTTTGTAGCTACTTGGAATACCTTCTCTTTGCTCTGCCAATATACTGCCCTCTTCCCCTTCAAGTGATTATTTTCATGGAGTTAAACAAAAGTCATTATTTTACCTACTGTTTAGCTTAGGCTGTGTTTTTCTTTTTCCAGATCTGAGGAAAGACATTTTGGGCCCCAAAACTTGTCTAACATCTCTCCCATCTACACAGCTGGTCCAACAGAAGATATTACCAAACCTTGGTTCTTGCAAACCTAACAAGGACAGTTTGTAGTAACACTGAATTATCTGACCGTTGGGCACTCTTTTAGCTTCCCCAATTCACAAATCCCTAATTATTCTTCCATCCAGCTGACAGCTTACAACAACTTCAGTTGCAGTTATGTCAGTACAAAAAACCTGGGGCAAAGGCACACAGAAAATGGCAACAGCATAAAATACATAGAATGAAGAAGTTCAGGTCCACTCTGCACTCCCTGGGCTGAGCGTTTCAGTTCTATTGACCTTGACAAAGCAGTGAAGTGTCTGCGTCCTTACCCTCTAAAGTTTTCTGGGCAGGAACAAATCACATCCTTGTATACAGCATTCTGAGTTTCCTTCAGAGCCCCTTTTCTGCTTTATCCTCAGGAGCAGACAACAAAGCAGCATCTAAGGATCCATTTCCCTGCCGGTATGATCATGTTTTGTTGCCTCCTTGCAAAGATAAAGCAGGCAGGCATTATGGGGAATACACTGCAGTAGCGGGTTGTGATTGATCTGGAGCATGTTCACTGACTCAGCTGCTGCCCTATAGTAATGTGACAAGGGCCATTTTACACTGTCTGTGTTCCTGACTTCTACAATTCCTTCAATGCTTTAAGGCACTTCATTTGGAAAAACTGATGGAGCTCAGCTTAGGCTCTGGGAAAGTAATTCACCTGCTGCTAGACAAAAGTTTTGCACAACAAAGCTTAAAGGACCCTTTGTTGGCTTTGTCACTAAGCCAATTTAATAAATGAGAAAACAAAACCAGGGGCTTCAAACTACTTAGCATAATCTGTCAAGAAAGTAACATCCCTTCAGGTAAAGGGATCTGGTACCTGGTAAAAGGCTCACCTGTCCCAAACTGCAGCTGCTACCCATATTCTAAGTTTGCACGCAAACTAGGCAAGTCACTTGCAGGCTGGCAGAGGAGACGTGGAAAAAATGACACTGCTTTTTTGTTTAGCATTTGGCAGGAACACTCTCCTAGAGTTCTGCACTTGCACCTGGGCAGGGATTATATAATACTCACTAGGGAAGTTGACTCTACACATCTGTATTTATTAGACCTGGATTTCTATAATGCAGTGGCTTAAAAAGCAGAACTGCTTTGTATCATTTCCCTCCCTTTTGAGGTGGTTCCATACACCATATAGTCAAGGTGTTTTGATTGAAACTAATTTCTGCCATTTCAGTGTGCACATGTGAAAAAAGGTTTCCTTACCAGTCTTTTCTCCTGAAGAGATGAGAAAGCCTCCTCTCATTCAGATAGGGTCCAACTTACCTTCAGCCAGGGTTTGCATCTATTGCCTTTTCCAGAACTTGATTTTGACAATCCCTTTTGCAAATGCTGTAGATTAATATTTTTCTATCTCATGTACATCAATGACCATATTTCCAGGTGCCCCAACCTGCTGTCCCTGACCCTGTCTGGATGTGGCCATGTCACAGACTATTACCTCATGCTGCTGCTCAAGTGCTGCCCAAATCTCAAGATACTGAAACTGGAAAACTGTGTGCGTATCACTGATCAGACTCTGGAAGCAGTGACCCTCTACGGTGGCTCTTTACACACGCTCCACATGGACTTTTGCCGGAATATCACCCAAGCTGGTTTAGAGAAAGTCAGAAAGAAACATCCTTCAATCATGCTGAAAGCAGAAAAGAGTGCCAGCATGATTCCAGATTGCAAACCAGAAGAAAAGCTGGTGCTAGAAAGGATGAGAAGAAAATTTGTACAACAGTAGCTGGGAAAATGGCAGCGATTCACCATGTGTATGAGCAACATTTTCAGTTCCCGCTCAATGTAAGTGGTGTAATTAAGACCATTTTGATTTAGCCTCTTTTAAAAGAGCATTTTGTAACAAACCCAACACATGGGCGTTTACTTTGACCACAGAGCTCTCAATGCATATTTTATACTGCTTCACAGGCCTAGAAAATGCTGTCTGTTGGCACAATAGTCAGTGAAGGCCTGAGCAGAGACAACTGCCATCAGGTATGTGCTTCTTCACTTTTATGCTACTGATTTTCATCCCAAATTTTGGATACATCAAAAAAGTAGATGTCCAACTTACCATGTGTTGGGTTTGTTACAAAATGCTTTTTTAAAAGAAGCTAAATTAAAATGGGCTTAATTGCAAACTGCAGGGCCAAACAGAATGGAGGGGAAATAGTATTTCAAAAGAAATACCAGGTACGTGCCTCTCGGGTCAGAGAAGGAACAATCCAAAGCCAAACTCCAGCTACCACAAGAACTCATCAAGTGCTAAGGCAGATCCTGCTCCTGGACAAGTCACTCACTAGGGGACTACTTACTGACAAATCACACAAGTAGCAAATACTATGGAAGGTAGTAGAAACCAAGCTCAACTGCTTACATGATGTATGTTGACAACTTAAGCTCTAGTCTACTCAATATAAATATTACTGTAAGACTGATATTAACCACATGCTTGTATCCTAGCTGAGAAGGCAGTGGTTTAGTTAGTAAATGGCATATGCTCTACAATTCTCTTGTGCAAATGTTCTACAGCAAAAGGACAATTTAATAACCTCCTGCTGTATAATTATATAAAATACTGTCAGTTATCTGCTTGCTACTATAAAATGCATACATAAAGCATGTTAGCATGTGGCGTTGCTACATGAATACTGTATTCTAATGACAGATAGGCCTTAAATAGCCATTACGATTTTAATCCGGTGTCCAAAATTGGCCTTATATATAATGTTCTGCACTTTGGGCCAAATTCTTCAACTAGTACCTGATATTTTGCCAGACTTCAGGACTCACATCTACCTCATAGATAAGGTAATTTCCACACTGTTCAGTTTAATCCAAGACAATATGGTACAGTGATTGCCATAAAAACCATAAAATGTTTTTTGCCTGAGATAACATTACACCTCAGTATTTGTAATGAATATTATAAGCTTATAAGGAGGAGACCACAGTTATCACCAAGTCTGGTCTGTTTCATACAGACCAGAGGCCATCTCTGAATTCATTCCTGTTTGCACTAGAGTGGCTCTTTTACAAACATCCAATTTTGAGCTCTGCACTTCATACTGAACAGCCAAAAATCTGGTACACACTGGAGGTAACATATTCAAGGCAAAGGAAGCTGTTTTGCATGCATCTGAAGTTAAGTCAATACAGCCCAGCTACCACTTCCCTGCTGCATCTGTATCTAAATTTACCTTAAATCTTCTCTCCATACCCAATACAAGCCACTTAAGGATCACTAACTGGCTGGAGGGGTGCACCCACAGAGTGGTGGTGGACCGGTCTTATTCGACCTGGAGGGAGGTGGGCAGTGGGGTTCTGCAGGGCTCGGTCCTCGGGCCTGCACTGTTCAACATCTTCATCAGTGACTTGGACGAGGGGGTAAAAAGCACCCTGTTCAAATTTGCAGATGACACTAAGATGTCGGGGGATGTGGGCACGCTAGAAGGGAGGAATAGGCTGCAATCAGACCTAAACAGGTTATAGGGGTGGGCGGATGAGAACAGGATGGGTTTCAACACTGACAAGTGCAGGGTACTGCACCTGAGGAGGAAGAACCAGCACCATACCTACAGGCTGGGGAACTCCCTTCTTGTCAGTGCAGAGGCAGAAAAGGATCTTGGAGTCATCATTGATACCAAAATGAACATGGGCCGACAGTGTGGGGAGGCAGTCAGGAAGGCCAGCTGTACCTTGTCATGCATTCACAGATGCATCATGAGCAGGTCCAAAGAGGTGATCCTCCTCCTCTATGCGACACTGGTCAGGCCACAGCTGGACTACTGCATTCAGTTCTGAGCGCCGCACTTCAGGAGGGATGTGGACAACACGGAGAGGGTCCAGAGGAGGGCCACTCACATGATCGGAGGGCAGCAGGGCAGGCCCTACGAGGAGAGGCTACAGGACCTGACCCTGTTCAGCCTCCAGAAGAGAAGGCTGAGGGGGGATCTAGTGGCCGTTTACAAACTAGTCAGGGGGGAGCAGCAGGCACTGGGTGAGTCCCTGTTCCCCCCAGCACCGCCAGGAGTGACTAAGAACAACGGTCACAAGCTGGCAGAGGGTAGATTCAGGCCAGATTTCAGGAGGCGCTACTTCATGGTCAGGGTGTCTAGGATCTGGAACCAACTTCCAAGGGAAGTGGTGCTGGCTCCTTCCCTGGAGGTCTTTAAGAGGAGGCTAGACGAACACCTAGCCAGGGTCGTTTGACCCCAGTACTCTTTCCTGCCGTGGCAGGGGGTTGGACTTGATCTGCTCAGGTCCCTTCTGACCCTACCAGCTATGAAACTATGAAGGATTTTATGGTTATGAAAGCGATAGATGAGTAAACTTTATACCTGATGATTTAGCTTCTCCTATAGAATCACACCTGCCAGGACACTGCACAAAGGGTTTGACTTGTCCCCTTGGAACATAACTCAGGCAGCATGCTTTCAAAACTGGAAAAAAAAAAAAAAAAAAGCTTTACTCTTTCACACAACTCCTAAATCAGTTCATTTTAGCTCCTGAGTACAGTACCTTTTTATTTTTAAATGTCACTGCACTCTGTCCTTTTATATGTAGGGTGGGTTAGAATGGAGAGTGTTGAGTAGTTCTGGAAAAGAAATCTCTAGGTGGCAAAGTGTTCTCTCTCTCCCTTACCCAAGCTGAAAGCTTTTACTGGGATCTCTTTTAAAGGGTCCCTGTGGGACCACACTACCCAGTGCCTCTTACCAAACACCATTATCTATGCCTGTATAACATATGCCTCCCCTAGTATCTAGGAAATTGATGCCTAGCTAAGGATCTGTGCCTTGTAGGACATGAATAACCTGTTGGCTCATTAGGCCTCTCAATAGGTTTGACTTTTCCTGTAGGATTTTGCTGTTTTACTTCACTTCTATTTATGCTTCTGTTACAGAACTACCTCACACTTGGCAGCCCTAGCACTAGGTGATGTGGACACAATCAGTTATAGTTCCTACAAACAGGCTAGTGCTTCTGTGTAATACTATATTTTGGCCACACACTGGTGGGAGGGTCAGAACAAACAGAATTCTAAATGCCAGAGTTTTGTCTAGATAGTTCACAAAAACTTTGGCAATGTCTAATTAGCATGTAACAGCCTTTTTCTGGAGGTGGTATTTAGGTTTGGTACCTGATATAACAACTCACCCCACCACCTACAGCTATAAGAACAGTGCTAGCTTTTAACAGGTGAACTGGGTGGGCCAAGGCATTAATCTGAGCTTCTGGAATCAGTTTTGCAGTCCAGAAGTGGAAGGCAAACCTCTTCTTTACCAGGGTCTGGGCTGCAGTGGTGCAGGTCCAAGGTTTTCTAGCACAGCTCTGCACACTGCACCTCTGGTCTCACTTCAGCATCCTCATTAACTCTGGGCTTTACAAAAATCCACATGGTGAACTGGGGCGGTAATTTGAACAAATGAAAGCTATGATGCCACCACAACCTAATTACTATTTCCACACTTATTCAAACATGAAGAGCTGGTGCCAAATGTATTTTTCACAAAAACAGATGTTCATCTTCTCTTTCTCTTTTATATAATCTATATCCCACTACAATGAATTGCTGTTATTATGTCAGGAAAGACATCTGAGCTTTTTTGGGCAAGTTAAGTCAATCAGCAATATTTGGAAATACTATTCTAGTCCACAAGAACAAATCCATTTTTAGATGGAAAGGAAAGGGGGCAACAGAAGTAATATACATGCAGCAAATCCAGGTAGGGTTTTCTGAGTTACAAGGCAGGAGGGAATCCTGTTTGTGTTAGTGACTATGAGGAAGTCTCACCAGGCAAAGAATCTGCCAAGAGACACAATGCAAGAATTTAATGTCACTGCATGTTAGCTTAGTGTAAAACCAGATAATGAAGTTGTTGCAGTTCAGATTGCACCTCAACATGTCAAAATAAGTCACACCACTGTGGTAAACGCATATGACACTTTTAAAACAGCTCACAGAGGTTGGATGCATCACCACCCCCTCTACCAGCAAGGGTCCTGAGAGAACAGAAAGCATGGACAGTCACAGCCAGTCCCCCTCCCAGCGCCGTGCTTGTGGATTCAAGCCTCCTTCAGAGGGCTGCAAAACAGCTGGGTGAGAGCTTTGAACTGGAGGCCAGGCACTGTAGGAAAATATTAATTAACCAAGCTAAGTTTGGTTAATTTAGACTTTCTCCAGCTCCTGCCTACAACTGAGCCATGTAAAATGCTTTCCTGGCACATGGCATCTGAAGTGGGTGCCACAGGGTCACCTCCAAATCCCCTGTGTTCTCTGGCTTGAGGTAAGGGGATGGGAGAGCCTTGAACTGGCCACAGCTGGCTGAGACCATGCTAAGTGTATGGATTAGGGTGATGGTTTCCCCTTGCAGCCTGCTGAATTCCCTCTGCATGCTGCTGGGCAATCCTGGCATGCAGCAGGAGGAGGAGGGCAGAGGAGGGATCCGGGTGGAGGAGGAAGGCTTTGCGTTAGGGCTCTAGGCTTCCAAGCTCCATCTCACCAACACCAACACCAACTCCCTTGCCAAGAACCCAGATGTCTAGCCCCCACTCTGCTCCCGGACCAGGAGAGAACCCAGATCTTCATGGTCTAATCCACCGGCCCCCACTGCCCTCAGAGAACGCAGGCACCCAGCTCTACCTCCCCGCACCTCCAACTCACTAGCCCCCACCCCCCTCTCAGAAAACCCATATGTCCAGGCTCCCATGCCGGGGGAGCTCTTGGAGCTCAGATGCTGTCTTCTCTCTGCCTTCCAAAAGTTAAATTCCCCTAAGAGGCCTCTCTGCCCTAGGCAATCTTGCCCGTTTTGTACTTCACTTCAGTTAGAGTGCCGTAAGCACAAAGTTTAACACCCAGCCCCTCCCACAAGCTTAGAGAAGGCGCAAAAACAGCTCACCCTTCTGACGTCAGGGGGAGCGGGGGAAGGAGAAGGAGGAAGTCTTTAAAAGCCGTGCCAAGTCCACACCACGGCAGAAGCCATTTTGGGACCCGTACAGATCAGTCCCTTCTGCCGCGGTTTGGCCAACCACGTCAGCGCTTCTCCACCACCGACTGTCCTGGCGTACCCCTTCCCTGTGCACCAACCCGATTTGCGAACCGAACCGCAAGTAGAGAGAAAGAGGCGTTAATTTGTTTGTAAACAAAATGCGTTTAATCAAGCTGCTGCACCTACACACCTCGTTCATCGGCGTGTAAGTAAACAAATAAAAGTGTCTTGATTACAAGTTACAAAACTCGTGCCCTGTTCTGTGATCAGGAGGCTCTGTGATCCGTAAACAGAGAAAACCCTCTCCCTCCCTTAAAGGCAAAACGAACCACCCTTTAGTGTGCCTCAAGTCCTGACCCTGCAGAGCATACAACAGCCCCATCCTGCCCCAGACATGAGAGCCAGCTGGCAGGTGCCCACTGCCTTGTTAGATGCTAACTGAGCATCTGCAGGAGCCCAGGTGCCTGGACCCTCTGTGGTCTCCTAGATGAGCCCACACCCTTGGGGCAGGGCACAGCTGGGTGTAAAACAAACCCCTTGCTTGCCTCCTGGAAGTGTTTCAGGACATGTCTGGATGCCAGCCATAGCTACATAACCTGCATGTGTGCAGCGCATCTGCAAAGCCAAGAGAGCCTCTGTTCAAGCCCTTGCCTCTGCTCAAGCCCCTGAAGCAACCTCAGACCCCAACAAGTGCCATGCCCACAAATTCACAAACAGCAGCTGATCACATGGTAGCTGGCATTCAAGGCATACCAGCAGACCACTTTTGCAGGCTGAGAGTGGAGAACTGTAGAATAATGCTATGTGTCAAATGAAATGGCTGAAGCTATGCTGTGGCATGCTCTTCTCCAGTGTGGGCAGGCAGGAGGCAGTGGTGGCAGCATACAGGAGGGGCATGTTATGGTGGGAGGGGAAGGGGGAGTAGATGAGAACTTGTGTTGGTGGAAGGGAATCCTCAGCTAAGTGCCCAGCATTGCTCTGGGGCTGCAGTGGGTGGGAGAAGGGAGGTCACTTGGAGGCTCAGCTCAACCTCCTGCAGCAAGGCTGTGCTGGGTCCAGCACATTACTGTGCAGTAAAGAAAAATCACATAGCTGTGTGCTGCAACTCCTTCAATCTGTGCTTGGCCATGCCAAGTACCCAGCACAAAGAACACAGGGTGCTGGGAAGGGACCCAGGCAAACAAGCAAAATGGTTAACTGATTTTCCGTGCAGGACAATCTGTAGGTGGCAGGGCACATTTGGGACCTGGGCAATAGATCTTGGTGGTCAGAGGTCACATGACAAGACAAAGTCAGAGTGTGGTCAAAGCAGTGCAAACTGGGATACTTGGAGGATGAACTGGGCTGTCAGCCCAGTGAGTTATTATGCCACAAGGCAACAGATATTCTCAGACATAAGGCTAAAAAAAAATGATCACCTCTTGTTGCACCACCTCTTTTGACCAATTGGAGTACAACAAAGGGCACAGATGTCTGTTGTCTTCAGTTCTGTGCTGCCATAAAAAATTATGGCAGTGCAAGGACAGCATCTGTTTCCACCCACAGAGCCACTCCAATAGCACGACACTTCAATAATCACCAACTGCACTAGCCCTCTGAATCTGAATAACACTCATGTCCTACAAGCTAAACAACAAAATTAAAGGACTTCAGAAAGGAGAGGGACAATTATCCTAAGCAGCCACTTAAGAAATTAAATTGCTGTGCTACTCAAAATGGTTATAATATGAAATCTGTAAGGGCGAGAGATTTTTCACCTTGCGCAGACTAAATGGAAACAAGCCTGAAATCTAGCTATAAGCCACCTGATTAGAAATAGATTACAGCTGTCCTAATAAACCAGAACCTAGTTTACTACATCAAATCTACAGAGACCCTAGAAATGAAAAAGCTACACACACTGGACATTTGTATTAGTACATATTTAAAAACTTACAGATACAAGACACCATGAACGGCACGTGTCCCTGGCATCTGAGGGGCATGGCTGTGCTGGTGGTGGTGGGAGCCCGGTGGTGGTGAGCTCCTGCAGATGCTGCCAGAGCTGGTGAGCACTGACCATGGGTCAGCAACCACCTGCAGGCACTGCTGGCAGCATCAGTGGTGGCCAGGGGCAATCATGGACCACCCGCAGATGCCACCGGTTGTGCTGGCAGTGCAAGGGGTGGATGTCCCCATGTGCACCCCCTACGTGTCACACATGCAAGACACATTTGCTCATGGCCCTAATTATGTTTATGTGGTCCATTTTCATCTGGCCCAAACATTTGAGAACATTTCAGAACAAATGCCTAATTCCCTAGCAGTTTAAAAAAAAAAGAAAGAAAGGAAATCCTGCAACAATCTAGTCTGTTCTGGTTGCTTATTTTTGTGGATAGCCATAATCATCATTTCCCTCAATTGTCATGGAGAATTTGTAAATGCAAAGTCAATCTGACCACAACAGCTGTGCTAGATAACATGTTAAATAGCATACTGACTCAACTATAAATCAAGGTTCCCCCCAGTCAGCATGTGGGAAGAAGCCCCTTGTCTTATATTTGCACACAAAGTGGAGGGAGAGGAGCAGGCAGCTGCTGTGGCTCTGACTCTGGCCCTGAGCTTGGGGTGAGGCCAGAGTCAGACCCACAGTAGCTTCCTGCCCACCACTTCCGGTTCTCCTCTGCAGCTTCTGCCCCACTCCCTTGCACCTGTACTGTCAGGCACAGCTTGGCTCCTGCTTGGGCTGGGGTCTCTCCAGGGCACCGAGCACATGGAAACTCCTTACCTTGCCTAGCCAATCAGCAGCAATGACACTACTGCATGGCTAGGCAAGGGCCTAGTTTCTATGAGCTGTGCTCCAGGACAGAGCAGCGCAAGAGGGGGGTGGGTGGGTGGGGGCGGGGGTGTGTGTCGGGGGGGAAGGGAGGCAGACTGAGGAGTTTGGTGGGGGGAAGATGGAGAGAGTGGGAGGAGCAGGGGGAGAAAGAGAGAGAGGGGGGAGAAGCATGTGGGGAGTTGGGGTGGGGATGCCAGTGGCAAGAAAGCTGCAGGGGGAAGAAATGAGTAGGGCACATGGCAAGGGAGCCACTTAACAACAACACCCCCCGCCACACACACACTTTTCCTGATGCAGCTGGGGGAGGGGGCAGGGCAGGGCAGGGTTCAAGATAACCCTCCAATATGATTATAAACACATTTTTACATTTTCATACATATAATCTAATTACTGGGGGGTAGTCTTATATTCAGGATCATCTTGTATTTCAGTAAATACTGCAGTTTTAGTACCATTAGTAACGCAGTGGTTGTATTTCATAACAGAATGGAAGATTACAATTCTCGGATTGCACAAAACTTTCAGGATTCTTTCAAAATGCTGTTCATAATAAGCAAACTATTACTCTTCACAAAGTAGTGCTTGGGTGCTAACTTACCAGGTGCGTACAACAAGGGATATCGTCTGTACTATTTCACAAGAAGTAGAAATGGAATGGCAGCACAAACGAACATGCCCACATAAGAGCTGTATTAGAAATTATTTTTAAAAAGTGTAGTAGTTTTAAAGTTTCTTATAGTTCCATTACATAATGTGGCAACCAATTCCCAGAAGAGTCTTCAGATTTTCACTGACATGTCATAGTCCATCTAGTATCAATCAAACAATAAAGGCAATTTCTGAATGCACTTCATTTTAAAAAAAAAAACTTAGATTTTTCTTAAGACAATCTAAAGGACTACCTAAGCAATACAAAGGAAGAAATAATTCAAAGGCTAAGTGATACTGCATTGCCAAAGGCAGAAAATGAGGAAATAACTTTCTATCTTTTGCACTGATAGCATGGTAAATATTAACAAGCAGTTACCAGACAACTTTGAACATTACAGGGTTTAATCATAGATATTCAGATTATAAATCAGACAGAAATAATAAGCACACTTTGAAATATAGACTCGGTGAATACCCTGGAAAACTAAACTGCTTAGTTTTAGAACTGCAGCATAAGGAAATATTGGCACTTTTTCAGTCACTGTATCACCAAATGACTAAGCTATGAAAGTCAGTCAGACTTAAGAGCATCTGATTTCATTTCTCTTCATCAAGAAAGATATGGGATGAATAACAAATGGCAAACCAACAAATACCCCAGGCTTATTAGCATTCTCTTTTCCTAAAGGCCACAGTTTTCAACCTGGGTGTTATGAGATCCTTGTAAGTGTGGCACAGGGTGCAAGCACCTACACACTATTCACAAGATAAATCCAAAAAGTTCAGAGAGGAATCCACAGTGAAAAGCATTCTGACTTGTCATGGTCTTTCTGGGCATGTCTACATGTTCATTAACGATCCATAGTTCTGTGCATTTAGTTTAGTACTTTCTTAATGAAGTACTAACTGAACGCACCATAACTACACTTGCCACGAAATAGTGCCAGTGCACATTTTTTTGTGACGGTTATTGTGTGGTAACCTAGTAACACTGCGCAGTAGCTTATTAACATGGTTTTGACTGGCATGCTGCTCCACAGTGTTATTAAGCTACTGTGCAGTATGCAACTTGTGTCGACAGGCCCTCTGAGTTCTTTCCAAATACCAACACTGAGCTTAAATCTAACAGAAAGCTGTCAATACAGAATTATCATTTTTGCTATAGTTCAACTTTCTGATTTCCTGTGTCTTAAGTGAAATACAGTGGGAAATTATGATACTGATTTGGCATGATCCTGCTGTAGTGCTAAGACAGTGGGAGAAACATCTACTCTAGAGCCTTTCTTCAGCTACACTCCAAAAGATTTTACCTTTCATAAAGTATATTACCATTCTATCAATTATGCACACTGCTAATATAATCAAGACGGTGTTCTCGTTGTATCAAGACATGACCAGCTATGTGACTTGCGGAATTAGAAATAGAGAATAAAATAAAATGCATACCCTTTATAAAACTGCATCCTCCACCAATTAAAAGAGATATTTGTAGATTCCTTCTTCTTTGTCCTCTGTCCAAAACCGACCTCCCTCAGCTCCGATTCAAAGTGATCCCTCTGTATTTTTTCTGACAAATAGTTTTAAAAGATATTCTCAGTGTCTCAAAGTGGTAATGACTTAGAACTATCAACATAAGCTATTTTGGAGGAAAAACAGAGCTACTGAAATGAGAGGCAAGAAGGAAGTGAAGCTGTCAAAATCAAATAGTTTTCCGTTGTACAAGTGGCAAGCACTAGCGTAACTCAAGAAGCCCGTGCTATAGTGTTAAAATGCTGGCATACTTTCAACATTTAGGGCACAATAACTATATATTTCGTGACTTATTTTTAAACATTTTAAGTGGTTTAGAACAACCTTTCTGTACAGCCCCGTATAGTTAAAATTGGCCAATTAAGCAATTTCACTATCAACATTTGTAAACATTCAGGCTAATAAACAGCTGACAAACACGTAAGAAAAACTGATTCTTGAATTTGCTTTATTTTCTCTGCATAAGGAACCCTGCACAGGCAATTCAAATTAAAACAAAATAAATATATGAATATTCATGTAAAACTGTCCTTGCTAATGAACAATTATACACAATGTACAACTCTTCATGTTCACTGGGAGGGCTTACAAATGTACCATTCCCAACAAAAATGCACCAAAATGGCTCCATGCAAACTTATCAAAAGTGACCAAAATATGAAAAAAAATTTACTGAGCGCACTATTTTGTTTTTTCCTTTTGTTTTGTTTTTTTACAATCACAAAAAAATAAAAACATCTAATTTTTTGTTACATTTAGAGTAACTAAAATGTGGCCACTGCTTATTAATGTCTGTTTTTATGCTCCTAAAACATCTATGGTTACCATAAAATTGCATAAACATTGAAATTGGACTTAGGGCACTATTTGTAATAAAAGGAAGATGGTTTTGTTCACAGAAAGTTAGTAATCTGTGTCCGAGCCCTCTGCATTGTCCACATTACGTGAGAGCATGTAATTGTCCATATCTATAGACCTGCAGTTATTGATTGCATAGCGCAAACGCTCTGCCATGATTAGTTGACTGGAGTAAGGTGGGAGCCTCAGTTGAAAGAAACAAGTCTGTGAGGTAGGCAAGCTGTCGTAAGGCTGTAGAAAATGGACAAAAGGTAGGACATGGTTAACACTATAAAAGAAATTAAGGTGCAACAAATTCAAATTTTTTCAAACCAAAAAAACCTTTTAAAGAAGCACCCCTCACCCATAATGTCATGCGATTAATTCTGCCAAGCAATAATTCCTAAATTTCTTACGCTGGCATGGCCCAATTCATCTTGGAAGTAATTAGAACACTACTGCTTCCACTATGTACCTCTCAAAGTGTCACAGACATGTCCCTGTAAAAGGACTTTTAATATACCTGAGTTAGGAATACTTTCTCTGTTCCTGTTGATATGTGAAACCTTAAATCTTCATGACTAAATGTTCATAAGTTAGTTCAAAAATTGTTTAAAGTTTGTTCTTAAAATTAAGAAAAAGCTGAAATCAATTTTCAAACAGTGCATCTGTGAATTAGCAAGAAGCAAATCTTTTCCTGGGGTAGTATTTGAATTTAATGGGTTTCAACATGGGTAAGATTAGGGATTTAGTTGATTTAGAGATGCACTGGATGGCCAACAGTGAGAGCTGAACTATTTGTCTTCATTTTGCTGAAGTCGCTCACTCGCATAGTATGTTGAGTGTATTTTTCATAATAGCAAACTAAAAAATGATTAAATTAGATTGAACAGTGTTTAATATATAATAATGCCAATTCTTCATGAGGATTTAAAGACCTCAGCAGAAGGTCATGATATTTAAACTGACATGTCACTTAATAGCCTTTAAACAGTTTTTCCTAAAAGTCCGGGCCAATGAATCACTTCACTCTTAATATTTCTCACAGATCACCATATACCTTAATCATCAAGTGTAAATGAAAAGGACAGGGATAAAGGGGAATGCTGTGGTGTGTGCCCCTTACAAAATGCCTTGTGTACTATTCAACAACAGTACATGGCTTGGGAACTATTTTAGAAACAACAACCTAGGGCTGTGATTTTTCCTTTTTTAAATATTAAAAGGAAAAATGTATTACAGTAGGAAATAGCTAGATAAATTATGGTGCAGCGATTCACACCATGTGGTGCAAGTATGATCCTGAATTCCATTAAGTACTTAAATTGACATGTTTTAAGCATTGAGTAATACATGCTTTGATACATAATTAAATCTCCTGACTATCAGTCATGAGCTGATCTCAATGTATTGTCTGAGAGCTTAATGTTGGGGAAACCTGACACCTATTGCCAAGGGAGCGATTTGAACTGGTCAAAAATGAACGATGGATTAAGAAAACAGTATCTTACCCTATCAACCTTCATTATTTGGAATCGTTGGGAAATATCAGCAGTGTTGGCTGGTAATCGAGATCTTCCTGACACAAACCTCATGAAAAGAACTCTCTCCTCATTTGAGAACTCTTCAAGAGTGTGCCAGAACCACTGAACTAATTGATGCTGTTCATCAACCTCTCTGTACCGCACAACTTTCTTCAGAACTTCAACTGAGATTTCTGGCATTCCACAGACCATCTGTTCCAATTGCTTTGCAGTCAGAAGAGACAACAATGGAACTGGGACAATCCAAGACATTCCTTCTCTCACAGCAGCCACCTGTAACTCAGAAAAAATAAGGTTTGGGTTTTTTTTAAGTGACATTACATTTATCGTTGCTCCTTACTATAACCCCTTTATGTAAAGCTATTATTTTGAGACTGAATGCACACACTGACAAGGCAGCTAGGAGTACAGGTTTAAGTCGCATCTTAAATTAACAAATACTGTATATTCATGCATACCTACATCCAGAGGAAAATAATCCCCTTCATAAAACAGAGAACCACTGCAGAGACCATTTTTTGGCAAAAATGTTTTTATAATACCTGTAAACTAGGGAAGTCTCAGATAATATCTTCTGAAGAAAACTAAAGAGTGATCAGCACTAATGAGGAGCTGCTAAACCAAAAGCTTTTGATACAACACTACTAGGACTGGTATGAAGTCATGCTAATGGTCCCTCTTGGAACTGCAAGACTTGAGGACTTCATGTTTAGAAGCTATTGCACTAAAATGGAACAGTTATTCCATTGTGTGCACTTTAATCTACAGAGAAAGAGGGAAAGCATTTCCCTATCTTATTGTTGTTATACTAAGACATAAGGCTCAGATAACGCAGTATTACTGTACAAATCATAGGGCAAAGGTATTTAGGTAAATTAGTGAACAATTTTTCAATCCATGTACAAGTGTTTGCAGTTCCTATTTTAAAGCAGATCAGGCAAATATTATGTAAAAATATATCCACAGAAGATATTTAATAAGTTAAACAAATGTCAGTGTACTCAAATGACTTTGCCAGAATCAGAGCCGACTTGAGCAGGGTGCAGGGCCTGGGGCAAATCAAGCCACTCTGCGTCGAGCCACTCACTGCCTCCTCCCCCACCCCGCTCCAATTCCATGCTCCCTGGACCCGAAGAAGCTGCCAGCGCCATCAGCAGCAGCGGCAGCAGGGGAGGGAGTAGTGAGTGGCTCAACACAAAGCTAGCAGCAGCAGCACAGAGTACCTATGGCCACTCTGCCCAGCTCTGCAGAGCCCGGGGCAGTCTCCCTGATTTGGCCCCCTGCTAGGGATGGCTCAGGCCAGAACATGTGGTGCTGTAAAAGCATAATACTGGGTAGTCGATTTAATGTTTTGAATGGGGCAAGTCTAATGAAAATAAAACAAGGTCTGCTGCTCAGTAGTTTTGTGCCTTTCCTTGGTGTTCTGGATGTTTGGGTGAAATGCGAGATGTAGTACATTTTTAAAAGATATGGAGTACTTGCAAAAAACAAACTGAAAATCTAAGCAATGTGCAAACATAGTTCTGTTATTTCTTGGCATACTCTGATAGTGTTTATTTTAAGAAAACTGGTAGAATACAGCGAGATTCCTACCTGCCGGTCCATTTCATGAAGTCTGTACTCAATTGCCCTTTCCACATATTCTTTTCTGTTTGAAAAGGTAAGTGGGATACTGTTCCCACCAGGAATTATGGGAACCATTTTACCATCAGCACTTTGGCCAACAAAAGAATCAAGAGGAATCATCTATTAACAGAAAAGAAAAAATATATTCAGGATAAAGTCACTCAAGTAAAATGGAATTAAAACTTATCAATCACTGGGCATGTCTACACATGCATTTACCCTGGCTTAAATTTACTGTGCACTAAATTACTGCATCTATGCGTTTAGGCATTAAAGCGCATTAACGCCATGTATGGACTCACTTGGGATTAAAGTCCCAAGTCAGTCCACATACAGTGTTACTGTGCAGCAAGGCATCTATACGTGAATTACTGAGCAGTAACTAATTGAGTGTAAATTTGATACTGCATGATGCCAGTATCAAATTTACACTCAAGTCGGTATAAGTCGCCATATCTACTGCGCAGTTTGGGCCCATACTGAGCAGTAATTTGGATGATTGTGCAGTAAATGCACACTTGTAGACATGTCCACTGGATATCTGAAGGAAATGCCAATCTAAGGTAGTTATAAAGTGTCCATTACCCTGATTTATAAAGACCACTTCATTTTCCTAATAAATCTGTAATGGAATTAAGGTTAGTTTACAGACAACAACTGGTTTCAGATTATTTTGGGGGTATACTGCCCCTGTAGTTTACCTCATGGAAGTTTTCTTCAGTAATCCCACTATCTTCAATGTGAAGAATGCTGTTGAGGGTCTGCACATAGAGCAGATCTACCTCTTCCAAGTCCTCCAAAATGAGTGGGATACAACAAAGCTGCTTCCAGACCATTGGGGCCAAATGAAGATCTAAAGGCTTCTTGGTACGAATAGCCACGCCCATCAAAATGCCTAAGAACTTAAACTGCATCAGATGTTCATCTAAGCATGCTGAAGGGTTAAAAAGAAACCTAAAAAGAGCACAGAAACAGTGTAAACACTTTATTAGAATCAGTTTCTCTTACTCATTTCACTCTTGTGTTGGCTAGAAGACAAAAAATATTCAGGTTCAAGAGCACCACAGCAGCATTTGGTATGAGAGGGTAGCTTTAGTGTCCTCTCACCCTCCAAATACCAAAGGCTGCCACATCCCAAAATTGGCCACAAGCTACAGCACCCTCAGTATTGCTTTAATTTATGGCACCAGCATCCTTCTGGAGGCTACTTCTTTGGAGCCATTATTTGCATATGCATACCTTGATATTATGCCATCCCACACCCTCATAATTTCATCAGTAGCTGTGAATATAGAAGGGGAGGCCATATTCTCCAGGAGCAGTTAGGAAGCCTCAAAAGTTATCAAAGAATCAATACAAAAAGCTTTTCCTTTAAATTTTGTTGGCCTACATTCTGTAATAAAATGAAACCTAGTCCAACTTACCTATCCCTATTATAGCCTACTTCAGCTGAAGCATTTGGGGAAGGAATAAGCAGGTCTACTACTCCAGTTTCAAGTTCCTTAAAGATAAAAAGGAAAGTGCTTCTTGAGCATTAAGGCTTAGAACATTATGTTATACTGAAAATCAACTTGCCAGAGGAAGCATTTCAAGCTTTATTTAGAAAATCAACATGTACTAAATATAATATTGTCTTCCAGTTCTGTCAGGATAAAACATATAATAATCTAGAAACCAGAAATACATACCCAATGAACCCAAGTTCAATTTATTTTTGCCATCATTCCTAGGAAAAACAGAGTGGCACTGCTACCATAAGGGCATAGCTGGCATAGCTCAGACTGCTGTATTATTTTTAGCTATGTTAAATGTGGCCCGTACAGTGATTACACTTAATGGGATCATAATCAAGATGCAACTGTCAGAGGCTGCAGGGAGGGATTCATGGACTCCAAGAGAATTATTCTACTAAAAATACTGGTTGACCAGGATGGGAGCTTGCAGATCCCACACAGCTGTTCTCTCATGTTGCAGAAGGGGCATATCAGCCTTAATGAGGCCTGTTGCAGTCTTTGAACTGTTGCAGCAGTAGTTACAACACAGCTTCTCAGACAGTCCACGGTATGCCCTGAGAACGAGGATTTGCCTTCTCTTACGAGAACAGTTTAGCATTCAGGCTGGCCACTGAATGGGAAGATATGACAAAATGCATGGTAAAAGCAGAATGAGATCATGGAAGGGGAAAATGAAACCCCACAAAAGAAAAACTTCAGTGCTTTAAACAAATACCTAAGGGATTTAATATACTTCACATACCTGGCACATTTCTGTAATAGTGTCATCAAACACCCCCCCTGCATCATCAGCCCCTTCTCCAACCAGTTTCACTTTCCAGGCACGGGAAGGGAGGCGAAGATCTGAAGCATTCAACTTTACCACTTGTCTTGCTATTTGTACAAAAATAGGCTTACATTTCCGACCTCTTTGAAGAAAAAGAAATTGCTAACAATGTAATTCACAGGTATGTAACTCTTGTACACTCTAAGCCACAACAAATCATAGTTATATATTTAGACAGCAATACTCAAACTGCATTTGAAAATGCTCATATGCCAATATGTTCTGAATGTCTCAAGGGTACTTCTGAAAATAATACTGACCTGGTTGATATTCTTTTTACAGTAATTTGAGGCCCATAGTTTTTTCCCTGAACCATGGTTTTTCCTATGGAGCGTACCATGGGAAGCGTGTAGACACGTGGTGCTAATAATGGTCTTAGCTGCCCTTGGACTATTCCCCATGTTCCAGCATTGTAATGAGATGTACTATTCTGCAATACAGCAGCACAAAATAAATACGCTTTAATTTTACTCTTTCTGGAATAAATGTTTTCAGAATTAAATATTAGGATTTCAATTTATTAGAAATTTTCAGAAAGTTTCTTTCATTTAGAGATGCCTGCTTATTACCTTTCAGAGATTTAGATGTTAACGCGTCAAGATTAATATAAACCAGGATTTACAAATTTGCTTTTGGGAGAGATGGGTTTTATAAGCATTTTACAACAATGGCTTTCACTGTTACTCAGGTAAGATTTGACTTTGGAAGGAATGCTTTAGTGACAAGGCACAACAGTATATATATATACACAACCCTATACAGTATATTACCCTATATATAAACTTAAGTTTTTTAAAGGCTATTTTACCTGGTTATTGGGGCTGAGATTAAGTAATCTCCATGAAGAATACATAAGATCTGAAAAATGATACAGCAGTCTGAGCCTTGCCCTTACTGTATGAATGCTCACTTCCTTCAGTGTTCCATATTGTGGTGGAATGGCATCAGGAAAACCAAGTTGCAAAGGCACTGACACACCTACCACAGGAAGAAAATAAATTGTTATAAATGAATCCAAAAAAAAAAAAAAAGGCCTGCTGGTCATGCTCCTGTAAGCTGGTGTCAAAATTCATGTAAGTGGCAATGAGAACAAGTTCGGATCCAAAGTGAAAAAAATTAATATGTCCTTTGTACTCCAATCCAAGGAAAACTTATTAAAGCCTCAGAAAGCAGAACAAAATGGTAATACAAACAAAATCTCCTGTTCTTCACCTGGAGCTCTTGGTGGTACGGGTGGAGCAGTCCATGCAGCACTGTGACAACGCCCTGCTGAAATCTGTCTTATATTCTTTCCTTGCAGAACAGTTATTAGGGTTGGTTCTCTGACATGGTTGGTATGGCCCAGGCCAAGCTGACAATATAAGAACAATACTTTAAAAAACATAAATTACAAATACCCAAAATAAATAATTATCCATGCAAAATTCTCCAAAAGGGAGTTCAGAAAAAACAGTGAAATAAAAACACCCTCAGACAAAATAAGATGATTCCCTGAACACCTGCTGGAACAGCAAACTTCTTAGAGAACCTGATATAACATCTACTGTATTCCTCTAATATATCATCACATTCATACTTAAAGAAATAGCAACCAAGCCCTGTTAATTTAAACTGCAAAAACAAAACTTTTATTTATATATATATTTATTTGACAGCTTTTAAAACATCTAGAGTTAACAGCATTTTGACCAACTTAAACCCTTTTGCAGATTAGAAATCTCATAAATATTTTGGATTCCACAGTTCATAAATTGTGTCCATAACATAAATATTTACCTTTTTTCATGTATAAATTCTCACAGACTTAAAATGCATTATCTGGAAAGGAACACATTTCTTTTTCTGTATGCTTTCAGTTTTCCTAGTTTGTTCTTTATGACTTCATAGAATTGAAATTCATACTTGTATGAACACTACATGCCATTCATTGTAATGGAAGAAACATAGTTTTAAAATCAAAACTATTTTTTAAATGCAAACAAATCTTTTGCCATTCAGAAATACCCAGTAATTATTACAGCAGAGAAAATCTAAAGCTTTTCCTTTAAAGGCTTCAAATCAGCCTGTTCACCCTACCAACTTCAGTCTGCTCAGTCCCAGCAATGTTAGAGAATCAAAGCTCACCCATTCTACCACGAATACAAACTGCTTACACCACAAAAACATTCCCCTTAATTTTGCAATGCATATAATGATGAAAAAGGCCATTGACAGCCAAAAATCCTCAAATCTTAGGAATTTACAGAGGGATGAGAGGAAAAAAAGTGGGCTATGGAATGTATTTAGCCATTCTGCAAGTTACTGACCCAAATAGTTTTATCCGCATTATAAGACACCACAAAAAAGTCACTGTTGATATGTACAACCAGTAAAAAAGAAATTCTGAATTTGGAACCCGATAAGCTTTATTGATATTTAGATTTTTTCCAAATTAACAGAATACCGACATTTTCACAAATTTGTTCCAGTGTCAGGCTGGTTATAAAGTCCACAGTTTACCCTCAATGTTCTCTCCTAATTACTACCATCAGAAAACAGCCCATCTCTGCCAAAAACCTTGGAAAATTACAAAAAAAAAACAAAACTACAGCATTGTTCTTGCAAAATACCAGTCATTTCCTCTTACCAAGAGGTGTAAAAGTTCCCAAGTACATCAACACAGACATGCTTACCCTTATGAAAACCACAAACACCACAATATTGTACATACCTGCCCTTCTGAGTTGCTACCCCAGGCATATACATCCCCAGCTGATGATAAAGCTAGTGTATGTTCTGCTCCTACAGCTATATCTTCAATGAAGATTCCTGACAATACTGGAACTTGCTGTGGTCTGTTGTGATTTCGTGCTCGGCCCTCTGGCAAGCCAATCAACCGATCTAAAATTGCACAAAAATTCCCCATGTTCTCCACAGAAAATATAATCCTTTTTTAAAGGACTAAATTTATTATGGAGAGAGGCAACTGGCAGTATTCAGGCAAGTGGCTGGAGAAAACTCTGGTGTATTACCTTCCTAAAAAGATTTGCAGATACCCAATTAGTACTGGCCTCAAGCTTCTGCAATTTGTATTTTAAATTCAACTCAATCAATCACACTTTAATGGTGTCAGACTATGATACAAACTAGATAGTGACAGACTGCTGTTCACAGGAGAGTACATTAATCATATTTTAACTCATTTAACTTGGAGCCTCAATTCTTCATAACTGAACACAAACCTTTACACACAAGCATTTGTAAACCCATTAACATGTGCTCATATTGAATTTAATTGAGATGCAACAAAAACACCACAAAATCTGAAAGTTAATTAAAATGCTTAGTCTTTGCCTACAAAATAGACAAACAATTATTAATTTGGACTTCATGCATACTTTAATTATATTTTGCCGTTACTGTTTCCCTTTATTTAAGCCTAGCACAACATTACACATATCTCTTTAATTTAACGATATACATTTTATAGCTAATATTCTTCCTTTTCAGACTTTATGATATATTAATGACAACATAGCCGTGGTGGTAATTCTAGAATAAAATTGTCTACACCTGCAAATTATTATGCATGTGACGCATGGTTTTGGCTGGTGTCATACATTCTAGCCAATCATTTAAAATGTTGTGTGTTTCTCTATAATTTAAAGTGTACAGAAGATTAGTATATAGTCGCTTAACAGAAAAACCTTACCTTGTCCAAAAGTATATACATGACCATCTTTGGTCAATGCAACAGAAAACTGGGTTCCACAGGCAACTTTTTTTATTCCAAGTCCACAAAGAACATCCACTTTCTAAGAATAAGAATGAGAAAGCTAATGTTGAGTGTTCATACACAAAAGTAAACACATAGAATCCTTCCTTTTCTACTTCCCCATTCCAAAAGGTGATTTGGAAAAACACGTATAAACCATAACTGTAGTCTTATCCTTGTACTGAACGTACAAGAAATACTATTTTCTTAATAGAAAAAGGTAATTTTTCTATTAAGCAGAAAAAGATTTTCTTTTTCTTAGTTTTTCTAATAAACGGTATCACCTCTGAACCAAGAGTTCTACATTACTATTTTCTTAAATAATTTGTGTAATAATCATATTTTATGTGAAATGATTGTAAATGGACGTATTTACCGTGAAAAACATCTCTACTTGAGACTATCAGACTTTGCTATTTACAGATCTGCACAGAGATGTTCATTATTTGTATTTGAGACCTTTTTGGCCATTTAGTAAATCCACATAGCACTGTTTAAACTGTTTTCAAGTCTCAGGATCTAATTTTTTAAATAGAAGGTACTACCCAAGTCCTATATGCTTCTTGGAGAACTTAATGGTCTCATGACATGGTCGTAAAATTACGAACTGCTGATTCTAACAACTATACTGGTCTTAATAAATATATTAGAATGAGTAAAATTTTCAAAAGCAGCTAAGTCCTATGAGATGACTTCAAGAATTTTACATTGCATAATAAATGGAAACAAAATAAAATTTACAGCCAGTGGCAAGAAGCTGAAAATTTTGCAAACACATTTATAGACACTAAAAAATTAAGAAAAGTTTAATTTCATTATGAATTCTAACCTGTGGTGAGGATTTTGCTGTGGAATTTCCTAAACCAAGTTTCCCGTAGTCTCCATCTCCAAAAGCCCACACCATTGAACCATCTGTGGACACAGCTACAGTATGGTTTAATCCACAGGCCACCTGGTTCACAGTAATATAGTTTAAATTAGGTTTCTGCCAGTTTACTGATTAAATATATTATTTAACCATACTCTAAACAATGATGTCACTTTAAAAGTTAACACTTACTATTACAATTATTCTGAAATGATGTAATAATATTTATGCAGTAATACTTTTAAAACAATTTTTGTCTATTATTCTTCCCTCATACCAAATGAAAATCAACTTTAGCTAGAGAGAATGTACAGACATCTCCATGTTAATTAATTTATAGCTAGTCAAAACCACAAAGGTCAATTTTATCAATCTATTTCATAATGCAATATTTACAAAAGTTATAAAATTGGAGCAGTTTTGCAGCAGAAGGATCAGAATATTCAAAAACAAAGCAAGACAAGTTCTTATGAATGCCTGAATTCTTCAAACATATTAAAAATATACTAATAAGCAGAAAAAAAACTGCCCCAACTAAAAATCACAGTAGAACATGTTGATGCACAACAGTTATTGAACAAAAGGCACGTTATTGCATAACTATGTAACTAATAAAAGATAAATCATGCCTGTCCAATCTGATAACCCTCCAGCGCTGTCACTCTTTCAGGAAGTTTCTTGTTAGAAGTGTTTCCTAGCCCCAGCCGACCATAGTCACCGTTGCCAAAAGTGAACAGTTTACCATCTGCTGTCACCACTGCTGAGTGTTTAAAGCCACATGACATCTAGAAGGCAGAATAAATATTTATTATACATTCTAATAGAATATAAGAAATGTATAATTCAAGATCAAAGCAAACCTTTTTCAAAATGGATCTAATAAATTCAGTTCAGCCTAAGAGTAATTAAAAATATTTACTGTCTAATTGAGTAAATTAACTGGTTTAAATTCTTCTTGCATTTCCATAATAAATACAAACAAAGTCTGAACAAGCGAATGATGCAGGAAATCAAATAATCCTCTCTTAATGACCATTTTAAATGGTGAAAAATGGAGTTTGATCTCCCTAGCACCAATTTGCTCCCATATACTTAGCTATGTTACCAACTCAAATTTACAGTTCTGCAATTACTGCGTGTTTAACAAAATTAAATCATTTCCTTTGGTTTTCTATGCTATTATACCAACCTTTCTTCCATCTATATTGAAAACAATTACCTACAAGTATCTCTCTTAGCTCTGGATTTAGATTCATTTTTAGTACTTGCAACAAATAATGCCACAGCTCAGGGCAGAAAACATGATCAGCAGATTCACTCACTCATAAGTCAGTTCATTAAAAAAATATGATAGAAAAGCTTTCTAAAGAATGAATCCATATTACGTCTCTCAATTTTTACCATTATTTCTGCTTATTTAAACTACATATTCATGCAGAACTAGAAAATATGTTTAACACTTTTATTTTAAATGTGTGAAATGTGCAATATGTGCTGTTAAGAAATAGATTGATTTTTTTAAAACAACAGAACAGTTTAGGGATCTTATGTTACTGCTGCTGTTTGAAGGTTTTTCCTGTTGCAGACCATTCTGCTTCGACTGCCAGATTTATTAACTATGATTTTTCAAATGATCTCTTTGGCAAACTTTTTTTTTCTGAGAGAAGAAAAGGTACACCAGGAAACCAGCTAATATTTGTGTGGGAAGAAAAGTGTTACTGAGATGGAATTTACTGTGCTGGTCTTTTTATACAAATATGAAGTGGTTGCTGGTTTTACTTTGATTGTGTTGGCAAAGAAACCTATAGCTGAAGATGGGCACTTTGGTGTATATTGCTAAAATGTACAAATGTCACTACTGAATCAGAACTCATGGCAGAGGTGATATCTTTTATTACACCAACTAGATATGTGCAAAAATATCTTTATTTGCAAGCTTTAGCGTGCACACACTCTTCCTCAGGCACAGGAGAATGCAAAGATCGTAAATCTGTAAAATTTCTCTTAGGTGGAAGTGAAAAATTTGTATTTCATATCACCTCTGCCATGAGTTCCAATTCCTTTTGCCTATAGACCAATATGGCTACAACCTATACCCCTGAAATAATGTCACTACTAGTATTTAACTTTTCAGTGCTGATGCAAATAGCTTCTCAGTACCCTTGGAAACTGAAGAGACGTGGCATGCTAACGAAAGCTTCTCCAGAACTGCCCTTCGATTGTATCTAAACTTTGACCCCCTTTAGGATAGAGAAAATGGTTCAGTTTCCATGCCCATTCAAATTCATGTTCTTCCCCAGAACTAATAAGACAGACAGACAAACTGTATCAGCCACAATAGTGAGCTTTGTGATGTTACTTCTACAAGAAAATATGTTAAATTTCCAGAAAGCTTATCATAGGCAGTTTCATTCATTACTTACCTGAGCTGAATTCAAATTGGAAAAATGAAATAGAAAAGCTCCCCTTTCCCACTGTAAGCTCCTGCCTCAGCCATCCAGTCACCTACTATCATTTCACTTTGAACCTGTAGCTAAAATTCCAACAGTGGCTCTTATATCTATGCTTAGCAGATGAATAACAAATCTGAACTTGAACCTGCACCACTTCTTCTCCTTGCAAAGCTTCTATTTGTCTTGGTCTGCGCTGTCTGTCACTGTTCCCATGGCCAAGTTTGCCATAATCTCCATCTCCCCAGCTGAATACCTCACCACTTTCTGTCAAAGCCATGGAATGTCCATCAGATCCACAAGAAGTCACTAGCTGAGTTACAACAAAACCTTTAACAGAGTGAAAAAGCAAGTCAGAAAATATTAGACATTTCCTTACATTTTTCAAAATAAATCACAATGAACCCAGGAATGAGTTTGGTGGTGTGAGAAATAGAACCCCGCCCCTGTAATTTAAGACACTTTTCATTGCCCCCTCTTACAGAAACAACAATTCTGTTTGCCACCAGTTTCAAGTGTTCCTAAATTAGCTAAAGATTTTTTTTTCCCAAAATAACAAAAAGGTAACAGTTATTATTAAAGACTATTAACTATAGACCAAGTTTCAGATTTCAGGCAAAATCATTTAGAATGACACAATTAAAAAGGGAGTTGTGGCTAGATTTAGTTTCACAAAAAGACCAAGCATGGAAACATTCAATTACAAGAATCAAGATTTTGGAAATTATGAGCATATACAAATATCCAATTGAACTAAACATAGGGGACTACTAGAAGAACTGCTGTAATAAAGAAAATATGTTAATACTAAGTTCTAATATAAATTTAAATGAATTTATAAATGGTGGCAAATTCATGCTGGAAAAGAGAATAATTCACTTGGCTTTAAGTACTCATATTTGATAACATCTGAAAATTTGGTAAAACATTTTTTTTTTGGCTGAAAAAATGCCAAATGTCATTGCCTGGAAAAAAAAATTCTTAAGACTTCATCATTGTTTTTACTTTGCTTTTTCTAAATAACAACTACATGTGCTGTGGGAAAGATGTTACTGTACACATTCTTGTTTTATTAATAAAATCCAGTGAAAATAAAACAGTCATTCTAATGTGAGAGTAAAGATTCTAAGGGATTATTCACTGGTTGTCTTTAATTGAAGTCAAACAGATTAGCAATGGAATATAAAATTTGTTCTTCTAAAAGCCCTGCATAGTTCTGCATGTTATCAGGCCAATTTCTTTTAAATTTAGAAATAATATGCATGTTTAACTGCTACAACAGCAAATATTAATAATTATCTACTTCTATTTTCCTGGTCTACTAGGTTTACTTAGAAGCTTACATACAAAAGTTGGTAGCCTTTTCCAGTCCTTCTTAAAAATGAGTTGTTTCAAAATATTACTAATTAAAACTTGAACAAATGCATCAAAAGGGAACCAAACATTTAGTTTGTTTTACTGCTATTAGTGTGACTATATAATCTTTTAATTAAAAGTAAATTTGCTCAGTTAAATAAGAGTTAACATACATAACTGTCCTTTTTGCTAATGAAATTTATTCAGTAGCAAAGCATAAGAATCTATTTAAAAAAATGTGGACACTACCTTGAAGTGCTGAAATAACAGTTAACACGTGAAGGTCATCAGAATTGCCTTGTCCCAATCGTCCATAACTGCCTTCTCCACAAGCCAAAACTGTACCATTTGCTTGAATAACAAAGGTACAGTTCTGACCACAAATAACCTAGTTTAAGATAATAAAGATGATTTTTTTAAAACAAATGTGGTAACATCTGTATATAAATCACATGTGTTGTCTTTCTGTCATAATCTGCATTAAAATCACAAAGCATTTTGCCACTGAAAGCAACAAGTTCAGGCAGCTATTGACCACATGCTGCTTAGCTTTATTATCTCTGTGTTACTTTACTCATTCCAAATGTTGTATGGAAATAAGCTTTACACTGAGAATTTTTATTACATAATCACACTACAACAAGAAATTATTTCATTCAGTGTGTTAGACGAGGCAGCACCAGGAGAACTAAATCAGCTGGCAACATACAGCAGGCCTTTTTAATGGCCTAGGTCAAAGCTGTGCAACTTGCAAGTGGCCAGGGGCCACAGGCCCCCAGCCCACCCACCATGAACCATGGGCCATATGCTATGCCATACCACATGGGCATCCCACACTACAGTGTGCCAGCAACCTTGTGTCCCACATTGAGCCATGTGATCCTGGAATGCTGTGCTGCACCACACAGGCACTCACCCTGCCTACCATGTGGCAGGGAGGTGCCCCTGTTACCACACTATGCCAGCATGTCTGTACATCACGTGCTTCCTGTTGTACCACACAGCACCCTCTCCCCTCCCCTCTGCTCCCACTGTACCATGCTGTGCAAAGTCCTGGAGTTGCCCAAATCCCCCTGTTTTAGGCTCCCTCAGCCACCCCATCCCCAAAGGGCAGGGGCAGCAAACAGGAGCTGTAGGAGGAAGGGGAAGCAGCAGCAGCAGCTGGAGAAGTAGAGGGAATGGCACCCAGGCTGGGAAACCAGGGCTCCAGGTTACCCCCTCCTGGCTGCGGGTATCCTATGGAATGCAGTTGGACAGCCCTGATCTAGATGAAAGGACTTCCCTTGTTTATGGAAGGATTATTAAGATATGGTAGCTTTGTCTCCAATGGCACTCTTAAGATTCATAGTACATTCCCCACCAGAGAGTTAATTCTCCCAGCAATTTCACCCTGCATATTACTTCCTTTCAGCAAACAATCTTGCTACATATATTAAGCCATACAGTTATCTGTTTCCATTTTAGTGAGATTAGCCCTAAAACATATATTCTTTGTCAGTTTCAAAAGTTTTTCAGTGTGAATTTGGTAAAACTGGTGCAAAGCTATTACATTTTCCATAGTTAAATATTCTGGATTTATTTTGTTTGATGGAAAACTCTTACCATTCAACCTAAGGGATTTTGCAAGCAATTTTGTCACTAACAACTGAAAATTTGTAGACAATACGTCTTAAGCCTTCCTTGTTATTATTACCTGTTGTGCCTGTGAGAATGAAGGTGCTGAGACTGGTATCATAACATTTCTACCAGCCTCTGCTAGCTGTCCATGCCTCCCTGCTCCCCATAGATACACGTCACATTTGCCACCAAGGTGCCAATCCTACAAAAACAATATAAAAGAGCATTGTAGACCATCAGTGAATGTAACATTTTAAATTTAGGATAATCAGTTTTACTAACCTCTGGCCTTGAGGTTGCCCAAGACATGATCTGCTCATCCATACCATTAATCCATTTGCTATTATCCTATAAGATAAAAAAAAAAAAATGTATATTGGAGTCCATCCACAATCTGTGAATTATTTTATTATAATACTACTACTGATTTCTCTTCAAGTAGTCTCTTGAATACATCAAAACTTTCTCAATGAATAGCCATTGAAATGATTCTACTAAGAAAAACAAACTTATTTTACATGCAAATATAGAATGGTTTAACTGTGATTAAACTAAATTGATATATGAGTTATTTTACGAAATAGTGTTGAATAACACTGCTTTAAAAATATCATTTTTGTACTTGAGCTAAGCCTATTTGCTTAATATTAACTTAAGATTTAGAGTTATACAAGTAAAAATTCTTTATTCAAATATCTAAAATCCTTATGACATAAATGCCTGCCTTTAGGACAGCACAAGGCAAAGCAGTTATACTTTGCAGTGACCTATGTCCCATAGCATCAGAAGGCAGGCAAAACCTACACTTACACATGGGATAATGTTTTCTGATCCCCGTCGTAACCAGTATGAGTATTTAAAAAAAACAAAAAAGATTTAATCAAATAAGTTCAATAGGAAAATAATGAGGAAAAGTAGTAAGGAAGAGAATAATTGACACTAATTTTATTTTCCTCTACCAGCCCCTCGCTATTATCCTATAAGATAAAAAAAAAGTATACCTAAACCTTCAAAGGTTTTAGGTGGAATTATTTTCTTGAGAGCATACCGACTTATACATAAAGTTCCAAGTTTCTTTTTTCAGATTTAACTATCAGGCAGATCATGTACTGGTATCTGGAAGCGCTGCCAGGGTCAAAACGTAAATCAACTCCGAAAAGTTACTCTAACAATGGAATGTTTGAGTTCCATGTTTATCACCTCTCAATTACTCCCTAACAAACTACTATTTATGTGTTTATTGCTTTTTGGATTTTTTCCTCTGAAAGACCCCTTGGAATGTCACAATTAAGCTTCCAGGCTAGTGAATCAGACACTGTTACTTTGTAACCTTAATTCTTTGAGTCATTTCTCTGATTTGTAAATCAGAATAAAAATCCTGATCAATTTTAAATACCAGTTAACTTTGCGGATTAAGAAACCCAGAAAAATCTTCTGGTACTTAGTAAGAAAAACAATTAGGACTGAAGAGACACAGATGGAACAGATCTAGTGAGTAGGAACCTGTCACATTTACACTCAGTTACTTCTACTGGCATCATTATGTCAGTTACTGCAATGCATATTAATATTATTTAAATACATATTAATGCTATTTACATGACAGTCAAATCTGCACTCTTCCTTGGTACAAAATAGCGCAGTTTACCATTAGAAGAGTAAGTTCCTCCTCTGGCACAGGCTCGAGATCTGGAACAGTAAAGGATTCTGGAAATTGGGCTCCTTTGGCCAGAGCTTCAGCAGCTTTTATGGTAGTTGAGAAACATTCTAACCAGGCCCACTCTGTGGGGTTCCAAGTTGAAGGATCAGGGAGGAAGTTCTGGTGATGAGGTGGTACTGGCGGACTGCACAAAAGCTGATCTAAATGAAGGCCCACAGCAAGTGAAGCCAAGCACTGCATATAAGGACTATGAACAAGCTGGTCTCCACAGACCACATGAGGCTTGAGGAAAAAAAGAGTTCAATATATGAAGAGTTAGAGGCATACTTTCAACACTTTAGAAACAGCAACCCTCCAAAGACCTTTCCATGCAAAAAATACCCCCTCCTTTAGCTCCCTGAAAAGCCCCTTTCCAGTATTTTCACTTAAGTTCCCTCACAGATGACCTGGACTATTTTTTTTTAAGTAGAAGCCTTCACACTCCCATTCATCTTTCAATTCCTGAAATGATTTTGCTAGTAAATGAGCTTCAGCATGCCACTGTAAATTATTATTACTGCCTGTAAAAATATTAACATGAAAAACACATTAACTTTTAAAAATGGAATGTAGTATATAATTCCTTTGCCAAATCAACAGTAAAATCATGGAATTTATCAGTTCAGAATTTCATCATTGAACAAATAATCTGAAAAAGCATTTATTGATTTTCATGCCTCACATGTAAAATAATACACTTTTCAGACTAGGTGTTGTTCCCTCCTGGGTTGGAAGATCAGATTGGGGAGTGAGCACTCCTCTATGCCTGGATGGAAGATGTTGTTATGGTATTACAAGGTCTGAGGATCCCAGATCAAGAAAACTACAGAAAGTGATGGATATTATTGCAGCAAAAACTGAGGAAAAGCAACAAGCACGCAGAAGAATAAAGTGATTGTCATGTCTCTGTGCTCTTCAGTTTAAAGAGTCTTATAAAGTGGTGGGAATACAAAAATGTCTTGGAAAAGGATATGTAGCAGACATAGGTATAGTTGCCATGATGCACAGAATAATGTACAAAGCTAAAGAGAACTTGATAGTCTAAATAGGGAAAAAGAAACACTATGATAAATGAAACTCCAAATTACTTACTGCTCAGAGCCATCCAGCATTCTAGTTCTTGCTATTTTGTATGGAAAACTCCATTTTTTTTAGGGGTCATTAAAGCAGACAATTAACCAATATGCAGTGTCTTTTATTAAAGTTTCCACTAACTATTCTGGACAGATTCTGTAGTTGATCTAAAATGAACTTCAGGAATATTGATCATGGGATATTATTCCCAGAGGTTTCTTGTTATGAAGAATGCAACCTATCAAAATCTCTTGTTAATCACAATCAAAAACTACATTAGAATGAAGGCCACATAAAGGCCATTAAGGAGGTAACGTGGGTTGCTTACAGATGTAAAAACCACCCAAAATGGGCACTTTACTTTAAACTTGCACACCCCAACACCAAGCCCAGTGCATGCCCAGAAGAGGCATCACATTAGTTGGATCCGACTACCCAACATGTGTATAGGTTGTTTGATCAACTGAATCGGCTTTAGATAAAAGCACCAAAAATCCTTGCTGAAGTGCTGCTTCTTCCATTAAAGTGTGGGTTTTTCCCCCCCCCATGTCTGTCAGCAACCATGATGATCTGGAGGACAATGGTTGGTATCAATTTAGAAACCATAACAACCCATGTCCAGGACATAATTTGCTAGACAATATGACAACAAAAGTCCAGAAACAGTTTTGTGACCAGCACAATGCATATGATACATTATATATAATCTTCTTTACTTATTCAAATTGTCCAGGGAATATGATGCAAGTAACATTATGACCAAGTATTGATAAAGCCAAGAAAATTAAAACCTCTAAGCAAAAAGTCTTTTTGTTTCTTCGAGCAGAAAAATTTCTCACATCTAGTTTTCTGGGAGGTATGTATTAGGCTAAGAAAAATACAGTATACTATCAGTATTTAATACAGGAAGGCCTGTTCAGTTCAGAATTTCTACCATGTGCATAATCCTCAGGACACTGATTCTGTTGCCTGCCTAGTGGCAATAAGGCATGGGGAAATATTTGTGAAATACTCACAGGCATGTAGCTGAATAAATGAGGGACAAACTGAGGATCTTGCAAGAAATTGCTGATAGAATAGCTAAGTGGCCAAAATCAAATATGTTTGCACCAGGACCAAGAAATGATTCCATTCAAGTGGTACAGCTATTAATATCAGCATTGGAGACTGGCTTAAACACTTCATAATAAACATGTGAATTCTCATACAGAAAAGGAAATGAGGGATATAATTCAGAAACTCTGAAAAAAAATGTGTATCCTAGCCCTTACAATATGTAAAAGAGCTAAAGGAATGATATGTAGTGGATTTTGCACAAAGGAAAAACCGACAAACATGACTGAAAAAAATAGTCTGTCCATATTGCTGTATGTAAATCTAAACACTCCACTCTATATTCTAGAGGCCACTTTGATTGTAAAATTGTTCTGTGCCTCTATATTGGTTCCATAACTTTTATATGAAGCTAAAACGCATAGGAAGGGTCAAGAAAAAAATTATGCACTTGGCAAAAGTTTAACAAGGGTCATTAAGTCTTGGTGACCCTCCTTTCAAATGGAAAAACCCGAGCACAAAAAACAGGCTACCACATGGGGAAACATTTTTCTAACTGAACTGGTAGCCAAGCAAAGGATCAGCTGAGGAGGGCTGAAGGTGACCAAGCAAGACACCTGATAGAGAAAACTGGAAAGAGGAGAACAAAAGTCTACCCCAAAAAATTCTTATCAGAACAAGCAAGCAAGCTGAGTAAAAAGAAAGCTGAAAGAGCAAGAAGGAGGTATAGAAAAAACTTGGATTCTTTGAACAAATGTCAACAGACTCTGAAAGTACTGAAGAAACAGAGGAAGGGATTTATATATAGGTCTATCTTTCCTTTTTCTCTCCCCAACGCTGTTTATTTATAAGAAATGATTCACTTCCAGTTGCTTTCGTAAATTCTAACCAATCTTAATTCAACTGACATGACCCTGAAGGAAAACTACAGTAGTCCCCTGCAAGTGCAAAACTCCTGGGGAGAAAAAGTTTGAGCAACTAGAGCATCTTAGTAATTAGCAGCAGTCCCAAGCCTGTCAGGCAGCTGGACCCTGGATCCCATCCCTTGGAAGTGGCAGCCAGTAACAAGTCCAAGAGGCCAGAGGTAAAGATCACAGAATCCAACTCAGGCAAAGAGGTAAAAACTACTTTAAAGTTTGCTGAGGGGCACAGGAATGAAGCAGCTTTGCTGGATCTGAAGTTCGCATTTGGGTACAGCAACCTCTATTCCACAGAAGGGAAGAGCTCAATTGTGTCTGTAACAACAAGCATCAAGTTGTTCCTTTGAGGAGAGATTAACTTTCCAGCCCTCATATTTCTTATTTTGGAGGACTCAAATTATTGGAAAAATCATATATTGCTACCACTGTTTAAGGCCATTCAAATAATGCCTCAAAAGAATATCTGCAGATACTGCAAAAAACACAAAGGGAAAAAAGCTTAATTTTTTTTAAAAAAAGGAGGAACTTCTTTAGTCTGATTATGCAGAAGCAGCAGTTTGACAGTATTAGATGCAAGTACTGCAGACAGAGGTAGCTAAGCCATTTTAGTCTGAAGTCAGGCAGAAGGCAGGGTATAGGTGCACCTCACAGATTCATAGATTGTGGAATAGGAGGGGCCCACAATGAATCATCATGTCCGAACCCCCTGCCCCTGGCAGGAAAGAGGACCAAGGTCAGATGACCCCAGCCAGATGACTGGTTACATTATTACATTACATTATTTGTAATGCATGAATAAGATAGCTGCATCTCTTATTCAGTTATAAGTATAACAGAGTCTTAACACCAGAGTGATGTAAGAGAATATTTTGTCAAAGCAGAACATCCTGAAATAGCTGGAACAACAGTATTACGCCAAAAGAGCACAGAAGTTTGTTCCAGGGAACTAAGCAAGAGGAAGGCCAACAAAGCTCCTTATATCAGGCAAATATACATTCTGCTAGAGTATTAAAAAAGGTAAGTTAAATATGATGTCCTGAAGATTGGACTGAACCTCACAAAGATGTCTGAAAACTGTGAAATTAAATACACTTCAAAATAGACATCTCCTATTCTGTGTCTGTACTTCATATATTCCCATTCAGTTATTCTTACCTTTTCATAGGCATACTGTTCCTGAAGCATTATTGGCAAGCGTTCCAGGAAAGCTCTCATGCAAGGGGCCATATTTAAACCTAGAACTCCCTGCTGTTTTAATGCAGTCCTACATGTTGCAAGAACATGATTGGAAGATATCCACTCTGATGTGCAATTCACCACCAACACATCCTGTTTAATACAGTCACAAGATGCATTTAATAAACAAGAAATTAAACAAAGAAAACTCTACACAGCTCTGTTAATATTCCCACAACATCTTTAGCTCCCAAGTTGGCAGTGTGCCTAAATAAAGCAGTTTCAATATCTTTTCTAAAGGAACAATGTCGAGTGAGGAAAAATTATGGCAGTCTACTAATAATACTCTACATTTATTTAGCAATTAATTACAATTCTTCTAGAGTTTTCAAACAGGGTAGGAGCAACAATTATTATTAAGGTTGCCTTATACTTCCTATTGTAAGCCCTTGTTTCCAATACCTCAAAACTGCCCAACTTAAATGACTGAGAATGAGAATAAGGTATGGGAAGTATACTGGTTTTTAATATGTAATACTACCTTGGATCTGTTGGAACAAGCAGCTACTCCAATATCAGGAATCCACACAGCTGTCTGAATAGCTCCAGAACCTATCACAACACTTTGTAATACAGAGCCATCCTAAGAAAATAAATATTTTTATCATTACACTTATTTGGCTATTTAAACATATTATCCTACTTTAGGAATACCAATATACATAACACGTCAAACATTTCAAACACTATTTCAGTTATTTTGAACCCCTCCACCAAAAACTCTTGGACCAGCAGAAAAGGCAAATGCATTTTCCTAATGATATTTAAACTGCAAATTAGCATTAGTAAGACATCTTCAAGGGTGAGTTTACAAACATTAAGTAGCCTACTCAACAGCCTGTGAGGTAGATAACTGTTATTCACTTTTTACAGAAAAAAACTGGTTAGCAGTCTGAGACCCAAACTGACTACCAAGTCTGCATGAGGAACCATAGACAGAGTCAGGATTAGAATTCAGTTACTTTTTAACCCCTCGATTTATGAGCATTTAAAACTTATTGTTTACACTTTTAGTTTGCACTTTATACTATTTTAAACTCTACTGGTTCTCAGTTTTATGACACTAATGGAAGTGGAAGACAAAACAATATCGGTCAATTAGCTCATCTTACACATAAGACCTATCTTAAACCTTCAAACAGTGATTCAGATGATCTTACCCGCAAAGACCAAATGTTCATCAGTCCACCAAGCCCTCCAGACACTAATGCAAGACCATCAGGGCTGAAGGCAACAGTTCGAACAGGAGTAATATGTCCTCTCAGCTGAAAAATGCATTTGGCTTCTGCTGCTTTTCTGTATCCATCCTGCAAAATTATTATTTTCATTATTACGATGCATCTTGGACTACATACATAAAAACTTCTGAATAGAAAAGTATTTTAGATTTAGAACTATTTATTTTTTCTGGTATAATTTTTTATGGTGGCAAGTAGAATCCTCAGGACAGCAAATCAGTTTATATAATAACTTCCAAGTATTTCTAAAGATGATGTACTGTCCTTGACAAGTACTTTTTCTAATATTTATTTATTATAGACTGTAGTTTTACTTTGTAGGAAAACATAATATTTTAGTGATTTTAAGTTCACCTTTGATTTATTACCACGTCTTTTTCTACTTCAAAATATCTTAGGTCTGTAACACGTTACACAGCTGTAGTTTACCAATCTTAGTTAAAACTTAGTCAAAATGAAAACTTGGGTATGCCAAGAAACCTTCAATATTACGTTAGTTTTCCCTTTTGGAACCAACTACATAAAATTTTAACAATGATAAGTTTTAGCAAACCCCATCTTCCCCCCATTTTTAAACAACGAACTATTTCCTGCCCTGAAAACACTTGTATGTTGCAGATGCACAAGTTCTAAAAAAATGTACTTTTTAAATTAAATGCTTTTAAAATATTTATCTTCTACCCATATTGACATTTAATCATCTTGAGCCCATCCCTTCCTATATCTTACAGGATATATTTATCACAATGGCTGGAATGTCCTTACCCTGCCTGTTGTTTCTTGGTCCCACCATCCCTCTGAACAACCGGAGCTTGACTGCAACATCATTGTCATGTCTTGAGGAACAGTCCACACGCATACTAAACCATTATGGCATCCTCTGAAGAAAGACAGTATAAATCAGAAAAGCAAAGGGAAAATATTAAATTATAGCACCAATAAACAAAAAGTCCTAAAAACGTGTCATGTTTTTTCTTTATTATTTTACTTCAGAAGCATATCACAACAATCTACTACCTGGAACAAGAACTACTCCAGGGCTCCTATTCCAGGGAAAAGCATAGGAGGTATAGGAAAAACAGCTGGTAATTTTATCTTGAGCCCCTTTTTATGTGGGGTGTTGTTGAACAAATACTCTAAAAACCAAAACGAACAGTGTATTGAAGTGTGTTCAATACCATTTTGTTTATTACTTGACTAATCCTGTAGGATGAAAGATATTATATGAATTCAAGATGTTACAGATCTTAGTAAATAGTATGAAAACTATAAAGGAAATATTAAAGTAAAAATATTAACATACGTTGCCAGTAAAAGCTGCAACTTAGTTCCTTTCCCTGGAAGAGCACACCAGGCAATGCCATTTACAATAGCTGGGTGGGAGAGTGAATGCAAACACCTCCAGCATCCCCCCACATATCCCCAGAGCTTCACTGTTTCTTCTTTAGCACATGTCATGAGAATCTTTCCAGTTGGATCCCATTTCATACTAACAATGGTGTCCTAAATATGTCAAACAAAAAGAGAAAAACAGCACTTGCATAAATCATATTACAAACACAGTTAAGAAAGTTAAGCTCCCAGTATGAAAGCAACATTATAGTAACAAACATTTTTTATTATTGCTATAGTTACTATCACTACTACTCTTGATAATAACAAGGTATAGGGGGCATCATTCAAAACACAAAGAATTGATGCTACGTTAGGAATGTAATGGAGACTCTAGCCCCATGACTGAGAAAGGGAAAGAGCATGCTTATGCCTTTAAGGCAAGACAGCTCAGGTCAGATGTACCACGCCCTCTGGGGTTATATAGGCCCAGCAGCAGGGATCCCTTGGCAGAAAAACCCTGACACTGAAAGGAGGAAGTGGTGCTGTGGAACAGAGGTGAATCCCACAACCCGTAAATGTGTGTATGCCCAGGAAAGCACCAGAGCTGGATGACACCCAGATGCATCTATGAAGGCCTAGGATGATGCCTGTGAGGAAGGGCATTTGGTAAGGACCAAGTGCCCTGCAAGGCATCTTGGCAAACAGAAGCCAACGCCAAGAGGCATGGGGTGGCTGGGAAGGGAACAGGGACGCAACTAGACCCTCTAGGACAGGGGAATGGAGGCCGGGGTGTACAGACTGTGTGTTGATTTGTGGGCTGTTTGAGCCACACAAGGGCTGACAAGCTACTCAAGTGGATTTGGGCTGATAAGCTTGAGAGACTGAATTGGGGTAGGGAAGCCCTGTACAGTGATTAGGAGCTGATAAACCTGAGAGACTGGCTTGGACAATCCAGCCCCTGGTAATACATGGATTGGCAAGTTACTTGAAATTAAAATGCACTAACAAGCTGCTGAGGCTGACTTACAACATCAGCCACCTGGAGAAGGTTTGGGTTAGTAAGACTCTCTGACTCCTTTAGGCAGGACAGCCTGGTATACTGAGCAGGAGCTTGAAAGCCTGATAGAATGAGTGAAGAGAGCAGGGTGCATGAAGACTGGACCATGAAAGGGCCTAGAGAAAGGGGAGGGCCCTATGATGCAAAGAGGTACCCAAGGCTGCTTTCTGACTAGAGTCTAGACTGAGGCCTGTGCCCAGAAGTACAAACTTTAAAGGTGTAGCAGGTGAGAGGACTAGGCAACTGGGCAATGGAACAGGCAGACAGGCGGGAGCTGATTGCTAAGGGCTGGCAAACAATCCTAGACACTTCTAGGGGCCTGTCGCAAGAAAGGACAATCACTAATTCTCCTTACAAAACTTTTCAAAGGCAAAAAGGAGTCCTGTGTTGATCCTCTCACAGCCAGTTATTGGCTGAGCACTGCAGCTTGCGTCTGAAGCAGCAAGTGAGATTCTGCCAGTACTGCATCTTAATGAGGTCTGTGACGTGGAAATGACATTTCATTGACAGGAATTTAAGTGAAGAATTACTTAAAAGAAAGAACTCACAGCTACTGCCCTTTCAAAAGTCTGAGGCCTAAGCTTGTGTCACACAGTAACTTCTCTGACACCAGTGTCCAGGAAGTATGCTATCCCAAGAGATGGTCTGGGTGAGACACCTTCTGGAGACTCTCTGGGCACCCATACACGAGCAGCAAGGCTGCTCTGACATGCTGTAATATTGAGTCTGCTGGAGGGTGGTAATTACTGCACTCCAGCATCTCGTGTACCAGCATTCCCGAACTTCAAAATGGCAGAGGGGGTGCCTTATCTAAAGCTCATTCAAGCTTTAGATACAGCACCCCTGCCACCATTTTGAAGCACAGGGGATACACGAGATGCTCTGGGCACTTCAGAGCAGCTCTCAGAGCCGGTCTAATTAAAGCCTCTCCCAACTCCTGGAGTACGTGTATAAATGCCCTAAGTTCCCAGGAGGACTTAACTCACGCAGTTGGCCATGACTGAATAAATAAATGAATAAATACATAAAAATTTCTCCTCTATTCCATCTTCCAAGTGCAAGGTGTGTGTTTTATTTGGGGGTGTGCTGTATGAGAAAATATGGTACTGTAAGTGACACTGATGTAATTTATCTGTTAACACATGGTTCAATTCTAAGCTGTGCTTCCCAAGACATGCAATGCAGAAGACAACTGGAGGTTGCGGAGAAAGGGTTATTTTATATGCTACCTTTGCATCACCTAGATTCTAGGCTACTACAAGGGCCAAAATGACTCCTGTCACTGTCTTATAGTCCCAGTAGGGTGGCCATCATAGAGGACATTCTGGTTTTCTGCTACTCTGTCTTCTGTTGATATGAAACCCGGTGCCTTTATGTCCTCTATTTTAGTCTTCAAAACTAGTAAGTTAATTGATTGAGTTTGGTTACCTGAAGTTCTGAGCATTCTCATTATTGCACCTCAAACATATTTAACACATTATCATTCATCCTGTGCCATAAACTGAAACAGCCTGGGAAATTCTGTAATTTGTGACAGCTATACCAATTAAGGCCTACACTACAAACCAGAACCTCTATACATTACCAAGTGCTATAGATATTCTCTTTCCTTCTCCTAACATGTTCCAGTATGTCCCACACACTGGGTGTGGGTAGCTGTAGTGCTTTCCACTTTAGTCTGATGCTGGCAACTCTCTCTTATGGACAACTGAAAATCATTTATGGACTCTGCTGATCACACTGTTCAGCACATGACTTAACAAAAAACTAAATATTTTTCTCTAAAAAAGTATAATTTGGCAAAGCTTTTTTATTTTAGGAACAAAAACATTTAAAATGTTAGAATATGTCTAAATTACTCCTAATTTGTAAAATTGTCCATAAGTGACTATCCCTTTTTAGATCAAAATTATGCAGGCAATCTTTAAATGCACTTTTGTTGTTTTACTAAACTACACAATTAATGTACTTGCTGTGGCTTTTTTTTTTTTTTTTAAGGAAAACTAGGTTCACTTTTTCTGGCTTACAGCCAGGGTAAAATTGTGGTTTTTTTGTTTTTAACAGATTTGCCATTTGTTTTTAAACATTCTTGAAAAGACAACTATAGTACAAGTACTGAATTCTCTCACAACAACAAAGAAAGTATAAATTGTATGGATAAAATAGCAAAATTTAACTTTACCTTATGTGCATCAATTAAGACAATTCCTCCTTTTTCAAGTGGCTCCTTTGTACCGATCAACAATTTTCCATCTGAATAGCCAACTGCAAATGGTCTGTCTTCACTGAACCAGGCAAGGCATGTGACAGACACTAATGAAACAAACAATATAAATAATACATTAATTATAATCAGGGATCCTGGTTTTCCCCGATTTAAAAATAAATAAATAAATTGTAAATTCTCTGATGATGATAACCCCAAAGTCTGAGAGTAAAATGAGGGATCCCTCACTCCTCTCCCCACCCCCACAACAGCTCCCCCAGCCCTGCTGGTGCCCTTCACCCTGCACCACACCCCCAGCCTCCCTGGGTGCAGGCTGCCCCCTGCAGGCTCAGGCTCCCACCTTGCTGCCCCCCCAGGGCCTCCACAGCCCAATGGGTATGACTTATCACTACAGGGAAGACTGGGGTTGCATAGGTAGGCTGTTGGCTGCTACAAGCTTCGTGCTGCCCTGCTGATGTATCCCCTGTATGCGCGGTTTATGCCCCTCATTGCTGCTGTGCAGGCAGGGGACATGTTGCCAGGATAGCACAGAGCTCACAGCAGCAAGGACATCCCTGCCTGGCCCCGCTGTTCCCTGCAGCACGGGGTCCCGCCCACTGGATTGTGGAGGCCCCAGAGGAGGGCAGCAGGGTGGGAGCCCGCGCCTGAACCAGGGAACCTGTGCACACCCCTACCCTGTGCATAGATCTGGGAGACATGGGTCCACCCTGTCCCCCCTGGGAGTACATGCAACAGTGAGAAGCTGGCCCCACCCCTCCCACCCCCTGGATGAGCTGCCTGTGGCCGCATCTGGCTCACTACCATGGTGCATTATGGCCCCAAGCCCCATGCACTGCTTGCCTGAACAGCAGTCCCAACCCTGCCCAACTCCCTCCCTCCTTATGGGGGCCCTCAATCCTCTCTCTCCCCTCATCCCAACTTACCTACAGGAGCTGCTCTCCAGGCTGCCTGGCTACCATGTGTATACATAAACACATGGCACCACCTGCCTGATTGCCCTCCTCCCACTCCCTCCCAGCCTTCTGCAGGCTGGAACTGCCAGCCTCCAGAGAGCTTGTTGCAAAACTGCAAAATCTGCAGGTTTCTCTGTTAAAATGAGAAATCTGTGTTTTCCTTCAGTAAAGGGGAAAATCCACATTTTCCCCCATTCTCCCATGGGAAATGGAAAACCAGGATCCCTGATTATAAGCAAAACTGCTCACCTTGAACTTAGGTTTCAGATCATCTTGTAGTGTAATTTCAGAAACCCAAAACTGAATGACAATAATGCAGCACAGTGATAGGTAATGTATCTTTTAACATTTTTTTAGATGTCTATAACCTTACATACCTAAGCACCACCGGAGTCATACATTTCTAACCAAGTTATTTTAGAGACAAACCAGAAAAGCTTGATGTAGACACTTGGATATAAATGAAACTCTAAAGATACAGGCAATCCCTGCTTAACACTGCTTCGCTTACCACTATTTTGCTATAATGCTCATTTTAAATTGATACCTGATTTCACTTAGCACTCAGTGAGTTTCGTTATAACGCCTGTGGTTGCCATCTTGCGTCATTCAAAACAACTGCGGTCGCCATCTTGGGTCATCAAATACTTTCAGTTTTGCTTAACACTTCTTCTGCTTAACGCTCTGTTTTTCAGGAACTAATTAAGAGTGCTAAGCGGGGGTTGCCTGTATTACCCCACTAGGGTGGGCAACATTAGGGACAAGCTCCTTATTCAGCTACATAACAATAGAGCAGCCAGACTGCTTACTGTACAAGTAATAAGTTGAGGGGTATAGTCTACAGAGAGAGTCCCCTATGAAGTCCATGGGTTTTATTTAATATTGAACCACAGTTCACAAAAGCACTACCTAAAGGAAGTATTCAAGTCTAGTAAGCCATTTGTTCAGCAGGCACTTGCACAACATGCACCAGGAAGGATAATATAAGTATACTTCATGATGCTTTAAAAACAAGTGTAGAAAAATCCTAAATGTGTGGCAATTTAGAAGTATTGGTATTATCACCTACCATCCTTTCTGTAACAATGCTCCAGTTCTAGTCGGTGCATGGTTGAAACGTCTACAACTTCAATAAGTCCAAGAGATCCATCCATGCGACCTACTAATAACACTTCTGGATTGTCTCCTGTCCATGTTGCAATTGGCACTTCTTCTGGCCAAGCTAATGCAGATACCCAGTGTGGTTGAAGATCTAGTAGTCCCTTTCCTCCTAAGAACCAAAACATCCCTGTTAGTATAATATTTCATTTTTCTTCCCTTTAAAAGATCAAGGACATACAACAACAGTGAGAAGCTATGTATGCAGATAGGACATATACTACTGATAATTATAATAACCTTTGAATGTACATAAAGAACACTATTACAAAGTAACCGGTTACTAATCTATACAAAAAGCCATAAGTCCCTAAAAAATTTTAAATTAATTATTTTAGTAAAAGTCGGAAGTTACACTTTGTGAAAGCATTCAGATACCAGTGCTGTTTCCTGTGCATTCCCACTAACCATTTAAATGGAACAACACACTGAACCAAGTGTTTGACAGCTACTTAATTTGTTAAAAGACCTTTCCTATATGGATGGTCAAAAATTTTAAGTAGCTTTCTGCAAGCCTAGAGAGACAACAAAATTGAAGTCGAGAGAATTTGCAACCGTCTAAAAGAATAACACCCTTTATTCAAAGTTTTTTTCAAAGATATGGAGTAATCTGGGTGCAATGAAAGAACAATTCAGTTTGGATTAAAAAAATCTCTATCTATAGGTACTTAGAAATAAAAATATTGTAGTGTAGATATCTTCTTGGTCATTACCTTAAGTCTTCCACTAACAGAATAATCATAATCACAAACAATCCAACTTAGAAATTTATGAATTCTACTAGGCAACTGCCTGTCAGGAATGACTAAGGGGAAGGAAGTGTGTGGGGACAGAACCCTGTGCCCCCACCGTCCAGGTCTGCTCCCCCTTTACCTCCTGCTGCTTGGGATCTGGGCCTGCTGCCCCCACTCCCCGCCTCCAGGAAGCAGGATGGGGGTGGGATAGGGGCGCAAGGCTAGATGTTTATCAGCCAATCAGAGCAGGAATAAAGCGTTACGGACAGATAGACAGACTGAGGCTTTTATAATATTAGAATTCTTAGCTGTATTACCATATTTCACTGTGTAGAGGTAGACAAAAACTGGGCTTCAAAACTCTGCTCATACACTGTGAAATATAGTATTTGTCTCTAGGCTTTTCCAGTACCTTACTCCTCCAAGAGTTAGTCAACTTCTAACTTCCAGCCTTTATGTATTTATTACCATGTTATTCCCAGGTGAGGGAATTCCCTGTTAGCTTAAACAGTTCTTTGCCCTCCTTGCTGCTAACCATTGTAGCAAACATGTTTACAATTATATTTAATCTTGGCCCCTCCTTTAGTGAAGCAGAACAAGCCAAATCATCTCCTCCTTTCTGCACCTGTTCCTATTTGAATATATCTATCTTGATGTCTTGCTTATTAAAAAGTATATTATAAACTATAAATGAAATAGTATTTACAGGCAACAACTGCTATTGCAGTGGGAATCTAAAGTCCTATACTGGTAGTTTGCTATTTTTGATCAAGGTTTATATTATACTTCTTATGCTGTAACACACACTGAAGAAAGGAAAGGTACTTAGACAGGAGCAGGCCAAATTTGGCCTACAGCGTGATTCTGTCCAGCCTATGGTGGGTCCTTTGGCCCTGTCCACCCCAAGTGCAGGGGGAAGTCTGGACTGTGGTGCATCTGGCCAGTCCCACCACTCCTGGGTGGAAACATGCTGCCTGGCACAGCTAAGCCAGGTGCAGCTTGCTGGCATGCTGGGAATTGTAGTCCACAGGACCAGGCAACAGGGCAGCTGGAGTCAGCTTCCTGGCAGCCCACACCACTGCTGCTCAGGAGCAGGTGCATGCCCTGCCACTACCAGCCCCAGCACCACTGACAAGGAACCATGGCCCATCCGTCCTACACCTGCCACCAGGGGCACCAGACAGTGGCGGGGTGTCCATAGAGACTGGTTCCACAGCACGCTCAGCCAGGTGAATTGGATGGAGCCACTGGTGGGTGGACAGCAGCATCCGGGAGTGGGATGGGCAGGTGAGGCTAGGATCACAGGGGAGTGACTGTGGGGCTGGGGCCAGGGGCAGAGCTGCAATCTGTTCTCTGCATGTCCCTGTGACAGGCAGTGGTTCTGCAGGCAGCAGCTGTGCTCAGCCCAGGCCCAAAGAACCAGCGACTGTCACAGGGACATGAAAGGAGTGGGTTATGGCTCTGCCCTGAGCCCTGGCCCCATGCCTCACCTGGTTCATGCTGTGCCTGCTCGCAGAGTGGCAGCACAAAGTGGCCCCGATGGATGATGACTGGATTAGGCCATGCTGCCTGCATGCGTCTGTGCCGGAGTGGGGGCAGTGGGAGCTGGGTCACAGGTGTGTACTCTGCCTCCCTCTCCTCCCCAGGTCAGGCCAATTATGATCCACTGGGGCTGCCCCACACTGCTGGACCCCAAGCAGGCACAGTGCGAACCAGGCACCTACAGAACTCGTACCCATTGCAGGAATATGTGAGGAGTTGTCCATGGCTCTGTCCAGGTCCCCAACCCAGTGTTCCCCATCCTAGCTGCTTGTTCCACCTATAAACCTTGTTCCCCACCATCCTCTGCAGTCCCATCCCAACTGCCTAACCAAGCGCACCCTATCCGGGGAATCCTGGACCAGGTCTCGATGGAGACTCCGCTCTCCCACCCTCTGTATCCCTGGTGGTAGGTGTGGGGTGGATGGGCCCAGGGCCAGATAGGTTCGACTGACTCTCCCCTCCACCCAGCAACAGCTCACCAAAACTACTAAAAAGGCTTTCAGCCCAAATAATGCACACCGCTGTACTAAAGTGACATTGGTTTAGGTAGGTTCACAGGACACAATGAAGGAAGGCAGGAATACAAACTGGAAGGCAAGCATGCTAAAATACATTTATACAAGGAATGCCATATCTGTTCTCTCATAACTGTTCCTGAATTAGATTATACCACTAAAAATACAAAGTAATACATGGATCATACCATTGACTTGCCATATGTTCACCATCTTTTCCAAAGCTCCAGCCAGATACTTGCCACTGATGCTCCAACAGACAAGAGACAATCCAGAATCAGTGGGTGATCCCAGACTGTCTTCTGAATCATTTTCACTACAACACAATAGCATGGTGCTTTTAAAGAGGGCAATTGAAAACTGAAGCAAATGAGGAAAAATGATCTTATCTATCACTGAACTCCAAGTCTTTTCTAGAATTTCCTGGCTATTACACACATGCAATAAAAGCATTTTCCTGAAAACTTTTAATTCCATTTGACCTCCAGTAAAAATGTTAGAGACATATTAATTATCTCTGCAGTTAAAAAGTTGAAACTAGCTTTCTGTAATAAAATCCAATTCTGACTACCTCTGACCAGTTCAGGCTGTCGCAAAGTTTGTCTTATGCAGAAGCAGAATTTCTGGGAAGCCTGAATGAAATCAAAGAGGTTTGTCAGTAGACATAAGAACAAAAAAGCAGCACTTCTTTGATTGATAGCCCCATGATTAAGGCAGGTTTCCACTGGTCTATCATAGTAAAACTATTTTAAATCTGCTTTACCAATTTAGCAGGATCACCTCACTACAGAAGAACTGTTGAGGTTAGCAGAGAAGCTTTTACAGCCTCCACTCTCCTGTGACTAGCACAAGGGACATGATACCCAACTGTTACATTGCCTGCTAGAGTTTTAGGGGATAGACCTCAATAGTGACACAAATACTGTGATTTATTCTTATGCTGCTAGGTCAGTACAAGTTTGTCTGTTTCTGTACTGACTCCAAAAGATAACCGTTTCCTTCCATGATTTTTAACATCCATCCAAAACAATTAACAAACAAAGGCTGTACTTTCATTTGCATATTTAATTATATAAATCAGAAATGCTCTACCTGCCAGATCTGGCCCACAGCAGTGTCATCCAGCCCACTCCCCTACTGCCAAATTTCTGGACCTGCTGCCAAATTTCTGGAGAAGCCCTGGCCCCTGTGCGCTGGACAGGATGATGAATCCTGGCATGCAGGGCTGGACGAGGGTGGCACTGGGTCCCAATTCCTGTGTGTGGGAGTAGGAGGGCATAGGGCCAGGTCCCCAGGCTCCTGGGATCCAATCCCAACATGTGGAAGGTGGGAGAGAGTAGTGCCAGGCCTACAGACTGGCCCTACACCATTTATCTAGCCTGCAGAGCCAAAAGGCTGAGCACCCCTGATATAGAACAGGCATGTCAAATTCATCTGGCCCCAAGGGTAGGATGAGTGGTTCAGGGCCAGTCTGTGGGCTGAATGAATGGCATGTGGCTGATCCTGTGGGCCAGATCAGGCCTATGGACCCATCTCCTGGGTCCTGGACCAGCTGTGGCAGGGACTACATGCAGCATCTGAGTCCACTCCAAACCTGGGGCCAGCACCAGCAGATATCTGTATAAGTAGGATTATTGTAACATGTGTTTTGCATAAAATATTTAACAGTAGTACAAGTGTAAAGTTGTGAATGTACTGGATATGACACATTTCAAAATGAAGGAATATTTCATAAAAAGTCAGAAGGTCAGCAAAATCCCTCTTGTGTAAAAGGGAAGCCGAATATGTAGATAATTCTTACGCACTTTTAGGAATGTTTAGAAATAAATTGTGTTCTCAAAAGTTATGGAAGTGTGCCTTCTACCCAAGTCCTTAAAAAGGCACCTCAGTTTTAATATTCATCCCCACAAATTGAACACATACTGAAAACAATTTATTTTAGAGGCACTCTAAAATGTTGGCGTCTCAAGCATTAAGGGGAACATTTGTGGTTGAAAAAACGTTCTGTGGAAGACTTTTTCCAATTCTAAATTTTTGTTCCCCTCCTTAAAAGGGCAAATAACTTCCCTTTTCAAACATTCTGCATCTAAATGCAAGCGATATATAACTTGTCAATGCTATTATTATGTAATTAGATGTTTTATGTACAAATATACCAAGGTTACAGTTTATTACTCTTTTTAATTGGGAAATTAGTTGTTTGGCTGTGCTTAACTAATTTTCTTATGAAACTAAAAGACAAGATCCATCTGTCCAAAGACAGACAGACAGACAGACAGCACAACTGAATATAGGCCTGCCATTTAAAGCTGCTTATTTTAAAAAGTTTGAGAACTAAAAACATTTACATGTGACAAAAAGGGGATGGATCAAAGTTTGAACTACTCTTAATCCCTAATGAAACTAAAGTTACCTAGGAAAATGGATGGAACAGAAGAAAAATCTGGATTTTAATTTTGAAAATGTAATACAAAGTTTTCAGAGCAAGGAAAAAGAATTAGGATTCAACTGTGTATGTAGTTGCAGATCAATTGTCTGTGCATTAAAACAATAACTAAAATTAACCAATGAAGACGCAGAGTCAAAAAAAGGACAGTAGCTAAATTGTGAAAGTAGCTAAAATTAAGGCTAGATTTCCTTCGTTAATATTATGAAAAATCTTTCTTAATTAAGCAACAAGGAAACATTTTCCTCCTCCCATCTCTGAACTTCACAGCACTCTCAGATCAAGCTGTCCACCTCTGCAGGCAGGCCAGCAAGTACTGGACAAAGAACCAAACTTGGTATGATCAGAACTGAAATTAGTATCACGCTTTCATAAAGAAACTACTTACAATTTGTTGAAGACGCACGTTTGTTGCAATGAATATTGCTTCTTTGTAACATTCCATACTCTTATTGTCCCATCATTCCCATTAGTTGCCAGAAGTCCCTTTTTGTTGCACCACACACAGGACATGACCTGCAAAAATTAAATTAGCATTAAACAATAGAGTTTAAAATTTAAGCCAAAAAATAGTTTTCCCATGCAACCCCTTGAATTTTTTAACTGATTTGAGCAAAGGGATTAGCAATATTGTTGAAATAAATTATACCAAGTGGAATCTAACAATGTCCAAAATAAAATACCCTTCATGGTACAATTTAGGATAATTATTTAAGTTGCTGGAGGGCAGAAGGGGGTGGGGCTGGGAACACCACAATATTTGTAACTATCATTCACAGGCCACTCATGAGCTTATCTTTTATGACAGAACAAATTAATAGTTTTGTTCTTCTTTAAGCAAAAATATAAAAGAGAAGATGTGTAAATTCAGTCAGTTGAATTATTATTACTTTATTAAATAACATTTCCTGATTTATCCACAAAAAGTTTCAAAGGACCTAATTTTCAATTAACTCTGTGGGTGGATTCTTGCCTCTTCATGGAACGCCAGCACAGCTGAAAGTGTTTGCCTATGAGGAGATGCAGTCTCAGGACCAATACCTAAATTATCAAAGCTTCCATTGTGATAAGGAACTACAAGTGAACTTACCTCCATACTCCCTTGCTTCTCATTTAATTTTTTTTTCTTTTCTTGTAATAAGTTATGGTAATAACTTACTATGACCGCCCCTCTATTTGTTTTGTAGAAAAATGGAGTAAGGGACAAAGTACCATAAAGTCTTAAATTTTAAACATCTGTAGCAACAATAAAATCAGTAGCTGCAGGCCAGAATCTCTTATAAAAGTAAGCTGTTCTGTGGATGAGAAAAAAAAATACTGAAGAGTGTAATGTGAAGAGGAATCTTGCTCACCCTATTCTGATGAGCCTCCAATTTTATGAAAGAGCATTTTCGCAGATCTCCTCCCATATCAGCAAGAGTCTGAGGACTAGTTTGGTTGTCTCGATCATGTGCTGCAAGAGTTCGCACAAGCTGCTGCGCAGCCCACTGTCTATGTTGTGAGGACAACCTTGAAGAAAGGCAGCAAGCTGCTAGTGCATTAGCCAGCTCCAGAGGGCCTACAGCAGAAGGATCATAGGAAGGATGGGCATACAAATGGGCAATTAAACCTGCTTAAACAAAACAATGAGATGATGCTTAAAATCAGTACCAACGTCATTAAACAAGCCAAGTGTTAGCTATAATTTTCTGAAAGACTAATTCAGCAAGATTTTTACAAAAATGTTGCAGGCATCTTAAAAAACTTGGGGGAAAAACTACATATACCAAGAGAATACAAACGAACCTTTTCCCATTTTCATTTCTCCCCAAAAAGTCTTTTAGAACCCACAGAATAAGAGCCTTTTAGGAACCCCTATAGACATTCTGGTAGAAGGGTGATAGGATCTGATGTGTGATCCACACAATCATGCCTCTTCCCATGCCACATTGGAGGTGTGAATATGGGATCCAGCATCAGCTCCAATCTTACCTTACTGCCAGTACAGGGGAATCTGGGATTATGATCCCAGGCTCCTCCTGAACCAGCAAGTAACAAGCTCCCACAGCTGTAAGCCCCATAGCTGATGAGGCTTGTAGTGGGGGCAGCATTCCACAAGCTCCCTTGGCTGCAAGCCTTGCCACCTGCAGGGCTTGCAGCTGGGAGCCCTGTTAGCTGATGAGCCTCCCAGCCACAGAGGAGCACCTGGCCATGCATTCCACATTTTGTGGAATAACTCTGTGGCTTATTCCTTTTTCTGTCATGCCATTAACTGATTGAACATGGGGCTGGGTCACAACTTAAGATGTGATTAACCAGTTTCATAGTTTCATAGTAGCTAGAGTCGGAAGGGACCTAGGTAGATCATCTAGTCCGACCCCCTGCCTTAGCAGGAAAGAGCACCGGGGTCAGATGACCCCGGCAAGGTGCTCATCTAACTTCCTTTTAAAAATCCCCAGGCTAGGAGCCTGCACCACTTCCCCTGGAAGCTGGTTCCAGGCCCTAGCCGCCCTGACTGTGAAGTAGCACCTCCTAATATCTAATCTAAACTTACCCTCCGCCAGTTTGTGACCATTATTCCTGGTCACTCCTGGCAGCGCACGGGGGAACAGGGACTCCCCCAATACCTGCTGATCCCCCCTGACCAGTTTGTAGCAGGCCACAAGGTCCCCCCTTAACCTTCTCTTGTGGAGGCTAAACAGGTTCAGGTCCCGTAGCCTCTCCTCATAAGGCCTGCCCTGCTGACCCCTGATCATACGAGTGGCCCTCCTCTGAACTCTTTCCATATCGTCCACGTCCCTCTTGAAGTGTGGCGCCCAGAACTGGACGCAGTACTCCAGCTGCGGCCTGACCAGTGCCGCATAGAGGGGGAGGATCACCTCCCTGGACCTGCTCGAGATGCATCTGTGGATGCATGACAGGGTACGATTGGCCTTCTTGACTGCCTCCCCACACTGCCGGCCCATGTTCATCGTGGAGTCAATGACGACTCCAAGATCCTTTTCCGTCTCCGTGCTGGCAAGAGGGGAGTTCCCCAACCTGTAAGTGTGGTGCCGGTTCTTCCTCCCCATGTGCAACACCTTGCACTTATCAGTGTTAAATGTTAAATCAGTTAATCATGCCTTAAGTGGCCTTAAAGTATTTTAGACAAAGGATGAAACTGATTCTGTTAAGGTCAATAATAAGATCCCCACCAACTCTGGTGGGACCAGGATTTCATCCTGAAAATAAAGATTGGGTCTTTAAAATCTGTATTGTGAGCTGAAAGTATAAGCTTGTGGATGTATGGGTCAAACTGGCACTCAACAAGATACTACACAGGCATAGGGAGCCAAGCTAGTACACCATGACAGAGGATAAGGGAAGACGATGCATTTTGAACTGCAAACAGGATGTCAAATAGGATTTTTATAGCTAATCTAGCAAATAAAGCTCTCCAAAATTTACTATAAAACCACACTAGCTTTCTTTAATAAAATCCAATTCTGACTACCTCTGACCATTTCAGGCTGCCACACTAATCTTTATTCTTTCATGAAAACACCACAATTATTATAGATCTATGGTTAGGACATTTAGAACCTTATATGTGTCTAACAAGACTTCTGTAACTGGTGGCACGTGAAATACTAAAGACAAGAACAACTGCCTTTAGCATGATACCTAGACAATCGGAAATTGGTTAAATGCCTCCTATGAAAAAGGTAACGGCACACAGCACATGCTGAAAATGAGGCAATTATAGTTACACAAATCTAAAACAGTTCACTTTGTCACTGAAGAAATAAAAATATTGCAGGAATGAAGATATCCAAGAAATGTCTTCACATATCTCTATTACCACATTGTAGAGGTAAAATAAAGGTTGAATTTGTATTATCTGCAGATTTCTATGCTTTTGAATGTTTGTGGGATTTCTGCAAATGGACAACAACCTAAAAATGTCATTTTACCCAGAAGTCTGCATTTCCTATCATTATAGCACCTAAATGAAGTAGATTAATAAAACACGTTTACAGTAGTCTTCATTTTGTTTTGTGCATTTACTAACAATATGCACATTAAAAGTTTCATCAATTGAATAGCTTTACTTGTAAAACTCAAAAAAGAAGCAGAACCTTTAAAAAGACATTAAATTGTATTCCTGAATTTGGAGACTGCTCTCTTAGAAATCAGCTTTTAAATTCATGCATATAAGGAAAAAAATCAAGTTGACTGTTTATAATACATAGCAGAACTTAATTTCTGTCATACAGTTTGCCTGGGAACAGAACCAAGAAACTACAGAATTTTGTTAATGTTAGTGGTAAAAAACAAACCAAAAAAAGAATCATACCTTTCTTTTCAATTTCTGCTTTATCATAGTTTGGCCTTAATTTGGCCCCTTTGTCTGCTAACAATGCTACTAGTGCCTGAGTTACCACAAAGTTGGGTGATGTTACAAGCTTGTTCTCTTCTGCAATTCCTCGCAGAAAGCTTGGCAAAAATTTTCTTTGAATTGGATCATCAACTGTTGTCAAATTTACACCAGTTGCAGCAGAAATCAAATTCTAAAAGAGAGGCAATTAAGACAAATTTTTCAACAAGCTAATATGTTGTTAAAATCTAGAATGTAATTTTTTTTTCAAGATCTGTAGTTTATTTGCAAAAATCAACATCTTCCAACTCCCACCCTCTTATACTGTAAATGTCACATAAAATAAGAACAGTAAAAGCCTCTATCCTGCAAACTGAGTGGCCTGAGTGTACTTCTCTGCTCACAGGAAACAGTTTGTAGGGTGAGCGACAGAATTTAAAGAACCACCAGCAGCAGCTGCAGTTAGGGAATTCAATATACCAGAAAACTTAGAAGACTGGGTCAGACTGGGGGTGGGGTGGGGGGGGGGAAAAAATCAAACAACCAAACATGTATAATAAAATTAACTGATCTCTCAGAATACTTACATTCTTCCACATGTATATAGTCCATACTCACAAAAAGCTAAATCAGTTATCTTGTATGAGTTAGAGATTACAGATACACTCACTTATTGCATGTTCACTTTTTTTTTCTCTGCCAGACCAAATCCCCATTTACAACAAATGCATCTGATCTGAGTATAGTTAATACAATAAAGTATTAAGTTTGTATACCAGCATCACTTTTAGATCCCTTTAGACCCTTTAGATCTGTGTATGTAAGTGTGACTTTTTTTTCTCCAAATAGATTTGCTTTTCCTTACCAGATAAATAAACCTTGCAACCAATCTCTTCCACCTTATTTTTATCTTGTTTCCTTTTTAAGGAAAAGGATCACATACAAGCAAACTTCAACCCAGTATTTTCAAACAGGCTCCAGTCAATTCAAGGAAATTTTTTTTTGCATCCAAGTGCAGACTGCAGCAGAGCACAGTAGGCATTCTTGTACCTCCTTCACATAAACCACTCCTCACAAAACTTGGCACCTCAGCTTATTTATAAAAATAAAACAAATCTGATGCAAAGGTAAGTAATTAATAATCATACCTGTGTACACAACTGTACCAGCAACTTTGCAGCACTAGGAGTATTTGATGCCAAACACCCTACAGCTGTACTCAGATAGGCCAGGCAAGATATGGGCTTGCTTGTTTTGCTGTGTATTCCTCTGGATCGCTCTGTGGTACTGGATATAGTAGAAGAACTTGTGGAGAGGCCTGCTCTCCCTGCTGCTGCTAGGCACATTAATCGAACCAAAGTTCGGATATCTGTTAAACCCAAAGATTCAAGACCAGCTGCAAGACTACAACTGGACCCACTGTCAAAAATGGAAAAAAAACCCCAAGCTTTAGTTTTGTTTTTTCTTTCAAATGTAATAACACATAATACGAAATCTTAACTGGTATACAGTCTAGTTACTCCCAAACAACCTTTGTGAAAGAAACACTCCTTGCCTGATTAGTGAAAACTTAATTTCCCTCAAAGGGCTGAAAGAAAGGTTATATTATCCTTAGATTATAGATGGGGAACAGAGAGAGATCCTGGCCCTTTTCTTGCAGCCATTCAAGCTTAACTTTAAGAATGTGTACAGTATCACTGGAAACCAAGGGCATCTAATGCATGGGCAACAAGGTAATTACCACACTCCAGCAGACTCAGCATCTCATGTATCAGCATCCCTATGTTTAAACATGGCAGCAGGGGTGCTTTAACTAAACTTTGTCGAACAGGCTTTAAAGTCCCCTCCCATCATTTTTAGGTGAGGGGATTCTATGCTCCAGGCACTTTAATTAGAGCCAGTCTCAGAGCTGCTCTAATTAATGCCCCCCCACCTCCCTCAAGCAAATGTATAAATGCCCAAAAGGACAACTCATACTTAAATACAGGGATAACTATGTGCTAAATCAGGGCTTGTGTGACAGAAGTCATATAAGAAATCTGTGAAAAGACATTTTAGCTCTTACCTTCCATGTCCAAAATATGCACCTTAACCACAATCTCTGACTATTTTACATTTAGAAATTCTAATGTCCGTCTTGGACATTTGTATCATGACCAGAAACCATTTTTTACTGTGCATTTTACCACATGTTAACATTGCAGCACCTCTGTACTACCAATATATAAAGGACACAGTAAATTAAATGCAAAGAAAATAAATCAGTATCATCAAGAACCTCACAGACCTGACAGATAACAGCGAGAGTGCTCTCATAACCATAGTTCTTGCAAGGAGCACTTGAGCTGCAGCTGTCACTCTTCTTAAAGCCATAACACGGTCATGTGGATTTACAAGAGCAGCCGCTTGTTCTCCCAGAGTTATCCTGCCAGAAGAACATTTTTCTATAGAGCCATGACAGCCTTTAAATTGATAACAGGAAAGGGAAAAAATAGAATACATTACAATAAAGTAAGGCACACAAAGTTATGACATACATAGTAATACAAAATTTGGCAGATTTCAGTGTGCAGTGTGTTGAATGCATTACACAAATTAAGCACTTTGTTCTCATCTTTTGTACACATGGAATTATTATTATCATTTGTAGATAGCAGAAGACAACACTCCTAAAATTCTAAACCAAACTCAGCGCTTTCTAATTTTATGACAAAAGATGGGGAATAATCTGACAACAACCTGTATTGAAAAAAAAGTAAAAAATAAAAAATTCTCCCCGCTATAGTGGGCTACAAACTTAAAAGCCAAGTGGTGTAATCTCATCTATTAGTGTGGTCCTCTTGGCACAGTTCCATTTAAGATCAGGTACAGACATTCATTTTCCAAGAAGAGAACTGTTGTTTTACTTAGTAGAAATAAAAAATGTACAGATGTTGAAGGCATTCTCTCTTGGAGAAAAAATGGCCGCTCCAGAAGAAAAATAACTTGGCAACAACAAGCAGGGTTAAATCACTCCTGGAAAAGTTTCTCCCAGGAAACTGAAAGTCTGCACACTTACCCCAGCTTATCTCCTTCTGCAGACCAGGAGTGGAGCTGGGAGAAAAGTTCCCCTGACTTTCAAGGCAGGAACCCTCCCCAACTGTCTGTGACTGCTGCCCCTTTTCAGCAGCTGCCACTTGACAGCTTTCCCCTCTCTCAGGCATGGGAGAGGACAGGCTGTCAATTTATGGGCTCCCCTACAGGGACTGGCAGCCCAGGGAGCAGCCTTCTATTGCCCCTTGGCTAGAGATCTTACATACCAGCTCCTGAGCTATTTTTCTACTGGAAGAAATTTCTTCAGGCAGCAATGAATGTCTGCATGCAGTTTAAGTCAACAGGCTCTTGAGTCCTTACAAGTAGAGTTCAAAAGAGGGACTGGGGCCATAGAGGGCATGCCCACACTACAACAGCAGCAGGATGTGTCAGATGTATATGCCCTGCCCACCTGCATCTACACACACTCACAACCTAAAAATATACCAAAGATGTCGCAGGGTCTTCTTCAGTAGCCACTGTCAATATTGGGGACTTGTGTCTTGAGAGTGGCCACAGAAGCACAGCTGGGCATCTCAACCAGCATATTTTGGTGTTTGGAGCATGCCAGCAGCAGTGGATCAGCGGGTCGTCTGGGAACAGCCCAGGTAGGACATATCACTGCCAAAATGTAGATTTGTCCAATGTAAACAAAAATAAGTTCAACATAAAGGGTTTGGACCTGCATCCACTGGGCCATCCCTAAAAAAAAAAGCTGTATTTCCTGGCTGTGTTTCTTGCTGTGGGGAAACAAGATAGACCATCCATGTTAGACACCTGCCCAATCATATTGTACCTGTCCATCTAAGCAGAAATTGTATTTCAAATCTAATTTAAAACACTACCTATCTCTTCCTAATTTACCTATTTGCATTAAGGTCTCCTCCATACTGTTGGTGGCTGTGACCATTGCAACTGATGCTCCCAGTGGATCACTATCAGGAAACTGAACAGGCTCAGGTACAATTCGGCGATCATTTAAACCAAGAGGCCCAGCCAGTAACTCAAACTCCTCTTCTCCTGTCAGCTTTTCGTCTTCATCCACATCCAGCATATCCCAATCTTCTGAGGTTGAAGAAATAAACAAAGTTTAGGTACAAAATCTAAATTGTGCCATCAATTATACAGTAAGGAAATGTCTTTAATTATAAATGTATTTGTTCATGTAAATAATTTTCAATGAATTTAAAAGCCATTGTATAAAAGTAAAGAATATATATGAATTGCAACCTGTATCCTGATTTTACTAATATCAGCCCTCATTTGTAGAGATACAATACACTATAATTTAAGGTTGGGGTCTGTGTTCAGGGAACATGCAACTGGGTGAAGTGATTGCAAGGACACCTTGTTATAAAAGAGTGCCTACTCATAGTGAAGGAGATCCAGTCAAAAAAGGACCTGAAAAGAGCTCTCCCACAGCAGGCAGAAGGGACTATACTAAGGAGAAGGAGATCCTAGAACATTCCCACCTAACAGAAAGTGGGAATGCCTGTAGATTTAGCTATGCTACTGCTGAAAAGGCTCAAAATAAAGGTGGGGTAGGGGAGATGGGGAATGACTGGGAACACCACAGGGAGATGCGGCGGTGGGGGATAGAGGGGAAACAAAAATAGCTGCACCACTGTCACCAGCAGCTGGCAATGCCCTCTGCTGTTTCTGCTCAGGGTGCAGATCTGCCCTGTTGCACCTCTGCTTTTTAGCATCTGCCAATTACTAGACTTGCCTAAAGAAAGGTGAATTTGCCTTCAACCTGTAGTCCCTTACAAAACAAATTGCTATTAAAACCAATAGCCCAATCAACCAAACCACTACTTCTCATCTACTCATAAGAAAGACTACAGAAAGATTCTGGAACTGACATGAAAAAAAATTATCCTGAAAAAATACTAAAATTATTCTTAGTGTATGGCTTGGAGTATACTCTGAACTACAGATGTATTTGTATGGAATTATATTTAAAAACTTAAAACATATGTAAGCAAAGCTACATAAAAATGACATGGTGTTTCAAAGAACTCAGAGCAAAGAAATACCTTCATAGACGCTGTCTTGCTTGCCTATTAAATCAGGAGCCTGGCCTTTGTACCTACACCAAACAGTAACATTTTTTTAAAAGGATATAAATAAAATAGCTCAAAAAAATCTTAACCACACATGGCTTTGAGACTAGAACTATAAGTAGTTACATCCTACAGAAAAATGTTTTTTGAAGATAATAATGGAATATTCTAATATTATAAAACCCTAAGTCTGTCCGTCTGTAATGCTTTATTTGTGCTCTGATTGGCTGATGGAAACCAATCAGATTTGCCAGGATGCTGACCTTGGCTCTCCCACCCCACTCCCTGCAAGAGGCAAAACAACAGCAGCATGGGGCGTTAGGTGGCGGCACTCCATCCCAGCCCCCTCCCACTCCCACTCCCCATCATTCTTGACAGGCAATTGGCTAGTATAAAATAAAATGCCTGGTAAAAATGGAAACCTCACTAACTTATGGACTAGAAAAATTCAGATTTTTTATTCTAAACATAAAATCCAATCCTAATGTTTCCTAATTAAATAAAAGACGCTTTTACACTATTTTTTTAAGCTGTTGGCCAGGAGAAAACTGAAATGAATGGTCAGCAAAATACTTAGAAAGACTTTTTAAAGTTATTTCCCTTTTCCACAAAAAATTTAATCAAAATATTTTAAATTGCAGTTATTATAAAGAATTCTTGTACAAATTGCAGCGTCAGCTGGTCAGATTTTAAAATGCCTATAACAAGACATTTTGAATTATTCCCTGTTAGTCATATATAATTAAATCTCCCACCACAATTTTCTTCCATACCTTTCTGAGGATGATGTCTTAGATTTACTCTTCAAGGCCAAATATTTTTCTCTGCAGCTACCACACAGTAGATAGTATGGGTTTCCACTTCCACATTCACCACCAAACCATCCATCCACATAAGAACCATTGCTACGATAACCTTGTCGATTTGCACTACGACCACAGCCAGGGTGATTTCTTTTCATGTGTTGATTAAAGCTGACAACACTGGATTCACACAATTCACAAACCACCACTTCTTCTCTGTCTTCTGACTCGCAAACATGCTGTATGAGATGATGTGTATATGAAATTATGTTACTGGATATGTAATTGAATATATTCATGTTAAAAAATAAAAGTTTTCCTATTCTTAAGTGTTGCTACCTAGGTTTGACTTAGAGGCAGACCAAAGCTAGGTAACTTACTGTGGGGCAAAGAAGTCTTTTCCTTCTTTCATTATAAAACACAACTTCCTCAATAGATTTATTTTTATTTATTTAATTTAAACTTATATCCCACTCTATCCAAAAGGCTCAGAGTGGCTGTTAAAAGCTTGCATAATTTATCACCTTTATGAAGACCAGTATTGGTATCTACCCCCTCTTCTATGTAATGATCTAAGCTCAAACGGTAGCTGTTCTTCCAATTAATAGTTTATAAGGTATAGAAAAGACAAAAATAGAAGAACACCACATTTCAAAAGGAAGAGATTTTCCCAATCTGTCCCTTATTACAGTATGAGAAATTCTAAATTATTTGTATCTAGCCTTCACACATTGTTAGAACCCATCCAAGATTGTCTTTATGTTTTATTCAGTTCCCCCTTAGAATTTGCCAGACTTTGTACAGAGAAGAAAAAAAAACAGTAACTTTTCAGACTGGTGAATTCTCATGTAGCAAAGCAACAACAACGACTGCTTGGGTCAACATTTTACTATATAAAAAAAACGCAAGTATGGCCTACATGTTTTATAATTCATTAGTCCACAAAGCTGAACAATACAATAATTAAACAAACTGCAGTTATTTGCATGCTTCACTCATGCTACATATAGGGAACACTGAAAAATACAATAAAATTAAGTATTGTGAAATGGTAATCATGACTTAATAGAACTTTGGTGACAAATATTAGCATAACTGAACATGGTCACGCTAACATAGCAAGCCTCATCATTACACTGCTATGCCAGGACTAACTGAGCCAATTAAGATATACAAGTGTAGTAAGAACAAAAACTGGCTTTTGCTAAACTTAAAAAAAAGTAGTATTAAAAGGAAATTCCCCCCAAAATACAAAGTGTCCCATTCTCTTCATCCAGCTACACTACAAAGCAAAAGCTAGTTGTACTAATGGTTCTTCCTTTATCTAAATAGAGGGATTTTTTTTTGCCAAACAAGTACACAACTGAATGACCAAAGGGGAACTTTATTCTATACCAACATACTGTCAGGTTTTTAAAACCAAAAAATGTCCGGCAACTGTTTTATCTTAAATTCAATTGAGCAGTCAAGAACATGCACTTGCTTTCTTGCTACTAAATGTCACAAAATAATTTTACTTAAGTATTCTTTCTTCTTTTAGAAAAGGAACCAATGAAGAACTTAAAGATACATGGAAAGAATGAAAAGAACATGTTAATTATGCACTGCTGTCCTCATTAAAATGAAGTTGCATACACCTAAATGACTTGACATGTGATTAGTGTGTAGCAAGGTAGTATATCCAAGCAGAAAGTTATAAGTAACACATTATTTTAAAGTATGATTTTGCAAAAAGCAGTAAGTCAAAGCAGCCCCAGCTGCAGTCACACACACCCAGGTAGGCCAATCCAATACCTCTGGGATCCACATTCCCAGAATATCATTATCACTGGCCAGGTCCTGTCCAAACATTGCTTCCATTGCTTCATCATCAAGGTCAATTTCTAACTCCTCATCCAAGTTGAAGTCATAAAGGGCCCCTGGATCTTGTTGCAAAGATATTCCCTCTCTCCGACTCTGATTTCTGTGAGCCTGTACAGAGCGGTATAATCCCGCTCAAATCAAAGAGAAAACATATTTTACTTCGCATGTAATTAAGAAGATAGCACATTCTAAAAATTTTGCCCACTAAAAGCTATCTATTCACTTATTATTGCAAACAAGAAATTAAGTAAAATATATACTGATGTGTATATGAAAGATATAATTTTGAAAATTCCATATGAGGTACCTCCTTGCATATTTATCAGATAAACAAAGGTACACAAAGCATTTTAGTACACTTACCAGCACGTGCTAGTAATGTCCGGGCAGCTAAGTCAAATTTGTGTCTCCTTGTTACTGCCGATCGACTTCTTGAGGGGGGTCCACTACCAGAAGCTGCATTTTCAGTATGATCCATATTATCAGGACTAAGAGAATAGTTTGAATGTTGAACACATAAGTCAAAAACAGTTTAAGTTATCACATATTCATGTACAGTAAAGCAGGGGGGAGAAGGAAGAAGCTAACACACTGATATTAATATATTTGATTCTCCTTCTTTTTAAATAAATCTATCTATCTATTTATCTATATATATATATATCACCCCACAAGTATACACATATTAGAATCCCCATTGATAGTAAAGGGGAGTTACATGCATGCATTACTCAAGTAAGGGAACAAAGTAAGGCTGACATTTCATTCTTCATCAGTACAACAGAGCGTTCAGGAATGAACCACAGGAAGCCCAAGGAAGAAATGCATCGGCACAGTAGAGCTTAATAAGAGCACTATATTTTTAAAAAGTAAAAACTTAATCCTATTTTTTCTCCTTGTTGCAATGAAAACATTAATATTACATGGTTCGGTTTTCTGGAGGAGGGAGATAGTTACCTTACTTTTTTCTCAAATATAATAATCCAAACATGCCAACAAGAACCTTAGTGATAATGAGGGATCCAGGTTTTCCGTTTGTGAATCAAAAATATGGTAAAACCCAGATTTTCTCATCTAAGGAGAGAAATACAGGAAACGTTGGGTTTCCCTTTGCAGGCTGGCAGAATTCCAGCCTGCAAGGGGCTGCAGGGAGCTGGAGGAGGCTGGTTAGACAGGCGGTACTATGCATATGTGTGTGCGTACACACGCACATAGCCACCAGGCAGCCTGGAGGGCAGCTCCCTGTAGGTAAGTCTGGGAGGGACTGAGGCCCCCATAGTGAAGGAGTTGAGCAGGGCTGGAGTTACTACCCGGCTGGAAAAGTGCGTGGGGTTTAGGGCCCAGGGCTGGAATGTGCGGCCGAAGGGCCTAAGCAGGGAGTCAAATTGGGCTGCAGGTGGCTTGTTTGGGGGGTGGGGAAACGCTGGCTCCCCACCACTGTACACACTCCTGGGGAAATGAGGGGCACACTCCCCCAGATTTGTGTGCAGGGCAGGTGCAGGCTGTCAGCTGAGGGTTTGCGGCTTCCCACCCTGCTGCCCTCCCCACAGGGCCTCTGCAGCCCAGTGGGCAGGACCAGGCATAGCAGGGCAGAGAAGCTCGGTGCTGCCACTGAAAGCCCTGCACCGTCATGGTGAGGCACCCCCTGCCCAGCAAGCAGCAGCAAGGTGCACAACTCCATACTCCCATCCCCACTGCTGTGGGGTGGGTAGGGGGCTTCACCATTGCAGTGCAGGTCTTCAGTAGCTGCATCAAGCTTTCCCCCCCAGCCCCACTCTGCCTTGCTGCACTGGGTTCTACCTGCTGGACCAGGGAGGCTCTGAGGAGAGAGCAACAGGGCACGGAGCCCTCAGCCCACAGCGGGCAGCTCGCCCCCACCTCTCCTCGTGGGCTTGGGTTGTGCTGCCGGTCGGGGAGGGGAAGCCAGGCTCTGCACTTCACTCTGGTGCAGCAGCCTCTGCCTCCCACATGCAGCAGCCAGGGCTTGGGCACTGCTGCAGAGGGCTGCAGACCTCGGTCTCTGGCTTTATAACCCTGACAGATGGGGGGCCCTCTCCGGCAGGGCTGGGGAGCAGGGGCTATGAGTGGGGAATGAACGGCACCAGTAGGGGTGGAGGGGCTGTGGTTGTGGAGTGAGGGGCACGAGCAGGGCCCAGAGGGCTGTGGGTGTGAAGTGAGCGGCAATGGCATGGGCAGGGCACCAGCATATCAGGGCTGCTCAGTGCCACAAAATAGTAAGAGGGGACAGCCAGAGCTGATGAGTGAAGGGGGCAGGGGGAGCTCTGATTTTCCATGATAAAAAAAAAAAGTCAAATGCCAAAATTTATAGTTATTTAGAATTTATTTTATTATAGTGATTGAGGCACTAGTAGGCTTCCAAATTACTTTAAAATTGGAAATATTTCAATAAAACGTGTTCAACTGATACCTATGTATATAGTGGCATTTCATTTTAAATCACGGAAAATGTAGATTTTTGGGGGGTTTTAATCAAAGAATACACAATTTTTAAACAGAAAAAACAGGACACATGGTGATAATTTTACTTCTCATGATATGGTATACCAAAAGCCCTTCAAGGTGGCATTTCACCTTTCTGCTTGCAACTACCAACTTGCTGAAAGTCACAGTTATGATTCTAGCAGCATGGTTTGTGTAAGCAGAAAGCTACTTTTTACCTTTCACTAAAGCCTTCTTCCATTTCAGTAGCATCAGCTGAAGGGATATCTCCTGGTGATTGCAAGTAACATTGTTCACTAGATTTTCCACTGGTTCCAGAAACTATTGTCCCATGTTGTGAATCTGCAGTGCCTTCTGATTGCGGCTCTTCATCATCCTCGTTACCAGGATGTTCTATCATCCACATGGCCAAGACCGTGATATTCTGAGCATCTGCTTCTCCTCTTGCACCTGGAAGCAGGAAAATCTTACCTGGCTATTCTTTAATGTCACTATTTGTGAAAAATACACTTCCTCTTTCCAAAATTGGTCAAGGAATTTGCAAGTTCAAAGCTTACACAGAGTATTCCATTAAAAATAAGGTTTTGCATTAACCTGCGTTGTGAAATGTAATATATATTATCCAATATAAATCACCTGTGGCTTCCATAGCTTTTGCAATCTGCCTGAGCGAGAAGCCCATTTCTAACAATGGAACTGCGATGGCAGGTGGAGGAGGGGAAGTTGAAAGCCGGCTGCTTGGGTCTGATAAAGCTGTGAAGACAGGAGAGGAAGATACATATTAACTGATAGTTCATTTATATGCTTTGCCTTTCTTTGGTCTTATGCTAGTTATTTACTCATTCAGCAGCTATCCCTTATTAGCTGAAGACTTGTCCTTACTAGCTTTCCTTTTAACATCCTCACTGGTTTAAAGTACTTACCAGTTGCTTCTTGTAACAGAAAATGAGTAGAAACATTTGCTGTCCCAGGAGAAGCTCTTGCAGGGTGACCTGGGAGTAATTTTTAACCCTCGTTGTTCCCAGATTCTCTTTCCCCTGGAGCTGCCACTTTTGCTCTAGGAGATAAATCCTGAACACTTGTATGCTCAAGATTTCCCTTGGGACAGCAGCATCTCTCTCAAAAGAAAATGAATGTCTGCACATAGCCCAAGTCAGAGCAGCTCATTTCTTTCTTTGGCCAGACAAAAATTGCTAAGGATCTATAAACATGTGTTTGACCAGCTAAGGTCAATCTGATTTCAGCATTTTGAATTAACTTATGATATGCTGAAAAGGTATCCAGCTACCTTGGTTTGATCTCCGGAAAGCTACGTGCTCTGTGTGTAAACAGCTCCAACCAAGATGAGCCTAGTCCAGCCTATTTGAGTGGAATTTGTGAAGTCTGAACCAGTGATCCCTCTAAGTTGTGTGGCATGCGTGGCTGCACAGGCACACCTGGCAGTGCAGCATGAACATACCTGCGCAGCTGCGCACACTACACAGCTTAGACAGAACGCTGGTTCAGACTGCACAGATTCCACTCAAATAGGCTGAACGGGACAACCATATCTCTCTAAAATTCGATTTCCCACAAGAACTAGGGACCATAACTGTGTTGCAAAGAAATAAGGTTTGCTTCTTATTTGCCAGAAGGGCAAGGATTAATAACTGAAGGCACATGAGCAGGACGAGCACTTGTTACTGTGACCTGACCCTGGTGTTGGAGGCAAAGCATTTGGGGAATAAAATGAGACAGAGCAGACAGGTTGCTAAGCAACAGTCTGATCTGCTACAGGAGACAACTCAGAATTGTGGGCTAATGGAGATGTTATGAAGGATAAAAGTAAACGTTGTGAATCTCCATCCTACATCATTTTGGAGTTTAAAATAATGCTTCTCATCAATACTGTGAACACGAATTGTAGCGGAGAGCGAGTGATTCTTTTATGCTAACTTACTAAAAATGTGGTGACTTAAAAATATTATATAATGAAAACAATTTACTCAGCGATATCTACATTAACTCTGACAACAGGATGAGTAAGGATTTCCTGTTGCAGTGAACAAACGCTAACAAAATTTACTTCTAACAGGACATCATTTCTCCCAAAAAGGAAACTAGTTCAAAAAATATTAACTATTCCAGGGGTTGTCAACTGGGGGTACACGTACCCCTAAGGGTACTTAGAAAGGCCATAGCGGGTACACGCACATGGCTAGGTGAGCGGGAATGGAGTGCACCCCAGGGCACAGTGGCAGCATCTCCCCTGGCACACTCCATACTTTGTTTCTCACCTGGCTGAGGGGCATATACCAGGTGCCGCTGGCCCCACCTCAGCTCACTCTGTGCCCACTCCCAGGAGCAGGGCCGGTGGGGCGGGGGGTTGAGGGCAGCAGCGCCCCTTTGCAGGCCACACATATGCTGCCCGGCCAGCCGGCTGGGGCGGAGGGCAGGGAGCAAGGGGGGAACTTGCACGCAACTGCTGCTGCCATCACCACCATCCACTGCCCTGTGCTGCTGCTGCACCCACACCGCTTTTCTATGGCCCACTGCACGTGCAGGTCCACAGGCTGCTGATGGGCAGCGAACAACTGGCCAGGCACAAAGCCCATCAGCAGCCTGCAGAGCTGCATGTGTGATGGACCGCAGGAAAGTGGAGTGGGGGGGCAGCGGTGGTGGCATGGGGCAGTGGGTGGTAGTGACAGTGGCGACCACCACATGCAAGCCTCCTGCGCTGCCCAGGCTGGCCATCCAGGTTGTGTGTCAGGGACCTGGAGAGGGGCACCACTGCCCTTGCCCCCTGCTGCTCCTGGGAGCGGGCACACAGACACAATCCCCACCCCCCTACCATTCCCAATCTGCGCCCCCCCCCCCCCCCTCCACACACACTTACCTGCTGGGGTTGCGTGTGTGTTCGCGTGCATGTGCATTTGCATCTGCCCACCCAGTGGCAGGAGGCAGATGGTGTCATGTGGCTCTTGGGGCAGCAGTATCAGGATGCAGAGTCCAGCTTGGAACAGCAGCTGCCTCTACCCCACGCATAGATCTGGGGGGCAAGTGCTCCCAGACCTCTGCCAGGGTGCAGGCAGCAACAGGAGCTGCCACCGCTCCCCCCACCCAGATGAACCACTCTCATTGCTCTGTCCTGCACTCCATCTCGGCTGTGCAGCACCTGTCCCAGCTCCAACCCCACTCCTTCCCTCCGTCCCTCACTATGGGGGCCTTGAACATTCCCCCTCCTCGCTTAAAAACAAGAAAAATATAAAGGGGTACATGAGCTGAAACTCTGAGGCAGAAGCGGTACATTTGTTCAAGAAGGTTGAAAACACCTGAGCTACTGTTTTTAATATATATTTCTCCAAACAGAAGCTTCTTCTAACTCACTGACAAGATTTATTGGAGAAGCAGTTTCTAGAAGGCTAAATGGGTTATCATAAAATAAACCAATACTTTTTTTGATCTACTGCAAGCTAAAACGTATAATTTGTGACTTATAGGCTTGGCAGAATCCAATTTTTATTTTTTAATAATTTTGACAGCAAACATATATGTTTATTTTTAAGTATTTATTTTAATTTTTATCTATCTAAATTTTTCAGGATTGAGCAAAATTAAGAGTGTGGGGGTGTGCACATTCAAACACATATGCACATAGACATGCATGCTTCCTATTCCAGCCCAGCACGCAGCAGATGTGGGGAAGTTGCTGGGCTATCTGGCCACTTCCCGCCCCCACCCCATGCACAGCCACTGAGCTCAGCACCTCCTTTCCTTTGTACCAAAGCGGTTGCTTCATCCAGTCCCTCTCCCAGCAAAGACACCTGCTGCTGCAATGGAATCTGCCCCTTGAAGTAAGTGGCTCATGCTGCCTTCAAGCTGTTGCCTGAGTTTGCAAAGGACGGCCTGGCTGGCTGGCACCCTGCAGGCATCCAGCTGGGGAGGGAGGGGTGGGGACAGACACACACAGGTGCATAGTGCCCAGCTCACCCCCCGCCTCCAGCCGCCACTCAGCAGAAGCCCACTGGGGCAGTACAGCAGCAGCCTGTTCTCGCATCCCATTTATATAAATTCCAGTTAATAACAATGGAAATATTTTTGTTGGTCTGTGAGTGAGGTGAAATAGCCATTTACTGACATTTACCAATGAAAATCAAATCATGCCAAACCTATTTATAACCCATGCAAGGAATTCTAGGAACAGAGACCAAACAGAAATAACATTCTAAAAGTATTCATCATAGTCAGTAATACTGCTTGCTTGTTCTTTTTCATGACCATCTGTATATATATGCAGCATCTTTTAAGAACAAATTAGTTAATGATGCCTTAAAATCTTGTGCAGAACCTATATGAAGGATACAACTTTTATCAATTCCTACTAAACTATTTTTGCCTACTAGTATACCTGTACGATTGGTAGGCCTGACAGTCTGGGAATCAGGAGAGGTCAGACTTTGCCTTCTACCCACTTCGTCAGAAGGAGACGTGGGTAAGGAGGATATTGGAGGAGTCTGGGCACGTCGTGTTGGAAGTACTGTTGTAGTTGGGTAACTGGAGAACATTTGCCTTCAAAAAAAAAAAAATATATATATATTTTTATACTTCAGTACAGATTCTTACTGCAGAAGTTTCACACTATGCCGACTTTATTTAGTAGTAAAGCAATCAGGCCAAACCAAAAATAGATTGAACAAATTCTTGGAGGAAAGGGGTATCAGTAGCTATTGAGTATCGGAGTCAGGATACAGTCTCTGAATTGAACTTTCTAGACCCTAAAGGCTGGAGGCTACAAGTAAGACGAACAGTGGAAAAAACCCTGCTCATACCCCATTCACTCTCCCTTGCAGCATCCACTCTTTACCACATGGCTTGGATGCTGTGAAGTGGTAGAGATCTGCAGGCTTGCAGCACAGGGTGCATTGCAAGCTGATAACTTTAACTGCTGCAGGCCACAATCTCCACCATAAGAGATTAACTTTAACACCGTCAGATGATATGCGAATAAATAACAACTAGAATTAAAGAAGCATTCTCTTAAACAAGACCTGCTCAAGCTTGGGAATCAGTGGTTCATTAAAATATAAATTGTGGCAATATGATGTTTAAAGAAATCAAACAAAACCCAGGAAATGTGGAATAGTACAAGGAAAATATTTTTGTACCCTCCTGTTCTGCAACATTCAGATTGTAAGTGTGCAAATATCCCTTAACAGCTTTCCTACTACTAGAAATCCAGTGGGTCTTGAGGCATGGAAAGAGACGAAGGGAATGGACATACATTTTAGCAACTTTTATAAGGGTGAGGGAAGCAGGTAGCAACTGCTATGATTTAGCTGCTGCATGATCCTATAGTATTATAAATTTGCTAAATCACCCTAAATTTAATCCTGAATTAAGCAGAGTTAAAGTTGGAGCAGTTTTACAGAATCATGAAGACAGAGAAGTTGCATGTTAACTACTTGTTTCCATTTGATAACAAAGCAACTCTTAAGTCTGTCTATAACATACAGCATATTTCTGTAGAAATAATCCATGATAAAAAAAATAAAAAGTATGAGAAATGACAGAAGCCCTTCAAAAGAGGATGATGACATTAAATAATAGTATACAAAAGGATAGAGCTGGCCCAGTATGATGGGCAGAGATCCTAGTTTTCTTTGTTTAAAAGTCACAAATTCTCTGATAAAAATTTGCAAATTCTCTAATTAAAGCTCCCCAAATCCATGTTTTTCTATGATTAAAATGAAACATCACTATATATATAGGTATTACTGGAAAACAATGTTTTATTCATATACTTACAATTTTAAAGCAATTTGGAAGCCTACCAGTGCCTCAATCGTTATAATAAAATAAATTCTAAATACCTATACATTTTGGTGTTTGATTTGGGATTTTTTATTATGGAAAATCAGAGCTCCCCCAGCCCCTTCCCTCATCAGCACATGAATCCAGCTGTGGCAGTCTGTCATTTTCACCCCCACTGCTTTGTGGTACTAAGCAGCCCCAATATGTCATTGCCCCTCACTCCCCACCCACAGACCCCCAACCCCACCACCACCCTTCACTCCCCAACCCACAACATCCCCATCCCTGCTGTTCCCCTCACTCGTGACCTATAGCTCCCTGCTCAACCCACCCAGCCCTACTGGAGGGGACTCCCAGCTGCCAGGGCTACACAGGGCCAGGGATTTGGGTCCACAGCTGCCTGTCCCCAACAGCACCCAAGCCCCAGCTGCTGCCTGTGGGAGGTGGTAGCTGCTGTGGCTGGAGTGGGGCACAGGTCCCCCTCCCCAGGTGGTATGGCTGCAGTGGAGCTGGGGGGGGGGCAGTTGCAGCTCCCTGCTCTGCTATGCTTCCCCTAGAGGCCTCTGTGGCCCAGTGGGTGAGACCTGGCACAGGAGGGCAGAGTGTGGTGGGGATGCTTGGTGCCATGGTCAGGAACCCTGCTCCAAAGCTATGGCTAGGTGACCCCTGCCTGCCAGGCAGCAGCAGGGGGCACAACTCCATGCTACCACCGCTGAGGCTGCTGGGTGGGCAGGTGATGCCTCCCCATGGTGGCCTGGAGCTCCCAGTAGCAGCACCAAGACTCCCCTGCTCTACTATGCCAGGTCCCACCCCCTGGTTGCAGAGGTCCCCAGAGGGAGGGCAGCGGGGTGGGGGCTGCCAAGCCCATAGGTGCCAGGAGGGAGGGGAAAAGGGTGGCAACTCCCAAGCCATAGCTGCCAGTTCACATCTGCCTGGTGCACAAATCTGGGGAGCATTCTTCATCCTGATTTGTGGCACTTCCCATTCTTCTTCCTCTGGGAGTCCATGTAATGGCAGGAAGCCAGCCACCCTGTCATCCCCCGACAAGCCACCTGCGGCTCCGTCCCACTCCCCAGCCGGGCCCTGGGCCACCCATTCCCACCCTGGCACTGGACCCGAAATCCCACATACCACCTCAGCTGGGCAGTACCCCCAGCCCTCCCTACACGGGTCCAATTCCCCTCCCCCCCAATTTACCTGTACAGAGCTGCTCTCCAGGCTGCCTGGCTGTCACATGCATGTATGCACACACCCTTGTTTGCATGCCTGATCACCCTCCTTTTGCTCCCCCTAGCCACTTGCAGGCTGGAAGTCTGTCAGCCTACAAGGGGAAACCCACCATTTCCCACGTTTTTCTCCTTGAAATGAGACAATCTGTGTTTTTCTCTGTTTTTCCATGGTGGATAGAACTCACATCTCTGATGAGTGCTGTAAAATATATTTAAAAAACCCCCCTCTACCTTAGAAGGCTAAGGGGCATAACACCAGGTGATTCTGAAGCTGGCACTGTTTCAGTATCCGTTACTGGGGTCGTAGCAGTAGTAGTATCCTCCAAAGAGCTGCTCATGAAAGAAGTAGTACTAGAAGCAGAAGGGCTGGTAGTAACTGGTGTTTGGGCCTGCTGAGCTTGGTCACTTTCTTCTGCTTGCTGATCTACTTCTATAAAACAAAGAGAATGTTACAGCAACATTAATATAACCATACAGAACAAATGTATGGTTCTAACTAGCCTTAAATTTGAGCAATAATTACTGTTCTTTAAAATTCTCCCTGAAAAAAAGAGAAATTATGGTGTGCTTTAACATACAAGTAGATGCACGAACACTAACAAATATTTTCTGCCCAATATCCTGCTGATATGTAAATGTATTGCTTGGTGAGCTTATTTTCACATTTATGAAAAGCAGGTGAGAAACAAGACTTTTCTAGAGTGGAAGGGACTTCTTCCTCTTTGTATGGTTTGATCTCATTGTACCTATGATCTGTTACAGCATTTGAGTTTTAACTTTTCCTTCTGTCCAAGAGAAAGGTTTAAGAGGTTACAACTGGTATTTCTGATAGTTTCCATAGTTACAGAAATTACTATGATAAAACAAAGTGAACATCTCTCAGCCAAAGAGTATACAATATTAAAGGAAGCTGACATTTGAACAACTGAGTTTTTGCAATTTTTCCTGTATTTTTTAAACCCAAAAACCACTACAAACCCATAAACAGGTTCAAAATCTGTCACTTAACTGGCCAAGGTTGAGATAGTATCATAAACAACTTCCTTGAAGTTGGAACAGTATTATTTTACATGTATACAGAGACTATGAGAGACACCATTTATGATCTCTTTATCCCTTCATTGTTAGTATCAGACCAGATAATTCCAAGTAAACCCTGACTACTAAGGTTCACCACCGAACTGGATAACAGTTTAACACTCATGTTCAATAATCACATTCAATGATGATAAAATTAGGTAGACCTATGTCACAATCAAATCCCACTGACAAATATAGAAAAGAACTGCCCTTCTGTCCCTCAACTTTTTATAAAGGCAACATATATATTCATTCTCTGCCATGGACTATGATGTGTATTTAAAGAAAATGAACCATTAAAAGTTCTTTCCATCTTTAGTAATCTAAGCAAATAAGGGAAAATCTATGTGCACAAACTTCATATAGCAGTTATGATTTGTCTACTTTGGTGACTGAGATTACCACAAGTCTCAAGCACTATAGAACTATAAGCCTATTTATTATTTTTAAGAGATAATTTCAAATTAATTCAATTTAATTTAAACAATATATTGCCAAAAGTGAAAATGTACCTTGTTTAATTCTGGCACCAAACTGGTCCTCCAGCAGGCCATGAACCACTAACTTGTAGATCATGGCTTGGGCTCGCTCCAGATCTGCCAGTCCTAGAGCTCTTTTTATTGGTGAGCGCATGACTGCCCGTTTCACCATGTGTCGCATCAGGAATTGCAAGGCAGCACGCATCTCAACATCTTCATGAACAACTGGAGAGCTAGCACAATCAGAATTGTGACCATTTTCTGCTAGGACTTTTGGTATCAGCAGTAACTCAGCATATTTACTACAACTAAGAAGGACACTAAGTGATTTCATAGCACCAAGATAAAGATAGGATAATTGTACTGCTCTGATTTCTGACTGTACTACATCATGGTTTCTTGGAGTATGTTCATGGTTCTTTCTTTTTCCTTCTGTGGGTTGATGCTGGGACTCCATACCTAGTGTTGTTGATTCTAAAGAAAAGGAAGCCATTTCATTTTCTGATTTGGAACTTGTGGTGCTGTGTCCTTTGACGTCGTCAGCACTTAGTACTGATCGCATATCTGATCCAGTGTCACACTCTGTTTTCTGGTCAGTCTCCCCTTTATCTTCAGATTCATGTCTGTGTTTTTTCTCATGTCTCTTGGTACTTTGTTTTCCCATATCTTCATGAATACCAGTCAGATAGGTAAGGTCCAACAACACAGTAGCTGTCAGTCCACGAAATCTTGCAACATCAAAAGGCAGTGGTTCACAGGGTTCCAGATTATACAATGGAGTATCACTAGGCGACCAAAAAGTTGGGAAGCTTTAATAAAGATCAGAATGACACAGGAAAAAGCAAGTGAGGGATAGACAGGAGGAAAGTACAGGAAATAATGTAGGAAAAATAAGACGTAAAATATGCTTAATAAAATAACTTAAATGAACCGATTCTAAAAATTAAATGTGAACAAGGGGAAAATGAGGTAATGATCAGAAAATGGGGAGATATGAAACTCAATGCAAAGACAAGACACGTATTTTTTCCACAATGAATGTTAAAATCCCAAAACGTGTTGTAATTCACCATCTGAGTAATGACAGAAGGTTATGTTGTATTATTTTAAAATTATTAAAATTTGTTAAGAAATGTATAAAATAAATTATTTTAAAGTATCACTTAAACTTCTGATAGTTGGATTAGGCCAAATTTTATATTCAAATAACAACTGAATTTGTGAAGCTCACAACTGTAAAGATTTTGCAGTAAATAATTCTGAACTTTTAAAATATTAATTTCAGGCTGCTTATGTATCAGTTTCACTCTTCTGTCTGTCACCAAGATGTTCCAAATTGATAGTCAGATAGGAACCCTGAAGCCCAAATAGTAAGCAATGGAAAACACAATAGAAGCATACCATTATAGATTAAAGCTCCTTTTACTTGGCGATACATCCTTTATAGTTTTCAAGACTGCTACATATAGATCATTGCATTCATCATAAACAGGACAAACAGAAAAATGTAGTCTTGGATTTGCCATACAACTAGCAGATTTATGAATTTAGACTCCCTCACAGATTTTTGCTATCGTTAGTGTTTTCTTCAGAATTAAAAAAAAATACAAAGCCCATTCACTTACAAATAAAAGTGAGCTTCAAATGTTAATAACTTTAATAATTAAATTAATACTTTAAACATAACTGATAAAGTAGTGCTAGTTTGTATATAAATAAGGAACTAGTCTATAAACAAACACTACACTCGCTACTGAAATTGATTTCAAAATTAATGAAAATTCCTTGTGCGTGCACACAAATCTGTCAACAGCTAAATTTAATTTGATAACGACACTAAATTAGATGAGTGCAATTTATGCGTATAGACATAATTTTAGTCTACTCAGAGATTTAAAAATATTTCTTTAAAGGCACAAATACCTCCATTCATTTTTAAATTTAATTATGCCCATCGTCAAAAAAAAAAATCTACAGGTGCTGAATTTTTTTTCAAAGACTGGGACTTAAGCTTTCTTCGCAAACTTCTCTAGAAGATAATGACATTTATTTTCTGCAGGAAGGAACACACAGCCAATTCCCATAATTTGTAAATCGGGGCAGAGAGACCAAGAGACTTCACGATGTTCTCCTCATAATTTCCATGCAAGAGAAATATTTGACAGCCTGCCAAGGCAGAAGACATAACCTCTCTGAAGATGCCCAAGTATTTTTGCAAAGGAAATTCGTAATTCTATGGAAGTGTAAATACAGTGTTGTTCCTCTAGCTCACTCATACAGAATATAGCATGAGTATATGCTGCTTCAAAAGAGGCATTCACTTGAATAAAGATATCTGCTACCTTGAAAAGAGAATTCTCCCATCACCTGGCCTTGCCCATACCCTCAAGCCCCATGGAACAGTTTCCCAAGTGACACTGGCAAAGGATCCTCTTCTAAATTCTAACAGAGAAAATCAGAATGACCTCCACTTGCTAAGCAAAGGAGACAGGCTTTAAATCAAATGTGAGCTATTCAATAAAAAAAGTCTGCATTCTTTTTTCAGTCTCAAGCAATTTGTAGTAAATTAAGAAAGGTAGCAGTAATGTATTAGTTAAGCAATATATAACTTCTAATATAAGCAGCACTCATGTCAAATGTAGGATAATTTACTACCACGGGAATTTCCTCAGTTTAGGAGACAGAATTAGAATTGTTTCAATAAATTCCAGGTTTCCAAAGGAAAATTATGCATTGAACATTCAAGATCTATTTTGTTCTCCTAAAGCCCCAAAGTTCAACTCAAGTTTACATTTTTTTAAATTAGAATTTTAAAAAATTGCTTAAACAAGCAGACTTTGCAATCTATTTTTTAATGTTACAGTTATCTGGAATTAATATTTCACATTTCAAATGGAAACTTATGACATTTTTCTAAACACTAAAATAAGCAATTTCTGGAAAGCATAATTTAACTCACTGTACCTGATAGTAATTTCTGCTTCATCCCACTGAACCTTGGCAGAAGTACTACCCTCTTTGACCACTCCGAGTAAGGTAGCATGACGCCCAGTTTGCTTGTGTACACAACGACCTCCAACTCGAAGACCAGCATCAACTCCACCAATTACGGCCAGCACAGGCCATACTTCCACACACAGAGTCTTCAGCTGAAGTTCAGACAGGTCAGCAAGACCATGCCTACTATGCTTACTTTTCTCCTCTTCTTTAGTCTCTTTCTCTTCTCTCATCTCACTCTCCTCTCGGCTTTGAACCGAACGACTTTTCTTTAGTTTTTGACCTGCTTCTTTAAGGCACATTTTGATTTTGTGCAGCCGCTCCATCATTTTTTTATTGATGCAGTGAGTCCAACGGTCTGTTCGATGAAGGATGCGGATAAGTTGGATAGTGGCTTCTGCCAGCACTGCAGCAACAGGACTACAGATAGGGTCACCAGGTAGCAAATCTCTCGGTGTGCCACGCATCTGCATTTCACAGATTTTCACCTAAGTGTTCAAAAAATTTCACCAAGTTATACTTTCAACACATCATTGCAAAACTTAGTCTGAAGTCTTTCCTGGTGAACTGAGAAAGTTTATAGCTTTATTTTCCTTTTGCATAAGCTCCCTATAAAATTCATCACTGTTTTATTGGTATCATACAGAAAATAAACTTATAAACTCCAGTAAAATATTAAACACAGAAATTAAAATAATTTAGGCTGCCAAACAGTAACCTGAAATATTTGTAACCCTGAAGTTTGCTTCAATTCCACTGACAGATTTTTGGTTCAAAATTCAGTCTTCAAAGGCTTTCTTATTTATGGGACGCAGTATATGTGCAGTTCATATTTATATCTGACTGAAAAACAAAGCAATGTAACATATGTCTAATACTGTATCAGTGCCCCAAAGTACGGAGTGGATTTCTTGTCCCAGATGAGCTAAAAAAATTCTACATTCTCATCTAATACAACAGGAGGTAAAGATGACATCTGTGACATGTTGTTATAGCATTATAAATTTAAATTACCTTTTCCCCTGGATTACTGCTATAGAACATTACGCAAGGGTATAGCTCTGCTGCATCCACATCTTCAAAAGCCAGTTTTGGTTCCTAATCAAAACCACAGCAAGGAAAAGAAACTTTTAAAAACAAGTGAACGGACTTTTTAAAAATGAGGTAAAATATTTTACCTCTTTTTATAATCTTTTCAAATAATAAATTTGAACTTTTCTTGTAGGTTTATAAATTATGCTAGAATTATCAAAAAAGGTAAAGTTAAGGTTATTAAAGAATAATATTAAAACAAAATGGGAACACAGAATACTGTTCAGTACCTCTGCATTTTTACCAAAGGAAATAGTTCTCGCTTCCATATCTAATACACAGGTGATATAATCTCCTTGGGTAAAGCTGGAAAGAGTCAGAGTCTGTTCCCCATTGTGATACAGGTTACCACTGTAGGCTCTATAAAGCCACATATCTGAGGTAGTTCGATGGTTAAAGTCATGTACTGGCCAGCGAGACACTCCCACACAGGTGCCTTCATTGCCACGATTTTCCTTCACAATAAAGAACTAGAAGACCAAGAAAAATTATCAACACAATATATTTAAATATGACAGTACATTACTGAGTTTCACATATAAGCAGAGCAGTAAAAATTATCCCAAAGCAACAAAGAAACTATATCTTAAAGTTATGCATTTCATTTTTAAGTAAGATACTTTTTTTTTTTTTTAGGTGTAGACTTTCAAAATCCTCATATATTAATACCTTTAATATAGTGGGAACACAACATTTTCTTACCTCTAAATTATACGTTTTCTCATGTAAAAGTTTAGTCTCTGAAAAGCAACTTACTCTGATCTACCAGAAACCAACAAAATTGCTTATTGCACGCAAAACTGAATTGTGCACTCAATACAAATAGTTAGGGGGGCACTGATAGAGATTTATGGGGCCAATACTGGCAGCTGATATTTAAGGAGGCATATTGGCCAATACCGTTCCGTTTCTGACAGCTGCCTCCAGATGGTAAGTCCAGTGTGATGGAAGAGACAGGGAGAGGGAAAGAGACAAGATGATTGAAATGATCCTGGCCAGAGAAATACATGCTTCAGTCATGCAAAAGTGCAGTACACCAACAAATAATGGCCTCAGAGACTGCAATACATGACTAATGAAAAGAATGCTGTAGAGGTAGAGAGACTTGGTCAAACCAGGCTGTATTACACTGCCACAGAAGAACCATTTAGATTGTCTCATGTGCTCTCAACACTTTCCCTACAGGTGCCCATCAAGCAAACAAGGAAGTAGCAGCTCAAGGAGATCAATTGCTTATTACACATCTCCAAACTGGGTCTCCCCATAGAGTGCAAATCCAAAGCATTACACCTCATTTCCCTCATCTGGATTTTTCTGAAACTGGGATTCAGCTTTGCAAAAGAGCCATGAAGATTTGTTAGGTCCAATGCAAAATGTACTCAGCACTTTTACCATGATGATCAGTGATAAAGTAAAAGTTTAATGCACCTATCCAAAAAAAATCACAAAGTACTCTGAGGGAGAAGCAGATTTTTGCAAAATTGGTTTAAATGAATTTTATACTGACCATAGCTTTAAACGAAAATCATAATTCATAATAGAAGAGCAAAACCAGATAGAACACAATAACAGAAGATCAAAAGAGGAGGCTGGGACACACGGCTTCTGAGGAGAGGCTGAAGGAACTGGTCTTATATAGTCTCAAAAAGAGAAGACAGAGGGGATTTAATAGCAGACTTCAACTACCTGAGGAGTGGTTCCAAAGAGGATGGAGTGAGACTTCTCAGTGGTGGCAGGTAACAGAACAAACAGCAATGGTCTCAAGCTTCAGCAAGGGAAGTTCAGGTTAGATACGAGGAAAAAACTCTCACTAGGAGGGTAGTAAAGCACTGGAACAGGTTACCCAGAGAGGTGGTGGAATCTTCTACCTTAGAGAATTTTAAGGGCCAGCTAGACAAAGCCTTGCCTGGGATGATCTAGATGGGGATAATCCATCTTTCAGCAGGAGGTAGTACTAGATGACCTCCTGAGATGCCTTCCACCTCTAATTTTGTGTGATTCTATGAAAACACAAAGGCTTCACAGTCTCCAGATCATGTACTCAAACAGCAACTCTGAACCTGCTTCAGTGGTACTAGAGGCACTTAAAGAAGTAGTTGTGAACAATATACTTTACAGTGAGAAGGGCCTTATATTTGTAGATTATGTTTCTCCTATAGGGCAGTACATTTGCTTGACTACTTAAGGAGCCATACTGGGAAGAAGGGGAGGGGAAGGAAGGAAGAGATGAAGACAGAATTAAAAAAATATGCAATTATACAACATACCTTCCACTGGTAACATCCAGAAGTGACTCCTGTGGATGCTAAGCCATATCCTTTACCTCCACTTCCGTGAGTTAAAATTTGACCATTCTCCACTATGCAACACTGAGCTTTCTCAGGGTCAAAGGAAACTTCCTGTATAGGAAGATTCTCATCCTCTTCCTCAGATTCTCCTTGCTTCTAACAGAAGTGGAACAAAATAAATACCTTATAATAATAACTCAATTCTATCTAATGAAAATAGAAGAGAAAGACTTTTACCTGCAGCTTCATTTCTTGTTCTCTCTCCTTTATTTGAATTGCATGTTTAGCCTGAGCTATAGGTGTCTCCCACATACAATCGGACAGAAGTGAAAACAATCGTTCAACAACCTGTTGCATTAGAACAAAAGTGAAATAATTTGAATCCCAAAAATAGGCGATGGAAAATAATCTTCATTAAAATTATTCTGTTCAATTTACAGCAAACATAAGCATCTTTTGTGACCACCATGCAGTCAAAATTCTGAAAAGCCACAGAGCAATTTAAGATTCTGTGCAGAAAACCAAATTAAAAAAATAAATTAAAACTATATATAAACCTGAGCCATCTGATCATCTTCAACCCCAGATTCACAAGCAGGCAACACAGCTTCTAGCACATGGAGTGCAAGGAGTCTGGTTCTCAAATTTCCCACGAGGGGTACTCCTAAAAAGAAAATGCAAGAACAACCCTAAAACATCCTGAATAAAATGATATTGATAGACACACAGTAAAATTGACTAAATCAGTTTAGATATCCAGTGAATACTTATATAGTCCAATGCTATCTGTCGTTGGAAACAACACATACAGACACATATACACATGGAACCCTTTTGAATAGCTTGTACCTGAACAACACTTTTGAGAAGCAATGTTGAGGAGAACCTCTGTCCACTTTGGAGAAGCCATTTTTGACTGAATGGCTTTTGAAGAAACAACACGTCGAAGAAAAACTAAGAAGTCCCCCAAATGCAATTCTGCTGCATGTTGTTTTCGGAGCACCGCTGGAAATTTAAACAGAATTACTACTAAAAATTCATGACAGAAATAAATAATAAGCTTGCAGCAGCCAGACAGAACAATCTATTCCATAGCTATGTACAGATATTTTTTTTTTCTGGGAGAGTTGCTTCTCTGTATATATTCTCTTTTGAGAGAAGCCAGAACATCATCTTCCAGTAGCCCAAGGTGTTTTGTTCCTGCTCCCCACTGACTCAACGCAGACAGTGTGTCACTTGCTGGATGCTACTACTTCAGCTGAGCAGGGAGCAGAACACGCCCCCCCCCCTTTCACAATCCTCACATTGTGCAGCAGGGAAACACAGGATGACTCTGGGTCAGCTAATCAGGACTGCTCTGTGTACGGCTGCCATCTATCTCTAGACAGATTGAGGGAGTCTGCGGAGCAGGCCAAGATATGTGCAAAAGGGTGCCCAGGATGAACAACATTAGCACTACAAGCTCTCTGCTCTTCAAGGGCACAACACTCAAATGTCTGTTCAGGCATCTCCAGGTAAGTCTTTCTAACAGGAAAACAAACCTGTGAGAATTCTCCCAGATCATTTGAATCTGTATATGCAATAGAGGTGCACCGATATAGCAGTCCCATATCAGATCAGCACCGATAAAAGGAAAATTAACATTATTGGTCATCGGCTTTTTTTGGCCAGTATAGCCAATAACATACTGATAAATATAATATGTCTTCTGGCCAGGGCCCCCAGAAGCTGCACGCATGCACATAGCCACACTCATGCACATAGCCAGAAATGCAGCTGGGCAGCGTGGAGAGCAGCACCCTGCAGGTAAGTCTGTGGAGGGCAAGGGGCATGGTGGGGGTGGGGGGCAGATGAAGGCCCCCATGATGAGTGAGGGAGTGGGGCAGTGGCAGGGGTTGAGGCTGGGGCACAGCGGTGAATGGGAGCCTGGGGGGAAACAGGACAGAGCCACAGATGGCTTATCCAGGAAATCAATGTCCTGGTGCTTAAAAGTGGTGGCAGGGGTGCTTGAACTAAAGCTCATCAAGAGATGAGCCCCCCACGCATTTTTAAGTGCCAGGATCCTTTTAAGCAGAGCCAAGCCGAGCGAGATGAGGGCTGAAGCAGGCTGTCCGCTGCGGGTTTGGGGCTTTTTGCCCCACTGCCTTTGCCCCAGAGTGCCGTGTGCTGGCCATGTCACGTCCCCTCCCTGTCCAGTGGCAGTAGTGGTGGCAAGCTGTGCCGCCTGCTGCTGGACAGGCAGGGGACCTAGCGCAGCCAGTGCGTGGCTCCCAAGGCAAAGGCAGCAGGGCAAAGAGCCTCAAGCCCACAGTGGGCAGCCCACCTCCACCCTCACCCTGCTTGGCTCCACTCTGGTTAAAAGAGTCCTAGGCACTTAAAAATGGTGACGGGGGTGAGATGCTTGAACTAAACCTCATTCAATGAGCTTTAGTTCAAGCGCCCCCCGCCACCACTTTAAAGCACTGGGATGCTGATCCCCTGGACAAGATGCCCATGGGTCCGTTCTGTACCCCACACCACCCCGGCCCTGGGGTCCCATTCACAGCCTTGCCCTCACCATGGGGGCCTTGATTTGCACCCTCCTCACATCCCTTCCTCTCCACAGACTTACCTGCAGGGCGCTGGTCTCCACACTGCCTGGCTGTGTTCCTGTAAATCAGTTATCAGTTTGGTATCACCCGATATGCCTGATGAATAACCGGCTATCTGTACCAGCCAAGGAAATCTTTATGAGTGCACCCCTAATATGCAGCCTACATTTACACACAATTAGAATGGAAGAAAAGTCAGATAATTTAAAACTAAGGGAGATGTTCAGGAGTGGTTAGGTTTTTTCTTCAGAACTGTGAAAGTCCAGAACAAAATGCCACAAGCTTAACTACAAGTTCATTTTTAAGGCTACAAATATGTCTCTAGCATGTCTTAACTACTTCTAAAAAATATCAGACAAAGGTACACTTCAGCACACAGTTGGATTGGAAAGTTAAGTTGTGCACACAATTATATGCACAATTACTATATATACAAAATTAGATCATTTGGCATGCAGATGAGTACAATTAATTACCTGTAATGCATAATAGCACATCTTATTGAAAAAAAAAAATCAAGCCAAATTTCAAACTGTATCTGTTTAAATTGATCAGATTCATATTATGTAAAGAGTATGCTTGTAAGTAATTAAAAAACATTAATATGATACTAACGATTACATATCCTCAATATAACTAATAGGTTCTTTTTTTGTTGCAATTGGATTCTCAATGCTATACACTAAGTGCTGCTTAGTCCCTGAATCTTAGTAAAAGTATGCACTAAATCTACTATTACTGTCTTACTTAGTGGGTGACTGTTATGAAGGAAAATTAAATCTTCATCTGTATTAAACATACTTAATATTATCTCATCCTCTGAACCATCAGCTACAAAACTATTTAAAAAATAAAGATGCCTGTGAACAGTTTAATAAACTAACACATACAGAACTAAATCATACATCATTAGTAGCTTTGAACATAGTTTCCCTAGCAATTAAAATTGTTTTATATATCTTATACCAAATATTTTCTTTATAGGATACAACATTGTTTGACCACTTCCATATTTTAATATCAACTACAGACCTCTAAACATTCAGATTTAGTGCAGACTTCTTTCCATCAATTCATACTGAAGCTCTGCAGAAATTCAACATTTCCACAGACCTTAAATTTTAATGAGCACAGAATATGCCATACTGATTGGCAATATAGAATTCAGAGCTGAATTCTGACCATTTTGGAAATTTTGCTTTCCTTAATCACACTTGTGAAAATTGCCAGTATGGCAAGTTTATTTTGTAGGGGGTCGTAACATCTTTCTAATTCTGTAAACTAAGGAAACAACGTGAAATTAAATCTGTTGCACCTTACACAGCCCTTTAGAAATGGCAAATTGGGCATAATACTGGTAAGAGTAGAAACTATTTATCTAGTATCATTTTGAACTATTCTACATGTGAGTAAATGGCAGATCAACGTAGTTTCTTTTTAATTCCAAATAACAAAATAATGCAACACAGTACCTCTGAAGTCTCTCTTCTCATTTTCTCCATTTGAATCTATCCTTTTCGAGTCTTCCTCAACCTCTTCCACTTCCCCTTCTCCAAACGAAGCCATAAGCATTACACCAGCTTGTGATAAAAGGTTCTTCAACTGACTGCACAGCAAATCCAGCAGTGACTGGACCACTTTGGGGCTCAATTTATCAGCATAGGTTCTATGTGAAAAATTGAAAATTAAAGTTTGAGCTACTGCAAGAAAAAATGATTAAGAAAAGTATGCATCAATTTGGTACATATGAAAATAACATGCTAATATAACAGTAGATATATAGTCAGCCGTATCAGAAAAGCTATGCACTTTTCTAGTCCCTGGACTCACTTTAGCGAACTGTTTCCAGGTTATAAAAGTATTTAGTTTTAAGATGAAGAAAGTAAGAGACCAGCCAACTTATTTTCATTTATGATAAACAAGAACTTGACCTCTGGTTTTAAGAGGAGGGTCCAAAGTTTAGGCAGGAGGAGGCCTTTCCTTTGACTTAAATAGGCACTGAATTAATCTCTCAAAAGTTTGAAAAATTACATCACCACCACGGCACCAGATTTTTTAAGGCAGATTTAGAAACCACTGCATTTCCTTCTTTAAGCATCAGAAGAAACTAACTCAGCTGAACCTTTCATACAACTCTTGATCAAAACAGATTTTTTTCCACCAGATCTTTTCTTCATTAAGTATATAACTACGTAAGCTAGTCCCATATTCACTGATCTAGCAGATACCAACAGTGATCAGAAAAGTCTGCAGACTGGGTGACAGAGTAGTATCTCTAACTCAAGAAATCCTATCCCATTATTAGTAGCCTCAGAATAGTCCAGACAATCTTTACTGAAAGCTACATAAAGCTTCACAAAGCTACATAGGAAACAGGGATGATATCAGAAAAGAAGGCAGACACTAACTTCTTTTTTTGACTCTTTTTTTGACTTGATGACTACCTGGCTGGACTCATCTGAGTCCAGTCTTTTTCTCCCGCCCGGGCAGGGGGTCGGGCTTGAAAATCTACAAGGTCCCTTCCGACCCTACTTCTATGATTCTATGATATGATTCTATGACTAAGCATCCTGAACGCACACTTGAATTCTCCTTCAGCAGCAGTTAATTACTTTATCAGAAGAGTGAATGTCACTTTGATTGGCTCTTCTCTAAAAATTTTGTCTCATTTTTCTTTTTAGCTGGAGCACTTCTGAACACCATTCTGTAATTACACAGGTATTTTTCCAAAGGAAAAAAAAAATCTTCAGTGCTTACCCTGTAGTGATAGCGAGGATTTGAAGTAACCTTGTACTGGCTACTTTCAAAGCAGTACTGAGCTGGGAAATTCCAGTCTTGGGCAACAGCTGCAGTGGTTGCCCTAACATGGTGTCTGTGCCACACAGTTGGGACAGCACATTAAGCAAACCAGTGGAAATAGCCAGGGAGACATCAACAGGCTGGTAGTGTACACTTAGAGCGAAGACAGTTACCAGTAGGAGGCGTTGCTGAGCTTCTAAAAAGTAAAACAGTAGAGTCAATGTACTACAATAATTAGGTCTTTAACAGAATATGTACTGCTTATGGAATGTCAGTCAAGTCAATAAGCAGTAATGGCTGATTTTTTTTTCTTTTTGTAAGCCCAATGTAAGTACAGACAGCCCCTTCTGGGTTACCGTTGGGCCCTCCCACAAATAGTCTGCTCCAGTGATGCATCTGGGGGATAAGCTACTGAGTGTGGTGTGGCAATTTTCAGATTACATTTCCAAGAGCCGCTGCCTCACATCTTGAAGTTTCCCCAGAAGTGATAAGCGAGACAAAACCTTACATTTCCTACATACACTTGAAGTTAATTCCAATGCAGTTTATTTCACTTCCATTCAACTCACAAAAGAAACGAGTAAGACAACAGCTCCATGGCCCAGAAGTACATTTGGGCCAAAACAGAAATCGTACCATTTTAACTTTCCTGTGCACAGAATCCCTCAGATGCTCTTAGTTAAGTTATACTTTGGGGTAGGATCTTTTAAAGACGAGCATCCTTTATGGCTGGCAACAAATGAGTACTGCCTGCCTCAGAAGCTAGGACAAAAAGCTTTAGAAACAGAAGAGCTTTCCTGTTCATAGTTCCTTTCCAGTTTTCAGAGACTGTTCAGGTACATGAAGGAGAAGTGACGAGACACTTTTAGCATTTTTTCAAAATTTTGCTTGCACCATAAAAAAACCTCTTGGAAACCTGGTTAAATTGGAAACCTCTTGGAAACCTGGAAATTCAACCAAATTTCTTTCCAAATAATGCAATTCAGTGGTGTTCATGGTTGTGGCTCCGCAGGCCAGATGAATAGCACAGAACCAGCCAGACTGGGCCCTGTACCTCCCCTGGCTGGCCAGGGTTGAGCCCTTTGGAAGGGGGCCTGTACTGTCCCTGCCTGGCCAGGGTCAGGCACTTGGAGGGCCTTGTGCCACCCCTGTAGGCCAAGACTGCGTTCCATGCACCTGACCTAGCACACAGGGCCACAGCCTGTAGGGCTCTCCATAAATCCACTCTGATATTACTCATTGTTGATTTGGAGGGACTACCTCTAGGGAAGGCAGTAATTCACTCTACGCATTGAGTCACAGGGTAAATAAAAAAAATAAAACTTCTTTTCCCCATAAAATTAATCACTTCTCCTGTGAGTTTGACTTTTTGTGTGGAAACAGATTGTACTGCATTTTTAAGTGGATTTTCTATTTACCTATGTGGTGTTTATTTGCTTGCAGTGCTCTTTCCAACGTAGCAGATAATTGCTGGTAAATTTTGTGCACCGCCACCTGAATTTCAATCTGAATACTTCTCTTGGCTGCTCTGATACCATCCTGCATCAAACAAATAAGCACTGTAATAGCTGTATGAACTGTAGTTTCTTAATTAAATCAGGGACGATTCTGTCTTGAGCAGAGAACTGGACAAGATGACTTTGTGACGGCCCTTCCTGCCCTACTCTCCTATGATCCTAATTACTTTAATAAACAGGAAGTATAGGCTAATGATTAAAATGCAACCCTGGGATTCAGAAAATCTGGTTTGTATTTATGACTCAGTAAATCTGGATTCTACTTCTGACTGCAGTCTTGCTAACTGACCTTGGGAATGTCACGGAGCACCTTTGTCAATATTTTTCAACTTTTAAAACATTATGAAAATGGAGTCACTTGGGTTTGCAAAGTGCTTCCAACTTCCCCAGACTCAGAATTATATGGAGCTGCAGATTATGGTAATGCATACACCAGCAGGAAGAAAGTCTGGTACAGGGGAACCCAGATTTCTTGTACAGGGGTAGTTAATAGCTTAATTTGCAATGGGTTGCCAAATTAACGAGTCACTCAGCTCATTACTGTGACTTTACTTCAAAGGGTACCACTTCACTTAGAGCATAGCCATAGTCCTGTACATCTGGTGAAACAGCATGCTTAGAAACAAAAGCCTCAGCAAACAGCTGGAATACCTCAGCCATCCTGCATAGCTGTTACTGACTCTACTCACACCCCCCAGTTAGTTCATAATATTATCTTTGCAGGGAGCTAAGGACTCTAACCCTTTGAAAAGTCTGGGCTCCACTGTAATATTGAGCTGGTAACACTTTCATTTACCATTCCAGTTGCATGACAACAGCCTCTCCTCTAATTCATCTCTACAGGAATTGCACACTACTCAACAGGTTTCTACCACTGATAAAATTATCCCATGACTCTAGTAGGGAGAAAATATCACCTGATTCACCCCTGTAGAGTATCCACATTCTTCATCCTATAACATATAACCTAAAGGTGATATTTAAGCAGGCATCTCTATAACATTCCAAATCTTTCTTTTGGGAAGGCAAAAGTCAGCAATGATAAAAAACAAGTCACTGGATTTCTTACTGTATCACTTCATTTCACATATAGGAACTTGAAATGGAGCCCTAAAAAGTGTTGATCTTTTAGAGGCAGGTTTGACTGAGAGCTATAAGGTCAATCTAATACTTACTCCTTGGTCAATGTAGTTCAGGGGTGGGCAAGATGTGGCCCGCCAGGCCATTCTATCTGCCCCCCAAAATTTAGAAAATTAATATTTATTTGCCCTGGGCTTCCTGTCATGCAGCCCTCGACGGCTTGCCAAAACTCAGTAAGCGGCCCTCTGCCCAAAGTAACTGCCCACCCCTGGTGTAGTTGGTATAATTTGTTGAGTCCCAAAAGAAAAGTATTCCCTCACCATGTGAGAATGTTCTCAAGAACAGTCTCAAACTGGGGAGGGTGAAAGGAAGAAGAGTTCTCACTACGTTTCCCAAACCTCATACCTCCTGTCAAAGAGTTATGAACTCTCCTCCTCTTGTGAGAATCTTCCCAGAGAAGAAACATTTCTTTCCTGCTGCGGTCCTTTATTTGACCCCTTCTCTACTATGAAGGACCCCAGCAGGAAAGAGATGTTCTGGGGGGGGGGTGTGGCGGGGCGGGGGGGGGTGTGGCGGTGGCGCATGCAGGGAGAAGGAAAATCATCAAACCCCATTTAGGGGTCAAAGCTCTTGGATTTTTGGCCTCCTACAGGCAAAGAGAGAATGGGAACAAAAGAAGACAAGGCAATGGATTGCTTGCTGCTGCCTTAAAAGCAATTTTAAAAAGCTAGGATTGCAACTGATACAATAATAGAAAAGAGTCACTGGGCTCAATCATGGTAGGGTTTGGACCTCCCAGCAACTTGGTATGCCTTACTAAAATGTGTACTGAAACAAAGTGATGCAATGTCACTGATGCTTTTCAGCTTGATGCTGGAGATTATAAGAACCACTGAAGGAGGAAAAGGTCTCCAGCTGAACTATACCAGGTATGTAGACTATCCCTACCTAGTAGAAGACTATATGGAAACAGTACAATACAGTGATCATACTTGAGCCAAAGAAAGTAGGCTTGCTATCACTGTCAGGAAGACTAAATACACAATCACATCCAGAAATAAATCTCAAGATCACAGGAAGATAAGGATGAGGATAGGGAATGACAATGTGGAAAAAGTAGAGGAATTTAAATATTTACGAACAATGATCATTGAGGACAATTATATAACTGAAGAAATCAAGAAGAAAAATTTATAGTGCTAATATATATGCCTGTTGAGCTGGGATAAAATAATGGAATCAAGGAAAATCTGAAACAACCTTAAATTCCAATTTTATATTACAATTGCTCACCCTGTCCCTTTATACAGATCTGAATCCTGGATGCTGACAAAGGCAACTGGAAAAAGGTTGCAAGTGTTTGAAAACAAAGTGCTAAGGAAAATATTTGGTACAGTACAAAAAACAGAGACAAGATTACAACTGATAGGACTATGGTTTAAATCACAATAGACAAAAACCTGAAAGGTGAAAAGACATGAAGGGATGGTACCAGAATCTTGTGGACAAATTTAAACCATATTTAGTAGAGAGGAAAAATAGATTTTTTTTTAAAAGCACAGCATATACGACTCTAGGTCAGGGATAGGCAACCCCCAGCACAAAGGCATGCATGCCTTGGGGTAGACAGCGGGAGAGCTGCAAGAGGTCCAGTCTGTAGCCCCGACCCTTTCTCCACCATCCACCTTGAGGCTTGAGTGCACCTGCCACCAGCAAGGAGCTGGACTGGGGCTCCGCAGATGGTGCTGCAGCTGCTTGAAGCCTCCCCACCACCTCTTATAAGAAGCCCAGGCTCCATAGTAGGTGGCAGGGGCCAGTCCAGAGCCTGAGCTGGCTGTGGCAGGCAGCTGGAAGGCTGAAAGCAGCTACATTGGGGTCCACAGAGTCTCAGCTGCTGCTGTTGGTGACGAATGGATGCATGCCACGGGAAGAATGGCGGGGAAGGGGCCAGGGCTGCACTGTCACAGTAAGGATAGGACCCCTTGAGGCTCCCTTGCTGTCCACTCCTGGCACGCCAACATCTCACAAGCTGAGGTTGCAGGTGTTTTTGGCACTCTGCCCAAGAATGTTGTTGACCCCTGATCTAGATGCTTGACAATATTTTTAACTGAATCAAAAAGGCAAAAATCTACCTTCCCTGAACATTGTTTCTACACAGTAAAATTTAAGGCTCCAAATAAAATTTTTGAAGCTATATATGCACAAAAATTGCAAGAGGATTCTCTTAATGGCTTTGATCAGACTAAGGCAGTGGTGGTCGACTCCTGGCCCACAGGTCTGAGTCATCTGGTCCATGTGGTTCCCCACAGGACTGAAAATTTGGCAGTAGGGAAGAGGCCGTGGTGTTAATTGCTCTACCTTCAAGAGCTGCAGTGATTAGTTTTTCATTTGGCCTATGGGATTCCCCACAGGGCTGAACATTTGGTAGTAAGGAAAGGTGGCAGTGTTAATTGCTATGGCTTCAAGAGCTTCAGCAATTAACAATATCACCATTACCCTGTCACCATGTTTCTGGCCTCATACCAGCTCATGGGGTTTGGCCATGGCCAGATCTGGTGCATGTAAAAATCTTATTTTATTTCTGTATAGCAGCCGCACGGCACTCTCACATTTATGTGACCTTGTAGTCTTGGCTGTTAATCAAAATGAAAGCTTTGTAGTTATCCACGCTTGTACCAAGCTACACATGCCCATTTTATAAGTTTCTTTTCTTATCTGTAAGTGTCATACCTGCAGAAACAAAACTTATGTAGAAAATCTACCTAGTAACTATTGTGTAAAAGAAACTGTCCTATCCCTGTATGCTTAGCTTATATCATAGTTAGTGTCATAGAGGCAGTCCAACCAACATCTATAAAGAGGCAAAGAAGCAGGAAACAGCAGAGACGACGACTGGACAACCCTTCAAGACTAATCACCCTGTAAGCTGGTCCTCAGCCTCCCAGCCTGGGCATATCCCAGTGAAAACCAAGGCCTTGAAAATCCGACAATCGACAGCGATTCACTGCGTTACAGTTTTATTATTTTTCATCCTGTTCATGAGCTGTTGACCAGCCCTAGGACTAACTAGTGGGCAACGGCACCTATCATTGGACTAGTTCCAGTGGTGGAAAACAAGGGCTTACTAGTGAACCCTGTGGGCCAACAGACCCCCTTTGTATCTGCCATACTGTAACTGAAGAAACATCAGAGACTCCACTTCTTGACTGCCTCTCTTCGTAGCTTAGACAGCATATCTACGCTTCTGTACTTATATTTACCACAACTTTGTTCCAGCCGGTCTCCCCTCTTATTCGTAAGAGGGTGAGGCCAGGTGAGTGAATAAAACAAATTTTTACTTCACTTTATATCTACTCCATAATAACTTCTACTACTAACATCCCATCTCAATGAGCTGTTGACCAGTTCTGGGACTTAAGGAGTTGGTTGCCGCACCTATCATTGGACTAGTTCCAGTGGTGGAAAGCAAGGGCTTGCTCCGGAACCCCATGAACCAACAGACATCCTATAGACTTATTACAGAAAACTAACAACTTACTCTAACTCGTCTACTTGTGCCAACTCGGCGAACCTCGAAGGCGGTTATAAAGCTACCTCCAATCCCACCCCACAAGCTGCGCGCTCACACAGCTCTGTAAAGCCCGCGACTCCCCAAGCCGTGCCGGAACTGCTAGCCCGGCATTCCGCTACAGTGCACAGGGCCTGGCTGGTGCATCAGATAGCATCTGTAGACTGACACCATGCAGGAACTGGCCTGTGAACAGATCTTGCCCAGACTGGCCCTACACCACTCACCTGGCCTGTGAGGCTAGAAGGTTGAGCACCACTACACTTAAGTAAGAGCCGTTAACATTTTCAACTTTAAACACCTGAGGCCATTTATTTAGACAGATTTAAGAAATGGAAAACAAGTACTTTTTAAAGCTGCTTAAATGTCTCATACCTGATAGTGATGCAGTCGGACACTCTCGCCTTTGGAACCTGCATGTCCAACAGTGCCCAAGCCAAAGCATCCAGCTAGAAACTGTAGCCTAACAGAAGTAAGCAATGAGGAAGACTGAAATCCCGACCCTTGATGGGTTCCCATTAGTGGTACACTGCCTTTTTCCTCCATTCCTGACAGCAATACTAGGATCTGATGAAGTGCTTCCAAACGCAGCTTAAAAACAATGAAAAAATGTTGTTTGTTGATGAGACATTAGATATAATAATTTTATTATTCAGAAGTCATGAAAACATAATCAGCTCACCTGCAAATCAAAGTTCAAAATCTTTCTACCAGGGCTTAAGGGTCAGTACCCTAATACAGATTAATTTTAAAGTTAAAATTCAAAATATTTTTTTTAGTACATAAGGAATATAACATAGTTTAACAGCGTCTTACCTCAGCCCTTAGCTGCTGCTGTTCCATTGCAATTATTGAAGCCTGAGGACTTGTGGACATACTTTCTTCGGGCTCCTTAAAACCAGGTGAGTTTCCCACATCTCCACTTACAAAGCTGACAACATTTTCAATCAAAGTATGAACTCCAAGGGATTTTGAGAGATCAAAATCAGACTCAACAAATGAGTAAGAGGAACTGTAAAGCCAATCCCTGCTGTGTTTTAGGCGAGCCCACGAGTCACTGAGAGGTTCCACTTGACTGTATATTGCTCCTAGATAGACACACAGTAACAATTTCATAAATTCCAGTATACTACAAAAAGCTGTATTTTAAAAGTAGGTAAGGTGCAGATGTTGCTGTTTGAAAAGGTGTTAAATGGTATGCATGTCTAATTTACCATGCATTAAAAGCAAATTAGAGCAAAACACTTCATTTTAATTATAGCAATGTGACAAACTAAAGGAAAGGCCACGTTCCTCTCACTATGCATCTTAAGCAAAATAGCAATATGCTGCCACAGGAGAAAAAGAAAAGGCAAAAGCCAGTCAAACTGCTTAGCTTAAAGCTACAACACTGAATAAAAATGCTTTGCAGCTAAATGAAATAAATGGTGAAGATCTGTTACAAAAAAAATTATGTGCAATTATTATAAGAACCAATTTATTGTAAAATCTGATTGCAAACCCAGGAGTTTATTCAACTTAAACCCATAATTTTTTTTATATAGTCAAAATAGCAAAATGGGTTATAGCTTGTTTTGGATGAAATATTTATAGAACATATGAGTGAAGAAGGGCAAGTAAACTAAGAAAAAATATTTAAGTGTCAATCTTATATTGATGGTGTATCAATGAGTATATATATTCTAAATAAAATAAAGTACTACACACAGTCATCTATCCAAATTGTGATCCCAGCTGGCAGGAGATTCATTGAGAATTACTTTGAAATGTTTCTGATATTTTCTGTAGTAACTGTGTCACTACAGTTTTAACCCTTAACACAATAATAAATGTACCCAGTACAGATAAGAATCACCAAATAACTTACTAGAACCAGTTTGGAAAAATGGTTTAATTTTACATTAAGATAAGAAACAAACTGACCAATTCTTGAGTTTTTATCTACAACTGCAGCTAAATCATGCAGTACACGAGTTATTGAAACTCATGTGAAAACAGGTTAATTCTCTCCTGTAGGCAAAGTTAGATTATAGTTTAAATGCATTTCTGGTATAAATGGGTGCACTGTCACTAAATCACACTTGTTCAGGCATTTAGACTTAATTCTAGTTTTACCAATCAATATTTTATTAGTTCTGGTAAGAGCTAGTAGTATGCCTGAAGCTATACTAGACCTGAAAAGGATAATTCCTACTCTAAGAAGGTTTCAACTGACATAGGTAATAATGGGACACACACACAGGTTTTATTTAATTACATTAAATTTTGGAAAATATATTTTAAATTATAGTAAAGCAGTTACAGTGGACTAAATCAGTATCATCTTTCATGGGCATGGAACATAAATTATAATTTAGAGTCAAAACTTCACTGTTAAATTAGTTATGCATTCACACTACTGCAACAAAATTATATCGGCATTTTTGTTTTAAACTTTCTACTTGCAGGACATAGGGTTTAAGTGGGTTGTAAGCTTTCATTTAACAAACTCATGCAAACTGTAATTCAGAGAAACTCTAACCAGTGCAAAATTTTAACTAAAACTGAACAAACACTTCAATTCTGTTTCAAATATTTTTCTTCTGAAAAGGAAATCTATAACATAGTTTAGTCTCAACTTTTTGGGAAAAAAATGATGAAATAACTCATTACACTGTGAAAATTATACTTTGTAAAGAACTTTCATGAGTGTTTTCATGTTATAAAGAAACATATTTGCATAAAACACCATAATGCCTTCAGAAACTAAAATGTTTTATTATGTTACGAACACTTTGAAAAAGCCAGAAATGATCTAAGTCAGAGGCGTCAGGCTTGATTTCCCAGCTTCTGGTTTATATCACAATCTTACTGTTTAAATGTAGATGGGACTTATATGCAACTGTTGAGTACTGATGATATATATATTTTGGGATTTCTATTAAAGTCAAAGGAATTCTATTGCATTTTTTTTAAACAAATGATATTTGGTGACAACATTTAAACAAGAAACTATGAAGAACAAAAGGGAACAAGACACACAATCCTTTTTCACTTTAAAAGGTGGCTTTAAATTGAATACTATTATAATGAATATTAATCTCAGTTACGTGGGGAAATACCAGATAAAAAGCAGAGTGGTGTAAAGGGATACTAAAATCCCTTATTTCAGTCCAGGAAAGATCTCTTCTAGCATAGCCACTATTAACAACACTCAAAGATGCTCTCAGAATGGTGACATAGTAGACATCACCACAACGGTCTTGAGGTGCCAGGCAATGTGGTATCATATAACAGCCATAAAGAATCTGCTGCAATTCAGAAGCACCCAAAGGGCTGCCTAGCTTGCACCAAAGCCATCTCTAAGGCCTAAGAACAGCCCAAGATTCAGGAAGCTGACTATTGATGGTGTTGTCACCTAAGCTTCCCCTTCCCTTACCTCTGCATTCTATGCTGCACCGTAAGATTTTCATGCTGAAACAGCATGAATCAAAAAGACTGCCAAGGGAAAAAAGACAGTAACAAAAACAAAAAACACCCACTAAAAATTGCATTGGATGGTGCTACCCTCTCAAGGACTGATAAAACATTAAGCAAATTTTAAATTTTGGTCATTAATATAGACGCAACTTGAGGGAAGCAGCTGAGATTACCAGGAAATCTCAAAAAAAAGTTTCAAAACCAATTAAAAATGTATCTGGCTGTAGGCTGCCCAATTAAAAAAGATAATAATAAAGCCAAATTACCATAGTTAAGAATAAACATTTTTGCTTACAAAGCAATAATTAAAAAAATAAATCTATCACATCACAATATTTAAAACACTTAAGATGTTTCATTTTGTATTAGCCTAGCAACATCATCCTGTGTAACAATGACCGTGAAGACTTACACAGTTAAACCAAGAATTTCTTTCCAAGCATTTAAAATTTCATTAATATAATGACATAAAAAAATCCCAAAGAGGAATAACTGTGAGAGAGAAAGATCTATTAAAAAAAGACTGAATGTTTACTTGTCCTTAATAAGCTAGTTTCTAACAATGGAGTTTTCAAAATGAATGTGGCATTGCTGCAATACATACTTTATAAAACATAAAATATGTAGGGAAGCTACAGAGAAAAAAAAATAAACATGCCATCATGTACTTGCTTGAAGCTCTTCTTTTTTCTGGGGCTCAACTGGCCAAAAAGGAGTAAATACACTACCACACAAGAATCAGAAAACAAAAAGGAGACATTTGATACTGAAGACAACATTTATGAAAGCTCTTTCTTCACATTACTCTGACTCAGATTTCATTGAGCAATCTATATTTTGGCCATGCACAAAAATCATTAAGAAACAAAGTTTTGAAAAAAAACATTTTCTTGGTTACAGTACTTATTAATTTGCATAATCTAGATGGTACACATCTTGGAAGTTATCTGCCTACTATTTTTTTTTATTTTTTCTATTACTATTATATGCAGATACTTACATACACCTATATCCGATCCTTCAAAACCACAATAATTTAATACCAAAATTCAGAAATTAGATGATTATTATCACCACAGAAAAATGCTTCAATATCTAGAATATTATGTATTTTAAATTTTCTTTGAGTTTGCTGAATGTATTATTGGTCTTTATAGCTCTGTTTTGCTTTCTGGTGCACTATCAAATGACTAGAAATTGACTAAAAAAGCACTGCAATATACATATCACACACTGGTATTAATTTACTTATGAATGACATACCAACTCCCAATAGATCAGGACAGTCATGCGCTAACCTCTGTTGATCCATAAAAATGTGTGCAAAATTGCATCTCTTGATGTACATGCATTGTAAAATAGATATCAATGCAGAACCCCATTTCCCTGTGTTAATGACCGCTTATTTATGTAACACATGGTGGCTAGACTGGGGGCACGAACAAAGACTCCAAGGAGGAGCATGTATAATGAGATACATCACTGCTGAGGGCATACACTGGTCTAAGAAAAGCAACAATGATGAATCAATAACAAAAGAGCAAAAGGCCCCAGAAGCCCAATGGAAGACATTCATCTCTTCTGTCCCACAGTCGCCATAAGCATCCTACAGCAGGTTTTTCAGACTCCTGCTGAGATAACAGCTGAACCTGACCTAGTAACAGGTGGAGACAAGATATGCAAAGCTGGAGTGCTAATCAACCAAAAAACCTGAAAGCAGCCCTAATCATTCAAAATATTTAAGCTTCCCCAAACTGAAAACATATCATAACTACACATCAAATCCTGTTGATTTTCCAAGGCTTTAGCAGAGAGTGGACAATGGATGCTGTTAATGATAACCAGCTGCTCATTGTTGAGAGATGTATACAACTGTATCTCTCACTAAAAGACAGACTTAAACTTTACTTGCTCCATTACTTGCAAGATGATCTCTGATGCTCTTGAGAAAGAAAGAAGCCCATCGAGATCCCTCAGATTGAAGTGGAATCATTTACCAAAGCCAGAAATTTGATTCATATACACCAAGCAAAATAATGTGCAACAGTCGAGTAAGTGATTTGGGTTCTGCATTATAATTCTGAACACTATGCATTATTTACACCACAAAACAAAATCTTAACCTAAACAAAAATCTTACCCTTCTTTCGATGCGAGGATGCCAAGTCCAAATCAACATTTCGCCTTCCACTCTACATTTTGAAGAATAAATACAAAATCACATTTAGAGTCATAGACAAATTGGACTGGGAGAGATCTAGAGTAGCCATGTAATCCATCTCATTGCTCTGAGCAAAATCATTTCTGTCAAAACAAATCCAGATAAATGTCTGTCTGACCTGCACTTGAAAACTTCCAGTGACCAAATTTTCACAATTTAAAATAACCTGTTCCAGTGCACAGCCATCTTTGTCGTTATAAAATTATTCCTATTATCTAAATAAAAATCTCCTTTACTTCAATCTAGGCTCATTATTTCTTGTTTTATCTCCTGTGGACATAGAAGAACCAATTGCCATCCTTTTCATAACAACTATTTTTGTATTTAAAGACCTGTCAAACTCCACCCCTGCCTCCAGTCTTCTCTTCCCTAGATGAAATAACCATAATTTTTCCAATCTTTTCTTGCATGTGTTTTCTAGCCTTATAGTAATTTGCTCTCTTTTCAATTTGTTCACATATTTCTTAAAAAGTGCGGTGTTCCAAAACTGGATACAGAACACCAGATAAGGTCTCACCAGTGTTGAATGACGCAGAAGAATAATTTCTTATAATTTCTATGACACTCCTGTGAAAACATCCAAATATACTATACAGGTTTTTTGTTTTTTCAAAATACTACATTATTGTTCACACCTACTCAGCCTGTGAACCATTAAAATGCTCAGGTCTTTTTCTGCAGTATTTCAGCCTCACCAATCACACCCTATTTTATATGTGTATAAACCTATGTATTGGATCATTCCTTATTGAGTGTAATTTGCACCTGCCTTTATAGAATTTCGTCTTATTTATTTCAGACCATTTTTTGAACTTAAATGTCATTTTCCATCTTAATCCATTTCTCTGAAGTGTCAGATACCCTACCCAACTTGGTGTTATTTGTAGATTTCATCAGCAAACAACATAACTGAGAACATATCCCATTACTGAAAAGTATGTCTTGTAACTGCCATAACTGGACAAGCCAAAGGAAAAGACCCTGAACAAAATATTTCCACTCATGCAAGTACGTTACTCTTGGAAACTTAAATCTAGACTATGATCCTTAAAAGATTCTATTTACATAAATCAGACTTTTGGAAAAAAAATCTGCTGCAGAACTTTCAATGGGGTAATTCACACAACAAAACTCCAACTTTTAACAATTAAAGAGTTCACTTTTGTCCAATCAATGTATTCCCTTATAACAATGCAGGTGGTCTGTAGTAGGTCTCTTCTGTATTTCCTATTAATGAATAATGCTGCTAAGCAGAATAGCATGTTTAGGATACATTGCATATGTGAAAAGAGAGAATACAAAAGTGAAGCTACACGACATCACATTAAATTTTACGTACCAGTGAATAACCCTCTTCATCTGATTCAGGCTGAGATAAATCAGATTCACTCCTTGATTTAATCAGTCTATAGCTTGAACTAGTATGGGCTGAGCGACTCTCTGCAGTAAGACTTTCACTCCTGTTCACAAATAAACACACACAAGAGAAAACCGTTCATAAATATTCACTGTAGAATATATAGCAAAGTAAATTAGCAGCAGTTAGATCTTGTTCTACAGCTGCTCTGCTAAGGATTTCAGGATATAAAATTCAAAATTAACATTCAATTCATTAAGAACATAAGCACGTATATGTATCACTAACTTATATGTCAGATAACAACCAGCATTACAATAAAATCTCAACTCAGCTAGCAACACAGCTTCATTTGGGAGAAACTAAACCTCTTGACTCTCTTTAGCACCCTCAATAGTAAAAAGGAACCAAGGGCCTTCTTACAATTGACTATCCAAGCTCTTTGGTAAGTGTTAAGGACAATGTGCAGAAATAGTTATGCTGTGAATGGAGAGACATGATAATAAAAGAACAAGTGGGTGAAAAGGAACTAACCTTATTTAAAACCCACCCATTAAATGCACCCACCCATTAAATAATCACCCTAAGGTTGATATTCTGGAGATTAAAGCCTTGTTGACAATGAGAGACACTGCCATCCATGCTTTAATGCTTGGGCTACCAGCAAACAGTCAAAAAAGAGAATTAAAAGGGTATGTAACATGACAGTTTTCAAAAATATCTATTAAAATTTTCTGCTTAAATATAGTTGAAATGTTTAAGAGTAAAATAAGAACTAAAACACTGAGAGGCTTACTGAGAGGCTTTCAGTATAACACTACCGAACCACAGGATAACAATTTTATTTTAAAATTACACAATTACTACCTAGAACTCCTGAGATTTTTAGGATTAAATTATTTTAAAAAATTAAGTAGACTACTCCATATGTTCTCACATACCACATGCCCTCAAGTAGCAGGCACACTTTGTTTTAAGAAGGTAGAACAAAGAAAAATATATTTTTTCCCCATAGCTTTTCATGCCAAAGCATGGACTCATTTTGCTAAATATTCCTGGGCAGGTGTATCACTCACTCTCTTCTTCCAGCTGAACAGACAAAAGCTGCTGCCAATTGGCAGTGGTTATCACTGGGTTCAACTTTGAGCTCTGAAGTTGGAAGGACAGGGTGACTGGTACCATGTGCATCCACACGTGCAATTAGAATGGAGCAATAAATTCCGGCTCAGTTAGTGCCAGAGTCTGCGGCTCCCAGGAGCAGCATATATATGTGCATCTGGAACTGCAGCAGTTAAAGCCAGGACGAAGCAGCCTTGGGCAGTCAGCCCCGGACTCCAGGTTGTGACATCAGGCAGCACAGAGGCTGGCTGAGGAATGAGGGTACTACAGTGTGGGGCTAGCCAGCAGGAAGCTCTCGAACTGTAGCAACCTAATGCTACAGCCAGCCCCGGCCACTGTCTACATGTGTGCTGAGGCAGTGTAAATTACTCTGCTGTAGGATGGTACTTGTCCCAGACAGCGCTATCTTACAGCAGAGTTAATTAATTTACATGTAGATGGTGATGCTTTACTGCAGAGCTAATTAGTCAACTTGACAGTAAAGTGCATGTGTAGAGCCACCCACTGAGAACTGGATTATACCCCTCCTGTATGTGGGCCTAGAAAGGCAGCACAACCCCCAGCCCAGCCATTACAGCATCCCCATACCTGAACCCTTACATAGAAAATCACCTTCCTCAATTAAACGTGCACCCTAATTTAGGATGGATAATTTTGGGGAAAAAGGTGTGGGACATAGGCAAATATAATATTTACTTTGCATGATGTTTCTGTTCTTTTGCCTAAATGAAACTTTCACTTAGTTTCCAGCTCTCCTAAACTTAACTAACGCAATGCAATTATGTGTTTTCCATAAAATATTCAAACATATTTCTATTCACATCAGATTTTTTGAGCCATTTACCTTTAAACCAAAGTCCAATTTTTCCATGCAAAAGGAAACACGTTAGCAAACATTACACATGACAACTTATGTACAAATGCATTTTAAAAGAACAAAATAATAAAAATTGAGAAAAATTAGGACATTTTCAGCTATATAAAATTATTTGAAATCCCACATGATCTGGGTTTCATTCTGATCTCTTTACCCACTATACCAAATTTTAAAAAAAGTTAAAGCCTGGCAACCTTCTTATACTATATTGATGATGCCAGAATGGACATACATTTTATATGTTAGTACTGCTTGTGGAACAGGGGAGAGAAGCTCCTTTTATCCTCTGAACACAAGCTTTATGTTGTGTTCTATCATATTGCAGTTTGCCTTCAAAGGTAAGCCACACATTTTGCAAAGCAATGTTAGAAGAACAGCGAAAAATGAACTGTACTCTGTTACATGGTTAATGACTCCCACCTAGTCATCAGTCCAATTCCCTCAGGAGTACTAGTTGAAGGTTGCTGCAACTGTCCTTCCTCCCTTCGTTTCTGGAGCTCCTCAATAACGGGGCTTACTCCTAAGATCAATAAGGCACATCTATGGATCACTGAGTTGCATGCAGCAGTGTACACATCTTGACCCTCTGGAAGATCTGTGCTGATTCTTCGTTCCTGTTGAGTCTGAGTAGGTTGATCATCAACTCTAGTCCCTGTCCCAACGTTCATTCTATCTCGATCCCGACTGCGAGCTACTTCACGTGCTGATAGGAAACATTGAAATATTTCTGTAACATGCAACACAAAAACAAGGTCTTAACTTCTGGTAAAACTAAATGATCACAAATTAGTCATCTGCACTTTAGGCTAAAATTGACATTCCAAAAGGGGAAAATATACATACGCACACACATACACACACACATGCATACACACACGCATACACACACATATATGCAAATAATGCAAAAAGACTAATTAGTCAAGTATTTAAAATGTTACGTTTAGAGGACATCAACATTTGATACACAATTTCTTCCGTTTCCTACTATAATCTTAATTCATAGTTAGGAAGAATGAAACAAAATAAAATTCTATAGCAGCTCTACCTCTGAATGCCTTTGGACAGTCAAACTAAACAAAAAATCTAGTACACTACCAGCACACCACACAAAACTTTTCAATGTTGCCAGAATTACAAGGTTTGATTGTGTTGTTATAAACTACTGTGTCAGATTTTCGAAAGTATAATCAGGCAAAAAACTCGACTGCTAGTCTCCAAATATTTTCAAGAAAGACTGGTTAAGCAGACTGTAGAAAAAAGTGGTCTTTTAGTAATCAAGTCTAAAGAGACACTGGTAGCTTCCAATCAATGCTGAAAGGCCCAGAGGCAATATGGGGGAAAAAAGTCCTTTTGTCTTTCTACTTAAAAGATGGATATAATTAAAAGGAAAGCCATATCCCTAGAAGAAGTTAGATGGACTAAACCCCAAGTGACTTAAATAAGACATCGGGGTCACTCTACTGCCCCTGCCAATTCTTCTGTCTTAAATTCTTCCAAGCTTCCTTATAGAATTATATTTCTAGATATCATCCAGTCTCCACCACTCACTATTCACAGTAAATGGTATCTCTACCTCCAGTCTGCTCTGAGGGAAATACCCCACAGCTTTTATCAAAGCTTTGGTCACTGAGAAGAGTCTGTCAAAGCCGTGGCACAAAGTATGATAATATTTTGAAAATGTATTTTCAAAGAGCCAAGTATTTTTCACAATACATAATATTATAATTTTCAAGTCAAAATAATATCCATGAGGTTTCAACAACAAAATTGAGCTGATTTATTTTAGGTCAAATTCACCTTCCAGGATTTTTCCAAAGCTATCATAACTTTGCTTGGCTACAGGATTCTAGGAATCTCACAGTATTAAGAAAATTGGTCACTTGAGCGTAGCTGCATATGGCTTGATCAAGTAGACACACAGACACGCACAACCTCCCATAACAATCTATACACACAACAAAAACCTTGGAATATTTTTTCACTTTTTAACTGAATAAATACATGAAGGCTTTATAAAAAAATAACCATTTGACACTGTTTTTAGATATCTGAAGACAAACCTTCTAAATCCATTTTTCATTTGTTTTTGTCTCTCAATTTATTGTTTTTCCCAGAAAACACTACATGGTTAATGTTTACTTACTACCAGCTGTCATAACTTCATGCTCTCTTTCCTCTTCTTCGTCTTCTTGCTCTGGATGCCCTTCCTCTCTGTCTCTCTCTGCCTGCTCTTCCATTTCAGCCTCTTCATCAATGGTACGGGTAAAAGAATGTTCTTGAGGATCGGTATCTGCAGACTCCAGGTTTTCTGACATCTGACAGATGTTTAAAATTACATTGTGAAATCACTTTTCACCACACAAAAAAGTATACAGATATTACTTTATTTAATAACTTATGTACCAAAGTTATTCTCCCATGGGAAAGTAGTATTTAGGATTCTGCATCAAGTAATTAGTGATTGTAGAAATCGATTTCCGCTGAGATTTTAATCACAGAAAAAAGTTAGGAAACTGGAACTGATGTTTCTTAGTGTAACTGTTATTCACCTCATTTATATACCTACATCATCATCATGTGCTTTTTCCTAGAGTTGCAAGAGCCCAAGCCTGAAACTCTGTAACAAAGCATTCATAGGTTCCTGAGAAGAGTTCTCTTTAAATTTTAGAACCTTAAAATGTTTCATTGTGTGGTCAATGTTTGAGCTGATTTCAAGTGATATGCAATACTCACTCAATCAGTTTTGCATTAAGAACTGAACGTTACATTCTTACATCCTTGCCTTCAAATTCACTTGAAATTAAATGAACACGGAAGCTAATCACGAAAAAAGCAACATTGTTAACTGGAGGAGATAAGAAAGAAACGACTATGAATTACAGAACAAGGCTGTCCAACTGAAGTCCCAGCTGTCACTCCTGCTGCCAGAGTCCCTGGGCTCCCACTCCTTCCTCCAGCTTCCATTTCATGCGAATAGCCATCAACAGCCTGGCAAGCTTGCGATCTGCACTGCCCACAACCCACAAGTTGGACAGCCCTGATATAATATAGCCCTGACTGGTAGTTTTTGCTCTCATGCCTCATAAGTCATCCTTTAATTGCACTGACTGTGTGCTATTTAGACAGGGTCATGTTTAAACTAAAGGCTTTGTAAAGTACTCTAAACAAATAATAATTCATATATAAACAGGAAATCATAACTTGCTTATATTCATATTTACATGAATATAACATGACCCTAAATATAAGACAACACTCCAATAATTAGATTCTATACAGGGAAAACTTATACATTTATTATAATTTTCAAGGTACAGAATCGAATTATTGGATATTTTGCTTTAAAATTTGTCCTCCTCTCACTGCTACAGCAGGAAAAATAAATCGGGAGAGGAGGGAAGATAGCCCTCTTGCCCTCTCCCCCGCAGTTGCTTCCCCCTGCAGCCTCATCCTCCCCTTCCTTACTGTCAAACACTGCTCTCTCTGAGCACATAGAAAGAAAGAGTAAATTTAAAAAACACTGACCTTGAAACAGGCATACCTGTAATGATTTGCATAAGTACCCATAGACTTAGTTCACCCAGAAATGATATATTTTACTTTTGAAACTGCTGCAAGGCTTAACACAGGTACTCCATAAACACACTTTTAAGCAACACTTTTCTATTTCTTTATACATAATACAAGCTACGCATATCAGTCCAGAGCCTAAAAGCTCATAATTGACAATATATTTCATTGGGCTGGGCTCCACCAGAGTCAACAGCATTTCAAGCAATGGTGACCCTGCAACTCAGCACTGCTCAATATGTGTGTGTACTCCAAATGCCCCCACAGGGATCCATGTGCTAATTAGCCCCACCCCCCATGATGGGAACCAGATGTTCCTGTCTGGAGTCCTGGGATGCTCCAAAAATGTATATGCTGATGAAGTGCAGGGCAAACTATCTGGAAACACCTCATGGAGGGCAGGGTCACACTAACCATATGCACCAGGCTGAGAGAGGAGGCAACAGAGAGATTCTGGGTGAACTGTTTGGGGTATGGTTTGGCAATGTTTGCCAGACACTGAAGGCTAGTAAAACAGGAATAATTCGAAATTGGGGAAAAAAAGGTGCAGCTCAGATAAGGGAGTAAAGGGGAAGTAAAAAAGTATTTGATGTAATGGCTTACCATGATCTGAAAGAGTCAGTGCAGAGGGAGACTGCATTCAATGTGCCCATTATACCATACATCTAAATATACCATATTTATATATATCTAAATCGGAGGGGCTGCACTGGTCCATCTTTGTGGTAGGAAAGCAAGTGATTAATGTATGTTTTGTAATGATTTAGGGGAGGGGTGTCCAACCTTTTTGAATGAGAGGCCAGATCATGAACTTTTTATCACCCAGTGGGCTGGTGAGCCATATTCAAAGACCTCACAGGAAGTGGTATCACATCAGGAAGTGATGTCATGTTACCTTTGACACCAATGAAGTTGCAGGAAATGACAATGAAATGGGTCTAACCAGTTCAAAACTCTCCCTCTATAGCATCCACCTCTGCCACTGTTCGGGACAGGATACCGAGCTAGATGCACCATGGCACTTTTTATGCACTTATGTTCAGAAGCTCTTACGTTCTTTGGCTGAGCTTCCAAACTATGGCTGAGATTTGCAAAAAGGGGTAGATAGGTATGGTACAAAGTTGTCATAAAAGATTTGGAGCCCTCTAAATCCCATTCATTTTAATGGAAGTTGGCCTTTTGACTCAGCTTTAAAAATCTCAGCCCAAGGTGCCAACCAAATAAGTCAAAATATATTTTGCGTTTCTATGCAGTGCATCTGTTGGGGCTCTCCAAGAATTTTACAAACATTAAATGAACCTCAGGATATCCCTGCTTTTGAGAAGAAATGTGGTGGTGAGGACATTCTAGGAACATCTCTCACTCTCTGTGTGTGATCTGCTTCTACTGTCCTTGGACCACCCTAAAAGGGCCCTCACTGCCACATTTCCAGTTCAGAGCAGCTAAAGTGTAAGTGGGTAGGAAGGGCTTATTTTTTTGGCAGCAGATTTGAGTGGCCTGAAGCTAGTGAAGATGTACCCACAATTAGTCACTGACCAAAGTGGGAACACAGTTGTCCTCACTTATTAACAAGTCTCCAAGGCCCTGCACTGTCTTTACCTATATGTTGCTCTCATGTCCTCTTGCTTTCCTAAACCTCACGAGAGTAGAGGATTCCCATCATGCCTACTGGACTGCCATCACCGGATAGCTGTCCTGGTTCTAAGGCTGTACTTCTGACTCTTTCATGGCCTCTTTTAGGGTGCATACTTAGAACTCTGACTTTTCTTTCCCGCCCATTTTGCTGAATTGTGATTATTCCCATGGGGCATGAATGTAGTTCAGTGGCTATGTTTCTGCTTTCTCATACAGAGGCAATGACTCTCACAAAGTATGGCATATCTTAGTAGGATAAAAACGTTTTGAAGACCACACAGAAAGCAATAAGCAGTCTTTACATGAGCTTACCAGGTATCAACCACCTGCTACTTGGGTTCCTGACAGGTACAGACACAAGTTTATTAGCACGTTGCTCCAGAGTGAGTCTCTGTGTCATAGCCTACATCAGTTCTCAGATCTAGGGAGTCTGACCCCTCCCCAGCCATAGGCTTGTCACGTTATACCAATCTGCTGGTCAGTGCAGACCCGGCCGGGCTCCTCCCATCCCCAGTAGCATGTGGGAAGCCAGCTTAAGCTGCATGCCACTTTTCCTGGCCCCTGCTGACCCAGCTGGGTCCGTCCCATCTGGAGCAGCATGCAGCTGAAGCCGCGTTCCCATGAGCTGCTGGGGACAGGAGGAGCCTAGCTGAGTCTGCACCAGCCAGCAGAATCGGTGGCAGCACTGTGTGCCGCTCAGGACAGGACGAGCCCAGCTGGAGCAGCAGGGGCTGAGCTGCATTTTCCCCTTGCCTGCGCTGCTCAGTCCCAAGCGGCACACAGCACCAATGTCGCTTTTGCTGGCCGGTGCCGATCCGGCCAGGCTCCTCCCGTCCCCAGCAGCACGTGGGAATATGGCTTCAGCTGCATGCTGCTCTGGATGTGACAGACCCAACTAGGTCGGCACCAGCCAGCAGAAGAAGCAGCGGAGCCATGTGCTGCTCAGGATGGGACGAGCCCAGCTGAAGCAGCAGGGGCTGAGCTGCATTTTCCCCCTACCTGCACCAGTCAGTCCCGAGTGACACACTGCTCCAACACTGCTTCTGCTGGCCGGTACTGACCCGGCTGGGCTCCTCCTGTCCCCAGCAGCACGTGGAAAGCCAGCTTCAGCTACATGCTGCTCTGGATAGGACAGACCCACCCAGGTCAGCACCAGCCAAAGCGCTGGCAGAGCCATGTGCCACTTGGGACTGACCAGTGCAGGTAGGGAGAAAGTGCAGCAGAGCCCCTGCTGCTCTGGCTGGGCTCATCCTGTCCCGAGCAGCACATGGCTACTCCTCTTCCCACACACACCACATCAGCAACGTCAAGCTGACACGGCGTGTGTGGGAACCTTATCCCTTCCCCAGCCCTTCAGCAGCCATTAGGAAGCTGCTGAGGGGCTGGGAGAGGGACAAGGGATGGGAACAAAAGTAAACAGTGTTTACTTTTGTTTCCCATCTCAGCACCGCAAGCCTCAGAAAATGGCTTGGTGGGCCGCATGTTGGACAACCCTGGTTTAGGGGTTTATTATGCGAGTTAAAGGATGTAGGAAATGTGTACTAGCAGATAGATAGATCTATATAGATATACCAGCTAGTACACGTTTCCTACATCTCTCTTGATATGTAGATATACATAGACATATACATAAAAGTTATATATCTATATCTGTAAACATAGATCAATAGACAAGAGCTATCTATATATATTTATAGCTCTTGTCTATCGATCTATATTTACAGATATAGATAGATATATAATTGCTGTGTATATGTGTGTATATATACCTACATATCAAGAGACTGAGAGACCTTTTTCTGGTAAAAATATAAGGTTCCCATCAACATGTTCACCCAATATGGACCACGTGCTTTATAGTCTTGTCAGCACTGGCAGCATTTCATCAACTTCATAGTCAGCTTTTCCGTTACTGAGCACATGCAGCAATTTAAGAATAGTAAATCTATGTAAGGAGGGTTCCTTGTATGAGAATGTAATGCGGACAGAGGAAAAAAGTCTAGTCTTGTATTCAAGTAAGCGTGGTATTTTTCTCATATATTTGCTACAGACTACTGAATCTTTAGGTACACGCTCTACATTTTAGTTTGTAAAACATGTCTTAAAGACAACATAATTGAACAAGATCCAAAAGTCTTGCAGCAAGAACAAGAGATTTTTGTTTTTAGAGTTCTCATCAAATCACAGAATATATAAAATATTTCATTAAGAAATACAGCAACATACAGCAAGCACCAGTAATCACTCTCACCCATCTGTCTCTTGAGGATGACCTAGTTTGAATCAGTTCCATATTCTTGCAGGCAAGCAAGCGACTCCGAACTTTATATACACAGCGATATACTTCTGCTAGAGCTTTGCCAGGCTGATATCTGAAAGAAGGAGAGTCATAGAAAAAAGATCCCACAACCTTAAAAACATAAATAAATTATTAAAGGCAGTTTCAAGTTACTTGCCTGCTCTCGCCACATGCTTGGCTAAGTAAATTTGTGTGTTTCAGCAAAGATGCGAGAACAAATCTCGACACAGTATCCAAGAGTGTCTCATTACTTAAGGTTGCAGTGTCCCAATCTGAAAATAAAATGAATCATTAAAACTTGCTGATTTTTCCAAAATAAATAATCCTGAATACATTTTAAGCAGTATCAATAATGAAATAACCCTCCCCTTATACTTTTCCAATGTGCATTAAATAAATTGAAAGTAGTTTTACATAAACCATGATGCAACCAGCAAGGAGTGAACGAAAAATGTAATTCTCGGAACATCTTGAAATAAAATCAAATTAATGACATCCTCATTTGTTTCAGGGAAATGTCAAGAACTAACAAACTAATGTTGAAAAGACTTGAAAGGTCTCAAAGGAACCCTCCAACCACACACTTCATTGCATTTTACTGAAAAAAAATTTTACAGCAACACTAGTAAGATGGACCTTTACTCTGTTTTAAAATTATGTGAATTGCTTATAATTTTCTCTGCAATCTATAAAATGGAATATTCTTAACAGATTCAGAATCTAAATTAGAAAGAGCATTTAATTAACAACATAACCTATACCTGGTCAAACACTGCAAAATTGTAAGTTACAAAATATTGCACAGAATCAATACAAGTTTGAATAAAACAAATGATTTTAGAGACAAATTTTTGGACACTCAGAATAGTTAATTTTAGCTTTTTACCTTTTCTCCAGATTGCTCATGAAAGGGCATAAAATATTAATAAGATTTTCCATCTGTTAGGTTTTTAAAACAAATGTTATGATGTTGAAAAACAACTTTTAGTAACTTTTGTAATCTTCAAGTTCATAACTAGCCATATACAAGTTCTTCTTAGTCCAGAAAAACTATATTTCATGAGAGACTCAGGGCACAAACAAAATACAACCTTGTAGCACTACAAAAAGCAAGCATACAGCCCTTCTAGTAGTCGAAGCAGTACAAAAAAGGTGAAAGCACTACAAAATAGTACCCCTTTCAAAAAGGAAAATCTGTGTTTGGAAGAGGGAGGGGCAGGAGTGACTGACTTGCTAATAGCCTACCCAGTGGTGTGGAGCTGTCAGGGACCTCTGGTGAGACTGCTATTGACAACACAGGTTCAACACCCCAGCCGGAGCTGGGTCTCTTAAAACAGCAGCAGCAATTTTGATGCAGGGACTCTGACAGCAGCAGCACTTAGAGGACTGGTGAAAGCAAGGAGAGTAGATTCACAGCTGCTGTGTTTCACAGCTCTTGCTCTCCAGAGGTCACCAGTGGATCATTGACAACATGTACCTTTCCCAGGCAGGGGCGAGGGCAGTATAACAAGGATCAGACTCTCCTGGGAGTGAAGGAGCAGTCTGCTATCAACCCTGTCTGAAAAGTCTTCCTTTGAGGCTTTTTTGCAGCTCTTCATCCAGAGGGATGGAACACCCATACACCCCCATTGCATAAGATTCTAACAGCACTTTACAGAGGTTTTACAGCCTCAGTACTTGGTAGCACTACAAATGGATGCCACTCTCTCAGCAACTTGGACACTGGCTCACAGATCTGCCTGCTGAGTTTGAAAATCACCAAGCTCTGATGCAGTTGTGACAATTTAAAAGATCAACACTTATTTAAGTACTTTTTCCCCTTAACATCTGATCTTTTCAAACTGCTAGTGGTTCAAAAATTAGATTGCAAAAATCAGTGGCACTTCTCAAATCAAGCTCTCCTCTAGATTTCAAACCCAGTAACATACAAAAAACGTCTTAGTAACTAGGTCAAAGATTCTACCAAAAAAACAATAAAATATGGAGTGTATTTATGAGTGTTGTGGATGTTTGGAATGAAGATTATCAAGTAACAAGAGAACTGGTTGTCAGAATACATAATGCTTTGTTAAAGGCTTTTAGCAGGGGTGTCAAACATATGGTCAGATCTGGCCCACAGAACCCCATTATCCTATCTCCAGTTCTGCCCCTGGGTCTGAACAGATCCACACACGGCATGGCATACACCCAGAGCACAGGTCCAGTCCACACCCGCAGACTGCCTCCCTCTCCCTCTCCTCCCCCAGCATTCAGTGATGTCCAGCTAGTGTGGCCACCATGTGTAGTATAGCTGCTGCTCTGGTCAGATGGTGCTGCATGCTGGAGCAGCTGCCAGATCAGGTATGCTGCGGGTGAGGGAGAGAGGTCCATGGGCTTGATCTGGCCCCACATTACCCATGTGGCTTATGAATCCAAATGAGTTTAATGCCACTGATTTGAAGCACATAAAGTAACATGAAAAATTATCAGAAATGTGAACACTGCTGTATCCAGAAATGTGAAAACTGTTGTATCATTGAACGTCAATCTTCCAGACTTGCAAGATAGGTAGAATTCTATTTCTCTTGTTCTCCTCATCTTACCTTTACTGACAGCATAGTCCTGCATACTGATCCAGAGACTACGGGCTGGCTCTTTTGTACAACCCAAGGCCAAATCAACATAGACAGCAATCTCAGGTCGCAATTTATAATCAAATGGCTTCTGCTCCTCATTTCCAGAAAGGGCAACCTCCAGCAGAGAACTCATGCATTTTTCTACAGGAAGGGAAGCATTTACTCATTAGATTCAGCAGATTTTGATTGGCGCATGCATCCAATGGCTTTTATATCTATTGACGGAAGTATATACCACTAATATCTCCATCAAACCATTAGGAAGAACTCAATAACCCCTGCTATATTAGCCAGAAGTATTCTCATTATCTGACTTTAAAATTGGCCCTGTTACCACACAATTGTTCTGTAGTTTCATAGTTACTAGGGTCGGAAGGGAGCTCAGCAGATCATCAAGTCCGACCCTCTGCCACGGGCAGGAAAGGATACTGGGGTCAAACAACCGCAGCAAGGTGTACATCTAGCCTCCTTTTGAAGACCCCCAGGGTAGAGGCCAGCATCACTTCCCTTGGAAGTTGGTTCCACATCCCAGTCGTCTTGACTGTGAAGTAGTGCTCCCTGATGTCCAGCCTGAACCTACTCTCAGTCAACTTATCGCCATTATTCCTAGTTACTCCTGGTTGTGCTTGGGGGAACAGGGTTTCTCCTGTTCCCTGCTGGTCCCCCCTGGTAAGTTTATAGACGGCCACCAGATCCCCATTTTCTGAGGCTCGCGGTGCTGCAGCAGGAAACAAAAGTAAACACTGTTTACTTTCGTTCCCACCCCTTGTCCCTGTCAGCAGCTTCCTAATGGCTGCTGAAGGGTTGGGGAAGGGACAAGGTTCCCACACATACCATGCATCAGCTTGATGTTGCCGATGTGGTGCGTGTGGGAAGAGGAGTGCAGACCCGGCCTGCCTCTTCCTGTTCCCAGCACCACATGGGGAAGTCACCACTTCCCAGCCCAAGTGACTTGCCACTCCCGGCCCACAGGTGAGAGGCAGCTCAGCTTGGCCACCCAGCCCCGGGTCACTGGTGGAGGCGGAGCAGCGCGGGCATGTGCCTCCTCCCCCAGGTAGCCCCTTGCAGGCTGGAACTCTGCCAGCCCACAAGAGAAAAGCCACAGTTATATGTTTTTCTTCTTTAAAGGAGAACCCATTTTTAATGTTTGCTCATGACCCTTTCATATATTCTTGAGGCCTACTTTTGGGTCACGACCCATGTTTTGAGAAACGCTGGCCTAGATCATGCCCGACCAGTGCGGTCCAACATCTTTTTGAACACCTCTGAAGATAGAGAGTCCACAACTCCCCTAAGCAGTCTGTTCCACTCCCTCACTGTTCTAACCGCTATGAACAAAGGGGCTGGTACTGGAAATACAGCGAGGTTTTCAGGCTCTGTTCTGTGCCTTGTCAGTTAACACATGGACAAAAAGAAAAGGGGAAGAGGTTCTCTCTTTAATTTCTACCTCTTCCCATTGGCAAGAAGCTGTTGGAAATTTCTTCCCAAGGTCTTGTTTGACTGGTGGCAGGATGCGTGGCAGGATGCCTGCTGCCTCATGGGGCCCAGGTCAGGTACTGTTTTTATTTTGGATTTTAAGCCACATTTCCAGACCCATTTCATTGTCACTTCTTGCAACTTTATTGGTGTCAAAGGTCACATGACATCACTTCCTGATGTGATACCACTTCCTGTGAGGTCTCTGAATATGGCTCGCCGGCCCACTGGGTGATAAAAGGTTTGTGATTTAGCCCCATATTCAAAAAGGCTGGACACCCCCATTGTACGGCATGCTTTAAATTAGCTTCACTGGGGGATGGGGCCACAGGGGGAAATGACGATACTTCCCAGCCAAGACAGGCAATCCAATTTTGAGATCAGAGATTTATAACTCCCTTTTTTCTCTTAACTATGGAACAGACTAAGTCAAGGTAGGCAAAAGGTCAGAGGGAAAATAAAGACACAACGAAAGGAAGTAACTTGACTGACCAAAGTCTTAAGAAAGAGAAGGCACAGGATCATCTGTGTACCATCTACTCTGCCTCACAATGTGGCAGCTACTCTGTAGACAGCACCTGCCTAGAATTATAAAGATGAAATACAAAAAACAAGACCTAGGAATAATGGGTGCAAACTAGTGGAGAGTAGGTTTAGGTTAGACATTAGGAAGAAATTTTTTACAGTAAGGGTGGCCAGAGTCTGGAATGGGGTTCCAAGAGAGGTGGTGCTATCACCTAACTTGGAGGTCTTCAAGAGGAGGCCTGACAGTCACCTGGCTGGGGTTGTCTGACCTCGGTCCTCTTTCCTGCCAGGGTCAGGGGGTTGGACACAATGATCCACTGGGTCCCTTCCAACTCTATAATCTAAGACATACCTAGGTAAGTGGTAGGGGTCTGGATAGTCCTGGGATCCGGGGGGTGGTACATATACCCACAGGAGGCTTTAAATGCCCCTACACTAATGGTCATAGTATGGGGAACAGGCAGGAGGAACTTGCCCTCCGTCTAGCTAACACAAACCCAGACACAGTGGGACTCACTGAAACATGGTGGAATTCAACGCATGACTGGGCAGTAAACATCAAGGGCTACAGACCGTATAGTCAGGATAGAATGGGGAGGGAAGGTGGGGGTGCGGCGCTATGTCAAAAAGCAATACACATCCTCAGAAAACAGTCAGAGGAGGGGCACACTTAAGTGCTCTGGGTTAGAATACAAGGGCGACGGGGGTAAAGGGACTTAACGGTGGGTATCTACTACAGACCACCCAACCAGAGGGAAGAGCTGGACCGGGAATTCTCGGGTCAGCTTGTAGAGGCAGTTAAGTCAAGGGACGCGGTCATCATGGGTGACCTAAACTACTTCGACATCTGCTGGGAGGAGCAGTCAGCCAGGTCCGACCGCTCACATAGGTTCCTAGCCAAGATACAGGACTTCCACCTAAACCCAGGAAGTGCACAGTCCCACCAGGGGAAATGCCTTGCTGGTTCTGGTCCTGGCCACAGGCAACGACCTGGTGAGGGGACTGCGGGTTCTTGACCACCTGGGCGATAGCAATCATCGCCTGCTGGAATTCACCATCCAGCGCAGGGTATCAGAGGCCTGCAGCAAGGGAGCAGCCCTTGACTTCAGAAGGGCCAATTTCAATGAGTTAAGGAGATTAGTCGGGGAGGCACCGAGGTCCCGGAGAGGAGGGGAGTCCAAGATGAGTGGTTGTTCCTTAAGGAGACGATCCTCTGAGCCCAAAGGGTGATAGTCCCAACACAAATCAAAGGGGGCAAGAGTGCTCAAAAGCTCCCATGGCTCACCAAAAGCATTCAGGAATGTCTGAGCACTAAAAAGAGGCGTACACCAAATGGAAGGGAGGAGCCATCACCAAGGAGGATTATACCTCCATTGCTCGAGATTGTAAGGGGGGTGGTCAGGAAGGCTAAGGCAGAGACAGAACTGGGGCTAGTGACCCAGATCAAAGACAACAAGAAATCTTTTTTTAAATACATAGGGAGTAAAAAGAAGGCACTGCGTAACGTGGGGCCCCTGCAGGACACACTTGGCAATCTGATGGTTTTTTGCCTCCACATTTCTGAGCAGGAACCAGGACATCCCCCTGCACTGGGATCCCGGACAAACTCAGGAGAGGCACAGCTGGGCCCAGGGTCAGAGAGGACCTAGTCAGGAAACTTCTGGTGGGACTGAACGTCTTCAAATCAGCAGGTCCAGATGATCTCCACCCCAGAGTGCTGAGGGAATTCGCAGAGGCCATTGCGGGACCCCTGGCACAGCTCTATGAGCACTCATGGTGCTCTGGCAAGATGCCAGAGGATTGGAAAAAGGCCAATGTGGTCCCCATTTTCAAAAAAGGAAGGAAGGAAGACCCAGGAAACTATAGGCCCGTTAGTCTTACCTCAGTCTTGGGGAAGCTCTTTGAGAAAATTATTCAAAAACACATCTGTGAGGGACCAGCAGGGGAGATTATGCTTAGGGGCAACCAACATAGGTTCATTAGAGGCAGGTCCTTTCAGACCAACTTGGTTGCCTTCTATGACCAGATCTCTAAATCCTTGGACGCAGGTGTCGCGGTAGATATAATCTTTCTGAACTTTAGGAAGGCCTTTGACACTGTCTCTCACCCCATTCCCATTAAAAAATTAAGCGACTGTGGCATTGACACCTACAAAGTCAGATGGGTCGCAAATTGGCTGGAGGGCTGCACCCAGAGAGTGGTGGTGGATGGGTCATTTTTGACCTGGAGGGATGTGGGCAGTGGGGTTCCCCAAGGCTCGGTCCTCGGGCCCCCATTGCTCAACATCTTCATCAGCGACTTGGACGAGGGGGTGAAAAGCACCTTGTTCAAATTCACAGATGTTACTAAGTTGTGGGGAGAAGTGGGCATGTTAGAAGAGAGGGACAGGCTACAACTAGATCTGAACAGGTTAGAAGGGCAGGCAGATGAGAATAGGATGGGTTTCAATACTGACAAGTGCAAGGTACTGCACTTAGGAAACAAGAATCAGCAGCATACCTACAGGCTGGGGAACTCCATTCTCGTCATCACAGAAGCAGAAAATGATCCTGTACTTGTAGCTTTAACTGCTAGTCATAGATACTTTAGGGGGGGGGGTTTATGCCAACACTTTCATTTTACAAAATATCACCTGTGCTTTTTTAGATAGAATTTTCTTTTAGAAAAAAACAAAAAATTGCAGTTCTAATTTTGTATACTGTAATAAGCCAGTAAATACAGAGACCTTAACTTACAGAAAAGTTTTCGCAGTATATGCAAGTACAAAAATGATAAATATTTGCTGGTTTTATTGAGGGGTTTTTGTCCTTTCAAACCACTCTTAAGAATTGGCCATTTGTGCCTTTCTTCCATAGCCAAAACCAAACTACTACACATTGTCAAATCATGAGCCTGAAGACAACAGGCAGCTTAAAGAGATAAATGCCTTTACAGCTCCCGACTCTATTAATATTTTTCAGTTTTTAAAGTTCAGCTTCAATAATTACCACCATGTTAAGTTTACTGTGTCCTAGCCCTGCTACTTTAAAAAAAAAAAAAAAAAAAAATCAAGCTTCTAAGAAATGTGGACACTTGAGTTCATGAAAGATGGAAGGTAAAAAGGCATTGAACTCTTATTGCCTAGCCTCCCAATATCCTAAACAGCCTGCAGGAATGGCAATCTTAAAAGGTAGTAAGATTATGCAGCAACAGAAGAACAAAGTATTAAAAACTTCACATACATAATCAAGAAACAGCTGTGTATCAAATTACCTAAATGAGGAATATCCATTTCTACTCCATCACTGAAGAGTGGTGTTTTTAACCAATAGGCTGTATCCTGTTCTTCAGGGGACACTGGAGGTCCCTGAAGCATTCCACCAAGACAGCGTCCTATAAGCAGAGCTACAGTTCTCTCTAAATCAACAAGCCATACCCAAGATTGAGCAGGCTGTGGTAAAGGCACTCCAGCAGGATCAATAAGTTCAGGTCCACCTAAGTATTAAGCAATAATTGGACAAATCAGACTTTTTTCACACTGTTAAACAGACATGGACATTATGTGACAACTTAGTGCTTTTTTTGGCTGATGTGGCCAATAATGTCACTGATACATGCCAGTGCAGGCACGCAGCCGGAGCATGCACACAGCCAGGAATGCAGCTGGGCAGCATGGAGAGCAGCGTCCTGCAGGCAAGTCTGGTGGAGGGGGTAGCTTGTGGGGGAGGGCAGATCAATGCCCCCATGGTGAGGGAGGGAGTGGGCCTGAGGGAGGTACTGCCCAGCTGGGGCTACGTAGGGGGTGGGACAGAGCCACAGGGGCCAAGGAGGAGGTGGCAGCTTCTGTCTGCTGCATGCACCCCCAGGGGAAGCATGGGGGGGGCATATGACCCCTGGATTTGTATGCAGGCAAGGGCAGGCTGCCCGCTGAAGCCAGAGTCTGCACCAGCCTCTTCCCAGCAGGGGGGCTGGGCTAGGGCTACGCTTGGCATATGCAGGTGGTGGTGCTGGGTGTGGGGGCTATGGGGAAGCTACAGTGAATCTGGGGTGGCTGTAGCCTACCCCATAGACACCCCCCCCCAGCAGTGCTGCTGCCACCTGCACCGCCCCTACCAGCCCCAAGCACAGCCCTGGCCCAGTCCTCCTGCCGGGAAGAGTCCAGCACAGTCACCAGCCCCCAGCCTGCCCTAGCCCTGCATGCAGATCCAGGGGGCATATGTCCCCCATGCCTCCCACAGGAGTGCATGCAGCGGCAGGAGCCGCACCCCACACTGAGCAAGCTGCCTGCCCACAGCTCTGTCCTGTGCCCCACCCTGGCTGGGCAGTTCTTGCCCTTGGCCCAGCCCCAGCCCCACTACCTCCTTCACTGTGGGGCCTCGACATGTGCCCACCACACTGCTTCCACTCCACAGACATACCAGACAGATGTTGCTCTCCAAGCTGCGGGGTTGCATATTGGCAACTGGATAGGTATCGGCTGATATGGCTCATTAATAATTGGCCACTAGTATTAGCCAAAAAAATCTTCATCGGTGCGCCCCTATTTTTCTCCATTTTCTATTTTATAAGAACCATAAATATTTCACAGCACTTGTTACAAAATAGTAATTTTATCCATTAAAGTTCATTTTAATCAAACTACAAATAAAAAACATAATATTTTGATATTAGAGTATTATAAATATATGATAGCATGCCTGGAAGGTTTTCAGTAAAAGTACATGTTCACATGTTAATATGACATTTTAGGCAGCATTCTCCCATCCCTCATACACCTTAAACTCCCAAAGTGAGTAAGATTTTTAGGCTTACAAGATCAAACTCTTTGTTTTGCGGTCAAAATATTTCCTTTATAGCAAATCTGCGGTAATAAATTTAAAAGACTAGAAAGGAAGGACAGTGAAACACTGTAGCTTAAAAAATCACACCCTAACTGAAGATGGTTAAATCACATTCCAATTTAGAGAGCAAATTTATCTATCTCCTCCTTTTTCAGTCAAAAATAACAATTATTTTACTTACCATGAAGTGGCCACTGTAATTCTTGATCTTCTAGAAGGGCAGCAGCAGGCAACAGTCTATTAAGGCGATCTAGAGGTGGCAACAGATCTAGCAGGTAACTCAATAAAGGACGGGCTACTGACACAGGCAGTAACAATAGCGAGTTAACAATCTGACAGAGCATACTGCCAGCTGCAGATACATAAATTACATCTAAAAGGGAAAAAAAAAGAGAGAGATTTTCAGTGAATTTGAATTGCTCTTTTACTTCATCAATATAAAAGCCTTAAAATATTAAATAGTCACCCTTTTGTATTTAAGGAAGTTTTGATAGAAACATCTTAACTATCCTTAAAAATCTAAGTATCCTTTATGATTTCATACAATGAAATGCTAAAATGATTTGTATGTATAAAATAACATACAGTCTCTTAATGAGCATTTAATTAGCAATATCATATTATATGCCACCCTTCCAAAAAAGGCTCAGGGTAACTTACAGTTAAAAAAAAAAAAAAACCTTATAGAAAAAGATACAATATAAAGCATTAGATTTTTCTGCATACAAAATCCTAATCTGTAACACTTTTAAAAAGTAAATTCTAAGTTGGGATCATGTTTATTTAGCACACATCCAATCCGCACTTTATACCTGCACTCACTAAAGGAAGGTCAACTTTAAATATTCTCACCAAATGTGATCAGAGGTTAAAACAATCTTTATTTTATCTGAAATTTTTACTTTGTAGCCTATGTGCTATCAAATGCATCATGCGCCTGATGATGTGTCTGTACACTCGGACAATTTTCTACTGTGGGAAAAACCGCTCCATGTAGCAAACAAAGGAAAAGGGAGACCACTGAAGACTTTTTGGATTGTAAACAAAAATTGTCAGAGGAAATTCAGATACAGGGTGGAATCAAAACTTGCTTCCTTTTCATTTGGTTTTATTTTAGCTTGGTGGTGTTCCATTAAATACAACTTTTTTAGCAAAATGTACCTCTTAGTTTTTCCCCAACACTGCCATTCCAAGAACTTTCCTTAAGCAGAGTTGCAGAACGTGAATAGATATCTGTAGCATGAGGCAGTAAAAGCTGAAGGTGTTTATGTAGCAGCGCCACACTGCTAGAATTCTGGAAACAAAACAGAACAAAAAAGCATATTTACTTTTCCAGAGTTTAAAACATATTTTTCCCCTGCAAAAAGCCCTTTATACACCAAAATATGAAGTATTCATATTTCAGAATGTTGCAATTTTTCTTAATATTATGAACTGTCAGGTACACCAAACAACCTTCTTGAAATCGTTATTGCATTGATGTTTACAAATCGCTAACGAGTTATAATGTATTTCCAAAAAACATATAAGCAAACTATTTACCTCACTAACACTGTTGATGTGACAATAAGCCAGCAATTGTTTCTGTAGTGAACACAATAGCTCATGAAGATGTGCAGGCTGGCTGTTTTCAGATGATGATGTCCCGAGTAAAAACTTATCACTATTTTTTTCCAGCTCTCCAAAGGCTTGATCCTATAAACAAAGGGAACAATCATCAATCACCTGCCTTTATGTATTATAATACTTTACTTTTACCTCAAAAGGAACACCTTCTATCACTAGAAATTATATCTGGGATTTCGAAAGCAACCTAAAAATCAAAGGGTTCTTTGCTCCCTTAGGCTCCTTTAAAAATCCCAGCCAACAAAAGTGGACCTGAAGTCAGGCAGTTTGATCCTTGGAACAGTCACTGTGACTGTTATCAGGACTGAAAATCTCTAGCAGGAGATTTTCAAAAGACAGAGGGGAATTAGATATCAATGGGACCTGGAAACTATATTGCTCTCTTTCTCATGTGGGAGCTGAAGCTGGAAGTTTCAGGTAAAAGACTGGGTAGGGATTCACAGTGAATGCAGATTACTCTTTGACAGTACACAGACAAGAAATAAAAATGAAGGCAACAAGACTTTCAGCCAGCAAAAGAAAGAACCCGAAGAACTGCATAAAGTTTTCTTACCTCTTCTACCCCAACTCCTTTTGGGAATGTTTTGGTTCCCTAGAAGGAATGATGCAGCAAAAAAGTTATGGCACCTACACATTTAGGGAGAAGGTTCGGAGTCCTTTTCCTCCCAAATGCTGTACCATCCTGCACCTGAGGAGAACCACCCTAGCTGGTACAGATTATGAGAAGTGGGTTGACCTGCTCTGGCTGAATTACTACTGGAAAGTTTTCTCCAAATGCATTCAATTGATAAAATGATGGCCAAATTCTTGGTGTTCTGCTGTCATATTCTGGTGTGACTCAGAACTTCAACTTACACATGAAACAATACCCAAATGTTCCAGGGACAATAGGCTCCAGAATGGTTTAAAGAATAGTAAGAGATGTTCATCTTTCATACACAAAAACATGTCTTAAACGCTACCATATGTTATATTTGAGTTGTATACACAACTGCAACAACATTAATATTAGATCCTTAATCTCACAAGACGGTAAACTGATTTTAGTCCAGATTCAGAGAGTTAATGAGTATGGAGTTGCTGTTCCCGATCTTCTGAACAAATTTGAAGAGTAGAACAATATACTACTTAAACAAAGTGAAGAAAATCTTAAGGTTTCAGCTCCTGAATTATTCAAAACATTACTGCTACAAATCCTAAACATACCGTGTAAAATCCTAAATTTCTTAGAAGAGTCTTCATTAAAATTTCAGCAAGATGAGTATCTGGATGGCTGCTTTGGACACCATATGTTTGATCAGAGAGGTTTCCATAGCCAATACACAGAGAAGAAATATCTGTTGTATCAGATGGTGAGCTATAACCAAGTAGGGAAGCTACATGGGTGTGGTCTTGTAAACTTGTCAAAATAATATCCAGCTGCATTCTCTAAAAGGAAAGAATTAGATAGGAATAATTGTTCCTGTTAGACAACAAAGACAGAATAGTAATGAGCTTAAAAATCAGGAAAAGTTAAACCATTTTCTTAATACTTAATTATTAAAAATAGTTGGGCGATCGGGGTCTGCAAATAGGCCCTATTCAATTCAGAGTCAGCCCGAATCCAGGGCAGTGATTCAAGGTGTTGATTCAGTTCAGTGTCTCTGATTCGATTGGGTCGAATCTGAAGATTCTTCAGGTCCACTTCCAGAAGTACTTTCGGTCCACTTCCAGGTCCACTAGGCAGCGCACTGGGGGGCCCCCTTGGCTCACTGATCAGCCACAGGGGGACCCCAGGTGCAGCCCCCAGACTCAGGAGGCACCAGTTGCCAAGCCAGAGGGAGTGTGGGGGGACCCCTGAGCACACCTGGAAGTGGACCGGAAGTGCTTCTTGTCCATTTCCAGGTCTGCTGCTGTGCATGCTGGGGAGCCCCCACGCTCCTGGGTGACTCTCCATGAGCCCCAGCATCACAGCACTCATGAGCCACCTGCTACCTAGAAGTATGTAGAAAAAACATTTAAAGCTGCACCTATGTCCAAATTGCCAAATCTTTCCAAATCAATTCAGAGGGTTCTAATTCGATTTGGAGAGATTAAAGGGTTCTCTGATTCGATTCAGATTCAAAGATTCAGCCACCAAATTCGGCTGAACCTCCACCGAATCAAATCAGGGGCTGAAGCTTTGCACAGCTCTTTTGGGTGCTATAACCAGCTACCAACAAAAAGCTGGTATGAGTTTTTACTGCTGACTGTCAAACTTAGATAATAAATATACTGTACTAGAAAACAGTCTAACAGTAACTAAGATAATTCAGAGCAGGACTGTCTAACTTTTGAGTGACCAGGGATCATAGCCCCCCACTAGCCATGCTGTGAAGGCCATACACCCCTTGGGCCACACGCTCAATGGACTGCAGGCTGCACAGCCCTCCCTCCAACCCCTTAATGCAGCCGTGCTCCTTCTACTACACTGTTCTGCTATTCTTGTGGTGTGTGGGGTTCCTGGGTTCCCTGGCTGTGGTCTCTCTCTACCCCACGGGCTGCCCTTGCCACACCTCATCCCCAGGAGCAGTGGCAAGAAATAGAAGCAGAAGGAGGAATGTGGGGAGCCCGGAAAAAGCAGCTGAAACAGTGGAGGAAGCAGTGCCCGAATCAGGAGCCTGAGGATCAATGGTTAATGCCTCAGGGACACCATCGAGCCCACAGAACACCAGCTGGACAGCTCTGGTTAGAGCTGTTCAGTTCAATGTAGTCATGATTCTAGTAGATAGGTCAGGTTCCAGACTAAAGGCCTTCTGCAAATCTAATCTATCAACCTTAAAAGATACAGACAGCAAGCTGTGTCTATGCAGATACAATTCTTGTGCTCTGTTTCACTAAAAACAGAGTAAATGATGCGCAAGCGGAAAAACTTCACTATGTTTGTATCAACTGGCACTCTAGTACCATTATTTACTCAAACCCAAGACAAGGTTTTTTTCCACTCAAGTACAGTGGGGTGGGGGGAGGAGGGAAAGCCAGAGGCTACAGCCCCCAGGCTTGGGTTAAGAGTCTGAGCCATAGCTGTTGCTCCCCCAGCTGTTGCCTCTGCCCAGTACCACCTGCCCCCCCAACTACTGCCTGCCCCCATCCCTCCCTCACCACTTACCCTCTGGCTCATCCCCTACTGCAGACCAGGAAATGAAGTAAGCACCACAAGGGGCAAAGCAGCAACTGTCAGGCTACTTGACACCCCTACCACCTGCCCCCAGATGGCTGCTTGACCTACTGCAGTGGCAGGAAGTACAAATCCAAGACAACCCTCCAATAATTAGCTTCTAGACATGAAAAATGCATACATTTGTTATTATTTTCCATATCTAGAATATCGTGGGGGGTCGCCTTAAATTCAAAGATGTCTTGGATTTGAGTGAATATAGTAATTATGTAGTTAGTGTTTTTATTATTAGAAGCCATTAAGGTGGACGGCAACATTGGAGAAGAGGTACAAAAGCTTATGTAAAAGCATATACTGCAGAGCTTGGTGTTGAGGTACCCAAGCTAGCCATTTCTTAGCAAGGTAAAATAGTTCACACAGTTCTGTGCTATCTATCAAAGCCACATTGCTTCCAATATACAATCTAGCATGTTTAAACTGAGTTTAAGCATCTCTCCCTTACTCTGCAGAATTGACAAATCCTAGGAGTCACCACAACTACAGCGAACAAGGGATTTTTTTAAAGGCATAAAATGTAGAGAAAAGCCAATTTTGTGTTTCAGCATTTTTTCACTACCAAAGTATGCTTTTCCCCTCATACAGTTCAGAGCATAATCTTCTTTTAATTGACAGATTACTCTTTATTAATCATTTTCAGATGATTTCTGGGCACAACCAATATTTATGTTGTTAAATTCCCTCAGTACCACCACAGCATATGGTAAATAAATTATACATAGATAACTGTTAAAAGGTATCCACACAACATACACACTGTTCTATTAATGTTCAGCTTGTCACTTGATTCAGTTCAGTTTTCTGCAAATGAAACTGCCCATCAGTTTTGTTTTAACCAAGCTTCACAGGAACAGCATAATATACTAATTTTTATCACATTTCTAGATTTCCTTTAAGACAAAACTGATATTTCAGGTTTAATCCTTTTGATTTAAAATGAGACTTGCATTAACACAGGGCTGTCCAACTGGCAGCCTGTGGGCCATACATCCCACCCAAATGCCATTCCCACACCACTTCTACAGCAGCTGGAGTCTCCAGTCTCCCCCTCTCTCCTCCAGGTCATGCTGCCCACACTGTCGGTGGGGACATGGCAGGCCATGCTACCCTTCCAGCCAAGGGGTGAGGACCAAGGAGTGAGTCCTTCTTGAACTACTTTCTAATAATTTTCATGATAAAATAAACAAAAGGAATGTCTCAACAGGATCTGCACTGCTCCAACAAATGAGGCACTGCCAGGTATAATTCTTCTTCTCCATAGTGACTCATCAAATATACCTTTCTTTTTTTCTGAAGACAGTAAGGAAGAGCTGGCCTGCAGCACATTCCAGGGCACTGCTGCAGCACACTCACTCACCTAATTCATGATTATACACATCCCTCATTACCACTGAGGTTTGGGAGGGGGAAAAGGGCTACCCACCTACACACACTGGACAACAGTGCCCTAGGTTCAATCATTAACTTGCTGTGTGACACTATGCAAGCTAACTTTTCCATATTAATCTTCTGTAACCATCTGTAAAAACAGAGGTAGTAACAGCTACTCACCTGTAGTGTTGCAAAAGCCAAAAATATATAAATTAAAAAACTCACTATATGCTGTAAGAATTATTTTAAAATGACTCAGGACAATGAGATTAAGGTTAGGTTAATCCAATTTGTTAAATTAAATTGAACCTTAACAGTAATTAACCAAACTATGCCAGATGTAACCTCTAACATAAGGATACACACAACTGCTTGGAAAGAGCTACATACATTTTACAAGGCCTTACCTGCCCTTTTGATAAGCTCTCCCATCTATCAGGGCCTTGCGGTAGAAGAGAATGCAGCAATTCCATTCTCTCTCGCAGTGGTGGAAGTAGCATGGTTGCTCCTACTGACAAAGTTTCAATTACAACCTAAAAGTAAAGTAGGGGAAAAAAAGCCAAATTGTATATTTCAAAATCATTCATACCAATTCAATATCACTTTTAGAAAAAAATGACTATAACTTAAATCAAAGATCCAGCATATCTATAATTTAGCTTGATACTCATTCTAACACTTGAAGTAAATGTGTTGATTCTGACCATGAGAACTGTCAGTTCAATTTCTAATCTTCACCTAAGGTTCTGGAATTTATCAGTTCCTTGTATCAGCAGCTTTCTGGACAAATTATGGAATGCTAATTTCTACTCAGTTATACAGGTATGAATCAAAACAAAACTAAACAGAACAAAAATCCAGCAATGAAGAGAAGAAGTTGGCTGCAAGACTTCAGAGACTGATCTCAAAATACTTACATACAGTAGAAAATTAAATTTAATCCAAGTTCTCCTTTATAAACTACCATAAACTTTAATTAAATCAACCATCATAAATTTAGTATAATGGTCAGTCCCTACTTAAAAAGGACAATTCAAAAAGGGTGCATTTATGCATTTAAAAATAAACGAAAATACATGCATATTATATTGTGCTTTTCACCTGTGGTTTGCAATTCATAATTTACTAGCCTCCTTGGGAAATACGCTCCTTTACCTATTTATATAATATCATACACTCTATTCAATTTATGGAAGTGTCATAATGGCTGTAATGCCAAGGCTGCTCCAAGATCTGCTCTTAAAACAGAATTTTCATCCTTCAGTGATTTAATGTAGTCTCAAAATTTAACTGAACACTTGAGAGATTAAATCAAACTTACACATTGCCTTTATATGGTTTAGCAAAAGGAAATATTTTATTAAACAAGCTAGTTTTCAAATTTAAGGTTACCTTTTTTTTTTTTCAGACTACTATAGCTACAGAAACTGTTTCATGATAAACTCTAAGTTTCATGCAGGAATATGACAGGTTGAAACAGAAATAAAAATTTGCTCCATGCTTGAGTATCTCACCAAAGCAATATGGTACCTACACTATCTGTTGGTATCTAAAGTAAATTTAATAATCTTATTTTAAAAAAGGGTTAGTTTTGAACCACGAAGTTCCAAATGGGTTGGGAATTACTTCTGTTAGATAGCTTCCCTCCCCACTCTGCCAACCTGTTTCTTGCCCAGAGCATACAATTCTCAAGGGCTACTGCTCTGTTGTGCTGCAGGATATCATGGACTATTGCGGGACATACTACCCACATGACCACCACTCATCAGCTAAAGTCTGTGATGCCAAGGTTTTTGGGAACTCCAAATAAGTGCCTCTGACATTGCTGATGGCGCTCTGCACAAGCACACAAGTGGAAGAATTTATGATTTCACCCCCCTCCATCTGCTCCAGCTCCTGAAGTTTTAGGTTGGGTACTTGGAGACCAGGAAAAACACATTCAACTACTAATAGAGCAGCTGTCACATGACAACTAAGTACAGCTTTAAACACTTCAAGACACAAAGAGGGATACTGGGTATGCACATGGATGCCAGAGTGCTACCTGCTCTGATGCTGATCTTGGCCTGCATCCTGCACATCTATGAGACCAAGGGAGAAGAGTGGGCAGAGGAGTTAAGTTTGGCAGTGTAAGGGCCAGAATGTAGCAAGACCCTAAAGCATAACCATCATCAGAATGTTCTTGTCAAGGATGCCTAGACAAACCCTTCAACAATGCCAGCTGCAGAACGAAAAGAGGGCACAATGGAGTGAAAACTAACAAAGGCAAAGGGCACAGCCAACGATTGCTTAGAGAACCAAAGTTCTCTAAGCAAGTTTTTAGATTAAAAACTTTATTGAGAAAATATTAAAAAATTATGGTTACTATATGGTTTTGTAGAGTTGAAAGACAGTGATAAAGAGTTGTAACAGCCCAAAAACCTGTGTTAGCTACAAGGGAGTGCTTTACAGGCTGTGGATGGGAAGAACACAGGGCACTTCGTCAAAAGAAAGGTGGGGAAAATGGAGGCTCAGTCAAGTGATGCCTGAGGGAAGGTGGGGAGAGGCTTCTCTGACAGCATGCCATCATGTTGAACAGATGAATCAAAGGAGGCATAAGTTCAAGGCTGCAACACCCTTAGTGGACCAGAACTGTTCCAGATTTGAGTTGCTCCAGCCCCCAACTCATCACTGAAAGTAAGGGTCCTAGACCTTGAGCTCATGCAAAGATAAACACTGGAATCAAAGAAGGAAGGGAGTTGGAGATGCACAAGGGCTATGCAAAGGCACGTCTCTGGTGTATCTGAATCTGTAACCATGTCATTTAACTGTGGCCCTGATCTCAGGCCTGCCACCAGGGCTGGAAGAAACTCTGGGCAGGGGAGGTGGGAGATCAGAAAGCAAACTCTTTCTGATGACACAACCAGGGCAGCCAACAACTTTCCCTTGCTGCATCTTCTCCTATGTCAGGTGAATCTGCTCTGCAGTCTTGGGTGGTGACCCTGGGGCCTCTATGCCCATTACTGCAGTATTTCCATTTGCAGCAGGTGTTGACCCTGAAATGACAAGCAAGGGGTGGGGGCAGGGAAGAACCCATTATTAACCTTCAGCAATGTAAAGATATAGTGATGAACACCTCAACATGTTCCTGGCTCCCACTTCAGGAACCTTTTTTCCCAGTGCTCCAGGACAGTAGCCACTTATTCCCAAAACCCAGCTCAGGGATCCGATCGCTTCTCGGCCTCTTGAAGGCTCGGATTGAAAACATTTACTATTCTCCTGTAGTATATTCGCTTCTCAGCCTCTTGAAGGCTCAGATTGAAAACATTTACTATTCTCCCCTGTCCACTGACATGGATATCTCCTTGAGGTGTGGGGGCTCCCTAGTCAGGATCCGTATCTCAGATTCTCTCCAGCACTGCTCCTAATTTTGCAGGACGCTTTCTTCTATAGGGAAATTGCCCTGTTCCATGTGACCATGCTCCATAGACAACTAACCGTTGAGGGAAGCAGTGGGGTAACACCACTCTATAGGGTCTCCTATTGCTGGACAAGATGGTCCTGCCCAAATATCTACCCCCCTGGAGAGGCCTGCTTTGCTGGCTCTATGGAAAGAAGAGGGCTACCTTTAAATATGAGGCCCTGACTTGTGTGGAGAAGAAGCATGAGACCTCCATGGAGGGGCATGGGTACTCATCTGCAGCTTTCTGGGGAATGAGCACCAGAAGGAGATGAGTGGCAGCTATCTTCCCACAGCCAGCACCAACAAGTCAAACAAGAGCATATCAAAGGTTCTGAACGGGATTATCTGGGTTTTACTACATCACTTTGTTTTCCCTTGCTTACTTGCTTGCCAAACTAGCCACTTGGGAAAAGTGGTTGGGAGTGCCCAGAGTGAGTGGTGGACAGCTAGTGCTGGCCACTCCTGAGTGACTGGCCCAACTAACTGGCAAGGGTGGGAGTGTAATTGGTGCTCAAGTGAAGTCAGCGCTCACCTTAGCTCCTTCTTAATAGAAACTGAAGGACGGCTGGAAATAGAAAAGGCTTTCCCTGACTGAGAGGTGAGAAGAGAAAAGGTTATTGTTCACCAATTTAGGGAGCAAAGCAGTGTTAAGCTACCCAATGGTGAATTATTTGACAACCATCACACAACTCCATGAACACCACTCTGGAACAGGCAGAACTCTCCAGAGCATTACCCATTGTCCCTCCCCCGCCCCCCCAGCAAAAACACAGCTCAATCACTCTCCCTTTCAGCATAATTGATTTACTGTTATGGTTGGGGAGAGTAGTTAATCACCCTAGCAACAGCCCCACAGAGTCTTGCCAAGCCCTAAAGCAGAGAATCCTAACATGGCACCTCCTCTCCCATGCCCCACCACTGCCAGGAAGCCCTCCCACCACAATCAGGACAGCCTAATGACGCCCAGGGTCTCTGGGAAGGGCCAGGAGTATGAAAACACATGAGTGCTGTCACTATGCTGGAATGATTAAACTTACCAGGTGGCTGGGTGGCCATCTGCACTGTCTGATCCCCTAGTGGCTGGATTCTGAGTGATGGGAGAAAGGTCTGGCTGGTCACAGGAATGGGAGGATATTTGTCAGTAGAGGAGAACAAGATTTGGCAGGGGTGGAAATGGTGCAGTTGGCAGAAACAGGGAGGGGAGTCGGCTGCACAGATGAATACAGTAGGGCAGGAAGTTGACAGACTGGTCTGGTGTGAAGTTGTGGGAGCGGTTGATGCCAGTAGCATCAGAGTGGTCATGCCCAGATGGCTGGTAAGCCTCTTGGCTCAGTGCTCCCAAACAGAACGATGGTTAGTCCACTCAGAGTAAGTACAGGTCATCTACAAAGACCTAAGTGGCAACATGTGCCTTCTCAAACTGTGTTTTCAGTACTTTTTATGTGGTACAGCACTGGTACCAGCCAGTTATGTTCCCAAGCAGTCGTTTTAGAGGCAATTTTAGAGCACAGCGAGTGCTAGATTTCATATAACCCCAAGATAGCAAAGAGGTCCATTACTCCCATCCACCTCCAGTTGTTTGACCACTGTGCAGATGCAACTAAGGACAGTGATGTTGACATTCTGGGTGCAGGCTCCATCAGCATACTTCAAATGGACATCAAGACTGTTCCAGTGCAGGAGATGCTGAGTGTCCTGACTGGAGATCCAGTAAAATAAAGCTGCAGCATGCCTTCATACCTGGCTATAGACAGGTGAGATCAAATGACATGCAGGTTGGATGACCTCGGAGCAGTAGATTTCAGCTCGAGTCAGAGACAGTTCCTTGAAGCAATGATGGGTAGGAAATGAAGGATTATGGGATTCCAAACTCAGTAATTCCCTAGTCTACTATGCTGAAGTGTAAAAATGCGACAAGAAGTGCTTCAAAGTTGTTCCTGTTTTTCCAGGGCCAATTCTGAGGTGGACTGGCCCAACTTGAAATGTTTCATCAGCTTACAACTGTATCCTCACTTTTTGGAGCACTTAACATTTGAAGCTCTCCAAGTGCCTTAAGTCCCTCTGTAGTTATTTGGTGATTTCATGATTTTGGTCACAAGTAACTGCTGTACCATAGCTCATTCTATAAATTGTGGAAAAGTTATAAGAAAGTATACAGATTGGAGCCTGATGCTGCAAGCTCATCATTCTAATGGCAACAGTTGTACAAGTCAATAAATCTGGCATTTGCTGTGGGTGTTCACAATTAGAAGTATAGTCTTATCCCGTCCCCCCCACAAACTTCTGTTACTCATAGATTTTCTATTTCCCCCATTTGATTTTAGATAAAAATAATGTTGCCAATTAAGGAGAGCAACTCATTCAAAACAAGGGAAAACATACAGAACAGCTTTACAAGTATGATTAAAAAGAAGATTGGAAATAAACTAGGATCCCACATATAATAATTCTCAATAATCACATAACCAACAGCCTCAACAGAGGTTTGATTTTATTTTTTAAACTGGTAAATCAAGTATCAGTTATATCAGTGGTGCCAAACCTTTTTGCCCTGCAGGCCAAATGAGTCATGTCAGGTCAGTCCACAGGCTGGATCTTGATCCTGATCCCTATCCCAATCCCACTACACAGGGCCAGCATGGCTGGGGCCCAATCCTGCCCTGCTTGGAAACTTGGCAGTGGGGGAGTGGTGGCAGTGTTAATTACCACCAGTCCCTCACCACCAAATTTCCAGATTCCTGGGGAGTCATTTTACAGAACACCTGCTTTTGACAATAACCACATACTTAAGACAACTAACTGATAGATGATATTAAATGACTTACTTCCTGTATTTCATCTGGGACAGAGGAGTCCATAAGCCTGAACAGTAAGTTTCGAAGTGGGCCTGCCTGGCGTCCAAGAATGCTAGTTGCTACTCCTCCCGCTAATGCAAGAGCCAGGTGATTAGAAAGCAACTTCAGGCACAATTTGAGGAAACTGTGATGCTCCCTGGAACAAGTGGGGAGGAAGGCCGGGGAAAGAGGAGAGAGAGAGAAAAAAAAAAGAAGAGTCATTCTTAATGTTTGCTTGTCCATCAAACTTTCTTCTCACTACTTTTATGCTGCAATTTTCACCACCCTGTACAGTTCACCAGTATTTCTGATGTGTCCTACTGTGACATTTGACAAGCCAAATGAAGAGAAGAAATAATTAGCATGACTTGAAATCAACTCTTCAGAGAGGTACTGCCAATCTGACTGTACAATTTTATAAAACAAAAAAACCACAGAACACAAAAACTCTGTACACAAAATGTATAAACTAGGAAGACTATTCAGTGGTCACTTCAATTTTGAAATTATTTTAATATAAGAGTATACAGCTGTGCAAAATAAAAATAAATATAAAAATAATTTTTTCTTTCCTTTTTTAAAAATATATACAAATTCTGAAAGTGATATTTTCCAGGTATTTGCAGTTAAGTAAGCCAAATATGCTTAATTAAATGTAAAAAATGTTTAACAGTTGAAAGAAATAAACATATTTAGTTAGATGCTCAGGGTCAGATCAGGCTCCCTACCCCAAGAGTCTGACAAGAATAGATTGAGCAGAAAGATCCTTGTAGTCAGCAGAGTCCACTGGGTGGTACGCATACCTTTTTATGTTCTCAAGCTGAGAACCAAAAAAATCTACAGACTATCACTCCAATTTTTTTAAACTTAGCACAAATAAATGGGCTAAATAACCAATGAAACAGGACTCAATAAAAGGAATGGAAATTATAAAGGTCAGGCAAACAGAGAGAGAGAGAGAGAGAGAGTGTGTGTGTGTGTGTGTGTGTGTGTGTGTGTGTGTGTGTGTGTGTGTGTGTGTGTGTGTGTGTGTGTGTGTGTGTGTGTGTGTGTGTGTGTGTGTGTGTGTGTGTCACAAAGGAATAATTTAAAATGAAAAGATTAATTCACCACTTATAAATTTCAGATAAAGAGGTTTCTGGTACAGCTTTAATTTTTTATTTTAAAAATTACTGTATTGCAAAAATAAAACATTCCTGAAAAGTAGAAACAGGTTAATATAAGAAAACAAAATATGTTACTATCTGTAATATTTTACTAATTAAAAACAAACAGCATCAGAACCATGCATCACTGCTGTACCAAAGAGGGAAAAAAAAGAAATTAAGCATGCCTGTTTTATATATACCTTGATGAAGGGAAAGGAAGAGGGGGTATGTCGCTGTTAATTTTATCACAATACCGCTCAAGAAAGGAACGGAGATGGGAGAAGGTACTTTCTTCAAGATCTACACAATAGGGTCTGTGCCAGGCCACAACTTGTCTAGAATCAAACAAAAGAGCTGCATGGATTAGAAGTTCACTGTTTCATGAATGTTTGGCTCACACCTTGAACAAATTATTACAAAGAAAACACCAGTCTTCTTCATCCTTATAGCTAGTTTCTCTCCCTCTCCTGTAAATCTCTCTACAAATCAAACACTGAATAATTAAAAGAAGATTATTTTGTTTTACAGGTCCCACAAATGTAAGGAGACACATCTTTCCTCCTTCAACTGACTCCTACAGAAGCTGTAATGCATTCCCAGAGCAAGTCTGACATCATGGAATCTTGCCAAAGAGTTTTAAATACAGTACCGGCAGAGTTGAAAAGGATATTGTCATCTATTAGAAGCAGCCTGATTTTTTTTAAAATTTTGTTGTCTAACATGGCATCTGTTGAAAAAGCATGTCTTAATACATTGTTTGAAATCCTTTAAAATTGTTAAAGGGTCTTAGGCATTATCCAAAGTTCTCAAGTTAAGCCACCACAAACACTGATCTTTACAGAATAGTTTAGTTCTGTTAACTGAAATCAATTTCCTAAAAACTATACAATGGTTCAGCAACTTTTTACTAATGGTGCCCTGCCACTTATAACCAGCCACCACTGTAGGCCCCAAAGCTAGTTTAGCCCTTCAGAGGCCAGATCCAATCTCTTCCTAGCCTGGATTCAGCCCAAATGGCCATAAATTGCCAACCCCAATCCAAACCAAACTAAAAAGCCATTCTCCTCAAAACAGTGTATACATGCAAATATTTACCCAAATTTAATTAAATCTATTTATATTCATAACTTAATATTTTATCTGGTACAACCTTCTTGTTTATACTTCAAAAGTTTCTTCTTTGTTAACACAATAGGCAAGAACTGGTTAATCGCACCTTAAGTAGTGACCTGATCACAAATTCATTCAATTAATCGTGTAATAAAACAAGGGGCTCCCACTGCGTTATGCTCAACTCCATGATCACGCCTTCTGCCATTCATAGGAGGCATGGCAGGCAGCACCTAGGAGTTCCCTTGCTGCAACTTGATGCAATGTCCAAAATCTTCAAACAAAAATACTTTTCAGATTGAATGTACTGTTGTCATAGCTGTTCAACATGAACCAATAGTGAAAATGAGCCACAACAGTAAAAAGACAAATGCTTAACGTACAACATTTCTGCTGCAATAGCACTATTTTAACACATGGTGTACAATCTCAGTAATAGCTTCAAAGGACAAACACACTCATCAATGTACTTTTACAAATAACACAGTAACTTACCTATCTCGGGGAAGGGCTGTCCAGGCAAGGCTATGGGAAGTTCCTGCTGAAATTTGCTGAATTGCTACTCCATCTAAACCACTTACTTTTTTTGGTTTGGTAATGGGACCAGTAGAATTTCCCTGACCACACTGTCCCATGGAATTATTACCCCAAGCATAAACTTCATTATCTACAGGAACAACAAAAGGAGGAAACAAAAATGTGAGATTTGTGTCTTTTCATCAAAAGAAGATTCTAAATATTAAATGCCATATTTATATTACCATGAGAAAGTGCCAAGCAATGGCTGTCACCAATTGAAATATCAACTATTCTTGTGGCAGCCAGCTCTTCAATAAGCTTGGGTCTAAGGGCAGTAGCTTCTGAAGAACCACAGCCCAGACACGCACCACAGCCCCACGCATACACCTAAAAAACAAACATAATTTATTTCAACAAGTTATTGTATCTGTCAAGATTCCAAGTTCCAGATGATTACATATGCAATTATTGCAATTGGACATTTAACTCTACATGAGGGGAGGGCAAAACACAGTCCGCAGGCCAGATCAGGCCCACCAAATGATTGGATCCAGTCTGTGGGCTGGTGCTCAAAAACTGTTTGGATCCAGCCGGCAGCTGCCCCTGCAGCATTCCACATGGGGCTGGGCCCTGCTCCCTCCCACCCAAGGTACTGAAGTTGCCAGAGGTACAGCTCGGCTCTGCCAGGCATCCAGCAGCAATTCTTCTTCCTCCTCCTCCTGCCCCTGTGGCAGCGCTTCGGGAAGCAGGTAGCACAGGGAAGCTGCAGCTGAGTGGCTCTTGCCCCAGCTCCTGGCTGCCTTCCACACATTTGGCCACCTGCAGTTGGCTGCTCATCATGCTGAGCAGGCAGAGTGGGTGGAAGGCAGCCAGGAGCCCCACATGCTGAGGCAGGAGCTGCCCAGGTGCAGTTACCCCCTGCCTGGCTCGGCATCTGCTGCCCAACACAAGTCCCCACTACTTCCCTGCATTACCTGCTGCCCAGAGCAGCACAGCAGAAGCAAGAGGAGAAGAAGCTGCTGCTGGCAGTAGGGGGAGCTGAGCAGTAACTGGGCAGCTCTGCTGGATAGCTGTGTGCACCAGCTGGGGCCATCTGCTGGGTTTGGGGCAGGAGCACAGTACAGGTTATTCTGGGCAGGAGTGGGCAGAGTGCTAAGGGGTCAGCTACAGGCTGGATTGGGGGAGGACAGGGGAGCAGACTACACATGCACTGCACTGCACTGCCCAGACAAGCTCTGCTACATGTGCTCCCTGCCCATCCCTGCCTCCCTCTCTTCCCCGACCTCCAAGCCAACTCTCCCAGGAGCTAACACACAGGCAGCCCCTCCCCCCCACACACACGTTCCCCCCCAACACACACACACACACCACACACACCCAGTGTTGTCCCAGCCCTCACACAATATACAAGAGCAAAACTTTATTTTGAGCTATTATGCAATTGCTTCTATATACACTACTCAAAAAAAACAAAGGACAAAAATTATTTTTTGAAATAAAATGAAAATGTTATAGTAGACATTTGATTTTTAGTATGTGTATTTTTCTGGCTAAGATGATACCTTCCGAAAGATTTTAGCAGCCCTTAACAGCTCACCAAAACTTGTAAGTGGCCCTCCAGCCAAAATAATTAATCACCACTGCTGTACACACAAGTTGTATAATTGTATATATACACATGTCATACAAATCAGGGCTTTACCCAGTTAAGTACTTATCAACCAATTTGTATTCCCTTTATTAATTATTTTGGCAGGCAAAGGCCAAAAAAAAAACAACCCCTAACCAAAAACATTTCAATAAGTTATGTTCCAACTTACACCTACAAACAAAAAAAAATATTTGAGAGACTAATGACTTTCATAATTTCACAGCTGGTAGGGTTGGAAGGGACCCAAGAAGATCAAGTCCAACACCCTGCCACGGCAGGAAAGAGTACTGGGGTCAAATGACCCCGGCAAGGTGTTCATCCAGCCTCCTCTTAAAGACCCCCAGGGTAGGAGTCAGCACCACTTCTCTTGGAAGTTGGTTCCAGATCCTAGCTGCCCTGACGGTGAAGTAGCGCCTCTTGATGTCTAGCCTGAATCTACCCTCTGCCAGCTTGTGACCATTATTTCTAGTCACTCCTGGTAGTGCTGGGGGGAACAGGGACTCCCCCAATGCCTGCTGGTCCCCTCTGACTAGTTTGTAACAGGCCACTAGATCTCCCCTCAGACTTCTCTTGTGCCTTAGCCTCTCCTCATAGGGCTTGCCCCCTGATCATGCGAGTGGCCCTCCTCTGAACCCTCTCCATGTTGTCCATATCCCTCCTGAAGTGCGGCGCCCAGAACTGGATGCAGTACTCTAGCTGTGGCCTGACCAGTGCCGCATAGAGGGGGAGGATCACCTCCTTGGCCCTGCTCGAGATGCATCTGTGGATGCATGATATGGCTGGCCTTCCTGACCGCGTCCCCACCCTGCCGGCCCATGTTCATTTTGGCATCAATGATGACTCCAAGATCCTCTTCTGCCTCTGCACTGATGAGAAGGGAGTTCCCCAGCCTATAGGTATGCTGCTGGTTCTTCCTCCCCAGGTGCATCATCTTGTACTTGTCAGCATTGAAACCCATCTTGTTCTCATCTGCCCACCCCTGTAACCTGTCTAGGTCCGATTGTAGCCTATTGCTCCCTTCTAGCATGCCCACTTCTCCCCACATCTTGAAGTCATCAGCAAATTTGAACAGGGTGCTTTTTACCCCCTCGTCCAAGTCGCTGATGAAGACGTTGAACGGTGCGGGCCCAAAGACCGAGCCCTGGGGGACCCCACTGCCCGCATCCCTCCAGGCTGAAAATAACCTGTCCGCCACCACTCTCTGAGTGCAGCCCTCCAGCCAACTAGTGACCCATTTGTCTGTGTAGGTGTTGATGTCACAGTCTCCTAGTTTTTTAATGAGAACGGGGTGAGAGACAGTGCCGAAGGCCTTCCTAAAGTCCAAAAAGACTATGTCCACTGCTACACCTGCATCTAAGGATTTTGTGACCACCAGGTCATAGAAGACAAACAAGTTGGTCTGACAGGACCTGCCTCTAATGAACCCATTGGTTGCCCCTAAGCATACACTCCCTTGCTTGCCCCTTCCAGACATGCGCCAGGAGAATTGTCTCAAAAAGCTTATCCAGGACAAAGGTAAGACTGACTGGCCTATAGTTTCCTGGGTCGTCCTTCCTCCCTTTTTTGAAAATGGGAACAACACTGGCGCTTTTCCAGTCCCCTGGCACCACACCAGAGCACCATGACTGCTTGTAAAGCCGTGCCAGGGATCCCTTTAAATCAGTGGATCTCAAACTTTTTTGTACCAGGACACATTTGTAAATACTGATGGCTAGTCCCAACCCAGTATAACAGTTTTAGCAGAAAACAGTCCCCTAGCCCTGTCATTGACTCTCACTCCCAACCTACAGGCCCTCACTGCCACAGCCCCGCCGGTGCCCTTCACTCTCAACCAGGTGCCCCCTGCCCCCAAGACTCCCCCCTCCCTCCATGTTTGTGGCAGGATGGGGCTTGTAATGGAAGATGTGGGGCATGCCCTTCCAGATTTGCACATCCACAGGCACCGGGGCTGCAGCCTAGTCAGACCAGCACAAACACAGAAGCCCCCTCCAAGGCCCAGCTAGCGGAACCTGGCACAGGACAGTGGAGCCGGTGGTGAGACTCATTGCTGCAGCTGCTGCTGCCAGGACCCCCATGCCAGCTGTGCAGCCAGTAGCATAAGAAGTAATGGGGGTGAAGGTGGGGGGGCTGTACTACCCTCACCTCCTCCCACCACCAGCCACTCATGCGCTGAGCTGCGGCTGTACCCCACACCACAGCCCAGCCACTGCCGCCAATGCCACTCCCCTAAGGCCACACACATTGCCCCCCACCTCACTTCCCCTCCAGGGTATAGCTGCTCCCTGAAGGGAACAGCAGTGGCAGACGAGCCACAGTGGTGGGGTAGAGTCTCGGCCCAGCACATGAGCAGCTGGCAGGAGAAGGTGAGGGCAGCACAGCCCGCCCTCCCCCATCCACTACTCCCCATGCTGGTGGCGACAGAACTGGCGTGAGGGTCCTGGTGGTGGCAGAAGTGGGGGCAGCAATGTTTTGCCACCCCACTTTTCTCTCCTGCACTGGATCCTACCGCTGGGCTGTGGAGGCAGCTCCTGCCCATGCAGGTATGGCCAGGCTGCAGCCCCATGCTTACTGGGGGCACAAATCAGGGAGAGAGCGGGGCATGTGTTATATATCATATTATATAAAATGATTCCTATTTTTTCAGTCTCCGTATTGTTTGTTTGTCTCAGCATTACTTTGTCCTTTACCTAACCTGTTTATATAAATTTAAGCCTTAATTCTGAACACCTTTCCATTTATGGAATTAAGTCACCTCATTTTATAATAATTCAAACTTCATTCAGTGCTTTCCAATATTACTTAGAGGAAACATTCTTAAAAGAGTTGCAATCACATAAGTAACAGAAGTTTGAGTAAAATAAGATTGATCCAAGTACCAAAATACATCAAACAAGGAAAAAACAATGGTTATTCAAGTTGTGTGTATTAATTGTAGTAAAAGGTTTGTTTTATTTGGCTAGCACACCCTTTAGGATACAGGTTTCATCTTTTTCATGCCTTTTCTGCTTTATCTTTTTTCATGCTTTTTCCCCCAATTTATTGAATATAGTATTTAAAAACCTGCTTTGAACCATTCCTATTTAACTAGGCATGTTACTATTACTGACATCTACAGGACCTAAGTACATGCTTAACTGACTTTCTTAACATATATGAGCTGCTAGATCTGGGTTCATGGCACACGGAATACTACCTAAATAATGAAAAAACAGAAACTATATGTATAGAAACTTTTAACATTATACTATGAGTAACAGTGTATTAGATAATGTATTACTTTAATTACTGAAGTTATATAATTTTAATTGGCTTGTAAATCTGAGGTCCAAGCTTAATATTCAGCAAAAATATTCAGCACTACACAATTTTCAATACTGAACCTGTAAATAATGACCTATTTAAAATAAAATCTGTTCCTAGTGTCTGTTTTTTCTTTTACCTACCTGTCCTGTTGATGTCAAAGCAAGTGAAGACTGACTCCCAGCACACACTTTCCGAATAAACATTCCTTGTAAAGCTTCTATAACTTTAGGTTTATATACTCTATTGGTGTCACCATGGCCAAGTTTGCCTATTAGGAAGAGATACAAGATAGCATTACACTAAAGTAAACTGATAGGCAAGTCATATGAAGATTTAAATTTCTAATGAGAATTTTTCATTTCCAAAAATACACCTCCAAGTTTTTCATTTAAAAAAAGGCTAAATATTCAATTTCACTGCTATCAAATAGAAGGAAGACTATAGACATGTTTTACTACAGTTTTAAATGGAAACATTTATTAAAACAATAAGGTCAATAGCGATCTTTCTTCACTAATGCATTGTTTAGCTCCCCATTTTATGATGTCATTTAAAGTCATCTAATACTTAAAGCCCTGGCATGTTTAGCAAAATAAAAGAAGGTCTACTGAATTTTTTCCCCTCTTAAAAATATAACCTGTAAAGGATGTGAATTTTTCTAGCAGTCCTTATAAGCATGCGTTAAGCCAACCAAATAATTTAAACTTCAAAGTTTCTTCAACTACAGCCTTTTGTTTTATTTTCTGTGAAAGGACATCAAAGCTCCATGGAGTTTAGAGCTTACTGAATGCTTGATGGAACAATTTTTGATGAAACCTGAATTTTTTTTGGGTAGAAATCAAAGTGTATGACTCAACAAGATTTCCGATGCCTTGATTAATTTGTTTTGGTTTTCTTACATCCGTTACATTAGTAATAAATATTGTACAAACAGTTTAAAGTCAGTATTTTAATATACTGTAAGTTGAAAGGAAATGCTTAAAAAAATTATTACTGAAATTTTTTAAGGGCTGGGGGGGTGGGGCGGTAAAGATTTTTGTCTTCATTCTAATTTGGAACCAAATGAATTTTAACATCTTGGTATTTCCTGAAAAACTAACCAGTTCCATTAACTGGTGACTCCAACTGGAGTTGCTCCTAGTTTTTTGCCTTCTACACACAATGTACTGGGAAACAGCTGTGCTGCAACTTTAATCTGAATGACACAGCAAGCTCTAATCAAGACACTGTTAGTTAAAGAGATGAGAAAAAGGGAATGCAATTTGCATGGTTGACCTACAACTAGCTATGAAATCAGCAAGGGTCAAAACTCAAGTTTCTTCTTATGATGTTTTTTTTTAATTTTCTGTGAAAATAAGGCAGTTAGTACAATCAATGCTAATATTAAAAATATATATCAATAAAAGTCTTTATAAATATAAGTCTTAACAAAACTTCATGGACTAAGAATCTCATAAGCTGAAAAAATAAACAAACATTAAAAAAACCCTTTGCAGATAGATTTTATGCTATCTTCATGAATAGCTTTCATTTCATAGATCTGACAGTTCTTGCTACTTGACTTCTTTATAACTTGATAACTCTTATTAAAACAAAAATGATACCATGAAGTATCAGAACAAGTATTTGTACCGGTAAGCTTTTTTACAGGAGCAGACTATAATATAGATGAAAAAATATGAAATTGTAATGGATTTATATGAGCACTCATATGGTATAAATATACTTAAGATGTCTGTGCAGAACTATAGTACATAAACTGTTGCATTTGAGATTAAGATGTATTACAGGCTCTGAATGTAATGAAGATGATGAAACTCCTTTTAGTGTTCAATGCATTTTTTGACAAGTTCACCTACTTTCAAACCACTGATTAGATTCTGATCTCTCATACCCAGATGTATTACCATGCACAGACAACTAGAAAAGCTGTTATATAATTACAATACAGTTATGAGATCTTCCCATTTATGAAGAATTCTAAAATTAAGAGATAGAGAACTGATGGATAAGTCACTTAACTATGTAAGATTATATAACAACCAAAACCATAAGTTCTGGGTCCCAGGCCTGTGTCCAATCACTGTATTTCAGTAATATCATCTACAAACCTTATTAAATTCTTGGAGATATTTAAGAGTCTGTTGGAACAGAGAATACGTTATAATGGAGTTTTAATATACAATCAGAAATAGTAACTGTTTTTCTAATTGTAATTGTATTGTACAAATACATTTTTGTCTTTAAAAAAAACCTTCCGATTATCACATGAACTCCAGTCTTCTCTCTCAGCTCACAATAATGTCCTCTTCTTCCTTTCTAACCCTCTACATAATTTCATAAGAAATTTCCCATTCTTGCACCTGGAACAGCCATTTAGCTCTCCACATCACTATCAGTTTTAGTAATTATCTATAAAAGGACTCAGTCCAATTGAAGAGCAGAAGATTTTACAAAAATATATTAAAAGACTATCATTTCTCAGACCATAAATGAGACTTATTAACTACTAATTCCATTCTAGGTTTTACGTACCATTATCTCCTCCTCCAAATGACCACACTGTTCTTCCATCTTTAGATAGAGCTATAGTGTGTGAACTGCCACAGGAAACTTCTCCTACATTACTAATATCTTTTACTAAAGTTGGAATGTTACGGCTGTTGCTGTCACCATGACCTTGGGGGGGAGAAAAAGGGGAAAAAATTATGCATTTCCTTCTTCCTCTGGGAATCTTAAGACCCACTCTGTATGAAAATTCCAACAGGACTCTGCCAGGCTACACAACCTTGTAATATAAATAATAAAAAATAAAAATAATCTGTGCCCCCTCTCAGAAGTTAATAGAAAAATTATTAAAGGCATATTACTACCAAGGGGACCACAGCAGCCAGTGTCCTGCTTCTCTAAAAAGTTGTTAATATACATTGAAGAGATCCCATGTAGAGGGCCACACCTCCCACTACAGAAGAAGGTAAAACCTCCTCTGGGCCATACCAATCTGACCATGGGATAATATTCATTCCTGACCCCAAATATGGCGACAGGTTTGACCCTGAGCAGAGGGGCATGATTCACTTAGCCAGGAACCTCCACATTTAAGTCTCAGCTGGAGCACTGGGACACCCCAGTCAAAACCCCCAGCCTTGGCTACAGCCAAAACCCAATGCCTCCAAGGAAGGTTTAAAAAACAAATATCTGACATAGCAGAAAAAGGGAAATGGGGAGGGAATAATCACTCCCAGCCCCATGAAGAAACCAGCAAAATTAAGAAGCATTAGAAATACCCACAAAAGAACACAGGCATAGCTATGCCTAGATCACCCCCAACCAGTGGCTGTCCAACCTCTTCTTGAACACCCCCATGGATGGAGAGTCCACAGCTTCCCTGGGTAGTCTATTCCATTGCCTCACTGTTCTAACAGTGAAGAAGTTTTTCTTAATATCCAATGTAAAACTACTTCGCTGAAAATTCAAGCCACTGGTCCATGTCCTACACTGCAGGAAAAAAGAAATGGGGTTCTCCCTCTTCTTTATGGCAGCCCTTAACCTAAACATAAACAGGTAGCTTATCCAATATGCAGCAGAAAAGTCCTAAACCTCACAGCATCCAGCAGAAGTATTCGTCTACTGAGAACAGAAGTAAGTGGACTCTGATATGCAACAAGTCCTAAGTGTAGAGGCAGTGCCATAAGAAAAACTAAATTACGCAACATCCAAGATAACACAGGACAAAAATCAAATAAATGAAAAAACATATTTATGAAAAAGTGTATTGCTTCAATTGTCTGCAAATTTGAATAAATCAGAGTAGCTCACTTTACTCAGGAAGAATTTGTAATGTTTTAGAGATACTGTAATTTAAGCCACCCTTTTGCAGTGAAAAAAATCACTTCCTAATAACTTTTAGAAAACATATACAAACTTGCAAGTTATGAAACTATAAAACAGAATCAAGGTTACTTTTCATTTAGTGCAGCTAATACGATTCATCCCGTTTGAGAATTCCTGGAGCACTATTGGTTTGATTTAGGAATTTACTTCTGCTAATGATTTTACCAGCAAACTAAACCAAATTATCCATTAACATATCTACTATTCAATAGAAAGTGCATTTTTCAAGTTAGTAAGCTATAGCCTAATTATGTAAAGATAAAATATGCAAAATTAGACATGCCTCCAAAGAAAACTAAATACAAATACACACTAATCCTTACACAACAAAAGCCTTTGCTATCTTTTTATCCAACTTTATTCCTCTGATGACTACATATGGGATTAGCCACAACATTTCAAACTTTCAACTGATAGTTTTGCCCATAATCCTACTTATATATTCTACAAACAATCTTGATCTACATTTTAATTCAAATGTTCAGTGTTCAGCGGAAGTAGTGTTATAAAATAACTATATTACACAAGTTAAGAAAAAATGGAGTTTTTGACAAATGGGTTTTTGTCAGCAGAGAAGACAAGAGACAGTTTGGGACTCTGTGGGCATGTCTACACGTGCCCCTACGGCACTGTTATTACTTTAGGAAGTACTAAACAATGGTGCAGTAACACCACCGTACTGCACCGTACTGTCAAGGACATGATTATTTTTAGCTGCTATGCTGCTGCAGCAGTGTGCTATAGCAAGGGAGCACATTACTATAGTGATGTAGCTGCAGCATCACAGTTTGTGCCCACCAATGCTACATTGCTGCAGCAGCATAGCATTTCGTGTAGACATGCCCTGTGAAAGGTATGTGACTTAGAAGTTAAAATAATCTTCCATGGAATAGTTTACTTTGCAACCTAAATATGAAAACTCTAGGGTAAGTTGACAGTCAACTGAAATAAAACAGAGACCATTCACTCTTCTCAGGGTTTTTGTTTCACAGTTCATGACTAGGAATCACTGCATTTGATTTACACTCTTATTTACATTTTAGGAACACAGAAACTGAAAAATATGCCAAGACTTTTTTCTGCCCTGCCAAAAAGATAAGCTTTTCCAGCAAGATAAGAAAGTGCAATAGTTATCTTGTTTTAAAAATCTGAGTAGAAACAGAACATCTACCTTTTATAAAAATATGCTATACTTGTGATGTTTCAAGACTCCTTACACTATCACTTTGAAAGAAAAGTCTGACTAATAAATATGTAGTGCCATTTACTGAACAGATGGAGTTTTTCCAAACGTGTCTGGTCAGATCAGTTTTATGTAAGAAATTTAAAATTACCTAGTCTTCCAAAGTCTCCTTCACCCCAAGTATACAATTCTCCATCTTCTGTGACAGCAGCACTGTGTCTGTATCCAGCTGACACGCATACAACTACCTGTGTTATAAGAAAGAAAAAAAGTACTGCTGATCCCAAACCTGTTGCACGAACAGAAGTCACAGAATTCGAAGTCAAAGAGCAGACTGAAAGTCCGCCTTCTAAGAGACCAGTGTATTAAAATCCTATTATAGTTACCTCCTGAGGAACACTGAATTTGTTCATAAATTCATTCTTTACGGAATCATTTATTATAGTATTTAATAAGTATTTGTAAAGGGAAGGGGGAGTTAATATGATTGCAGACATATAAGTTGTAGCCACCTGGCCAAATTCTAGTTAATCAAGCCAATATAAATAAAAGAATTTATAACAGGGTATGTTACAAGACAACCTGGCTTGACAGCAGCATTAAGATGATAAAGCAAGAAACACCCACCCCTGCCTATCATCAGCCGCTCTTCTTTAAAGATGTGAATCTACAGCAAAGCACAAAAGGAACCACAAAGCTTCTTTACAAGCAGTGGACACCCCCTTTCAGAGATGCCAGTCAATTACTATTATGAGTAATACTACTTTAAGTAAAGTGACAACCTTCTGGAATTAATGCCCACTTCAGCAAAATATGTAAGCACAAAGTTCTCTCTCAGCAAATGAGATCACCCCCCTGACACACACACTCATACAATATGCTCAAAGCTGATCATGTTTAAGTGTTTTGCTGAAATATGGCCTAAAAATCATCTCTAGTACAAAACAGAAATGTTACATACAAGTAGAAAATTCTGAAGCCTTAAGGAAGTAAACACTAAATTAAAAAGGCATAACAAAATAAGTTCCACTGTATAAACCCACCTTTCCTTGTAGAGGACCCTGAATAAGTTTAGGGTATTTCTGTGTTGAACTGTTTCCATGTCCCAGTTTTCCATAGTCACCATCACCCCAGCTGAAGACTTCACCTTCTGTTGTAAATGCTAATGTGTGACCATCAGATCCTTTTGAGGATGATACTTTTTTGATAGATCTATGAGGCTCAAAAGTCAGTTTTTTCAGTGTAGACTGGTTATTGGAATCACCAAGTCCTAGCCTTCCATAGCTGCCTTTACCACAGGCTCTTACAGAGCCATCCGTAGAAATTACAAAAGTACAGTATTGTCCAGCTTCAATCTATAAACAAAAAGGATTACAATATTACAAAGGAATTAATATTTTCAAACGTATCTAATAAAATGCATAGGACTAAAAGACTCTTCTTAAAATGTTCATATATTGCTTTTGTAATATTGCAGTCTAAAAAACTAAGGAACACCTGCATTTCAACAAACTTTGGAAACTCAAATCCAACTCTTAAGAATATTCTTAACTCTAAGATCTGCTTTCTTGTTACCCTGATAGTTTAAATTCAACAGTGAAATTATTTTACTTGTACATTTGCATCTCTTCACTACAAAACATAGCTTACACATTATGAAAAGCAAACTTTCCCTGAGCAGGATTTGGCCCACCCAAGGTTCATCAGATCCATGAAAAGAAGTGGGGTGGCTTTTGAACATTTTTTTTTTAAATAAGAACAACTTAACACAACAGAGAGTAGATAGCAAATGGCCCAACACAATGCGGGAGAGGATGTTTGAATATCAATGTGAATAATTGTACAGCAGAAAAAAACAGAAAAATTATGTTTTTAAGGAAAATAAGTCCAAAGGACAGTATACTTAAGGGTATACGGATTTGTCTAAATGGAGAAGGTAGTACACAGCAAACTGGGATAGGAACTTACAGTGCACCAATGATTCTGTACTAAGTTTTCATAGGAGCGCTCTCAGCGCATACCAACTCCAAATTAAATTATTCCACTCTCAAAGTACAGTAAGCCACCTCCTGCAAAGGTGCCCTTAGTAAGTATTATTGACATGAACATGGAAATTTGGGGCTGTAAACTCATACCCTAATTCAGGGCTGTCCCACTAACAGGCTGCATGCACTCTGGGTGCCTCTCTTCTCACTGTTCTCCCGCTGCTATCACCCAGATCTGAGATGACCTGCCCTGTTACCAACACCATGGGGCCACAGAGTAGTCTGTGGGGACCAGGGAGCCCAAAGCCCCCTACACAATGTAGGTGCAGCATGTGTGCCCAACATGGAGCAGCAGAGGTGGGCACTCAACACAGTATGGCACAAGAAGGGATGTCTGTGGAAGGATGGTCCACACCACACAGTATGCAGTCTCCAGCATCTCCAAAGTTGGACAACCCTCCCCTAAATTACACTGTACACTAAGGCTTCCCATGTAGGTAAGCCATATGAAAATTAAAGGAGTCAACTGAGAACTGCTGCACCTCAACCATAAAGCATGTAAATATGTTCTGCAGGTATATATTACATTACTTACGGCAATAACACAATTCCTAACTGGAGGCACACAAGAAGTTACTACTATTAACCAAAGAGCCACAAGACCACATACCTGAATACTGGAGTTCAAATGAGAAAACTGCAGTTTGAATGATTCATCACATATGACCACATACCTAGTGCAGTTAAAAAACTACCACCATAGTGATATTTTCAAATTTTACATGAAGAGCCACAAGTGAAAAGTTGAAGATATACTTGTGACTCAGAAAAAACAATCTCAGTATCTTTCAAGGAATTACACATAAAACATCCATCCGGTCTTTATGTATTACTGGACTGCTCAGAGTACAAGTTCAGCCTGCATAAACGTGAACTTGAAAGTGTGAGGTCAAAGTTTAGAAAAAATAGTTTTTACCCAATTTTAATTAAGACAATGACCATAAGAAGCTTTGAACTGCTTCAGCCCTTACCAAAATCTCACATGAAAATCAAACAAGCAAGAAAGATGCTATGGGTTAAGCGCACTAAAAATGCTAAAATTAAAAACTGTCTTCTGTACCAAAGATGATACAGTGAGTCTTGGCTAAAATTATCTTAAGCCTAAAATTCCATGGCAACAGACAGACAAACATTTTTAGATAAATGGAAATTATTTACAGGCTTAAACAAAGATAGGCCCTTACTAAATAGCCACAAGTGGATTGCAGTTTTGGATTCAAATTTCATTGATACTTAGAACCAAAGTCCTGGATGCAAAGAGTTCAAAATCCAAATTTTTCCAATTTTTTTAAGGATGCAGGGATGTAGAAAGTGGGAATTTGTATGGGATTGTTCTGGCAATTTTTGTTCAGTTTTCTTGGAAGATACCAATTTAACAAATCCTAAGTTTTGATCAACTTAAAAAAAACACAAATAGGGCTCTGCCTGGTTTCCTTCCATTTCACTTGATGGCTCTGTGGCTCTAGAAGCCACCCGTCACATGGACTGCACCAGAGGTTCCCCTGATTGCTAAAATGAAGCCCAAGATCTGGAAGCCTCAACCTGATATAGCGTGTCTAAGGCCGGAAACAAGGCATCTTCAATGGAGCATGATCAGCATTGTATGTAACACAATATGTCAGAACACAGCTAACCGCGCTCCACAGACATCTATAGAAGTCCCCAGCTGCCATACCTTGACTTTGGATGCATTGAACAGGGGAAAACACCTGCTTGCAGACATGTCCCCCATGTTGGGGAGTCAGAGATTCCCCCGCAGGAGATTTTCCCTTGGGCATATCTGACAACAGGTCCTTCCCAATAACTGGCAAATACCCATGCACAGGAAAATCCTTCTGCAGAGAATTTCTCCACATCTGCAAGCATAGAGATGGGATAACTGCACAATGCACAAGTTGGAAATCTGAAGCCCTCCCCACCATGACAGTTATGTGTCATTCCCCCGTCTCCCCCAACCACACACACACATACATGCAGAAGATGTAGGGAAATCCCCTGCAGAGGGATTCCCTTGCATGCTGCCCGGGGTGTTAGCAAGCAGGAAATGCCTACTTACAGACATGCATGCCCTGAAGCCCCAACTTTCCCAGTTTACACAGACATGTCACTCCAGGGGACGCCACAAAAATGATGTTGGCACAAAGGTGATGTCTGTTTCCATCCCCAGTTCCTAGTTCCCTAATGAAGGATTAATATCTTGGTTTGCAGTGAAGCAGACCAAGGAGATCCTGGGAACTGCAAGGTAGTTCACTCAGCTACTTTGGCCCTTCTATGAACATTGTGAATCTGCCATGCCAAAAGTAATGGTTCTGTGTGGTACCTTTAAGGGATACAAGAGCTGCATTGTGGGGCCACAACAGCTGGTCCTTAGGGTGTTGTACAGGACTATCTGCTCCTCTAGTACCATGACCAGCCATTTTGGCCTTTAAGGGTCTGTATAATTTTACCATATTATTGCAAGTATGGATTGAACCCCTGCCCCCTGAAGTGATGTTTATGTTTCTTTTTGAAGTGAAAAAGGTTGACTTGTAATCCAAACAATATGGCATGTTTGCTAACACTGTAGTTATGCTAATGCATAAGGCTGCCTTGCAAAACCTGAACCTGAAGTCCTTTGGTACATAAAAATCCCATTGATTCATTAGGAATTATTGCAGAATCTGCACTACCATCATCTCTCTGTGTAGTAACCAAACATAAGCTTTTACTTAAGTCAACAGTGCAAAGCCAATAAAGCAACAGAAGAGCAAACTATTCTATTTTGTGTTATGCATCAACAAAAGTGCTAAGTTGTGACTATAGAACCTGCGACTGAAAGCTGAAAGAACATACTGTGGCTTGATTTTCAGCAAGCTAGCTGAGCATGCTGTGCCAGCAGTTAAGACAGTCCTGTTCTGACTTTTACACTAGGCAAATCTCGTGAAAATGACTAACAGAGAGCAAACAGCAGCTCTAACATCTTTTGGCTTCTTGGAAAATTCTTGTATCAATAAAACTCACAAAAGCACATACCTACAATTAGGGTCAAGTATAAAAAAGGCAGTAATTAAACAAAAACCTGGGGGTTGCTAAAAACAGACTGTTTAGAGAAAAAAAAATCTGATATTTGTGTTTTGTTGCTTAAATTACAAAGTAGTTTCCTTTTTAAAAATAAATGTGTTTAAAATAAAGTCTGCATTAATGCATGATAAATTAAGGTCTAAAATTACACTTTCTTAGGCATTTAAACAAAAAGTAAATACCGTATCCTAAAACAATGAGCTTTTTAAAAAATTGAGTTATAGGTGGCATGTTTTTCTGTATAAAGAAAAAATCAGGGAGAAATCTTACTTCTAAAACCAAGCTTTTCAGATATGGCACAATACATGATTGCTTAAAATAAAATGCATGCAGTTGGAGTCTACCCTCCAAAGTAACAGAAGAACATATCAATTTCAGTGTAAATACCGTATTTAGTTGTAAATCTACATCCTTTGATGATTATATTAACAATGAGAATGCACCCATCTTTAGAAAAAAAACCTAAGTGTAAATGGAAAAGCTCATTAAAGTTACTAATTTAAAAACAGGTTTTTCACTTGATCATCTAAATCACCTTGATTTAAAATCAACACAACCTGAATAATCCTCCTTTCAAACATCTTTTAATCATGACCTAATGGAGAAAGTTATGTTCTCATTCTCTAGATCAGGTGTGGGCAATTATTTGGACCCACAGGCCACATAGGGAATTTTGAGGAACTCTCATGGGCCAGGTCAGCATTTTCCCACCCCCACAACAGCTCGCCAAAAACTTCTGTATGTGGGAGTGGGATGGGGCCAAGAGTAGGCAGGGCAGGGGGAGAGTGGAGGTGAGAAGTTGGTATGGGCACAGGCAGCAGGTTCAGCCTCCAGCCTGCCCCTCTACCCCAAGGAGGCTCCAATCACCAGCAGGAATTCACTGGCAGTACCTGGTGCTGGTATCGGTGCCTGCCCTGTGCTGCTTCCTGCATCTGGGCCAGGAGCTGGTGTAAACTGCAGGGATGTGTTATAGGTGTGGGGCAGTTTGGGGGAAGGGCGGGACAACAAAGAAATGGCCCTGCCCACAATGACTGGCAGCATCCACTGCTGGGCACTGGGAAAAAGCAGGACTTGGCAGTGGGTGCACTTGCTGCTGCCAGGCTCTTCTGGTTGCAGCAGCAGCCAGAGCCCACACTGGGGCTGCCCTGCAACTACTTCCTGCTGCTACTGCCCCGCATTACCTCCAGGTTGCCCCAGGTCGACATGGTGGTGGGGAGAAGCCACAGGACAGCCCGAGAGTGGGTTCTGGGCAGCCGCAACCAGAAGGGCCTCAGCAGCAATGAACATGCCCACCACTAGGTCCTGCTTTTGCCTGGCACCCAGTGCTAGCTGCCACCTCTCTTTGCTCCCCACCCCCCAACCATTTCCCTAACTGTCCCACACCTACAGCACATCCCCGCAGTTTACACCAGCTCTCGCCTGACGTGCTGGAAGCAGCACTGAACAGGTGCAGACAACAGCCGGCAACTTCCCACTGGGGACTGAGGTGTCCACCCAGGTCCACAGGTGATACTGTTGCATCAGCATGTCAGCTGTGGTCCAGGGCAGTTGCCCCAACCCCCAGCAGGAATCTACAGTCAGCATCCACACCTAATGACAGCACACACCTGGCTCTGCATTCAGCACACAGGGTGGGAGCTTGTGTAAGCCGCATATGGGACTGCGTAATGCCTGCCTGCCTGGCACATGCCAACCCAGCCAGCACAACACAGCAGCTGGAGCCATCAGCTCCCCATGGACAAGATCCTATAACTTTGCAACTGCCAAACCATGGGCTGGATACAATCAGTTGGTGAGCCACAGCCAGCCCATACACCATATTTTGCCCATCCCTGCTTTAGATATAGGTGTGTGTAACTTGTTACGAATTTAAAAAATAAATAAATAAAAATCACATTTTCCTATGGAGGCATAAACAATTATGATATTCCAGATACTCTTTTTAAATATAAGACTTGATACTAATAATCTCAAAAAATCTTTATAGATATATATCTATAGATATAGACGATATATACAAGTTTATCAGGTTTTTGTACTTCAAATAGAATAAGACACTTCCCAGTTAACTCTTACATTACACTACGTACCACTACAAAAAAAATATCACTCACTGTCTGTGCATCAGAAAAACTTGGTGCTAGTTTGGGTTGAAGTATTTTCTCTTGTGTTCCTTCCACCAGTTGGTGGCTGCTATTACTACCCCAAACATATACTTCACAAGTCTCAGAAACAATGGGAGCATCACCCGTTTGTATGCTGTCAGGACTGGCGCATGTTCTAGAGTAGTCGGATGCCATTCGGCAAACCTATTGAAATTAAAAAAAAAAAAAAGATGTCCACAAAGTAGCTAAACTAGAACATAATTAATTCCAATTCATCATACACACTGAGTAATCTTAAATCTATGTTGTAGCAAGGTTAGAGTGCTGCATAGCTGTCATAGTCCAAGAATATACAGGAGGCAAGCGTGATATGTTTTATGGGGAAAGAAGCAGGCACAGGCCAAACTAAGTTCTTCTACACCCAGGGTCAGTAACCTGTGGCCCTCAGGCCAGATGCCACCCACAGAACCTTCAAAGCCAGCACAGGTTCTGACAACATTAGCGAACACTGGCTGTGGGATGCTTTCCCCATGCTGCCAGGGAGACAAGCAGCCACTCTGGCAGGGTCCTACCATTCATCCACCCACCTGTGGCTTGAGGTAGATCATTCCAGCCTGCATACAGAAAAGGTTGCTTACCCCTGTTCTATATGATCAGGTTATCAATTAAACTGTGTTTTCCTTGTTTTGCACCTACTTTGGATAACATCTCTTTGCTCCTACTTTACAGCTATTCTCTATCCTTTAAGTGACTGTTTTCATTTACATAGAGTTAAACACAAGTCACTCCTATTAAGGGTAAGCCTGGGGCTGCTTCTTCCCCAGACCTGAAGAACACTACTTTGTGCCTAAAAGACTGTCAAACATCTCTCCCAACTAAAGAGCTGAGCTATTAAAAACATATCACAAAAAATCCTCAACTAATCTTAAATCTTATATTTTGAATAATTCCACTTCACATTTTCTGAGGTTAACTGGAATGCATGAATGGGTGTCAAAAGACATCTTTCTAGACCCAGTCATCCCATAGATTTGCTCTATTATGATCTTGGTCAAGTTACTTCACTTCACTGTGACTCAGTCTTCCATCTATAAAATGGGGATTTGTTCCCTTCTTTACAGAGTAGGTCTGAGGCTTGATTCAATTATGTTTGTAAAGCAACTGATTATCTCGAGAATGACTGAAAAATTAGTAGTTTTGCTTTAAAAAAATACTATTAAGCTAAACAGATATAAAAGTGACAACGCAAAGTGAAATTAGCTTAAATTCTAGGTTCATTTCAAGACACACCTCCTCAAACAAACATAAAGCTGCTTCATAAAGGGAACATAAACCATCAGATGTTCTTGTTGGTTCTCTCCATTGACTTCGATCAGCAGATGATCCCTATAATTTAAAAAAAAAATCATTGATATTGTTAAAAAAAAAAAAAAAAATCAACCCATTTGTCAACAGCACATTTAAACAAAATATGCAATACATTTGCAATAAATTAATTTATTCTGAAAAGTGGTAGAAAAAAATTAAGCTGTTTCTGCTAATAAACTGAATTATTTGGATGATGTTTCTAACAACTAACTACAACATGGAAATAATACTTTGAGACTATACTTTAATTATGCATTTTTTTAAATTTAGCGATTTAATCCTTAACGGTAAGTTTCCATTTCCCTTAATATGATTTTGAAGTGTGCTTGTGTGTGTTAGAATACTCAAGTTGTAGATTATTCTGTACAAAGCTTTGAAAGTTTTCAAAAATATTTTTAAATTGAAAATTAAAAAACAAGCAAGCGCGCGTGCGCGCACACACACACACACACAAACTTCCTTTCCACAGAAAAATATTTTCCACCAAAAAAGCATCTTGGAAAAAAAAGAAAAATCGCACTGGTTTCAACACAACATTTGTAACACAGTTGAAGATCTGTTAGACAAACAGTAATCAATGAAGCATTTCACAGCACTTGTTTTGATTCAGAGTTTATACAAGTCATTCAATAAAGCACTAGATCTACCTCAGTTCAGTCAACTCAATTTCCTTGAACAAAGTTAAATACAAGCTTCAATACAACTATACTACCAGGATGACTGTGAATGCAGAATAGTTTTTCCATAGGAAATTTGTTGGTTTTATTTTTTATGGGGGGGAAAAATCCTTTATGGCTGCTTACAGACATTTAAAAAAAAAGGGTGCTTTACTTTAAATTCCATGTGCCCCCATGCTGAGCCCAGGGCATACCGAGAAAAGGCATTAAGTTAGTTGCACCTGGCTCACTCGACATATGCATAGATCAGGCACTTTAGCAGGGCTTTTTTGGCTCTTATGTAATAGCAGATTGAATCAGCTATTAGATAAAAGTGCCAAAAAGCCCCACTGAAGCACCTGATCTATACAGACCCTGCACAGCCAAGTCAAACTAACAGGCTGCTTCCTCCTGTAATGTCCCTTTTGCAGGGAGGGTTTGTCCACAACTGTCAGCAATCTATATGACCTATTCAGTTAAAAAAAAAATTTCCCATTTCTTTAATCTATTTAAAATAGTTTAATAATTTAGGTTGGGAGGGTGCAAGTGGGGATGTTAACCTAGTAGAGTTCTTGGTGACCAGAGACCCAGGTTTTCTGTTTGCTCCTGTGATGGCTGTGGCGGCTTCTGTTCATGCAGGTGGCAGTGGACCGAGTCTGGCCCTGGTGCAGGCTGGAGGGAGGAAGAGGGGATGTCTGTAGCACCTGTGCTGCACCAGGTGGCCTGGTCATAGCTCACCTTCCAACCCAGGCAGTGTCTCCCAGCCACAAAGCCATCCCTGCCTCTAAGAACACAGGTCCTGGTCCCCAGTGGCCTGGCCACGCAGCTCCCCACCAGCCCCGAAGGACCCTCACCCCCTTCCCATGCTGGAGTTCTGTGAGCCTGCATGGGGCTAGGCAGGCCAGGAGGCAGCTGGAAGCCCCCTACAGCAGGGCTGGGGGGGAGAGGAGGGAGTAGGACAGGGAGCAGCAAGTCAGGAGTGAGGGGCATTGACAGGGACAGGGAACTGCAGATTGGAAGCTAGGGACAGCAACATGGCTGGGGGCAAGGGAAAGCTGTGGGTCAGGAATGAGGGGCATCAGCAGGGACAGAGGGCGTGTGTGGCTTGGGAGTGAGGTGCAAGGCCAGGGGGCTGTGGCTTGGGAGTAAGGGGTAACAGCATGGGCAGGGCACTGGCATACCAGGACTGCTCAGTGCCACAGAGCAGCAGGGGGAAACAGCAGCAGCTGGACCTGCATCCTAATGAGCAAAGGGGGCAGGAGGAGCTCTGATTTTCTACGATTAAAAAAACCCCAAAATCAAGTGTGAAAATATATAGGTATTTAGAACTTATTTTATTATACTGATTGGAAGCCTACCAGTGCCTCAGATTGATTGAAAATTGTAAATATATCAATAAAACATTGTGTTCAACTGATACACATACACACACATGCACATATAGCATTTCATTTCAATCACAGAAAAACGCAGATTTGGGTTTTTTAAATAAGACTCTGGTATTCCTTAAATCAAAGAATTTGGGGTTTTTAAATAGAGAAAACCAAGATCCCTGGTGATGATGCATCCCTCAGGACTTGAATGAGTTAAAAGCAGTAGTTCTCAAAATTTTTAGAATAAAGGCATTCTTTAAAAAACCCAGCTCTGAGCTTTTACTCATTTGTTGACCATGTAAAAATAGAGCAATTCTTTTGCAAAAATCTCAGAAACATCAGGACAGGACAGAAATGTTTTGATGCTTTGGACTCCTATTTAAAATCTCTGGATTCATCTTGCAAATTGCGCGTAGGTGTTTGCACACACAACAATAATATTGTTACAGCATTTATTTCAGTTTGGTTTTATATTGTGTAGCACCATGCACCCTTAAAAGGATCTTGCATCACCCCAGTTCAGAATCACTGGTTTAAAGAATATTCACAAGTGGTAAGGAAGAATCTCTCCCTAGGAAGTGTCAAGACCACAATGAAACAGGATTTTATTACAATTTTCCTGTATGAAGTTCTGAGCAGTAGTGAAATTGATTAGATAACTTTCAGACAGTGAAGAATCCACAGTATTTCAGGCAACAGAGGTTCACATGAATGAGGTGGTAGGTAAAAGGTCATGCTACATAACTCTAAGTACTAAGCAAGTCAAATAGAAAGCAAGCTTCAGAACAAAGTTCTGTACTTTTCGCTATAATTTTGGAATACAATTATACCTGAAAGGAGGTAACGTGGTTATACAGTATGTCTTTGATATTTTTGTAAACCTATTTGATACCATAAAAAACAGAAGTGGCAATTCCAAAGAGGACAATTGGGGGGTTTTTTTGCTATTTTATTGGGTAAGGAGATCTGGTAAGAAGGAATGAATTTCCAACAGGTTCATTCTAGACATTATCTATGCAATTTCTAACCTCTTCAAAACAACTGTAATACCATTAAAAGCTGCCATACCCCATTCAGTTTAAGGTCAAATTAGAATACATTTATTTTAATGTGGCTTTACTTGAAGCTGTTAATTAACACATTTCAAATGCAAGTTTTGCATACATACCAAAGATCGTCGCATCTGCATTAATATATTCATGAAGCAATCAAAACTGATCATTCCTTCTTGACTCTGCAGCATTTTGTTTTTCTCCATGGTGTTTACTACAGCTGAAGCACCTAAAGCCATCTCTATCCATTCAAGAAGGTATCTCAGAGAACCACGCTGGGCAGCTAAACCAAGCAGCAATTCAGAAGCTAGCCTACGACCTAAAGTGTCTGCCCCAGAGTTGGGAATTGTTACACCTTTAAGAAACGTTGTTACTTGTGATAAACAATCCAGTCCCATTGGTGGAATCTTACTTTCATTTGCAAGAGATAAAGGTGGCAAAGAGCTCACAACTTCTATTGCAGTGTGGATGACATCATTGCAAAGATTCAGGCCAGGTCCTGATGCAGGCATCATCCAACTTTGTCTCAGTAGTGCAAATAACAAACTTAGTCCAGTCCGAACCCCCATTTCTATGAGAGCATCTGTACTTGACCTGGGACGTTCACTGACAGAATGAACATCTGTTGATCCAGAACTGCTTTCTGGTGAATGCTGTTGCTGTTTCACTTTGCCTTTATCATGATACTTATTAGAAAGTGCATAAAAGACTCGCTGCAACACAAGCAGACGTTTACGAAGTGCTCCAGCAAATGGAGAGTCTGAACACACCATCTTAGCCAGTGCCAGCTGGCTGCTAAGAAGGGCATCCAAGTAGTGGTCCTGTTCATCACTGGATAAGGATTCACGCTCAAAATCTGGCAACTGAGGCCCTTTAAGGCATAGAACCTGTTGGGGCAATGGTACTACTTCCTTATTGCTGACTAATTTAGAATACAAGACAGACACTCCCTCCCTTGTAGCAATGGATTCACTATCTTCTGTGATCCAAGAGCTGTTTAGATGTTCAAGCCATTTCAGCTTCACCGGTGGAACCATAGCTGCCATGTTTGCTTATTCTTCTGCCATTAGTCCTAAAGATCCAAAAATAAAAAGAATAAAAATAGATATATACAAAGTAATTCACATTACTGACACCTCACATTGAAACATCCATTCATAATAAAGGAACTGTTTTCTAATGGTACGTAAAGACAGGCACTTATTACTGAATTGGTTGCCTGATGTTACACCATTAGAGTTTCTACCAGTTACAACAGATTTCCTACCAGTTACACCAGATGTCAAAATGTTACAGTGTAGAAATACCCACAGAATTCTTGCAGACTAATTCTGATCCTCACTTGAAAGCACACCTCAATGGCTGCCTAACAATATACTGTAAGAAGTTACAATATAAATGTGTACCATCACCTACTTCAGAATCAAAGTACCATATTTAACGAAATTCAAGATGACTCTGAATTTAAGACTACCTCTAATAATTAGATTCTATACATGGAAAATGGAAAACTATTAATAAATTGTAGACATGTAAATAATCTAATTACTGGGGAATTGTCTTAAATTCACTTCCCACGCCAAATGCTGCAGCAAGTCAAGCGGTGGCAAGTAGAACGGGAGTCAAGTGGTCCCACCCCTGCCTCTTACAGCCTGCCAGACACCTCCCCAAATCCCTCCTCCTCCCAGTGCCTGCCCCTGCTGTGGGATCTGTACCCTATATGTGTCTGTGCCTCCTGGCACCTGGTTCCATTCACTTGCCTGCTCTCCCCGACCCCACCTGTTCCCCTGCCACTACTTACCCTCCAGCCCTGGCTCCAGCTCACTCTAGCCTGGTGCACAGAGTACATGGCTGCAGCAAAGCCTGGCCTCAATGCTACACAACCAGGCTGGAGCCAAAGCCAGGAGGTAAGTGGCGGTAGGGGGACAGACAGAAACTGCAGTTCTGATTCCAACTCCAACTCAAGGGGCTGGAGTCAGAGACACAGTGGCTGCCTGCTCCCCACATGTACTCAAATCCAAGACAAGGGACTCTACCCCTTTCCCTCCCCCACCCCATGTTAAATGATGGGAAATAAAAAATTACCTTGGATTTAAACAAGCACCGTAACACCATCAATGTAAAAGACAAGACAGCAAAAAGACAGGCAAAGGTTACATGCAGAATCACACAAATACTCTGCATTTGCTTTACAAAAAAAACTTGTGCCTTTCAAGACATGCATATTGCAGATTAAAAGGAATAAATGATCAGGTGCACAAAAAGTTTTTACATTAATTATCATATAGTCTATCACACACACAATATACCTAACAGAATTATATAACTGTATGCATTTTTCTCAAAACAAGTATTCCGTGATTCTTTAAACTTGGGATAGTACTGAAGCAAAAAACCCCCAGAATAAAACAGTAAATTGGGGTAGCAGTGGCAAACTAAGTATGACACTTGCCAGAGACACCAATTCAGTCTAAAAGTATATCACAACTAAAGGCATAACCCAGCAAAAATCAACAGGCTTAATTTTACTATTGGATACAGTGTCAATGGAAGCAGTAGCTCATTTCTAGAATGGGAATCTTAGCACATGTAAAGAACAATGGCATAAAGGATACAAATGCTTCAGTGGAGGCTAGCAAAAAGAGCTTGGCATCAAACTTAAGACTTACATATTATATGCATTGTACTTTATTTATCAGTGGGATATTGAGACTCAACAGACCTACTGCATTTATTCTAAGTAAAAAATAAATATCCAAATAATAAATATTAGATATCATTAAGTACTTTCCTTTCTGTACCTTTAGGGAGTTAGATATGGCTAAAAACATCAAAATACTTGTTTTAGGCTACAAAAGGGTAAAACGACTGCCTCAAAGGACTCTTTCCAAAGAAACTACACAATCTTAGTTGTAGCAAGAACACAGTCATATTCATTCTGATTCTGCTCTCTTTTGAGCAAAGAGAGTTAGCTGGATGATCAATTCATCTTTAAGATCTACAGTATGCCAAAATGATTTACTTATCCACCTCCTGTCTGACAAGCAAAGCACAATTATTGGGTAGGGGTCTTTTATTCAGTACAGTGATGCGTGGTATTATTGCTTTTAAGTTGTAGAGGTTTCTTCCTATACAGTTTCTCTCTTAAGCAGAGCAGGGCTACAAAACTGTAATTCCATATTAGATCACATTTTTCTTTACATCTGTTTATTTTCACCTGTTAATCTAAACTTCATACATTACTACTTCAAATACAGCTGAACTGCATCTAACAGACAGTCTAATTCAAAATTTAGGTCTTGAAGGGTAAAAAAAAAACAGGTTTTTAAAATTCATGAATATTTAAAAGACTTACAAACTGACATTTTGTCTAACCCAAAAAATATTTGAAAGACAGTTGGGCTTTCATTAGTACTGAACTTACCCGAATAGCAAATAAGCCAGATTATAAAACAACTCCCCCACAATTAGATTCTATATGTGGAAAATGTATTAATTTGTTATAATTTCCCATGTATAGAATTTAGTTATAGGAGGGCTGCCTTGAATATGTCCCCCTCCCACTACTATAGCAGGGAAAATAAATTGCAGGGAGGGGAATTTGTTCTCTGTTTTCCCCCAACTTTTTCCCCGTCCCCTTCTCTTTACTGTCAGCTCCTTCTCTCTCCGAGTATATGGAAATGAGAACCAAATTTGAAAACAATACCCTTGAAATTAAACATGGCTGTAGCAATCTGCACATAGTACGCCTATACTTAGTTAATCAAAAATTGATGCATGTTACCTTTTCTTAAACTGCTGCAAGTTTTAGCACAGGTACTCCATAAACACACTTCTTAAGCAGTACTTTGGCACCTATTTTTAGGTAATGAGAATTCTGCATGATATTAGCCCAAGGAAAAAGCTCATGATTTATCTTATAGTTCAGACAGCTGAGACCCACCAGAGTCAACAGCATTTCAAGCCATGGTGACCCCACAGCTCAGCACTGCTCAATATGTCCATGTACTTTTGTGCCCGAAAGCTTGCAAAAAAAAATTCCAACTATTTAGTTGGTCTAATAAAAGAAATCACATTTACCCAAAAACATTGTCTGCCCATGTCCTTAACCAACATGGCTACAACCAACACCCCCGATTTATTATGTCTAAGCAGGATGAATCCCAAACTGTAGGACACCAGCAGTTACAGAGGTTGAAACTTTAAGCTGTGGTATGTTGTAAGGTAATAAGCAGGGATCCACGTTTTCCATTTGCCATGGAAAAATGTGGATTTACTCCTTTAACAGAGAAAAATGTGGATTATCTCTTTTAAATGAGAAAAGGTCACAAGCCTTCCCTATTAAAGAAGAAAAAAAAGTGGGAAACCACGGGTTTCTCCTTGCAGGCTGGCAGCTTTCCAGGCAGAAGGGCCCAAGCCATACGTTGGGCAGGGGTATGAGGGAAAGGAGCATATACCATGCTTTGGTTGGGGAGGGGGCCCACAGGCCATGCACTGGGCAGTGGGGATGGAAGCATGGCCCCCACACCCAAGAATTCTGAGCCCACAGCGTAGTAGGAGGCTGCAGCAGGGCCAGACCAGTTGTGAGTGTTGCACCACCATGGCTGCCAAGGTGAGGTGCCCCCTGCCTGCCTGGCAGCAGTGGGGCACAACTCCACGCTGCCACCACTGCCACACAACACCATGGTAGTGTGGTGCCAGGTCCTGTCCAGTGAGCCATGGAGCCAGTTCCTACCCAGAGCTAGTCCAGCCCCACCGCAGCCCCATTCCCCATTGTGGGTGCAGAAATCTTTGTGCACTGCACCTTCCCCACACGTGGACTCCCTTCCTCACACACTGGAGGGCTGGGAGCAGGTGGCTGTGGGTTCAGGAGTGAGGGGCACTGGCAGGGATGGAGTGCAGTGGCTTGGGAGTGCAGGGCAGGGGCAGGGCACTGGCATATCAGAGCTGCACAGCACCACAAAGCAAGGTAGAGGGGGAGACAGAAACACAGCCACAGCTGAACCTTTTTAACCAGAGAATTAATTTTTACAATAAAAGAATTTGGGATTTTTCAACCAAGAAAACCAGGAACCCAGGCAATAATATTTCACTTAGTGCTCACATGCATGAAGTTGTTCAATTCAGCTATCTTAGAATCCACAAGGAAGAGAATTAAATGTTTTTGCTTGAACTTTCACAAGAGCAAAGCCCATATCAGTAAACAGACTGAGCACCTTGGTTCTCTTAACAGAATGGACACAAAAGCACCAAGCTTAATAAAGTAAAATAAAACCAGAACTGCAAGGCATCTTTCCAGACCCTGCAGAATTGTCTGCATGACAGCCATGATTCAAACAGGATTTTAACAACCAACTGCAAGTCCAAACTAGTATCTCAGGAGTAGGAGGTATTTGACAGATTTCTCTTTAACACTTTTCTCCACAGAATAGAAAGCAATAAGGCTAGAACTAACCAGAAATGTCTGACAGCTAGATAAGAGCAGGAAAGCTGCAAGTATTATCTTTGCAAATTGATACTGGAAATAGGTTAGAGGAGGGGTATAAAACTCATTCAGCCCCAGAGGCCAGATAAGGGTCTCTGGACTGGGCTGGGCTGCAGTCTGAATCAGGCCACACCAGAGCCAGCACGCAGGGTCGGTCCGGCAGGGCACTCTGTGCACTGCATACACTGCATTCCCCAAGCCAGCCCCCTTTGCTGCACACAGTACATACTGGCCCTGCTCCAGGGCTTGCGCCACAGGCAGCACACAAGCTGGACCCTGTGCCAGAGACACTGCACACAGACCAGCATAGGACGTGCATTGCATGAGGCACCCTGCCCAACCAGCCCTGCATACTGGCTCCTTGTGTGTGCAAAATCAGCATGCAGCACCAAGTCCAGCCCAGACACAGCAGGCAGCACAAGCCCCAAAGAAGGGCCAGTGTATGTTGCACCCTGCACATGGGCCAGACTCAGTGCTGTGGGTGCTGCATGTGGGCCAGGGGGTTGACACAGGGCATACACCACCAGACTGGACCTGTGCACTGGCTCCACCATGGCCCGATTGGGACCAGCCATGGCACCAGTGCACAGGGCTGATCCAGAACAGACTCTGCATGCATTGTGCACCCCAGACCTACCCCCTGTACTATGTTGAGTGCCTGTGGCGCTGGGTCCAGCCCATGCGCCAGACTGGCTCTGCACATCACATGCAGGGTCAGTCTGAGACCCACGGTCCGTACCATATGGCATCACAGGCTAGATCTGGCCCAAGGACCATACATTTGACACCCCTGGGCTGGAGGACAAACACAGTGACTTCACTTAACTAACAGACTGCCAGCCTTATTCTATAACATCTTCATTTTTCATCAGTGCAGTAGACAATACACAGTAGCAGACAATAAGGCCAAGCTTAACCACTGTTTCAACAATCCAAGCAAGGGGAAGGCAGCCAGGCAAGTGGGAATTTTTTGGGTCAAGTGACATTTCAAGCCTGAGTAATAAAGGTTTCATTTCACCTCCTATTTTCACTCTTCAAAAAGAAAGGAAAATGCAGAACAACAAAGTTTGATGAAGAGATGCACATATTTTTGCATCATTTATCATGTCCTTTTACCAACTGTTCTGTTCTTTCCTTACCCCCTTCTTCTTGCAGTGGACAATTTAATAGCTTATGGCTGTTCTGAAACCAAAGTAAAGGCAAGATTAAAAAAAAATATATATAAAAATGAACGAACCTCTCTCATAGTAATGACTAAGTTAATTAAAATGAAGCAAGGGTCCCATAAGCATTGTTCTGAAGTTTAGCTGAGTCCTGATCCGGAGCACAGTCTCGTATCATGACTATGTTTTGCAATCCAAATATGGATTAAAGACCCTTTCTACCAACCTCAACTTCTTGGAATGAGACATTTATTTTATTCTTCCTTTGCTTGCTACAGTCAGCATGGCTCCTGTTTCTTTTAAGGCTTCAGACTGGAACTCCTCAAGTGCTTAGAACTCACATGGAAGTCTACTATGTAAGAAGGAGTTTTTAAAGTGCTTCTGTTCTTGTAAGTGGCATGTTATTTCAAGGGATTAATAGAAATGCAACAAACTGGTATTTTTATTTTAAAAAATCTCAAAATGGGGTGCATCCTGCTTTATAGAACAGCTTTATTACAATCAACACGTCTCATTGTCTAAAATGAAGTTATTAACCACAGGCCACACAGTAGTAGGCTTTGAATAGTAACTGTTTTTAGTTACTCAAGCCAAGTTCTAATTGATGGCTCAACAAGGGCAACAGCTCTTTACTATACAGGCATACCTCAGAGATATTGTGGGTTCGGTTCCAGACCACCGCAATAAAGCGAATATCGCAATAAAGCAAGTCACACGAATTTTTTGGTTTCCCAGTACATATAAAAGTTATGTTTACATTATGTCTAAAAAAACAATGTACATACCTTAATTAAAAAATACTTTAATGCTAAAAAATGCTAACCATTTAGCCTTCAGCGAGTCGTAATCTTTTTGCATTCACAACTTAGGCCGAAAGCTAGGCGTCTTGCGCCAAGCAGTTAGCCATCTCGGCTTTCAACATACCTTCCTCACTAAGCTTAATCATTTCTAGCTTTTGATTTAAAGTGAGAGACATGCGACTCTTCCTTTCACTTGAACACTTAGAGGCCATTGTAGGGTTATTAATTGGCCTAATTTCAATATTGTTGTGTCTCAGGGAATAGGGAGGCCCGAGGAGATGGAGAGAGACGGGGAAACGGCCAGTCGGTGGAGCAGTCAGAACACACACAACATTTATCAATTAAGTTCACCGCCTTATATGGGCGCAGTTCGTGGCACCCCAAAACAATTACAATAGTAACATCAAAGATCACTGATCACAGATCACCATAACAAATATAATAATAATGAAAAAGTTTGAAATATTGCGAGAATTACCAAAATGTTACACAGAGACATGAAGTGAGCAAATGCTGTTGGAAAAATGGTGCCGATAGACTTGCTCGATGCAGGGTTGCCACAAACCTTCAATTTGTAAAAAACACAATATCTGCGAAGCACAATAAAACGAGGTATGCCTGTATTATGAATTCACAAAGGAATAAAATAAATATTGTATAGTATTTTAAATTAATCAGAGACAGACTTGGTTTGTTTGGTACTTTGATGCCCCCAATCAAGTACAAGTTTTTCCTAATCAATTTAATTGAAAGAAAAAGAACTTAATGAGAAGCTAGTGAGAAAAAGCAAGCTGCAAGGCTTACTTTTATATTTTGTGATTATGTAATAGATGATCTAAGACACCTTATTATCCCTCAGAAGGTTCACATTCCACAGGCTTTCTTTCTTAACTACTCTACCTCCTGTGGCAATGCCATGGTTGAAGAAGTCTTCTAAGAACAAATGAGATGTGAAGAAGCTGCCTTTATATCAATTCTGATTTCCTTCAAAACATGTCCAGAGATTATCACCTTTCCCCAAGAGCCTTGTTTTCAGCTCTGATAAGCTTTGCCAAGCTATGCTCAGTTACATCATAGCCATTGTCTTAATGATACTCATCTAAACAATATCTTTAATTACAAGAACAAAAACTTCGTCTTAGGTAAGGTATCAGCTGGGAAACAAATGGAGCAATGCATGTTATACTATTTGCACACAAGGAATAGGTGTCTGCATTTCAAACTAGTTGCATCTTCTATGTGGCAACTAGCACAACTTCTAAACACAGAAAGCACTTCCATAACCCAGCCTGTATGTAACCAGCAACATACACACATTACTACAACCAGACCTTTGTCCACAAGGAGTAGGAACAGTTTTGTTGCCTTCTGGCAAGACAAAACATTCTTGGCCACAGCTACAAAACTGAATAGCTGGGTATTAGGCTGAATCCAACTACCTTCCAGATTGTGGCCTTCTTCAGTAGGCAAGGAATCACTGCCTCTCAAGGAGTGGCAAACTATATAAAATCTATTCCCCTCCACCCTCATGCACACACCCGCCCACCCCCATACCCACACCCACCCGCCATGGCTGTTTCACATTCTTTTAGAACCATTCACCTTTTGGAATTAAGCATGGTGAAAAATCCCTTTAAAAGTTTTGCCAAATTAGATAGCATATCCCATTCCATAAAAATCATGAATCTACCAATTTAAATACGTAAGAATTGACAAATGTTTTATACTTTAACATGAATATTGTTCGGGGGGGGGGGCTAGGATTTAACCTGAATGTCTGGTTGAACATTGCTTGGTGGATAGACAGATTTCCAAATGAATTTCCTTTTTTTTACAAAATGGAACTATGAGACACTAGACAAACAAACAGCAAAATCATTCTCCAACATAATTCAGGCTAACTCCATCTTAATAGAGACGGACCTTAAAAGCACAACTCCACCCCATACTTGCTATCATGTGTACCTGCTTAGACATGTAAATAAGAAAGGATTTGTGATGTGACAGCTTTCATCAGACATGGACAAAAGGAGAATAAACAAAGTTCAAAAGTGAAGACCCCTACAGAGAGATGCTGCCCATGGCACGCACAGTCTTCTGTTAAATGAGAAGAAAGGAAACATTCATGAGAACTACCTTGTGCCTCTCTATGCAGGAGTGGAATAGTACTCATGTAATCATATTTGCTCCCAAAATGTAAGGGCCTCCTCCACTGGGTTAAGTTAAAAAACTAACACAAAATAATCTCTCTTCCTCTGCAAAATGATACTCTTCTCTTCCCCTCAAGTAGTTGTAGTTGGGGCAGCTCAACTGTCCAAAGACTTCAACTGTAAGCAAATGACACAGAACTCTCAACATAAGAGACAAGTACCATAAAGACCCATCCTACTTCCCATATCCTCTAGCACAGGCAACTCTGAAGCCTAAGATACCAGAGATAGTTGGTAAATTGCTGTAAGATATTGCTACCTGTGCAAATCTATCCCATTCTCTATACTAATTACAAAGTGTTTAGTACTAAGGGTTTTGATCAACAGGCAGCAGAACGTGTTCTTTAGGTAGTGCAACATAAGTTATTTCAGACATGGGTACCAGAGTAGCAGAACAGGTTCCCTCTGTTTTAAATCTTTACTAGCTGAACTGGTGACAAATCATGGTGACTTCAGCCTCTTAGGGTTGGATCTGGCTAGGCTCCTATTTGGAGCCATTTCTCTCTGTCTCCAACAGACACTGGTAGGACAGGACTCCAAAAGCAAGCAACTGGAGAACTCTCAAGCCCCTGACACATTACATTTAAGACATGATTAACCAGTCTTAAACTGTTACCCCGATGCATATTCATGTAAGTAATGGTGTAATAAAACAAGAAATAAGCCATAAAGTTATTACACAAAAAGTGTGTAATAACTCTGTAGCTGGCTCCTATCATGCCATTAATTGAACGTGGAATATGGTGTGCCCCTGCAGCAGGCTTGGGCCTAGCTGCAGGGGCACACCATATGCCCCCATGGCTAGGAGCCCCCTCAGCTGACAGGACTCCCAGCTGTAGTGGCAAAGGGTATGCTCCTGTGGCTGGGAGACCCAACAGTTGATGCGGCTCCCAGAAGCAGGAGCTTGCTACTTGCCAATGAAGGAGGAACCCAGGATTGGGATCCCAGGCTTCCCCTGCACCAGCAATAAGGCTTGATGGGGTCTGATGCTGGATCCCACAGCCACACCTCCTTGCCATGCATGTGTGACACTGCAAGAAACATGATTGTGGGGATCCCCCACAAGAAACCATCATATCTTCATTTCCATGTCTGCCAGGGGCCCATGTGGAAGCATGACTCAAGCCAGACACTAACAGTAACAAACTGACTCACAAACTGAAGCTTCTTCCAAAATCTCCCAGAGTCCCAAGTGGTCTGCATCAATTAAATCCATCATCACCACCCCCAGTTTCCTCTTTTCTGCAGTTAAAGGCAGGATATGAAATACAACCAGCAAGGGATTTAAGAAAAAAAATGTAATAAGGAGGAAATAAAAAATAATCTACAAGTATGTCCAAAGCAAAAGGAAGACCAAGGAAAGTGTTGGTGCTTTACTAAATGCAAAAGGTAATCTAATAATGGATTATGGGGAGAAGGATGAAGTATTTAATGCCTTTTTTACTTCATTCTTCATAAATGACAAGTGTAGCTGGCAGTAAGCATAAAGGAGAAAATAAGCAGCTTAGAATAGCTGAAGAACAGGGTAGGGCAGGGGTGGGCAATTATTTGGGCTGGAGGGCCACTTAAGACGTTTCAGCGAGCTGTGGTGGGCTGGGGGGGAAAGGCAATTGGTCCTATCTGCCCCGCACACACCACCAGGGGCACTAAACAGAGCAGATGGGGTCCATGGGGATTAGCCTGGGACCCCTGGGGGCAGGGCATGCACAGTCAGATGAATGGGATGGGTGGGGGGAGGGGGGAAAAGTGGCATCTGGGAGTGGGACAGGCAGATAGGGCTGGGGCGAGAACTGGGATTGTGGGGAGTGACAGTTCAGGGCCAGGGCCTGGGGCAGAAATGTGGTCTGCTCCCTTCATGCCCCTGCAGGCAGAAACAGCGCCTGTCGCAGGGACATTGCAGGGAGCAAGATGCTGCTTCCTACCCAATTGTGGCCCCAACCCATCTGCCTGGTTAAGCACCCCTGCCCGCAGGGATCCCAGGTTGGTGTCCAAGGAGACCCATCCACTGTCCTCTCTACCCAGTACCCCTAGTGGTGGGTGTGGGGCAGACCGGCAGCAGCAGCCAGGCAGAGGGTATGGCCACCACACAACCTCTGTCCCACCATGTGGCCAGCCTTATCTGAGACCTCTTGCCTTTCTGACATTAGTATATTTATAGTTACTTTTTGCTTACTGTTATACAAGCTATTATTTATCTATCTAATTTTAACTGTCAAGTCTTCATTTCTCCAGCTTGTCACAGACTGCTGCACCATGCAGCACAGCTTGGAGAAGAGGTGAACAGCCCCCAGTAATGAAAGAACAGGTTAGGGACTACTCAAAAAGCTAGATGTGCAAAATGACAGTTATAGGCAGTATCTTCCTTATAAACAGCCCAATCTTTTCAGTCTCTTATGTGGAATTGTTTCAAAATCTTTAATCATTTACATTGCCCATTTATACACTCCTCTTTCTGGTACACATTTTTTTTAAGTGTTGTGATAAAAACTGAGCAGAGTTTTCTACTGACCATAGGAAAGCAGGCCTGGATGGGATCTCATGTGGTCAGTATCGTCCCTTACCATCTAACCTGCTCCTGAAAACTTCCAGGAATGGAGATTCCACAGCTTCTCTAGATAATCCATTCCAATGCCTGACCATAATCAGAAAGTTCTTCCTACTCTCCAACCTAGATTTCCTCTGTTGCAGCTTGAGGTCACTGCTCCTAGCTCTATCCCCTACAGCCACTGGGAAAAGTCTTTCTCCATTTTCTATGTAAAAATTCTTCATGTATTTAAAGACTTATCAAATCCCCCTTGGTCCTCTCCAGACCAGGGATGCTTAACCTCCAGCCCATGGGCTAAATGCAGCCTGCAGAGCCATTGTATCTGGCCTACAGGCTCCCCCTGGGTCCAGAAATTTGGTCACAGGGGACCTCTGGCCACTAATATTAACCCTGTCCTCTGCCAAATTCCCAAATCCCAAGTCCCACATGGTGGGTTGGGCCTGCACCATGCCTCCTAACTGCCCCCGCCCGCCCCCTGAACAGCCAGGCCACACTCCCTCCCCCGGCTTCTGCATTAAGGCCATGCCCCCTTTCCCCAACAGGGCTAAGCCGGGACTGAGCCACAACCCGTCCCTCCACTGTAGGGTCAGGTCATACCCTTTCTTCCCCAGAGAGCTGGGTCAAGCTCCTATCCCCTACAGGGCCACATTGGGGCCAGCCTATCCCCCAACCTGCCCCAACCATGAGCACCCACCAGATTGGGACCAGTGGCACACAGAGAGACTTGGCACTGCCCAGCCAGCCTCCTAAGGAAAAAGATTTAGCACCGTTGGTCTAGACTAAATCTTAGTTCTTGCAGCCTCTTCTCAAAAATTATATGATGCTGAACCTTCTGTTTTTATGATGGTACAATGCTTCCAAAGTTTTTACTTTATATACTGCACAAATCTAATATATAAAACTAGGGGTGCACCAACAGAGATATTTGGGACTGATACCGATAACCGATTTTTAAGGAAACATATCAGCCCATACTGATCCAATTTCCAAGACCAGACCAGCAGCTTGAAGAGCAGTGTCTAGCTGGTACATCTGTTATGGTGGAAGGAGAAGGGAAAGGGAAGGGGCATGGGGTAGGAGGGGCAGATTGAGGCCCCTGAGGTGAGGGAGGGAGGGAGGGAGTGGGGTTGGGGCAGGCACTGCACAGCTAGGTTGGGGTGGGGCACAGGACAGAGCCACACGCAGCTCATCCAGGGGTGGCACAGGGAGGGAGGTGGCTCCTGCCACTGCATACACTCCAGGATGACGTGGTGGGGGGCAGGGGTGGGGGCATGTGCCCCCCACCACTCATCTGCCCAGGGCAAGGCGGCTGCCGCTACAGGCCCAGCAGGGCTCTACCCAGTGGGGGCTGGGCCGAGCTGCACTTGGGGCAGGCAGTGGCAGTGCTGGGAAGCAGCTATGGGTGGGCTGCAATCACCCCAAAATTTGCCGCAGCCCTCCCAACCCCCCTTCCCAGTGCTACCACCACCCGCCCCAAGTGCAGCTCGGCCCAGCCCCTGCCAGGAAGAGCCCTGCGCAGCCCCAGCCCCATGCAGATGTGGAAGCACACAACCCCCCACGCCTTCCTGGGGTGTGCGAAGCAGCATGAGCCCCGCCCCCCCCACCACACCTCTGTCCTGCACCCACCCTGCCCATGTTGGGCAGGTTTGCAAAGTTGCAACACTGAATAATCTTTTCAGGTGTTTGCACTGCTTAAAAATAGGGGTGTACCAATAAAGATTTTTTGGACCTGTGCCAATGGCCGATTATTAACAAGCCATATTGGCCAATACCAACCTAATTGTTGATATGCAGCCCAGCAGCTTGGAGAGCAGCGTCCGGCTGGTAAGTCTGTTAGAGGGAAGGAAGGGAGTAGATCGAGGCCCCTGCAGTGAGGGAGTGGGGCTGGGGCAGGCACTGCCCAGCCAGAGCAGGGCACAGAACGGATCTGCAAGAGGCTCATCGGGGCGGGGAATGACAGGGGAATGGGGGGGGGGGGGGGGGGGGGGGGGGGGGGGGGGGGGGGCGCGAAGATCCCACCAGGGAGCCATGGGGGCGTGCCCCCCTGGATCTGTGCGATGGGGCAAGGGCGAGTTGCTGCTGCAGGCTGGTCTCTTGCCAGCTGAGAGAGGGGTTGGGCCAGAGCTGCACACAGGCCAGGCAACAGCAATGCTGGGCTGGGGAGGGGAGGCTATGGAGTGGGCTACTACCCCAGAATTCGTCACTGCACCCCCTGTAGCCCTCCTTCCCAACGCCATTGCCCCAAGCACAGACCTGGCCCAGCCCCCCTGCCACCAAGAACCTGGTGCAGCTCCCAGCCTCAGGCTGCCCTCTTCCCATGTACATACCTGGGGGAGCACTTGCCCCCTATGGCTCCCCCGGGGGATGTGTAGCAGCAGGATCTGCCCTGCGTACACCAGATGAGCTGCTCATAGCTGTGCCATGTCCCACCCTGCCCTGGCTCAGCAGCGCCTGCTTCAGCCCCACTAACCCCCTCACGACAGGGACTTCTATCATCTCCCCCCTCCCTCCAATGTCCCTTCCCTCCCCTGCCCCTTCCCCGCCCCGCAACAGGTTTACCAGCCACATACTGCTCTTCAAACTACCAGGCTGACCACGTGCATGCGGCAGCTGTGCACATGCAAGCGGCATTTATTGGCGACATCAGCCAAAAATAGCCAATTGCCGATAATGTCAACTTCCCGTTTATCAATGCTGATATGATATGGACCAATGTATCATATGTATCAATGTATTAACCTCTACTTAAAAAAATAAGAAAACGATCAATTCATGAATTTACCTGCTTATTTACTGATTTCCAACCCACATAAGGTATTCTAGAGCAGCACTTCCCAATTGGTCTGCCATCAGGCATGAACAGGTGTGCCATGGAATTCTGGGGAGCCACGCCCCCTCCATCCGTCTGTAGCAGCAGTAGGTGGAGGACGCATGGCTCCAGCCAGCGATTCAAGCACCGTGTTACCCTCCCTGCCCCACCCCCAACTCTGCATCAGGTGTGCTGTGATTTTTTTTATTTATGCAAGTGTGCAGTGGGACGGAAAAGGCTGGGAAATACTGTTCTAGAGGTTGGCTGGGAGAGAAAAAGTAATGATTCTTTTCCCTTCCAAAAGAGAAACGGGCACAAAATCTATGCCTTGGCTATACAAAGATTTTGTACCAGTATAACTACTGCAATTAGTGTGATATTTTTTAAAGCCAAACTTGCTATATTGGAACTCTCTCCTTAATATAGACCAGGGTAGTCAACCCCAAGCACAAGTGCCAGAGTATGGCATGCAAAGGCATTTTGTTTGGCATACGTGCCTCATGGTGAACAGAGGGGGAAGGACTGGGGCTGCATTGCCACAGCAAGGATTAGGCCCCTCTTGGCTCTCCTGTCATCTGCTCCTGGCATGCCAACATCTTGCAAGTCAAGGTTGAGGGTATTTTTGACACTTTGCCCAAAGTCCTTGCCTGGACAAGGGAGATAAGGTTGATGTCATATCTGGATTTCAAGAAGGCCTTTGACTTGGTCTCCCATGATGCCCTCCTGGCTAAGCTGGAAAACTGAGGCCTTGATCATCTCACAGTCCGATGGCTGGGGAGCTAGCTCCAGGGCCGCACCCAGAGTACTGGCTGATGGGAACAAATCAACATGGTGTGAGGTGACTAGTGGTGTCCCTCAGGGCTCAGTACTCAGGCCAGTATTCTAATGAAAATGTTGAAATGATCTGGATTCAGGCATCAGATGCAGACTGGCAAAGCTTGCGGACAACACAGAACTATGGGGGAAGGTGGTCACACTAGAGAACAGGCTGGGAATACAGGCCGACCTGGACAGGTGTACAAGGGGGGTGGACCAAAACCTGATGGCATTTAATGCAGAGAAGTGCCGGGTAGGAGGAAAAACCAGGGAGGAAAACCCAGCTTCATACTTACAGGCTTGGCAGTGCTACACTTGCTAGCACCACGAATGGAAGAGACTTGGGGGCTCTGACTGGCCACAAGATAAACATGAGCCACCAATGCAATGCCATGGCTAGCAAAGCAAAACTACCCAACCTCTGGCATGCATCCATCGATGTATTGCAAGTGAAACCAGAGACATCATCCTCCCACTCTACTCGGCCTTAGTGAGACCACAGCTGAAGTAGTGCATCCAGTTTTCGGCCCCCTACTTCAGGAGGGACTTGGATAAGCTTGAGAGAGTCCAGAGGAGAGCTACCCCCATGATCCACAGCCAAGAGAGGAAGCCTTATAAGGAGAGGCTGAGGGACATGGGACTCTTCAGCCTGACAAAGAGAAGGCCCCAGGGGCGACTTGGTGGCAGCCTGTAAGTACATAAGGGGGTAACACCAGGATCCGGGAGAACAGTTGTACACCAGGGCTCCCCAAGGGATAACAAGGTCTAAAAGCCACAAATTTCTGGATGGCCAATTTAGACTGGACACAAGGAAAATCTTCTTTACAGTCTGAGTGTCCAGGGTCTGGAACAGACTCCCCACAGAGATGGTGCAAGCACCTAATCTGGACTCCTTCAAATGGCGTTTGGATGCTTACCTTGTGGGGTCATTTGACCCCAGCAGACTTCCTGCCTGTGGCAGCGGATCTGGACTGAATCTCGCGAGGTCCTTTACAGCCCCTAGTGTCTATGAATCTAGGAAACCCCTGACATATACTATTATACTGGCATAGCTTGTATGAGCATGAGAAAGTTTGTTTTAGTTTTTCCTCTTTACCCACTGATATAACTATCCTAGGAGTGCATTCCCCCACCACCCTCTTTAGGCTGGCTTAGTCTACTCCTCTTAAGTCAGTGAGTCAATGAAGTTCTCAGTTTAAAGCATCTTGCACTTTGAACACCCATGGGCAAGAGCTCTTATTCACAGCACTGTCAGGCTGGCTCTTCCTTTGGATTTTCAGAATACCTTCAGTCCCAAAGATATGTTGGCTGTCCAAGGGAATTTCCTCCTAACCAGGTTCATAGTGAGCTGGGTACCTTTCTGATGCCACAATCAAACTTTCCAGATGCCTATCCCAACGGTCGATGATGGCTTCCTTGGCAAGAATCCAGTGCAGTTCCTTCTAATAACAACCACAGGTTAGAACAGGAGTATTACCAGAGTACTGTTTTTGTCTCCAAAAACTATTTTAATTCTGCAGGAGCTCCTTTGTGATGCTCCAGCACTGGAACATGCCTTGGAAGAGCCCCTTCTCCCATGTTTCCCTTAATAGACATACATTTATTGGCATTCTAGTGACTGCTTCTAAAATGCAACACCTCTCCCCAAAAAGCAAGGAAAAGAACCACAGAGAGAAACAGGGCACGGCTGTTTCGAGCATATAAGTCCAGAGGTGTTACAAACATATAATTCCAGGGGCATGTCAGCAGGAAAGTTATTTCCAAACAAGATGATTTCATAGACATTAGGGCTAGAAGGGACCTCGGAAGATCATTGAGTCCAGCCCCCTGCCCGAGGTGCAGGAAGTCAGCTGGGGTCATAGGATCACAGCAAGATAAGCATCCAAATTTCTCTTAAAGGTGTTCAAAGTAGGTGCTTGAACCACCTCCAATGGCAGGCTATTCCAGACCTTGGGGGCTTGGACAGTAAAGAAATTCTACCTTATGTCCAGCCTGAAACGGTCTTGCAGGAATTTATAATTGTTTGACTTTGTTATCTCTTGGGGCACTCTGGTGAACAACTGTTTCCCCAGATCCTGGGGAACACCCCTGATAAACTTATAGGTGGCCATCAGATCACCCCCAAGTCTGCTCTCAGCCTGTTGTTGTAAGGTCTGTTTTCCTGACCTCTGATCATGTGCATGGCTCTTCTCTGGACTCTCTCATGCTTCTCCACATCCTTTTTGAATTGTGGAGCCCAAAACTGGATGCAGTACTCCAGCTGCAGACTCACCAAGGCCGAGCTCAACGGGAATGATCCCAAACGCACGTAAAGAGACAAGCAATTCAGCTGTGAAGCAATGTATCACTATCTGACAGAAGATGGGCCGACAAAAGTGATATAGTTAATCTGAAATAAGGATACATTTCCAGTAGGGCAGTGTGAAATTTCACCAACTGTTTCGTTTTGACTCCTTTTGAGCTTGAAACAGCAACATCGAAAAGAAATGAAATGACCGCAGTGAAAATGTTTCAAGTTTCAAACCTGAAGCTGGGCTTGCCTGCAGGAAAACAGAAAGTAAGGAGAGGGAGGGGGAAAGGACACAGTGAAGGCATGCCTTGGCACATATGCTGGAGAAAAACTGCAGGAGAGGAAAGAAGGGCTCTGTCACAGTTTGGCTGCCTGAGATGCTGCTAGTGCTACTGTGCTGCTGCTCACTAAGTTATTATTTTACCTGTTGTTACTTAAAGTGATGAACCGGACTGAGGCTCTAGGGGAGGAGGAGAGCTCGTTGGGGCACACTACCATTTCCTGTACAACCCCAGCACCAGCAAGGGCACGCCTTAATTTAACACACACACACACACACACACACACGTTTTGCTTGTCAGCAGCTTGAGGTGCAGTATCCCAGAAACCCCTGCACCTATCTCCTTGAAAGCTGGCTGACTTCATGCCCTCAGAAGGGGCTACTATCCCTGCTGTTTTCATCCAAATCTGTCAAAAAATGACAAATTTATAGGCAGTATCATGCTTCTCCATTATAGCTTATGGGTGAAACATTGAAACAGCACTGAGATAGTGAAACAATTTTGATGAAATGAAACAGAACAGTGCTTTCGAAATTAAAGGAAACTCAAAACAAAACACTGTCTTGTTGAAATGGAAGTCAAAACTAAATGGTGCTGTTTCGCACAGCCCTAATTTCCATAGACTTTATACCAGTATAACTCATTCCAAAATTGTAGGTCACTTTAAAGTGGATAAAAGCAGGCTACTTCATATAAGTTGAAGAGGGGGGAGGAACGCTACCACCACTTGTTTTATTAATATGATATTCATTCCTGTATCTATGCACAACTAACATACACATACATTTTCCCTTGAGGACAAGCCTTTACTTCCATATAGGAAAGAAAAGAAACAATACCAGTATAACTACCTGCAAACTAAGGAGACTGTACCAGGTTTTACCATTTTAACTATATCAATATAGTTAAACTGTATCAACGAGTACAACTCATGATCAAACGAGTACAACTATATTGATATAGTTAAAGTGGTACAAATTGCAAGTAGAGAGGCAAGGTCCAAAACACTTTAAATAGCAGCTGGAAACGAATGCAAAAAACAGGAGCCACAATGCAAAATTCTACAGACAACATTCCAGCAACAGGTAATAATAGATAGCTGACATCTTACCTAGGCACTGTCCTTAGAACAGGAATGTCAAACTCATTCAGGCTGCACATGAAGCACAAGACTCCTCCCAGACAAGATCCACAGGGTTAGTAACAACTAGGGTCTAATAGCACCAGAACAAGCAGGGCTGCATCCACACAGTCTTTCTTTGCTCCCACGCCAACAACAGCAATGCATATTGGGGCCCAAAGGGCCCAAATTGTGCTGTAGGCCATGTCCCCACACTTCCTACAACCCAAAATACAATAGCTCTATGAGCTGGATCTTGACTGTGGGCTAGATCTTTGCCAACCCTGCCCTAAACAGGTCTCCCCCTTTTTTCTTGTTAGCCATTTGGTTTTATTCTATATTAGATCTCTAAGAAAAACATGGGGTGAATTAGATCTATTCAAGAAGCAAAGAAAAGGGAGCAGCTGATAGAATAAGAAAAAGGAGATGTTTGTTAGGCAAACTATAAAATTATTTTTTAACATATTCATGGTCAACGGCAGATCCAGAGAGGGAGCAGTGGCTCAGATGCACCCCCCTTTATGATGCTTTAGAAGCAGCAACTAGGGTGCACTGATAGAGATTTTGGGGGCCAATAATCAATTTTTAAGGAGGCATATCGGCCAATACCAGTCCAATTTCTGATATAGCTGCATGTACCTGGTAAGTCTGTTTCTGGAAGGGGAGAGGGGAGGGAAGGGCAGGGAAGGGAAGGGTAGGGTAGGGTGGAGCGGGGCAGATGAAGGCCCCTGAGGTGAGGGAGAGAGTGGGGCAGGACAAAGCCACAGCTCACCCAGGTGGTGCAGGGGGGTGGAGCATGGGTGGAGTGGTATCCCCAGATCTGCGCAGGACGGGGCGGGGCAGAGTGGACTGGGACTGGGGCTGTGCTGGGCTCTTCCTGACCAGAGGTGGGGAGGGACTGGGCTGGGCTGCACTCAGGGGCAGGTGGCGGTGGTGCTGGGAAGGGGGGGCTGTAGCCAACCCAAAATTCGCTGTAGCCCCCGCCCCTAATCCCCACTCCCAGCAACACCACTGCCTGCCCCAAGCACAGCCATGGCACAACTTCCCCCCCCACCAGAAAAAGCCCAGCACAGCCCCTGGCCCCACCCCACAGCTCACTCCACCCACACTCCATGTAGATCCAGAGGCACGTGGCCCCACCCCCGTGCCCTCCTGGGGTGCCCACAGCAACTGGAGCCACCCCCTCCCTATGTCCCCCAGACAAGCCAAGGCTCCGTCCCCACACCCTGCCCCAACTGGGCAGTGCCTGCCCCAGCTCTACTCCCTCCCTCACCGTGGGGGCCTTGATCTGCACCCCCAACACCCCTTCCCTCCCCACTTCCCTTCTACCACAACAGACTTACCAGCTGCACGTAGCTCTCGAAGCTACCAGGCTGTGTTCCTTGCCGCCTATGTGCTGTGCTGTGGCTGTGCGCATGAACAGGCATTTACTGGCCAAATTATCGGTCACATCAAGCCGATTACTGATACAATCAATTTTCTTTATATCAGTGCTGATCTGATAGCGGACCAACGCATCAGTGCACCTCTAGCAACAACCAGACACATATTTTTAAGTCCCCAAATCAGGAAAGAATTCCCCAACCCCTCCTTTCCCCTCAAGGCTCAGCAGCATGCTCCCTCCCCTGGCCTGCTTTTCCCCGTCACCAGCTGCCTCAGGGACAAGGCTCCAGAGCTGTTTCTACCCCTTTCCAGCCAGGCTCTGTAGTGAGCTGGGCTCAAACAGAGACAGCAACAGTGGGTGGGCTCCTCCTCCCCACACAGTCCCTCAGTGTTCCCTGACATCCCAGGAGCAGGCACAGAAGAGGGGAACCTGCCTGCTGCTACCACCATTGTCTCTAGTCAGTCCTGTCTCCATGTATAGCTTGGCTGGAATGGGGCAGGAGTGGTTCTGGAACCTCTTCCTCTCCCACTCGCCACCCCCATCAGCTGGGGACAGCAGAAGGCAAGGGAAGAGAAGGGAAATGACAAGCTGCACTGCACAGAAAAGGACACTGTTACCTAACTGAGGACTTAAGAAAAGATCCCAGCTGCTGCTCTCACAGCATGGTATACTCACCCCGGTTGGAGGGAAATTACTGGGAGCAGGGGTGCAGCTACCCATGCAGCGTCACTGTTGCTCTCCCACCCATCTTTAGCATTCATACCCCACCTTAGAGCCAGATTTTATTTCACCTATTAAACATCTAAACAGACCTAGGTTCCTAAGCATAATCAAGTTCCTAGAGTTCAAGTCCCCCAAAATCCATTAATACATATATTTTGGTAAAATACCATCCACTAACCCCCAAGATTGAGTCACAAAAAAATCCACCTTTTAAATTGACTGTTTTTCAGGGACTCTAACAGAGCAGAGCAAAATCACATTTAGGCCCTGTCTATTTGTTACAGGCATTGTGAAATTCACTGGTTACCTGCACAACTACCTTAAGACGAGTGACACGTGCAAAGTACCCATCACACAATAAAAAAAGCTCCAACCAGCTATAATGTTAGACCTCAAAAATGTGTACAATTTTACAGCTGGTTGCTACTGAGTTTTAATTTGTACTTATAGCAGGGTGCCCTATCAGCTGACAGGGCTCCAAGCTGAAGGGGTACACATTGCCCAGTGGGGGCTGTGAGTCCCACAGCTGCTCGGGACTCTCAGCCCAAGCAGCTGCCGTCTCTGGGTTCTGGCAGTGCCCCATAGTTGTTTAGACCCAGAGTACCATATCTGTGGACACTGGGTCCCAACAGTGGGTCTCCTGGCAATGCCCCCACCCACAGGAGTGCATGAAAACCCCAGGGAGGGAGGATAGCCAGAGGAGTGATCTCCCTTCCCCAGGAATACATAAAACTTTTACTTATGATCACATGAAAAAGTCTATTTGCCAATGGGAAATTGACAGGTAAGGAAAATCAAGTTATCGCCCCCCCCCCAAACAACTGTACAATTAGTACTAAAAGTAGTTTCTAGACTTCATGGTTGTGGAGAAAAACCATCAGAATCTGAACTAAGATGGCCCTTGAAACTAAGACACGCTATAGCCACCTTGGTAACTCTGTGAGGCTCTTCCCCAGAAAAAGAAGAGAAATTGAAATGTTGGCTTTATTATTATTATTTAGAATTCAGCCTACAACAGAGAAACTAACAAGAATTGTATCAATTTCACTTTCCACTTCTTTGGAAAGAGACATAACACTTGAGCTAAACAAAAGCAGAAGGTAGAAGACAAGTAGCACACATCTAAAGTCATTTTCAAGAGCAGCCAAAACAGAGAATGATCAAGAAAGATGCTCCACATCAGCATGCCTGTAGCTGTCAGGAGACAGCCTGTTCTCTTTCCAATAAGCAGAAAAAGGCTCTAAGTTTATCAGACACATTAACTAGAGAATAACACATGTGATGAAGTCCCTAATAAATGTCCAAGGACACATTTCCAAGGATGTACTACTGCTCCTCCCCACAGCAGGGAGCACAGAAGTAATCATTCCATCAGATCTTACAATCTGCTTAACTCCACTCACCCTATCTTTCAAGAGCTTGGAGCTAAGCAAGGTTATTGGTTTCTCAAAGTCCTGCTAAGAAGCGTGTGGGGAAGATGTGGGTGTGTGCATGTGGCAGTGTGTGTGTGGGGGGGGGGCCAAATTTTACCACCCATTACATTAAGAGGTTTTAAAAAAGTAAGAGGTTTTGGGGAAAAAACTAAACAAAAATAAGACTTATCTGTTGAATGTTTAAAGTTACATAAGAATGACAAATTATTTTTCTGTAAAAGTAAGATCTTTTATATGAACAACTCAAGCACAGCTTTAAGTTATGAACAGAAATGTCCCAAGAAATTATTTTATTGAGGACCTGTGCCAACTCAATCTGCTAAAAGATCTAATTTAAAAATCAAAGTTATAAGTTACAGAAACAAAGTAATGTTCACATACAGTATGAAGTTTCTACGAAGTTTAGAACTGTCTCCTGTTGTGCCCTTTATTTCATATAATTGTACAGCTGTATTGTCAAATACTTTCTGATCGTCATAATACAAGGAAAGCATATGGTTTTTTCTACCTTCTCTCTTGTAAATCTAAGGAAATTAACCAAAACATATTCTTAAGCCCATCACCCTTAAAGGCAGGAAGTCAGAAAATGAAGGTAAGATTTTCAAAACATCTTTGCTCATTTACACTATACACATACAGTATTTTAGTTAGCTGTAAGATGATGGGCCATTTGTGCCCTCATATAAGTACAACTGCTAGTTATTTCAGCAAGACTGAAACAACATGTTTGAGAGAGAAAAAGTCTTGTACATGTGGCATATAAATTTCTCAGACTGTATAAAATGAACTAATACATAAATTAAAGTTCTTTAGAATTGTAATAAGCTCTTTTCTTCAGAATGACAATCTGTATTTTTGACCACTCTGAACACAGATGATGTGTCCTATTACAAGCACTTACAGATTTCTGTCTCCTCTTTAAATCATATTGAAACTTCCAACAGGGAATGGAGCTGCCTGGACACGTTTCAACAGACTTGATGACAGCAGGCCAATCACAACAGGTAATCAAGGCCGGAGGATATACTTGGCCAGTTCCCAGACAGTGTGTAGTCTCTGCTATTGATTGCTAAATTCAACAACCACAAAGTTCAAGGAAAAATCTTTTTCATCTTCAGCTACATTACCTGATCTCTTTTGACCTGTCACCAGCACATCATGAAGGAACAGTTATTTCAGAAGCAACACGAGGAACGAAAATATCTATTTTCTAGAGGTACTGAAGGGCAGAACACAGAACTGATGGCTCCAGATGTTCCACGTACATAACACTGCACAGTACATGGATCACCAAGTAACCATGTGCAACTTGAAGTGAAGAAAATCTGCCAGCAGCTACATGGTTCTAAGCACCCCTATGGACTGCAAGTACAAGAATCAAGCATCAGGTACATCATGATGCCATGTGGTGACGCACAATCACAGTTTTGATGACAGAAAGAGAAGGACAACAAAACCATTTCTGGTTTGCTTATTTTAAATACTTAAGAAGCAACTAATTCCAACCCTGGGTCTCTTTCCACTTTCCCAGCCACACAGACCATGACACCTTTACCACTAAGGCCACAAGTAGAATGATCCATGATCTGTTCAAGAAAGGCAGCATTAACAAATGGTATTCAGCAATTTTAGATCAGGAGAAAGAACTGTATCAGATGCAAAGCCATGGGGGGGAGGGGTCGACAAAAGAAAAGGTGGAGGGGACGACTGCCCCCAACACTTGTGCCCTGTGGGGGCCCCGGGTTACAAAACAGCCAAGTGAAGCCGTTGGGGCCTCCCTTTTGTTTGCACCAACCCACTGGGCTGCTCCGGGTGCGGGGATGTGGCTGCCCTGCTGTTGTGTCAGCATCTGCAGGGCCACGCGAGGGATCCAACGCGGCGAGGCAGGCGGCGCTCCTGTCCCTCCCCCCAGGGCCAACCCCAGCAGCGCAGCAGCCCAAGGGCCCCGGGGAGCGGCGAGGAGGCCGCACCTCACCGCAGCGCTCGACCAGTCCCGCCTCGCGAGCAAAACCGAGGCCAAAAGAGCCGTGCGCAGGGGGAAGCGGCCCCGGTCCCGGCCCCGGGCGGGCGCGCAGCGCTGGGCACGGAGCACAAGCCCGCGCGGGCAGGCGGCGGTTACGCGGTCGGGGAGAGGGACCCGGCCACACAACAAAGGCACCTGACGCCCGCGGCGGGCTGCGGCGCCCCCCCGACTGTGGGCCCCGCCCGGCGGCGAGTGCAGCTGCAGCTGCAGCTGCCCCGGGGGAGGGTGCGGCGGGGTGACCCCTCCGGCCCCGCGCTGAGGAGACGCGCCGCCGCCCCGCCTCCCACTCCTCCCGCTGGCCCGGCGGCGCAGGGGGGCGCCGTGCGGAGTTACCGGGTCGGGGGCGGCGGGGCCCGGCCGTATCCTCTCGGCAGCGGCAGCAGCAGCGGCGGCTTGTCAAAGGGAAAACATGACGCGGGAGGAGCGAGGCAGCGAGATCTCGCGGGGCTGGCGTCCACGTCTCGCGAGCCTTGGCCTCCCGGCCTAAGCGACGGGGTGGGGGGTGCTGGCTGTCTGGGGGCGGCTCGACTCGGCCTCCTCCTCCTCTTCCGGCTCCTCCGCCCCCGTCTCCCCCGCGTTACTTGCCTGCGAGCTGGGAGCCCGGCCGGGGCCGTGACACTGACGAGCTCCTGGCAGCGGCTGCCGCAGCCCCGAGCCCGCGGGATGACGTCACGCGCCCGCCACGTGCGCCCGGGGCGGGCGGGTGCTGGCTCGTTGTGCTGGTCGGGCGGCTGCCCCGGGCCTTGCAGGGGATCCGACACCTGGCTCTGACACGGCCACTGCCCGCGGCAGCCCCGGCTCTGCCGCAACTGGGATGCACTTGAAAACAGAAGACCCCGCTCTCCCGGGGTCAGATCGGATAAGGGAGAAGCAGGGCAGGAAGGGACCTCCACAGGTCACCTAGTGCAGTCCCCTGCCCCAGGCGGGATCAGCCCTATCCTAACCCTTCTACACAAGCCATCATCTCAACTCTGCATAAGACATAACACAGACCTACCCCTCCACCCTGCCCCAGGTAAAGCCAGGGAACTGGGGCAGCCACCATCCTGCTTCTTTCTATGAAATATCATCACTAGATGCTCAAGAGATCACCTCAGAGGCTGTGGCCCCCTCCACAACAGAGATCCCTCTTGCCCAGTACCCAAGAGGAGAGAAAAAGGCAAAATGTGCAAACCTGCGACATCATAAAAGATGTTGAGAAGAAAGCAGAGAGAGTTGTCTCCTGCCCTCTGGTTATTTCCCCATGTGGTATTGTAACCAGTGCCATGGTTGGACTGCTAATATGGAAACCATCATGAAAGCGCAGGCCCTGAGAGAGAGCTCCACAAACGGCAGCCTGGCAGCAAAGACACCTTGAGATAAACCCTGATGGCTCAGCTCTGAGGCAGACAAGAAAGACAAGTCTGTGAAGGATATGGTCATTCTGTGGTATGAGACTGCAGTCCTGCCCCCTGGCTGCAGTTGGAGCATCCCCAGACACGTGCCAACCATATTTATAGAACAAGTAGGGACCTGCCTAATTCGCTGTTTCATGAAAACTGCAAAATCCGGGGTTGCCCACGAAATCCATGAGAAAAAAAACTTAAAAGTAAGTTGTTAAGTCTGATTTCATGGGCAACCTCAGATGACCAACCTCAGGGCAGAGGGGCAGGCTGGATGAAGGCAACCAGCAGTCAAGATGACAGCCACCCCCTTCTCCCTCCTCTTCTTCAAGGCCTATCCACCAATCAGTGCTGAGGGGTGGGGCCACTGCAAAACGCCCACAAAATGGTCTCTGTACCAGGACAAAGCTGCGACAGTGATTTTGTCTTGCTGCACGTTACATAGGTTCCTAAGAGTGAGTACACTTGGCTTAGGTATTGATGAAGATGCTGTTTGTACAGAAGAGCCTAGTGCTGCTGTTACTGAGGAGATGCCACCACTTGAAGGAGATGATGACACATCACTAGGGATGCACTGAATTTGTGATGTTGTAGGGACCCCATAAAAGCCTGAAACTGGTGAGCAAATGGCCAAAAAAGGGAGCTGCAAATGGGTAGGAAGCCCTGGCATGGGGGGAACCAGAGGTGGGGGAGATTTGTGAGGCGGAGCCTGTGCGGGGCCCACTGCATTCTGATCATGAAATCTGGAGGCAGCTGCCCTGAATTTGGTAGGACCCTACACATCACACATGGAAGAAGTGGATTAAATGGTCTACTAGCTTACAGAAACTTGTGAACATTTCCTTGACTAATGAATGAGTTATATATTGCATATTGTATTAGCTGCCAAAAAACCTGATGGTGTCTGCATTCCCCTTTGTATTTATTTTCAAAGATGTTATACCTTATTTTTGTAACATTGCTTTTTCCGTTAATGTAAGATAAAATGACTGTGCCACACAGTGGCAAAAGGTGGATGCTGACAGAGTGAGCGAGCTGGTATGACTTCCTCTCCTCAGCTGTTGTGCAGTGGTGCCTTTCACTGCTGAGTGGGTGTTGCATTCAGTAACAATTTTGGCTGCACATCACTCTCTCTGGCCTTGCTTCCTTTCTCAGACTTGATAAAGAACATTTTGCATTGGAAAGCTTCTCCAACTTCATTCCAGCTATGCAGCTGGTCCAATAAAAGATATCACCCCAAGTAAATCCTTGCATCTCACATAATTCCTGGATCATTAAAGCTATTCACACTACACAGCACATCAGGTAAGAGTACAAATTCTCATGTATAGTTTGTACTTATCATTTAAGAAGTTTCCAAAGTGTGCTACATATTTAACAATCTGTCTTATTATGTGTGATTATAAATAATTTTAAGAATTACCTGCTAGAAAGCCAATTTATCTCAGCTGTTCTGCTGCTCTAAAACAGCATAAAGCAGCATGTACGCTCCTTTTTATGCTCATAATTAAAATCCTTTTTCTTTTTTAATTAAATGAAAAGCAATCAGTTTAACCTAGATTTTTCCATAGTGGCAGATACAATTAGTTTTCTATACATATCAAGTATTTCTATCAAATTTGCTGAAACAAACCTACTTTGTTTCTGCCTTCAAAAGTAAAAACACTCCCTAGCTGGTAATTTTCTTTAAGATCTTCTGTGCTAATACAAACACTGTGTACTCTAGTTCTTCCCCACCAACAAATAAGACAGAATGCAAAATTCTCACTGCAACAGTATTAATTGTTTCTCAAGCTTCAGAATTAAAACATTACTCAAAACACATGAAAATAGCTTTTGGAAATTCTAATATTATAAAAGCCATAGTCTGTATGTCTCTCTGTCCATAACGCTTTCTCTGGACTCTGATTGCCTGACAGAAACAACCAAACAGAGTGTGAATACAGTATTTGGACAGGAGGTGGCAGAGGCCTGCCATGATGGTGGGGACATGGGTTGGAGTGTGGGGGGGCAAAGCCCCCTCTCCTGCTCCCTGGAGGCATGGCAACAGAGTGGATGGAATGGGGGAGGGGGCGAGACCAGCAGAGCCCCCCACCCTTGCTCCTTGGAAGTGGTGGCACAGGGGGAGCAGTGTCAGGATGCGGCGGGGTGGAGGGGAGAGGCCACCAGCTCCGTGCAGGTGGCAAATACGGAAGTGGGGGCCTCCCATGCTGCTCTCTCCCGACATGGGGGGAAGCAGTGGACCCGGGCTGACACAGCAGGAGGGAGGGGAGGAGCAGGCCTAGGGTGGGGGGAAGCCGGCTTGCTGCAGTGATGGGGTATGGGAAGTAGCAGACCTGGGCTGATGCAGGAAGGTAGGGAGATGGGAGGAGCAAGCCCGGCCCCAAAAGGGCAACAGGGTGGGAGGGGCATGCCAAGCCTGGTCCCAAAACGGAGGGTGGGAGGGAGCGGCCTGGCCCGGCAATGGCGATGCATAGGGGGTGCATGTGCACCCTGAGAGCACCAGTGCATCCCCTGTCAGGCTGCAGTCCCTGTTTAGCCAGCAGGCAGGGGTGCAGGTGGGAGCTCCAGTGTCCTCCCATGAGTGCCAGCCAGGGAGCGGGGCACCAGCAAAAGCGGGACTTGTGGAAGTGCGGCCGTTTTTTAGTGGTGACATCAGCCCCGGTCAGTGACTCAAGAGGCACCAGTCACCCATGCGGTCCAGCTCTGAGATGGTGGGGGGGAGCAGGGGGGAAGAGGCAGGCCCAGACCCAGTCCCTCAATGCCACAATGGCTGCGGGGAGGCGGGGCACGCTGGGCCTGGCCTGGCCCCAAAACAGAAGGTAAGGGTGTGGGGGGGCGCACGAGCCCCAGCCTGGGCAGAAACAGCAGTGGGGAGGTTGGGGGGGACAGGCCCGGCCCCAAAGGTTAGTGGGGAGCCAAATGCAGGCCTCTATCCCTGCCTGCATCCCCCACCCACCATTCTTGATGGTCAATTGGCTAGTAACTTTAATAAGGACATTAATATTCCAGTTAAAATTTTCTAATAAATAGTTTCTAATGGACACAGAAGAGCTTGCCTTAGCAGAGACTCTCTCTCAAAAAGAAAACGATCGGGTAGGGAAAATTTCCCTTCTCTATTGAACCTTTCTTTACCAAACCAGACATTTGGGACTTTCCAAAACAGTTCAATCTCATGCTCTGGCCAGGATTGAGTTCAGGATTGATTAGCCCCTGAGATATGTATTAAGCACCCCTTTGCCAAGAGCTGAGCCTATGGAGGATTGTTCATCAGTTCTATATTGTTAGGTAGCGGTGTGCTCAAAACCCAGCTAACTGCCTCACAAATCTCTAGCAAAGATGCTTCCCCTCGTTCTGGCCACAATTAACCTATTAATCAAATTGAACATGTTTTACAATGGCTCTGCTAGCCCAGTAAAACCTTGTAGTCAATTTAATGCACTTTGAGGTGCTCAGTTTGAATGCCATCTGGCTTTTCCCTGCATTTTTTTATGGAATAGCTTCAAATATCTACATTTTGTCTTTCTTCATGGTTTAACTCTGGGATATACAGACAATTAAACCACCTTTCCTTATAATGGTTTAGGATAGAGGAAGAAGACAGAAAAAGTCAATTTCCTAATTAATACAGAGGGCAGGTATCATCTTTGGTCTCAGTTACGTAGTGTTTAGCATTCACAGATCTCTTGGTGGAAAAGCACGTATGGCCCTGTATAAGACAACTTTTTGCTCTCCTGCCCTGAAAACCAGAAAAACTTTCATGACAATAAATACACCAAAATTGATGAACTGTGAAACCATTCAGCAAATCCCAAACAGTAACAAAGGATTCTTTCTCCGGTTGTTGATAGATACCAAGAAATAGTTTCTATAAGCAGTCATTCACATGAGTCCACCAGTCCTCAGAACATTACCAGCCCATGTCCAGCCCATCCTGAAGAAACCAGGACTTGCATCCATGAGTGGATCCAGCTTCATCTTATCACACTAAGCAGGGAAGGTCCCTAAACTACTGAATACCCTCACAAGGCTAACAGTTCTCTAGGCTGTAATGCAGTACACAGATTTGTCAATATCCTTCTTTGCTTCACACTTACGAATTCCAACCTGGTTTTGCATCAGGAGATTTTCTGGTCACTGAGCATCACAGTGGACTTATTCACTAGCCCAGGGTAACATGGACCTCCACAACTAATAGAACTGATGTTTCACTTGACATGGCAACCTTCTGATGGACTCTGGCCAGAGCATGAACATAAAAATCATCTCTAATTTCTCTCATATTCCACAATAAATGAGGGAAACTTACCTTCATTCCATTTACTTTGGAGGAACAATCTGAGGAAAGATGTAGGTTCGCTGACTCTTTGAGAAGTCTGAACAGTTTGTGCAGACGGACTCAGAAATGGTCAGCACTGTTAGGGGCAACTATATAGGCATCACGTGGCATAATCTTTCTATGGGAGAAATCTAGATAAAGGCAAGAAAGTTCTGAATCTCAAGAGCTCAGTGGGTAATACCACCCATGAGCATGGCCCTTCAAAACCTGCAAATATCCAGTTACCAGGAGATAAATCTCACAGATCTTGGAATATCCATGGAGGCCTAGTACTTCCAGTCAATGTCTTAGCTACTGAGGCAGCCTTGTTTGCTTTATTTCCACTACCCTTCTTGATCAGTGAGTTCCTAAGTGCAGAGGGCAAAAATGGTAAAATAAGTAGATTCCACCGGAAATTATGTCACAAAGAGTGGAGTCATTCCCCAATATATCAGTGTAGGTAGCCCAAGTTCTTCATGTGATCCCACCCAAATAGCAGCAAGTTCTATCACATATATTTTACCTAACCTATAACTAGTTTTTCATATCAATTTTAAAAGTGTTGCTGTGTAATTTTGCTGGGAGTCCACCTAATCTTGTGTAATAATGAGAAAAGGTAGGATAATAGAAGAGTGACTTGCCCTATCAAAATTTTTTTTTTCGCTTTATTACCTCACCTCTCATTTGTCACTCCAGTAATTACACAGCCTCAGCCCTTTCACTGTCTTTGGGTACAGAAATCATTGCAGACCCTGAGCAATTCCATTACTTTTTCTAGTTTTGTTAGATTTTTTTTTGATGTAAGATGAATGGATCAGAATACAGTGTTCAAAGTAAGGGCATGCGTTTGACTTGCACAATCACATTTTAGTAATTTCAACCTTATTCTCTTCCCCCGTCTTAATACAACCCTAACATATTACAACTTTTTAATTATTTTTTGTTTTACCATGGTCCCACACTGAAGCATGGCATAGGATAATAAACAAAGGATGGGGTTTTATATTAAATATTTCCATTACTTCTATTTTGATTTTGCTGGTTTTACCTTTCCAGCAAGCTCTGCTAATGTTGGCCTATTCTAGTGTTGTCATGGCAATGAAAAGAGCCAATGTATTATTTTGGCTATTACCATGAACTCACTTTTGTGCAACACAAATGTTTGAGTCCCAAAGCTACAAGAGCAGCCTTTGGATGTTTCAGAATGCTACCAATGAAGATCTGGTTAACAGAGTGCAAAAAATAAAACTTGGATAAATGTATGATCCTGGGTTAGACATAGAAGCTTAAAATAAGTTGTTCTTTCCCTGGTATCATAGAGGATGTGGATCCAATCCTGCAATTAAGTCTGTGTGGACAGAGATGTGATGTGTGACGTTGAATAAGTCACCTGCTTTTCTGTATCTTGGTTTATTCATCTGTGAAATGAGCACAGGGGTATTCACCTCAGAAGCATATTTTCAGAATCAGCACTTGCAAGCTGCTTTGAGATTTTTGCAGAAATGGCCCCTTATAAATGCAAAAGTATTAATATATCATAGCATACTTATCCCATGATAGCTCCTCCTACTGTGTATAATTTCCAAGTACAGATAAATATGTCATAATTCAATGGTATGAACTTTACTTTATAAAATGAACTATAATATGTATTAGTCCTAGAACAAATAAACTTTTTTTGAATAATTTTGATTTTTTTCTTTGCAGAATGATAACATGATGTATAAAAAATTGTTAGGCTTTCCTCTGAAAAAGCATGAGTACCAGCAATTATACAATGAAAGCCAGGTAATTACTTACCATAACTCAGAGACATAAGATATGTGTTAAGATATCTAATCCATATGCCTGCCAGTTCTTACATTGTACAGAAGTGTCTAGTGCTTTGTTAGTCTGCTGTATGTCCCAGGGAAGACTATACCTCGGTTGCTCAGGGCTGTAGGGGGGCAGTCAGGAAGGCTAAGGTGGAGATGGGACTGGGACTAGCTACCCGGATCAAGGACAACAAGAAGTCCTTTTTTAAATACATAGGGGGTAAAAAGAAGGTACCGGGTAACATGGGGCCTCTGCAGGACACACTAGGAAATCTGGTCGTCACACCAGACAGCAAAGCCAAACTATTTAACAATTTCTTTGCCTCCATTTTCCTTAGCAGGGATTCCAACACTGGGACCCACGTAGTACCCAGGGGAGGCGCACCCAGGCCTAGGGTCAGTGAGGACCTAGTCAGGGAACTTCTGGAGGGACTGGAAGTATTTAAATCAGCAGGTCCTGACGATCTCCACCCCAGAGTGCTGAGGGAATTGGCAGAGGTCATTGTGGGACCCCCTGGCATGGCTTTATGAGCACTCGTGGTGCTCTGGTGTGGTGCCACAGGACTGGAAGAGGGCCAAGGTGGCTCCCATCTTCAAAAAAGGGAGGAAGGCGGACCCAGGAAACTATAGGCCAGTTAGTCTTACCTGGATCCTGGGTAAGCTTTTTGAGAGAATTATCCTGGTGCATGTCCGCGAGGGGCCAGCAGAGGAGATTATGCTTAGGGGCAACTGACATGGGTTCATTAGAGGCAGGTCCTGTCAGACCAACCTGGTGGCCTTCTACGACCAGGTCACTAAATCCTTAGACGCAGGGGTAGCAGTGGACATAGTCTTTCTGGAATTTCGGAAGGCCTTCGACACTGTCTCTCACTCCATTCTCATTAAAAAAACTAGGAGACTGTGCTGTCAACATCATCACAGTCAAATGGGTCACCAACTGGCTGGAGGGCTGCACCCAGAGAGTGGTGGTGGATGGGTCATTTTCAGCCTGGAGGGATGTGGGCAGTGGGGTCCCCCAGGGCTTGGTCCTCGGGCCCGCACTGTTCAACATCTTCATCAGCGACTTGGACGAGGGGGTAAAAAGCACCCTGTTCAAATTCGCTGATGACACTAAGATGTGGGGAGAAGTGGGCACGCTAGAAGGGAGGAATAGGCTGCAATCGGACGTAGACAGGTTACAGGGGTGGGCGGATGACAATAGGATGGGATTCAACACTGACAAGTGCAAGATGATGCACCTGGGGAGGAAGAACCAGCAGCATACCTACAGGCTGGGGAACTCCCTTCTCGTCAGTGCAGAGGCAGAAAAGGATCTTGGAGTCATCATTGATGCCAAGATGAACATGGGCCGGCAGTGTGGGGATGCAGTCAGGAAGGCCAACCACACCTTGTCATGCATCCACAGATGCATCTCGAGCAGGTCCAAGGAGGTGATCTTTCCCCTCTACGTGACACTGGTCAGGCCGCAGTTGGAGTACTGTGTCCAGTTCTGGGCGCCACACTTCAGGAGGGATGTGGACAACGGACAGCATGGAGAGGGTCCAGAGGAGGCCACTCATATGATCAGGGGCAGCAGGGCAGGCCCTATGAGGAGAGGCTGAGGGACCTGACCCTGTTCAGCCTCCACAAGAGAAGGCTGAGGGGGGATCTAGTGGCCTGTTACAAACTAGTCAGAGGGGACCAGCAGGCATTGGGGGAGTCCCTGTTCCCCCGAGCACTACCAGCAGTGACCAGGAATAACGGTCACAAGCTGGCAGAGGGTAGATTCAGGCTAGACATCAGGAGGCGCTACTTTACCATCAGGGCAGCTAGGATCTGGAACCAACTTCCAAGAGAAGTTGTGCTGGCTCCTACCCTGGGGGTCTTTAAGAGGAGGCTGGATGAACACCTCACCAGGGTCATTTGACCCCACTACTCTTTCCTGCCATGGCAGGGGGTTGGGCTTGATCTGCTCAGGTCCCTTCCAACCCTACCAACTATGAAACTATGTATGCAAACCAAAAAGCAGTTTCCCTTTCTTCTTGTTTTGCTGCCTCCCTTCATTCTGCTTCATCTTTTGTCATTTCTTCTATTACTAGCAGTAACTTTGCTTACCTTTTCTAGCACACTTTATCCATAGGTCCCAATGCATTTTACAAAGTTAAGCACCATAACCCCTATTCTATAGATTGGGCATATGAGGCACAAAAAGGTTAAATATCTTGCTCAAACAGGTCTAACACCAGTTCTCCCTACCCCAGTCCACCAATGCTGTATCCAAAAGGACATCATCCATACACTACAGCAGGGTATACGTACATAGAGAGATGAAGACATAGAAGAGCAAGCTTTACCCAATTCTAAGTACATTTGATGTGCCCCCTATCCTATTCCGTAGAGGTTTTTACACTATGCTCATCACCATAGTATCAGACTTGAGTGGATCTCTTAAAGTGATACCCATGAAGCAACTACAGAACATTCAGAGAAGTATAAAGATGACCATTAACAAAGCAAAGCAAGATAAATGTATTTATTTTTAAATTTTATTATTCATTTATTTATTACAGTGCTTAACTCCTGGCAGAGGGGCCAGGCAGTGGGAGAGCAGCCAATCAGGAAAGAACCTGAGCCTGAACTTATCTGCTTATCTCACATTTGCCTTATCTCCTCACACCTCAGCAGCACCCTTCAAAGGACTGTAGGACACCCCAGGGTGCTGGTTGAGTATCCTGGTTGAGAATCACTGATCTAGACATCTCTCTTGCTCTCCACTATACAGCAAACAAATATAAATCATCTGCAAGTTAAACAGCAGCCAGCATGAATAACCCTCCAGGAATTGAGCTGAAAGGGCTATGTACTGCTTTCTGTACATATATTTAAGGACTTTTTTACATTCTCTTCCTCCTGTTAGCACTATGATATGTCAAGTAAACTGCAGTTTCAAAACTCAGTCCTTTTTTGAGGTCACAGTTCTTGTGGGGCGGGGAGGGGTGAGCAGGTTCATGCTGGTGTTCCTAGAAGATGATTCTGAAGCTGTAGTATACCATAGGAAATTGTTATCTTTAGTTAGGATGAGTAGGACTTCTTGAAATATTTGGACAAAGCTGAAATGCCCTATCAGGCAAGAGCTTCCCTTTGTCTTCGGGGCTTCAGTGGCAAAGACAGGAGAATCATAGCCCAATAAATCCATTCGCCTACACTCCCCTGCAGATGGACAATATAACAACTGTATACATAAGAAAATCAGGACATAATATTAGGACATGAGACAGCAAATTCATATTGTAAGGATTTAACATAGGTGCACAGAGAGAGGAAGAAAAAAACTGTAACAGGAGAAACTTCTTAGGAAAGGACATAAAGATAATTTACTAGGTCACATATTCTGGATTCAGTGCAATTAACCCCTAATTCTAAATGCTTGCAAGAGGTCGCAAACATGATGGCTTATCCTCCATTTGATCATCTCCCCCAGGCTCTCTCCCAACATTCAGCTGATTCTTAAACATTATGATTTTTTTTAAGTATGCCAAGCTGTCTATTTTTCTAAGAGTGCCACTATGCCAAACACATTGAGAGTCATTCAGCTATTGAAAACTGCCTCAAAGAGCTGACAAAAGCTGCTGGCACAGATCCAACTGCAGAAGGTGCTGTCCAGTTGCTGAGAGCTGGTAGAGAGCTGTTCAGCCTCAGTTCACCCAATAACAGATTTCTCCAGCTACCATGGAGTACAACAACAGGGGAGCTGTCCAGCTGCAAGATACAAGTGGAGGTGGGCCGAGAAGCAGAACACAGCTCCAGACCAGAGACCCCCTAGAAGTTTGACCACGAAAAACAACCAAGAGCCCCCAAACCCACTCTTTGAACCCAGCTGCAAGATCCCAAGCTGCTACAACTGAATTCTACTTCAACCTAATAGTTTTGTTTCCAAGTTGGATCTAAACTCTGACAAGGTCTCTAGGTGCTGCTCTAAGAGCCAATGTAAATACCAAAGGAAAATGCCTGCAGAGCAAACCATGTTTCATTGACCCTACAGAGCCCAGGATCTGTGTTTCGTATTGCTGAGAGAGAGAGATAGTTAGCTGTGTTAGTCTGAAGTCAGGCAGAAGACAGGTAGCAATGTACCTTATCGACTAACTGAATCAGAGCTGCATAAACATTCAAGAGTAAGAGCTCACTTCATCAAATGCCATGAAAGGCCATGCACAGATGTAGCCTTGATGAAGCAAGCTCTGGCTCACAAAGTCTCTGATTCAGTTAGTCTGCACTGTACATCTACCCTGTCTTCTGCATATTTTTAGTGCTATATGCTTACTCTGTATCTATTAACAATTTACATAAATATTCTACAGCACACTCTTGTAACAGTTTCTAGCCTTTGAGCTATACTTAAATATTTAGAATAATTTATTGAATGTTAGCCATAGATATTTTTCTTCATGTTTCCAGATACTTTTCAGTTTCTCTCTCCCTCCATGTTTGAGTAAACATTAAAGTCAGTATAAGAAAAATCATGACTTTCCCTCCCTCCCTCCCCCCAGAATTCTTAATCTTTTGGTGCCAGCCAGCAGAAAATGTATAATCTAGATAGGCACATTTTCAAGAGCAAGGAGTAAATGGAAAAGGAAAGGAAAACAACATTTCTTGCAGTCCCACATAAATGGTCTCAATATTACTAAACACATAGTAATGCATTTTGAACCATAACTCCAGTGAAAATAAGCAGGGTACATTAAAGACAGAGTTTACTTCCTGGGCCTTGTAACGAGATCCAGCAATCCATAGCTGATTTGGGTCTCTTACCTAATAGTTCAGGGCAGCTATACAATTCTGGATCTTGTTCCAAGACTTTGGTCCTTCAAAAACAGAAGATGTATGAGGAGCTTCAATAATCAGAAATAGCCTTTGAATGTCCTTTAAATTAACTGAGAGAATGACTATAGTATATTTTGGTTTTTTATGGGAAATGGTGCTGAAGTAGAGAACAGTTGTGGCTGAGACTCAAATGAAAATTTGTGTATTAACCAATCGGTGCTGTATTTGTATAAGAAGATTGTTATACATGGTTTCACAATTTACTAGCAAGATAGAGGTCTGTGTTGCTATATTTTACTTGAGTCTGTCTCATAGAACACGTGCAGTGAACTTTATACATTTGAGATGGGAAAAAAAGAGACCTACTCAAAGCAAGAAACTGCATGAAAAAAGAGAAGCATCCAGTGACCTTCAGTTAACTCAGTCAATTAAATAATGTGACTGATGTTAAAAAATAACATTTTTTTCTCTTTTCCTTCCAAGGGAAGGAGCTGACAAGGTGATTTAATTTAATCAGATTATGTAGTGTGTCAGCAGTTTTACTCTGGCATTTTTAAAAGGCTTACAATGGTAGCAGCTTCTGCTGATTAACACACAAATGGAAAAGACATTTTGGGATAATAAACAAAGCCCTGAGTAATTTGCATCAAAGTCATATGAATGGTTGTCTGTCCCTCTCAAGTAAAGGTAGCACTTTTTAGGCTACCTAAACAGCCAACCAGGTGGGCAGTAAAAAAAGAACCATGAAGAGGGTGAAGAAAATGCAAAAAAGAAAGGGAAAAGTGCTAAAGGGAGTGCTTCAAGATAGATACCTTCTCCAGTTGAGGAGTTCACAAAGTATACAGGAAATAGACTGTCATGTGCCCCTTACTGTAGACAAGTGTAGTTAGATAACTGGCATACCATCCTCTTAAGGGCACCAGAAGTGACTTTCTGATACTTCTTCCTTGTCATTCTATCTGGATGCTAAGCAGAGTAGAGAGCAAGGTCTATGCTTGAAAAGCCTTGTTAATTCAATCCTTTCAGTTGTTCCTATCTTTTGTACATCTCCATTCCTGTGAGCAATCTAAACCAATACACTATAGGACCTGAGTCAGGTAAGGTAATTGTTTTGTGGCCCAGAAAGCTATTTGTTTTCATATATATAAACAAAATGGACAAAAAACAATGGCCGGAAAAATCTGCAGGTCATGAGTCAACTAGTGGCAAGCTCACTCAGATAGGAGAAATCCACAAAGGATTCAGTAGACAACAACTCCAAACAAAGAATTTTTTTGCTATGAGAGAAGTAAAGGACCTAACAAAGATAACTGATTAGGTAACCCAAATACAGTTCATAATAAACAACTGTTCTTTCACGGAAGTGAATACCATGGAGAAACAGCAGATCTTAATGAACCAAACTAAACATTACAAGAAAAATTACTAATAGGGGAAAACTTACAGTAGCATTAGAAAAAGCAACGGACTAATCAGAGCACAAGACATGGCAAGAGCTGATGAAAATAATCGCCAGCACCGGTCAGGACATGCATATATAAGCAGAAAGAAATGACCAGACACAACAAAGAGATAGGAATGAAAGAGTAGGGCAGCAACCACACTGAAAGCAAAGTGTGTGCAAAGGCACAGCAAGTTTGCAGCAAACATGCATTGCCTTATCATGGTTCCCCCCACCCACCCCACCTGGGCAGTATCTGCCCATGCCCCTGCCCCCTCCCTCACCGGGGGGGGTGTTGATCTGCCCCCGCCCTACACCCTCCCCCTCTCCCCTTCCACCACACTGAACTTGCAAGCTGGAGGCAGCTCCCCATGGTGCCAGCTATGCTCCTCACTGGTTGAGCGCTGTACTGTGGCTGTGCACAGCACGGGGATTTATTGGCCAAATTATTGGCCCCATCGGGCCAATATCTGATACAGCCAGTTTTCTTTATATTGATACCGACCCAATATCGAACCAATGTATTGGTGCAGCTCTAGTTTTGACAAGCCTCTAGCTTCCATAGCACCAACACTGCAGCACATCATCTCAAAACTATAATGGTACCCTGCAAAAGAGGGGTACAAGCCTAAAAGAGAAATTCCAGTAGTAGGTTTTCTATCATGGAATTTAATAGAACAAGGTGCAAGTGAGAAGGCAGACATGGAAGAATAGGCATCCATGATACTACATTTGCCGGGCTCTGCACATAAGCAGTAAAAACTGAAACAGAGTGACCAAGCAATTTGTTGTTGTTGTTCCTTTTAAAGTCAGGATGATCGATCCCAAAATAATGAATTTCCTTATCTATCAGAAACTTTTGAATGGAAAAGCAGAGTTGTCTGAGGAGACCGTTCTACTTTTGAAAGGGGAGAGAAATGCCATTCTAAAGAAAATATATGTTGGTAATTTAGAAAGGAACCTTACGGGTTGTATTAGCATGGTATTGTGCAGAAGACAGACACAGAATATGGTATTGGCTCAACAGAAATCCACAAAAGAAAGAAATGGTCAAAGATTGTTGAATTTGTAAAAAGTACCAGAGAGAGAACTGCAAGGAACCTGTGATAATTCAGGATGCAGCTCAGCAGCACCTGACAACACAATTACTGCCAATACAAGCACAGTCACCAGATGATGCTATGCTGTATATGTTGTACCTCAAGGAGTGGAAGGGCACTTCAAAATGCCTTTTTTTAAACAATGTTTTAGATTCATGCACAGCTAGACAACAGGTACACTATCTCTCAGAAACACAGGAAATGACTCAGGACACTGAGGCTAGGGACAGACATTCCTAGATTGAACCAGTTTGCAACTGTACAGACATCCCCTCTGGATTGAGGAAATGCAGGCACATGCCTGCAGTGGCTCAGGCTACAAGCCAGGGGCACTAGAGCAGCCCTCCCCTCCTTTCTACAGTGCTGAGCTGAGGGAGGGGGGCCAGGCCCCAGCAGGACCTCTGATTACGGAGGGGTGTAAACTCCCACCCTACCTGCACCATCCCAGGCTTTTTTTTTGGTCATTGCTCAAGGGGTGGGAGTGTTGCCAGACACTCTAGCCCTTGGCTACCACTCTGAGGCAAAGGGGATGTGTACAGCGCATGCATCTGTTGACGATACTGAGCTTTGCAATCTTCCTCTCCCTGCTTCTTCTTAGCATCTGCAGCAAACCTGACAGGTATGGGAGTCAGCAGGGGGCTGCTAACACAGTGTTTATCAGCCCATCAACAAAACAGAAGTCTCCCTAATTAGTTCAAGCTCTTCTTAAACAGTTTTTTTCAAGGAAGGAATGGAAGGACATTACCCACTGACCTATTGATTAGCTCCAAAAAGCCCTAAGGCCTAAGCAGATACTGTTTTGTCTGCCTGTTCTGGTAAAATTGGAGACAAACACACAGACACCTCTCAGCTAGTTAGCATATCACATGCCTAGGGTCTGTGGGGCTGGGGTCCATGCTGTAGGAAATGGGAGGGAGGGGGGATCCCTGCTTGAGCAGTGAGGAGGGGAGGCAGGAGTAAGCAAGGCAAATGTTGCTGTGTCTGCAGTCTCTGCCAGAGCTTTGGCTAGAGAATAGAACAGCAGGGCCAGCCCTGTTCTCTGGAGCAGACAGCACAGCCCAGGGCTGCAAAGCATCTGGGTTGCTGGGGTACTCTGGTTTTACTTAAACCATAAAACAGTTTGACCCAAATCTGTTACGTCTTACTACATTCAACTAGGTTTATCTTAAACCAGTTTCAGACATTTTGAAACTGGTTTATGTGCACTGAACTTATGTTTTGTTACAAGTTTAAACCAGTTTCTGATCACTTAAACCTGTTTGTGTGTAATGTCTGTCCCTGGCCTGACAGAGGTTAAATTAAAGGCAATGGGATCTGATGCATGATCCCAATGATAGCACTATCTGCAGTGCCACACATTCATGGCAGGAAGTGCAATCATTGGATCGAGCATCAGTGTCCCATGCTGCTGTGCAAGGGGAGTCCAGGGTCATGGTCATGGTTCTGGGCTCCTCCTGCCCCACTAAGCATCAAACTTGGCTCCCTGTGCTTCTGCGGCTGGGAGCTCCCATTGGCTGGGAGACCAGGGCTCCTAGTTACAGGAGCGCAGGGGAGATCTTGATTCAGATGCACTCCTCTGGCTGAGGCATAGGCAGCTGAAGGCCAGGGCTAATGGGGCTTAGCCCCCCAAACACATGCTGTCCAAGCCCCAGGGGGGTGAGGGGGAAGGGGCACACACAGCCAGAGACAAGCAGCCTGAGACTGCAGGCAGCCAGGAACTCAGTCTGGCCTGGCCATGTGCGAAGCAGCACCCAACAAGTAAACATGTGGATGGTGAGGGGCAGGAGGGAGGGAAAAGGTGTGGGGCTGTAGATCGAGGCCTCCGTGGGGAGGGGGAGGGTGAATGAGGCTCTGGCATGGGTCATGGGGGCACTTGCTGCCTGGGCAGCTTGTCCAAGGTCGTGGGGCGGGCTCCCACCACTGCATGCACCCCAGGTGATATGTGTCCCCAATCTGCGCTGTGTGCAGGGTGGAGGCAGGCTGTGACACCATGTGCCTCCCAGCACCAGGCAGGTGGTGTAGCCAACATGCAGGAGGCATGTGGTGTCACGCCACTACTGGGATACCTGCAGTGGGGTGCAGACCCCAAACCACAGCAGCAGTCCACCTCCACCCTGCACAGATCAGGGGGCACGTGTCCCCTGTGCCTGCCCCATTCACCTCAGCCTCTGTCCCTGTCTCTGCCCCTACACCCTCCCTCACTGCGGGGGCCTCGATCTGCTCCCCCATGCCCCTTCCCCACAACAGACTTACTTGCTGGGGGAAGGAGGGGTGCATGTGTGCGAGCACACACTCAGCCCCCGCCCAAATCATATTTTCTTCCTCCGCCTATGGGCTGGGGGCCACCCTGAGCTGATCCCAGCTGCAGGAGCACATTGGAGCCAAAGGTCCATGAACTCCCCTGTCTGGGAGCTTTGATTAGCTGACCAATGCTCTCAGCCTCTCAGGCACAGGGGAGTTCTGAAGGACACCAATGTGCTCTGGAGGCTGCGAGCACTGGCCACACATTCAATTAAAGGCCACATGTAATAACTTTGTGGCTATTTCCTCATTTTATCACACCAGTAACTGAATGAATGAAGATTAGGCTTTACCCATCCTCTATAGATCTCAGCACAACCTCCCATAGCCATTCTACTGTCCCCACAACTTTATTCTGGTGTGGAAATCAGCTGCTTTGCTTCAGACACGTGTCCCAGTTTTGGAGGGCTACTTTTGGTGAAAAGATGTATGTGATATGTGAATATATATGGTAACTTGTTCTTTGGAGTAATCTATATACCTGCACAATCTGTAATACATAGGAGGAGTTTAAATAAAAGACAGGTTTCAACAATTGCCAGGATCATATTAGGATTCTTGTATATGTCAGAAGCAAGTTTAAAGGCTGAAATTACACTTCCTGATACTAGAATGATACTACTAAGTACAATGATGTAATAGTCCTTAAAAGATATTTTTTTTAACTGGCAATGGATATCCAAAGCCACTAAGCTAATAATATCTAATCAATAATAATGTACAACTTATGGAAGTTTATTTTAAACGCTATTATTTATCAAATTAATTGATTTCAACAGAAAGTTACGTAGGAATATTATTTTTGTTCTCCAGTCTTCTATGGAATGAGAAGCCAAACTACTGTGAATACAAAAGACATATGGGAGCAGGAAAGTATCCCTGTTCAGAACAGCACTTATGTATATGTTTAAATTTCTATTGGGATGGGCTATGTAAAATAACTCCCCCCCCCAAAAAAAAAGTTGAAATTATAATGTTCATTTAATTTTAAAAATGTTGATTCAAAATTAAAAAAAAATTCAAATTGTTTCATAGGTTTGCATGAGAAAAAGGAAATTTTAAAACCAAAACAATTGCATCAAAGGCTTTCACTCAGAGTTCTTTGCAAGGAAAGTTTAATTTTTCTGATTATGAAATAAGTACACTTATATTTATTTTAATGCATGTAGTTCCAAATCATAATTCATGATCATCAATGCACCTAAGTGCAATGTCACACTCAATACAAGTTTGCTTCCTTATTGTAAATACTTCTGTCTGTACTTAGTATGCAGTTCTTAATATTTTTGAGCTTCTTTATTCTTGTATCTTCATTTCTACTGAAAGCTTCTTGATTCGAAATAGTTCACCCTTTTTTGTTGGGTAACTTAAATCTTAAGAAACTTCAAGTTTTGAACCAAATTGGTTTAATTTTTGGTCATTAAAATGTATAGTTCATGCAAAATTATATAATAAATATGGCAAGCACAATTTCAGCAAAGGATATATTGGGCAAATTAGAACAAACAAAAAAGAGGGGTTTATCGATGAGTGACCATTTAAGTATCAGCTAGCGGGTTTCTACCACAGAGTTAAATACCTTTCTATAATCATACATATGTACTTATGTGTGCCTCTGCATATCATGTACATAACAGAAAATTACATGCCATTACAGAAATATGAGCAGAGAGCTAAGAAGATATGTATATCTTCTTATAGGTCAGAGATACTATTGTTCTTTCAGTATTAAAACAACCACTGAAGGTTACTGGTACTAAATCCTCAGAGCAAACAGCCTTCTAAACTTTTAGGTAAAACTGTTTTCACTTTTGCATGTACTGGCCTGTTATACACAGACTTATTCCACACTGCCTTAAACCTTATGCCTGTGACAAGTAGTGCAAAATGAGTATTAAATATGAATACCTAGGGACCTACCTGAATCACAGGGAGACAAAGGGATTTTTGCAGCTTGCTTGCAGTATGTAGAGATGATTTTGCAGGCATTTCGTGGCAGCTCTGCCCCTGCCCCTGGACACTGATTGGCAGAGGCCCAGGGTAAGGTGGGGTAGGAGGGATGAAGGGGTGGGTGCTGTATTCATTGCTGGCTACCCTTGGTGCTGCCTCACCTCTTGGTGCTGACTGGCTAAGAGGCCTCAGCAAGAGGAAGAGGGACAAGGGGGCAGCCACCATCTTGGCTGCTGCTCTTTGTACAACCCTGCCAGCTGGCACCTTCCCCTCCTGGCAGTGAGATCCACTGACTTCCACAGGGGAGTCAGCATTTTAATTCTTTAATTTTTTTGGGTGATTTTGCAAATTTCATGGGCAATCTTGGATTTCTCTGTTTCCATGAAATCTGCGAAACCACAAATTAAGTAGATCCCCCACTAATACAAATTCTAACATGGTAGCATTTGTATCTACTTCACACACATTAAATCAGTGGTGCCAATGAAAGCCAGATGAGTGGTACAAGGTCAGTCTACGCACCTGATCCCATGTTGGGCCGGTGTGTGGGGTCAGCCTATGGGTGCAATTCTGTGTGTTGGCCTGGCCCTATGCACTGGATGTGGCCATATGCTCAAATTTGGCCATGGAGCTACCCTGCTTGCTGGCACAATTTAGTGCACAAGGCCACATTATCTGGCCCACAGGGCTCCCTACAAGTCCTGAAATTTGGCAGCAGAGGATCTGGCCTGCAGGCTTGAACACTGTTGGGTTAAATGTCTATATAAATATGGAGAGCCTGATTCGCTGTCATGTGTGTCCAAGTACTCATAGTCAGCATGTTAAAATATAGCAACTTATAGAAAACAATTTATTCTTATGAGTTAGTAGTAATACAGGGGACAAATGCAATGCACTTTGATCAGACTAGATGTTGAAAAAATTGCATCACAAAAATATGTCATTGATTCAGCAGTATTCACTGTTAATGTCAGCTTGCCTCATGAATAGTACTATGCTACCAGTTTCAGCATTATCTGGAATTATCAGCAAAACCAAACAAACCTTTTCCAACCAGTTAGGAAGGTATATGCAGTGTGAGGAATATCAAAGACATATCAGTCATGTTAGCTGACCAGCATTTACCTATCAATTGAACCTCAGAATCTTCAAAGTGGAATCAGCAAAAGATTGACATTTCACTTACTGAGAGAGACCATTTTACATAAAACAACTTTGTTGGTCGTCTGTAGGCAAATCTCATCAGATGTTTTTCTCTTTCAATAAAAACTTAAATCCTGACCAAAGATCCACAAGTTACATTTGAACCTAAAAAAATTAAGACTGACATTTACAGGTTAATTACCAAACTGATTTCATTTGCTTTATCAGAGTTTTGAAACGGAGGCATTAAGACACAAATACAATAGGAAAAGCATTTCTGAGACTGGATGTACTGACAAATCTACCCAGAGCAGTGCTGCTGACTCCCAATATTATGTAGACTATATAGCATTACCAGTGTTGTCATACAAGTCTTATTTACATGAGCTTGTACCATGAGTATTAACTGAGCAGTGAAGTGAAAAGGCATTGGATTGATTTACCAGTCAGTGAGGCCAAGTGCTTTATCAGCTTCCCAGGAAAGTCCTGTTAGGTTTTATTTATTTCTAACTAGGGGACATAGAAGAATGGGCTAACAACTTTTGTTTTTTAAACTCTTGTGAAGATATAACTATACTAGGCAACTTTGTGGGGCTATCACGAGGAAAGATTAGGAAAAGAAATCTTACTGATTTATTGAAGGACTGGTTCCTTCTTACACCATCATCTGTTTCTTATCCAAGTTAAAGTTTGTATCAGTTACTTTTTTCTGGGATCTAGTTTCCTGAGAAATTCCCAGGATAGCTAGGGGCAGCCCCACATGCACCAGCTGGAGAGGTAAATATCAGGGAGTCTTGGCCAGGCACTTAAAGGAAGGGAAAAACAAGAGCCTATTTCTGCCCTAATCTCTTCTTTCAGAGCCAGAGAGACTCCCCCACTGCCAGTCTTTCCTGGGCAGTCAGACAAAATATCCTTGGCAGCCAAAGCTGTTTTGGTCAGAGCACTGGTGTACACAGCCTGCCTAGGTAAGAGTTTTATCAGTCAGCATAATTGTTCTGCCTGAGATCTGGCCAACAACATGCTGCAAGAAGAGAAAGAATTCCTGGCTGCCATCACCATCTCACTGCAGGATTATGTTTGGCATTTGTGTGCTAGCATGTTTTACATGATAGATCCATTTCTCCCAATATCTAACCTTGAGGCTAGGCTCTTTTACTGCAAATCAAGGGGAAGGAAGAGATGCTGAAAATTTGTTTACATCTATTATGGGGTATTTTGTCTTTAGGTCTAAAAGTCTTGTTCCTAATCTTGCTGTCATCTTGTACAAAAGCAACACAGAAAGTTCCTAATAAGACACCCAAAATGTACCCCATGTAACTGAAAGGCAGTGCTTCATGTTTATGTAATGAAAGTTAAAAAAAAAAAAAAACACGTGCAGAACTTTGCTTGTCACAGTATGCAGCCACCACCAGAACCCAGCCTCAGGAGCAAACTTCCTTTTTTTTTTTTTTTTTTTAAATGGCCAAATGCCATCTGCAGAAAAGACTCCCCCCCAAAAAAAAGAAAAGAAAAAAAAAAACACCAACCCAAAAAACACACACAGAGCATGCCCTGGCTCGCTCTCTCTCTGAAAATCAGCCTGACTGCGGCTGCAGGAGTTTCTGCATGATCTCCAGCTCTGGTTGTCATGGAGTGGGTAGCCCCCTAGATGTGAGCAATGGCAACAGCTGATGCAGACAGAGTCCTCAAATCATGGGAGGTTTAATTCATCTTTAATTACAAGGAGTACTGTAACTGACTGAAAAAATAGAAGCAAGACAGGCTTACAGAGAGGATGATGCAGTGAGAAGCATAGCAGCACGATCTAGCTATTACCTTAATTCCTAACTGCATTTTAAGTAAACCAGATTACAACCCAGCCCCCGTGAGCTGTCATAGGTTTGCTATTTCTGTCATGTTCAGTTCCCTTTCTTTCAACTTAAAACTGGCAAAAGAAACTAAAAGGCCCTTTTACTTCTCTTTTTTAAATATAGATACATTTTTGCAATAATGAGTCTCATTTGTTAAGCCCGGTAATACACTGGATTATGGCAGCAGGATAATGATGTTCTGTAACAAGCAGGCCTCCTGGGGTCTATCTCAATGTAGGCCTGCCCACTTGTTTCCAGGCTAGCCACCTGTCTATCTTGTCTGCCATGCCTTGATGTTCCCGATTGTCGGATGTTAGTCAGGCAGGAGGCTGCCCTTTACCTGCCCTGATGACAAGGGCCTCTGTATATGCTCTGACTTCCCCTTGATGTGTCTCATGCCTTGCAGATGTTTCTTGGCCTAACACCTGCCTTTATCATCATTATGGCCTAACACCCAGCCTCTACATGTATTGGGCTCCCAGCCCTGTCCCCGGGCCACAAGCCTCTCCCAGCTCCAAGCCCCACCCCTGGGCTCCAAGCCCTACCCTGTCCCTGGGCACCACCCACTCTCTACATCTCTGGGCCCCAGGCCCTCTCATTGGGCTCCAAAGCCCCTCACAATGAGACTAAGGCTCCAAGCCCTGTCCCCCTTGAAGCCTAACACCTGCAATACTGAGCACTGCTGCAGGTCCCTCCACCAACCTGGGCCCTGCCTCGGTGCTCACAGTGAGCTTGGGCTCCCGCTGTCTCAGGTCACAACTCACCAGGGATGTGGGGGATGGAGTTTTCAGGCACCCCTACTTGCCTCTCACCGGGTAGGTAACTGATTTGGCATTTATGGGGAGCTACCCTGTGACAGGAGTATCTCCGCTAGAGCCTTTCTGTTAGTGGCTCCACCCTCCTGTCCTGGGCTAACCGCCTGCGTACTTGCCTGCCATGCCTTTATCTTAATTAATTGAGTGATGTTATTAGCGGGAGGCTGCCCATTTTATATGCCCAGTGCCAGGGGGTGCTATCTGTGGCTCCTTTTCCTCCCCTACACCACAGCCCAAGCCTTGCAGATGGTACTTGACATGGTTTTGCCCTATGCCTTGGCCCTCTCCTTTACTTCTGGGGCTCCTCACTTCCCCCTCCTGCTCTGGGGCTCCTCACTCCCCCCTCTCGCTCTGGGACTGGGGTCAATGCACCCCCAAATGCTCCTCTATGCCACCAGGGTCCCCACGCTACTGTGGAGCTCCTATGAGGTCTCCTCCACCCCTAATAGCCTCACCCAGTCCTCCAGTTAAAACAGAAAAACATAAAGCCCCTAGGCTATAACATAAAACTAAACTGTCCGGTCAAAACAACGTTCTACCTATACCGGGAAAATACTCCAACTCATAGCCGCAACCAGGGGATGCTCATGCAGTCTATCTTCTCCTTTCTCTCTGCACTGGCCAAGCTCCTTGCTCCTTGGCCATCAGAGGGGAACTGCTCTCCTGGCCTCATGCCTGGGATTAAGAAGGGCCAAGCCCTGCCCCTTCCTGTCATCTGCTTCCCTTGGTTTCCCTAGCAACCAGCACCTGTGTTGCCCTGGTGACTGGCAGTTGAGCCTCCCCCTTCTCACCACTAGGGGTCTCTCCCAAGCCATTTCTGCTTTCAGGCACAGGGCACCCCAGCTACCCACCACAGGTAGCTCCACTAGGCCACCCTTCCCCAGCAAAGTGCAATTTCAGGTCATGCCCAGGACCATGAGGACTTTGCTTCTCTATAACCCCAGCCCTTAGCTCCAAGTGGTGCTGAGTAGCAGTTCAGCCAGTGTTGACCCTCCGGCTCTTGGCAGCAGACTGCTGCCCTGCAGTTCAGGGACCCAACCCTTACATACTCTAGCTGGACCTTGTTCCCCAGTTAGGCATCAGTGCCTGATTGGGATTATAGCCAGCTGTAGGCTGCCTGGCTGCTGCCTATACCCTGTTCTCTGTTACATGTTCTCAGACCACATGTGATGCAGTTTGCTCTCAGTCTAACCTGAGCTGTTACTTCCAGGAACCCAGTTACAGGCCATTCTACACACAGGTTAAGTGTAACATCCAGTGCTGGAACAGACAGCATCTACTTCAGGTATCTTTTTGTAAATGTGGCCTTTATGTTTTCTCTGAACTTCTGAAAAGTGGGACCTAGTTGAACAGTTTATCCACATCACTTTCCTATGGAAAGATCACTAGAATAAAAGCTATTAGGAAGGATAGATAGCATTTTCTTCTTCATTTAAAAATAATCTAGCTTGCCTTTCTAACAATCCAGCAGAAACTCTGAAGTATTTCTAAAACAAAAGTTCAGTAACTTGCTGGAAAATTAGCAGCTATATAGTTGCTGGTGTTGAATTTTTGAAAGATCATTTTTTTTTAAAGAGCATTACTTTTTTTAAAGAGCATTTGAATGGTTTTTTTGGGGGGAAAATAAAAATATATAGATAGGACTTTAATAACTGATACAAGAAGAGAAAATGTATGTCAATATGCAGGTAGTATGTCCTTGAGGATGGCTGCTTGGATTGAAATTTCTGTGAAAGCACCTTTCAACATAGCTCGCTAAGTCAAAATAGTTCTCAGGATATTCTACCCAGACAAATCTGCTTTTCAGACTCTTCCAGAAGGAAGTCAAGACTGAAGCACCACAGGCCACAAAAAACAGATTAAAGTAAGTGGAATTTCCTCCCTGCCTTTCAGTTTTTCACTTTCCACAACTCAATTGCAGAATCATTTTTATAAAACACTTTTTACTCTATTTAAAATTGCACCAGTGTCTTTTTTCTGTTTTTTGAAATACCTAAAGATGTTACTTCTACAAATGGACAGACATTTTTCAGTCTCCTATAATGCTACTTATGCTATTATATACAACAGCCTATATAATTGAAGTATGTTTCCTACATTTGAAATAACATAAAAACTGCTTTGCAATGTTTAGAGAAAAACTAGCTTCAGGAGGTGTTAAGGTTCAAAGCTGTCGGTGTGAATTTGTGATGGTTTCATTAGTATATAGAAAAGGATTGTCCAGCTTTGTAATTTTGCTAAAGACAGATGGAGAAACAAGAAAGAGACACTGATGGAACTTGTTACTAGCTTGGTCTTCAGCTGAAAGGGTTCAAGATCTCCTTAAACTATCTTGGTGAAGTGTATATCTTAATCTAATGAAGTTCAATCTAGCATGTAGTAATGTGTCACCCATCCACACAAGCACAAGCTCCTGCCATATCCTTCAAAGCAGATCTTTGAAAGGAAAACTCTTTATAAGTAAAGATGAGAGCTCAGTTACTTATAGCACAGCATGTGTGACTGATTTCCTGTTTCCACAGAATTATAATTCATTTTTATTAATGTGACAAACTGCCAATAAGAAGCACATCCTGTGAAGTGATGCACTAACCTACAATGAAATAATTCAATTGCAGAAGAAAATTAACTGCAGGCAGTATATTTTGAAACAGCAAAACCATTTGGCCTCTTTAAATATTACAGTGAGAGCAGAAATAGAGATATAAGTCAGTTTATTCAACTTACCCCAGGAAATGATCAAATGATTCCCATTACTAGAAGCAGATAACTCTATTCATAATACAGATTACACTGATTTTACTTATTTAGCTAGAGTACAGTGAATGATATGCTGTATAAAGTTCTCTCTTCTAAACCCATGCATGTCAAATTGACTGGCTCAGAGATACGGTCTCTTGGAAGATTAGAAATTCAGCACAAAGGAGATAATTTAGGACAGCATTCTGGATCTCAAAATAGATCTGTAGACCCTAATCCAAACCCCCAAAATAAGGGGGACTCTTTTCCATTGATTTCAGTGGCCTTCAGCCTAGGGACAGAGTTTGACCTTGTCTACACCATAGACACATCTTCAGCTGATGTGACTAGATAGAGTTCTGCTGACTTAAGTATTGCTACATCAGTTTACATCAGCGGAGCATTTGTCCCTGTATCATATCCGGCATTATAAAACAGATAATATATAATACACTGAATGTAGCTCATCCAAAACTGTAGTTTGTTCCAGGAGTAGGAGGTGGGGGCAGGAGTCTTTCCCATGCTTGGAACTCCAGAACAGTCTCTGGCTGTGCTGCCACATATTCTGCCCACCCTGGGTTTTGCTCTTAAGCAATAGGGTGTTGCTCCCTCTCCGAGGATCATCACAAGGAATAACTGCCATAAATCAATTGAGAGCAGGTACAGGCTTGATATCAGGAGGCATTACTTTATGGCTAGGACTGCCAGGCTCTGGAATGGGCTCCCAAGGGAGGTGGGGCTCTCCCCTACCTTGCAGGTCTTCAAGAGGAGGTTGGCTAGATATCTGGCTGGGTTATTATGATCCCAGCACTCATTCCTGCCCAGGGCAGGGCTTTGGCCTTGATGATCTGTTTAGGTCCCTTCTGACCCTAGAAACTATGAAACCTTGTCATGGTATACAGGCTTGTGTGTTCCAGTAACACAGAGCGATGCCATCTGGAGCTCATGCTCCTGGTAGGGCAGGGGTGGGCAAAATATGGCGCATGAGCTGGATCCATGGAGCCCCTCCTCTGCCCCGTTGCCGGTGTTCCCTGCTGCAGCCACTCGCAGCCCAAGTGGGGCTGTCCTGAGCAGGCACAGGCTGCCCCACACAGGCTGCGAGTGGCTGCAGCATGGGGCAACAGCCATGAGGTGGGAGAGGGGCCGCTTTTCCCCCCCACTCAGCACCAGCTTGTAACCCAGCCCCATGCCAGCTCTGGGCTTGCCTGTTGGGGCTGCATCACAGCAGCAGCAGCTACTGCACCCCTGCTTGCCACGCTGGGCAACATTTGCTGCTGCTGCCAACTTGGAGCTTGCGCCACGGTAGCCTGTGGTGAGGCTGCCACTTCTGCCTCTGGGCTGCCCAGCACGCAAGCTCCAGGTGGGCAGCAGCAGCAGCAGCAAACACTGCCCGGTGCGGCAAGCAGGGAGGCCACAGCTTCTACTGTCGCAGTGCAGTCCTGACAGGCAACCCTAGAGCTATGTGGGGCCCAGGCTGATAGCAGGGGTGGGTTACAAGCTGGTGCTGAGCATGGGAAAAGTGGCCCCATGCCCACCCCATGGCTGGCACCCTGCATTGCAGCTGCTCACAGCCTGCATGGGGCTGCTTGTGGCTGTTCAGGACAGCCCCATGCAGGCTGCAAACGGCTGCGGCAGGGAGTGCAACCCATGGGGTGGGCGCAGGGCGGCTTTTTCCTGTGCTCCACATCACCTCCTTCCCTGCAAGCGAGCAGGGGGTTGGGGCTGTGCGCTGCCCCTGCCTGTACTGCCGGGGGCACTGGTAGTGAGTGGGCACAGGAGCACAGGGCCTGCACCGGTGTCCCAGCGCTAGCACCAGCAGGGCCCAGAGCAGGGTGGCAGGGGTACAGGGTTCTGGCCAGCAGAGGCTCTATGGAGCCAGGCCAGCTCCCCCATCTCCCTGCTGATGCAGCCCAGCCCGGCTCCATAGGCCCCTGCCAGCCTGTGCCCTGCTCTGGGCCCTACCAGAGCTGGTCCTGGGACATTGGTCCCAAGATGGTGACCAGGGGGTGGGGCACCTGTCAAGGAGCGGAGCTACTCATGCATCCCTCAACAGCTTGCTAAAACTAGGTAAGCCTGAAATAATTGCCCACCCCCGTGGTAGGGCCACCCATGGTGGCAAGGTCGAGGAGGAGGTTCCAGACGAAGAATGATACAAGAAGTCCTCAACAGCAGAGTGGGTGGAGGAAGGCTGCAGCCCCAATAGCTGTGAAGGTGGAAGATGCCTGCAACAGCAAAGTGGCTCCAGTTGTTGTGGTATACCATGCCACTGAACCCAGCCACCAACCGCCAAGATTGTGTGGGCCTGACTGTGCACCAGAGTCCCCATGCTAAACATGCCACGCACAGGTCCAAAATTCCTGTGACAATGGAGAACTGGTGATGGGGGCAGGGCTGTGATACGTGGAGACCCCCAGCCAAGAATCTGCACACAAGTGGCAGATGCACAATGGTCGTCAGGCACCTGTGTCAGGATGGGGGTGTCCTTTGGCCGCTGCATTCACAACTAATCAGTCTTTTTTAGGATACCCTCTGCTCACCCTGATGGGGAGGGGGCTAGAAAAGGTGCCCCCAAAATAGACTGTCCCATCTTTCCTGACTGGGAAACTATACCCAGTGGGATCACCATTCCTGTGGTCAAAATAAGAAAAAGCTAAACCTGGCATGTGAGAATGCTCATTGACAACCCAAAGAGTGATTGCCCAGAAAGACAACTGCCGTCATGGCTTGGGAGCTAGCGAGACACAACATCAACATCACTGCTTTCAGTGAAACCCAGCTCACTAGGGAGGGACAGCTGAGGGAGGTCAGCAGAGGGTACACCTTCTTCTTGAAAGGGAAAAACAGACTGCAACCCCCATATCCACCAACTCGGTTTCACCAACAGGAACAAGATGGCTGATGTGCTCCCTGAACTCCCTTTGGGTATCAATGAAAGGCTGCTGATCCTTCGCCTGCACCTCAGCCAGAACCAACATGCCACTGTCATCAGTGCATACACTCCAACTCTGGACTCCGATGAGGAAATCAAGGAAAGATTCTACTCCAATCTCAACTATGCCCTTCCCTCCATCCCCAGGGATGACAAGGTCATTCTCCTGGTCAACTTCAAAGCCTAGGTTGGATGTGACCATGAAATCTGGAGCAGAACTATCAGCAAGAATGGTGTAGGGAAGACCAATGTCAACAATATCCTGGTCCTGATCAAATGCACCCAACACAGCCTGATCATGATGAACACTGTCTTCCACCAGAAAGACCGGCTCAAGACCACATGGAGGCATCCAAAGTTGGAGCACTGGCACCTCTTGGACTATATCATCATCTGAGGTAGAGACCTGAGGGATGTGCTTGTCACAAGGGCCACAAAGGGGTCTGAAGACTCCTGGACAGACCACCGACTCATGTGCTGAGTGATGAACATCTGTCTGGCACCAAGACACCAGAAGACCCAGAAGGCCACCCAGAGATGGCTTGATGTCACAGCTCTGAAGGACCCTGGACTGCAGGAGGAGTTCCAGGCCCAGTTGTATAGTGCACTGGAACAAGTCCCTACTGCTGATGACATCTCCATCCAGGCACACTGGGAACAACTCAAGCCTGCTGTCCAAGACGCCTGTGCCCAGACTATTGGGCTCACATCATGACGGAACCAGGACCAGTTCAACGCCAATGATGCTCAGATCCGCAATGTCCTTGAGCGGAAGCATGCAATCTTCATTGCCTGGCAAAGCCATCCACTAACTCAGTGAAAGACGGCAGCGTGCCACCAGCTGAAGCCTGAGGTCCAGTGACATATCCATGATATAAAGAACAACTGGTGGGTGGAGAAGATATGCCATTATCCAGGGCTATGCCAATCAACATGACACGCATAACTTCTTCCAGCCTACCAAGACAACCTACAGATCCCGATCCACTGGACAAAACCCCCTCCAATCACAGGACAGCTCCCAACTACCCAAGGACAATCCATCTGCATTGGAAGGAACATTTCAAATTCCTCCTTGACTGGGAGTCCACTGTATCAGAGGAGACCCTCCAAGCCGTCCTGCAATGCCCTTGTAGTGGATTCCCTTGGAGAACCAAGAGAGCTGAAGCAGGCCATCCAATAGATGAAAACCAACAAAACCTGTGGGCCAGATGGTATACCTGCAGAGGTCTACCATGCTGGCAGCTTCCGGCTCACATCACAACTCCACCAGCTTATCCTCTGCCTTTGGGATGAAGAGGACATCCCTGGGGAATCTCAAGAATGTGACCATCATGACCATCTACAAGAAGGGGGACAAATCTGACTGTGGGAACGACAGGAAGATTTCCCTCCTGTTTATTGTGGGTAAGATCCTGGCCCGCATCCTCCTGAACCACCTTTGTCCCGTCACTGAGGAGATACTTCCAGAAATCCAGTGTGGTTTCCAACCATCCCAGGGCACTGCGGACATGGTTTTCATTGCCAGGAAGATCGAAGAAAAATGCTGGGAGCAAATCAAGAACTGTTCCTCACCTTCATTGACATGACTAAAGTATTTGATTCCTTAAATCGTGAAGCTCTGTGGAGCATCCTTCAATGCCTTGGCTGCCCGCTGAAGTTTATCACCATGCTGAGGCTCCTGCATGATGATATGACTGCCACTGTCCTAAGTGGAAGCTCTGAAACTGACGCCTTCCACATCCAGACCAGGGTCAAAAAAGGTTGCATGATCACGCCACCCTGTTCACCATCTACCTACCATCATCATCCACCTCATCCAAGATGATCTACCATCTGGCGTCAGCATCCAGTATTAACTGGACAGGAAGCTTTTCAATCTTCGGTACTTGCGGGCAAAAATGAAACTGATGATGGCTCACTCTGCACAGGATGTGCAAGCGATCTTAGATCTCTTCAATGCTTCATATAAGAGACTTGGCCTGTCCTTGAACATCACCAAAATGAAGATTCTTCACCAACCCTCCCCAGGCCAGTTGAACATCCCTTGTGCTATCTACGTAGATGGGGAGGCTCTAGAGTACATGGAGCACTTTCCGTATCTCAGCAGCCACCTCTCTCAATGGGCTACCATTGATGAAGTCCAGCACTGGGTCAGCTGTGCCAGTGCCACCTTCTTCAAGCTGCGACAACGTATCTTTGAAAATAGAGACCTTCAGAAGTCAATGAAGGTCCTGGCTTACAAGACTGTTGTGCTGACCACCCTCCTCTACTGCAGTGAAACCTAGACCATCTACCAATGCCACATTAAGACCCTCAAGAGCTTTCACCAGCAGTGCTTGTGTTGAATCCTGGGGATCAAATGGGAGGACCACCGGACCAGTGTGAGCATCCTCCATGAAGCTGTGTCCATCAGCATCAAAGCCTTGCTCTTGGGAAATCAACTCTGATGGATGGCTACAGCGTCCAGATGTCCAAGAACTGCCTCCCTTACCAGTTTATTTTTTCACAGCTCTCCATTGGCCAATGCTCAAAGGGCAGCCAAAGGAAATGGTACAAAGAGACACTCAAGGTCAGCCTCAAGCATGGAGGTATTGACACCAACGGCTGAGAGGAGCAAGCTGCTGGCCATTTGGTGTGGTGCCACCCGGTCCATCAAGGCACATACCATTTTGAGGCCCAATGACTCAATACTGAGGTGGAATGATGTCAGCAGAAGAAGGAGAAGGAGACCAACCCAGGGCTGCAAATCATATTCCCCTGCACAGCCGCATGCCCCATTGCCAAAGAACACGTGTACCCAGAATCAGACTCCTGAGTCACCTGAGGACCCATCAAGCCTGATAGATGTCATCCTCGACTTCAAGGGACTACCACCACCACCGCCATGCATGCACTAGCTGCTGCTGCTGCTGCATGAGCAGTCCTGTAGGGCTAAGGGATGATTCTGGCCATTTTCTCCCTGCCCAAATCATACCTTGAGGTCTGCACCAAAGCCTTCTAACATTATGTTTTTTGTTTTTCAAGTGAAGCCCTTCTAGGAATCAGTTCATCACTGCTCACCTTTCCTTCTGACCCTGGCTCTACTTACAGGCAGCAGAAAGAAGAAATGGGGTAAGAAGGCCTATAACTCAAGAACAAGGAGTTATGGATTGTTGCTGGAGGACTCCTGGCTCCAGGCAGGCCTGTGGCACCCAGGAGAATTCTGAACACACTGCAGGAAAGGATGGACTGGGAGGTGGCAACTCCATCTCTGACACTGGCATTCAGCAGGTGGGGGCTGGCCTGCCTCCAGTTCAGAGAGCAAGGCAAAACAGTACAGAGGGTTGGCAGGCTTGGACTTGAGCATGGCCATATAGCTGAGCCTAACTAGCAGTGTAGACATACCCCTGCTGTTGTGTGACAATCTTTTAAATCTAGCTGCTGCACATCTACCATCGTGTCATCCTCTGTGATTCAAACTGTTGCACTGGAACCACATGGCAGAGACCCAAATGGAGGTTGACATTACCACCAAATAAGTTCCTTATCGCAGATCCTACAGTCTGCCACCTGGCTTCAATCTGCCATGCCATCAGTGGGCCTTGCTGAATTGGCTCCAGACAGAGCAAGGTCTGTGTGCAGCCAAGCTCTACCATTAGGGTCTTCACGACAACCCAGACTGTAACTGTGGCAAAACACACACCGTCACATATTGTCAATGACTGCCGACTGACTAGTTCAGTGGCAGACTGCAGGAACTGCACATGGCCACTGAGGATGCTATTTCATGGCTCCGCGATTATGCACACGTTGACTGACTGACATATCCCTGAGCCTTTGACTAAATAAACACAATTACATACATACACCACCACAACTAGAGAGATGTGAACAAACTATGAGTTGTAAGAACTGTTCTGAAGGAAAACAATTGAAACTGTTGATGGGACACTTTTTCTGGCGTTTGTAATTTCATCAATCTAATGCTTCACATTCCTGAAAAGAATGAGGACAGGAACACTGTGCACACCTGAGTACAATGGAAAAATGTATAAATCTTAGGACTCCATACCCGTACTGATGGATCAGTGGAAACAGTACGTTTTCCATGGAAAGTTGTCATGGAAACTGATGTGGGTTGTAAAAGCAAGTAGAAAGTACACATATTGAAATATATAATTGCAAGTCTCTCTCGCATACACATGCTTAAGTATTTTCCTGACCCACATCCAAATGTGAACACCAATAACTTCTATGAAAAATCACTTAGTGAAGACAGAATCAATGTGAGGGTGCTAAGAACTACTAACAACAATAGTAATTATAAAGCTATTAGAGTTACTCAAAGAACACAATGAAAAATATATTAGAGAATATATGAAGAGTTCACCTGATATCCCACATTTCAGTGCTGGATCTCAACTTCACTCTTGCTCCCTTAAGGGTGGCAAGAGCTAGGTGCACACTGGAGGTACACACATAATGCCTGTGAAAATAACTGCCTTGCATCATGACTCTTCTTAGTGCCTCTGAGGGCACGGTTGTGCCTAGTCCTGCCTGGCTGGAAAGCTGTTTATAAAACCCTTGATTCCCCAGACTCAGAAGGAAAAATATAGCTGTACCTCTTTTACTGCAGTCTCCAATGCACTTCTGCTTCAGCATGCATCTTCCAGTGCCTGAGGTCCCCACACTTGCCCCTGGCAGCTTCTTGACTGGCTTACCACCAAACTCCAGTTCTCAGATGCAACATTTATAGGTAAGTAGCACATGTGGAAATAAAGTGAAATGTGTTCCAGCCAAGCAAACGCTGAATGAACTCTTGTAGGCAGTGGCTCACATGGGTTGTGACAGCTGCATTCTGAAGGCTTCTGCCTGCTGCAGCAATTCTGTCTATTATAGTCCAGCCTGAATGGCACCCTGGATCAGCCCACTCCTTCAAGCCTGCCGACAGCCTAATCTCTCTTGCTTTTCATACCATGTCTCAGGTCTGGCAGGCTAATGTTTCATCCTCTTTCTGCATTGATGCTGCTTGTCACTGGTTCCCTAACTGATAGACACCATAGTTCTCCAAGTAACGGCTGCTTCTCCAGCCCTTAGGGCTAGCTCCATTTCTTTGCTGAATAAAAAAAACTGCTCCAGGCTTACAAAAAGTACCATAACTCCAGCAGCATTTCCCCAGCCCCATCCAGCATAAACCAGTCTTACATACGCATCTGACCTACTGAAAAATAAGAGCATTTGATCACATTTCCAGCAATCTTGCATAACGCTTCTTAAATTCTACCTTTCTTCAGTACTTCTATGGCCCTCACTACTGTGCTGGATTTATCCTGTCCTGAGAGGTGTGGAAATGCTGTTAACTCCATTTACACTTGAGACTGGGGCTGTGAGACTTGCCCAGGGTCACAGAGGATGTCTATGGTAGAGCAGGAAATCAAAGCTAGGTTTCCAGAGTCACAAAGGCAGCCACCCTGCTCACTACGCTGTCCTTTCTTTGCTTGTACATATTCATATGGGAAACAACAACCCAAAGAAATTATGTACATTAAAACTTTGCAAAATTTTATTAGCAAATAAAGATGAGAAATGTATTTCTTGGTTTCTGATAGAGTTTATGCTGCTTCCAGGCACTCAATAAAAACCTGAGTATTTCTCTTAAAAGAGGTACAGAGGTTAAAAATACAAATTAAAACAGTACTGGTGTGCCTACAATACAATATCCATCCTCTCTCAACTTCTTTATAATACAAATATTTATTTAGGCTTTATACAGATTATTGGCTCCTATCTGCCAGACCCTATGCATCAGGCATATGGAAAAATATAAGTCTTCTCCCCCAAAGAGCAAGTTCTATAATAGGCAACTCTTACACTGAGTTACATTAGGACTTGTTTTCAGTCTGAAGATGGCCCTCAAAACTGTTGTACATGACAAGCGTCTTTAAGATTCTGAAATCACTGACAGTGAAATTCATTCCATGTACAAACTCAAGGACATTGCAACACAAGTCATCTGGATAGGACTTAATTCAGTTCAGCCTATGCCTTGTAATGGCCTTTTTGCAGTGGTGAATCTCACCCTAATGACATAAATTGGTGTAGACTGAAAAATTTCTACACATACAGGTAGAAATAAAACCCACTAACGAATTGCTGATTAAAGTCTGCATTAAAACCAAGGTAATATACAAGGGCATTATTTGGAAAAGTTCAGGCAACAGTTTTGTTTGACGTGATTGTTGCCTGCAATATTCATGGTTCCTTGGCACTTACTGCCATACATGATATCAGCTACATTTGCAGAGAAAGCAACAAGAAAAGGAGAGTAGAGGCATTTTATTCCTGAGTAAGCCTCTAGCTATACATATGAGCAAGTGCTCAAGTCCTTAACTGACTGGTTGGTTACAGTCAAATCCTGCAAAAGTCACACTGACTGCAATTGAAATTAAGGGCATTCAGCTCCGCATAGGTGCGTATGAATGTTTGATACTACAGTACAGAATATTACATAATTTTCAGGAGATTTCTGCACCTGCAGTTTCCAGACTTTAAACTGAAGCAGAAACTCCTGTATTGTCTAAAAAAATTCAAGACCCAGACACAGCTCAATTTCTCATGACACAGCTGATGTATTCAGGCAAATACAAGTGCCAGTGCATGGGAAAAGGAAAATAGAAATCTGAGTCAGAACTTGGCAGACAAATTGAGGAGCCAGAGATTTCTCAAATATACATATTTATCTTGTTTTCTTTCTGAACATATCTTATAAGAAAAGGAAAATAGTTTTATGTTGACTTTTCTTCCTTACTTGTTTACTTACTTACTTACTTCCTAACTCACTTGTTTATTCCAATTTTAAGTATACACAATTAATACAATTAAAAATACATAAAAACAGGTAGGTAAAAATTGTTCTCTCCTAGCTTATGAAATATATGGACACTGGATAAGCAAATGGAAAATTTATAATTTAAGATATGAAGAAAGAAGATCACAATAATATTAACACAATTATACATTGCAATATCAATATAAACAATTGATAAAATGAATTGAATGGAGTCCATTACAAAAAACACACTAAACATCTTGGGGACAGTGTCAGAAATCCTCAATCGAATTCTTCAAAATCAAGTCAATATTTAAATTGTACCATTTGTTTTGAAGTGAAATTATAGCCCCCTTGTTACACCCCAGGGAATTATGCAATGATGTGCCTGTGTAATTTTGAGCGTAAAACATATGACCGTGCATAATTGCATAATTTAACAAGGGCAGGCTCTGTGCCTCCACCTCCACAGGGCTCCCAGCACTTCAGCTGGGAGTCCCATGAGGAGGCACCGAGCATGGTGATGGGTGACTGGACAGCTGGCGAATAGGGAGGGGAGCTCCTGCCTGCAGGAGCTGGGGTGGGTATGGAGCTTGTGGGTGGACATGGGTGTGTGTGTGGGTAGGTGTAAGCCTCCCTATCACATGTTCTCACCCCACCATGGTGCATAGTGGCAGCAGCAACAGCAGGCCATGGGGGCACTCATGGCTGTGGCAGGTAGAGCCCCCCGGTGGCACAGTTCTAGCCAAGTTCTGGAGGCTGCACGTGGCAGCATGGAGCTGGCTCAGCTGGCCCACTGGCACATACCTTCAACCCAGACCAGGCTGGCTCCATGCCAGCACATGGAGCTTGCAGCACTGCAGGCAGGAGACACACGCCACCGAGGTTGGCTCTGGGCCTCTACACGGGGCTTCCAGCACTTCCTGCCCAGCTCAATGGCTTGTGATTCTATGCCTCCATATGCAGTTTCCCGCTGGAAGCCCCATGTTGAGTCATGGAGCCTGCCTGGCCTGACTGCACACAGTTCCCACCTGCAGTACTGTGAACCCCACACTGGCATGGAGCCAGCCCAGTCTGGTCTGAAGGCGCACACCAGTATGCCAAGCGAGGCCAGGGCTCCACGCTGCCATGTGCAACCCCTGGGACTCAGTGGATAATTTTGAATTTTTCTACACATAATTCCCTGGGGTGTTCCTTGTGTCCTGAATAGTCAGTTGACTTACATAAAATACAATTGACAATATCCATGTGACACGAGCACATTGAAGAAAGGGACAGTGTTTAGCAGTCACTCTGGATATCTTGATAGAAAAATGGTATAACTGAGGATTTTATAATATGGGAACAATTAAATATAATGCATATCCACTGTACAAACAGGAAAGGATCATTTTAAATACATATGGTTGAGTGGCTCATGTCCAGGAAATGCCCCTTTTCAAAAAGTAAACACAAAACACCAGAGCGCCCCAAGGGATGACGAGGTCGAACGGTCACAAACTCCTGCAAGACTGTTTCAGGCTGGACATAAGGAAGAATTTCTTTACTGTCCGAGCCCCCAAGGTCTGGAACAGTCTGCCAGCGGAGGTGGTTCAAGCACCTACATTGAACACCTTCAAGAGGAAATTGGATGCTTATCTTGCTGGGATCCTATGACCCCAGCTGACTTCCTGCCCTTTGGGCAGGGGGCTGGACTCGATGATCTCCCGAGGTCCCTTCCAGCCCTAATGTCTATGAAATCTATGAAAAATAAAAGATTTCCTACCCACTGAAGCAAATACAAATTCATAGAGGCAAGAATTTCTGTGGGTGATATCTTTTATTGGATCTAATATCTAGTTGAGAGGTAGACAAGGTGCTTTGGGTAAATCTGATATCTTTTATTAGACCAGCTCAAACAGTTAGAAAAATTCTTCTTAGCAAGATTTTGGGTATAAATACTCTTTGTCAGGCTGAGAAAGCATCTGCAGGATGTACAGTTGGTTCAATATAAGATATCATCCACAAAAATCCTTGCCTCACATTTTTCCTGGACCATCACAACTAAATTCATAGCAATTGAAATAAACTAATCATTTTCTAATTTACATTCATTTGGACGATATAGATTGGCAAAAACTGTAAAAAGGAAAAAAAGTATAAAACAGGTAACAACTTTGCTTTGCTGGGTACTTGGGTGACTCATCAATCCCTGATAAAATGTGTATACAGAAGTGTTCTCTCCACAAAATAAACCTGATGAGTAAGCCAAACCCAATTCTCAGTGAAAGGCCAGACTTGTGTTCAGACAATGCTGCAGCACTTTTTCTAGCTATGAAAGGGAGCTGATCTCATTTTTCAGTAAGATTATGCACTAATTTGTTTGGGTTACGTATGTATGTATATATTTATTTAATTTATATTCTGCTCTCCCAACAAAGGCTTATAGCCTTAAAACAAGGCAGAATGAAGATAATTTTGAAAACAATCAAGGTCGTCAACCTTGCATTTTACACTAAATATTCTAAACAAGAGTTGTGCCCACATTTCCAGCTCCTGCCTCAGGTTTTTCCAGTGTTCTATCAGCAGAACATGAGAGCAGATCCCGCTACCCAAGTGCTGGTTTAGCTTTATCATGTATAATAGCCTCCAAGCAATAACATTTACTTCATTATTATTCTACCATCACCTTTGGGAGGCAAGCACTTCAACTGCTAAAAATTAGTTTTTGGATAAGATGTCAAAGACAACTAAAGATATAACACTGTGAGAGGGGAAAGAAGAAAAGGAACTATGAAGATATTACCAAGTCTAAGAATGGAGGGAAAACCACAGTATATTATCAAGAAGAATTTCAGGCCATTAGCCTGAGAGGCCTTCCTAGGGATTGGCATATACCTGTGTAGCTTAGTAAAGACAAAGCCTTACAGGCTTTACCATAGTTCACAGCAGCACTGACATGGGAAAGTGCCTCGCTTAAAGGAGCAGCTTTAGAATGCAGCCTTACATTTGAGGAAAATAGCTCTTCTCTTTGTATCCTTTTTCTCCACAATCAGCAGGCCTCTGTATTCCTGTCTCTTCTCCAGTCTTTTCCTACCTCCCCAGTTCATCTGTTTATGCTTCCTTCCTGTTACTTTTAGCCATTGCTCTTCATTGATTACTTTGTTTCCTTGCTTTTGTCTCGCTTCCCACATACCCTCTTCTCCATTTCCTTACCATTTGTGAGCTAACTCCTCTACCTTTGATATAAGGTACCTCCTCCTGCTGAATGTGCTGTGCATGTTTTTATCTCCATGTTGGAGAGGATACAAAACTATAAATAACTGGGGGCGTTTTTTCCTTCCAAGATGTTCGTGATGAAATCTGAAGCCAGACAAAATTTACCTGCCGCTGTGTTTCAGTACAAATTCACAATGCTTGGAAAAATACCAGCCTCAGAATTACTGATACAAAGCTGTACATAAGAGGCAAAATCCAGCATCTCCTTGTAAAGTCTACTGTTGCTTCTGAGTCTGATTTACAATTTTAAGCTACCATCAACCCCAACACAAAGGGCTGGATTATACCCATTTTTTTGCAGTAATTCAACTGTGTTGTCTTCAAAACTGTCCTACTTAAATTAATGCAGCTGGCCAATTTGGATGAAGATGGATCAGTATAAAAGTACTAATTTCTAAAAAATTGCAGATGATCCCTAAAGTTTACAACAGTTTAACCTGGGAGCTGACCAACTAAGCCAAGGATAACTGGCAGAGCAGGACCATTGACAAGTTGAACATAAAAACAAAGGGCTCCTTTCTGCCTTTTCCATACCATCAAGGCAAGCACATTTGGTAACAAAATTAAAAAAAAGATTTTCCCCTCACATGAGAATGGTGTTGGAGGTATAACCGTATACAGCTACCAATGCCCGTTAGAAATTTGCCACCAAATATGTCATTCACAAATACAAGCTTATTTTTTAAAGTTGGCTTGAGATTCAAAACAGTTTCACTGCCAGAAAGGTGGATTTTTTTGCTGTAATGAACACATTCTTATCCCTGATTCAGAATGTGACTCAAGCTGCACATAAAGGAGTGTTAGTAAAAATACAGTGTCCTCAGTACAGATGATATCACAGTTCACAAGCAAATTCTAATCAGAAACATTTTATAAATAATAGTATCCAATATTGCTTCTTTTCTGCAATTCTCCAGGACTCTGGAATCCCCAGTGGTGTAAAGTCTCAGTGGACACTTAATAGTATCCAGATGCTCATGCAGTTTGAAAAGTGAGCAACTCAACATCCACGAATGAGATCATGAGGCAGGTTCTGTCATGTTGGAGTACATTTTTAAGCCAAAGTGATTTTCCCCCAGTGTCTCTCTATTGTGAAATTCTAGATCCACTAAGAGATGCTGCTTCTCCTCAGATGAGTGCCTCTTCTTTGTGAAAGATCCTCCTCATGGTCACTTTCACAATTTCTCTGAAGTAAAGAGGCCATAGTGTTTCAGATCACTGAATAAGACACAGAGCTCCAATATATGATCATAAATACCCATTCTTTTAAAATGTATCATCTGTGGGAAAAATAATCAGAAGAACTACGAGAACCATTACTAAGCTTCTTTACACATCAGGTACATTTTGCTATCTTCTATCCTTCAGATACTAGAGACCTAGAAAAGCTGTTGAACACAAGGAGTTTTCTACTTTAGGTAAGAACCTTTTAAGTTTACAATGGCTTCATATTCCATACACATAAGAACTGATTTAGCTTCCCATGAAATAATACTTTTTATGTTGAAGTAAAATTTTAGTCTCCTTTTGCCCTTGCTACTCAACTGATTTTAATAAAATAACAAACAAAAATGGAAATGATTTTCTACTTGGTGCATGTGATATTATTCCCTCTTTTACCTGCCTGCACATGGTCTCCAAAATATTTGTTCTTTCATTATGGGAGATTAATACTCAGTGAATAGTATGCCCATCACTATGGTAACCATCACCTACTGCAACTTCTGTACAGCAGCCCCATATAAAAATTCTGGCCAGTGGATTTGGAGTTTGTAGAACCACTGGCAACCCCTTGCACCACAGTTCTGTTCCACATAGCACCATTGAAGCAGTGGCTCTGGTACATAAGGAGAGGATAATTTAATGGCCTGACTTCCACTCAGAGCCATAGCAATTTGGGTGCTCATTGGACCTTATGTTTTCCTTTCCTCGTCCCTTTGACTCCTTTTCTTTTAATGTACTTACCAGACTTTCTTCCTGTAATAGCTGGACCCTTCTTGTCAGGGAGCGAGATAAATGGTTGCACAGTGACACAATACTGTAAGAAAGCTATGGAGGGGGACAAAAAGATTTAAGTGACATTTGCAATACAGAAATATGAATATATTGAATATAGTTTTTCAAGCACCCTGCCCCAAAATCCCTTAGGTGAGCAAGCATTGCACCATCAGTATTAAAGTTCTATGGCTGTACCTTCCATCGCCTTCTGGCATATTGTCTCTTGAAGTTCTCTAAGTTAACAACAGACTCGCGCCGCACCATGGCCTGACACTTGTCCACAGGCTGGAAGACAAAAGATAGCATATTTATTGTGAAGCTTACCCACCAGATATACGTATGCCTGCCTTTGTTTTTGTCACTTATACACTGAGTTAAGTTAAAGCTGAGGATGGGAATACTGACCATGCAAGTAGGAGCAAAGAAGTTAGACAACTATCACTAACTCAAAGCTTCATATCAGGGCCAGATATAGTCCATTAAAAATACTATGCTTGATTCTACCTAAAATGCCAAAAACATGGAGAGTTGAACAGAATGAGGAAAAACCAGAGTGAGACTGGCAGAACTGTTTCAATAAAAGGTACAGGCTCAAGGGGTGACCTGGTGGCAGCCTATAAGTACATAAGGAGTGTGCATCAGGATCTGGGGGAAGGCCTGTTCACCAGAGCACCCCAGGGGATGACAAGGTCCAAAGGTCACAAACTCCTGTAAGACCGTTTTAGGCTAGACATAAGGAAAAACTTCTTTACTGTCTGAGCCCTCAAGGCCTGGAACAGTTGCCTCCCAGAGGTGGTGCAAGCACCTACTCTGGACAATTTTAAGAAACATTTGGATGCTTATCTTGCTGGGATCCTTTGACCCTAGCTGACTTCCTGCCCCTTGGGCAGGGGGATGGACCCAATGATCTTACGAGGTCCCTTCCAGCCCTAATGTCTATGAAACAGCTTGTGACTTTGCCAGGTCTTCAGAGTATTTCCATCAGCTGACCTATATAACCTTATTCTTATTAGGTCTGAGTATTAGCCGGGTGGCTTTCATCCTTTCCCTTTCCCTGAGACCCATTGGGACCTGCTGAAAAGGAGACTGAGGGCTGTTGACAGCACATTGATGACATTGTAGCCCATAATTCCCTAGTCTGACTCAGATATTTTGTAAGCATAGCCTAGGTATGGTGACAAAATTTATCCGAGGCCTATACTTATCCCTGCTCCCTTGGAAAAAAATGTGCAGTTGTTTTAAAGTCATTCATCCTAACCTTACAGCAAATGCCATAAACTGAGTTCATAAGGCACACTACACAATCTACAGTGAATTAACTTGTTGCGGGGAACTAGGAATTGTTCTCCCAGATCAAACCAATGGACCAATGGACCATCTAGTCCAGTGAATGGTCTCTGGGTTGTAGTTTGTATCTACTTAGGATTTTTAAAGCAAGCTGCTGTTTCAGCCCCCAAGAGGTCCCATCAGGCCTCAACTATAGCACTATTATATCCCAAATAAAGGAGAAACAGGCAAGTCTACTTTCATTATGTATGCAGTGTGTTCAGAGTAAATTGCACAGTAGGTGAAAAGTAAGTGGAAACTGGAACTTCTGGTTAAGAAACAACACTACTATGGAAAAATGGTTTCTTTTTACAAGAATGATATTAATTTAAATAGATAATATTCCCTTTAAAAGCAACACAACTTAAAAAGTTTTCATCAAGCTTCATAAGTAACTTAGCTGCCAGTCAGCCATATTAGATCCCACTCTACTCAGTATCCAGAGGGTGGGAAATGCTACTACAGGTATCATTACTAGTACATTAGAAAGCAGTGAACTATAGCAGTTAGAGCTTGTTGGTGAAATACAGGTGACATAGAAAAATGGGCCCTTGGAAAGTTTATATACTTATTTTTAAACCACATAGAAACTTTTGCATTAACATAGTTCAGAGGCTCTTAACCCACAGGGGTTCAACCAGTGGTCTTCGGAATAGAGTGAGTCAGTAAAGTACTGACTACCTACAGAAATAATGGGAAGGATCTGAGTAAGCTACAACCTTAAAATAGGCCTATGATCAAAGTCATATGACAGAAACATCTCTGAATGGAAATTAACTGACAAGATGTGAATATTTATACAGTATGGACTATATAGAGGGCTATTCCTGTAAGTTGCCAAACCACCATTTAGAATAGTGGCACAAGACATGTAACCAAAAGTTTTTATTTGCATTGTGCCTGTGATGCCATCCACCTTTTTCAGTATATCTGTGCCTTGAAAAAGCCTCAAACTATAAATAGGAGTGCTTCCTGAGCTCTTTAAATGAGAGAGAATGAAGTGACATTGTGTTTCAGTTACAAATATGCATACTACATCCTAAGTGAATCAGAGATGCAAAGTTTCACGAGCAAAAACTCGCTTCAGATGCTAAGATGTAACAAAGGATCCATGCAGGCTTTATCCTTTAGCTGTTGACATAACACAAAGTGCAAGAGCATAGGAATTTATAGTTTCATAGTTTCTAGGGTTGGAAGGGACCTGAGCAGATCACCTAGTCCGACCCCCTGCCATGGCAGGAAAGAGTACTGGGGTCAAATGACCCCAGCAAGATGTTCATCTAACCTCCTCTTAAACACCCCCAGGGTAGGGGCCAGCACCACTTCTCTTGGAAGCTGGTTCCAGATCCTAGCCACCCTGACTGTGAAGTAGCGCCTCCTGATATCTAACCTAAACCTACCCTCTGCCAGCTTGTGACCGTTATTCCTGGTCACTCCTGGCGGTGCTCGGGGAAACAGTGACTTCCCCAATGCCTGCTGATCCCCCCTGACTAGTTTATAACAGGCCACAAGATCCCCCCTCAGCCTTCTCTTTTGGAGGCTGAACAGGTTCAGGTCCTGCAGCCTGTCCTCATAGGGCCTGCCCTGCTGTCCCCTAATCATGCGAGTGGCCCTCCTCTGGACCCTCTCCATGCTGTCCACATCCCTCTTGAAGTGTGGCGCCCAGAACTGGACGCAGTACTCCAGTTGCGGCCTGACCAGTGCTGCATAGAGGGGGAGGATCACCTCCTTGGACCTGCTCGAGATGCATCTGTGGATGCATGCCAAGGTGTGGTTGGCTTTCCTTACTGCCTCTCCACACTCCCGGTCCATGTTCATCTTGGAGTCAATGATGACCCCCTGATCCCTTTCCGCCTCCGTGCTGACAAGAGGGGAGTTCCCTAACCTGTAGGTATAGTGCCAGTTGTTCCTCCCGAGGTGCATCACCTTGCACTTGTCTGTGTTGAAACCCATCCTATTCTCGTCCGCCCACCCTTGTAACCTGTCTAGGTCTGCTTGTAGCCTGTTGCATCCTTCCAATGTGCCCACGTCTCCACACATCTTAGTGTCATCAGCAAATTTGAACAGGGTGCCTTTTACCCCCTTGTCCAAATCACTGACGAAGATGTTGAACAGTGCGGGCCTGAGGACCGAGCCCTGGGGGACCCCGCTGCCCACGTCCTTCCAGGTTGAGAAGGACCCATCCACTACCACCCTCTGGGTGCGGCCCTCCAGCCAGCTGGTGACCCATTTGACTGTGTGGGTGTCTACACCACAGCCCCCCAGTTTCTTAATGAGAACAGGGTGAGAGACAGTGTCGAAAGCCTTCCGGAAGTCCAGGAAGATTATATCCACTGCTACCCCTGCGTCTAACGATCTGGTGATCTGATCGTAAAAGGCCACCAGGTTGGTCTGACAGGACCTGCCACTGATGAACCCATGTTGGTTGCCCCTAAGCATGCAGTCTCCTGCTGGCCCCTCCTGGATGTGTGCCAGCATAATTTTGCTCAGTGCAGGTGCATAATACATGCCATGGAAACCAGAACACAATCAGCACCGAAAAACGTTAAAGTAAGTATGTAAAGGCAAACAAAATTAAGACAATGCTAAAGGTTCCTGCTAATTTTGGATACCCACACTAAAGAAGGCAGATATTCAGGAAATGCTAACGACTCACACTCAAAAATCCAGCAGAATCTGCCCCTAAAAATAAGGTAACCCAAATCACACAGCACATTCAAAGTCAAACAGAGAGTGAGGAGTGAGGAAGAAAAAGAAACCCTGAACAAACAAACAAATCAACCAGAAGGCTGAAATGAGACCTGATGACACATCTGCTAATTTTCGAAGTATCATGTCAAAATGGGCCAAGTTGCACCCATTCTATCAGGTTGGATTTGGCCCAGGGAACCTATATAGCTGCCAGCTGATACAGTGGTGTATGGCCTAGAAACACTTACATTTAATTGGGCCAGAATTAAAGAGCAAACAAATGAGGGTTACAGAACAGCATGGAAATTGCACTGGTAAAGTATAGTAGTGGTTTTGCTGAAAAATAATATATTTGAGTGAACAAATTTAGATTTTACACAAAATTCTATACTGAGAGGCAACCAATACTCTTCTAAATAATATACCTAATCACAGGGTACAAAATTACTTTTTAGTAGTTCTACAATTTCACCACAGCATAATTGTTGATTTATTTTACAATCTCTTTTTAAGAAAGAGACGGGGAGCATAGGAAGGCACCAGAGTCAATGAGGGCCCTTACAAGCTGTACATCATCAGATATAGTTTGAAGTGGTTTTATATCCAGGGACAGCCCCAGAACCAGAAACACCTGAATGTAACCTAAGGATTTATCAGATGTTTCCTGTGCAATAGCCAAAGAAAAGCTTTGCCCTGAATATATGAGCTTAGCTAGTCATGGTCTGAATAGTAGAAGGGGGCAAGTTCCACATCTCTCCTTTAAATGGAGGTTCTTGATGCTCAGAACATCTGAATAATAGTCATCAGTGAAAAACCCTGGAAAATTTGCTGTACTTTATTAGACTGTTCTCTCCTGAGCAGATGATTCAATCTCTCCTGAGCAGATGATTCAATCCCATCCAGAGCACCTAACCACTGGAAGACAGTTTAAACAGGTTGGCAGGGTAGAGAAGTCTAATATATACCACTTCTCTGTGGAAGAGTGGAATGACAAAGCAGTGACCTTGTGATCTGCTGCTTGACATTAATTATCAAAGGCATCATGCTTTCTCAGAGACAGTACATCAGTGACCTCCTTCAGCTCAGGGAAGGCACTGGCCTCAAGGAGCAGGTCACAGATACATTAGCTTCACTCACATATACTAAGGAATGGAGTGGCTTGATTCAACTTCCCATCTGCTCTATTCTGGTACAACTGTATGTAGAGATAATCCAAATGGACAGTGATGAGGAGACAGTTTCTCTTCACTCAGCATCTTTTCTTCAGATTTAGAATCTTACTAGATTTTAAAGTTACTTTTTCAGTATCTGAGGTCTCTCCATCTTTTTGTAAAAAACAAGTTACAGTTCCTCCATAGCATGCAAGACCGATTCTCAGATGGGAGTAGAGCACCAGTTACCACAAAATCATAGGTGAAATATTTTTAGAAAATTACATTTTTAGTAAGTCATAAGCAAAATTTCCTAAGAGACTGTAAACCAATGAGGCCACATATGGATGATAAACATGCCATACTGCTGAGGAGGACTCAAGGATTGCCTTGCTCCAGGCAGAATGCTTCCTAAACTGGAAGCAGTGTAATCACATTTTGCAGCACGGTGGGTGGACTAATTAGAGGTAGCACTGTCGCTCAGCACAGTCAGTAGCCCACCTAATGCACCACTATGCTACTTCCAGATCACCCAGGGCAGGGCAGCATGCTTGGGGATACCACTCCAGAGCATGTAACTACCATGCAGACATAACCTAGGCCTCATTAAAAGCAACATCTCTTAACATCACTAGGTCACTTAAAAGCTTTTAAAAGTGTTACCTCCTGTGTAATATAGAATGTAAACCTCTTGGAGGCAAGCATGCCTCCTGTCAGATCCCACACACCATGATGGTATTATAGATAGTTACTGCATTATTTTTTATAGTTGAATTTTTACCACTTTCCTGAAGTCATTCTGAAAACACGGTGCTTTTTAAATTATTGTTACCCACAAATGAAGCGCCAGTATATTATCTTTACAAGGTTGAAAACAGGGCTGTCATTATAATATTATGAACTATCATCACTGAATCTATTCGATAATTAGTGTCCCCAGAACAGAAGAGTGGGTATTTTCTTGAGAAGAGCAGAGAAAGCTCTACTATGTCTCAAGGATCACATCTCTTTTGACCTTCACTTTGTGTACAGCTTTCTTTAGAGTACTAAATGGTTATGGAAATAAAAGGGATGTGGACTTTTGCCCTGTAAGTGAAAGCAATGGCTGCCATTTCCAAACTGGCTACTTAAAAGCAGCAGCACTGGTGTGTCATCAACATTTAATTCTTTTTTCAGAACCTGGCTGCCCATGAAAGGGGATGTTTTTGCTTGATTATGTTGTTGCTGTTGGTACCGGTGCAGTGCTCAAAGGCCTAACTAGTATCAAACTGCCTGTAATAGGCAATGTAAACATTTATGGTCCTGGCCCCAAGAGACTTCTACCAGGTACATCACAGACCTAGCCATCCAGAAGGTGTTCTCAGATGCTTTGCAGTTCTTATCAGTTCATGAAACTCCAGAGATCGATTTCTGCACTAAAACAGTGTTTCAGGGGTGTCAGGTTAACACTCAGATTCTTTGGGCCACCCAAGCTTCCAATCAACTCAAACTTGCACCACTTATAAAAAGATCCTATGCTAGTAGAGGATGCCAGGGTAAAAGAAAGTCCATTATGCTTCCTCTCTCCTCTATCAGAAGTGGAGGAAGAAGAGACATGCACAGAGAGCAGCTGCAGCAAAGATGCCCCTGCAGAAGTTCTTCACTGAACTTTTGCAGCTAAAGTACAGACCCTTTGCTGCATACCACAATGGAACAAAGGGGCCATAAACCAACTAGAGAACTGGGCCCTGTAGAGTTGCTTTACCTGGATGCAAGCTGCATTTCCACAGTGCTGAAAGATGTTAGGCTCCCAGACATTTCCCTTCATGCATTTGATTAAAAGTGATAAAATTTCACCGTCACAGAAGATAGCACCCTGAATAAAGGACAATTTATTGTGTCCAAAATGTGATTACATTTTACACATAAATACAGGCTATGCAATTCGCTTCTCCTTTGAACCACAGGAATACAGTCCAGGATTCCATTTCAGACTGCCTTTTTTCCTTTATTTTGTAATACATTTCAAAAACAACCCTTCCAACACCACCAGCAGTATCAAGTCCCACAAGGGAGCCAATGATTTGCCTACTTGCTGGATCTTCCTTTTTGTGGAATGAAAGAGGGTCTCTATAGACACTGCCTAATCACCTTCATTAGACTCTAATATTTGCATGACATAATACACACACACACACACACACACACACACACACACACACACAGTTACCCAATCATTTTATTACAAAGTCTCAATTCTCTCTTTTGAAAATAATTACTCTGGTACATGACACTTGGCACACCTGATTTTATGAAGAGAACTAGATCTTTAAAGAAGTAAAAAATAAGTATCTTAGGATGATAAAGGACTGGCTCTACCCTGAATAACTGGCCTCAAAATAATAACTTGTACCTTTCCTTCAGCAGCAGTGATTTTCATGGAGATTTTCACAGTACAAACTGATAAATCACTGCATCACTTGCTCCAGTTTATATGGCTGAATTAACTTTCATAAGTATTCTCAATTATCTGATCTGCATGACTATTTCCTTTATCCAAACAAGGATGTTACCATGATTTTTTTGTTAGGCTTTAAGACATGTGGTAACTGTAAATAAACATTTCATGTAAATTACCCATTAATCTTCAGGACTGGTATATTTAACATTTCATGGTAATGTTAAAACAAAAAAGCTTCAGGGGCAAATGAGCCTTGTAATAATGTGATATCAACTCCTCTAAGAGTTCAGAAACTAAACTTGTCACAAGAATGTCATCACTAAAAACACTGAAGAAGTTTGTGCAACACAACAATATTTTGTTTTGATGCCTACATAATGTTTTTCTGCTGAGGTAACAGATATTTTTACTGCTGTATAACAAGACAGACAGGAAAACAGAGACCTTCCTGCATTAGAAACCCAAGTCACCATTATTGACTTGAGTCTGAAACATCAAGATTCAATCCTGCAAGGAATTCTTCACAGCAGGATCTGTTTAACAGCTCCATTAGTGATTCATTAATATCTTTGTTAAAAACAGAGCCAAAGTTTCCATTCATAGATGCTTCATTTCCATTCTCCTGCTGAAAATTACTCATTAAATCCTGGATCCAACTGAGTTCTTCAGAAAGTTCCCGACTCAGAGACTCATATTGAGATCGTAGGTCAATGTATTTCCCAGTGACACTTGCAAGACTGGCACCTATAGTCTGGATATCATCCTGCAGATGTCTCTTCAGAGATTCGATTTTACGGTATTCATACTTAAGCTGAGAAAGCTTGTGCCTCACATTTTCATTTTCTTCTTTGTACCAAGCTTCTTTTTCATTATAAATGGAAACCAATGCATCTATGTCCTCCTGCAAAGAATCGTGAGACACAGCTAGAGTACTAAAACCACGTTCCATCAGAGAAATGTCTTCTACCACGTGGGCAAAGCGCTCAAAATTGATGTAGGTGTTGTTTGGTGGCATACTTGAATGGCACTTTATGGTGTATTCTTTCAAACGTTTTGTTTTTAGCTGTGTATTCTCAGCCTTCTTGTTTTCTTGGACTTTTGTCTCTCCCTTCAGCTGATGAGTCTTCAGACAGAAGAATCAGTATTACGATTTTTTTTAACAAGAATTTCAACTACTTGAAATTCTACACAGCAAAGGATGCAAGCTGCATTTCCACAGTGCTGAAAGATGTTAGGCTCCCAGACATTCCCTTTCATGCATTTGATTAAAAGTGAAAAAGGGGGTGTGACATTCATTCACACATGGTAAGGATAAATATATAAGAGGACTGTGGGCTACTTTATTGCTAATTTTGTGCAATTAAAACCATTAATATTTGTGACAAAATAAATAATCCTGAAAAACACACCATTCCATGTTTTGTACACCACAATAAAAATGGAAGTTTAAACACCATCATTTGTCATGCCAAGATTAGCCAAATTTACTTTCAATCAGAGAAATGCAAGCTGTGCTTAGGACAAAACACACACACAACCCAAGTAACATGCAAATCAAGGTAAGTATTAGCTTACTACAGCAGTGGTATTTTTTCACACTGATTTTGGTACATTCTCAACTGTAGAAAACACTACACAAAATGTATGTTGTGTGCTCATGCAAATAGCATATTGGAAAATAATAATAAGTTTGTTCTAATACAGAATGCTGTATGCTTATCAATTTGTATTTCAACAATTAATAACAAAACTTTAGCCTCCTTCAACATTTATGGTAATAAAAGATGTTGAAATTAAGGCTTGCAGAAATCCAAGTTTTGCAAAGGACCAAATAGATTTTTACTGTATGCCTTCCAGCCAAGGATCTTGAAACATTTGACACCTGGTTCTTCTGCATAACATGCCATGTAGACTCAAGGCATTATTATTCCTTTTATTGGTGCATGAAATTGAGACATGGAAAGGCTAAAAGATCACTGTGAGGTTCAAACTGATTTTTGAAAGCCCACACCCATGGCAATTTTTTTTTGCTATTTAGGCAATGGCCTTCAGTGTGGAAATATGAAATCCCATACAAATTCTATACTAGCTTATCCTGAATTATTGTACATCAATTATAAAAAGAAGACATAGGCACTTTCTGTATTTGATCTTACCGTTATCCAAGGATGGGAGAGTGCTTCCTGAATTGTGAGTCGCTTCCTACAACCAAACAAACTTAAATGAGAAAAACCTTAAATGTTAGCCCTTCTTAATACTGTTCCTCAGATCTATAAAGTGGTCATCAAGCAGTGCCAAGACTCACTCTCAACTGTCATGGCTACATTTTCCCTCAGGGCAGGTGGTTTGTATACGTCTTAGCATCTATTTTACCAAGCTTTCCAGTCAAAATTGCCAGCACTACTCACTTTCCCTTTATTAAATTAAAGTTTTCACCTCTCTTACCCTTCTGGAAGAAGAGGTAAAACGTTGCTTTCTTAATATTTAACATACCTTAAAAAAGTGGATTCTTCCTATACAAGCTCAGTCTGACTTTTTATGAATCAGTTTATATCATATTAATTGCATCTAAAAGTCTTTAGAGCTCTTGCTATCAAATCTCCCCTGGAGCTGGTGCTTCCTGAAGGCAGCAATATTAGGAAGGATACTTCAGTTCTAATCAAGAAATCTAACTGCCTTCTGTCCCATGGCAGCTCTGCTGACAGTACACTATCCATCTCCCCCAGGAATAACAGGCAAAAATGTGGCATTACCCTTGCAGTTGGCAATGGGACAAATATCAACAGGGTGGTCTGTCTTTCTTAGAAGATACTGGTCAGAACTATGCAAAACATTCCTATCAAACTTCTACCTGCTGCAGCATTTGATGAGGTATGATGTACAGAGATGTTGGCAGAGGTATCTGACCCATTCCCTCAGCTGGCCTCCTTGCTCTTCTCCCTATAAGCCACAATGGCTGCCTTCTCATTACTGGATTTTTAGGGGCCCCAGGACACAATGATTGCCTGCCATCCCACACCATTCTGCAGAAGAATGGTCCCTAGGCTATTTTTCACGAAAAATCAGATGACCCCCTTCCACTCCTACAAGGTGATTATTTAAAGGACTCGGCACAAGACATTTTCCTATAGTCATAAGCAGAGCACCTTCCCCCTACTACAGGGGTGGAACTATAGGAATAGAGCCCAGGGATATTCAGATTGCCAACACTGGAAGCTCAACTAGGGTTGAAAAGTCAGGGTGCTCAGCTGACACATTATCTATCACAAGTATTGAAAACTCTGGATGCTTCATTCTATCCTCTGTTTGGTCCATTTTTATACTGGTTTGACTGAGGAAGAATTAAGATTTGCATAATCCTGTTGATGACATAAGAGGCAGAATAGAATATAGCTTCTCATATAGTGTCTTTGCAGCTGCAGAAGGAAATGGAAAAATTCCTCTGCAGTTATGCTTTGAGGACTATTTTGCTTCCGGTTTCACCCTGCAGAGTTCAGCAGGGACTGTGGTGCATGAGATAGCAGCAGTTTAGTTGCAAGACTGATTAGGAGGTCAAAACATGCTTTTAGCTTTAAACTCTTGGTCTGTGCATATATTAGCCAGATACTCATGTTGCTGTTACTATGGGAACATCAGGGAAAAAGAAAGAAGAGCATCTCAGGCCACATAGACATCACTCTGAGATGGTGACATACTTTGGAGAGAAAGCTCTGTAAACAGCCTGGCATGCTCAGTTTTGCCTGCATACAAGGCAAACACTGTTTAGTACCTTCTCTTACCGTGTATCTTTCACCAGGAGTTTCTGGATAAAGTCTTTTGCCAGATCACTGGTGTGACTGAAAAATTCCTCGTCAAATTCATAATTCACAGCTGTGATGTTGGCAAGAGTTTCCTGCTTATTTTCTCCAAGGAAAGGTGATGCACCACTCAGCCTAAGTAGATGGCAGAGAAGAACCATGTTTTCAGTGGAAAAATAAACATCAGCAGTAATGTGACTAGAGACTGTGAAATCACACTACCAAGATGTATGAATGGGTCTCTGAGAAGACAAAACATTTGGGAAATAATGGGCCCCATTTTGGCTAACTGCATACCTAGCTACATAAACCCCAAGGTAGCACTTACATATGCCCATAGACATCAACAACCCAAATGGACAGACTTTCCCAACACTTCATTCCCATTCAGGTGGCTGCTGCCCAGCATTGACATGGTCAATGCAGATGCAGAGTATGTGCACGTGCACATCCACAAGAACACACACACGCACATGCACATGCACACGCACACGAGCATGCACCACCAGGGAAATAAGACCCTAGTGGACCTCAGCAAGAAGTCTGTGCAATGGTCTTTTTGGGGTGGAAAAACTCCTGACCTCTGCTGGTTTTTGGCTGCAGGTTCACTAAAAATTACCTATGCACACTGAGCATCCACAGCATGATTCAAGAGGACTATTTCAGTACAGTATATACCCTACTTGCAGAATATTCTACAGAAAGCTCAGCTGCTCAGATATTGTGGCTTTGCCAAGTTTCTGTAGGATGGGAAGGGGCCATGACATTTCCTAAATTCATTCCCAAATCACAATACAGTAAAATTCAATAGGTTTTCAATTCAGTTGGCACTCTGCTCCATGCCTAAAACTTCAACAATACAATGCAGACATCATCAGAATAAAACGGCATTCAGCAGTCTTTATTTAGATGGAAAGAGCTTTGAGTCTGCTTGGCATCTCTCTCAAATGCAACTGATACCCTTCACCATTAACCTCTGCCTCACAAAAAGCTCATATTACAGTGCTGTGTCCAGTCCCTCCCCATACCCACCACCAAAAAAAATGCTGAGTTGTGGAAGTCAGGAAGTATTTACAGGAAATGTTTATAACATGGAAATAGATCTCATCCCATTTTAAAACCTCCTGGAATATTATTATTCTTGCCTACCATGTTTGGACTTTGTTACTGAAGACTCAGGATGCGGCATGCTCAAAACAGAGATGCAACAAACCTTTGAGTCTGATGAGTGCCCTTACATTGCTTCTCTAGCAATTTTGCTCCCAGTGAAGCTATTCTATATTGTCATTTTCATTGGGGAGCTTCTGGAGGAACACAAGACTGAAATGGATCTCCTGGGTCAGTGTGTGCAGTCCCCTGATATCTCAATGAGACCTCAATAACAGCAAATCTATCTGCTTAGCAAGGGCTTGCTGAGACAGATGATACAGGTGTATGGGGTTCTCAAGCACTCTCGGAGTATGGAACACCTCTGTATTGATAAATTGTTTCATCAGTGATCACGTAAAAACCCAGAACTGTGACGATTACTGACATGGTTCAGTAATATTAGGTAAGCCTTTTTAGCCGTGCTTGGTGCAGTATTGTTTGTTTGCTCTATTCGACTACAGTACAGTTTATCTCACTGCCTCCTCCTGCTTCTCATTTTATTTTCTTTGCTTCTTTGGAACAAGAAGAGAAGCAATCATGTGAAAAGCCAGTACTCTGTGAGCCACCAGAGATTCACAAAACGTAACTGGAGAATTTCTCCCCCAGAGTCTTTGGCCATATTTTTTTTCTTTTCCTTGCCTCATATTGTGATACAGCTGGATCTGTATCTTCCCACAGATTTTTCCCCAAGTGTGCACTTGTGTTACATAGATGTTTTACATCCTTGAGGAAATTACTTCACCTTAGTTTCTACATCTGTAGATTGGGAATGATTCTCAAACTTCAAATTACTAGGTATATAAATGCAATCTTGTTACCCTGACTCAGTGTATGTAATCACATTGCCATCTAGTGGCTAGCTCCCATGATGGCAACTGCCAACTAAATAAACAACTGCTTTGGCTCCTGCGGAAGTTGCTCATATTCCTAGTGCCAGAAGTCTTCATCTTGATCCCTGCAGACAGGTTTGGGGTTAATAGGTGGCGTTCTTATGCAAACATATATGCTATCTGATCAGCATTTTGGCATTCCTCAGAATGAAATATACTGTGCAATAACAAAGGTATGTTTGTGTCAATACAATTATAGAACTGCATTAGATGTATAAATAAAAAAGTATATTATATGCAGTGTCATACCTGGAAACCTTCCACACTAAGGATCATGTCATAACTTCTATTTCTTTTTAGAAAGGTGTTCCATTTCTGAGCTTGCAAATTGTGCTCGCATTGCATGTATACTAACCATCTGGGTCAAAAACATTTAACAGAAACTGCCATATTGGCAGGAGTACAGGTTCACCCACTTTATTATCTTTCTTCCACCAATGCCCTGCATATGATGTTGTTGAACAAGGGGAAAATCTGTTATAAAGCACCTGGTTATTTGGCCATTACTGTAACTGTAAGACACATATTCTGGGCTGTTTCTCTTTAGCTTCCTGTTTCCCTTTCTATTCATTTGCAAACAGATGTAAATAGTAATTTATGAAGACTTTGATGTCCTATCAGGTTCAGATGTGTAACTTGATGACATAAAATGCATAAATATAGATCTGGATAGTTAGGAGCTGCTCCTTTGCTGACGTGATATAACCCTGAGTGTGCCTCTATCTGAAGCATAGGGGACAAGGGACCTTGTAGCATTCAGGTTACTTTCTCAGCATAGAGCTGAGCTGGGAACAACATGAAAGCTTGAGAGGAACTTTAATTCTGATCTGTTTTTTTGCTTACTAGAAAGGGATTCCTCTTTCAAACCTCTATATCTGCGTTGGTTCCAATGCTGCAAAACTTGATAGTGCAAAATTTCCAAGAAAGCCAATTACAGCTCCATGTACAGCTACATAATCTTGCCCACTGAGTTCTGTGTACAGGAGAACACCCAGACTGCAAAATCCAAGACACAGGATGGGATTTTCAGCCTAGAATGCTCTTATTGAAGTAAATCAGTGATTTCAATGGAAGTAGAATTAGACCAATGTCTACAGAGCACTGTTGAAATTCTTGCCATCAAGACACAGAACACGGGGCGGTTGACACCTCCCATGTCCTGAAGTCCAGCCCTTGCTTTTTAATCCCTTTCACAAAATCACCAAATTCCATTTTAAAATTAAGATAGGCTGTGTGCTCCCCACTGTTGTTACTGGCAGGTTGTTCAGAACCTTCCTCTTCTAGTGGTTAGGAACCACTGTCTCATTTTCAGACTAAATTTATTCATGAACAATTTATAGTAATTTGCTCTTGTGCCTACTTAGTCTGTTAGTTTAAATACCTCATCTTCCACCATGGCTTTTATCCTCCTGATGTATTTACAGACAGTGACCAGAACCCCTTTTAGCCTCTGTTTTGCTAAGTTAAAGAAGCTCTGCCCTCTCATATGACAGGCTCTTTATGCCCCCAGTCATCCTAATAGTGTGTCTCTGCACCTTTGCCAGTTTCAACTCATCTTTCATTATCATGGGTGACTGTTATTGTACATTATATTCCAGTTAAGGCCTCAGCAGTGTATTGCCAAACAATATTAATGCTTCCTTAACACCACCAAAAAAATTGCCTAATGCATCCTGGGATTGTATTTACCTTTTCCATGGCTTCATCATGTTGTTGGCTCATTATCATCCTATAATTAATTTAATATACCCTGTTTTTCCTCCTTTCGATCATTCCCAACTGATGAGGTATCTTAAAAAAATAAATGCTTTCTGGTGCTCCTTGGAGGCTTTTACCGTTAATTCAACCCATATTTATCATGTCTTAGTTTCATTTGCAACCTGTCTCTTTTTCAAAGATCAAAAGGCCACAAGATATTATTTGTTCATCAGTCCATTTTCCCGTTCCTGCTGTGCAGCAATTTTCCTACGTGACTGATGAGAAGAACTGCTTTTCACTAGCTTACAACTTTTTAGACCTATTTCCACACGGTGGGTGTAATGCTGTACTTACAGTATGTAAGTGATGACTCCTATGCTCCTAGGAAAAAAAGAGAGAGACTTGAATGTAGGTTTTATAAACGTGAATTCTAGAATACGTATAGCAGTCAGGTGTAGCTGTTAGACTGGCAGGTAATCATGATATTAATGGTAATTCAGAATCTTACAATAAAATATTACTTCTTCATAAAAAAGGGAAGGTTGTTCTGGATACAGTATAACTTGGATACTTATATACATGTTTATGTATATAAGGTCATGTTGGCTTTATGGTAGTAAAAGTAAAAAGAAATGTCATTAAGGCAGACTGGATTAGTACCCCAAGCCCGCGCTTTTTACAGATTTTATAAATAAAGCTGACACAAGGCACTGCAGGGGCATGTCTTTCAACAGGTTCTCCAAAAGTAGCTAATCTGGGAATGATTTGTAATATAAATTAAATTAAAACTCATAATAGTTACTAACAGGACTTTAAATATTTTATTCAAATATAGCGTATAAAAAAAGAACAATAGACAGTTGTTTTCTTGGAGGGTAGGGGCTGTTTGATATATAAAGAACAGGGCAAATCTGAAGAAACCAACAGGACAGCAAATGAGGGAAAACTTTAATTCAGAACTTACCACATATCTGCAGCTAGCCCAAGTGGTTCATAATTTACTATTTCCGGAGCTATAAGGAACATTTAATCAAACATCAGCAACTGATTGAGAAATTATTTTTAGCAACACAAATCGTATGTCTGGGCAAAGAATTACCTCAGTTGAGAAAGAGACCGCTAGTTATATGAGGCACTTTGTGCTTATACTTGTAAAGCTATGCACATCACGGTAGGAATTTAAGCTCTTGAGCACAGCAGAACTAATTCAGTCACTGGGAACAAACAATGATCAAAGAAGGTAGGTCAAGGTCAAGTGCTTTCAATGGCACATGAACATCATTCTTTCACCAACACAGTATTTCTCAAAACAGGGATCCCAGTATCCCTTTGTTCAAGGGTCTGAGTTGTTCTTCCCATTCTTTTTCAGAATGCCAGTTCACTAATGTCATTACTACCTGGCCTTTACTTAATAAATGTGATCAGTTACTAAGCAACTGTATGACAGGGGATCAAGATTTTGTTCCAGACTGTTCACAATTCATTATTACTCATGGCAAATATTATTTTAGCATGTGCAGAAAAAAGGTCTTCTAACTGAAAAACATTCATATATAGGACTGGAATCAGGCAGACTGAAAAATAGTAAGTTATTGAGGTGTGAAGAGGTGTCTATTAATCCTGCAGGCATCAATGTTTATTTAACAGCCTCATTTATTATCAGGGAGAGAAAGTAAATTAAACTGTGGAGACTTCTGATTGGAAGGTGTGGAAAGGGACGTGGACCAGGATCAAATATGATCAAGTAGCAACATGAGAATTAGCGTGGAAAAATGGCAAGGAGATATTCAGGGAGAGGAAGTGTTACCTAGAGAGCAGTGATTCCAATGCAGGTATATTATTACAAAGGATCCTGGTTTTCTCTGTTTAAAAATAGCAAATTTAACACCCTCCCCCCAAACCTGTGTTTTTCCAGAATTAAAATGAAATGCCAACTCATATATATCTATCTAGATGGATAGATAGAGATCAATATATCAATTGAACACAATGTTTTATTGATATATTTACAATGTTAAAGCAATTTGGAAGCCTAACATTGCCTCAATCATTATAATAAAATAAATTCTAAATGCCTATATATTTTAGTGTTTGATTTTTCCCATACCAGCTTTGCTCACTGGGATGCAGATCCAGCTGCAGTGGAGCACTTTGTAGTGCTAAGCAGGCCTGATATGTGGATGGCCTGCCCCGCCACTGTCCATGCTTTTGCCCCTCACTCCCAACCCACAGTCCTCTGGCCCTGCTGGTGCCCCCCACTCCCAGCCCACAGCCCCCTGGCCCTGCTGGTGCCCCTTACTCCCAACCTGCAGCCCCCAGCCCTGTAAAATATGAGGAAGAGGGGGTGGGGAGGTACAGGTAACAGGATAAGGGGGCACAGGCCATGCATTGGGAGAGCAGGGTGAGCACGATGATGGGCCGGGGAGGAGCATGTGCCTCCCTAGATTTCTGCTGCCACAGCAGGGTGTGGGGCTGCAGCCAGGCTGAACTAGCTCTGGGCAGGAGCCACCTCTGCAGACCAGTGGGAGGGATCTAGCGCAGGAGGGACTGCTGCACTGCCTTGCCACCCAGTTGAGGCACAGCAACAGCATGGAGTTGTGCATCCTGATACTGCCGCTTGGCAAGGGGTGCCTCACCTGGGCGGCCATGACAAAACAGCACTCCCTCCTGTGCCAGGTCCTACCCTCTAGGCTGCAGAGGTGGCTCCTGCCTTGAGTTGGTACAGCCCAGTTGCAGCCCTATGCCCTGATATGGGTGCAAAAATATGTGGGGGCACATGCCCCGTCCCGCCCCGCATTGCTTCTGCCCTCCCCAGACCCAGAACACATGGCCTGTGCCTTCTCCCCATTCTCCTCCCATATACTTACCTGAAGGGAGCTGCAGGAGCTGCTCTCCACTGCTGCCTGGCATGCGCATATGCACATGCCCATGCCCCCCCACTTCCCCTGCAGCCCCAAGTACCTCCTTTCAGGCTGAAACTCTGTCAGCCTGCAAGAGGAAACCCATGGTTTCCTGGGCTTTTCTTCTTTAAAGGAAAAAAATCTACATTTTTCTCTTTTAAAGGATAAAATCCGTATTTTTCTGTGGCACACAGAAAGCCCGGATCCCTGCTTATCACATGTGTTTTACAAGTAAGTGAAGAAAGCCTTATAGATGCAGGACATCTCACATGTAATAGTATGCAGAGATCATAGGTTTAGGAGGGTATTGGTGCTGCTGGCTTCTGTCTAACTTCAGGAAGGGCTTTCTCACACTTTCCAATTGAACATACAACAAAGAAACCACCTGAACACTCACCTACAAACTCCGGTGTCCCAAAAATATTTTTAAATTCTACGCCATCTTCTATTTTGTGGGCCAGGCCAAAGTCAATGAGCTTTATGTGTGGAATAGGGATATTCTGGTCTAGAAGCATAATATTTTCAGGCTAGAAGTAATTAAACATAAAATTTTAGTTAGATTATTAGTTAGTAATTTTAGAGATTGAGATCCCAAGTAGAGTCCCTTAAATCATCTTTACATGCTTGGAACATATGCAAAATTGTAGGACAAGTTAGAGTGTGCATGTGCAAACACATGCACACACATACACTCTCTCTCTCTCTTTCCCCTACTCCAGTAATGTAGAGTTCATTGTTTTGCTAAACATATTTATGGAATTTGACATTCAGCATCAAACAAAACTTGAAAACAGCTATGTTAACATGTTCCAATGTCTGAAGTGTTCAGCACTTCCCCTGGGGCTCTGGGGACACACACAGTGCCTGCTCCAGCTGTTCTGGAACCAGTGCTGTTCATGGTTCCAGAACAGAGGCCAGGCATGCCTCATGAAGTACGTTACATGTAGTGCAATGTCTGCTTCAGGGTCCTAATCATATGGGGCACCTATCCCAGCCACTCTAGGACGCACACTGCATGCATCATTAATCTTGGAGTGGACATTGCTAGTACTGGATTTCACATGGAGGGTATGGGTGAGGGTCCAGGGTCCATGGGCATTTTGGCATGATACAATGCTAGGTCACTTCTATAGCCCATGAGGCCAGATGAGTTTGATACCTCTGGTTTATAGTAATTGTATCCGTCTCCACCAGTGGTTTAACACTGAACAGATACCTTAAAAGGCTGGTCTCAAATGGCCAGATACCATGTGAGAACGTTCTGGAGGGATTTGGGGCTCCATCTGAAACTAACCCAGAAGAGAACAAAATGAAAATAGTAACAACAAAGAAAGTTCAGATTTGGAATTAATATCTGAAGACCCCAAAATGGAAGGGGATAAGATTGGAGGTTCTAGCTCATGTCCAATAACTAGCTATTATAAAAATACCGGCAATATTTTGCACTGTAACGTGGCCAAAAGCACAGAGTTGAAGTTGGCAAAGCTGGGAAATAAAAGGCACAGTCATTTATTTCCTCAAGAGGAGGTTTTGACTCTATGCGCTCTACTGTACTTACCTGATATTTCAAAGTATTAATTTTCTACTAGCTTTCTTAGATTCAATCATTTCCCAGCCCTCCTCCAATTTACAGGTATTACAACAACCTGCCTGGCACAATTTGGCTCTGATGAAGAGCTCCAAAGCATTAATTTTTCATATTTTACTCATAGCCTGGGAGCAACAGTCAGAGAGTATGATTCCCTGCTGGCAGCTACCTGTTGGTTTCAGAGTAGTCTACTGTATGAGGAGCAACTACTAATAAACATTCTCATTCCACATTGAGGGAAAGAGGGTGTATGAATAATTTATTTTCACAGTTACTGAACCAATATGATTTTAGCTCCAGGCAAACCATGCTGGGTTTTTTTTCTAGAGATTCAGTGCAGTAGGGCTGACAGGACGGTATGTTGCAGATATGTCATGGAAGTGCATTTGGAACAGTATTAGAGTCAGCATAGTATATAGGACAGGAAGGTATTTGGCATGATCTCTGCATTTGGGGCTAAATCCTTAGCTAGTATACATCAGTACGGCTCCTTTGTAGTCAATACAGCTTTGCCAATCTATCCTGGGGAACTAGTCCTTAGTGTTAAACATAAGTATTAGTTATTAATTAAATAACTATCAAGTTAATAAGCAGGCCTCTGGATTTGAGCAAATGGCAAGGTACAGGGTATGCTAGCTACTAGCAAGAGGTCAAGAGAGCAGATTAGCAAGGAAGGAGAAGCACTAGGAAAAGTGGCTTTCTGTTTGATGTCAGAACAACACACTGTACATAGATTTCCTTTGTACTCCATTTATATATCTGGGTAAAAGTATATGGCCACCCTGTTCACAGGATAATTAATGTTTCCATTATGCAACATTTTCCATCCACAATTTAGTTTTCTTGATGGCTGTAAAACGTACCTTGCCATGTAGTACTATCCCAGTAATTTCAACAGAACTTCAGCACAAGCTGATAGTATTACTGATGCAGTGTCAAGCTATTTGGGACTGTTATTATGTTTTTATTGTTCATCTTTGTACAGTGCCAAGTACATGAGTAGTTAAAGGAATCAACAAGAAAACCCTTAGATACTTTTCAAACATCATGTAAAGGACAAAGCCCTGTCCTGAAGAGGTCACAATGTCAATAGGAAGCGAGTAAATGGAGGGAACTGAATGGACTAACAAAAAAGAGCAACTGAACAAAGTTCTTCAGCATTGGATCAGTTCCATGATTTCATATATACATATAATCCACCTAACTTTGCATTATTCCTATGAGCAGTGTTACGACTTACAGGACCCTTAGGAGAAGAGAGTTTTCAACTGTTATAGGGCACCTGTATACATACAGGGAGGCTGCTCCAATGTGCTGTAATCACAGTATGTCAGAGCAGACTTGATTAATCAAGTCTGCTGGAGTGTGGTAATTACCATGCTCCAACAGGCCCCAGCATCTCACATATTAGCATTCCCACACTGAAAAATGGTGGCAAGGCTTTCAAATTAGTGCCTCCCCTGCCATTTTTCAGCATGGGAACACTGATACACAAGATGCTCCCAGCCACTTTAATTAGAACAGCTCTCAGAGCCACTCTAACTAAAACTTCCCCCCACTCCCGAAGCACGTGTATAAATGCCCATAGTGTTTAAAAAATGCTTTAAATTAATTTCTCCCTTCTTCTGCCAGGGGTGTATTGTCCATCTCCATCTGTCCAATGAGCTGTTTGTTATAGCAGCATTTGCTTTTCAGACATTGCCTTAGTCAAATCTTCAGCAAAGCTATTTAAAAAATAAAAAACAAACAAGCAGGAAAACCCCCCCAAACTTGTTTTTCACATTAGTCCTCCTTTCAAGTTCTGCCAACTTTCTACCTTTATTTAAAAAATTCAAATCAGTAACAGTGACAGAATAATTATAGATCTCCATTTCCCTAGTTGCATTATTGCTCAAAAATACATGCCTAGCTTAACACTGCAGAAGTCCTAAAATAAAAATGAGATGAACTATTTCTTCAATTCTACTTTAAATCACTTTCATTATTAGTAAATGATAACCTATTCATTTCCATTTGTTCATTTCTGTTCTTCCTCTAATGTCCTTATTGACCACCAAACATTACTGACATTGAACATATACATTTCAGTAGTCAGAACTCAGCATGGGGAAAATTTTACTCTAGCTCACATTATTAGTTTATGTCACTCCATATTCTAGTATTTTTCTAGGATAAAGGGCAGACACAAGCATTGGGACACAAGCATTGTGGCTCTCAAGGTAACTAGCTGAAACATAAGAGTATGTGTCATGCACGCGCACCCCCCCCCATATGAACCCAAATCTGGATAATAGTTCAGTTGCAACATGTATTTTCTAACTGTAACAATCAAGAACTATATTATTACTGATATAGTGCCAGGCCCTTTAGCAGCTTCTTTGTATCTTCCTAAAGTGCGAAGCATACTGTCAGGACTTGAAGGATTTATATAGCTATATTCCCAGGTACTTATGGAACATGTATTCTGATAACCTGGGAACATACTGATTCATGACATGAGCATCATGGGAACAAGGCACCAACAAATTTAGGTTTCAAAATAAGGATAAACAACATGTGATCTAGTCTAAAACTAACACTTCAATTACTTCTTTTTTTTTCTTTTAAAAAGTCCTTCACTCCTCTGTCTTGCTTTGACCTTTCCTTACCCTGTATGGTAAGGGACTGTACATTTTATATGTAGCTCTAGAAGTGGCAACGTTTATGGCAGTTAGTTCCACATTCCTCATGTAATTGTAAACGCAGCTGCTATTGTTGTCTATGTTATGTGTGATAAAAAACAACTAGACAATTCTAGCTGGACTGGAAACAGTATGTAAATATGCACAGAGGAAAAATGGATTTAGGAGGAAACAGGCTTGTCAAAAATAAGTCTCAGGATAAGAATCCAGTATTTACAATGCAAATATTGCAATATATTATTACTAAATTCAGTTAGATTAAATTGCTTTGATGGGACTATTAAGACCAAAGAAAAATGAACTTGGGCAGTTTACTAGTTTGTGAGCTCTTCAGGGCAGGTACCATACATCTTTTCATATGTCTATAAAACCCAGATATATTTTGGGCGCCAGTACAACATAAACAGTAAGGAACAGTAATGTTTGTAAGGTTTCTTCACCATTAGAAAAAGGTTAGATCTTAGGAGAAGGAAGGCATTGCTGCTTACCAATGAGAGCTGCCAGTTCTATTCAGTGCAGAAAGCCAGTAAGTCTTAGTTCAAACAACTAGTCATTCTGCACTTCAGCTTTATTATTACCTGCTGTATTTTATGTATTCTCATTCATACAATGTATTATACAATATATGCTACAATATTAAATTAGCTAGTTGTATTAGATTAATATGTTTACCTTTAAATCAAAATGTGCAATTTTCTTGGAATGGAGGTAATTAACACCGTCCAAAATCTGCTTAATGAACCTGGTTGCTTCCTCCTCACTCAGAGACTCTTTCTGTGCTAGGAAGTCAAAAAGTTCTCCTCCAGACACTCTGTAAGACATGCACGGAAACCTCCCGTTACATACAGCATAGTAAGGCACAGACCAAATATAAACATAATGAAATGGCAGACTAGTAAACCCAAATCCTCTTAGAACAAGAAGTGTGAGCCAAGAGATGTAGGTTCTATTCCCAGCTCTGCCCGCACTTCCCCTGCAATGTTGAACAAGTCAATGTCTCTTTATACTTCAGTTTCCCCTTCTGTAAAAACAGAACTAATATTTCCTTACCTCAGCATGCAAGGCTTCATTCTTTGATACTCATAGAGCACACTGGGCCTGATCCTATTCCATGTATTGGGCATCTAAGAGGATTTTGGGGGCTAAGCATGATTCTGTTCCACTTGAACAAATCCCTGAACATCCATTAATGCATCTACCTTTTGTAACAAACAATCATTTTACCCTCAAAGATGAATTATAATAAGGCGGTAAGAAGTGGGGAAGACCCACGTGCATTTTGTATTAACAGTTTTTCAGAAACTTGACCAAAGTGGAACAGGATTGCACTTAGGCACCTAAGTCTACTTGTATGCCTAATAGTTGGAATAGAACACAGTCTCCTCTGAGTTTCAGCTAAAAGGCCTTTAAAAAAGGCATAGTAGTGGTAATACACTCAAGCACAATTATACTATTAATAATCTTCCTTTTACATATTGTAAAAGTACAGCATTGGTAAAGAATCACTTTCACTATCTTGTACCATTATTAACATGAGGCAGTGAGACCTGCCAGCAGACTACTTCATTTTCTATGAGGTGCATGAAGAATGCATTGGTACTTGCTTGACCTGTAACCAGTGGAGAACTGTTTCATGCTGGCTGAATTTTTTAAAAGAAATGAGCTTGGAAAGTTCCATTAACTGTTTCCCCAAAACAAGGATTTGTGAGAACAATGCTCCAGTTACTATTTGGATCATTTACATCAACAAGAAAAATGTTATTTACTGCATACAATACATCTGCTGCCATGTTTTTCTTCTTACACTAAAAATACAGCAACCATGGTTCTATATGGCAACACACCAAAATATCCCAAGATGACAAATTATCCAGTATTAGTAGTGCTATTATTTTGCAACTTTGACATTTATATATCACCTAACTCTTTCTGTTTAACCCTGGTCATGCGCAGCAACATAGTAACAGAGCATTCATAGGCTTTCAATACATATTCTTAACTAAGGATTATTCACTGCACAAGGATTCTAGGATACAACAGTATTTTGGAGAATAAACCATTGGCATTACTGCCTGACAACAGACTAAAAATGGCTGGAGGATTCAGATGTTGAGTTAAACACAGCTGTAACTCCAGGATAGAAGCAGCTTATTATTTTTCTTGCTGCTCATTCACATTGGTGAAGGTACTGGTAAATACTGGTCTGTCCTCTGGTTCCTGTGGTCTCCATCTACTGACAGAAGATATCAGAATTCCATGAAAAATTCAGCTGCAAACAACTCAATGAAAGGTTTGTCAATGACACAAAGGACTGAGCATGGGCTTACTTTTTAGCTTGTGCTGTTGCTGTGGGCGATAGTGTATTTTACTTTCCCAGAGCCAATAATTTACACAATGCTGTCTGCCTTAGTGTGCTATTCACTGTGCTATATTTCACAGCTGAAGCATTACTAAGCAGTAGGATGTAGAACATGGGACACTTTGACCTGGGCAGGAATTGCTCAATATTTTGACAACTAAACAAACCTCAGATGATCCAGGAGTTTGACTCGACTGTTGGCTAGGGCCTCATTTGTACTTCCTCTTCTCTGGAAGATTTAGTCTTACAGCCACTGTCTCTTCTCATTAAGTCTCCATTTTCCTTTTAGATGACATTTAATAAGCCAGCAGGAAAAGGTGCTGGCCAGATCATTCTTCTTCAGCACTGGCCATTGTACTGGCCAAAAGAGAAATATTGCCTTTTTCCCATGTAGCAGCAGTTTTTGGAACCCTGTGAATTATTTTAGATATGTCTAAAGTAGATCAGTGCTTCAACTCTTTACAAAGTCAGATATTTTCTTAGTGCAATCAGCTTGTTCACAAAGAGAACACAAGTCTGATTTCTTTGGCTGCTTCTGTTCAAACTGCTTTGGCGATGTCCTTTGACAGATACTGGTGTTAGAAATATTATTAAAAATGCATTATCAATAGCAGATTTAGGGGAAAAAAAAAAACACAGCTGCTACCCCTCCTTGTCTCCTTAATGGGAGAGGGAAGGGGGGGGTTGGAAATTGATGGGAAAAACCACCAAAAGCCCATTGTACTAAGGTATCACTCCCTCTCTGTCCTGCAAATTTACTATCTCTTTGTTACACTAAATCACACTTTCTTTCATGACCCCACATTCCTAAGGCTAAGATAAGAGCAAATGCCATTTTTGCCTTCAGGTTGAACCTTGAGTAACCTTGGGTTCCATCCACGCACGCGTGATAGCCTAATGCATATTAAGCCTACCCGCCCCGCATACTTAAGTAGTTAATTATAATGCACATGGGACGTATGAAGCAACATGTTTACATATATGTTTGTATGAACCGGAAATGAGTTGTAAAAATTCCTCCTTCTACACACGTGGTCAGGAGAGGGGGGATAAAAGCCTGCTAATGATCGTGCTCGGGGGCAGAGTGATTGATCTTTTGTCTCTCTCTCTGACCCTATTTGCAAATATATACCATTTGTGTTGCTAATAGAGTGTGTCTGTGAAGGTCTTTTTCCACCTCCCGAGAAACGAACCACGATTTTTATATCAAAATTGGCGCCCAACGTGGGGCTTCTCGAGGACTACCCCGGAATTCAGTGACGGAGCACCTCCGGTACCAGGGATTTGTGCACACCGAGCCGACTTTGGACTCACCCTGGTATTTGAGGTTTAAGTCCAAATATCCGGGAAGTTAAAGGAAGTATCCTATGTAAATTCTGAGTTTCTGGAGAGGCAGACACACTTTGGAATTTGGATCGAGATCTCTGGGGTATCTGAGTGAGTATACGAATTCCCTTTGCCCAATCTGGTGTACGGATCTAAAACAAAGGATGTGTAAGTTTGCTGAGAAATTCTAGGCTTAGCTCTCATTGTAAATCATCTGTTGTTGAGATCTTTTTGGTATTTGGTGTGCATTGGGCGCATTTTTGTGGGCAAATGGGTACGAATAGCTCTCGTGTAGAAAACAATATTGATACCCCTCTAAAAGTCTTATTACGTCATTTTAATAAATTTGCAAGGCCGGCCGATTATGGAATAAAAATGAAAAAAGGTGATTTAACTAAGTTTTGTCAACTCGAGTGGCCAACATTTGGGGTCCACTGGACCCCGAAAGGATCCTTTGTGCTAAAAGAAGTGATAGCTATCCATGAAATTGTTATGCAAAATGGGTATTGGAATCAGTTTCCTTATATTGATTGTTGGTTGTGGGTGGTTCAAAATCAGCCACCTTGGATTAAGAATTACTTAGCGAAGTCTCATGTGATGCTTGTTAAGAAAAAGGCTCGGGGGGGGCCGCCTGTACTTCCTGAGTCTAATGAGGGGGGGAATTCTGAATTGGCTGAGTACCGGACCCGTGCTCCGGTTGCCCTGTCGGGTAGCGAAGATGAGTCAGACGCCTCCTCGGCATCCAGTCCTTCTGCACCACCGCCCCCTCCCTTAGAGAGACCACCACCGACGTACCAATGCATACCTAATGAGTTAGAGCGTGAGCCTCAGCCAAGTGCCTCATCTGAATCAGGAAATAAGGGTTATTATTTGCGCAAGCCTGTAGAGTCACAGCCGGTGTTGAACTGTCCGATGCGAGAGGTTATTGGGGAAGGAGGCACTGCAACTTTTGTCTACACCCCATTTAGCACTTCAGATTTATTTAACTGGAAAAATCAGAGCCCCTCTTTTCGTGAAGACCCTGAAAAGATGAGGGATTTGTTTCGATCTATTGGGCAGACTCATCGACCCACTTGGGCTGATGTCCAGATGATGCTCCAGACCCTCCTAACCCCGGAGGAGAGGAGATTAGTGTTAGGTACAGTAGAGCGTATTGCGGCAGCCAGAGTTGAGTCAGAGGGTGCTGCTGGTCGTACTCTGCGTGATACCTACCCGGTAGAAGAGCCGGGATGGGACAATCATACTGCAGAGGGCAGAGAGCTGAGTGCACGGTATTTGGGAATTATAGTGGAAGCAATGGGAAAGGCAGTGCCTCGGATTACCAATCTGTCTAAATTGTATGAGGTGAGACAGGGAAGAGAGGAGGATCCCTCAGCTTTCCTTGGGAGGCTGTATGAGGCGTTTCGCAGGTTTTCGGATCTGGATCCAGAAGCCCCAGATAACCAGCGCATGGTAAATCTTATGTTTATTGGTCAATCTGCTGCTGATATCCGTAAGAAGTTACAGAAAACTGAGGGAGGTGCTGGGAAACCGATTTCAGAGCTGGTGGAAATTGCATATAAGGTGTATGGGAATCGTGAGCAAGTGCAGGAGCGCAAGGAGGATAAAAAGGCTCAGCGACAGATGGCAGCACTAGCAGCTGCTATAACTGGAGGGAACCCTGGAAAGGCTGGGATACAGAAGAGGAAGGGAGAAAGAGTGGGAGCAGATGTTTGTGCTTATTGCAAGGAGAAAGGACACTGGAAGAGAGAATGCCCGAAGTTGAAGGAGAAGAGAGAGGGGGAACCGAGAGGTCACCTCATGCGGGCAGAAGACAAGGGTGAGGATTCAGAATGAAGGGGACAGGGATCTAAGACCACTACCCTTCGGGTTGGAGCCCGAGAAGATCCCATGGTAACTATTAGGGTTGGTGGCAAAAACTTTGAAGCCTTGGTGGATACTGGGGCTACATTTTCAATGATTCCAGAAAACCCCCCCTGTGCAGGAACTAGTGAACAGCATGTACTTGTAGAAGGGATTGAGGGAATGCAAACTCGACTCCCTGTTTGTAAACCACTCCTCACCAAGGTGGGAGACCATTTGCTCGAGCACTCCTTTGTGTATTCTCCAAGTTGCCCGGTTGCACTCCTTGGGCGGGACTTACTCACAAAATTGCAAGCTGAAATCTTTTTCAGAGACGATCAGATGGTGGTCCAGCTACCTGTCAAGCAGAGCTCGAACTATCAGATGGCTCTCCTGGAGGACCGACGCCCTGCAGTAAGTCCAGAAGATCACATGACCGGAGTAGACCCCTCGGTATGGGCTGATGGAACCCCTGCGCGAGCTAAGTTCGTCTCCCCGGTAAGGATCGTACTCAAGGATGGGGAGGGGCCCGTTCGGGTAAAGTAGTACCCACTCAGCCGAGCGGCCAGAGCTGGACTCAAGCCGTTAATAGAGAAATACAAGAGGTACGGATGGCTAGTGGAAGGGTCTTCACCCTATAACACCCCCATTCTTGGAGTGCCAAAGGCAGATGGGGTCTCATACAGACTGGTCCAAGACTTACGGGCAGTAAATAAGAAGGTCCTTTCAGACCATCCTGTAGTCCCGAACCCTCACACGATTTTGACACAAGTACCGGGGGAAGCTGAAATATTTTCAGTGCTAGATTTGAAAGATGCTTTCTTCTCTATTCCTCTTCACCGAGAGAGTCAAAAATTGTTTGCTTTTGAATGGGAGGATCCAGATACTTTCCATAAAGCCCAACTCATGTGGACAGTTCTTCCACAAGGATTTATAGCAGCCCCCCATATTTTCGGACTTGCCCTTCAGAAGGACTTGGGGGAATGGAAGGGATCACACCCCGCAGTGACTCTCCTCCAGTATGTGGATGACCTGCTAGTTGCAAGCCCAAACTTGCAGCTCTGCGAGGAAGCCACCAGGTCACTCCTAAACACTCTGGGAAAAAAAGGATATAAAGTCTCTAGAGAAAAAGCCCAAATATGTCAGCCTGAAGTCACATTTTTGGGATATAAGCTCTCAAAAGGAGTCAGAGCCCTGAGTGCAGATCGCATACAGGCGATTCAAGGTCTAACCCCACCTAAGTCACCCAAGGAGCTGCGAGCATTCCTAGGGCTAACTGGGTTCTGTCGACTATGGATACCAGATTACGGTGGGAAGGCTAGACCACTGTATGAATCCCTGACTAAGGAGAGTCTCACTAAATGGAAATGGAATAAAGAAATGCAGCATGCTTTTGATCTGCTGAAGGCAGCATTAACCCAGCCCCCAGCCTTAGCCATCCCAAACAGTAAAAAGCCATATCGACTGTATGTTCATGAGAATCGAGGGGTTGCATCAGGGGTGCTGACACAGCCATCGGGCCCGACCTGGAGACCCGTGGGATATTATTCAAAGGTTCTAGATCCAGTTGCACTCGGGTGGCCAGCCTGTCTTCGGGCTGTGGCAGCCACAGCAGTGGTTGTTGAAGAAGCCCAGAAGATAGTCATGGGTGCGGATATGGAAATACTCACTCCTCATGGAGTTCCCCAGATCCTAGGGACTGAGGGAGGGAAATTTCTTAACCCCTCCAGACAATCACGGTATGAGATATTTTTGCTCTCTAATCCAGGACTTACTTTCAAACATACTACAGCCTTAAACCCTGCAACCTTGCTGCCAGAGCCAGGGCAACCGACGCATGACTGCCTTGAGGTCCTGAATCAGACCACGCAGGTGCGACCTGATCTTGCTGAGGACCCAATTGAAGACCCAGATGTTGAATACTTTGTGGACGGCTCCAGCTCTGTCATCGATGGAAAAAGACGAACAGGATGTGCAGTGGTAACCTTGGATAAGGTAGTATGGAGGGAGTCATTGCCGAGCTCATGGTCGGCACAGGCCGCAGAACTCACTGCGCTCACCCGAGCATTACAGCTGGGGACAGACCAGCGAGTTAATATATACACTGACTCTCGCTATGCTTTTTCTACAGTCCATGCGCACGGACTATTGTGGAAAGAAAGGGGTTTCATTACTGCCTCTGGGAATAAGATTGCTAATGGCCCCCAGATTATCAAACTACTAGAGGCACTCCACCAGCCTAAAGAGGTAGCAGTCATTCATGTGCGGGCCCATGGGAAGGCTGCTGAGAAAAAGCATAAGCTTGGAAATGCAAAGGCTGATGCAGCAGCAAAGGAAGCTGCATTTATTGGGGGAGAAGCGGAAGAGGTATCCAAGCAGGCTATGTCCCATGCCATATGGCCATACGTTCAGGATTTAGTCCCACAGTATTCCCCTGAAAAAGATAAATTTGCACAGAAAGCTTGTGCAGAAAAGAACTCCCAGGGGTGGTGGATAGTACCAGGAGGGAAAGTCATGATACCCAGGCCATTGCTTCGGGAGGTGCTGCAACAGCTCCATGCAAGAACCCATATGGGAGGTTTGGCCATGGGTGATCTAATGATCCGCCAAGCAGTAGCCCCAGGGCTATATGTAGAAGCTCAGCGCATTGCTACCAGGTGCATTACATGCCAGAAAGTAAACCCTCGAAGGAAACCCCCTGTGCCAATGGGAGGTAGACCCTGGGCAGCGTACCCTGGACAGGCATGGCAGATTGATTTTGCCGAGCTCCCACGATCCGGACATCATGGGTTTTTACTTGTCATGGTAGACCAGCTCTCTGGTTGGGTCGAGGCTTGGCCCACCAGGACTGCCACTGCAGCTGCAGTAGTGAAGTATTTGTTACAGGAGATCATTCCCCGGTATTCCCTGCCTGAGTCCATCGAGTCGGATCAAGGACAACACTTTGTGGGAAGAGTGGTTCAAGAAGTCGCACAAGCTCTCAAGGTTACTTGGAAACTACACACACCATGGAGACCACAGAGTTCAGGACAAGTGGAACGCATGAATAGAACTTTAAAGACTTTGCTCACCAAAATCTGTATTGAAACACGCCTTAAGTGGCCTCAAGCATTGCCGCTAGCTCTTACTTGTATTCGAAACACTCCCCGACGGGGCCTCAAATTGACCCCATATGAAATTATGTTTGGCAAGCCGCCTCGAGTCTTACCTCCTGGGATGCGAGAGAATGTAACTTTTGAATTAGGTAATAGTGAACTTCATACATATGTTATTGCCTTGCAGTCTGTCTTGTTTTCTCTTCACAGGTATGCAGCCTCCTTTCAGCGTCTGCCTTTAGATGTACCGGTACATGACTTCTCCCCGGGAGACTGGGTCTTGGTGCAGCGGTGGAAAAAGGAGCCTTTGACTGAGAGGTGGAGTGGCCCTTTCCAGGTACTTCTAACAACCCACACCGCTGTAAAGATTACTGGCCATGATCGTTGGATACACCATACCCGTGTGAAACGACATCCACAAGCGTCAGAGGACAACAACTCCCAAGACGAACTCACTCCGGAAGCTGAGTCGTCTTTGGAACAAGAAGCCAGCAAGTGGAGCTGTGAACCTACTGGTGATCTCCAAGTGCGCCTGAGACGGCTTAATCAAAGCTCAGAAAATTAGACAAGAAAGTAAAAGGGAAAATATGGTGGGAATCTTAATGTGCCTTGTTGTTATCTGCATAATGAAAGAAGCAGAATTGAGCAGCCTTAACCGCTGGCTCACACCCTCACTTTCCCAAATTGCTCCCCCAGGGACAAATTTGTATGTTGATATGATGGAAAGAATTGCAGGTACTTTTAATCTTACCAACTGCTGGGCCTGTGGGGGGCTTCGGGAGGCCAGAGGCCAGTGGCCTTGGAGGGCTTTTCCTTTGGCCCCGAAATGGCTAGTAAGTAGTAAGGCAGATGTTAAAAGTACAAGTCAAAAATGGGATGAGAACCACAGTTGGGAACTTTCCCAAGTGGCGTTAGGAGAGTATTGCATCAGTAATAATGGTACAGGAAAAAGGTTGGGACACAGCCGTTGCATATGGACTTTAAAAGTAAGGTGGATGAACCTTACAAGATTAGAACGGCTTTATTATCCTAATAGCCCAGGGTATAATCGGCTAGTGTGGCAGCATCCCAATGGAACAATTGTGTGGTTTAATAAATATTGGAGTGCCACAAATCAAAGTGATGATCGGACAGATTGTACAGACAAGAACCAGGATGGGCTATGGGAATGTTCCATGAAAGGAGGCCACGCAGTTGCTGGTCCTTTGGGTCCAGAAGGAGGCTTGGGGTTTCCCGAGATGCCCTATGGTTGGGCCCCTCCAAATGCCACCAATAGAGAAAATAGGGCCTTAAGAGGATACTATTGGATTTGCGGACGACGGGCCTATACAATACTACCACAGGGGTGGACGGGAACTTGCTATATGGGAGTAATTGTACCAGCTTTCTTTTTGTTACCGTCTGAGGTTGGAAATAAGCTAGGAGTCTCTTTGTATGATGATTGGAAAAGGGCCAAGAGAAGTACTGATGTAAGTTTGACACAGGGTAGCTCCCAAAAGTGGAAGAAGGATGAGTGGCCCCCTCAGAGGATTATTGAGTATTATGGACCAGCTACATGGGCTAATGATGGGAGTTGGGGATACCGGACACCAATATATATGCTGAATAGAATCATCCGGTTGCAGGCAGTCTTGGAAGTAATTACTAACCAGACCGCCACTGCTCTCGAGTTATTGGCCCGACAAAGTTCTCAGATGAGAGCAGCCATATACCAAAATCGGATGGCCTTAGACTATTTACTTGCAGAGGAAGGCGGAGTCTGCGGAAAGCTCAACCTTTCTAACTGTTGCCTCCAAATAGATGACAACGGGAAAGCAGTCTTAGAGATTGCCAAAGAGATTAGAAAAATAGCCCATGTACCAATACAAACGTGGGAAACCACATGGAATAAGGACTGGTGGTTTCAATTATTTGGAGGACCCTGGTGGAAAAAGGTAGGGTTTGTGCTTTTGTGTGCTCTAACTGGTTTGATTTTTATCCCTTGCCTTATTCCTTGTCTCACTAGATTGATAACCACCACAGTGGAAGGAATGCAGGTTGCAGCAGTCCCTCTAAAAGCACAGACTGCTGCAAAGGTCATGGTCCTCAGAAAAATTCCTCGTAATTATCTTGATATGCCCGAATGAAGTAAAGATCAGAAAGCATCTCGAGGGGGGATATTGTTAGAAATATTATTAAAAATGCATTATCAATAGCAGATTTAGGGGAAAAAAAAAAACACAGCTGCTACCCCTCCTTGTCTCCTTAATGGGAGAGGGAAGGGGGGGGTTGGAAATTGATGGGAAAAACCACCAAAAGCCCATTGTACTAAGGTATCACTCCCTCTCTGTCCTGCAAATTTACTATCTCTTTGTTACACTAAATCACACTTTCTTTCATGACCCCACATTCCTAAGGCTAAGATAAGAGCAAATGCCATTTTTGCCTTCAGGTTGAACCTTGAGTAACCTTGGGTTCCATCCACGCACGCGTGATAGCCTAATGCATATTAAGCCTACCCGCCCCGCATACTTAAGTAGTTAATTATAATGCACATGGGACGTATGAAGCAACATGTTTACATATATGTTTGTATGAACCGGAAATGAGTTGTAAAAATTCCTCCTTCTACACACGTGGTCAGGAGAGGGGGGATAAAAGCCTGCTAATGATCGTGCTCGGGGGCAGAGTGATTGATCTTTTGTCTCTCTCTCTGACCCTATTTGCAAATATATACCATTTGTGTTGCTAATAGAGGGTGTCTGTGAAGGTCTTTTTCCACCTCCCGAGAAACGAACCACGATTTTTATATCACTGGTGTGCATCTTTAGGAAGCAGCTCCTGGGCTTTTTTCTTTAAATCTTGCAATCTTAACAGTACAAACACACTTTTACCTTCCTTTTCATGTGAGAAATCTTCTAAGCTCGAGGCTCATCATCAAGGGCCATTTGGCCTAGAAAAGTTAGTTTGAACAATGGCCATCCTTTTGTGCAACTTCTTTACAATATTAAGGAATTTCTTTGAATGGTTGCTCAGACTGGAATTTTCTTGCCACACAATCCCACTAAGACCCCTTCATTGCTTTCAGACAGTGACCTAGAACATTTTCACATCACCACTTGAGACCAGGCTTTAGTACCTCTTGCCATAATATCTCCATGGGCCCATTTGATAGAGCCTTGGTTAACAAAGAAGAATCTTCCCCTCTTTCACAAGGTTGTCCCTGAGCAGTATGTTCACTTTCTCCCTCTTTTCTGGATTTTCTCTTCTTATTAGCATTCACACTCAGCTTGATTCAAGGCAATGCTCTGTGAAGTGGAACAGGGAGAGAAAATTTCCAAAATACAGAATGTGCCAGAAAAATAACCTGCATCTGTACTTTGGTGATAGTTCAGCATAAGGACCATCATCAACAACACAAGACAACACCACAATATGCTCTGGAGGTTGAAAGCCTTCTCCAGAGAGATCAGAGTGCTTTATAAATAGGAACAAGTTAATCCTCAACTTGCCTGTGAAACAGGGGAAACTTGGCCCCATGTTGCAGAAAGCTTAAGTGACTAGATCAAGGCAACATGTAAGTCAATGACAGACGTAAAAAGAACCCATTCTCCAGACTGCAGCACTGTGGGCAATTATACACATGCTTCAGGAGTGGCAGAGGGGAGGGGAGGGCACTTTAATTAGAAAGGCTCTCAGAGATGCTCTAATTAAAGCACCTGAATCTTCTCATACATCAGTGTCCCCATGCTGAAAAATGGAGGCAGGGGCACTTTAACTAAAGCTACTTGAACAAGCTTTAGTTAAAGTGTCCCTGCCACCATTTTTCAGCATGGGGATGCTAATACGCAAGATGCTGGAGTCTGCCGGAGCATGGTAATTACTACACACAGTAATTTGATTAATCAAGTCTACTCTGATGTGCTGTAATTATAGTGAGCAGAGCGCCTCACTACACATGTACAGGCACCCTCTGCTTTTACTGAAGGAAAGAACAGCAGTGTGTGCTCCAAGGACCCTTGAAAGAGTTTACTAAGAAAACATCACCCAAGCTGTGCTCCTAAGCTCAGGCACGACCAAGCAGAAGAATTCAATCCCTCCCAAATGCACCCAGTTTCCCAGATGTGTCTGAGAGAAGTGCATTTAGACAGCCACTGCTGAACCTCTAACCAAATGCAGCTTGCCACAGACTGCTCTGCAACAGGACACCCAGAACCTCACCAGGAATTACAACTTAGGTACATCTATCCAACTGTATTTTTTAAACTGGCAGCAGGAGTAAAAAAAATGTGTCTTCCCTTTCCCTAGACAAAACAAGCCTAGAACATCCCACTTTTCCCTCCCCAGGACTACTGCTCTTCCCCACTGGACAGCTGTCACACTCTTCTTGTGGTGAAGGACAATCGAGATACAGCCACACATAGTAAAAAAGAAGTGAAAATGCTGCTCTCTCCCCTTAGAAGCAGATGATTATTTTCTTTCACAAGCCTCAACATCTACCAAAAGTACGGATTGCTGTTTTAGGGTTAAACACAAGATGGCCTAGGGCAGGCCCCAAGAGCTCAAGAATAGAAGAGAGGGCATAAGGAGCTACCACAGATCTTTCCCGTATAGCCCCCAGGTGGAAAAGCAGATTGTGGACCTGAGAAGCTAAACATAAATAGTATCAGCTGACTTAGCAGTGCTCTTCCTGTCCCTGAATCTCAAGTGAAATGTGCTTCTGCAGAGTAGAAGCAGCAGCAGTCATATCTACTGTGTGAAAGGGACAGCCTGTATTTACCCAAATCCAAGACAACTTCAAATTTAAGACAATTCTCCTGATAACTAGATTCTCTACATGGAAAATCTAATTATTGGAGGGTCATCGTTTCATACCTGTTAGGGGCATCTTAAATTCATCCTCCCACCACTCCAGTGAAGAATGCAGAAGAAAGCAGTGATTGGGGGGGAGGGGAGCGAAGAGCAGGGCAGGCAGCCTGATTCCCACCCCTGGCCCCCAATAACTTGCCTCCTGCCTGTTCCCCCTAGCACTTGCCCCCTGTTGCTTGCACCCCCTAGTGCCAGCCCCCCTGTGGTGTCTGCATCCCCATCACCTCTGCTATGCATAACTGCCTGCAACCCCCAAGGGGCTACTGCCTTACCCTCAGTCACATCACTGGCTCTGATCTCATTCCAGACTGTAGCACAGAGCATATAGTGGTTCCAGAGTCAGGCAGCAACACCTGTGTAGACAACAGCTCTGCCCCCAGCCCCAGCTCCAGCTCCAGCTCTGGGACTGGGTCAGAGTTGGAGCTGGGGCTATTAATGCCACAACTATTATTGCTTTGCAAGGCAGGGCCAAGGTCACTGTTTGATCTATGCCCTGGGGTGGAGTGGAGCCAGAGCTATGATTGAGGGTAACAGGAAAAAAAGTCTTGTCTTGGGTTTGAGTTAATACAGTAGCTGCCCCATTTGAGCCAGCAGATTTTAGCTGGGAACAAATACATCTCTATAGCTGGATACTGGAGATCTTGCCACAATACTATAACAGCTTCTTATTAATCAAGGTTAATCAGTCTTTTTCTTGAAGACAAAGTCCAATGAAGGTAACAGTAAGTTCAACAGCACTCTTGCAATAGAGCCTAAAGAGATTAACCATAGGGAGTGTCAATCTCTGACATCAGAGTCAGGAATGAAGGCTTTATGTTTACTGTTAAGATGTACCGTAATTACCCTGATTTACAGTACTTGTATTGCAGCAACACCTGAAGGCTTCAGGTCAGAGCCCCATTGCACAGGCACTGTACAAACAGGAAATTACAGTTCCTTCACCAAACAGCTGACAATCCAAAACACAAGACACACCAGGTAAACACGACAGATAACTAGGAGGAGATAGGGGGACTAGAGGACAATGAAAACAAAAGGATGTTTTACCATTGACCATCTGTCAATCAACTGCAGTATTAACAATTCACAGCTAGCCTTGCCCTCAAAACAGTTTTCTCATAGATCACAGCACAGGCATAAATCTGTATCCCCAGTAGCAAAGACACCCTCCCTTGACTGCACATCCCATGGTCTACCTCACTCAAGAGATGCATAAATAAGGATGCAGGGATGCTCATCATAAGTCTCACTTCACCTGTCCAATCACAAGGCTAAATTAATCCTTTAGGAAGCTCTATAGGTTTTAATGGTGGTCCCCTTGGAGATCAGTTCATTATTTGTATCAGGGCAGAGCTCAGGGACTCCCAATCAGAGATCAGGGCTCAGTTCAGACAGTTAGTTCTGCCTTGAAACGCTTGTAATGTCTATAAATTGGGTGATTGTATCTCAGTGACTGGAAATACGTTCAAAGGGTTACATTTTTTTCTTACTACTACATTTTAAAAAGTTGCTAAAGGAGTCCTTAGCTTTGTACATAAATCTCTCCAGTGTCAATATTTACACTCAGAGGACTGATGGGAAGGTAGGGGGAATCTCTGCCTTCTCTAAAGACTTCTGTCAGATGTTGAAATCAGAAATGGGACAAACATTAAGAGGCAAAGAAATCCTTCCTCTCCTGCATAACTCCTTCAGATCCGAACGTATGGCCTTACACTCCCAGATTTGGGGTCAACAACCTTTGGCTTGTGGGGTGGATCTGGCCTGTGGAGCCACTGGGAGCCTTGTGACTGGGTGGCACAGAGCTTTGCCAGTGACCTAGCTGAGCAGCAAGGACAAGCAGCAGTGGTGGCAGCAGCACGTGGGTCTCAGTGCTGGCCCTTCTTGGATCCAGCTGGGTCATTCTGGCCTGCCGCCCCAAAGGGTTGCCAACTGCTGTTTAGGGGCTGCTGTTTGACATGCTCCCTTGGAGCTATGAAGCAGTGAAGAGTCTGAGTACTTTTACATACACTGCCACAAAGTAACTTGGTAGAAGCGGATGTAATTCAGTTAGATCTATGTAAGGGAATGCATAAGCAGTCTTACAAGCAAAAAAGAAAAGGCATTAATTCCGAAGTTATGCTGTTATTTTGGGGGCAGTTTGTGTGCAGAAAAGCCCAGATGCTTAGAGCTTCTTCTATTTCACTGCTTTAAAAAAAATCTTGTAGAGACTGGGGATTTCTTTTGACTAATAACCAATTGCAAAATTTTCTTGAAATGACACTGAAACAAACTGTTGGCAAATCTCTTAGTTATGCAGACAGCCAAATATACTGTGTTCATCTCCACCAAAAACCCAGAGTTCTAAGGAGCTGATCCTCCTATTGAATCTTCAAGGCATGGAGTATTTGCTTGAGTCAGTAAGGTATCTGTCTGCAGCACACAGCAGAATGGCTGACTGCAGAGCTGGAACAGAATACTGGCTATAATACAATCAACACCATGTGGCACCACGTGGCCACTTAACACTGCGAAGAATGTTGCACTCCCGTGTGGTGAGCTGTCTGCATAGTTACAGGGTGATTCTCATAGAGGTTGTGGTGACACATTTAGATTGGTGATGATCATCTACTGCAGCGGGGCCAACATTTTTGGCAAGCACAGGGAACTCAGTGAGTGCTGGGGGTAGAAGTGGGGGAGTGGAAACAACAGCAATGAGGTGTGGGGAGGGGGAGGGAGAAGGGGATGAGACCATTTTGGTTATCCCACTCGCCTCCCCAGTGGTGTGGCACTGCACTACTTGACTCCTGTAGCTGAGGGAGAAGGGGAAGGGAGTGTCATTCCACTTGCTCCCCATGCCCTTCAGCCCCCAGATACACTGCTTGGTGCAGCACTGTGCTGCCCAGATCCTGTGGCTGGCCTAAGCAGTCCAAAGCTTCCCTGATGTGGCAAAGACACCTGATAGGGGGATCCTGGCACCCACTCATAGTTGTTCCCCACACCCCACATTTGTTATGCTATTGGGCAGGCATGCCACAAATCAAATCAAGCTGAGCTCCCTGCCAGAGTGTCACTCCAATCCTCTTCCCCTGCCTAATCTGCTGCTCTGCTCTGTGCTTCCTACCTTGTGCTCTCTGCTGCTCATATGCTGCTCTGTTTACTGATCCCTGTTCTATTTACTGCTGTGCTACCTATGCTCTCCTGCATCTGCTGTGTGCCACATGTTGGCCACCCCGATCTACTGCATCAAATACTGTAGTACTTCACTACATGTGGGCCATAAACAAATGTAACAATTGTATTGCTATCAAAAGGTACTGATAAAAGCTGTTATGATGCAATGATTATGACTGCAGTATTCTGTAGCAACGCAAGTCTTGGAAAACCACTCCAGTGTTAACCCTGCTTCATCCAAGGGCAAAGTTAGGGCGATTTAGCTTACTTGCATCTCTAAGGGATCACACAGATGTAACGAATACAGACTAACAGCTGCTGCATGTTCCTGCGAAGCCTGTCTCCTCCTCTCCCTTAAAAGTGGCTACAAATGTACACTTGGCCCATACCCTTGGTCAGTCAAGGCATTTGAATAGATGCTCATTCTAATACCTTCCCCCACCAACTGTACAATGGGATAATCCTGTCAGACACTATTGCTGCTATACGATCTAGTGTGTGCCTCTCTGTCTGCTTCCTCAGCAGCTCTACAAGAACAGTTTTCTGCTCTGCTGGGATATATTAATTGGCCTCCCATCAAATTGCTGCCTACAATCCTTCCATAAGCTAAAGTGACATTTACCTTCATGCTGGACTGGCAAACATCTTGGCTACACAGAACTGAGCTCCCCTGATAAGTGACAATAGCATAAGTAAGGCGGAGGCACTAGCCCAAGTTGTTGATCTTGTGGGGAGGGATGCAAAAAAAACAAGCCACTGCAGGTTTCATAGTTTCATAGTTTCTAGGGTCGGAAGGGACCTGAGCAGATCATCTAGTCCGACCCCCTGCCATGGCAGGAAAGAGTACTGGGGTCAAACGACCCCAGCACGGTGTTCATCTAGCCTCCTCTTAAACACCCCCAGGGTAGGGGCCAGCACCACTTCTCTTGGAAGTTGGTTCCAGACCCTAGCCGCCCTGACCGTGAAGTAGCGCCTCCTGATATCTAACCTAAACCTACCCTCTGCCAGTTTGTGACCGTTATTCCTGGTCACTCCTGGTGGTGCTCGGGGGAACAACGACTCCCCCAATGCCTGCTGATCCCCCCTGACTAGTTTATAACAGGCCACAAGATCCCCCCCCCTCAGCCTTCTCTTTTGGAGGCTGACCAGGTTCAGGACCCGTAACCTCTCCTCATAGGGCCTGCCCTGTTGTCCCCTGATCATACGAGTGGCCTCCTCTGGACCTTCTCCATGCTGTCCACATCTCTCTTGAAGTGTGGCGCCCAGAACTGGACGCAGTACTCCAGTTGCGGCCTGACCAGTGCCGCATAGAGGGGGAGGATCACCTCTTTGGACCTGCTCAAGATGCATCTGTGGAAGCAGGCCAAGGTGCGGTTGGCCTTCCTGACTGCCTCTCCACACTGCCGGCCCATGTTCATCTTGGAGTCACCGATGACCCCAAGATCCTTTTCTGCCCCTGTGCTGACAAGAGGGGAGTTCCCTAACCTGTAGGTATGGTGCCGGTTGTTCCTCCTGAGGTGCATCACTTTGTGCTTGTCAGTGTTGAAACCCATCCTATTCTCGTCCGCCCACCCTTGTAACCTGTCTAGGTCTGATTGTAGCCTGTTGCATCCTTCCAGTGTGCCCACGTCCCCCCACATCTTAGTGTCATCAGCAAATTTGAACAGGGTGCTTTTTACCCCCTCGTCCAAGTCACTGATGAAGATGTTGAACAGTGCGGGCCCGAGGACCGAGCCCTGCGGAACCCCACTGCCCACGTCTTTCCAGGTTGAGAAGGACCCATCCACTACCACCCTCTGGGTGCGGCCCTCCAGCCAGTTGGCGACCCATTTGACTGTGTGGGTGTCTACACCACAGCCCCCCAGTTTCTTAATGAGAACGGGGTGAAAGACAGTGTCAAAAGCCTTCTGGAAGTCCAGGAAGACTATGTCCACTGCTACCCCTGCATCTAATGATCTGGTGATCTGATCGTAAAAGGCCACCAGGTCGGTCTGACAGGACCTGCCACTGATGAACCCATGTTGGTTGCCCCTAAGCATGCAGTCCCCTGCTGGCCCCTCCTGGATGTGTGCCAGCATAATTTTCTCGAACAGCTTGCCTAGGATCGAGGTAAGACTAACCAGCCTATAGTTTCCCAGGTCCTCCTTCCTGCCTTTTTTGAAGATGGGGACCACGTTGGCCCTCTTCCAGTCCTCCGGTACCTCACCAGAGCATCACGAGTGCTCATAAAGTTGTGCCAGGGGACTTGAAATGACCTCGGCCAGTTCCTTTAGAACTCTAGGGTGGAGATCATCCGGACCATCTGACTTGAATATGTCCAACCTCTCCAGAAACTCCCTAACTAAATCCTTGCTAACCCGTGGCCCAGGTGTGCCTCCCCCGGGGCCCGAGGGGGGCCCAGCAGGGAGGTGGGTGTTCTGGTCCCTACTTAGGAAGACGGAGGCAAAGAAATTGTTAAACATGTTAGCTTTGCCATCTGGTGTGACGACCAAGTTTCCCATCGTGTCCTGCAAGGGCCCCACATTACCCGGGACCTTCTTTTTACCCCCTACGTATTTAAAAAAGGACTTCTTATTGTCCTTAATCTGGGAAGCTAGTCCCAGTTCCATCTCTGCCTTGGCCTTCCTAACTACCCCCCTACATCCCCGAGCAACTACAGAATAGTCCTCCCTGGTGATTACCCCTTCTTTCCATTGGGTGTAAGCCTCCTTGATAAGCTCAAGAGGCTAATCAGTCAGGCCCTCAGGGACCATGACCCCAGGGAGTTGGGAGTTCAAGAAGAGTGGTTGCTTCTCAAGGAAGCGATCCTCAGTGCACAAGCTAAATCTATTCCAACACGGAGGAAAGGCAGCAAGAAGGCACAGCAGCCCCCCTGGCTCTCCAGAGACCTAGCGGACCTACTGTGGCTAAAAAGGAAAGCCTACAAAGGATGGAGGATGGGATTCACCTCCAAGGAGGATTACTCCGCGCTGGTCCGGTCCTGCAGCGACCAAACCAGGAAAGCCAAGGCTGCAACTGAACTCCAACTAGCTTCAGGCATCAAGGACAACAAAAAGTCCTTTTTCAGATATGTGGGGAGCCGGAGGAAAAGCAAGGGCAATGTTGGACCCCTGCTAAACCACATGGGGCAACTGACAACTGACGCCCAGGAAAAAGCCAACCTATTAAATAGGTACTTTGCGTCAGTCTTTCATCAGTCACACGGGATGCCCATGCCTGCTATGGGACAGGGAAATCTGGGTGAGGGGGATCCCCTACCCTCCATCAATGCTGACCTCGTGAAGGAACACCTTGAGAAGCTGGATACCTTCAAGTCAGCTGGCCCTGACAACCTGCACCCCAGGGTACTCAAGGAGCTGGCGAGCGTCATAGCCCAGCCCCTGGCACGGATCTTTGAAAACTCCTGGTGCTCTGGTGTAGTGCCCGAAGACTGGAAGAAGGCCAATGTGGTGCCGATCTTCAAGAAAGGGAGGAGAGTGGATCCGGCTAACTACAGGCCCATTAGCCTGACTTCTATCCTGGGGAAGATCTTAGAAAAGTTTATTAAGGAGGCCATCCTTGAGGGACTGGCCCAGGCTAACATCCTAAGGGACAGCCAGCACGGGTTTGTTGCGGGTAGGTTTGTTTGACCAATCTCATTTCCTTCTATGACCAGGTGACCTATCACCTGGACAAGGGAGAAGAGGTTGATGTCATATATCTTGACTTCAAAAAAGCTTTTGATCTGGTATCCCATGATCACCTCTTGGCCAAACTGCCCAGTTGTGGCCTTGGCTCCACCACGATCCGCTGGGTGGGAAATTGGCTCCATGGTCGGACCCAGAGGGTTGTGACTGATGGCAGTCACTCATCATGGTGCCCTGTGACCAGTGGGGTCCCTCAAGGCTCTGTCCTGGGACCCATACTGTTCAACATCTTCATTAACGATGTGGACATTGGAGTCAGGAGTGGACTGGCCAAGTTCGCCGATGACACCATTGGGGCAAAGCATCCATGCCAGAAGATAGACAGGTCATCCAGGCTGACCTGGACAAGCTCAGCAAATGGGCAGACAAGAACCTCATGGTGTATAACACCAATAAATGCAAGGTTCTCCACCTTGGGAGGAAAAACCTCCAGCATCCTTATAGGCTCGGCAGTGCTACGTTGGTTAGCGCTACAGAAGAAAAAGACTTGGGGGTCATCATTGACCACAAGATGAACATGAGCCTGCAATGCGATGCTGCAGCTAGTAAAGCGACCAAAATGCTGGTGTGCATCCATAGATGCTTCTCGAGCAAATCCCGGGACGTCATTCTCCCCTTGTACTCGGCCTTGGTGAGGCCGCAGCTGGAGTACTGCGTCCAGTTTTGGGCTCCACAATTCAAAAAGGATGTGGAGAAGCTTGAGAGTCCAGAGGAGAGCCACGCGCATGATCAGAGGTCAGGAAAACAGATCTTACGATGACAGGCTGAGAGCCATGGGACTCTTTAGCCTGGAAAAGTGCAGGCTCAGGGGTGATCTGATGGCCACCTATAAGTTTATTAGGGGTGACCACCAGGATCTGGGGGAACGTCTGTTCACCAGAGTGCCCCAAGGGATGACAAGGTCGAACGGTCACAAACTCCTGCAAGACCATTTCAGGCTGGACATAAGGAAGAATTTCTTTACTGTCCGAGCCCCCAAGGTCTGGAACAGTCTGCCAGCGGAGGTGGTTCAAGCACCTACATTGAACACCTTCAAGAGGAAATTGGATGCTTATCTTGCTGGGATCCTATGACCCCAGCTGACTTCCTGCCCTTTGGGCAGGGGGCTGGACTCGATGATCTCCCGAGGTCCCTTCCAGCCCTAATGTCTATGAAATCTATTAAATCCTTTTTAGCAAGGAGACATTCCCTGATGCTTTTGGTGAGCCACGGAGGCTTGTGTGCTCTCCTGCTCCCTTTGATCCTCGTTGGTATTACCTTCCTTTGGGCTTGGAGGATCATCTCCTTAAGGAGTGACCACTCTCCTTGGACACCTGGCTCCCCTCCCCTCCGGGACCTCAGCACTTCTCCAACTATCCTCCTTAGCTCGTAGCACAGCCAACGACAAATGTCCCATGTAGGGTGGCCATCAGAGAAGACAGTCCGGTTTTCCTCTATCCTCTATTGATATGAAACCAAATTCCTTTGATGTCCTCTATGTTTCTCTTGGAAAGAAACATAGAGGACATAAAGGAGATGGGTTTCATATCAATAGAGGACTGAGTAGCAGAAAACTACAATGTCCTCTATCATGGCCACCATAGTCCCATGTAGTGCTGCCACCCAGGGCACTCAAATGTTATGTTATACCTCTATAGAGGTGCATTCCTCCTTTCCAAGGAACTCCTCATGCTTCCCTATATATGCAAGGACCTCCTATAGCAATGCACCAAAGGAAAAAAACGTCCTTGCCTTTATATTTATCAGCATGTCTGTACTGTCCTCCTAAACACCACTATATAAGCTTCACCCACACATGTATTTTGGCTGTAACCCACATATCCAATTCATTTAAATAACCCAAACAATTCCATCATTCCTGTAGCACTATAAATCTATATGGCACCTCACCAGTGAAGAATACAGCACATACCCTGTCCAGCAACCTTTGCAGTCTTAGGCCAAGTGATTCAAGTACTTGAATTCAGACTGCCCTGCATGCACAGATAATATGGATATGAAGCAGAAACACATTGATATAATGGAATGGAATGGAATAGAAGCATTCTACTCGCCAGCCCTGCTGAAGAAGATGGCTGCATCGTTGGTTTACACAGGAAGGGCACTGCAGTATCGGAAATGGATGACTGGATCCTGCTGTCTCTTGAATCCAGAGGAGACAGGATTTCTAGGCCAATGGGAGAAAACTTTGCTGCAAGTAATTTGTGGTTATTATTTGATACTCCAAACTCCATTCAAATGATAACTGAATAAACAACCATATTCACACTCCCTTTATATGAGCTGTATTAAACTTACACATTTATAGGGAAAACAACTCCCTGAATGCAAACTCATAGATCCAGATCATGTCATATGAGCATTTCCTAGTCAAGGCTTTGTTATAAGGCTTTCTGAACACACCTTTAGCCTGCTAGTGCTGTACATTTATTCCTTAGGGTATCTAGAAACACAGGATCTGTAGAATGTCCTACTGTTCTCTTCACCAAGAAATGGGAACAGAAGTTAGTTGATTTAAAATCCTTTTAAACAGACTAAAGCAAAATACAAAGCCAAATGACTATTGTTCTGCAGTGTACACAAACTGTGAAAGCAGTTCTTTTGGAGAGAGGATCAACACTTGCAACAGGAAGCTGCAAAGCCCTAAGGATTCTCCTGCTATCCTGGATATTATGAGGACAGCCAAAGACAGGAAAAGCCACCACCATTTCAAACCACCAGCTTCATCCTACTCTGAACCGCTTTTGCCTGCCAGAAGGATTGCCATTCAATAGCCTATACCCCTTTCCTTGCATAATTTCTAGCTCCTACTGATCAAGCAATGGGAGATTATGTCACTTTCATGTTTTTCACCTGGCAGCACAGAGTAATACAAAAATGTTGCATTACGTAGACTAGGTTAAGACTTTTGGATTGAAGAATTTTTCAGTGGAAAACATTATTTCCAAAGAAAACATTTTTCAAGGGGAAAATCAAGAGAATTTCACCTTGTGTTAGTTCAAGTGCTCACCAGAGGCACTGTGGGATATCTTGGGAGTTGTAGTTTTGGTGCCACTTTCTCCCCTGTTGACTGAGTTTCCTGTGTGACTACATCTACCAGGACTGGCCAGGCCTTTTGCTGTCCTCATAAGCTTGTAATTCCTCATTATTTGTCTATAAACAATTCTGCTTCCAAAAACACTGAAGGGAGAGGGGAAGAAGAGAGGGACTGAATAAAAAGGGATAATCACACTTCAAAACATGTCAGGCCATCATTGAGCAGATGTTAGGTGATCTGTGCATCCATGAGCCAGCAGGACTCCCTGCTGAAGCAGTGACCCCAGCAGACTCTCAAAAACATCTGTTTCTACAGCATACGATGATTTAAGAAGGAGGTTATTTACTGGTGATCTCATTCTAATCCTTTGCCAGGACCTGCGAGTGGTTTCTGAAGTCTGAAGTTCCGTTTTAAGAATACCTCTGTACTCTGGAGGCCTTAACAGCCCTTTCCTGTTCCCATTTGTTACATCCTAGCATGGAGATAGGAAATCCTTCTACTTACAGCTCAAGGATGAGCACCACATCTGTCTTGTTCTCGTAGACGTCATGAAGCTTGATGATGTTGCCATGTAGGATCTGCTGCAGAATATTCACCTCCCGTTCAATTTCCTCCCGTCTCACTCCACGGCGGCTGGCCCTGCTCTGACGCTTCTTAATGAATTTAGCTGCATATTCTACTCCGGTACCTTTCTCTTGGCACTTCTTCACTATAGCAAATTGGCCACTGCAAAGACAAGGTTGTAATGATATTATAATAAAGCTTTCATAAATTCCACTGGCAATACAATCAATCTCCCTGAATTAGCCTTGCAGCTGTGGGTTCTGATCCTGTAATAGCAAAGAGCTCTACTAGTCTGCTACTACAGAACTTTCAGGATTTGATTCAACAACTGCATGCAATGCATTCATTAGAGTTGCTTGAGATATTTCAACTGCATGGTGCTTTAGACTATGAAAAGTAAATAATCTCTTTACGTAGGAGGGAGAAAGTCCACATGTGGTTCTCGGACTTAATTATTTATTTATTTTAAAGAACAAGGTCTGGCTAAGATAAAATGGCACCGATGTAAAGTGAAAGTCCAAATGGTTCCTTACTTGCCAGTGGTGCTTAGACATTCAGTTATATAACCTGCCATTTCATGTCTTGAAGAGGCAGGTCATACTTACTAAGTGCAAGTGCTGGTTGATCTATACACATATATTCACTGAGTTTGAAAATCTGGCTGTTCCATGTTTTTAAAAATATGCAATTTCTCAATGCCATTTTAAATGAAGGAGAAAAATGTGTACAACATGTTATGAAATAATTCACTGCCCAAACACTTAAACAGCAGGCAACTGTTCACAGTTGTAAGCAGGCTTTTGCTGACAACAGCTGCTAGTGGAAGAGGTCATCATTCTAGTTCTAATATGAACATTTCCCCTACCTCCTAAACAAGAATACCACTTGCAGAGCAGATAACTAATACAGAATGTAATAACCCTGTAAATTTTAGTCTAATTTCAGTGATAAAAGGTTCTTGAATCAGACACTCATTAGCAACGTTTAAACTGGAAAAGGCAGGGGAATTCTTCATTTTAACTTGAAGGAGGTTTACTCCCTTTCTTATTTAGGTCTCCCAAATACCATCAGATCACAAAGCAGGCACTCTTTGTAGAGAGCTGATATTTGATCCTTATGGCTCATTATAAGAGGTAATCATAATCATGGTAAAAGACCACATCTGAGCCATAAATATGGCACAAGATAGAGCAGTTACTCATGTGAACCTCTTCTTAGTTCTTTATGACTCTCGTAACTTACTCTGCACAGGGAAATCAGTGTCATAGTTAAAGAGTACATGCATAATACACATATATGTATTTATTTGATATATTTATAAATTGTTTTATATCATGCAAATAAATTGTGAGGTTTATGAAGCTGGTAAAGGAAAGCCAACGCATTGCCCTGAACTATCTGTCATTAGTTTATATGTATATGAACCACTGATACCTACCTACTTCAAGGTGCTGGATGGACATAGAGACTGGGAATCAACTCCCAGACTTGGTTCATTCTAGATTTCATTACAAACCAGCATCATTAAAAAGGCCTTGAAGTTCACAAGAGTAGTCAGATTTATTATTTGGCATAGGACTAATGAAAACTGACTTCAAGAACACACCATTTTCCCCTTTTAAATTGTTTTTCAAGCAGACTATAGGATTGGAACAAAAGAAAGACTAGGATGAAGACAGGAAAATGCTGATACAGATCCTAGCAAAACCCACTGGTATTCACACAGCTATCTTTTGGTACCACCACCTCCCATGTTTAAGTAAACAGACTGAATTCCCAATTCTGCCTGATCCAGAGCAACCTGGAAGGAAACACATCTAATCTGAGTCTCCTATACTGTAGGTCAGCGTCCTAACCACAAAGATAGACATGGACAGACCCTGATCACTTCTCATGTAGGAAGTGGGTGTTCTAACAATTTAGCTTTTGTGAAAATATTAAAAAAATCTAGTTTATTTCCTATGTGGAATGAGAACAAATTCTGAAACTTCCAAGGTTGTCAGGAAATGGGATTGCTGTCCTCTGGTCAGCTTAAATATAAAGGGAAAGACAACCTGACCTGTGTTAACGAGAATGGGCAGTCAAAGAGATTTCATAGAAGAGCAGAGATGTAAGACCTCAGCAGCAAGAAGAGCATCCCACCTAAACACTGTATCCCCTCAAACACACTCACAGCCTCCACACGTGTGAATGAGGGTAGAGCAAGGACTGGAGACTTACGAAAGACAGTGCAAAAGACAATACCCGGCACTTTTCTACCTATATCTGAGAAGCATCTGCTTCCACTGGCAATTGTGTTCAATAACCTTAGGTATCTTCCTGAGGCAGGATCTGGGCCCAAGTGCATTCATTTAATATCAGGTAATTTCTCATTAAGACTTTTATATCCCATACTCGCAAGAGATGGGCTCAGTAAATTGTCAGCAGTTCCCATCCTTAAATACTATGAGGTTAGCAGTCAAGATCTCTCTGCAACAAGCACAAACATACTAATTAATTGCAAACGTCCAATATTACAGCTTTTCTCTTACACTGGAGCTATTCTGAAATGCTACTGCTGTGAACATCATTGTCTCCTTACTTGGCCTAGTAACCATAGCATGCAAGTGCAGGTAGGAAAATAAGTTATATAGTATTCACTGCAATTATAGTCAGTACTTTATAATGAAACACTCTAAGTACATTATGTAATTAACATACAAACAAGCTGTTGAAACAAGGGTTGTAAAGGCAAAGGTGTCCACAGAACTGGAGCCTCCCCTCAACTCTAACTTGCTCTCAAATGCAGAGGAGATATAGCATAGAAAGTCACTAGTCACTTTCACATTATTATAAAGACTGCCATCTTAATATACTATCAGTTAATACATTCATAACATCTTGGTGTGGGCCCATGAATTTATTTGCTTAGCAGACTTTTAGTGCATTAGACCTGATGTGTGACTAAGGTACAACCATTTGCTTAAAGCAGGGGTGCTCAACCCCAGGTCCACAGGTCAGATCTGGCCCATGGAGCCATGTTACCTGATCCACCCTTCCCATGGGCCTGAAAATTCAGCCATGGGCAAGCAGTGAGAGCATTTACTGCCTCTCTGGTGCTGCCAAATTTCCAGACAGGAGGGATAGCATTGCCCTGCTAACTCAGGTGCACGAGGTCTAGGGGTGCACAGATAGGGATTTTGAGGCCAATAGCAATAGCCAATTTTTAAGGAGGTATATCGGCCAATATTGATCCAATTTCCAATGCAGCATGAAGAGCTGCCTGCAGCTGGTAAGTCTGTTGTGGTAGAAGGGTAGAGAAAGGACACTTGTGGTGAGGGAGGGAGTGGCTCTGGGGCAGGGGCAGGGGCTAGGGTACGTGCTGTCCAGCCAAGATGGGGCAGGGTGTGGGACAGAGCTGTAGCTCATTCAGGGGGCACAGGGAGGGGGGGAAGCTCCAACTGCTATGTGCACCCCAGGACGGCACGGGGGGGGCGGTATGTGCCCCCTGGATCTGCATGGCGTGGGGTCGGCTGCTGCTGCGGGTTGGGGCTGGGCTGGAGCTGGGACTGCCCTAGGATCTTCCTGGTGGGGACTGAGCCAGGCTGCGCTTGAGGCAGGCAGCAGCAGCTGCACTGGGAGGAGGCTAAGAGGAGCTGCAGCCACCCCAAACTTCTCTGTAGCTCCCCCATAACCCCGCTTCCCACTGCCAGCCCTGAGCACAGCCCAGCCCAGCACCCCTGCTGGGAAGAGCCTGGCACAGCCTCACCCCAGCCCATAGTGGCATTCCCCCCGCTCCACCCCACCTCGCCCCGCACAGATTTGAGGGCACATGCTGCCCCCCCCATGCCCTCCCAGGGTGCACGCAGTGGTGGGAGCTGCCCCGTCCCCATGCCCCCCAGACGAGCCATGCCTCTGTCCCTCATCCCACCCCAACTGGGCAGCACCTGCCCCAGCCCCACTTCCTCCTTCACTGTGGAGGCCTTGATTTGCACCCCTATGCCCCTTCCCTCCCCTCTCCTACTCCACCACAACAAACTTACCAGCTGCATGCAGATCTCCAAGCTGCTGAGCTGTACTCCTCACTACCTACATGCTGTGCCATTTATTGGTCACCTTATCAGCCACATCAAGCCAATTTCTGATACCACCAATTTTCTTTATATCGGTGCCAACCCAATATTGAACCGATGTATCAGTGAACCTATAATAAGGTTGCATGGGGCTGATGTGGGCCTGAAGGCTACGCAGGTCCCGTCCCAACTTGCAAGGCTAGACTAAGGTGGTAGGGGACCCAGTCAGGCCACAATGGGGGTGGTGGTAAGGGTAGTGCTGGATCAATGGGGATGCATGAAGGGCTGGCTGAGGACAGCATGTGCCCAATCCAGGCACACATAGTCAGGTGGGTTGGAGCGGGGGTCAATCCAGGTAGGGCTGTACAGAGGCAAGAGGGAGCTTGATCCTGGCAGGTAGGGATGATACAGCCTATGGATTTGCTCCCTTACCACTCATCCAGTACTCGTGGCCAAAAGGTTGAGCACTACTGGCTCAAAAAAGTTGTGTCAATAAGCTACTATGCTACTATATTTTTCTGTCCAGACTTTAACGTTATGAAACATACTTATAGAACTTAACAGAAAATTATTCACTTACAGAATTCCACAATTACTTTGAAAAGTCCCTTAAAAGCATTGGCCATGTTCCCCCCTCCACTCCCTTACATTCTATGCATTGTTTAGAATCATTTCTATAAAAATCTGTTGGTTTCATTCCTATCAAATCATCTAGGAATCATCTATTAAGGGTATTCTTTTCTAGGAAAGATGACCATGTTTGATCATATATATCTAAAGCAGCGGTTCCCAACCCCAGGTCGCAACCCAAATAAGGACTGCAGAGGCAATGCTGGCGGCACTGCACAAAAAAAAACAAGCCGCTCCGCATGCTGGGAGATCCCCCACACCCAGGCCGCTGCCACCGCTGCACTCCGCTCTCAGCAGTGGGGCACGGAAAAAAAAGTTTGGGAACCAAACTAAAGAGATGTGGAACTAGCACAATTTCTATTTCCTTTCTTGTCTTCATTTTGCTGACAACAATACTGTCACAGCACATTTCAGAAACAAGAAATTGTATAACCACTGATTGAGGACTGTAAGTAAAATACACTTTTTATTTATCCTAAAGAATCTGTTTAGTTAGGGAATTTACTTATGATTATAAATTCTTAATGGCATAGCAGAGGAATTCCCCTACCTAGGAATTTATAATCCGAGGGGGGGTACTGTCCGTTAATACAAAAACAAAAGATAATCGTTTCTTCAGATGTGAGCTTTTAGGGTGGCAAGGGACATTCCAAAGTTCTGTGATAACAAAAGAGTACTAAAACAAAGATAAAGGACCACAAATGTGTGAAATATACCACTTCTTCATCTGGATGTTCAGGAACAGTTCAGATACAATCAGCACCTATTCTATAAATAACCCACACATGCACAGGCTGACTGACAGCCTTTCCAAGCTTCTTCTCCTTTTTATGCTTATTGCTGTAGGGGTGTATGGTAACCACTTTATTTATACATGTTGCTGAGGTCCCAATTATCCTTATCACAGGGCAATGCTGAAGTATTTTTGGACCATCTCTAAGGACTAACGTCATAAAGCAGCAGCTGGCATTCAGTGAATTTCTGTACAACTAGCTCAATTTCTTTAAAGATATAATAGAATATGCTGAAAAATATATTTGCAATAGCTGAGGTTGGAGCTTGGAGTTGTGGAAAGATAAGAGAAAAGAAAATTTACTCAATGGTTAAAAAGGCAAGCCTGTAGTTCTAACACAGTAATAGTAACTTTGTTTTTTAAGCTGGGTTTGAAAGCAAATGTCATACAAAGGCCCATGCAATCAAGATAAAGTTGATTCCCACTCACCATAGGTTACATTTATATCCAGGAACATGCTCTAGATATCTTGATACTTTCTTCTAAAACCGCTGGATCAAGATTGTGGCTTTATTGCACTACGTAGCACAGACAGCGTTTTAAACTCTGTGGGTATATTTTTAAAAAGTTTACTATCTAGACTAGGTAAGGGACAGAAGAAAGGAAATACTGCTTTCATTTAGCAGACATAGAATGGAGGCACAGAGAAAATGAGACACTTTCTTAATTCCATGTAGGAAATCTGAGGCAGACAGTTGAAAGTTAACATTTCCTAGTGCAGGAAAGACTAATGGGCAGCAGGAGTGCCACAAATAGACAGACAGCCTGTGTGTGTGTGACACACGACAGATAGGGCAGGAAGAAGGCAGAGCAGGAGATCAGGCAATGAGCACAGGGCAGGAAGCAAAGTAGAACAGGAATTTGAGCAGGGGACACAGAGTAGGGAACAGAAAGCCAGGCAGCAGATTGGGAAAGGGAATGGAATTAGAACTGGGATGATATGGGGGATAATTTGTGGCATGCTTGCCAAGAAGGTTGGCCCCTCACTGTCCTAGTGTATCACTGAAATAAGAATGGTTCAAATCCTTGCATACCATTTTTCTGGTCTATTCAGGTCAATCTGGACCCTAGCCCTACCCTCCACAGTGCCTGCAGCTCCATCCAACTTCTTGTCATCTGCAAATTTGCTAAATGTGCACTCAGTCCTATCACTATCCAAATCATTAACTAAGATATTAAACAAGAACTGGACCCAAGACAGGCCCCTGAGGAATCCTGCTTGATACCTCCTCCCAAGCAGACACTGAGGCATTAATGACTATTCACTGTGACCAATGATCCAACCAGTTTATATATAATCTGCCTTACTGCACTTTCACCAAGTCTGTATTTCTTTAGGTTGATAATGAGAACATCATGGGAGACAATGTCAAAAGCCTTGCTAAATTCAAGGTATATCACATCCATGCATTTTGAAATCCCAGGAAGTGTGACAGATATGCACTAACCATATTAGTTTTATCATAAAAATATCAGAATGAAGAGAACCCTTTAAATAAGCTATTGTGTGCATTTGAGCTATTGCTTCCCTTTTTCTCTAATATATTAGAAATAGTGCATCTAAGATTAGCTGAAATGCTAAAAATGCATGAATAAAATTATCAAGAGGACACTATAAACTAGTGTATCCCAGCCAGACCCTCTGGCCTTGGTTCTGGGGTGGGACAAGCAGGCATTTGATTCTTTCTGTGATGCCAGAAGGGTATGCTTTTCCTCAAATAACAAAGTACAATTGGTTTGAGCTTTGTTTTTCTATTTTCAACATTACTTCCTTTAAACAATAAAGGAGGAAGTTATTGCATTCTTGCCCTTTGTTTCTTAAAAAAACCTACAAATTGAAATAGCCATAATATAAGCTGGTATACATTTGGAAGGTTCTCTAGGCATGGGCAGAGCAGCAAAAGCCCTTATATGAAGCCAAAACAAAATACCCGAATCAAATATTACACGGTTTGATTATACTCAGAAAAATGACAGTAAGAGGATGATATTGCAGGTAAGACAATGATCTGGGATTTAGGAGAGGAATAATGGGGCTGCAGCTGGGTGCTAAATTGGGACCCAGCACACTGGGGATGAAGACAAATGAACACATCCATTTTACATCCATTTTATATACCAGTGTAAATTACATTCAGACTAGGAATGAACAAAGGGTTAGCCTTCCTGGAGCAGCTGCACACAGTAGGCAGCTCTTACTGCACCCTACCATTAGATGGTGAGGGAGCAAGTAAAAGCCTGTTTGTAAATGGGCACTCCAGGATGGACATGGACAGATAACACCTAAACTAATAACGTATACCAGTGAAGTTTTACTCCCGATTCCTTCAGGAGAGATTCTGCCCTGGATAGGGCAAAGTTACCTAAATTTAAGACTTCATGTTGCTTATCTGCTTTTTTAGACTGGTATAAACATGTATTTGGTGACAGAAATAACTCACAATAGATGCAAGGGACACGGACAAACTGTAGTGCAAAGTACCATTATTCAGATTTGTGTGACCATGCCTGCACTCAAATAGCTCCCTAAAAGGGCTCTTCTGGGCTTTCAATTGATAACAGGTACAGAAAGCTGAACATCTCAGTTTCCCTTGGCATGCCTGAACAGGTACTTTTTTTCCTTTCCATTTGAGAGAGAGTGTGTTGATCTAGGGGACAAGGATAAGATAAACAGAAGCATATGAATATAAGTAACCTCAGTGTACATGTGTTCAGTATTGCTGCATCAGGCAGAGAAGGAACAAACAGTCCTTAAACTGTAGCAGAAACAAAAAAAAATACCTTTTAGGGAAATGGAGATGACCTCCCTACATACACACTTTGTTTTGTTTATTATATGTAGCAAGGTTACATTGAACTTTCTACTGTGGTCCAGTTCCTGCTCAGATGTGTGTGTCCCTAAAGATAGAAGCTGAGTTAAAGTAATTATGCTTGGCATGCCAACCAGCTGGCTTCAAACACAGCATACACACATTCTGGGCTAAGGTCTAAAATGAACTTCTGACACTGTTGGCTACAAATGTCCAACTCAGGATTCTTAAAATTCTGGTTTATTAGGCAGGTTGAAACACTGTAATGAAGTCAAATCATAAACCTTGGGGCTGGTCCCCCCCCACACACACACATGCACACACACAGTAGCCAGTTACAAATGTTTGTGGGGTGGGGCACCAGTCAGGTATACCTGTCCCACAAGTGCTGGAGTCTGTCGTTGATGGCCAGTCAAAGCTTCTTCCAGCGTGGTGTTATCCTCCAGAAGGGGGTCACCAGCTGGTCCTTCTGGCTGGACAGGTGCTGCTCAAGAGGGCACCACTGAGGGTCACTTTTCACTGCTCTTTATCTGTCCTTTGCAGACTTTGGTGACTCCCTAGTTTTCAGGTTTGCCCAATCCAGGGGTCATTGACCCTCGTGGGACTTCCCCCTTGGTGGCTACTGTATGGCATCTATCAGCTCCAGGGTTTGTCCGCATGAACGTGCAGGTTTGGGAGTCTGTTGATGAATCTGGATTAATTTACCGCTGTCATGAATAGGGCTCTGTAAATATTCAGCCCCAAAAGTTGGTCCCCAGCATTGATCAGCTCAGACCAGGGCTTCTAGCCCTTGAACAGTGAAGTTTACTTTAGAGAATTCCCGGTTGCTACATTGTCTCCTATTGTTTTCTTCCCTTGGTTGATCTGTGGTTTCGTAGGTGTTAATTGCCTCTTGTTACTGAAGCCTGCACTGTGTTATGCATTCGATCACTGATTCATTCACTCGCTCTTTCAGGGGCCCTCCTGATACAAGAAAGCCCCGGTTTGGTTCCTGCGCTTGTTAACATTGTTACAGTGAATAAGTTACTTCTAAAACTAAAACACATTTAGTTAAAAGGTGAACAGTATAAAATATAAACTACAAGAGTAATGCCATGGCACACAACTAGATAAAAATACCAAAATACAAGGGGAGATACAAAATGCACACATACAAACTTTAACACAATTCCTTATCTTATAGTGAAAGAAAGGAAGGAAGAAAAGGTAGAAGAGGAGAAACATATCCAAAGAGGGGAAAGCAAATGCAGGCAAGAGGAAAACGGGGCTTTCTGCTGCAACACCAGAAAAAATAAAAGGAAAACCAAAGATTTAATACCGTCTAAAACCTGGGAGAGAACACCACAGGTATGCATAAAAACATTCTTACTTAAAGCAAGCAGCAGAATCATGTCTCAGAACTCATGTCATTTGACCAAGTCGTCTAGAACTGACAGAAAGTGTCTAGCTCTCCATCACAGATCTGTAAAAGTTCCAGGTCAAATCCATTAACATAAAATAATCGGTGTAATTGTCTTTATATAGACTGGGTTGCACTATTAAACTCTTGCTATATTTTGTGCTGGTGTATTTGCACAGCAGTAGTGGACAAAGTGAAAGAGATACTTCACATTCAATTCTCTATTGAAATTTTAATTGAACACAGATGGGCAGACCTTTTATTAAAGAACTTTAATGTTATTTTGTAGGGAAAAAATACATGAGAAATTTTACTTTTATAAATTTAATCTGTGGAGGAATTTCAGCAATGGTCTATTAGACCAACATTTTAGGGGTTTCTTGTAGTTTAGGATAGGACTGGGGAATTATTTCAGCTGGAGGGCCACTTAATGAGTTTTCCTTCACTGTCTCCCTCGTTGCACTGTCCCCCTCCTCTCTGTCTGTCTGTGTCTCTTCTCTACGTCTCTCGCCCACTCTGTCCCTCCCCCCAGAAGCTGCTGAAGCTGTAGTTTGCCAGGAGCCCCATCGCTCAGCAGTGGACCAAGGCAGGAGCTGTTGCTGTGCTAAGCAAGTGGTGGTGACAACTTTGACTAGGTTCTGAAGGGAGGAGGAAGGACAGGAGAGGAGAGGAGAGAGAGACATACATTGCTGCCCACCTGGTGTGGCAGCAGCTTCTGCTTAGGTCCACAGCTGACAAAGTTAGCAGGTTCCAGGTCAAGGCTCCAGGTGGGGCTTCCACCACACTGGGAAGGCAGAGGGTCAGCTGTGGACACCATCAGCAGGTTCTGTCTGGGCTCCTGAACCTGCCCACAGTGTCCACAACTGACACTGCTCCCTGCCCGCTGCAGCAGAAGCTCCACCTGGGTCCACAGCGGATGCCTGATGCTGCTGGGACAAGGCAGCCCCCCACCATCCACCTGGCACCACATGGCAGCCAGAGTCGCCAGCTGCCCAAGGGCCAGATCCAGTGAGTAGGTAGCTGTCCACCTACAGGCTGGATTTAATCTGCTGGTGGGCTGGATTTGGGTTGTGAACCATATTTTGCCCATCCCTGGTTTAGCAATTAAACATCTGCTTTTGGAATAACATATTTTATTTGCAGCTATCAGTACAGGGCCATGAGGTCAAAGTACATGTTTGCTTAAGATCAAAAGTCATTATGGTCTCCTCAACGAGTTCTTCGCCTCAGTGTTCCTAAGCGAGAGGCATGACAAGTCTCTCACTGGGAGTGTAGGGAGGCAGCAGCAAGGCACCAGACTTCCATGCGTGGACCCTGAGGTGGTGCAGGGTCACTTGGAAGAACTGGATGCCTTTAAGTCGGCAGACCCGGATGACCTCCATCCGAGGGTACTGAAGGCACTGGCCGACATCATTGCAGAGCCACTGGCGGGAATATTTGAATGCTCGTGGCGCACGGGTCAAGTCCCGGAGGACTGGAAAAGGGCCAATGTGGTTCCCATTTTCAAGAAGGGGAGGAAGGAGGACCCGGGCAACTATAGGCCAGTTAGTCTCACCTCCATCCTTGGCAAAGTCTTTGAAAAAATTATCAAGGCTCACATTTGTGAGAGCCCGGCAGGGCAAGTTATGCTGAGGGGAAACCAGCATGGGTTCGTGGCAGGCAGATCGTGCCTGACCAATCTAGTCTCTTTTTATGACCAGGTTACAAAACGCCTCGACGCAGGAGGAGGGGTGGATGTCGTATACTTGGACTTCAGGAAGGCCTTTGATACGGTATCCCACCCCATACTGGTGAACAAGTTAAGGGGCTGTGACTTGGATGACTGCACAGTCCGGTGGGTGGAGAATTGGCTGGAGGGTCGCACCCAGAGAGTCGTGGTGGATGGGTCGGTTTCGACCTGGAGGGGTGTGGGCAGTGGGGTCCCGCAGGGCTCGGTCCTTGGACCGATACTCTTTAATGTCTTCATCAGCGACTTGGATGAGGGAGTGAAATGTACTCTGTCCAAGTTTGCAGATGACACTAAGCTATGGGGCGAAGTGGACACGCCGGAGGGCAGGGAGCAGCTGCAAGCAGACCTGAACAGGTTAGACAAGTGGGCAGAAAACAACAGAATGCAGTTCAACAAGGAGAAATGCAAAGTGCTGCATCTAGGGAGGAAAAATGTCCAGCACACCTACAGCCTAGGAAATGACCTGCTGGATGGCACGGAAGTGGAAAGGGATCTTGGAGTCCTAGTGGACTCCAAGATGAACATGAGTCGGCAGTGTGACGAAACCATCAGAAAAGCAAATGGCACTTTATCATGCATCAGCAGATGCATGAAAAATAGGTCCAAGGAGGTGATACTTCCCCTCTATCGGGCGCTGGTCAGACCGCAGCTGGAGTACTGCGTGCAATTCTGGGCGCCGCACTTCACGAAGGATGCGGATAATCTGGAGAGGGTCCAGAGAAGGGCCACTCGTATGGTTAAGGGCCTGCAGGCCAAGCCCTACGAGGAGAGACTAGAGAAACTGGACCTTTTCAGCCTCCGCAAGAGAAGGTTGAGAGGCGACCTGGTGGCTGCCTATAAGTTCATCGGGGGGGCACAGAAGGGAATTGGTGAGTATTTATTCACCAAGGCCCCCCCAGGGGTTACAAGAAATAATGGCCACAAGCTAGAAGAGAGCAGATTTAGATTGGATATTAGGAGGAACTTCTTCACAGTTCGAGTGGCCAAGGTCTGGAACGGGCTCCCAAGGGAGGTGGTGCTCTCCCCTACCCTGGGGGTCTTCAAGCGAAGGCTAGATGTGTATCTAGCTGGGGTAATGTAGGCCCAGCACTCTTTCCTGCTTATGCAGGGGGTCGGACTCGATGATCTATTGAGGTCCCTTCCGACCCTAGCATCTATGAATCTATGGCTCTTGGTAGGGCCAGACACATACTGGGGAAACAGAGTAAAGGAACATTGTGGCTAACATTCATAATGGTAGTAAATCTGCTTCCCTGCTACAGGTGGGAAAATAACACCCAGCATCTGACCCTGACTGACAGAAAGGTTGTGTAGTCTGGTGCAAGTCATTTTACTTCTCACCTCAATAGTAACATTCTGAAAATCTACCTGTTCAAAGGGACTGGATGGTCCTGAGGACTAATATTGAAATCTGACCATCTAACCCTTCATGTAAATGCTACATTTATGTGTGTTTTGCATTTTAATAGTGACATTTCACATGAAAACAATTATGCAGGAAACAGACAACTGGCTCTCCCAAATTTAGTCCTCAATAAAGTCATCTAACCAGGTTTCTTTTACTGGACTTCACCAAAACCAACTCTCTTCTTGGGTGATGAGAATGGAGTGGCAGTCACTAAACACATAAGAGTATATGAGATGATTACAGAATTACAGAAAATTGGGCTGGAAGGAACCTCAAGAAGTTATCAAGTCTAAGCCCCAGCTCAAGAAAGGATTACCTCCTCTAACCATTCCAGATGAGATATCCTGAGGAACATGCTAAAGATAAATCAGTGTGTGAAGCAGGCAATAGACTTTTATACTCAAGATGGTACTCGTGTTACATGATCGATTATATACTGCAGCATTAAACATGTAGCCAAGAGTGTTATAACTCACCTTTGACACTAAGCAGGTCAGGCTGGATGAGCGGAATAGGGTGAATGCCCGAGTCTCAGGGCCTCATAATCCTTTCTTTAGCTGGGGCTTGGACTTGATAACTTCTTGAGGTTCCTTCCTCCCCTGCCCAAAATAAATATAGGGGCAACAGTTGTGGCCCTAGTGTTCTTGGGGCCTGGGGCAAGAGTGTCATTTGGGGCCCTTTAGAGGCTTAATTTTGATGAGCTATAAGCAAGTCAGACATTTTCAATTTCAATTGCTCTATCTGTGAAATTGCAATGAAAGTATCTTAATACAATACTGATAATACAAATATTGAGTGTAATTAATAGGGGTGCACTGATGGAGATTTTGGAGATCAATACCGATAGCCAATTTTTAAGGAGGCTATTGGCCGATACCGGTCCAATTTCTGATAGCAGCCCGGCAGCATGGAGAGTTGCGTGCAGCTGATAAGTCTGGTGTGGTGGAAGGAGAAGAGGAAGGGGGACAGACGAGAGGGGGAGGAAAGGGGTGTGGCGAGGGCAGATCAAGGCTCCTGTGGTGAGGCGGGAGTGGAGCTGGGGCTAGGGCAAGAGCTGCCCAGCTGGAGCTGAGTGGGTGCAGGATGGAGTTGCAGCTTGTCTGGGGGACATGGGGACAGGGGAGGGTGGCTCTCACCACTGTGCACCACTGTTGTGGGAGCCACTGGTCCGGTGGCTCATCCAGCACTTGCCAGCTCATTCAGCAGCTCCCACCACTAATCTGGGAGGGCATGGGGATGAGGGTGTGCCCCCAGATCTGCACGGGGCCTAGGCTGTACCAAGCTCTTCCCAGTGGGGTGGGGCTGGGCTTGGGGGGGGGAGGTGGCAGTGCCGGGACTGGGGGAATGCGGGGGCTATGGAAAATTTTGGGGTGGCTGTAGCTCCCCCCATCCCAGCACTGCTACCACCTGCCCCAAGCACAGCCCTGCTCCACTGGGAAGAGTTTGGCATAGTCCCGGCCCCATGCAGATCCAGGGGCATATGCTCCCCCATGCCCTTCTGGACAAGAAATGGGAACAGCAGCAGGAGCCGCCAGACCAGCAACTCCCTCATGAGCAGCGCGCAGCAGCAGAAGCCACCTCCCCCCCACTGAGCTGTGGGTCCGTTCCATGCCCACCTCATCCCATAGTTTCATAGTAGCTAGAGTCGGAAGGGACCTAGGTAGATCATCTAGTCCGACCCCCTGCCTTGGCAGGAAAGAGCACCGGGGTCAGATGACCCCGGCAAGGTGCTCATCTAACTTCCTTTTAAAAATCCCCAGGCTAGGAGCCTGCACCACTTCCCCTGGAAGCCGGTTCCAGGCCCTAGCCGCTCTGACTGTGAAGAAGCGCCTCCTAATATCTAATCTAAACCTACCCTCCGCCAGCTTGTGACTGTTATTCCTGGTCACTCCTGGCAGCGCACGGGGGAACAGGGACTCCCCCAATACCTGCTGATCCCCCCTGACCAGTTTGTAGCAGGCCACAAGGTCCCCCCTTAACCTTCTCTAGTGGAGGCTAAACAGGTTCAGGTCCCGTAGCCTCTCCTCATAAGGCCTGCCCTGCTGACCCCTGATCATACGAGTGGCCCTCCTCTGAACTTTTTCCATATCGTCCACGTCCCTCTTGAAGTGTGGCGCCCAGAACTGGACGCAGTACTCCAGCTGCGGCCTGACCAGTGCCGCATAGAGGGGGAGGATCACCTCCCTGGACCTGCTCGAGATGCATCTGTGGATGCATGACAGGGTACGGTTGGCCTTCTTGACTGCCTCCCCACACTGCCGGCGCATGTTCATCGTGGAGTCAATGATGACTCCAAGATCCTTTTCCATCTCCGTGCTGGCAAGAGGGGAGTTCCCCAACCTGTAAGTGTGGTGCCGGTTCTTCCTCCCCATGTGCAACACCTTGCACTTATCAGTGTTAAACCCCATCCTATTCTCATCCGCCCACCGTTGCAACCTGTCAAGGTCAGCTTGTAGCCTAAGCTGAGCAGCGCTTGCCCCAGCCCCTACCCCAGCTCCACTCCTCCCTCAGTGTGGGGGCCTTGATCTGCCTCCCCCATACCCTTTCCCTTCCCCTCCCCTCTCCCCTTCCACCACACCAGACTTACCAGCTGCATGCAGCTCTTCAAGCTGCCCAGCTGTGCTCCTCCCTGCCTACATGCTGCCCTGAGGCTGTGCACATGCATGGGCCTTTTATTGACCAAATTATCAGCCATATCAGGATGATTTCCAATACTGACAATTTTCTTTATATCGGTGCCAAGCCAATATTGGACCAATGTATCGAAGCACCTCTAGTAATTCATCTTAATTTTTATAAAGTGTAGGGTCCTGGGCAGTCACCTGGTTTGCCCTCCCTGAAGGCTGCTACTGGCGGCAAGATTTCACCCTAATCATAGGGGGCGAAAAAAAGTACTATATCAAAAAAAAAAAATTGAACACTAGTCCCAGAATGGAGGTTTTACTGGGAAGCTACTAAGGGCTTACTTACTCTTAAGCAAGTTAGACAGCTGGGGGCATGGTGGGAGGGGAAGAGGTAGGCAGAGGTCAGGCAGCAGCTCTGGCCCTGGCTGAGCCACAGCAGCTGCCTGTCCGTCTCCCCCACCCCCACCACCTTGCACTCAAAACCCAGACAGGAGGCTTTCCTTCCCATCCCCCCCCATGACAGATGTGAAAGAAAAAACTCACTTGGGATTTGGGTAAATATGGCACTCTCTCACACAATAGAAGAACTATGGGTCATAAAATGAAACTAGTAGGTAGTAAGTTTAAAACTAACAAAAGGAAGTTCTTTTTTTACACAGTCTGTAATTAAAGTGTGGAACTTATTGCCACAAGACGTGGAAACTGACAGTTTAACCAGATTCAAAAAGGAATTGGACAAATTATTGGAGAAAAGGCATCGGTAGCTATTGAACATTGGGGTTAGAGGTACAGCCTCTGAATCCAAACTTCCTAGAACTTAAATGCTAGAGGCTGAAAGTGGGAGAGGCACAAAGGAAAAACACTGGTCATAACCTGTTCACTCTCACTTTTAGCATCCATTCTCTGCTGCCATGTGACAGGATACTGGGTGAGATGGACAGTACATAGCAGTTTTTGGCTAGGAACAGAAATTACACAGAAACTGGTATAAGTGATCAGAAACTGGTTTAAATCTGTAACACAACAAAAGTTCAGTGCATGTAAACGGCTTTAAAATGGCCAAAACTGGTTTAAAATAAACCTGGATAGATGTAGTATCAGACTTCACTGATTTAAGTTAAATCAGTTTATTGAACTTCTGTCCCAGATCTCCTCTAGATTCAAGCTAACTCACAGTTCCCCAGCATCTCAGGATGCTTTGCACCTCCCATGCAACCCACCCCCCATCCCTTGCAGGGTGGGCAGGCAAGCCTTGGCCCAAGCTATCTGCTCCAGCTGAAGTTGGAGGTTATTATAGTGCCCCCCCTCCCCACCCCTCATCTCTGGCTTCTGGCCTGGGCCACTGCAGGAATGTGGCTGTCTTTCCGGAGTCAAAAGTGAATGTCTGTTCCCTTGCTTATTGGTTCAATCTATGCAACTTAGACTTAGACCTGTGAAAATTGAACTGATTCAGCCTCTGACTTTGTGACTATCTGTATTTAGCCCTTATGTTCTTAGACAATTCTGCTGGTTGCACTGAATACATGTTTTCCCCAACAGAAAGATGTGTCTTTGCATAATTTCTCTCTAGGAAGTAGAAGTTATTGTAAAAGAAATGATGAAAGTTCACAAACCACATTCATGAAAGGATTTTCCTAGTTCACTGTATGAAGTCTGGGATTGCAGCCACAGTGAGCTCATGGGAGAACTGAGATGGAGTAGTGGCAGCAGCAGCCCAGGCAGGTAAGACTTCCCTTCTCCTCACCCTTGCCTCTGTGTTCCTCCTTCCCCATCCCCCTGTCTACCGTAGTTGCCATAGGCTGACTGCCCCACCCCAAGCACTCAATACACTCCTTACACCACTGATAACAGCTTACAAAAACAGAAACGCACAGCCATATGGCTGAGCCTCCCACCCAAGTATATCATAGTACCTCACAAACACTGAGCAACAGCAGCCCTCTGAGGTAGGATAACTAAAAAATACTTACAAGCACATAAGCCTCATCTCAGAAACATTATAAGCCTAAGGCAAATCAGAATACTTCCAGCCAGACAAGTTCAAGTGATGTTCGGCAACATCACCACACCCTGGAATGCCTTTTCTATAAAATGAGTCATATTTATTCTTTTCAGAATACATTATTTTATGCAGATTTGAAAATACATCACAATCTATCAATAAATTCCAAGTACACCATGGCATTTTCACTGACAACTCATATTTATACTTTGTTTCAGACTTAAGTTTAATATAAATTATTAGAAATTGCAGAACATCCTTGAATGTACATAGTGCCTGATAATACTAATGGTCATGTTCATGACACCTTTCATCAAAGCTTTTAGCATCCATGCAAAGCTATTGCACTGCACTGCCTGCAAAACAGGATTGTTTTGTCTATCATCAAAATGTAACCACTGGGTGGAAGTACACTGCTCTTCAAAGAGAAGCAGCAAATCTAGATAAATAAGAAGAAGGAATTTTCAATAGGTAGAATGCAAGTTACCTATATACAATTTAAATCCAGGCATAAGGATCTATCCCTCCAACTTTTCTGAGCAGTGCTACCAGTGAAGCAGTTGAAATACTGGTATAGTCAATGCCCCAAACAGCATACTGGGTCACTGCCTTAGTGCTGACTCAGAACTGTGCCAACTACTGAATCACCTACAGTCATCCAGTTACAGCTAGGTATTTCTTGGGAATCTCTCCGAAAGGTAATAACCAAACAGATATAGCCCTTATCAGCTTCTGAGAACAGAGCCTGTGGCAGTATGACTTCAGCCTAGCAATTCTGTCCACTCCCTGATAGTATGACAAGCATTTTACATCATTTGAAACACAAAAATAATAATATGTATATTAAAAAATATCCCTCACTTATTTGAGTGGGTGCTTAGGCTGTGTACAAAGCACTAACATGGCAGCCAGTAGAGACCAGAAGCACTATGGAACTTAAACTGACCCACTTTTAGAAGTAATGGCTGGACTGACAGGCTGACCCTCTGCATTATGCAACTGAGCAACACTAGCAGATACGTGATATTTGTGTAGTAGGCAAGTATAATCTCTTTATCCCTTCAGTTTAAAGGTGAAACATTGTTTTTCTTCAGGATCTACCAAACAAAGGTAATGAATCTAGTAGCAGAAAACCTATGGGGTGGGGAATCACTGCTATAACACAATGGATAAAATATTATTTCATTAATCCCTTGTTCTGACAGACCAGAGTTTTAGCTTTTAGAAAAATCTGCAAGGCCCAATGTGTGCATATTGTTAAGCTTCTGATTTCTTTATTTTTCAGTGCAACTTCCCAATTCCATCCAAACTCCTGCTACAAGCAGCTGATCAGAATCCATTTCAGCACCAGGACACAAAGCCACTCCAGTGCAGAGGGAGAGGCTGCTGAGTGATACACTTTGTGCAGCTGTTCTGGACTCATAGAATAAGACATCCAGACCAGCACTAAGAGGAAAGCAGGCAGGTTCATTACTAAGTAAGAGCTGACAAGCCCTGACTACATTAGCATCCAATCATGGGTCAATCTTGACTCCTTGGAAGTTGACTCCCTCTCAGTGGCAGGGTACCAGTGGGCATACAAAATACTATGAAGAGAAAAAGATAGCCCAGAATATCTCATTTAAGTTAAGGCATTGAAGAAGACCCCTTAAAAAGGCATATACATGGAAAAACACATAGTGTACATGATGCAAATACATTCATATATACTGTTTCATGCAACAATATGGTAAACAATTTCAGAAAATATTCCTATAAAGTTAATGGGTACAAAAGGTAGCTTACTTCCCACTCTTTTGCAAGAACAGATGATGTTTTGCACCAGAAACACAGACTTCTGATCACTTCCAAAAAAAGGGTCAGCAGCTACAGGCAACACCTACCTGCAGGTAGCAAAACCAGTCTACCTATTTAACTATTTTAAACTTCTCCAGTCTTCAAAGTGACAATTTGCAACAGCAAAGTTTGAAATCATCAAGCTCTTGCCTTTGCTTAAATGTCTAATATGAGATATCAACAATACATGTTTTCCAAACTAGAATTATCCTGGGTTATCAGCCAGGTATTCACAAACCCTAATTTGCTACAGACTTTAACAATTTCTTCAGTACTTTTAACACTGCCTATCCAACAGGCTACTGTGTTATTTTGCTATTTTCCAAAACTAGTATTTAATTATTTCAAACAGTGCTAAAGAACACCCCAGCTAACATATTATAGTTCCTTAACAGCTGTTTCTAACAGTTGCATTCTGAAATTAAGACTATTCTTAACAGGCAGGGAGGTGGAGAGGCTAAAATTAGACATACTTTTCAATGGCAACAAGAATGTTTTACAAGTACATTGAAATTTGGGCTCTGCTGAACACTGCTTATTCTATAGTGATCCTTAGATTCAAACCATATTTTTGTTTTCAAGAGACTAGTGTGGACTACATGGATCTTTTTAGTTTCTTCTCTAGTGTTAGGCTGAATGCCAGAGATATATGGATCTTATTTGGAGAAATGTATGACTTTTAATTAAGCAAGAGCCAATTCTTTCCTGTAGTGTTTTTACAACAAGGTAATCATTAAAACTCTTCACAGTTTTTCTGTTATTCTGTCGTGCAGCAAGGCAGAGATTTTGGAAGGTGCTGAAAGAACACTGAAAACTAACCAGGGAAATCTGTCAAAATGTTTTAAAGTCCACAGACAAATTCTGCATGCAAAGAAGCAAAACAGTGTATATACATTGTGAAGACAGTCTGCTATAGTTATAACCACATTTACAGTGGTAAAAACTAGATGTCAGAAATGTTCCATCTCTAGAGTCAATCTGTAGTTGCACATTCTCTTCATAAATGCCTAGCATAATTCGAGATTTTGTAGCAAAATATTAAAAAGGCCCTAGCTGGGACTCAATGGTTCAGGCTGTAATTTGCATTTTAAAGAGGGATTCAACAACCATGCACTGTATGAAAAATATAGAAAATCCTGTAAAATAAGGCGACTGGGATAGCTGTCCAGAAAGCACCAGTGTTCCAAGTAGTAAGTACTGCTCTGAATGGTTTCTGTGGCCAGAGAAAAAAATCCCTTACTTGAAGATATGACTTTGCATACTAAGAGCAATTTCCCTAGCTATAATTACATACCATTGTTTGCTAGAGAGTCTATGCATAATACGCGTTTCACTACAACACAAGACCCTTTTATCATGGATTTCTGAGTTCCTCCCCCTTGATAGAAAGTTCTGGTTATCTCTGCTTCTTGTTTTCACTGCTGTAGGTAAATATTTGCTAGCGATATTGTTAAAACACCAATTATATGCCAGACTTCAACATCTCATGCTTGCAGTAAGACAGGGAGGCTGACGTCCTTCTCAGTTTAGCCAATCAGTGGTAGACTCCATCAAAATAGCATTAAGTCAATGTATAAATTAATGGGATTTGAGAACCCAATAACCCAGCCTCTTTAAGTATAAATCCTGTTGAAATTGCTGGGAATGGAAGATGAATGGAACGTGGAATTGCTGGGAATGGAAAATGAATGGAATGTTTTTCAGGATGAAGTCAGTAGATTGAGAGATCCAGGCCTCTGAGTGAGCAACAGGTCATTCATCCCAATACAAATTATCCAACTTGTACTTGGCCCTAGTTACACAGAGTATGGATGGAAACAACTGTGGCTAAAAAGTAACCTATAATATTTTAATGTATTTTCACAATTCAGTTTTATCCTTCCTTAGAAAAAGGTCAGATGCACTCTGCAGCTTCATTGAACTGAATCTTGTTTGCTCGCCATATGGCTACATAACAAATCAAATTCTTAAAGTAAAAGAAAATAATTCTAATATTTCAGAAATGCAGTCATTTACTTTTTATATACTTAAAACCCCCCCCCCAAAATTCATGGTAACATTTAATTTTCTATGAAAAAACTCTAGCACAGAGACAAGTACAATTACTCAAAAGCAGCCTGAAAGAATGTTGCCAACGCTATAACAAAGTGACAAATCCCAGCTGGGCACCACATGATTTTACACACACACACACACACCCCTATCTCGGTAGCATATGCCAAAATCAGTCCTTGCAAAAAAAATAATTCCCAAACCTGCTGTAATGCTGCAGGTTTTTCAAGATACCGTCTCAAGGAATGACTGTACAGGTCAACAATAAGATGAAAACTTTGGTCTCAGAAATTTAACCCAAATGGAGCTTTAAAAATCAAGCTAAATATGTTGGTTTTTATAAAAGAGCAAGAAAAAAAATCACTGCTTACTCACCCTAAATGATCTTTGCTCAGCCTTCTGTTACTCTGATAAGCTAAAAGTACATTTCCTTTTTCCTTCGTAGGAAAGTAGTAAACACCAGTAACTCTAGAGGTATTTGGCTATTTGCAGTCATTTAAGTCTGTTTTTTTTCCTCCCTCTTAATAATCATTTTTATTGTGGGAGTTTTTGGACATCAGGATCCGACAGAGCTAAGTACTGTACATCCACAGTGAGAGACAGTCCTTGCCATGAAGGTCTTCATCTTCAGGTAGAAACAGTAGAGGTGAGTGACCAGGCCAGCAACCCTGGGCTCTCTCTTTAGGGAGGAGAGGGAGGAGAAGGAGACTGCACAGAAATACATCATCACTGCCCAGGGCACAGAGCTTCCCTGCTACACCTCTGGTTAGACAGGACTGAAAAAGGGATGGAGACATGAAGTGTCATTAGCCCCATTTTACAGGCACTAAGGTGGAATGCTAAGGACTTGTCTATACTATATCAGCAGTGTGGTCTGACAAGCATGTTGCTGAGCAAACTTTACCCACCTGAGTCTGCCAACTCACCTGGGAGTCAAAAGTGCACTAGTGAGGCTGCTCTAGGCTTGTTTCTTGGTTTCTGTTCCCAAGACCTCAGTTTCTGGCAAGCCCAAGAATGGGTGCTGCAAACAAGTGTGGAACAGGCTTAGGTAGGGCATGCTCAGCCCCAGGCTCCCCAGGTCACACAACAGGTGTGGTACAGACAAGAAGTCCTGCATTAGAAAATCTGAAGAGGATAAAATATAAGATGAAGAGCAATTTGCTGAAGACTGTGGATTTTTTTTTTGGAGGGAGAAGGGTTTTGGGGGAAGGAGAACAGTTCATTCAATCAGTCAATGATGGCCAAAACTGGAAAACTCTTTCATGCTAAACTCCTTTGCTGTTCAGATATGTGAGCATTAAGGATCATTAAATCTCATTTCCCTCCTTCTCCTAGGCTACCAAAAAGATAAACACACACGTCTCTCTGCAAAGAACAAGGAGAAAACAACTGCCTTTGCACTGCATCCCTAAGTAAAACTCACAAAAAGAACAGCTCTTAAAGATGCATAATTATAGAAAAGAATACAGACTATGTATTAGCCTTGCTATAAACAAACATGTCAAGACAAACGTGTACAGTTTGAGTAACAAGTTGATCACTTTCTCTATCCATTGTGAAGCTAGCAAATCAGTCAGCAACACAGATCTTCCTCAACTTTAGGAAAGCTAACTTTCATAAGCTCAGGAGGTTAGTCGTTGAGGCCCTGAGAGACCGTGATCTGACAGAGAGGGAGCCCATGATGAGTGGTCACTCCTTAAGGACATGATCCTAAAAGCCCAAGGGAAGTCCATTCTGGCATGTAGGAAAGGTAGCAAAAGGGCTAGGAGACCCCCTTGGCTCAATAGGGAACTCATGGACCTCCTGAAACTGAAAAGAGAAGCTTATAAGGCTTGGAAATTGGGAACTACCACTAAGAAGGATTATGCAGCACTGGCCCACACCTGTAGGGAGCAGACCAGAAAAGCCAAGGTCTGAAACCAAACTCAGACTGGCTATGGGAATCAGGGACAATAAAAAGTCATTTTTCAAATATATGGGAAGCCAGAAAAAAAAACCAAGAGCATATTGGACCCTTGCTGAACCAAATGGGGCAGCTGACATCCAGGAAAAAACCAATCTCTTCAACGATCACTTTGTGTCAGTTTTCCGCCAGCCCAAGGGGATCACCCTGGCTGACAGGATGCAGGACTGCCAGGGTAAGGGCGATCACTCTAATGTTATGAAAGCCCTAGTCTGTTTGTCTGTCTGTAATGCTTTATTCGCACTCTGACTGACTGTCTCAGCAGCCAATCAGAGTGCTCCAAGAGTGTTCGGATTGCAAGTGGTGGTGGTACCGCAGCAGAACACTGCCATGACAGCAGGGACAGGGGAAGGGGAGGGCCAAGGCCAGCTGTGTTGGCATCGCCCCTCCCCCCCGGCTCTGCTTCATGAAGGAGGTGGAGGTGGAGGTGGAGGCAGTGGCAGCGTGATGGGGGTGGGGGTGCTCCGGCCACACCCCACCATGTCATTCATAGGAAGGGGAGGCAGATGGACATAGGCGAGGTGGACATGGGGGGGGAAGCAGGCCTGGCCCCACAATGGCAGTGGGGAGGGTCGGGGGGCGTGCCGGGCCCTGCCCAGCCTCACAATGGTGGCAGGGAGGGTGAAGGGGTGCATTCAACCCCAAAACGGCAACGGGGAGGGTGGTGAAGGTGCTTCAGGCCTGGCCCAGCCCTGAAACTGCTGTGCGGGGCAGGACGGGCACTGGGCCCAGCTCAGCCCCACAGCAGCAGCTGAGAGTATGCAGGGGTACATGGGACCCACCCTGGCCCAGCCCCAAAACAGCAGCAAGGAGGGTGGTGGGGGCAGGGTGGGCCCAGCCCTGTGGCAGAGCGGGGGACAAGGGGGATCGGGTCTGGCCCCAAAGGTGGGGGGGAAGGGGGAGCCGGACGCAGGCCTCTGTCCTCGCCTGCACCCCCTCCCTTCATCATTCTTGATGGGCAATTGGCTAGTACACTTATAATTGGTGAAGATCTTGTGAGGGAACAGCTTGAGTGGCTGGACAGCCACAAGTCAGCTAGCCCGGATGAAATGCACCAAGAATGCTAAGAGTTGGCTGACATAGCACAACCAATGGCGAGGACATTTGAGAACCTGTGGCACTCAGGAGAGGTTTCTAAAGATTAGAAGAGTGCCAATGTGGTGCTTATCTTCAAGAAAGGAAAGAAGGAAGATCCAGGTAAATATAGGCCAATCAGTTTGACCTCAATCCCTGAAAGATCTTGGAAAAAATCATCAAAGAAACCATTAACAACAGGCAACATCTGAGAGAGAGCCAACCTGGCTTCATTGTGGGTAGGTCTTGCCTGACCAACCTCATTTCCTTCTATGACCAGATGACACATCACCTGGACAAAGGCAAGGGGGTTGATGTTATATATTTAGATTTCAAAAAAGTCTTTGACTTGGTCTCCCATGATGTCCTCTTGGTCAAATTGGGGAACTGCGGACTCGACAACATTACAGTTCGACGGCTGAGGAACTCACCCCATGGTCAGACCCAGAGAGTGATAGTCGATGGAACCAAGTCAGCATGGCAGATGGTGACCAGTGGTGTCCCCCAGGGCTCATTACTTGGACCACTACTCTTTAATATACAGGTTTCCCTCGATTTATGTGGGTTCCATATATGCAAATTCGCTCTTATGTGATCAACCTTTCCCACCCAAAATTACTTATATTCAAGGTAATTTCACTCTTGTGCGATAGGGGCTCCGCTTGTCTCCACTCACCCCAGCACTCCAGGTGGGATGGAGGCAGTGCTGGGAGGGGAGCTGCTACCACCCCAAAATTCACTGTAGCCCCCCAACCTGGCCACTGAGCACCAGGGAGAGCCCAGTGCTGCTACTGTCCCCGGTTGGTAGCGGCAGCCTGCTGTCATCCTGCGCACAGATCTGGGGGCCCGCGTCTCCCCGGGAAGAGCCCAGTGCTGCCCGCAAGCTCACAGCCCTCCTGGGGTGCATGTAGCAGCAAGAGCTGTGCCCTCCCCACCCTGCCCCATGCCCACTCAGTTCCCACTGCTTTGCTGCCTGCTGCAGCCCCAGGAGCTGCTGGCGGGCTGTGCTCCTCCTCCCAGCCCCTTCCTAGTCCCAGCCTCACTCCCTCCCTCACCACTATGGGAACATAGCCCTATTTGTTACACTATAAAGTGGGTTCACTTTATGCAAATTCGATTTATGCGCCATTCTCCGGGAATGCATGTACCACATAAATTAAGGGAAACCTATATTCATAAATGATCTAGATTTGGGTGTCAGAAGCAGACTGGCTAAGTTTGTGGACGACACCAAATTATAAGGAAGCATGGTCACTCTAGAGGATAGGCTGGTGATTCCGGCTGACCTAGACAGGCTCGCAAGGTGGGTGGATCAAAACCTGATGACATTCAACACGGAGAAATGCAAAGTGTTCCACCTTGTAAGAAAAAACCCACATCATACTTACAGGCTTGGCAGTACTACACTCACTAGCACCACAACTGAAAAAGACTTGGGCGTCATGATTGACCACAAAATGAACATAAGCTACCAATGCGACGCTGCAACTGGCAAAGCAAATAAAACTCTGGCTTGCATCTACCAATGCATCTCAAGCAAGTCCCAAGAAGTCATCCTCCCACTTTACTCAGCCTTGGTGAGGCTGCAGCTGGAGTATGGCATCCAACTCTGGGCTCCACACTTTAGAAAGGATGTGAAGAAACTTGAAAGAGTCCAGAGGAGAGCCACACACATGATTAGAGGACAAGAAAACAGGCCTTATGAGGAGAGGATGAAAGGCGTGAGACTCTTCAGCCTGGAGAAGCAAAGGCTCAGGGGTGACTTGGTGGCAGCCTATATGTATATAAGGAGTGTGCAATAGGAACTGGAAGAACGTCTGTTCAGCACAGTACCCCAAGAGAAGACAAGGTCTAATGGTCACAAACTGCTGGAAGACCATTTTAGACTGGACATAAAGAAAAACTTCTTTACTGTTCAAGTCTCCAGAGTCTGGAATAGACCCCCCCAGAAGTGGTGCAAGCACCTACTCTGGATACCTTTAAGAAATGCTAGGATGCTTATCTTGCTGAGGTGATCTGCCCCCAGCTGACTTCCTGCCCCTGGGGCAGGAGGCTAGACTCGATCTCACAAGGTCCCTTCCCGCCCTAATGTTTATGAAATCTATAAAATCTATGAACAAATGAATGAAAGGAAATATGCTGTTAGGGACATCTGAAATACTTTCCCTCTCTCCCCCTTCCTTCCCTCTTCCCCTCCCTCTCAACAAAGATTTTAAGAAGTGAGGATTTCAGGCCAATGTCTGTTTTTCAAAGTGCATTTAAAAAGCCTTTCTAGAAATATGGTGAAATGTGTTTTTTGTTTTCCCTAAAAACCTTAACTCAGTTGTAGTACTATTAGCTCAGGTGAACATTAACCCAGGGTGGAAATGACAGACAGTGAAGTGTTGGATACACTGTCAAGATGCTCAAGAAAGCTAGATTTTGTTTTACAAATCTGACTGAGATCTATATTTACTATAATGACTACAGGACTAATAAAACTATTTATTTGGACTATTTGTGCCCAGCTTGTGCTTCTAAACTTAATACATATGCTAGCAAATTAGTACACATTCCAATAAAGTTATTTGTTTTTTCTTTGATCTTAAATTGAATAATACAGCACTAGGCTCTTAACATATTAGTAAATCTTCTGGTTTCTTTTTAACTGGAGAAAATTGCATGTTGAATTATATGTGATACAACACCACGTGAACCCCACTTTTCAAAATCCTAGATCTGCTCATGAACTCCAGACATAAAATCAGTCTGATAACATCTTGCAAGCATCATATTAATATATTTACAACAGAGTAAGTTGTTCCTCTTATTTATCACCACTAGCATGGGGATGGCTGGGCAAGCAGGATGAGCCCTAGGTACTGCCTAAGGGCAAGGGCAGTACCAGAATGAAGTCGGGGGGTGCCTCACCCTCCTGATCCCTCTGCACTTTCTGGCTCCAACCCAGCTGTGGCACATATGTCAGTGACTGCAGCGTAGTCCTGTGGAGTGGCAGTGGCTGGGTGGAGATAGCACCCTATTTTCTACTGCCAAAAACAGGAGGTGAGAAAAACTTCAGAGGAACTTGATTGTATCTCTGTGACAGAAACTCAGCAGCAAGGTGAAACAGTGCCGTGCAAAGGGATGTTCAAGAGACTAAGGAAAAAGGGAGGGGAGGCTCTCCAAATAGGGACTGGAGTGACTACTGTTCTGCTATGTAACTGGGTTGCAAGAAGCTCTCACAGCTCCAGCACTTCAAGGGCTCCCCCTAACACTGTAGTCTCAGCACACAAAGAAGCAGGACCCCACTGCTTTTGCAAACAGTTCAGTGATGGCATTCAAAGCAATCTTGCTGTGGAGTCTGTAAGCATAGCTGGAAGAAATGGGTATGCAAGCTGATGGCATTGTGGATGCAAGTGTCTTTTGTTGCAGGTTATCACCAATTGCAATGTGCTGACTGATGACTTAAGGGTAATTACAGGAAGGGCTCATTTAAATCACTTTGCTACTGCACAGTTAAGGGTTGTTGGGGAGCACCTACGGTACCACAAGTTGCTTCCTTTTTCAAATGGATGCGAGTGTTTCCAAATAAACAGCTGCCGGCTTTGCTGATAAAGTCCTAGATATTTACTGACTAGTCTGGTTGCATCTGAACTGAAGCAAGTGTAACTACATTAGATTCCTCCTCTGAAGGAATAATGGAGTCCACGAGCCACAATTAGGGGTCTAAACCTGAAGATTATTAAGTATAAGTATATTGGTTTTCTAAATAAATCTTCCCTGTAAATAAATCTTTGAACCACATGTATCTGGCAGCAATGAAAGTTGCTGCAAATAGAGTGAGATAATGTGAAGCCCTTGCAAATTAAAAAATACTTAGAGATGGGGAAAAATCTTTCAAGTTGCTGGAACATGTTTAATACATTTCACTTTTAAAAAAGTAAACACTTGTTAGAGATCCTGTAATGTAATTACTGTGCAGAGAGAGGGAGACAGGATAGCCAGGTTAAACTGGACTTTTAAGGCAAAGCTGAAATAAAGAAGCTTCTTGAGTTCCTAACAATATCAGAAAGGGGAAATGAAGCTAGCATGGGAAGTCAGTATGACATTAAGTGTACTGCAGTTCATAAGGATATATAACCTGACCCCAAGAATTAAAAAGACACCTAAGCCTGGAGCTCTCCTGCTCCAATTGCTTACAGGCTAAAATTGTTTGCTTACAGAATCTGAATTGGTAGCAGAAATGCAGAGGTTCAGAATTTGCCTACCCTTAAAGTCTTCTGGAGGACATTATTTTTTTGCCTACAGCAATCTTCACTAAGCATCAGATGCAAATCTCACATCTGACAGAAAACATCTTCCTTTGCTGACTGATAGAGATCACTGACCACACTTGGAACTGAGACATAAAAGATGTACTCACATATTTTTGTAGCAGGCATTTCCTAAGTTCAGAACACGACATTTTTTTATTATACAGTAAAATAACCTGACCACATACCTCAGTTCTTTCTTCTAGCTGATCTGATGCAGCTTCCTTGAAAAAAGCCATATTTTGGTATCCAAACTCTAAGTTATTGTATGTAGTTAGCTGATAATCATAGTGCCACTTAAGCAAAGGACTGCCTTATACAAACAACAATACTGGATTTTAACCCACATAAATTTCAGTTTATAATTTTCCACTCTATGATTTTTCCTCTAAATATTTGCCTATCAAGGGCAGTGACCACCACAGTGGACCATTAAGCCAGGTAGCCTCCAAATTGTTCATAACTTTTTTCTGCTATTCCTAGTGCAGGGTTGTAGAAGTGCACGACCCTGCTCAGCACAGAACTAAGTTATGACTGAGCTATTTACAGAGGTACCACCTCAGTTTTTCCATTGTCAGCCCCTCAGACGAGTCTCTGTAACATTAGCTTTCTCTAACCCTGACTCCCCAGTTCTGAAAAGTATACAAGCAATCCCCATTCTGCTGCTCTCTCAACTTCCTTTAGGTAATTCCTGCAAATTCCCATCAGATCCTTGTTAGTTGCCTCCTCCAGGAAATTCCTTCAGAAACTGCAAATGCCGTTTCTAATTTCTCTTACTCTATTTATTAGGCTCTTGTAGCACTCCACCCTCTTGCTATAGTTTCAACTGAGATGCACCTGCTGTATCACAGTGTAGCAGGACTTACCTAAATTAATGGTATTAGCCACCTTGCAATAAAGGAATTCATATTTCATGCAATTTTGATCCTCTTGCCTTGGAAACAGAGAATGGCTGGTATGGCCGCTTGGTCTCTGTCGGACAGAAGTGTACAAGGCCCTAGGTTGGACTATAATCCCTGCACCCATGTTTTAGAAACTTGTGGTCTACCCAGACGGCTTGTTCCATTCAATATTTAAGATTTTAAGATGCTTAGAAACCAATTAGCTTAAAGATGAAAGATGGGACTGAGCCAAAACGTTCAGATCTAGGGGTACTTAAATGTGTACTTAATCATAAGTATGGTGATAGCCCATTAACTTCAATGATTGTTAAGATCTGTAAATCCTTTTAAAGATTAAAACTGGTATGAAGGTGTTAAAAGTGCAGCTGAAAATTGAACTTCTGCATCCCTTTTTTTTTTACTGTAAGAACGATACTGGGAGATTATTTTAAAACAACTGAAAAATGTGCTGAAGAAGGCATTTTTGCAGTGATACATTGCAAACAAGTCACTTACCAATCAGAAAACCAGTGAAATAATTAAACAGCTATACAACTGACTGGAAAATCTCTCTATCTGTATGACTCTGATGTGTGTTGGTGCCATCAGTATCCACTTACCTTCCCAGCTCTTCCCCGATTTCATATAGGTCTTCTACCTTCTGCTGTTTGAACGCAGCCATACCTGGTCTCCTCATTGATGCACATAGATAAGACAGCTGGAATATTAAATACATGGGAGTCAGGCTCATTCTGCTGTTTTAGAATAGCATATACCCAACCACGGCAGACAAAACATCATTCACACTTCACAGTGATCAGTCTGAATATTCCAACTCATCAATGGTCAGTATTATCATGGACTGATAGCTAGTCTGTTAACTATGTGAAATGAAGTCGGTGGCATCAATCCAGAAGCCAGGGCCAAATTCGGAGAGGGGGAGAGTGTCTTCAACTTTGACTGCATGGGGTTTCTGGTCTCAAGTCAAAGTCCTTTACCTCAAGTGTGGAAATAAAGCTATGACCTACATGAGATAAAGTTAAGCATATGCTTGTTTTGCAAATCAGAAACCCTAAGGCAGGAGTCAGCAACCCCCAACATGCATGCCAGAGCATGGCATGTGAGGCCATTTTCCCCAGCACGCCACAACTGACCCAGGCTCTGGGTAGCTGCCCCTGGCGGTGGAGCTCAGGCTGCTAGCAGCAGGTGGCTGGCAGGCTGCAAGCAGCCCAGGCTGCATGACAGGCAGCAGTTGCCCAGAGCCTGGGCCGGTTGTAGAAGGCAGCTGGAAGACTGCTAACAGCTGCGCTGGGGTCTGTTCAGGCTCTGTGTCAGCAGTGGCTACATGCACACCTCAGGATACACAGCTGGGAAGGGGGCAGCACAACTCTGAGGTGCACGTGCAGTCGCTGCCACCACAGAGCCAGTGCTGGGGCTCCAGACCCCACTGCAGCTGTTTGTAAACTGCTCGCTCCCTGCTGCACTTCCCAGAGCCTGGGCTGGCTATGGCAGCGCCTAGACGGCTGCAAACAGCTGCACCAGAGCCCTGGCTAGGCTTCATAGTAGTGGTGGCTGCACAACCACCTCAGGTCGCATGGCCAGGAAGGGGCCTGGGGCAACGGCAACCCCAGCCCCTCCCTTGCCATCTACCCAGAGGCACACATGCACCAACCACCAGCAACTGGTACTGGGCCCCTCATGGGTCCCCTGTAGTCTGCCTTTGGCATGCCAAGATGAGGCATGGGTGGAGGCGTGGGTATTTTTGGCACTCTGGCCAAAAATGTTGCTGATCCCTACCCTAAGGGATCAGTATCACAGAAAAATCCCTGTCAGAATCAGCGGCACTAATTGGCAGTCTTAGCAGAGGCCAAAAACTGAATGAGACAGAACTCTTTCTTCTTACCTAGAAGTGGCAAATGCTACAGTAAGGTGGTGGAGCTTATTTTATGGCTGTGCAGATAAAGAGAGGGATTCAGTCCATCACCTTACATCAAACATGGAACATTTCAAACAGAAAACATAATAGCACTGGGCAATTTCATGTTTGTGTATTTATAGCTCTGCACCGCCATGAGGCACACCCAGGTTTGTTTCTGACAGGTCTGATTTCTTTCAGGAATGCAGATCTGCACAGGCAGTGCCTGGTCTAGGGGGCTGTAGGATCAGGAAGTGCCCTACACTGCTCCATAGTAACTGGTCCCAAATATACAAAGAACAGTAATAGCCTTTGAAGGGTGTCTTACCCAAAGGAATGTTATCAAAGCATAGATCAGAGGATTTTGAAAAGTCTATAAACCAAAGAATCAAGTAGCTGAGTAGGCAAGGGGTATGGGTCCCTTATTTTTTCCTCCCTCATGCTGGGTTCAAAGCTCATAGGTGTCCTGATGGTGAGAAATAACATATGATTCCAAAGATTCTGGGAGGATGAAATAAAGAATGAACCATGTAGGACCATGATATTAGTTATGTTACAAAATAGCCTAGAAGATGCTAGGATGCTGTTCCAATGAGAGAGGTGTTAAAAACACACACGTTGGTTCATGGTCTATGTGCTCTGGGCTCCTAGACATGATGCTAAATCATTGCCCCACCTCCTTCAACTCTTTCCCTCCCCCCCACTCCAAACCCTGCAATGCAGAGCTCCCAAGCTTTAATTTTACTTGGTAATATTTTTGGAAGAGGCGGTTCTGTAAAAAAGAACTGAAAGCTTTTTAAAATGTTAGTTGTTAAAACTCTTCTACCCAAGCAGCTTTCATAATAAAATGGCAATTTGAGGGACTCACAGGGGAAGAGAGACCCAAAACTTGACCTTAGAAATGCTAGGAAGTGGCCTAGATGCCTTTATGAATTTTTTGTTTTGTTTTAAGTATCGCCCAAAAGTGTGCCCACTCCTGTTAGCTCTGTTTTACATATCTTATTCCTTTCCCTTTCTATCTAGCTGGTTTGATTGTTACCATCCCCAGACAGGAAACAAACACAGACACCGTTCACAGAACATATCCATATGACGTTTATTCTGGTGGTACACTGAATTCCATTGGTACCTGCTGACATTTTTATAACATATTTGGGCTTTCCAGCATAAGCCTATGGACCCCGGTTACAGCCACTATGTAGGCCAGAAAATTTATATATTTATTTATTTAAAAAATTGGGTGGGGGGGGGGAGGCAGTGTCTGCTTCTTAGCATGGCTGTTATGACCTTTTTAAATGCTTTTCTTCAGGTTACAAGGCTTTTCTGCACTAGGTGGGCTAGGAGCATATTTTACAAAGTAGATTTGTTATGTCTTTACATATTTTGTTAGTAGCTTTGAAATACTGAACAGCTATTGCAAGGGGCTCTGCCAAGTTGAAATTAATGACTTTTTATAAACAATTCCCTGTTGTCCCAACACAATCTTAAATCATTAGCATCAAGTAAGCCATACAAACCTAATTGCCTTGTCACAATCCATGTTGTTTATTTGCTTTTGCCATTCCATTCACCTTGGAAAACAGACCAGCTGAATTATTTTCTCTCTTTTTTGTTAACTGTCTCCCATATCTTAAAAAACAACACTGCTTATTACAAGTAATACATTTCCTTTATATGCATGTGTGTCCACACACATGAACACCCACCCATACACACACACCCATTTATTAAAAGAAAGAGATAAAAGCATGGGAACATTCTTCCTCATGGCTGGCTTTCTAAAAGTTTTTTTTTTTTTAAACAAACCTATGCATTGGACCTACAATGATTTGTCAAAGACCCCTTAAACTCAGTGGCAAGGTTCTAGTTTGACAGCTATATCAGTGGGTGACCTAAGACGTGAATGTGGCTAACGTTTAGGCATTCATAAAACATTATCAGTAAATGAATACAAATGAGATTTTATGTTCCTTTAAAAAAAAAAAGTCCACTTCTACAGATTATGCAGGAAAGACAAGTGTATCAGTACCTGGTTCCAGTCTCTGCAAATCCAACTTTACAAGAGCTATTTAAATATAGTTCAAGAGCTCTCAATGCATGTTACACTTCCCATTTCTGAGGTGCATTCTTTTATACTGTAAAATTATTTCCAAAGCATTTTGAGATCCACGGGGATGTTACAAACTTTAACCTTCTTTCACTTCTTTCAGTAACTTGTATAACTGAGAAGGACTGCTCTGTTACAGCCCATTCCAAATCTCTGCCATTAATTTGTGGATGAGTAAATGTACTACAGAGTTGTCGTCCACTTATTCCCAATCCTGGGACACTGAAATGTAAATACATTCCCCAAATCTTCCTTTGAACCTTTCCTAAATAAGGATGGCCTCTTTTAGGTTGTCAGATTTTCACCACAGTGAAATGACAGTAACCTCATCACACACTTAGAAGTAGAACAGATAAAGCACTAGGGAAACAGTACTGAAGAGAAGAATTCTGACTTGGAAGGAGAAGACTACATGAGCTACCAGGCTTTTTCCATTCTCCACTCTATAATCCTATATATCTTTAGGCATCTTTTAGGCAATCTGTACCTTTCTTAGAGTTTGCAAATTTTCTGGAGTGGAGTAATTTATCTGGGTTTGCTGCTTTGTTAACTGTTTAATATTTCATTTTCTCTTCTTCAAATCTATTCCCGTTACTAAGATAAAAGTCTTTCTTCTTCTCTTAGTGAAAATAAATGGCTAAATGGCTTCTTTGCAACAAAGCAGTCCATGTCTCAAGGCCTTTTTTCATACCCTCACAAAAGTTCTAAGAGTAGTTCTGCTTGGAACTTAAGGTAACAGGAACTTGGCACCTTGCAATAAGTACTTTAGAAATGCTTGTAAAACATACTTTGTGCCTGTTCTAATCTGTCCACCCAGAAAAAATAGTGGATGTGCTTCTATTCACGGACATATAGTGAGGAGTGCTCACCACTGATCTAACTTGGTTCTTACTGGGTGCATTTACACATGCAATTAATGTGAAGCAATAAACTCCAGGGCAGTTTGAGCTGGTGTAAACTACTCCTGGGCTCAGCATCTGCATGTGCCCCCGGAACAGCAGTAAGTTATAAGCATGTGAAAATGTAGGCTCAAGAAAGCAACTAGCGTAAATTGTTTCCCCTCAAAAAAGAGGCTCATCTATTACTAGACTCTGCTGAGAAACTTATTTTAAGAATATAAATCTCTTTGACCCAGGGTGCTCACCCTCTGGTGCATGGGCCACATGTGGCCCATGGAGCCATCAGATCTACCTCACTCAGATCAGGCTCCCCACAGATTGGGAAATTTGGCAGCAGAGGAGTGGTGGCCATTAATACAGTCATCCATCCCTCTGCCAAATTCCCAAACCCCAACCCCATGTGCCCAGTCAGAACCAGGCTGCACCCTTTCCCTCTTGCAAGGCTGTCCCATGTCCCCTTTTACCTCACAGGACTGGGTTGGGACTGGGCTGAGCCATGCCCCCTTCCTCCACCCACAGGGTGGCATTATGCCTAAGCCATGCTTCCTACACACCATGGGGCCAAGTTATGTGCCCCTCACCCCTGCCTCACCCAGCAGGGTCAAGTTCCTCCCCATCCTGGTCCCAGGGCCAAGTGAAACCCCCATTCTTTCTTGCAGTGCCAGGCTCGGGCTGAACTTCCCTCCACCTCCCTCTGTGAGGTTACATGGTGGCCACTATGCTGGTCCCAGGTGCTACATGTAAACCACCATCCATGTGAGATCAGGCACTGCCTACCAGGTCTGCTAGACAAAAAGGTTGAGCACCATTGCCTCTGACTGGCTGCTTCTTTTATCAGTCTGAGGTATGTATGCCTGTAAACAACATCAATGCAAACACCACTAATGGAAACCCATTGACCTGAAAGAGACACCAATTGCTCGGTGTGTGGTGGGTAGGGTGGAGAGGTGGAAATAAGCTAAAATTCTGGTGTAAGAAAGGAAAACCTGTCCAATATACCTTCTTGGAACTCAGCCAAGTTGCATTTGTTAGATGAGCTTACTCATCTCCTCCAGGATTGTGTAGGGTTTTGAAAATACCATAGTGCTAAGCACAGATAAAGCTGCACGTCCTGAAAAAACAAATTTGCTTCTAGAGTCCATACATTATTATTCAGAGTTTTTCTGAAATGACTAAAAAAACTAGCTTCCCCATGTGATTTTGAAAGCACATCCTTTTTCCAAAAGGTCAAACGCACAAACCTTCCCATAATTATATCACCATGTGTACAATCTATGTTGTAGTATTATCCCAGTGCTCCCATCAGGACCAGAGTTCTATTCTGCAAGACACAATACAAACCATCTCAAAGGGTCTTGTTACACATTCAAAATAAAGCTGGATAGAAACCAACTGTAGACTTGTTATACATTTTCCAGCACTAACTTTATAGCTGATTGAGTCTTTTTATAGCTGGATAGTCATTTTTATCATGCGTTAATTATTTAGTATGTGCGCCTGGTCTAAATTTATTGCATGATTAAACAGTTTATTGTATGATACTGTAATTACTTTGTGGCCAGTCCTACTTTGCATGTGTGGCCAGTCTAAATTTATTGCACAATTTACCAATTACTTGCATAATATATGCAACAGGTAGCAGGGACAGTTTACAGCCTCAGGGCCAATTGCTGATGTGTTGTCATTCCCTGTTCTGTCACTACAGATTATTCCATACAACCTTCTCCCCCAGTTATGTCTGCAGGTACTGGGATTTCTTTCAGACTCTCATCCAGCAGCAACTGGAGCATAAGAGCAAGACAAATCATCAACTCAATCAACTATGTCACCTCTCATTAAAAGATGCAGAGGTTGGGGGGAGGGAGACAGGAGGGAAGTGAACACAGCCTTCAAGCTATTAAATTCCTTTGGAATGAAAACTTCCATTCCCGAGTGGTAGCTGTGGCTTATAAACAATTATTTCCAGACACTACACAGTAATTCTAGGAAAATGTGAAAACTTCTTCCATAGACAAGGAACTTGATTATGCCATTTTTATGATACATTTACAGCTTTTGAACAAAATTAAATTAAAGAAACAGTAAGAGACTTAAATTTGGAGTTTAATTAGATGGTGATTTCCTTGGGTCAAATCAGAGAAAATGAGTCAGTTGAATCAGAGGTGGTCATTCAGATTTTGTTGATTTAAACACAAGTCACACACTCAGTACATAGGAAAAGCAACTATGATCAACTTAATTTTCTATCTGTGTGTTAGGCTCTGATCACCAGGGATCTGGATTTTCCATTTCCCACCGAAAAACAGAGTAAACCACGGATTTTACCTTTTACCAGAGGCAAACGTGGGTTTCTCATTTTACCAGAGAAGCCAGGGGATTTTGCAGTTCTGCAATGACTGCAGCAGCTGCCACCTCCTGCTAAGGGCAGGGGGCTGTGGATCTGGGTCCCTGGGCCCAATCGCCCTGGCAGCTGGGGGCCCCATCCGGCAGGGCTGGGGGAGCAGGACCCATGGGTGGGGGGCAAGGGGCACCAGCAGGTCCAGGAGAAGTCGGGAGTCAGTGAGGGGCAAGAGTAGAGCTGTAGGGTTACGGGGGAGAGTGAGGGGCATGAGCAGGGCCAAGGGGGTTGGGGGGAGCTTTCATTTTAGCCATGGATTTGGGAGGGTTTAATCAAGAATTTGCAAATTTGTTTTTATCAGGGGAAACCAGGATCCCCGTTGATCACTTTATTCGTGTTGGGTCTAATCGAAGTAATTAACTGTCCCAAATTTTCTGGGACAGCCATGAATTTAGGGCTGCCTCCCTCATCCCCAATAAGCCCCTTTAATTAAACTACTATCCCAAACTAGGAAAAACAGCAGCTGAGTCAGCTGCTGCCTTCCTGTCCCCCAGAACATTTCTACAGCAACCTCTTGAACTGGAAGCAGTACAACTGTTATCTGTGCAGCACTGCACTTTGGCTAACCAGCTCTTCCTCTCAGTAGAGCCATTTAGCCTGCTTGCAGCAGCACAAGACAGTTACACCAAGTAGAACTGGAAGTGGTGTAGGCTACTTCTGGTTCTGGACATCTATGAAACATTTGAGAAACTGCAATAGATTTTGTAACCCCAAAGTTGGTTGTTATAGGTCTAATGCAAAGCTTATTTAGAAGTTAATGGGACTCTATTGTCTTCTGTGGGCTTTGGATCAGGGCTGTTTTTTGGTCTGAAAGAATTTTAGTGAGAGATAAAATGAAATTACTCAGTTTCATCCACTGTATATAGCATGCAGCAGTGACCTTTGAAGAGGAAGTAAGTAAGTTAGTACATTTTTCTACATACTCTATTAGACTCAGCACATACAGGCCTTTTTTTTCTTCTCAGATTAATTTTCATAAGGGACCAGGACTGTGTCCTAGGAGTCAGTCAAAAGATATGATTTAAGATTAATACCAGGTATTCTTTTTTAAATTAGTATAAACTTGCCTTTAGTCAGTACCAATATCAATTAGCATTTCATAATAATCCTCTATAGGGTAATACTGCCCTGCACCCCAGTAATTCAAACCATTTTAGAAACAATACTGCTGAAGGCCCCTATGATGCGGGAAAGTACTATTATTTCCATGTTAGAGATAGGGAACTTGATGCAGAGAATTTTTTTTTTTTTTGCTTGTGGCCACACAGCAACTCCATGGCAAATAGAACACAGGAGTCCCGACTCCCGGACCTCTGGTATCATCACTAAAAAAGTCCTGCCTTTTTATTTTATGTTCACAAGTTCTGGTATGCCATAGGTTAGGTCATGCTTACATTTTGTAATTTTTTAAAAATGATTCCAAGTGAGATTGTAGAGGCAGCGTAGAACTTAGATTGTATCTATCTGAGCGCTTTGCAACCTGCAATGCATGTTCCGCTCTTTGCTGAAGCTTTTACACCAAAGGGGTGCAGCTTGGACCACTGCAGTAGTCCCCGTAGCTGTTTGCGGTGTCTCTGTGTATGCCTAGATACTTCACAAACCCTCAGCTTCACTGGAGGTTAGCAACCTAATTAATGTGTCAAGGTTCTGCTGTACTGTTATATCAGTTTGAGCCATTTTTCAGTTTAATTTATGCTGTTCAGTAAAGGGTTTAAAGTAAAACAAAAAGGCACTCTTGTAGTGAAATAAGAGGGTTCATCTGGGAGACTATACCCGTATAATGCTGCACGTACAATAGAGACAAGGTGTCTGCCAGTAATCACACAATTATTTGAAGATCTGACAAATCATGGCTAGCCCTCAGAGAATAAATTAATAATAAAAGCCCACATATCATTAAATTACATTAGGATTACAGAAATTACAGAGGGAAAATGCTTATTAATTAATTTGGCTTGTCCCCAGCTTTTGAAGATTTTTCCTGAAGGGATCTTTTCCAATTATTTGCCCAACCAGTTTTAAGTAACTTAGGTAATAGATCAACAAATTCACTCTCTCAAGTTCATGTGTCATGAGATCTCTCTCTGAACCTAGCAACTTGGACGAGAAGTTGTGATTTTATATTTCAAAATAATACTTATAGAAAAGTGAAAAGAAATCCATTACAGTTGGCTAATAATAGGCTCTTTGCCCCATACATTTTTCACAGAAAAAATGCCTAGCAAGTAATAATAATTTTAAATGCATTTATTTTGATTTGAAATTAATACAGACTTTAAAATTTTCAGGTGTTTTCCCTTTTTTGTCTCAGCCCCATTTATTTTTTTCTCTTTTTCTCCTGTTCCCTCCCCTAGAAAAAGGTGAAGAGGTACCAAAACTTACGAAAATGTTCTTCTTATCCTGCTATTTAATTACAGCTGGATAAGAATATGGAAAGGCATGTTTTAGCCACTTTAAATGTTTTCCAAGTTTGCAAGTCATAAACATCAAAATATTTAGCTAAGAAAAGTTTTGGTTTTCACCAAACCTCTGTTTTCCTCATGAAAACTGTCCCAACAGTTGCTATTGTCCTGACATCTTTGAGTGGCATGAAACACACCAAACAGACCAACAATTCCTTTTAGCCACAAATTTCACCAAGGTCTTGTTTTAGAACCAGCACCTTTGCCACCAGCTCTCCCGAGATCCCCTTAGGCCCTCCTCTTATTTACTCTGTGATAATTATCTCGGTGGATGACCAGTTTGCATTTCTAATTCTTTCCACTTCAAGGGTGAATAACTATCAACTAGGTTCTCTCTGCTGCTAATTATGGATCAACAGAAACAAGCTAATTGCCTGGCTTGCTCTTGTAACTGATCCTAGGGTGTTTGAATGCCACAGTGATGGACAAGGTTTAAATGCCTCAGACACACAGCATGGGAAAGCCCACAGATAAGCTGCTTTTATACCTTTTACTAGATCCCAAGCCCAAAAGGCTGAGAGACAACTACAGTTTCAAATGATTTTGTGTATTAGTTTACTATCTCAAAGTTGAGCATGATCTGACTAGCAGGAGCTGCACAGATGGAGTCAGCAACAGTTAAGCCTCTGAAAGAGCATCAGGCTGCCTTGGGACTTCTGCTGTTTATTTGATGTCACAGGTTGAACTCTGTGACAAGTCTACAAAGAATGAGTTTGCTACAGCCCGAGCTAGAGTGTTTTGGCTCTTTAGAAGCTAGTGCTTCGGGTACAGGTGCCCGGTTCAGCCCCAACTGTCAGTCACGACAATGGCCATCACACCCCTAGAAGGGCTAAGCTCCCTCCGCTGTTTTCAGTCCCTATCAACCACCCAGCTCAGCACGCTGAGCCCAGCGCCATGTTGTTTGAGATTCACCATCCCAGCTTGTCCAGACACCAAGAAACATACGTTAGCCTGCCCCTGTTGGCATGGGAAGAACGGATCCACCCACAATCCTTCTAGTTACGGACAAGCAAAGTTCAAGGCCCACAGAGCACACATGGGGGTGCGCTCCCAGGGGGCTGGCAGTAGTTTGGGAACATGGCACTGGATAAGTCTGCTAGTTGCTCATTTTAATATACCTGGGATCACTCTGCAACAAGGTGGGATGGGGACACCTAGGAGACACTCAGCACAGGCATGGTCTGCCTTCCCCACTTTTGACCGCCACACACTGCCCAGTTTGCCTGCCCTTAACTCCCACCCTCAGCAAACCGGGAACTGAATGAAAGGCCAGGCTCATCCCACCCAGCACGTAAAGGGCCACGGTGTCCGAACAGCGGCCACGCAAACCTGCCTCCAGATCACCAAGCGGGGGGCTCTCAGCCTTTTTGGGCTGCAGGCCCCACCACAGACCCGAGCCCCCTCTGGGAAGTGCCGGCTTTTTGTTTTCGCCCCTTTCTGACTGGGAAGAAATAAATCAGAGCGCGATTCCTCCGGGGCCAAGGATGCGGGGAGGCCCCCAGGCTTCCCGCTGCGGACTCCCGCCCGCTGCCCTCGGCGCCCGCCACAGCCCCGCCGCGGGGGAGCAGGTCGGGGCGACTCGCTACTCACCGGCGGGACGCGCGGCAGGGCCCGGCTGCTCCGCGGCTCCGACCGGCCGGCTGCCGGCGGGGCGGGGCGGGGCCGTGCGAGGCGGGGCCGTGCGGCCCCCCCCTCCCCGAGCCGCAGCCCCCGGCCCCGCCCCGGCGCGGGGGACGGAGGGGCCGCGGATGGCCCCCCCGGGCTGGGCGCCGGGAAGCGGCTGCAGGGGCGATACTTCCCTGCCCGGGCGGCCGGGCCCCCCGGCGAGCCGCCGCTTCAGTGGTGGTGAACAAGCGCTTTGGTTACAGGCGATCGGCTCCAGAGCCGTGAGATTTTACAGGCGATCAAGGTGGTTTCCCTTCCCCTCGCTTTGCTCCGTGTGGTGGAGGCCGCAGGTCCAGGGTGCCAAGCCGTCCCCTACGCCTGTCAGAAACTTAAAAAGGAAAGGACCTGGAGCTGGCGGTGGCTCGGGTGCGAGAAGGAAAACACCCGGAGACCGGAGGCAGGGACGGAAGCACGGAGCCCCTGGCACTTGAGGCAGGGCCGGCCTCCAGCTGCACCCTCCTGCTCTTCCCAGATGAACTTCTCTGGCAACAGAAAAGTTTTGTGCCTCAGGTGGGTCAAACGAGTGTTCAGAGATGTCCAAGAATTAAAGTCTACCGTTACATCTTCACCTAGTCTTACTTAGCTCACACCTACCTACCCGCGTGTGTCATTTCACTGCCGCCCGCTCCCGCGAGCCAGGGAAGTGCAGACTCTCGTAGACAGGCAGCTGTTTGTGGAATAAGCTCCCCCCAGGGGTGGTGCAGTCACAGATTTCCAAGAGGAAACTGGATGGTCACCTCCCTGGGGTCACTTGACCCGGTTGTCTTCCTACCTAGAGCGGGGGCTGGACCTGATGATCTGCAGGTCCCTTCCAGGGCTTGACAGTCTATGAATCTATGAACAGAGGCACAGAGCAGGTAGGTGGCCCAAGATTACAAAGAAAGTCTACGGAAAATCAGGAAATCTTTTTAAGAGCCCTAGTCTCTTGACCAAGCACTTTCATAGTTTCATAGTTTCTAGGGTCGGAAGGGACCTGAGTAGATCATGAAGTCCGACCCCCTGCCATGGCAGGAAAGAGTACTGGGGTCAAATGACCCCCAGCAAGGTGTACATTTAGCCTCCTCTTAAAACCCCCCAGGGTAGGGGCCAGCACCACTTCACTTAGAAGTTGGTTCCAGACCCTAGCCGCCCTCACAGTGAAGTAGCGCCTCCTGATATCCAGCCTAAATCTACCCTCTGCCAGCTTGTGACCGTTATTCCTGGTCACTCATGGCGGTGCATGGGGGAACAGGGACTCCCCCAATGCCTGCTGGTCCCCCCAACTAGTTTATAACAGGCCACAAGATCCCCCCTCAGCCTTCTCTTGTGAAGGCTGAACAGGTTCAGGTCCCGTAGCCTCTCCTCGTAGGGCCTGCCCTGTTGTCCTCTGATCATACGAGTGGCCCTCCCCTGGACCCTCTCCATGTTGTCCACATCCCTCTTGAAGTGCGGCGCCCAGAACTGGACACAGTCCTCCAGCTGTGGCCTGACCAGTGCCACATAGAGGGGGAGAATCACCTCTTTGGACCTGCTCGAGATGCATCTGTGGATGCATGACAAGGTATGGTTGGCCTTCCTAACTGCCAACCATGTTCATCTTGGAGTCAGTGATGATCCCAAGATCCTTTTCTGCCTCTGTGCTGACAAGAGGGGAGTTCCCCAACCTGTAGTTGTTCCTCCCCACTTTAAAAAACTCCTGTCCTTGTAACCCAAAGGTAGATTCTTGACACTTATGACAAGGTCCAGGCGAGTGAATGCAAATCTAGAGGTCCACTCAAACAGCTCAGATTGCTGGACTGAGACCCTAATCCAGGTGCAGGCAATTATTTTGGGCAGAGGGCCACTTACTGAGTTTTGTTATGCGGCCCTTGATGGCTTGCTAGGCAGCCAGGGGCAGATAAATATTAATTTTCTAAATTTTTAAGGGACCCGCAGGGCGGATAGAATTTTGCCCACCCCTGCCCTAAGCCATGCAGCATCAGAACTACAGCCACTTCTGGGTTGGAGGGCAGCAGCTATGTAGTCCACGGGTAACTTCTTGGTCACCTTAACAGCTGTTCCTTATTTGAAACTTACTGTTCCTTTTCAGATAGAGATAGGACACATTTTCTGCTCCATATTTCAAACATAATCAGGCTGGCAATCAACGTAATGCAATTTATTAGTTTGTGCCAAAAATACAATAGGGCTGCCTCAAAAAATAAGCTTCACCCTCTACTATTTATTTAGGTATGGAGCTTAGATGTGAACTCCAGCTGCGCTGCAAAAAGGAGTGTGAAACATCTGACCAAGGATGTGGGCAAATATTCACCCTTATGAGAGCACAATGGTTCAGTAAGGGCTGAAAAGGACCTCAGCCAACACCATGAGATTAAAAAGCCTTTTTTGGGTAGCGAGCCTTCAGGACAAATAATCACATCAGGATGTTCATATTGGTACCAGTACTACACTTTTATGGCTGTGCTACAAAAGCACAATCTGCTTTTACAAAGCATGAAAGAGATTGAGATGTTTGGGAAATATTTCACTTTGTAGAGAACAGACCTGTTTTAAAGGGTTCAGGGTACATTCCTCCTGAAGAGGGAGGGAAAGACTAGGGCCCTAACAGCATTGTTCATGAGGAAGCCATTTCATTTTTACTAGAATTTATTGGAACATTGATCCACACATTTTAAAACCTGATTTTGTACAAGCTCGGAGATTCTAAATTGTTTTAAGAAACTACATATTGATGTTGAATTCAATACAAATGCCCCTTTGGATATTCCTGGTTTGATATCGGCTCCTAGTTCAAAATGCTGATCTCACTGTCAAAATGCCATGAGAGAAACTATTGCAGGGAGATGTTTTTGCCATTGTTTTTAGAACTCTCCCTGGTGGATACTAGGGGTTAAGAATATTTTTTGCATACTTTCTATTGCATTAAATAGACCCTTTTAACCCTGGAAAACCAGGTTTTTCCTTTTCTTTTTGGCAGACAATTACAGCGCTAAGTACTAATACTGATTGTCTGCTGAAATCCTTCCCTTGTAGGTTAGCATCCAACCCTTTAAGACATTAACAGTACACAGTAATAACTTCTAATTAACAAGTTATGGGGAACTGAATATAAATGCCATTCTGTTTCCCTTTCCAAGTATGCAGGTACCTTCTCTGTTAAAGCCTGCTCCTCCTTCCCCCAGGAAAAAAACCCTACTGCAGCTAAAACTTGCATAATGGCTTCTCTCTCTCTAGGTACTTAATTCCCCTCCAAGGATTTCCAGCTATAATAAATTCAGAATCATTTTGCTGTGCCACATGTTATGGATTTGTGCCAGCGCTGCTATTCACAGCAGTGCAAAGTACTTGCTTTCAGCTTCTAGTCCAATTCTTTTTTTCTCTCCCAGTCAGAGGAAGTCAATTGTGACCCCTTCTAGTTGTCTAGGGGGTGGTGCACTTGGACTCTGAACAAGTTTCACCACGTTCTCTCAGTCCAAAGTATCTGTATTACATGATACTGAACAGGGAAAAATGAAGTGGAGGAAGCCTAAAGGCTCCAAGAGGTCAATGGAAGAACCCAGTTCTCTTTAAAAGCAAGTTTAGAGGCTCCCTTCTCACTCTCAATACAGATCTCATGAGCTGACATCTTGAAAAATGCTCATCATGGTACAAACCCTCAAGGAAAATTCACCCTTTTTTTGTTTGGTTCTGTCCAGAGGGAAGGTGAGAAAAAAAACGTTCCTTATTTTGACACTCAAAATTGCAAGTGCTTTTCAAATATGGTTGAGTGCTCTACCAACTGAATAACAAAGGCAGGATAAGGTGGCACCTTATCGACTAGTTCAGAGACATGAGCTTTCATAGACTATGGCCTACTATTCCTGTTCTCTGCAAGTCTGTGTATAGCATCTGACAAAGTAGGCTATAAAAAGACTTGCGGAGACCAGAGGTACTAGTCTGTAGCCTACAAAAGCTCATGCCTCTCTGAACAAGTTAGATTTCAAAGGTGCCATCTTGTCCTGACTTCTGCCTAATTAACACCTCTCAGATTCTATTACTTCACCTTCTGACACCTGGTCTAGATAGGGCCTATGTCCTTTATTGCAAGCAGAGTATACCAGCTGTAAACAGATCTTTTCCACTGTAACATCTATAATCATATCCAAAGCAAGAGAACAAACTTCTTCCTGCTTCCCCAAAAGTTAAAGTAAAGGGTGCAAGGGGGGAAGAGTCCTTTCTAGGGCTTTGGTATGTATAGCTCCACACCTTCACTTCTTCCTTGGCTCTTCTTTTCATATAAAAAGTCCTTTCTCTGATTTCAAACTACTTTGACCACTGCAAAAGGGTTATGGCTGGGTACTTCATTGAATCAATCTCCATCAAGAACACCACTATGAAACTAGAGCTTTGTATTCCCATTAATTCCAGATTTATCACACCCTACTACAAAAGTGGTCCTATACTCTGCTGTTCGCTGGACTTCTAAAATAAAACATGCATCTTACATAAAGAATAAACATTGCCCAGCTATTATATGTAACAATTCATCAAAGAATCTCAAAGTAATTACACTAACGTTAGTAACTTTATGATCATATACAAGTCTGCACAATGCAGAGATTACCACAAATGTCTCATCTTTCAGGACAGTTGCAGATCCTGTGAAAAAAGGTTTAGCTGTAGATGATTTTGCTTTGATTGCCTGAGAAGTCACATGAATCCAAGACAATTAAAACAGATAAGATAACTAATGTTAAGTGGATCTCAAAGCAAGTGGCCCATTACTGATACTGAGAACCACTGTAACTGTAGAGACTAGCACTGTAGCCTGTCTGCTGGGTGCACACTAGTGAGACAGGTTCCGTATCACGTCATCCAGGAAGTAACAGAAGCGTATGAGCTACACTCCTGAAGGAGGACTCAGGCTTGATAAAAGACTTACCAAGAAAAACATTACCTGAACTTAAATGCTGTGTCACTTGCACTGCTTAAGAACATTGCTTTGAATGTCACTTCCCCATTGTTATTTGAATTGTTATAAAAGCAGATTATAGTGGAGATGTTTACATTACATGCATACAAATCTTTTTAAACAGAAAATAATCAAAATCAAGGATTCAAAAGGTAGGAATTGCCAGAATAAAGGTTGCTAGTGCAATTTTCTTCATTCCTATTTAACTACATTAACACATGCTATCTTTTTCGCCACAAAACATTGGTCTCATTCATTTCAGAGCACAAGATGCTAATTTACAACATAGCTACTCAAAATTTTGTTTTACCTCACTGTTCACTACACTCAATTTACTACACACCATTCAAAACCTTCTCTGAAGGCAGAGGAAACCCTTGTGGGTTTCTTCCACAGAGCTCCTTTGCTAAAGCAGTAATTCTCAATAAGGGTGATGACGCACCCTGAAGTGTCTCCAGATTATTTGAAGGGTGCCATGAGTTGAGAGGAGGTAAGCAGGTAAATACAGGTGCAGGCTTGCCCCTGCCTGGCCAATCCCCCACCTCTACAGCTTGGCCTTTCTGCAAGGAGTTAAGTGTTGTAATATATAAATTAGGTTTTTGAAATTGGGTGAAACTGTCTACTCAGTCCAATGAGGGGTGCCTTGAGTCCAAAAAAGTTGAGAACCACTGCTTTAGAGAATGAATGCTTCACAAATATTAACTATTTGATTTTCACAGCACTCCTGTAAAAATGAGGGGGTATCATGGCCTGCATTTTACAGAGGTACAGAAATTATCGATCTAAAAAATATCCATAAAAGGTACAAATAAAAACTTATACACAAGTAGTAACAATTTGTTAGTGTGGGTTGCAGGATTTGCTCAGCAACACAAAGAACTGCATCAGGTCTCCAGAGTTGTTTTCAAATGTCTTAACCAGGAGACCCTGCTTTCCTTTCCTGTGGTTCACTGATACACTGAAAAGGCACCTTCCAACTTCTGCAAGAAATAATGACAGAATTCTACAGACAACAGCCTCTTTCACTACTTAACCCTGATTTATTCTTAGAACAGCAACTGAAACAGGGGACGAAGGAAAAAGAGTATGGATGCATGTAATTAAAGACTGTATTATATAGTGCACAAGAGGCCCATGTTAAGATTGCACAAAACAACTTTAATTCTGGTACCCTCCCATAGTTTTTTGGGGTTTTTTTGGTCAAAAAAGGAAAAATTCCTTCATGTAGCATCAGACAGAGAACTATACAAATCACCAACCAGGTTGGAACCATCCATCATAGAAACCTCTGCCACTTAAGATAATGGAATAACCAGCAGCAGTAGCAGAGTACCACCTTTATGGTATCCCCATTAGATGGGAGATAAGTCACTTTGTTAGAAAGTTTTGCAGATATTCCCTGATGGGAGAGGAACAATGAGAATGAGACTCAGTGTTGGACTCCATTCAAAGCTGTGGATGGGAGCATCTAATAAGAGCAAATCCTTCTTACAGTTTCTTTTAAGTCGGTGATTATTAACCAGGGTGCCCTGGGATCCTGTACAGGGTGCTGCACAATATTAGTGCTGTTTGGTATGCAAATAATTATACATAATTCACAAGATAAATCCAGAGATTTCACATAGGAATCCATAGTGTCAAAAGTATTCTGAGACCTTTTGGGGTCTGAGTATTGTGCATCAGAAGAATTGCTTTAGTATTTTTCTGTAGTAAAAAATTATTGAAAACTAAGAGCTGGCAAGGGATGCCTCGAGTCTAACAAGGTTGAGAACTACTGATCTAAGCTTCTATCATTCTCCCTAAACCTGTCCCTATCCTAGTCCTCTTTCTTCCTCATCCTAAACTTCTCAACCCAGTCCTGTTCTCCACACCAATCTACTCCTAGTCTTCATTCCTCAGATTCCTCATCTCAATACCCATCTTCTTACCCTGGGGCCTACTAACCCCCTGCATCTTCCATCCAAGTCCCAGTGTGTCCCTGGCACTCCTATTCTCCATCTCCTTGCCAGTCAGCCCCAATTTATTCTTACAAGCTCTTCATACAATCAGTCTCTTTTCCTCCTCCTTAACCTCCTGTTATCCCAATGCTTCTCTTCCCTTTTGTTTTCTTCACACTGCCTGCATATCAGCATAAGAATTGAAAGCACAAGAGAGAGACTTTGTCCTTTCAGTTCTGGTGTCCACTCACATCCGGCATAGTTCATCTAGAAGGAAACTGCAGTTGGAGGGAATATCCTGCTCAGCACCCATTAGCCCTAGGTTGGAGCATGCTTGGTGAGGACAAAATCTTCAGGTAACTAAGCTGGAAAGCTCTTGGAAGCCAACAGAACATGTGAAAATAGCCAATTTTCCCTTAAACATAGCCAAATTTGGACAGATTTTCACAGGAACAGCAAAAAGGTACATCACAGCAAAAGGCATTGACAAAACAGAGGGACAGTTGAGTTATTCCAAAAAATAAAAATAGTGTTGATGGTGACATCATTTTGATGGTTCTAAATACACGTGAGAGGCAAGGATTTTGCTAAATCCCATGCCAAAAGAGGCACCAGAATATTTTTACATAGACAAATCAATGTATATTTTTCCTAGCCTCATTTTCAGTAACTAAGCCATTTTAGCTGCAATTTTCCAAAAAATCTTTGAGGCAGACATGAAGCTAAGATAACTGATAATTTCCTCCCAAATTGTTAGCATTTGATAAACTGATGAGCAGCTGAAAGTATGGGTCTTTTAACATAAAGCAGCAAGCAACCTTACCCTTTGGTGGTACCAGACTGGCCTGTAAATCTTTGGGGATACATTTTACAGAATCATGGCTCCTTTTTATGATGAAATACTACTTTAGAAGCTTGCCTTTTAATTTTCTTGAACCTTTAGCCTTCCTGCTTCCAGGGAGAAAAATATTCAAAGTTCATTACACCCTTCCTTTGCATTATCTGAGTAAAATACAGACTTCTGGTGCTGGAGACCTCATTACAATTAATATTACAGATATGTTTTGGGTTTTTCTTTGTTTTCATCAATGACTAGTTTTATAACCGTCACAACCCTGTAAGTGGAAACTTTTTAAAGCATATGACATTGCTGTAACTCTGTTGCCAGCAAGGTCAAGTGGCCAAAGTTTCAGAACTATTCAGCATTTCTCTAAATCCCACGCCAGGTGTGAACTGCTGGTAAGCTGTGAAGGTGTAACAAGCACCCCAGGAGCCTTCACAAAAGCCTCTGGTTAACCCAGGCTGAGAACCACATCCTTTGCCTGTTTAGTGCTGTTCTGAAGATACAAAGCAGCCTTGCTACCTTTTAACTGGCGCTTACCTAAAACATTCATGCAAAAATATGTAAAATACTTTAAACAAGTCAGTTTGTACGTAACTCATATGAAAAGATATAGGTAGCTGTCATACACATTCAAATACTGACAAAAATCATACAACCTGTGCTAAGACATGTTTATGACATGAGGATCTTGTTTGTCTAAATTAATAAGGGCTTCAAAACAGCAGAGTGCCAATCCCCCAGAGTGCCAATCCCCCAAGTTTCCTCTGTAGAGATGACTTGGCCAAATAGAAATGAGGGTCCCTCCAGCCACTTTCCCAGCTGATCAAAGCCAGGGAGATGAGCCTACTTGGCAAGCATCTCTCTCAAAAGTCACTCTAAACTGCTTGTTAGGCTCAGTCCTAGCTGTTCTTAGATTCTTCTGTTTAAGATAATTTACTCTCCAACAGGATTAGTGATTAAAAAAAATACGTACTACAGATTTCTTTTTATTGGGTCTCTCCCCTTCCTACCCATACTCTGCTTTTGGCACTACTTTGCTGTTACAGGTGCCAAGCTATTCTTCTATACGCATCCTACCTGATGCAGCATTAACACTTCATCATTGGCAGACTGGCTCCTTAAACCAAAAGGTTCAATACCTCTTTCAGTCACACCCATGCTATTGGTGTAATTTCACTAGCAACAGGTGTCTTGGTCATTCCAAGAAGGAAGTGGGAGTATCCTTTGTTCTCTGATAAGGCTTTCAGGGTTAAGGCAACCTATGCTGCATGAGCCAACCAACACCCAAATGTTCAAGTCAGGACATCACCTTTGCATATTTTGATGCACTTGAATAACATTTTTGGTTATTCCTGATTCTTTGGAACAACTGCCTTCAGCATACAGGACAGGAGGTCCTCAGGTCTCACAGTTGTGTTCTGTCTTAGCTGCTTTTCTGTACCCTTTGGCCTGTATTGTTACCAAATTGCAGAATTTGAAATGAACTAGTTCTCATACTTCATTGTTTTGTCAGAACACAGCAGTTTAGAGGACAGTGGTGTGTGCTATTAGATATCACTGTGATAGAGAGACCATGCTAGACAAAACATCTGGCCCCAAAACACTGACAAAGGGAACAACATCAGTAATAATGATAATGCTTAGCACTTAGATCATTTAAGTGAATGTCTTCCAAAAAGCAGGTTAAGCACTTAGGTCTGTCTTTTTTTATGGAAAAAAATTTAAAATGCATGGATAGTTTTTCAAAGTGGAAATTAGGGCCAGGCTTTCAAGGGCATTTAAAGATATTTTCAAAAGCCCTTAACGTGGTTAAGCAGGCAAGCGCCCTGGAAGTTTATGGTTGGCAAGGGAGTTTGAAAGTCCTTAAGGAGTCTAAAAATATCTTTGAAAAATCTGACCTTTACATTTCACTGGAGACACAAATCAGTTAAGACCTTTATGATCACAATTAACCTAGCTGGTATATGTAGCTTTCATGCAACATACCTGTTTGCAGTCTTGATAGTCCAGGTTCAATACCAGGTTTACATCTTTGTTCCTTATAGGAACTTTTCCACATACCTCCACCCCACCCTGAGACATCAAACACTATAGCAATTTTCAGTGCCAAAATATAGCTTACCTTGCACTAAATATGAAGAACACAAAACAGCTTCATTTTTCTAGGTAAGACAGGTCACTGCAGACAGAAGAATATTTTACACCTGTTTTTCAAGGTTAGTCTTTTCTGAAAAAAGACTTTATTTGGAAGCTTGGACACTTAAGGGAGAGTAGAGAAAAAAAATCCCTGTTACAAAGAAATTCTAAATACACTCATTAACAGATTGCTCAATCAGAAAAGATAGCAGCCTTTTTTTTTTTTAAACTTAAATGTTGTGAGGGAAGTGAAATGGAAACAAACTCACTTTCACACACCACACATTTTGATATCTATTATGTTTAAGCGTATAAAATTAATGTAAAGCTTTAGATTGGGTTAAGATGCTTAGCAGCCTTAAAATATTAGAGAAGCATAACTAAACTTCCATTTCAAAATACAATTGAGAGGAAGCTAAAGTATTAAAGTTTGAATGGAGCCAGAAGATGCTTATGCTGTCTTAAAACTGAATCTATGGGAATTTTTACACATGCAAGCGTCACTTTGAAAAGTGCCTGGTGCTGTGACGCTTGCAATTGTATAAGCAGCAAAATGGGCGTCAGCATAAAGAAAATGATTGTGGTGCATTTTCCTGCTTACACAACTGCAAGCAGTGCAGTGTGGTGCGCGTCATCTCCTGCACAGAGCAGACTTGATTAACTGAGCCTGCTCTGAAGCAGTGGATCTCTGGCATGTCTGAGAACTAAAAGGTATGTATATAAACGCTCGATAGCTCTAAATATATGGTCAGATATGAGCATGAAAATTCATGAGCATTGAATGAGCGATGCTATGAAGACTACATATGAAAGTGAATTTTGCATAAACTCATTCCACTGTATATGTGATGTCTTCAGTACTGTGCTAGCATGTCATCATCATTGCTGACCTCTAGTTGCTAAGGTGAGAAACACACAGCAAAACTGTGGTACTGTTACTCAAAGTTAATAAATTGATTGGCAAAGACTCATATAGGAAGGTCCATTGTCAACTTATGCTTACAGATGATATTTTTAAAAGAGTGCATTAGGGGCATTATTGGCAGACATGGTCAGAGTCATAGAATCAGAAATGAATAACAAATCAACTGATTAGTTGTGGCACAATTTATAAAAAAGTGGCCTACAGTTAACAGCGCTGGATATTGACTAAGTACAAGTTGTGAGTGAGAAACAGAATGATGCAGTCAAAAGGTGCTTCCACAAAGGGTCCTCTTTCACCTTTTTCTTCTTTCCACTGAAAGAAGAGATCAGGAATAGACTTGCTTGACCTTTTTGCCTTAAATCCATCTCCTATTAGCTCAAATAACACCTTTTGCAAGTTTTAGTTTTAAGAAGCTTATCTACCAGATGACTATGTTTTCATAGAAGCACACCTCTGAAACCTGGGCTGCAAGCAAGGGTTTGTAACCTTCAAAAGGAAACTGGATGCACACCTTGCTGGGGTTATTTGACCCCAGAAGTCTTCCCTGCCCAGAGCAGGGGGGCTGGACCCGATGATCTCACCAGGTCCCTTCCAGCCCTAAACTTCTGTGAATCTGTAATTCAGAAAGGCATTATAAAATGTTGTTTATATATAGTAGATACTTAAGTGCTTTACTGAATAAGGGCCTAGGATAGCAAATATAAAGTTAGTTAAGTGTATGGGAACCATTTGCCTACCTTCATAGCACATGAATTGTCACTTAATTTGTTTCTTTCACACAGGAATAGCGTTAGCAAGAATTCCTTTAAACATGACTTTCACCACCTCTTTCCCTTTACTTCAGAGTAGACAGTACTTGGACTAGCTCCGCTTAATTGTTTTCTATTAGTATTTAAATTTGATCTTTAAAAGGAGCTAGCAGGTCAACATATTCCATTTCCAGACTTCTTCTGTTCGGATAGCTCCTGCAGTTATTTCAGTTAAACAAGAAGCCATGCCAAGGTATAATGCAAAGTAATAAATGGTTTATTTTTTCCTTCAATCTTACAAGAATCTTTAGCAAAACAGTAACAGTCAACTTTTGTGATTAAAATAGGCTTTGTGTACCATGCACCACTAATTTCATTTACAAAATGGCACTTAAGGGACAATTTATTAAACATTTCTGTACTTTGCTCCACAGTAGAAAAGTGACTAGTTTTAATTTCTCAGTAACAGATTTATTGAACAAATAAGCATGATTGTGATAGGATTTAATTTGTCAAATTCATGAACAGCTGTTGTCTTTTGCTAGCTGTTTTAAACCACAAAATCCTACTCTTGCTGCTAAAATACCCTCCCATGGGTACATACAGGGATCAGGGAATAATACAGTATACATCATGAACAAGAGCAGTGAAAATGCAAATACTACTTGACTACTATAACTGTTCAAGAACTTTGCAATAACACTTGATGATAATACTACAAATACTGTATATACAGGTGCAACAGGAACACCGTGCAGTACTAACAGGTAGATGTGTAGTGCACCATATTTAAGTCTAATATAAACAGAAAATAACAGAACCATGCATACAGGTATAAGGATGGAAGAACAATTTTCAGGATCTTATCTTAGTGGTTTGGTTTACATAAGGCATATATGAGGTGCTGTGCATAAGAAAGGTCTTGCGTGTATGTAACAATCAAGAAATTCTTTAACAAACAAAGTCCAGAGTGTTCATTGTAGTGAAGATGCATGAAAGTGTTAAATGGGATGTTAAACATACAAAATATAGACTTGGTGCTTACTATTTTCATTAATGGGTCAATTTCCAATAAGTGGAAGGTGTGCAGATTTAAATCTTTGTGCACTGCTTTGAGAGTTTGTCCCTAAATGTTATCATTCTGTGTCTATAAAAATCCAGGTTTGAAGGTCACCAAGTCATTCTGTATTTCTTTTTGGATTTGCCTGATCTAATACTGAGTGTGTGTAACTTGCATGTTTATTTAAATAAAGTGAGTTAGTGCTCTTCAAAGTTGCCAGGTAAAAAAGCACCAGAAACCCACTATTTGCCCACAGAATAGTTACAAGCAGACAAACAAAACTATATTTCTCTTAAGCTGGTTCCTGTTACTTCCATTCTGTAGGGACAGCCAGTGACAAAAGCTGCCATTGTTGCTCATTTAGGTTTTTGTCTTTCTGTCCAAGGCACTAGTAATGATGAGAAGTGAGATGCAGACACTAGCCTTCCAGGAAGTCACCAACTCCTTTTAACTACTGTAACTATCTTATATTAAACTTACTTCGAGTTATGATTATGTTGCGGACCTTATTTGTTGTTACTCACATGTAAAGACTGTGGAATAAACAAACTGTTTTATGACATGCAGGAACAAAAAATTAAGTTTAATTAGCAACATTATTTCCCAAGAAGGACTTAGGATATTGCAAGCAATACCCTCTTCAGTATATCTGTTAGCTCTGGAGAACCTCCTGAGCAGCTTTCCAAAGCATACTGTTTTCTTTTCATAACCCGAGGGCTTTAATGTGTTCAGTTTGGAAAAAAAAATAAAAAAATCACAGAACTGGTCTGTAATCAAGGCTCAAAACAGCAGTCTCTAGGAGTGGTGGACTAGTAAAAACTGACTATCTATATACTTCTGAACTATCCAATTCAACTGCAGCAATTCTAAAGAACAGCTTAAAACAAGTTTAGGAATGGATGGGTTTAACACTTGAAAAGAAAATAATAGCTTTACATTACAGATCTGTTTAGAGACCAGCTCCCCCTAACAGCCAGCATATAATTAGACATTTAAAAAAAAAAAGGTCCTGTTTGTATATTTATATAGTGGTTGTAATTGTAAGTATAAAAGGAACATGTATATGCAATAATATGAAAAGACTACCTACTAAATTCAAGTACAAGAGAAGGAGTAACTGGGGAATGTTATTATATACGCAAGAAAGTTTTGAACACAAGTGAAATATTTCTGAAGATGATCATTCCAGATTTCTCCACTCAGCATAAAGAACTTGGTCCTTATTTGAAATGACATATTATACAAGTTGTGTCTTCTCTTTAGGTATCTGGAAGAGGTCAGCTAATTATGAAGCTGATCTGTTAAACTAACTGTATTTTTAATTTTTTTTAAAGAAGCAGCAGATATTCCCACTATATTCTAACCTTATTGCTACAAGTAGCTCTGGAAAAAAGAAACTCTATCCATTTCTCAGTAAAATAAAATAGTGGAAAATGGAAGAATTCTGCAAGCTTACACTATTGACTGCTTTTAATCATCACTCCTCCATGTATATTGCCATAGAAATGAAAAACCTTTTTGTGAGAGAACTTTTGCTTGAATCCTATATTCAATCTTGTTAAGAAAGCAAGAAAGAAATCCATTATGTCCTGTTACTGTTCATTTAATTGTGCATCAAGAAGTGAAATAACAGTGGGCTCAGCAAGCTTTCCATGGTCCTAATGCCAGAGACAACATTAGGTGGATGACTGGCTGTTTCACCAAGCTGGCTCATGGGCTACATGCGCTGCTTTCACAGCAGCACATATTTTGGGGGTATGTTTTAGATTTTTGCACAAGTTGAGGAATCTTTAATCAATTCCTACCTGCATTTAGTCTTCCTTTAAGAGCCTTAAATTATACCATTACACAAAAAAGCTAAAGCTTCATGGAAACAAAATCACTTGGGGTATTTTAAAATTCAGATTTCATTTATTTCAGACCCTGGGCAGGGAGAAGAGGACTTCAAGCAAACAAAACAAAAAACCCTGATATGAACTATTATCTGCAATATATTTGTTGGATTCTGATTAACTTAATCCATCTTAACAGCTGCTGCTTCTTGAGAGAATGTGGACGGAGGAGTAGGGAGGCCGGGGGAGAAATATTAAATAACAAAACTTGTGGATATTTCTCTTTGTATTAAGGAGGATGTGATCATATAAAAACACAGCTGTCCAAAATAAATACAAGTGTTATGGTTTGCATTGTAATCACAGTATACACCAAAACTTTAAATAAAAAAAAAAAAAGAGTACTTATTTTCTATTTTAAGTATATACACAGAAAAATCTGTTTAGCTATCCACATCAATGCTGCAGTGCAAAAGCAAAATTGCTTTTACTGTGCTTCATGCCATACCTTCTCAGGTGATATAAAGAATGGTCAATTCATTCCCAACAGGACAGACTTTTTTTTTTAAATGTATCTTCCTGAAACTGAAAAATGGTATAATTCCAAGTAATACAGCGTGCTATAAAAATGTATAAGAATGTTCAGTAATTAAGGAGTAAGGACTTCTCTACTACTGCTTCACATGCAGGCACTGATGGGATTCATCAGCACAACAACTGCCAGCTCAGCTGTTTAACTGACAAACAGATATTAATTCTAAGTGCTCTACACACACTTGCATGAACACTACTGTAAACAGAACGATTTGGCCTCTGATACAAAAAAACGTTTTTGAAAGAAAGTGCTGAAGTTTGGAAATCTGTCCTGCATATTTCCAAGTGCCACTATTTTACATTCCATTTTATAGAATTAATTAAAAAAAACAACAACTGTATTTGAAATTAAATCTCAATAAGCTTTGGTCATGATTTCCCACCCCACCCCTACCAAAGAAAGTACAAAAGTCACGAGTTCTTTAATTGTCTTCTTCATCATCACTGATAAGGTCCCTTTTTTCTACATTGGTCTCTCGTTCACGAAGGAAGTCCTCACGAATGGCTTCAAGTTCGGTTAGCTCAAGACGCACTTTCTCCAAGTGGTAGGTTCTCCGGTTCCTGATCTGCCGCAGTGGGAAAGGGTTGAGATCCCCAAAAGCAATACTGATCAGTTTTCTGAAAGATCATACAGTTAGAAGACAATCATTGACATCCATGTTCTTTAAATAGCATCCAGTACAGTACTTTGTACAATAGGTGAAATGCAACTCTGATGTTGCCTCACATTCTTGGTGCGTCTTGGATGAAGTGTTGAAATTGCAAACGCAGTACTAAAGAGCTGCTAGTTTCAGTATGAGCAGGTGAGATGAAGAATGACCCCTTAAATGCTGGCCAATCTGCAAAACTCATTGCAAATTCTATACTGTGCTGTGGCGTTAAGCACCTCAGTCCAGTGACAGGGAGATGTAATCACGCTTTGGATAACCAGAGCTTTAGACCAGGGTATGTCATTCACTACACCTGAACATTCTGTCTAAATCAGTGGTTCCCAACCTCTGTTTGCCATGACCCACTGCTGGAAGTGGAGCACGGCAGCAGTGGAGGCACAGGGGTGGGGTAAGCTCCCAGTGTGTGGCATGCCTTGTTCTTTGCATGGGGCACCGCTGGCATTGCCCCATGACCCTCACTTGGGTTGCGACCTGAGGTTGGGAACCGCTGGTATAGATCATCTATCCCATAAGACAAGTGATATTCATTCAGGACTCTTGCTTTATCAAGCTCCCCTTTGCTTCCTCTAGAAGTGCAAATGCATCACACTTTCAAAAAAATAAAGCAAAAAAATGCAATGGGAGACCCCAGGAACCATAAATAATGAACTACATTGCAAGAGACCAAGAAGGTATCAAAACAGCTCCCTTGCCCAAGTTAACTTCTATTTTGCTGATCTGCAGCTGTGATGATAGATCTTTATTACATCCCATTTCCCCTCTTGTAGTGGTTTCCAGCTCTTGATTGAATGAACCCAGCCTTTATTGAAAGATACTATATTATAATTAGGTCCTGGTTTAAATCCTGGCCCTAGCTTGTGGTGTGGAGGCTCCTTGAATCTTGGAGTCTCCCTCCCTCCCTCATCCTCATTCCCATATGCCTCTCTTTCCATTAATTGGTGGACAGGTGGTGTTGGCCTTGTCATTCACTGCTTATTCCTGATGCCAGGAGGTAAAAACCACTCTGGTTTAAATATGCTATAGCTTTTGCCTCCTGCTGCTTGCTGCCACTGAGACAGGGAGCAAAATAAATAAATAAATAAATAAATAAATCACAGCATATTTAAAACCATGGTATTTGCCTCCTGGCTAGAGGAGCAAGCAGTGGAGCACCTCTACCAGTACGCAGAGGAGGAGGGGAGCATGGGGGGGAAGGGGGAGGGAGGGAGGGAGGCGGGCGGCAGGGAGAAACGGGACTCCAACATTAAAGAAGCTGCCATGCTGTAAGCTGGGCCTGCAATTTAAACCAGGCCCCAATCATAATACATACTATTATAATTGTACTAATCATTATATTATAATTAATTATATTATATTTTAGATGGTTCTGTCTTAAGCAGGCATGCATTTTGCCTATTGAAAGGCTGAGCATTTCCTACACTGGTAGTCTTACATGACTTGTGGGTGCACAAAAAATATTTCATTGTTTCTGTCTAAAAACACTCTGCAGTAGCTTCTTGTATCACCTGGGGCACACTTTTAGCAGTGTGAGACAACAATTAGGTAGACAACTTGTTATCCTGTCTGTTATTCCAAAGGCATACATAGGTACGTTAATAAAAATTCATCTAGTTAATAGCTTAAAAAACTCAGAAATATATTGTAGTGGAAAGAAATAAATATTAATTCTTCCAGCCTGCTCGAAGCGTTCAGGAATCCTATAAGGTTCTTGTCCTTTTTGTACTACGATTAGGAAGACATGCCTTTTTTTGTGCAAGACTAAATATATATACACAACCCCTGTAACAGTGATTACTCTGCATGTGCTTTCATTGTTAATTTATAAAATCATGAAATATGATGAAAAGTAATTTTATGCATAAAAAGGTGAATAAAGAGGCTAAAATAATTAAATCATGTCTGTTTTTAGTCAAGTGTCTTGTAAACTGCCACACACTGCCACTGTATTCTGATCAAAGTTCTACACACTAAATTACAAAAGGTGGCACTCTCCTACAAGTTTTAAAGGTTAGTTGCAGGGTGGGATTTAAAAGAGAAACAGAATACAGTGCACAGTAATCAGCTTTTGTACACTGATATTTGTCCTCACTGGAACTTTTCAGGAATGTCAGAATACCATACCCAAGTTTAAAAGGGAGAAAAACAATTAGAATTCCAGTCTTAGATTAATCTGTTTTAGCAAACATGCCCTAGCAATACTAAGAGCTTTTGTTTAAAAAGTTCATAGGAGCTTAAATAATCCTCCTTTAAAAGAAAAAAAAAAAAATCACCAAATAATTCAGTGTGTATTCAACATCTTTTTATGAAGCCCTCTCTACAACTCTGTGTAAACCTCAGAAGATGAGCACAACATGCCCCCGCCCCCAGTGAACATAAAAATCTTCCACTAAAAACTCCATTCAAATTAGGCAGGGAGAAAAAAAATTAAGTGCTATATCAGTTTCTGGAACCTGCGCTGACTTGTAATACATTTTGGAAATACTTACCTAGCATCAAGAATAGTTCTAGTGAAGTACCGAAGATACTTGAATATGGACATTGAATCTTGCAGTTTTAAAATGTCTTCCTCCTTATACTTAAAAAGTGCCAGGGCAAAACGGAAAATTACCTGATAGTAAAAAAAATATATAAACGTTACATTGAATGCAACATTCACGGTCACATGCACATATAAAACTAATTAGCATTCTTTTTCTCATCAATGTGTGCTGTTTGACCCACACAGCTGCAACACTGCTTTTCGTTGCCTGGCATGGCAGTATCTTGCTTCATGGATTACCTGAACTCTTGCAAGATGTGGCAGAAAGAAGAGACATGCAAATTCTTGAACTTTTGCTAGTATTTGCTCAAATCAGTTTTTGGTAGGAAACAGAAAAGGCATAAGGATTCTTCCTTCATGCTGGAATGGATCCAGAAATCTTATCCATTATCTTATTGTTTTAAAAATACTTATAAACTGTAAAATGAACACTGACTTGACAGAAGGCCAAGGGAGAAGCTGATTAGGTAATCCTGATGAGTATCTATAGGTGCAGTTTAAAAGTCTGTGCAAAAACAAATATTTGCTGTAGAGAAGAGAGGCAGTTCAATATCACTTACAGCAAAGATTTGCACTTTCTATTACCTCTGCTTCATGCCATCTTTATTTCAGAGTTCCAACACTAAAATAAAAGCCACTACACAAAAACAAGGAAAACATGAGCCCTGATAAATGTTTTTGGCCTTTACTAAGCAGAAAACACTCATCATATTTGTTCATTTCTCCTTCTCCTGCTTTTATGCAAGAGAAATAAATGCCTGAGTTTTCTTCTTCATAATTAAAATTATATAGCAGATTTCACTGACAAAATTTAGATGTAAAATAGAAAGAGTTTTTGACTGAAAGCAATTGCTGCCTATTTTAATAAGTTAACCCCTGCCCATCCAGTGTTCAAATCAGCTCTTTAACAAACTTGCAAGGTGTAACCACCTCCACATGAGTAATATCAACACCACAGTACCCAATAACAAGATCTGACAACTGAAAAAAATATTTAGCTCATGCAATTCACCTTTGGTCCCTCATACAGGAAGGAGTCCCATATTTTAAAGAGGATGTCGCTAACCACGCTGTCTACAAATATCACCAGAAACCAGTTAAAAGTTATGAGTGTGTAGTCAACTTTGTACTGTTCAAAGTGAGCATGCAACCGTGGCAGTTTCTCACTCATTAAATCCTTGAACACTCGCTGGTCCACCTAAAGAAAGAGGACAGACATGCTGTTATTACTGCTAAATACTTACAGAGCTCTGTACATGATTCAAAGCAGATCACTTATTGCAGATTATGACAGCATAGAGGCCCATCAGGCCTACCATACTAGGCACTTAAGAGTTACCCATCAGCCAAATACCATAACCTCTGCTTTGTGCAGAAAGAAGTCATCTCCCATTTTATTCTCAAAGCCACAGTTAGTACACAATCCTATCGTAGTTCCATTTTTCAAGGTATAACACATACCTGGGATCCTAGCAGAGTTTTGGTATAATAGTCACGAGGCATGAAAACTTCCACTATTGTTACCAGACACCAAAAAGCATCTTCCTGTTCCAAGTACAGAAGTGCGATTGCTACCAATCTAGAAGTAAATGCAAAAGTTTAAAAAACAAACAAACATATTATAGTAAATTATTTGAAGCAAAGTTACCTCAAAGAAGTCCTTCCAAATCAATGTGATTGCTATTTACACTATAAATACATTAATGTAGCTATATCACTCATCTATAATTGACTGAGTACAAAACACTGGGGTATTTTTAATGAAAATAGGGTATTGGGCCTTGGTTCAGGAACTAATCCCCCATTTATAACATTGTTTATTATGAGAAAATTGGTTCTGAGTTACAACGTTTCAACTTAAGACTCAGTTTTCAGGAACCAATTGTGTAAGTCCAGGACTGCCTGTATACAAAATAGCATCAGTTAGCCACATATCTGGTTTTCCTGTTTTGCACATGCAAGGGGAGCTATGAAAATCAAAGAATTTCTTTACATGCAAATAACAGCCGCTGACTCTTGTTTTTCCAAGTAAAATTTTTTAAATTTAATTTAAACTCCCTATATTACCTTACCTTACTCCATTTAGGAGAGAAGAGCTGCTTTGATATAAGCCTTTGAGAGCTTCTTGGACTTTACAAAATAAAAGGAACCACAGTAAAGAATAAATATTACATTTGGCTTAAGCGTTATGAATCTGTTGAATTCTGACATTCTTGGGTGTTTAAAAATCAAATTTGTTAGGTTGCATGCTCTCTTAAAATTCCAGTTCACCCATACTGTTTCTTGCACCTATTTCTGACCACTTTCTAGCCTGGGAGTGGGCAATTATTTCATACGTCTCACCTATGACTGGGGGGCCACTTAGTGAGTTTTGGTGAGCTACCAAGGGCTGCACACACAAAATCTTTTAGAAGATATCATTTTAACAAGTTATAGATAAAGAGTGCCATACACTAAAAATCAAACATCTAGTATAACACATTTTAACTGTATTTCAAAAAATAATTTTTTGTCCTGATTTTTTTTTTTTGAGTAGTGTATAGAAGCAATTGCATAAAAGCTAAAAATAAACTTTTACTCTTGTTATATTGTGTGTGGGGGATGTGTGCTTGTGTGTGCGGCAATGGGAGGCTGCCTGTGCACTAGGTCCCAGGAGCTGGCTGGGGTGGGGAGAGGGATGGAGGGGGGCAGGGGACACATGCAGAGATCCCCCAGGCATTGTGAGCAGGTGCAGTCTGCCATCCACCCTGCACATCTGGCCCATGGCTGCCCCTGTGGTGCTCTGCATGGGGCTGAACCCCATCCGCTCCTGCTCGGGGCAGCTCATGCCATGGTCTAGCCCGCAACTGGCCCACATCTATGGACGGCATGGCTCCAGCTGGCACCCACAGCTTCCCAGCAGGGTGTTGCTACTACTGCAGTGGCCCTCCAAGTACTGCTTGGCTCACCGCCTCCCTGGCCTGACTTTCAGCAGCTCTTCCTCCTCCTCCTGCCCTTACCGTGCTGCTCCAGGCAGCAGGTAGCATGGGGAAGCAGCAGGAGCCTTTGGGAATGCATGACAGGCACCACGTGCCCAGAGGTGACTGCTTATCATGCTAGGCAGGCAAAGTGGGTGGAAGGCAACCAGAAGCTGGAGCCCCACACAATGGGGCAGGGCCTACCTGGCTGCAGCCTCCCCCTGCCTGGCTGGGCATGTGGTACCTGGCACATGTCCCCACCAGTCCCCACTCTTTCCCTGTGCTACCTGCTTCCCATAGCAGCACAGCAGGGGCAGGAGGAGGAAGAGCTGCCGGAGACGGGGAGCAAAACAGTACCTGGGTGGCTGCAGCAGTAGCAGCCCTACTAGGAAGCTGTGCATGCTGGCCAGGGCCATGCTGTCAGCAGACACAGGGCAGGTGTGGGCAGGAGAGCAGCGCTGGCTGCCCCAGGCAAAAGTGGGCAGGGCTTGGCCCCATGCAGAGTGCTGTGGGCCAGATGCAATCAGTTGGCAGGGCATATTTTGCACACCCCTGTTCTAGCCCCAAACCCAGGCCTAGAGATTATTCCTATTCTGGATTAGTTTGCTCGCCTGCAAACAATATTTTGTTACCTGCCAGGAAGAGTTCACTGTTACAGTACTACAATTATTTTCAGGATCTAAACTTTTGTATAAGTTTAAGCACTGGTGAATGAGGAGAGAAAAGGAACATGTTCTTACTATTACCTGTGTCCTCTGCAAATGTGCATTACTTCAGAGAGCAATCAAGACCCTAATTCTTGACCAGATGAGTTATCCTCTGTCTATCATATCACTTCTGTCTAGCATAATAACCTAAATTTGCTAATACCATTTTCCCCCAACTCTGTTACCTGGATTTTCATTTGGCAATAATCACTGTACAATTTAGACTAGGGTTCAGCAACCCCTGGCACGTGTGCCGAGCATGGCACGCAAGGCCATTTTGCTCAGCACACCACTGCCAGCTCAAGCTCTAAGCAGCTGCTGCCAGCCATGGAGCCCAGGCTGCTCCCAGCAGGTGGCTGGGAGGCTGCAAGCCCTGATGCAAGCAGACCGAGCTCCGTGGGCTGGCTGCAGCTGGGAGGCTGCAAACAGCTGCTCCAGGCTCCGGCATGTCGGCACTCTGACACCTTCCAAGGTAGACACTGTGGTTTATTCAGCACTCCAGACAAAAAAAACAAAACAAAAAACCCCCCAACACTTTGCCTATCCCGATTTAGATATTTTCAACCGATATTTTTCCTGAGCTATGAAGATCCAGGAAGTGATCAGTCCTTCTTGAATTGGTTCGTTTTTTTCAAATCTAAAAAAACAAATTGTACATCTCTTCTCCCTTCAGTTTATGAAGATTTAATTTAAATTATGAAACAGCTAGAAAATCAGTTCTCCAAGAAGTTGTTTGATTCACCCACATGCAGCTAAATGGACATCATTCCCCCCATAACCTCTTTCTCCATTTTATCATCTGGTAGCTCTGTAGTATCCTAATCAAAAAGTGTCTTAAAATGGTCAGCATGGAGAAATGTCAACTTTAAAATTGGACTGAGGGGAGAAACCTTCTTTTGTAGGAGATCTCTTAAATACCTATTTGCACGAAGTGGTTCCTGAATCTTTTTCACTATCCAGTTAGGACTGCTAATACCAGGGACATAATTTCCTGACCGGATTTGTACATACAAGATACCCTAGAGCACATGATAGTGTCTGTGGCCTTTATCAGCCAGAGCCTAGTTTAAAAAAAAAGGCCAAAGTCAAAGCAACAGCGACTTCCAGTTGCTTAAGAGCATTATTAATTGTGTGGGTTCCTGCCAATACTGCTTCTTCTGCAAAGAACTTAATCTATAAATTTGTTTCATTTGATATTCTGTTAGCATGGATTTTTTCTTATTAAAATTAAACCAAAGAAATCAAGCTCTGTCAACTTGTGAGCTGATCTGAATATCCAAAAATGTTACCTACTGTACATACTTGAGAGAGGGTTAACTTCAGCATATTATGTTCCTTGTCCTGTCACTACAAGGACAAGTAGTTTGTTAAAATACACTCAAGACAGCCAATGAAGACCAGTAAACAGACTGAAATAGCTTCCAAATTAGCAAATTAAAGGTAAAGAGAAAGATCTCTAATGAAATTAGGATAAAATTCACTTTATTGAGGTAATAATAGTTCTAATCCTGCTGAATTAAATTTCACTACACAACCCTTCAATTTTGCATGTTAATTCACACCTGTTAAGACCTTGGCAATATCCTATATCAGGGTTTCTCCATGAAAAGGCTAGCAGCACATTTCGCAGTTTCTGGATCCCTTCAGAAGTAGGTGAAGAATAGTGCTTGTTGTTTGGCAAAGTTCGCAAGAGATCCAGCTCTATTTGTTTGGATGCAGGATTTTGTTTTTCGAGGGCATTCTGAAGCAGTGTTTGGAAATACCCAGGATCAGTACCATCCTTGAATTTTTTAACATGAAGGTTGATGCACCACTTCCACATCTTGGAACGATGGTCATGGGGAATTCCAGCACGGATGAGATTCTTCAGTTCTGGAATGCGTACCATCTCTCTGTTCATTGTGCTTGCAAAATAGTTTTCCCATTTTACACCCGTGGAAATCTCTTTGTTTTCAGTAAGAGAAATGGATTTCAGATCCAAGGCTCGCACTTTTGCTACTAGTTTCTCTTCCTCATCATCCTCTGGGACTGTCTGGAACCCATAAATATCATATTCACTGTAAAGACAGAGAGAATAGAGTTTCTACGAAATGTCTGCACTCTGGAAATTCTCAAAAACCTAGGGCCAGGTTGTCCTGTATTTGGTAGTTAAAAAATACTGGATAATTTTGCTGCTGCTTCCTTTTGTACCCACTCATGTGCATTCATAGGAAACTTCCACACACACGCTCACAAGGCCACTATGTGATTTCACTGATGTAATAATGCTCAAGTAGATATCTGCTTATATATAGATCTTTCACTGCTACTCATTTGCATGTTAGAAACTGACCCACCAATATACACAAGTTGAGCCAAAAGTCGGAAAAAGTATACTTTGATGGTTAAGTGGTAGAGGACGAGAAAGGACTGTATGTTCATACTGCTGATGTTTTTAATATACCTTTAATACAGATTAAGTTTCCTACTTAAGCTCTATTGCCTGCACTCTCCCCAAGAACAGAATGGACTCTCTACAATGAATTCATTAGATATGAAATAAGCCCTCGGCTATTTTTCCCCTTCTAAGTGGCCTCAAGATTTACCTGACCAGGTGAGGTTTAAAGAAAGCTTGTTCTGGTTGCTCACTGCTGTCCACTTTCAAGGCATCTTCCAGCAACTGGGCAATAACATCACGGGTAGGGCTTCGCTCTTCAGAGCAAATAGGAGTCTTCATTTCTTGAAGCAAGATCAAGTATTTACTTTCTATCTGACACAGCTTAGCCTCCAGGCTAGAATACTAAAAAGAAGAATATACACTTACTATACTCTTTTGAAACAAATATTTACAAAAAATAAATAATCACATTAAGCATTACTCAATACTTGCTCAATAACCACAAGTCTAAAAGACTGAAGAGACATAAAATTTGCAACCTGAAAACAGTTTTGTGCAACAAGATCTTCAAAGCCCTTCATATAGTCAGTTCTAGATTTTTCCCCATTATGGTACTATGAATACCGTATGCTCACTTCTACTAGGAAGGTACTTTTTAAACACTCAAGTTTCTGTGGAAAATAAGCACTCTTTTGATTTGAACATTTGAGCCAAATCCATTTACCCCTTTATGAGCTGCAGCTGTAACCATATTTAAAAAGAACAAACTAATACAAATGTCTTTTAAGGGTGGTTGAGGATTATGCATACATAATTTATCAACAAAGAGATACCAATTAAATAAATTTCAAGCCTGCAAAAGGCAGAGAACTTTCCCCCCACTTAACATCATAGTTAAGTTCTTGAAAACTGCAACTAAGTGAAATGATGTTAAGCAAATCCAATTACAATCACAGTAGCTACCTACTAGCAGGCGGAGGCCAAACAACGTTATAACCGAATATTGGATGACTTTAAATGAGTATGTTCTCTAATAGATCAGGGACGTAGTAACAAAACAACATTAACCAGGATGACGTCAAGTGAAAAGTACATTCTTCCAGAAACTGCTGCCCTTCAGAGTGCAGCAATTAACCCCATACTTTCACTGCTCCTAGACAACTTAGCCCCTAGACCTGGCTACAACAAATCACAGAAACTGCAGGTAAAACATACAAATTCTGCAAGGCTTCCCCATACCTAGAGACACCCTGCTTAAATAACCAACATTCATGTGCATTTACATGCCTACCTGGCCCCAAGCAACCCACTTTGACCACATGTATTCATTCACATTCTCTACTCACATATACACAAACATACTCCACATCAATATGCACCAACATAGCTTATGAAAACATTTATGTACCAAGATTAACACATACTTGACGTGGCACGTAGCATAAAACTCCAAATACAACTATATTTTATGATCTGTAACCTTAAGACAGCAAAAAAGAATGAAACACAGCTTTGTGCATGGAAATGTATATTATGGTGCTCAAAATTGAATGTTGAGCTAAAAAGTGCAATAGTTTACTTAGCTTCATGCATGACAACAGTGCAAAGAGATCAATTAGAATGAAACATGTAGGCAGAATTCCTCTGACAGTTGTCAGTATATATAAATTACTGCTCTACTCTCAAAGCAGAGTGAAATTTCTTGGGAAAAAAGTTCAACATTATGCAGTATATTGTGGGCATGTGCGTGCACACACACATGCATGTGCACACTAAAATTCTTGAAGAGAAAGTGGCTGTGCAGTTCCTAGTAGAAAAAAGATAATTTTCAGTGTTTCACCATCTCTCAGTGTCTGTTTAAAGGCACCTTCAAAACAGGTAAACAAGCTTTTAGTCTAACCTTTGCTATTAATGCTCTCTCTCTTGCTTCTGCATTTCTTCGTAGAGCAGAAAGTTCCAAAATCTCCTTGTTTAAAAATTTATTCTGGGTTTTGTAACCTTGAAGATTGTCCTATTGGTAAAAAGGAAAAATATCAGAAGTCTATATATTAATACTTCTATGTAGCAAAATTATCCTAGAAAGTGTACAAGAGAACAGTAGAAAAGTAATGATCATTGATTTAGTTATTTAAATAAATAAATAAATCACCAACCAGAAACTCTCCAGGCTTACAAAACAAACACAAAAAACCTATGTTCTCAGAAATAAGGCAAGGTGAGGCAAGATCATCAGGATGAGTCTGTAGGAATGGGTTCAAGAAATGCCACCATGAAAATACACATCTTTGACAACTTCTAATATCCCTAGTTACAAGTACTACTATCAAAGCTTAAAGTTGTGGGATGAGGTAGAGAAAGATACATTCTCCAAGCATTCTTCTACTGCTATACCCACTTTTTTCTCTTTTGTCATAACACCTGAAACTTTTTTTTTTAACCACTTCAATTTAGATAGCAGCCCTTACCCAATGACAAGCCAGTGTTTTTAAATGGTAGTTTAGGGAGCTGTCAAAAATTCTTGAAGACACTGACATAAAAACCAAGAACTCTTGGTTTCAAAATGATACCTTTTATCAGCTGGAAAATGGCAAGAAAATTGTCCTTTTCTGCAAGCTTTCAGGATCAAAGTCCCTCCGTCAGGCTCTGGGAAAAGTCTAGATGGTACAAGATGGTAAAAAGTCCCCATTGGTAGGAAATACACTTCATTTTTGCACAAAGGAAGCTGAAGATGGAAGTCTGTCCCTTTGGAACCATGACAGTGTCTTTGTGAGCTGTGTTGAGTAGCTCTTTAATGTGTTGATCAGGTAAAATTCCTTCCCTGGAGGTGTCAGATGGCAGGCAGGGAGGCAAAAAAACCCCTTCCTTGTTGTTCTGCAATGAAGTTTAAAATTCAAAATTGGCTGAAATTCAGCATTTTCCATGTTTCAGGGACTTTGATCTCAAAAGCTTGCATAAAGGACAATTTTCTTGCCATTTTCCAGGTGGTCTAATAAAAGGTATCATTTTGGAACCAAGAGTTCTAGTTTTTTTGTATGTCTTTTTGTCTCAGACCAACACAGCTACCCCTGAAGACACTCTAACATCATACACAATTAGAAGCAGTGGGTTACTAGCAACAGGACAAGTACTATTAATTCTGAATATAATTAGTCTTCTTCCTCTTACCTTAGAGAGCTTTCTTCCATTCTAGAGAAGATTTCTTCCCCTTCCTTCCACTGATTTTCTGCTCTCATTTATCCCATGGACCGGCTTTTTTCAATTTGTCTCTTCTGCCATTCCTTTATATTTTCTTTTGCACCTAGATCTTTCCCATTCCCTTGATTACCACAGCACTTCTTCCATACCAATAACTTTTTTCAGTACTACTGGAAACCAGGTAATGTTGTGCTAATACAGGTAGTAGCAGAGACCAACCAGAAGTCTAGTGGCTATGCAATTACACAGCTATAGAAGAGGCCTACAAGCAAATCCCAATCCTCACTGGAAAGAGAAAAAGCTTCCTACCACTCACTAGCTCAGAACAACACTGCTGGTTTTAGTATTCTCCCCAGGTAGAATATCCTAATGTGAAACATTTTATAGGGAGTAGGGATTTCCCTACCCTAACAGAGAAGCATTGCTCTTACTTTTAGTTTGTCCAACTCCTGTAGTTCCTTATTAGTAGAAGAGGACATGGAAGAATTAGTAATTCCGCTTTGGGAAGATGGATTGTCTTCACAATCACTGAGTTGACGAGACAGTTTCATGATCACTTCATCTTTGGCTTGAATGGTTTCCATTAACATACCCAGCTGCTCATTGAGTTCTCCAACTTTACACTTCAGATTCTTAACTTCTTGTTGGAGACTATCTTTTTCCAGATTTAACTTTTCAAGTTGGTTGTTGAGACCCAAGATCTGACCATCTTTTTGGCGTAGCAGCTCTAATTGGTCTTTCGGAACCCCATCACAAAGATGGCTTGCAAAATAGTTATCATATTGGGAAGACCGGACAGTCTGCTGCAAAAGCCGCACAAGTTCCTGAAAAGAATAAATAAATGAAAGAAGAGGGGAAAAAAGAAGACATTACTACATAATAAAATATAATTACTTAAAAGTCCTCAAATGCTTTACATGAATTGACAACTGGAATAAAATTAGTGGCTTTGCTAAAGCAAACAGCACTAATACTAAATGAGTTCAGATACTCATCTTGATTATGACAGTCTTAAAACCTATCCACTGAGCCAAGCGAAAGACCACAACCTGTAGTGTGTGACAGACTTAGAAACAGGATGTGACAGCTGTGGTCCATTAAGTAACAAGGGATGAAACTCAGCTTGTTAAGAGAAAAATCTTAACAGACTATGGACTTCAACAAGACGCAAGAGCTTCCTTCCAAAACTGAGAGGTGGAAAAAGGGCAAAACACACCAGTGCACTTTCCTTTTGTACTTCAGATGTGCGCTAGAGCTAAGAATTTTTTTTAGGGTTTGTTTAGAAACCCTTGAAGAGAAGGCAAATGCAAATGATTAAACTACCTTGCCAAAAGAAAGGAAGAGTTATTCTGGTCTTCACAGAAAGTCTTGAATAATCCCATTGGCAAAGACTTGTTACATAAGCTTATTTTGCAGAATTTTAACTTCATCGTTAAAACGACCTGCAACCCTCAGCCCTGGAAGTGTGAAAACTCTTTAACACCAGGTTGTCTTCCCCATCCAGCTGACCTGACAAAGTTAAAACAGTTATTGACTCTGGAAGCAAAAATCCCAACCTTGCCAGCAGGAAGTTTTACTATTTAATTCCAAGCTCAAAAAGCAATTACTGTGCAGAAAGCTTGGGATCAGCATTGAAACAGTAGTGCATGCTAAGTAAAGCCAGTTAGGATATACGAAGAGATTGAAAATTTACATTTCTTAGACACTTGGACTTGCATCTAAAGTCTGAAAACTCATTTTTGCCACTTGCTGAAAGCCAAGGGATGATATTCCTCTTGTTCCAGATCACTGATAAACCCTGAAGAAAAAGTGAGCTCTCTACTCACTAGAAATATCCCTGGTATAGATTACTACCTTTCTCATTACAAAAATCAACTATCAAAAGCCTGGAGCAGAGAAATGGGCTGGTTCATCCCCACAAGTATCTGCAAAGACAGGAAGGTAAGAGAGAAATTAAGGTGTTACTTCCCTGAAGACTATGATGACAGATGCAGGCACAGATGCGCTAATGAATCTTTTGGGACCTAATGACAATGCATCTGAAAGTCCACAGAGATTTGGAGACTTGTGGACATATGCTTGAACCAAGGGTCCTGAGACAACTGGCAAATTAAATTTTATTCCCTAGAATAAAAGTAGGTAAAGAGAGACTTTTGACTACATGCATCAATGTCAAAGCTGTGCTTCTTACAAGAAGTTTCCAGAAATCCTACAAATTTTGATAGAAGAGCTTCCCATGCAACAGGTAGTAAAGATTCAGTCATCTTTCTCTTTCCCTCACTTCTGGCACCCTTCTTTAATTATCTGTTCGTTCCCAAGAGCCTCAACTTATGTGACTGCTAAAGAGACCAGTTCAAGACCCACACACCAGGTTGTTCTGCCCAAGATGGAAGCCAGTACTACACTGATTAGTTAGAATTTGTCACTAATAGGCTGATGCTGATTGGCTCATAAAAATCACCTTTCACAAAAAAGATTCTTAAAATATTTTCTTTCAGAAAACAGTGACTCTAGCTTGATATTTTTGTTTTTAAAAAAGGACATTGTTGATGCATTTCTGGATTAGAGAATTAAAAAGAAACTTGCACATAATGTAAAATTTGCTTAATCCCTTGAGTTTCTATTAGTATATATTTTTCACCCTTGGCTCCCGGAAAATACAGAATCCAATTCTATATTTCTGGCTGGATACTCAAGTCCCTCCACTGGAGTAGCCCTAAGTACTTGAAAGATGAGATTTCCAGGTTATTGAGGGAAAAACAGTTATATCTATCTGGACCAATGTTACTTCCAGCTGTTTATGGAGACTTGTGCATGTAGAAGTAAAAATCATTACTGGAGCCGGATCTAGAAAATGGAACCAACTCCAGTATGAAGTAATGACCATTTTCAGATGCAAGTGAAAGCTTCGCTTAATTGGATTAGTCTTTTCCCTCCACAAACCTACAAACAGGAATATACAACTTGAATCCGCTCATGATCTTTTTTCTATAAGGTGTGAGCAAAAAGGCAACAGTGTATGGCTCCGTCCTTCATGGAGATTGCTGAAGCCTTTTATCATGATGTATTATATCCTAGTAGTAATATTAATTTAAAATAAAAAGGTAGGGATTATAGATACAAACTAAAGCAGCAGATGCATCCAAAAGCAAGTGTTCTTTCGGGAATGCAGATACAATTGATAAAGTCTTTAATTATACACAGGGATGCTGGCAAGCACGCTGGTTTCAGCAAGATATCAAGACGGGAGAGCAGCTGTTGAACTCTATGCAAATTAAGAGTTTGCTTAGGACCGTAATCTTTTCCAGACAGAAAAAACATCTTGACTTCTTATTCTAAGACTCTTATGCACATGTGCATTCAGCACTGCTGCTTAGTAACAACCAGTAACAAATTAAATGGTTAAAAGGATGAATTTACTCTTCTTGTTACCAGGTCTGTTATTGCACTGGTGACCCTTGGCCAAAAACTTGATTACCTTTTGGCTGGACAAGTCTTTCTTTAACCTTTCCAACTCTTCTTGCTGGCTCTGAAACTTCAGTTGGATTTCAGAAGCTAGTTTGTTGCCATTACCAGAAGACCACTCAGTTGGAGAGGAGTCGCTGCTATTCCGGTTTCTGCTTGATCCAATCATGTCTTTTAATGGGCGTCTTGCTTTTTGTGGAATGCGTCCAAAATCAAATAAAAAGGTTGAGCTACTCACTCCTGAGAGAGACAATTTATCTAGTTCACTTCATTTATTAGAGAAAATTTCAGTGCAATCAAAATTTCTTTAAAAATATGCCCATTAAAGTTAGATGGATTGAAATGAGACTCATTAAATAAGACATTGGTTGAACTGAACAGAATTTTACACATTTGTTATACAAAATAAAAGACATTCCAAGCCACAAAGTTTATTTTGCCATCAAAGCAAATTAACACTGGCTATCAATCGTGATTACTTCCAGTTTGAAGAGCTATGGCCCTAATATTCAAGTCAAACTGGAATAGAAATACACCAGTTCAGAATTCCAGCTAAGCTACTAGTGCTTTGCATAGTACAGTAAAAGCTTTGCTATCTGGCATGAGTGAGGTAAGGAGGGTGCTGGGTATTTAAAACTTCCGGTTATTGGAATTAATGTAGTGGTGACAGTGGCCACCACATGCAAACTCCTTCCTCCCCTCCAACCAACTGGGCAGTGCCTGTGCAGCCGGCAGAGGGGAGCCACTGTCATCACCCCCACTGTCTTCCCCCACTTCCCCACCCAAGAAATACTTCACGTGCATGCCGGATAATAGAGTATTCCGGTTAGTAAAATGCCAGTTAACACAGCTGTTACTGTATAAGGGTCCTATGTTTAGACAGAAGGATTCTTTCCATCTCATTATGTAATTCTTTGCACCAACTGAAGAGATCCTAAGGAACTGTTTATGTTTGTATGAACTTACTGCAAATACTATACGACTAAGCACTGACTCAAGTACTGGTGCAATCCTCTGAAGCAAATTCAACTATATGAGTGACTTGAAACAAGATCTGGATTTTTCTCTTTCCACTTGCAGCCCTACACCTTTATGCAAAATAGATAAAACCTGCGCACCAAGTCAATGACAATGAGTTGTATGCATACTTTTGTCACAAACACACCCTTGGAATACACTGCTATAGCCAAACTGCTAGAAACCTTAAAATACATCCTAAATGAGATTTTATACACAGGAAGGCATACATCTACAGACACCCAAACTTCCTTAGCAAAAAACCTGACTGAATTCCATATTTTTCCTGACAACACAGATATTTTACTATAATAGATTAACAGGGAAAGAATCAGTCTGTACCTCTATTTCCTTCGAGTAAGTGCCTCCGCTTTTCTTCCAGTGCCATTGATTCCTCCAAGTCCTTTGGAGTTGGATCTAACATCTCCCACTCTTCATTAGTATAAAATACACTTTTACGGTTTTCATTGCTTCCTTTTCCATATCTTAAGGAAGACATTGAATTCCTGTGAAATAAATAAATTGTAACTACACTGACAAAACCAGTTTGTGTGCATTTATTTTTAATACATTAGAAAAATCAGTCATCTGAATGTAGGACATGCTGACAACCAATACAGTCAAGTGGCAGTGGGAAGAGGAGTGACTAAAAGATAACTGTTTTAATAACTGAAATGTGAAATGAAATAATCAAATTGAGAACATGTTTATATATAAATGTACATGTTACCTTAGATTCAGATTTACAGTTAATGAAACCCATTACGAATACATTTTGGTCCCAATTAGTTTGGGAAATTGACTCTGCTCTACAAAGTATAGTTCACATTGTACATATAGACCTTAAACAAGTAAGCCTTCAATAATGGAACCAGAATTTGAAAGTGTTTTTCCTCTTAAACAATATTTATATATAGTTACAAAAAACCTAAGTACAAGATACAGCCTTCGATACAGCATACAGATCTTTTTTTTTTTTTTTTTTTTTTACAAGATGTAGCCTACAGATCTCTGTTAATCAGAATTTAGATAAAGAAAGCAAAATTTAAGTCCTATAACACAAATACGAACTTTTAGTATTAGGACATTGTATTGCCTTATTTCTGTCACTTGTATTCAACTGACAGCAGAGCAGCTTGCTGGAAGCCCAGAACATATGTGATGCAAGAACCGAGATGCAGGAGATCTTTTCATATGCTGCCCTGGGTTTATCCATGTGTTCTGGCAACATATTATGTAGCCTTTAAAAACATCTACTTACTATTCAGTTTCTTATATTAGAGCTTCAGGAAAACTGCTGAGAGTTCAACAGAATAGCAGGTACAGAAGTCAAATTGTTCATGTATCATAATATCATATATACTGAATTTATGTTGTTCAAGAAATCATGCTATTGTTGTTGCACAGATGTTGAGGATGGCCTGCTCAGTCACCTTCATACGAGTGCTGAATTCTGCAAAGTGATTTGCAATGGAATTTCAGAGGCAAGCTCTAGGGCCCAATTTTTTTTTTTTTTTTGCTTTGTAGGAAGAGCAACTTATTTTGTATACGAGTAGACAAAAGATTTTATGCTGTAGCAGCCTTGTTGCCAGAAAGGTCTAAACCAAAGCACTTCAAATAATACTTCAAGCACTTTGAATCCAGGATTCAGTGGTGCTGCGCAAGTCCAAAATAACATAATTGTATTTAAGAAACAACTAACTTCTCAGATGCATTTCGCTGATTAAATTTTCTGGGTTTTCCTCCCAATCTTTAAAAATGGAGAATCAATAGATGCTTCCATCCCCTTTCTATGCCAAGCACACCTACATTCTCTTCCCACCCCAACAGCCACTCCCCCTTCCTTTTAACTTAAAGCAATACAAAACTGAATGACTTGCAGTGTATATTTAACCACACACAACTCACTGTTAAGACTACTTGCCTGTTTGTAAATCCTTCCCTCAAGTTTTACAGGAAATCCTATCTGATCTCAGTGATGCAATGCATTGTCCATCTATCATAATACCTATAATTCCAGCTCAGCTCCAGCCTAGAATAAAGTAATTAAGCTGCTTAACTAACATTATTTTACAATTGTTTAAACCACAATTTAATAATTCATAAAGCAAGGAGCAGCTGATTTGCAAAACTGACCAAGATTTGATATCGATATGTATTTTGTCAGCAATCTTTTTCAAACACTTGTTTCTGTATATCTGGGTCTGTCTGATCCATCTATGGCAAAGAGTCCGTAAATTCAAGTGCAACTCAGGTTTTTAGGCTCTATGATGTCCATCTATGTGGAGGGAAGTTCATGGTGCCCAAATAGTTTGTAGGAAACAAGAATCTACATCACAAAACCCACCGACATCTGGAAAGGAATTGTGATTTTCTTTTTTCACAAAAGGAAAGAGCTCTACTTTCCCTCAGCAGCTATTCTGTAAGTGCTCTGTTGCTGAAGGATGCAAGTTTCAAATTCTCACATTTCAAGAGCATTACAGTCACTTTTCAGTTTAGAATGGAGGCAAGAAAAATATGCAAAATGAACTCTAAAAAAATTGGTCTTCATATACTTCTACAAGGGGTATCCATCATCATAGCAAGTATTCAACTTCTGAACACTTTCTCCAGAAGGTACTTATTTGATGATACAGACAGCTTGACTTTAGTATTTGTCATTAATGACAAAACTGTGCAGCTGGTTGAATTCTTCTCTCATATGCATGGAAGTCATTAATTTTTTTTCACCCTACTGAAACATATCTAAAACACATCACAGGACTTAAGGTTTGCAGCGTCTGAGCCAGTATTTTTCCTTTTAAATAATATTTATATATAGTTACATAAACTATGTGAAAGTTCAAAAAATGATCTTCCAGCTCATTCTATATTTAAAACTACTTTATTTTGTTTTGAAATCCCATCATGCAATTATGTAAGTTGTGGGTTATTACAGTTCGTGCTTCTAAACATGCTGAACTCTATACAAACAAAGCCTCAGGGAGTTGTGAGCGCTGAGGAAAGACTATTCAGGCCAGACCTTTATTTGTGCCACTTGGTTTTTAATCGTTTTAAAAGTTGAAAACAGTTTCAAAGTGAAAACGCATCTTCCAGCTTCACCAAGAGCAATTAGTATATCCATACAATACACTTCTCACACAATACACATGCTTCATCCCTTTAGAATCGGTTTCCTCCTGTTGCTCAAAGTAAATGCAGATATTATAACAGCCATTTCCATGCTGTCATACAGATCATAACTCTACATTAAATGTTCCACACAAAGATAAACATACAAATCTGTCATTAAATTCTGGTGCAGAGAAAGTTTAGTCTTGTAGCAAATGTAGCTATTCAGAACTGCCAGATTTCTTCCAAAATCCTGCACAAGTCCTCCGAGCTCTGAATCCCAGATCATTCTCTCTACAATGGGACTACTAATACCTTTCTAACAAGGCTCAGAGTTGAAGGCACACAGATAAAACTGATAAGAACTCAGGAAACCCTGTGCAAATGAAAGAGCCTTGGTAAGTATCCTCTGCATCCCTCAACTACCTAAAATGAAAACAACTGCAAACCAATGTATTTTATAAAATTGTGGATCATTTGGAACGTTGTCTTGTTCTCACCATCCCTTACAGTGAAAGTAGAAATACGTCCCGTTTTAATCATTCTAACTTGATTTTTATTTGGATTTTTAAAGTGTATTATGAAGACAACTAATTACTCCTTCAGGATCTGAATTTGTCAGCACCCTGTATGCAGAAATCCATTACAACTAATCTGAGTTCTACACTGCATCCAAAGAATTACGTTAAGAGCATTGTTCAGCTAGCAAAGTCAAGCACTCATACGGTAGGAAATGCCAATGAGGTTGCCAGTGTAACCTCAGTGCCCCTTTTGCACAGACGTTCTTGTGCCATTAGACAACACCAATACATACTTTTTTTAAAACAAGACCCTTGCCTTCTTCAGAGGCAAAGATGGAGTGGTCTGGAATCAATCAGGCTCATATTAAAAGAGGCTGTTGTCTCAAGAACCCCTGCCTCATTAATGAATTGTTTCTTTATTAACTGGGTACTTTACATCTGTTTCATTGAACGAGGCAGGGTCTAGCAGAGAGTAGAATGGGGTGGAAACAGTCTTGAAATTAAAGATATATCATGATACATGTGCATAAGGGGCCTGAATGGATGTGCCACCTGAAAAAGTCCAACTTGGTTTCCAGCCCGGGCTGTGGGAACATGCACAACAATTGTATAGAGGGAGCAAATGCACTAATATAATTAGCACTAGGGGTTATGATAGCTCATTGTGGATTGAGTTTTTACAGCTTCTAGCTGTTAAACTATCAGTCTCTAACAGGCACAAGCACAAGCACAAGATGTTCTCAGAGGTTTTATACAGGGGCAAGTTTGCACAGATTTTCATAGTGAAGGCAAAAACCACATACCTGACTCAATGACCACACTCTGTTGTCAATTTTGGCATCTCTACTCCAAAAAAAAAAAAAAAAAAGTAAATAAAAATGGATGCGCTAGAGCAGCAGTGGCCAACTTGTGGCACGTGTGCTACAAGTGGCACAGGCAGCCTGGGTGTGTGTGTGGCACACGACAGATCAGGGTGGGAATCAGACAAGCAGCATAAAGACAGACAGGGGAAGGTGCAGAAAAACCAGCAGACTGGGCAAGAAGCACAGGGCAGAAAGCAGAGCACCTTGTTTGGGCAGGGGAAGGGGATCAAAGTGGTACTTGCGGAGGGTGCAAGGAGAATTTGTGGCATATCTACCACAAAACAGTTGGTTCCCACTGTACTAGAGCATTTAAAAAGAATCAGGAGTTCCAACGTGGGCAAAATGTAATCTTCTCTAGGCTAAGTGTCGGAAGTAGCCAAACATTTTTAGCCCCTTCAGCCTGAAGCAGGCTTAAAAATTTCAGGTTGTCTGACAAAAACTAAACAACTGCAAACAGAGCTTACAGTGCAAGTTGCTGAAGTTGCATACAGCAGAGCTACTAAACCCACCTATATTAATGTAGTCCTATAAAGACTATTGTTAGGAGTCACACAAAGAAAACAACAGTTTTGAGGCATAGTATTTTACTTGAAATCACCACACCGTTCTCCATTAACCCAATCTGCAATTATTCCATGTTACATCTTCCTACTCCATTTCAATTTTATTCAATATGAAGATTTATTACTGTATTAATGCACACAAATGCAACTGCATTACTGTAGCTTTACTTTCACTTTGTTTCATGGATTTGAGTATCACAGCCAAAGTAACTCAAGTGAGAAATTACATGCCTTCCTTTTAGTTACAGTACTAACTGAACCGATGGCACCAATTCAATATTTGTGTGCTTGATGCTCAGGGTAGATTACTAGGTGGATCAGAGAAATGGACTCCTATTAGGAATCCAGGCCTCTGAGTGCCACTGCCACTCAAGGCTGCCCATGGTGCTACAGAAATGCAGCTATATGGGTTCTGGCACAGGAGGCAATCTGCCCAGAGCAGCGTAACGTATTCAAGGACACCACTCCGGAGCACGGTAAGTTTAGCATATTTATCATTACCTTGAAATACTTATAAGACTTTCATCTAAAAAATAATGTATAAGCATTAACTAACCAGTAAACATAACACACCACTCTGAATCAAATAATTATTACCCTGTTTTACAAAAAGGAGATATGAAACAATGTTCAACTGTTTGACAGTGTCAGGCATTATCAATCTGGGATTGGCACTCTATAGTTCCTGGATTCATGTAATGGCTTTGTAGCCTGAGCTCAGACTCATGGTGTTCGACAGGATTTGGTTCTTCTCCTCTTCCACAGCCAGAAAAATTACTGATGTATACCCAACTGCATTTTCTACATTAATAACATTAGTAGGTATAAATTGTTTCAAGAGGTACCTGAACAACAGGGGCAATGCACAGCTCAGCTGGTAAGGCAACTGGCTATGGACTGTAAGAACCTGGGTTTAATCCCAGGTGAGAGTAGTGGGTTTTTACTCATCATTTCCTCTGAGGCCCACCCAGACATCTACTGAGTAGTAGGCCTGTGCGAAGCGGCAAGTATTCACTTTGGATTTGAACGATTTGGAGGACAGTGATTCGATTCAGAGTTTCAAATCACTGTTCTGATTCTACTCAGCCAAATCAGATCTGAAAGATTTGGTGCCGCTTCAGAGGTTCAGCCATAGACTAAACAGGCAGCTGACACAGCTGCCTCCAGCTAGTAAATCTGTTGTGGGGATGGATTGGGGCTGGGACAAGATGTCCAGCCAGGGCAGGGGGGCAGGCAGGTGCAGGATGCGGGAGTGGGGCTCTGCCCTGCTGCCGCTTGCTCAGCCAGTGCAGGGATGCGATGCAAGTGCAGCTCGCTCTGGGTGGAAGGGGGCAAGTGGTAACAGGGAATAGCCCATACTCCCAGCACTGCTGCACCCACATCCTGCCCCCCCCGTGCTGGCTGGCAAGTGGTAACAAGACAGAGTCCCTGCTCCCAGCGCTGATGCGGGCACGGTAGTGCTGGCAGTGGGGACTCTGCGCTGCCACTGTTTGGCAGCCGGCACAGTGGGGCGCAGGATGCAGGCGTGGTAATGCTAGGAGTGGAGGCTATGCCCTGCCATGCCTGCACCCACCCATCCCCCTGCCCAAGTCCCCAAGTCTGCGGGCAGTCCATGATCACCCCGGTCACTGCTGATACTGCCAGCGGTGCTTTCGGGTAGTCGCTGACCCGTGGTCAGCACTCGCCACCCCTGCTGATGGTGCTGGCAACGTCTGTGGGAGCTCCCTGCTCACCGTCACCAGGCTCCTGCCGGCGCAGCCATGCTCCCCCAGCTGCTGGGGGCACGTGCCATTCATGAGCAGGATGCTGATCACATCACTTCCCTCTCATGCTAAAGCTAAAGAAATAGAGGAATCCTGCCGTCACTGCCTCAGCGGCCTGTAAATGGGACACCCTCCCCTCTACTTGGAAATAACTCTACAGAAATAACTTTTAACCAAGATTTCATTATTTTTTTCAATTATCTAGCTAATTTTTTAAAGTTTTTATTAGTTTCTTATATGACCGCAGTATGCCAGCATCTTGTTGCATCTCTGGGCGTTTGGTGGGGAACAAGTATAATTCTCACATGAAGGAAATGCAACAGCCATGAATTTCTTAAAGTGAAATTGGACCAGCTCAGTAGTTGAGATCTAGTCAAGTTTTCAAAAGCAAAACATTTTTCTTCAGGTCAGGTGAGAGCAAACTTACTAACATGCTCAATCTATCCCAAATACACAGGTGGGTTAATACAAGGTCTCATTCTCAGAAATCCTTGCCTCTCACAATTTGTAGACCAGCAAAGCTATATCACTCTTATACTACCATAAAATATGAAGGCAACACTCACTTGATCTCAGTACCCCATTGTTTTAGGGAGAAATTGATGGCACTTGGATGGACTGGTGCAGGTTGGCAAGCTGCTTGTTCTCCCACCAGTTCTGTGGGAGAAGTCTCCAGAGCTAGGACATTTCTAGCTCTCTCTGCTGAGGCATTTTGAGTCAGGATATTCAAATCTGAGGGATGAAAAACAAATACAAAACCAAACCAAAATTAAAGACTGTTTTAGGAAATAATTATCACGATTATGTTGAGTGCGACTTGAATTGAGTAATGACTTCAGGACAATATTTCACATTATATAGCAAATTCTCATCTTAAGGTGTCTATAGACATGTTCTGGGTGGGGGTGGGAGGCATTTTTAATTAGAGCAGCTCCTGGATGGCCACTCTAATTAAAATGCCACAACATCACATGTATTCAGCTTCCCGTGTTTCAAAATGGCCGCCAGGCACTTTAACTAAAAGGCATTCAATAATTAATCAAGTCTGCTCCGATATATTCTAATTAGAACACATTGGAGCACATGCGTAGACACCCTTAAGTTCTGCCACAACCCCACATATGTCATAGAGCTAAAAAAAGTACATTTAAACAACAAAAAAGATAACAGGACATTGCTCTTATCCTCGGTAATTTATGCTCTCCTTACATTCACACAGTACACAAGATGACAAGCAACACCATAACGAGGTCCAGGGAGCACTTCATGAAACAACACAATGAATCTCAAAACATGCTAGCTACAGAAAACACTATAAAGAGAACAAGTCTATTTTTGAGCCTTTAAACAGCTGTTCTACAGGCTCTTAGAATAAATAGGAGTAGAAAAATCCAAATAGGATTTCAAGTCTTCTTCCATAATGAGAGATCATTCATGAAACATGCCTGACTAGAAGACTTATCTGAAATATTCTCAGTCGACTCCAAAACCAATTCCACATTTAAGAACAGCAGTGGTGTACTCAGATACATGTGTGCTTATTAATACTCCTGATGGATTGATGACTCAGAAACTCTACAGAAATAACTTTTAATCAAGGTTATCAAACTGAATGTTGTCACAGACTAGAACACAGGTGGCCAACCTGTATATGCAGATATTAATGCTTGCAGGTAAGTATAACAGGATGTCACCTTCTGAAAAATTATTTGCAACTTATTGCACACATATACTGGGTCTCATATTAGGAAAGAAAGCTATACATTGGGGGGAAATATACATGCTTAGCTCATAAATTTAACACACTCAGTTTTGTTGAGGGAACACTTCTCTCCACCTCCTCCAAATTCATGCACTCTATTCTCCAGCCAAATTTCAAACATTATCCATGTTTGCTTGAACTCAAGAAAACAAAAACATTTGAGAGAGATAAAAGACATAATTTTGCTGCCACTTTCCTACCTCAAAAAGCTAGTATGAATTAAAAAATAATAATCTTTGATTAAAATACTTTGCTTGCTAGATTAAGTTTCATAGAGAAGTGAGAGCTTAATTAAAGAAACATTGCTGTAAAGTTGTATTCACGCCATCTCCTGACTACAATTTCTCCACATCACTACAACAAGACGTCCTTTTTTAAATACATAGGGAGTAAAAAGAAGGCACCGGGTAATGTGGGGCCCCAGCAGGACATGCTTGGCAACCTGATGGTTGCACCAGATGATAAAGCTGACCTCTTTAACAAATTCTTTGCCTTCATATTTTTGAGCAGGAACTAGGACATCCCCCCCACCAGGATCCCGGATGAGAGGCACAGCCAGGCCCAGGGCTAGAGAGGACCTAGTCAGGGAACTTCTGGTGGGACTGGACATCTTCAAATCAGCAGGTCCGTATGATCTCCACCCCAGAGTGCTGAGGGAATTGGCAGAGGCCACTGTAGGACCACTGGCACAGCTCTACAAGCACTTGTGGTTGCTCTGGTGAGGTGCCAGAGGATTGGATTGGAAAAAAGGGCCAATGTGGTCTCCATTTTCAAAAAAGGGAAGAAGGAGGACCCAGGAAAATATAGGCCCATTAGTCTTACCTTGGTCCTGGGGAAGCTCTTTGAGAAAATTATCCAAGAACAGATCTGTGAGGGACCAGCAGGGGAGATTATGCTTAGGGGCAACCAACACGGGTTCATTAAAGGCAGGTCCTGTCAGACCAACCTGGTTGCCTTTTACAATCAGCTCATAAAATCCTTGGACACAGGTGTCGCGGTGAACGTAGCCTTTCTGGACTTTAAGAAGGCCTTCAACACTGTCTCTCACCCCATTCTCATTAAAAAAATTAGGCAACTGTGGCATCGATGCCTACACAGTCAGATGGGTCGCAAATTGGGTGGAGGGCTGCACCCAGAGAGTGGTGACGGATGGGTCATTTTTGACCTGGAGGGACGTGGGCAGTGGGGTTCCGCAGGGCTCGGTCCTCGGGCCCGCACTGTTCAACATCTTCGTCAGCGACTTGGATGAGGGGGTGAAAAGCACCTTATTCAAATTCGCAGATGACACTAAAATGTGGGGAGAAGTGGGCATGTTAGAAGGGAGGGACAGGCTACAACTAGATCTGGACAGGTTACAAGGGTGGGCAGATAAGAACAGGATAGGTTTCAATACTGACAAGTGCAAGGTACTGCACCTGGGGAAGAAGAACCAGCAGCATACCTACAGGGTAGGGAACTCCCTTCTCATCAGCAAAGAGGCAGAAAAGGATCCTGAAGTCATTGATTCCAAGATGAACATGGGCCACCAGCGTGAGGACATGGACAGGAAGGCTAACTGCACCTTGTCATGCATCCACAGACGCATCATGAGCAGGTCCAAGGAGGTGATCCTCCCCCTCTATGCGACGCTAGAATACTGCGTCCAGTTCTGGGTGCCACACTTCAGGAGGGATATGGACAGCATTGAGAGGGTCCAAAGGAGGACCACTCGATTGATCAGGGGGCAGCAGGGCAGGCCTTACAAGAAGAGGCTATGGGACCTGAATCTGTTCAGCCTCCACAAGAGAAGGCTGAGTGGGGATCTGGTGGCTGTCTACAAACTTACCAAGGTGGGCCAGCAGGAAACAGGAGAGACCCTGTTCCCCTGAGCACTACTGGGAATAACTAGGAATAATGGCCATAAGTTGACAGAGTAGGTTCAGGCTGGACATCAGGAGGCGCTACTTCACAGTCGGGGCGGCCAGGATCTGGAACCAACTTCAAAAGGAGGCTAGATAAATCACCTAGTTGGAGTCATTTGACCCCAGCATTCTTTCCTGCCATGGCAGGGGGTCGGACTAGATGATCTGCTCAGGTCCCTTCCGACCCTACCTACTATGAAACTATGCCATACACTCTGCTCTTGTACACTGAAATAAAATGCGTTTCTGATCAAGAGAGCGGTATATTGTCCAACCTACCTAATCCATCTCTCTTGATGCCTGGAAGTGCCTATTTTTCTACGCCCCTAACTTTAATAAGCATATTAAACTGGCTTGAAAAAAATAAATGGCTATGATCTCCAAAAGGTATCAAGACTCTACATCAGTGGTTCCCAATCTTATTAGGCTCAAGGAACACCTTGGAAAATGCCAGCTCTTAGTTTCTACACATTTTCTGAGTACAGAAAGATAAAACAATTCTTCTCTTGCAATCAACTCAGAAAGCTCACAGCCTGTCAGAACGCTTTTTACACAAGGATTCCTCTTTGCAATCAAGGATTATCTTGTGAATCTTGTTTGCACACCTAAACAGTGCTAACATTATGTAGCACCCCATATCACCCTTACAAGGATCACAAGGTACCCTAGGGTCCTGCAGAATCACTGCCCTAACTGAAAGTAGAAATGAAGCACAGATGGTCACGCTGCTAAAAATCATTTGGTAGCTGTTTGTACAGGCTGCAACTAAATTCCATTTTTGCATTGGTGTGGAAAGAAGGTCATACCAAAGCAGGTACTTCATACAGAGTAGGGATGTGAAAGGTTAAATAGTTAACCTTGCACTGATAAGTGCAGCGATAACTAGGGGTGCACTGATAAAGATTTTTTTGGTTGATACTGATGGCCAAGTATTAACCAGCCATATTATAGTTTCATAGTTTGTAGGGTCGGAAGGGACCTGAGCAGATCATCTAGTCCGACCCCCTGCCATGGCAGGAAAGAATACCCAGCAAGATGTTCATCCTCTTAAACACCCCCAGGGTAGGAGCCTGCACCACTTCTCTTGGAAGCTGGTTCCAGACCCTAGCCACCCTGACTGTGAAGTAGCGCCTCCTGATATCTAACCTAAACCTACCCTCTGCCAGCTTGTGACCGTTATTCCTGGTCACTCCTGGTGGTGCTCGGGGAAACAGTGATTTCCCCAGTGCCTGCTGATCCCCCCTGACTAGTTTATAACAGGCCACAAGATCCCCCCTCAGCCTTCTCTTTTGGAGGCTGAACAGGTTCAGGTCCCGCAGCCTCTCCTCATAGGGCCTGCCCTGCTGTCCCCTGATCATACGAGTGGCCCTCCTCTGGACCCTCTCCATGCTGTCCACATCCCTCTTGAAGTGCGGTGCCCAGAATTGGACGCAGTACTCCAGCTGCGGCCTGACCAGTGCCGCATAGAGGGGGAAGATCACCTCCTTGGACCTGCTCGAGATGCATCTGTGGATGCATGCCAAGGTGTGGTTGGCCTTCCTGACTGCCTCTCCACACTGCCGGCCCATGTTCATCTTGGAGTCAATGATGACCCCCAGATCCCTTTCTGCCTCCGTGCTGATAAAAGGGGAGTTCCCCAACCTGTAGGTATGGTGCCGGTTGTTCCTCCTGAGGTGCATCACCTTGCACTTGTCTGTGTTGAAACCCATCCTATTCTTGTCCACCCACCCTTGTAACCTGTCGAGGTCTGCTTGTAGCCTGTTGCATCCTTCCAATGTACCCACGTCCCCCCACATCTTAGTGTCATCAGCAAATTTGAACAGGGTGCTTTTTACCCCCTCATCCAAATCACTGATGAAGATGTTGAACAGTGTGGGCCCGAGGACCGAGTCCTGCGGAACCCCACTGCCCACGTCTTTCCAGGTTGAGAAGGACCCATCCACTACCACCCTCTGGGTGCGGCCCTCCAGCCAGTTGGCGACCCATTTGACTGTGTGGGTGTCTACACCACAGCCCCCCAGTTTCTTAATGAGAACGGGGTGAGAGAGTGTCAAAAGCCTTCCGGAAGTCCAGGAAGATTATATCCACTGCTACCCCTGCGTCTAACGATCTGGTGATCTGATCGTAAAAGGCCACCAGGTTGGTCTGACAGGACCTTCAATGATCTGATTGCTGATATGCAGCCCAGCAGCTTGGAGAGCAGCACCCTACAGGTAAGTCTGTGGGGAAGGGAAGGGGCATGGGAGGGTAGTTCAAGGCCCTCACAGTGAGGGAGAGAGTGGGGCTGGGGTAAGAGCTGCCCAGCTGGGGCAAGGTGGGGCACAGCATGGAGCTGTGGATGGGTTGGAGGGCAGCTCCCTGCCCTGCATACACCCCTGGGGAGACATGAGGCCATGTGCCCCCCAAATTTGTGTGTGGGGCAAGGGCGGGCTGCCTACTGTGGGCTCAGGGCTAGGGGCTTCACTGGCTTCTTTCCAGTGGGGGGCTGGGCTAGGGCAGAGCTCAGAGTGGGTGGTAGAGGCACTAGGAGCATGGGCTACAGGGTAAGCTCCCCCATAACCCCTCCTCTAAGCTCCACCACCACCTGCCCTGCCTCGAGCACAGCCCTGCCTCAACCTCACCCTGTGGGAAAGAGGCCAGCGCAGCCTCTGGCCCTGAGCCCACAGTGCCTGTCCTCACCCCACACGAGTCGGGGGGGGGGGGAAAAACATGCCCCCCATGCCTCCCCTAGGGGTGTGCAGGGCAGGGGGCCACCCCCCTGCCCATCACCCCAGACAAGCCACCTACGACTCTGCCCCAGACCCCTCCCTGTCCCAGCTGGGAAGTGCCAGCTCCTGCCCTGCCCCTGCTCCACCCCCACCCCCTCCCTCACCATGGGGGCCGTTATCTGCCCCTCCACAGACTTACCAGCTGCTCTCCAAGCTGGCAGGCTGCATTCCTTGCCATGTACATGCCGCGGCTGTGTGCATGCATGTGGCATTTGTCAGTGACATTATCAGTCACATTGTCCAAAAAAAGCCGAATGCTGATAATGCCAATTTTCCTTTTATTGGTGCCGATACATTGGTGCACCTCTAGTGATAAGCTGTTAGCTTACTGGCTAGCCTTTAGCTTGGAGCAAGCACAATCTGGCAGAGAAGGGAGAAGGAAGTGGCGTGTGTGGGGGGGAAAACGTACTGTGTCTCAACAGGAATCAGGGGGCAGCATGGCAGGCAGGAAGGAGGAGAACAGGAGTAGGAGGGAGAGGGAAACTAGTACCCATAACCTGAGAGGAAAACAGTTAACACCCTAATGCCAACGGATCCTGGTTTTCTCAGTTTAAAAATTTCAAATTTTCTGATTAATAAAGTATACAAGTTCTCTGATAAAAAGCCCCTGAAAAAATGAAATGCCCCCCCACCCCACACGCAAACAAACGTATCAGTTGAACAGAATGTTTTATTGATATATTTACAATTTTAAAGAAGTTTGGAAGCTTATCAGTGCCTCGATCACTATAATTAAATAAATTCAAAATACCTATATATGTTTTGGTGTTTGCCTTTGGTTTTTTATCATGGAAAAAAAATCAGAGCTCCCCCTGACTCTTTTGATCACAAGAATGCGGGTCCAGCTGCAGCTTCCCCTCCACTGCTTTGTGATGCTGCCCAGCCCCATATGGTAGTACCCTTCATTCCCAAACCACAGCCCCCTCCTTCTCCCCTGCAGATAGCAAAGTGGGAATGGAGACGAGCAGAGCCTGTAGGGATGGGGAAAGATGTAGGTTTCCCACTGAGGACTGGGGCTGTCCACACCAGCTGCACCACCATGGCAAGGCTCCTCCTGGTTACCCAACAGCAGCTGGGGCAGTGGCAGTAGTGCGAAATTATGTTCCCCCCACTGCTGCTGGGTGACCAAGGGGCACCTTGCCATGGCAGCGCAACTGATGCAGGGGTCCCAGTGGCAGCAGCACTGGGCCTCCTCATTTCAGTCTGTCCTCCAGCATCAGAGGCCCTGGGGTGGAGGAGAGGGGGAGGGTGGAGGGGGAGGAGGGTAGCAAAGCAGGGAGCCCCAAGCCCACAGTGGGCAGCCCGTATCCTCCCCAACCCAATGGCCATAAGCAGGGAGCCCCAAGCCCACAGGGGGCAGCCCGTATCCTCCCCAACCCAATGGCCATAGCCTCCCCTGCTCCTGCCCCTGCCCCCTCTGTCACCCCCTGGACAAGCCATCCCTGGTTCCATCCCGTTTCCCCAGACAGGTCCCGCACCCATGCATTTATACCCTGGCTGGGCAGCACCCCTAGCCCCACTCCCTCCCTAACCATGGCCACCTTAATCTGGCCCCCCACACATTGCCTATGCCTCCCCTGCTCCCCACCCACCCCAGCATTGCCTATGCCCCTTTCACCCACAGGCTTACCAGCAGGCAGCTGGGAGAACTTCTTTCCACTGCTGCCTGGCTGTATTGCTGGCCACATGCAAGTGTGCACATGCACATAGTGCCCCCTGCATTCTGCTCCCCCCAGCCCCAAGCAGCCAGGACCTCTGCCAGCCTGCAAGGGGAAACCTGCAGATTCCCATGTTTTTTTCCTGTAAAGGAGAAAATCCTTGTTTTTCAACGGCAAAGGGAAACCCCAGATCCTTGCTAATAACTCATGAATTAAGTAAGTAGCTGCTCCTTCACAGATGCTCTCTCGCTCCCAACTCAGGGCTTCATGTAAGCTTTGTTGTCTGGCTAGGCTTGCCTCCTTTCCCCCTCTCCCTGGTCAAAGGGCTCTAGAAGCAGCCCCTAGCATCAGCTCAGTTAATCATTTAAGCAATATAATTAGAGGAGGTTCAAGAACATTTTTTAAATGATATTTACATCCATAATACAAAGAAGAATGAAGCTCTCTCGAATAATTACTCCAGTTAAAAGATTATATTAAAAAGATTTCTGGGTGGCATAAGATGAGCAGAAAATACCTGAAATCCCAATATTTGTTGTACATCTGCAGAATTATCAATTCTAGCTGTGCCAATGTTTTCCAGGTTGCAGAAAGGTAAAGGTAAACGAAAGACCAAGTTTGTTGAGTACATATGTTTATATAAAAGTTTGTTTGCATTGTTCTTTAGCAGCAAGACCATTTGAAGTGATTTTCTGAAGTGTCAATAATAAAAAATTAAACTCTGCAGACCAAGAGCAAATAAAGTGGGAAAAATACTTTCTTGGAAGAAAATTCTTATATTAGATGCTACCTTTTCCAGTAATTCATTATAATGAATACTTCAGCAAATACCTCACTTAATAAGCCAGCATTTTAAGTATTTACTGTGCTTCCCACAATTCTGCCTTCCTGCAGTTTCAGTTCCCAGTATAAGTACTGCTACAAAAATTCACTGGACCATTTGACCAGTAGTCGCGCATGCAGTTTTATATTGCAACAGCAGCATATGGCTGTATTTGAGTGCCTATGCATATTGTGATGAGGACTGTATAAGCATTGGAACGCAGTGTGGGGCCAGATGTAAAACCTACTGCCAAATACAAATCAAGATTCCAAGATAAACTGTATTATTCTCCTGTAGCAGTTGCCTGTCTTAAGAAAAACTTGGAACTAGTCATTTCTAGAGATTTCTTCCTGTTTCACTGAAGAAACATCTAGATTTAAATTACAGATTTCAATAAGTATAGTTTAGGTTGCAAGTCAGTTGCAATGAGAGAGAGACAAGGATATCACAACCACTTGCAGATTTTTCTTCCATTAGATTTTGCAGGAATCCACTGAAAGGTTCAGCGAACAAAGTCGCAAACTGTTATGCCACTAAAAGAATGGCATATTTTAATTCTCAGCATACAACAACTCTCCCTCTTCAACTTTGTACTTGGAAAATGGATTGTGGAATGTCTTCCAGTCTCATGAAGAACAATCTACTATAGGACAACGTACGACAAGAACATATGCGAGCAGAGTATCAGTTTTTACTTATTCATTTACCTTCATGAACAGAAATTCAACAGAAATTAGTAATTATAAATACACTTTGTTAAAAAAGAAAAAGAAACTATTTGACAACTAAATAGTAAAAAAAAAATACAGTATGAAACAAATAAAAACATGCTATTAATTTGAATGTTAAGATATTTTAACTTATTATTTAAGCTAAGATAGTTAATTTTTTATACTTTTGTTAAAAATCAGGAAAAGTATTATTCTTACTCATGAAGACAGTCTAATATTTTGCTTGCTGACTGAGCAATGGTTCCCAGAATTCGAAGTTTTCTGCAAGACTATTTAACCAAGTCTGCCTGAATTGGTTTTCAAAGACTAAAATGGTAGCAGAAAGGCTACACTGAAAGCCAGTGTCAGTTCAACCTATTTACTGTGATGCTCCACAAAAACTTATTTTACAGCAGAGAAGGCCACGGTCCTTCCATACATGGACAGTGTGCACTAAGTACCTTTTCTGAAGTACCAGAAATAGTTAAAAATCGTATTTAAAAAGAAACATACAATTTTCCTTTTTGATATCTTTTCAGCATCCACACTTTCTGGCAACTAAATACATACATGTGTATTGTAAGATTTTTTGTAATCTAGGACATGCAGAAGATGAGAATGCATGAAATGGAGATCTGTTCCCCTGAGGTATGTTCAGGATCACATGCTGTTTCTTAATTTGTGCAATGGAACATTAAAAACCACAAGCCAATCCCACAGATGTTCCTGAAAGCATCGAGACATGCTTACGTGCCTTTCTGTGCAATCCATCAATATCATTCTTGTCCTTCCTATCCCACATACCCACTCATAACATGCTCCAAAGTTGCTTACCACAAAGCAGAAGGGCAAGTCAGTTTGTGAGGGACTGCTGAAATGGAATGTAACTTGTATTAAAACTATCTACAGTATACTAGTTCTCTAGACTGACAAGATCAAACGTCTGTCCAGCACCTTTTAACAAGCATCTAACAGATTCTGAAACAACCAGTTACTTGTTCTGGCTGTTTAGTGGGAAGGCACTACAAGCACCCGAGTAGTGTATTCAGTATTTAGCAATTTATGGCATGAGTGCTCTTGCTATCTTAATATGCGTCCCTATATTAATGACCAGAAGTGCAAAAAGGGAATTTAAAACCACATTACGCTTCTATACATTACTTCTATTACATCATCAAAATTAAAAAAATGACTAGTGTAATAAGCATAGAATCATTAGAATAATGAAAATAAGTGGAGCCTAGATAAATTTTAAGACCATAACCTTCCCTCCTCCAAATGCAGTATTTTACAGAAAGATAAGCTCAAAATGTGCAATATATTTTTTAGGAGGAAACGTGTGGTTAGTTTAACCTTTTCTTAAAGGATGTTTCCACATACACACACACAGAGGAACTACAGTCTAAACTTATCTAATAAGAAACAAATATTACTTTAAAAATGTTGTTCTCTTCAGGAGGTCTGTTAGATAAAACACTAAAACTCAAAGCAAATAGGGAAGTCAGTCACTCCAAGATCTATTAATTTGCACCAGCTCTCCAAGAGTGGGGGAGGGGGGAAGAAAAATCAAGACAAGGTAGAAAGAACTGCATAACTCTAGTGTGCTTAGCTACCCTCAGAACAAGCTACCTAGAGACGTTGTGGAAACTCCATCATTGCAAGCCTTCAGATACACCCAAGATGTCATCCAAGTTTCTCACCCATACAACAGGGTAGGAATGACAACAGCCCAGTAGACAAGAAGCTTGATTTGCGTCCTGATATCATGATTATCAAAGACATCATTTTGGAGATGCCCAAAGACAGCACTGGCTGGTTTTATCCAGTGTTGAATATCATCATCTAGGATTACTTTTTAGTTTTAAAAGGGAAATGCATTTCTGGGTAGGGGAAATGCTCAACATTCTCCAAGGACTGCCCTCTAACTGTTATATGTGGGGGAACAGCTGGCTGGCTGGGGTGGATTAGTAAAGTATCTTGACTTTCATAAACTTGACAATGAGCCCAAACATCTCATGCTCTTTACAGAAGCAGTTGAAAGTGACCTGGAGTTTTGATTGAGTGGGCACACACAAGAATTGTCAGTCTACTAAAGTTCAGTAATGGAAGTGCTGGATTATATTGGATCTGGAATATAACTGGTTGATGTTAAAGAGGTTCCTGTCTCTGTGATACCAGATGCTGACTCCAGATGGAAATCTATCAGCAGTGAAGTGCAGAATAGCTGCAATTGTAGATGGAAAAGAGCACTGGTGCAATCACATATCTTTGCTCAACTCCAGTTCTAACAGTGAAGGGGTCTGTTTCTGAGCCACTGCATAGGATGGTTGCTGTCATGTGAAGAAGTCTGATGATGGTAACAAGTTTTGGTGGGCATTCAAATCTCATCAGGATCTTCCACTGGGCATCTCTGTTGAATGAATCAGAACGTTCAGGTCAATGAAGGCCAGGTAAAGATCTCCACGTTGCTCATGGCCTTCTTCTGCAACTGTCTAGCAACAATGACCATGTCTATTGCATCTTTGAATGATCCACACTGAAACTTGACCAGAATCTCTTTGGCAAGGGAAGCGAGTTTATTGAGAAAATCTGAAAGAGCATCTTCCCACTGTGGACAGGAATAAAACTGCCATAGTAACTGCTGCAATCTGATCCATCTCCCCTTTCGAATACAGTTCTGATTTTAGCAACTCTCAAGTCCCAGGAATGTTCATGTTTCTGGATTTTCAGAATAACAGCATGTAGCTGCTGAGAGTGTTTTATTCCACTGTGCCCATAAATTTCAGCTGATATTCCATCACTTGCTCAATGGCTTTCAAGGCATCTTGATAGGCTGGGCAAGTCTTCAAGGTAGTTTGTAATAGGGGGTTGTAGAGTGTCTTTGATGGGATTATCTGCAACATTAGAATCTTGGTTCAGAAACTCTTGAAAGAGTCCCTTCAACCATGCATTGATGTTGGAGCCATGCCTTCAAAAAATCTTCCATATCCATTGGAAGGACAGAAGAACGAACAGTGTTCCGACTCATGCAAACATGACCAGCACTGAAGCCATGTTTACATGGCATCAGCTTCTTTGGACAGGACTTGTCAAAAGGTTGCCTCACAACCAGCTCCCAAAACAAATCATAGAGCATTAGGGTTGGAAGGCACCTCAGGAGGTCATCTAGTCCAACACCCTGTTCAAGGCAGGATCATCCCCAGCTAGATCATCCCAGCTTTGTCTAGCCGGGTTTTAAAAACCTTCAAGGATGGAGATTACACCACCTCTCTGGGTAATCTGTTCCAGTGTTTTACTACCCTCTTAGTGAGAAAATATTTCCAAATATCTAACCTAAACTGCCCGTGCTGCAACTTGAGACCATTGCTCCCTGTTCTCTCATCTGCTACTGATGAGAACAGTTTAGCTCCATCCTCTTTTAAAACTCCTCTTCAGGTAGTTGAAGGTTGTTATGAAGTCCCCTCTCTCTTCTCACCTCTAAACTAAATAAGCCCAGTTCCCTCAGAAGTCATGTCCCCCAGCCCCTCACCATTTTTGTCATCCTCCACTGGGTCTTCTCCAGTTTGCCCACATCTTTTCTGTAGCAGAGGTCCCAAAACTCAACAGTACTCCAGATGTGGCCTCACCAGTGCTGAATACAGGCAAATAAATAACTTCCCTCAACCTGCTGGCAAAACTTATACTAATGCAGCCCAGTATTCCGTTAGCCTTTTGCGTTGGCTCACATTCAGCTTATTGTCCACTGTAACCCCCAGGTCCTTTTCTGTAGAGCTGCTGCCCAGCCACTCAACCCCCAGCCTATACTGGTGCATGGGATTGTTCCATCCTAAGTGCAGGACTCTGCACTTGTCTTTATTGAACCTCATGAGATTTCTTTTGGTCCAATCCTCCAATTTGTCTAGGTCACTCTGAATCCTAGCCCTATCCTCCAGCTTACCCTCCACCCCAGCTTGGTGGCATCTGCACTCTTGCTCAGGGTGCACTCTATGCTATCTTCCAAGTTGCCGATGAAGACATTGAACAAAATTGGCTCCCTGGGGCATTCCATTTGATAGTGGTTGCCAATTAGACATTGAGCCATTCATTACCATCTTCTAAGCCCAATGCTCCAGCCAGTTTTCTATCCACCTTATGGTCCATTCATTCAACCCCTACTTCCTTAGCTTGCCTGCAAGAATGTTATGGGAGACCGTATCAAAAGCCTCGCTAAAAATCAAGGTATAAAGATCTTATACTCCCAACTTGCCAATGGTTACTGCTCTAGTGGTGGCCAAAAGCAGAGATTCAAGAACACCTTGAAGACCAGTCTGAAGAAATGTGATATTAACCTCAATACCTGGGAGATTCAAACTCTGAATCATCCCCATATCAAGTTATAGCAAAACTTTGACCATTTTGAGCAAGGTCTCCTCACTATGGAGGCAAATAGGGAAGACACACAAAGGGTAAAAGCTGTAACCAGACATCACCAGGATCTGCTCCTCCCTTCTGAAACTGATTTGAGATCTGCATGTTTAACTGCAAACATGGCAGACAGTCTCTTCAGTAATCTCCAAACTCACTCAAATTGAAGACCTGCCAACAAGGTAAAACGTTCATCTAGAATAGTTTAGACAGGAATGATCCTGCAACGAGCACATCATTAGAAGTGACATCCTTTCCAGCACTAATTTTTCTATCGCATTGAAATGTGGTAGTTATTACATAATATCTTGAAGCAAGACAGGAATTCCTGCATATAACAAAATGCTTTTTAAAACCAAAGTATTACAATGTGTTACTTGTGGCATCATTACCACTTTTGCTAATAACGAAACACTTGGGTCAACATCAAAATAAGAAAGGATTCACTGTTACAAACTACACAAAGTAGCAGGCAATGTGAAGGTAAAAGACCTATTTTGGTTGAATGTTTGTTGCTTTCACCACCCAAAGAAAGCCTGGTGGCAAATAAAGCTAGAAACCAATTAAAGCCACAAAATGCAAGAAATAAATACTCGGCTGAATGGTCTGAGGCTCGAGTAAAATAATAAATGGTCATGTATAAACAACCATCTAACCAGGAAATGTGTAGTTGGGGAAAGTCCCTCTTTCACAAAGCAACTTCTTTATTGTTTTAGGCCATGCCCCAGCTCAGTACAAAGACTGGGCCTCAACCTGCCGGCTTGCTTTGAACAGTATGCAATTAGTCCCACTAGACAGAATTGGGGAATCAGGCCCTCTGTGAATACATCTCTTATGCATCAGCATCTGTGCTTTTTCCATTGTGTGCTCCAATAGTAAAATAAACAAACAAACAAATAAATAAAAACCTCCATTTTCTTTTGCTCATATACCAGTTTTTTTTAAATCAGTTTACCGAGATTCATCAGAAATATTAAACTAATGAAGTGTCTCAATATCTCTGAAGTTGGCATTCCTACTGGATTAACCACAAAGCCACAGATGCTGCCCCCCTCACAAAAAAATCTAAACTGCTTTCTGATAGCATAAGGCAAAAATTCCTACACGTGTTGGTGACCAAATGCTAAAAGGATGTCTATTCAAGTTTTGAAAAGGACTCACCCATGTTTTTAGGCAATTAAGCACAAGAAATTTGGGCCCCCTACTGTAGAAAGGATGTGGACAAACTGATGACAGGGCTGGGGGACATGACTTATGTGAAGAGGCTGAGGGAACTGGGTTTATTTAGTCTAGAGAAGAGGAGACTGAAAGGGGATTTAAATGCAGCCTTTGAGTACCTGAAGGGGGATTTGAAAGAGGACAGAGCTAGACTGTTCTCAGTGATGGCAGATGACAGAACAATGAGCAATGGCTTCAAGTTTCATAGTAGGTAGGGTTGGAAGGGACCTGAGCACATCATCAAGTCCGACCACTTGCCATGGCAGGAAAGAGTACTGGGGTCAAACGAACCTGGCTAAGCGATTATCCAGCCTCCTCTTAAAGACCCCCAGGGTAGGAGCAAGGACCACTTCCCTTGGAAGTTGGTTCCAGATCCTAGCCGCCCTGACTGTGAAGTAGTGCCTCCTGATATCCAGCCTGAATCTACTCTTGGTCAACTTATGGCCATTATTCCTCGTTACTCCCGGTAGTGCCTGGGGGAACAGGAGCTCTCCCATAGTCTGCTGGTCCCCCTTGGGCAGTTTGTAGATGGCCACCAGATTCCCTCTCAGCCTTCTCTTGTGGAGGCTGAACAGGTTCAGGTCCCATAGCCTCCACTTGTAGGGTCTGCCTTGCTGCCCCCTGATTATGCAAGTGGCCCTCCTCTGGACCCTCTCAATGCTGTCCACATCCCTCTTGAAGTGTGGCACCCAGAAATGGACACAGTACTCCAGCTGCAGCCTGACCAGTGTCACAGAGTCAGGGCGAATCAGGAACCAGAGCCAAATCAGTGTACATTAGAGCCAGAATTGGAGTCAGGATATGCCAAAGTCCAGAGTCAGTGTTGGGATATACCAGGTGTCTGAACCAGAATAAAAAGCCAAAACTGAGATTGGGTCAGAAGTTGCAGCAAAGGAGGTTTAGGTTAGATAGTAGGAAGAATTTTCTCACTAAAAATGGAAGATCACTTCAGACTACACATAAGGAAAAACTTCTTTACAGGTCAAACACGGAGAGTTTGGAACAGGCTTCCCCCAGAAGTGGTACAAAGCCTTGGCTGGGATGATTTAGTTGGGGATGGTCTTGCTTTGAGCAGAAGGCTGGACTAAATGACCTCCTGAGGTCCCTTCCAACCCTAATTTTCTACAATTCTATGAAATTTCACAGTATTTTTCCTAAACATGCACAATTTGAAAATGGATGTTTAGAACAAGATGCATCCTTAGCCATAATTACAACATTGCCATTAAGATCCATTTTTTAAAATTGTTTTGGTTGATACCGATAGCCGATTATTAACCAGCCATATCGGCCAATACTGATCTGATAGCCAATTTAGAAGAATGCAGCTCAGCAGCTTGGAGAGCAGCATCCAGCTGGTATGTCGGGGGGGGGGGATAGATTGAGGCCCCCCACCATGAGGGAGTGAGTGGGGCAGGGGCAGGTGCTGCCCAGTCAGGGCAATGAATGTGACCCCAGGGCTGGAAGCAAAACAGACCCACGGGTTGCTCGTCTGAGAGGGGCAATGGGGGTGGGCATGACTCCCCGCCATTGTGTGCCCTCCTAGGAAAGGCACATGCCTCCCCAGATGTGTGTGCACGGCAAGGGCAGGCTGCCTGCTGCAGGCTTGGACCCAGGGGCTGTGCCAGGTCTTCCTGGTGGGGGTGGGGCTAGGCTCGGCTCAGGGCAGGTTCAGTTGTGCAGGGCAGACAGTAGCGGTGCTATGAAGGGGGGGGCGGACTACAGGGAATTTTGGAGTGGCTATAGCCCCCTGAAACCTCCCTAGCACCATCCCTGCTTGGGGCACTCTGCTCTGCTGCCCTTCCCTTGTGTGGCCAATGTAGGGTCCCGATCTCCATGCGACTGGGAGGCAGTGTGCTGCCAAGCCAGTACATCTCTCTAATCTGTGGCCCCCTGCTCCCTAGGCTAACTGGGAGCAATTTGCTCCTAGTCAGTGTCTACATATGTACTTCGGCACATTAGTTTAATGCACCCATTTCTTGTACCTATATCTACAAGTACTAGAAAATGGCATGTTAGACTAATCTACTATGCAGTAATTGCTCGGCATGGATAGATGATGACACTTTACTATGCACTAGATTAAATCTCATACAGACACACCCACAGTGAACTACTTGATTCCACTCCACGCAACAGTCTGCTGGAAATTCCTCATCAGGTACAAAACCCCACATGAAATAGCTATCTTACAAATAAGTGGGGTGGTCCTATTTTGCCATAGCAGGCTATTTTTGGTAGGATTGGGGGAAGAAGGCTCCAGCATAAATTCTAATTCTGGTTTTCCTCAAAACAGGATAACCATCCAACTGTTTACTGTACAGGTGACTGACTATGCAAATAATGCTATTCAGCTTTTTTTCTTTATTGATTAATTCAGAATGAATGCATAACAGATAAACACTCATACTATTAGGTGTGAATTCCCCCCACCCCCAAACAGCGCTTTACTTTAAGCTTGGCACACCCTTATATCAAGCACAGCACATGCCCAGAACAGGCATCGTGTTAGTTTCACGAGGCTTGCCCAACATCTGTATAGATTGCACGCTTCAGCTATTAGATGAAAGCACCAAAAACCACCGCTGAAGGTGCAATCTACACAGACACTGGGGAAATGGGTCAAACTAATGCACTTCTTCTGGTAAAGTGCTATTTTGTTTTTTTCACATCCATCAACAACCACTATGATATTTTTTTAAAACCAATTCTGTTACACAAAACTGCACCAAAATAAAAACCAACTATTTAACCTTATGCCAAGATAAATGGTATTTGCTACAAATGCATGGGATTTGAATATTAACTAACACAAATTAAATATAGATGAATTGAGCCGTTAAATTAGGTCATCAAGATACTAAAAATGTAGAGGAACAAATTATATAAAAAGTTGAGAGAAAATTAAAGTTCAAAGCCCAGGAAAATAATAAATTATTTATTTGACACACACAACAGTACAATGGCTCCATTACAAACTATACAGAAGAGGTTTTACTATATTTGCTTTTCCACAGCCTACTTCTCCATAAATATGAATATTAAAATAAGAATGCTTCCTTGTCAAGTCTATAAACAGACATAGTAGGTCAACCTCTACTTTTAATCCAAGATCTTAAATTAGAAATCTGAGCAATATAAAAAACAGGAAAAACTACTACTTTTTAGTATACAGTTTAGCAAAAATAAATAAATAATTAAAAAAGGGGAGATAACAACAAACAGTTTGTTGCTTCATGTGAAGCAACGTCAGTTCACTACACAAGTGATTAGTGCCCAGATGTGCTTTCAGATGTTCACATCTAGATTCATCTTGTGTATTTTCTACACAGTATGTCATTAACAACACAGTAGTAGGATTCTCCAAGTTGTATAGATGATATAAAACCTGATATACAATATCAAAGTCTAAAAATCTCCTACTCTGGAAGCACTTGAAGACCTACAGATACCATAGCACTGGAAATGCTGACTATTATTTTTTTCTGTGTACATATACTTAAACCAATAGTAGATCTACTCATAAAGAAAAGTTAAGTTAGTGATGAGTTCAGACAGCAGAGGTACTAATTTCCTTTTTCTAATCTGTCTTTGATAAAAGAAAATTTAGAAGAGAAGCTTTTTTTCTCCTCTCAAACTTTCTTTGTAGGAGAGCACTCAGCCTACTGCTGCTTTCTCAAAAGTAGGTCATGAACTCTGCTAGAGGCCAATGCTGCAATAAGACTAAACTTCAAGCAGCTGGGGTGGGGGAAAAGAGATCCAGAACTTTAGGTTCCTTCGTTGTTGTGCAAAGATCAAATTTAAGTTAACTGTAACTTTAAAGTATTTTGATCTTTGGTAAATATTGGAAAAACTACGAGTCTCTAGTAGCTCAGGAGAGCTTTCTGACATTTCTAGACTGGCATACAACAGAATTACTTAAAGATATACAGTCCTATACGTGGCTAGTGACAGCAGGAATCAGTTTTTGGCAACAATCTAAGAGTAGACCAAAACAAAAAAAAAACCACTGTGCTGAAAAGCAACACAATTGTTTGTGAAGTTCATTACCACCTTTTTCAAAACTCTACATCTCTGAAATGACTACTGTAAATGTATGTTAAGACTGGCCACAAATTCTCTTCTGGAAACAGAGCGTGCACATAAATTTTTAAACAGAAAAAGATCATTCAGTCTTGAAATGACAAGCTCATTACACAGAGCAGACACTTGTGCAGGGACAAAGTGTAAGCAGTTCTAAATGCAAGACTATGAACAGATATTGTGTTTGCTCTAGAAGAAACAGTAATCTGCTTGTGAGAAATTCTGCACAGTAACACAGTAAGAAGTAAATACCACCACAAAATGAAAAAAAACTAACTAGTCTTGGAATTGTGTTCCTTACCAAGCTATATTATACATTATCCTCTGTCATTAGGGCACAGGATATTAAACATTAGGTGTTAGAAACTGAGGTCAGGTTTTTCTTAATGAAAAATATACTTTGGAAGAAACTTTAATACTTTCAATCCTTTTGTCTTCACTCTGAAATGAGACACTAGCCATCATAAGTGCTTTTAATAGTGTGCAAGCTTTAGTGCCCTAAAGCATCAGGACTTATGAATCGATAGTCTAGATAAGTTATTTTAGTTTGCTGAAATAACAGCATTAATAGAAAAACAAATAGAAGTACACCATGTTTATTCTCCTTGACCACTGCCGTTATGTGTATTCATATGAAGTTATGCACGTCAGAGGCATATTTAACACAAGTATTAAATGTAAGAGAACATGGTGTAGAAGATTTTACAATATTCTTAATCAATTTTAGGCTAGAGGAAGAAGAGAGAAAGTAGTAGAAGTTTTACCATGAAGTGAATAATACTGGTAAACTGATCTGAGCCTTCAAGAGGCCAAGAAGTGATATAAATGGAAATATACCACATGGCACCCCCATGTGTTACAAGTTTTCAGCTTACCAGGGTTGTCTTTGGCAACAAGACCTTTGGAAAAGTCACTGGGTGTAGGTGATGTTCTGCTGTCCCTCTTTGCTGCGTCAAGGTTATTACAGTATTCCCACCTCTTCTGCTGAAGCTCCTGAAGCCAGTATGTCATGTCCTGACGAGTAGCGGCCTAGAAAGCAAGAAAGACAGGAGTACTGAAAAGGTTGACATTCCTGGCAAGGATGCATATAACCTGACTTGTACAAAAGGGAGACAGAGGTGCCCCTGCCATTCTGCCAATTACAATCAAGCAGTTACCACTTCATTTAAAGAAGTGAGTCTTGTATCCTTGGTTTTGCAACTCTTGCACCTCCTAAATGCATCAAGATGTTTCCCCTGCTATGTTAAGCCTCATAGGGCTGCTTTCTTGACAGCCTCCTACACATTTAAATCTTGCCCAAACACCCAGAAGCGGGGGAGGAGGCGAGTGAGTGAGGAGAGGAAGCATTTAGATGCATAGAACAACAACAAATCCAAAAAGGCAGGTCTCCACACATACTTGTCTCTTGGTATATGCAGTGTATTTGGCGAAAAGTAGGCAAATATGTACACTGTTGTAGTACATCCTTTCAGTATGAATTAGAATTTGTGGATTACTTTTCTCTTGCTATATGAAGTAACTCCCAGAGCAACAGGACGTTAGAAAGCAATTCAATAAAGGCTTAAAACATTTAAATACATGGAGCCACTTTAATTTACATGAACTGATATCAAATAAGCAACCAAAATGAAAAGCCCTTTAAACAGTTTTATCAAAAAATCCCATAAAAAGGGTCATTTCAGACTCCATGTCAATTAAACACATGACCTCATCTGCAAATATTAGTAAGATGCTAATTAGCAGCACCTAAGATAATAGATACTTTTCAACAAGAAAATGTATTTCACTTAAAAATCAAAGACGTACCAAAGGGTTACTTTGCATCATTGCAGACTAGATGTGAAACTGAAAACAGAAACAAAACACACACCTGCTCTCCCACCTATCCTAACCTGTCACTGTCACTTTCTTGTATGTTTTCTCTGGCTACAGCCTCATTGAAGCTAACCATATCTAGAATTAGCACTGGATAATCATAATTTAATAAATTCAGTCATAGAACATTAACTTGTGGCATCAGCAAAAACAACAGACTTAAAACCTTTGATTTCTGAGTGTACACTATTTTATTTGACTTTATTTCACATCCCACACTGCTTTATCAGTCCCAAATATTAACACTGTGAAACTCAGCTCTATGTACTGTAGATGTGTAATAATTTCTGACTTCAATTAGTTTAAAAACCCATCTTATCTCAAACATTATTTCAATTATGCTTCCAAGCTGTTCAAGCAGAATAGCAAAACCTGATTTTACAGATTTCCAATTGCTATGAAAAGGAAGTGTGATGAAAGTTTCCAGTACTCCAACTCCTATATTATGTAAACAGGAAGATATGTTTGTAACTGAATTTATAACAGCCATGTTTCCAAACTCTGGAATCTTTATGCTTCTTTCTGGAACAAGAAGTTAATCTCCTTGTAGTATTTTCCTTGTAGCTCCTCTTAATTCTCCTCCTCCTCCCTATTTATCTGAAGCTAACCAACAAGAGGGAATTTCCCTGTGCTCATATAAATGGAAGATTTTCAGATGCTTAGATCTGCACGTGGCCCTTGTATGTACTGGATAAAACTGCAGAAGAACAAAAATACAAAAACAAAAAGGATGCAAATGCTCTTACCACTTAAATGTTATAATGCAATTGGAAATAGCTGTTATAGTACAGTACTTCAGTGATACAGATTGTTTTGCAATAAGAAATGAATGGAGAAAAAGATTAATATTACAGGATGGTAATCAGATTTCCCCAAGAATGATTATATATGTGAAATGCCAAAAGATATACATAAAGTGAAATGAGAAGAAGAAAAAGAACAAAATCCAGTATCAGAAGATAGGACAATGAAGGCTCAATTTTCTTGGCTGCCGTGAAAGAATATCCTACCTAACAGATATTTCCAGTTCCTCATACTAGCTGGAATCTGTTTCATGCATTCTGTTCTTATTCACTCACCAGTTACAGAAAAGAACTTGCCTTGTTAGAAGAAATGGAAGGAAATTGGCTTGGACAGTATCTATGGTGACTTGAAGAGTAAATGTCAAAAACAGAACACAAGACTAGACTTATCTGCCCATGTAGTCATCATTGATGGTTTTGGAGAAAAACAAAGCAGATGTCTCTTTTTAGATCCAGTTTTTCAGCATTTCAAGCTAAGTGGCAAGACTCCTGGGCTGTGGTGCCTAGCCATTCTTGCAGAGAATGTGTCCCCCTCTATTTCTAGTTTAGAAATTATTTCCTGCTCTCTTTTTATCCAGTGGCAATTTTGAGTTCCTAATGAATCAGAGATGCAAGGTTACCTAACAGACTAGTACTTCCCTTTAAGGTTTTCTGCAGACAGACCTTGTCAGCCAAAATGTTGAAGTCTTGAACTAACGTCAACTGAATAATCACAGGGCCGCACATTAGAAAGCTGCTCTTTGTTTAGTTATTTGTCATTCTGTAGCAGCTCATGTCTCACTGCCTCAAGCTTAAGTTATTTACAATGTATTTCTGCCCAGTTTGTTCTGTGATTTGACAAGCCGTTTTCATACCCTGCCATGCTATCCCACACTTGCTGCCTAAAAAGTGGCAAACTGTTTTTAATCCAGTGCCCCTGTTTTGTTTTCTTTTGTTTTTTTAAAGACATGGCTGTACCTGATCTCCTCCATGGATTCAACCCAATGGGGAATATATTGCTGCATCCACAGGCAGCAAGAGATTGGACCTTGCTTTTGTGGTCCTACAATATAAAATTCATTTTTCTCTGCTACCTATCAGTAGGGTTGTGTGAAGCATTGGTCCCTGACTTGATTAAGCGGCGATTCAGCCCGATTCGGTGTCCAAATCTCCGAATCTGAAATGAATCAGAGGACCCTTTAATTTCTCCAAATAGAACTGGAACCCCCCGAATCAATTCAGAGAGATTCGGACATAGACACAGCTTTAAATGTTTTTGCTATATACCTCTAGGTAGAAGGCGGCTCATGATTGCTGTGATGCTGGGGCGCAAAGGGCATCCCACAGGAGAGCAGGGGGCTCCCCAGCATGCTTGGCAGCAGTCCCAGAAGTGGACCAGAAGCACTTCCGGTCCGCATCACAGCATTCATGAGCTGCGCATATGTAGATGTCATACGTCATACACAGGACATCATTCTACATCTCGAGGTATGTAGAAAAAAAACATTTAAAGCTGTGTCCATCTCTGAATCAGCATCGAATCTTCAGATCTGGATTCAGCCAAACTGAATCAAGGACAGTGATCCAAATCAATGAATCGAATCACCGTACCTGGTTCGGGTCGAATCTGAATCAAATAGGACTTGCTTCGCACACTCTACCTGTCAGTACTACTGTTGACACCTAATACTTTTCTTTCCTTCACCCACACAATCTTTTCTTTTATGCTTGTTTTAAACTTCCTCCAATCTGTTTAATTGGTATGTGGCTCTTATAATTGTGTTTTACCATATTTTACACAGTAAGAAGACTTGCTCAACTTACTTTTTTTTAAATAAGTATTTCTTTTTTGTATTTAGTTACCTATCCTGAAAAAAGTGAAGCTGATACAAACTTCAAAACAAGATCTTCACAACTGAAGAGATTCACTAACAGCATGAAGAAGAGTGAGCATCCTAAAGGTGTTAGTAAAGCAGAGAACATGCAAGTTACAAATTGTAGCATTGTGAAAATGCAGTGTGCAAGACAGCATAGAATAAGTCTAAATAGAGTTATATTGTATATAAGCAACTAAGAAAGAATCATTTTCAATGTGCAGGGCCATTCCAGAGAGCAGTGCAGTATGCGCCAAGTGAGGGAAAATAGACTTTTCCATTTGATAAATGCACATTTAACCAGGATGGGAACTGATTTAATCATAGACAACGGATATCTCCATGTCACAAGGGATAGTGCCAAAATTTACTTTTATGTAGCTTCTACAAAGCGAGTAGAAGGCCAAGTACTGGGGCAATGACTAATCAGTATGTCCCCCACACCTAAGGACAGAGGTACACCGATACATCAGTCCATATCATATCAGCACTGATAAAAGGCAAACTGACATTATCAAGACTTGGCCTTTTTTGACTGATGCAGCCCATAATGTCACCAATAAACGCTATGTGCATGGGTGCAGCCGCAGCATGCATTCGGCTAGGAATGCAGCCTGGCAGCTTGCAGAGCAGCAGCTGGCTGGTAAGTCTGTTGGGGGGAAGGGGTGTGAGGGGTGCAGATCAAGGCCTCCACAATGAGGGAGTGGGGCTGGGGCAGGCACTGCACAAACAGGGTGGGATGCAGGACGGAGCCAAAGGCAGCTTGCCCAGGGGCATGGGGTTGCCTCGTGCCACTGCATGCACCCCTGGAGGAGGCATGGGGGGCACATGCCCCCAGACCTGCACGTGGGGTGAAGGCAGACTGGGGGCAGTTCTGGGCTCTTCCCAGCAGAGTTTTTGGGCCAGGGCGGCGCTCGGGGTGGACAGTGGTGGCACTGGGAGGGGAGCTACAGCCACCCCAAAATTTGCTGTAGCACCCTTACACCTTTGCTCCCACCACTGCCTCTGCCCACCCTGAGCACAGTCCTGGCCCAGCCTCCTGCAAGGAAAAACCCAATGCCGTACTTGGCTTTAACTCACAGCAGCAGCTTGGCCTTACCTCATGCACAGATCTGAGACTGAGCACATGCCCCACCCATGCCTTCCCTGGGGGTGCGCGCTGCAGCAGGAGATGCTATCCCTTCCCCATTCCCCCAGGCAAGCCGCTTGTGGCTCCGTCCCATGCTCTGCCCCAGCTGGGCAGCACCTACCCCTGTTCTACTCCCTTCCTTACTGCGGGGGCCTCAATCTGCCTGCCCCTCTCACCTTCCCCCCTTCCCCACCCCCCATAAGCTTACCAGCTGGATACTGGTCCCCAAGCTGCCTGCTGCAGATCAGCAGTCAGATTGGTATCCATCGATATGGCTGATTAATAAATCGGCCATTGGTATCAGCCCAAAAAATCTTTATCAATGCACCCCTACCCAAGGACATTAGGGCGTGTGTACAGCCACAGAGAGGGTGGATACACACAAGAAAGACTCAAAAATATTTATATGCGAAGCAGGAGTTTGGGCAGATTGTGAAACAACTTCTGCCACTACCCTCTCAAGAGTGTACTCAACCTCTGACTATAGATTTCATAGACATTAGGGCTGGAAGGGACCTCAGAAGATCATCGAGTCCAGCCCCCTGCCCAAGGGGCAGGAAGTCAGCTGGGGTCATAGGATCCCAGCAAGATAAGCATCCAATTTCCTCTTGAAGGTGTTCAATGTAGGTGCTTGAACCACCTCTGATGGCACACTGTTCCAGACCTTGGGGACCGGGACAGTAAAGAAATTCTTCCTCTTATGTCTAGCCTGAAATGGTCTCACAGTAGTTTATGACCGTTTGGCCTCGTCATCCCTTGGGGCGCTCTGGTGAACAAACGTTCCCCCAGATACTGGTGGTCACCCTTGTTAAACTTATAGGTGGCCATCAGGTCACCCAAGCCTGAGCTTTTTCAGGCTAAAGAGCCCCATGGCTCTCAGCCTGTCATCATAAGGGCTGTTTTCCTGACCTCCAATCATGCGTGTGGCTCTTATCTGGACTCCCTCAAGCTTCTCCACATTCTTTTTGAATTGTGGAGCCCAAAACTGGACGCAGTACTCCAGCTGCGGCCTCACCAAGGCTGAGTACAAAGGGAGAATGACATCCCGGGATTTGCTCGAGAAGCATCTATGGATGCAAGCCAGCATTTTGGTCGCTTTACTAGCCGCAGCATCACATTGCAGGCTCATGTTCATCTTGTGGTCACTGATGACCCCCAAATCTCTTTCTTCCGTAGTGCTAGCCAGTGTAGCACTGCCAAGCCTACAAGGATGCTGCAGGTTCCCCCCCCCCCCCAAGGTGAAGAACCTTGCATTTTTCGGTGTTAAACACCATCAGGTTCTCATCCGCCCATTTGCTGAGCCTGTCCAGGTCAACCTGGAACACCAGCCTGTCTTCTGGTGTGGATGCTTTGCCCCAAAGTTTGGTGTCATCGGCAAACTTGGCCAGTCCACTCCTGACTCCAATGTCCACATCATTAATGAAGATGTTGAACAATATGGGTCCAAGGACAGAGCCTTGAGGGTCCCCACTGGTCACAGGACACCATGATGTGTGACTGCCATCAATCACAACCCTCTGGGTCCGACCACGAAGCCAATTTCCCAGCCTGCGGATCGTGGTGGAGCCAAGGCCACAACTGGCTGGTTTTGCCAAGAGGTGATCATGGGATACCAGATTGAAGGCTTTTTTCAAGTCAAGATATATGACGTCAATCTCTTCTCCCTTGTCCTGGTGATAGGTCACCTGGTCATAGAAGGAAATGAGATTGGTCAAGCAAGACCTACCCACAACAAACCTGTGCTGGCTATCCCTTAGGATGTTGGCGTCAGCCAGTCCATTAAGGATGGCCTCTTTAATAAACTTTTCTAAGATCTTCCCCAGGATAGAAGTCAAGCTAATGGGCCTATAGTTAGCCGAATCCACTTTCCCCCCTTTCTTGAAGATAGGCACCACATTGGCCTTCTTCCAGTCTTCAGGCACTACACCAGAGCGCCAGGCATTTTTAAAGATCCATGCCAGGGGCTGGGCTATGACGCTCGCCAGCTCCTTGAGTACCCTGGGGTGCAGATTGTCAGGGCAGGCTGACTTGAAGGTATCCATCTTCTCAAGATGTTCCTTCACGAGGTCAGCATTGATGGAGGGCAGGGGGTCTCCCTCACCTGGACCTCCCTGTCCCATAGCGGGCATGGGCGTCCCATGGGACTGATGCAAGACCAATGCAAAGTACCCATTTAATAGGTTGGCTTTTTCCTGGGCATCAGTTGTCAGTTGCCCCATTTGGTTCATCAGGGGTCCAATGTTGCCCTTGCTTTTCCTCCGGCTCCCCACATATCTGAAAAAGGACTTTTTGTTGTCCTTGATGCTCGAAGCTAGTTGGAGTTCAGTTGCAGCCTTGGCTTTCCTGGTTTGCTTCCTGAAGGGCCGGACAAGTGCAGAATAATCCTCCTTGGAGGTGAATCCCGTCCTCCATCCTTTGTTGGCTTTTCTTTTTAGCCTTAGGAGGTCTGCTAGGTCCCTGGAGAGCCAGGGGGCTGCTGTGCCCTCTTGCTGCCTATAGTTGTACTAGACAAAAAAAGTCAGCCTTGTGATATTCAGAGGGGTCAGTAAGGTAATGTTTTGAGATTCACCCTCAAAAGTTTTTAATGAGAAAAGTAATGAGGGAGGTGAAAAAGAAAAGAAACTCCCCAAACTTCTTGCTACCAAAACTAGGCATAGCTGTACAACCATTGGAGTCTGACCAAACTGTCTGTTTGTTTAGCTTATCTTTGCAAAAGAAAGTTATTAGAAGCTTACTCGGTATTTTTTAAATGAATCCCCAAACTCTCCAGCTGGGATCCAAGGTTATATTAAGACAAAAATTCCTGCAACATCCCTCTCCAAGCCTCCCCCTGAAGCTTATCAGTGAAATCAAAGGGGAAATCAGAGGGGACAGAGCACTAGGAAACAGACTCACTTTGCACTGCTCAAACAGAAAAGTCAACAGATAAAAGCCAATATTGTATGGCCTTTTTGAAAGGTAGTTTGCTATGTTATCCATTAAGGCAGCTCAGTCATTAAACCATACACATTCAAAAAGTAGAAGACTATTAATATGAAGTATTTAACTATTTGGCTGTAAGTACAGGCCACCTCAAGCCTCACATGCTGAGATTTTAGGCCCTAATCCAACACCATTTAAAGTCAAAGTCAACAGGATCTTTTCCACTGAGGTCAATGGGTGCAAGATTAAGCCCTTTACTAATTAATCTTTAAAGCAGTTCTTATTTAGATTCCTAAGGAAATAACTCCTGTTGATTTCAATGGAAGTCAGCACTTAAACTATTTTAGGTGCTGGGCCTAAGAAACTGTACATTACTGCATGTGCAGCATCCTGGGAAATAGCTTTAAGTCTATGCAGATTCATTTTCTAAAGATAAAATTCACTATTATTCCAACAAAATTTAGTCACAGGTTATTACATATTCAGGACATCATTAATCAAACCACTAATATTTCAAAAGGTATTTAATGTTACTGCCTAAACTTGAAAATAAGAACCAGACTTAAAAAAATAATCTAGTAGTTGAAATTTCTACAAGTTCTCTCCCCGCTCCTCTTAAGGAATGACTTTTTTCCACCAAGCAGAAATAAATGTTCACTCAAGTGCATTCACTTGACGGCTTCATGTACAAGTAGACATGGTGTACAGGATTAGGCTCAATGTTGTAAAGCAAATGATCCCAAGTTTTTCTGGATATGGATCACTACTTGTCAGGTTATTTTATGAATTACCTTATCAACTCCCACTACCAATGTCTGTGGCAATAACTACAATTGATTGTACAAAAAAATAACATTCCAAGTCTTTGATACGTTATTTGCTTCCTTCACTGTGCTTTATGTAGGGCTTCTCCTGAAGGCCATCCAGAAACTGCAGCTAGTACTCAGGGGTCTGCACTAGCTCCCAATAGCTTTCCAGGTGCAATTCAATGGACTATTTTTGACCCATAGGCCCTACATACATAAGAGACTGCTGTCCCCCTTATGCCCTACTGCAATACCTGAAGTCAGCTGAGGGAAACCTCCTGCAACCTTCTACCATCTGTGCCCCAAGTTCACTTGGCAGAAACCACATGGAAGGGCATTCTTGGTATTTGCATCTCTGCTCTGGAATTCCCAAACCTTACCATCTTCCAGGAGTACTGCAAGACCTTTTTATAGGAGCAGCAGTTAGCAAGCAAGGTTGAATTGGGGTACTGTTGAGGCAATTTTGTTATACATATTTCTGTATTATTTAATATTTACCTGCTTTAAATACTTTTTTTAGGGTTTTTTTCTGTTTTTACACCCTGTTTGGTGTTTGGGAAGGACAGCATAAACCCAATACATAAATAAAATAAATTTAACAGCCCAAAATAAGGAGGAAAGCCAGTAGTGTGTGGTCTACAAGTTGTCCAATGAGCACAAAAGTTCACCCATTCCAAACTGGGAACCATTAATTAAATTTGGCTTTCACAGAACTATTTTTTCCTGCAATTTTTTCTTTTTTGGTCAAATGGGCAGACAAGCTTTTGGGCATCAATAGGCATACTTGCAACTCCCATTAAGTTACATGAGTTGAACGGCTCTGGGGATCAGATCCCTAAACATTATGAAAAAGAAGCGGAAACTTTAGGAAGACACACAGTTACTTCATACAGGGGAACCTGTCACTTATTTCTTATTCCTCATGTAAGCTTACAATACTGAATGAGTGGGAAACATTGTAGCATAAGATTTGGAAATTATGAATAAGAATCAATTTGAGGAAAAAGCAGCATGTGAGATAAAGAATGAAAGCTACATTTGACTTTTCTTCCTCGTGCTCCAGTGTGTAATTTTTTCTTCCTAAATTAATAAGCAAAGACGACGCATACATGCATGCTCACATACAACAAAGCTAGAACCAACCCCCTTGGACTTCAAAGTATCAGCTATTCATATTTTTCAGATCTTGTTGTTTTTGTATAGAGGACTCAACTCCCAGCTCCAAAACTCTTATTTTCCAAAGCAGCAAGACACACATTACCAGTGACCCAGTTTCCTTCTCAACTAGTTATTTTGATTTCCAGATCAAGATTCCTGGACTAGAACTTCATTTGTTTTTTACATAAGGATTAAGTCTAGGGAAATATAATCTTCACACAAGGACTAAGTCTAAGGCTCTTCAGACAACAGGGTCACTTATAAAAGTATCCTAACAGCATAAAAGGAATACAAAAATATCACTTGGATTTTCCCAATTGTGCCTCATCCCACTTTCTAAATGATGGCCAAGTATTTCAGGGATCATATATTCCTAAGCAACTTCTTTCACATAATCTCTCTTGTTCTTAGGAAGATCCAGGCACATATAGGTAGGGACAGACCAGGAGTGGAAAAGAATGGGATGACAGATGCAAGGACATAAAGAAAAGCAAAAGTAGGGAAAACCAAAGTTTCAGTACTTATGCTAGTATCACTAGTTTACACATGCAGGCACACACATTTGCAGCCCCACAAGTTTGTGGTAGAGAGTTGTGCCTTAGCACATGTGCCTGAACGTACACTTTGATGCAGAGCAAAATTGTGCCACTTGGAGCAAACTGACCCTACCCAGATCCTCCCAGATCTATAGCCAGGGGGAGCCAGAGGCTGCATCCAGCACCTGTACGGGCCTCACCAATATAAAAAGCTGCCCTGGTGAGCAGCTCAGGGCTACTTGTTCTTAAGAGCTTCTGTGGTGGCAGGTGGGCTCACTCCCACCTGTGCTCCCTGGGATCTCCCAGGCTCACTGCTCTCCTTGGGGGGTTAACTGTCCCCCACAGACCCCTCCCTGTCAGAGAACTAGCACCAGCTGGAGGCAAGGGTGGTAGACTCTGGGCATGGTCAGGGCTCCTGAGGTGTCCCCCCCTGCATGGAAGAGTGCTGATGCTGAACCTGCTGGTCCTGTCCATGCTCTGGCACTACTTACACACCCTGCCTGTGCCTCCTGAGGTCCTGGCAGGGCGCTGGAGACAGGTGCTGGAGTTTTTCTGGCCAGGAGGGCACTGGGTCACTGTGGAGGTCCTGAGCCTCCTCTTGTGGGAGGGCAGCCAGGGCCTGGTTTGCCTGTGCAGCCAGGTCCTGACATTTCACCTTCAGGACCTGCAGTCGGTAGCCATGTGGCATTAGGCTACTTGGGGCATGCCTTCCTCCACCACTTCCAAGGGGGAGCTCCTTGGCCTGAGGGGCTTCTACCTGAAGGACCTGTGAGGGCTGCCAGAGTTCTACCAGGACATTCTCTGGGCTTGGAGGCTGGTTTCTGCTCACTCACACAAGGTGCCAACACTCACACAAGGTGCCAACCTGCTCATCAAGCCCCTCCTCTAGAACCCTCAGCTGGAGGTGCCAACAGCAGCAGTGCCCCAGTTGTGACAGAAGTTGATCCTGGCTGGTGTCACCTGTGTTGGAGACCTCATGGACTACAACAGGCAGGAGTGGGGGACCCTGCTGTGCTGGCCCAGCATATGAGTCTACCCATGACACGTGTGACCTGCCATCTGGTCCAGAAGGTGAGATCTGCCCTAACTCTCAATGCCCTTGCCCTTGTTGACCAGATCTTGTGCATGGCAGTCCCCGCTCCCATGTCCTCCAGCCCACCAGAGTTTGTTGTGGGGCTGGCACCTCACCCAGCCTTGCGGTGCTCCCTGCTCCACCACCTAAGCCAGCTGGAGGACACCAGACCAGTCTGCTTTTCCATTGTCCATTGCTGCCACCTCTATACATTTGTGCATAGCACAATCCATCATGCCACCCTCGTGTCCTGCCCAGACACCAAGTGGTGGGACCTATTTGGTGAGGGTGTGGCTGGGCAGTCCAGTGGTCGAATCTGTACTTCACCCTCATCTTATGAACCAAGTGTGCCAGGATGCTGCCCCTCCACCTCCAGAAGCTCCTCCTGAGGTTCTGGTTGAATTTCACCCCCACCTTTTTGTTTTTGGTCACCCCATCCACAGCCTCACCAAGTCTTGGGACCTCCTGATCAATCTCCTCCTGGCCCTGGCCAAGTGGGTCCTGTACTTGACCAAGAAGGAGGCTCTAGCTGGGAAGATGCCCAGAGGCTATAGGGCCAATTTCCTCTCACTTGTCTGTGCATGTTTCTGGGCAAAGCACCAGTGGGTGGCATCTACCGGCTCCTTGGATGCCTTTGAGGACTGGTGAGTGAGGCCTGGGGAGCTCTGCTTGGTGTCCCACTCAGGCACACTTATTTTCATATTTTGACCCTTTGACCCACACAACATGTCTATCCTGTTTTTTTCATTATCCCAAGAATTTAGTTTTAACACTCACCCATTAGCCCTACATGGTATGAGTGTTACAAATAGACAGGAGCTTCTGAGGCCTAGATAGCTGATATATGGGGACACTAGCCCCCCATACCAGCTGCACTGCTGCAGCAGACCTGACCTAGTGCGGCCCCTACACCCTCTACCCACTGCAGCAGTCTGGCAGCAGGGGTTGCTGCCTGGCTGTGACCTGCTGCCACCTGCAACAGCATCCACCCCCTTGGACCTGCAGCCCCATGTCTCCACGCCTGCCAGATCTGGATGGGGACTGCAAGGCTGCCTGGGCCATTGTATGGGCACTGAAGCAGAATCATCTGCATCTCTGAGCCAGCTGCCAGTGTGCTGGGGCCGCACAGTTAGCCTTCAGGCAGCACTGCTGCCATGTATGCCCCTGCCCTGCCACCTGGGCAGCTATCACTTAGAAGATGTACTCATTGTGGTGCTCTGCTTTAAATTGTCAAACCATGTCCTTCTGACCCAAATGGCCAGGAGGTCAGCCACCTCGGGTCCCAGCTGGAGGGCAAACCAGCGCCAGCCCTGGGCAGGCTCCTCTGTCTGGAACCTGACACTTGCCTCACTAGCAGAGATCCTGGTGTTCCCCATTTAAAAATAAATAAATAAATCGCAAATTCTCTGATAAAAAAATCTCAAATTCACTCTTTCAAATACCTAAAAATCCACGATTTCAAAGCAATCTGGAAGCCTACCAGTACCTCTCTCATCATAATAAAATAAATTCTAAATAGCTATACATTTTGGTGTTTGCTTTTGGTTTTTTATCATAGAAAAATCAGAACTCCCCCTGACCTGTTCACTAATTAGGATGTGGGGACAGCTGCCCCTGCAGCAACAGCTCCCACCAGCAGGTACCATGCTGCCTGGCACCTGGGTACACAGGGTGTGAGATGTGGGTGGGGTTGGGGTTCTTGGGTGGGTGTAGGGGGTCCTGGGGGGTGTATGAGTTTTGTGGGGGATTTGTTGGGGGGGGGGGGGGGAAAGCGCCACTTGCCCACCCTCCCATCCCCTCCCAGACCCGGGGTCTGCACATGGTGAACAGAGCTGGCCTGCCCCGCTACTGCATACCTTTGGACAGGACGAAGACAGCTCCTGCCACTACCCACGGATCTTGGCCAAAGGCTCACACTAATGGAGTAGGCTGGGCCAGCTCTGTTTGCCATGTGCAGACCCTGGGTCAGGTGGCACTGCGCCACTGTGGGGCTATGCCTGCAACAGACCATGGCCCCAGTGGCCCAGCTGGCTGCTGCTGCCAGCATCAGGGAGCTGTGCGCTGCATGTGTGGGTGGGTGGGGGGGGCATGTGACAGCCCCCACTCAAACTGCCTGACAAACCCACACACTCCCAAGAAACCACACAATCTCCCTACCCCCACCATTCCTACTTACCTAGGACAGTGCCTGGGTCCAGGTCACCACTGCAGCCTTGCCCCGCTCCTGTTTGCCCCAGCATGCTGAGACAGGGCTGAAGAAGCAGCCAGAGAGATGCTCTGGCCAGATGCCAGACCATCTCTCTGGAGGACACAACCTCAGGTTGCTTCAGGGCATCCTCCTAGAGCAAAAAAAAAAAGTGGAAAAAAGCAGCACAGGGCATGCCTCTAGACCAAGCCTTGCACCACTTTTTTCCACATTTTTTTTTTCTTTTTATACCAGGATTTTCCAGTATCTAATTTAGAGTCTGTGCTACAAACACACAGCATGGGGAACAATTTTTGTTCTTAGCATGCCTCTTGCAGCATCTCAAACTGCTTTGAGATGCCATAACAGGCACATGCACACTTGTCTGGATGTGCCCACTGAGTCTAGTTTCTACCTTCCTGACTGCCATCAGCAGCACACTACAGCAGTAAGGAAAGCTGTATTTGAACATCCAGCCTTGACTCACATTAAAGTCTTCTTCTTTAAATATACTGTACACAACTTCTATAATAAATAACCAATGTTTAACTTTATAATCATAATTTTAAGTCAACTTGCCTACTGTTTCCTAATAAAGATCACCTATACAGAAACAACCTGCAGTACATATATGCTTTCCCCTAGAAATCTCAAGGTCAATAACTAATGACTAATTTAAGAATCAAAACAAAGACCAGTTACTTCAAGGCTATAATGTATTACATTGGACGCTAAGGCTGCTATACAATACTACAAAAAGTGGATAATAGCCAGTGAAAAAGGTTACCTTGTTTACACTGGTCTTTGCTGTTGTTATTTACATGCAAAAAGTAAGATAACTTCTAAAATTAGTTTTTCAATTGGATAATTTGTTTGCATTATTGCTTAGAAAAATGCAATCATTTTACTAAAAACGATACTAAACAGATTGCCTGTAAAATTATTAAAGCCAAAAACATACTAGGACAATTTATACTTTGTAACAAGGTTCAACTTGTCTTACAAAGCAGGTGGACCTAATGTAAAGCATGTCATGTAAAAGCTGATATCAAACAAACAGGAATAATCCTCAGGAAGAAGTGCCCCAATCATGATGAAGAAAACTTAAGAGAAAAGCTTGCTCTGTAAGGTGACAAGGCCCATAACACCCCCCCTACCCCCAACCCTAAGACAGAGCAAAAGAAAGATGCATAAGCCAGAAGGTCATAAGGTTTAGGTACTGATTCTGCAAAAGCCCAGGGGGGACTGTGAATGGAAGTTGAAGCTTGTACACGTCACAGGGGTTTAATTCAGTTTAGCTCTCCTTAAGTTGAAATGGTGGGTTTTTAAAAACACCGCTTCAATTTAGGGAGAATTAAACCAAACTAAACCCCTGTGGAATGTACACAAGAGTGGAGCCCTGATCCTTACCTGCCTGTTTGGCAGGGGTAGGGAGAGCTGATGGTGGGCTGAGTGGTCCCAAGCTGCACAAGGGCCCCCCAGACAGCACCCACCCACTGGGGCCTGCCCAGGCAGTGCGGGATGGGGGTGGGGGTGTGCTGCAGCTGCAGAGAGAAGCACCAGACCCACCCCGGAGCTCAGGCAGGCAGGCTGACTCTGGGAAATTTAAAAACACGAGGCTCACTACTTTTTTTTTCCCTTTAGTACAGCCTGCCTGCACAGGCTGCCACTGGGTCCCACAGTCCCTGAGCAACACAGGGCCTGGCAAGCCCTGAGCACATTGGCTTCCAGCGCCCCATGCACTGCTGCACTTTGTTAGGTAGCAAACTAAAGCACCATGGAGGTGTTTTATCTTGCTACGTACCAGTCATTTAAAGCAGAATACGCCATGGAGTGTACAAACAGCAATGCCATTAAACTGTGCAAAAGGGCATTTAAGCCACTTTAAAGACCAATTTTGTGGTGTGTACAAGGGCCCATTCACTACAGCTGGTTGGGGACAGTGCTTCTGCCCACAATAAGAAGTGCTGATAAAAACAACTCTGTCACAAGAAGAGCAGGTTTTTCATCAAAACAGGCTTTGCTGCAAAACAGACCGCTTCCCCTTAAGACAGTTCCCTCTGAACCCAAAAAACCAGTTCCTGTTGAAATGGCTTCTGACAGATTATCTGCAACCAGCTCCAGCGGTGATTCCCCACCAGGGTGATTCCCAGTCAGGCACCTCAGGCACCTTCAGATCTTTCCAAGGGTGTGGCAGGGCAGGGCAGGGCAGCACCCCACCCCCCACTAGTGCCCCCAGGTATGGGGACCTGCTCCACCACATACACCAGACTGCAAAAGGGCGTCAGCAGCCTCCGAGGCCTGTCCTTCTCCTGGGGTAGAGGAGCGAGTGGGAAGGCCAAGGCAGAAGGCAGCACCTTCCCGGGGCGAGTCGGGCCGGAGGAGGCTGACAGAGGCCAGGCCCGGGGATCTCCGGGAGCTCCAGCTCAGGGGGTGGGGCACGGCCCGAGCCTCCAGCCTCGGGCCACAGCTGCCCCCTGCGGGCCTGGAGGCGCCGAGCGCAGGGAACGCCCCGGGCCGTGTCGGGCCGGGCTGGGCCGCTCCTGCCGGCGCTTCGGGGGCTGGGCCGCGCGGCGGCCCCGGGACTTTCGCAACATCCCCGCGCAGAGGGAGGAGCCCGCGCGCCCGCCCCGGGGCCCCGCTCGCTCCGGCCCCCGAGCAGGGCCGGGGTGGGCCCGGGGCGCGTACCTTGAGCACGGCGACGGCGCCGCCAGGGCTGTGCACCTCGAAGGCGGCAGCTTCGTCCCCGGCAGCGGCGGCGGCGGCCTCGGGCTGGTGGTAGCTGAAGCAGGCGGCGGCGATGTCGAGGTGCCCGAGCGGAACCGCGTCCTGCGGGCCCTTGAAGTAGTAGAGGTAGCAGCGGCGCGGGTCGAAGACGAACCAGCGGCTGCGGAAGCCGCGCAGCGGGCCCTTGCCCGACAGCTTCTGCAGGTAGCCGCACAGCTTGGGCGCGCCCGGCCCGGCCTGCTCCGCCGCCGGGCCCTCCCCCGCCTCGCAGCCCCCTGCCGCCGCCGCCGGCATCCCGCTCCAGCGCCGCCGCCGCCGCCTCTCGGGACTCGTAGTCCGCAGCCTCTGCCCTCGCGCCGCGGGGCGGGGGCGGCGACAGGAGAGGGCGGTGACAGCCCGGGCCCGCCCCGGCCCCGGCCCCGGCCCCGTGTGTCGCGGGACCCCGCGCTCTTGTGAGAAAGCCCCTCGTCCACTGGAGCAGACAACTCCTGGGAGAGCCGGGAGCAACTCCGCGGAGCCGCCTGCCTCTTCGGTATTAAAAGCAGCACGTACGTTTAGTTTCCTTAAATGCCTCGTGCTCTGGGAGCAGCTGTAAGAAAGAGTCTGCCTAGGTAGCAAAAGTCACTTCCCCACACTTGTATAGAGCAAGCAGCCCAAACGGGCAAATTCATGTTAATTAAGTTCCGGGGGGTTTGCTCTTGTTTCAACCAGCACAAAGGGAGGGCCCTTAAATCGTTGGCGACGTGTAGGGAGGGCACGTAGGTGCATATCCGCAGTGCCTGCAGGTAGTAGCTGCTCACCATCCCTGCTCCCCTTTGCCACCAACAGTGTTTGCAGGGGGTTAGCGATTGCCAGCAGCATCTGCAGGTGGTCACCAACCCCTGGTTGGCGCTCCCCCTCCCCCCTGCTGCTGCTAGCACTGGCGGTGTCTGCAGAAGCTGCCGCGCTCCCACCACCGCCAGTACCGCCATGCCCCCCCAGCCGCCAGGGGCACGCATTATTTATTCCTCAAATTACGCCTAAAATTATTAGAGCCAAATTTTGCTGTGGGCTTAATGCTGCCGTGGAAGAAATCATGGTAAGGGTGTACTTGACTCAGATAAGTTCATCCCTGATTTACATCTCTTTACCTTCAGAATTTGGCCTGTGGGAATCTGACCTGCACCATAGCTTCTTGGCTTGTTTGCATCTCTAAATCCCATGTTCAGTCTCTTAATAAGAAGTAATGTGTCTGATTAGATAATCAGATAGCTTTGGCACTGAATAAGAACATAAGACACCTGCTTTGCAGGGTCAGATCACAGGTCCGTTTAGCCCAGTGTCCTGTATCTCATAATGGAGAGCAGATGCTATGGGGTAGAGTGTATATGTGCAGGGCCTGTCCAGATTGATCTGTCCCGCTGCTCCTCTTCACCTACAGCTTTCAGCATTTAGAGGCCTAGGAAGTCCTAATTACTAGGTTCCTCTAACTACAATGTTTTATACCCACTTATGGACTTAACCTGCATGAATTTCTCTAGTTCCCTTTTAAACCTGGTTAAATTATCAGCCTCTACAACACAGGTAGGCAACATTTTTTGGCCGGAGTGCCAAAACCCCCCACAATGCTTACCTTGGAAAGTGCTGGAGTGCCAGCATGCCAGAAAAACAAAATGAGGGCAGGGGGTACGTGGCATGATGCCCAGCCCTGCTGCCCCTGGCCCCCCAGCCCTGCTGCCCCTTGCCCCCCACCCAAAGCCCCTGCCCCCCAGGCTCTGTGGCTGTCAGCAGCTACCCAGAACCTGGGCCAGCTGCAAACATCTGCTGCCTCTCCGCCCCCTGCTCCCCAGCAGCCTCCCAGGCCCAGACCTGGCCCCAGCCTGCAGGGAGGTAGCACATACCGGCAATGCTTCCCGCTGTGCTGCCCTCACTGCTTCTGCAAAACAGCATTGGAACCTGGCACGGCAGGGCACAGCGGGGGGCACAGAAAGCTGCCTGCTCTGAGCTCCCCACTGCCCTGCCACACTTCCCCTGTGTGCACAGGAACAACATGGGCAGCAGTGCAGGGTTGTGCCCCTTGCTGCTGCCCCCACCTGTGCCCCTCTGCAGCATGGCACCCCATCTTACTTTCAGTTCCCTCTGGGTACCCCAGTTGCACTATGCTACCTGGGCATTCTGGGCTACTAGCTCCCCCAGCACTATAGGCAGCTACCACATTGCCCCACCCCCTGGGGCAGGCATGAAACAAGCTGAGGGTTGAGGCAGGAGCCCTGAGACCCCTAATGCTGCTGCAGTCAGAGCAATAGAGGCAGGTGTAGCCAAGTGGGAACCTGGGGAGGCTGTATACTAACCACTTCTATGGTGCAGGTCACCAGTTAGACAGCCCTGGTTCATACGGTGGCAGAATGACTTTTTTATATATTTCTTAATTTCTTGTACCCTATTTGTCACTGTGATAGCTGATGAACAAAGTCAATGCTGCCAGAGAACTTTCTACAGTAATTCGAAGATCTCTTTTTTGAGTACTAATAGCCAATATAGAGCCCAACATAGTGCATGTGCATCTCAGGTTATTCCTTCTTATGCACATCAACTTTATATTTATCAATGTTGAACTTCAGCTGCTACTTTGTGACCCATTCACTACATTTTCTGAGATGTCTCTGCAATTCCTCACAGTCTGCTTTGTTTTTTATCATGCTGAATAATTTGGTGCCATTTGCAAACTTGGCTACATCATCATTCAGCCCCCTTTTGAAGTCAATTATAAAAGTTAAATAGCACAAGCTGCAGAAAGGACCTTTGGGGGACCCTAATGCTTACCTTTCTCCATGGTGAGCAGTGACTATCTATACCTATTCTTTGCTTTCTGTTCTTCAGCTAGTTGCTGATCTGGTGTGCACATGCCCTTACAACCTCATTCCATAATAGCCTTTGATGCAGGACTTTTATCAAAAGCTTTTTGAAAGTCCAGATGCACTGGGTCAATCAGATACCCTGATCTGCTTGTGTGTTGTTGCTCCCAAAGAACACGACTATATTAGCTAGACATAACTACAGTTTACAAAAGCATGACTGGCTCCTTCCTAAGAAGTCCTTTTCATCCCTGTGATGGACAACTCTATTTTTTTTGTAGTTTCTATCAATAAATACCATCTTGTTCTGGTGATTTGATACTGTCTTAGCAGTCAGTGCTTCTGATTCTAGATCCCAGGTTAATACGCAGAGGGAGGGCTAGGACACTAATTCAGATATTCATATGGCATCATCTGATAAGAAAACAGTACTGAGTTAACAAATAACTAAAGCCCTGTTAATAGGGAAAGTTGGGTAAGTCAGCTATTGAAATCAAAACAGAGAGAAAGTCACTTCCTGACCAGTTCTAAAATGAAGTGAAAGTCACCAAAGACTGAAATTCTGGAATTCCCAAAACTGACATTAGACGTATATTTCTGCTTAACCACATGTATATCTAGACACCATTTAAAATAGACTGATTGGGGGGGAGCATATCTTACGATGGTTAGCAAGGCTTCACAATAGGCTGAAGCTTTGTTAATAGACATGAGAGGAAAGAAAGCTGATTTGCTTAACAAAAAGGTAAATGTAATTTCTTCAACACGTACTGTTTAATATTTTCTTCTCCAAAGAGTCCGATAAAAGTATAATGTATAAAGCACTCAGCATCTCACAGGATCTTGCCCTTCCTTGTAAGAAATCATCTATCAAACAACATATCACACTGCCTGCCTCCCAGTTTTTAGGGCTTCTGTAGAAGTCTCTGATTACCCTTTTCTTATCTCATTGATTCAGATATGCTTAATCTCACAGAGCTTGTCTTTTTATTTTTATTAACATGTCAGCAATGGCCCTAACCCTATACGCTAAGTGTTATTCGTCCTTTGCCAGTGAGGACGACCACATCCAACGGGGAGCTGGGGGGAGAGGCGGAGTGAAGAAGAGAGAAAAGAAAAGGGAAAGGAACAGGGAGGGAGAAAGAAGAAAAGAGAGAGAGGAAAGAGAAAGGAAGGGGACGGAGGCTAGGTCACATGGGTACATAGGTGACTTCTAAGCCTGATCTTTGGCTTAATAAGTAAAGTACAGTCAGTCAAAAAGCCCAAGGCTGAATTGATTCAATCTTCACAGGTTAGTCTAAGCTACGTAGACTGAACTGATAAGCAAGTGAACAGGCATTCATTCACTTTTGATTATGGAAATGCAGCCACATGCCTGCAGAGGCCTAGGCCAGAAACTGGGGGGCATTAGAGCATTCCCCGCTCTGCTTGTCTGCAGGAGACAGCTTGAGTCAAGGCTAGCCTGCCCATCCTACAAGGGGGAGTTTGCAGGAGGGGTGCAAACCATCCCAGGATGCTGCAGGACTGTGAGTTAACTTGAATCTGGGGGAGATCTGGGACAGAAGTTCAATGAATTGATTTAACCTAAATCAGTGAAGTCTGATATGACATCCATCCAGGTTTATCTTAAACCAGATTTGGCCATTTTGGAAGTGGTTTATGTCCACTGAACTTCTGTTGTGTTAGATCTGAACCAGCTTCTGATCATGTATACCAGGTGTTTATGTATAATTTCTGTCCCAAGCCATGAAGTGATGAGCACCCTTAGCTCCTCTTGGCATCAGCAGGCAACATATATGTATGCCTCTAAGCTAACTCACAGAATCAGATCCTAGGCCCTCAAGACTTTCTGTAATACTTCTCTTCTTTCTTTCTTGCTGTACAGCTTTCTCACTTACAACACATACCAGGAGAACTTCAACACACTGTGTTTACAGTTAATTCACAGAAACGGAAAGTTCCCCTTCTTAGGCAGATATGTTCCTTATTTCATCCATGTCCTTTTTCTACAAATGTAAGCCAGATGTAGACTAATAAGTGATGGCAACATACTTCAGTATCACAACAATATTTTATTATAAACTAAATATTTTCCATGGAGGTTATATTCAGTGCATATGCTTTGGCTTTTAAATTTTCAGCTCTAGAAAACAGATGCAAGAGAGGTACCCTGGATTGTCTTGAGTTCCCTAAAGGGTGCCACGGGTTGCCAGGCATTCACAAGATTAACCTAGAGTTTTCAAATAGAAATCGATAGTGTTAAAAACATTCTAACCAGTTTTGGTCTTTCTGAATTGTTCGCTCTGTATTTTTGTGTACTTAAGAAACAAGAAAAATTAAGCTGGCATTTTTCAAGGGGTGCTTTGAATCTAAAAAGCTTAGAACCACTGGATCCAGCCAGTGGTTTGATCTGGTGCCCAGAATGGGGGTGGCAGGCTCCATCCATTCCATAGAAGGGGGCAGTAGGCAGCCTTGCCCCAACCCACCCTACAGGGGAAGGGTAGTTGACCCAGCCCCATGATGGTGGAAGGGAGGATAGCCCATGGTGGGGTTGGGGTGTGGCCCGGTCCTGATCCAGTTGTAGGGTGGGAAAGGACATGGCCCAGCCCTGATCCAGTTGTGCAAGGAGGGAGGGGGAGCAGGGCATAGCCTGACCTCAATGACCAGCCCAGCATGGCTTGGAGCTTAGAAATTTGGCAGTGGGGAGGATGGCTATATTAATCACTACCATTCCACCACTGCCAAATTTCCTGACCTATGGGAAGCCAAATGGAATGGCTCCACAGACCAGAAATTGATGACCTCTGATCTAGAGCATGCTATTAAATACAAAAGTACAAGGATAATAGAGCATATCCTATGGCTCATGCTTTGGTGTTTACACAAGTACATGAAACTGGTAAATTATAAACAGTCTAACATTATTTTACACCTGGTAAAAGTGAGATCATACCTCCAAAGTTAGAATGATTCAAGTACCCACTGCTGCACGTATGTTGGAAAACTGAAACTGAGCCTTCAATTCTTGTCTTACATATTCTGAGTTACTGGAGTTTAGTATGAATTCCATTGAAACCTGGACATTTTCAGAAATTATTTTTAAAAACTTGCTGCTTCTGGTTTTCAGAGCAGGACAGCCACAACTCATAGTATCAAAGTTTGAGTCCAGATTGCAATACTGCAGCATGGGGCTAAACTAGCTCTATTGATTTCAGGGTGTCTAACACAGTAGTTCTCAACCTTTTTTAGACTTGAAGAACACCTTTGAAAATGCCAGCTTTTAGTTTTTACTCATTTCTCTCAGGATCTCCTGGAGTCAACAACACCTCCCTGCCCCCCCTGCAACGTAGCAGCGTGGGGAGTGCCTGCGTGTGCAGTTTGTGGCCCCGCAGCCACATACCGCACATCAATACTTGTCTGGCTGTGGCCAGAAAGACCACAACAGGTCAGAATGTTTATTAACACTGGATTCCTATTTGGCATCTCTGGGTTTATCTTATAAATCATGTTTGAACACCTATGTGTGTAAACAGGTTGTGGCACCCTGGCTGAGAATCCCTTGTCTAACCGAATAGTTTCATTTTACATGTTACTGGCAAAGATAATTTTTTGCCAAAGATAATTGCCAAGATAATTGTTACAGGAGCCTTTGCCATCTGTTAATGCACTTCTCCGTAGTGCTACAGTGCTTCAATTTGTGGGGGCGGACCCAGAGAGCACAAAGTTGTGGAGAGCAGGAAGCAAAAATTTCACTATGCCCTTTTTACAGCAGGAACCAAAGAAGTTGCAAGTTGTTTTAATTTACCCTTATTAGAATGCTCTTCTATGGACCATTACTGTGGCTGGGGATAAACAGAGCACATCATGCTCTAGTTCTTATACCAGTGGTGCAACTGGGGAATGGGGGAGGTGGGGGGCAGGGGGACCACAATAGGGGATAACCACCCCAAGTGCTGACTTGGTGAACTGGGATGTAAAAAAAAAGGTAGCTGCTGCTGGCAGCCCCATGTTCACAATTGCAAACGTGGTGGTAACCAGAAATCACCATTTCTACTTTGTCTCTGGAACCTGGATGCATCCCTGGACTGCTGTCCAACACTTTTCCTCCCCACCACACATACTTTTAGGCCTGCTCTAGGTCACATTAAGGTCCCTTATGAATATTACGTTTACCCAGTTTTCAAAACAAACCCCTTCATTAGTTATCAGTTCATCACCCAAAGAGTAAAATGGTATATACTGTGTTTTAGTTGGTTGGAAACGGTCAGAGCAACTGAACTTTTAACATACCTTAAATGTTCTGATATTTTATAAAACCACTAGGTGGTGCTACTTTACTGTTTCACATTCACCACTGTAAATCTTGCTCTTTTCTCAAAAATGAGAACTGTACCCTGAAAAGGCCAGCATATCAAAGCAAGAAAAGTCATGTATAGAAATGTAACTTTACATTTTCTGGGTTTTGTATTAAGAGTGACTGATATTTTTTGTGGGCAAGATCTAATTTTGCTTTCTGAGCTCAGTCTGAAAGATATATAGGTTGTCAAGAAAGATATTAATTGTATTTTTTTAAAATGTAACTTTTGTCAAGAACTGTTTTCATTTAGAAAAGGCAACTATTACATGACTCAGTGAAGGGGAGGGAAGCAAAGTTGAAAGGCAGCATGAGAATCTAGTTATGTGTTTGTGATCTGAATCAGCTGTTTCAAGATGGCTGACAGCAAGACTGAGCAGGATTTTAGGGAAAAATTAACAGAAATATAATTTTTATTTATTTGTATAAAAGAGGTGGAATAGTGCCAGAAAATAATCTGCAAATCAAAATTGATGAGGGTTCTATTTTTTTACAAAGCATTTTTTTTACTTAGTGTCATCTATCATTGATTCCGAGTGGAACATCTGAGAAAGAGGGTGTGAGGAAAACTCACCAGAATCAGGAGAGAGGCAGCAGGATGCTGCACCAACAGCCAATCACAGCGAAAGTGAAACCGGGGCGGCTGGAGCCGCTGCAGTCGAAGATCAAAGGAAAAACCTATGGCGGAGCCGGGAATGGCTCCCACATCCACCTGGGTGATTGGCTGGGCGGGCAGCTGAAGCTGGCAGAAAAGCCTCAACCGGAAGGAAGCCAGGGGGTCTGGAAAGAGCATCCCCGGCTGGCCCAGAGGGGTCAGAACAGCCAGAGGATCTGGAGGAGGAGGCTTGGTGGCCCAAGGAGTTGCTGGTGGACCTGGTATGGACCACAGCCAGTAGCCACAGCAACTGGGACGTCAGCAAATGCAATGAGGATGGGACCCTGACCCGAACGACTGGCGACAGGTACTGAACTCAGGGGGTCAATGATGTGTCAAGGGAGGCAGCAGCCCAGGTAGAACCCGGCTCTGCATAAGCCAAAGAGCAAAGAGGGGCCTTGGAGAGTGCTCGGCAACCGCAGCCCCAAGGAACTGAGCACTGGAGACAACCCGAACATGGGCCCTGACAGGCAACATCACAGTTGGCATTAGGCGGGGTGTAGGGGACGTGGAGCCCCACGAAGAGGCAGTTGTGAGGATGGCCAAGAGAAAGGACCGGGGGGCAGGACCAGACATCATCTTCCCAACTGGAAACTTCTTATCAAAGGCGTGGCAGATGACACCCCTGGGGATCTGACCCGAGGCCACTCCCAATAGCCTGGCCATAAAGCCTAAGGAGCAACAGCAAGGTAATTAAAGAACCCAAATGTGCGATGCTCAGGAGAAGGGCACGGGAAGTTACAGTGGGTCAGAACTGGGACTAGGATGAGGACCAAACTGCAGAACAAGAGTAGGCAAAAAATTTAGCATGGGCACAAACAATATTTCTACATATTCGTCTTCTTTTCCTGTGCAATTTCATATATTACATGGCAGTGGGGATTAGAAAAGGTCCCGATATACATGAATGGACCTCAAAAGTTTCACTCTATGATCCATGAAAACCTGGTTTATACACTAGAAAACAAAAAAAATTAAAAGAGGTATAAATGTAGTTAAACTGCAGAAGCTTTAAATCTGTTCCATTCATGTTTAAAGCTACAGTAATTTAATCCACTTATACCTCTATTATAGAAGCAGAAAGATTAAATGGTTACACCCTTTCGATTGACATGTATTCTCAACCAGTATCTTTCCCCTTCCTCCTTGAAACAGCATATCATTATGTCTGTCCATAGGTTCTGTAACTGGCAGGCTGTTTTGGTCCTATGTAAGTGCCTTTGTGTTGTGTGTCTTTGCCCATATCTTGTGATATAAAGTGAATGAAGAGTTTTAAGTAAAATCAGAGCATTACCTGCATAGTAACATAGAGGGGCTAAGGCCTATCTGGAGGGTCACCACACCATATGTCAGGGACTTTACATTTTGCAGATTTTCTGTTCTTTGGTTTTAGAATATTTTATGACATCACCTCTCTGTAATGCGTAGATATTTGCATTTTTCCTATTAGGATTTACGAAAGCACTTGTTCTTACGCAGTGGCTAATGTGATGATTTGCATAACATTCCTGCACTGGTACAAAGTGTCCTTTAGTTTAAGTAAGCTCAATATCCAGAAAATCTAGGATCAAAGGCCACCCAGAATAATGTACATTTACATAGCAGCTTTCATCCAGGTTTCTAAACAGCTTTATGAAGTGTGATTGTGAGGTTAGCATATAGTATTATCATCATCACCCTCACAGACAGAAACTGGCACATGGAGTGGCTTAGGCTAGACTGGTTAGTTTAAGTGACATGCTCTCAGTTACACATTAGAGTCATTAATAGAGGTCACAACAGAATCCAAGAGTCCTACCTCCCTGGCCTCTGTTCCAAAAGCTGCATCTGTGCAACACACAATCCTAGAAATAGTCCTGTCCATAATTTAAATGCGAAACTGTCCAATAGGGATTGTTTTTACAGTCAAAGGTCACTGTAGCATAAGAATGCCTCAACAACACAGACCATTGCTAGAAAAGGGATAATGTTAAAACCATTACTGTGTGTTTAGACTACCTGGTGATCCTATCCAATGAGGGAATCTTCTGATGGCTGGGTAAGTGGATATTTGATTAAGCAGTACAGAGTTGCCATAACACTAAGAAGCACAGAAGATGAAACAGGTAACACTGTGCTCCATACTTGTCCTCCAAAGCCATCTCCACATCCCTCATTTTCTGGAATAAACAGAGCAAGCACATCATGCTCTAGTCCCGGACAGAGAGGGGTGGTGGCAGTGGTAGTGGCAACAACAGTGGCAGCATCAGCTGGGGCGATGGGTTCCCCTTCCCTGTCTGCTTCCCCAGGACATTACTGGCAGCCACAAGTAAGATGGGGAACACAGGGGGTGAGTGGTAATCTGGGGAGCTGGGGGATGAGGGACAGTAGGCCCAATTCAGGGGGGCAGTGAGGCAGTCAGGGCTGGTGGGGAGGAGGGGGCCTAGGGGAGCTTACACCAATGCGTAGCCTAGTGTAGCCACATGTTAGTGTAACATCAGCTGTGTAACACAGATCACAGATAAACCTGCCCTGGACTGGTATAACTTTAAGCTGCCTAAAGGGTACTTAAAACTAGATTCACACATTAATGTTAATTAATTCACTCCACAATCAAGGAGTTAAGAGCTCCAGGAGCCACCTAAAATTAACATGTAATAAAGCCCTCTGTGTCCTTTCTCATCCCACTCATTTAGATTCCTACAGGAATTTAACCTTCAGAGAGAGAAGGTAGAAAGTCCTGTGGCTGAGGTACTGGCTTGGGACTTGGAAATTTTGTTTTAGATTCCTGGCTATATTACCTATTACTGTGTGATGCTGAGCACATTAATAAGACCCTAAACAATTCAGTTTCCATTAACTCCATTAGGAACTACAGAGGTTTCATACCCCTGACAAATGAAACTTGTAATCTCTAGGTCTCAAATAATTTTCTTGCACACCTTATTTGTCTGTATTATAACCTTTCTGGGACAGAGTCTGGCTCTTCCTCTTATAGTTTCATAGTTGGTAGATGTAACAGGAGTAACTCCCTAGGGCTTGCCATGCTCTCCCCAGTGCCCCTTACCGTGTCCAGCCAGTCTACGATGTACCCTCAGTCTCGCCCGTGACATCTTTGATGTCAATTATGTAATTAGGGAGGCTGCCTCTTCAGTTCTCCTGGACACGGTTATCCTCTTAGCCCGGCTCTGCTAATGGGTGTTCCTGGGCACCTCAGCCTTATGGGCTATGCGTGGCTCCAACCACTCCTTTACCACACCCCAAGCCTCGCAGATGTACCAGACGTTGTTTGGTCAGTCTTGCTCTCTGCACCCTCTCTGGCGCTCGGGCTCTCCATGGCCCTCATCTTGCCACCGCGCCCTCTGGCGCTCATCAACCACTGCCCCCTTTGCCTTGGGGCTTCCCATCACCCGTCTTTTCTCTGGGGCACTTATCACGCTGCCCCCTGCTCTGGGGTTGTGGCAGCCTTGGAGCTCAGGTGGCTGTAGCCATGCCTGGCCCCAACTCTCCTCCTTGGGGTCTTGACCTCCTGCTGGGCTCAGGCAGCCTCAGCCTTACCTGGCCTCCAATTCTCTGCTCCCCTTTGCCCTGGGGCTGGGGTCAGTGCACTCCCAGATGCTGTGCCCTCTCTGGCTCCTCCAACCCCTAATAGCCTCACCCAGTCCTCTGGTGTAAACCACAAACACAAAGCATAAGCCCCTGGGCTATAACGTAAATTCTAGCCGCTCAGCTGTAACATCCTTCGAGCCATCCAACGGGTACTCCGTCTCTTCCCCAGTATCAGCCTGCTTGTGCAGTCCAGCTTCTCCCCTGTACTCACATAGGCAGAGTTCTCTCTCCCTTGGCAGCCAGCAGCCCACACCCCCTGGCCTCAGACTTGTGATTTATATATAGGCACCAGGCCCTGCCCCTTCTGGTCAGCTGACCAGGCAGGTGTAAGTTCTTACCCTCATTAACCAGTTGGCCTGGCAACCTGCACCTGGGTCCTTATCTCTGCTCTCAAAATAGCAGGCACCTTTGTGCCCTGCTATAGTAGGGCCGGAAGGGACCTGAGCAGATCATCAAGTCCGACCCCCTGCCATGGCAGGAAAAAGTACTGGGGTCAAATGACCCCAGCAACGTGTTCATCCAGCCTCCCCTTAAAGACCCCCAGGGTAGGAGCCAGCACCACTTCTCTTGGAAGTTGGTTCCAGATCCTAGCCGCCCTGACAGTGAAGTAGTGCCTCCAGATGTCTAGGTTGAATCTACTCTCTGCCAGCTTGTGACCGTTATTTCTAGTCACTCCTGGTAGTGCTCGGGGGAACAGGAACTGCCCCAGTGCCTGCTGGTCCCCTCTGACTAGTTTGTAAATGGCCACTAGATCCCCCCTCAGCCTTCTCTTGTGGAGGCTGAACAGGTTCAGGTCCTGTAGCCTCTCCTCGTCTGGCCTGTCCTGCTGCCCCCGATCATGCATGTGGCCCTTCTCTGGACCCTTGCCATGTTGTCCACATCCCTCTTGAAGTGCGGCACCCAGAACTGGCCTGACCAGTGTCACATAGAGGGAGAGGATCACCTCCTTGGACCTGCTCGAGATGCATCTGTGGATGCATGATATGGTTGACCTTCCTGACTGCATCCCCACACTGCCGGCCCATGTTCATCTTGGCATCAATGATGACTCCAAGATCCTTTTCTGCCTCTGCACTGACGAGAAGGGAGTTCCCCACCCTGTATGCATGCTGCTGGTTCTTCCTCCCCAGGTGCAGCACCTTGCACTTGTCAGTGTTGAAACTCAGCCTGTTCTCATCTTCCCACCCCTGTAACCTGTCTAGGTCTGATTGCAGCCTATGCCTTCCGTCTAGCGTGCCCAGATCCCCCCACATCTTAGTGTCATCAGCAAATATGAACAGGGTGCTTTTTACCCCCTCGTCCAAGTCACTGATGAAGATGTTGAACAGTGCAGGCCTGAGGACCGAGCCCTGGGGAATCCTACTGCCCGCATCCCTCCAGCTCAAAAATGACCCATCCACCACCACTCTGTAGGTGCGGCCCTCCACCCAATTTGTGACCCATCTGACTGTGTAGGCATCGACGCCACAGTCACCTAATTTTTTAATCAGAATGGGGTGAGAGACAGTGTTGAAGGCCTTCCTAAAGTCCAGAAAGACTATGTTCACTGAGACACCTGCGTCCAAGGATTTTATGAACTGATCGTAAAAGGCAACCAGGTTGGTCTGACAGGACCTGCCTGTAATGAATCCCTGTTGGTTGGCCCTAAGCATAACCTCCCCTGCTGGCCCCTCATGGACATATTCCAGGATAATTCTCTCAAAAAGCTTACCCAGGATCAAGGTAAGACTAACTTGCCTATAGTTTCCTGGGTCTTCCTTCCTCCCTTTTTTGAAGATGGGAACCATGTTGGCCCTCTTCCAGTCCTCTGGCACCACACCAGAGCACCATGAGTGCTCGTAAAGCCGTGCCAGGGGTCCCGCAATGACCTCTGCCAATTCCCTCAGCACTCTGGGGGGGGGAGATCATCTGGACCAGCTGATTTAAATACGTCCAGTCCCTCCAAAAGTTCCCTGACTAGATCCTCACTGAACCTTGGCCTGGGTGTGCCTCCCCTGGGGCCTGAGGGGGTCCCGGTGGGGGGTTGATCCAGTCCCTGCTCAGGAAAATGGAGGTAAAGAAGTTGTTAAATAGGTTAGCTTTGTCATCTGGTGTGACGACCAGATTTCCTGGCATGTCTTGCAGGAGCCCCATGTTACCCGGTACCTTCTTTTTGCCCCCTATGTATTTTTTTTGTCCCCTATGTATTTGTTTGTACAGTGACTAGCACAATGGGATCTTGATTTCAATTAGCGTCATTAGCAGGGATCCTGGTTTTCTCCGATTAAAAATTACAAATTCTCTGATTAAAAACCCAAAATCCGTGATAAAAATTAAAGGCCCCCCCACAGACCCCTAGCCCTGCTGGTACCCTGCACTCCCTCCCCACAGTCTCAACAGCCCTCCTGATGCCCCTTGCAACAGCTCCCCAGACCCACAGACACTGACACCCACCCCAGCAGGTAAGTGTGTGTGGGGGGAAGGGGCGGGGCAGGTTGGGGGAAAGGGAAGGTGCTGGGGGTGTAGATCAAGAAAGGGGGGAGAGTGCCTCTGTGCCTACTCCTAGGAGCAGGGCCAGGGGTGAGGGCACGGGTGCCACCCTTTGGGCCACACGCATGCCAGCTGGCCTGACAGGGGGTTCGCACATGTAGGCCGCCACTGCAACTCTGCCTCTGCACCCTGCGCTACCATCCCACGGCCACCTGTACAGCTTTGAGGGCAAGTGGCACAAGGCCAGCATAGTTGCAACTACCGTGTGTGGGCCACATATGTGCCATCCAGGCGGGAGGTGAAATAGGGCTTGCATGCAGCAGAATGCCCCGCATCCGGCTGCACAGCTCCGCAGTGGTGCAGGGTGGTGGCAGTTGCATGCAGGCTGGGGGGCTTTGTGGGCAAGCACTGCCACCACAGAGCCGTGCCCTTCACCCCTGGATCCTAGAGGTAAGTGGGGCTTGGGGGCTGTGGGGCAGGGCGGGGAGAAGATGGTTGGGGGCTGAGAGAGTAAGGGGTACTGCCGGGCCCAGGCGGCACATTGCAGCTGGGAGCAGGGCCAAGGGGTGAGGGCAAGGGTGCCCCTCTGTAGGGGGGCTTTGTGGGCAAGCGGTGCAGGGTGCGTGTGATGGTGCTTGCCATTTGCAGGCTACACACATGCTGCCTGGCCACCTGTCCAAGGGTGGGGGAGAGGGAGGCTGGCATGTGGCCAAAACACAGCTCTGTGCCGGGCTCTGCAGCCACAGTGAAGGATGGGGGGGTGGAGGAGGGGCAAGGGCTCGCACGCAGCAGCTGCTGCCACTTACCTGGAAGGCTGTGACAGCGGTGATGGCTGCTGCCTACAAAACCTCCTGATGCTGCCACAGAGCCATGCCTGGAGCTATGCAGCTGGCTGCCAGGAGGGAGTGGCAGCATGGTGGTGGCTGGGTGGCACACAGCCATCCCCACCATCACCCCACTCCGCTGCCGCTGGCTGCACAGCTCCAGGCACAGCTCCATGGTGGTAGTGGGAGGTTTTGTATGCAGTGGCAGTCACCACTGGCACAGGTGGCCCCACAGGCAAGTGGCAGCGGCCGTCTGTGATGGCAGTGACAGCCACTGCCTACAAAACCTCCCGTTGCAGCTGCGGAGCCATGCTCAGAGCTGTGCAGCTTGCAGCAGCAGTGCGGCAAAGGGTGGTGGTGGGAATGGCTGCGTGCTGCCTGGCCACAACCACACTGCCACTGCCACTCAGCGGCTGGCTGCACAGCACCGGGCATGGCTGAGTGGCGGCAGCAGGAGGTTTTGTAGGCAGCAGCTTTCACCGCCGTCACGTCCGTCCAGGTAAGTGGCAGTGGCCACCGCATGCGAACCCAAGCCCCTGCCCCCCCCCATGCCCCCATCCCTCATCATGGCTGCAGAGACAGCCATGGAGCTGTGCTCCGGCTGCATGCCAGCATCCCTCTTCCCCTACTGGGCAGGTGGCCGGGCAGCATGTGTGCACCCCGCATCATTTGCCTGCAAAGCCCCCCCACAGAGGGGCACCCCTGCCCTCATCCCCTGGCCCTGCTCCCAGCTGCGATGTGCTGTCTGGGGCCGGCAGCACTCCCCACTCCCTCAGGCCCCAACCATCTTCCCCAGCCCTGCCCCACAGCCCCACTTACCTCTATGATCCAGGGGCAAAGGGCAAATCTGAGCCTGAGCCCAGCCTTGGCTGCATCAGAGGCTCAGTCCTCACCCTCCCCCTTCTTCCTCCCCCTCTGGCCAGGGCTGGGGGTTTCCCTGCCCTTTTTGCAATTGGCTTCTGCAGGCTGGAGCTGTGCCAGCCTGCAAGAACTCTTTGCAAAAGTGGAGAATCCGTGGATTTCTCTGTTAAAAAGAGAAATACGTGTTTTCTCCAATAAAAACAGGGACTCTGTGGTTTTCTCCATTTTTTCTGTGGGAAACAGAAAACCCAGATCCCTGGTCATTAGACACGGCAGTAATTAAACAAAAACAATCGTACTACATGCTAGTGTATATATTCAGGCATATACATGAATCTCTGTCTGTACATAATCTATACATACATATGCACACACCTCTTCTGAGTATCTCCATTATCTTATTGGGAAATTCCTCCATTCATGCACCATCTTCATTGTCTTCATGCTGTGTGCCTCTCACAGTTAGTGTCATATTTACAATTTAGACTAGAGAAGTTAAACTTACTTGGCCCCATGGGATGGATGAGGGGTATGGGGCAAGTCCACAGGCTGGATCAGGCCCATGGACTGCACCTTCCTGCAGCCAACATGATGGACTCAGCACATGCAGTGCCAGCCTGTAACAGCACCCCATCCAACTCACCTGCCCACGGTGGCACAGATGCTTGACACTCACATGGTCAAACTGGCACCGTACCAGCTTGAAGTGCACTCCTGATTGCCACCAGGGTGATAGGCCAAAAGTGTGTCAGAGATGGGGGCGAGGGAACAGCAGCCAAAGGACTTGAAACAGGCCCAGCTGTTCTGACTCCTTCCAGAGCCCTGAACACTCTCCCTGCTATGGGAGAAGCCAAGGAGGTGCAGGCTATGCATGCCACAAGGGATGGACATCTGGCTGTGCCCCAGGCAGCAGCTGGTGAACCAGCTGCATTTCAACCAGGAAAGACTTGGGGAGCAGAAATTAGTATGGTGCTTGCTGGAAGCATCAGAGAGATGCTGCTGACAGTCTCTGTGGCAGGCAGCACCAATCCAGGCTCACCCTCTGGCACAGCAAGGGCCAAGCACACACCTGGAGCCCCTGCCTGAAAACCCGAGCCCAGCAGAGCTGGCAACAGGTACCCAGGGGGCGCCCACAGGGGGTGTAGCAGGGCACTGAGGTACCTGCTCCTTGAGGAGCGATAAACTAAGGAATCCAGCTGTGGGTTGCGAGGGTAACCAGTGGGAGTCAGCTGACCAGAAGGGGCAGGGCCTTGCTCCCATATAACCCCAGGCTGAGGCCAGGCAGGCAGTGTCCTGTTGGCAGCCAAGGGAAAAGGAGCTCTGCCAGAGCAAACAGCGAGAAGAAGCCTGACTGCACGAGCTGCTCCTGATTGCTCTTATGCGGTGGGGAATTCCCTGGTAGGAATTGAATGTGGTTCTAGCCGGACGGCTTAGATTTTATGTTATAGCCCAGGGGCTTGTGGTTTTTTTGTGTTCACTATTTAGACTGGAGGACCGGGTGAGGCTACTAGGGGTTGGAAGAGGCCTCATGGGGGCTCCACGGTAGTGTGGGGACCCCGGCACCAGAGAGGGTGCAGCATTTGGGGGTGCACTGACCCCAGTCCTGAGAAGGGAAGCAAAGAATCGGAGGCCAGGCAAGGCTGAGGCCGCATAAGCCCAGCAGGGGGTTTGAGACCCTGAGGGGCGGATTTGGGGCCTGGTACGGCCACCTGAGCCCCAGAGAGGGGGCAGCATGAGGAGTCCCAGAGAGGGGGCAGCATGAGAAGCTCCAAAGCAAGGGGGCAGCAACTGATGAGTGCCAGAGGGCCACAGTTGTGAGAGACAAGCCAGAGTGCCTGTGTAGCACAAGTTGCAAGAGACAAGCCAGAGCACCGGTGAGGTGCAGGCTGTGAGACAACCAAGGGCACGGGTAGAGTGCAGATTGTGAGAGTGGAACAGACCTGAACAATGTCAGGTACATCCATGAGGCTTGGGCTGTGGTGTAAGGGGAGGAAAGGAGCTGCAGATAGTGCCCCAGGCATTGGGGCAGAAAACGGGCAGCCTCCTGCTTAATTAACATCCTCTAATTAAGCAAGTAACAACAAGGCATGGCAGGCGAGAAGGTGGGTGGTTGGCCCATAACTGGTGTTGCGGAGTCACTAGTGGACGGACCCTGAAGAGGCACACCTGTCACAGTGGGTAACTAGGGAAGGGCTCCCCAAAGCAGTGTCTCAGCCATATGGGATCACCAGTGATGCCCGTGGACTGGGGACTTGTCAGCAGGTGACTGGGAGGAAGCACATGCTTCATGGGGGTGTGAGAGTGGCCACCCCAAAGCAAAGTCAGAACTGGCCCAGTGCCAACCTGCAGAGGGTCCGCCCAGAGACAGTACATTCACAAGGAATAAGAAGAGGAGAGGGGGCAGAATGCCTGAAGTAGCTCACACTCCCCAGAAAGGGGGAAGAAGCTTGGGGCAGCGAGGCACTAGTGCCCTGCCTGGCCACAAAGCTGAGCTGTTTTGAGTTTATATTCTCTGTTTAGTTAACATTCTTTCATATTCCTACATTATAACAAGCAGGGAATGGACACAAGCCACAGCCTAACACTGTGGGGTAGCCCATGTGGCAAAGGCCTACAACATCCCAACAAATGGCAAATATGACCTGAGTGGAAAGGGGTGGGGTGTAGGGGGGGAGCAGTCCCACAGAAGATACACCACTACAGTCGTATCCGGCCCACAAAGAACCACTGGGTCACATCCAGGTGAGTAGAGGGTCATCTGGGAACATCTAGTCGTGGCGAGCGAGTAGGTCAGGTGTGATGTAGCCAAGGGCACATGGCGCACTGCCCCATGCAGTTTGCAATGTGTGCCAGATGCAGTGCACATCCTGGGCCAGCCAGGGTGGGTGCTATATGAAGTACAGATCCTGAACTGGCTGAAGCACGCACCATGCCTAGCACGTCCTGGACCCTGCATACTGAGCCAGTCCAGTGCGTGCTGCATGTGCTATGTGGGTCAGCTCAGACCCAGGAATGTACTGAGGGCAGGATTACAAGGTTTTATGGGCCAGTTCTGGCCTGTGGGCTGTATCTTCGACATCCCTGATTTAAACAGTAACCCCTTCAGGCAGGAATTGTTTCTTTTGATCTGTTTTGTGTATTAGATTACTAGATAGTATTTTTAAAAGCTATTATAATGAATAGGCTGGTTCTGGACAATCCAATATCCTTCAGATCCTTGTAATTACTACTTATCTTCTCAGGTCTTTTCATTTTCTTTTCAAAAAGAAAAGTAAATCCTCTGGGGTGTATGTTGCTTTCATAAAGGAGTAGAAAACATTGTCAAAGTAGAATAAGAGTAAAAGAAACTAATGAAAGTAAACTAAAATGGAAATTGCAGGTTCAGTTTGAGTAAGCATTTACAGTTCAGTTGGTTATCTGAAACACAGCCAAATTCATTTGGCCTAGGCCAGAGCTTGGGATGGAAATGTCATAAGAGAAGATCTTGCAAGAGATTTATGCTACTATGTTTTTCTAATCAAATGGAAGCATCACCAGAGCAGCCTTTCCTGTAGTACTGTGTCTTGGCATGTCTGTCTTTGGTCTTAGATGAAAACAGGAAGCACACTAAAAATCCAAGTGGGCCAGATTCAGGTTTGAGCCACAACGTTCAGATTTTGATCCAAATACCCAGAAATTCAGGATTGTTCATGAACGCTGTGTTGTTAAAAAGGATAAGGGATAATAGCTCTGTATTATGTTCAAGTATCCTATCCATCTTGTTAATGTTTAGTACCTATTCTGCAAGCAAGCTTCGCTAAATTCAGCTTTATGTAACAGCTTATTACATGCATTTAAGGCTAGGAACATAGATTTCATAGACATTAGGGCTGGAAGGGACCTTGGAAGATCATCGAGTCCAGCCCCCTGCCCAAAGGGCAAGAAGTCAGCTGCGGTCATTGGATCCCAGCAAGATAAGCAGCCAATTTTCTTTTGAAGGTGTTCAATGTAGGTGCTTGAACCACCTCCAATGGCCAGTAAAGAAATTTTTCCTCATGTCCAGCCTGAAACAGTCTTGCAGTAGTTTATAACCGTTCAACCTCGTCATCCTTTGGGGCGCTCTGGTGATCAAACGTTCCCCCAGATCCTGGTGGTCACCCCTGATAAACTTATAGATCACCCCTGAGCCTGCACTTTTCCAGGCTAAAGAGCCCCATGGCTCTCAGCCTGTCGTCGTAAGGTCTGTTTTCCTGACCTCTGATCATGCATGTGGCTCTTCTCTGGACTCTCTCAAGCTTCTCCACATCCTTTTTGAATTGTGGAGCCCAAAACTGGATGCAGTACTCCAGCTGCGGCCTCACCAAGGCCAAGTACAAGGGGAGAATGACGTCCTGGGATTTGCTTGAGAAGCATCTATGGATGCAAGCCAGCGTTTTGGTTGCTTTACTAGCCGCAGCATCACATCGCAGGCTCATGTTCATTGTGTGGTCAATGATGACCCCCAAGTTTCTTTCTTCCATAGTGCTAGCCAGCGTAGTACTGCTGAGCCTGTAAGGATGCTGCTGGTTTTTCTTCCCAAGGTGGAGAACCTTGCATTTTTCAGTGTTAAATACCATCAGGTTCTCATCCACCCATTTGCTGAGCCTGTCCAGGTCAGCCTGGATTGCCCTCCTGTCCTCAGGTATGGATGCTTTGCCCCAAAGTTTGGTGTCATCAGCGAACTTGGCCAGTCCGCTTCTGACTCCAATGTCCACATCATTAATGAAGATGCTGAATAATATGGGTCCAAGGACAGAGCCTTTGGGGGACCCTACTGGTCACAGGGCACCGTGACAATTGACATCTGTCAATTACCACCCTCTGGGTCCGACCATGGAGCCAATTTCACAGCCAGTGGATCGTGGTGGAGCCAAGGCCACAATATGCCAGTTTCACCAAGAGGTGATCATGGGATACCAGATCAAAAGCTTTTTTCAAGTCAAGATATATGACATCAATCTCTTCTCCCTTGTTCAGGTGATAGGTCACCTGGTCATAAAGGGAAATAAGATTGGTCAAGCAGGACCTACCTGCAACAAACCCATGCTGGCTATCCCTCAGGATGTTGGTGTCAGCCAGTCCATTAAGGATGGCCTCTTTAATAAACTTTTCTAAGACTTTCCCCGGTATAGAGGTCAGGCTGCTGGGCCTGTAATACCCAGGATCCACTTTCCTCCCTTTCTTGAAGACAGGCACCACATTGGCCTTCTTCCAGTCTTCAGGCACTACACCAGAGCACCAGGAGTTCTCGAAGATCCATGCCATGGGATAAGCTATGACGCTCGCCAGCTCCTTGAGTACCCTGGGGTGTAAACTGCCAGGGCCGGCTGACTTGAAAGTATCCAGCCTCTCAAGGTGTTCCTTCATGAGGTCAGCATTGATGGAGGGCAGGGGATCTCCCTCACCTGGACCTCCCTGTCCCGTAGCAGGCATGGGTGTCCCATGGGACTGATGAAAGGCCAATGCAAAGTACCCATTTAATAGGTTGGCTTTTTCCTGGGAGTCAATTGTCAGTTGCCCCATCTGGTTTAGCAGGGTCCAGTGTTGCCCTTGCTTTTCCTCCGGCTCCCCACATATCTGAAAAAGGACTTTTTATTCTCCTTGATACTCAAAGCTAGTTGGAGTTCAGTTGCAGCCTTGGCATTTGTAGACACTGCATTTGTTCCTGGATGAGTTGTGCCTGTTTTTGTCCTGGGGAAAATAGCTCAGGGTTGACATGTACACACTACAGATATACAAAAAGCATTTGCCTTACTAGTCTCTTTCTATTAATGTAGAAAATAGCAAATATGTATAATGTCAACACAAGCTGAAAAAGGGCAACTAAATTTTATTCATAATTGGAAATGCTCTAAATTGCAAAGGTGGTTACTTGGGGAGCTAAAACAAAATGTAATACCAATTAGCTCTGCCTTGCTAGTGCTCCATAGTACCTGCTGTGCTGCCTCGTTGCTATATGAATTTACCGTACAAACCGATGGGTTGTGAAGAGAGCAGGTGAAACAGGCATATTCTGGAATCTTCTGAGGGCATCAAGCAGTTAATTTAAATAGCCACCTGGTCTCAATACTGCTGCCTAATGACATCATTCAGTTATTTCCTTGATACAGGGTGTATGCATGTGGGTAACTATTCACCTGAAATGTTCTCTTTTTATTCAATGCTGTATTTATACTCCCAGCCCTCCTGGATATTTGTTGGAGCATAGTTTGCATTAGGGGCCCATTAATTTATTTTAGGACTACACAACATCATCTCATAAATCAGACTAATGCTGCATATTTTTCTTTTGAGTTCTGTCTGTTAAAAGTCTTACTGGAAAAGACATGTTTAGCTTAATATACCTTGAGAGAATTGTATGGTTTCCTGTAACCAGTAAAAAAATAGGACGATTAAATGGTGAGGATGGTAAGAGCAGAATTTTTCTGACATGAAGATGAGTCAGAGGTGCTGATAATGATTGAAGATATATACTTGTTGACGGAACAGTGAATGCCAAATCAAGCCCCTCAGTCCTAAGCATTTAAAATCACCCACTGAAATTGATAAGAATTCTGTCAGAGGAAGAACTGCAGGGTTTGGTTCATCAGTTGTAGAAGAAGGTGATGCCACAACCTCTGCTCCTGTTATGCCTCAAGAGATTCTCTGAATAGTAAACCATCCCTGTGGAACTGAATCAGATAAGAAATGCCAAAGGGAGAAACTCTCTTAAATATGAATAATTTACAAAAAGTCTGGGAAACAGGTTATTTCAGTATCTCCTTTGTAATAACATTTTGTTTGAATGGACAAGATTATCTCCAAAAAACAGGAGATAATTTTCTTTGTAATGGAAAGGATGTGGAGACAGACATTTATTAACAGTGGAGCCAGAACTGCATACCAATGAGCTAGCAGTCACCTCAGAGCTGTGAATTACAGAAAACCATTATTAATTTGCAGCCGGAGCTCTTTACCAGCACTCTAGAAATTAATGGAGCATCAATTTTTCTATATCCCAAATTAAGACAGTCACTCCTGCATTAGGATGCAAGCAATGCATTGTTGTTGTGACATAGTAAGAAAAAACAAGGAAATAGCAAGTGCAGATTGATGCTTTGTCTTTATAACATCCTGCTTTGCCCAATATAGCAACAGTTATGACGTGGTATCCTGCAATCTTTATTCAGATTAAACTCCTGTGGAAATGAAACAAATAGTACAGCTTATCTGCAAAAGCAAATTTGTTTTATGTCCTTGTTTGTTGGTGAATAAAAGTTTGAAAGATCTATTTGTTTTTGTTGCAGGGCACTAAGGTGCCTGCCTGCTCCTTTAAGGGCAGAAACTGCTGAGAGAGAGGGCCCTAGGAGCCAGGCAGAAACCCCACAGATGCAGGTTACTGTGGCAGCCGGCTAGCCAGGGAATTAGCCTGCACCTGCACCCAGTCAGCTGACGGGAAGAAGGCAGGGTCCTGGGCCCATATAAGCCCCAGGGCTGGGACTGAAGGCAGTTAGGGCCCTGGCAGCTGCCAGGGGGAGTGGAGTTCATGCAGAAAAGCTCCATGGAGCTACCTGGGTGCCTGCACTACTGCTGGTGAGACTAATGAAGTTTAGGAGCTCCTAAAGTATCCAGGGCTAAGAAGCACACATTGTTGAGGGAGAAATTGGCCCTCTTAAAGGGACAGAGTGTGACCTTCAGTGTTATGGCTGCTGTTATGTTGTAGCCCAGGGGCTCATATTTATGTTGTTGCTTTTAATCTGGTAGACCAGACTGAGGCTATTGGGGAGGAGGAAGACCAGGAAGACTATTGGGGACCAGTGCCGTGCAGAGCCTCAGTGCCAGAGGGCGCAGCGATGGGGGTCAGCAAACCCCGTTAAGCGTAGAGGGCATGGGAGACAACACCTATATACCATCTGTGAGGCATGGAACGTGAGAAAGGGAAAGTTTTAGAGTCATGCATCTAGCCAATAAGGCTTGGGGTGTCCTGCGAGGCATTTACTTAGAGGGACCCAGCAAGGGGTGTAAGAACCTAAACAGTTTAGTGGGGTCCACCAGGACCATGACTGCATAGTACCTTGAGGGCAGCCTCCCTATCTACCATCTATTATCTTAACCATCAAGATGTGGCAGGAGAGAATAGAAGGCACCTGTAGGGTGAAGCTGGCAAGGTCACAGGGCCCTATGGACATCATGGCCATCCCTAGGGACCCCACCCCATGACCATTTTACATACATGCACACACACGCGTGCCTATGGCCCATCAGAAATAATGGCAGACGGGGATGGAGCGCCGCCACACACCACCCTGTGCTGCTGCTGCTCCACCTCCAGCCCCATGCTCCCCCCTCACATCTGGCCCCATGTGCCAAAGTGGGCGGAGGGTGAGGCCAGTGCTGCACAGCCAGCATCCCATGCCGTCACTGCCTCCAAGGAGCAGGGCGGGGGGGGAGGGGCTCACCCCCAATCCGTTCCCTCAGTCCCAGCTGTCACAGCAGCACTGTGCCATGTGTTTCTGTCTGTGCAGAGCACTGTGATTGGTTGTTTCAGTCAGTCTTGTGATTGGCTGCTGAGACAACCACTCAAAGTGTGAATAAAGTATTACAGACAGACAGACTAAAGCTTTTATTATATTAGAACTACACACACACACTTACTTTTTATATTAGAAATACCATGTCTTGACTTTTTTTTTTAATCAGTTTTGCTGGAAGAGGTCTTTGAAGACAAAAGAACTTGAACAAAATCTTTTCAGCCTTCACCTGAGGTGTCAAGGGTGTTAAGCATCTAACAAAATAACTCCCCCCCCCCCCCGGGCATTTGAAAGGAATCTGGGTCAAACAAGTATAAAACAGAACTAGATCCTTAGCTGGTATAAACTGGTGTGACTCCTTTCAAGTTGGTGGTGATCAGCTGAATATCAGACCAATTAGTTTGAAAGCAGTCTAGTGAAAAAAATCATCCTTTCACTTCATTAGGTTTCAGTTGCTTAAGATGTCACAATCCAACTAGTTTTCTAGACCTGGTTCTTGGCAAAACAAGAAATCAAGACCCAATATTTCTAATGTAATAAGCAGAACAAACGCTAACGGAAAAATACCCTTCACATGTCCTTCTATTTTGTGTGAGAGTTACTTCATCTCCTCTAACAAAACATGGATTAATTCCCTAAAAGTTTTGCATGTGCACTGACCTAATTCTGCCTTTTCCAGGGGATATTGCTTGGTTTCAGTCCTGCAAGTATTTATTTGTTAAAACTATATTGTAAGCCAGTTGCCTAGCCTACTACCTTCTGCACTGGGTTTTGCTCCTTAAGATGTTCCTCAGCTAGTCCTCCAGATAAGAGACAGTCCTTAAGCAACATACATGCAAACATAAACAAAACCAAACCCTTCTGCCCTGTCTTGGGCACTAGGAGGGCAGCCCTTGGCTCTGGCCCCTCCTTGTAGCAAGCTCTTCTGCTCAATCATGTTTATTCTTCTGGGAGCTTTGCTCTTAATAGGACACTCCCTGCCTACCAAACACCCTGCAGTGCGGCTTACTATGTTCTCTTTTAAAAGGGACAGACTGCTCCACTGCTCTGTTATGCATCTCCTCTCCCCCACACCGAGTGGAGTTCCAGCTAGACTAAACACCTTTCGTTCCAGTCCTATTTCCCATGTTCCATTTTTCCATATGAAAGAAATAAACATGCTTGAGTTCTAAACCTGCTCCCACCAAAGCCAATGGCAAAACTCTCTGGTGAGATTTTTCACTCCCATTCAGTCCCTTTTATGCTAAGTTAAAAGGCTGAAACAAGTGTAAAGGGATACTAAAACCTGTGGATCCCACCATGGGAGCATTCTTCTGCTAAATACACTGCAGAAGACAGCCACAGGCTGTCTGCAGAGAGTCCCCTTGGAAATTCTAGTATAGGGGACAGGCTAAGAGGGAAGCAAAGTTAGTCTCAGTGCTACACCATAGCACTAATCTGCTTTAGGTCTTAAGGAAAAATGACAAGATGCATCAGAGGAGACATACACAGTCTTCAGACCAAAAAATCTTAAACATTGACTGGGATATCAGCTGTCTTGGTTTTTGGATGTAAAAAATGGAGACATCTTTTGGATACTCTCTAGCACCCCAGCTCCCACGCACATCACATCACATCACATGGGCTACATTACACATAAACCAGTTTAAGTGATCAGAAAGTGTTTTAAACCTGGAACAGAACAGATGTTCAGTGCACAAAAGCCAGTTTGAAAATGGCTGAAACCGGTTTATGCAATGTCTGTCCCAGACCCCTTGGCTGGACAGGGCGCTGTCTACAGTAGAGCTGGTCCCTCCCCTCTGCTCCTTGGCTGGAGCTCAGCAGAGACTGTAGGTGTATGCCTGGCTTCCTCTCTGCTCTTCATCTTCCCACTCCTTGCTAAGTTGGGATTGTCCCATCCCCTTTACCTTACACAGACACCTCTCAGCATTAGTTAGCATACCACATGCTGGTTATGGTCCATGCTGTGGCAGACAGGACAAAGGCAGAAGCAACAGGTAGCCAGTAATGTCTTGCTGTTTTCTTAATGGGCTGATAAACACTGAGTTAGGGGTGATAAACACTGTGTTATCACTTCCCTGCTGGGCTGGGCTGAAGAGCAGGGGGAGGGGGGGACCCCTTCCTAATCAGAGTGTCCTGCCAGGGCTTGGCCACGCCCCCTCAGCTCAGAACTGTAGAAGGGAAGGGAGGGCTGCTCTAGCACCCCCAGCTTCTAGCCTGAGCTACAGCAGGCATGTGCCTGCATTTCCGGGAAGTCTGCACAGTTACAAACTGATTCAGCCTCGCCAGGTTAGTCTAACCTGCAAAAATTGAATCAATTCAGGCTCAGGCTTTTTGAATGTCTAGCCCTGGTGTTGTTGGTGCTTCACAGATGACTCAAGCTGTGTATCCAAAAAAAACTCAGCAGTTGCTTCCAAAAAATGTGGGCATATAAAAAAAACAAAACAAAACCAGAAACCTGGAATAAAGGATCTGATGATTAAAGCGTTTGTGCCTTGGCTCCAAATCAAGAGTGCAGATAATCTGCACTTCTGTGAAATATGAATACTCACCATTTGCAATAGCTATTTTTAACTCCTTGCAAATGAAAGAACAAAAGCAGTTGTTCCCTAATGCAAAGTGTAATAGGCTTTAGTCAAATGAGAATATTATTTCTTCCCTTTACAAAAAGAAAAGAAGATAAAATCATGTTGTAAAAAGTTTTAAAATGCTACACGCACACAGATAAACATATTATTTGCCTGAAGGAATAAAGCAAGACCAGAATGTTCCTACAAGAACAATGATTTAGGTAGTAGCAGATGTAAGTAGATATTTAAAGCCCCTGGCATGTTTAATACTGAAGAGGAACAGCTCAGATCAATCTATTCTCCCTGAAGATGTGTAATTAGGGAGGTTTTCTAAATGCTATATTGCACAACACAGTTTAAAAAATTGTGATAGTTGGAAATTAAATCTTACTGTTACCTAAGGCTGAAGCTGAAATGGGTCTCTGAAGCAAACAGAACATGGACACCAGAATCCAAGCTGATTTCGTAGTTTGTTAGGAAGCTCTTTAATGTGACTTTTTTAGGGCAGTGGCTCTGGTTCTCTCTTATGCCTTGTACTGGGCAAATTCTTTTCTGTGTATATACAAGGCCCAAAATGAAATTGAACAACAGTGGTTCTACTGCATCGGAAACAGCAAGTGTTGTAGTGGTGTTTTGGGAGGAGGAAAGGAAAGAAAATAATAAAAAACAAACAAACCAGTTTTCCAAAAAGAACTGCATTTTAGTTTTGGAAGAATCTGCCCTCTATAAAAAAAACAAACATACCCTACTTTAATGCTCTTCACCTTTCCATGGCAAATATGTTAATATGGTGAACACATTTGCTCCTGTTTTTTGCATTTTTATGCATGCAGGAGAGAACATTCTCATTAGGTTAAGCTAACAGGACTGCTTCAAGTACGCAAGCCCAGATGTTCTGAAAGCAAAAGATCAGGGATATACCAATCTGTATATACCAAACTATGCTTGTCAACAGTAAGCTGTACCAGGCAGCAAGAGGATGGCCACTGCACCTACACCTCCTCCTATCTAGACTGGCTTTCTATATATTCTAAGTTCTATTCTCCATCCACCTAAATGGACCTTTGTCATTAACCTGAAACCCTCATAAATTCTTTTCTGACTAACTTCCTTCTTTTGGTAGAGTCAGATTGCAGATATCTTGGTTATTGGAAAAACTGTCTTTTTTTTTATCAAGTGCTGTTTCCTAAATTTAAGACCATCAGCATGACCAATATGTAACTATAAAAGGTTTTCATCTAGAAAATGTAATACCTATTTCAATCTGTATTGTGCCTTGCACTAAATATTGTTCACTGAACAAGTTATGACAACTATTAAAATGTTTGGAGTTGTTTAGATTTGTATGTCTTTACAGAGTGGCCAAAATTTAAGTAATAAAGTAGGTTCCTTCATGTGGCAGGGGCAAGGGAGATGCTGAGCCATGGGGACCTGGTGGCAACAGCAGGAGCCCTACGCCACAGAACTTGCTGGCAGTGCCATGGCACGCCGAGCCACAAGAGCTTGGCCACGGCGGTGGGTTTGCCACATCACAGGACTCACCAGCAGTGTTGTGGCATCCCAAGTCTCAGCCAACAAGGGCCAGGAAACTTGAAGAAAAAAAAAGCTGGTGCCAGTGTGGACGTACTTTGTAAGCATGTGCCAATACCAATTTGCCAGCTTGGGCAGCGAGGCAGAGATAAAAGCCCCATGCTCCGGTCTGACAGGGGGACCAGGAGGAAGTCCCTAGCAGCCAAAGGAAGGCTGCAGCCGAGGCAGAGATCCCAGGAGAGACGGTGGGTGGCAGCCTTGTAGACTTATGTGGTCGCTAAGATTACATAGCACATCAGTATGGTGATGTAGAGTGACATGCAGACGTGCCAACAGTGTGCATTTGCATTAACTTTGTTCCAGACTATAAGAAAGTGCTATCATATTTATTAGGGAAGTTTTTTCCCTAATGCCTTTGTAAAGGGAAATGACAGAATATATATATTTGAAACAATGACAGCATTGAGCATTTGTTTTTATATAACTGGTGAACCATATTGCAGGGCATAAAATAAGCAAATGAGATCTCATGTTGCCCATAATACAGATGATAGTAGAACTTTACACAGCTGAATTGCTGTCTCTCCCTTCAAATGCTTCAGGTTCATTTTCATGATAGGATGGAGAACAAACATCAGCAATTACTTTTAGCAAGGGAAGCAAACACAGAAATTGAAAACCAGTCTTCTGAGCTGCTAAAAGACCTAGCATCGAAGTGGTTTATGGACACACAGGCTCCTCTACTATTACAGAATGGTACTTTACCTGAATGGTTCCATGGATTCATTACAAGAAAGTAAGACATCCTATAGTCATGTAGCATAGCATAAAATAGATTAAATAAATATTTCAGTTAAATGCTTCTGTTTTCTGAAATATGAGAGGGTTCATGATTAGATTTAAGCTTACTTTGCAAAAAAACTAGCAATGTCTGGTTACTGTAAAGTTAATGCTCTTGCCAGTGACTTTTATATGTGGACGAAGCAGGTATTCAGTGAGGTAACTGTTTTATCACCTAAATGTTAAAGATTAATATGTGCTCCAAAGAAGCAGAAGCCCCTGAATATGTAATCATTTTTTCAGCAGCTTTTCTTGTATTTTACATTCTCTAGATGCCCAGTGTCAATTTTGGAAATGAATTATAACAACGTAGGGGAACTCAAATAATTTTCTGGCAAAAAACTAGACAAAAATTAAAGTTTTTGTTTTGTGATGGCAGAAGGAATACAGGAAAGGTATTTTTCATGCTACAAATGATTGTAATGGCTATTGACTTGCTCAAGTGTTTTCAGTGCAGTGAGACAGTACGTTTTATGTCCTGAGCAATTATTAGGAATATTGCTGCACTGGAAGAACTGGATACCAACTTAAAAATTCACTGTAAATTGCTCTATTCTTACAGGCAGACTGAAGACCTACTTAAAGACAAGGACCTTGGCTGTTTTCTTATCAGATTAAGTGACAAAGCAATTGGGTATATTCTGTCCTATAGGTAAGACTGAACTTCACAGAAGATAAAAAGGTGCTGCTTGCTGATTGGGAAATTGGTATTTTGCTCCTGTTTTTACATATCGTGATTAACATGCCCTTTCTACCTCTATGTTTGTTTCCTTACCCATGTTGGCATCAATTTTGCCTTAAAATGTGAGGACAGCTCTTACTAATAGTATCCCGTAGCTCAATGGGGGCAAAGCCTTTTGGCACGCATGCCACAAGTTAGCCCCACACCATCCTAGAGTGCTATTCCAATCCCCTTCCTCTATTTGATTTCTTCTTATACTTTCTGGTCTTTGCCCTGTGCTCCCTGACCAATCCACTACTCTGTTTTTCCCTCCCTGCCTGACTTGCTGTTCTGCTTTCTGTTCCCTGCTCTTTCTGCCTCTGTATTGTCTGTCCCCTCATTCTGGCCCTAGCCACAGCCACAGCCCACTCTGCCTTGCACAGATTCAGGGCACCCCCCCTCCCCCCGTGCCCTCCAGCAGTGGGTGCAGCAGTGGGAGCCACCAACCCCTCCCTGCACCAGGCGCCTCCTGGATAAGCCACTTGTAGCTCCATCCCACACCTGCCCTGGCTGTGCAGAGCTTGCCTCTGCCCCAGCCCCAAGCCCCAGCCACACTCTGCCCCTGCCCCTTCCCCCACAAACTTACCTGCTGGGGCAGGCATGCATGCGCGTATGCATGCACTCAGCACCCCCAAATCATTTTTGTCCATCTGCCTATGTCTATAGTAATGACTCTTATCTTTTGTAATTTTATATTCACTAAGGAGCCAATTGAGAACACTTACACTATATGTATGGACATAAGGAGAAAAACTACTGAGGCTTATTTAAAACTGATCATTCTATTTAAAAAAATAAAACACATCAGAAAACCTGATTATCAAGCAGGGGCTGCTGATCTGATAAGTCTAGCAAGAGGTGAGAGGAACATGCAAAATAAGTCTGCTGACCTTTAAAAGCTCTACGCTATAGATGTAGAGCAGAGTCATCATGACTTTCTATGGTCAAATGCAAAACTGTTTTATGCTTCCACTAGGATGTTAAGGGGAATTTTCATCTCCTTTTTTCATGCTCCAGCAGCACACCTCTTCTTTGTTAGACTTACCATGAATTCACACTGCTTCTCATTTAAAAGGTTGGTGTTAAACCTCATACTGCTACTTACCAGAAAGTTTCAGTAGTTTACTCAATAGCTGGCAATTGGGTGATTTTTTTGAACTTTCTTATGATGTGCTGACTTTTCTAGGTCATTGGGTCTAATTTAGAGGCAATAAGTTATATGGTAGAAAGGTAATGGTGCTTGATTGTGCATTCAGGCTGATGGGGCAGAAAAATTGAATGTAGCTTACAACTTTAAGTCAAAGGACTCTGAATTGGGCCTTTATATTTCACTTCTGGGACCATACCAAAACCAAAAACTTTCTTTGGCTAGAGTTAGAGGTATAAAGTGAGTTAGAGGTGTAAAGTAATGCATGCTTCTTTACAAGATTATTAAAAAGCAATAATTATCCTAAAAGCAAATGTGTGAGAATGAGAAAATTTAGAAAAAGAACTGGAATTTCTCATTTCTTCTGTGGGAGAATGTCCTTATACGGTTTGTCAAGGAAGTTTTCTTGGCGCCATAGCTAATGGCCATAGAGGATGTGGGACAAATTCGTTCCAGGTCTGTAGAATGAGAGCAGCATGTGTGAATCTTATCAGAAGATTGAATAAGTACAGCAGTGTTTCCAGCATGTATAGGGACGGTAGGCAGGGCAGATTGGGAAGATGCATTTCTGGGCTGCAGGAAGAGAACAAGATTCATAGACGTTAGGGCTGGAAGGGATCTCGGAGATCATCAAGTCCAGCCCCCTGCCCCAGGGGCAGCAAGTCAGCTAGGGTCAAAGGATCCCGGCAAGATAAGCATCCAAGCGTTTCTTGAAAAAAGTCCAGAGTAGGTGCCTGCCCCACCTCTGGAGGGAGTCTATTCCAGGTCTTGGGGGCTCGGACAGTAAAGACATTTTTTCTTGGGTCATTTTCGACCTGGAGGGATGTGGGCAGTGGGGTTCCACAGGGCTCGGTCCTCGGGCCCACACTGTTCAACTTCTTCATCAGTGACTTGGACGAAGGGGTAAAAAGCACCCTGTTCAAATTTGCTGATGACACTAAGATGTGAGAGGATGTGGGCATGCTAGAAGGAAGGAATAGGCTACAATTAGACCTAGATAGGTTACAGGGGTGGGCGGACGAGAATAGGATGGGATTAAACACTGACAAGTGCAAGGTGATGCACCTAGGGAGGAAGAACCAGCAGCATACCTACGGGCTGGGGAGCTCTCTTCTCATCAGTGCAGAGGCAGAAAAGGATCTTGGAGTCATCATTGATGCCAAGTTGAACATGGGCCAGCAGTGTGGGGATGGAGTCAGGAAGGCCAACCATATCATGGATCCACAGATGCATCTCGATCAGGTCCAAGGAGGTGATCCTTCCCCTCTATGCGGCACTGGTCAGGCTGCAGCTAGAGTACTGCATCCAGTTCTGGGCACCGCACTTCAAGAGGGATGTGGACAACGGACAAAATGGAGAGGGTCCAGAGGAGGGCCACTTGCATGATCAGGGGGAGCAAGGCAGGCCTTATGAGAGAGGCTACAGGACCTGAACCTGTTCAGCCTCCACAAGAGAAGGCTGAGCGGGGATCTAGTAGCCTGTTACAAACTAGTCAGGAAGGGACCAGCAGGCACTGGGGGAGTCCCTGTTCTCCAAACACTAACAGGAGTGACTAGAAATAACAGTCACAAGCTGGCAGAGGGTAAATTCAGATTAGACATCAGGAGGTGCTACTTCACTGTCAGGGCAGCTAGGATCTGGAACCAACTTCCAAGAGAAGTGGTGCAGGCTCCTACCCTGGGGATCTCTAAGACAAGGCTTGACAATCACCTTGCTGGGGTCGTTTGACCCCAGTACTCTTTCCTGCCATGGCAGGGGGTTGGACTTGATGATCTGCTCAGGTCCCTTCTGACCCTACCAACTATGAAACTATAAAACGGTCTTGTAGGAGTTTATGACCATTGGTCCCTGTTTTTCCTTGAGGTGCTTTGGTGAACAGACATGCTCCCAGATCTTGATGCACAACCCTTGTGTACTTATAGGTTGCCACCAGGTCCTCCCTCAGCCTGCACTTTTCCATACTGAAGAGTCCCATGGCTCTCAGCCTCTCTTCATGGGACATATTCTCTTGCCCTCTGATCATGCGCGTAGCTCTCCTCTGGACTCTCTCAAGTTTCTCAACATCTTTCTTGAATTGCGGAGCCCAGAACTGGATGCAGTACTCTAGCTGTGGCCTCACCAAGGCCGAGTACAGCGGAAGGATAACATCCTGAGATTTACTTGAGAAGCATCTATAGATGCAAGCCAGGGTTTTGTTTGCTTTACCAGCTGTGACATCACATTGGTGGCTCATGTTCATCTTATAGTCAATCATGACCCCCAAGTCTCTTTCAGCAGTGGTTCTAGCAAGTGTAGCTCTGCTGAGCCGATAAGTATGCCGCGGGTTTTCTTCCAAAGTGGAGTACCTTGCATTTATCAGTATTGAATGTCATCAGGTTTGTGACTGACTGCTTACTAAGATTATTCAAGTCAGCATAGATCACTAGCCAGTCCTCAGGTGTGGACGCTATGCCCCAAACTTTAGTGTCATTGGCAAACTTAGCCAGTGCACTTTTGACACCAATGTGCACATCATTTATAAAGATGTTAAAGAGAACCGGTTCAAGGACAGATCCTTGGGGAACACCACTGGTTACGGAGCACCATAATGACTTGCTGCTATCAACCACTACTCTCTGGGTCCGACCTCAGAGCCAATTTTCCAGCCATTGGACTATGTTGTAGCCGAGGCCACAGTTGGCCAATTTTTCCATGAGGAGGTCACGGGACACCAAATCAAAGGCTTTTTTAAAGTCCAGGTATATGACATCAATCTCTTCTCCCTTGTCCAGGTGGTATGTCACCTGGTCATAGAAGGAGATGAGATTGGTCAAGCAAGACCTACCCGCGACAAACCCATACTAGCTATTCCTCAGCATGTTGCCCTCAGCCAGCTTGTCCAGAAGGGTCTCCTTGATAATTTTCCTTGAGAATCTTACCAGGGGATTGAGGTCAAGCTGATTGGCCTGTAATTCCCGGGATCTACTTTCCACCCTTTCTTGAACATGGGTACCACATTGGCCTTCTTTCAGTCTTCAAGTACTTCACCTGAGCGCCGCGAATTTTTGAATATTTTTGCCGATGGTTGAGCTATGACACCTGCTAGCTCCTTGAGTACCCTAGGGTCTGTCAGAACCAGCTGACTTGAAGGTGTCCAGCCTCTCAAGGTGATCCTTTTAGTAAATGCTGGGTATAAATATGCCCTCACCCTGGGTGTCCCGCGTCTTGCTAGGCAGGGCGGTTCCATTGGACTGATGAAAGACTGACACAAAGTAGCCATTAAGCAGGTTGTCCTTTTCCTGGGTGTCAGTTATCAACTGTCCCATTTGGTTCAGCAGGGGTCCAATGTAACCCTTGCTTCTTTTCCGACTCCCTACATATCTGAAAAATGACTTTGCTATCGTTGATACGTGAAGCCAGATGGAGCTCGGTTGCAGCCTTGGCTTTCCTGATACACTCCCTGCAGGTACAGACTAGTGCTGAGTAATCTTCCTTGGTGGTAATTCCAACCTTCCATCCCTTATAAGTCTCTCTTTTGAGGCGTAGGAGGTCCTCAAGTTCCCTGCTGAGCCAAGGGGGTTGCTGCGCCCTTTTGCTACCCTTCCTCCAAGATGGGATGGCTATCCCTTGTGCTGTCAGGATTGCTCCCTTGAGGAGCAACCACTCCTCTTGGACTCCTCTGTCTGTTGAGTCGTGGTCCCTTAGGGCCTCGACAATGAACCTCCTGAGATTCTCAAAGTCAGCTTTCTTGAAGTCAAGGACTTCTGCTTTGCTGACTGACTTGCCAGCTTTGCAATGGATAGTAAAGGTGATCAGCTCATGGTCACTATCACCCAACTTTCCATCGATTCTTAGGTCACTGACCATGTCATCCCTTTTGGCCAATAACAGGTCCAACAATGCTTTGCCTCTCATCAGCCCATAGACTTACAGTCAGGTAGAGCTTGTCCACACATGTGAGGAAGCTTTGTGACCCATTGAATTTGGCCGAATGCTCTTCCCATGATATGTCTGGGTAGTTGAAGTCTCCCATGACAACCATGCACTGAAAGCATGCAGCCTCAGCCAGTTCCCTGGCGAATTTCTGGTCCACCTCTCGTTTCTGGTTAGGAGATCTGTAGTAGACTCCTACCATGATGTCCCCTGAACCATGTTTCCCACATATTTTGACCCAGAGAGACTCCAGTCATCTTTCCTGGGTGCCAATGTCAATTTGGAGGGATGTGTAGCTGTCCTTGACATAGAGGGCTACACCCCCACCCCTTTTATCTGCACAATCATGCCTGTACAGGGTATAGCCATCTATACCTGTGGCCCAGTCATAGGTGGAGTCCCACCAGGTCTCTGTTATTCCTATGAGGTCATAGTTATTCTTGTTTAGCAGGAGGACCAGTTCCTCTTGTTTATTCCCCAAGCTCCTGGCACTGGTGTACAGGCAAGCAAGTGTCCCATTGGGGGCCCTTGCCTTCCCCACTGATCATTCTGGGGCTAGGGTAGGGATGGGTTCCTTAAGTGCTTTGGCCTGCTGGATTTACAAGGGTTACCCAGCGAGCCAGCAGTAGTGGTAATCCCAACCCCCAGCGGGCTCAGTGTAAAGCCCGGTCGAACAGGTCAGCCAGGGTGGCAGTGAAGAACCTCCTCCCCAGCAGAGTATCAGGGGAAGGACAGTATCAGTAACAGTATTGGGAATGAGTCACAGTTTTGGTCGGAACACAGAGGCCAGAGGCAAGATTTTTGTTTTTATGGATAATATTATACAGATGACAGGGTGGATATCCATTGTCTTCGAAGTATGCTGGTTCACAGAGTGTAGAATTGGATAGGAGTGGCCAGTTGCCTATATTGGAAAGTTAGAGAAGGCATAATCAGCAGATATAAAAGTGGCTTGTGATTCATAGATTGACTGTAAGGCTGGATGGGACCTCAGAAGATCATCGGGTCCAGCCCCCTACATCAGGCAGGAAAGGCAACTGGAGTCTTTGTGGCAATTATTCCTGGTTTTCCTCAAGAGTGCCCTGGTGAACAGTTGTTCACCAAGCCCTTGATGTATTCCCTTGATGTAGCAGTAAGCTGCTATCAAGTCCCCTCTCAGCCTTCTTTTTTATAGGTGTTGACTGAGTGGGCCTATATGGACTCTAGTGTTTGTTTGCAATACCTTGTTAAAGTGAATGGGAGTTTTCCCTGGTAAGGAGTCCTGGATTTGCCACCTCTTTACATGACATAGGTAGTATAAAAACTGGGGGATGGTGAGTGTTAGATAAAGACTTCTAGGAAAGGGCTACAAGGGATAGGTTACAGTTTTAAAGAACATTAAATTATTTTAGTCAGAGCTGGGAGTGTCATAGGTTACCACACACTTCCTATTATAAGATCACATTCTACGGAGTTGGAGGACTATGTAGGAGGAGAGGGTTAGGAGCCAGGATGAGTTACATAGAAGAAAAATGGATCAGGGACAGCATTTGGGATGCAGTGGTTAGAAATTGGAGGGAGCAGGCACAGAAAGACTTGTAATCACTAGTCTACCCTCCCCTCCAGACCCTGGAAGTGGAATCTATTATTTTAGAGCTTTTACATTTTTCTGCTAACATCAAATATCAGTGAGACCCACTGGCAAAGTCTCTCACTTCCCCTAGTGGCTGGTCCATGTAAAAGATAACAGCTTACTACTGTCACCTGATGCAGCATAAATTGAATGGTAAAGATCAATATGAATGTAGGTACAGTAAGAGCTCTGTTATCCAGCATCCCCCAGGAATTGGGGATGCCGGTTAATCAAATGTGCACCATCTGGTGCACTCGCTGGTGTCAGTGTGCTGGGGTACAAGGAGGGGGGGTCCCAGGCAGGCTGCTTTGCCTTGGGCTGAAAAAGTGGCGAAGAAAAACTCAGCTCACGGCTGTGAAATGGGAAGTCCCCCGGAAGTGGTACTTCTGGTTTCACTTTTGCTGCGTCGCTCGGATGCCAGTTAATAGAGTTTTCTGGCTAATAAAGTAACGGTTAACACAGCTTTTACTGTATTAAAGGTTCCAGACCTGCTGGTGGCCTAAACTACAGGTCTTTGTGATTTCACCTGATAGATGAGATTTCTTTTTTTAAAGTTTGATTTTCAAAAGTAGGAGGTTGCATTAATAAATGTGCATTAAAGAAAAGAACATCAAAGCTTCAAAAATAGTACTCAAGATTTGGAATTCCAGGTTTGAAGCTGTCTGCAGAAAGATGGGCCAAATCAGCCCCTTTTATTCATAATCTCTTCCACTTCGGTACGGTAAAAGCTGTTATCTGGCATCCCCCAGGAGTGGGGGATTCCAGATACAAAATATGCCGGTTAATTGAGCAGTCCTGGCTGCTGCTTCTCCCACCATGTCTGGGGGCATCCCTCCGCCCTTCCCATCGCATTGCTGCCTACCCCACAGGCCCTGTAGGCCGCGTGGGACAGGGAGGCAGGCCCTGCACAGTCTGTTATGCCCCCAGGCTGTGGGGGCTCGGCAGCGCGGGCTGCTTTGCCAGGGCCGTGGGGGCTTGGAGAAACCAGAAGTGCCACAGTGGGCACTTCTTGTTTCACTTTATCTTACAAGCTGGCATGCTGGTTAGTGGAACATGCTAGCTTGTAAGATGCCAGTTAACAGAACTTTTACTGTATTTTAGATAAAATGTAATAAGGACTAAAATCTGGAAATGTGAACAATGAATGCAAAAAAACAAGCTGTCTTCTCAACCCATTTGTTGTGTTTCCAGTTGAGAGGTCTAAACCTTCGCTTTCAATTACAGAGGTAAAGATCGATGCCGGCATTTTGTAATTAATTATTTACGGAATGGACATTATGTAGTGTCTGGAGATACTTGCACCCATGAAAGTCTTGCAGACCTGATAGAATATTACCGGACTTCAGAAATTGAGCCTTTTGGAGAGAATCTCATAACAGCTTGCACTGAGGTACGTTAAGCTCTTCAGAACTCAATCAGTTCTTGATAGAATAATGGGATTAAATTTACTGACAAATTTGTTCTGTTGCCTTGGCCTGAGGATAAAAGTACTAGTTTCTATGTCTGTTTCTACCCAAGGAAGCAAGAGATGGGTTCCCAATGTCAGGAGCAACTGCTGGTCTGTAAGGATGGGAGTGTGATGTAGAAGTTAAAGGGATCACCTTCCAGACTGAAAGGTGGAAACTCAAACTATAGAAGACAGTTCATAGAGCTGCAGCTTTCAGCCAACACCAACTAACTTTAGAAGAAATCACAGAGATCTGCCAATCAGCAGAAAAAGTGAACTTGCAGAAGTGGGGATGAGGATTTTCACTGTGGCCAGTGCTACAGAACTCGAGCTACAAGCATAAGTCTATGCACCTTTCTCTAAGAGCCAGTCTGGGTACATGGAAGCTGTAAGACATCGGTTTTTAGCTTCTGGCCCACTGACCCCTGGGAGTCCACAGACTATGTCTAATGGGTCTGCGAAAGATAACTATAATTGATCAAAAGTATGTGAATACTCATGCATACAATTCATAGGGGTCTGCACCTCCATTCAACATTTTTTAGGGGTCTGCAAATGATAAAATGGTTGAAAACCACTGCTGTAGGAGATGCACATCCTCTGTGGATTGGGCACAGTGGAAGACATAATACACCCAATTTGGTGGGTTACACATACTGTATATAAGGAGGACAGCCTCATCAAAGCAAGAGATCTTGAAGTCTGGAGCTATCATTGCTAGATTTGAGATTTCTAAGCAGTAAGAGCTGACAACAGACATTAGTTTACAGTAAATACTAGTATTTTAAGGCTTTCCTAGATGATTGTGAAAAGACAAGGACTCACTGAAGACTTTTGAGGAATTATTTGATGTACAGATAACAGATATTTACATTTAGATGCTGTTATAAAGGGAAGGATTCATCGAGCAACTGTTATTATGTAAACATATGGGATTGTGTTAGAGGTCTGTAATAGTTCAGTAGAAGAATGCAATTGGTATATACAAGCTCTCTTGCTCTGATGCAATATCTATTATTAGCAGCCTATCAGGAAACATATGGGCAATTAGAAATATGAAAAAGAAACAGAGATACCTGCATTTCTTTTTACCCTCTCATTTTGCCAATGGATGTTGCTCCCCATTTACTGTTATCCTACCACTCCAGAGGGAGAGCTATACAACAAACAGTACTTTTGCAGAATGAATTATTAAACTAAATATCTTTCTAACAGAATTAGTTTATCTCATTAGTAAATCATGAAGTGGCCATGCTATTTGATAAAGAAAAGAAATGAACATGACAGTTATCATAGTAGTCAAGAAAGGTGTTTTAGTAAGAATGTTCATTCTTTCCACAGAGACTAGAGAAAAGTATATATGATGAAATCTCTTTGGACCAGCAAACTTCTTCAAAGCAAAGTAAATCAAACAGTGGAACAGTGAAACCATTGCTGATAAAGCAAATGTCTGGTAGTTCACCAACCACTGTGCCAAAGAAGGGTACCCCCAGCAGTTCTGCTCAGGATGAAAAACTCTCAAGCTTACCTCTACGATCAAAGAAAACACTTCAGGAACAGCAGAGAAACTTGTCAGGAGAGAAAAAACACTTCAGTCATGAGGTAGGTTTTTGCAAAATGTAACGAATAGCTCAGTGCTGGGCACTTTCTGGGATTTCTCTGCAGCAGGCAGCACCTGATTTGTGCTACTAGGACCTCAGTGATCTGGTGCAGTCCTGCTCCAGGAAGTACTGTACCAATCTGGGGATGTTACGCTGTTGCTGAATTTGTTTTACTGCCTCTCTTATTAGACCAACTAAGAAATCACAAAAAAAAAAAAAAATTCTGCAAGCTTTCAGGCACACTTGCCCTTCCTCAGGCTCAGGAAAATGAAAGGTAGTAAAAAGACTTTTTAAAAAGACTTTTTACTATCTTTACTTTTCCCTGAGCCTGAGAAAGGGCATGTGAAACTGAAAGCTTGCAGAAATAGATAATTTTTTGTGATTTCTTAGTTGGTCTAATAAAAGGTATCATCTCTGAACCAAGAGTTCTAGAGTTTTGCATTTCTTTTTGTCTCAAACCAACATGCCTACCAAATATACCCCTTTTACTGGCTCTAACATTTCATCTTTGGAATTATTTTCTGCTAAACATGACTTTACCAGATGCAGCAAAGAAGACAGTCGCATCTTGCCACCAAGCAAAGGGTGAAATTTAGAGATTCAGATAAATGGGATCTTGCACTCAAAATAATACTTAAGTACCTGGGTCTGGCATGAATTTGCTGTGTTGACTTGAGCAAACCACTTCCTTTCCCCTCCCTCAGCCTCCTCACCTGCAAAGTGGGAATAACAACACTTGCAGCTGTCTACCTGATCATGTTGTAGCTAACTAACAACTGTGAAGTGCTATGTCATGAGTAGATAGTAAGTGGAATTGAAGAGTTTCACTTGTACTGACTTTGTGTAAAAGAAGAATTTGGATTTCATTCTATTAGTAAATATCCCATAGTCTTTTAAGAAAGGTTACAGGAAACTATAAACACAGATGGACTTGAAAAAACTTATAGATTACTTTGTAATGTATGTGTACAGAGCATTGAGTTCTGTAGATTTTCACAGTGCATTATTCTATTACCTGTATCAAAGGCCAAACAAACTTCTTTTCCATGAAATATTGCCGAAAGCTTCTAAAGAGTTCTTGTTGAATTTCCAAGGCTTTTTGATGGAGGTTTTCACAACATTATAGAAGATTTAGCAAGACATACTCCTTTAACATTAATGCCCCTCCATTGCTCTGACAGTCTCCACTGCTGCTTTATTGTTAATCAGGCCAAATTCCACACTACCTTCACAAGAATTAATATCAAATTAAAGCAACAAGATTTGTAAAATGCTCTGATTCCATTGCCTGCCAAAGCCACAGTTTATCACACACTTTGTGAATGTATTGTATTTTACATATGCCATTGATGGATAATAATCCCATCACTCTCCTTCCTTTCCTTCGTGTCAGGATTTAGACATGGCCCCACCACTGCCGGATAGGAGCAGCTTGCTTATGCCTGAGATACTCAAACATGACTTAGATGATCAAGGAACTACGGTATATGCAGTGCTGAACAAACACCTCTTAAGTGACAGGAACCATGGTTTGGAGACACACTCTGCCACTGACAAAGTCCTCAGTGAGAATCCAGGCTGTTCAGCACAAGGGGAACCCCAGCACAAACCAGGAGAACTAGATCAACCAAGCTACACTTATGGCAAAAAAATAAGTACTGTGTATGCTCTCACTAAACAAACTGAACATTTTTACAGTAAACAAGTTGACCTGACAAAGCCATCCCCACAAGACACCGTGTATTCCGAGGTTAACCTAGAACAAGACAAATGCCATTCTTCACTTACCCAAGGTCAAGGTATCTTTTCCCTGCATTTTCCTCTATCACTTCCTTCAGAAACAAAGTTGACATTAAGTGCTCCTGCTTCAATGTTGTCTAAGTTACCCAATAAAGCTAGAACCTCCATGGAGTCCCAAGCTTCTGAACAACTATATGCAACCTCTCTACACTTCAACAAAGGGCAATCACAAGAGAAGATCTCTAATTCCCTGACACACATCACATGTGGACAGACTGATAAGGTGAAATCCTCTACCATTTTTGCTTCTGGCTTTGGTAATCTAAACAGTACTTATGAACAGATTCCTGTTGGCTGGTCAAGGTCATCCAGCGATGACCTACCTTCAGAGAAAATTTCCAAGTCTCGTTTAATACAAGCTGATGTTGCTTATGATCAGGTGTCTACTTTGAACATAAGATCCCTCAGAACAGAGAACCGTATTGATAATTCATATGAAAAGACCCCTGAGCATTGTCTCAAAGGTTCATCTGCAAAGCAAGTTCCTGGTACTAATCACACATATGAGCTAATTTCCATGGACAAAGTAAAGGGAGCAGAAGCAAAATCAAACCTGAAGGTACAGTTTGATTTTACTTTTAACATCTGTTATCCACCATTCATCATTATTCAAAAGGGTCAGATCCTAAGGTATTTTGGCAAATTCCTATTACAGTCTTAGTGCTCTAAGCAGGTACAATGTGAGCACACAAAAAACCAATGGCCTTGATGCCAAAAGAAAAAAAGGCAGGGGGTCTTATTAACCAAAATAATTGTTTGCAAATTTATCCTACTGCTATAAGTTCTCTCTGTTACATGCAAGATAAAAAAGAGTAATCACCACATGGCATGAAAAACAAGACTTTTTGGCAGGGAGATGCAGCAGTTTCTGGAATGTTCTTCCAAGAGTGCTGGTAAACTTTGGTGTGAACATATAAAACTTCTCTGGGGAGTGTACTAATAACTGTAATATATGGAACATGTGCAGGATTGAGGGGCCCAGATGGGGTTTAGTTTATTGTCATTCCTAACTGTGGTTTTGGTGGTTAAATACAGTAAAATCCACTGAAAAGGTTCAACACCTGGAGGCGATTTGTTGAAATCACTGACTTTTTAGTTTTCAAGTATTAGTGATATATAAAAAGCTTGTGCTGTCAGTAGCTTGGGAACGACTTCTTTTCATCTCTCTAATATCTCTTTCCCTTTTCTGTTGGCAGGTGGATAAGCGAAGAAGATTTTTTTTTCCAGACAAGAAGAATAAACCATGAAGCTTTAAATCTCTTCAATTTAATCTAAGGAAAGATCATAAAGTGACATGTGACTACAGAAGTATTCCTTCTGTAATTTCACCAATTGCAGTGTGGTTAGCTAGAGATGCATTCATCCATATTTTTTATAAAAGCAATAACAGGTAGCTGGCAGCTAACTGTTGCTCTAATTCACAGAAATCTGAGACAATCTCAATTTCCTCCAAATCCATGTGAATTTGGGACCAAAGTCAAGCACTCAACTGGAATTCCAAGTCCAGTGCCATGGAACATATAGGTTATTGACAGAAGTTAATTGAAATGCCTTTGAAATGTTTCAGAGGGCTGGCTGGACAACATGTAGGCCCTTTAAAATGTTCCAAAAAGACCTGAAGTGTTTTGAAACAGTATCTCTTGATATAAGGTGCTGTTTTGGAGCATTTCAGTTTCTGTTGCTTGTATATAGGGACAGGGGATCCTCCAGAATCCCATAGTGCTCTATCCCCCTCACCTCCCCACACACAAAGGGGAGGAAAGGAGAACAAGGTGAGCAATCTTCATGTGAGTAACAGCCTGCCAGACTGTGCAGCCACTGGATTCCTTTCCCTGCTGATCTGCACGCAAGGGCCCCGCTAGGTCTGGGCTCTTCAGCCCAGTTTCCTCTATCCCTCAGCCTTCCATCTCACCAAAATAGAGGGATAGAGGGGACTGGGACTGAAGATTCAGACTCCCCATAGCTTTTTAGAGCCTATGAGTTTATGAATGATCTTACCTAGCCTAACTAAATAAAAAAAAACAAATTTGACCCTAGCTAAATAAAAATCTCCAGCTACTAGGATATGAGTTCGTGCTTCTCTATTTGCCTGCACTTATGTTTTGCCTGATTCTTAGATTGTAAGTTTTCTGAAGATGTGACTGATTTTATTGTTTTTGTGCAGCGTACAGTACAATAGGGTGCCAATCCCTGACAGCAATACAGATAATTACTGTATAGTCACATGCACATACTGATGCTACAACACGCAACTCTCATAACACTGGCATCTGACTAATTTGGTTACATTTTCAATACTCCCTTTTTCTCTTTCAAAAAATCCATGGCCTAATTCAAACTTCACATCCATTTTATGCTGTTTAAAATGTAGTGACTCAAGTTACTCCCAATTTACCTTAGTGGGAGTGAAACAGAAATAAACCCCATGAATCTACATATATGAGATTCTTTATTTGCAAATCTTTATTCAGAATGCTAAAGATAGAGCTAAGCTGTCATATTTTTACTCTGAGCCTAAATCTAAATCTCTTTTAAAATTGAAAATAAACATATGAACCTATTTATAGCTTTTATTGCAGTGCGTATTCTTTTTGCTTTTTATCTTTTATTTTACATACATGCAACTTACCATTATTTAAATAGTTTTGTTGTTCATTTGTTGCTCTCAACATAACTCCAAGGGGCTTTTGGGTTCTAAAGAATGCTGCAATACTGCTGCCTTCTGTCCTCATTTTACTCAAGATGTCCAAGGATTTTAGAGCTGGGCAACTCATGAAAAAAATATTCCATGACTTTTCACTAGGGCCTTTTAATGAACTGGCTTCATGTCTGCTCTGTGTTCACTTTCAGGAAACCAGTTACAGGACTTACATAAGCATCTTCCTGTTTCCTTTAGCTGCAGTACAGGTTTCCGTCGATTTATGCTGTACATGCGTTCCCAGAGAACAGCACATAAATCAAATTTGCATAAAGTGCATCCACTTCACAACGTAACAAATAGGGATAGGTTCCAATGGTGGTGAGGGAGGGAGTGAGGCTGGGACTAGGGAACGGGGAGGGGGAGGGGTGCCACTCTCGGGGTTGCACAAGGCAGCAAAAAAGAGGAAACCAAGTGGCACTCTTCCCAGCCCCAGCTGCAGCGGCCCCAGAAGTGGCCAGCGCCAGCAGCCTGCAGCCTGAAGTGGATTCACTTTATGCAAATTCGATTTATGGCTGCACTGTGCTCCACCCATACCCACTTACCTCTCTGCTCCTGGGCTGCACTGTGTCCTGGTGCAGGTGGCTGGTGTCGGCTGCTCCTGGGGCCACTGCAGCCGGGGCTGGGGTGAATGGGGCCATGCCCCTTTCCCCTCCCCACACAGACTTATCTGCTTGGGCAGGGGGGCATCTATGCTGGGTCTAAATATCCTCATCGCATAAGAGCAAATTCCATATAAAGAACCTGTGTAAACAGAGGAAAACCTGTACTGTTTTCTTGGCAGCAGCCAGAGATTTGGAACTTTAAAATTAGATCTACATGCACAATGTAGGATGCTTCCACGCATCTACAGTACTCTTCAGAAAGAGGCTCCATTACAAAAAAGGTGCAGAGCAAGATGGGTATATTCTGCGTAGACTTTTCTCCAGTAGCAACTGTACCTGGATTTTTTTTATGGATCAGTGTTCAAAGTCAGTACTACATTATATTTCTACAAGTCAGCTGGCTTCTTTACTGGCAATCATAGGACTTTGTTAAATCTGTTTGTCAGCAAATGTCCCATATTGCATATGAAACTCTAATTTCCACAAGGCACATTCATCAGCCAGCCAAAGCAGTAAATACAGTATTTATTAAAACATAATTTTACCCTGAAAATAAAGACAACCTATCAATAATTAGACATGGAAAACTTAAATATATGTTAGAATTTTGCAGGCGTAGTCTAATTATTGAAAGTTTGCCTCGAGTTTGTTTTCCCCCCCACTGCCACAACACGGAAAATAAAACTGTAGGCAATCAGGGAGCCCCTTGCCTCCTTCACCCCACAGCATCTGGAAGGTGAGGCAACATGAATCATTTGTGACAGAGAGAGAGGAGGCAACAGAGGGATTCTGTGTGAACTGTTTGGGCCTCGTTTGGTGATGTTTGCCAAGCATTTAAGGGTGAGGAAACAGGAATCATTGGACATGGGAAAGAAAAACACAGCTCAGCTGTGGGAGTGAAGAGGAAGTTGAAATGTGGTCAGTGTAGTGGCTCACTATTCCTTGCAAAAAAGTCAGCACAGGGGGATTGAGCAAAATGGGCACTCTCCTCTTTATGGAAGCCAGAGGAACTGCCCTAACTGATCCTTCAGGTCCTGAGAAGCTGGTGGAGGACTGGACGCTGGAGATCAAACACAATGGTCTGCAATTTCCAGAATGGTGAGACTCCTGGGACAAATGGCCAGCCCAAGGAATTCTACACTGCTTTCTGGGACTAGGTGGGCCTGGACCTGCTGGAGGTCTGTAGAGAGTGCCTGTAGGAGGGCCACCTGGGAGCAGGAATGGAGGAGGGCCTCATAACCCTTCTTTACAAGAAGGGGGAGAGGTGGGACCTAAAAAACTGGAGCCCTATAACACTCCTGAATTTTGACTACAAACTAAAGGCCAAAGTCTTGGCCGAGCACTTCAGATCTGTTACAGGTGCGGTGATCCATGAGGACCAGGCATGCACAGTACTAGGGCAGCAGATCCACACAGCCCTGATGCAGCTGTGGGATGTGCTACAATAGCTGTGCTGAGCCTCGACCTGGAGAAGACCTACACCTGAGTATCCTATCGCTTCCTACTGGCGATCCTGAAAAAGATGCGAGTCCTCTCAACCTTTGACATCTGGATAAAGACACTGTACACCAACATGAGCAAGAGGATACTGGTAAATGGGGCTCTGACAGCAGTGGAGTCAGACATCTGGCAGGGCTGCCCATTCTCTCCGAATCTGTTTATCTGAGTGATGGAAGTGCTAAAACAGCAGCTCAGACAGGACTCCAGGATCAATGGCATAAAGATTCTGGGGAGTAACAGAGATGAGACAAAGGTCTTGGCCTACATGGATGACTTCAATATCATATGCAGGGACAAGTGCTTGGTTGAAAGAGCTTTACATCACACGCAGGTATATGAAACAACATCAGGGGCCAAGCTCAGTGCGACTCAAACATCTACCTAGTACTGGGTGAACTTGGGGACCTGTCAATCCTGGGGGTCTCTGTCCCCCACGATGGGGTAAAGATCCTCAGAATGAAGTTGACCCAGAGTTGACTGGACAGAGGGACAAAGAGTGGGACTATGGCAATTGCGCTGCCTGTCAATAGGTGGGTGCGTGGTATTCACTAAGGCAGCTTTACTACTGATGCTTCTACATATTGTCCTAGTCTTCCCCACCTCAGAGCAAGTCATCCACAGGATCCAAAGAGCCATGTGTATCTTCTTCAGGAACTCCACATGGGAGAAAGTGGTGAGGGCCACACTGTACAAAGCAAAACAGTCTGGAAGCAGAGGAAACCCAGACACTCTGCTGTTCCTCTGTGCCAAGTACATGAGCTGGATTTGCAAACTGGCAACAGGAACAAAATCTAAAACAGTCTGCTTTGTAAAATATTTTGCAAAGAATCTACTGAAACAGTGGTGGGTGTACATGACAACCAACAAGAGCCCATGGAGTCCCCATGTTTCCACGAGGTCCTGAAATGCTCCAGAACAAATGCAAACTGCACAACAAAGCCCCAGCAACCCTGACAAACCACCACAAGTTACAAAAGGTGATAAGCGTGTGAGAGAGAGGAGCCACCAGGCTCCAGAGCTCCCGGGCTAATCAAAGGCTCAGCGGCCCCAGGTCTGCAGCCCCAAGGAGCCCAGCAGAAATCTCCCTTACCCAGGTGTGTTGGAAAGGGAGAGGCAGAGGACTCCTGCGCGGGTATAAAGAAGAGCTCAGGACAGGAAAGCCGGAGGAGCGCAGAACCAGAAAGAGGAGGAGGAGGAGGAGGAGGAGGAGGAGGAGCAGCAGCAGCAGCAGCAGCAGCAGCAGCAGCAAGTCAGCACATGCTGCAGGGAACTCCGAAAGCAACGTGGAGCGCCGGTAGGAGACTCTTACAGAGAGTAAAAACCCCAGCAGCGGTTTAGAGCCCAGTCTACTGGCTCTGCCGGCCTCTGAACTGTTTGTTTAGGTGCCGGGAGCTGGGCAGCCCGCAGGAAGAATGGTACTGTAATAACCCTAACAGAGGGGCAGTTTTGACTTTCATGGTACCGTAAAGCATGTAAAAGTGGTACAAGCAAATAAGATGGACTCAAGGTGCTAAAAAAAATCGTGGCAATCTCCACAAGAAGCTCTCAGAGAGAGAGAGCCATCAAAGAGGGACTGACCGCATGAAGGTCAATTTTGGTTTAGATCGTAACTGCAAACAGCAGGAGCAGTGACACAGGCCAGGAGAGCCGTCTCTGTTTTCTTGTTTCTTTTTGGTCTTGTGTTGGTTGTTTGAGAGGAACAGAGGACATGTGGGCGGGCCAGCTGGCTGGCCAGAACCCGGTGGAACAGGCGAGGATGTAGGGGTGGCGGAGCCCTCAGGAACGCAGGACCCCGCGGGACGTCGGTGAGACTACTAATTGGACTACACATGCAGGTACATGAACCAACTCCGTTAACATCAAGTTGTGGCAGGAGAAACATGGGTGTGTAGATCATCAATTAGAACCAATAACACCTAGTCCAGTGGCAGGCGGCGCCCTACAGGTCTACAAGGGACTACAATACCTGACAAAGGGCAAGAGACATCGTATCACCTGTGGACCTACTACCTGGTGACAGCTGCCAGGCTGTGTGGGAGCGAATCTTTTACCAGGATCTGCAGAAGGAGCACAGACTTGAACTAACAGGTAGCCCACTGGGCACTCTTCACAGGCATGGAAAAACAGTGCAGGGCAGAGAAGCCCATCCAACTGGCCCAGGCAATCCTGCTAGTGGGAGGCAGAAACAATTGATCACCTCTTCTGGGACTGCCCATATGCCAGAAAGGTGTGGAAGAAAGTTTGTGTAGTTCTTCTGGTGGTGGTAACAGGTTTCATAACCCTTACCAGAGGGCAGTTCTGTATGGGCACTTGACTAAGCAGCAAGGGGCCCTAACAGCTGGCTTTGACCAGTTCATCTCCTGCTTTAGAAATGCCCTATGGAAGATCAGGAACTTGCTCCCAAACAGGCACACAAACCTCCCAGTTGAGAACTGTATTAGTGAGCTGTACTGGTACTACAGGAAGACAGTAGAAGAGGGTGGGGAAGAAATGGTGGACATTATATGGAAAAGAGGGGACTGGCATAGACTTTTCAGAGGCAAGCCATCCAAGACAGCAACAAGGATGATGATGACAACAACAAATGAAGGGACTGCAAAACAGAAGGGGGACTGGGGTGTGGGGGAGGACTGAGGTAATCCTTTGCATAGTTGTGACAGGTTCAAGGGGGTAGTGATATCTATCTATCTATCTATCTATCTAGCTATTTGATAAATAGAGAGATATATCCTAGTCAATTGCTCATCAACAATGACGGGGGGGGACAGGGGGGACAGAGCCCCATGGCTGCCCTGGCCGGGCCCACTCCCCCCTTCCCCACCGGGGGGCAAGGAGCAGTGGGGGTGGAAGCAAAAAGTGGACCCCAGCCAATGTGGTGGTGGGGGGAGGGGAGGAGTGGGCCCAGGTCTGAAGCGGGGTAAGGGAGGAAGAGTGGGCCTGAGGAGTGGGGAGAACCTGACCCGCCACAGTGGTGGGGGGTAAGCAGCTGGCCCAGCCTGACATGGCAGCAGCGATGGGTGGGAGGAGGGGGAGTGGACCTCCTCCCCGCTCTTGGGCCTGGGCCTTGTCCCCCTGCCTAACCCGCGTCGGCCGTGAGTCTGCTCCTATGTCCCTGCTGCCATTGCGTTGGCCAGGGCTCACTGCTCCCCTCCTTCCCACGCCCCCCACGGTGAGCCGGCTTCTCCCCACCCTCAAACCCAGTCCTCCCCCACACTCCCTGCATCGGGCCCGGGCCCACTTTTCCCCTTCCCCCACCACTTTAGCGGGGAAGAGGGGAGTGGGCCTGGACCCCAAGCAGCAGGAGGGAAGGGGAAGCAGGTCTGGGTGGGGGTAGGAATGGGGCTCCATCCCTGTCCACTCACTCCCCCCTGTCATTCTTGATGGGCAATTGGCTAATATATCTATATATAATGACTGTGCAAAGTTTTGGTCGCTAATTCAACAGAGATTCAGCCCAATTCGGCAGCTGAATCTGAATAGACTCAGGACTAATCTCTCCTGTGGGATGCTCCATTTACCCCACCATCTCAGCATTTGCGAGCCGTGCCTGGCACCTTCAGGTATGTAGAAAAATCATTTAAAGCTGTGTCTATGGCTGAATCGCTTATTCTCTGAATCAGAATTGAATCTTCAGATTAAGATTTGGCCGAATAGAATTGGGACAGTGATCTGAATCAATTAATTGAATCGCTGTCCCCTGAATCAGTCCAAATCTGAATCCGAATCGAATATAGCTAGCTTCACACAGCCCTGCTCTACTATATCTATCTATCTATTCATACATTCATAGATTGTCAGGGGCTGGAAGTGACCTTGTAGATCACCAGGTCCAGTCCCTCTGTACTAGGCAGGAAAAGACATCTGGGGTCAAGTGATATATATCTATATATCTTCATTTACTTATTTTTGAAGAAATGGGGTAGGTTCCCCACAGTATGTTTTACTACTCTGGGTCATTTGTTTGAAGGCCTAGTTCATTCTGATCCACCTTAAACTCCTGCAGAGCCAGCTTCCATGACTGAGTACATGCTGCTTCTGGCAGCACTTTAATAGCTTTGTGTCTCTAATGAGGTCTTGTATGTGGACCTAAGACATGGTGTTTTCTTTCTCTTTGTAGATTCGGGAAGACAAGACTTGTCTCCTGGTTGAGGAAATACGGTAGCTCCTCTGCTTTTTTCAGCCCTTCAGAAGACACTCTAAGATTCTGCCCTGCCTTCAGGCTCAGGCCTACCAACCTTTCTTTGATCTTGCCTCTAAAGGCATAATGTTTTAAATCATCCCAAAAACCTCTAGGCAGCTCAGAATGGACACCAAAGGTATGTCCAGACCAAAGGCACATGCAGTATGTGGTGCCACAGACCTGTTTGTGATGCTGCACATGCAGATGTTCCCCATGCTCTTGATGTGCAGCGTGGGAGGGAGGGATTTACACAAGGAGAGTCCAGTGTCAAAAGAACCTATGCTAGAAAAACGTGGAGCAGCGCACATAGCCGCAGCATGCACCACCTGAAACAAGAGCCTAGCAGACTGGAGTCATACTCTGGCTGCTGGCCAGGATCCTTGCTACCGGATTGCTGCTGCTGGAGCCCTAGGAGGCCCTCAGGGAAAGCTGCTGGGGCCAGATCCAGCCTCCCCTATCCCACCCAGAGCAACTTGATATATGCCAGATCATGTGTGCATGGGCTTTCCCCAGGGACAAGTAGCAGCAGCACAATTATGTGCCACTGCTATTTGTCCACAGGGAAACGCATGAGTGTGCTCATCTGAACATGGCCTGAGAGGAAACAGGGATGTGCCAATGAGGCCTCCATCTACCCCAGAGAATGCAGGCAGCTGTTCAAGCCTAAGCAGACCATAGTCCCTGAGACATAGAGGAAACAGCATCGACTTAGAAACATCCCTCATATGCTCTTAATCATGCTATGAAAAGAAGAGTCACCCCTGTTTATGCTCCTCACCTTCCAGACGAGCTAGGAAGAGAAGGACATATTTGGAGTAGTGTTTCACAGGTAAGCCATTCTATTTCTTCTAAGCAGGTAATCACAAAGGGAGCCAGCCAGGCTGACAGTTCCTTACTGGCCCACCACATAGACCCAATCCAGATCCAAATCCATATCTAAATAAGTGAAATATGAAATGATTGTAATATACTCTGTGATATTCTGTGTTGCTGTAGTACAAAGAGTGACTGGAAACTATCGGCAGAAGGGTAAAATTAAAGATGAAACTATCCCAGTCTGACATACCATGTTGTGTCCCCATAGATCATTTAATCGGCAGCAGAATATTGCTCCCCAGTCTGGAACAAAAGCGTGCACACAAAGATTGTTGATACACAGTTAAATGCAGCTATGCAGATTATATCAGGAATGTTAAAACTATGCCATTGCCATGGCTTCCAGTCCTAGTGAACATTGCTCCCCCACAGCTCCGCCATGATAATGCATGTGTGAGGGAATACCATAAGGCCATCAGTAACCCAAACCTCACAATCAATAAGAACATTGTTATGCCACCACCGGACAGGCTCAAATCTAGAAAACCCTTCTGGAAATACACCAGGAAGCTCTAGGATGATAAGAGCATTGAACAACAATGGAGGGAAGCCTGGGCAAACACTAACCTGCCGGAGAAATAAATGGTTAGCAACCCTACAATTACCCACCCAGGATTAGACCTACCAAGAAAGATTTGGTCCTCCCTGAATCACATCCGAACACTTCATGGAAAATATGGACACCTACGCCATAAATGGAGAATCAAAGAGAGTCCAGGTTGTGACTGTGGTGCAATTTTTCAAGACAGTGCAACACTTTGTGAATGATTACCCAATTAGATCATTTAATGGTAAACTCAAATCAATCCATGCAGCTACCCCTGAAGCAGTTGAATGACTATCAAATTTAGATATTAATCTATGAATCTTGTAATCCTAAAATGTCATATGAAAGAGAGAGATGTATTGGTTCAGAGGTCTTCAAGTTACATTCCTTCCAAACTAGAGCAAAAAACATTTTAAATTAGGAATGGGCAAACATGTTGAGCTAGAACATGGGTCAGAACCATGTTCTAGAAACCATAGCTGGATTCTCAGCTCACACCATTTCACACCTCATTAATGTAATTAATTTCAGTGAAGTTACTCCTGATTTACACCAGGGTGACAGGCAAAACAACTCACCCTACTGCAACCAGCTCTCACTAAGTTTCAAGAGATTTTGAAGCCAGAATTTCCATCTGGACCCTAGTCCTGTAATGCCAAACCCACACTGGAGACTACAAACACAATGATAAGATATACTAATTGTTATCACAACTCTGAAACACTGGGAATCCTACAAAAAAAATCTATTTCTGTATAATTTCTGTCCAGCTTAAGTAGTTCAGATGCAACAGTGCAAACTCCAATCCCTTTCTTAATGTTTCCCCATACTTGGCTACAACATTTGTTGTGTTTTTTTGTAAATATAATTTACAAAATCTCATTAAAACCAGTTTGAAGATAAAAAAAGCTTACACTGTGAGTCGTAACTATATATCCATCATAGGTGGTTATAAATCACCACAGTTTACTTTTAGGTTAAACTAAACAAACACAAGAATGGTTAAACTAAATCAAACACAAGCTTTAAATTTATGCATGAATTCCATAAAAAAAGCTATGTATACAGGCACAACATCTGCAGGATGCTTACAATTAATGTGGACATTCAGAAATGTAAGAACCATGTTATATGGTAAGAGTTCCCCTGTGAGGAGAAAAAAAAAATTAGCTAAAGATATTGATTAAAAATGATCACTGCAGTTTTCTTCCTGTCCCTATAGTGATGTTTTAAGCGGAAAAAGATTTTAGAAATTGCCTGCCTCAGCAATCATGGAAGTGATTAAGGATTCTGTGTGTGAACAGAATAAATCTGTCTTTAGAGAACCAGGAAAGTGACCTTGACTCTACTCCCCTGTGTACAATTCATCATTTCCCCCTCCTCAATGTGACATAAAATGGAGATTAATTAGAAGCAAAGGCCCAAAACACAGGAAGAGTCACTTTTTATTTGCAATAACGACTTGATTAGGTCCAAGAGCAGCAGATTAACTACTAATTCAGTAATTCCATTCCCTTAAGGTTGAGGGAAAGGTAGGAAGCTTTGTAGCTGTTTCGAACTGCGGGAACAGAAGTCAGGATTCTTGGTTTCTGCCACTGGCTATTCCACTAACTTGCTTTGTGTCCTTTGGCAAGGCAGAAAGGCCTAGACGTTCCAAGGTATTTAGGTGCCTACTACTGAAATCAATGGGCATTAGGTAAAAAGGCCCATTTGTATATAATGCCTAGGAAGATCTGGGGCATTATGTCTTATCCTGCAATGTTGTAAGAGCTTCCTGTTAATGTGCCGAGTATTTTCAGTTCTCAGTGAAGTAATTCAGTATTTTGCAGCTTCATGCCTTAATCAATATTAATCTTGTCAGTATTAGCAATTTTTGAGATTTGATTGTAAGTCCTGAACTCTGAGGGTTTTTTTCCCCAGCTCTACTTCTGGCATGACTACAATAGCTGGGTTATGGGCAGTGTTGCCTAGTGGTTAAGCCACCAGAAGAAGGACAGAAACTGGGAGAGAGAGAGTCCACAACACAGGCCAAATCTAGGGTCAGGAAATCAGGGGCAACATGTAGGGGGTGCACACAGGCACACATGCACCTCCTGAATGTGGTGGTGCACCCCTTACAAAAAGGCACTGCCAACACTGTCAGCGATGCCTGCAGGTGGTCACTGCTTGCCACCCCGTTGCCAACCACTGGCGGCATCTGCAGGTGGTCAGCGATCCTCACTGGCTGGCGGCATCTGTGGGTGGTTGCCGATCCCTGGTTGGCACTTGCCACCTTCCTGCCCTCCGCCACCACCAGCGCTCATGGCATCTGTGGGAGCTCCCACTTACCACCCCCGTGCTCCCGTCACTGCTTCAGGAAATAGATACTAAATTATCTGGGACAAGGTTTGAATCATTGGCCAAGTCAAAGTTCAGGAGTCAAAGCCAAAATACCACATCCAAAGAAAACATCCAGAGACCAGGAACAGAGCAATCACTGTAAGGAAACCAGGAGTACCAGACCACAAAGGGTTAGCAGGGCAGACTTTCAGCAGAACTGTTGGCTGACCTAGCATCTGTTGCCACAGCTCTGAATATATGGGGAGGCTAAATCAGGAGGCCCAGGCAGTGGCCAGCTGGAGTCATTAGCTGGGTTAGGGCTGCCTGTCAAAGACCCAGGCAGGTGTAGCCCCATAGGCTATTACCCCATGCTGGGCTGCCTGTTAGGGCCCCTAACAGTGGCATGTAATTACATGAAAACTGGAAATTTCATAAGAAAAGGTAGACGTTTCTAAGAACACAGAACTGGAAGGGACTTCCTGGGTCACTGAGTCCAGTGCCCTGCTATCACAGGCGCCAGGCTACCCAGAGTGATTGTGGAATCTCCATCCTCAGAGGCTTTTAAGAATCAGGTAGATGAAGCCTTGGCCAAGATGATATAGCTGGAGATGGTTCTGCTTTGAGCAGGGGCTGGACTAGATGACTTCCTGAGGTCCCTTCCAACCCTAATTTTCTATGATTCTATGTAATAGGAAGGAGTGGCTAAAGTTCTCAGTGGGCTGTGAGAAATTACAAGGGGTAAGGCCAGAGGTGTGTTCGTAGAAAAACTGCTAAATATGGATGTTTTATTAGAACGTTTTCACCAAATGCTTATTCGGTTATACCTAACAACAAGACAATGCATATAGCAATAACATGAAGTCTCCCCACACACAATGCATACTCGTTTCAACCAGGGATATGATGATGAACTCACTGTACAGTCCAGCAGGAAATGACAATATAGTATAAACTCAGCTATCAGTGCCCTTCATAAAATGCAAATACTTTTTGTGAAGGGTGGTAAAACTAGAAAACTCAAAAATGGTGTAAGGCACAAGTGAGTGTAACAGCCAAGGCTTCTGCTTTATTTCACATCTTACAGTAGACTCAGGGCACAGAGGTATAACTGGCCAGGGCCGTGCCCAGTGCAGCCCCCTTGCACTCCTCTTTCCCCCCATACCTTCTGGCTCTGGAAACTCTGGTAATGAGCAGCATAGCATGTCAAAACAGCAGCTGCAGTTCTCTGCTGCTGAGGGGAGATGTAACTTTGTTTTGCCACAGATACCTATGCTTAGTGGAAAACAAGTGCTTGATTCTGGCAGCAAAAAAAGGGAGTGACATTGTTTCTTGGCAACAGCAAACTTCACTGCACTCTACAGAGTCCCCACACTGGCTTACGGTGGCCACTGAAGTATCCCCATAATACAGGATATCCCCTTGGTGAGGACCACTACCCTTCTTGGCAAATCGGTGCTAAGGGGATGGGGCTACCACAAAAAGGCCACATCCCTCCCTCCCTGGCTGGCTCAGAACTCCGCTCCTCCTGGCTGTACACCGTCCTACCTCTAGGCACAGCCAACAGAATCGTGAGCACAGATGATCGACATGTATTTCCACCAATTAACTGAAAACAGGACTTTTTGCTGTCCATTTCTCATTCAGAAATGGACAAGGGACAAAGTTTAAAAACAGGACAGTCAGGTATAAAACATGACCAATGCCATCATATGGCCTGCACTCACCAATGTACACTCTTGTGCCACCCCTCCTTGCTGGAGTTGAAAAGTGCAGGAGGAAGGGAGAGTGAGACACATCCTGGTCCATTCTGGTGTCCCCCTGCAGCGGGGCTTGTGTCCAGCTCTCCCAACCATCCTTATGCTACTCTCAGGGTACAATATGCCTCCTTCATGACACTGCTTAACACTTTATTTTGCAACTAGGCCAACTGAAATCAGTAGAACTTATTGTAGAAATCAGTGCTATTCAGTGCAAATTAAAGAGAAAAATAATGAGACCCTCAGTAAGCAAAACTCAGAGGGCCTGTATATATGCTTGTAATAAGGTAGATCACATCGGTATAATATTGGTAATTATGGAGAGGAGGCCAAAGGGAAAGTGTAGGTGGTGAAGGTAGTAAGAAAAACTAGCAAAGGGAAGCTACTAGATTCAACGGGCTCCCTGTTATTGATAATTGCATTTCCAGAGTTCAGATGAGGGCTCCATGCCATTATAGCAGATTCACCCAGGCTCTTCTCTCAAAAAATCACTTTCAGTAGGTACTAATCTTAACACAGAGAGGCACATACACTTTTATGCAAGTGCCTGTAAAGCATGATACAAATATCTCTGTCTGCTTGTTGTTTCCTTGTATATCTTGATGGGCACATGAATGCAGCTCAGCAAGAGCACCTCTGCACTACGTCCCAGCATGCAGAACTGGGTCCATGGTTCCTGAGAGAGAAGGATGATGACTCAGTAACTCACACCATGAGGTTTAAAATAATCAATTCATAATTACACCAGTTTGATACACAGTTTGATATTTTTTTTCTGCAGAAGGAGATGTGGTTAACCCTGAGCAGGCCATAAATAAGAAGTTTGGGTGAAAACCTTCATTCTAACACAGTGAGATATTTAGGGCACCTATCAGAAGATTCCATAGCTCAGCATTTCTCTTTCACAGGGTATTCATTAACCTGCTTGTTTGTTTTACATTAGTAGGGCTTATAGCCTAGGGATTTGGATCTGACTTTTTCTTTTGAAAGTGCCTGGAAAGTCAAAGGAGAACTCAACTGAAACTGATGAGTTTCACCTCCATTCCAGCTGAAACTGGAAATCACTGAACCAAAGACTAGAAAGTGAGTCACTAAAATTCAATCTTGCCTTACCCCAAACATGGCCAAGGTGGCTGCGTTAGTTCTAACACTCAAGCTTTTGGGCAAACCTGTGAAAACTTTCAGCTTCTTGACAATATCCCGAAGTGGATAAATGTCACCTGTTTTGAGCTTTGTTACAAAGATTTTCCCTGGTTCTGGGCCAAATATATTATCAAAAGTTTTCCCTTCCCACTTCCTCTAAATATGAATCTAGAATATTTTCTTCTCTTATTACATTTCAGCCACTGAACAGTATCTTATAGGCTATAGCAGTATATATAATGTATTAGTATACACTATAGCTATACAGTAAAAGCTGCCTTAACCAGCACCTTACAAGCCAGCATATTCTATTAACCAGCATGCCGGGTTGTAAGGTAAAAGCTTATCTTGGGTATATGTGCACAGCACTGGGGCCACATCTAAATGAGATGTTTACTGCACAGTAGCTCATTAGTACTGCACAGTAGTGTTGCGGGGCATGAACCATGATGCAACACTACTACACAGTAGTAACAAGCTACTGTGCAGTCAGCATCATCAGACCTATCCAGACTTGAAATGATCTCTAACTATGAGGTCTCTATCTTACTGCTACTGAACTAAGAAAAGCAAGAAGCTTTTCTAAAAAGTTTTGAACTCATCTCTATTCATGTCTTGAGAACATATATTTTTTAATTTCTAAAAAAAATGAAAGCTTAAGTGATACAGAGTCAGCCTTTTGGACTCCATTTTCTTCTCCTGCTTAATCTCCTTATTTTTAATTGCAGTTATAGCAGGGAGCTGGAAATAGAAAAATACTGGAAATGATTCACTTCTACAAGAGTTATTCTCAGATTCCAGGAGGAGCATTTACTAATAAGTTCAGTGGAGCTAAAGCAATGAGTTAAGAGCAACCTGTAAAACAATCAAATCTAGTACTGCCTGCATTATTAACAAATGCAAAGTTACTATTAAAATGTATCTGTATTTCATTCTGATCTGTGTTTTACCACTCAGAGAAGCATAGTAATTGAAACTGCCATAGAAAAGGCCTGGGTATTTAACTATTTCAAGAGTCTTACTGAATTTCCTGGAAACAAACCCTTTTCTGAGATCATATACATCTACTAGTCCTTTTCTTTGGGTGGAGCAACCTCAGTCCCAGTAATTTCAAAATGTTCCCAATAAAAACATTAGGACTAAGTACAGACAGTCAAAAAGCCCAAAGCTGAATTGATTCAATTTTTGCAGGTGAGTCTAAGCTGTGTAGACTGAACCAATATGCAAGTAAACAGACATTCACTTTTGATCCGGAAATGCAGGCACATGCCTGCAGTGGCCCAGGATAGAAACTGGGGAGTGCTAGAGTATGCCTCCCTGTTTGTCTGGAGGAGACAGCTTGGGCCAAGGCTAGCCCGTCCACCCTGTGAGTCGGGGTGGGGGGGAGGCTTGCAGGAGAGGTGCAACTAGGATACAACATCCATCCAGGTTTATCTTAAACTGGTTTTGGCCCTTTTGAAAGAGGTTTGTGTGCACTGAACTTCTGTTGTGTTATAGAATTGAACTGGTTTCCAATCACTTATACTAGTTTATGTGTAATTTCTGTCCCTAGCCCATAAAACCAAGGAGCACTAAGCATCCTGCAACTGGTGCTACATGGGTTCTATCTCACACCCACACAAAGCCCCGCTCAAGTCAATTGCAGGACCCAGTCTTGACACGTTGTTTGAAAACAAAATTCATGTCTGCTAAATATTCAACAGTTTTTCCTTTTCTAGAGCAGTCCATCCAGCCATAACAATAAAGATGGACAGACTTCTCTACTTTAACTACAGAAAACAATTGTCTCTGTAAAGGAAATAAAGGTTTGCTTAAAAAAAAGAGAAATGTCAAAGAATGTTCTAATGCACTCCTATCACTGTAAGATTAAAGTCCTGCTATAGTAATGCAGAATACAGATATGGCACACTAGCAAGAAGAAACAAGTTCAAGATGAGCATCAGTTTACTTTAAACATTTCCTTTCTTTGGGGAATTATATCCAGAGAAATGGACCAGCAGGACTACCACTGATTCTTATGATCCAACATAAAAGCTTGATAGAATGTTATTGTATAGGAAGTTATCTCATCTTTCCCTCAAAAGCCCACTCTTATGCTATTAGCAGTACAGTAGTTTCTTGCTTTAATGAAGAAATATAATGGATAGCTCAGCTCTGAAAACCTTTCCTAGATAAAACTCCCACGGTGACATGGTCTTTTCTGACCCTATGGGTAGAACACCACATGCATGGAAAAAGAGAAAACTGTATCTTAAGGCCCAGAAAAGAGAGGTGACTCTAACCAGTGGGCAACTGGCAGGCCTGTAAAGAAAGTATGCTTCACTTCTGTGGGGAAATTGGCAGGTGATACTGGACAGGCAGGGAGTGACTTAGTCTGAACACAAAAATCCTTTGCCAGGCTATTAATGAATATTAAAGGTCCTCACTTGTCACAGGGTTTTAAATGCTTTAAATCCATACTGCACTGCTTATTTCTTGAACATGGCACTAAATCAGGAGTGGGCAATTATTTTGGCATGCAGGCTACATAGAGAGTTTTGCTGAGCTGTTGTGGGCTGGGTCAGCAGTCCCCACCCTGCACAATAATTCTCCAAAACTCCCTATGTGGGATGGGGCAACAGGTGGGCGGGGAGCAGTGTTTGGGAGTGGAACGGATAGGTGAGGCCAGGTTCATGGAGTGGTGACAGTGCAGGCCTAGGGCACTGCCACTGCCCACATACCCCTGCCTACAGACCTAGGCTCTGCCCCAGCCCTGGCCCCACACTATCGTCGTCCCACGATCCCAGGGTCTTCATGGAGATTGACTGGAACCTGCATAGGCAGGACGCATGACAAGGAGAACAGGATGGAGCTGCAGGTGCACAGGGATCTGAGGTTGGGGCCGGGCCCAGGATCTTGGGGCAGTGACAGCATGGGACCAGGGCACAGCCACGATCCACTCCCTGACTGCCCCTGCTTGTGGAACCTGTGCCCACCACAGGGGCATGTCAGCAGCAGATTCCAGCTCTGCCCTGGGCCCTCGCCCTGTGTTGTCACTGTCCCACAATCCCAATCCCCGGCCCTGCCTGCCTGTCCTACTCCTTGACACAGCTTCCCAGAAGCCCCCAGCCCCATGCCAGCTGCTCAGCCAAGTGCCCTGCCTGTGCAGATCTTGCTCCCAGCAGTGAGTGTGAGACAGATATACTGAGATACCCAAGCAATAGGGCAGGGTCTGGTGGCTGTGGCAGCCAGAAGCTGCCACTGCCACTGAGGCCGTTGGGAAATGGAGTCCAGCTGCTGTGCCACCCCAGCCCCGCTGTGTGCCTGTGGGCAGTGTGACCAGCCACATGTGCCACTGCCCAGGCTGCCTCCCACACCTGGGCTGGGGAATGGGAAGGGGGAAGGACCTATCTGTGGCCTGGACAAAATCCCTTGGTGGGTTGGATCTGGCAGGTGGGCCATATTTTGTCCACCCCTGCTCTAAGTGTGATTCTAAGTTCCCTTACACATCTCTCCCAAGAATCAATCTGCAGTCTGCTTACCTTTACTTGACATGCAGTAGAAATAAGAATTTAGGTGTAGAAGGGCTAAAAGTCTGGAGCAGAAAGTTGTGGAATTGCTCCTGGAGGACTTTGTGGGATCTAGCTTTGCAGCACCTGAATGAGTTCTAAACATGCTGCATGGGGACAGGTTCTAGTTATGGCCTGACCTCAGACTTGGGAGTTCAGCAGAGTTCTGGGGGTCTATATTGTAAATGGTCTTTGGAGGAAAAAATTACAGTAAGAAAGACCGTTTGTGCTGGCTCTGGTCATCCTTTTATTGGGTTAGGATACCCTAGCCCACATTTTGAGAAAGGGTCAGGTCCTACATGCATATTCACAATACCCGAAAGGAGTATATAAATCAGTGACTCATGTGTCAACATACATTTTTATTATAGAAGCCTATGAAAAAGCCAATTACACAATAACAAAAACTTTCAGTTCCTCCTCCTGCTTGTTACAGTTTCACTGAAATAAATAACCCATAGTTCAGAGCAGACTACTGTAAAACCTACTGCATGTCAAATGAGATATTAAAGACAACTCATTTTTCAGTAGCTATCAGATTTGTCTTCAATTAATCTTAGAGAAAGGCCCAAGTTCTAACTCATATGGCACATCTTGACCCAAACTTCCAAAAGCATGAACAGGGCTAGATCCATGTGAATACTTCTTCTCACCTCCCTCACAATTTCTAATCATAGTAAGTTGGTGACTGGGGATAGACACAATTGAATTACCAATTCCTTTGATACAGTACATTTCTGAAAACTGTGTTTTACTTTGCATGCTGCAGTGTAGGATCCAATGTGCAGGCTCACAGGTTTTACCTTTCTTTCTCTCTTCTCCCTCATAGAATTTCTTTTTTAATTTTAGATTTCTATGACAGGTTCAAATGTGAAATCCAGAAGGGGAATGCCAGACTGGGCTTCATCTTTGAATGGTGGAGAGTTTTCTTTCTAAATACAGGGCATGTCTACATATGTCAATTTAAGGTGCTTTAGCCCAATTTAAGGTGCACTAGGGGCACACCTCTACAAGTGTGTGCTCTTAATGAGTCTTAAAATGGCAATTTTAGGCTATTTGCGCCACAATTTGATAACTGCAAAAGTAGGTATCACATTTTGGCGCAAATAGTTAAAGCGCATTAACGCACGTGTCGACGCATTAAGGCACATTAACGCTGTGTATGGACTGACTCAGAACTAACTTTAGTCCTGTGTTAGTTTGTGCACACAGCATTAATCCACTTTAACATGGGCATGTGTAGATGCAAAGCTAAATCACCTTAATGCGCATTAAGCTAATGTACATTAAATTCAGGTGTGCCTAAATGTACATGTAGACATGCCCACAATTGTCCAAAATGAAAAAAAGATCCCAATAGCAGAAGCAGAATCATAGTACATGGTTCTTTTGAAATTACTTAGGGGGTTAGAAACTGCAGGTAATCTTACAGTCTTTTACACTTGCAAAAATGTCTTTCACTGGAGTTGGGAGTACTGGAGAGGGAGCTTTAGTCTGGGGCTCAGTTCATTTGTTCTGTTCACAAGCTTCTGAGTAAGTGCCATTTTCTGTGGCCAGTTTGTGTGTGTAAATACTTTATTTGCCAAGGTGCCCAGAACTTGGGTTGGGCACTCTTTGATGTCAGGTGATATATAAAAAGAAAGCATTATATTTTCTACTGGTGCAGGAAATTGAAGCTGGTCTCTTCTTATGAATTGTAACAGGTTCAATTAACCCAACATACTTTTTAATTAGCTCTACCAGTTTAGGAGGATTAACCTTGCAACAATTTCAAGTATATAATTAATCTTCAGTAGTGGAGTTAAGAGCACCTTAGTAACATGGGTTCATGTGATTTAAAGGATAAAAACCAGGTCCATGATTGTTCCCTCTACATCCAGCTCACACATGACCTGTCTTTATGTTTTCTTTTCATTAATACTGGTCTATGAAAGACAGAGCTTCTAATATCAATGATAATCCAACAACTTTGTTGAAAAGGGAAACTAATTTTCAAAATACATAGATTTCATAGCCATTAGGGCTGGAAGGGACCTTGGAGGATCATCGAGTCCAGCCCCCTGCCCCAGGGGCAGGAAGTCAGCTGGGGTCATAGGGTCCCAGCAAGATAAGCATCCAATTTTCTCTTGAAGGTGTTCAAAGTAGGTGCTTGAACCACCTCCAGTGGCAAGCTATTCCAGACCTTGGGGGATCGGACAGTAAAGAAATTCTTCCTTATGTCCAGCTTGAAACGGTCTTGCAGGAATTTATAACCGTTAAACTTTGTTGTCCCTTGGGGCGCTCTGGTGAACAAATGTTCCCCCAGATCCTGGTGGACACCCCTTATAAACTTACAGATTGCCCGAGCCTGTGCTTTTCCAGGCTGAAGAGTCCCATAGCTCTCAGCCTGTTGTCATAAGGTCTGTTTTCCTGACCTCTGTTCATGTGCATGGCTCTTCTCTGGACTCTCTCAAGCTTCTCCACATCCTTTTTGAATTGTGGAACCCAAAGCTGGATGCAGTACTCCAGCTGCGGCCGCACCAAAGCAGAGTACAACGGGAGAATGACGTCCTGGGATTTGCTTAAGAAACATCTATGGATGCAAGCCAGCGTTTTGCTCGCTTTTTTTTGCACATTGAAGGCTCATGCTCATCTTATGGTCAATCATGACCCCCAAGTCTCTTTCATCCACAGTGCTACCCAGCGTAGCACTGCTAAGCCTATGTTTTCCTCCCATTGTGTCATTTCCTTTATGCAGATGAAGCTTATTTTCTTATAGTACTCAACTGAAGGGAAAGAAGACTATAAACATTAATTGCTTGTATCAAATGAATAACACACCTACATAAGGCACCTACATTCCTTCCATAAGTTCTCTTACAAGAGATGTTTTTTTCTGTAACTGAACCTCCTATCCCAATGTCTTTCTCTTTGAAAGACAGGAGTGCTAACATGATAAGGCCTCTAATCCTTCTGTTATTTCAACCCAACATGATTCATTATGGTTCTCCTGAGCTCACAAGTGCAATTCCTTCAACTTTGTATTTTCACTGATACAACAAACCACACCTCCAGTTTCCTTTGTATTCTGTCACTCCAGGATATCAAGAAACACTTAAAGCTGATTCATTCATGTCATATCAAATATGGTAACTTTCTTTTAAAAAACCCACTCTTTTCTCACTTTTAGCAAACATTCTAGAAATTTCCTAATGGATAACCAGAATAAAAATAGGAAACATTGGATCAGATTCCATGGGTTAGGTAATGCATCACTCTCCTTCCAATTCAGGAAAATGTTCCCATTCTCCTTAGACCAACCCGGCTACAACCAACACTCCCTATTCTTGACAGTATTTAAGAAGGTAGAGGTAAGGTAGTGGAGTGGTTAAAGCATCTTGTGATGGTTCCAGACACGAGAGTGCAAGCTTTGCTTCAGACTCATGCAGAAGGTGATCTCCAGTCAAGACAGCTGTGAAAGGCTATCTGGATATTTGGGGTAGGGAGTTAAAAATGCCAGATACGATGCTAGACTTATCACTCTTTTCTGTGCTGTTGGCTACAGAAAGGGGTATGCTGAACAGATGGAAGGCTTAGGCAGGCCTTTGACTTAGGTACATGTTTAACTGTACAAATGTACTAACATCCTACTGAAGCCAAAAATTCCAGATTATTGTAGATGGAGGCAAAGAAACCTAATGAAGGCAAAGAAATCTAATGAAGCTAAATGGCAGATAAAAATCAATGCACAAGATAATGCACATCTAAAGGAAAAAAATAAATTACTTACGGAGGGTGATGATGATGAGACTTGTATCACCATACCAATGAAAAAAGATGTTGTGGATCATCATAAGCAACTTAATGAAAATTTCAATTCAATGTGCATCAGTGCTTAAAGCAAACAAGATACCAGTATTTATAAATAGGATAGAAAATACTGGAAACATTTTATTAGTCAATAGTTTGCCCTTACCTGGAGTAACATGTTTAATACTGGTCGCTGTATTTATTAATGTTATAGCATGTATACTGGTGTCAGAGGCAGATAAGAATGATTAGAAGGATGGAAAAAATCCTTTACAAGAAAAGATTGAAAAGACTAAGAAAAGAGTGGTGATAAATAAGATAGGATATAATACTCATATACAAAATAATAAGTTATACAGAGGAGAAACAGTAGATGCTTATATTTATCCTGCCATAATAAAAGAAAAAGGGAAAGCAATTATTCTACAAAATTTCCCAGTACCATTTTCTTACAACTGCCTCCAAAGTACTGGTATGCTCAACGCCAGAAGACAGGTTACTATAGTAAATGGAATACTGGTTTGACCAAGTGTGGCACTTATGGAACTACCTGTGGTATAGTGCCAATTCAAGCAACAATGTTCTTCTCATTTACAGTATAAATACGCCACATACTGTAATAAATGTCAGAGAAATGTCAAATTATGGCCTTAAGAAAGGACAGGATATGATGTTATGATGCCACCCTGTGGTAGTGTGTCAGATGTTCTTCTAGCATGCAAAATAAAACGAGCCAACTCACAGGAAGTAGAAATTTGAGCTTGTGCCTGTGTACGTCAGAAATACATGTAGTTGCAATCCTGGCCTGGTAACATGCCAGTGTGTGACTATTAAACAAACGAAGTACATGTAGCAGCAAACAAAGAAAAGAGGGAGTAAAGAAGGGTAAGCACTGAACCAAAAGGAACATCTGCTCTCCCCAGTTAGACCCAGAGACTTATCTCAGTGTATTGGTATATATCTAAATTAATCCCACTGAGATTAATGGGTTTACTGCAGACACTGCAAACAGACCCCAGTGTAAGGGAGATAAGATTGTGGCCCATAGGCTGGTATAGGGGGTCTTGTGTTACAGGATGCTTTTAAAGCCTGGTTAGGACCTGCTTTGTGACACTGTTTTAATAAGATGCAATAAACTAGGCTTCTTTTTTCTGAAATAACTAGAGTAACTTAAGGGCTGGAGATGTATACACAGAAATAAACCAAATTATGCCTCTCACCTCTATTTTAACTGGTGGCATAACATGAGATTTTCCTCCCTCTGTCCTTTGCAGCATGCCCTTTACAGAACTTGTATGTGGTTGAACAGGTCCACACATAAAGAATGTCTTTTACATAAAGGAATGCCTGTATCTGTATTTTATTGGAGGGACACAATGATTTCTAAATCTTAAATCTCTCCTTCCATTTGAGTGTCTGCCTGAATAGTTCCTTCTGAATCAGTGAACCTGGGTTAACTGAATGCTTGCCATAGAATTAATGAACTCCTGCAAATAGTTTTACAGTAAAAAAAGACAGATGGCTTATTAATTTTACCTCTTAAAATAATGTAAAACTGAAAAGCTGATGAGCTTCTCCTCAGTTAGTTGTTCCTGCAATACCAAAAGCCTTTCAGCACCCAGACATTCAACTGAAGTCAAGGGGGCAGCTGCAGATACCATTGTAAATCAGCCCTCAGGTCTGGACCACCTAGAACAGTGTTTCTCAACCTGTGGGTCCTGACCCAAAAGTAGGTTGCAAGAATATATCAAAGGATCATGAACAAACTTTAAGAAATGGATCAACACACTTTAAAAACGGATTCTCCTTTAAAGGAGAAAAATGTGGGAAACCATGGCTTTTCCCTTGTAGGCTGGCAGAATTCCAGCTTGCAAGGGACGGCTTGGGGCCCCCCACATAGCCACACCCTGCCTCACACACTGGCAGCCTGGGGCTGGGATGGGCAGTGGGTTGGGAGAGAGGGGCACTGGCAGGGCCAGGGAGCTGTTTTCTACTTGAACTACTTACTGAGTCAGGACTGACCATCGATGTTTACAAATGGGTCCTCGTAAAAAAAAAGGCTGAGAACCACTGACCTAGAAGATTGCATTGTCAAAATGCTATTTTCTGTCCATCTTCAGAATAACTTTCATGCCTGGAGGAGTTGGAACCACATGGAAGTATCTGTCATCAAAAAGCATCACTTCCATCCTGCAAGCATCTTTGGCTGTCATGTTTTCCCGAATAGCATTTAAAACAATTTTCCCCCAGCGCCAAGGACCTTAGATTTGTTACTGGGGAGTTGTGCTGGAGGAGACAAAAAACAGACAGAAGATAAGCTGCATAACCTTGGATCTAGATCACTCCCTCGGCAACCCGTAAGTGCAACCCCAGCGGTTGGTAGCATCAATCATTTCCACTAAAACCCCATGTTTTTTTCCCTCTGGACCCTGAGAACACTCAGGAATATGGGACTTCAGGCTTGGCCTTCAGTTTCTTGCTCTTATAGTACTCAGTTCAGAGACGGCCCATAGAAATACAAGTAATGCATTTCTCTAGAGCATTGGTGATGCACAGGGGGTGCATGTGGGTGCATATGCACCCCCCGAGCATGGTGGTGCGCCCCCTGCGAAAAGGCACCAGCGACACTGCTGGCGGTGCCTGTGGGTGGTTGCTGCTCACCACTTTCCTTGCCTCCCTTCGTCGTTGACACGGTCAGCCTGTCTGTGGGTGGTTGCCAACTGCCTGTTGGTGCTGCTTCTCCTCCCCGCCACCAATAGTGCTGTGGCCACCTGTGGAAGCTCCCTGCTTGCCACCACCACGCTCCCACTGCCAACAGGAGAGCTGTGCCCCCCCAGCCTCTAGGGGCATGCAGCATTCATGCTCCAGAGCCTGCCTATGCATGGGTTAGGGAAGTCCAACAGAGGAATGAGGCTCAGCCATAGGGAATGGGAGAAAAATCCAAGAGCAAATATAAAGGTCAAAATGCACAAAAGAAAAAAGGAGCCAGGAGAAAGAATGCCCATGTCAAAGGGAATTTACATAAGAATTTGTGATTGAATCCTCTGCATAATTCAATTTAGAATCTTGTAACCTGAAACATTGTAATTCTCAGGTACTTGCCTAACATGTTTCCTTAATGCCCAGTATGGACTGTCAGAATTATTCTATGGAGCTAGCACAATCTAGTTGACAAATGGTTGGGGCCTGATTCCCTTTTCACTAATTTTAACCACTCATGGGGCACCTGTACATGAACACTGAGGCTGCTTTGATGCACTGGAATTACAATGCCTCACAGCAGACTCGATTAAGTGCTCCAGCAGACTCCAGCTTCACATGTATCAGCATCCCCATGCTGAAAAACGGCGGCGGGGCGCTTTTACTAAAGCCCATTCAACCAGCTTTAGTTAAAGTGCCCCCACCACCATTTTTCAGTGTGGGGACACTGATACATGCAATACTCCAGGCACTTTAATTACAGCGGCTCTCAGAGATGCTCTAATTAAGGCCCCTCCTTTTCCACCCTGCCTCCCAGAACAAATGTATAAACACCTATCAACTTTGGCAGATTTATACTTGACTTTCATCAATAATAAATGAGAGGAGGAGGTTCCAGATATAGTTCATTTCCCAGACTGGAAAACTGTGGAAGGAATAAAACATTACTTACTATAGTATCACTGACTAAAATAAAATCATCATACAGTGGTTAATTCCTGGTACATTTTAAATCAAACACATTTTAATTCTGAAGTAGAATTTCATATTCCCAAATCTGTCCTTAGCCAAACAGAAACCAGCCCCTTAGGCTCTGTACGTTCAAACTTCCACTGACACTTCATATGTACAAAGAATGGAGGACTGGTGTCAAATATAGGTTTTATGTTATTGGATGGTCATTTCTTTCCAAAAGCTGCTAGCAAAGTTGATGAGAAAGCTGCATCTCAAACCTTTGCATTTCAGTATCTTAAGGTGCTGAAATACCTTCTAAATTCTGACTCTGAGGTTCTAAAGTACTTTTTTTGAAAATGGAACTTAGACTTATACTTGACAGTAAGTTATCCAGGAGGTTTTTATTTTACACATGCAGTTTTTTAAAAGATCTTATTTATGTTAGTAAGCAACAGAAATTTCAATTTCAGATAGACAGTTATCCCCTTAACAGTTTAAGGGTACAGTACAGTAGTTGGAAGAAAATACTAACTGGGAACACAATGGAATGTTCATACTGTAGCTCAGCACAAAAATCTTCAAAGCCGGATAAAATCAGTCAAAAGTTTTAATAGTGAGTGACTAGGATACAGAAGCCATGTAAATGACAGAGCCCTTCTATTGACTGTTAGAACAGTTATATATGTGTGATTGTCGTCAGGCCCCAGTACCTAAACAATATTGGAATTTAAAACAAATGACAAAGCTGATTTCCAGGAGGGGAGGAGATAGAAATGCAGAGCTGCATTCATGCATTTTATGAGAACAATTGCATAGCTGGTTTAAAAAGAAAATGTCTTTTTCATGTCCTTGGTACTGGAGCTGTGCTTCTTGAGTTTCTTCATAGGGTTACAGGTGACAATATTCTGCTATCCAACATTATCAGCCCATCATATGAGAAAAGGCAAGACCTCCTTGGAGAACAGACATAGTTTAAAGTCTTTCTCAGGAAGAAATTAATCAAACATGTGGATGTTGTACAAAAGGCAAATACTTCAAGTTTCATAAGGATCTTATAATCCATAAAGTATTGGTTGAAGGTTAAGCACCAAACCCAGCAACCTGCCATTTTGGAGATCCCAATGGCAAACCTAATGTGCATTTGTCTTCAATACCATAAACTTGATTTCAACTGCAACTTTTACACATCAGATTATTTCCATGCACAATCCCCAGCTGTGTAAGACAGTGGTGGAGACATCTTGTTATTTTAAGGCCAGTGCTTTCTTTCAATTAACAACCTCTGGAAAGTCAATATAGCTTATGTCTGTTTTTCTTTCTTTTTTTGCTTTGAAGAACAATTTTAAATTTTCATAAATATAAAAACTACAGGAAATACATTTAATAATATTCTGCTTGTTTAAAAAAAACAACCAGCCAGCCAGCCATCTTTTCTAGAATGCCATTGTTGGGCAACACTGGTGATAAAAACTGAGGCATCCCATTGATCTTGTAGATCAGACTCGTAGGCCTTGTGATGCTTCTTTCTCCAAGTAGGCCAAAATGTTAGTTCAGTCCTTGTTGCTCAGTTCTAAGAAGCCATAATAGAGGCCAGAAGCCCCCAAAGTGCCTGAGATTCAGAGAGGCAAGACTGATGTCAAGTCATTTCTGAAAACAGTGGTTCACACCAACATCCTCAGATTCTTATGTGGAAGGTACTGCAAGAGAAGAAAATAATTCAAAAGTATCAATGTGTGTTGTTATGAACTGGGTATTCCTCACAGAGCTCATGGAGGATGGATAGGGGTGACTTTGATTCCTGGTCAGTTTTGCCTTTTAGTTTAATAAAAATATTTCAAAATGAAGATTTTTAAAAACCCCAACAAATATATGATAAGCTAGTAGCCAAATGAAAAGGAAAAATCACCTCCTGATCCTAGTGGCAAACTGTTCAAGCATTGAAGTGTAAGATATTTTTTACTCTTCTCTCAGCATAACTAACAACTAAACACTCAGGTACCAAAATAGTGAGTCAAGATGGATGGATGTCCAGACTGAGTGATTATAATAAAATGTGTCTTGCATTTCCAAAGTTTCTGCCAGTTAAGGGAATAGTCTTTACATTTAAAATCAGAGATTTTGCTGGAAGCTTTCAATCTCTCTCAAACATGGATAGAAGAAATGTTTTAGTTTGAGCATCATAGAAAGATAATGACAAACTATACTGGTTGCAAACTATTCAACTCTTTAAATTCCAGTCATGGTATTTGCCCTACTGAGCTTCTGTGTTTAGGAGTTCTTCCTGATTTCAATCACTGTGTCGGGAATTCAGTAGTGTAGCTGAGGGGAGGATGACTGGGGCAGCAGCCCCAGGCGCCATCTTTGCAGAGCAGGATGCAAAAATAGCTGCTGCCTCAGCTGGAAGCTGGCCATGCTGCTGCTGCTGGCAGCTAGCACTGCCCCACGCACTACCACTCTGCCCAGGGCTCAGAGCTGCCCCATTATACTTCTAATGGAATTCACAGCACAAACCAACAGATTCTCTGGAGATGAGCCAGTGGAGTGAAGTATGAATTTAACTGGTAATAGCTATACTCCTTCTTTGGGCTCCTTTTTAGCAAAGCATTTATATTCTTATGTCTCATTTTGTTTAATCAAGTGCGTAAGTGCATAAGCATTCACTAAGAATACTATATTACAGCATCATACTTTTTGACTAGGAGGATCTACAGCAGAAGATTTGTAGGATGTTCCATTGTCCTTCCCCTTTTGCAGGTCAGTCAAGAAACAATGAGTTAGATCCATCTCAGATATAATTTCCCTGGAGTCAATGTAAGTACAGCAGGAAAGAATGTCCCTTGCTGACCTCTTTGCTTTTTACTGTTATGCATTTGGGATGGGAGGAATGTTCTAGCAGTTCTGCTCCATGCTGATAATTATTTATTTGTAGAAACCTCAGTTATTGACTTCCATTTGCCACTGAATAGAGCAGGTATTGCCTAACCCAGATAGATGGCATTATAAGATCTCAACTCAGCTTCCATTAAACAGTAGGCCCCTCACCAAAGCAAGAAGCTTACAAAGTTAATGATGATTTAACATTTAGCCTGTCAAGCCACAGCCTGTTACACCATTCTATCTATATTAGAAAAGCTAATAAAAAGGTAGATGAGGGCCTTAGTTTTGTTTCTACCTCTCTTCAACAGGCGATAAGGGCCACAGACTATGCCAGCTGTTAGGTGAGACAACTTTTTGAGACGCAAAGCCAAACAACACAGGAGCTCCCGGTTCACTGCATTGTTCCCAGTTCCTTCATATGCGTCAGGGGAATGGCAGGAACAAAGTTGGTGGATCCAGTGCTGCTGGTCGATCCAGGGTTGCAGCCTTTGTCCTGTAGTTGCGTACTTACCTGAATCCAAGACGACTCTGTATTTAAGATGACCCCGGTTAATTAGAGTTTATACATGGAAAATTTATAAATTTGTTATATAATGTAATTATTGGAGGGTTATCTTAAATTCCCCCCCCACTGCAATGGAAAAAGCAGTGGTAGGGGAGCAAGAAGTGGGGGAGGGGGCAGTAAGGGGGCAGGTGGTGGGGATCGGGGGGGGGAGTTGCGCAGTCTGTTCCCTGCCCCGAGCTTGGCCTCTGCCACCTGTCCCCTTCACTACTTGTCCCTCAATGCCTACACCCCCTAGCACCTGCCTTCTCCCTACCACCTGCCCCCCCAACCCCCAAAAGCCTCTGCCCCTTCAGCCCGCCCCCCACCTCTGTACCCCTGCCTGCTCCATACCTGCCTCATTACCTTGTACTTAATTCAAAGACAAGGAGCCTCTTCCCCCATGGTAAATAGGGGGGAAAACCCTCCTCTTGGATTCAAGTAAGTTACTCTGAAAACATAAGACACTAACTTTTCAAAGGACTGTCATACTACTGTAGATCAACAGCCCTGAAAACTGGCTTTACAGGGCTTACTGAGGGTGGAAAGTTCCTCACAGGAAAAGTTGAAACTAAAAGTCTCAATGTACTATAATTTACAAAGATGCATTTTCTAACAGTACTGTCATATTTTTCTTGTCTCTTGCAATCTAGCTAAGCAAACACAGGGTAGTGATTGGGGTGCACCGATAGAGATTTTTTGGGCTGATACTGATGGCCAATCTTTAAGTAGCCATATTAGCTAATTCTGATCTGATTGCCGATATGTGGCCAGGAGCACAGCTCAGCAGCATCTGGCTGGGAAGTCTGCTGTGGGGGAAGTGGATAGGGGAGGGAAGGGGTGTGGGGGAGGGGGGCAAATCGAGGCCCCCGCAGTGAGGGAGGGAGGGAGTGGGGCTGGGGCAGGCGCTGCACAGCCGGAGTGGGGTGTGGGGGCGAGGGGGAGGCAGCTCCCACTGCTGTGCACAGCCTGGGATGGCATGGGGGGCATGCCCCTGGATCTGCACATGGGGTGAGGGCAGGCTACCACTGTGGGCTGGAGTCGAGCTCTTCCCAGTGAGGGACTGGGCCAGACTATGCTCAGGGTGGGTGGTGGCAGTGCTGGGAGGGGGCTGGCTGCAACTACCCCAAATTTGTTGTAGCCCCCCTCTCAGCACTGCCACTTCCTGCCCCAAGCACAGCCCAGCCCAGCCCAGCCCCACACCGGGAAGAGCCCAGCACCACCCCTGGTTCCAGTCCACTGCGGCAGCCTGCCCTAGCCCTACACGCAGATCCGGGGGCACATGCCTCCCCTGGCTCCCCCAGGTGTGCGCACTGTGGCAGGAGCCACCCCCCACTCACCCCCCCCAGATGAGCCGCTCATGGCTCCATCCTGCACTCTGCTCCAGCTGTGCAGTACCTGCTCCTGCTCTGCCCCACGCTTTCCCTCCTTCACTGCAGGGGCCTCAGTCTGCCTCCCCCTCCACAACAGACTTACCAGCCAGATGCTGCCGGGCTGCGTTCCTGGCCACCTACGTGCTGTGCTGTGGCTGTGTGCATGCACGGAGGCATTTATTGGTGACATTATAGGTCACATCAGCCAGAAAAAGCCAATTGCCGATACTGTCAATTTTAATTATATTGCCGATCCGATATGGGACCAATGTATCAGTACACCTCTAGTAGTGATACATTCTTCAAAACACAATCAAAATGGCTTTCATGGCAACTAAAACTGGAGTATCATGCCTGTTTGAATACAGCAGTACTCATTCACTTCAAAATTTTCACATCTATAATTTGTCATTTTTTCCCTGCATTTTACTATAGTTGATCTCCAAGAGTTCTTCAAAGTCCCATTCATACTCCTCAAGTGTGAATTAGAAATTTTAATTAAATGGACTTCTGGTTCTGATTGTAGAATCAGAACACAGAGTAGCTAAGACCAGCCAGGTCAGACTATTTCCTAATACCTAGGAGGATTTAATCAGTTTCTTGGCAAGAAAATTTTTTCTGTCTAAAACTCTCTTCTTTGGCTATGTCTGTACCTGGGGCTGGCAACCTATGGCCCATAGACCAGATCTAGCCTGCCTAGAAATGCCATATAGCACACAAAACCAGGATGTGAAGGGCAATTTGGCTTGGGGTGGAGGTGTGGAGCTGGAAGTGAGGTGCTGGCAAGAGGAATTGCAGCCTGCCTTAAGAGTAAGCTGTGTTCATTTCGCCCATTCCCCATTCCCAGGTTATCCCTCCGCCACTCTTGCCACTTTGATCTCTGATGTGTTTGAAAATAATCAGAGGGGGTGTCCACAAAGTGGCTTCCTGTTACATTTCTGACTTTGAAGTCTGTGCTAGGGAGTGAATGGATGGGATGAGATTAGAGGTGCATCAATATATTGGTCCATATAGGATTGGCACCAATAAAAGAAAAATTGACATTATTGGCAATCAGCTTTTTTTAGTCAGTGTAGCCGATAATGTCACTGATAAATACCACATGCATGTGTACAGCCACAGCATGCACATGGCCAGGAATGCAGCTGGGTAGCTTGGAGAGCAGCGTCAGGCCAGTAAGTCTGTAAGAGGAAGGGGTCGCAGGAGGGAAGGGGCATGGGCAGATCGAGGCCTTCACAGTGAAGCAGGGAGTGGGGCTGGGGCAGGTGCTGCCCAGCTCAGACGAGGCATGGGACAGAACCACAGGAGGCTTGTCTGGGGTGCAAGGAGGGCGGGGGGGCAGCTGCCTGCCACAGCACACACCCCTAGTGGAGGCATGTGCCCCCTGGATTTGTGCGCAGGGCAAGGGTGGGGTACCTGCTGTATGCTCAGGGCCAGGGGCTGTACTGGCTCTTCGTGGGGTGGGAGGAAGGGCTGTGCCTGGGCTAGGTCAGGTGGCAGCAGTGCTAGGAGGGGGGCTACGAGTGGAGAAGCTGCGAGGGAATGCCATGAAGCAGATGATGGTGAGTGGAGGACAATCATCTCAGGGGCCAGATGTCTCACCACAGAGACAGCTCCCCCAGTGCAGTTAGGGAACAAATATGAGGCCCTGGCTGCACTGGAGGAATGTGCGGTGGGGGAAAGTGCACTGGAGGGGCATGCCGCCATCACTGAGTGAGCTGAGGGCACCAAAGGCACCGTTTGGAGGGCTCAAGTACCTTTATGCTAATGCTAGGAGTATGGGGGACAAACAGAAAGAACTCGCACTCCTGCTTGCAGACAATAACTTCCATTTAGTGGGGCTAATGGAAACCTGGTGGGACCCTACCCATGACTGGGTGGTACACATTGAGGGCTACAGGTTGTATAGAAGGAACAGAGTAGAGAGGAAAGGGGGTGGGGTTGCTCTCTTTGTAAAGGAGCATTATACATCTACCCTAATCAAAATGGGATCAAAGGAGGAGACAGTTGAGGCATTGTGGGTTAGGATACATGGAGGTTGAGGGGAAAGGGACTTGGTGGTGGGGGTCTGCTACAGACCACCACATCAAGAGGAAGAGTTAGGTTTGGAATTCTTGAGGCAGCTCTCAGAGCCCATACAGTTTAGGGATGTGGTTGTCATGGGGGACTTAACTACCCTGACATCTGCTGGGGGAAACAGTCAGCCAAATCTAACCATTCACGCAGGTTCTTAACCTGCGTGCAGGACCTTCACCTAACGCAGGAGGTATACAGCCCCACTAGGGGGAATGACTTACTGGACTTGGTGTTGGCTACAGGGGAGGACCTGGTAGGGGAGCTGCAGATTTGTGGTCACCTTGGGGACAGTGACCACCGATCAATCGAATTCACCATACAATGTAGGATGAGTAAGATAACTAGTACGGTGGAAGTGCTTGACTTTAGGAAGGCTAACTTCAGTGTGCTTAGGAGTCTAGTCAATAACATACTGCAGCATAAGAGTATTGGTGAGATGGAAGTCCAGGAAGGGTGGTCATTTCTAAAGGAAATGATCCTTTGGGCACAGAGGGAGACTATCCCAGTATGAGGGAAAAGGGGGAAAGGAGCCAAAAAAACTTCCACCATACAGGCGGTGGAAGCAGGGGGAAGCTACCAAAAAGGAGTATACTTACTTGTCCCGCACTTGCAAGAATGCAGTTAGAAAAGCCAAAGCAACTACAGAGCTGAGGCTGGCAACACATATTAAAGGCAACAATAAGTCTTTTTTTTAGGTATGTAAGGAGTAAAGGAAGGCGCAGAGCTGCATAGGATCTCTACTGAACAAGAAGGAGCAATTAGTGAAGAAAGGAGGGACAAAGTTGAGCTATTCAATGAGTTTTTGCCTTAGTGTTCCTGAACAAGGCTCAAGATAAGTCTCCTAATGGGTTCTTGGATGGGCATCAGAAGGACACCCGCCCACCAACTGTCAATGCTGACTTGGTGCAGAGTCACTTGGACAGACTGGATGTGTTCAAGTCAGCAGGCCTGGATGAGCTGCATCCAAGAATACTGAAGGAATTGGCTGGTGTCATAGCAGAACCACTAGCACACTGCTTGAACGCTCGTGGTGCTCGGGTCAGGTTCTGGAGGACTGGAAAAGGGCCAGTGTGGTCCCTATTTTCAAGAAGGGGAGGAAGGAGGAGCTGAGTAATTATAGGCCAGTCAGTCTCACCTCCATCCTTGGAAAGGTCTTTAAAAAGTTTATGAAGGATCCAATGTGTGAGAGGGAAAAATAATGCAGCAGGGAAACCAGCATGGATTCGTAGCAGGTAGATCAGGCTTATCCAACATATGGCCCGCGGGCTGCCATGTGGCCCACCAAGCCATTTTATCTGGCCTGCAGAGGCACCACCACCATGGAGTGTGGAGCTGCGGCGAAGCCGCTGTCGCAGAGCCACCACCTTGGAGTGTGGAGCCGCTGCTGAGTGCAGAGCTGTGGCGGAGCTGCCGCGGAGCATGGAGCTGCGGCGGAGCTGCCACCGCGGAGTGCAGAGCCACTGTGGAGCTGCCACCGCCGCAGAGCTGTTGCTGCCGCCACTGCGGAGCATGGAGCCGCCGCTGCGGAGCTGCCGCCGTGGACCGCAGCAGTAGCAGCCCTAATTTAGTCCAACTCCCTGCACAGAAAAATGATGTCCTGTTCCTAAGCCATACTAAGCCATACCAAACACACATACTTTTTGAAAACCACAACTTCCCTAGGCACATTTCCAGACCCATTTCACTGTCACTTCCTGTAACTTCATTGGTGTCAAAGGTCACGTGACATCACTTCCTGATGTGATACCACTTCCTATGTGGACTTTGAATATGGTTCGTCGGCCCACTGGGTGATAAAAAGTTTGTGATCCAGCCCCACATTCAAAAAGGTTGGACACCCCTCAGGTAGCTCATGCCAGGCCAATCTGGTTTCATTTTATGACCAGGTCACAAAATACTTTAGAGGAATCGAGGTGGATGTCATTTTCTTGGACTTTAGCAAGGCCTTTGATACAGCATCTCATCCTATTCTCATAAATAAATTAAGAGGCTGTGACCTAGATGTTGCACCCAGAGAGTGGTTGTAGACAGGTCGGTATCGACCTGGAAGGATGTGGGCAGTGGAATTCTGCAGGGTTTGGTCCTTGGACCTGTACTCTTCCATATCTTCATCAGTGACTTGGATGTGGGTGTGAAGTGTACTCTGTCCAAGTTTGCAGACCATGCTAAATTGTGGAGTGAAGTGCACACTCCAAAGTGTAGGGAGTGATTGTAGGCAGACATGGATAGGTTAGAAAAGTGGGCAGTATACAACAGGATACAGTACAACAAGGAGAAGTGCAGAGTGCTGCACCTAGGGTGCAAAAATATCCAGCACACCTACTGGCTTACAGGACAAGCCCTATGAGGAGAGACTGAAGGACCTTGACCTCTTCAGCCTCCGCAAGAGAGGGCTGAGAGGTGATCTTGTCGCCACCTACAAATTCATTATGGGGATGCAGCAAGGGATCGGAGATGCTCTGTTCACCAGGGCGCCTCTTGGGGTAACAAGGATCAATGGTCACAAACTGGCAGACAGCAGATTAAGGCTAGATATCGGGAAAAACTTCTTCATGGTAAGGGTGGCCAGAATTTGGAATGGGCTTCCAAGGGAAGTGGTGCTCTCCCCTATCTTGGGGGTCTTCAAGAGAAGGCTGGATAGACATCTGACTGGGGTCATCTAACCCAGCACTCTTTCCTGACTAGGTAGGGGCTTCGGACTCGATGATGTGTTGAGGTCCCTTCCAACTCTAGCATCTATAAATCTATGAATTTCTCTTCCATTTTTGTGACAGTTCTTTGCAGAATACTCTTTCCTGGACATTTTTTTCAATAAATACTTACTTTAATTCTTTTGTACATGGAATATATATACATTTAGGGACAGATCCTTTGATATGCTATGTTTCTCTGCAAGGGGACATCAGTGGAAGATAAGGATACTTAGCAGGGCAGTTCTTCCAGTAAATAAAGGCATAAGAAGGTTTTAGAAATGGTGTGTCACCAATTAGGAAATATATTTTTTAAATTCTCACTTGTTTCTCTGATTTTGGCATCTCTAGTGTGTTGCTAATGCCATGTTTTTCTTGAGTCCCATTTCAAATTGCTATAGTATCAGCCTTAAAATAAGTTTAAGCTTCCATGGTGATTTATAAAACAATTTCCTGTGGAAAACGTAACCAGTCTAGTAGAACAGAACACTTAGCCAGTGCCAGTTCAGAGTGCTAATGCTTTCATTAAACTACAAGCAGGTTTTTAATGATAACATTTTTGAGTGAAATAAACGCAATGGGATCACATTTTCTGAACCAGCAACTGTCACTATCATTTACAATTTATTCAGGCTTCTGGGATAGCAGCCAACAATGTATATTTCCTCTACCCTGTTCAGCGATTAGCACAGTTTTCTCTTAAAACCCTTTAAAAAATGTTTCCTTTAACAATGGCAGTGCAGATTGGGCAGTAGACTTTACTGTATCTTCATTTCCTTGACAGCAGTACAAAGCTTGCAATGGCTGTCTCTAAAAGATTAAACCTGCACAGAATTAAATAGACGTTTGCAAAGGGAGTAATGAGAAAGGGGAAAAACACACTTGTAGTGAATGAACTTCAGTTGGTTCTAGACCAAATGTTAAGCCAAGATGCCAATAAACAAAAGTTACTGTACTGTATATACAACATGTGTAGTGCTGCAAGGTATGGCTTAAAACCCCATGCTTAATTCTATACACAGGAGCTCATATTTAAGACTACTTGTGCACCTTCATAGGAATCAGACTGTCAGGGATTTTCCAGTGAGCAGTGTAGGGAGGATGTACCCTTTAATGTAATTATACAGTTGGCTTAATTTTAGTGACGATCATGCACTGCACTAATGTACCACTTATATATGAGGTCCTCAAAGTTTTTCACCAGTTGAGAAAGCACTGGCTTTGTTTTGCAGAACAAGGGAAGGAAACAGAAGTTACTTATCTTACCACAGGCTGCACAGTCAACAGTGGCAGGGCAAGATGCAGAACTCAGGTCCCTCACATATAGAGTTTCCTACTCTAATCACTGGAAGGGTTTGTTTTTCAGCAGGGATAAAAGGTAGGAGAGAAAGTGATATGAGGTCAGTAAATGAAACCCCTGTAGTTGACATTTTCAAAATGGAGCAGTTAGTGGGTGTTAAACTTGGAATGACTTGTGCCAGATATTCAGAGATGCTGAACATTCCTGGCTTCAAGTTGAAGTAACTGAAAAACGCTGGTGCTCAGCACTTTTGATTAGCAGGCTAAAGGTCCATCATTTTCTGAAGTGGATGCCTCATGAAGTGGCTTTTTGTGCATATATTTCAGTGGTAGTGTGCACCCAAAACAACAGGCCAAAGGACACTTGGAATATTAGGCGCAAGGTGTATTAAACCATGCATAAAAATGGAGCCACACAGAATCACTGGGTACTTGTGAACATATGGCTGTAATTGTGCATGGCTGAGCAAGTATTTCAGCCATGCATCTGGAGGAGACCTTGATAGGAGGATTTTTATAAAATTTTAAAACAAATTTTACAGCCATATTACACAATTAGGAAGATACAGATACCACTTAGAGGACAATTACTGCTAGTGCCACAAAATAGCTAAGAAAAAGAGGCCATAAAAGGAACTGGAGATAAATACAGGACAGACATAAGGAAACAGTGTTTCATTCAATGAACAATTAATGTTTGGAATAGCCAACCAAGATTGTTTCAACATAATTGAGATTGATGAATAAGTAAATAGATCTGATGCTGGGAAAATTAAAGCAATTCTTCTGAGGCTAAATGGCTGTCTTTCCTGTGCTTTAGCATCATATAAAGGAAACATTTAACATTTGCAGATTTATTTTTAATACAGTGAATATTAAGGAGGGTTTTTTTTGCGTGAATTTCAATTCGGACTGTACTTTGACAATCCAGTCTGAGGAAAGGACTGTGCTTGAAGAATGTAGGGGCCCAGTTTCTTCTCAGCAGCTGTTTAGCTAGGCTGCACAGTGAAATGCGGGGGTGGAGGCTTCAGTCCACCTAGTTTTCACCTTTCCTTGCCCACTTCTTGCTCATCTCTAGGGATGAGGGAGCAGCAGTCTTCCCTAGATTCCCTGAACAGGCAGCATGCTGAGCTTGCAAATTAACTGTTGATGTGTGCAAATACTAGAGTGCAAGCTTTCCAGTCAGACACTAGATGAAGGAACTGCAAGCTTCTCCCATGCTGTCACTCACCAACATACTTCTGCCCTGGTTCTGGTGGGACCACCAGACACAGTAATTTAGCCTTGGTGATCCAGTTGTGTCCTTGGCCTCCTAGCTGGGCTGGCATTTATGCGATATGGGTCTCTGTTCACTAGGAAGTTGAACTGGAGTGCTTCCCTTTCCAATACATTTACACAGGTTTTTAAAAACAACAGTATGTGACTCAAAACCTGGAGTTCAGCATATGACTCAAGATTGAATAGCATGCAGAAAACACAGCCCAAGTATGATATTTGGGGATCCTTAACGAATGCCTCCTTTGGTATAAATAGAGCAGGTGCAAATCATGAGAACAGATCATGTATGATGGTGCACAAAGCAATGACAGTAACAAGGGGATACACAGAGGCACCAGAATTGCAACTTGAAGAAATATTAGCAAATGACAGGGGTCAGACCGAGCCGGGCCAGACAAAGACCATCCCTGATGTACAAGCAACCAAAGATTTTAGCACATGCTGAGATGTGTTCCCCATTTCATAATAGAGGAAGGTCTGAGTTAAGTATTACGCATTACTTTTGTGACAGCACAGAAAGGGGATCAGTTAACACAAGATGATGCTACCTGCCCTGCAGTCTGACAGAGTATGTTACACAGAGCATGTCAGTGGAATCCTGCCACTGATGACAGTTATTAAATAAAAAGCTTTTTATCACTGAAGACCTGTGACTGAATTTGTTTTAAGCCTTATTGAAAAAGAACTTGCTGATCAATCTTGTATCTACCCCATCACTAAAAGCCAAACTGTGAGTATTCACCGAGCATCTCTTTCTTACAATTACTAAGAAAGCACAATGACGTGGTATAATTGGTTACCCTACTTCAGCAGAAACTCCAAAGTGAGATCAGAGGAGGTGTGTAGTCTGGAACTGAAGCGCACTAGCTCTGAAGGTGCTGAGGTGGGGCCCTAGGATCAGTTGTCTGGCATGATTCCACAATATATCTGGCTGTGGTTAGTAACAATATCATCCCATTATTTCAGCAGGTAATTACATTCAACAGTTACAGAAAATAGTGAAAGAAGGGAGTAAGGTACAAGCAGCTGTTAGAAACAATGTTAATATTTCAAGTATTGTTGGAAAGGTGAATTTCAATATCCTCCTGAAAGGTGCACTGTATTTGAAAGCTTGTCTCAGTCTATCCCATATCACCTACTTCTTGCTTCTCTCTTAAAGTTTCAATGTATTTACATTCCAAATATCTCAAAAAGATAGTTTGATAACTAGAGATGGGTCACAACCAGAATCTTCAGCGTGAAGGTATGAATTTCAGAGGCATGAATGCACAGATTCATATCTCCATATCCAAACATACCTTTGCTGTGTTCCAGAAGAATCCCATTTGCCAGGTCTGGTTTGGCTATAGATCTGAGAGCAGCAGCACTGTGAGAGCAGCCTGGTATAATGTTAACTCACACTCTGCCCTTGGTACATCCTCCTATCTGAATACCAAACCTTTTGGACAATCTCTATTGAACCAAAGGCTCATGCAGCTGCTCAACTTCTCTTAATAAACAAAAAATAAAACATCAAATAAAAGAGACTCATTTCATGCTGAATGCAGCCCAGCCGAAAAAGAAAAGTCTCCTGGAAGTTGTCACTTTTCCTTTCCTGTAGCCATTAAATTATGTATGTCTATAAATGAAACCATAGAGAAATCCCAGTACAAAGCCTCATTTTAGCTCTGAGATTGCACAGGCATTTGCAAGAATATTGCATGGCACAGGTTTTAAATATGAGAAAGACCTGTTTCAAGGTTTAGGGTGAGCGGCTCCGAGCCAGACTACTTTCTAGGGACAGGCTGGAAGGAAACCCTTAATTTCAGGGCTGTCTTATCTAGGTCACAATGTGAGGATTTCAAGATTCTTTCTACTGACACTCATCTGGGGAAGGAACATGTGAATCAATCAACATGTGGAGTACAGAGGAGGGAGTAAGGTCATTAGTAAGTCAGCTTTCTGTTCTTTTGAAACCAGTCTTGCCCTGGCATAAATTTGTACCTGGCTCTCTTGAGCTACAAGGGTTCCACTGGGTAATGAATCAGAGTTCAAGTGCTGGGGAGAAGATGTGAAGAAAGAGGACTGAGTCTTTAAGACTGGCAAGCACACCTCTTTGAAACATTAGTATTGTCAAATATTTCTTGCTTTCTATTAGCCTTGTCTTTATCCAGTCTTTGTAACTGTTACCGGCTCTTTGATCCATTTACACCAGGGGCGGGCAATTATTTTGGGTGGAGGCCCACTTACTGAGTTTTGGCAAGCTGTCGAGGGCTGCATGGGTAGCCCTGCCCCTTGATAGGTGCCCCACCCCCTGGTCACCATCTTGGGACTAGAAGTCCTGCCCCCTAACCCCTGACCTTTGTCACCAGAAGTTCCTCCCCTTGCCCCCAGAAGTGCTCCTTTCAGCAAGGGGTTTTGACATCTCAGAACCAGAAAAGTACCAAATTATATTCTAAAAAATAAACATCTACAACATTCATTAATTTGATTTAAAAAATATTTTGCCCTGGTTTACATGTGTTTGTGTAGTGTACACAGAGTTATCAGACAATAGCTTAAAATTAAGTCTTATGCTTGTATACTGTTGGGCGGTGAGTGTAGGTTTGTGGGGGGCTGTGGGTGTGTGGGTATGTGGGGTGAGGGAGCATGTGGGAGTGTGTGTGTGGATATGTGGGGTGTGGGTGGGTATGGGGTTTGTGGGGGTCTGTGTGTGGGGGAGGTGGCTGGGATGTGTGAGGTGGTGTGGGTGTGGGGGTCTGCGTGTATGGCAGTGCAAGGGGGGTGTGGTTGCATGTGTGATTAGCCCTACAAACACACACACACTGTGCCCCTGCCTGTACACACACACTGCCCCACCTGCGCACACACGCACACACACACACACACACACACACACACACACACAGAGTCCCTGCCTGCACGCACACACTCTTTGCCCCGGCCTACATACACACACGCGCGCGCGTGCTTTCTCTGCCCCTGCCTGCATGTGCGCACACCCCCTGTACCAGCACGGCCCTGTGCTCCCCGGTCTGGCCATGCAACCAGGAGCCATGTGGTGCTGGAGCAGGGCCAGAGCAGAAAGCAGAGAAATGGCTGGGGTGAGCAGGGCTGATCTCCTGCCTCCTGCTGCTGGCTCCCCCTGAGTCCTATTGCCCCTGGCTCCTGTCACCTTTGACAGACAGCCAGGAACAGATAACTATTTTCTAAACTTTTTAGGGGTCCCGTGGGCCAGACAGAATGGCCTGCTGGGCCAGATGTGGCCTGCAGGCTGTATTTTGTCCACTCCGATCTACACACTCATCCACGTACACAGCTGAGCACCCCCCCTCAATCTCTTCCATTAACTAGCTCGCCACAGCTTCTTTTCATCAGCTGTGAAAAGAAAAAAATTGGAGGTCTGTTACAGCTGGACTGGTAACTACTATGCCCAGCTTTCTCTCCTGAAATGTAGGCTCACATAGCATTATCAGTTTTGCTTCAGTTCCAGGACAGCAGGTTGCTAGTCTCTACTGCACATTTGTAAAGGAAGTGGTAGCACAGGCAACCTATGAAACTATGGCCCTTAGTGAGTCATCATTGATCCGGCCTGACCTCCATTCTTTTGAATGTACAAGTTTGGCTGCAGAGTTGCAACCTTTCCTTGTGTAAGGAAAAAACCCCTGTTCTTTTTAATAGAAAATTTAATTAATAATTTAGAATGATGCATATAATCTTTGGGGGCATACTTTGATGCCTGAGCATGTGCTTTAGAAGTGTTCAATGTGATGTACTTGATTAGTTGAGAGTTGCCTGCTATTTCTCCTTCAGTGTATAGGGGAGGCACTCATTGATGGATTCATAGATTCAGAGATGCTAGGGTCGGAAGGGACATCAACAGATCGAGTCTGAACCCCTGCCTGGGCAGCAGGAGTGCTGGGGTCAGATGACCCCAGTCAGATGCCTATCCAGCCTTCTCTTGAAGACCTCCAAAACAGGGGAGAGCACCACCTCCCTTGGAAGCCCATTCCAAATTTTGGCCGCCCTTACCGTGAAGAAGTTTTTCCCGATATCTAGCTTTAATCTGCTCTCTGCCAGTTTGTGACCATTGATCCTTGTTACCCCAAAAGGCACCCTGGTGAACAGAGCATCTCCGATCCCTTGCTGCGTCCCCATAATGAATTTGTAGGTGGCCACACGATCACCTCTCAGCCTTCTCTTGCGGAGGCTGAAGAGGCCAAGGTCCCTCAGTCTCTCCTCATAGGGCTTGTCCTGTAAGTCCCTAACCATACAAGTGGCCCTCCTCTCGACCTGCCTAAGTCTATTAACATCCTTCTTGAAGTATGGCGCCCAAAACTGGATGCATTACTCCAACTCCAGTCTGACCAATGCCGCATAGAGGGGAAGTATCACCTCCTTTGTTCCATTCGTCATGCATCTGCTGATGCACGATAAAGTGCGGTTAGCTTTGCTGATGATTTTGTCATGCTGATGACTCATGTTCATCTTGGAGTCTGCTAGGACTCTGAGATCCCTTTCCGCTTCTGTGCTGCTGAAAGGGTTACATCCCAGCCAGTAGGTGTGCTGGATATTTTTGCACCCTAGGTGTAGCACTCTGCACTTGTCCTTGTACTGCATCTTATTGTGTACCGCCCACTTTTCTAACCTATCTGTCCTGGGAGGCAGGGTAACAAACATCACTTACCGGCAGCCCGGGATGAGACACACATGGGTCAGGAGAAGAAACCTGTGTGGCTCATTAGCCGCCTTTTTGTGCGGTTATGGCTGACCGGTGATGTCAGCATTGGATGCCGGCCGGCAAGGATAAAAATGGCAGGTGCAGCAGCGGAGGGGGTGGATAGCCAGGAAACAGCCACAGCCACCCAAGGGGGTGGAAAAGACCGCGCACGCTGGACCCCAGGAGCTGAATGAGCTGGAGCTGACTCGGGCCGGAGAGAGAGGGGTTCCCTGACAGAGATACACGTCAGGCAGCAGTGAGACAACGGGCTTGCCAGCTGTATGGAGGATTGAGACAGTCCCAGGGAACACATCAGAACTGAGGTGGGAGTGCCATGGCGACGGGGTGCGAGAGCAGGCCCCACAGGGGGTGAAGACCCAGGGAAAACCCTCAAGGGGTTTGTAGTCGGGGAGGGTATCGCCGCTGGGGTCCTCCATACTAAGGGATGGACGGGTGATGGGTCCAGAGGCGACGAGACAAGAGGAGCATGTCCCCCCCACACTGGGCTCTGGTGTGGGGTATTAGAGGGGTAGGGTTGAAGTTACTATCCAGTTTGGTTGTTACAGTACTTTTTTTGTGTGTGTTCCAAGTTCTACGAGGTATAGGGGCATAGGGAGTTGAGATAAGTAACCTGGGGTGTGGCGGTAGGGAAGTTGCTACGGAATTGCTACCCCGGGGGGGGGGTTGGCACCCAGGAAAGTGAGGAATGAGAATACAGAAAGTAGCTGGGGGTGCCTGGGAGGGCAGACCGGGCTCAAAGCTGAGGATAGCAATAAGGCAACTGTGGGGAGAGTGACCCCAGAGACAGAGGCCATAGACAACAACTGGGCAACTCACCAGAGGTGGCATGAGGCCGGGGTGTAGGGGTGGTGGAGCCCTGTGAGAAACCGCCGGGCAGGACCTGGGCTACCCCAGGTATCCCGCTAACCCACCCTGCCAACTGAGGAACACCAAGTCGTGGCAGACGAGAGTGGGGCGGGTGGTGCGGGAAAAGAGAACTACCCCAGCAATGATACAGACCTGGAAGTTGCGTAACATCTGTCAACTGGGCAAAGGCGGCCTGAGAGCAACTATTCAAACCCCCTCGGTGACACTATCCAGGTCTGCCTACAATCACTCCCTACACTCTGGAGTGTGCACTTCACCCCACAATTTAGCATGGTCCGCAAACTTGGACAGAGTACACTTCACACCCACATCCAAGTCAGTGATAAAGATATTGAAGAGCACGGGTCCAAGGACCAAACCCTACGGAACCCCACTACCCACATCCTTCCAGGTCAATACCGACCCGTCTACAACCATTCTCTGGGTGCAACATCTAGGTCACAGCCTCTTAATGTATTTATGAGAATAGGATGAGATACAATATCGAAGGCTTTACCCCAAGAAGTGCCCTGGTGAACAGAGCATCTCTGATTCCTTGCTGCTCCCCGCTAATGAATTTGTAGGCAGTCACAAGATGACCTCTCAGTCTTCTCTTGCAGAGGCTGAAGAGATCCAGGTCCCTAAGTCTCTCCTCATAGGGCTTGGCCTGCAAACCCTTAACCATACAAATGGCTCTCCTCTGGACCCTCTCAAGGTTGTCCACATCCTTCTTAAATTATGGAGCCCAAAACTGGATGCAGTACTCCAACTGCAGTCTGACCAATGCCGCATAGAGAGGAAGTATCACCTCCTTGGTCCTATTTGTCATGCATCTCCTGATGCATGATAAAGCATGGTTAGCTTTGCTGATGATTTCGTCACACTGATGACTCATGTTCATCTTGGAGTCCACTATGACTCTCAGATCTCTTTCCACTTCTGTGCTACTGAGAGGGTTATTTCCCAGCCAGTAAGTGTGCTGGATATTTTTACACCCTACGTGCAGCATTCTGCATTTGTTCTTGTTGAACTGCATCCTATTGTGTTCTGCCCACTTTTCCAACCTGTCCAGGTATGCCTGCAATCATTCCCTACCCTCCAGTGTATTCACCTGACCTCACAATTTAGTATCTTCTGCAAACTTGGACAGAGTACACTTCACACCCACATCCAAGTTACTGATGAAGACATCGAAGAATACCGGTCCAAGGACCGAGCCCTCTGGGACCCCACTGCCCACATCATTCCAGGTCAATACTGACCCGTTCACTACTACTCTCTGGGTGCGACCCCCAAGCCGATTTGCCACCCGCCGGACTGTGTAATCATCTAAGTCACAGCCTGTTAATTTATTAATGAAAATAGGATGAGATACCATATCGAAGGCCTTCCTAAAGTCCAAGTAAATGACATCCACCTCCACTCCTGCATCCAAACATTTTCCTCCCCTCCCATCCCTATTCAGCTGAGCTGGGTGGGAGCCGCGCTCCTGAGCTGTGTAAACAAGTCCTGCTAACATGACAGTGGGTTAGAGGTGAGGGGCAGCTAAGGGGGCACTGACCCCTGGGGAGAGGGGGACTGCTTACTGGGGGATCCCTGGTTATCCCTGGTGAGGGGAGGCTCTGGACTGGGCTGGGCGGGGTTTCCTCATGGGAAGGGGCTACCGGCTGACTTTTCTGTGCATGTGCAGAGCAGCCTGAGCCTTCATTGATTGGTGCAGGAAATTCAAACCGCAACAATTGGGACCTGGACACCGAAGAGAGCACACATGTGCACTAGTGCACATGTGCCCTCAACTTCCCCCTGACCGCACTGAGCAGAGCACCAAGAAGTCAGCAGTAGCAATAAGGTAAGCTGGGCACGGAGGGGGAAGAGTGAGGAGGAGCTGGGCCAGCTGTAGGGAATTGGAAACGGGTTTTCCTCCCCTTCTATCACTATATAGCCAAGCCAGGTGGGATCCACGCTCCCGAGCTACGCAAACAGGCCTTGCAAACAGGCACGCTCTTCAGGGGTGCGCCAGAGTTTATGCGGGAGTGGGTTACAGTGAGGGGCAGCTGAGGGGGCACTGACCCCTGGGGAGAGGGGGGCTTCTTACCCCTGGTTATCCATGGTGAAGGGAGGCTCTGGGCTGAGCTGGGCCCAGAGGGAGACTATCCCATTGTGAGGGAAAGTGGGAAAAGGGCCCAAAAACCCTCTATGGCTAAACAGAGAAGTCCAGGGAAGCCTAAGTGAAAAAAAAGAGGCACATGTGCACTGATGAAGTTACAGCTCCTCTTGAGTTGATGCTCCCTGTGTGCACAAAGCTCAGTCCCCAACCAACGTTAGTGGAATATAACTTTCTAATGCATGGGTGTAAAAAAATTCACCTGTGGAGCTGCATCATCTGGCCCCTGATGCTGTCCTTGGGTCTCAGACTGACCTATAAACCACATGCTGTGTGCACTGAAGCAGCCCTGTGTACAAGGCCCAGGATGCAAGCCACATGTTGTGCCCACCCCTGCTAGTCCCGGGCACACATCACACACTGAGACCCATACTGCACATGGCAACGCACATGGGACCAGTCCATGATCAGTCCCCTTCCCTGCATGCCCGATGGTCCAGCACCCAGGCCAAATGATTAGTGTGGGGCTGGACCATAAGCCAGATCAGGCTCACAGACCCACCATCTGCATACCAGATGCAGCAGACATGGTGACACTCTGGTAGTCAGGTGCTGCATGTGACTCACACCCTTGAGCAACTGCTGTATCTGACGTGCAGGGAGTGGTGTCCACAGGCCCGATCCAGCATGCAGGGATGCTATTCATTCAGCCCATAGATCAGTCCTGTGCTGCTCATTTGGCCAATGGGGCCAAATAAATTTGACACCCCAGTTCTAATGCAATATGTCATTACTCAGAGATGTCTAGAGCTGCACTGATATATCGATCCATATCAGATCATCAGTTTTCCCTTTATCAGTGCCATTATTAGCAATCGGCTCTTTTTGGTCGGTGTAGCTGATAATGTCACTGATAAATGCCCCGTGCATGTGAGCAGCCACAGCATGGATGAGGCCAGGAATGCAGCCTGGCATCATGGAGAGTAGCATCTGGCCATAAGTCTGCAAGGGTGGGGGGTGAGAGGGGGAACGGGCATGTGGGGGTAGATCGAGGCCCCCACGTAATGGAGCTAGTGACAGAGCAGGGGCAGGTGCTGTCTGGGCAGGGCGTGGGATGGAGCTGTGGGTGGCTTGTCTGGGGGGCACAGGTGAATGGGGGAGCACTCCCCAACACTGCACGCACCCCTGGGGGAGGCATGGGGGGCATGTGCCCGCCCAGATTTATGCATGGGGTGAGGGCAGGCTCAGAGCCAGGGGCTGAGCTGGCCTCTTCTTAGGGGGGAGGCTGGGCTGGGGCTATGCTGAGGGAGGCTGGGGATGGGGCAGAGTGGGTGGCAGTGCTGGGAGGGGTGGCTACAGCTGCCCCAAAATTCACTGTAGCTCCCTGTACCTCTCCCCTCCTAGTGCTGTCAACCCACCCCAAGCACAGCCCAGGCCCAGCCTCCTAGCAGGGACGAGGCTGGTGCAGCCCCTGACCCTGCCCTTGCCCCATGTCCAAATCCAGGGGGCATATTACCCCCATGCATTCCCCATGGATGCATACAGTGTTGGGGAGTGCTCCCCCCCTTTCCCACTCCCCTGTCCTCTAGACACACATAGAAAACCTACAAATAGTTGGTGGTGCTAAGTTTAGAGGTCCAAATTTGGATCTATGTTTTGTTTTTAACTTACACTGACTCTTCTATGGAGCCCATGTAATTCTTTAGATATGATTTTTCTCCCCAGGTGTTTCCTCCAATGCTCTGCTATTGTTTCTAAAATCAGTGCTACTAAGAGCAACCCTACCTGAATCAATATTGTGTGGAAAAAGGTAGGGCAGTATGGCACCTTAGAGACTAACTGGTTCCACACCAACTTAACAGTGGGCAATTATTGTTAGTCTTGGATTCAAGGTCTCAAAGTTCAGAGCCAGAATAACACAGAGGCAGAATTCAGATTTGGGGTTTCTGCTCAGTCCACCGCACAATCAGGGCCTGGATCCATATTTCTCCTTCCCCAAATTTGGGAGTATTATGCTCTGTAGTTCCCTTATTTAAATATTATGGTGTAATTCAGTCACACAAACCCTGAGCAACTAAGCAAAGGTAGAATTAGAGCAATAGGGATTTGGGGACACACAAGCACAGACTCCCTTGGTTCCTTTTCTAATTTGCACCACTCTACTAGCTTTGCCCTCCCTCCAGGGTGCTATGCACAGATCACTGACTGAGGCATCCACATCTTGAAATGTTTCTGTGCTGCAGCTGAGAGCTGACCAGCCTACCTCAGACCTAAACTTGGTCATTCCAACCTACAACCAGAAAACTTATACACCATTGTGCTAGACGGTCAATCTATCTATACTATTTTATTAACGTGTAAAAAGCTCTCTGGCCTTCAGTTACACTCCTTTAAATATGCAATTTGTAGAGAAAATCAGAAGCCTGATATCTTTGGCAAACTGATGATATGTGTAGGTTAAATAACCAAGTTTAGTTTTAAGCTTAACTCTCCTCTTTTAGCTGAGAAAGCATTTTCTGGCTTAGTAATAGACTTGGGTAGCTGTTAGAAACTGAAACAAATCAGCTTCCAAAAAACCCATGTCAAATTAACTATAGATCAAGGGAAAAGCACAGTACTTAATTATTTTAATTTGCTCTGTATCACCAGTTTGAATTGTACAGCTGCAAAAATCTTTGGCTTTCCCTTTGTGAGGAAAAATAACTAGCATACATTCATGCATATTCATGACATATTTGCCAATTATATAAATTACTATAATTATCCCATCTTCCACTAGCCCTACAAAACTCACTGTTGCTTATTTCCTATTTCAGACCAGAAGGATACTCTTCAGATTAATCTTTACTAGTCATAAATTCTTTGTATTTTTAACAATCAATACAAGTTGGAGTCCTAATTATATGGTTAGCCATCCTTATTCTCCTCACGATTTCATTGAAGAAAATCAACTTGGTATAAGAGGCTTTCAGAACCTCTCAGAATTGGTCTGTTATTAGTGAAAGTCAGGCCTCTATTTACAAATTAACCTGGACTTCTGCTATCAAAGAAAGTTCTGGGACCTGAAAGGACACTGTTTTCAAGATGAAAAAAGAATTTTGCAGACCTAGAGGCAAAGGTGAGTAGGAGGCACACACAGCTCTGCTTCCCTATGAAGGTTTAATAGGGTTCATTACACAAAGAATTGACATATCTTCATCTTCTGGCATGAGTAGCTACACTATTAATGGAGAAAGTGCAGTGACTTTGAATGGGAGGGCAGAACATTAAAAAGCCTTAACCATTGCTGCTCTCAAAACTGGTTATATTGTAACTCAGCCTTTGCCTCTGTCTTCAGCTACTCCTTCCTGTTAACACTTGCAAGGTGCAAAATAGAAAGAGGTAATGAGGACAAAATAATGAAAGGAATAATATTTGAGCTGTTTTAAAGCAATTCTTTTACCTGAGAAAGTCCGGTGCTTTGGAAATCATGTTCTCAAAGTCTGAAAATCCTAGTTTCCCATCACCATCCATATCAGCTTCTTCTATCACTTTCTCACACACTAGAACACTTTCTTCTGCTGTTAGCTCTTCTCTTGTCAGCTTGTTGAGGGTTTTTTCTAGGTCAGCTTTACAAATGAAGTTATCTGTGTTAAAATCTAAACAGAGGAAGAAATAAAAGATTATCAACCTCCAGATAAGTTCAAACTCCAGATAAGTCCCCTTGAAACAGAATGTGTACAAAAGTGCATTTACAAACTATTTCTGATTTCATTCCTTGCAATCCTGAGGCCAAGTTCTCTTCAGTAGGTAATAAGCAGAGATCCAGGTTTTCTGTTTCCCATGAAAAAACAGAGAAAAAGGTGGATTTCCCCATTTACCTGAGGAAAATGTGTTTTTCTCATTTGAATGGAGAAACCCATGGATTTTGCACTTTTGCAAAGAGTTCTCTGCAGGCTGGCAGAGTTCCAGCCTGCAAGGGGCTGGGAGGGAGCGGGAAGAGCATGGTCAGGCAGAGGGTACCATGTGCTTGTATATGCACATGGCCGCCAGGCAGCCTGGAGAGCAGCTCCCACAGGTAAGTTGGGGGGTGGGGAGGATTGAGGCCCCTATAGGAAGGAAGGGAATGGGTTGGGAGTTGGAAGCTCCTGGAGAAGCAGGTTGGGAGCAGGGCTGGAGCTGGGGCTGGGGCTGCTGCCCAGGCAGGGGATGCATGGAGCTTAGGGCCCTAGACCAGAATGTGCAGCTACAGGGCCCCAGTGGGGAGTAGGACAGGGCCGGGCCGCTGGTGGCTTGTCTGGTGGGTGAGAGTTGGCTCCCTGCAATTGTACACACTGCCAGGGGACCTAGGGGACCTGTGCCCCTCAGATCTGTACGTGGGGTGGGTGCAGACTGCTCGCTATGGGCTTGGGCTGCCTGCCCCGCTGCCCCCACCAGGGCCTCTGCAGTCCAGTGAGTGCAGCACTACAGGGCAGAGCGTGACCATGTGAGGAAGCTGCTTGCCATTGCAAGCTCTATGCTTCCCTAGTGAGGCACCCCCTGCTCACATGGCAGCAGAGGGGGCAGCAGTACAGGGTTGTGCCCCTCACTGTCTTGCTAGGGCAGTGCAGAGCTCACAGTGGCAAACAGCTTCCCCACACGGCCCCACTCTACCCTGCAACACCAGTTCACAGTTGCTGGGCTGCAGAGGCTCTGGGAGAGGGCAGCAGGGTGGGGAGCCCGAGCCCACAGCAAGCAGCCCAAACCAGCCCCCACCCTACACACAGATCTGGGGGGCACAGGTCCTCCCTGCCCTGCCCCACAGAAGTGTGCACAGAATCAGGGAGCCACCCCCTCCCACCACCAGCCCACAGCCAACAGGCAGCAAGCACCAGGGAGGGGAAGGGAAGGGAGGGGAGGGGAGGGAACCCATACTCCATGCTCTGCTGAAGTACCTGCTGGCTCCTGAGGGTGGCAGACAGGGCTTGGGTGCTGCTGTGGGGTGTGGGGAAAAGGGGGGCTGCGGATCTAGGTTTCTGGCCCCATAGCCCTGGCAGCTGGGGAGGGGCAGGTGAGTGGGGGGATGGGCACCAGCAGGACCAGTGGGCTGTGACTTGGGAGTGAGGGCCCTGTATTCTGTAAGTTAAGGGGGCAGGGGGAGCTCTAATTTTCCATGATAAAACCCCCCAAATCAAATACCAAAATTCATAGCTATTTACAGTTTATTTTATTACCATGATTGAGGCACTGGAAGGTTTCCAAACTGCTTTAAAATTGTAAATATATCAAGAAAACATTGTGTTCAATTGACAGCTATATATATAGTGGCCTTTCACTTTACTAACTGATCTGGGGGGTTTTATCAGAGAATCTGTGATTTTTTTATCACAGAATTTGTAATTTTTTATCATGGAAAACCAGGATCCCTGGTAAAAAGTAAGACCAAGTCATTTCAGTCATACTTGATTCTTCCCTACAGAGTACAAGTGAGTCCTAGGCTTGTAACCTAATGCAGAGCATTCTTTCTACTCAAATCCAAAACTCTTGGGGCAGAACTCTGTTTTCTGTTATGAACTTAAGTGGCAATTATGAAGATACATAAGTACCATTTTTGGCACTTAAACTTAGTTTCAGAGTCTGTTTTGCCTTCTGGCAAAAAAGAAGTGCCTTACGTGTTGGTGTGTACACCTGCTGGGAAAGATGGAGGAAGGCTTTCTGCCATGCTTTAACCCAACAGCAAAGGACCCCCTCATCCTGAGGGTCTTTGAACTTGCATCTTCTGCTTTCCAGTAAGGTACTCAAACCACCTGACCACAAGTTAGGTATTATCTAACATGATCTAATTATCAGATGTGCAAAGATATTCTGAACAGGCCACAAGAGAAAAAGCAAGAGAATTCAGAAAGTATCCTTGTCTGTATGAAATATTCTTTTCTGGTTTCTACAACTTAATTGACATTATAACTCTTCAAAAAATATGATTTCTCATCTTTATTTTTATCAAGTTCATAAGTCACTTGATTTTGGAGTATTTTAATGAAAGAAGAAATACAAGGCATTTTCACACATGCATGTGCTGCAGTGCCGGGCGCTTTGAAAAGCATCAGGAGCTGCAATGCATGCAGTTGTATAAGCAGTGAAATGCACATCAGTGCGCAGAAAATGGAAGCAGTCCACTTGTGAACTAAAATACATCACAGGTGGTTTAGTTTAAAAGTACACTGCTGCCATTTTCTCTGAGCTGATGTGCATTTCACCACTTATACAACTGCAAGCAATGCAATGTGATGCGTGTCAGCTCGTATGCAGAGCAGACTCAATTAATCAAGTCTGCTCCAATGCACCAGATCTCTGGCACCTCACAGCACAAAAAGTATGTACATAAATGTGTTTCACTGAGAAGATGAACAGATGCTGCCTTACATTCATCATGATCAGCTCAAATACCAGAATAGCTTTTCTTAGGGTAAGTTCCTATGTGATGAAAACAGTTGTGGCCTCATCCAGGAAAGCACTCAAGACTGTGCTTACTATAAGCACTTGAGTAGTGCCAGATGACCAATGAAACAATTCATATGGTTAAGGGTACAATTTGTTAAGTACACACTTCGCTGGGTTAGGTTACTGTGTTCAGAAGCCTTCAGAATTAAGCTGTTCATTTGACTCTTATTTGATTTTTGCCTAAGTACATAACTAATTAGCTAGTGAGAGTCTGTCTGGCACAGAGGGTTAACCTGAATTAATGGAACCTTTTATCTATAGCACCTCCACACATTACCATAAATCTTAAAGGCATAGATTGCTTTGAGCTCTCTGGGAGCCATTTCACTGAGCACAGAGAACATGTCCACAAAGTCATTGAAGCTGAGGTTCCCTTCTCCATCCTCTGAGAAAGACTCCACAATCCTCTCCCTGAAGGGGTTCTCCTGCAGAAAACATAGAGGCTTAAGTTTAGTACCTGGAAGAAAACAGCACTCACTATTACTACATTGGGAAAAAATTTGAATCATTGTTTGGTTCTTTGAAAAGACTCCCACTCTTCTTCCCTAAGTCAGAAAAAGGATGAATATTTCAACTCTATCTTTACTTTTGCTATGCCTATGTGCTCTGACAAAGGTCATCCACTCTTATAGCTTATTTAAATAGATCCAGTGCCTGACAGACTGTCATGTCTACACGGCCAGGAAGGCTGAGACCTACATACTGATGCTAGAAGGAGTGAGGAGGGGATGGGAAAAAAAACTGAGGGGTATTGGAGGTAAGAAATTAATGGAACAAATCCCCAGGGCCCAAGTACTCCTCATCCTTTTTCTAGGACCTGACTGAGGACTAGAGGGGCAAGTCCTACCACCATCTTCTTGCTGTGAGTCAGCCAGTTCTGTGGTGTACCAAGCTAAGTGCTGAGAGAAGAGCTCTCCCCTCTAACAAGGTGGGAAGAGGCGGATGCACCAAAACTGCCTCTCACAGGTAAGGAAGGCAAGCTGACTTCCCCAGCTACAGTTTGTGTCTCTTGGGAAGGGTAGTCTCCCTAAGAAAGGTACATCTTTTAATAGTATATGACATTTTGTAATGAACCACAACTGACTGGTCCTGGACCAGTCAAATGGTCAAATACCTTCACTAGCAGCTTAAGCTGGTCATGTCAAACGTGCAAGGAAAAGGCCATTCCATGCCAGCCCACCAGAGTGGTGAGACATTCAGCTTGAGCAGCAGTTAGAAGAGGAAGAGAAGAATCATATTCTGGAATATTCTGGATCTCAGACAAAGGAAGGGGTTTTGCTATGAATAAATTATGTGATACAGACTGCCAAGGTGGGGTCACCAGATTGGCTTGAGATACTTACCCTGGGCTAGAAACAGTGCTGGTGAACTCCGAGCAACCCCAAGGGTGGAGCAGGGGAGCCCTGCCCTGCCCTGCCCTGCGGGAAAAGGAGAAGCCAATTGGAAGAAAGGATTTTCAATCCCTTCATTCGCAGGGAAGGGGGATGGCTGGGGTTGGGGGCCAGCCACCCTGAGCCCTGGTTGGCCGGTTTGCAAGCCAGGGAGGGACTGCTGGAGGGGATAAAAGCAGCAGTCGAACTAGCTCGTGGGGGCTGCTGACAGTGACTCTGGGGAATGACACAGGAGGCCTAAGAAGAGCTGGGGTGAGCTGACGCAGCAGAGGGAGCAGAGAGACCTCTGAAGAGCCTCAAAGGCCCTGGGAGAAGAAGGCAGCAGCAGTCAGCCGTGCCTCCAGCAGACAGGGTGCAGCGGCCAGGGCTTAGGGCAGAGAGCTGGTGCCCCAAGGCCCCTTCGCAGTGTGCTGGACTTGCCGGGCATCCCAGAGGCTAGGGGTGGCAGTCAGCCCCCCACTCCACTGCGGAGAAGCAGCAGCAGACAGGAGCGCAGGCAGCATCCTTACCCAGAGCAGGGAGCAGAGCTGGTGAGTTGAGGAAACCCCTTACCTTCCCCAGGAAAGCGGGACAGCAGCAGGCAAGGCATTGGGATCCTGAGGAGCAGCAGAGCACCAGAACAAGGGTCTCAGGAGCTTGGGGCACAGGCCAGCGCTCAGAGTGGGACTGGCGAGCCACAAGGCATGTGGGGTGCCTGGCCAGTCACCTGAAGCAGGGGTTTAGACCAACAACCCCTGGGAGCTGCCTGTGCTGCTGACCCTCTGCCACTGACTGCCCCAGAGGGGACTCAGTCCTGTCCCTTATTCTGTAGCTGATTGTCATTAGATGGAGTCCCTGAGCTTTGTGTTTGGGTCATACTGATTGCTGCAGGAGCCCACCCTGTTGCTTGTTGCTTGCTTTTGTGGTTGCCACAGAGGATCACCCTTCAGCCTCTTCGTGGGGTTGGGGTTTGATACAATTTGATTGCTGCAGACCAGAAGAGCCTACACTGTTGCAGTCTGTTGCTTATTGGGCAGTCTGTTGGAGTTGCTGGAAGCGAGCACCCTGCTTTCTTGCTGTAGCACCTCAGCAGTGGCTGCAAGCTGCCAGTTACCCTACCTGTGGTTCTTGAGTCAAGGGTTGACTAATGCATTCTGATTTGTTTTGTGATTCTGGTTATGCCATTTAGGTTCCTATTATTCTTGTTTTGTAAATAAAGTGTAAATAGTTAAATCAGTTAAGTGTTAGACCTTCTTAGGACTAGGCTGCTCTGTGGGGAGCAGGGGCCGGCCAGAAAGTAAATTGGTGCTGGCCAGAAGCCCTGCCCCACTCTCACCACACCATCCCTGATATTTGGGCAGGGGTGGCAACTATTGGGCTGCCACCCAGGTTACATATGCAAACTAGGAATGATATTTTCCTTCTCCAGCTTTGACTGAAGATCACTCTTGTGAGTTCTACTCCCCAAATACAAGAAAAACCTTCATTTCTCCATCTGTGTAGCTATGGTTTTGGAATCACTCAAGATTGTGGAGGTATATCTTGGCCAGACTTCCATAGTTACATTTTTTCCCTGCCCCAATTCTTGACTGAACTTCCATGACTCTTGCTGTGGCTGTTTTTTCCAGCACACAGAATTAATAGTAAAGGTAAGAGTTTTCTTACCACGGAGATACGCTGCCCAGAAATCAAAGTACAAGTTGTATCAAATGCTGTTTGCTAAAGATATCAGGAAACCAGCTAGGATTACCACGGTTGAGGTAGCCATGTCTCTCTATGTCTGTTCATTATAGAATCACATTACAGTGTGATTCTAGAGTCTGCCTAACAGTTCTAATGAATGTCTAGCTTCCCCAAAAAAGGCTGTTGATAACACCTGATTTAATGACATCTGTAGTAACTGAAGAAGTTCAGGAGGATCTGAATTCAGTATGTTAGTGTAGCTCCTCTGCAACCTTTATGATAAAATAACTGACCTTTGTGATTTTTTTAGCTTTCATCCTGAAACCCTTCACTGTATAACCTCTGGCTCAATTGGCTGCAAGTCTGAGAGAGAGTTAAAGAAAATAGAATAGTTCCTATATATTTGTCAGTTCTACCAAGAATGTGCATGCTCTTGTGTATAAGGTTCCATACAATTTGTGCAGCTGGCTAAAAAGCAGGCATATCAAATTGAATACTCAATAAACTAAGTCACATATAGATACTTATCCTACAAGCTGATCAATTGGTCCTAATTACAATTTAAAATGAAATTTTATAAGCAGCTGCATCTGGGAGATGAATAATCAAAAAAGGTTTATTTTCAGTTTTACTTAACACGTTCAACTAAGGTTTCCTACAGAGCATATGGGGAGGTGGAACACAGCAGCATTTCCTAGTGTGCCAAGGGAGACTGTCAAACACATGTACCATAAACAGATTAATATTTATACTTCAGCACCTCTTCTTCAAAAAGACATAGGCCATGTCCAGACAAGTGTGGCTATGCAGTATGTGGTGTCACAGGCATGTCCGCAGCACCCCATACTGGACATTCAGCTGTTCTCTGTGTGGGAAGGGAACGGGGGAGAGGGGGTTGAACCTACACAAAAATTTTTAAAAAGCGGAGCAGTGCACATGGGGACAGCGCATGCCGCTCAAAACGGGAGCCTAGTTGGCTGGAGCCACACTCTGGCTGCCTGGCCATTCTCCGAGTGGCAGGACTGACACTACTGTAGTCCCAGAAGACCCCCAGGATCCCAGGTAAGGGGTGTGGACATGGCCAGAGTCCTTTACTAGGACAGAAACAGTATTTAGGTCCATGCAGTATGAAGAGGTAGCTGCCTCTGGGGTAAGTTACAGCAGCTATTATGTGGTTTACTGCCGATTAAGTTAAGAGCTGAAGAATATGGTGTTCACTGGAAACTATGGGGATAACAGAAGCAAAACAGAATTTAACCATTTGGTGTTAATGACAAAGATGTAATAATTTTGTTAAGACCTCAAGATCACGTATAATGCACCTAGTTTTAGACTGCTAAACACTTAAAATTCAGACTACATTTCCTGAGGTTCATAAAGCTTCTGAGATGGAACTAAAGCCTCAGTAAACCTGGGCTGGTATATGGAAAAGGCCAGTTTGAACCAAAAACCTTTACCCATGATCCTTAGGGTAAATCAGTATAACTATTATGGTGGGTCTCAAGCTTTTTAGACTCAAGGCACCTCTTGATAGACTCAAGACACTCCTTAGAAAATACTAGCTCCTAGTTTTCACTAATTTTGTAACTACAGAAAAATAATAGGGCAATTCCTTTGATGCAAAGAACTTAGAAAGACCACAACAGGTCAGAATATTTTTAATACTATTAATTCCTATTTGAAATCTCTGGGTTTATCTTGTGAATCTAGACAAATTGGAGGATTGAACCAAAAGAAATGTCATGAGGTTCAACAAGGACAAGTGCAAAGCCCTTTACTTAGCATGGGACAGTTCCACGCACCAGTACAGGCTGGGGGTTGACTGGCTGGGCAGCAGCTCTGCAGAAAAGGACCTGCGGGTTACAGTGGACAATAAGCTGAACATGAGACAGGAGTGTGCCCTTCTTGCTACAAAGGCTAACAGCATGCTGGGCTGCACTAGTACAAGCGTTGCCAGCAGATGGAGGGAAGTGATTATTCTCCTCTGTTTGGCACTGGTGAGGTCACATCTGGAATACTGTGTCCAGATTTGGGTCCCCCACTACAGAAAGGTTGTAGACAAATTATAGAGAGTCCAGCAGAAGGCAAAGAAAATGATTAGGTGGCTGGGGAACATGATTTATGGGGAGAGGCTGAAGGAATTGCGGTTATTTAGTCTAGAGAAGAGAAGACTGATGGGAGATTTAATAGCAGCCCTCAACTCCCTGAAGAGTGGTTCCAAAGAGAATGGAGCTGGACTGTTCTCAGTGGTGGCAAGCGACAGAACAAGATGCAGTAGCCTCAAGTTGCAGCAAGGGAAATTAAGGTTGGATATTAGGTAAAACTTTCTCACTAGGAGGGTAGTAAAACACTGGAACAGGCTACCCAGAGAGGTTATGGAATCTCTATCCTTAGAGGTTTTTAAGAACTGGCTAAACAAAGCCTTGGCCGAGATTATATAATTGGGGATTGTCCTGCTTTGAGCAGGGGGTTGGACTAGATGCCCTCCTGAGGTCCCTTTCAACCCTAATTTTCTATGATTGTGTGATTCTATGAATTAGGTTTGCACACCTAACAGCGCTAACCCCATCACACTCTTGAAAGGATCTCAAGGTACCCTGGTTGAGAAATGCTGCTCTACTGACTCCAAAGAAGCTCACTGATTTACAGTAGTTGAAGATCTAGCCCAGGGGTTGGCAATGTTTCTGGGCAGAGTGCCAAAAAACACCTGCAATCTCAACTTGTAAAATGTTGGTGTGCCAGGGCCACTTGGTGGGGGATCCACAAGGGGTTTGATCATTTTTGTGGCAGCATAGCCCCAGCCCCTTCCCCACCATCTGTTGAGGCACACATGCACCCACCGCCAACAACAAGCTAAGCTCCATGGACCCCAGTGCAGCCACTTGCAGCCTCCTGGCTGCCTGCCACAGCTGGCCCAGGATCTGGGCAGGCTCCTGCTACGTGCCACAGAGCCTGGACTTCTCGCAGCAGGTGGCAGGAAGGCTGTAAATAGCTGCACTGGCATCCACGGAGCTCCAGCCTGGGTCACTGTCAGCAGTAAGTGTATGAGCACTTTAGGGTGGACGGCGGGGAAGGGGCCAGGGTTGTACTGCCTCAACAAGGATCAGACCCCTCATAGCTCCCCCACCATCTGCCCTGAGGCATGCATGCCAAGCAAAATGCCTTCGTATGCCACATACTTTGCAGTTTTGGCCTGCTCCCAGATGAGACACATGGGCTAATGCCCTTTTTGCCCCTGGGAGCTGAAGACCCAAACCTGGACTTTAACCCCCCAGCGAAGAGCCAGGAGGTAAGTGAGCCGGCCTGACAGAGGGTGGACAAGCACAGAGGAGCTCAGAGGGTGCCAAGGGAGTGTGTGTGGGTGTGTCAGTACATGCATGCGTGCATGTGAGGCCGTGCTGGGAGGGACATGCTGGCTGAATGGAGCCCGGGAGGGGAAGGCCCTCCCCTCCTGGTCCCTACTTAGCTGAGCCCCTCACAGAGCCCCATGAACAGAACGCACAAACAGGTGTGGCTCTACTTGGGCACGGCAGTTTTCATGGGAGTTCATATGGAGGGGTGCACAGAAGGCACCCGGAGGGCTGGTCTGTGTGAGGAGCCAAGGCCAGAAGCCTGAAGAAGAGCTGCTGGGACGAGGCAGAAGCGTGAACTCATTTGCAGCCATGGCGGTGACTCGTGCCCACGAGCATCCTGGCACTGTTGACATCTTCACCCAGATAGAGCCCCTGGCCCTGGATTACGGGGGCTGCTCAGCACAGCTACTACCAGGTGGGCAGGGGGGCACCCCCACTTGTGGGGTGTGCTCCCTAGTGGAGTCTCTGGAGGGCCAGATGAGGGAGCTCGAGGAGGAGGTATGCCAGCTGCACACCATCAGGGCCCACAAAGACTTCATTGATGGCTAATGCCAGACCCTTCTTCAGAAGAAGGAAGAAGAGACAGAGGTAGAGATGGTGGCCAGCAGGAAGGTTGACTATGAAGACCCACCTGGAGCTACTTGGAAGATAGTTACTTCACGCTCCAGAAAATGCAGGGCCATGGCTGCTCCTCTCCTGACCCTGCACAACAGGTACGCTCCCCTCCCCATGCAGGAGGAGGTTCCAATGGTGACACCGGAGGAGGAAGAAGGTAAGCAACATGCTGCCACCCCCAAGAGGAGGCGCAAGGTGGTGGTGGGGACTCCCTCCTGCAGAGAGCACTGAGGGATCCATCTGCTGTCCAGACCCCCTAGCCCGTGAGATCTGTTGCCTCCCTGTGGCTTGCATCCAAGATGTTGCAGAAACGATCCCCAGGCTCATCCTGCCCTCCAATTACTACCCCATGCTCCTCATCCGTGTGGGAACAAATGACATGGTCAGGAGTAATCCAGACCAGGTCATGAGCAACTACAAGGCTTTGGGAGTTGGGTGCCCAGGTAGTCTTTTTTTCTGTTTTCTTTGTTGCAGGCCACAGTCCTAGGAGGGAAGGATGCATTGAGGAAGTGAACCAATGATTCCAACGGTGGTGCTACCGAGAGGCTTTGGATCCCTCAACCAGCATGCACTTCAGGGAGAGAGGACTCCTGGGAAGGGATGGCATCCACCTTATTTGGAAAGATAAGTCTCGGCCAGGATGGCTGATCTTCTGGACAAGGCTTTAAACTAAGATTGCTGTGGGACAGGGATACACTAATGCAAGCACGCCCAGGGATTGTCACACAAGAAAGCTCCATAGATAGGGACACTAGGAGAGCCACTCTTGTGGGAAATGAGGGAATAGCTCTCCTTCAGCATGACAAGAAGTCAAGGGCCTAAGAAGAAAGACCCAAGTGCCCGTACACTAATGCCAGAAGCACGGGTAACAAGCAGGAGGAGTTAGCCCTCCTACTCTCCAGTGGCCATTATGATCTATCAGGGATTACAGAGACCTGGTGGGACTCCTCAAATGACTGGAGCATAGCCATGTGTGACAGGGAGCCAGTGGCCCTGTTATGGAGCTGCCCCAGAGAAGCATGAATTGTCAGTCAGGAACGTCTAGACCGGCCAGGGAGCCAATCCAGAAATCTGAATTGGCAATTGAGGGTTCCCAGACTGGCAGCAAGGTCAGCTGGGAGCTGTTAATTGTTACTTAGAGACTTTGTATAATAAAAACAGAGGTTGACTGAAGACTTCCCCCAGAAGGGGAACAGATGCCGGGGCTGAAACAAGCCCGAGCGATGGAGCAGTTTCCTGCATGGAGGTGCAGCCACGGAGGAGAAAGCAGAGAAGTTTTCCCTCATGGATGAGTGATGGAGGAGCTGTTGGAGAGTTTGTGAGTGAAGCCGGCATGGCAATCGCCAGAACAGGTATTCCCCGTTATTGACTCTGACTGAGGGAGATGGTCCCAGCTAGTCCCAGTAATTTTCGCAAGACTTGGTGTGAGTAAGGCGGGGACTAGATGTGGCTGAAAAGTTCCTGGAGACGGCATGCTGTTTGAGAGTTCTAATCATCCCAGCTGGGGATGAAGGAAGAGAGGACTGCAGGCCACCATATGCAGCAGCCCCGGTACGGCAAACTGCCATTTCATTGCGGGGATGGGAGCACGGAAAGTGCCATCATTTGTGTTCCCTCAGTATACAGAGGCTTCTGACTGAGCCTACCAAGACATTGTACCAGCAGAGCTTGAACCCACACCAGCAGTCAGAGATGGTGGCAGGATGTGGTGCGACATGCTATACCCTTTATTAAACCCTTTTTTTAAAGCTTTTCACCTATGCTCTCTTTACCTTTTGCTTTTTACTCCCAGCAAGTCGTGGCAGGAGAGAACAAGCACAGGCATGGGAAGCGGGTCCAAACACCCCTACTGAGTGATCCAGGCAGCCTGCTCACACCATGGAGGGCTATGCCCTGCATAGAAGGGATCAAGTGGGGAAGAAAGGTGGAGAGATAGCTCTCTAAGTGAAGGAGCAGTACATTGCCTTGGAGGCTGACATAGGCTCTAGAGAAGGACATCCTGAAACCCTGTGGGTCAAACTGCAGGGGGGAGGAGGGGTGTGGTGAAAGAGACCTAACTGTAGGTATATACTACAGACCACCAAACCAGGTGGAGGAACTTGATCTAGAGTTTGCCCAGGAATTGGCAGAGGCCGCACAAGCACAAGACATGGTTATCATGGGCAACTTCAATTATCCAGATAACTCTTGGGAGGAACACTCAGCCAAATTAGATTGGTCACGTTCCTTCCTGACCTGCATCGAAGAGCTTTTCCTGACTCAGGAGGTATATGAACCAACCAGAGGTAATACTATTCTAGACTTGGTCCTGGTCAAGGGGGATGACCTGGTGACCAACTTAAAAATGGAAGGTAACTGCGTGACAATGACCATGAAATCATCATGTTCATTGTCCGTCACAAGGCAGACAAATTAGATAGCAGGACTGAAATTTGGGATTTCAAAATGTAAATTTCAACCAACTCAGGTCACTAGTAGGGAAAAGGCTGCGGGACCAGGGGCCAGGTGAAAGGAGTGCATGTAGAGTGGTCATTCCTTTAAGACACAATCCTCAAAACACAAAGGAAGTTCATTCTCACATAGAGGAAAGGTAACAAAAGGGCTGGGAAGCCCTCTTGGCTAAACAGGGATAAACACGGTCCTCTTAAGGAAGAAGAAAGAGGCATACAAACAATGGAAGCTTGGGGCATGCCCCAAGGAGGACTCCAACAATGGCCTGCACTTGTAGGGAACATATTCGAAACCAAACTAAAATTAGCAACAGGAGTCAAGGACAACAAGAAGTCCTTTTTTAGGTATATAGGGAACAGGAGGAAAACAAATGGAAGTGTGGGGCCACTCCTCAACAACTCAGGAAAGCTGGTTACCAGCACTCAGGAGAAAACTGAACTCCTGAATGGCTACTTTGCTTTGGTCTTTCACTGGGCCAAGGGCAAAATCATGCCAGAGTGGGTATAGAATGAACAGGGTAGGAATGACTGCCTTCCTACTATTACTGCAGAACGAGTACATGATCATTTGAAAAAATTATACATATATAAATCAGCAGGACCAGATGAACTTCATCTGAGTGTGCTGAAGTCATTCGGCTCATGCTGAGCTGGCCTAAGTCATTGCAGGACTGCTGGCAAAACTTTTCCAAAACTTATGGCATTCTGGAGAGGTCCCTGAGGGCTGGAAGAAGGCCAATATTGTATCCATCTTCAAGAAAGGGAGCAGGAAGGATCTGGGTAACTATAGCCCAATCAGCCTAACTTCTATCCCAGGGAAGATCCTGGAAAAATTCATCATGGAGTCTATATGTAATAGGCTTGCACAAGGTAGGATTTTGAATGACAGCTAGCATGGCTTTGTCACAGGCAGGTCTTGTCTTACCAACCTCATCTCATTTTACGATCAGGTAACTCACCACCTGGATAAGGGAGAGGAGACTGACATTGTACACCCTGACTTCCAAAAGGCCTTTGATCTACTATACCATGATGCTCTGATGAGTAAATTGGAGGACTGTGGACTCCAGCATAAGACAGGTGGGTAGGGAGATAGTTGCAGGGTAGGACCCAGAGTTCTAATGAACCATTCTCTGTCATCTTGGCGAGAAGTGGCCAGTGGTGTCCCTCAGGGGTCAGTGCTTGGTCCAGTGCTTTTCAACATCTTTATCAATAATTTGGATGTGGGGGTGATGAGCTCACTGGCCAAGTTCATGGATAACACCAAGTTATGGGGAAGCATGGTCATGCTTGAAGGTAGGCTGCAGATACAGGCAGACCTAGGCAGGTTAGCAAGTTGGGCGGATCACCATCAAATGAAGTTCAATGTTGAGAAATGTAAAGTGCTCCATCTGGGGACAACCCGCCCCATCACACCTACAGGCATGGCAATGCCAAACTGACCAGCACCGTGAATGAAAGGGACCTGGGGATAATAATAGAACACAGTATGAATATGAGCCAGCAGTGTGACGCTGTAGCCATAGCCAACAGGGCAAATAATACCCTGGCATGCATCAATCGATGCATCTCCAGCAAAACTAGGGAAGTGATTCTTCCACTCTACTTGGCTTTGGTGAGACTGCAGCTGGAGTACTGCATCCAGTACTGGGTGCCACACTTCAACAAGGATGTAATAAAGCTCAAGACAGTCCAGAGAAGGGCCACCCATATGGTCAGAGATTTGCATGGCAAGCCATACGGGGAAAGGCTAAGGGACCTGGGAGTCTTCAGTCTGAAAAAGACAAGGCTGAGAGGGGACTTGTAGCAATAAGCTGCTATCATCAGGGGTATACATCAAGCGCTCGCTGAACCAGGACGCCCTTGGGGATAACCAGGAGTAATGGCCATAAACTCCTGGAAGACCATTTCAGGCTCAACATTAGGAAAAGCTTCTTCATAGTCAGGGTTTCCAGGCTGTGGAACAGGCTCCCTCCAGAGGTGGTGCAATCCCCTACCCTGGAAATCTTCAAGAGGAGACTAGACAGTCACTTTGCTGGGCTTACCTGACCCCAGTTGTTTTTCCTGCCTCGTGCAGACCTGATGATCTTCCAAGGTCCCTTCCAGCCTCACAATCTATGAATCTATGAGTTAGCACATATGCCGGGGGTTGCCTACCTCTAACCTAGCCCTATATATCTGAACATTGGGGAAGAAAAAAATCCAGGTCTATCTAGACTTTTGGAAAGAACACTCACATCAAGGTAAAATTCCTGCTAAGTTTCACTTTGAGTTTGTGGGTTTATCTGAATCAAAACCAAATCAAAGCAAGATTCAGGGCATGTAAACCCACTTGGACTAAAATTAAAGACAGGAAGGACTTTATTCCATTCCCAGAAACATATTTTTTTAAAAATCTAGCAATTTCTCAGTCCAGAGCCTGATAGAATTTAATTCAGTAAATGCAATGGCAATTGATAGCAATGTACACTGCATTAGAATCTATCTGCAAGGGATTAAAAGGTCCAGTCCCAGTTCTTGGGGAATGCTAAATCCCAGGAATAGTTTGGATACAAGGAGCTTTTTCTCTTTCTGGCTTGTATATTTCTGTCAAATGGTTTCTTCACAGCAGACTTTGTTACAACTGAATCTATTTGACACAGTTTGCAGACTGGTACATCAGAGGCAGCATTTGTATAATGAACTGGGGCTACACAGATACAGATACCATTCTCATCAGTGAAGATCTAAGCCAGACTTTGTGTATCACAAGATATGACATCTCAGATGACAACAGAATACAGAGCAAGGATGGATTAACTGTGTCCGAACATGTTTCTAAGCAACTCTGTTGTTGCCAAATGGATCTGTACATTTTAAGTGAAAAATAAAATCTTTCCTTATATTGATTTCTTCCCTTTCACTTTCTCATATTGTGCCTTCAGGCAGTTTATCTGTAGTCTGCACAATGGAAAGTATTAGCTTACCTTAACAGATACTTTTTACATCCTTTCTGTAATTTCATTACCTCTGCTCTAAAGAGCACAAATTAGGGTTCCATCATATTTAAAGGAAAAGGCACTTTCATGTAAACTGTGGGGAGAAAAGATTGTGTTCCCTCCTAGCTATTGTGCTTTCTTCAGGCCTGTTTAAAGAAGAACACTTGGACCAGGGGCAATACATAGGTGATGCACGTGGGTGCATGTGCCCCCCCTGTGTGTGGTGGTGCACCCGCTATGAAAAGGTGCTGCCGATAGTGTCGGCAGGACCTGCGGGCGGTTGCGTCTGTGGGTGGTCTGCAATCCTTGCTGGCTGCTGCCGATGCTGCCAGCGGCAGCTGTGGATGTTTGCTGACCCTTGGTCAGTGCTCACCACCCTCCTTCCCCACCACCAACAGTGCCAGTGGTGGCTGTGGGAGCTCCCCACTTACAACTACCATACTCTTGCTGCTGTCGTGCCCCACCAGCTGCTGGGGGCACGAGTCGGTCATGATTTGGAGACTTGGAAACCTAAGTTTAGCTTGTTATAAAGTGTTTTTATGTTCTCTCACAATAACAAAGAAAGAGACAGAGAGAAGCAGGAAAAAACTGTTATAGCTTAAAATTGTGCTGTTTATTAGCCTGCTTGAGAGCTGCTCTGGTGGTTTGAGATTTTCAGAACACTCTAGATCAGAGGTTCTCAAACTGTGGTCTGCGGACTGCCACTGGTCCCTGAGCTCCATTCAAGTGGTCCGTAAAAAGGTTGTGGAACAATTGAGAATATCTGTACTTGTAAGGTAAAACTACTGATATTAAAATATGAGTTGTGTACTTTGACTTATAGAACAAAAAAAGTTTAAGTGGTCTACCAGTACCCTTAGCAATTTTCAAGTGGTCTGTGAAAAAAAAAGTTTGAGAACCACTGCTCAAGACAGACTTGTAAAACGTGTCAGAAATCTTGTTACTAATATCCTTTAACCAATACCCTTTCATTCAAATAATTGCTTTTCTGTGCACATTTTAAGCATGCCATAATATATATTATGAAATAAAAGCCTAGAACACAATCCATTAAAGTAGCACCTGCCCATTACAATGCATGTCTGCATGTGTTATTTTTCTGACTTTTTATCTATAAATCCTACTATGCAGTTTGTAGTTTATTTTACTCCTATCCTATCATTTTGCTCTAAAGCTTATAAAGCATTTGTGTTCTCTCTAGTCCCATCCATTTTATATTTATCTTGTAGCTTGACCAATGAATTTAGAACACACTGTTCTGTTATCATGAGTTGACTGCACTTTGCAAATATGAGGTTACAAGGTACAGATAAGAAAAGTAATACTCAGGGCTGTGATCAGGTCAAGATAACCAGGCTAGGGTGGCTTGTTTGTCATTAAGATCTACCAAGGTTTATATCTTTTTTCCTTCAGTATTTGGACATAAATCCCCACTGGTATTAATGGAAGAATTCAAATGCACCCAATTGTTTGTTCTGTGAATTATTGCCAGACAGGTCATGTTAGGATATTTTAAACAGGGATTGGCACAGTCTGAAACAACGAAAAATAGAGCTTCCTTATTTGTTGTGGAACCATCTCTGATTTTAAATAGTTCAAACAATGGATAGATGCCACTTGTTCACTAGCAGAAGTAAATTAGGGTATCTCCAGCAGATGCTTTGAAAGAAATGTATGGGAAATACATTATAATTATACTGCTCTCTGTAAACATAAAAACATGTTTCAGATAAATTAGCAACATTTCAAAAGGTACATTTATATAATAACAAAAATACTTAGAGTTCGTAAGAGTTAATGCTAACATACCTTTTAGGAGACTCATTAATTTTATTGCTCCTGGGCTTAAGCCTAGCTCTAACTGGGTACGTCTACATGAGACACTACAATGCCGTAGCAAAGTGCTACAATGACGTAGCATCAGCAGGCCAAACCATGATGCCGCAGCTACGTCACCATAGCAATGAACTCCCTCAGTATAGCGCATCTCTCTACATGGCTAAAATTAGCCATGCACCACTGGCATGACTCAGTAACAGCTGTTACTGTGCCTTACAGAAGTACTAAATGACAGTGCAGTAACAATGGTGCCATTGGGGCATGTGTAGACATGCCCACTGAAAAGTATTAAAAAAGACCTAATGAAAAGGACAAATGATCCCACCTCTGACCAGTACAAACTTTCATAGATTTCATAGATTTCATAGACATTAGGGCTGGAAGGGACCTCGGGAGATCATCGAGTCCAGCCCCCTGCCCAAAGGGCAGGAAGTCACCTGGGGTCATAGGATCTCAGCAAGATAAGCATCCAATTTACTCTTGAAGGTGTTCAATGTAGGTGCTTGAACCACCTCCGCTAGCAGACTGTTCCAGACCTTGGGAGCTCGGACAGTAAAGAAATTCTTCCTTATGTCCAGCCTGAAACGGTCTTGCAGGAGTTTGTGACCGTTCGACCTTGTCATCCCTTGGGGCGCTCTGGTGAACAGATGTTCCCCCAGATCCTGGTGGTCACCCCTGATAAACTTATAGGTGGCCATCAGATCACCCCTGAGCCTGCGCTTTTCCAGGCTAAAGAGTCCCATGGCTCTCAGCCTGTCATCATAAGATCTGTTTTCCTGACCTCTGATCATGCACGTGGCTCTCCTCTGGACTCTCTCAAGCTTCTCCACATCCTTTTTGAATTGTGGAGCCCAAAACTGGACGCAGTACTCCAGCTGCGGCCTCACCAAGGCCGAGTACAAGGGGAGAATGACGTCCCGGGATTTGCTCGAGAAGCATCTATGGATGCACGCCAGCGTTTTGGTCGCTTTACTAGCCGCAGCATCGCATTGCAGGCTCATGTTCATCTTGTGGTCAATGATGACCCCCAAGTCTCTTTCTTCTGTAGTGCTAACCAACGTAGCACTGCCGAGCCTATAAGGGTGCTGCAGGTTTTTCCTCCCAAGGTGGAGAACCTTGCATTTTTCGGTGTTAAACACCATGAGGTTCTCGTCTGCCCATTTGCTGAGCCTGTCCAGGTCAGCCTGGATCACCCGCCTATCTTCTGGTGTGGATGCTTTGCCCCACAGTTTGGTGTCATCGGCGAACTTGGCCAGTCCACTCCTGACTCCAATGTCCACATTGTTAATGAAGATGTTGAACAGTATGGGTCCCAGGACAGAGCCTTGAGGGACCCCACTGGTCACAGGGCACCATGATGAGTGACTGCCATCAATCACAACCCTCTGGGTCCGACCACGAAGCCAATTTCCCAGCCAGCGGATCGTGGTGGAGCCAAGGCCACAACTGGGCAGTTTGGCCAAGAGGTGATCATGGGATACCAGATCAAAAGCTTTTTTGAAGTCAAGATATATGACATCAATCTCTTCTCCCTTGTCCAGGTGATAGGTCACCTGGTCATAGAAGGAAATGAGATTGGTCAAACAAGACCTACCCGCAACAAACCCGTGCTGGCTATCCCTTAGGATGTTAGCCTGGGCCAGTCCCTCAAGGATGGCCTCCTTAATAAACTTCCTGCACTTTCCTTTGGAACATCTCATGCTGGTGACTGCAGGAGACAAGAACCTGGACAGAGAAATCTTGGCTCTAAGCCGGTCCAGCAATTTCTATATTCCTTTGATTCTGGATTCTGCTTTGGAGGCAGGGAGGAGTGAGAGTGTTCTAACTTCTTATAAAAGTGAATTCCTTTATGGGTTATTGTAGCAGGGCACTAAGGTGCCTGCTACCTGAAAAACAGCAGTATGGGCTCAGGTGTTGGTTGCTAGGGGCAACCAGGAGGAGCTAAGGGCCCACACTTGGTGAGTCAGCCGACCGGAAGGGGCAGGGCTGACTACTATAAGACCCATCCTGGAGGCTGTGAGTGCTTTCTCTCTGCGGGCAGCCAGGAAGAAGGAGTACTGCCTGACTAAGGGAAAGAGATCAGCCCTGAATGTGGGAAAGAGAATAAGGCCTGAATGTACCAGCTGCTAGTTACATGGGTGAGAGATGCGGTGTGGTTTGGAGAACGTTTAGTCAGGAGGTTTAGCTTTGTGTTATAGCCCAGGGGCTTGTGGTGGTGTTTTTGTTGTTGTTGTTACATCAGAGGACTGGGTGAGGCTATTAGGGGTTGGAGGAGGCCTTATAGGGGCTCCATGGTAGCATAGGGACCCTAGTGCCAGAGAGGGCGCAGCATTTGGGGTGCATTGATCCCAGCCCCCAGAGCGAGGGGCAGCTGCGGGAAGGCCCCAGAGTGAGGAGGTTAGAGATTGACGAGTGCCAGAGAACACGGTTGTGAGGCAAGCCAGAAGCACCCGTGGGGCGCAGAGAGTGAAATCGACCAAACAATTGCGAGGCTTGGGGCATGGTACAGGGGTGGTTGGAGCCACGCATAGCCCATAAGGCTGGGGTGCACCAAGTCACCCAAGACAGAACAAAGACCGAATGTCACAGAGGCACGGAGATGCCCTGTTCCTAGGCAGGAATAAGGGCAGCTGCCAATCCCAAGGGCAGCTCAGGTGCTGGTTGCTGGGGCAACCGTGTTGGTCAGGTGACCAGAAGGGGGCAGGGCTGGGCCTTTATAAACAGCCCAGGCCGAAGCCTAGCTAGCAGTTCCCTGCTGACAACTGGAGATGCAAGAGCTCTGCAGTAGAGCCAAGCAGAGCAGAGGCGAGCGGTGCAGCCTGATCACCCAGGCGGCTGCATCATGGAAAGGGGGGAGAACCCTGACTGGGAAGCTTAAAGGTGGGACATAGTGGCCATAAGGGCACGGCACTTAAGTTCTAGCCAGGAGGCTTATTTTCGGTTATAGCCAGTTGGCTCACGGCTTTACGTTTCTTGTTTGTTATTGCTACATACCGGAGGACCAGGTGAGGCTGTAGGGGTGCGAGGAGGCCTCATGGGAGCTCCTCAGTAATCTGGGCATTCCTGGTGCCCTGTGGGGTACAGTGAGCGGTGCCAGGTAGGCATAGCTGTTCATGCCGGTATGGCGCGGTGTTATGAGGTGTTGACCCCAGCCCTGTGGGGCGATAAGCAGAGAAGCCCAAGTAGGGCGAAAGACCCTGATGGTGGTCTAGGGGGCCAGGCACAGCTATGGCCACCTGAGCCCCAACTGTGAGAAGGACTTGAGAAGCTCCGAAAGGGGAATAAGCTTACTGAGAAGCCCAGTGAGGGCTAGGAGTGCTTAAGCATGAAGAGACTGGCCCGATAGGACACAGTCTGTACTGAGAGGAGACCCAGGAGTGGACATGTGTACTGAGAGGAGCCCCAGGAGCGGGCACATATTATTGACAGAAACCCCAGTAGGGGAGCAGACTGGAAAGGGTCCCAGAGGGGCTTCACAGTGGTGGGCACTCAGAAGGGTCAAAGGGGCCAGGTAAGGCTCAGGCCGCCTGAGCCCAACTGGGAAGAGTACTGTCAGTAAGCCCGAGAGGGCTAACGGATAGAGGGGCGCCGGGTGCGTGACAAGCCCAGGGGCGCCAGAGAAGGGGCGCCGGGTGCGTGACAAGCCCAGGGGCGCCAGAGAAGGGGCGCGGGGTGTGTGACAAGCCCAGGGGTGCCAGAGAAGGGGCGCTGGGTGCGTGACAAGCCCAGGGGTGCCAGAGAAGGGGCGCCGGGTGCATGACAAGCCCAGGGGCGCCAGGCAGGGTGCAGAAAAGAAAAGGACCTGATAATGTCCGGAAGAGCTGCGAGGCTTGGGGCGTGCTAAAGGGGAAGTAGGAGACACGCATAGCCCATAAGGCTGGGGTGCACCAGGTCACTCCATATGGAACAGGGGACAGTGTAAGCATAGCATGGTGTCCAGGGCGACAAGAGGCAGCCTCCCTACTAGAACCATATACCAACAAGACGTGGCGGGCAAGTAAGAGGGTGCTGGATCGCCTAATTGGCACGGCAGGGGGCGCTAGTGGGATCACGGCCGCTCCTAGGCCCCACTCCGTGACACCGAGATACATCAGAGCACTGTCAGAGAGGACTAAGGGCAGCCTCCCTTATACATTGTCGACATCAAAGATGTGGCGGGCGAGATGTGAGGGTGCTCTTAATATCACGTTGGCATGGTATGGGATGCTAGGGGAGTTCACAGCCACCCCTAGGACCCCACGCTGCTACAGTTATCCTTTGAGGTTAGTAGATTGGTTGTTTCATATGAACATGGCTGTCATAGGAATGGAGGCAGTCAGTCTCTTTGGCAGCATATCCCAGTAACATGGAGGGTTCTGAAGTTGAGGACAGAGATTGTGACTTCAGGCCAATTCAGTAATTTCTCTTCTTACTAAGACAACACATAAACCCTCTTAAATTAGCCATAGGAGAATTCATACATAATTACAGCCCATGTCCTGCCAATTTTCAAAAAGATGCCCTGTGACCTGTGGTAAATACATTTTTTCCCCCTGTGCATCAATCCTGCTCCAGATTTGCTCTTCTGCCTGCCAGCTATTCCATTTCCCTGGTCTGTGGATTTATGAACCACCCAACTTCTTACTGGAGATAATGACAGGATCAGGAACACCAGAGTCCCTGTAAGGAGTTGCTGCATGACCTAAATGCATCCAACTGTATCAGCATCAGACTGCAAAGTGAATGAAACAAAATAGCTTTTTCTTTAGGAAGTCTTACAACTAACAAAAACTTGCCACACAGCAGTATCCAACAGAAGGTCACCACCAGGAAAAGCCTGACAATTAGAAATGCAGCCTGAACAAGACACTTAAGTATCTTCTTTAAGGATCATATAGTAGTACCAAAGAGTTATACCTGTGGACTGCATATTCCACTATGAATGGGGTTTATCAAGAGACTTGAAGGGCGTATTCCCACGACCGCACATGTGCATTTCCTCAGGGACAAATAGTGGCACATAGCTGTGCCACTGCTACTTGTCCCTGGGAAATGCCCTTGCATGCACACTGTGGCAGGTGGCAGATTGTCCTGGGTGGGGTAGGGGAGGCTGAGACCAGCACCTGAGTTGGCCCCAGCAGCCTTACCTGGGGTCTGGGTATGCAGGGCCTGGTCAGCAGCTGGAGCATGGCTTTGGTTGCCCAGGCTCTGGTTTTTGGCTACTCCACTTTTTTTTTGGTATGGGTTTTTTTAGATACTGGGATTTCCCAGTATTTAATTTTGGCTCTGAGCTGCAAATATGCAGTGCAGAGAACCTTTTCAAATGTGCCATGTGCATTTAGCAGTGCCTCAAAAGCCTCTGAGGTGCCACAAAGCGCATGTTCTCGCTCATCTGAATGCACCCTAAGGCCACATCTAAATGAGTACAGACATTTGGTTTCACAGGTACAAGTAGCAGTGGTGCACCTTGTGCCACAGCTACTTGTCCCTGAGGAACGCCTGAGCCACACGCACTTTGACATGCGGCAAGTTACCCCACGGGTGGTAGGGGAGACTGGGACTAGCACTGTTTTGGCCCCAGCAGCCTTATCTGAGGTCCTGGAAGCCTCCCAGGGCTGCAGCAGTGGCGATCCTGCCAGGCAGAGCCTGACTGACAACTGCAGCATGGCTCCAGGCAGCCTGGCTTCACTTCACAGCTGTGTGCACTGCCTGTGCATGTGCTGTTCCTTTTTTTTTCCTCCGTGTTTTTTTGATGACCCCTAAGGGCACGTCCAGATGAGCAATCATGTGCCTGTTGCAGCGTCTCAAAGCTGTTTGAGATGATGCAAGAGACATGCTGGAAATGAAAAAATGTTCTCCGCATTGTATATTTGCAGCATGGACTCTAATTTTGATACTTGGAAATCCCAGTATCAAAAAAAAAAAAATGCTGAAAAAAGCGATGCAAGACACAGTCCCAGAGCGTGCCCTGAAGCAACCGGAGGCTGGGGCCTCCAGTGAGATGCTCTGGCCATGTCTCTATGGCTGCCCAGTGCCCCTGCTGCTCCAGCATGCTGGGGCAAATAGGAGCAGGGCAAGGCTGCAGCATGACCCAGACCCAGGCACTGTCCTAGGTAAGCAGGGATGTGGGAGTGGGAGGCACTGGGATTGTAGGGGTGGGGGGGACTCTTCAGGAGGGGTGGGTGCCCTGCCCAGTGCACAACCCCCCCACAGCAGCAGTGGCTGTCGGGACACTCATAGCCCACTACTGACTGGCAGAGTCCCCCTGGTAAGACAGCTTGGCTCTGCCTGCCTGGCACTTGGCACAGCTTATGCCACGTGGTGCTGCACTGACCCAGCCCATTAACATGCGTCTTCAGGCAAAACTGGGCCACTCTTGCTGTCACCTGTGGTCCTGGCAGCACACACAGGAGCCGTGCATCCTCAAGCCGGGCCAGGTCCTGCCTGCATAGAGCTGACCCAGCCCAAAGGCACACAGGGCACATAGAGGCAAGACCTAGCCTGGCCTGAGGGTGCATGGCCCCTGTGTGCGGTGCCAGGACTGCAGGTGACAGCAAAAGAAGCTTGGTTTTCTTTGAGGGCTGGGCCAGTGCGGTGCCATGCGGCACAGGAGGCACCAGGTCCCGGGTGGCCAGGGCTGTGCCATGCTACCAGGAAGCTCTACCAGTCAGTGATCGCTGGGGCCTGGGCACAGGTGCAGGGAGCAGAACAGCAAGGCCTGGCACTACTCAGAGACATAAAACCGTGGGCGGAAGAGCTGCAGATGGACTCATGTCCTGGTGTTGGGACAGAGCTGCAGCCAGGAGGGAGCGAGTGGGGGCAGGCAGGGGCTGTGGGTCAGGAATGAGGGGTGCTGGGAGGGTAGTGTGTTGGGGGGGAGTGCTGTGGGAAGGGTGTGAAGGTCAAGGGCAGGAACAGGACACCAGCTGTGGCACCTCAGAGGCATTTGAGGCACTGCAAAATGCACATGGCACACGTGAAAAGGTTCTCTGCACTGCATATTTGCAGCTCAGAGCCAAAATTAAATACTGGGAAATCCCAGTATCTAAAAAACCCATACCAAAAAAAAATATCAGTGCTGCTCAGTGCCCCACATCCAGCTGGGTGAAGGAGGCAGGAGCAACTCTGATTTTTTTTATGATAAAAAAAGCCCAAAAGCAAACACCAAAGCATACAGATATTTAGAATTTACTTTGATAGAGGCACTGGTACGCTGGAAATATATCAATAAAAAATTGTCCAACTGATCTCTCTCTATATAGTGGCATTTCATCTTAGTAGTTGAAGAACACAGATTTTGGGTATTTTAATGAGAGAATTTGTGTTTCTTATCAGAGAATTTGCAATTTTTAAACCGGGAACACCAGGATCTCTGCTGGTGAGGCAAGTGGTGAGAAGCGGGCAGAGAAGCCTGCCCAGGGCCAGCACCAGGCCCAGCAGAAGGGCAGATGAGGTGGCTGACCTGGACATTTGGGGCCAACAGGACATGCTTTTTGGCATTCAAAGTGGGCCACTGAAGCAAGCACATATTCTGGGCAACAGCTGCCCAGATGGCAGAGTGGGGGCACCAGAAGACATGACAGCAGTGCCACCCAAAGGCCAACTGTGCAGCCATGGCCCACTGGCAGCTGGCCCAGAGGTGCAGGATGTTTTGCTGCAGCGCCCAGACCACAGCCCAGGTGGTCATGCAGTCCTTGTCCAGGTCTGGTAGGCACGCAGCCATGGGGCTGCAGGTCACAGACTGGCAGCAGACCCACTGCCAGACTGCTGCAGTGGGTAGAGGGTGCAGGAGCCACTCCAGGTTAGGGCTGCTTCAGCAGTCCAGCTGGCACAAGGGGCTAGTGTGTCCAAAAACCAACTGGCCGGGCCTCAGAAACTTCCAAAGGCAAGTAGCCCTGAGCTGTTAATTAGGGCAGCTTTTCAGCCTGTAGTTCCCCTTGGCTGAAGATCCAGGAGGAACTGGGTAAAGTCAATTTGCCTGAAGTGGCACATCTTGCCCCACACCAAAGTGCATGTCCAGGCACCTGCGCTGAGGCACTAATCTCCTGCACAAATTTGTGCTGCTGCTGTTTGTGCTGCTGCAAGTGCACAAGTCTGCATGTGTGGATCCCTGAGGGTGCATCCAGACATGTGTGGATGTTTGGTTCCCCGGGAACACGTAGTGGCAGCACACCCTGCAGCGCGCACTGGCTGAGCTTGCGTTGCACCGTTTTTCTTTTCCCCGCCTTTTTTTTTCATCCAGGGGTCAAAAAAACCTGCCGGGGGGGGCGGGGGGGGATCTTGTGTAGCACATGTTCGGGCAGCACACCCTTGCAATGCAGAGAACACTGGGTTGTGCGGTATGTGGCACTGCAAATGTCTTTGCAGCACCACATGCTACACAACTGCAGTCATCTGGATGAGCCCTAAGAGTTCATTCCCAAATCTAACTGAATTTCAAAAGGAGTTGAGCTTTTAACTTCCTTAAATACCTCTGCAAACGCCAATTGGCACCAAGCTAGTTTGCAGTTTTGGGCTTTTATAACAAATGTATGTTTCAGGTTTGATCTTGCAATTCAAGGATCTGCAACTCAACTCAAATGCTGATCAACTCAAACGTTGATCTAGCAACTCAAATGCTACCTCTGGGCATTTCAGTTGATTCCTGGAATATGGAGAACATTTTTGAGAAGAGGTTTATTGTCTAGGCATATTGTGGCTAGGAAAAGAAGAGCTGCTGTCTACTCTGCTAGCATCTACAATAGTGATTAAGTGCCCTAATTAATGGTTAGGCTGGTGTTTTGGCTTTTTGAGAAACTAGAAGAACATCTTTCACAACTCCTAAAAAGGCCACTTTTTACAGATACAGGCAACATGTGTAATTGCTTGTGAACGTTGATAAAAAGCTTGACATAACTAAAAGCTGAAACTGAGATCTGAATAATTCTTAAATATCTTGATCTCTTTCTGTTCATGAATTGCTGTTGAGCATATTGCAATTTCTCAGTTATAATGATTATTTTAAAAGGACTTTCAAATAATTGCTTTGGATAATTCTTTATCTGTGACTTTTGTTCTATAAGTTCTCTGTAAATATTTGAAATCTCACATTTGAACAGCATATATTAGCTGCCCCTAAATAAAGAAGTCACGTGGTATGTTTTGATTCTCTGACTGAACTAGGAGAACCTTTACAAATTGTTTTTCCAGCTAAACCGGTTCAAAATGCCCTTCTATAGTTATTCTTCAGGCTTACATAAATCTGCTATTGCTATAATAACATTTTGTGAATTTCTTCCTAGAAAAAGCAAAAACAAAAGGGCATGGACACATCCCATAATAACTCCTTAAATTGAAATGAATATTTGAAAAACTGCTTACAGTATTTCTTGGCTGTAGTACTAGCCCTCTAAAATCTAATCTCCTCTAGAAAAGGAATGTAAGCCAAATTGTGCATGTATACCCCACCCTAACTGGAGACTGGGTATAACTGGCAAAGTTCAGTTACTTGACATTATGCACAAAGCTAACCAAGGGATAGTAATATCTTAATTGCCTGAATGACAAGGGAAACAGTATAGCACACAAATACCTTTAACAGAGAAAAGGATCCCTGGTTGCCAGTTTCCCCTTTCATGGCCTTCTAACAGATACGAACGCGCTTCTCTTCTTGATTATCCCTCATCCACTTTTAAAGCAAATAGCATTCTTTAGATCCTGAAAATAAGATGTCAAAATATACCTAAGGGTGGTAGGCTTTTTAAGCAGCTCTTAGTGGTTAAGATCAAGATAGGTATCTGATACATATTCTAACTAAGGCATAGGAACAGATCAGTACATACTGATCTAATATGTCTTTCAATTACTAATTTCAGTGACTTATTTTAGCCCAATGTGCAATCATTTTCTATCATAAAGAACAAACAAAAAGATACTGAAGGTTACTGGATACATAGCTCATCTCAGTGTTTCAATGCATTTTAGTAATTCTCTTTTATCTGAATACTCTACTTAAAAATCCACCTCCTGACTACCTGTGTACCTTCATCAGTGGCAGCTCTTGGGTTTCTGTTTTAGTATTTACAAAAGGGGCAAAACATTTAAAAATACAAATGAACTGGCTAATCAACAAATCACAAACACAGGGAGAAGACGTAACATGAAAACATCCAGTGTACAAAACTGGCTTTTGAGCATCCCCACACAGCAGCCTACCCATCACGGAGCTAGGGACAGATGCTGACAACATTTGAATTAGCACAGGGATCAGTTGGCAATGTCTGCCTCACTGGAATGATTCGAGGAAGATGAGGAGGAAGAGTGAAGAATTCTTGCAGTGCAGCTGGCCTTGTATGCTAATTCTAGAGTATGAAGTTATAAGTAACTCATACATGGCTTGAATAGGAAAAGATGACTGATCATCCAAGATGTGTCCAGCTGGTCCTAAAGGTGTTTCAGGGGAATGTCAGATTCCCTCAAGATCCAGATGCTTATAGTGGTACCCATTCAAGACTAAAAAACTGCCTGGAATCATGCTCATGTAATAAGACTGTGACAGATTAGAGGACTCAGACTTTAATGGAAGAAGCCCAATTGAATAAATTGGTGTAGCTCTGTTAACTTTAATGGAGTGAAAGGCACACGAGTTAAGGGTCTAGCCCATTATCTTTACATATTTCCTTGCCCCAGTATTGATTTCTCCTCCAGCAGACAGAACTGAAAGCCCCTCAACTCTATCATGTATTAATGAATGAATGATACATTGCAGATTAAAATTTGTGGCTATTAGCAAACTTTCTCTCCTTGTATCACAGAAGTGGCATTTCAATTCCTCCTGGCTCAGCCATTACAGTGTGTGATAGAGATCCTCTCCTCTACAGCAGCTGAATCTAATTTAGAAAAGTGCATTATTGATTCTGTTCATTTATCAGATTCTGTGGCACTAGTGTAGAGTACAGCCTTGCCAGTAACAACAAATAAAACAAAAAGAAAAAACTGCCTGTGAGACAAGAATATACTCTGTCTCAAAAATATACTTAAAATTCAATAGATATTTTGGTCAGTGTTTTTGTTTCTGGAGACCAAGTTGTTAGTTTTATCTTCAATTATAAGTGGATTAAAAAGCTACTGATCGTAGAAACTCTTACAGAGATCTTTTCAGCTCTTTATTTAGAAAAGTTGCAAATGTAAAGCTAATATAAACTGTCTTGGTGCATGAATGAAAAGGATAATTGCCATTTCTTCAGCTTCTACGTTTGTGGGGAAAGGACTGTATTTTTTTTCTGTTTGTACAGTTCCTGGCAGAATAGAGTCCTTGTTCATAACTGGAACTCTCAAAGGTGACTGCAATACAAATAAACAACAGTAATATTCTAAAGCAGTATTGGCATAAATGGGGAATCAAATTGCTTCCCCAAAATAAACTCCATCATGGAAGCAAATGTACCAGTCCTTGAAAGAAAGCTATTTTATGAATAGTTTAAAAATCAATTTTCTAGGTAAAATTCCAAAATCAAGGAATTTACAAAAAGTATCACAAGGAATTTAAAGTATCTGATGAAACTGGAGTAAAATTTGACACTAAGATGTGTCACCTTTTCATCAACACAAGCTTCAACATTTTTACCAAGCTCCATTCTCATATACATTTCTCAAAGCAAGAAAGAAGCCTCAGAGATTTTGTATATGCTCTCAGAGAAGCCATAATAGGTATGGCAAACCTTTGCCCCATAGGACTTGTATTGCACTCTGTTTCAGCTATCATGAGGAAGGTCCTTAATGAGCTTTTTTATGTGACTGATCCTATATCATTAGGGTCAAGTAGAATTCTTACCATGTCTCTGTTTCTTTCTTTCACTTCATTTTGAATTAATTTCTCAGACGGTAATCAACAATCAACCTATTCTGGATTCACTCACTGACTTAGAGTCATGTGTTTCTATTACCAATACTCTGAGGTATCCAATTATCCCTGAACTTCTAGTTTGATGCTAATGTAAAATGTAAAGGTTTGTTGACTCTTCGCACCACCCAAATGCCAACGCTTACAGTGATGGGTGAGTTGCAAACATGACAGATTAGAGATCAATGTCATATTTATTTAAATTGTCCTTCCAAGGGATTGTTGAGTCAGAGAAACAGTTTCTAAATCAAAGAGCCCTAATGACACAATTTATGACACTGATATGATTCAATTTGAATGCAATATTTCTGAGAAAGAAGCAGCAGACAGAAGGCTAAACACAATTAGGGGCACATTAGACATTCTTTTCCTCTGATATTGTTTTAAATGTGCAGCTCATGATGTCTTATATTCCTACGTACACAATACATGATCTACTATTTTCCTTACCCTCTTTCTCTTTATGTTCATGTAGATATGGCATCTGTGGTAACTGGGTGTCTCAAACAACAATACCTTATACATTTATACAGTATTGATCATCTAGTGATCTAGCAGAACTTCTAAAGAACAGTTAAGTATTACCTATTTCCCAGCTAAGCATACTAGCATCAGAGGTGCCTGTTTTGAAGCACTTAGGTGGAGCAAAGCAGCTAGAAATTCATAGATCTGGACTTATAGGGAGGTACCAGAGATACTTTATACTAACCACCCTTTCAATCAGGAGGCAAAATGTGTAGACAGAGCACTGTTCTACTCTGCTATACTCCATGGAACCTTGACAGTCAGTAAAGGAACAATCCAGAGGTTGCTCTCACTTACACTGAGGATTGGTTCTGGGACAAAAGAGCAGCAAAAGAGGACATTAAAGCCACCTTTGTTGTGCCCACCTCTCATCTGCACCAGTTTTCCACAACTGAGGATTCAGCCCAGAAATCTAATTGGGCCTGCTGGGTGCTAGGCATTTTTGACCATCTAGCCACTGATTTAGCTGCCCAGGTTTGAAAATCTTCTGGTATGTACACACATACCAACTTTCTGACAGTTAAGCTGACTTAACTTTTTTAAGTTGACTTAACTGTCAGAGCACATGCATATATGTGGAGCATACTCAACTTTAATGTGGCACAAAATAATATACTTCTGAGGTGTATTATCTTGACTAACATTAGCTAAGTCAACCTAGCTCACAAGATGGCTGCCACCATGTCAAGGAGTTGTATGTATATACACTCCAACATGGCTTAATTTAAGCCAACTTAGTTAAGTCACCATATTTTAAGTTGACTTAGTAGTATACACCTTTGGTTGCTATATTGTTTAAGTTAATTCAAAGTGAGGTATCTAAAATGAGAGGCCAGTTTTGAAAAATGTGCTGCTAAACTTTGTGCCTGGGTTCTCCCACTTAGGAGTAGTACCTGTTCCAGTTAGGAATGATACAGTTTGCCCACCTTGGCAATACATGCTTTGAGCTCTAGGAATAATAATAAAGAATTTGAATATAAGAAACATTTGCATAAAGGAACAAACAGGACTAATTAAAATATATTTGAAATAAACATTTCCTGCTCCAAAAATGGGCTTTTTAATGGATTATGAGCAATTAAAATATACTATGCTGGCACAAGTGATAAAATTAAATATTCAACACTACATTTTTAAATAGAATTTCACAAAAGAATACTGGTTTGGGGAATACTGCTTACACTAAATTTTATAGATAAATAATAAATCTTGAACTGCCCTCTTCATTTTCTTCTAACGCTGTCACAGTATTTATCATGCTGTACAAGAGAAGAAATCTTTCTAAAATCACTGATTACCCATGGGCTTGGTCTTATTTAATTATAACACCTATATATTCTATTCTATTCTATCCTATTCTATTCTATTCCAGTTATAATGTAACAGTTTGCAATCAAGGCTGTAGAATCTGAATGCATATGTGGTTGGCATTAAGAATTAGTATAGCTAGTCTGGGGATCGGTTCTGTCAGCTGCCTGGGGAAGGAGCTCCTGCAGAGAAGAACTACTCAGAAATGCGCTGGCTGGCAGATACGCTGCTTACAGAACTCGTGGGGCTCCAAAAGCTCATCAGGTACCCTAGGCTGTGAAGCACTCAATGCTCAGGGAGAAGTTTTAAAGAGACAGAGTGCACCCTGCACTGTTTATATTATGTTATAGCCCAGGGGCTCAAATTTTTGTTGTTGTTTGTACACTGGTGGACTGGGATAAGGCTAATTGGGGAAGAGGAGGCCTCAATGGGGCACATTACCATGTAGAGCCCCAGTGCTGGAGAGGGCACAGAGACAGGGTGGCAGACAGCCAGCACCGAAGAGGGCTCAGTGACTACAAAAGGCTGAGCTACACTGAGGCTTCATAAAAAGGGACAACATTTAAATACCACCTGCAAGGCATGGGGCGTGGTAAAGGGAAGGTTTTGGAACCACACCACATGTAGCTCAGAAGGCTGGGGTGTCCCGTGAGGCACTTGCTCAGAGCAGGATGCAGCAAGTGGTCTGAGAACACACAGGATTTAGTAGGGTCTTTCAGGACTGTGACTGTGCAGCAACTTGAGGGCAGCCTCCCTATCTATTATCTTAACCAACAAGATGTGGCAGGCAAGACTATAAGGCACCTTCAGGGCGAAGTTGGCATGGTCATGGAGCCCGCACTGTGAAAAATGTATAAATATTGCAAATAATATGCTTAGAACTTGCTGAAGAGATCAAAGTATCCTTGCATGATAAAATCCTCTCATTTTCTTCATAAACCCAACTTATGAACTGCAGGTTTATTAGGCCTCTGCAGTTCTGAAAAAAGTATTCAAAGATTGTTTTATAAAATTAAATTATTATGGCATGAAAACCACTCAAGTGCTTGACAACAAATAAGCAGACAAGGTTCTTTGGGTGAATCGGATATCTTTTATTAGGCCAACTTAAACAGTTGGAAAAAAAATTTTAAGCAAGTTTTTGAGTTCAAAAGCCCCTTGTGAGGCTGAGGAAGTTTCTGCAGTTGCATTGGATGAGATATAATATATCTCATCCAAGAAATGCAAAACCTGCCAACACATCACCACCCCCACAATTACTACATCCCACAACAGAGCCATCAGCATTCCTGGATCTTACAGCTGCACCTCCAGAAATATATTATATCTCACCCAATGCACCAAATGCCCTGATGGAAAATACGTAGGAGAGACCAAACACCAACTGCACACCAGAATGAATGCACACTGGAAATCTATCAAAGACAAGAATACCCAATTACTTGTGGGGGCACCTCTCTCACTAGACAACTACTCTCTCTCCAATCCCTCAGTCCTGATCCTCAAAGGAAACTTACAAAACACTTCCCAGAGACGAGCTTATGAACTCCACTTCATCAACCTCCTGGATACTAAAAATCATGGACTAAATATAGACATTGGATTTATGACACATTATAACCTGCCTGACATCTGACTCCCCAGGTACTTCTCCACTATTCATCCCCCTTCTCTCCCCTCCACCCAGCCTGTCTCTCACCCACTGACTCCTCAATCTACATCTTCACTGACTGCCTGTCTTACATGCATACCATCCCAACTTCTGGCTTCTGTACTTTTCATTCCATCCAGGAAGAGTGCACACCAACTGCAGAAACTATCTCAGCCTGACAAAGGGTTTTTGAACCCGAAAGCTTGCTTAACATTTTTTTTCCAACTATTTAAGCTGGTCTTATAAAAGATATCAGATTCGCCCAAAGAACCTTGTCTGCCTATATCCTTAGACCAACACAGCTATAACCTACACCCCTGTAACATGGAAGACAACAAATACATTTTTCTGATCAAAGCAGGCTACTTGTGAAAATGTATGGTTTTGTCCCAGCCCCAAACATACACCATATGTGCTAGTTGAAGAGCAGGGAGTTTATGATCTTCTGTTTGAGTTCTGCTTTAGATACGTTTCAGTGGGTGCATCTACCTGTGCCCCCCTACAGTGCAGTTGTTACTGTGTCTTTATTCAGTACTTGCTTTATGAAGTAATGAATGATGGCGCAGTAACAGCTGTTACATCCTGGCGACACAGTTATTTTTAGCAGCTACGTAGCCATAGCAACACACTATAGCAAGGTAGCTTGTCACTACAGCGAAGTAGCATCAGTATCACGGTTTGTGCCCACCAATGCTACATTACTGTAGTGTCACGTAGATGCACCCAGCATGTACTGATTTCAGAACAGCACGATTATTTATTCATAAAGATAATGCATTTGCTTTTGTTCAATTAAGATGGTGAACATTGTGCTATATGATGGAGAAATATGAAAACATCAAAAAGAAGTGAAAAAAACCTTGTTAGAATATTTTTGCTCTTAAAAATGAGGCTGACACTTCCTATAACAATATTGGGGAGCAAACAATAGTTTTTGCATGAAACTGCAAGTAGAAACTGTTCACTAACGTATTTTATATTATACAGAAAACTAACATACAATTAAATAAATTGCTTCAATAGATTAATTGGTATCTAACAACTGAAACTTGTCCCATTAAAATTATGGCATGGTTAATAGCTATGATTTAAAAAGATAAAAGTTTGGAGTCGCATTTTTTGCCCTCAAATATTTGCAAACATGAGTCTGATTTTGATAGTCTTACAGACACCTCGCCTTTTGTTCACGATGCCATGGATCAGTTTTCCTCTCCTGCTTATCATCATAATATCCCTATGGCAACACAAGGGATATTAATCATCATATAGTATCTGCCCTTCATGGCTAAGTAATACAGAGGAGTTATTAGTGTGCTCTTTGTTTATTTTTGTGCAATTTAGGCACCGGAAACAAGGAAAAGGAATTGGCACCATTTGACCAGCCAGCTTTATGCAGATTGCAAGCAAGTCCTCCAGATACTACTGTGAAAGACCTGCTGGTTTAATAGTCAATTCACAGGATTAGGCACCAGAAACTCCTGGGTTCAATCAATTATTTGAAAACAGTTTCCACTGACTTCAGCAAGAACTGTTTATGTGTAGCTAAGGTCATGATATGACCCTCCCAAATTCTGATTATGGCACTTTCTGCAATGGAGAAATCTCCACTTCATGCAGCTATTTAAAATCATTACCAGTGTCTATTGCTCACTTTGCCCTTGAACAGCACTGGCAAATGGAGGGTCTCAATTTTTTGCATATTTATAGTACCAAGCTCACTTCTCAGAGGCAAAGTTTCTGGGAAGTAGGCTGCAGCACTTATAACATGATTATAATTTTAAAGTGAGTAGAAGTGATACCTTTAGTTCAGGCATGTTTATTATAAGCTGCATAGGGAGTTTAACATCTGGATCCTTGGTATAGTCCATGGGCACAACGTTTGGTGCCATTTCATGGTATCGGCCATGCAACCTGCAAACAAGCACAAAAAAAACCCTTTAAGTAACTAATTCTACTCTCACAGTAAGTGAATTCATAATGTGTCTGTCTGTCTGCTCTAGTTCTCTTTTGTTTTGATTACAACAGCCATTTGTTTGTACCCACCAAACCTTGCTCCTTTTAAAGATATTGGGCTTGTCTATCACCAATGTCCATGTATAAATTAGATTGATCAGAATACAGAACATAAGTGTTCACAGGTGTCAGTACACAATCATATAAGTACAGTACTGCTGCATCCATGGGTGGGTCAGGCCCAATTGGCAAACGTGGCCCAGGGGATATTCTTCAGTAGAAGCAAAGTGCAGCCACACAAGAACTGCATCACCTATTAAGCCAATGACATGGCTCAAAGGTATTCAAAAGCCAAAGGATACATGACTGCACTGCTGGTCACCACAGTAAACAGAAACAGCAGTGTCATGCCTGCATAAATCAAATCCCTTTCCTACTGTGCTTCACTCATTCAGAAGATTTAAACCCATTTCTATTCTTTACTATTCACCTGTGGTCTGATCCCACACACCCTGACAAATGGGTAAGTCCATTAAGTTTAATAGCACTGTACCCAAGTAATGGCTAATCTTATGGAGCAAAGAGAACTTTTCTCATTGCAGAATCTGGCCTTTGGTTTGAACTGGTGTCAATGGGCCAAAAGGGAAAGGGTACATTCCAATACCAATTCCCTATGTCATACTCCTTAAAATGATTTTAAACAGCTACTTGTGCCAAAATATTGTATGTGTACGAGTTTCTTGTTGGTACGCACAAATACCCATTCCTGCTTTGGCTCATGAAGCCCTACATAGGGCAGTTGGACCACCAAAAAACCCCACATTTCAAATACTGCCTGAACAGGTGCTGCACAACTGTGGCGTGCACCTTTGTCCACGTTAAGGTGCTCTGATGGGCTCTCAGCATGCGCTGTGAGGTAGAGGAGAATGTGCTGTGCTTCATCATCACTACATGTATCCTCCACAACATCTGTAAGACTGGGGGGAGGTCTTTCACAAAGACTGAGCAGAGGTGTGGCACACAGACCAGGCATAGCACTCCTAGCATGCATAGAGGCTGGCAGAAACAAGCCACCAGAGGCTGTGTGTCCCTGGCCCACAGACCAATAGGTATTCCGGGTCTATGAAGCCCTAGCTAACTACCTCCTTGGCTGTGGAGACCAGGGGTACTTCCTAGATGAGTAGGGCTAGAGGGCTTCAAGTCCCCAAGTGCCCATACCCTGGCACTAAGTGATGGATCCCCTTCCCCAGGCTCCTGTGGCCCTTCCTCCCTGGTGAGGTTGGCCACAATCCTGACTGGCTGGACACCTTTCCCCACTGCCTCTCCTGATGGGTATACACTGGGATGCAGGGGAATGGCACACAAGGAAGAGACAAGCCCCAGCTTACAAAGTTGCACTTGCCAAACTTTTCTTATTTTTATTAAAGAAAACCTGTTGAATGTTGCCTGTGTCGTAACTTGGTTCTTCTTCCCATCGATGCAAACCAGCAAACCTTTGGAGGGGGACTGGGGTAATGTGGGGGCAGTGGAGGCTTGGGAAAAGGGTGAATTAACTTGGAGGGGCAGTTGGACTTGGGAATGGGGCAGGGATTGAGGTTAGGGGGAAAACTGCAGGGCAGAACCCAACACAGAAACTTGAAAGGGAGGGTGGAGAGGGGGGCTTTAAACCTGGCACATTAATTCCAAGATTCAGGAGTGAAGACTAGGGTTTTCTTTATGTAGGAGCTAGACAGACGGATGATCCTGGACCCACTGTCCACCTGAAAGGGCTGTGGGAGGAGGCAGGAGGCATCACTACAGCAGGGACCGCACACCCCCACATCCTCATCCCTAGCCCCCAGGGCCCAATCTCCCTTTGTGGGACCTCAAACTCATGACCCTCATGACTTCAAACTTTCCAGGGGCTTCCAGCTTCCACCTGAACATGGGCCAAGTGCTAACCCACCTCTCTGCCAAAGAGGGCTGGGACAGGGGCTCAAAGCACACAGCGATGCTGGAGGACAGAGATGTAACTGTAATCATTAAGGGTACAATACAGATGTTCAATAGTTTGGTCTAACCTGAATTGGTCACAATTTAGTGTGCCTCAGATGTGATATATTCTAGGTTGCTTGCACCATTTTTACACTGGTATATGTGCCATGAATGTCCAGTCTCAGGTTTAGAGGCCAATCTACATTCACTTAGATCATGTGTGAGACAGATGGTAACTATATTGTTATTGTGCTATAGTGTTTGTTTGAAACTTCTGTTAAATAAGAGAAACAGGGGGGTGCTTGATGGCAGGAGATGGTGAAGAAGAGAAGCAGCTGGAACCTTAACTAGGGTCTTTTAATTTTTTTTATGCTACCTGTTACTTTTGCTCAGGACAAAGTTTCAATCTCTCTGTATGGGTGCAACATCTGTACCAAATAAACATTCTCCAGAAGTAAAACAGGGATTTTTCCTGCTGATGCACTGTCTTGTAAACAAAAAACAAATCAATTGATTTATACTGAAATTGATCCAAATTTGATACAACTTAAAGTTTTAACTGCAAAGCAAGAGTGTGGTACTAATCAGCTGCATCTTGTTCAGTAAAGAAAATGGGTTGTGTATGGGACCCACAAAAGTAATGTCCCTTTGGATACCAAGCAATATCTTCTAGTGTAAGGCCAATGAGAGTATATATCTTATTTGCCAGGGATGTATTTCACCTACATAACTTACTAGACTAGCAAGTTGTATTGAATTTTGCTTTTGGTGTCTCCTTGGAAAGTACAACTGTCCAAGAGCAGCCTCTCTTTGTCACTGTATCCTTGCTGTGTATTCCCCACAACATAAACATTCAGCTGTTTCATCTCTACAAAAGAAAATGATATTCCCAAAACACATTTGCATTTAAGTATAGCATTTTAACAGCACACTAATGCTAGGAGACAGCTAGGGAATATTAGGAGCAGCATTGGCAGGCTATTAGAATGATTTAGCTTTAGCTTTGTAACACAGCCAAAGGACATAGAAAGGAGCATGTTTCATTTAGTTAGCTCATCACAGATCTTAAATAAAACTCATTCCAATTTCCCCTAGTGCAGAGAGATACAGGCAGAGCATTAGAATTGGACATATCTGCTTAGAGAAAGAAAATTAGTATTCTTGGGTCAAAAAACTTCACTATGAACCAAGTATTTGTTCTTCTCTATATGTGTTGATATAACTTTGATTCTACACTGTACTTTAGTTGGAAGTCTTCCTCTGAAGACACACATAGATTGAACCCATTATATTTTCAGCCAAACTGTTAAAGTGCTTTACTGCTTTCTTTAGGTCCCGGAGACATTTTCTGGAAGGCAGAGTCATCCTTCCATTGATCAGACAATACCTCAGGCTCCAAGAGCAGGGTAGGACAGTAGAGGTGCAATATATTGGTGCATATCAGACAGGGACCGTTAAAAGGAAAATGAACATTAATCAGCAATAGGCTTTTTTTTGGCCAGTATATCCAATAATGTCACTGATAAATGCGGTGTACCCCACCCCAATCAGGAAGAGGCTGGTGCAGCCCCTGGTCCTGAGCCCACAGTGGCCAGCCTGCCCTTGCTCCACACACAAATCGGGGGGGGGAGGGGGTGACACATGCCCCCTGTGCCTCCCCCAGGGGTTCACACAGCAGTGGGGAGCTATCCCCCATTTCCACTCCCCACACCAGTCACCCTCAGCTGACAATACAACTGCTTTGTGACGGACTCTCAGAGCCTGAACCTCCCTCCTTGCCTGGCAGGCTTCTCAGGCTTTGGTGAGGAGCAGATCCAGCTATGTGCACTCCCCACCACCAGGTTGCACCTGCTGATCTGTGTCCTCTCTCCCTCCTCCAGGGCATGCCCTGAGGTCCCGGGAACAGAAGGAACTGCTTTGGCCTCAACATCTGCTGTGGGGAGGAGCTAGGCTGCTATGTGAGCACTGTTGAGACCCTGCACTGTGTGGGGTCCTGAGCCATCCCGCTTCTGGCCCCAGGGTCGCATTTACTATCCTAGCTGGGCAGCGCCTGCCCATGCCCCTGCCTCACTCCCTCCTTCACTGTGGGGGGGCCTCAATCTGTCCCCCCTGTCCCTTCCCCCCCACAGACTTACTGGCCAGATGCTGCTCTCCAAGATGCCAAGCTGCATCCCTGTAAATTGGCTATCAAACTGGTATCAGCTGATATGGCTGGTTAATAATCAGCCACTGGTTTCAGCCAAGAAAATCTTTATCAGTGTACCCTTCTAGGACAGTACTAATGCATCATAAATGATACACTAAGAGTAGTTTGACTGAACTGTACCCCATCCTGTTTTTGGTCATTCTCTCACGTCCTCTGTAAAAGTATCAAGGAATTAGAGAAGAAAAAGGGGAAATGGCAAAAGCAGAAAGCATTCAAACTCCTCAAAGCAGATCTCTCCCTTTGTGAGCCCATCCACTCACTGGATAATGGGCCACAGCCTCATCAAGCATAAATCAAAATAACTACCATGAGTTCAGTTTATACCAGCTAAGGATCTGGGCCACTGGCTTTAGTTTTAAGTCACATGCCGATGAAAGGAGAATCAAATCTTAATATTAAAATCCAGGGCCACAAACTTCCCATTTGGCTGCAACGGCTTGCTTGCGTAGCTTTTCATCCATCTACAATGATGCTAAAACGTATATATTGATTTTTGGGGATTTTTTTAACATAGTTTATTTTGTCACTGATTAAACATTTTAAACAAAAAACGCAATTCACCCCTGGTTTTTCTGCAGTCTAATAGGTGTAAGTTATTGACTAAGCCTTTGGAGGTGAGTCCAGTAAACAAATTATCTGCTGCAATGCCATTCACAGCTGAACTTTACAAAAAACTATTTTATTGAAAAAAATTATATTCCAGTCAGTGCACGAATGAGTGGCATACAGGACAAACAGGACAGGGAGTAGATTTTTAACTAGAACTACATCCTCAGTTGTACCGATTCAACAAGTTGAGATTCAAGCTTCAGTGTCTGACAGTGCTTGGCCTCTTCCCTGCCACCCTTTCAATAGCACTGCTGGCTTACAATTTTTCCAGCAGTGCCTAGAATTAGTTCTAACTGTGCTCTAAGATATATTGGAAGTGATGGGGAGTTGCAATAAAAAATCACGAACAAACAGTGTCAGTGTGCAACTTTTGACAGGGCACATGTAGCTATGGGTCAATATTTAGGTCTTGATTCTAACACAAGCAAAATCTAGCACAGCACATGTATCTGTCTAATGTAAATACCAAGTAATCCCATGTTTTTGAAGGACAATTCATAATACAGCAAGACAATATCTTTTAGAGCAAAAGATGGCAAATGTTCTGTCATAATAAAGAGTACAGTATGTCTTGTCCATTTATCTTTTTGTCCCTCTCCATGTATTCCTATCTTAATCATAAGCCTGCTTCTACTACTGAAATAGGACACACATTTGGTGTCATCTACCTTCATGCAGGCTGTAGTGATGAACTCTTCTTGAGTCTCCTGCAAACTTTGAACACATTATTTCTTTAGTGAACCATGATGCATAAAGCATGATGTTCAAGTAGGGTGGAGTTTGCTACTGCCTCATTCACCAAAGGCTGGATGTCTTCCAACCTTTCCGAACTGCACTATAGAGCTCTCAAACACCTTCATAGTCCAAATCCTATTGCTCCAGTGCCTATGATTTAACAAGGCATTATGGAGTAATGCCGTAACTCAAAAAGCAACAAGCCCAATAACTGTCTAGTTCAGAGGTTCTCAAACCATGGTCCATGGACCGCCACTGGTCCACGAGCTCCATTCAGATGGTCTGAAGAAAGGTTGCAGAACAATTGAGAATATCTGTACTTGTAAGGTAAGACTACTGGTATTAAAATATGAGTTGTGTGCTTTGATTTGTAGAACAAAAATAGTTTATTAAGTGGTCTGCCGAGACCCTCAGCAATTTTCAAGTGGTCCACAAAAAAAAAGTTTGAGATCCAATGATCTAGTTGACACAACAAAACTAACCACCATCAGTCCTTTGCCTCTTCTGTCATACTTCTACACCCTGCAAAAAAATACACCTAAACAGACTACCACATGGTATATTTTATGGTGAACTTATATCATCAAGTCTAAGGTGGATGTAGAACTGGCACACAGAATCTACCGTTCTATTAAGAAAAAGAGTAGCTTTCATTATGGTGCATGGCATTGTACGGTTACTTCTGCAGGTACTCTGGTATCAAGCTACAATGTACTTGGGTTACTGCACCAGCCTTCACCTCTGGAGAACAAGGTTTAAATTTGATTTTGACAGAGGAGCTGGATGCATTTTTACTTAGTCAGTCTTACATATGGTAAAAGCCAAAATACCCAAGGTATACTTCCTAAGTAGAGTATCTACTTCATTTTGGAGCTATAATGTTCCTGTCTTTAAGCAGTGTATATCACTGTATCAACTGGGAATTGCCAGTATTTGGAACAAGACCTAATCCCAGCTGTAAGTTAGATTCAGCAACTAGCTATCTAAAACTACTGAAAGGCTCTGTAAAGAATACTCTACTATAAGTCATTTCTCAGTGAATTACTATACCACACCGATAAACTTCTGTGCAAAAGACTAGGGACTTTGACATAGCAAATGTTCTTAAAAGATGGTTCAGCTGAAAGATGATGGCTTCTGTTTCTAGCAGCTTGGGCTGAGTTTGAGGGGCGGTGACTTAGAGGTGAAGGGCTTTGTATTCCATTACCACATGCTGAACTTTCAAGGAATGAGGGTGTCTAGCTTTGGTTATCCTAGCCCCATTTTTTCTTCCCAAGAAAAATGCATGACCAGCCAAGTGTAGGTTTGCATGGCCTGTCCCAAGCCTATGGGATATGCAGTAGACCAGGGCTGCCCATATGGAGATTACAGCGTGTGTACTGGTGTAACCCCTATTTTCCCCTCCAATATGGCTCTAGCAGGAGTAACAGTCCCTTTAAGCTACATCATTTCTCAGAGGGGATGTGAATACACCTTCTCTGACATCCCTCCCTGGCTATCAGTCCATTCTCTCCCCTTGCCTGGATGCTGTATGCCGTTAGTTTTAGGTTACTGAGAAGAGAAGGGTGAAGGCACTACTGTTGAGGCCTCCCTGCCACAGAAGAGGAAAGCCACTGAAGGTTCCCTTTACCTACAGATCTCAGGAAAATAATAGGTTCCTCAAACATATATGTGTTTAGAAAGCCTTTCTTGCAAAAAACAGCCGGGGAATTTCCAGGCTCACAGCTGTAATGACTAGTTTTTTTATACTGATATTTCACTTAAGAAAGGCTCATATTTTCAAGTCTGCTGATGTGTTAAATTAAGACCCAAAGATAAGCTCTTCCTTAGTCTGGGACTCATAAATCACCACCATGCTCAGCAGTGACAACACATTACAGCTGGCTATGCTACCTTTGTAATATGAATTCAAGACCTAGAGGAGTGCTGAAAACAAAAGATAAAAGCTGGTAATGGCTCACTGATTAGAAATAAGTAGAGGTTTTAGTGGCCATTAGACCCTAATACAGTAAACATCTTAACTCTGCAGTGCTTTCACAGTACCACAAGTCAGTGTATGCATGGTAAGTAGAAACTGTAATATTCAGAAATGTATACTTATCATATATCCCTATGTAACAGAAACATATTCCAACATATTTGAAAGCCATTTTAATATAAAAATGTCCAATGCTGATTCTAGACTGTTCTGTACATTCATAGAAAATAATATAATCTATTTATGGAAGCAAATGACTTTTTTGGATTCCAGTGACAATAGCATATTCTGGAAAGAATAATCAGTGTCAAATAATGTCACATTCTCTCATCTTAAATTAGTGGTTGTTTCTTCACTCACTGGTAACTTACATTAGCTTATCACTACCAAAAGATTATAGGAAAGTAGGGCTGGAAGGGACCTCACAAGGTCATCTAGTCCAGCCCCCTGGATCAAGGTAGGATTGTCCCCGAGTAAACCGTCCCATCCATGAGTCTGTCCAATCTACTCTTGAAAATTTCCAAGGCTGGAGATTCCCCAGTTTCTCTAGGTAGCTTATTCTCATGCTTGATCGCTCTTGTAGTCTGAAAGTTCCTCCTAATCTCCAACCTAAATTTCCTTTGTTACAGTTTGAGGAACTTGCTCCCGGTCCTGTCCCCTATGGTCCCACAGAAAAGCCCATCTCCATCCTCTCCATAATCACCTTTCAAGTATTTGAAAAAATGTCAAATCCCCTACCACAGCCATCTCCAGTTCTTTCATACCTTCCTCATAAATCTTGCTTCCTAGGCCCCTAACCAATTTTGTCACTGTGTGCTGGACTCACTCCAATCTCATCCGTGTCTGTTTTGAAGGTGCGGCCCAAATCCGGACACAGTACTCCAGGGGAGGTCTCATTTCTGAACAGAGTGGAAGAATCACTTCTTTGATCAAGTGATTCTCTTGTTAATACAACCCAGTATACTGTTGGCGTTGTTTGCACCAAGAACATACTGCTGGTTCATATTCACTTTATGGTCCCCAGGTCCTTCTCTGCAGTACTGCCACCTAGCCAATCATTCCCCTGTCTGTATTGGCACACACAGTTGTTCAGTCCCAAATGCAGGACTTTACACTTGTCTTTGCTGAATTTCATCTGATTGATTAAGGACCATTTTTCCAGTCTGTCCAGGTAAGTCTGGATTCTTGCTCTGGCCTCCAGAGTGTCTACAACTCCATCCAGCTTGGAATCGTCTGCAAATTTGCTATGAGCGCACTCAATCCCATCATCCAAAGCAATGGCAAAAAACCCCAGGAATCAACAAAGCTCCTCTCAATACCATTTTCTTCCTGTGCGCCATATGCCAGGTTTCAAAATAAGGGTGTTTTAAAAGGTTTAGAACATGTATATGCCTGATTCTCAAGCAGGGTGCCATGGCTATTAGGTTGTACAAACACAATATAAAAGATAACCACAGAGATTTCAAACAGGAATCCAGAGTGTCAAAACCGTTCTGCCTGCTGTGGGCTTTCTGGGATCTTTTCTGTAATCAAAAATTTAGTGAAAACAAACAATTTTCAGAATCAGTCTGTTGGGCATAAAGATTTCCCAGAAGAGCCGAATCTACCAGGGTTTCCCCTTTAATTGTGTGGTTTTCAGACACCCCCAGAGGGGAAAATGAAAGCATGTGTGGCACAAGCCTTTGCACTATTCTAATTTTCCCTTTTTGTATGGCAGCTTCCTCCAGGAGAAATCATGTGGTCCCCCCCCAGTATTATGTTGCATCTGCCCTTTATAAAGTAAGGATTTCCAGACACTTACAAGAGGCCAATGCTGATCTGAGCAGCCAAATACCTAGGAAGAGTCTTGCTGGGAAACCTGCTCTGAACAGAAGAGACCATGCTGCATTGAGTGGCTGCTCCCTATTCCTGCCTCCAGCCTTTCACTGCTCAGAGAAATGTATGAAAGGCCTCCTTTAATGTACAGGGCAGAGAATGCAGCAGTGACCTATTTCTTCTCCCCACCCTCTCTGCAGACTTAAATATTTGCCAGAATTTTCCTACCATCTGAATAAGGTTTAGTGCCTTATTCCCCACAAGTTGGCTGATCACATTAAGTCAGTCTCAAACATTACAACTTTGTTTTACAGAGTTCGTGCTCTCTCATGGAAAGAGCCAAGCATTCCTTAATCCCTGTGTTTTCAAGGCTAGGAACTGGCCAAATTATAAGGGTCTAAAGGAAGAAATAGAAACAGATGGGCTGGCTAACTGATAACCATTATTATTGGAATAAAAACTGATCTGCTGGAAAATTAGATTTATAAAATAGAGTAACAGCTTCTTTGCTTTACCCTACATTACCATCTACACTCATAGGAGAGACAGATTATGCAAATGGATTAACTGTTGTGCTGAGTGAAGAGAACTGGTGTGGTTCTGAAGCAGAGAGACCACAGAAAGGGCTGAATATGAAAAGTTTCCAACTTTGTACTGGAGCTGCATGACTTTTTTTCCATTTTGGCCAGTGTGCAGGACAGAGCTGATCCATTATAATTTTGAAATGTGGTATGAGACCTGGGGTGTACTTGGTAGCCGTGTTGGTCTGAGACAAAAAGACTACAAAAAACTAGAACTCTTGGTTCCAAAATGATACCTTTTATTAGACCAACTGGAAAATGGCAAGAAAATGAGACCTGTGTACTTAATTAATGATTGTGAGGAGTATTCATTGTATGCATGCACTGGCTTAGTTTAATAGCAGGCCCACTGGGAAATGCCTACAGCACTTCTTTCATTTTCCAGCTAGCTTTGAAAATGCTGCTTTGCTCCTATTTAACACCTTTGCTTCATTCCTTTAAGTTTGTACTGGCTATTGTTCTACCTATTACTTAGTTCAAGCTGTGTCTGGTTCTTTTCCAGACCTGAGGATGTGTCCAAAAGCTTGTCTGACATCTTTCCAAACTATGCAGCTGGTTCAATAAATGATATCACCTAAAAGAATCCTTCCCTTTGCATAGGTTCCTGGGCCATCATGGCTACAACATCACTCCAACTAACCTCATAACCAGCCACCAGTGCAGTGATTCTCAACCAGAGCACAGGTGAGCTGTGAGGAGATAAGCAGATAAACTAAGCAGATAAGCCAGGCTCAGGCTTGTCCCTGCCTGGACCATCTCCCACCCCTACTGCCCATCCTCAGTGTAAGGAAGTAAGTATTGTAATATATAAATTTGTTTTTGAAATTGGGTGTCATTCAATTCTCATAGAGAATGTGGAGGTGTGCCTCAAGACCAATGAAGGGTGTCTTGGGTCGATAAATGCTGAGAACCACAGCACTAATACAAAAGCAAAAGATGTGTTTGATATTTGTCCTTCCCTCTATCATTGCTTATTTGCTTTCCTGAATTCTCCTGTATTTATAGAACCTTTCCTTATTATTATTCAGTTCTTTGCTAGCAGAAACTCTTTTTGTGCCTTAGTCTTTCTGATTTGTCCATACAGATTTATTTACACAATATTCTTTTATAATTATCCTTAGCAATGTGTCCTTGGTTCCACTTTTATATGATTCCTTTTTGATTTTCAAGTCATTAAAGAGCTCCTGATTGCAGTCATTTTAGTCTATTATGTTTTCTGCTACTTCTCTGCATAAAATAGTTTGCCATCTTGCCTTCAATAAAGTCTCCTTCAGAAATTACCAGCTCTCCATAAGTAGGTAAGACCCCTTAAAATTCCCAGGGGGTCTTACCTACTAAGTTCCCTGAATTCACTGGAGACTGCTATTTTTAGACCATTATTGTTACTTTGCTGCTCTCACTACTTCTTTTCAAACTGAAGAGCACAACAATTTTTTACTATAAGCACTAGCCCTAAGAATATTTATAGGGACTAGCTGCTTTTCTGTGTAATGAAAGGATCTGAGACTTATGTTCTGCTTTCTTAAGATTTGCTCTTTGCTTTTTCTGTAGTCCAGACTGTGCAAAGGGATCTCCAGGCAGGAACTTCGAATTTCTACACACACACACACACACACACACACACACACACACACACACACACACACACACACACACACACACACACTTGTTTCCTCCAGTCTGACATAAATCACCTAAAAGCCCCAAGTGCATGCTTTGTTCTTTTTTGGCTAAGGCACAAAATAGTGCTCCCTCACATTTTCTGTTATGAAATGCAGGAGGATTTATTAGGGTTTTGCATCATTCAGCCTGTGATACATCACAATAAATAATTTTCACATGAAAATGCTGCAGGTTGTATTTGACAATAAATTGTCACCATTTGTGGTGTAACTGCTGTTATCACTCATTCCTTTGGCATATTTACTTTAAACTAAGCCTGCGGGGGGTGGGGGGAACTACTGCCAATGCTGGCCCACTGAGTGGCCCTTACAAAGCCAGCAGACCAAGGCACATAAGGGATCCCACCTGAGCCCCAGCCCTGGAACAAAATGTAGGCAAGGCAAGGGGCCCATAAGGGGACACTTGCATGTCTATACGCAAATCCCAGAGCCTGGGGAATAAACAGGAGGAAACTGTTCTCCTCCTAAATGCAGGAGAACAAGCCATTGGGATAACAGAGACCTGGTGGGACTCCACCCATGACTGGACCACAGGTATAGACGGTTATACCCTGTACAGGAGGGATCGAGTGGATAAAGGGGTGGGGGCATAGCTTTCTATGTCAAGGAAAGCTACACATCCCTGCAAGCTGACATTGGCATCCATGGTGGACGACTTGAGACCCTCTGGGTTAAAATCCATGGGGAACACAGCACAGGGGATACTGTGGTGGGGAACTACTACAGACCCCCTACCCAGAGTCAAGACCTTGACCAGGAGTTCACCAGGGAACTGGCTGAGGCTGACCAATCCCAGCATATGGTTGTCATGGGAGACTTTAACTACCCAGACATCTCGTGGGAGGAGAGCTTGGCCAAATCTGAGTGGTTGCAAAGCTGTCTCTCATGTGTGGACAACCTTTATCTGATGCAGGAAATCTACGGGCCAACAAAAGGTAAAGCGTCGCTCGACCTTGTACTGGCAACTGGGGATGACCTAATCAGCAACCTGACAATCGAAGGAAAGCTGAGTGACAGTGATCATGAAATAATCACCTCACCATCTCCTATAAAGCTGGCAAGTCAGCTTTAGGGTAGTGCCACTAGTGGTAGCTGTGTGGCAACATTCCTACCTACCATGCAGGAGATCTGGGTTCAAGTCCCAGCTGAGGTGACTTGGTGTGAGTAAGCTAAAAAAATGCAAATCTTCTTGCAGTGGAAAGGGGCCATTGTGTTTAAGTGCTCAAATCAGTGGGTCCAGATGCTCTCACAAAAGCATGGACATAGTCTTTCTGGACTTCAGCAAGGCCTTTGACAACATCTCCCACCCCATCCTCATTAAAAAACTAGGTGACTATGGCATTGATGCCTACACCGTCAGATGGCTGAAGGGTCGTACTCAGAGGGTGGTGGTGGACAGGTCATATTCGACCTCAGGGGAAGTGGGCAGCTGAGTCCCCCAGGGCTCGGTCCTTGGGCCCATGCTGTTCAAAAAGGGAATGGGTGTGTCCATTGATCCTCAACTAAAACAGATCATGTGTGCATAAAGCTACTTATGGTGAGTAGTCAGGAATCAGAGCTACTATACTTATCAAAAAGCTTGAGGGACTGAGGGCTTTGATCAAAAGAAGTATTCTATCTAGATTAGAAATAATATTATCAGGCTGTCATGCAGACTATTTCATCTACAAACCTCAAAGCACTTTACACAAAGAGAGAGTAGGTAAAGAGTTATTATTCTCATTTTAATGATTGGAAAGCAGGCAAAAGCATAAAATTACTTGATTAAGGTCGCACAGTGGGTCACTAAAGCAGGGAACAGAACTCAAGTTTTCCAATTCCCAGCTACTGCCCCATTAAACAGACTATGCTGTCATTCTTGCCCTGCATTTGAGCAGGGCATCGTAGTATCATAGTGTTTAGGGTTGGAAGGGACATAAACAGTAGGGCTGTGCGAAATGGCACCGTTCTGTTTTGCCTTGAGTATCAACAGTTTGACAGAACAGTGTTTTGTCTCGAATTTCATTTTGCTGGGGGTGGAAAGCAGTCCAGCTGGGCTGACTTCCCATCCCCAGCCTATGGTTGAAACATTTCAACCAGCCTCATTTTGTTCTGAAGCTATTTCGAGAGCCTTTGTTTTGTTTCAATTTTGCTGTTTTGAGCTCAAAATTAGTCAAAACAGTGTCAAAACAAAACAGACAGCAAAATCTTGCGCAGCCCTACTAAACAGATCATCAGGTCCAACCTCCCGTCCTGGGCAGGAATGGGTGCTGGGGTCATATCACCCCAGCCAAATATCTGTCCAGCCTCCTCTTGAAGGGTGATTCTCTATCCTTAGTGATTAGTTTATATCTATGGCCTTATTTTGGTTGAAGAAGCATGAATCACCTTCAGCAATACCGACAGGGGGAGGAACATGCCAATTATCTACAAAAGTCAGTTTCAAAATTACATAATGTTTAAAAAAAAGGTAAAACATGGCATCATGAATCCAGTACTGCTCAGCTTGGAGTATTGTATACTCTGACCAAACCAGAGGGGGAAAGAAAGCCTTTTTCCATCAGAGATCCCTTGTGCTTTCAAGGCTCATAAAGGATGATGGAGCTAAAAAGAAAATGTACAGCTTTTATTTAATAAAGGAACAGAAAACTAGCCATTGCCACCAACTATACTCAATAAGGCCTCATTTAGTTAATATTGCATGCTTACTAGCTTCTACTTCTAGAGCCGTTACATAAATTTCCCCTTGTTAAGTTTTTGTAGGAGCCTGTTCTTCATCTCCATTTATTATCTGTGACTATGTATTACTAATGCGCCATTAGATTGTTAGAAATGGAGTATTGTTAGAAATGCACAGCTTGCATCTTGCGCCTGCGCTGATAAGAAAGAAACACTGCCAAGGACTTTTTTCCTTGCCCAGCCTTGCCACAGCTCTTCTTATACTAAATCGCAGACTCTCCCCCAGCTTCTCCCTAGCCTTTCTCATGCAGATTACAGAAGCTGGAATTCAACTGACTGTGTCCTTGAAAGCGGGGGGGTTTAAACTCTTGGTGACCTATAGTATTATCTGAGCATGCTTGATTAGCTGATGCATCTTTACCTCTCCGCCCTGCATACTTAAGTAGTTAATTATAATATACATGCGATGGATGTAGTGATGTAACCACATATATGTTTGTATGAAACGGAAATGAGCTGTAAGAGTTCCTGTTTCTGCACACGTGCCCAGGAGGAAAAAGATAAATACAGCCTGCAAAAATTCCTTGGTGGGTTTGGAGTAATCTGAGTTTTTGACTCTGCTCTGACCCTATTTGCAAATACACCTTTTGTGCTGCTAAATGACTGTGTGTCTGAGATTCTTTGCGAGCCTCCAAGAAACAAACCGCAATCTTTTGCATCAAGATTACCACATATTTTTGCAGTTCAAGAACTTGGATGTAGTTTTTCCTCATTACAGTTTTTCAAATCCGTAGCAAAATGAGGAATAATACAAACTACAGATTTCTGCAGAGGCGATTAGCCCTGAATATTTAACCATATCACTGGTATGAGCAGGTTCCATACTTTATTTAAAAAGCAGTACATTGTATTTCAACAAAATATGCTAAGCTTTATGTGCCTTGATAAGTATCGGAAGAAATAATAATATTCAAAACTATATACTGTTTCCATATCATTCTGTACAAATTCTGACTCTAGGATCCTCCTGTCTTGACAGAGAATTGTCAGCACCATCTTATTTTTGATACAGTCTTTCTTCCTTCCATTACTAACATCTTATATTGTTTTAAAAGAAAGGCTTTTTGAAATAATTTTATTTTTCTCTATTTCTCTCATTTGGGTAGTTTCATAGAGTTTGGACAATGAACAGAAATTAATTAAAAAGACAAAGCATTTACATGGTTAAAAATATCCCAGTTTAATATTAAGGATTTTTAAAAAAACCCAAAGCATTCTTGCAGAAGACTCAGCATCACCCATTATTTTATCACAAATCTTATAATATGGATTGACTTTTCTTAAAGACACCGATGTTAAGGTCATGAGACTCAACTTTCACTTCCCTTAAAAAAATTTCCAGCCCTCATGGTTGTGGAAAATATAAACTCTAAAGAGTGAGAAGCAGAAACCAAACACATCTAAGAACATGATGTTTAGAAGTCTCATGATCTTTTAAAACTTGACTTGGTTTTTAACTGCTTAGGACTAGTGATACAGGAATATAAACTCTCATGCACTGGGTCAAAAAGCAGATTACTGGAGTAGATAATAACTAAGTTAAACAGTAGGCCCTGTGTTTTGTGTTACACAGGAGGTCAATTTAGATGGTAGTAACAGTCCCTTCTCACCTTGTGATCTACAAGGCTGTATTTTTCCTCCTAATCACCTGAGGGAGAAAAAACTTATATTTCCTCCCTGCCTCCTAATTACCACTTCTGAGGCTGATTATTACATAACTATCTCCCTCTGAAGATGCAACTGACAGTAACAGAAGGATGGCTGATGGGTAGGCCTGGGAGAGAGGGGAGCCTGAGGGGGAGGGGAAGTTCTAGAATGCAGCTGGGGGTGCCTCAACTTCCTGTCCCCTGCTCCCTCCCATGTTCTGGCTCCAGCCACTGCATCCAACATAGGTGGTGCAGAAGCATACATGCAGCAAGTGAAGGGCACTGTGGGGAATGTAGTTCTCTGGGGCAGCAGCAGTGGAGGTTACTGCTGCTAGAGGAGATGTCACCCCATTTTTTGCTTACAAAATAGGATTTTTTTTGCCTGCTTGACATGGATGTCTGCAGCAAAAATAAAAATGGTGAGATATCCCTTCAGCAACAGTGAACTCCAGTTCTTCCTCCTGCTCACTACTGGAGCCTCCAGAGGTCCAGGGGGAGATGGAAGGGAGCAGGGGGTTCCCCTAGGTGTAGTCCTGGCCAGTTATACCTCTGATCACTGATACTGGCCACTGTCAGAAATGAGATATTGGACTAGAGAGATCACTGCTCTGATCTATTATGGCAATGTTTGCATATATCTTTTCCATGTATTATTTGTGCTGTTCTAGCACCTGGGAGCCTTAGTGCTAGGCATTATACAGAAAAACATAATAAGATGGTCTCCGGCTTATACTCCAATCAATACCAGTCCAACCATTTTCTGCTTTGCTTCACATTCTCAGAACTGGCAGGCAGCTAGCTTTGAGGACTTTACTTGAGTTTCATTTTTAGATTCCCCATACACTTTGGACTGCTGTCATCTGTGGGGAATAATTTATTTTTAAAACAATAAACCTTCTGTTGGAATTACAAAAATCATGGATGCCTTTCCAGTGAACCTGCATTTGGTCAAAGTTTGTTTACACAAAACAGAAGTTTCTGAGAAAATTTGAACAGACTGACTTCTTTAAGAATGTTAAGGGATATTTTCTTGTAAGCTAACAATAGGGTTGTGAAATCATCTGTAGTAAAAGGGTGTCTGGAAGAGAAATATAGTGCACTGAATAGCTTTTAAAAGTGATGTCACGCTTTTAATGTATTAATCTTGAGGAGTCTAAAGAAAAGGGACTAGAGCACAAAGGTTATTCCATAAACTACCCCTGATGGCTATGCTTTCACAGTGATCTTTACTTTCCTTGCAAAGGTGCATCTTTGCACACTCTCTCTGCCTCACAGACAGAATCACTCCTTTGTGGTGCTCTTCCCAGCTCACAGGTTGAGGTTAATCACCCAGATGAAAGAGAAAGCAAAAAAACCAGAACCTGTATTTTACAGAACCAAATACCCTCTGTGACTTTGAAAAAAGGCAGCATAAAGAGCAGCCTAACAACTCAAAAGGGCAAGCCCTGCCTACTTTCAAGTGGCTCTGCTCCCCTGAGAGTTAATTTGCTGGTTGGAAATAACCATCCTCTTCCAATTAGTACCAGTTACATTTTCACCTTTCCCTCTTGCAAATCCTAGAAGCTTCTCAGTTGTGCAGTGCGACAGGGGCCCATTTCAGGGGCCATTCAAAATGTCAGCTCAACCACCTGTTTAGGGCAGTCCACCCTGATTGGCCTGCCGTGCCTTGATGGGAAGAATGCAGGAGGCTGCCCATTTCATGCCCTGATGCCAAGGGCGTAGTATACGGCTCTAACCTCTTCTTTACCATGTCCCATGCCTCACAGATGGCATCCGAATCACTACCCACTATCACTCCCCCAGCCCCTTAACCAGGCCACTCAACCACTGGCTCAATTTGGTCTCAGGTACCCTTAGATGTGCCTGGGTCTCATGCCCCCTCACTGGCGCCTGCACTCCAGCTACTCTGGCCAGCCCACGTGTAGTTCTTCAGGCCCCCCAAGGCCCTACTCTACATGGCCACTGGGTCTCACTCCACTGGGGCCACTATTCTGACCCTTGGGCCCCAGGAGTCTGTCAATGTGCCTGGGGCCCAACTCAGCCTATGGCCCACTCAGGCCTCAGGTGGGTGTCAACATGCCTAGGCCCTGTGCTTTTCTCTCAGGGTGTGCTCCCCTAGTCTTTCCCCTCCATGGGGTTACCCACAAGGCAGTGGGGGTGCAGCTTTCTGGCACCCCATACTTGCATTTCACTAGGGAGGCACTGGTGTGGCATCCCCTGAGGGGTGCCCCACCACACCATCCAATGATCTGTTCACTGGGCGTAGTTTTCAGTCATTCCCCAGAACCAGGAACCTCCCTCCATCCACACAGTTCCTACTCGTGACCTCCAGAATGTTCCTGGGAGCAGCAGATCTTTGGCTGGGAGATATTACTGTGGCAGAATCCCAGCAGCAACTGCCAGCTCTACTGCTCAGGGCCTGCTCTGCCCTGCTCCACTCAGGGACCTCCTGGCTGTCATGTGACCCCCTGATTTGCTCTGCAGCCACCTGCAGGCTACCTCACAGCCTACTCAGGCCCTTTAAGTATCAAGCACCCAAAGGTGTGTCCCAACATGCAGGCACCATTAACTGAACTGAGCCACAACCAGAAAAAAGTGGAAAAGAAGGTTTCATTAGAGAATTAACTCTGCCTGGCAGCTCTGTATATGACATGAGACCCATTACTACTCTGCAGCCCAGACATGGGGAAATACTTGATTTATTTATTGGGTGAATCTGAGATCTTTTATTAGACCAACTTAAATAGTTGGAAAAAAAATGTTAAGCAAGCTCACCCAGAACACACCGAATGGATCCAGATCATGCTATGACAAGAAATGCAAAACCTTCCAACACATCTCCACCTCCCCACAATCACTACACCCCACAACAGAGCCATCAGCATCCCTGCATCTTACAGATGCACCTCCAGAAATGTATTCTCTCTCATCTAATGCACCAAATGCCCTGATGGAAAATATGTAGGAGAGACCAAACAACTGCGCACCAGAATGAGCACACACTGGAAATCTATCAAAGACAAGAATACCCAATTACCTGTGGGGACACCTCTCTCACAAGACAACTACTCTCTCTCCAATCTCCTCAAAGGAAACTTATAAAACACTTCCCAGAGATGAGCCTATGAACTCCAGTTCATCAACCTCCTGGATACTAAAAATCATGGACTAAATATAGACACTGGATTTATGACACATTATAACCTGCCTGACATCTGACTCCCCACTATTCATCCCCCTTCTCTCCTCCCAACCCAGCCTGTCTCTCACCCACTGACTCCTCAATTTACATCTTTATTGACTGCCTATCTTGTATGCATACCATCCCAACCTCTGTCTTCTTTACTTTTCATTCCATCCAGGAAGAGCGCACACCAACTGCAGAAACTTCCACAGCCTGATGAAGGGTTTTTAAACCTCAAAGCTTGCTTAACATTTTTTCCAGCTATTTAAGTTGGTCTAATAAAAGATATCAGATTCACCCAAAGAACCTGGTCTACCTGTGTCCTTAGTCCAACATGGGTACAACCTACAACCCTGATTTCTTTATTAGATTTATATGTTGCATTTAACTTTGATAACTTCTCTACGCCTTGTCATGCTGTGAAATGAATTCACCTGAAATATAACCTTATCTCAGCTTGTGACAGACTACTGTGAAAAACTGATATCTGCATAATATGCCTGAGCATTTTACAATTCAGTGGTTGCATTCTATGAACTGTACATGCATGCTTAAACTTTAAAATTGAATAGATCCATTGATGTGAATGGGACTTGCTTCAAGTTAAGTTTACAGCTATTTCTATGAAGCAGATTGTTCCAATCAGAGAATATCTTCCATAACAATGTAATTCAACTGTCCTACGTAATTAAACTAACATGAAGACAGTATTGAATAGAAAACAGACAGCCACATACAAACTTGGATTCACAGAAATGTTAAAAAGGAGTGAAATTATGCTCATTGGTGGCTAAATAATTTAGGACATCCAAGACATCCTTTAGTTTCTATCTGACAAAAGGCAATGGCCTACGTTTTCAAAATTGGCACTAATTTTGCAATCATTAAGTTTGGAACACTCAATTTGTGACATCTTGGGTGTGAGTTTCAGAACTGCCCAGACCGTGGAGTTCACACTGATTTTCATTGAAGTTGTGGGCCCCAGCTCTTTCAAAAAGAAAATAGAGAATGTCTCAAATTGGACATCTATAGATGGAAGATTTTGAAATGAATGGGCCTGTTAAAATGTAAGTCTAAATGTGGTATCTTTTCACATTGCAAATAAAAAGTGTTTTCTTAACTTAGGTCAGTTACATTAACTGAGCAAAGTCTTAGAAAAATAGTTGTCAAGTAAAACATCTCTAGTTTTAGTTTAATTAGACAGCTTGAGTTAAAGCCTACAGATGAGCTGGAACTGGCCTCAGGTTATTAACCTTAAGTTAAAACTAATAATACTTTGTCTTAACAAATTCTGGTTAGCTTCCCAAATTATGAATACAGGGGAGGGAAATGGAGTGCTTGCAATGAAGACATTCCCCAAGCATTTGACCATTTTCAGACTTCACATACAAAAATGTAACTATACATGCTCATATAAATAAGGAAAAAGATTTAAAAAAAAAATAACTTACTACTACAGCATATGCTGAACTGAGCTAAAGTAATATACAGAGTAAATGGATGGCTCAAGAAGAATGGTAATGGGACAGAGTACCTATTCCCTTTTGGTCACCCATTAATATCTTACCCATACCAGTGGTGAAGAATAAGCATTACCACTTCTAAAAGGTTTATGTGAAATAAGTTGCTGGTCTCAGTCCAGGTTTCTGTCTTGGCAGATGGAGTCCAGATCACACAAAGCACTGTCACAGTCCATTCCAGCAGAAGCTAATAACTGAATGGGTGTAATGCCCAAATTGGGGCATGTTAGGATCAGCCACGTTGACAGGACGCCACAGGGAAGTTTGCTCTGCTAGAGTCTGCATACTACTGATACCTGATTGTGGACAACCACCAGGACAGTCAAGCCATCGCCATTCAAAAAAATCAGGCACTGAATTACATGAAAATGTATGGAGGAAAATGTCCAAACAAAAGTTTTGCTTCAACAAAGCAATGTTGTTTAGCATTTTTTGACTTTGTTCCATCTCTAGCTGTCCAGTGAAACATCTCTATCTATAAAAATATTTCAGAGACAAAAAGAACTACAGTAGGCAGATACATTTTTCACTTTCTACAAACGCTTTTTGGATTTCATGTTCTGTCAAACAGCTCAAAAAAACCAGAACATGAAAATCAATATCTTCCAACTTGGAAGACTAAAACCAAAGCATGTTAACAAAAAACAAAAAACAACAAAAATCAATAAACAGCTGCCTTAAAAAATCAGAATGATGAAACCCAGACTGCAGAAATCTGTTAGTTCTGAGCCTTCAGCAGAAACGCCTCCCAATCCTAGAAAATGACAACACAACATGTCTGTTACATGGTGCTGGGGCCTGGATCTGGTGCACAGGCCAGGGTTGTACACCCCTGGTCCACAGCACAGTCTATATTTAAAATGAGGCCAATTTAAATTAAATTGGTCTAGGATTAGGGAAATACATAATTGGTTTATACGTACTTTTCCCCTCAGTCTGCATCAAATCCAAACTTGGCAAAACTAAGATTCTTGCCCAATGTGCACACGACTACAGTAAATTGTTCAGAGGTGAAGCATATAACAGGGCTGAGTCTGCAGTAACATTTATGACTATTGGAGTACAGTAGAAAAAGCATTACAGATTAAGTAGAACAAACTGACCCATCCCTAAACTATTTTTTGGACTAATTAAATCACATCATAGATGACAGATCTAGCACTTCTCAGAGACCATATTGTCACAGAGCACTAAAGTATGCTTGTACCTTTAAGGGCAGAAACAACATAGCAAAGGAGCCTGGCAGGCTATGCAGAGCTCCACAGCTGCAGGTTGCCTGAGCAACAGGCTAACAAGGTAATTAGCTGGCACCTTCAGGTGGTCAGCTGACTGGAAGGAGTCAGAACCCAGGAAGCACATAATCCCAGGGGGGCTGGCTGGGCTCTTTCTGTCCTGCCACTGCCAGGGAAAAGAGCTCCTGCACCAGAGAGCTGCCCAATGCATCTGGCTGCCTGCTTGGCTGTCTGCAGATGCAGTAAGACTTTAGGAGCTTCTAAGGTACCCTGGGATAAGGGGTATATCCCAAGGGTGGGAGTTTGCCATTTTTAAAGGGGCTGAGTGCTGCCTTTATTGTATTATGTTATAGCCTAGGGGCTTAGGTTTCTGTTATGGTTTGATCTGAGGGACTGGGATAAGGCTAATGGGGGAGGAGGAGCCTCATTGGGGCCCCAGTGCCACAAGGATGCAGTGACAGGGGCCAGAGAGCCCAATGCCAGAGAGGTGCAGTAGGCAAGGGCCAAGGGCCCCCGTAATAGGAGAATGTGGGCTAGTGCTTCAAAACCAGGCCTGACACAGTGGGTCTAGGCTAGAAGGCCTACCTATATCAAAGGGGCAGAGGCCAAGTAGGCCAAGGCCCCAACAGACACCATATTAATGATGTTATCCCTGTGAGGCATAGGGTGTGGTAGAGGGAAGGTTGGAGCCACACAACTGGCCCACAACAAGGCCTAAGGTACCTTGTACAGCACTGTACTGAAGAGCCCATAGGGCCTGAGATGCCCTGTGCAACATGGTATTGAAGAGAGGCCTGGCAAAGGGTCCACAGATCAGGGAGCTTGAGTAAAGTTCAGCAGACTGGAACTAAGCAAAGGCCCGTGGACAGCCTCTTGAGTTATTTTTCCAACAAAGACATGGCAGGAAAGATAAGAGGGCACCTTGGGGCAGAGCTTGCACAGTCACAGAGCTGCCAGGGGCATCACGGCCATCCCTGGAGACCCATGACACGTATAATACTTTGTTACACAAGAAGCCTGTAACGTTAATTGTTCCTTGCACATAAATGTAAAACTTGTTATATGGACTGCTCCAGTGATTCTTTTCTGACACATGTAGAGTATTATAAATTTCTATAAGTGTAATTTCCTGAGGATTTTTCACTCATATTTGGGAAATTTGCTGCTCTTTGTCATCAGAAGATGCCTGACCTGATCTGATAGTACTTTGCTGCAGTTTTTAGTCAATCAGGTATAACTGTACATACAAAAGAGACAGCAAAAACGCACCATCAGAAAAAAGCAGGTAAAATGAGAGGGAAAGATTTTCAAATCAGACTCAGCCCTATACCTCTGCTACTAAAGGAATGGATTTGGGATTAAAGCACAGAAATGGAAATTGAGAGATCTGCAAGAGTCCTTACTCTGTTCTAGATATTCTGCATGACCCTGGGCAAGACACCTATCCTCTGGGCCTCACATTCCCCCTGTGTAAAATGGGGGCACACATAATGTCTTTCCTTATAAATTTGTAGTCTAGCTATACATAATTAAACAATGTTTTGAGTTCCTCAAATGCAAAAGGACTTAAAAATACAAAAAAGCCAATTATACAACTAAATCCTACTCAGTATTGGTGTGGGTGTGGGAGAATCAAGTTAGAACTTTGAGAGGAGTGTAACGGTTTTTGACTTTTGCAAGAATTAATTCAAGGAAGCCCTATAGCCTGTGTTATCCCAAACTCAGGCTAAGTGACCACAAAGTCCCTTCTGGAAGTATAATTTGTGAATCTGATGTCCAGGTCAACACTCTACTACCATACCAGCATAAAAGCTAAATTATCATAAGGGAGTTGTATGCTTTCACCCAATATTGAACTGCTTATGCTAGTGAACACACAACTGTATGTAATGCACTACTTCTAACAGTTAACAGTTCCAGTGTATTCACTAGTTTGGGGCCCTCTTCTGCCCTCCTATACCAGCTGTGACAAATTCTGTCACTGTCAAAGTCAATGTTCTTCAGCAGAACTGAGAGTCCTGCAGCATTGACTGGACATATAATTATCATTCATTTCTATTTTTATCTGCATGGCTTTCTGTAGGGTACAACGACCACAGAAATTACACCTCTTTCCAGCTATAAAGATAATAGGCTGTTCCTGGAAGTGCAGAGTTGGGGAAAACATTTAATTTTAGAAGCTACATCCAAGATGACAGCAATTTACTGCCATTGTGATAATTTGTGGCATTGTGATCTACAGGTGATGGCAGGCAACATTGGTAGGTGCCTAATCCCACAGATCAGGAATACTAGCTGAATCTACACATGCACTGAACTGCAGAGTACACTAATTGGTTGCAGAATAAAGCATCATCGTCTACACATGCAATGATGTACTATTAGGCCACAGTAAACTAATTTACACCTCCATAAGGTGGTACTGTTGGGGACAATATTATTTTATGGCAGAGTAATTAACTGTGATTAAAAACATATGTTGATGCTGACATGGGTGTAAATTGTACCCACTCAGCTCAGCAAGAAGGGGGACAGACTCTTGCCTGCTGCCTAGCCACACAGCTCTGCACTTTCAGCACCCTTATGCCCCAGCCAGCCTTTCTGCTGTCTGACACTGCCACCCGGAGCCTGGGGTTGACACCCTGTGCCCCCAGCCCTGGCGTAAACTGCTCTGCCCTGGCTCAAATTGTTGCTAACCCGGGTGCACATGTAGACACTGCACCAGCAGTAGTTTACTGTGGCTCAAATGGCTCCACAGTTTATTGCTTTGAATTAATAGCATGAGTAGATGCACCCACCGTGTATAAAACAGGACTATATCCCTAGGGTCACAATGAAAGTACAGCAGTTACTATGCCTACGATGTGCCTACATCACAAATGATGGTAGAATCATTAATCTCATCTAGCCAGCTTACAAACAACAGCAGTAAAAATGTAGTGGTATGGAATTTTGTGAGGCTAATCTGAATACATACCCAGAGTGCCTGGCCAACTTGTGCTGCCTGCAGTGAAGACTGTACAGTAGGGATGTCAAACTCATTCAGTCCCATGGGTCAGATGAGTGACATGGAGCCAGTCCACAGGCCAGATCAGGCCCACAGACCCCTTTCCTTTCCTTATCCCCCAGCATATGGGATCTGCTGGCTGCTCTAGCAGGACTGGGACCCACACTGTGAGTGGCACAGATCCCGGAGTGGCTAGAATGGGCACCATATGAGGCACAATCCAGCCAGAAATACGTAACATAGATCCCAGAACAGCCAGGGCAGGTGCTCTAGCCAAACTGCCCCCCACACAGAGCCTGTTCTGGGAACAATGCTGCACATGGCACCCACTCCAGTCATTCCAGGACCTGCACTGCTTGTGATGCTTGCCAGAGCTACATGCGGTGGGGATATCTGACTAGTGGGAGCAGGTGCCACATTCTGTGCAGTCACAAAGCTGCTGGGGTGGGTGCTGCATGTGGTGCAGTCCAGCTGGGGTAGGCATTGTGTGTAACATGGCACCTGCTCTGGTTGGTCTGGGATCCATGCTACATGCCCCTGGCTGAACTGTACCACTTGGGGTGCCTGTTCCAGTTGCTCCAGGTACCACACTGCAAACAGGGTAGGTCCCAGACTGGTTGGAGTGGCCACCAGATCCTATATGCCAGGGAAGGGGAAAGGGAGATGGTCTGTGGACCCAGTCCACCCCGTGGATCAGACCTGCACCATACCCTGTGTGGATCTGCTCAGATTCAAAGGCACTGAAGGGGGCCGGACAATGAGGCTCCACAGGTTCTACTTGACACCCCTGCCATATAGCCACATATTCATTATTGTTGTTACCCGTGCTCACTATATTAAAGTTAGTGCCTACCTGTGCTGTAATACTATCTTCGTTTCAAGTGTAGACTTACTCTTGATAGGACCACATCCACATATGACCAGCTCTACTTCATAGATTTCATAGACATTAGGTCTTGAAAGGACCTCATAAGATCATTGGGTCCAGTCTCCTGCCCAAGGGGCAGGAAGTCAGCTGGGGTCAGATCACCCCAGCAAGATAAGCATCCAAATGTGTTTTAAAGGTGTCCAGAGTAGGTGCTTGCACCACTTCTGGGGGAAGTCTATTTCAGACTCTTTGGACTCAGACAGTAAAGAAGTTTTTTTAATGTCCAGCCTATAATGGTCTTCTCAGAGTTTATGACCATTAGACTTTGTCTTCCCTTGGGGTACCCTGATGAACCTACATTCTGCCAGTTCCAGGTGCACACCCCTAATATACTTACAGACTGCCACCAAGTCCCCCCTGATCTTTTACTTTTTCAGGCTAAAGAGTCCCATGACTCTCAGACTTTCCTTATAAGACTCGTTCTCTTGTCCTCTGATCATATGCGTGGCTCTCCTCTGGACTCTCCCAAGCTTCTCCACATCCTTCCTAAAGTGCGGAGCCCAGAACTAGATGCAGTATTCTAGCTGTGGCCTCACCAACGCCAAATACAGCAGGAGGATGACTACTGGTTGGACCCTATTCCCATTGATTCCCTATAAGATCAGACTCCCTTTGAGGAGGGTAGTGGGCCATTTCCACTGAGCTAACAGTCTCACCAATTCATAATACAGGAATGTGGCAGCACACTGTTGGTGCCTGCCACTTTAAGGGATGCAGCAGGCAGCAGCCAGGTGCTTGAGTATGGCAGCCATTTTGAGACTCAGGGTATATATAGGGTGAAGCAGCAGTTTGCTGCTGGCAGCATCAGCTGGTAGAACTGAGGCTCAGGAACAGCTTGGAGGTCTATGGGCTAGGGCTATGGGTATGGAGGAGGTTCCTGGTACTGGGCATGACCTAAAACTGCACCCTGCTGGGGATGGGTGGGCCTGGTAGGGCTCCTAGTGGTATGGGAACCCCCAGGAAATGCCAAGCCAGTTACCACCCCGGTAAAAGGTGGGTCAGGGTGCCTTAATAGCCCCAGCGCCCACAACCAAGTGGGTAACCCCATAGTAGGGCCTGACAAAGTGGACCCATGTAAGAGAGCGTGGGCTAGGTGCTCAGAAGCCTGATTTGAGGCACCCTCGAGTGGTCAATGCTGGGGCCAGGACCAGAAGGGTCAAAAGGGCCAGGGGCCCACTGTGAGGGATACCCAGAGTTTATGGCCTGGGGTTCTGAGTGAATTATCTTAGCACATGTCCGCGAGGGGCCAGCAGGGGAGATTATGTTTAGGGGCAACCAACATGGGTTCATAAGAGGCAGGTCCTCTCAGACCAACCTGGTGGCCTTCTATGACCGGATCACAAAATCCTTGGATGCAGGTGTCGCAGTGAACGTAGTCTTTCTGGACTTTAGGAAGGCCTTCGACACTGTCTCTCACCCCATTCTCATTAAAAAACTAGGAGACTGTAGCGTTGATACCTACACAGTCAGATGGGTCACTGTATGGCTCGAGGGCTGCACCCAGAGAGTGGTGGTAGATGGTTCTTATTCGACCTGGAGGGATGTGGGCAGCGGGGTTCTGCAGGGCTTGGTTCCGCACTGTTCAACATCTTCATCAGCAACTTGGGGGCTTAGTGAGGGGGGCTGCGGGTGCTCAACCACCTGGGCAACAGTGATCATCGCCTGCTGGAATTCACCATCCAGCGCAAGGTGGCAAAGGCCTGCAGCAAGGCAGCAGCCCTGGACTTTAGGAGGGCGGACTTCAATGAGGTAAGGAGAATAGTTGGGGAGGCACTGAGGTCCTGGAGGGGAGGGGAGTTGGGTGTCCAAGAAGAGTGGTTGTTTCTTAAGGAGATGATCCTTCAAGCCCAAAGGGAGGTAATCCCAACATGGATCAAAGGGGTCAAGAGGGCGCAAAAGCCCCCATGGCTCACCAAAAGCATATAGGAATGTCTCCAAGCTAAAAAGGAGGCATAAACCCAGTGGAAGGGAGGGGTCATGACCAGGGAAGACTATACCTTGGTTGCTCGGGGCTGCAGGAGGGGTGGTCAGGAAGGCCAAGGCAGAGATGGAACTGGGACTAGCTAACTGGATCAAGGACAACAAGAAGTCCTTCTTTAAATACACAGGGGGTAAAAAGAAGGTACCGGGTAACATGAGGCCTCTACAAGACACACTAGGAAATCTGGTTGTCACACCAGATGACAAAGCTAACCTATTTAACAATTTCTTTCCCTCCATTTTCCTGAGCAGGGAACAGATCATCCCCCCACTGGCCCCAGGCAAGGCGCACCCAGGCCTAAGTTCAGTGAGGATCTAGTTAGGGAACTTTTGGAGGGACTGGATGAATTTAAATCAGCTGGTCCAGACAATCTCCACCCCAGAGTGCTGGGGGAATTAGCAGAGGTTATTGCGGGACCCCTGGCATGGCTTTAAGAGCACTCGTGGTGCTCTGGTGTGGTGCCAGAGGACTGGAAAAGGGCCAATGTGGTTCCCATTTTCGAAAAAAGGAGGAAGGAGGACCCGGTAAACTATAGGCCAGTTAGTCTTACCTTGATCCTGGGTAACCTTTTTGAGAGAATTAACCTGGTGCATGTCCACGAGGGGCCAGCAGGGGAGGTTATGCTTAGGGGCAACCAACAGGGATTCATTACAGGCAGGTCCTGTCAGACCAACCTGGTGGCCTTCTATGACCAGGTCACAAAATCCTTAGACGCAGGGGTAGTAGTGGACGCAGTCTTTCTGGACTTTTGGAAGGCCTTCAACACTCTCCCACCCCATTCTCCTTAAAAAACTAGGGGACTGTGGTGTCGACACCTACACAGTCAAATGGGTTGCTAAGTGGTTGGAGGACCACACCCAGAGAGTGGTGGTGGATGGGTCATTTCTGACCTGGAGGGATGTGGGCAGTGGGGTCCCCCAGGGCTCGGTCCTCGGGCCCGCACCGTTCAACATCTTCATCAGTGACTTGGACGAGGGGGTAAAAAAGCACCCTGTTCAAATTTGCTGATGACATTAAGATGTAGGGGGATGTGGGCACGCTAGAAGGGAGGAATAGGCTGCAATCAGACCTAGACAGGTTACAGGGGTGGGCGGATGAGAACAGGATGGGTTTCAACACTGACAAGTACAAGGTGACGCACCCGGGGAGGAAGAACCAGCACCATACCTACAGGCTGGGGAACTCCCTTCTTGTCAGTGCAGAGGCAGAAAAGGATCTTGGAATCATTACTGATGCCAAAATGAACATGGGCCGACAGTGTGGGGACACGGTCAGGAAGGCCAACCATTCCTTGTCAGGCATCCACAGATGCACCTCAAGCAGGTCCAAGGAGGTGATCCTCCCCCTCTATATGACATTGGTCAGGCTGCAGTTGGAGTACTGCGTCTAGTTCTGGGTGCCGCACTTCAGGAGGGATGTGGACAACATGGAGAGGGTCCAGAGGAGGGCCACTCGCATGATCAGGGGCAGCAGGGCAGGCCAGACAAGGAGAGGCTAACGGGACCTGAACCTGTTCAGTCTCCACAAGAGAAGGCAAAGGGGGGTACTAGTGGCCGTTTACAAACTAGTTAGGGGGGACCAGGAGGCACTGGGGGAGTCCCTGCTCCACCGAGCACTACCAGGAGTGACTAGAAATAGTGGTCACAAGCTGGCAGAGGGTAAATTCAGATTAGACATCAGGAGGCGCTCCTTCACTGTCAGGGTGGCTAGGATCTGGAATCAACTTCCAAGTGAAGTGGTGCTGGCTCCTACCCTGGGGGTCTTTAAGAGGAGGCTAGACAAGCACCTTGCTGGGGTCGTTTGACCCCAGTACTTTGTCCTGCCATCACAGGAGGTCAGACTTGATGATCTGCTCAGGTTCCTGCCAACCCTACTAACTATGAAACTATATATTGGTTCAACTCTCAATGACTAATATGCAGTAAGACTATTCAAGATGTTAGTTAAAATTTGCCTTCACTTTTCCCATAACTGTGCATTTAGAACATGCCATTACATTTTTCACCAACAGACATAGCTGAACACTTGAAAAGACAAAATCTCCAAATCTGTGATTTCTCAGAGGCAACCTCAGGAGAGCTGTGTGCTGAGTTACTGATGTAAACAAAATTCCCCAATGCAGTCAATGTGACAGATGCCTACTTCATAGGATCAGATCAGGGCTTCATAATATCATGAATATTTAGATATCCGTAAGTTAATGCATCTCGATACTATTGTAGTTGAGACCCCAGTAGTTCTGCTCACAATAAAGTCTTTATTATAAACCCAATAGATTCAGGATGGAGCCTGTTACTGAGCAGGTAGGTACCAAACACAAAACCACTATAAACACAGAGTACTTTTCTCCAGGCACTCAAGAAATGCATAGTTTTCCTGACTCTCCCTACTATGGTATTGGAAAAGATGATTTTGCTAATACAACATGAAACAAAGCAGCAATGAGAACATGCATTTGTATATTACAGGTAAATTACAGGGCCAAATCCTGTGCTCATTTACTCACATGAGTAGTCCAATTGTCTTTACTTGGTTTTCCCCGTGAGTCAGTAGAGAAGGATTTGGCCCTTTCTTTACAACCTATGATGTGAGAATTGAATATGATCTGCTTACCGAAGGATTTCTTTCCGAGTGAAAAAGGTACAATCCTGTAAAAAAAAGAAAATGCATTAATTTACAAGAGAGAGAGATACGACCTTCAAGAAAACTGTTTCTTGCTCCCTGAAAATACAAGTTAAATTCAGGCTGGGTGTAAACAGTTTCAAGTTGCTGTGCTAAGCTCTAACTAATCTAACTGTGGCTCGTAACAGGGAGTTGTGGACATGGTGCCATAAAATAACTGGAATCTGAATTCTCTTAAATCTGAGGAGGTCAGGACTGTCAGAAAGGCTTTGTGTATTCATAGGCTGAAACATCAAAATCCCTGCCATGTCTGTTGTATGTGCCATCGGTGGCTTTGCTCAGAACAGTCACTGCACAGTAAAATGACCAGACTAGAAGGGGTAGCTATAGAAAGGAGCTCTATGATGAAAATACCCAGTATATACAATTCAGGGAACCGTTCTTCAACTCTCAACACTTTGCCGTAAAATAGTTTTAAAATGATCTAATTAAAGTACTAGTATTGATAACAATTATTTGTACTGTAGCAGTACACAGGCACTCTAGTCATGAATGTTATGCTAAGTGCTGTACATATACAGTATAAAGAAATACAGTCCCTGTTCCAAAGGGCTTACAAACTGACTGAGTTTTTTATATATTTTATACTTAAGCGACTCAGTGACAAGGTAATAATTTCTGACCTGTAAATGTCTAAACAGAGCACGTGGGAGAAGAAAATGATTTAATTCCTGCATTTTACTCACTTAAAGGAAAAGCATTTCATTGCTATACTGAGAATCCTTCTGGCCCACTGTCTGCTCCTTCCAGGAAGGGGAAAGAGAACTAGCATAGCTAGTTGTAGTTGCATCCCCTAAGTTGTCTCAGGTTTCCAGGTAGGCTATCACGCCTGTTTGGCATCAATAATTAAGTTCTCTTGACCCTCTCCATATGAAGTGGTAGGAGAAGCAGTTCCTCCTTCAGCATATTGTATGGCAGAATACTGTTACGGGGCACAATGGGAGGACGCCTTGTGAGTTGCTGACAGTGATGTCACATTGTCTGGAACTGCACAGAATGAAATCTGAGCCAGCTGGGTAGGTGCTTACTAATTCTAACACATGTAACACCTACAGTCAAGGTACCACTTGAAGACGATTCATTTACTAGCAAAAGACTGGTACAGTTGGATAAACAAATATGATGTTATCAGTACCAATCTTCCTGTAACCATGCAGACTTGTGAAAGCAAGACTGTTACTTCACTAGAGAGCTGAGAAGCAAATTCATGTCCAAATGGATGCAAAGATGGAAAACAGATATTATCCTCAATGAATTACTCAAGTAAACCTCTTCTGGTTCAGACCTCTTTCTGGCAACAAATACACCCTCTACTTTATAGGCACTTTAGTTAAGACAGTACCTATAAACTTGTTTCAAGACTAGATGTTCAGATGACTGCACACAGTCTCTAAGAAGTGTTTTGCCTTTGAGAAGATTGGCTGTTCTTCCCTGGCAAATGCTAAGTAATTTTATTGAATTTTGTAGTGACTGGATCTGTGGCAATTTAATTCCAATTTAATTAAAGACTTTTACCCAGGAGAGATGCAGAGCTGAATCATCTGATTTTCATCTGGAGATTTCATTCATACAAAAATAACTAACAAAAGAACAAGTAGTAGATTGACATATATTCTCTTTTTCAGAGAAGAAGGTGGAAAGGGCTTGAGAAACCAGGGTATACTGTCTATGTTTAACACTACTGATACTTGCTCTCCCTCAAAGGGAGACGGGCACATTTTCTACCATGCACTCTACTGACTATGGCTTATTCTGCTAAGAATTTAAAAACCTCACACCCATCTACTGTGCTTGGAGTTTAAAGCTCACCCGACACCTGCCATAACATCACACGGCAGTTCCTTCTGTGGGAGTAACCTAAATTAATGAGTGGGGATGTGCCCCAGTGAACTTACCTCCTGGACTCAATCTCAATAATGTCAGTCAAAATATTCCCTTCCTCCATGATGCCCATTGCTACACAGTAGACATGGGGTTTTCAACCACAGGGTTTGTGTACCCCAGGGGGTACTTTGGAAGGCCCCAGGCGGTATGTGGCAGCAGCACGAAGAAGCTGTTGGCACTTCTGGTTTTGCCAACATGTGGAGGACCCCCTCCCTGCTCCCACTCATCAAATGGCCGCTGGGGGACTTTTCACTTCTCAACCAGCCCCCGGGGGTACCCTGACCAAAAAAGGTTGACAACCCCTACCATTGCCCCTCCATCTACAGACTGTGTGTATGAAGGTTCCTGGAGGCAAGACCTTGTTTTCCAAGAAGGAAATGCATAAGTTGTCATATGGATTAGTCACTGAGGAAATGCTGAAAGGTCACTGCTGTCTTTAGAGGTTAGATGTCATTTAACCATTTATCCACTTAGTGCACCATCTCTGGTTAATTTCTCTTTTTCTGTCTTCATTTCTGCCTGTGGCAGTGAATATAATGAGATTCTTTTGTAAATAAAGCAAAGTCCAATTAACTTTTTTAAGTTTTCTGTCCCATAAGCTGAATTTTCTATTTTAACTATCAAGAAACGGGGGGTCCATTCAGATGTGCTTGCAAGTCATTTTTACATTATCCATTTTGTTAATTAACAAGAGTGCAGTTGCTGATCTTTCAGAGCAAGGAATCAGTTCTGAAACTAAATATGAATAACTTCTTAAAACATTTCTAGGGAGAAAAAACATGAAAGAAAAGAGCTGGGGAAATGTTCTAAATACTCAGGATTGGTTTTGAATAGCGATAGAGATTGCTCTGAAGTCTTAAGTGAGAGACATTACTGGGAATTGTATCATTACAGGAAACTTCACTGTTGAGTTGTAGCTGGAGAATAAATGCTACTAAAATGGTAAGGCCCAAATATTCCTGGATGTCTCAGCTGACAATTTTCCTCACGAAAAAGTCACTGAAGATTTTAGATTTGTTTTTGGGGTTCTAATAAATAATACGATCATTGAAAATAACCTTGGATTGAGAGATCATGATTTGATTGTGTTTGAATTAAATAGTGGGATAAACAAACGTAGCTCTGTACTGACATTTTTTACTTTTAAAAGGAGAATTTTTATAAATGAAGGGAATTATTTAGGGAAGTCAACTAGACAGGGCAGTTCAAGGACTTGAATGCAGAGGAGACAGATTTTCTTTAAGTTCAAAGTTCTAAAACTATCAAGAACCTGTATCCTAAAGTAAAAACTTATAGGAACAAGCTCCAGACCTAAGTGGAGGAATAACCGCTTCAAGAAAGATATTAGGAAAAAAATGAGAGCATACAAGGAATATCTCAGCAAAGAAAGCTGAGTTTTGGAAAACATGAATTCTAGATGATAAAATGAAAATTCCCAAAAGACCTTGCAAGAAATTTTGCAACAAACAGCAAGAGGCTCTTCAGCTACAGTAAAATAAAAGGAGAATATGGGAAGAAAAGGATGGGGCTACTATGAGGATGGGATAGAGATTTTTTTTGACTAAATTAAATTCTACAAAATGAGTTTCATCTTAGTGTCTTTAAAGAGGGTGTTGTTGGACAATGCAGCAAAGGCAAGATGAATAATAGCAATTAGGGTATGGAAACAGAAATTACCACAAGCAAGGTAAAAATATAACTTCAACTCCAAAAGAGCTGAGTGTAACTCAGTCTCAGAGGACCACATAATCTCCATCCCAGGATTCTCAAAGAACTGGTTCATGAAATTGCAGGCCCAGTAGCAAATATTTTTAATAAATCTATCAAGTTGAAGATAGTAACATATGACTGGAAAACAGCAAATGCAATACATATATTTAAGAAAAGGAAAGAAGTACCTTTGGCAGTCACATGCCTCTTAGTCTAACATCAATAGTATGCAAGGCTTTAGAACAAATTTAAAGGAAAGAATAGTCAAGGAGATAAAGGTAACTTAAAATGGAATAAAATGTAACAGTGATTTATCAGAGGTAGATCATGCCACATGTCTAACCACATGTCTTTATCTGATAATGCTAATGATTTTCTAGGCTAAAGAATGAGGTAGATCTCATCTAGCTAGACTTCAGTAAAGCACTATGTGGGAAATTACTAGTTGAGATGAAAAAATGAAATGGAATGGGAATAATAAAGGAAATAGGAGGCAGGTGAACCACTAGTTAAAAGGGGAGGAGACATTAGGTAGTACTGAAAGGGGAAATATTATTTTAAAAGAAGAACTCAAACTGGAGCAAGTGCAGAGAAGGACTTCTAAGTTAGGAGAATGGAGAGACTATCAGACAAGAGGTGACTAGTAGAGCTTGTCTAGTTTAGCCTAGCAGAATGAAAGCTCAGAGGGGATACATGCTCTTCATATACAGGAAACCCTCGTTATTCATGGGTTTGGCATTCACGGTTTCAAATATTCGAGAATGCCAAACCAGCATTTTAAATACACTTTATACACTTCCAGGAGCTCTGCGCTTGCTGCTGCCATGCTCCCACCACCACTGCCGCACTCCCACCACACTCCTGCCATCACCACTGGAGCCGTGCCCCTGCCCCAGCTGCCAGGCGTACTGCGTTCATGAATGCAGACTGTGTTCATGAACACAGTGTCTTACTCGCGGATTCCGCCATTCGCGGAGGATACAAGAATGTATCCCCCCTAAATAGCAAGGGTCGCCTGTATACATAAAGGAGCTAAACACCAGGGAAAGTAATAGAGCTATTTATCCTAGGAGACAATGCTGGCAAATAGGTATAAAATGGTCATGAATAAATTTAGCTTGGAAAGTAGAAGGTTCCCAACCATTATAAAAGTGAGGTTCTGTAACAGCCTTCTGGTAATAGCAGCAGGCAAATCTTCTCTTTTCAGATGGAGCTTGATTAATTTATGAAAGGAATTTGATGTGATACCTGCAATAACGGGGAATTGGACTGGATGCAGGAAGACCCCTCCAATCCTTTCTAACTTCCTTATTTGTAGTATGGATTTATATGTATAATATATATGTACCAGTGACAAAGCAGGGGGAAATTGACCATTCTAATATGGTAGGGCTTTGCATAGGAGAATTATAAATAACTAGCCACAGTGCACTGAAGACACAAACTGCTTCTATTCCCATTAAAGTCAAAGATAAATTTTCAAATCACTTCAGTGAGAGCAAGACTGAGATTTTTGAGTCATACCCAAGCTTTAAAATTGGAGAGTTCAAAAATCTTAGTCCTACAGTCTTGGTCCTAACATTGAAAATAGTTTAAAATCATGCAGATTTCTGTGTAGAAACTACTGGAACAAAATCATCTCCTGTAGAATTTGGCAGATTACAAACAAAAAGACAGCATAGATCTGTAGTACAGCATAAGTAGAGTTAGTAGTTTTAAGCAAGAACTCTGGCTGGTACACAATTTGGAGAGGAGTCTGTGAATTTGATCTTACCTCCAGTAACAGAAATGAGAGTTTTACCACTAACAGTAATGACCTTACAAACAAGCTTAAAAGGCCCGATTCTCCAGGCAGGCATGCTGAGGTTTAATTGGTACAGTATTCAAGCTCATGAAGGCCCAGAGGTCTAGGGTGAATGGAGATGGAATGGGGGCCCTAAATTGAAGCAGTGGGTTTTTAAAAACACCACTTCAATTTAGGGCCTTTTAAACCCTGTGTTGTGCACACACCCACACACACTTACTTGCCTCTCTGGCAGCAGTGGGGGGAGGCGGGGGAGGGCAAGCTACTGGTGGGTGGAGTGGCCCTTGGGCTGCAGTGGGGTGCGGAGCAGGGAGTGGTGCTTTCCTCTGCAGCAGAGGTAGCCTCCCCCAGGTGGCACCCACCTGCAGGCACCCGGTTTGGGCAGTCCCAGGCAGCACCATAGAGGGCAGCGCCAGCCCCCCATGCAGGCTCTGGGGGCGGGGTGTTCAGGCTCACTGCTTTTCTTTCTGCCTTCCCAGGCTGCTGCCAGGCTACCTGCAGGGCTTCCTGCAGGGCCCCTGAGCCCAGTGCTTCACTCTGCGGCTGCAGGGGCAGCAAACTAAAACTCTTCCTTGGAGGAGTTTTAGTTTGCTGTGTCCCAAGTCATTTAAGGCACATTACACTGCCAAGCAGCTGTAATTAATGCGCAATACACTGCTGATGCATGCAAACACTGACACCATTAAAGCAGTGCAAAAGCATTTAGCCCGTTTTAAAGTGTTGTGCACACATGCCCTCGTTTTGTCTACACACAACTATAAAGAACAATAGCACAATGGAGTAGAGAACTGAGGTTCTTAGGTCCTGTGCCTGGCTCTGGTATTGACTGCTTGCCTAACTTTGAGTAAGTCTCTGAGCCCTGATTATAAAATGGGGTTACGCCATCTCTTCCCAGCTCCAGAAAGAGACTATTTTAAGTGTTGTTATAATAAGGCCAGGAACTTTGTCTTCTTCCCATACATGTGCTGCAACTGATGGATGAATGTCCATGATAGACTTTAGAGGTATTGTAGTCCAATGACACACAGATATAATCACAGGTTCTCTGCCAGTCCCATTAGATCTTCTGTAAACTACTTATTGAATGTTGTTGGATCTTTAGAGCTGTTGAAATGTGGCTAAACAATTAGGGAGACAGATAACTATACTGGGGATGCTGTATTTAATTTTCAAGAAATGTCAAGTGTACACGCAGAGCGTACTATATTAGATAGTGCCAGAGTAAGTTTAGGATATAATTCATTCAGTGGAATCTGCTGGCATCACTGTAGCCTGCAGCTTATGAATGGAAGGTATAGGGCCCATTGAGCAAGTTACCATTAACACTAGAGGACAAATACTGTTGTGTATAAAATGCAAAATAGTAACAGATCTATGTGATGTCCTCACAGAATCCGAGGGGGACATTAACTGCAGTTTGGGTCAATGGAAAGCAAGGGAGACAGACCCTGGAATAAGCAAACAATGATGTGCTGACATTAAAACAATCAGGTTTAGGAGGTTATCGCAGTATCACATTATCACACCAATTTCCAGTTTATTTCTTCTTAGATATCATAGATGTATAATCCTACTCTTTTTATTGCAAATGTTTTATTGAGGCCAGGTGTATTTAAAATTGGCAACCTCTGTAACAGAGGATTAGGAATGAGGAAATAACGGAGCAAGTAGAACTATGTTTCGGCATATGTTTGTGCACACTCTGAGGCACAAATGAAGGTGCTTGTTTTGGGCACACTCCTGCTCCCCTTGAATCAACCCAAAAAAGTTACACACATGCCATGGGTCTCTGAGTAATTAGCTACTATTTTAAAGCTAACCTGTGGAAAACAGATTTCTTCTACTGTAGTAGGAGACAGAGTGATGATGTCTTGGACAGCAATCAAGACTGAGAGGGAGGACACATGACTTCTAGTCTTGCCTCTCCCACTATTTGCTCTCTGACTTTGGTCTCCCAACCTGTATGTGTGTTGTCTCTTGGATCTGTCGCTTCCTAGGTTTGTATAGCACTTAGAAAAGCTAAAAGTGTCACTTTAATACAGTTGAGAATATCATACGGACACATCCATATCAAATGACTGCAGCAGAGAGACAATCTGGGACAAAAAATACCAAGCATTTGATCTAACAGCCATTGAAACTGGACATTGTCAGTAACTTCAATGTGGGCAAGATACTGGATTGAAATTCCAATAGCAGAAATAAGAAGTATTTACTATATCAAGCCTCGTGTCCATTTTTAAATTTCAGAAATATCTATTCTGAAATTTTACTTTGTGAAATTCTTATTATTCTTGCAGCATATAAAAGACAGTATTTTACCATAATGAGAAAAACAGGGTTTTGCTAAGATGCCATCAGTGCATCACACTATACATTAATCAAAGAATCTGTCCAGATGAATGGATGTTTTTGCTACCCTGAGTGGGTGTTTTGCCACTCTGAACAATATCACTTCCAGCAATAACCCTCGTCTGCCCACTGTCAATTTAGTCATGTTTTCAGATGTATTTCTCTTACGATCACAGTTAGATCAAAATTATATGCATACTCATGTACCTTAGCAATTTAGGATTTATATTTGTCAAGAAATTAAAAATGCTTGTCAGAATGTTAGATCTACAGTGACAAAGGTAACAATTAAATGGATGTTTGATTCCTCTCAGAAAAACACAGGGTAGAAAGGAAGGCTATAGATATGCAAAACAGGTTTAAAAATTCAGACTATGTAAATCTGTATCACACATTGCAGCAATAAAGACAAAGCTGCCAAAAACTAATGTATAAAAGGCAAAGGTTTATGTATTTACAAAAATCTGTTGTCAGAGTATCAGAAAGCAGCAGTTAAGACCTCTATGCTGGTATTTAGAATGATAACAGCTGGGATTTTAGCTGGTCTTTTTGGCAGTAGCAGATGAACAATTAATTTTGCTTGGTGCATATTCAATGGAAGATGAGTAGATAAACAAGAATCAGACTAATGTCAGCTCTCATAAACCCTTATTATAGTAAGTAGAATTGAAATCAGTGAGACTACTCAAGTAAGTCAGTATTTGTAGCATTTGGCCCTGGGACAGAACTGCAACACACTAATTTATGTTGGAGAGTAATGATCAGAAGGGATCCTGGTTTTCTCCGTTTAAAAATCTGCCTGCCCCTTCCCCCAACACTGCACTTCCTGTAACTTCCTGACCTGGCTTTATTTTATAGATTGCATCTCTTGGCAGGCCATAAGAGGTGTTTGCTATAGGGTGGTTTTAAACTGATACCTTTAATTTATCTTTTATCTCTATATTGACCAGTGCTTTAACAAAGGAGAAAATGTTGGCTGTATAACAAAGCCTGCACTAGCAGGTGACATAAAGCAATAGTTCAGCTGTTTTTTACTACTTTTACTGTAAACATAACTAGAAACCAACCTGGGAAACAAAACTGATGTACTAGATGATGAATAAATAGAAAGTAAATTATAGTCCCTACCTCAAAAAGCTTACAAGGGAACAGATTTGCAAGGGAGGGGGAAAAAGAACTGGAAAATCTGAGGCAAAATAGCTCTGTGCCCCAAATTCTATCACCTTCATCTACACTAAGACAATAAAGAAATAAATCTTGCTCATCCTACTCATACAAAGAGCTTCACTGAAGGCAGTGGGATTGACAGTGTGGTAGAAGGAGTAAAGCCTGGAGATGCACATGCAGCATCTCACAACAGTCTCTCTCACTGGGAGATGCAGGAATGGATTAGGCCAGTATATATAGTCTTCACATTGCTTTATTATATCCTTTGATTACCCTGAATTGTGTTATGCTTTATACGTAAGTTATAACTCTTGGCTTACTTTTTCTTCTCTTGGCTTACTTTTTCTTCTCATTTCCCCTGCGCCATAAGTATATGGACAAACGTACATTTTAACCCACCTAAAAGGGGAGATGAAGCTGCTGCTCAGGAGGGTGCCACATCTGATGGGATCTAATCATTAGGGCTGTGCGAAATGGCACTGTTTCATTTTGCCTTGAGTTTTGATGGTTCAAAGAAACAGTGTTTCGCCTTGAATTTCATTTTGAGTCAAAACAGCTGTTCTGTTCCATCGAAACAGAAAGGCTGTTTCAAGGCTGTTTTGAGTTTTGCTGGGGATGGGGAGTCAGACCAGCTGGGCTGACTTCCCCGACCCCTGAGCTAGATCGCGCTGGGGGTGGGAGGCCTCATTTTGTTTTGAGGCTATTTCGAGGGCTTTTGTTTTGTTTCAATTTTGCTGTTTCAACCTTGACATTGGTAGAAACAGTGTCGAAATGAAACAGCCATCAAAATTTCGCAGAGCCCTACTAACCATCTCTCCCTTTAGCTGCGATTTCCACAAATAAAGGCCAAAGCAGATTAAGTGGATGTTGGAAGCAACCCCAATGTTATTGCTTGGGCTTGACCTACTCTGGATACAGAGAACTTTGGTTCCCAGTGTTTTCAATATGGCAGCTTTCGCAGGCAAAAACTGGACTTTCCAGTCCAATGCAATACTTAAGCCTATCCTTAACTCATGCTTCTTATATGTTATCAGTATTTTAGGGCTTGTATAGCCATAGATTTATTCCAGAATAGCAATAGCTCCATGTAAGGGTTTTCATAGATTGTAAGGATAGAAAGGACCTTGAAAGATCATCGGGTCTAGCCCCCTGCACCAAACAGGAAAGCAGTGGTGATGTGTAGGGGATGCATGTATAACCCTTGAGAGTGCTGGTTCGCCCCCTGACATCCACCATTCCCTTGCAGAGGGAGCAGGCAAGAGCGCTGGTGCCCCCCCAGAGTGCCAGTTGGGGAGTGGGGAGCCAGGAGAAGCAATCCCCGCAGTCCCCCTGCAACTGATTACACTCACCCAGAAGTGTCAGCGGTGTGCTGCTGCCACTTGTGGGTCAGCATGATCAGCCATGGAGGAACCCCCTCACCCTCTGGTCAGTGGGATCAGCCAAGGGGGGATCCCTCCCCGGTCACTGACTGGCCACTGGGGGGCAGGGACAAGTACCCCCCCTGACTCAGGAAGCACCAGTTGCCCATTCAGGAAAGATAACTGGGGGTCAGGTGACCTAAGCGAGGTGACTGTCTAATCTCTTGAAGATTTCCAGGGTAGATGATTGTACCAACTCTGGAGGGGATGATTGTACCAACTCTGGAGGGATCTTATTCCAGTCTGGACACTGTCACGGAGTGGGGTCCTAAGAGCGGCCGTGATCTCTCCTAGTGCCCCCCCTACCATGCCAAGTAGGTGCCAATGCACCCTCGATCTTGCCCGCCACGTCTTTGATGATAAGATTATTAAGGGAGGCTGCCTTTTTATCCTCCTTGATATGGTACCCCTGACATACTCCAATCTGTGCCCCGTCTATGGTGACTCTGTGCGCTCCTGCCTCAAGGGCTACACGTGACTCCTACCACCCCTAATACCATGCCCCAAGCCTCTCAGATGTACTGGACATTGTCGAGTCAATTACTGTTGCCTACGCCCTCCAGGCTTGTCTTCTACTCGTGGCCCACACCGGGGCCCTTCTCTGTGTCCTCGCCCACACTAGGACCTATCTCTGTACTCTCGCCCACACTGGGGCCCTTCTTGTCTATGCGCCTTTTCTGGGCTTCCAGTCTGTGTGCCCTCCCTGGGGCTTCCCGTCTGTAGGCGCGTGCCCTCCCTGGGCTCCTCGCCTATGCGCCCCCTCTGGGGCTCTGCCTGCCCTGGGGCTTCTCTCACATTCGCCCGCCCTGGGGCTTCTCTCCGCGCTTGGGGCTCAGGTGGCCGTAGCCATGCCTGGCCTCTAAATCCCCTCCTCAGGTTTATGACTCCTGTGGGGCTCAGGTGGCCTCAGCCTTACCCAGCCCCCCAATCCACTGTGTCCCTTCACAGGGCTGGGGTCAATGCTCCCTTAATGCTGTGCTCTCTCTTGCATCAGGGTCTCCACATCACTGTGGAGCCCCATGAGGCCTCTTCCTACCCCTATTAGCCTCACCCGGTCCTCCGGTGTAACAACAAACAACAGAATGTAATAACATGAGCCAATTGGCTACAACGCAAAGCTAAGCCTCTTGGCTAAAATGTAAACTCTAAACCATCAGGCCATTTATCCTCCCAAATCCCTACCAGGGCTTCCTCCACCCGGCCTCCTTCCACGGAAGCTGTTCAGACCATCGGGCTTCTCTACCCTGCCTCCTTCAACAGAGCTCCAACTTCCTCGGCTGCCAGACGGGAACGGTCTCTGGCCTCAGCCTGGCTTGTTTATATAGGCCAGGCCCTGCCCCCTTCTGGTCAGCTGACCAAACTGCGGTTGCCCCGGCAACCGGCACCTGTAACTCTTTCTAGGAGCGGAGCACTTCAAAGCCCTGCGACAGACACCATGACTGTGAAGAATTTTTTCCTAATGTTGAGCGTGAATCGGTCTTCCAGGAGTTTGTGGCCATTACTCCTAGCTTTCCCCTCGGATGCCCTGCTGAACAATTGTACTCCCTTTATGTAGTCCCCTAGCGGTAAGCTGCTACCTGGTCCTGTCTCACCCTTCTTTTCCTCAGGCTGAGTCCCAGATCCTTCAGCCTTTCCTCATATGGCTTGCCATTTAAGACACTGATCATACGGGTGACTCTTCTATTGACTCTCTCACCCAGGATGTCCTTGTTAAAGTGTGGTGCCTAGAACTAGACACCGTGGTCCAGCTGTGGTCTCACCAGTGCTGAGTACAGCAGAAGAAACATTTTGCTCCTTGGTTTTGCTGGAGATGCATCAATTGATGCATGCCAAAGTATTATTTGCCCTACTGGCTACAGCATCACACTGGCAGCTCATTCATACTGTGGTCTATTATTACCCCCAGGTCCCTTTCATTCATGGTGCTAGTTGGTTTGGTGATGCCAAGCCTGTAGATGTGTTGGGGATTGCTCATCCTGAGGTGGAGCACTTTACATTTCTTAATGTTGAGCTTCATCAAATTCTGATCCACCCAGCTTCCTAGCCTGTCTAGGTCCACCTGTATCTGTAGCCTATCTTCAAGTGTGACCACACTTCCCTAAAACTTGGTGTCATCCATGAACTTAGCCAGTGAGCTCTTCACCCCTACATCCAAATCATTAATAAAGACGTTGAAAAGTACTGGACCAAGTACCGACCCCTGTGGGACACCACTGCCTACTTCTTGCCAGGATGACACAGATCCATTCACTACAACTCTCTGGATCCTATCGTGCAGCCAGTTTCTTGCCCACCTGACTGTCTTGGAGTTAAGCCCACAATCCTCTAATTTTCTCAAAAGGACATCATGGGATACCAGACCAAAGGCCTTTTGGAAGTCTAGGTATACAATGTCAACCTGCTCTCTCGTGTCCAGGTGGCTAGTTACCTGGTCATAAAAGGAGTTGAGGTTGGTAAGCAAGACCTGCCTGTGACGAAGCCATGCTGGCTGTCGTTCAGAACCTTACCTTCTGCAGGCTTATCACAGATAGACTCCTGGATTAGCTTTTCTAGGATTTTCCCTAGGATGGAAGTTAGGCTTATTGCCCTATAGTTACCTGGGCCCTCCCTCCTGCCTTTCATAGTTTCATAGTTTCTAGGGTCGGAAGGGACCTGAGCAGATCATCTAGTCCAACCCCCTGCCATGGCAGGAAAGAATACTGGGGTCAAACGACCCCAGCAAGATGTTCATCTAACCTCCTCTTAAACACCCCCAGGGTAGGAGCCTGCACCACTTCTCATGGAAGTTGGTTCCAGGCCCTAGCTGCCCTGACCATGAAGTAGCGCCTCCTGATATCTAACCTAAACCTACCCTCTGCCAGCTTGTGACCGTTATTCCTGGTCACTCCTGGCGGTGCTCGGGGGAACAGCGACTCCCTCAATGCCTTATAATCCCCTGACTAGTTTATAACAGGCCACAAGATCCCCCCTCAGCCTTCTCTTTTGGAGGCTGAACAGGTTCAGGTCCCGTAGCCTCTCCTCATAGGGCCTGCCCTGTTGTCCCTTGATCATACGAGTGGCCCTCCTCTGGACCCTCTCCATGCTGTCGACATCCCTCCTGAAGTGTGGCACCCAGAACTGGACGCAGTACTCCAATTACGGCCTGACCAGTGCTGCATAGAGGGGGAGGATCACCTCTTTGGACCTCCTCAAGATGCATCTGTGGATGCATGCCAAGGTGCGGTTGGCCTTCCTAACTGCCTCCCCACACTGCCGGCCCACGTTCATCTTGGAGTCACTGATGACCCCAAGATCCTTTTCCACCTCTGTGCTGACAAGAGGGGAGTTCCCTAACCTGTAGGTATGGTGCCGGTTGTTCCTCCCGAGGTGCATCACCTTGCACTTGTCTGTGTTGAAACCCATCCTATTCTCATCCACCCACTCTTGTAACCTGTCTAGGTCTGATTGTAGCCTGTTGCATCCTTCCAGTGTTCCCACGTCCCCCCACATCTTAGTGTCATCAGCAAATTTGAACAGGGTGCTTTTTACCCCCTCGTCCAAATCACTGATGAAGATGTTGAACAGTGCGGGCCCGAGGACAGAGCCCTGCGGGACTCCATTACCCACGTCCTTCCAGGTTGAGAAGGACCCATCCACTACCACCCTCCTGGGTGCGGCCCTCCAGCCAGTTGGTGACCCATTTGACTGTGTGGGTGTCTACACCACAGCCCCCCAGTTTCTTAATGAGAATGGGGTGAGAGACAGTGTCAAAAGCCTTCCGGAAGTCCAGGAAGACTATATCCACTGCTACCCCTGCATCTAATGATCTGGTGATCTGATTGTAGAAGGCCACCAGGTTGGTCTGACATGACCTGCCACTGATGAACCCGTGTTGGTTGCCCCTAAGCATGCAGTCCCCTGCTGACCCCTCCTGGATGTGTGCCAGCATAATTTTCTCAAACAGCTTGCCTAGGATCGAGGTAAGACTAACCGGCCTATAGTTTCCCGGGTCCTCCTTTCTGCCTTATTTGAAGATGGGGACCACGTTGGCCCTCTACCAGTCCTCTGGTACCTCGCCAGAGCACCACGAGTGCTCGTAAAGCCGTGCCAGGGGACTTGCAATGACCTCGGCCAGTTCTTTTAGAACTCTAGGGTGGAGATCATCTGGACTGGCTGACTTGTATATGTCCAACCCCTCCAGAAGCTCCCTACTAAATCCTCGCTAACCCGTGGCCCAGGTGTGCCTCCCCCGGGGCCTGAGAAGGGCCCAGCAGGGAGGTGGCTGTTCTGGTCCCTACTTAGGAAGACGGAGGCAAAGAAATCGTTAAACATGTTAGCTTTGCCGTCTGGTGTGACGACCAAATTTCCCAATGCGTCCTGCAAGGGCCCCTTTCTTGTGGATGGGCACAACATTGGCCCTCTACCAGTCTTTATGGACTTCTCCAGAGCGCCGAGTTGTGGAAGAGTTTTACCAGGAGTTCCGCAATTTCCTTGGCCAGCTCCTTAAGCATTCTTGGATGAAGATCATCTGGTCCTGCTGACTTGTATACATCTAATTCTTTTAATTGGTCATATACCAATTCTATGGTAATAGTAGGAAGGGGATTATTCCTACCATACTCATGCTATACTCTACCTGGCGTTGTTTTCCCCTTGGTCTGGTGAAAGACTGAGGCAAAGTAGTCATTCAGGAATTCAGCTTTCTCCTGGGTGCCGGTAACCAGCTCTCCTGAGTTGTTGAGCAATGACCCCACACTCCCATTTGTTTTCCTCCTGTTCCCTATGTATCTAAAGAAGGACTTCTTGTTGTCCTTGATTCCCATTGTTGATCTAAGTTTGGTTGCTACTTTAGTCTGTCTTATCTGTTTCCTGCAAACACAGGCCATTGTGGAATAGTCCTCCTTGGTGCCCACCCCAACCTGCCATTGTTTATAAACCTCTTCTTCTGAAATAAAATACCTTTTTATGACATAAAATGCTGCCAGGCCCTACTCCCCACAAAATGCTGTGCCACATATACATGTTCCTCCTCCTGCTGCACTACGCAAACCCACTCCACTGTATCACATGCCCCAGGCTCACTCTCAGCTCTGCTACATTGCAATATCCTGCCACCTGGAGTGGAGACAGGCAGTGAAAACCAGAGGAGCGAGGAGAGCCCAGAGATCAAGCTGCCATTGCAGCTGGAGTAGAGGGAGCAGCATTCAGGCAGAAGCATAGGGGCTGCAACACGACCCTTTACAGGCCACCTGCAACCCGCGAGTTTGACAGCCCTGATTTAAAATGCCGTTTAAATAAGTCAACTTATGGGCTAAGCTTGCTAAGTGGTAGGCTAAGATGTTAGCTTTGTCACTTTGCAGTCTTTCTTTAGTTATTTTACCATGTCTCACAAGTAGAAACACTACAGTGATAGAAAGACACTTAATGAATGCATCAGCTCAGAGTTTTAATATACTTTAACTTAAGCACATTGACTTCAGATCTCTAGCTAACTCATCTTAACTTTTTTTAGCTTTCCACATAAACAAGCTCACTATGTATAAAAAGGCCTCAGTTGCCAAGGAGTAAGTGGGTATTAACTGGACATTAATACATTTAACCTAGAAATTACAAGGAAGATTTTAACCATCAGAGTGCTGAAGTTCTAAAACAGTCTTCTCATAAGAGTAGTGGGAAGCAAAAAAACGAACTACTGGTAGTTTTAAAAGGCAGTTTTAAAATGAGCAAACAGGATGACATGATGTGGTTGTCTGTGCTTGCAAGGCACTGTGACTCAGTATGTCCCTTACAGTTCTATGTCCTATGTGACAAGCATGGTACACACCTAGCTTAAAAAGTAAAAGAAAAGGTGGCCTGGTTCCCATGTCCAAAAACAATTAAGAACTGTTAAAAACCAAGACAGGTTTGTTTTCAAAGCTTATGGTCTTGTAAAGTCTATGCAACTGAGTGCATATATAGGATATTCTAATCCAGGGGTCAGCAAGCCCCCGCACACACGCCGAGCATAGCACACAAGGCCATTTTGCTCAGCACGCCATGGCCAGCCCCGGCTCTGGGTAGCTGCTGCCAGCAACGGAGTCTGGGCTGCTCCCAGCAGGGCTTGCAGCATCCCAGCTGCCTGCTAGGAGCAGCCTGGGGCTCCCAGCTGGCAGCAGCTACCCAGAGCTGGGGCTGGCTTTAGTCGGCAGGCTGCAAACAGCTGCACTAGGCTCTGGAGCCCAGGCATCAAGCTCTGTACCCGCATGTGCATGCACACCTCGGAGCAAGTGGTGGGGGTGGGGGAGGGGCCTGAGGCAGCTCAACCCGTCTCTCCCGTGTTCCCAGCCCATAGCTGGTGATTGGTCTCCAGAGGTGTGTGTGCAATTGCCGCCAGCATGGAGCAGATGCTGGAGCTGTGGAGCCCAGTGTAGCTGTTTGCAGCCTGCCCACTGCTTGCTGCAGCTGCCCAGAGCCCAGGCTGACTACAAACAGCTGCACCAGGCTCCAGGGGGCGGGGGGGGGGGGGGCAAGGGGCAGCAGGGCTGGGGGGTAGGGGCACAAGCAGGGCATCCTCCCATGTACCCTTTGCCCTCATTTTGTTTTTCTGGCATGGTAGCACTCTGGCACCTTCCAAGGTAGGCATTATGATGTTTTTCAGCACTATGGCCAAACACCATTGCCTACTCCTGTTCTAATCTATATTCACTATATGTTACTAAGAAGCTGGTAGTTTAGATTTAATGGTACAGCAGGGGTGGCCAACCTGCACCACACATGCCACAAGTAGCACAGGCAGCCTTTGCGTGGCATGCAGCAGGCTGGTAAGGGAACAAGCAGCAGTGTCTACAGCAAGAAGTAGCCAGCAGAGCAGCAGATTGGGCAGGGAGCAAAGGGCTTGAAGCAGAAAACAGCAGCAGGTGAGGCAGGGGAAGGGGGCTTGAGGCACTTAGGGAGGATGCCAAGCTAATTTGTGGATGTCTGTCAAAAAGGCTGACTCCTGCTGTGGTAGGAAACTTCCATAGATCTAGAGGCCCTGGGTTCAGTGGATTTGGGAGATCAGTTTTCTTATGCCACTTTGAAATCCCACCTGCTGTTTCCAAAAAATGGAATGTAGATCTTTTAGGAAGCTATGGAGCCAGCTATAGTATTGTGAAGTATGGTGGCAAAGTGCTCATGAAGCTTTCTTATGCTCTTACTTGCTCTGGAGCTGTGAGTTCAAACCTTGCTTCTGCTATGAATACTGAAGACCCCCAACTCAGTAAGGGTTGTACTCAGAGGGTGGTGGTGGGTGTGTCATATTCCACCTAGGGAGAAGTGGGCAGTGGAGTCCCCCAGGGCTCAGTCCCTGGGCCCGCGCTGCTCAATTTCTTTATCAGTGATTTGGACGACGGGGTGAAAAGCAACCTGTTCAAATTTGCTGATGATACCAAACTTTGGGGTGAGGTGAGCATGCTAGTAGGAAGGGAAAGACTGCAGCAAGACCTGGATAGGTTACAGGGGTTGGCTAACAAAAACAGGATGCGTTTCAATACTGACAAGTGCAGGGTGCCGCACTTGGGCAATATAACCAGCAGCACACTTATAAGATGGGAAACTCCCTTCTTGAGAGCACAGAGGCAGAAAGGGATCTTGGAGTTATTACTGACTCCAAGATGAACGTGGGCTGACAATGTGAGGTCATGGTTGGCAGGGTTAACCAGACCTTGTCGTGCATCCACAGGTGCGTCTCAGGTAGGGACAAGGAGGTGATCCTCCCCTTCTATGCAACACTGGTCAGGCCACAGCTGGAGTACTGCGTCCAGTTCTGTGTGCCGCACTTCAGGAGGGATGTGGACAACATTGAGAGGGTCCAGAGGAGGGCCACTCGCATGATCTGGGGACAGCAGGGCAGACCCTACAATGAGAGACTGCAGGACTCAACCTATTCAGCCTTCACAAGAGAAGGCTGAGGTGGGACCTGGTAACTGTCGATCACCAGGGGGGACCAGAAGGGTTTGGGAGAGACCTTATTTCCCCTAGCGCCCACTGGCATAACAAGGAATAACAGCCACAGGTTGTTGGAGAGTAGGTTTAGATTAGATATCCATAAGAACTATTTCACAGGGCGGCTAGGATCTGGAACCAGCTTCCAAGGGAAGTGGTGCTGGCTCCTACCCTGGGGGTCTTTAAGAGGAGGCTTGATGCCTACCTGGCTGGAGTCATCTGAGCCCAGTTTTTCTTCCGCCCAGGCAGGGGGTCAGACTTGAAGATCTACAAGGTCCCTTCCGACCCGACTTCTCTGATTCTATGTTTCCTTCTCCTCTTTGAAGGAATTCAGCAACAAAAAAGGAAGCAGGAGGGCTGGTGTGTCTCCAGCCAGTTTTCCACTTCCCCAAACCACACAGCACAGCATCTAGTTACTGCAGCCAGAAGTCCATCAGAGTGGTGTCTCTAGCTTCAGTGCAGTCATTCTGGATTTACATCACTGTTAACCAGGGCAAAACCTGGCCCACAGAGTGATGGCAGGGAATGTAACATTGATTCACAGAAGCTGAAAAATGAAAGGTAAGGCTGAAAGACTTACCATTATACTAAAATTCATGTATTTGCTTTACTTGTGCAAATAGCCCTGCTGTCCTCAAAAAAACTGCTTATGTGAGAAAAGCAGGATTTGGACTCCTTTTACTCGGTGGCTGCTTCTTCACTGAGGCTGCCAGCAGCGTGCAAGAATGGTTGCTTCAGAAACAGGCAAATAATCCACAAACCAGAGACCATATCTACCTATTTGTGCATATGTAGGGGGTCAACATTTCTTTCCAACCCCTGTGGAGATTAGCTGCCTTCCTGAAGCATGCAGTCTGATTGTCCTTATCTCAACATGCATCAACAGCAGCAAATACTATTATCAACTATAAAATTATCCAGCCCTTTTAAAAATCCAGGCACACTAATTGATTTTATAACCTCATGCATCAGAGAAATCCCATAGACTGATTGGGCCCACTGGGCCTAGCTACTGCAAGACTCTGAGGCCAATTACATGAGCTTATGAAACATAGGGCTCCAAAGTCCATTAGAAGATGACAAATTCTAGATGATGTATACTGAATGATGACTTTTCAGCCCTCACATTTGCCAGCCTATGCCAAGATGTTAGTGTTAATTGCATTTAGTTTTTGTTTTGTTTTACTGCAGTTGAATTTCTGCTCTGTGTTCACTTTTATTGGTAGTAGGTATACAGACAATTTATGCTTTACAGATCCCTGATTTCCCTCTTCTCAGCATATTTGGCAGGGTTATTAACATAGTCTTAACCATATTCTCTCAGACTACAGAACCTGCTGCAATGACTGATGTCTGGTAAGGGTGAGATCAGCAATAAAGTGAAATTAAATGAGCTTTACCCCTGTGCTTTCTGTGATCATTACATGCACATGACAATATGCCTCTGATGTGAAATGAAGAAGTTATGCCAGGTTATCTGATCAGTATATTAGTGCATTAATCATTATAAGCATCACCTGGGTATCCTATTTTTATCAAGGAAGAGCTGCTTTAAGATGAAAACTGAATGATAAAGCATTTAAGGGAAATGCCAGCAACTTACCCAAATATTTTAAAACAATCATGAATCTGAGAATGTCCCTGAATTTTTATTAAATGACCACCCCAAGAGTTAATAACAACTCCAAAGGACTGTAGTTTCTAAAATCAAAGGTTCTGTTTTAAGGGCCTGACCCAAAACCTGCCACGGTAAATGGAAAGACTATTGACATCAGTATATTTTGGATCAGGCCTTTGGTCATTAGGAGATAAGTAATATTTCAACATTCAGTTTATTGCACTGCTAACTCCATGTTGTTTAATGCTTTGCAGACAAAAACAGAACAACACAGCCAGCCTTCTCTGCACCTTGGAATGGACGTTCAACTTCCCCTTTCATCTGCTTTCTCTTACTTCACATCTTGCCCCCTTTAATTTTGAAGATGTCTGCTGGTAGACAGCCCCCTATTTTTAATTTCAGACAATGCAATATCTGCAATGTGCTGAAGCACTGTGAATGGAAGTGGAAAAGACTAATAGGATGAACCAAGAAAAATGCAACTGAGGTAATGTCTTCAAAAAGATACCAAAAAGGCTATATTCCTTCTGGAGTCCTGCATCTAAAATGCAGCTCTCACTTTGTCAGCAAGCGTGGCAGCCAGAAGTGTGAACAAATTTGGGACAACCATGCCTAAGCAATTAAACCTGAATTCTTCTCTCTAGTTCTTAAGAGGAATAAGTGCATTTACTCCTTATGAGAGATGAAACTGGTCATGTCTCTTCAGCTCCTTCTCACTGAAGGGACTGGGGCAGGATGGGCAGATGTGTACAAATAACACAGTCATCTTTAAAATCTGTTCAATGGAAGAGCCACCCTAAAAACTCACTTTTACCACTCTGTACACAAACTCTGATCTGTTAACTGGACTGGGGTCTGGGACTGATTTCCTTCCCTGATAATTACGGGAAGGAACACAGGAAAGGGGATAGGGCTGGATGTTATGCTGTTAACACTCATGGTAAGCAAATATAAAGAATTGTAGCGAAGGGATCAGTAAAGCATGAACAGTCCTGCACAACCCAGGTTTGGATGATACATCCCAAAACAAAACACATTCAGATCATCCCCTTCCCACAGTGCAGACTAAGAGCTCTTACCTGGTAGGCATCTAGCTGTTCATCAGTAAATATCGTTTGCTTATTACCCATCTTAAATGAGGAATTCTCCCTCTATGCAAATGCATCCCATTGGAAGCTGTAGGAGTCCTCTGTGCTGCAGGCATTTAGACCTTGTACACTCCAAGATCGCGCCGAAGAAATCCCCAAACCCGCATTGAACTGAACTGCCTTTGGCCGCACCTGTCCGCGGAGCAAGGAGCCAGGAAGCAGCGTCCGGGAAACCAGCGGAGCGGGAAGAGAGTTCAAATCAGGGGCCGCCGTCACCCAAGGACGGTGCTGCCATCTCGCCCCTTCCCCTGGCTGTTCCCTAGGCGCAGCTCAGCTTGCGCGGCCCGAAAGCAGCCAGCAGTACCCCGCGCAGGCAGGCAGGCAGGCAGGGAGCGGAGCGGCTCTCCTCTCCCCTCCCGGTGTCCCCGGCTCTGGCGCTCCAGGGCACTCCCTCTGCCTCCGCGGAGCTGCAGGAGCCCTGCGCCACCAGGTGGCGCTCAGCACCCGCGTGTGCTCCGCGGAGCCCCCGGGCGGCCCCGGCTGCGCGGACAGCGGTGCTGCCCCAGCCGCAGGGCGGGCGCGGGGCGACTGGCAGCCGGCTGAGCCTGGGGCGTCTTCCCGGCCTGGCTCCTCCACAGCTGCGGCTCGGCCAGGACGGGAGCAGCCGGGCGGCAGCGTCCACCCCCGCGACGGGAGCGAGTCGCTGCCTGTGCCGAACCCCCCGCGGCTCGCACAAGCGCCGCAGGCTGCGGGCAGGTGCGGCGGCCGCGGCGCGGCGGCCCGGGGAGCTACGGACACGTGAGCAGCGGCGCGGACTGCCTCGGCCTGCGGCGCTCTGCTCTCTCCGCTGCACGTGGGACGGGCGGTGCTGAGGACGCGCGGAGGAAAGGCTTCTCCCTCTGCAGGCAGGAGGAGGGCAACAGAGGAGCAAGGGAGCGCAGAAGGGATCAGTAAACACCCTTCAGCAGCACCGTCTCGGGTCGCCCTCTGTGCTGGGCAGTCCTGAGCACCCCTCGCCCCTCTTTGCCGTGCTAGGGGTGTTGCCTTATTCGTCCTCCCAGATATTCTGATCCCAGAAGCAATTTGGTTGAATCACACGGATTAAGTGAAACAATCACTTTTAAACTCCGGTTTGGAGGAAGCGGAGATGCACAAGCCAGTGATCATGCTCAATATTAATAAGCCACCTTAGGAAAGAAGAATGGTCACAGCACATGACTCAGTTTCCCTACTGAATTGGCCCAGAGGAATGGGCAGGGATACAGAACTCTGAACCTGACCGGTATACAACGCCCCACACCCAGGCCGGCAGCCGTGTGGGAGTCTGAAACTTGCATGAAACCCAAAGGACAGATTCTGAGGGCCCCAGGCCTCACCACCCAGTAGCAAGTATGTTTGTGTACTCTCTGCTGTATGTAGCTGCTTTTCTATATAGTGCCTAATTGATAACGTCCTAATAGAACAGTGTATATAGTGTTTGGAGGAACTTGCTTTGACTTCTCTTGTATTTCTTCAGATAAAACAAAACCACTCAGAGACATCCTGGCTATAACAGCTGCTGGATTCCATATACAGAAGGCAGCACAGCTGGTTCATATTTTAAAAGTGCCCTGCTCCTTCCTCTTACAGCTCCTCAGAGGTTCTCACTGCATTCTCCTCAGGTTCTCATAAGCATTAGCTCAGAAATGACCTCCTGGGTTTACATTTGTCTCAGACCAGTCGCAAACATCCACAAGTGTCCAACTCAGATGGGTAACTCATTTCTATTCCAAGGGCACACACTAAAAAGAAAGGGGAACATCAGATAACACTTTCTGCCTCCCTCTTCACCAAGATACAAACATTCATCCTTGCTGCTAGAATACAATTTACTTTGGTATGCAGCACATGGAAGCAAGGAATTATCAGAATAGCACTAAGAGTAAATGTACCTGATCTTGTAATAAACAGGCCCTGAGAGTTGCTGACACACATGATGTTTTAAAGGAATCAGTTCCTTCGGATGGTGACATGAGTGTAAAATAAGATTAATAGATTTCAAAGACATTAGGGCTGGAAGGGACCTTGTGAGATCACTGGGTCCAGCCCCTGCCCAAAGAGCAAGAAGTCAGCTGGGGTCAGATGACCCCAGCAAGATAATCATCCAAACGCTTCTTGAACGTGTCCAGAGCAGGTGCTTGGCACCACTTCTGGGGGAAGTCTATTCCAGACTTTGGAAACTCAGATGGTAAAGACGTTTTTCCTTATGTCCAGTCTAAAAAGGTCTTCCAGCAGTTTGTGACCATTAGACCTTGTCTTACCCTTGGGGTGCCCTGGTGAGCAGACATTTTCCCAGTTCCTGATGCACACCCCTTATGTACTGCCAAATCACCCCTGAGCCTTTGTTTCCTCAGGCTGAAGAGTCCCATGCCTCTCAGCCTCTAATAACACATGTGGCTCTCCTCTGGACTTTCTCAAGCTTCTCCACATCCTTTCTAAACTGTAGAGCCCAGAATTGGATGCAGTACTCCAGCTGCGATCTCACCGAGGCAAAGTAGGAGGATGACTTCTTGGGTCTTGCTTGAGATGCACTGGTAGATGCAAGACAGAGTTTTATTTGTTTTGCCGGCTGTGGCATCACATCGGTGGCTCATGCTCATCTTGCGGTCAATCACAACGCCCAAGTCTTTTTCAGTCATGGTGCTAGTGAGTGTAGCACTGCCAAGCCTATAAGTATGATGTGGATTTTTTCTCCCAAGGTGGAACACCATGCATTTCTCCATGCTGAATGTCATTAGGTTTTGATCTGCCCACCTTGTGAGTCTGTTCAGGTCAGCCTGAATTGCCAGCCTATCCTCTAGTGTGTCTGCACTTCCCCATAATTTGGTATGATCTATGAACCTGGCCAGTCTGCTTCTGACACCTGATTCCATATCATTGATGGTCTGGAGTGCCCTAGAGGGCCCTAGGGTATGCCACTGGTCACCATGTGCCATGTTGACTCAATTTGATTGACTATCATTCTCTGGGTCCAACCACAGAGCCAGTTCCCCAGCCATCAGACTGTAATGTTGTCGAGGCTGCAGTCCCCCAATTTGTCCATGAGGACATCATGGGAGACCAAGTCAAAGGCTTTTTTAAAATCTAAATATATGACATCAAGCCCTTGGCCTTTGTCCAGGTGATGTGTCACCTGGTCATAAAAGGAAATGAGATTGGTCAGGCAAGACCTACAGACAATGAAGCCATGTTGGTGCTCTCTTAGAATGTTGCCTTCCATTAGCCTGTTGTTGATGGTTTATTTGATGATTTTTTCCAAGATGTTTCTGGGGATTGAGGTCAAACTGATTGATCTATAGTTCCCTCAATCTTCCTTCTTTCCTTTCTTGAAGATAGGCACCACATTGGCCCTCTTCCAATCTTCAGAAACCTCTCCTGAGTACCTCAAGTTCTCAAACATCCTCTCCATTAGTCATACTATGATGTCAGCCAACTCTTTTAGCACTCTTGGGTGCATTGCATCCAAGCCAGCTGACTTCTTGATGTCCAGCCTCTTAAGCTGTTCCCTCACAAGATCTTTGCCAATTATAGGTGTATGATCGCCCTTACCCTGGTAGTCCTGTGTCCTGTCAGGCAGGGTGATTCCCTCGGGCTGGTGGAAAACTGACGCAAAGTAATCTTTGACAAAATTAGCTTTTTCCTGGGTGTTGGTTGTCAGCTGCCCATTTGGTTCAGCAGGGGTCTGATGTTGTCTTTTTCTGACTTCCCACATATTTGAAGGAGGACTTTTTATTATCCTTGATTCTTGTAGCCAGTTTGAGTTTGGTTTCAGCCTTGGCTTTTCTAGTCCACTCCCTCCAGGTGTGGGCCAGTGCTGCATAATCCTTTTTCATGGCAGTAGATGTCAGGGTGGTTGAAGTTGCCCATGATGACCACGCAGTGAGAACATGTAGCCGTTGCCAGTTCCCTAGAGAATTCATGGTCAAGCTCTTCTTCCTGGTTAGGAGGTCTGTAATAGACTCCTACAGATATATCCCCTTCACCATGTTCTCCCTGTACCCTAACTCAGATGGTCTCAAGTCACCTTCCTTGGGTGCCAATTTCTGCTTGTAGGGAAGTGTACTGCTCCTTCACATAGAGAGCTACACCCCCACCCTTCCTCCCGACATGGTCCCTCCTGTACAAGGTATAGCCATCTATACCTGTGGTCCAGTCATAAGTGGAATCCCACTAGGTTTCTGTTATCCCTAAGAGATCAGATTCATTTTTACTTAGCAGAAGGGCCAGTTCTTCCTGTTTGTTTCCCATGCTCCTGGCATTTGTGTACAGGCAGCTAAGCCTGCCATCAGAAGCCCTGGGCTTCCCTGTCCTCTTAGAAGAGTCCCATCCTTGGGTTGGGGTAGGAGTGAGTTCCCTTATGTTACCTGACCTGCTGATTCTGTGGTTGTCACTTCCTGGGCTTGCACTAGTGATTGTCCACCCATCCCCCAGCAATCTTAGTTTAAATCCCTGTCAAGCAGGTCAGTCATTCTGGCTGAGAAGAGCTTCTTTCTGCCTGGAGTGAGGGGGAGGTCGTCCCTTCCCAACAAACTACTGCCTCTCTCTCTCAAGTGCAGACTGTGATCGAACAAGCCAAAGCCTTTGCGATAACACCAATGCTGCAGTCTTGTGTTGACTTCTTCAGTACATCTCTCCCTCCTATGCCTGTGACCTGTAACCAGAAGGATCGAAGAGAAAACTACCTGCACCCTGTTGAGTGCAGCACTTCTCTGTCACAGTATTGCAAAGGTAAGAAATAGTAGTATGGCACTGTACAAGCAGATTGCAATGCATTTGCCCAGGCTTACTAACAAAAAAGCATGCATTTAAATTGTAATAATGAAATCACTATGCATCCACAGCTTATGGATTGAGCAAGATTTGGTCAGAATGTCTGGAACTATAAAAATAAGAAGCTAGAATAACATAACCAAGTATGTTCCCTGGCCTATGTAAATGCCAAATAAAGTGTTGCTGAGATCTAGTTTGGGATTAAGACCAACTCAAATTTGAGAGGGTTGAAACTGCTGTTTGGTACTTGGTCAAACTGATATATTTTTAGCCTCACATTATTCTTATTTCTTCATCATGCAGTGACATCAAGTCTTCCTATCCCAAGAGGTCACCATTAGCCAGAAGAAAAAGACAAAGATTTTAATGAGAGCATCAGTGTGCCCCAACCTTAATCCTGTCAATCAGCTGAAACTGGGTGCTTAGCATCTTTGAAAATCAGGCCAGTGGTTACTCCAAATGCCTTAAATAGGCATTAAAAATGAAGATATCTACAGTAAGTATAGTAGATACTTTTGAATCTGAGTTGTAATTTCATCTTCTCCTTCTGTAAAAAGGAAAAATGTGGTTACCAACCTTCCTAAACATGAGATTTATGACTGAAAGCACTTAAGTATAACCATGTATGCTTGTGAGCGTCAGATCTAAAAGCCTTGCCTGAAGCATTAACATGAATAATGTCTGTTATTTAAACAGTAAATGGGGTACGAGAGAGGTATGTGCCATTTGGAAAATCATGCCTGTCATGTGATGAAAATTCTCCTCTTTACCTGGCCTCATTCAGAGGCGTATTTTATGCTACCAAATGTCAGCTGGTGATGGCTTAAAAACTGCTACTTGTAGTTATTTCTTAGTCATCTCAAAGTTGTAAAACTGCTTGTAGTTAATAATTATATTTTCAGGATAAGTAAAAACTAATGTTTAGTCAACTCTGAGCTTCCATAATACTCTAGGAGAAGAGATCAAGAAATTTGCCAAGATTATTCTGTCTTCTCTGTTAGTTATTTTTGTAACCACATTTTGCAATCCTCAGAGTGCTTGATAGATTTGTTACTAGTACATACACAGATTACTTCCTTCACTGAACAAATGTAGCTACCTCCAGGGTGGAAAACAATAAGGGGAGGTGCACCCAGGCCAAGGGTCAGTGGGGATCTAGTCAGGGAACTTCTGGAGGGACTGGATGTATTTAAATCAGCTGGTCCAGATGATCTCCGCCCCCAGAGTGCTGAGGGAATTGGCAGAGGTCATTGTGGGACCCCTGGCACGGATTTACGAGCACTCGTGGTGCTCTGGTGTGGTGCCAGAGGACTGGAAGAGGGCCAAGGTGGCTCCCATCTTCAAAAAAGGGAGGAAGGAGAACCCAGGAAACTATAGACCAGTTAGTCTTACCTGGATCCTCGGTAAGCTTTTTGAGAGAATTATTCTGGCACATGTCCACGAGGGGCCAGCAGAGGAGATTATGCTTAGGGGCAACCAATGCGGGTTCATTACAGGCAGGACCTGTCAGACCAACCTGGTGGTCTTCTATGACCAGGTTACCAAATCCTTAGACACAGGGGTAGCAGTGGACATAGTCTTTCTGGACTTTCAGAAGGCCTTTGACACTGTCTCTCACCCCGTTTTCATTAAAAAACTGGGGGACTGTGGTGTCGACACTTACACAGTCAAATGGGTCGCCAACTGGCTGGAGGGCCGCACCCAGAGAGTGGTGATGGATGGGTCATTTTCGACCTGGAGGGATGTGAGCAGTGGGGTCCCCCAGGGCTCAGTCCTTGGGCCCGCACCGTTCAACATCTTCATCAGTGACTTGGACGAGGGGGTAAAAAGCACCCTGTTCAAATTTGCTGATGACACTAAGATGTGGGGGGATGTGGGCACACTAGAAGGGAGCAATAGGCTGCAATCAGACCTAGACAGGTTACAGGGGTGGGCGGACGAGAATAGGATGGGATTCAACGCTGACAAGTGCAAGGTGCTGCACCTGGGGAGGAAGAACCAGCACCATACCTACAGGCTGGGGAACTCCCTTCTTGTCAGTGCAGAGGCAGAAAAGGATCTTGGAGTCATCATTGGTGCCAAGATGAACATGGGCCGGCAGTGTGGGGAGGCAGTCAGGAAGGCCAACCGCACCTTATCATGTATCTACAGATGCATCTCAAGCAGGTCCAAGGAGGTAATCCTCCCCCTCTGTGCGGCACTGGTCAGGCTGCAGTTGGAGTACTGCATCCAGTTCTGGGTTCCGCACTTCAGTAGGGATGTGGACAACATGGAGAGGGTCCAGAGGAGGGCCACTTGCATGATCAGGGGACAGCAGGGCAGGCCCTATGAGGAGAGGCTATGGGACCTGAACCTGTTCAGCCTCCACAAGAGAAGGCTGAGGGGGGATCTAGTGGCTGTTTACTTGTCAGGGGGGACCAGCAGGCATTGGGGAGCCCCTGTTCCCCCGAGCACTACCAGGAGTGACAAGAAATATTGGTCACAAGCTGGCAGAGGGTAGATTTAGGCTAGACATCAGGAGGCGCTACTTCACTGCCAGGGCAGCTAGGATCTGGAACCAACTTCCAAGTGAAGTGGTGCTGGCTCCTACCTTGGGGGTCTTTAAGACAAGGCTTGACAATCACCTTGCTGGGTTTGTTTAACCCCAGTACTCTTTCCTGCCATGGCAGGGGGTCAAACTGCTCAGGTCCCTTCAGACCCTACTAACTATGAAACTTTTGCTGTCAGGAAGTTATAGGTTTAGGGCAGGGTGTGAAAGCAGTTAAAGAAATGAGAGACAGAATGTGGCCACAATATTAGGTCTAACATGTTCATGTTGCAAAAAATTCAGTGGGATTCTCAATGGCCAGAGGCTTGCTACATATCATACAATCTTAACTACATATAGTGGGATATTAGTTTCCTTTGATTCAGGAAAAAGAGTGACACTCACCATCTTCCACCTCCTGGAGAACCTTAGTGGGTTCTCGTTTATGGGTTAAATAGCCTAAGACTTCCTGGCTTGTAAAATCTAACAAGGCAACATCCTGAGGTAATACAACTGTGCCTATTTAATGGCCTACTTAACAGGATTAGGAAATTCAGAATGTCCCCAGTATTACTACTGAAGCAAAATGTCATAAATTGAAATGTCTAGTAAAATGTGTATATTGATAGCTATGCTGGTAGGCTTTTTTTTAAAGAATTATCTGTGATCACACTTGACTTTTATAAATATGTTCTTATACCAGTAATACAGATTATGCTCTGGTTTCACAGTTCAAGCCTAGACCCACACTTACCACACCTGCATGGTTTCTACATAGGCTCCCGTCAGGTTAGAGTTATTAGCAGCTATACCTAGTCTTTTGGTGGGAAGAGACAGCTAACCATAGGCCATTTAAGGTGAGCAAGGTCCCAGTCCTGCAAATACTCACGTATATCCTTCACTTTAACCATGAGCTACATTACTTACTGCAATGGGACTGTATTCAGATGCTTCAATCAAACCTACTCTACATGTTTGTTACTCTGCATCCTAACATGAACAGGAGTTTGCACCTCAATTCAGCAGAAGTTCACATTTATACAGCTCCCATTAAACAGCACTCCACAGATGACAGCTATTTCAGGCTGCTTGCCTATGCAGAAGTTCAGACAAGATTTAAAGAGCTAAATCCACCCTCAATGCAGACCAAGCCACAAGGGATGAACTGGATCCATTGGGTGCATCCAGATGAGTGTGCACATGTGTTTCCCCGGGGACAAACAGCAGCAGCACATAGTTGTGCTGCTATTTGTCCCCAGAGCATGTCCATGCATGTGCGCTCTGGCATGCAGCAAGTTAACCTGGGCTGCACCTGGGCTGGCCCCAGCAGCCTTACCTGGGGGCCTCCTGGAGTTCCAGTGCCTGCAATCCCAGTGCAGGGAGCCTAGCCAACAGCTGGAGTGTGGCTCCAGCAAGCCAGGTTCTGGTTTTCAGTGGTACACGCTGCCAGCATTTGTGTTGTCTCACTTTTTTCTGCTGGTTTTTTTGACACCAGGATCTCCTAGTGTCAAAAAAACCTTCTGTGATGCAAATCAGCAGCATGGTGAACTCCTGCATGTGCACCACAAACTGCATGTGCATCCTTATCTGGACATGCCTATTGTCTTTTAATCTTGTGATTATGTGGGCTGAGATGATTGTTCTGGTGAAAAATGTGCTACATCCTCATTTATTACATACTCTTATATTTCTGATTCATGTTTTTAGAAGTTTAGTACAATCAGCAACCACAGTAAATATTGCTTATTATCAGATGGGAATTGTAGAAGGTTGCTTAGAGCTCCAGTTCCTCCTCTATGTAATGACAACATTAGTACATAGCTAAATGAGTGCTGAATGTTCTAAAGATGCCAGAGGTAATAGAAATAAATTGTCAGTTGTTCTACGTTTCTTTTTATTTAAGGAGAGAAAGGACCCAATCATGTTCCTCTTGAAGTCAATGGAAGGGCTTGCCTAGAGGGAGAAGGATAAAGCCCATAGCAATAATGGAAGTTTAAAAATCCCAGCATAAAACAAGGCTGTGGATTCCCATTACACTCTGCTGTGATGAATAAGCCAGTAACCCACTGCTCTACAGGTGTTGTGTTTTTTTTGTCCTCCTTGGATGCAATACAAGTATGGCCCACAACACACATTAACCAGTGGATTTCATAGGGCACTCAAATGCAATTTTTTCTCCATGCATCAAAACAAATAACACAATAGCTTCTTTCTTGCAGTTTTAGCTTAAACTGTAGAAACTCACACTGCTTAGTTGCAAAGGTCACTAGCTCCATCCTTGGTGAGTAAGCCAGGACGGTGGCCATCATGTAAGTCAGTGTTGCCCAGGATTTGAATTGTTGTTGGTATCAGATACTTGGGAATAGCTTTCTCTGCCAGGGGAAGTTTGTAGCCCACTGTTTAATGTGAATCACATGTGTGTCTTCAGGTGCCTAATCAATAGACAGTGTAGGTCTGTTACGCTATGTTGTATGTCACACCTGCTGACAGCCACCAAGGGGAAAAATTAACAAAATGCTGATCAGTGTGTTACTTATACAAACCAGCTCCCTGTTCTGCATAAGTTGTGGGCATGCTCCAATCTACCACTATATAGCATTTAAGGCTTGTTTATACAACCAACAGTACAGATCCTTTGCAGCCATCACATATACCCATTCTAGTAACCAGAATAAAAACCATCAGCTCAAGAGGTAGGATAAAAACACTTCAAGGGAAGTTAGGAACCAGCAGAACTCCTTGCAAACTTCAAAGAACTTGACAGAGAACACCTGAATTCCTTGTTTTACAGCATGTGGTAACAAAGACAGATGTGCTGGCTTACAAAGAGCAGGCTTTAAAAGCACAGCAACACACAGGAAAGAAGGGGCCCTCTGCATTTATCTAGGGGATTTTTTATTAAAGTCCCCAACTCTAGGTTGTTTTGGCTTGTTTGAGTAGAAAGCCTGGAGAAGGAATGCTGCCTTTGTTTGAAATGGTCTTAGCCTTATAGGGAAGGCTGTTCTTAATTATTGAGGAAAAGTAGCTTGGCTAAAAACTTCATTACAGCTTTTCATTGAAGGGAAAGTTCAGCCCAGCCCACCACTTCTGCTGAGCAGAACATCTCCAGCTGATGACAGTGAGAGAGACATGTGGATGGAGATAATGGGGTGTACCTTGGATGTGAAAGAATAAGGTCCATGTCTCTGTTCCAGTAAATATTTATAACACAGAAAAACTGATGAAGACCCATCCCAGAATGGCCAACAGCCTAAAAGTTACAGCACTTACTTTGGATATGGAAAACCTGAGTTCCCTGTTCCAAATCAAGCAGAGCAAGAATGATTTCAAAATGGGTCTCTGACAGCCTAAGTAATTGCCCTAATCAGTAGGCTATAATAGACACTTAACTGTCTTAGTTTTCACTATGAAAGGTCTTGGGTTCATCCTCATCTGTAATAAGAAACATTTTTACATCTCAACATTTTCATAAAATAGGAAAATAGTTTCCCACATGGCTCTAATCCTATGATCAAATACAGAGTTGGTGAGGGGGATGCAGCTCCACTGACTACAGGGCAGTTGGCTTATCTATGGTACTCTGGCTCTAAGAATAAAGGCATTTTGGGTAATTCCTCACTGTCTCACGGAATGGCACCTGAGGCGAATATGTGAACATAAGATAAACAATTTCTCTGAGTCTTCTTTCCTCAGTGTGAAGGGTCTCTCCAGGCATGTAATAAAAACAACATGCAGAGATTCTTTAAACAAAAGAATATGCAAACCACAAGTGCTGGAGATCAACTGTGCTACAAACTCTTCCAGAGCATTCTGTCACATCCCCTATTATATGGCATGCTTACCTTGTTATACTAACTGGGTAGGTTTTAAAGACTTTGGCATAAGGTACCAAAATGTTATTACTCTCTTTGTCCATGTATTTTAACTGGTCCAACTGCTTTAAACAGTCATTTGCACTTATGCAACATCTCAAATATAAGATACTACAAGAAATCAATACACTTATATGTATATAGCAAAGCCATAGTAGTGTTATGAGTGCCTCTCTTTTATCACACTGTTTTACAGTATAATTTCTTTAAAATATTTGCCATGCACATTGCCTTTAAACTACATAGCAAAGTAAACTTTATACCCTGCAATCAAAGTCAATCTCAAAGTGCCATCTATAAATACGATTGAAGAAGATAAGTATATACAAGAATCAATGTACTAGCAATTAAATACTGGTATACAGGTAAGTAAGGTATTTAGGAACATTTTTCTGACTACATTTCCAAAAAAATGGATCAGTTTGAGAGCTAGAAATATGACCAATCCTTACATTTATGTGTTTGATTAGACAAATATTCAACCAACTGTGGTCAAGTCCTATGTCCTCATTCACAGGGCACTATGCTGTGCTAACCTACAGATCTTCTTTTAATACCACATTTACTCACAAGCATTTCCCCTCACAGTTAGCCATCCCAAGTTGGCGTATGTGTTTTTAGCAAGGAGGGTGATTTCCATTCTGGGATGGAAGCATACAGTAATGCCTATCAGGGACTATGCTGCTTTCCCAGACCCACGTAGAAGCTGCAGAGTCCAGTTCTCCCCTTCCAGCTCCAAAGCTCAAGCTTTAACACCATCACAGCTGCTACTGAAATGGCAGCAGCTTTTGGGAGCAATCAGGCAGTGACTTTGACACAGATAAAGCTTGAGCTTTGGAGCTAGGAGGAGATGAGTGATGCATGTACCCTGAAGCATTCAGCCATGGTGAGCCCATGCTGTGGCTGGGAAGACTCTGATCTTTTTTTTTTCATTCTGTCTTCCCAAAACAAGGTGAGTGTTTTATTTGGGAGGGCATATGATATGCTAGAAAACAGAGAAAGTTACAAAGAGAAAAATGATGACTTCTATGTGGCAAAACCATGCTGGTGTGCTCTGACAGATAGGAACATGTTGAGCAGTGTCTTCTCCTAAACCAGTGGTCTCCAACCGTTTTATGTAGGAGATCACCTTCAACATTTAAAAGCAACCCAAGATCTACCATGTGCCGCTGCCACCCCTCCCCCGAGCAGGTAAGTCTGTGGGGAAGGAAAGGGGGGCGCAGATTGAGGCAGAGGGAGAAAAATTATTTGGGGGTGCACCTCCCCAGGAGATAAGTCCCACCTAGCTGGGGATCAACTCAACTTACCCCTGCTCCTTCCTCTGCAGCACTGTCCCTCACTGAAGTGGCTTTGATCTAGCCCCTGCCCCTTCCCTCCCCCACAGACTGACTTGCTAGGCTGGGGGGCGCGTGTGCATGCATGCAGGCACTCAGCCCCCCATCCCAGCCTCAGATCGATTCTAAGAGGCTCTGAGATCTACCAGCAGATCGAGATCCACTGGTTGGTGACCACTGTCCTAAACCTTTATAGATTGACTTAATTATGTGTCATGCTTCAAGTGCCCATGACTGGTACTAAAACTTAAGTTTTTTTCCAGAGTCTTCATTGGGGAAAAAACTGTGTTTTAAAACTCAAGTTAGTTACATAAGATAAAATCCTAATAAAGACAAGGCAATTTGTACTTTTCTCATGATTTAGCACACGGGTGAGCAATTATTTTTGCAGGAGAGCTGCTTGACGGGTTTTGGTGAGCTGTTGAGGGATAAATGGGTAGCCCTTCCTCTTAGTCACCATCTTGGGATCAAAATCACTCCCCTAACCCCCTGACCTTTGCCACTGGAAGTCGCTCCCCTTGCCCCCTGGAAATACTCCTTTTGGGAGGAGAGGTTGCCATCTTGGAACCAGAAAAAAACCCGTCAAATCATACACTAAAAGTCAAACAACTACTATAATGTAATTAAAATTTTATTACAAAAATATTGTCATCTTGATTTGTGTTTCTGTAGTATATATAGAGATTGTATAATACAGGCAGTCATCAGACTTACGACACAATTGATTCCCGAAAACTGAAACGTTGCAACTCGGAACCAATTTTCTCATAAGAAACAATGTTATAAACGGGGGATTGTTCCTGAACCAAGGCCTGATACCCTAATTTCACCAAAAATACCCAAGAATTTTGTACTCAATCAATTATAGATGAGTAATATAGCTACACTAATGTATTTATATCGTAAGTGGCAATCATACTGATTTGGAAGGACTTCTTTGAGGTGACTTTGTTGGACTTTTTGAAGGGCTCTTGGCTGGAGTCTTCTCAGGAGTCTTGGCTGCAAAGTTTTTCTGGAGTCTTGTCTGCTTTCTTAAAGAAAGTGTAAAAGCAAGTTTGGACAGATGTTCTCCACGGAAATAAGCAACGCAGTGAACTTGTTCATTGGCGTGGCATCGCATTGGATCGAGAATTATAAGTCAAAACTGAGGTCATAAAGTTGAAACAGGGTGTCAATTTATAAATGTTGTAAGTGCGAAACATTGTAACTTGAAACTTTGTAAGTTGAGGACTGCCTGTAACTCAAAAAAAGTCTTACTCTTGTATATTGTGTGTGCGTGGTGTGTATGTATGGTGGAGGGTGGAGGTGTATGGTGGGGAGCAATGGGGTATGTTGGGGTTGTGTATGTGTGGGGGTTTTGGGGGCAGGGTGTGGGTGTGTGGCTTTTGTGGGGTGTGAATGATTATGGCAGGGTGTGGGGACCCCTCACACCCTCCCTCCACATGGCATGTAGCCCCCACCAGCAGCAGCAGGAGCACCAGCAGACGGGGTGCTCGGGGGGCTTGTGCCCAGCACAGGCACTGGCACTTGGCAGCATGCAGCTCTGGCCAGTGCTGCATGCAGGGGCGCGGAGTGCAGCTCAGCTGACTGCCTCTATTGCAGGGCTCCATGCAGCACAAGTGCAATTCCTGGTACTTACATGCTACTGGGGAAAACTTCACGCCGGCTGCTTTTCCTGCTCCCTGCTGCACAGGTCCCAGGACTCCATGGGCAAGCAGGGGCCAGGGCTCCCCTCCACTTCTGGCAGAGTCCTGGGACCTGTGTGACCAGGTGTGGGGAAGGCAGCCGGCTGCAGTGCATTGGATTTCCTCCAGTAGCACATGAGTTCCAGGAGCTGCACATGCACTGCGCAGTGCCCCACAACAGAGGTGGCCAGCCAGGCTGCATTCCTTGCCCCTGCATGCAGTGCTGGCCAGAGCTGTGCCCTGTTGGATGCCAGTGCCTGTGCCAGGCATAAGCACCCCCACCTGCTGCTGCTCCTGCTGCTGCCAGTGGAGGGTCCGTGCCAGGTGGGGAGAGGGTGTGGGACACCCCATGATGATCCCTCATACCCATATCCCATCCACCCAAGTTCCCTCCAGCCCCTGCCCCATGCTCCCTGCCCCCACCCAGCTGCAGCTCCCCCTCCACTCACCCCTAGCCACACCCCCGCTGCTTCCCTACCTGGTGCCTAGAGTGAGCAGGATACCAGGGAAACTGAGGTCCCCAGGTGGCTGCAGCAGTGGCGGCAGCAGCTCTGCTGGGAAGCTGAGTGCTGGCTGGGTCAGACCCTTCCGCCCGCAAGAGTGGGAGTGACACACACTAGGGTATGTTGGAAGAGTATATATATGTGGGCGCCTCACTCCCACCCTTGCAGGAGGAAGGGCTGGGTGGGGTACAATTAACTGGTGGTTACCTGTGAGCCAGATGAAAGTACCTGGTGGGCCAGGTCCGGCCCATGGGCTGTGTTTTGCCCACCCCTGATTTAGCAAATTATATTGAACACTAGGTTCCTCATACTCTAGAGCAGGGGTGGGCAATTATTTGGGCTGGAAGGCCACTTAGAGAGTTTTGGTGCACTGCTGGGGCCAGGTCAGCATGACCCCTGCCTTCTCCCCCATCCATGCAGCAGCTCACCAAAACTCCTTAAGTTGTATTTTACTAGATCGGTCTGGGGGTGCCAGGCAGAGCAGGCAGGTGGGGTGTCCATGGAGACTGGACTGGGACCTACCACAGGCAGGTGTGCTCAGCCAGGCAGATAGGATAGGGATGCAGGTGGGCAGGGAGTGATGTCCAGGAGCAGGACGAGCGGGTGGAGGCAGGGGCATGGGCAGGGCTAGGGTTGAGATCTCTAGGTGGTGAAAGCATGGGGCTGGGGGGGGAAGCCACAATCTGTTCCCCACACAGCCCTGCACTGTTAGCACCCTGCAATCCTGGCCCCAGCCCAGCCACACATCCCACTCCTGGACACCATTTTCTGCTGCTGCTGGGAAGCAGAGTTAGGCTGGTGTGCCACCCCAGGCCTGCCGCATGCCCAGGGGCAGGAGGACACACTGTACGCACCGTGGCCCAGGCTGCCCTTTGCACCTGGGCTGGGTGGGACCCACCGTCTGCTGAATGAAATCTCTTGGGTCACTGGATCTGGCCCACAGGCTGTATTTTTCCCACCCCTGGTTGATCCATTAAAGCCGGTTGATCCATTAATGCAGGTTTACACAAACCCCTTGTCTTCACTAGGGTTTTACCTTGCGTTAGCCAACTAAACTTTTTCCCCCAAATGAACATTTCTGTTCTAACTCTTTCATGATGCATATTGTTTAACTTTCTATTACATTACATTAACATAAACATACAAGGAAAGTTACACCCCCAACCTTTCTGTTTAAAATGATGTTGCTACTAGCAAGGTTTACAATCTGACTTCTAGATTGCTCCAAAGTTGTTAGTGCTGCCATGAAAGGATTCCCAACAAACACAGAAAAACAGGAGTAGGAGGTGGGAGAATGATGCGAGATAATTGCTCCAGCTTCAAAGCGTTAGCTATAGATTTGCACAGGTAGAGTTCTGGGCTTTCACAGCCTTGGATGGAAGGATGAATTCCAGATAAGATCCAGTTGCTGGACACAGCCTTGAACATGCAGTAAGTTTAAGGAAAGCCAACTAACTGCGTGAAGTCAGTGTGCAGTCAAAGTTAAAGGATGATAAAACCTTACCAGGAAACATTTATCCAGGAGGAAAGAGGTTACAGTTCCTTGCAGCTTAATCTACACCCCCAAGCCCAGACCAGCACAACACACACATACCTACATATAGACACCATCACACTAGACTAAAAAAAAAAAAAATCAATCAATCCTTGATGCAGGGGATTTAGTGCAGCCAAAATGCATTTTTTTTCTTTTTCAATTTTGGGGCAACCAAGAACCTTGAGGCCCAAGCAGTGAGGAAGCCAGCAACCCTGGAGGCTTATGTTGCATCTCTGGGGCTAACATACAGTGTTTTAATCCGCTTTAATTTAAAAGTACTAAATGCAAAATTTAAGTCAATGGACATTAAACTTCCTGAATGTCCACAAGTAGACAAGGTCAAAGTTATGTTGGTAAATATGAAAAACACTAGGAGCTTAATCTCAGTGGGTCTAATGCCCCTCCACCCTGACCCTGTATTCCGTTAATCTCTATTCCGATCAATTGTTCTCCTTATGGATTTATATCACCTTTGTAAAGTTTTACTTCACTGAGAAATTCTGAAAGGCAGCCTCCAAAAGAAACAATTTTGGTTAGGAGAGACTGTTTGTACATTTATCCTGTCCCTAGTTTGCTACAGGTTACATAGTTCAAACAGAATTGATATTCCTTGACAGAATTATAGCATAGGGTGATCACATGAAAAATCATATTTCAGCTAGGAATGACTTTTCATTGAAGAACAGCCCACTAGTGCAATTTACTAGAGCACCTGGAAACCCTGAAAGAGAGAGACGTGTGTACCCACAAACACAGAGAGTACCATGTACTAATGCTGGAATTTAAAACCTAAACTACACTTTTCATATTATACATGAATCTACTAGCAACAATGCAAACACAAGGAAAATTGAGTCAAAACAGTCTAGTGGTATGTACTAGAACTGTGTTTTGTCTAGTCAGAGCTTATAAATCAGAGTGGACCTGAGGACTCCCATGATCCTCTTGCTTCATTGTAGAACATCCATAACACCCCACTAGTATCAATGATCACCACTTTTACCTTATGATGGGAGAAGAGATGCTCTAAATTCTATTCCTGTCTTTGTGACCCTAATGGAATTAATTTAGTCTCTCTAGGTCTGTTTGCTTGGCTGTCCTGCTGCTGTTTGCCCATCAGTAAATTGGAGATAATAATGTTGACCTACCACAGAACAGGTGTTGTGGGAGTTTGTTAGAGATCTTTTAATGACACATGTTTTAGAATTAAAATCAGAATCAAAACACACATGGTCTCAGAATACAAATTCTGCATTATGAGAAAGCAATGGTACAGAGTGAAACTTTATTTTGCTCTTGTCAAATTTTATGCCTCTAAACTTTTGTGGTATATTTTAATCATAAAGCCATTTTTGTGATGAATGATTTACCTAAAAAAATCTTCAGTTGTCATAAACTACTGTAGCAAACTGAAGTTGTGAAGAGTTACTGAATGGTAAAAGTTCACTTAAAGTACATCAACACAAGAAGAATCTCATGAGAATGGTCTGATGCCTACTTACATGTACAAGGGAATAAGGTATTAATTAACCAAAGTCATGGATGTAGTCGATCAAAAATGGAAGAAAACTGTGAGGAAAATCAAAATGTACCAACCTTCTCATGGGGCTAAGTTCCTCTTATTAGATCAAGGAGAGACTTGCCAGTGATTTTGGTCAGAATGGGATCACAGTCTGTACTTATGTTTGTGGTGACCAGCTCCTGTGGTGAATAATGTATACAGTATTATGGATTCAGAGCTAAAAACACTTTTTAAGCGTTTGCATAATAAAAAATACACAATAATATATTTGAAGGCCAAACAAGCCATGATGGTCACCTAATCTGGCTTCCTACATAAGAAAAGCACTAATACTTCACCTAGTAATTCCTGCATCAAGCATGGTATGTAGAAAACGTGTTTCTCCTTGAAAACATCTTTCACTGTCCAAGCTGGTCCCTATATCTGCCCCTCCCACTCAGTGCTCTATCAACAGTGTTCTATTTTCTTGTTCTTTCCCCTTTGGAATGTCTCTAACTCAAGCTCTCTACCCTTTTCTTCTCTGAAACTCCAAAGAACCACCTTCTTCTAGTGTGAAACCTTTTAAAACCTGCTGGCTTCTTAGAAAGGATTATCAAAGAGACTATCCTTAACGGACTGGCCAATGGCAACACCCTGAGGGATAGCCAGCATGGGTTTGTTGCAGGTAGGTTGTGCTTGATCAATCTCATTTCCTTTTACGACCAGGTGACCTATCACCTGGACAAGGGAGAGGAGATTGATGTCAATCTTTGATCTGGTCCCATGATAACCTTTTGGCAAAACTAGCCAACTGTGGCCTTGGGTCCACCATGATCTGCTGGCTGAGGAACTGGCTCCATGGTTGGACCCAGGGGGTGTCAGTTGACTGAAATCAATCGTCATGTTGCCATGTGACTAGTGGGGTCCCTCAAGGCTCTGTCCTTGGACTTATTTTGTTCAACCTCTTCATTAATGATGTGGACACTGGTGTCACAAGTGGACTGGCCAAGTTTGCCAATGATACCAAACTTTGGGGTAAAGTATCCACACCTGAGGACAGGAGGGTAATCCAGGCTAACCTTGACAGACTCAGGAAATGGGTGGATGAGAACCTGATCGTGTTTAACACTGACAAATCCAAGGTTCTCCACCTTGGGAGGAAAAATCTGCAGTATATCTATAGGCTTGGCACTGCTATGCTACAGACAAGAGGGACTTGGGGGTCAGGATTGACCACAAGATGAACATGAGCCTTCAATGTGTTGCCGCAGCTAGTAAAGCGAGAAAAACCCTGCCTTGAATCCACAGATGCTTCTCAAGCAAATCCCAGGACGTCATTCTCCCATTGTACTCAGCCATGGTGAGGCTGCAGCTGGAGTACTGCGTCCAGTTTTGGGCCCCACAATTCAAAAAGGATGTGGAGAAGCTTGAGAGTCCAGAGGAGAGCCACATGCATGATCAGAGGTCAGGAAAATAGACCTTATGACAAGAGGCTGAGAGCCATGGTATTCTTCAGCCTGGAAAAGCACAGGCTCAGGCACGATCTGATGGCCACCTATAAGTGTATTAGGGGTGTTCACCAGTACCTGGGGGAATGCTTGTTCACCAGAGCACCCCAAGGGATGACGAGGTCGAATGGTCATAAACTCCTGCAAGACCATTTCAGGCTGGACATAACAAAAAACTTCTTTACTGTCCGAGCCCCCAAGGTCTAGAATAGCCTGCCATTGGAGGTGGTTCAAGCACCTACTTTGAACACTTTCAAGAGAAACCTGGATGTTTTTCTTGCTGAGATCTTATGACCCCTACTGACTTCCTGCCCCTGGGGCAGGGGGCTGGACTTGATCATCTTCCGAGGTCCCTTCCAGCCCTAATGTCTATGAAATCTATGCTAGAGTCTCCTTGGTGTTTTATTGCACCCTCATTTTTACAAAGTTTGTAAAGTACTATGCATGCTCTGAGATGCACTATAAACCATTAGGAAGGACTGTTTTTAAATGTGCAAATAATAAAAATAATGCAACTCTAAAAAATACCAAGCCAAATCTGCTGTGGAAAATACTTCACAGCTATGCATGCTATATTATGGATATAAAGGTAGAAACATTTTTATGAGGGCACAAATGGTAAGCAAATATATATCCCTATCCTTTGTCACATCACATCAGTGACCACAACAAAAGGTAGTGTAAAACAGTCCCACTTTATTGCAGCAGATGTCTATTTGCTCTGTGGCAGGAGAGTGTACTTCCTAGATGCCCTGAGTAGCTACTTCAGGGGCGAGAGGCCAAATCCTGCACATCACAGGAATTTCTAGGCAGGATTGGACCCATCAAACTCTGAGACCACCTGCTTACCTCTGTTACCCAGGCAAACCCCAGGGTGCCTCTCTGTAAGCAGGAAAAGTTGGGATTCCCCACTTATGGACACCCACCCTGTGAGGCCCCAAGGGTTCATGCTGGGATCTACGCCAGCTGTGCTTCGCATGGAGGCATGGGTCAGTGCTGGTCCTGGCAAGGAGGCATTGGCAATGTAGGACTCAGGGAATCCCTGGTGCCCTGTGTCTCCACATGAAGCACAGGTTGGTGCAGACCCAGCACAGGTCCCAGAACAGAAGCATGGGATGCCAGGAATTTCCCAGGTCCTGCACTTCCATGCTGGAACCTGCTTATTGGACTCCACCTCAGTGAGGCCCCAAGACTTCATGCTGGGACCTATGCCAACCTGTGCCCTCAGAGGCACGGGTCAACACAGGTCCCAGCATGAAGGCACAAGGCATCTGGGATTCCCCAGGTCCAAGGCTGCCCTGCACAGACCTGCACCACCCAGAGGCATAGGCTGTCAAGGGATGTCAGGAATACCAGGGCAACAGGCATATGTTGTCCATTGTCCCTAGTCAGGCCCCTGCCCAATGTGCAACAATGGGCAATGTGTTTCATCCAATAATCTAGGTCCCAGGCTTTTTTCTACTTAGTTGCCATGTACTGTCACTGATCTGCCAATTAATATGGCTCCATACACTATGTATCTGAGAACAGAATTACACTTGTTACTTGCTTTCATATTAAAAAAATCCTCTGGTTTTGAAAGGGAACTCTAACCTTGTTGTTCTCCTTAGCCAATGAATGGAAGATATTTGCTACCCTTTGATTAAACTACATCACAGTTATGATTATTTAGAACTTGTACGCAGGTCTTTATAAAATAAAAAAGGGGAATGGCAGATTTTGTGATAAGCTTTTGACCTTTCATAGTACTTCTTGTCTGGTATGATAAAATATGCTATATTGAGTTGAAAGACAAAGGCTTTGACTAAATTTCATTAAGCCTAATTACAGCCCGGCATTTCACATGAATATTTTTTAAGATATTTTGCCCAAGGCAGTGCTTTGCCTTGGGAACAAAAAACGAAACACAAAGATGTAGTTAATGGTTACCTAAACAAATTGCATTTGGCATAAATCTCCCTTGTAATGACTCCCTGATTAAATGCAATGATCATTAGTAGTGAGATCTTGTCCCATGTTTCTTTTCAGTGAAATTTGCACCCTTGTACTATCCTAAAGGCCTGCAGACTAGTTTGGAAACCACTTGAATTAACAGATAAAACAGAAATTTTATTTTACAGATGGGGTTAGAGGTACAAGATTAAAGGCAAGATCCTATTCTATCTTTTAGGTGCTTAAGTGGCACTTGAGTAAGGATTTTTGTGGGTGATATCTTTTACTGGGCCAACTGCATATCTGGGAGGGACACAGACAAGCTTCTGCATACCTCTGTACCCTTCTTCAGGTCTAATTGCTACTTAGATATCCATGTCTAAATGCAATCTTATTTCATCCTGCTGGAGCTCGTGGAACTACTACTGCACAAAATAGGCCGGTCCTCCTTACTGCTTTAAAGGCTAAGATGAAGTCACATAACAGAATTAGACAAGTTAGTAGTTTTCAGTCCTTGAGCAGAACAGAATGGGGTCACACAAACTTACAGCATTCCTTGGCCCCTCAGCCAGGCCATTCCTGAGCCTGTCCCGCTGATACTCTCCACTCAGAAAAGTACACTGGTGCAGCCACTTTATAGCATCCTTCTTGCTGCTCTCAAGAGCTTGATCTCTGTTCTTCAAGAAGCCACAGGCGATGGCCCCAGAGTTGCCTCACCAACACGTCTCTCAGTCTGAAGTCCACAGACAGGCACTGTGGATGGGCTGTACAGTGCAGGCAAGGCACGCTGCCACTGCAGACTAGATAGGACCTTACACTGGAAAGGGATGTGGAATCAGCTGTGATGGGACGTGTCCCACCACAGCTGATCCACTTCATTGGGCGAAACAGGTCGGGTCCCCTCGCAACGGGGTTCCCTGCCTCCCTCACTGCCCTGCACCTCCTCGCCAGGCCTCCTGCCAGCTAGCCCCTCTGGGTGAAACAGGGCTTCAGCACGGGACCCGTGGGGGGCCCAGAGCTGGGCAATTCCGTCCCCTGGTCCATGCGAGTACCCATCCCGCACCGGCCGCTCCCCACGCAGCACGGCCCACACCTCACAAGCACCCCACAACGGAACCAGGCGCAGGCGGAAGCCCCGCCCCTTGTCCGTGGGGCCTCGCGGTGGGCGGGGCTCGGCGGCCGCGGGCGGAGCCAGAGCCAAGCGCCGGTTCTGCTCTCTGCTGCGGCGCGGGCGGCCGGTCCTTGAGCGCGGCGGCGGCGGGAGGTGTCATGGCGGCCCGCGCGTGGACGCCAGCGGTGAGCGCCCCTAGCCCAGGCCCCGGGCCGTGGCACCGTGACCTTGGGGGACAGGGCGGCGCGGGAGCAAGGTCACGGCACCCTGGGCCTTTCCCGGGGCCTGGCCCGCCCCCTCTTCGCGCGTGCCCTTGGCTCCCCTGTTCCTCGCGGCCGTTGCGGGCCGGGAGCCGCAATGGAGCCCTGCGCATCCTCCTGCTCCGCGGCCGCCCTTGACTCGCAGCGCGGGGCCTGGCAGGGGCCGACTCCCTCTTCCTGCCCGGCCGGTTGCAGCGGGCTGGAGCCGGGCTGGGATTTCGGGCCCGCATGAGGGTTCGGCCGGGAGGGGCGGGAGTCCCCTCGAGCTGGGCCTTGCCCGGTGGGGGCTCTGCGGCCCGGCTCCTGTCAACGGAGACCGAGGCCTGTGAGGCCCCGGGCACTGAGGCACCCAGAGACGCTGCCTGTCGCTCGAGCTGTCCCCATTGTGTCTTGTGGGCACCGCATCTCCATGCCCTCTGTAAAAGTGACTCCTCAAACAGCCAACGCAGAGGTCACCAAGTGCAGCCTCTCTGTCCCTCAGGCTCTGTGGCTGTGGACACAGTCACTTGTCGCCTTGCCTCCAGCTGCTGGGAAGTTGCTCCCAGGGGCTCTTGTTTAATAGCCTTTGTATGTTTAAAAACAGGCTTTGGGCAAGGTGGCTGCTGTTGCAAAGAATTCATATCACTTCTGGAGAAGGGAGCAAGAGTGGGGAAAAACACACATGTAGATACTTGCCTCTTTTTCTTTCTACAGTCTTGGGACCCCAGACACTTGGTTTTCAAGACTGATACTTATTCTGGAGGCATTTTTACAGCCACGGTCACCCCTTTACAGGATTCCTCTAGACCTGCTGGGTCTATTTGAATGCTGCCATGTCTGTATGTGGGAGCATCCACTTGCTGTTCAGGAAGATCATGTATCAAGATTCCTGCAAAACAAATGTTTACTGACTTCTGCTCAGCTTAGCATAGCCCAGACATTGATGCGTTCAATCTCTTTTCCAGTCTTCTATTGTGTTCTGTGCACTTGGAATAAAACCACGTCTGTGAATTAATTTTAGTTTTCCAGTGAATAATTTTAAGGTCAGAAAGCACCAGTTTTGATCATCCACTCTGACCTGAATAACTCGGGGTATAGAATTTCACTACACCTTTCCTTCATCAAGCCCATAACTTCCAGTATGCCTCTTTGCTTTTTGTATTTATTACGTCTCTGTGGTTACTGTAGAATTTGAAACATGAGCCTTTGATACGATACATGGGAGGTAGGCCTCAAGGATCCTACGTACTTTTCTAACTAAAAGTTTACCCTCTCTGTGTATTACGCCAGCTGCTTTTTCTCCAGTATGTAAACATGTTGAGATACTCTTTGCTCACCCACTACTGTGATCTGTATACTGCATATTCTGTTAGAGGTCAGAATGGACTCTAGCTGTACCTTCTTCCCCCCATAGCATTCATTACAGTATTATAATCAACAAGAGCAATAGCATTTCTAATTATCTTTCCTTCAGCCTATAGTCTATCCTCCTTGCCTTGAAGCTGTATTCTTAATGCCAGCTCAGCATAGGTGTCAAAAACCTATGTTAGGAGATTAAGGTAGTCATATACATTCCCATCCAGCTGAAAGGTATTGTGTTTTTTGTAGTCCTTCCAAGTAGTACTTGCATCAGTATCAGCTGATGCATTAGTCTGCCCTTCTACTACTGCTTACTATATATGGTGGAGTGGGTTATAATCAAATTCTATGAGTGTGCCATTGCATCAACTCTGACATTAGAAGTGTTACCACATATAAAACAGAATTGTAATTAATATTTCTCTACTTGAATTATGCCATATTCATATTTAGGAAAATCTGGTCAAAGTTATTACATAGTGTAAATGCTGTGATAGCAGTTTGACGGGGCCTGTAAAAATTAAGAAATCATTGAGAGTATGGTAAGCTCTTTTGATATCAGTCGTCTGGTTACAAGATTTGGGGTATGACTCCTGATGCTATGGAACTTATAAGATCATAGATTGAAATGACCTTAGGTTGAAGGTTGCTCCTATTGTTTCACATCCTATGACCCCAGCTGACTTCCTGCCCTTTGGGTGGTGGGGCTGGACTCGGTGATCTTCTAAGGTCCCTTCCAGCCCTGATGTCTATGTCTATGAAATCTTGATGTTGGCAAACCCTAATTATGAGGCCAGATTGCTTTTGATTGTGACTTTTATCCCATGTAAGTATCTTTAGTATTGATATGTAAACTTTTACAGCTTCATTTGTTTCCTTAAATGCACAACAGCAGTTTGCAAAAGCATTAACCTGTAATACTGCCTTATTTTTAGAAGCGTCATCGGCCCCGGCAAAACCAGTCATGTGTTTGTATCCATTCCTGCCCATTTTACCTTAATTCTGCTTTAAAAATTAGAAGCCTTTCTTTATTCATAACAGAATACTTTCATCACAGACACAAAGATAACCTAAAAATTTCTTCTGTTCATTCCCTAGGCCAGCTCTGTTTCTGAGTTTCTGATAGGCAAAAGTTTTTTGTGATATCTTTTATTGGACCAGCCAGCTCTGTAAGTGGGAGACCTTTTAGACAAGCTCAGAGACCTGAGAAAAAGACACCTGAGTTTCTGCAGACTTCATCAGTATTTGTTGATTTCTTGTAACTGTTTTTGTTTAATGTATTTTAAACAAACAGGCATGCACCATGTATGAACTTAAAACACAAACCATGAAAATACTGAAAAGGACTAAGGACAGGATTTTCTTAAGTGTTCATCTTGGATTTCTTTCATGGAAATCAGTGGAAATTTCCCATATACTTCAAAGAAAACACATTTAGGCTAATGTGGACTACTGTTAAAAAAATTCAATCCAGGGAATAAAAGTGAGCCATCAAGGTAGCTACTTATGAAATTATGTAGGTCTTTACAAGCTCTATGACTTATTTTGCTTGCCATAAAGTCTGCTTTCTTCAGTTGCCATGTAACTTGTATTAGCTCTCTACTTGAGGTGACATCTCAATTTAATTAATCAATCATAATCTGTGTAACTAAAGTTACTGGATTGTCATGTCCAGAGTATAGTACTTAGTATAGTACACAGGGAAGTTAGTGTGCAGGCAGATCAGGTGCAAATTTATAGCACACCAACTCTACTATACATTAACTCTTCCTATGAGTGGTCGTAGTGACTATTCAAGAAGCCTTGGGGCATGTAGCTTATTTGACTGTGAAAGAAAAGTACCTTCCATTTCATGTACACTATGCATTTACTCCAATTTTGCTCTTTTGTGTAGCCAATGTCCTGTAAATTCATGTCCTAGCATGCGGTTCACTATCTTTCTTATGTTGATGAGCCCCTGTGTGTATTCTATTATCTGGATGATCTTTATGGGTTCTTTGCCCCAGCAGATTTTTCCTTAACATAAAACAAATATTTTCATCTCAATTTATTATTTACAAAAATTTAATGGAAAAGCCAAGGTTTTCTCTCATTTTGTGAAACATTTAACTTCTACATCCAGTTAATAGGGCTTGTGATGATGGTGGAATTACTATCTTCTGTTACTGTCATGTTTACTGTCAGTGTTTTACAGCATGTTAGACATTTCTTTTGTTTACTTTTCTACAGGTTTCTTGGTTGCTAGGTGCTTTCAAAAACCAAAAACAGGTGACCAGAGGTTTTGGTAGTGCTGTGAGTATAACAGTACCATTTTTTTCCTCTTGAGAAGTTTCTTAAGAAAGGTGCACACTAACTGACAAGATTGCTGTATTTCCTTGCCACAAATTAAGGATAAACTCTGAAGACAATGACCATATGTTCTAAATACTGTGGTAGATTTCTGTTGATTGCTTTTTACACCTATATCTTTTGGCAGTTACACATTCAAAAGAGATTTCTTCTGACAAGTTCATGTTTTAAGCATCCCTTGACAAAAACAATTACAGAAACTGCATGGAAAACTTGCACCTAATTTGGATATAACTGACAATCATAGCTTAGAAATCAGTCCTTTGACATGAGAAATTCATAAATCAAAAGAAAGTTAAGAAGCTTCTCATCATGTTCGTTTTTTATTTTGCAAACTTCCCTTTTAGTAACTGATTTACTTTAAAAGCCGCTGCTTTTAGAATATCCAGCTTTTATAGGTCTGCCTTTTTCAAGCCCCTCTTTAGTGCTGCACTATGTAACGATTTTTTTCTCAAAACTTAGGTGAAGTGATCTCATTTGAATTTACCTTCTTTGTGGGTGGTAGTATAAAATGCCTACAAACAGGTTCTCAACGCCTCATACAAAGTGGGTCTTAAAAACTGCTCAGACCAATGCATTAATCAGTGCAAAGCCCCCTATTTGTATCCTCTGAATTTCATGATGAACTCTAGCTTTTAATTGTAATGATATAGTATTGTGCTCTCAGAAAACTTAGGCAGGGCAGGGAGAGAAAGCAAGTTTTTGGCCTATGTTATTGGAAGTCAGTGAGTATTGCACCTCAAATACCAAACTGACATATTACATTGAAAGCCAGCTCTTGTATTCTTCTTGACCTATGCCGTACTCATTCATTGCTGTGCCAGTTTTATTAGTAGAGGGTGAAAAAAATATATATTATAGCTGCCTAGCAGACAAATTAACCATGTCCTCTGGCACTTTATCTTGAAAGTATTCAAACAAATTTTGTATTTAACAGTCCTGTTAAGAACCAGTTCTACCTTCCTTTTTCTGCATCTTCATTTTGTTATGTATAATTTAACCCATTGACTCTATTTTATTCAAAAGAATTTCTGATAACACAAATGCTGAGAGTAAGCAATTGTATAACCACCTTTTATGTTTTACAATTTATAATAATTAGGGTATTTTTGAGCAGTGGTGTTCCTAGGGCTGCCTTCAGTACACTTAATAGTAAAAATACCTAGAATTAAAATGGTGATCATATTTTTCAGCAAGGTTTGCTTCCCTGGTTACTTGATGAGTCTAAACAGCCCAGTCCACATTCCTTGCCTAAGAGATAATAGCAGGAGCAAAAGGCTGAGTGAACTGATGAGGGGAAAATACCTTTGCTGCTAATAGGTCAGAGATTCTAGGAAAGAGAAGGTCTGTCAAGAAATGTTTATGCAGGTTTTTTAAGTAAATATATTTGACTTCATAAAGTTAAAAATAAACATAGTTGGGAAATAAACATCAAAAGCTTGTCCAGCGGTGGACTAGCATGTGGGGAAGTTCTGGGGACAAGAGGCATAACTAGATAATGTTGAGTAAAGCTAGAGGGGAAAAAAAATGGCAACAGTATTGTGGAGAGGAGGAGCAGGAAGCCTGCAGTGTGTTTCAGATAAATTGCAGCAGGCAGATTGTAGGGTAGTTTTTGTGGAATATCACAGAGTATTGATAGATATGCATTTGAAGCACTCCAGATCCCACTCCAATATGGTATGCTTCACCATGGTGCAGATATACAGCCTCCTGCGAAGGAATCCCTGCAGGCCTCCAGTTTCCAGAGCTTCCCAAGGGCACAGGGGGAATAGTACAGCATCGCGGGATGCTGACGACCTAGTTCCCTCTTACATTGTACTGGAGAGTGCATATGCTTCAAGAAGTGCTTCTGCCTTTTTTTGGAGTACTTCAAATAGTACATCTGTTTGTGGCCTTGGCAGACCTGCTGCTCACACTCTAGCATGAAGCTATTATTTTTTAAAGTGACTCTTGTGATTGACTATCTTCTCTGTTGTAGCAAGTACTGTGGTTTTTTTTGTAAGATGCATTGCAATGTTCTCTAGGCGGAATATGTAGTTCATTTGTTGTACTACTGACATTTTTGTCTAGGTACAGACAGTAACTTTAATCCCAGGAGATGGCATAGGACCAGAGATTTCTGCTGCTGTGATGAAGATCTTTGATGCTGCCAAAGTAAGCAACTCCTTTGCCTTGTCATGTTTCTTATAACTTTAACAGCATTAAAACCTGCTGATGTATGTTAAATAATCACTCTTCCTTCAACTTTCAAAACTGTGTGAAAGATGTATTTGTAAGTCATATTTAAATTAAGATAGTGGGAGTTCCATTTGAAATGTTGCACTTAATACCCAGATTTCCAGGCTAGTTCTTTTTAGCAACAAAACCTTGAAGCTTCTGGTATAACAAATACAAGAAATTGGGATTGCAATGTGAAATGAGGACCTGTAACTCTGTCAGAAGAATATTTTGTATTTAATTTAATTTAATTGAATATGTTATTAAGTAACCAGACTGATTATTTCCAATGAAACATAGTGGTTGAATAAATATCTAATAACCAAGAGATGTGTACTGTCCAGTTTGATTTGTGGATACAAATAAACATATTAAAATAATGCTTTTTTTCTCCAATATAAGTGAAATTTATTGAGGATTACATCAAACCTATTTACCTTTGTAACATGCCAAACTAACATTTCTGAACATATGATGAGAGCTTAGTCAAAATTTGGCACAAGTTGTAAGAGTATGAGATCAAAATAAACCTTTTTTGGGGGGAATAGGGAGAAGCTTTTGTTTTCCCACTGATAGTACTAAGAAGATAAGGGTTTTTTTACTTCCACTTAGGCCCGTGCTACATGTTACATATATTGCACAGTTAACTGGTTAATCGTGCAATAAATATAGGAGAGGGAAGAGTGAACCTTTGAAAGACCTAATCTTCATATGGATATATGCCCGTATTAAATATCTTACAAGTAGCTCAACCACTGGGGGCAAAGTAAGAAAAATGGAGAAGGCTGAAACTATAGTAATCTGTGCATGTTAGTTTTGTTAGTCCGTGAAAGCTGAGTTGTATGCTTTTTCCTGAAGCTTCATCCTCATGAAATGACTAGGTGGTGGTAGCCTTATGTTTAAGTAGGAGATTCCCTGGGTGAATGCACATCAGATCGCACTGATAGGTGGAGCTGACTCACAGATTTCCATGTATACACAGAATGCAGGCCTGTCTGTTCCTCTGCCAGCAGTTTTTGATGATTTATTCTAAATTAATCTATTTTTAACGTGTCTCATATTTCCTGGAAGTATCACACATGATAGAAACAAACTTGAGCTGAAAATAAATAATATGTACAAGGAGTACAAATAATATAGGTAAGTATCACAGTGGACAACTTGTATTGTCTTCAAAATTTAAGGTTTATTGGAACATTACTTAAAACTGTCACCTTTTTTTTTCTTTTTATAAATTTTTCACTTTTGGGGGCTGATATTTCCCATGCATAGTGTACTTTGGAAGCAATCTGTTTTGCACTTCTGTGGGAGAGAAAATTGGAAACAAAATTCTTAGTATAGAAGTTTAATGTAGAACAAATGTGTTTTAGGCTCCTATTCAATGGGAAGAGAGAAATGTTACAGCAATCCAAGGACCAGGAGGAAAGTGGATGATTCCTCCAGATGCCAGAGAATCCATGGATAAAAACAAGATGGGTCTGAAAGGTACTTTGTTGGTTAATAGTAAAATATTAAATGTTGTTGCTTGTACTGTGCATGGGATGTAAAAATCAAATTACTCCACTTGTGATATGATGGAATGGTGAACTCTAGGACACAGAAGAAGCTACAGTAGCCTCTTGAGACTTTTGAAGTAGTTCATGTCAATTTTTAGTGTGACTTCTCATTTGAGTAAATATCACTAACCAGAGCTGGACACCCTGTAAACTTCCCTATGTAGGTTTATGGCTATGCTAAATGATAAAATTAAATTTGTATTGCAAGGAATGAATATAGCAGGACAGATTATAATTTTGGATGCTGAAATTAAGATAAATTCCATGTGCCATCGGTCTTTAATGTGGTACTTTTCATGGGTTCACTTAGGAGTGTTATTAATAGAGCAATACATTGGCATTTAATACATTTTTGGACCCGCCCCCCATGTAAAATCACAGATTATTTCCCATGCTATTTGTATAATACTAATTCTAACTGAGTAGCACCTTAATCTTCTTAAGCTAGCTTATAGAGTGCTTCTGTTGTTAGGTGCTACTCAGTATGAGACAGGTTCACAATTTTGGCTTTTAAACAACAGAGTAACCTCACTGGGTAATATCCTTAATGGTTCAGAGATTTCTGTTAGCTTTTCAGCCCCGTTGAACACAGGAGCTTAATAAGGGAATTTGGATCTTCTATATGACAATGCCAAAAATAACTTCGGCTGTTTGTATAATTGTGGATTAATTCTTTCTATCTTGCTCATTCCTATTGTGTGTCACAGGACCTTTAAAAACTCCAATAGCTGCTGGACACCCTTCAATGAATTTGTTGCTACGTAAAACCTTTGACCTATATGCAAATGTTCGTCCTTGTGTCTCAATTGAAGGGTACAAAACCCCTTACACAGATGTAAATATAGTCACAATTCGAGAGAACACAGAAGGCGAATACAGCGGAATTGAACATGTGGTATGTTGTTGGGAAGTATTTCTGTTTTTGGAAGGATTTCTATGTTCATTCTTCTGTGAATCATAACCTGGTCTGTCAGAATTGGGTACTATTTTAAAAAATGACATGCAATACATAATTTCTTTTAACATGAACTGCCTGGTGTATAGCATTCTGCAGATATTAGCCTCTTGGAATTCTGTGATAGTTAAGGATTCCAAATCTGCACTCTTATCAACGTCTTTATAAATCACTTAAGTTTTGCTTGTGATTTGACTGTTATCTATTTTTCAGATTGTTGACGGTGTTGTACAGAGTATCAAACTCATCACAGAAGAAGCAAGCAAACGTATTGCTGAATTTGCTTTTGAATATGCCAGAAACAATCAGAGAAGCCATGTTACTGCTGTGCATAAAGCAAACATTATGTATGTTGGCCTAACAAAATAATGAAACTAAACGTAATATTTAGAATATTAGAATAAAAATACTAAAACAAGAAGCTTGCACTTAGGAACTTTTATGCAGAGTTTAGTGTCTACAGTAAAATTCCAAACTTAGCCCAACATCAGTGTAATTACATGAAATTTCTTTATCTGTCTTTTGTCTAGCCAAAAAGTTTTCAATAAACAAGTATTCATCTTTTATTTTCTTAAACGGATTGTGCAAACCAGAGATGGATTTTAATGTGTTCAAACTAAAAAAAATTGCATAATACAACTGCTTATCCAAAAGTGACCTTATTTAAATCAAAGCAGTTAGATGAGGGAATATTCTCCAAAGGAAGGTGTTTGGAACCCTGATATTTGAGACATTTAAAACAGAAAGCCTGTAAAACTCAGTCCAGGGAATAATTCTGCACTACTTGGTGGATTTTTCCATTTCCAGTTTCTGGTTTACTTTGTTATCCTTCTGTATTTGTTCTTGATAAGGTGTTATTAAATCTTGCTATTTGAAGGTCACACTTGAGAATTTTGGCAACCTTTTTCTTATTGTGTTGTAATATTCTGAGAAGTAAAGTAAATATACTGATTTTTTTTTTTTCTAAACTGTCACAGATCGTGATGAAGAGGCACTGGTCTCTATTTTTTGTGTAAAATAATAATGTAACAAGATTAGAAATGTTAACAGTAATTTTTAGACCAGCCATTAAGTTGTGCATTTAGGACCAGATTCCTATTTCAACAGGTGCCCATATAGTTATCTTTATGTAACTGTTTTTTAAAAATGGACTAGGCCATCCATACCTGTTAATGTTCTTCTACTTGTCTAATTGCAGGAGAATGTCTGATGGACTTTTTCTGAGAAAATGCAGGGAGGCTGCAGAAAACTGTAAAGATATTAAATTTAATGAAATGTACCTTGATACTGTGTGTCTTAATGTGAGTATTTATCCGTTGTAATGTGATATTTATTTTCTAGTTATACTACATGGTCTTAACAAAATCGTATTTCCTTCTAGATGGTACAGGATCCATCACACTTTGATGTGCTTGTTATGCCAAATCTGTATGGTGACATCCTTAGGTAAGTTTGCTGGATCTTATATTACAATACCGTTACTTCTCAGATTACTTTTCTGAATAATTGTTAGGCAAATGAATGTCTGTCTTCACCACCTGGAACGTTAAATATTTATCTAAAATCTGAAAGTAGCATGATAGAAAGAAACAAACCTGAACTTAGGAAGAAACTTTAATTATGGTGTAAGGAAGCAATAAGATGAGGCTGTTTTATGGCACCCAAAGGGATTGTGTATGTCCATACAGTCTGAATATGTTAAATAATACATATAAACAGAGTGGTGTGCAAAACAAACAGCTGTACAAAGACTTGCTGAGATACCTTTGGGTGTCTTTTTTCCTTGGGTACAGCTTCATGTTCGAAAAACATGGGCACTTCGGGCACTCCTCTATCAACAGATTAATTTGACATGCAAAGTTAATGGTGAAACAAGTTTGCTATAAGTACTTCAACAAAGAATGATTTCAGTCAAAATCAATGTCTGTGTTCTGGAATCCTTAATGTATGTGTATGTATATAATTTGTCTTGCTTCTCTTTTATTATCCAAAAATTACAATCATTGTGGGAGTCACTGTGACAGTAATTTTTAATTTTTTTCCTACTTTCTGTATGTGAAATTAGTACAAATGAGTAATTTTATGAGTTACCCCAAAACCAGGAAGTAGGGAAAACTCTCACCAGTCAGAGACTCCAGTTTCTCAGTGTGTGTGTTTCCATTGCAAAAACTTTGGAAAATAGATGGGTTTTTACAAAATACACTACTGTCATATACAAAATGCAGCATGAAGAGTTAAAACTGTTGCAATCATTAGACACGTTAAACAGAGTGAATGTGTCTTTTTATATATAAGGAATATTTTGGAAGTAACAAAATAGAACTCAAATTAATTCTATTTCCTTTAATAACTATCTGTATTTTATATAATTATTATTGAAAGTGGTGCCTGATCTTCCTGTTAGCTGACATCCTATTAGTACTTACCTTCTTACAACTCCTTACAAAACTCTGAATTTTAACTTAGGTTGGAGGAAGTTTATGTTCATAAAGATAAGTTATCCTGTCACCCTAAACACAGTTTTTTTGCCCCTATGAATTTTTTAAGTCCTTTAGCTAGTGTCCAAGATGTTCTACATTCTGAAAAGGTACAGGGAGAATTCCCTCACCCCAAGTGCTATTTTTTTCTGTTTAAAATATTTATTTTAAACTTAACATAACACTATAGGCTATTCCCATCTTACCTCCTACCTTGAAGTTACTGGTTGGCTAGTCTGTTATAGGCATTAGAGTATAAGTGGGTTTTGAATGCCAACATTTTAAGGGACTTGTCTAATGATATGTTATAGTAGGAAACATGATGACAATTAGTGAATTTGTCCTCATTCATATAGATTTTGGAGGAAACCTTGCTGAGAGTCAGACTTTTGTGTAGCTTTCATTTTAATTCTCATTTGAACATATAGGCATTTTAACAATGAAGGAAATAAAAACAGTTTTGCATCACTTTAAAAAGTGTTCCTGTCAAGTTTTGTTACAAAAAAGTGAAAAAGCTCAGTTCTGTAAGTAAAGTTCTGCCCTCTTCATGGGTATCTCATATTTATCACAGATTTCTGGAGAGAAAATGGTGGATTACAATTTTAAAGACTTCCAAGTAATTGCATAACAGATCTCAAAACCAGGGACCTATAAGAGTATCAAGGGGTTAGGATACCGTATTTATTATCCTTACCTGTTCAAAATTTCTTCCATTTTAAGAAAGCATATAGCATCTTGCATTCAACACTGCTATTGTCATCCTTTTATTTGCTCTGTCATTTTTGGTAAGCTGTATCCTGAAATTTGAAGTTTCCCTGTCATTTTCCTCATTAAATTGTCATTGTTGTTCTAGTAGCTCTACTCATCTTCATGTGTGCAGCCATAGTGTAAATAACATATGTCCTTTTCCCCACAGTGTTAAGAGTTTGCTGTGTGGCAGGTGATTTAAACCTTCTTTGTTATCATTAATATAAAGCAAGTGATTATAGTATTCTCTGTATGCTTTGTTGACAGCGGGTTTTACCTTTAGTTTATACAAAGTAATTTTTCTTCCAGTGACTTATGTGCCGGATTGATTGGGGGTCTTGGAGTAACACCGAGTGGGAACATTGGTGCAAATGGAGTTGCAATCTTTGAGTCGGTAAGATCTTTCCTGTGGGATAAAATTTTGTAATTAACTTTGCTCTGTCTCAGAAACTTAAATCTGTGTTGCATTGTATCTGGTAGCTGTTATTCAAACAAGTTCCTAACAAAGCTTTATTGCAATATTCTGTAGTATGCTTAAAATTATGATGTGTAAAACTAATCTAAGTAAATAATCAAAGAAATCACATTCATTGTAATGTAAGGATTTCAAATGTGTGTATTTTTACTGGCACCTTAAATTTTCATTTTGGAACTGATCTTAATTCTTGTTGGGCATATCCTCTTTATGATATAGGTGTCCTCTGGAACTTGGGAAGACTTTGAAAGTGGAGTTAGGCATCCCATAACCACTGACTTATATTTGGAGTTTGGCACCCGATTAGCTCCCTTTTCTTTATGCCTTCAAAAACCTTCCCTGTGTCCTTAAAATACCATGACTTAGTTGACTGATTTATTGAAATACTTTATTGAAAAGAACTAAATTCAAATGACATCTAAACTATTCAAAATCAAATTAATTTTTCAATTGCTAAAATACTTCAGATGCCAAAACAAATAATAAATGTTTCTGATGTTTGTCATGATTGATATAATTTCACTTTGATTTTTAGGTTCATGGAACTGCACCAGATATTGCAGGAAAAGACTTGGCAAATCCAACTGCCCTTCTTCTGAGTGCTGTGATGATGCTACGTCATATGGGACTGCAGGAATATGCCACTAAAATTGAGGCTGCATGTTTTGATACAATTAAAGATGGAAAGGTATTGCAAGGATTTGCAGAAAAATTTAATGACTTAAAATTACCCTTCCTATATCCTCAATAATTAATACAGACTACCAAAGCCAAATAGCAAATTATGGGAAGCATTTTAGAGCATTGAGGGCTGTGTCCAGACATAGGGGGAGGTTAGATTGCATTAAAAATGGCCATGTGATCTAACTTAGTTTGGCCAAGTACAGATCTTACACTTGGATCCCTAGTTAGGTCCATCTAAGCGCAAACTATACAGACCTCACCTAAGCTAACTCTACCTCTGACGTAGTCTAACTTAGACTGGGTTGGCCATTTCTAGACTCATCTAACTGTCCCAAACTTCTGTACAGTGCAGCTTCAGGGCTAGAAACACTAACTGCTGGCACTAGCCCTAGGGCTTTGCTCTTCCTACCCCCTCATTGGCACAGGGCTATTTTTAGTGCACACATCCAGATGGACAACCTCTACCACCCCCACCCAGACCAGCTAGCCCCGTTCTCATCTGCCCCCCCAAATGCTCCGCTTTGGGGAAACTATTGTTTCCCTGTTCCTCCCAATTCCTGACATGCTGGAGGAGCTGGGGGACACCTAAATCAGTGTAGATGCTATGACCAGCAGCCAAAGGATCTCTCTAGAGGACCCAGCCTTCAGTTACTCCGGTGTATACTCCTGGAGCATGCTTCGTGCCACGGTTTTGGGGATTTTTTTGGATACCAGTTCTGGTATTGAATTTTGGTGCCATGGTGCAAATTTGCGGGGGATGAATGGTTGCGCTTGCAGTACATGCAGTTTGCGCCACCTCAGACAGTTCTGAAGCACTGCAGACTGCACTGTGCACTTATCTGGACATGCCCATAGGAAACTGCTGTTTCCATGCTGTGCCATCACAAGTGTGACAGGGCTGAACATTTAAGCAGATAGGAGCAACACTTGTTGAACAACTTTTTCCATCATTTAACTTTTTAAATCTTTCCTTTTCAAACTAAACCATCTTGTTCCTCAACAAAAATCAAATGTGCCCAGTTTCAACATCTGTCTTCATGCTGTTGCTGTGTAGTTATTCTTTTTTAAAACATCCTTACTGAATTAAACTTTGTTAGCATTATTCACCTTCATACTCAGCTTGAACATGTGATATTTTGTTGGCAAAGATTGCAACAGCAAGATATAACTTTTTACTGAGGCTTTTAAAAGTTGGTGCTGTTTATTAGCCTGTTAGGAGATCAGAGGGCTTGAAACAGTTTTGGCCATGTACACGTAAGCAAGAATCTGGAATACACTACACAGAATCCAGGCTTTGTTCAGAGGCTGTAATAGGGTAAACTTTTTTTTTCTAATAACTGTTTTTCTCCCCTTAGGTACTGACCAAAGATTTGGGAGGTAATGCTAAATGTTCAGAATTCACAGAGGAGATATGCCGCCGAGTACGAGACATGGGCTAAAATTGTAATCACTCCTGATGGACACATCACAAAAAATTAATATTTAAATCTGCTGTTCACATGCATTTGGTTTGCCTCTCTCCTGAAAGCAGACTTTTTAGATGGGGTCCTCTTCATTAATAAATTTACCCCAAATGGTTACAAATTATTCTTGTGCCTGCTTTCAGTGGATTTTTTCAAACTGCTTTGTTTTATTTATTACTTGTTTCTAACTGGTGAATTTTTTTTATATAAATGGATTTATTTAGTGTGTCATTTGTAACTGTTACCATTTTACGTTTCAACTAAATTGTTTTTACTTTCCAGAAAAGCTTGTTGTAAATATCAAGATTACTGAATTACTGAATTATAAAAGCACCTTTAAAAATATAAAACCTATTTTTTTTTTTACTATTAGAGTTGAACAGAATGGCTTTTCAGCCTTAAAATAGCACAAGATGACTCTATTTGCAAAAAACAGGTAGGAAATAAACCACTAAGAATGTTCATTATAAATGTTGAGGAGGAAACATTTTTAGGTGCTACATTGCCGTCCAAAAATACAACTTGTCCTCCAAATGCATGAATAAATATGAAAGCTTTAGAAATGTTTAACTTAAAATATAGTATTTTTGTGGGAAAAAAATCAAGGCATAAACTAGATGGGGATGAAGAATAATGATGTTAGTAAAACAAAAGTATCCTTCATACATATATGTATTCAAACATTCTTGTAAGTTTGTCTTTATTAGTTTACAACAGCATATTCCTAATGAAATGTAGGTGATACAAAATCTTTTACTTTTGCTATATATTGTGAGGGGAGAAATATTAAGTTTCTGCAGATTTATACAAAATATTTAAACTCCATGACTATAGCAGAAACATTTTGTATTGTACTTTGTTTTTATGTATTGTCTATTTTAGTGTATTCAAATGTACTAGCTTAATCATCTTTGTTTCAAAATTCTGACTGTAACAGACTACATAACATGCGATTGCTACAGAGCCTGACACTAGCAGATGACCCCTAGTTTTGGCTATGTTGCTTAGATTCCAGAAATCAATATATTCTCATTTCCATGAATTTGTATACTAGACCTACCAGGAAGCACAGAGTTAAGTCTCCTCCTAACTTCAGCCATGTTCCTAACACAGATATATGAGATACTTGAAGGTCTTTGAATAGCTCTATCAGTACAATATTCAAGGAAACATACGTTTTACAGATGAAAACCCTAGAATTTTATCCAAAGCCTGTTAGCAATGACAGAACTGGCCGTAATCAGTCTTAATCTGATTACAGGTCCCACCCTATTGTCTCTGCTCTTATTTTTACACAGTCTCAAAGTTTGGAAACCAAAATCAACCCACGCAGTCATTTAGTATCACTTGCAAAATAAGCATCCCAGCTGTTTATAATTTTGTCATTCTGTGACAGAGACAGGGATTTTTTTTTTTTTGGGTGCAGTTTTTGGTGACACAGTCACTTCCTTCTCCCATATGTAGAGACATGGTGGAAGTCTGGAACGGAGCGTTAGCTTGATTTTTGAATGTGCATATTTTGTTTGCTGCTGTCTCATTTCATTTGACAATATGAGCTAAGCAACTGCTGCATTATTACAACGCACAAAATAGAAAAATAAAGACTTCCCAAGGTCGGATCTTTTGTTGGGTTTTTATAAGCCTGGGCAGGTTGATTTGTGTTACAGTTTGACTAGATGACTGATACTTGTACCAGAACTTGCACATGCAGGATGCAGCATGTTCACAATGTTGAACACATGTTGCTGCAAAATACTTACTTGTAACGTATGCAGGGCAAACGTGTGCTTGCTTCATTTGTTCCCATCTTCTAACAACCAGATATCAAAATCAGACTCTTCAGCTACCTTTTTGCTTACAAACTGCAGCCATCACATAACATGATGCTGCACTTACGTGAAAATTAGAGGAAGTCTTGCACCGCAGGTTTGTAACGTAAGACTTGTCACAAGCATTGCATGATTTGTAGCATTTCTTTTAGTACAAACATGGCCTTCCTTAAAAACAGGACAAAACCACTGAACTGTTAATTCTTTAGGTTTTAATGTATATTGAACTACAGTCATGTAGCAGTTTCACAAAAGAGTACCATGTGATCAGCCATGTTTACCAAACAACTTTTGAACTATAATCAACTAACCTATTGCAGAATTTTAAAAAATACTAATTTAGTCTTCCTTATGCTTCTATCCAGCTGACATAAATGAACTGTAATAATAAGCAGTTATTTTCATATTCTGTAACAAATTAGCATGCAATTAAGTTTACTCATTTAAGACCAAATTAAAATGGTATGAACGATAGGGGATTGTGACTAACTATGAAGAAAGAAGGAATTACCAGTAACAAGCAGAATTCTAAAAAATCTATAAGCTTGCTGTCTTGGAAAGGCAGTTGTACAAGGTGCAAAACCAAATGTCATGCAAGTCTTAGAAAAGTGAATCTCCTTAAAGGTAAGACGAAGATGTTATCCTTTGTAAAATGCACTTATTTCCTCTTTGTACTTTTCAAGCACAGCATCTCGTTTTAATTTCATTGTAGGACCTTTAAAAAGAAAATGTGGTTACATGAGAACTAAATTATAGTAGTCTCCTATCTGAAGGGTTCATAAGCTGCAGTATGGAGAAAACACACACAGTCTACTAGGAGGGCATCCAGTTTTACAATTGTGCTCCCATAAAAGCTGTAGAGGGGCTAGAGGAAAAATAGAAGAGTTCAATTTGGCACATTCCAGCAAAGTCAATTCCATAGGCAACTGGAATTAGGAATTAAGTAGCTCCCTCACAGATTAATCATATTCTTTTAAAGATCAATAGAGCTCTCTTCTCAAATGTCACTTTTAGAAACCCCTTGTCTGGTCCAGTTTACTCACAAGGGCCTCTTAAAATCATTTCAGGTTGGCTGGAGTTTTGTTTACCTTCAGTCTCATCTATCTGATTTTTCAGTATTTTCCTACAGATTTGCATCATTAGGTTTAATGTTTGCTAAAGACAAAGTCATTAATTTTGAAATTTTTTAGAAAATTATTCTGGTGCATATCCATGAGGGGCCAGCAGGAGAGATTATGCTTAGGGGCAACCAACATGGGTTCATTAGTGGCAGGTCCTGTCAGACCAACCTGGTAGCCTTCTACGACCAAGTCACAAAATCCTTAGATGCAGGGGTAGCAGTGGACATAGTCTTCCTGGACTTTTGGAAGGCCTTTGACACTGTCTCTCACTCTGGGGGACTGTGGTGTCGACACCCACACAGTCAATTGGGTTGCCAACTGGTTGGAGGGCTGCACCCAGAGAGTGGTGGTGGATGAGTCATTTTCAACTTGGAGGGATGTGGGCAGTGGGGTTCTGCAGGGCTCGGTCCTCGGGCCTGCATTGTTCGACATCTTCATTGGTGACTTGGACGGGGTAAAAAGCACCCTGTTCAAATTTGCTGATGACACTAAGATGTGGGGAGAAGTGGGCACGCTAGAAGGGAGGAATAGGCTGCAATTGGACCTAGACAGGTTACAGGGGTGGGCGGATGAGAACAGGGTGGGATTCAACACTGACAAGTGCAAAGTGATGCAACTGGAGAGAAACAACCGGCACCATACCTACAGGCTGGGGAACTCCCTTCTTGTCAGTACAGAGGCAGAAAAGGATCTTGGAGTCATTATTGACTCCAAGATGAACCCTGGGCCAGCAGGGTGGGGTAAGGAAGGCCAACTGTACCTTGTCATGCATCCACAGATGCATCTCGAGCAGGTTCAAGGAGGTGATCCTCCCCCTCTATGCGGCACTGGTCAGGCTGCAGCTGGAGTACTGCGTCCAGTTCTGGGCGCCACACTTCAGGAGGGATGTGGACAACATGGAGAGGGTCCAGAGGAGGACCTCTCGCATGATCAGGGGGCAGCAGAGCAGGCCCTATGAGGAGAGGCTGAGGGACCTGACCCTGTTCAGCCTCCACAAGAGAAGGCTGAGGGGGGATCTAGTGGCCTGTTACAAACTAGTCAGGGGGGACCAGCAGGCATTGGGGGAGTCCCTGTTCCCCTGAGCACTACCAGGAGTGTCCAGGAATAATGGTCACAAGCTGGCAGAGGGTAGATTTAGGCTAGACATCAGGAGGTGCTACTTCGTGGTCAGGGCAGCTAGGATCTGGAACCAACTTCCAAGTGACGTGGTGCTGGCTCCTACCCTGGGGGTCTTTAAGAGGAGGCTAGATGTACACCTTGCTGGGGTCATTTGACCCCAGTACTCTTTCCTGCCATGGCAGGGGTCGGACTCCATGATCTGCTCAGGTCCCTAGAAACTATGAAACTATGAAAAGTATAAGGAATGTCTCATAGCACCCCATAGTCAGGGTAAAAATGGGAGTTGAAAGGTATTGCTTACTTTCTTCATGAGACTTGGATACTTATTCTTCCATCCATTCCCCTAATTCAGTTTCTTAACTATAATGGGACAGAGACTTCTCTCTCGTAAAAGTTCTGGTTTAAGATTAGGTCAACAATTTAAAATCTACCTGTACCAAAAAGTAAAAAGTTGCAAGGCATTTTGCAGAACCTAAATCCAGATAGGAAAGGCCTTGATCATCTAAAGCAAAACTGATGACTGATAATCTATGATCAAACCAAAAGTTAAATTGGAAATTAAAAACTATTAACCTAATGTACTTTGACTTTTAACTTAAAGGTTTCTGTTGCTAGAAATACAAACACATTTAAACATCCTATGTACGCTAAATATTTTTAATTCTAGGGGCATTTTTTGGTAAAAAACTATGCTAACAGTGGCTTTGCTTTGTTCTCTGGTAGAGCTTGGGCCTACAGTTTTGAGCTTGCTGCTGTCTAAACCAATGGATTTGTGCATAGTGTTAGATCTAAAAGTCTAGCATTTAGTTCCTGCAGACTACCTCTCTAGAGGCATTGTTACAGAAAGGAAAACAAGAGCTTTGAAGGAGAGCTTTAAATTTTTACTTGTGATAGAATGAGATGGATTAGATTAGGAAGAGGTAGCCATAAAGATGGAAGTATTTCCCTACCAGCATTTTTGTAATATGTGGCAGCCTCTACTAGCAAGACCTCATAATCTGTTGGCCCCACAGGACTCCGGGCCCTTTCATAAATCTACCCCTAAAAACCTGGAAAAAAGGTATCTATTTGAGAAATGCTTTCTCCATGTCACTTTAGGAAGCCCATTGTCATAGCCCTTTCTGACCAGAGGGAGCAGACAGTTTACTTGTGGTCAACCTGTAACAGTAAAGAAACAGAATTTCAAGGATACCATGTCATTAATTCAGATCTAATTTCTTCTGCACCGAAGAACAGGCAATCTTATTATTCTGAATTAATGTTGTAGATAAATGACTCAAGGCCTCAACTCCCTATCCACCAACATAACTGACTTGATTGAAAAATATTTCTAACAACAAATAACTGGCCAGTGACTTTAGCATTTTTTTAAAGTTTACCCTTGACTCTATCTCAGATTTTGCTCAAAACATAATTATTAAATGAGGAAAACCATTGGGACTGTGTAAATAATCCTTTTTTTTTCATCTGGTGGTCAAATTGAAAATGTAAATTTGGGGTTAATCCAAAAAAAAAATTTGGGAGCAAATATATTTGTCTAGAGTCAAACTAACCATGATGTTTGGTTATGGGGCTTTTGTAAAATTAAAAAAAGTCTGAAAACCATGGACAAGGTATGTAAAGTGTCTTAGGCGCTGTTAAAAAACCTAGGGGTGACATAACACTTATGCCCTACTGTCCAGCAATTAGAGCATTTGACGTGAGATGTGAGCAACCCAGATTCAAGTTTGCTGCAGCCTACTCAAAGCAGGGATTTAAACTTGATTCTGACACCTGTCAGAAGATTGCATTACTACTGCATAACAGTATTCTGAGGCAAATATCTCCCAAGCTTCCACTGAAGCTGCTATACTTTGTATAAATAGTGAAATATTCATTGGACCACAGAGAGTCATTTTGTGATTGACAGGTAAGTACACTGATGAATGTAGCATAAAAAAATATTTCACTTTGGACGTATCAAAATAAATCATTTTGGCATTTCTGAAATCATTATTGTTTCGGTTGAAACCATTTGCCAAATTCTATGCAAACTTATAAATAATTTCAACTTCTCGAAAACTATTTTTAAGTCATCAGTATAAATAATTATCCACTTATGGAATACAGCAGACCTCTCTGTGCATATCAACTTCATATCTTTGACACATTCCCTTTCTCTTTTAGTTCAGAGAAACACACAGAGTTTAGTTCTGTGTATTTGATGAGTGTTTTTACTGTGCATCATTAAATATTTGTGGAAGTGTGTAAAAACTTTTTAGTATGCATAAATTATACTTGGTGAAGTAGGAAAGTACAATATCTTAACCAGCAGATCTTGAATTATTACTCAAATATTTTCCTTCTCCACAAAAGAGAGTCACTGATTTTTTCCTCTGTGAAATGGCCTAGATGTCCTGGGTCATGTTAATGTTATGCTGCAAAGCTTATAACTGGCCATTTTTCTGATTAGGAAGACAAGAAAAAAGAAGGAAGCTTGTGCAGAGTGAATTCGGCAAATGCTTAACTGAATGAAAATCTGTTATTTTCTCTTTTAAAGGGGAAAATCCATGTTTTTCCACAGGAAACAGAAAACATAGATCCCTGGTAATAAGCAAAGTAGGGGTTGCACCTTAGAGACTAAATCTGGCTCAGAGGCATACATTTTTATAGGCAACAGCCTACTTCATTAGATGCTATGAATGGACTGAGGAAGTAGGCTGTCATTTAACAAAGCATATGCGCCTCTGCAACAGTTAGTCTCTAAGGGCATTTGTACATGCCACGGGGGTTTACTTGGTTTAATTCTCCCTAAATTGAAGTGGTGGGTCTTTAAAAACACCGCTTCCATTTAGGGCAAAGTAAGTTCCTGTGGCATGTGCACAAGGGTCAGGCCTAATCCTTACCTGCCTCTCCGGCAGCAGGGAGGGGAGGGTGAGCTGTCAGCGGGCGAGCAGTTCCTGAGCGGGGAGGGAGGGGGCCACAAGCACTCAGCCCGAGAGCTCCCAGAGGGCACTGCAGCTGCAGAGGGAGCCACAGCTCAGGCAGGCAGGCTCCAGTGAGAAGAAGAAAATAAAAGATCAGGCTCGCAGCTATTTTTTCCCCTTTCATGGAGCCTGCATACACAACCCCTGAGATGCATGTGGTCCTCCAGTGCTTTTCTCTGCGGCAGACTAAACCACCTCAGAGATGTTTTATTTTGCTATGTCCCAAAATCATTTAATGCACATTATGCTGCCAACGCATGCAAACAGTTGCATCGTTAAAGTGGTGCAAAAGGGCATTAAGCTGCTTTAAAGCCCAATTTTGTGGCAGGTACAAATGGTCTATGGTGCTACTATCCTTTGCTTTCTTCCTGAATTCAGACTAACACAGCTAACTGCCTCTCTCCCCTTTGTAATCGTGATCATAATATAATCAGATTCAACATTGTAGCAGAAGGAAGTAAGCCAAAAAAACCCATCATAGCAATATAAACTTTAGAAAGGGAAATTATACAATAATAAGGAAGTTAAAAAGAAGATAAAAAGAGCAGTCAAGAAGCTAAAATGCTTAAAAGCAACCTGGGAGCTGTTTAAAAATACCAAATTAGAGGCTCAGGAAATGTGTATACTACAGATCAAAAAAGGGTATTGGGCAGTCCAGAAAACCCCCACAATGGTTTAACAGCACAGTTAAGGAGGCTGATGAAGACAAAGGACGTAATTCAAAAAATAAAATGTGTCCAAATGTGCAAAACAGGAAAATGCACAAATTCTGGCAGGTCCAATGTAAAAGTATAACAAGGCAGGCCAATAAAGAATTTGAGGAATATCTTGCAAATTACATTAAAGTTAAGACTTCTGAGTGAGTGGAAACATTAGATGATGAGGGTGTAAAAGACATGTTTTGGGATTATAAGGCCATAGCAGAGAAGCTAAATTAATTCTTGGTATCAGTTTCTACTGCAGAGGATACCGGGGAGATTTCTACACTGTATCTAATTCCTCTTAGCAGGTAAATCTGAACAGTTAAATCAAACTGAAGTGAAAATAAAGGAGGTTTTAGAATAGACTGTAGCACATCACATTAGTACACAAATGTCTTACCAAGTTCTCCACCAGAAATGGAAAAATCTCTTTGCAGAATTACCCATTTCTGAATGCACTGAACCTTGGCTGTGGCATTTATGTTGACTTCGGTGATTCCATCTTGAATAGCTTGGTGAACAGCTTTATCTTTCATAGCCACAATCTCTGACACTTTAGTTGCATTGCTGCCAATCTTCTGGCAGAACTCTCTGGCTTCCTCAGTCAGATAATCTGTAGGTTCAGAGGTTTCTGGATCTAAAGTACTCTGCAATATCAAATGAAAGTTTTAGTATTAAGTAGTTGCTCCCACAAGCAAGGTGTTAGTCCAGACATGCCACTCAAGTCAACAGTGACAAGACAGTTCAGAGCAACAAATTGTAACTCAGTCTCAGTCCACACTGCAGCCTTAGGTGTTAGTAAACAGAAACACTTGTAAACACATATTTTATTACGCCCACATACTGTGAACATGCTGCTGTATGTGTACATGACACTATCATATCTGAAACATGACATAATTTAATTGCTATATGAAGAAATATAAAGTGTTATTTATAAAGCATGATAATTGAAAGTTAAACAATATTTGTTTGATCTCTTGTAATAGAGGAACTGCTTAAAACTGAAAGACATATTTGTCCCAAATTTTTTATTTTACTTCTAGATGGTAAGGAATTGATCACTGATGCAAAATAAGTCTAAAAAGTGATAGTGTAACAACGGAGACAAACGATTTTATATAAAAGTATATTGACCCTTTGTTTTTCATTCTCTTGCTAAGGTATCTTATGTGTACTCAAATGTGAATCTCAGTTGGCCTTGATCCTGCAGAAACACTAGTCATAACTTTGTTCCAAATTATGAACAATTTGACTTCTTTGCAGAAAGAACAAATAGATGGAGATTAGGATCTGTTGGAAAATAAGTATCTTCTTAAGCACAAATCAGAATTAGCAAACCTGCCAAAGAAAGCTTTTTGTGTATAGCTATGACACAGCATTGTTTTGTGTGTACGATGACTTTTAAGGGCTCTGTCTACAGCAACATCAGCCATGTTCTTTCACTCTGCTCTCTCTTGAAGATTAAGTTCTGCTTTTTCACATTTTTCTTTTTAAAAGATTATTTTAGATCAAGAAAAGTCTTGGTTTTATAGAAGAATTATTTATCCTGCTTGCTTTTATTTGTGAAAAATCCTGCAGCAGACTTGCAAGTGAGTAAACCTAGCAGAATTTATATTATAACTTATTTTCCCCAATACAGAACAACCATCTCTGTTCTCCCCCTCATCCGCTCCTTCCAAAAGTTTCAAATAGCCAGGCATCTAGTTCTATTATATGAACATAAGAAAGTTTTTGAAAGAGTGGGATTCAGAGAGATGAGTGGGGCTTGATTTCGCTGAAATCAACAGTAAAACTGATGTACCTTTAGAGTTAACAATATTGATAAGAACTTCTTTTGGTCTCCAATCAACATGGCGTTGCTAACAATAGGCAGTGCCTTTTTAACTGCATCTTCAATTGGGATTGGAGGCACATTTTCACCTCCAGCTGTAATAATCAAATCTAAATATAAAAAAGATGCTTATTAGTTGAAATGAAATAACTTTCTCAAAGATGTCTAAGAGACAGGGAAAACAATTACCACATCCTGGCTACCAGAAGATATACCAGGAATCTCAGACATTTTTAAAGTGAACCTTTCTTAAAATTACAGTATGTTCCTCTGCAATATCCCTAGATATATCCCTCTCTATATATGCACAAATTTTACTGTGCCTTCAATGCAGCTCCATTATTTCAGACTTCAGACAATTCAGCTTCAATTTACCAAGAGTTTAGGTTCTGTTTTTTGAGGTGTTGCTGCTCTCTTGAGACTTTTTAAGAGCAGATCCCTTCAAAGCCTGTTGTATTTGATCTGTGCTGTTGTACTGCTAAACCACTGAAAAGCCTTTTCTTACTTGGTGTTCTAGTAAAAATCAATTCCTTAAACCACCAAAAGAGGTCAGGCCAGCACAAGATAAATACGACTCAGAGAAAGTATGAAAAAGCAGCAAATGGGAAAAGAAAAGTCAGGGAACAGCCAGGAAAAAAAGATAGGATATCCAGAGGTGTTCAGGAGTGTAGTTCCTGCCCATACCTCCATCAATAAACCGTGCATAAAAATAAACTTAAATACTGAACATGTATAAAAATCTTGTGCTGCTTCTCTAGATAGAGATAGGCATTTATATGAATGTCTGTCTATTAAAGTACATCACATTACATATTTAGTCAAATCATTCAAGTCCCCAAGCAGACTGTGGGTGTTTGTTTACATTAAACCAGTATCTTCTTCCTGCACCTACAATAAATTGTGTTTATATATAATAATCACCTGAACAAATAACATATTCAGTACAGAGAATAGGAGTATATTATTCTAGACCTTTGCATAAGATGGTAACTAAAAGTGATACGTAGGGGTGTGCAAAGGGGGCCCTATTCAATTTGGATTCGGATATGGCCTGAATCAGGGACAGTGATTTGATCTGTTGATTCAGATGACTGTCCCTGATTCAATTTGGCTGAATCCAAATCTGAAGATTCAATGCTGATTCAGAGAATCAGTGATTCGGGCATAGACACAGCTTTAAATGTTTTTTCTACATACCTTGAGGTACCAGTGTGGCTCGTGAATGCTGCGACGCTGGGGCGGATGAAGCGTCCCACAGGAGTGGGGGGCCCCCCCCCCGTGTGCTCAGTGGCAAACCCAAAAGTAATTCTGGTCCACTTCTGGGTCCGCCAGGGAGTGCACAGGGAAGGGGGCCCTCCTGCCCACCCAGCTTGGCGATCAGCCACGGGAGGATCCTGTGTGCCCCCTCAAACTCAGGAGGCACCAGTTGCTGAGCCATGGGGGCACGGGAGACACCCCTATGCGCTCTCCAGTGGACCCAGAAGTGGACCAGAAATGCTTCTAGTCCACTTCTGGGTCTGCTGCTGAGCACACTGGGGAGCCCCCTACACTTCAGTGGGACACTACACGCACCCCAGCATCGCAGCATTCACAAGCTGTGCCTGCTACCTAGAGGTATGTAGAAAAAACATTTAAAGCTGTGTCTATGTCTGAATCGCTGAATCTCTCCAAATCGATTCAGAGGGCTCCAATTCAATTTGGAGAGATTAAAGGGTCCTCTGATTTGATTTGGATTTGGAGATTTGGCCACTGAATCTCTGCTGAATAAAATCAGGGACTGAATCTTCGCACAGCCCTAGTGATACATTAGGGACCTGTGCCTGAAAATATTAATGGCAGGGCTTAATATTACTTGCATGTTCCCCATGATGTCAATATTAATATTGCTACATATAAAGGTAGTTATTGAAAAAATGTTCTCCTAATTCTGGCAAACAGCTGACTTCACAACAGATGTACAGGAACTGAAGAAGAAAATAAAACATTAGGGAAACAAGTGAACAGTGCCTTGTTTTTAGGAGAAATGAACTGTCATTGTTGCTCTAGACTAGGGTATTCAACGTTAAACCCATTATTTTGGGTAGTTAGGTTTGTAAAAGCATAGTTTGACTTTTTCTTTAAAAGTCCACATTCATTAGTGCGCCACAGTTACTGCACACTAAGTTTAATACTTGCATAACCAAGTACTAAACCAATGCGTAGTAACTGGTGCTACTATGCAGTAGTGCTGGTGCACAGGTTTTTAGTGATGCTAACTGTTCAGTACCTTATCCAACTGTACAGTACCGTATTAACATGGTTTCTGCCCTGCACGCTACTGTGCAATAGAATTAGGCCACTGTGCAGTTACAGTCTTGTGTAGATGCACTGAGTAAACAGAAATATAATAGTCCTCTGCAGAAAGAAAATCTCAATCCACCACAAGAATGCTGTTACCTCTACTGTGCAGTGTCTACTTTTAAACCAGCTTATTGTTACTTAGCCATCCTCCCACATACCTTAGATACCATGGATCAGTGAGGCTTAAAAATCCTTTTGCTCTTTCTCTCAAACCTGGATACTCTTTTCAATCCCCAAGTCTTAGCTCTCAGCTTCTTTCAAACACAAAAGAGCCTCTTGACTCCCATTACTAATTCCACCCCACTGCTCTGAGCCTTTTGGGAAGGTTGGCATGTAATCTAATAAATAAATGCACTGGGTTCTATTGCTGTCACTGACTGGTAACTTTATTCAGATTTTCAGTCTTTCAGAGTTGTTTTGGCACTGAGACACAATACAGCAGCCTGCATCGTCATCCTTAATACAGTGAAAGTTCTAAAATCTATGAGGCCTGAAGGTACGGGTCAGACTCACCAAATAGCATTTCAGTAAATAAAGGACATGGTTTTGGACTCAAAGGGGGTGTCTACACATTGCCCTACAGCAATGTCATTACCTCACCGTGCTTTAGTACTTCCAAAAGGCGCAATAACCACCCATACTGCATTGTGCGCATGGCACACGGTTAGTCTTAGCCACTACTTTGTCATAGCAATGCACTAAAATGGGGGAGTGCACTGCTATGTCAAAGTAGCTGCTGGCCATGCGTAGATTCACGTGATTGCTACATCACTGTAGCACATCATACAGCAACACAGCACATAACTACAGCAACACAGGGTGACATGCAGACATGACCAAAGAGTGAGAGGGAACTTATTGACTGTCATTCAACACGTGTTAAATGGTCTAAATTTGGATTTGAAATGTGAATGAAAGCTCAGGCTAGCATTTACTTCAGGCAAGCTGACTCACCAACTCTCCATTTAAAATCTTTTTTCTTGAATAGCAGTCCTATCATTGAAAGAACTGTTGAGAACAGAACAGGACCAAGTATTGGTCCTGTTTCATTCCATTACCGAAAAATATGTGGAAAAAAAATAAATAAGGGAACGGCAGTGAATAAAAGTAAGGCAAAATGATCACATTCAATGCTAGTTAATTATAACATCTAATAAAACCCAGCTTGACTAACAGAACACTGTAGTGTTACTCCGTGACAAGTTCACCAGCAAGTGCTGCCTCCTTGGTGACTCGTCTTGTCTTCTGAGATAGTTACTTGTTACATGAGAAGGTCTTGGAAATCTCACCCATATATCTTGGAAGAGCTTCCAGGTAAGCAGGCACTCAATCCTTTCTGAGGTGAAATTTTAGGCTAATTAGTGTAATAGGAATCAGCTTTAGTAATTTGTTTTTAACTTTCCCTCAGGAATAAGGACAATATTGTTCAGTTTTTATGGAAATACAGGGCACCTATACATGTGCTCCAGCATGTCTGGGGGGGAGGCATTTTAATTAGAATGGTTTTCAGGAGCTGCTGTAGTTAAAACACCCAGAGTGTCTCATGCATTCAGTGTCCTGTCTTTCAACATGGCAGCAGGGGCACTTTAACTAAAGCTCGCCACCATTTTGAAATACAGGGATGCAAAATACAAGAGACACTGCAGCATGCTGGAGCGCTCTGATCAGAATATTCCAGCTGACTCGACTGAGTCTGATCTGACGTGTTTTAATCAGAATGCACTGGAACATGTGTAAAAGTGCCCATACCAATTACAGATATCTCAGGTACTTCTCATCTTGCAGTAAGAGTAGCAGAGAGTTTTCATCTGTTCCATGATGTCCCAGTCCCATGAGCTAATAAAAGAAAGTGACTGTCTGGCAGTCCTGCCTGAATATTCTGATCTGTCATTGAGCTCCAGAGCTTAGCAAGATTGGGTATTTACAGAATTATCCAGCATGAAAATTCATGTACTGTATATCCTAAAACAAAAACAGTTTTGGAAAGTTGCGAAACCACATTTTGCAGGATTTAAGATGATCTCTATCTACTATGGATTAGGAGTAGCTTTTTCATGGGGGAGAGGAAAGGCAGATTAACCCCAACCTAGTTACCTGAGTTTCTAGCACATTCTTCTGAAGCATAAGGTGCAGGCATTGAAGACAGCATGTTGGACTAGGTGGACCATGCACCTGAACCAGTATAACAATCCCTATAGTCTTAACTGTGGTATAATTGAATAAAACTAAGTACTATACAATGAAATGAGAAACTGTAAGTTACCTTTAATTCGTCCAGTAGCATAGACAAAGCCATCCTTGTCTATTTTTCCCAGGTCTCCAGAATGCAACCACCCATCTTCATCTATGGCTTCTTTTGTTTTATCCTCCATATTTAAATACCCCATGAAAACGGTCCTTCCCCAGAAACAAATCTCTCCATTGCCATCTGCATCCTCATTCACCAGTTTCACTTTGCAGCCAGACACTGCTTTGCCACAGCTACAAGAGAACAAGAGAATTAGTGTACAAAGAGTACTAGAAATGTCAGATGAAATACAGAAGGACCCTTGGAAAAAAACCTAATTTCCCTTAGATACTAAGGTGTTAGCATTTATAACAAGAGTGTCAAACATATGGCCCATGGGCTGGATCCAGCCCACAAATCACCACCACCTGGCCCCTGGTGCTGCCCCTGGGTCTGGTAAGACCCACAGGGGGCATGGCATAGGGACAGTCTGCAGGCTGGATCCAACCTATGGATCCTACCCCCCATCCCCCAGCATACCTGATCTAGCAGCTGGTCCAGCCAGTCTGGGATGCACGTTGCATGCAGCATGGACCCCAGAATAGCCACTGTGTGTGGCACAGTCCTGGAACTGTTGGGGTGGGCACCATAAGCAGTGCAATGAGGTGGGGGTGGCCAGTGCGTGCAGCACAGCTGCCATTCCTGCTGGCCTGTGCCACACATGGGACCAGTTCCAGCCACTCCAGGATCCATGCTACATATAGCACCATGGGTCCCAGACAAGCTGGAGCAGCCACAACATCAGATATGTAAGGGGAAGGAAGATAGTCCATTGGCCCAATTTGGCTTGTGACCCAGACCCATGCCACAGATCCAGCACATGAGGCCAGACGATTTTGACCTCTGATCTATAAAATAAATACAGGCCCATCATTGCTAGGAAGTTATGGACTAGAATTTCAGCTGATAAATAGGAGATGTATAAAAGGATCACTGTGCATTTAAACCAGCTGAAGATATTACCTTATTTTGCTACCTAAGTGGACTTTATTTTTTTCTTGAGCATGGAATGCTTTTCTGTTTGTTTGAAATGTCATACTTGCATGTTTTCCCCTCTTGCCCAAACCAGCTTTGGGGTTTGTCAGAATGCTCTGCACAGCATGCAAAAAACCTCCACTTGGCCAAACACTCCAACCATTGATACCCAGCACTGAAGTGCTGCAGAGGTAACATGTTCAGCTTCTGACCTCAAGATTATTTTGAATATTATAGATGCAACACAGGCCAATGAAGCCCAGGAAGTTAAGGAAAGGACAAGGAGAGGCAATCTGTAAGGAACATTCCTCCAATGTCTTTAGAAATATATCAATAAATGCACTGTATGATATCTATAGATTATGCTTGCAAAGGCCTTGCATGGGGTTCACTTTCAGTCATTCTGGCCTCCTTTCTTCGGTGTCCTCTCATTCTTGAATTATAAGGAATATTGCATTTCATGCATCAGTGCATAAACCAACCTTTAACTGAAAGAACATGAAGAACTTATCCCCACTGGCAATTTCATAGATTTTATAGACATTAGGGATGGAAAGGACCTCTGGCGGCAGTTTATTCCAGACCTCGGGGGTCGGACAGTAAAGAAGTTCTTCCTTATGTCCAGCCTGAAATGGTCATGGAGGATTTTGTGATTGTTTGACCTTGTCATCCCTTGGGGTGCTCTGGTGAACAGACATTCCCCCAGATCCTGGTGAGCACCCCGATAAACTTATAGGTGGCCACCAGATCACCCCTGAGCCTGCGTTTTTCCAGGCCGAAGAGTCCCATAGCTCTCAGCCTGTCATTGTAAGGTCTGTTTTCCTGACCTCTGATCATATGCGTGGAATTGCGGAGCCCAAAACTGGACGCAGTACTCCAGCTGCGGCCTCACCAGAGCCGAGTACAATGAGAGAATGACCTCCTGGGATTTGCTTGAGAAGCATCTATGGATGCAACCCAGGGTTTTGCTTGCTTTACTAGCCACAGCATCACATTGAAGGCTCGTGTTCATCTTCTGGTCAATCATGACCCCCAAGTCCTTTTCGTCTGTAGTGCTAACCAGCGCAGCACTGCCGAGCCTATAAGGATGCTGCAGGTTTTTCTTCCCAAGGTGGAGAACCTTGCATTTTTCGATGTTAAACACCATCAGATTCTCATCATCCCATTTCCTGAGCCTGTCAATGCTGTCAATGTCAGCCTGGATTGCCCTCTGGACACTTTACCCCAGCGTTTGGTGTCATTGAAACTTGGCCAGTCCGCTTCTGATAACAATGTCCACATCTTTAATGAAGATGTTGAATAGCGTTAGCCCAAGGACAGAGCCTTGAGGGACCCCACTGGTCACAGTGCACCAAAATGACTGGCTTCTGTCAACCACCACCCTCTAGATCCAACCACGGAGCCAGTTCCCCAGCCAGTGGATCATGGTGAAGCCAAGGGCGCAGTTGGCCAGCTTTGCTAAGAGGTGATCATGGGATACCAGATCAAAGGCTTTTTTAAAGTCAAGATATACAACATCAATCTTGTCTCCCTTGTCCAGGTGATAGGTCACCTGGTCATAAAAGGAAAACAGATTGGTCAAGCAAGACCTACCCGGAACAAACCTGTGCTGGCTATCCCTCAGGTTGCTGCCATCAGCCAGTCTGTTAAGAATGGTCTATTTGATAATCTTTTCTAAGACTTTCTCCGGGATAGAGGTCAAGCTGATAAGCCTGTAGTTTGTCAGATCCACTTTACTCCCTTTCTTGAAGACAGGCACCACATTGGCCTTCTTCCAGTCTTCGGGCACTACACCAGAGCGCCAGGAGTTCTCAAAGATCCATGCCAGGGGCTGAGCTATGATGCTAGCCAGCTCCTTGGATACCCTGGGGTGTAAACTGTCAAGGACCGGCTGACTTGAAGGTATCCAGCCTCTCAAGGTGTTCCTTCACGAGGTCAGCACTGATTGAGGGTAAGGAATCACCCTCATGCAGGCGTTCCCACCCTGTAATGGACAGGGGTATCCCTTGGGACTGGTGAAAAACTGATGCGAAGTACCCATTTAGCAAGCTGGCTTTTTCCTGGGTGTTGGTTGTCAGTTGTCCCATCTGGTTTAGAAGGGGTCCAACATTGCCCTTGCTTTTCGTCTGGCTCCCCACATATCTAAAAGAGGACTTTTTATTGTATTTGATACTTGTAGCTAGTTGGAGTTCAGTTGCAGCCTTGGCTTCTCTGGTTTGCTCCCTGCAGGTCTGGACCAGTGCAGAATATTCCTCCTTGGAGGTGGATCCAGTCCTCCATCCTTTGTAGGTCTTTCTTTGCAGACTCAGGAGGTCCACTAGTTCCCTGTAGAGCCAAGGCGGGTGGTGTGTCGTTTTGCTGCCTTTCCTCCGAGACAGAATAGACTTTGCTTGTGCATCCAGGATCACTCCCTTTGAAGAGCAACCACTCATTCTGAACTCCCCTCCCCTTTGGGTCGTGGTCCCTTAGGGCCACACTGACAAGCCTCCTGAGCTTGTCGAAGTCAGCTTTCCTGAAGTCGAGGACTTCTGTATTGCTGACTGACTTGCCAGCTTTATGGCGAATGGCGAAGGTGATCAGCTCATGGTCACTGTCACCCAGCTTCCCTTCGATCATTAGGTTGCTGGCCCTCAGCTTCCCTTTGATCACTAGGTCACTGGCCTTCATTGCCAGTACCAGGTCGAGCAGCGCTTTACCTCTCATCGGCCCATCGACTTCTTGCATCAGATAGAGCTCATTCATGCATGAGAGAAAGCTTTGGAACCGTTCAGATTTGGCTGAGTGCTCTTCCCACAAGATGTCAGGTTAGTTGAAGTCTCCCATGACGACAACCATGTACCGGGAGCATTCAGCTTCAGTCAACTGAGAACTCCTGGTGCTCTGGTGTAGTGCCTGAAGACTGGAAGGCCAATGTGGTGTCTATCTTCAAGAAAGGGAGGAAAGTGGATCCTGGGAATTACAGGCCCATCAGCCTGACCTCTATCCCAGGGAAGGTCTTAGAAAAGTTTATTAAAGAGGCCATCCTTAATGGACTGGCCAACGCCAACATCCTGAGGGATAGCTAGCACAGGTTTGTTGTGGGTAGGTCTTGCTTGACCAATTTCATTTCCTTTTACAATCAGTTAACCTATCATCTGGACAAGGGAGAAGAGACCAATGTCATATATCTTGACTTCAAAAAAGAATTCGATCTGGTATCCCATGATCACCTCTTGACGAAACTGGCCAATTGTGTCCACCACGATTTGCTGGCTGGGGAATTGGCTCCATGGTGGTAATTGACGGAAGTCACTCGTCATGGTGCCCTGTGACCAGTGGGGTCCCCCAAGGCTCTGTCCTTGGACCCATATTGTTCAACATTTTCATTAATGTTGTGGACACGGGAGTCAGAAGCAGACTGGCCAAGTTTGTCGATGACACCAAACTTTGGGGCAAAACATCCACATCTGAGGACAGGAGGGCGATCCAGGCTGACCTGGACAGGCTTAGCAAATGGGAGGACGAGAACCTGATGGTCTTTAACACTGAAAAATGCAAGGTTCTCCACCTTGTGAGGAAAAACCTGCAGCATCCTTATAGGCTCGGCAGTGCTACGTTGGATAGCACTACAGAAGAAAGAGACTTGGGGGTCATCACTGACCACATGATGAACATGAGCCTGCAATGTGATGCTGCGGCTAGTAAAGTGACCAAAACGCGGGCTTGCATCCATAGATGCTTCTCAAGCAAATCCCGGGACGTCATTCTCCCCTTGTACTCAGCCTTGGTGAGGCCGCAGCTGGAGTACTGCGTCCAGTTTTGGGCTCCACATTAAAAAAGGATGTGAAAAAGCTTGAGAGAGTCCAGAGATGAGCCATGTGCATGATCAGAGGTCAGGAACACAGCCCTTATGACAGGCTGAGAGCTATGGGGCTCTTAAGCCTGGAAAAGCGTAGGCTCAGGGGTGATCTGATGGCCACCTATACGTTTATCAGGGGTGACCACCAGTATCTGGGGAACATCTGTTCACCAGAATGCCCCAAGGGATGATAAGGTTAAATGGTTATAAACTACTGCAAGACTGTTTCAGGCTGGACATAAGGAAGAATTTCTTTACTGTCTGAGCCCCCAAGGTCTGGAACAGCCTGCCGCCGGAGATGGTTCAAGCACCTACATTGAACACCTTCAAGAGTAAATTGGATGCTTATCTTGCTGGGATCCTATGACCCCAGCTGACTTCCTGCCTTCGGGTAGGGGGCTGGACTCAATCTTCCAAGGTCCCTTCCAGTCCTAATGTCTATGAAATCTATGAAATTCCCTGGTGAACTCCTGGTCAAGCTCTTGATCCTGGGTAGGGGGTCTGTAATAGACTCCCATCATTGTGACCCCTATGCTGTGTTACCCACGGATTTTAACCCAAAGGGTCTCTAGTCATCCACTTTGGGTGCCGATGTCAGCTTGCAGGGTCGCATATCTTTCCTTGATGTAGAGAGCTACACCCCCACCCCTTTTGTCCACTCAATCTCTCCTGTACAGTGGATAGCCATCTATACCTGTGGTCCAGTCATGTGTGGAGAAATGTTGCACAATTTACTGCATAATTGTTGTGCCTTTCTCTGAAGTTACTGGCAGAGACAAGACACAAGGCCAGATGAATCACAGATCTGATTCAATACGGTAATTCCTACTTTCTAATCTCAAACTGCTTCATACAGATTTTTTCTAATAATGGGGGAAAGAAGAAAAACTACATTTCTCTTTTGCCCCTTCTAAACCATCCTTGGATTCCTTTAAGTTCCCCTCTTTGTTTGCACACCAACCCCATTCTTCTAACTTGACTTTGTCTTTCTTTACCACACATCCTCCTAATACTAGGGGGGGAGGGGGCACCTGGGGTCTTGCTGCAGCCGATCGCCAAGCCAAGGGGTGGTGGGAAGGGTGGGGGGGCCCCCCCAGTACTCTCCCTGGCAGACCTGGAAGTGGACCAGAGGTACTTTCGGTCCACTTCCAGGACCGGTCCACTTCTGGGTTTGCTGCTGAGCACGCTGGAGAGTCCACCGTGCTCCTGCAGGATGCTCTGTGTGCCCCAGCACCGCACTGATCACAAACTGTGCCTGCTACCTCAAGGTATGTAGAAAAAAACTTTTAAAGCTGTGCCTGTGTCCAATTCACTGAATCAGCATCGAATCTTCAGATTCAGATTCGGTCGAATCAAATCAGGGACAGTGATCCAAATCAACAGACTGAATCACTGTCCCCGATTTGGGCTGAATCCAAATTGAATAGGGCCCATTTCGCACAGCCCTACTTGCCAGTATAGAAGCCAGAGAAAAAGCAGGAGCAAGAAGTAAGAGAGTCTGTGATAAATATGGGCATTCTTATGAGACCAGAGATTTGGTTTCTGCAAGGAAAATGTTATATAAACTTACCTGTGATGCCTGTAAACATATGGCCCAGACATGCAGTGCGGGCCTGAGGTCTCACTCATCCCATATGCCTCATAGAGTGGGATGTTCAGACCCAGGAAAAAATATATTGTTTCTGTAGTGAGAGGAGCAGCTCCAGAGAAATGCTTCTGACATCGAGAAAAACCCAGTGCACGGCGGATTTTTGCAAGTACCAAATAGTCTGCTAGTCTTGTTTGAAAGGGCTTCAAATCACTGCTTAGTAGAAAACACACAAAAGGACAAAAGAATTAAAAGGAGAGCAAATCAAGTGTGTATTTCAGTTACTAGTCATTTGCCATTTGGCTTTGGATGCCCAGATGTGTTATTTTCTATTTGTATTTTTGCAAAAAATAATTCCAAATACCTAATGTTTCCATTTTGCACACACTTGTTGGGTCTATGGAAAAGCACTGTGGACAGTGTAATTTTCACTGCTCCTTCATTCTTTTTCATTTCAATTCCTCTCTTTTAAGATCAGACCACTAAACGCTGTTATTATTGTCTAAGAGCCTAACTGGCAATTTGTAGGACCTAGATAGACTGCTATACTATTCACATAGCAAAGACCATGTCTTTTGGAATCGTTCTGAGATTTTCAGCAACACTTATATGACTTTACAATCAACTGCTGTCATGTTTTGTGGCTTGTCTACAAACAGAAGCTATCGTTAACTATACACTAGACTCTGAATATAAAATACAATTGCTATGCATATAGTGGTTTCTTGTCATATACTTTAATTAATTTCCTTAGAATATGTATCAAAGTCTGAAATGGGTCTCCAGTAAGTAAACAATAGCCTAGGGCAGAACAAAAAGTGGGACTGCTTGTGCTAGAAAGAAAATCTGTAAAAATCCAGGCAAACTTGACATACTGGTAGATTCTGAATCTAGAATAATTTTAGAAGATGCTTTTAACATTTTTCCCAGTAATTTCTTCCAAAACTATATAAGACTACAAATACAATGCTTAAAGCCAATTACTAGGCAAAACATCTGTATTCTTTTCCTGAAATGCAGAGAATTTTAGGGAAGAAAGGTGTCAAGAGGGGATATAATCTTCCTCAACCTCACATTTTTCCTCAGACTTTCTGAGCAAAATGCTGCTCGTTTACACTTAAGCAGTCTCAGTGACTGCAAGAAGGTTAGGGTCACTGAAGAAAGGTATAACTGAGGTAGGATTTGTTATTAAATGTACCTTCTTGAAGAGCTTAGGTTCCTTTCTAAGCTAACAGACATGGCCCATGATATCATTTTCCTTTTCATAAAGCTTGACTGAGCAGACACATCTTTTAATTTCTCCATGATTTTTTCCCATACCCGAGGAACACCCATAAGAGATGTTGGCTGTGCTTCTTTCAGTGTGTTGATCAAGCCACCCTGTTAAAACAATAAAGTATATTGCAAAAGGTCAGAATTAGTAATAGGGATTTTCCCCTTTGCAGTGGACTGTCTTGCAGTAGTTACATAGATAATACCATTTAAAGTCAAAGAACTATTAGTCGGAATAAAGACTCCTGGAAAAGGCCTATTTCAGCTAGATCCTTAGTTGTATCAGGGCAGGGAATAGCACATGTATTTGCAATGGAGTTGGGGGAGGGAGGAAGATTATAGGTAGTTTTACTCTTTATTCCAGAGGTGGGCAAAATATAACCTGTGGGCCAGATCCAGCCTGCCATGTGACTGGATCCAGGCCACGGCTGCCCACATGGGGCTCCACATAGGGCCAAGTCCTTCCTGCTTGCATTGGGGCAGCCTGCACCAGGCTCCTGCTGGCACCAGCAGCCTGATCCCAGCCAGCACATGCAGTGTCCAGCAGGCTGTTCCTGGTGCGGCTGCAGCCAGGTGCTGCTCTGCTCCCATTGCCTCCGGCACTGGCTCCTGCTTCTGATCTTGCCCCTGCTGCACTGCTCCGGTGATGCGTAGGGGGTGCACGTGCACCCCCTGAGATTGGCCATGTCGCCCTGCGAGAATTGCTGATGGAACTAAGTGGGGGCTAACAGGGCTCAGCCCCCACAAATGCCAGGGCAACCCGGCTGCAGGCTGCTGCAGCAGGGGGAAGGGGCGCACTGGGCTCACAGCTGGCCCAGCACAGCAGGTAGGTAGGTAAGGTTTCTTCTTCCTTTAGTTTCTGGGCTGGGGGTGGGGGGAGATCAAGACCCCCACAGTGCAGGAGGGAGTGGGGTAGGGGCAGAGCTGAATCATTCATGCCTGCCGCACTGTAGGAATTGTCCCAGAGGATGGGGCCTCGGCCAGGCTGGGTCGTGGGGCAATTGCAGCCTGGCGGCTTCTGCCACTGTGCACGCTGCAGCGGAGCCGGGGGAAGGGAAGCACATTCCCCCCACCCCCTGGCTCCAGTGTGCCATGGCCCTGGATGAGCTACTGGGCTCTGATTGTCCCATGACCCAACCTGGTCAGGGCCTCATTCACAGTGAATGGAGCCCCAGCTGGGCCAGGCTGTGGGACAAGCAGAGGCCAGTGGCTCCTGCAGAGTCATGGCACTGGAGAGCCAAGGGGGCACATGCGCCCTGCCCCTCCCCCCCAGTCTTTGCACAGGGTAAGGGCAGGCTGCAGCTGCAATGCGAGATGGGGTCTGCCTGCTCTGCATCTTCCTGCAGCCTTTGAAACTGGCGTGGCATGCCGCTATATGCCTCGCTACCTGGCCCACCCCGTGATGGGACATACATGGCGGCGTACTACTTTCAAAGGCTGCAGTGAGGTGTGGAGGTGCGGAGCAGGCAGAGCCCAACTCACCGCGCAGCTGCAGCCCAACCTTGCGCTGTGCAAAGCTCAGGGGGGGCCATGTGCCCCTTGGCTCCCCAGTGCCCCAACTCTGCAGGAGCCGCCAGGCTCTTCCCAGGGATGACTGAGATGGGGCGGGGCAGGGGTCCCACGAACTGTCTCCTCCAGCCTGGTGGTGCAGCCGAAGCTGGCCCCACTCCAGCTCCGGGCCCCCCTGGACACTGTGGGGCTGGAGCTAGACCGGGGCTGGTGCAGGGAGGCAGCCAGGGCCAGTGCAGGGCTGGGGAGCAGTGGCTGCCAGCACCAGGCAATATCCCCTGGCACAGGGGAAGGGACAGCCGCATGGGTGCAGTGGACCCCGAGCCCCATCCCTGCCTGGTGGTAGCCCTAGCCTCACTCCCTCTGCCCCGTGGCCCTTTCTTCTCCCTGCACTGCTTCCCCCTGCAGACTTTTGTGTGCGGGGGGAGGGAGGGGGGAGTATGCGTGCACACATGCACACATGCACTCAGTTCCCCACAAAAATGTTTTTTCTCTCCACCCCTGGCCACCCTCTGGTTGGTGATCGGCTGCTGGTGCCCCCTCAGTATTAGGAGGCACCAGTCGCTCATGCGTCCTGTCCCATTGTGCAGGGCTCCTCTGGTGCCAGATCCAGCTCCAGCTGCAAGCTGCCTTCCACCAGAAGGTGGGCAGGAGCTGAAGCCAGAGCCCCATGAAGCCACTAGGAGTGGTGTGGTACAGTATGGCAGGGGCAGGAATGGGAAAAGGAGCTGCTGCTGGAGCGGGGTGGGGAGGGCAAGCAGAGCAGCACCCAGCTGGCAACAGCAGCATCAGGAACAGCTCGCCAAAAGCTGATGCTCCTTTGCCTGCCACACTGTACCACACCGTGTCATTCTGGACAGGTGGGCGAGCAGTTTCAGTCAGGTAGCTCCTGACCCAGTGCACAGGGCTCCTGCTTCTGTTCCCAGCTGCCTTCCTGTGAGTTGAAGCCCTGAAAGCTGGGGCAGGAGCCAGCTGCCTGCCAGGCATGGCACAGCACAGTGTGGCAGTGGTAAGATCAGGAGCAGGAGCTGCCACCGGAGGCAGGGAGAGCTTAACAGCACCACCCGGCAAGGGTACCGGCACTGGAGGGAGCATGGTGTGGGCTGCCCCAATGTGAATGGGTGGGGCTTGCCCCCATGCAGAGCACTGTGGGGCAGCATGGACTGGACCATCCGCACAAGTTCTGCTGCATGCACTTCCTGCCCCCGCTCACCCACAGCAGGCTTACAGGACCTAGCACCTAGGCAGCCCCCTCTCCACACACATACAATGCACACGCCCCCCATACCTCCCCTCACACATACCCCACACCCCACCAGAGGGCAGGGGCATGCAGGAAATGGGCCCAGGCCTTGGCTTAGAGCTGTCACTGCCCCACAACCCTACCCCATGATCCCAGTCTTGCATATACCTCCCACTCCTGAACACTGCTCTCCACCCACCCACAACCCCAAAGGGAGTTTTGGCAAGTTGTTGGGAGTGGGAGAAGAGGGTGCTTACCTAGCTCATAACAGCTCAACAAAACCTCCCCATGTGTCCCTTGGGCTCAAATAATTGCCCACTGCTGCTTTATTCCATCTCCAAAATACACTTTCATAATCTCTGCCTGACTGCAGGGGAATCCTCAAGCTGCTGTCTTAACAGGGGCTTGAGGATCTGGTCTCATTTAAGTTAATTTTTAAAAATATTAAAGAGATATCTAATCCAGATTTCCAGGCATTACTCAAGTCAAGCTTAGAAGAAAAGTGGAGGCTTTGGGCACTGGAAACTGGGTGTACACGAATCACTGGATTTAACTTACCAAAATGTTAATATAAGATAAGCAATTCTTCCTGCACCTCCTTGAAAATCAAATGCTTTACTAAAGGCTTTTGCCACTGAAAAAAATCACTTAAATGTAAAGTATAACAGGTACCTTTAAAGCATCTGGCTCAGCAAAGTAGACTTGCTCTCCCCATTTGATACCAGTCCAAAGATCATAGATCTGAGCAGCGATGTGGCTGAGTGGAAGGTAACTGACAATAGTCTCCTGCTGGATTTCTGCTGGTTGCATGTCCCCTGCTCTACTGCAGTGTGTGGCAGTCCAAGTTATCTGTGCATAAATTAATACACCATTAAAAATAATTTTCATTTTCTTCTAATATAACTATATTCTATTAGTAATCTATGGATCCTTCTGAATGAGATACTGGTATTGCTAAAGGTATCCCTACCTTTAACATATATGATTATTACTCATCTGACAGCCCATTCAGAGCCAAAAAAATGGCAAGACAAACTGTTGTGGAAGGACAAGAAGTTGCAGATATGTAAGGTAATGTAACATAATACTGACAATCTTTTCTTTACTTTCTGGACTGTGAATACTAAAACCCTTCCCCCTAACATTCATATATATACTTATTAACAAAGTAACAGTGTGAAAATTAATCTCAGCAGAGGGATCACAGCCTGAATGGTCAAGGAGACTGAAGTACTCCTTCACATTTAAAAATAGCCCCACCTGGGTTACAGTGGGACAGCCATACAGGAAAGCTTGCATCGTCCTCTTGGAGCTGTCCTGATATGGATAAGAAGGACTCCAGTCAAACTGTCATTTTCCCCATTGCACTGATAAGTTTTGAAAAAAGTTTTTGAAAAAAACCCTCGGTATACTTAAAGAATCAGGAGCTCACATGGTAGAGTCAGTTAGCAAAGCCAGCACCGTTTATCATCAGGAATATTGTGCTTGTTATGCTAGGATAGGCATTGATGGTGATACTACTGAACGCTAATCGTGAGAACCGCAGACCCAGACTTGTTCCTTGCAGAAGATTTGCCAAAGTCATTCATGAGGAGAGGACTTAATCCCGTATCATTGCAGGCAGAATTTCAGACATCGGTAAAACTAAAGAATATATAAAGCACATCTGATATCATGCCCAAGAGCATTGATTTTTTATGGGATTTTGAAATGGTGCTTTACTCAGGCTAAAGCTCCTTATGCCCCTTTCTTCTCATTCCTTTTCTAGATAGTTCTCTGCTTGTCTCAAAAGATGCCCTCCTGGGATGTTAATCTTTTGAATTGCACTACTGTATGATGATCCAAGAGGGAAGATAAAGGGAATACATAAAATAAAGCAATGTGGCACACACCATGCCTTGTATCTCTGTTAATTTTCTTTATAATAAACACTAAAGGGATAATAAGCACAAGAGAATGTGTTAGTGTAGGGTAAAGCGGGTTTGCAGGAGAGATATGAAAGAAGCAGTCTGACATATAAAGTCAGGGAGGCCATTCATTCTGTAGAAGGCTGTACTGGAGAAGTCTTGTAAAAGAAAAGAACAGAAGTGGTATGATAGAAGGTCTTCTAAACTGGGCAGCTGCATTGTCTGCTTAGGGTTACAAAATCCCTCAGCATGGGGGTAGGGACATAAAGGCCTGACCCAGCACTGCATCTCCATATGGACAGAAGGACAAACTTGTGACTAAAGAAGGCAGCAACACAGTTGCAGGCAATGGATGTTTTCCACTGTACTGGACAGCATAAAAATAGCCTGTTTGGGAGCTGCAGCCAGGAATAGTTTGGCAGCAAAATTGGAAACACCATTGGACCCTTTTGAGATAGAAGAACATAAGATTTGCCAGACTTAGTCAGTCCTATTTTATCTCAAGTCCAGTGCATCATGCATCCAGACATTTTTCTTCCTCCTCCTCCCTTTTGAGTACATTTTCTCAGACCTTCTTCCACTGCACAGTTATGCAACAGACAACAACAATCTTGCCATTTGTGAGCAGCCTTTTGTGAAAAATCTGTTTTCCTTCTAGGACTGTTTGCAGCAGCATGGAGAGGGCTTTTGTGAAGAACAGGACTATAAAATACATGAAACTTTGCTATTCTTTACTTAATCAGGAGAATCTAGAAATAATGTAATTTACAAATGTAATAATGCTACACTTAGTAGGGGTATGTGAAGTGAGCAGTATTCGATTCGGATTCAGTCCAGTTTGGGGGGAGTGATTTGATTAGCTGATTCAGATCACTGTCCTGATTCAATTTGACTGAATTGGGATCTGCAGATTTGATTCTGATTCAGAGAATAAGCAATTCAGCCATAGACACAGCATTATATGTTCTTTCTACTTACCAGGCACGGCTCGTGAATGCTATGGTGGTGGGATGGATAGAGCATCCCACAGGAGCATGGGAGGGCCCCTGTGTGCTTGGCGGCGGACTCCCCGTGCCACCAGCTCAGTGACTGGCCACAGGGGGACCCCGGGTGTCCCCCCAGACCCAGGAAGCTCCAGTTGCTGAGCCAGTGGGTGAGGGGGGGTCCCCGCACACTCCATGGCAGACCCAGACATGGACTGGAAGTAGTTCCAGGTCCGTCACTGAGCATGCAGGGGGACCCCAATGCTCCCTTGGGACGCTTCATCTGCCCCACCATCTCAGCATTCCCAAATGTGCCTGGTACCTTGACGTATATAGAAAAAACATATAAAACTATGTCCACAGCTGAATCATCGAATCTCTCTGAATTGAATCAGAGGCTTCCAATTCGATTTGGAGAGATTAGTGGGTGTCCTGATTCAATTTGGTTTTGGAGATTCAGTCACCGAATTGGGCCAGATCTCCGCTGAATCGAATCAGCGACCAAAGCTTCTCACACCCCTAACACACAGGTCATGTTTAATATGTTCTTGCTGAAGCTTCTAATGTCAGACTCCTATGACTATCTGACATGCATGATTTTTGATAATCTGTGCAGTACTAGTTTGAATGACTTTTAGTTATCTCTTGCTTTTTGCTGCTTGCATGTTTTCAGAAATATAGTTTGAAAAAAGTTTCTTTAGCTACTGCATGAGTCTTCACCATGACCACATTTCAACTATTACAAAGGAACAGAAATAAATACCATCACACTTTAAGATTTGTTATATTCAAAGTATATCTAGACTACCTACATTATCATGACTCAGCATGGCCCCTTTTGGCTTCCCAGTTGTTCCAGAAGTGTATATTAAACCACAACACTGATTAGGTTTTTGGGAGTTGATAATGTCATCCAGTGTATCATCTGTTATCTCATTTCCCAGCTCCATAAATTCTTCCATCTGGAAAGTAAAATTAAAATAAAAAATTATATATCAAGTCAATATGATTTTCCCCTGTGCAAATAGCTCTGGGGCTGAGCCTGGTGTAGGACTATAGATTGGACGTCCATGTCACACAGACCCTTCTTCATTAGTTACCCCAAAAGTTTTGAGCTTGATCCCTTAATATGCAATTAGTGGAAGTGGAGTGTGCAAAGACATGGAAGTTTTATTATATCTTTTGATGAATGGGAACATTATTCTTTGTTCTAGCCTGATAACACAGGTCTCTTGTACTGGAGATTGTAGCAAAGTTTTCAAGTTAAAACACCAAGTAATTTGGCCACTTTCAAATATGCTGTTTTTGTCCACTCCATATGTAATAAGCCTTTAGATGCTTGAGTTAAAAGGTTCTACATAAAAGTAGCATTGTCATTGTTGTCATAGTTGTAGTATTTAATTATGTGACTACTGACTTGACTCCACTTCACTACTCAAAGCACAAAAACAGCTGTAAGTTTCTGGTTGCAGTCTTTCCGCTCAGGGCCACCATGGCCTGAAAGTTAAAGCACAAGGAGTCCTGCTCTATCTCATGTTGCTAGACTTCAGTTCACTGCAGATTAGCTCTTGCAGAATGGAGAATCTAAGACAGTGTATTTTATTTGTTACTGTCAGGTATATTGAGGTAGACTGAATTTAGGAGGCTGTTGAATGTACCATGTACACATTAAAATCCCATTGGTTTCATTTTTAATAGAGGCTTGGGGTGCGTTATCACAGCACAGAAAGGAAGACCAGCAGCCAAATGATTAACTTCTCAGTGCAAGTAGAGGCCTCAGATGGTTTATAAAAGAATTATCCAAGGAGCAATGACCAAGGACAGTACCCCAAAGCTATTCCTGGCAAGAAGTTTGTCCATGGAGAGAGGTATATCTTGGGCCCTCTACTATGCTTGTGCTCAGTAAATGGGCTTGGCTGGAGGCGCTGAGAGAAGAAATGAAGATTTTATGCAATTGAGAGGGCTGATTCCTTCATCTCAAGATACACTTTGCATTAAAATGCACTATGGCTGAAATAGCCTCTGTGGCAGACAAGTTCCCTCTCTGAATCTCCAGTCTACAAGTCTTGCCCCTGTCCTTCCTCCAAAACACCAACCCTAGGGGGCCCTACAGAACACAGTTCCAAAATGTGGAATGGCTATGGACACCCTTTATGGCTTCCTAAAGGAGGGAGGGAAGGAGTGTGTGTGTGTGGTAGGGGGCAGATCAACGCTTCCACAGCAAGGGAGGGATTGAGGCTGGGGCTGGGACAAGCTGCCCAGTTGGGGTGGGGTGGCACAGGACATGGGCGGGGGGGCAGGGGAGCATGGGTGCAGGCGCAGCAACACTGAGAGTGGGAGTTATGTCCTGCTGCCACTTGCCCAGATGGGGCAGAGGGGCGCAGGATGTGGGTACTGCTACCGCTTGCCCACATCCCATGCCCCACTGCCCCACCTGGACAAGTGGTGGCAGCACCCACATCCCACTGCCACTTGCCCAGCTGGTGCGGGAGGGTGTGGGATGCAGGCATGGTAGCACTGGGAGCAGGGGCTATGCCCTGCTGCTGCTTGCTCCCTTTTGCCTGGAGTAAGCCATGCTTGCATTGCACCCCCCACTCTGATGAGTAAGCGGCAGCAGGGCATAGCCCCCACTCCCAGTGCTGCTGTGCCTGCATCCCGTACCCCTCTGTTCCCCCCCCCCAAGTCCCACCCCCCCCAAGCTGGGCAGCTTGTCCCAGCCCAAGCCCCAATCCCTCCCTCGCTGTGGGGACATTGATCTGCACCCCCTGCATGGCCCTTCCTTCCCCGCTCTGCCCAGCACAATGGACTTACCACTTGGAGGCAGCTGTGTCCAGTGTAGTGAGGACTGCTGTCTGTTTAGTCTATGGCCGAATCTCCAAAGCGGCACCGAATCTACGGACCTGATTCAGCCAAATCGAATCAGGATAGTAATTTGAATCTCTGAATTGAATCGCTGTCCCTTTGAATTGGCTGAATCCGAATCCAAAGCGAATACTTAACGCTTCACACAGGCTTATAACACGCATCTACTGATTTGTAGATTTGCTTGTTGAAAACCAATGTCATCCAGAGAAGTCAGAGTTTCTCTTAGTTACAGCAACAGATAATCATTGTACAATTATGCCAGCTGTCTGTCTACCTGCCACACAGATACCTCTTCCTATCTCTGATCTCAAAACTAATAAACATCCATCTCTGCCTTTGGTGATCTGATCTCCAAATTTCCTGTATGGAAAACAAACAGCAGCAACTACCATATGTTCTTATCACAACTGGTGTAATAACTACACCCTTCCATGGATGTACTTGGTCACATATCTGTTCCTGGATCAGTGATGTTTTCAGATATATTTTCTAATTGTGGAGCATAACATGTCAACTTAATGCCATTTCCTTTGTAAAGTTCTTAGGTATCCAGGTTGCAGCCTGTGATAGGGGCTAGGCCCTGATGCAAAACTTACCTCAAAGTGAAGAGTTCCTGAGCCAGTGGGATGCAGAGATAATCAGAAGTCCGGTGGGAGCAAAACCGCAGTGGGGAAAAATGCCACAGCGATGAAAGAGGAAAAAAATGGGAAAAAGCACAACAAGTCCAGAAAGAGCCGAAGCTGGCTCCCGCCCCAGCATGGACCCATTTTATGGCGGTATGCTGGTACTGGCCCCTTAGGGCAGAGTTAAAAGCTCCGTGGGGAGCCTGATCATTTGAATTGCACTACTGTATGATGATCCAAGGGTGAAGATAAAGGGAATACATAAAATAAAGCAATGTGGCACACACCATGCCTCCTATCTCTGTTCATTTTCTTTATAATAAACACTAAAGGGATAATAAGCACAAGGGGAGGAGACCAGAAGTGAGGCTTCCAGTGGGGCCAGGAAAGCCCTGGGGAGGAGGAAGCTCCAGACGGGAGCAGTGGTGGATGCCCCAGGATGGGGCACACAAAGAAAGGAAAAGGGCTAAATGACTTACCTAAAGAAAAGGTGTGGGTACAGGACACCTCTGGACAGGAGTGGATAGCCAGAGACCCTGCAAAGGGAACAGAGAGCCAAGAGTCTGGACCCAGATAAACATAATAGAGGAACAAGGACATCACTTGTAATAAGGTAAACCCAGTGGTAGCTGAGACTACTAGCAAGTCTTTGGTATGACGGGGAACCCAGATCAAAGTGAGGTCCGTACCCTATTTTTTCCTTTAAAGCCAAAAAACCCAACAAAGATCAGACAAAACATTGCCAGAGCTCATCTTAGAGGTGAGCAGAAGATAATACCTTAAGGTTGGCGTAAGGCGGGGTGTAGGGGAGGCAAAGTCCCAAATCGGGAACCGAACTATCCTGGTTACGGAAACCTCAAGGAAGGTGGGGCATAATATCTTACTCCCAATAATAAATGATTTTTCCATCAGAGACATGGCAGATGAGAACGAACCTGAAAGCCTTCCAAGACATATACTCCAGCACCGAACCATCCAGATTCCAATGAAATAGCAAAACCTGAGAGGTCCCTAAGAGTTAGGCACACAAAAAATGCCACAGGAACTTACAAATTGGTGCATTGGCTGGGAAAAACCAAGAGAAAGCAACCCTGAAGGCCAATATACAAATGGAAGTGAACCTAACACACTAGGTCGAGTTGCTGAGCCAAAAGTTACACGCTGTCACAAAAGTATTGGAAGTCCAGCAACAACAGGAATTGATGCAGAGGAATTGGACCACCTTCCATGTGCACAAAATGACAAGGGAAGACAATGTGGAGGCATATATGGAATCGTTTGAGTGGACAGTGCTACAAATGGGGCTCGACCAGCTACAATGGGTGAGTCAAATAGGATCCCTAACTATAGGGAAAGCTCAAGTGGCATATCAGGTGATCCCCAGGGAAGAGGCCTATGATTACAAAAGAGTTAAAGGAGGTATATTACATCACTTGAAACTCACAGCCAAGCATTACCGGAGGTTGTTCAGAGCCTGAAAAGGAAAGGACGATTGAAAGTCTCAGACCCTGATGCATCTCCTGAAGGATCTATTGAATAAGTGGGTTCCATTTGAAAAGATAGACAGGGCTGCTCTTGTGAACCAGATTTTATTAGAACAGTTCGTGCAAGATCTCAAAGATGAGACACAAAGACAGCTGAAGAGGCGTTGAGAATTGCTGAGGTGTTTGCAGCATCTGAAGTGGATCATGTCAAGGAAAGGGGATACGAAGGTACCGGAGGCCAAGTTAGAGATGACACAATGTGGTCTGGACCAACCAGATACCCAAGACATGGGGTGATATGCTACCGATGTGGAAGGTCCAGACACATCTCCCAGGAATGTTCCCTGGGCCCACAAGAGAGATGGAAGCCTGCGGGGGACAGCCCAGGTTAAAGGATCAGTTAGAAGCAAATGAAGGCATGGAGGAAATGGACTGCAATTTCGGAAGAAGTGAGGAGACAGCAGTTTGGGACAGGCCTGTGGTAACAGCATGGGTAGTGGGTAAAGCTGTCCAAGCCACCTTAGATATGGTTGCGCCCAGACCCTCATAAGGGCAGGATTTAGGGCTGTGCGAAGCTTCGATCTCTGATTCAATTTGGCAGAGATATGGCCTGATTTGGTGGCCGAATCTCCGAATCCAAATTGAATCAAGGGACCCTTTAATTTCTCTGGATCAAATCAGAACCCTCCTAATCGATTCAGAGAGATTAAAAAATATTCAAAGATTTGGACATAGAGACAGCTTTAAATGTTTTTTCTACATACCTCTAGGTAGCAGGGGCTCATGAATGCTGCGCTGCTTTGGCGCTTGGAGCGTCCCACAGAAGCAAGGGAGACTTCCCAGTGTGCTCGGGAGCAGACCCAGAAGTGGACCAGAAGCATTTCTGGTCTGGGAGTGCACTGGGGGCTGCCCCGCGCCCTCCTGGCTCGGCAACTGGTGCCGCCTGGGTCAGAGGGGGGGCACCCGGGGTCCCCCTGTAGCCAATCGCATGCTCTCTGGCAGACCCAAAAGTGGACCGGAAGTATTTCTGGTCCACTTCCAGGTTCACTGCTGAGCATGTGGAAGGCCCCCCCTCACACTCCTGTGAGACGCTCCATCCACCCCAGCATCACAGTGATCACGAGTTGCATTGGTACCTCAAGGTATGTAGAAAAACCTTGTAAAGTTGTCCTCCAGGGAGGAGGAAGCTCCAGAGAGGAGCAGTGGTGGGTGCCCCAGGAGGGGGCACACAAAGAAAGGAAAAGCCCACAAGGGCTAAATGACTTACCTAAAGAAGAGGTGTGGGTACAAGACACCTCTGGACAGGACTGGATAGCCAGAGACCCTGCAAGGGGAACAGAGAGCCAAGAGTCTGGACTAAGATAAACATAACAGAGGAGCAAGGACATCACTCGTAATAAGATAAACCCAGTAGTAGCTGAGACTGCTAGCAAGTCTTTGCTACAACAGGGAACCCAGACCAAAGTGATGGTCTATTTTTTCCTTTGAAGCCAAAAAATACAACCAAGACCAGACAAAACAGCTCTGGAGCTCATCTTAGAGGTGAGCAGAAGATAATACCTTAAGGATGGCATCAGATGGGGTGCAGGGGAGGTGATGCCCTGAATTGGGAAACTGGACTATCCTGGTTATGGAAGCCTCAGGGAAGGTAGGACATAACATCTTACTCCCAATAATAAATTATTTTTCCATCAAAGACATAGCAGATGAGAACCACCCTGAAGGCCTTCCAAGGCATATACTCAAGCACCAAACCATCCAGATCCCAACAAAACCACAAAACCTGAGAGGTCCCTAAGAGCTAGGCGCACAAACGAATGCCACAGGAACTTACATAGATGTATTGGTTTTGACCAATATGGCTACAACCTGGATACCTGACACATGGAAGATATAGAATTTTAGTCAATTTTTTTAATGAAATCTTCATATTTTCCCAAACAGGAAGCAACTGTGACCATCTGAAAGTTGAGATCTTGCTCCTGCCTTTGTTTCAAGGTAATTTGCATCATCATACATCCTCACAGGAAGTGAGAGAATCTATACCAGCTATGAACTGACTGCCCAGAGTTTTCCATCTATTGACTCGTCTGTGAAATCCTATGAAATATGGACTTTCATTCCTACCCAGGAGAACTTCTACAATCTTTTCTCCATTGCCTGATGAAGGGTGTTTGTGTCTGGAAGTTTGTAATTAAAGAATTTTTTTTTTGCAAAAATCGTTGGTCTAATAAAAGATATCTCTATTACGAGTCCTGATTGCCTAAAGTTTTCAGGCACTTACAATTTAGCAGCTGAATATTCTGCATCAATTTATTTTTACCATTCACAATTATTCAATAAGTAATGTTTAGTTTAACTAAGCTCTTCTACACATCACAAATGGCATTTTATCTGTTATTGTTCCACATTATGTATAGCACATTTTTCTAAACCAGATGACTTTGCATTATTAGATGCTTCCTATTTCAGAGAGAAGAAATTTTAAATATTTTAAAACACATTTAACAATTTTGCCTTGCTTCTGTTCAATTGCTAGATTGTCAAAACTGAAAGTATATGACATTCCTCTACAGTTCATAGTTTATACTTTTTGTGATTCATTCAATGTGGATAATTAAATCGGGTAAGGAAATTCCATTCTTGTTTTACAGTCAGTTTCTAACAACAGGTTTATTTTTATATTGATACTAGAAAAGTGTTTTCAATGAGGTTATAAAAGAAAATTGAGAGAAAACTCTTGCACTCAGATCAAGTTCTGTGAAATCCTGTTTTTCCCCCTCCCTCTCCATTACTTCAATCTGAGGTCTAAAACAGGCAGTACATCTGATCCTGGCTTTTTCCCTTATTCTACTACCAAAATATTTCAAGATCTAAGAAAGACCCCAAGAAACTAGAAGTGATGTTTTATTCTTTATACATTTAGAACTACTTAACTTCAACTATTACCTTTCAATAAAAATATTTATGACAAACACGACAGATTATCAAAAGTGGAGTTTTCTTAGGACACAAAATATTGGCTGTAGACTATAAGAGAACATAGGCAATTGTTAGATCCTGGATCCAATATAACTGGCTTCAATTCAGTATTCAGATGAACCAGGCAAATAACATACAAATACATTTCCTATAAGTAGGCAAACTTCTTTGGGTAGATGTGGTATCTTTTATTAAACCAATTAAATAGTTGGAAAAAGGTTATTTGCAAGCTTTCCAGCTCAAACACCATTCTTCAGGAACTGGGAAACTCTGGTGTTGTTCTGCGTTCTCCAAAGTAGAAAAGAATCTAAAAGTGTGACAAGAAGTCTGTGAAAATGTAAATGAGTGGAAGTTTGGAAGACAACGGGTAGAGAGCAGTTGCAGAGGGAGGGGGTGGGAAATGTGTGAAGGAATGCAAATGGTCAGCATCAGGCAGACTGGTGAATCAGATGTCAGGTAGGTTATAATGTATCATAAATCTGATGTCTATATTAAGTCCATGATTTTTTATATCCAGTAGATTTATTAAGTGTAAATATTTATTAGAATACAAGGCAGTCGAGGGGAAAGAGATTTAATGGTGGGGTTCTACTACAGACCACCCAACCAAGGGGAAAAGCTTGACGAGGAATTCTTAAGTCAGCTCATGGAGGTAGTTAGGTCAAAGGACGTGGTCATCATGGGTGACCTGAACCTTCCAGACATCTGCTGGGAAGAGCAGTCAGCCAGGTCTGACCGCTCACGTAGGTTCCTAGCCAGAATACAGGACCTCCATCTAACCCAGGAGGTGCACAGCCCCACCAGGGGAGACGCCTTGTTGGACCTGGTGCTGGCCACTGGCGATGACCTGATGAGGGGGCTGCGGGTGCTCGACCACCTGGGCGACAGCGATCATCGCCTGCTGGAATTCACCATCCAGCGCAAGGTGGCAAAGGCCTGCAGCAAGGCAGCAGCCCTAGATTTCAGGAGGGCAAACTTCAGTGAGCTAAGGAAAATAGTCAGGGAAGCACTGAGGTCCTGGATGGGAGGGGAGCTAGGTGTCCAAGAAGGAGACAATCCTCCAAGCCCAAAGGGATCCCAACACGGAACAAAGGGAGCAGGAGGGTGCAAAAGCCACATAGCTCACCAAAAGCATCTGGGAATGTCTTCTAGTTAAAAGGGAGGCGCACACCCAATGGAAGGGAGGGGCCATCACCAGGGAGGACTATACTGTGGTTGCTTGGGGATGCAGGGGAGCAGTCAGGAAGGCCAAGGCAGAGATGGAACGGGGACTAGTTTCCCAGATCAAGGACAACAAGAAGACCTTTTTTAAATACATAGGGGGCAAAAAGAAGGTTCTGGGTAACGTGGGGCCCCTGCGGGACACGCTAGGAAATTTGGTCGTCACACCAGACGACAAAGCTAACATATTTAATGATTTCTTTGCCTCGTTTTCCTGAGCAGGGACCAGAACAGCTAACCTCCTTCTGGGCCCCACTTAGACCCCAGGGGAGGTGTACCTAGGCCAAGGGTTAGTAAGGAACTAGCTAGGGAACTTCTGGAGGGACTGGATGTATTCAAATCAGCTGGTCCACATGATCTCCAACCCAGAGTACTGAGGAAATTAGCTGCGGTCATTGCAGGATCCCTGGCACGGCTTTACGAGCACTCGTGGTGCTCTGGTGTGGTGCCGGAGGACTGGAAGAGGGCCAATGTAGTTCCTATCTTCAAAAAGGGGAGGAAGGAGGACCCGGGAAACTATAGGCCAGTTAGTCTTACCTGGATCCTGGGTAAGCTTTTTGAGAGAATTATTCTGGCACATGTCCACGAGGGGCCAGCAGGGGAGGTTATGCTTAGGGGCAACCAACAGGGATTCATTACAGGCAGGACCTGTCAGACCAACCTGGTAGCCTTCTATGACCAGGTCACCAAATTGCTGGATGCAGGGGTAGCAGCGGACATCATCTTCCTGGACTTTTGGAGGCCTTCGACGCTGTCTCTCACCCCGTTCCCATTAAGAAACTGGGGGCTATTGTGTCAACACCCACAGTCAGACGTGTCACCAACTGGTGGGAGGGCTGCACCCAGAGAGCGGTGGTGGATGGGTCATTTTCGACCTGGAGGGATGTGGGCAGTGGGGTCCCCCAGGGCTCGGTCCTCAGGCCCACACTGTTCAACATCTTCATCAGCGACTTGGACGAGGGGGTAAAAAGCACCCTGTTCAAATTTGCTGATGAGACTAAGATGTGGGGGGATGTGGGCACGCTAGAATAGGCTACAATTAGACCTAGACAGGTTACAGGGGTGGGCAGATGAGAATAGGATGGGATTCAACACTGACAAGTGCAAGATGATGCACCTGGGGAGGAAGAACCAGCACCATACCTACAGGCTGGGGAACTCCCTTCTCGTCAGTACAGAGGCAGAAAAGGATCTTGGAGTCATCACTGATGCCAAGATGAACATGGGCCGGCAGTGTGGGGATGCAGTCAGGAAGGCCAACCACACCTCGTCATTCATCCACAGATGCATCTCAAGCAGGTCCAAGGAGGTGATCCTTCCCCTCTACGCGACACTAGTCAGGCCGCAGTTGGAGTACAGTATCCAGTTCTGGGCGCCACGCTTCAGGAGGGATGTGGACAACGGACAACATGGCGAGGGTCCAGAGGAGGGCCACTCGCATGATCAGGGGGCAGCAGGGCAGGCCCTACGAGGAGAGGCTACAGGACCTGAATCTGTTCAGCCTCCACAAGAGAAGGCTGAGGGGGATCTAGTGGCCTGTTACAAACTAGTCAGAGGGGACCAGCAGGCTTGGGGGAGTTCCTGTTCTCCCAAGCACCACCAAGAGTGACTAGGAATAACGGTCACAAGCTGGCAGAGGGTAGATTTAGGCTAGATATCAGGAGGCGCTACTTCACTGTCAGGGCGGCTAGGATCTGGAACCAACTTCCAAGAGAAGTGGTGCTGGCTCCTATGCTGGGGGTCTTGAAGAGGAAGCTAGATGAACACCTTGCTGGGGTCGTTTGACCCCAGTACTCTTTCCTGGCATGGCAGGGGGTTGGACTTGATGATCTGCTCAGGTCCCTTCCGACCCTACAAACTATGAAACTATGAAGTAAAGTTTGTAGGCTAATCTATGAAAGGTATTTTGTAAGTTCCCTTCGAGGATTAGAACTGAGAGATTGGAAAGGGAGTGATTGTCTTGTGAGAAGTGTGCATCTACAGGTGATTGGATATTTTTGTCTTTGATAGATCTTCAGTATGCATTCATTCTGGTATGCAGTTGTTGTTTGGTTTCTCCTACATATTTTCCATCAGGGCATTTGGTGCACTGGGTGAGATATATTATATTTCTAGAGGTGCAGGTGTAAGATCTAGGAATGGTGATGGTTCTGTTGTGGGGTATAGTTATGGTGGGAATGGTGGAGATGTTTTAGCAGGTTTTACATTTCTTGTCCTGGTATGCTCTGGATCAATTTGGTAGGTTTTGGGTCACAGGGAGTTTGCTTCTGGTGATGAAGTTAGTGAGGTTTGGTGCTTGTTTAAAGGCTAGGATGGGTGATTCTGGAAAGATCTCTTTAAGAACTTGGTCTTCTTGCAACTGTTGGAGGATTTTCTGTATAGGTTCCAGGGAAGAATGGTATGTCATAACTAATGGTGTGCGATTCGTGGGAATTTTCTTTTTGTACTGCAGCAATTCTTCCCATAGTATCCAGGTGGCTCTTTTGAAAGTGCAATCTATCTGACCGGAGGAATGTCCTTGTCGGGTGAAAGCCCTTTTAAGATTTGTGAGGTGATGATTGCAGGTATTCTCCTCAGTGCAAATTCGGTGGTATTGGAGAGCTTGGATGTAAATTACAGCTTTTTTGGTGCGTTTAAGGTGATTGCTGGTTCTGTGTAGATATATATGTTGGTCTGTGGTTTTCTTGTTGTCAGATTATCACTGAATACGGGCGCGCACCTCTGCGCCTGGTTGACATTCACCGTTTCCAGTATATGTTGACCTGAGCCAGTGTAGTTGGATTGGTCCTCTCTCTTTCTCTCTCATCTCACCTGCCATGCCTTTGATGGTTCAAATAAAGTGGGGAGGGGTAGTAACTCCCCAAACCAACAACGACTGGCACCTGGTTCGCATTGCCAGGGCCAGTTCTGGCAGGAAAAAAAAAAGGAAAAGAAAAATAAACTTGCCTTCCACGCTGAATTCCCCTTCCGACTGCCGGGGCTCACAACAGCCCTTTCTCCTCACCTGTCTTCAGGTTTAGCTGCCGGCCTTACGGGTGAGCGGGGCCTCTTTCTTTTCTTTTTTTCCTGCTTTCGTGACTGCCGCTGCACCAGCTTAATTGGTTGCCTGCAGCAATCAATTAACACCACGAAATAGACAAAAGGAAAACATCTCTCTCTTCCTTCCTAATGCCGAGCTCTCTTCTCCTGGAAGAGTGTGGCAGGGCACCGTAGGTGCCTGCCACTTTAAGAGCATAATGCTGGCAGCCACCAGGTGCCTGATGAGGGCAGCCATTTTGAACCTGGGGCTGCCCATATAAACAAGGCAGTTTTGCTGCTGCAGGCCAGGCAACAAGATTGCCTGGGTGTAGGGCTGCTGGTATCATCTGGAGGTAAAGGCAGGAGCTGTAGGGGATGGATAGGAGGCTCCTGGTCCTGGGCATGACCTAAAACTTCACCCTGCTGGGAGTGGGTGGTCTGGTGGGGCTCCTGGTGGTGCAGGAGCCCCCAGGAAATTCCAGGCCAGTTACCACGCCGGTGAAAGGCGGGTAGGGGCACCTTAACCCTAGCCCTCACCTTTGGGTGGGTTTACGTTTCATCGGAGGTAGTTGTGGGGGTGCAAGCCCCAATGAGGAGAGTGTGTGCCAGGCCTGGCTATGGCCGCCTAAGCCCTGTGGGGGTGTGAGATCCCAAGAGGGTGAGCTGGGGGCCAGGTACGGCTGAGGCCACCTGAGCCCTGAGGGGGTATGAGACCCCGAGAGGCAGAGTTGGGGCCAGGTACGTCTACGGCCACCTAAGCCCTGCAGGGGTTCAAGACCCCGATGGGGAGAGTGGGGACAAGTACAGCCAAGGCCGCCTGAGCCCTGCGGGGGTACAAAACCCTGAGGGGGAGAGTTGGGGCCAGGCACGACTACAGCCACCTGAGCCCACCCGGGAGCAAACCCACCCCTCGGAGCCCCAGTGAAGGGGGCTGAGTTGTGGAACTCCAGTGAGGGGGGGTAGCCCCAGGGAAGGGGGTCGAGATCAGTAGCCCCAGGTGAGGGGCAGAGTGTTGGAGCTCCAAGCAAGGGAGGCAATGTGGAGCCCCAAGCAAGGGGAGTAGGCCCAGGTAAGTCTTTGGATGCCGGAGGCTGAGGTTTGGGCCGGAGGCCGAGTGAACGGGGGCTCAGCCCCAGTGCGAGAGAGGCGAGTCCTGACCCCAGTAAGTCCTTCACTGCTGGGAGGAAGAGTGTGGGTCAAAATGTAACATCTGTAGTAGCACCATGACCTGCTGCCCTGGGGGGGAGTGAGAGTCCCCTGTGAGACTCTGGGACACCAGTCATGGTGTAAGGTACCCCAGCTCCCCACATCCAGGAAGGGGGACCTGGAGAGAGTGTGGGGCTAGTAAGGCCAGAGGTAGAGTGCCCCCTCAACTGGCCCATGCTGGGACCAGGACGAAGGTCAAAAGGGCCAGGCACCCACTGCAAGGGGCACCCAGGGTTGGGGGCCTGGGACCCCGACTGGCCCTTGAGATGAGGCCAGGGCCTGTGTATGGCCAAACATTCCAAGTGGGGGTCCATGCCTGAGAGAGGAGCCAGCTACGAGGAGCTTGGCAGCCTGGAGAAAGGTGACATAGGCCACCTGAATGGAGGGTTAAAGGAGGGTCCTGCCAGGATGATTCTGGAGCCCAGTGTGGGGCTGGGGTGCTTGTTAACACCTGGATGCCATCTGCAAGGCTTGGGCTGCAGTGTAGGGAAGGATCAGAGCCCCAGATAGTGCCCCTAGCATCGGGGCAAGAAATGGGCAGCCTCCCGCTTATTAGCATCTATGAATAAATTACCAACAAGGCATGGCAGGAGAGACAGGCAGGCGGCAGCCTGGAGGCAGGTGGGAGGCCAGTGACGGCTGGCCTGAGTGAAGTCCACCTCGCCACAAACAGGGCTCAGGACACCCTTTCCCCTTGACTCGGGTTTAACCCAAACAGTTGGGTGCTGGAGTCGTGAGCAAGCGGAAGGGTTTCCTCTTTCCACTCATAACTGCCGCTGCGTTGGCTTAACTGACTACCCACAGCAGCCAATTAACACCCCAAAAAAACGGGAAAGAGAGTGTGTCTCTCCTTCTTCTCCCTCCTTTCCTGGGTGTGTTTTTTTTTTTGTAAGAGCTCCTCTGAGCTCAAAAGACCATATTGGTCTCTTGCCCTGTGTGAGGGGGGCAGGACCCCGAGGGGCCAGGCCCGAGCGGGGAACCCCGGAGTTCCGCCCAGCTTCCGGGGTCCAACCCGGAAGTCTGGCCGGGAATTTAAAGCTTCCCGGAACTTGAACCGGGCCGGCGCGGGACCAGCCTGGGAAGATAAAAGGAGACCACCTACCCCGAGCAGAGGAGGACGAAGGCTCCGGCGGGAGCCTGCCCCTGGAGCTGCGGAGCCGGGAACTGCGAGGCCGGGAGCTGCGAGGCCGAGAGCCGCGGAGCCAGGTACGGCCGCGCCGGGTGCCAGGCGGTGGGAGCCGGCAGCGGTGAGGCCGGGAGCCGGGGATCCGGCGGCGGCGGAGCCGAGAGCCGGGGATCCGGAGGCGGCGGGGTCGGGAGCCGCAGAGCCGGGAGCCGGGCGGCAGGGACCGGCGGCAGCGAGGCAGGCAGCCGCGCAGCCAGGAGCAACTCAGCGGAAGCCCGCGGCAGCAGCCTGGGGAACTGTGGAGCCCAGGATTACCCCGCAGGAGCCGGCCAGGCAGGAAGCGGCAGAGACCGGGGCCGCCGTGAACCCCAACGGGACGAAGGTACCAAAGGGGCCAGTGGCCGTCGCACCGGAGGGAACCGGGAAGGGAGGCTCGGATGGAGGGACCCTTCTCCGGCGGTTGCGGGCCGCTTGGTTGCAGAAGAAGACCCGCGGGCAGGGAGGCAGACCGGGTAGCCCCCCTGGGTCTAGAGAGTGAATCACAAGAGGTAAAGACACCTCAGGACTAGTGGAGCGATCAGCATCAGGGAGACTAGGTGCTGGTAGGACTCCTGGTGAGGGTCCAGCAGTGCGAGGGTACCCCCCCCCACTGCAGGACTAGTACGCAGACAAGGGAGCCCTAACGGAGGCTCCCCACCCGGAGGACCGGGCGAGGGTGTAGGGGAGGAGGAGCCCTCAGGACCCCTGGACTTTGGAGGTAGGATACCTCAAGTGGACCGCCAGCTTCCCGCCACAGGTGAACCCCATAATTCCATCAAGTCGTGGCAGGCGAGAGCAGCGAAGCGGAAGCGGCCCAATACGTATCCCCTCCTCTCCAGGGGCCATCTGGGGATTGGGGGACTCACGGTAAGTGACGCACCCCATCCCCCCACACCCTGTTCCCAGGGACTTCAGTCTCGGGCAGTGGGTGGCTACAGCCCTACCTGCCTGTATCGTCTTCACCATTCACTCCTTCTCTCCCCTCCAGTTCCCCACTCCATCCCAGAAATAGATTCGGCCACCTAATTGCGCCAATCTGTCTTACTTGGAGCCGGGGTGGATCAGGAGCTCTTGCTGTAGTGTGGCTATGCTGCTACAGCTGGGCATGTGCTCTTGGGCAGGGGAACACCCTGGGTAAGCAGTCTCCAGTTTTCCACACTTGTATATGGTGGTTTGTATTTTACCATTTTGGATATTGATTATGGTGTCCAAAAATAAATGTTGGTGCTGGAGTATTTAAGAGACAGCCTGATGGAGGGGTGAACTCAGAACAACCTTGGAGAACTCAGAACAAAAGAACAACAACAGGACAATAGCAGAGTCTTCCAATGCCTAAAGAAGGGTGTTTGTGCAAAGAATTTTTTTCCAACTATTCAGTTGGTCTAATAAAAGATATCACATCTACCCAAAGAACCTTGCCTGCCTATGTCCTTAGACCAACACAAATACAACCAATAACCCAGTCCTATAAGTATGTATTTTCACCAGAAGCCCAGTAAGTTAATTCAGTCAAGTAAGAGAAACAATACACATGCTAAACAATGCAGCTCTAATTTCAAATATCAAGTATCAATTAGCAAGTCACAGGGCAAACGAAATCAATAAAAAATTATACTGAAGTATTTTGAAGAGTACACACACCTAAGAACATTTTTATCTGCCAGCAAACAGGAAAACATAGAAGAAAGTCATAAATAAATAAAATTAATGTATATAATAAATTAATCATTATGAATTATAACTCTGTTCTAGGATTCACATACTGTATATAAATTGGGAAGTTTTTCTGGCAAAGATTCTTTGTATTGCACAACAGCTTTCAAGTGTGGCAAATGATTCCAGATCTGTTGGATTAAAAAAAAAAGTGTATAATTTATTATGCATGTATTATTTAAAGAAAAAGGTCAAACAAAATCTTTCAAAATACTGAGTTAGACAGAGGTCTACAAAGAAACCTGAGCTTCCTGCAAGATCCTCATCCTTATACTCATCCATACTGAAGTCAACCTAACCTCTCAGGAAAATAACTGGGACAAGAAATAGGCTTCATATCTGAACACTACCACAACCAGACTGCATTGGACAAAGATGCAAAATAAGTTCCTGATCATTTAAAATACCTTCTTCCTTTACATTACATCCAGTGAGAGCAGTGCTTTGTGGACAGGATGCGAACTGATTGCAAGCGTTTGTCACACAATGGTGTTTGTCACACAGACACCAATGACCTCTAAAATGACCAGGCCTCAACCAAACTTTCATTAAGCTGGTTATAGAAAATATTCTGCCTGAATTCCTACTTTATTATATTTAAGATATATTATGTAATATATAAGTGTACATAGTGTATTTACTGTTTTAAAAGGCCGTTTGATGATTTCTGAGAATATCTGTATAGGATTTGGTCTGTAGTAATGTAAGTTTACAGTTTCACAGGTAGATGCTAATAACTGCTTCTTTCACTTCCCTTCTTCATATTTTGCTTTTACTTGTCAGAACATTGAATTGCTTCTCAGTGGCCTACCCACCATAGTTCCCTCTATGCTTTTGACCTGAACTATGGTCGACTGAACTGGTGAGACCAGTATAAACAGCAATCGCTTTTATACGTCCATGCTAACCGTCATATGTATATTACTAAGATAATAAGCCTACAGTTTTAAAAACAATTTGAGTCGAGTCACTACTGCTTCATGGAAAACTAAAATGTAACATTATTACATTTATTATTTTATATTATTAAATAATACACCTACAGTCTTAAAAACAATTTGAGTCTCAGTTTCCTCTTGAAAAAGCTAGCAGCTAAAACTAAAAAGCTCTAAATCACTGACAGTTCTTGCTGGCTCAGGTGTTATCTGCACTGTAACTAATAACCAGAACCATATCATCTACTCTGCTACATGAATTGTGGCAAACACATTCCAGTCAAAAGAAAATATTACAGTACAAGATATCACAACTAATAAAGATAAATTATGTTTCACAAGTGCAGGAAAGACATACCTAATGTATGTATTAAAAAATCTTTGATAACCTTTTCTGTGATGAGCTGCAATTATTATATGTTCATTTCAGATTGAATGAAAGCCCCACTTTATTTTCCTACAATAAGCAATGTATGATTTCAGTGAATCTCTAATGATAGCAGAGTTGTATTGTGAAGTATTAATTTCATTATAAGAGGGTTTCACTGTACTCCCTGAAACCCCAACCCAAGTCACATGAAGTGGGTAAGCTCATGATGAAGGCTCATCATGTCAGTCACTAGTAATCTTTATTAGTAATTTAGTGAAATTGGAATTGAAAATAATTTGTACCCTCTCAACCATTTTCAGAGAAAAGGCATCAGAAACAGAATTAGGGCATGATGCTATAGTCATCAGAAGATAATTATTTATCATATAACTTGGTAATGTTTGGTATGTTCTCTACCAGATAAAATCCGAACTACACAACCCACTGTTACAGGCACCCTACTTGCAACAATGATTCAGGTTCTTGAGTAGCTAATGTTGTAAGGCGTTTGTAGATGACACTTTAAAGCAGGTTTAAAGCGGGTTAAATGTCTTTTGCACCACTTTAACGGCACTGCTGTTTGCACATTCAGCAGCGTATTGCACATTAATTCCAGCTGCTGTAGCACATTTGGCAGTGTAATGTGCCTTAAATGACTTTGGGACACAGCAAATGACTGGGGTGCTGCAAAGTAACACACCTCCATGGAGTTTTAGTTTTCTACCTTACAGCTGCAGAGGGAAGCACCGGGCTCCGTGCGGCTCAGGGGCTGGGCAGACAGCCCACACAGGCAGCCTGGCAGCAGCCCGGGAAGACAGGCTCTACAGAAGGAAAAAAAATAAAGCAGGGAGCCTGCCTGCCTGCCTGAGCTGCACAAGGGCCCGGTGCTTCCCTCTGTGGCTGCAGTACCCCCCGGCACTGCCCGAGCTGGGTGCCTGTGGGCAGGTGCTGCCTGGGGTCGGGGGGCGGCAACTACTGCTGCAGAGGGAAGCACCAGCCGCCCCCCCACCCCAGCTCAGGGACTGCTCTGACTGCCAGCAGCTTGCTTTCCTTTCCCCACTGCTCAAGAGGCAGGTAAGGATCAGGTGGACATGGGTGTACATGACACAAAGGTTTACTTTGCCCTAAATTGAAGCGGGGTTTTTAAACCCCCCCCCCCGCTTCAATTTAGGGAGAATTAAACCCCCGTATCATGTACAAATGCCCATAAATGTTTGTTATTCAAGAAAAAATCTTAGTTCTTTCCCTGCTCTAATGAGAAATTCTAAATTGCCGCAATACAACAATAAATTTGATATTTTTGTCCTCCAAAGTCAGTGCTTCTGATAAATCCTCAAAGGATACAGAACAGAGATGGGCAATTATTTTTGCTGGAGGGCCACTTAATGAGTTTTAGTGAACTGCTGAGAGCACATTTAAAATCTTTCAGAAGATAACATTTTAATAAATTACAGATAAAGAACAAAACATACTAAAAATCAAACAGATAACATATTTTAATTTTATTTTAAAAAAAGTCCTGATTTATGTATTTTGAGTAGAGTACAAAGAGGTGATTGCATAATAGCTCAAAATAAATTTTTACACTTGTATATTGTGTGTGGGAGGTGGGGGTGAGGAACGGGGGTGTGTGTGGGGAGATGGGTGGGTGTGGGTTTGGGGGACTGCCCAGGGGCAGGAGGAGTGTGCTGCAGAGCTTGCCTGGGCAGTGCAGGTACAGTCCGCACTCTCCCCCGTCCATCCTGAAACTGACTCCATGGCGCTCATAGGGCCAAGCCCTGCCTGCTCCTGCCTGGGGCAGCCCATGCCATGGTCCCACCCATGCCTGTCACTCCTGACCCTGGCCCTGGCCAGCACACACAGCTTCTTGGCAGGGCTTCTCCTGGTACAGCTGCAGGTGCTTGGGTGCTGCATGGCTCCCCCTGTCTCCAGCAGCTCTTCCTCTTCCTCATGCCCCTGCTGCACCACTCTGGGTTGGGAGAAGCTGCATCCAGGCAGCTCCTGCCTCAGCTCACGAGGCTCCAGCTCCAGTTCCCGGCTGTCTTCCACCCACTTCACCCACAGGTGGCTGCTTGCTCATCCCACCGGGTGGCCTAGTGGGTAGAAAGTGACCAGGAGCTGGAACCCTGTGCACTGGGTCAAGAGTAGTCTGGTTGAAGCTCCCTCCTCTGCCCAGAGCAGCACAGTAGGGACAGGAGGAGGAGGAACCACTGGAGGAAGAGTGCCACCAGGAAGCTATGCCTGCTGGCTGGGGCTGGGAGGCATTGGCTGGAGTGCAGCACAAGTGCCCTGGGTGGGAATGGGTGGGACTTGGCCGCATGCAGAATACTGCAGGAGCAGCCACAGGTGAGATCCAGTTAATTGGTGGGTGCCTGCCTGCAGGCCGGATCCAATCGCTTGGTGGGCTGGACCTGGCCCACAGGTTGTATTTTGTCCCGTCTCCCCCCTCCACTCATACAGAAGAACTAGAGCAAGTTCAGAGAAGGGCAACAGCAATAACTAGCCCTGCCATATGGAAGGGTTTCCATATAAGGAGTGACTAAAGAGTCTAAGCTCATATTCAGTTTAGAAAAGAGATGCTTGAGGAAGGATGTAAGGTGTTACGAAATACTAAATGGCAAGGAGAAAGTAAATAGAGATGTATTATTTACTAATCTCTCACAATACAAGAACTATGGATTGTAAAAGGAAGTTTAATACTGAAAAGAAAGTTTTTTCACATAGCATGTGAACTCACTGCCACAAGATGTTGGGGCAGCAGACAGTTTAACCAGGTTCAAAAAGGGACTAGACAAATTCTTGGAGGAAAGGTTTATCAATAGCTTCTGACTATGAGAGTTAGGGGTACATCCTCTAATTCAGAGCTTCCTAGACCATAAATGCTGGAGCCTGCAAGTGGGAGAGGAATGAGGGAAAAATCCTGGTCATACCCTGTTCATTCTCCCTTTCCACCTCCATTCTCTGACACTGTACGACACAGGATACTGGGCAAGACAGATTATGATCTGTTCCAGTAAATGGCAATTCTTATGTTTTTATGTGGAACTACAAGACAAGTTACAATAGCAACCTCTTCATACCTGCATTATTTTGTCCAGTTGTTTTTGACTGTCTACCACAATGATATTGGCTTTACTGTCATGAGCAATGTGGTGACAAGCCTCTGGTGAGTTGGTCGTATAAATTCCTGTGACAATTCCTCTGTAACAAAGCAAACTTGGGGGATAAGCAAGGAAATACTAAGCACGTGATGCACTTTGCCCTTTATATTATACATGTTCAAAAGGGAGGAGAAATTGGAGATGGTATGAAAACCACTTGTAAGCACAGTGGTGTAGCAGAGTCATGGCTGTTAAATGTTATTTATTTATTTACTTTGGTATTTTACACATGAATATCAACAGCTAAGTAGAATACAGCACTTAGCAAAAAACCAGCACCATCACTCTGGCTGTTTGAGGTGTCCGTTTTGCCTAAATTAAAAACACTGATGCAACAACAGCAGAGGCAATGGTGGAAAGCTCAATATTTTACCTACCACATAGTTGAGAGTATGGTTAGACCATGAAGCAAAAAGGGTTACATCCTCTTTATACTACAGCCTCTGCTACTTTCTGCTATTGATAGGGCTCCACTGAGGGTGAAATGTCAGTCTGAATTTTGCTGATGTAGGCACAATCCAAGATAAACTAAGTTGAAAAACAGCAGTTATTGGGATTATACAGACAGACACCAGAGAAGATAAATGTAGGTTTGTCTGTGCTTCCTTTGTCATTTCAGCCATGTCATATTCTGCTGTGGCATCAAGCCAAAAACCAGCATATGGGCAGGTTCTACTGTGCTGTCAGAAGTGGTAGGCTCTGGTCCCCATCTCTCTAGGACTAGTGATGAGAGACTGTACTATACTAAACGTTCTGTGTGACTACCATAATTGAACCTGTATTAAATAAGTTCAATTGGTCGGGTTTTGGGTTACTTACACAGCACAGAGAGAAAGAAATAGAGCTCCATGATCTGACTGTCTACACAATGGGATCTAGAATAATTTACGTCATGGTTACATTTCAAAATGAGGCAATACTATACGACAACTTTTGGGGCCACTAACTCAGACCTTAGGGCACTGTAATCCACAATGTTTCTATCCTTGTAGTTATACCATAGAATCAAACATTGCCTTGGAACACATTTATTCCTAAAGCCAGAACAAGTCAAAAAACTTACCCATCAAAAACAGTTCCAACTGCTGAAATGAACCATTCTGGAGAGTTAAATCCAAGAATTGCTACACTGTGGAATCGTTCAAGACCAAGCTTAAAATGAAACAGTAAACACTGGGATAGTTAATGCAAGCATATTGGAGAGAAAGATTCAGTGCACCTGTACACATGCACATAGCCCCCACACCCAAATACATGCAGAGGAAAAATTTGATTTATTTATTATCTACATATTTTAAAAGTGCCTGCCCATAGTTCTAGGCACCTTTGCAAAATATAATAGAACATGTACACAATACCAGTGAAAGCAATGTCTGCAGTTCCCATACCCCCGAACTCCCTACCCATTTGCTCAACCTTGTTCCTTGGAAGATCTGAAAAAAAACATTTATTCAAATCCAACATTTATGTTGGATATTAGGAAAAACTCTTTCACTAGGAGGACTGTGAAGCACTGGAACGGTTACCTAAAGAAGTGGTAGAATCTCTATCCTTGGAGTTTTTTAATGCCCAGCTTGAAAAGCTTTGGCTGGGATAATGTAGTTGGGAATGGTCCTGCTTTGAGCAGGGGGTTGGACTAGATGATCTTCTGAGGTTTCTTCCAATCCTAATTTTCTATGATTCTATGAAAAAATATTGAAAAATAGGATTTTGTAACATGAACTAGAAGTACAATTATTATTAGATCATCTCTTACTTATAACGTTTCCCAAATCCTTATATATTTCTTTTTCCTTGGGATCAGATTTACATGGATTTTGTACGTTGCTCTGAGGGAGGACGGTGACAAAGTTACAAAGCCCTGATACTGTTCTTGAAGGAATTCTACTTCAGGATCTCTGAGGAACAGAGTGAAGTGTGCTCCCTGAACACTAGATGAACATCTTGCTGGGGTCATTTGACCCCAGTATTCTTTCCTGCCATGGCAGGAGGTCAGACTAGATGATCTGCTCAGGTCCCTTCCGACCCTAGAAACTATGAAACTTTCTTTGGAATGATGCAATATGTTCCTTCCGCTTGCTCAACCTACCCATTGGGCTAGCATAGATTTGGGAAGACCTGGCATTGGAATTAAAGCCCTCACCGATGTTTTAATTTGTATTCTCCAGGATGGTAAAACTGAGTTCTCTTTATGCTCAAAAGCAAAATGTCTGAGGTTGTGCCCTGTCTCTATGTAAGGGCCTTCAAAGAGAAAAAGTTCCATGTCCACTCTCCACCCCTCCCTTTGGCCCTGAAAGAACAGAATGGAAGGGAGGTACGAAAGCAACTTTCCCTGGTATTATACACCGCCAACCTGATGCTACCTGTGCCAAACACTGCTGGATTTATTCTTCTTTGGACTTTTCCAAAAAGTGTGTACTAAATTCTATCCTATTTTAAAAACTAACCTACATTACATTTCAGCACCTGAAAAAAATCTAAAGCCCATGCCACCAATCTGTGGTATAGATTCCAGAAAGAACTTTACATGGACTCTAGCATCCCCTCTCTGTGAATAACATCCTGTAACTAACTTCCCAGCTGGTTTCTTGCTGATTGCCTTTGTAACTTTTTTCTTCTAACATCTTTGCAACCACAGTTGCAAAGTACCATCAGCTACCATTAAAAATAATAATAAAAATAGCTATCATGTGTACAACTAAAAAGTATAATCTATTAAATATTTCTCAGCTGCTTCTTACTGGTTTGGTCAATCACAGAAATTGAAGTTGCTATGCAATTGAGAAATATTGGGATATTAAGGTAATTAGGGCCATCAGATGTACCTCTTTTACACGGAAAGTAAATAAAATGAGACATTTCAGGATAAAAGCCTTTCTGTAATAGTCTGAAAAGTTCTCTCTGGTGGTTGAATGGTGTAGTTGCTAATCTAAGAAGGCTGTGTCTGGACAGGATAATATATGGGAATTGCTGTGATAAATATTCGATTTATCACAAAGTACATAAGTCAGGCAGAAGTCAGGCAGAAAGCAGGTCAGGGTGGCACTTTAGAGACCAATTCAGAAAGGTGTAAACTTTTGTACGTGACAGCCAACTTCATTAGTTCATTAATAGGCTAACATTTGATGAAGTAGTCTATTGCCTATGAAAGCTTAAGCCTTTCTGAATGAGTTAGTCTCTAAGGCCACCCTGCCTTTAACCTATTATAAGTGAATGTTCCTTCTGAGGCATTTGTTATTTTAATACATTTACTCTTACCTTCAGGAAGCTTTTAGCTGCCTTCCGAGAAAGACTATAATACTCTGAAAATGTGATCTTTTCCCATTTTCCATTCTTTCTGCTGACCAAAGCATTGAGAGGCCCATATTTTTCCATGGACTCTTTGAACATTTGATGAACTGTTAGTGGAGTTTGTGAACAGGATGGATCTATTCTTAGTTTGACCACACCATTGGCATATGTAGTCCATAATGATTCTGAAAGGCAAAGCATTATCAAGATACAATACTACATCAGAGTAAAATATAGCATCTGGTCATATAAAGACTGTATCTTAATGTACATAAAGAAGTCAAAGGAAATCAGATCACACTGGAAGTTTTGAGTGCTTGACTTTGAAACCTTAGATATTCTTATGTGCTTATTTTTGTTAGAAAACAAGAACTGAAGAAACAAAAATGTCACTAGGTAAAGCCATATTGTTGCCCCTCATGAGTCATTCACAGGATGCAGGATCATTAGGTATATTGCACAGCCCTCTACTAATTGACGCAAGAGTGGAAGTAGACAATTGTATGTGGACCTGAAACAAGTGGGAGGACTGAGACACAAACTGCAAATGGTTTTCACAGGCATTTGCTGGAAAATCAAAGTAGTGTTCAGACTAAAGACTAATGGTTTCATCCAGGATGTGAAAGGGAGTATGTTCTACTGCTTACAGACACTCTCCCCGTCTCCCTCCAAGCTTCTCCTGTTTCTCTTCTGTCCTTATCTTCCCTCCCCAGGGCCTGCTCCTGTCCCTCACCAACTCTTCCCTTGGCCCCTGTCCATACCTCCCTGCCCAGTATATGATGCCATCATTCTCGCAGCTTAGGCAGATCCAGAGGGGCGCAGTGGTGTGGTTGCACTCCCCGTCTGCCATTGCTGCTGTCCCTGGCTGACCCATGTACAGGGGGAGCCCCAGAACTGCTCCTGCTGCTAAGCTGCTGAGTTTTCTGCAACAGAAGAATTGCTCTATTATTTTTCTGTTATAAAAAAAAGTGAAAATTAAGAGATGGCATTTTCTGAGAGAGACATTTAACAAAGGGAGCCTTAAATCTAACCAGGGGTGTCTTAAGCTTAACAAGGTTGAGAACTACTGACCTACAGAAACAGAAATCTCATAGTAAAAAAACAACCGTTAGGGCACTGATGATTTTTTAACCAGTAATCATAACTTGCCCACTTGTACTTAAAATTAATCTAGAGTTGTTGCCACATTTTAACGTGTAGACTTGCTATGTTAAAAAACATTGTGTTAATAGATGTACTTATCTAGAATAATGCTCTTATATTCATAATTACATCTTGGAGCTGCTGCTGCCTTTTGGACTTTATATAGGATTGTGTTAATTTAGTTTGTCAGTTAATTTATTATTATATTTTAACTTATTTGCCTATTGTTTTTCTCTTATTTATTCTGTTCATATCATATGCTGATGCATGTGCATCATGACATAAATACAGTAATAAGTAATTTCTTCATTCATTTCTTGGGCATATTGTTTCTAGCAGCTAATTCCATCTTAAAGCAAGTGCTCTTAAGTTAGAAACAACTGTACTACCCAAGAAAATGGAGAGTGCCTAAGCAAAACTACACTCTTCCTAGCACTGGATTAAAACTGAACAACAGATTAGCTTCTGGCATGAATTGTTATAAATCTTAACATGCAGTGATTTATCTTATAAAGATTAAGAAACAAAAATTTAACAAAATAAGCTCTTTGCACATGAGAGAGATTTAATGCTTTTGGAGCCTGGTTGGTTTGTAAGAAAACAAAGCAGAAAGCAAAGTCTTAAGATAGCTTTCATGAACTATTAAACTTAGAGCCTTTTCACAAAACTGCTTCACAGAATAATATTAAACATTAGGGGAAAAAATGAATGTATTAACTGACAAATGCTGGGATTGGGAAAATTGCCTGTACATGGAACACCTCAGCACATGTACAGATGCAGCTAGTAGGATAAATTCTCCCACTCGCTGCTTGCTCTCGCTATTTTCACACCATATTTGTCTCTGGTTGCCAGCAAGCCAACCTGCCCTTTTCAGGGAAATACCCTATGGTTGTTGATGTCTAGGAGGAGAGGGATGCAGACAAAGATTAAAAGCTGTGACTGTATTGTTCCATAGCGCATGCAAAGTTCACATATGGGTCCATGTATTGTCAGACAGGCAGTGACAAGAATCAAAGAATCATAAAAAGTTAGGATTGGAAGGGATCTCGGGAGGTCATCTAATTCAACCCTCTGCTCAAAGCAGGACCATCACCAATTAGGCCATCTCAGCCAAAGCTCTGTCTAGCCAGGTTCTGAAAACCTTCAAGGATGGAGATTCCACCAGCTCTTTGGGTAACCTGTTCCAGTGTTTTACTACCTTCCTAGTGAGAAAATTATTCCTAATATCTAACCTAAACTTCCCTTGCTGCAACTTGAGACCATTGCTCCTTGTTCTGAGAAGAAGTTTAGCTCCATCCTCTTTTGAACCCTCCTTCATGTAGTTGAAGGCTGCTATTAAGTCCCCCCTCAGTCTTATCTTCTCCATGCTAAATAAGCCCAGTTCCCTCAGTCTTTCCTCAAAAGTCATGTCCCCCAGTCCCCTTGTCATTTTAGTTGCCCTCTGCTGAATGCTCTCAATTTGTCCACATCCTTTCTGTAGTGGGGGGTCCAAAACTGAACACAGTACTACAAATGTGGCCTCACCAGTGCTGAATTGAGGGGAATAATTACTTCCCTTTACCTGCTGGCAACATACCTACCAATACAGCCCAGTATGTCGCTAGCCTTCTTGACAACAAGGGCACACTGTTGGCTCACATTCAGCTTATTGTCCACTGTAACCCCCAGGTCCTTTTCTGCAGAGCTGCTTCCCAAGCCAGTCAGCCCTCACCTTGTACTGGTGCATGGGATTGTTCCATCCTAAGTGCAGGACTTTGTACTTGTCCTTGTTGAACCTCATGAGATTTCTTTCAGGATAATCCTTCAATTTGTCTAGGCCACTCTGAATCCTAGCCCTACCCTCCAGTGCACCTACTACTCCCCCCAGCTTGGTGTCACCTGCAAACTTCACTGATGAAGACATTGAACAAAACTGGCCCCAGGACTGAACTGTGGGGGACTCCATTTGATACTGGCTGCCAACTAGACATTGAGCCATTGGCTACCAACTAGGTATTGAGCCATTGACTGCTACCCTCTAAGGCTAATGTTCCCACCAGTGATCTATCCACTTTACAGTCCATTCATCCAGTCTGTACTTCCTTAGCCTGCCTGCAAGAATGTTGTGGGAGACTGTATAAAAAGCCTTACTAAAATCAAGGTATACCACATCCACTGGTCTCCCTGCATCTACAGAGACAGTCACCTCATCACAGAAGGCAATCGGGTTGATCTAGCATGACTTGTCCTTGGTGAATCCATGCTGACTGTTCCTAATCACCTTCTTCTCCTCCAAGTGCTTACAAAAGGATTCTTTGAGGATCTGCTCCATGATTTTTCCAGGGACTGAGGTGAGGCTGACTGGTTTATAGTTCCCTGGATCCTTTTTCCCTTTCTTAAATATGGACACTGTGTCTGCCCTTTTCCAGTCATCCAGGACTTCTCCTGATCACCATGAGTTTTCAAAGATGATGGCCAATGGCTCTGCAATCATATCAGCCAACTGCCTTAACACTCTTGGGTGCACCCCATCCAGTCCCATGGGCTTGTACATGTCCAACTTTTCTACATAGGGCCTAACCTGTTCTTTCACCACTGAGGGCTGCTCACCTCCTTCCCAAATTGTGCTGCCTGGTGCAGCAGTCTGGGAGCTGACCTTGCCTCTGAAGACTGAGGTAAAGAAGGCATTCAGCACTTCAGCCTCTTCTGCATCCTCTGTCACAAGGTTGCCTCCCCGTTCAGTCAGGGACCCATACTTTTCCTGATCCTCCTCTTGCTACTGACATACTTGGAGAAACCCTTCTTGAAATAATATACAACAAGTCTTATATGTTTTCACTTCCACTATGAATATAATAATAATCTGCAATGAGAGAAGAACAGAGAGTGGGAAAATTCTGGACATGCTCTATTCACCTCTGTCTTTCAGCATCCACTCTGCTGCCATGCAAGACTGGATTCTAGGTTAGATAAACCTGTGGTCTGACCTAGTAAATGACATTTCTTATAATGATTATGTATGTAAATATGACATTCTGTAACATACATTAATATTTTAAAAAATTGGCTAGAAACTGTGGTTTACTGGCTGGTGAATTTTTATGTTTTGCTTCAATCAGGAATCAAATACATCTTTTTTAAATATTCCTCTTTCATCATTTTTCTAATAATCTAACTGAATTAAATTCAATTCAGCTGAAGCCTTGCCAACATTCTAATAAGGTGTTGAGCTTCACCAACAATGTTCAGAGCCCAGTTTAGAGCAACAACATTTATTAGGGGCTTGGAAGACTTCTGACGAAAGTCTGAAAGATTTGGGATATTTAGTCTGGAGAAAGGAAGACCGAGGTGGGATTTGATAACAGATTTCAAATACCCGAAAGCTGCTTACAGAGAGGATGGAGATGGGTTTTTCTCTATATCTCTAAGGTACAGGTTTAGGAGTAATAGCCTCAAGCTTCAGCAGGGGAAATTTACATTAGAAATTAGGAGGAAGTTTCTGACTATGGGGACCTTGCTACATGTTCAAATTAAAGCTGGAAACCAGCTATAAGCCTGTTACACATTTTCAAGCACTAACTTTGCAGCTGCTTGGCTCTTTTTACGGTTGGATAGTCATTTTTATGGTATGATAATTACTTTGCATGTGTGGCTGGTCTTAATATGCACATGTGGCCAGTCTAATTTTATTGCTCAGTTAACTAGTTCAGTATGTAATATAGCTAAGATGTAGCAGTGTCCTGAGGGTGGTGAAGCATTGAAACAGACTACCTAGAGAAACTGTATAACCATCACCCTTGTATATTTTCAAGACCAGGTTAGACAGACAGTTGGCTGGAATGGTCTAGTCAGGGATGATTCTACCTTGAACAGTGGCTGGAGTAGATAACCTTGTGAAGTCCTTTCCAGTCCTACTTCCCTATGATCATATCCTCCCAGAGTAGAATCAGAAATTTATCTTTTTTCAGAATCTGCTGTTTGTTCAAAGCAGAAGAATCAGTATCTTTCCCTGGGTTTATTTGAGTTGGGGGTGCGGTAGTGTAGAGAGTTCTGTGTGCTCTGTCTATACGGTTATGGACATATGTGCATTTGGAGCTGTCTCAGAAGGGGAACATTTCAACATATTAGATTTTAGTTGTTACTTGTAGACAAATAGGGAACAATACAAATATAGCAAAACTGCTCCAACTTTAATACTGGTTCTTCCAGGGTTAAACTTGGACTGATTCTGAAGCAACCTTTCGTTCAAACTTCCAATTGCATGGAATAATGGAGACGATAATTGGACCTTTGATGGCATATTGGACCTTTGAGCTTAAATAAATTCAGAAATAACAATGTAGTTAAAAAGGAATATAAGTGAAACATTTTTATGCACGTTTACTCTCTTCACTGACTCCAGAAATAGATGTAATAAGAAGCCACTGGAGAGGGTGGCGGGCTAGGAGGGCGTGCTCCTATGCTGAGCCACCCACCTCATTGCGCCCGACCACCTTCCAGGCTCCGAGTATCTCCCTGGGGGTGTTTCACGTCTGGCCAACCCCTTTCCTGGAGCACACCCGCTAGCTTGAGGGTAGTGCTGCCAACACCCAGGGTCTGGCCTGATCCTGGCACTGTGCTTTCTGGGAAACACAGACCTAGTGGCCCTTGAGGGTACTTGACCCACTTCAATAACTTGGAGGCTTCCTTCAGACTGAAGTACAAACAGTGATCTCCCTTAGTCAGCCGAACCAAGGGGACCCCAAGGAATAATCTAGACCCACTCCCAATAAAGTTTCCCATGCTAGGTACAAAGGAGAACTTTATTGGTTACAAGGAGTAGGTTTGGCATAGGGTACAGAGTAGAGCAATATCAGATAAATCCCATAGAGCAAACTGGCATGCCTGGGTAGCCTTTGATCACGCATCTGAGTTACTGCAAACTATATATCTAGTTAGATCTCAGGCAGCTTACAAATATCATCCAGAGGCAGGTGGAGATTCCCTCTGGAAGCAGGCAGTTCATTGATCATGAGTTTCAAGAGAGAGAGCAAGTTTCAGATGGTCCAGCTCTTCTCTGAGTTTTCATCATGGCTACTGCTCCCCCTCCTGGGCAGTCTTTAACTTATATAGATCTTATGACCTCATTTACCTGATCCAATGCATCACTGGTTGCCGGGCACACTGGCAGGGTCTCTAGTTCCCCCTGCCCCCAGTCAGGTTGACATTGCTTAGAACAATAGGGAGCATAAGCCCCTCACCCAGGCATGTGATGCCAGTCACATAGGCAGACGGAGGGGGTCTCCCCCGTCCCTCAGGAATGTATCCAACTCAGGTTACTTAAAAGAGATGGGATGTCTGCCCTCTGCAGGGCCCATATTAACCAAATTGTCACAAAGCAGAGTTTTTGGGGAGAGACAGAGGTGGCCTTCTGCCACAGAGAGCACATGCATGAATACACATACACAGATACCAGCACACACACACAAATGCTTCATTCGTGCATATTTATAACAACTTATGAAATGCACCGATGATGCTGAAGACTGTTGAAATACTATTAATATTTGTTTGTCTATAACAGCTAACACCCAAGGACTTCAATACATGTTAAGTAATATTTAAATTAGACTCAGCATTCAGATATGGTCAGTATCAAACTATGTTACAGATAGGAAAAATGAGGCATGGAATAAAAATAGGATTCTTGAAGTAAATATGAGCTTTACTATCGACTTGAATGGAAGCAGGACTGGGAACTATGGGACTGGCCCAAGTTCACACAGGGTGTCTGAGACAGAGCTGCCATTATAACTGAACTCTTGTTACATTTAGAACTGGGGTTTAACCAACAAGTTACCATCATTCTGCCTCTAAATGGTCTGATTAACAAAACCAGGAAACCCTCTACAAAGCATGAGGCTTAATAGTCTGACAAAGCCTAATTGTGACCCATGAAAGAATACTTTGTTTTCTACACACCAGCCTCTATTCTTCCCTTTCCTCATGTCCTTGCACATTCCCTTTGGCCTGTATTGCTACCTTATTCTTACCCCATTGTAACCCTGGAGCTGGGAATACTGTAGAAAAGGTTTTCTAACCTCTGAAAGGAAAGAGATTTAACAAACAGCAAAAACCATTTTCAATTAGTCTCTAAAATACTAAAAGAGTTCAGCGTACGGAAACCCCTTGTATATTTTACTACAGAACGAAACATTATGCAAGCACTAAACTTAATGTGCAGTAACTATGGCGCATTAATGAATGTGTGTGATATTCAGAACCCAGTCTGAATATCTCTATACCACACTGGAGTTACACACTTTCAAATATTTAAAAAAATTGTAAATAGGTTGTATAGACAATATTAACAAAGAGTTCCTTAAATAATTTATCCAGGATTAGATACATTATTTTTACTTTTATCTAGGAAGCCTCTCAAACATAAGTACAGAAAACTCTAAAGCTCATTTGAATTTACACAACCTTAGCAGTTTTTAGCTGTCTTGATTCACTTCTATTTGAGCTTCAACACCTATCTGACACACTTTGTCTATCCATCCTTAAAACACATTCAGTATAATTTGCAAAAATATATGCAAAGGCCATATTAAGAAATTATTATGAGATTATTAGAAAAGAATCTCTTAAAAAGAGTAATGTAAAACTAGCTTCAGCCTTAGATACTGAACAGAAACTATCACTTTCTAAAGCAAATTTCTCTCTCAATTCTGCTCCTTTTCCCTACACAATAAATATGCAGTCATGGAGTTCTCCCATCACTTTTTGTGACTGGAACATCTGAAACAAGGATGTAATAATCCAAGTTTTCAAGCAAAGACCTTAATTCATATACTGACCTATGGGTTCCTTGTCTTGGATCTTCCCAGAATTAATTGGCAATTCTTTTGAGATGTCCTGTGTATCTGTGAATGTTCTAAAACAAAACATACGGTTATTAAAAGTTATCATACACTGTTAGTAAGTATTAGTCAATCTACAGCATGCTTTCACAAATCCAGTTGAGAAGTGCAAATTAATACAAAATGGAGGGAATATATGGTTCATAAGAACAGAGCGTCTTTTACCTCTTGCTCCAGTTCCAGTAAAACAAGTTCCTGACTGAAAGCATTTCCTATCTGGTGCCAATGGGCTATGCTATATAAAATAAGGGAATGAAGTCTCAGTCTTAAACCTACTGAATAAAGTTAGCATCACACCAGCTATCACATTGGGCACTAATTTCTGTACTGTTGCCAGTTTTGACAAAAAAGCAAAAAATGTATGATCATAAAGAATGAATTATCTGTTTGGCCTTTATCAAGCTGACAGTGGATTGGTGTCAGACTATGTGGAAACTTTAACTGCTGGTGTCTTCATGATATTGTTGAAGGGGTACAAAAAGGACAGGGGGGAGTACAAGTAATCTGAAAATGAATCACAAACCATGTAGAACTTTGTCAAAACAACATAAACAGCATCATAATATGGCTGAAATTCAGTCCTCTGGCAAAAGTTTATTACAGCAATATAAAGAGTCTATTCTGCACACCCACAAAACAGTGGACCCCAAAACAAGATTAAATAGGTGACTTTGATGTATTTAGAGCCCCTGTATATTGCTTAGATGCTGCTCATTATAGTAGTCCAGAAAGTACCTGCTAATAGTGCTTTAATTTATACTTAGGAAAAGGAAAGGCTACCCTAAGTAGTGACCAGAAGGCTTGGTTCTTGTATTGTTTTATAAATATTGCTAGAACAGTTTTAAGCCAAACTTAATATAATTAATGGCATTATTGTCTCTCTCAGTTCCAGATCTTCTATGAAGCACTAGGGCTGTGTGAAGCTTTGGTCCCTGACTCATTTCGGCAGAGATTTGGCCTGATTCAGTGGCTGAATCTCTGAATCTGAATCAAATCAGACATAGACTGCCCGCGGATGCCACTGGTGGTGTCAGCGTTGGGGTGTTGGCAGTGCCTTTTTGCAGGCAGTGTACCGCCATGCACAGGGGGTGCTCGTGCATCCACGTGCACCCCCTACGCATCATCCCTGGAATCAGAGGACGCTTCAATCTCTTCAAATCGAATCAGAACTCTCTGAATTGATTTAGAGAGATTTGGAACGATTCAACGATTCAGACATAGACACAGCTTTCAACGTCTTTTCTACATACCTCTAGGTTTCATAGATTTCATAGATTTCATAGACATTAGAGCTGGAAGGGACCTCGGGAGATCATCGAGTCCAGCCCCCTGCCCAAAGGGCAGGAAGTCAGCTGGGGTCATAGGATCCCAGCAAGATAAGCATCCAATTTACTCTTGAAGGTGTTCAATGTAGGTGCTTGAACCACCTCCGCTGGCAGACTGTTCCAGAACTTGGGGGCTCGGACAGTAAAGAAATTCTTCCTTATGTCCAGCCTGAAACGGTCTTGCAGGAGTTTGTGACCGTTTAACCTCGTCATCCCTTGGGGCGCTCTGGTGAACAAACGTTCCCCCAGATCCTGGTGGTCACCCTTGATAAATTTATAGGTGGCCATCAGATCACCCCTGAGCCTACGCTTTTCCAGGCTAAAGAGTCCCATGGCTCTCAGCCTGTCATCGTAAGATCTGTTTTCCTGACCTCTGATCATGCGCGTGGCTCTCCTCTGGACTCTCTCAAGCTTCTCCACATCCTTTTTGAATTGTGGAGCCCAAAACTGGACGCAGTACTCCAGCTGCGGCCTCACCAAGGCCGAGTACAAGGGGAGAATGACGTCCCGGGATTTGCTCGAGAAGCATCTATGGATGCAAGCCAGCGTTTTGGTCGCTTTACTAGCCACAGCATTGCATTGCAGGCTCATGTTCATCTTGTGGTCAATGATGACCCCCAAGTCTCTTTCTTCTGTAGTGCTATCCAACGTAGCACTGCCGAACCTATAAGGGTGCTGCAGATTTTTCCTCCCAAGGTGGAGAACCTTGCATTTTTCGGTGTTAAACACCATGAGGTTCTCGTCTGCCCATTTGCTGAGCTTGTCCAGGTCAGCCTGGATCACCCGCCTGTCCTCTGGCGTGGATGCTTTGCCCCAAAGTTTGGTGTCATCGGCGAACTTGGCCAGTCCACTCCTGACTCCAATGCCCACATCGTTAATGAAGATGTTGAACAGGATGGGTCCCAGGACAGAGCCTTGAGGGACCCCACTGGTCACAGGGCACCATGATGAGTGACTGCCATCAGTCACAACCCTCTGGGTCCAACCACAGAGTCAATTTCCCAGCCAGTGGATCATGGTGGAGCCAAGGCCACAACTGGGCAGTTTGGCCAAGAGGTGATCATGGGATACCAGATCAAAAGCTTTTTTGAAGTCAAGATATATGACATCAACCTCTTCTCCCTTGTCCAGGTGATAGGTCACCTGGTCATAGAAGGAAATGAGATTGGTCAAACAAGACCTACCCGCAACAAACCCGTGCTGGCTATCCCTTAGGATGTTAGCCTGGGCCAGTCCCTCAAGGATGGCCTCCTTAATAAACTTTTCTAGGATCTTCCCCAGGATAGAAGTCAGGCTAATGGGCCTGTAGTTAGCCGGATCCACTCTCCTCCTTTTTTGAAGATCGGCACCACATTGGCCTTCTTCCAGTCTTCAGGCACTACACCAGAGCGCCAGGAGTTTTCAAAGATCCGTGCCAGGGGCTGGTCTATGACGCTCGCCAGCTCCTTGAGTACCCTGGGGTGCAGAATGTCAGGGCCAGCTGACTTGAAGGTATCCATCTTCTCAAGATGTTCCTTCACGAGGTCAGCATTTATGGAGGGTAGGGGATTCCCCTCACCCAGATTTCCCTGTCCCATAGCAGGCATGGGCATCCCATGTGACTGATGAAAGACTGACGCAAAGTACCTATTTAATAGGTTGGCTTTTTCCTGGGCATCAGTTGTCAGTTGCCCCATCTGGTTTAGCAGGGGGTCCAACATTGCCCTTGCTTTTCCTCCGGCTCCCCACATATCTGAAAAAGGACTTTTTGTTGTCCTTGATGCCTGAAGCTAGTTGGAGTTCAGTTACAGCCTTGGCTTTCCTGGTTTGCTCCCTGCAGGACCGGACCAGCACGGAGTAATCCTCCTTGGAGGTGAATCCCATCCTCCATCCTTTGTAGGCTTTCCTTTTTAGCCACAGGAGGTCCGCTAGGTCCCTGGAGTGCCAGGGGGGCTGCTGTGCCTTCTTGCTGCCTTTTCTCCGTGTTGGGATAGATTTAGCTTGTGCATTGAGGATTGCTTCCTTGAGAAGCAACCACTCTTCTTGAACTCCCATCTCCCTGGGGTCATGGTCCCTGAGGGCCTGACTGACTAGCCTCTTGAGCTTGTCAAAGTTGGCTTTTCTGAAGTCAAAGACTTCTGCGTTGCTGACTGACTTGCCAGCTTTACGGCGGATGGTGAAGGTGATCAGCTCGTGGTCGCTGTCACCCAGCTTCCCATCGATCACTAGGTCACCGATTAGGTCGTCCCCCGTAGCCAGTACCAGGTTGAGCAGCGCTTTGCCTCTCGTTGGCCCATAGACTTCTTGAGTCAGGTAGAGGTCATAGGTAGCAGGCGTCTTGTGAACACTGAGATGCTGGGGTGCATGAAGTGTCCCACAGGAGTGCAGGGAGCTCCCCAGTGCGCTTGGCAGCAGACCCAGAAGTAGACCAGCATACTTCCAGTCCACTTCTGGGTCTGCTCGAGAGCACCTGGGGGGCCCCCCTGCACCTTCCTGGCTCAGTGTCTGGTGCGTCCTGGGTCTGGGAGGGCACCCAGGGACTCCCACGGCTGATCGCCAAGCCAGGAGCGTGGGAGGCCCTCCAGCAAACTCCCTAGCAGACCCAGAAGTGGAACAGAAGTACTTCCAGTCCACTTCTGGTTTCACCACCGAGCACATGGAGGGCCCCCCCATGCTCCTGTGGGGTGCTTCATCCATCCCACCATCACAGCATTCATGAGCCGTGCCTGGTACCTCAAGGTATAAAGCTGTGTCTATGTTTTCTGAATCAGCATTGAATCTTCAGATCTGGATTTGGCCAAATCAAACTGGGGACTGTGATCAGAACCAATTAATTGAATCACTGTCCCTGATTTGGGCCGAATCCAAATCCGAATCCGAATCCGAATTGAGTAGGACCCGTTTTGCACACCCCTGTTGAGAGAAGTACATTCAGGTTTTAGTATTATTCCATCCTCACCCCTGTTCAGCAGATCCAACAGGATAGCACAGAAATCAATGCAGTTTTATGAAGGAATAAACAAGATGTGTTTCTGAATCTACACTCCACAGAATCAGAGAAAGCACTGTAACATCTCAGCACCTCCACCACTGCATTGGACCAAAAAAGTGTCTTTCCTTCCCCACAGCGGACTCATTTCATCCTAAGTCAAGTACATAAAAAACAAACAAAATATTCATATGTAGGATATACCATAATGTCAGATATCCTCATAAAACTCAGACCAAGTATTTGGTTCTATTATTCACTAGCAATATCAGCAACTATTTGTTTCTTATACTGACAACTGTAATTCATCGAAAAATGAATGAGTGTATGCCAGTCTTGGAAAACATTGCGTCGACTTACCATTCACAATGAGGTATTAAATAAAAGCCTTCACTTTGTACAGACCTGATTTATTTATTCACAGACCACACTCACTCTTCCCCAAAAGGTACTGATTGAAAACTGGGGTGCGTGACTTAACTGAAGAAACTGATTCTGAACAGGTTAGTTCAATGGATTTTTTTTTCCTTTATTCTGCCTTCCCAAAATGAGCTGTGTCCTATTTGGAGGACAGTATGTGAATAAAATGATAGACCTTGCCCTGAGAAGTGTAGAATCCAAAAGACAAGACTTAACAGATGAGAACAAAATAAACCAGGACAAAGTGTTAAGAAATACAGTTCTTAACAAAAGTTAAGAAATAGAATTGGTTGTGTGCAATCCTATACCAGTCAGTAGTGATAATCATAGTTCACCTTGTCCCTAGACATTACCAAGAAGCAATTTTATATACCATAACAGATATGAGTTCTGAGATTTTTTTTCCCATCCTTGCTGATTGAGGGGACAAAACCTCATATTGGATTAGAGTCAATACAATAGTTACCAGCTAAGAACAAATTATAAATATATGTATTTTACCATAACCTCAGGATAAAATGTTTTGCTACTAGCCTCATAATGTTTTTATTGGCACATTTAAATAAGTCACGTTGATGCTTAAAAATGTGTTGCTCTATTACATTTTTCATCCATCTTTAAATATATTTTGAATGGCAAGACTTTTAAATCTATTTTCATTAAACTAAGGCAAAAACAGTCTTAACAAAAAGGTAACTGAATGTCACTGGTGTATACACGTAAAAAGAAAGAATATTCAGAAAAATGCTGATGTGATTAGAAGTGCATCAGAAATTCCATGTTAATGGAAATTAGCTTCGAAATTAAGAATCAGGAAGTTCATTAGGAATGAAGAAGTTCAAATAGCTCCCAGGCCTATAGATCTTGTACTTTTCTTTATACTTCCAAACAAAATTTGAGGAACGATTATGTTGTAAATTACCTTCTTAGTACGCTGATTTCTTTCAGCTGCAATTTGTTCAAGCTGGTATTTTGAACATCCACAATGCCAAAAAGGAGTCTTTTCTAAAACCTAAGATTAATATCAAAGCAATAGATATTAAAATATCAATAAGCTTCTTGAGTCTAGGTCCATAGGCACCAGGTAATATTGCACATTGTAGATATGTATATCTAAATCATTGTTACTGTTCATGGGCCAGCAAAGAATTCAACTCCTGCCTTAACTCAAGAGTATCTGGATGTAGGTGTTAACCAGCAGCTTTCTACTTAATACTGGAACACAGCTGTCCAACTTCTAAGTGGCTGTAGCCCATACACCCTAGTAGGCTGCATTAGCAGGGTCCACACACCCCATGAGCCACACCAATATGGGTCATGCTGCATGGATGCATCCCGACTTGCTGCAGTATGTGCTCATGTGGATGCTCCCTCTACTGCTGCAATGACCCTGTGTGGACCCTTTCCTAACCCCCTAACACTGTACTGCACATGCCCATGGGTGCCACCCCCACAACTGTACCATGCACCACGCAGCTGTATTGTATACCACGCAGTGCTGTTCTGCATCACCCCCTGGGGTGGATGCAGAACACAAACCTGAAGAAGAGAGGGGGAGAGCAGAGATTCTGCCTGCTGTTCCAGCCAGAGCAATGTAGGGAGTTGTGGCTGGGTGAGAGCACAAGAACTGCAACTTAAGCCCTTTCATGGGTTTCATCTGGCTTGTGGGCTGACACTTGAACAGCCTTGAATTGTAGCAAGAAAAACACATTGTACATGAAATTCAAGGTCTTGCATTTTAACTCTACCTAGAATGCTCAACAACCATTGTCCTCAGTGAATTTTTAGTATGGAAAGACCTGCATTTCAGGAGCTTTTTTGTCTTTATTCTTGTCTGTGTCTTCGTGGTACAAGATATGGCCTAGATTTATAGTATTTTTTCTAAATGATCCCATTAAATTAGAAATGGAACGCAACAAGTGCTAGATAATCTAACTCAAGGATCCTCACTATACTACTTCAGCATGCAAATATCTGTTATCTCTGCGTGAGCTATATGCCTGTAGGAATCATATTGGTGCTAAGGTGAGTAGTTCAATGTATTTAAAAAGGATATTCCCAAAGAGTTTGAGTGTTCTTCTAATCCGAGAAGTAAAAAATAAAAAAAAGGCTTTTTTACTCAATTACTCATGTATACTTAGTCATATCAGCTGATGTTTGTGTGCATTTCTAAACTGCTCTAAAATAGTTTTGAACAGGTTGTGGTATTGTGCAGAGGTCCATGTTACACAAAGATGATCAATTTAAACTTAGACACAGACAATGAAACAGACTTCTGTTAGACTCCTTATCTCTGACTGCTTATGAAACATATGGTACTAGGAGCAAAGCCCAAAAAATGAAATAACCCGTGTCAAAGAATGAAGCCTCACCAGAATTGAAACTCTCCATAAATGTGGACTACTGAGCTACTACTGAGTGCCTACATTAATTAAGGCTATTAGCTGTAGATGGCCAGGAAGCTATGAATGTGTATAGACATTCACTCTCCCAGGAAAAAGAAAACTCTTTTGGGAATGATTTAACTCTGGTTGTTCCCAGGTTATTATCCTCATTATTATCTTGGAGAAAAATCCTGACCATCTGTACACTGATGATTTCTCCTAGGCGGCCAGTGACTCTCCCAGGAAAAACTGAATGCCTGTACATGGCCTGTATTATCATCCCTTATTTGCAATACAAAAGGGAGCTCTCAGTACAAGGCTGAATTTTCTTAAAAAGCATCAGGATTGTGATTCCAAAGGTGTTATAAACATGTAAAACAGAATACATGAAGGTCATGTAGGAGTTGAAAAGTCTGTGAGAAGTGTCAGAGAAGCTATTAAACCTTGTCAGATACAGACAACATTTTTAAAAAAGAGGGAGAATAGTGCAGGATAAATTAACCCTCTGGCAAAAGCTTCAAAATTTACATCTGACAATTTTCCTCTTCTGTCCTGAAAAACTAAGACCCCACTACTGAACAATTGCTCTACATGGGCAGATGACGGCATGCTTGTGTTATAACAGATTAATAGTTTTTTCACAGTAGGTGACATCTCAGGTAAGTTTCTCATAGATGAGAAGTAATGCTCAGTTTCTTGGGCCCTGGGCTGCTGGTTCTGATCTTCATTAAAATTTTAAAAGTCATCATCTGCTTCATCCTCACTACTTGCTCCCACTCTTACTGGGATCAATGTCTCTGCTTGCTTGTGCTTGTTTCCTGTCCTGCAGGCAACTGGCTGCCCTGTTGACTTCTGCAAATGCACAGAAAAAGCCAGCATGAACTAAGGCACTCTGGGACCTGTGGTTCTTAAGAGACGGTATCTCATAGGAAGGCGCACTACTCTCTGTCTCTCGAACAAGAAGTCCTGGAGTTTCAATAAAGAAATATCGTTCCATGTAAGTCCTACTGAGTGGCTGTGCCAGGAAAAACTCTGGGAAAGCCAGATTTCAATTTTTTGAACTTTTAACTTATACTTTAAAAAAGTTAAAGTTAACTTTTTTCTTTAACTAGTTAAAGTTAAAAGTTAGCTATTTCTTCAACTTTTTAACTAATTAATTAACTAAATTCCCGTGACTGAGATGGTGCTCAAACTTTTGGCCCTACACACTAAGATTGGGGCCCCATGCCACCCTGCATACCCAATTTAGCATGCAGAGCCATGACATGTGGGGTTCATGAACCTGTGGGCTGGATAACATAGTGCTGGGAGCTGCAGCAGGCCTGCAGGGTCTGTCCTAGGGCCTGCAGTCTGTCTTAAACTATTATCCTCATTTCTCTGAGACAACCTGGTTAGAAGATACCATAGTTAAAAAAGTGATTGTGCAAATTGAATGCATTTTTGCCAGACATGAATACTTGATATAGTAATACCTGACAATGGATCACAGTTTAATGAATATGGATTTAAGCAGTTATAGTGAAATACTGATTTAATGCATGTCAACAACAGTTCCCCAATACCCCCAATCCAATAGGTTGGTGGATAAAAGTGCTAAAGTATTAAACTGTGGAGCTGGACTCTGGTCTCTTTATCAGTGACAAATTGCATGATGACACCAGTGAAGAATAAGTTATTACTGCTGACAACTTGTTCAGCTGAAAACAAGAATGCTTGTACTTTTAAAAATGTATTTCAGTCACTGGGGTCTACAGCTCCAGTGGTTATCTACAGTTGTATACAGAAACAGACAAACCAAACATAACTTAATATTATTGGAGCTCTCAGCACTTGTCAATTAATTAACGTGAAGTTGCAATTATTTACAATTAAAACAGTCGGAAACAGCAGTGGGTGGTATCACAATAGTCTAGTCATACAAATTCGACCAGAGAGACGCATAATAGTGCAAAGTAATACACAAGATCTTTTCTATATTTCAAGAGTGGGAGGTACAGGTTGCTGAGGTGGCCATTTTGCCTTAAGAGGTTTGATACAGTCTGTTGACATAGCTGAAACATAAAACAACCAAAGTTAAGAGACTTACTGCCAGCTGACATAATAAGTTTGTGTGCAAAGCACCTTAGAGACTACTTGAATATTGTTAATAGGTAGGTTTTTTTGCATGTATGTTAAATTATGTATGATGCTAATATTGATTATAGTTATGATTAATATGGTTGGCTGGGGAGTAGAGATATAAGGAATTCCATCTTGGTCTCTGGCATGAACCAGTCAGAACAAGCTGTTGTGCATTCATGTCACATAATGCCAATCAATTAGAGCTCAGACACTAAAGAGGCAGATGGAGGTCAGACTGTTTGGACATGATTAATTGGCAACACAACCACAGGCCTGACTTCACTATAGAAATTATTCAAGTTATACCTTCAGTCTTTTAAATAAGGTTTAGTCCACACACAAAAAGCCTTAATTCATGTGTAGTGGTACTTTTAATTCATAATGATTGGCCCATCAAGTGTTGTAGGATAAAGCCTGCCGAGTTAGCACAAAGTCATCAGCTGGTAATACAACTGCTTTGTGTAACTCCATTATTTATGGGATAGCTACTTTAATCAAATAGAAATAATTTCAGTTAACCCTACCTGCTTATGCCTAGCTTGGTTTAATTGGTTCCATCTTTGCAAACACAGTGAAACCACTCAGTTTGCACATGGGATGTTGAGGATGTAATAAGATAATGGAATTGCACTGGTGTTACCAACGGCCTGACTGAGACTCAGGAAACTTTGTTACTGGTGATGGTCCAATTCAAGGAGAACAAATAACAGATCTTCAAAATTTTTTATTTTTTTAAATGTGTAACTTGAGTACATTCAGTGGAATCAGTTCAAACAAACTGAACACCCCAATCCCATTTTATAGAGTTACTAGGCAATTGCCCATCAAGAATCCTTGGGGGGGGTAAGCGGGCGGGTACAGAGCCCCAGGCCTCCCCCATCCAGACCCACTTCCCCTTCCCCCCTGCTGCTTGGGGTCTGGGCTCTGAAAGCTTGCTAACAACTTTTTTGCCAACTACTCAGTTGGTCTAATACAGGAGTTGTCAACTGGGGGTACTTAAGAAAGCCCTAGGGGGGTATGCACAGGCAGGCAGGGACAGAGCACCGCCATGCAGCATCCTGCATGGTCACACAGGCGCTGCCTGCCTATCTGGATGCAGGGGAAACTCTCATGCAGCTCCACATCTGGCCGCATTCACCCCCACGCTCCGTGTCCAGCCGCTGGGGATACACTGCTCCATGTCCAACCACCGGAGGTATGCTGATCCAAAAAGGTTGAAAACCTCTGGCCTAATAAAAGATATCACAGTCATCTACCCAAAGCACCTTGCCTGCCTATGTCGTCCCCACTGGTTCCAAAAGAGGATCCACCTAACGGTGAGTTAAAGGGGAAGGTATGTGAAAAGATCAAGAGAAGGACCCTGGCCAGGGGAGTCCGCCCAGCTGCAGCAGCATGGCGACACTCCAAAGGTATCTCCCGATCCACCTTGGTGTAGCTTTATCATCTTGCCAGGTGAAGTGGATTGGGTTAATTAAGCTCCCGGGGGTTATTTCTGGCTCTGGGAGCCGGGATGAGGAAAGACAGTAGACGAAAGAGAAGGGGTAGATAGAGAGGGTAAATGCCTGTCTGCCGCCCAGAACTCAGTCCCCGGGAATGGGCCGATAGACCCAAAAGGTCTTCAGAGCTCGGAGGAGCTCAGAGGAAAAAAAAACAGTTCTGCATTAATTGGCTGCCGAGGGCAGTCAATTGAGCCGGCAGGACATCAATTACTGGAAGAGAAAACACTGCCCCCCCCCCGCGCCCTCCAAAACCCGCTTGATTGCGGCTCTGGCAATTAAGTACGCGATGACTGAAGACAAATGGAAGAGAGGCAGCATCAGAATTTCCTGCAGTGAGGGAAGGACCACTGAATGGACAAGAAGTTTCTTTTTTTTTTTCCATTTGCAAAGAGGTTTTTTTGTTTGTTTTATGTGTACCAGGTCTGGCACTGGGACAACTGACAGTAAGCTCTGGGTCAGGGAGTCATCACCCCTCCCCAATTAACCAAGTCATCAAAGTCGTGGCAGACAAGATAACAGTGAGGAAAATCGACCCAACTGTACTGACTGGCACCGGCACTGGGAAAGAAGGCGGCCAGTGAATGTCAACGGGATGTAAAGGCCCACGCCCATACATGGTGATATCCTGACACCCCTTCATCTTTTTCTGAGATTTATCCAGGTGTTTCCCCTGTCTGCCTCCCCCCAGGCACTCCAGTCTGTGGTTGGATCATGGTGAAACTCTACCCTATATTTAATGTCATTCTGATTTCCTTTCATTACCTGAAAGAGATAACAGAGTTTTATTTTCCCAAAATTCAAAGTTTTGAGTCTACAGACCTATAACTAGCTATTAAACAGAATGGTTGCATGTGTTTCCTCTGGCTGCTGGCATCTCTAAACTAATAATGGTGGATGCCAGGGAGTATACTGAGTAGGAGATAAATCACTCAAAATATATTCAGCTCAACACTTTCCCTCTATAGCATCCACTTCAGCTGTTGTCAGAAACAGGATACTGAGCTAGATGTACCATTGTTCTGTCCCAGTATGGCACTTCTTATGTTGTTATCTTAGACAAGATTTTAGGCACAAAATGCCCTTCCTCACACCTCGCCTAAGATCTCTCCAAACTATACAGTTGGCCCAATAAAATATGTTATCAAAGAAACTTTGCTTCTCACGTATTTCCTGTTACATTATGGCTTCAGCAGTACTCCTAACCCCACTTCAAATGTTTTAGCAGCCCAATTATCAGAATGAAACATAAGCAAGAATATAAGATAGTGAAAAGTACTAAGAAAGAAATCATATTTAAACACAAAATCTTTAGGTGCAGAAAATGATTTGTTCAAGTGAGTTTAGAATGAAGTGCCCATTGGAAACAAAGATTCCTTATGTGCTGAAGAATATAGTTACAGGAATTCTAAACTTAAATCACACTGGCTCTTAGCATATGATTACAGCTACAAGTTTTATAGTACCATTTGCCTTGTTTCACAAAGATATATACTGAAAAAAAATCACAATATAATGAGGAGTCACTGTCGCCCAGAAGCTAGATTCATTTTCAATTATTTTTTCAACTTTATGTCAGTTTTTTCAGGATTTTTTGTTGTTTCAAAACTACAGATCTTCATTCCATGTTCAGGTCACCATGGTTATTCAAATTTCTAATGCATCCATTTCTACAGTTATTAGTCCCCATGCTATCTAGAGAATGCTACTATTAGATACATGGATTTAAAAAAATAAAAATAATAAAGGCAAATGTGCATAATGGCCATTTCTTATAGGAAAAGAACAGCAACAAGATGACACAGTTTGTGTTACTTCTTGAACAGACTGTGTTGCATGAGAACAATCAGGATGCGAAGAACAGAACATCTGCATTGAATAATGCTATCCAGTTTAACATTCAACCAATCTATGGGTTGGCCAAATAAATTATGGAAATATATATTCACTGTCAAATTTTTTAAAATTCTTTTTATGTTGAACAAAGGACTGTATATTTTGTACCAAACAGATAAATACAGGTTTGACAGGAGTTCATCAGGACTTTAATCTTGAAAAATACTAAACTGGAGATATAGTTTGTTAGTATAAATTCTCAAGTTACTGTACCTGTTTTCATAGCTCTCTGTAATATTCATTGCATTCTCATCTTGTGATTTTTTCTTGAGGGTCTCTTCACAGTCAGGCATGCTGACAAACTCTAAATCTGGTCACAAATATCTTAAAGATCTGTGTGGCCCAGGCATAAATAAGCTGATTGGATCACTGAAGAAACCAAGAATAATTGGGTGTTTGTTCAAATAAAGACATAATGAAAGAGGAGGAGACTACAGATCCAAAAACCCTACTGGTTTCTCTGATTTTAGCATGCTTGAAATGTCTCAGTGACTTTGAGCTGCTTATTGCTAAAACTTTTCTTTAATTATCCCTGAGAAGAATTTTAATGAGACTGCTGTGCTTTTAGATGCAAATCTTTTCTTTTGTAGGATACATAACCAATCAGTTTAAAGTTTAAACAAATCAAAGCAACTGATTTTCTCATTAACGCTAGTTCAAAAGACAGCATCCAACGTAAGCTATTTTCTTGAAGAAAATGTAGAGCAATTATATTACAATCAAGCCAATGGCACATATGCAACCCAATACTGCAGCTGGCTTAGTGTTTTCTACACAAGTTGAATGATGATTTACTCACTGACTTCAGCTCACAGAAACAGACTTATACATATTGAAGATGATTCTACTAATTGGTAAACTAACTGTCTGTCAAAACTTATGAAAGCTGTAGTGGCCATTTCATAAACAAACATATACTGACCTTTTCCTAAGTTCATATTATCCTATTTGCTAAAAATAATTATATTTTATTTAATGTCTGAAATATATCCTGAGTACATTGACAGTGTAGCACAGGATTCAGTAAGAGTGATTCTATCATTTGCAATTTTAAATTAAAGGAAGGAAGAGAGCCTTGAAGGGGGATCCCAGGAGGCTTCTCCTCCCTACATTCAGAAATCTGTTGGAAAGTATGTGATAGTGAAGTATGCAGCATTTCAAAGAGAAAAGAAGCATGTTTTTTATGGGACCAAGACCTGTCTTTGTCAGCAGTGCCTTAATTCCATCAGAATTACAACTCCCAACTTCTCTCTTAAGCTTGGTAACAGATTCTTTACATGCACGTGACAAGCTTCTAGACCTAGAGAGACCACTTGAGCATAATGATGTAGCAGCACTAAAAATGGACCCACCTGAAGGAATAGGAAGGGCTGCCCTGCAGAGGGGCAGAGTGCTAAGAGACAGAGTTGCCCCACTATGGACACCATGTGCCCTGAGGGCAAGTGAAGCTGCTTTGGAGGTAGCCCTCTTGGAAATGGGAAGGGTGATGTAACCCCAGCAGGGTTTGAATGAAACATATTAGCAAAAGCAGGGGAAGAGCCCTGGCCTGGGATTGGCTGAGAGCCTTGGTTAAAAGAGAGGAGTAGTTTTCTCAGGGTGGAGAACAAAGGCGAGAAGGAGGGGGTGAGAGACAGGCTGGAACCAGGGAAAGGATCTCCCCACAGCCCTCACTCCAAGAGCCCCTGGCAGAGCCCCGCAGAAGTAGCAGCGAGAGGTGGCAGGGCAGAGTGCTACTCCCTCCCTTCCCCTGCCGGGCAGGACAAGAGAGGAGCTGCTTGTGAGGAGACTCCAAGCCTGGGAAGACCCTTCTGCAAGCCCTGGTGCAGCAGGGGAGCAGGATGCAGGGCCAGGGGAAGATGCTGGAGACTGCCCTGGTTTTTCCCCTGTGAGTGAGAAGGCACCAGGGAGGGACTGCATTTGCTGGGTGCTGTGAGACTGTGCTGGGCAGGGGAAATTGTTGCAACCTGCAGCCCAGACACTGCTTGCCCAGCCAGGAAAGGGGTCTGGGTAAGAATAAGCTTTCTTGTTGCTGTTCTTTTCCTATAAGATCCTGCGCAGGGACACAGACACAGTCCTGGTCCCAGAGACTCCACCAGGGGCCGTGCACACAGGGTCCTCAGTACACAGTGTACAAGTTATAGGCTGTCTACATAAGTTCTTGATGGTTTATTAGTTGGAATACCAATGTATTTATGTATTGGTTCCTTATGCATCATGGGTAATTTGCATACCTTCCCCTAGTGTAAAATGTATCCAAGGAGCATTAACCCTTAAGCTACCATCACCAGGTCACCTGGTGTAACATTTGTTCTATTGCATTGGTTTTATGTTACCTTGTAAATAATTAAATCCTGTAAATAGTTTTATAACTGTCTGTAAGGTTGTTTGATTGTAAGGGGAGGCTCTCCTCTTGGGGACCCTGCAGTAGCTACCCAGGGAGCTGGGCAGGGCCAGTGGCTACCGAGTACCCCAGGATCCTACTATTAAGGTGAGGGTGTGGGTAGTGTCATGCCCAGGGTTACTACAGTTTTCCAGAAACGTAACAAAGAAAACCATATCACCTAGGCTGAGATATTTTGTGGCTGGTTTCAGCTCAGAGACAAAACTATCACTGTAAAATATAACAAAATAGGAAGCCATCGCAAAACACGTGGGTCCTTCTCCTCTTGTCTTTGGATAGTTAGCTTATTAAGAGACCTAACTGTGAGGAATATACTTCACACTACTTTTTACAGATTCACAGACGTTTAGGGCTAGAAGGAAACTGGTGAGATCAGCAGGTTCAGGCCCCCTGCTCCTGGCAGGGAAGACTGCTGGGGTCAAATAACCCCAGAAAGGCGCGTGTCCAGTCTCCTTTTGAAGATCTCCAGGGTAGGTGCCTGCACCACCCCCACTGGGAATCTATTCCGGAGTCTGGTAACACAAACCATGAAGAAGTTTTTCCTTATATCCAGTCTGAAACCTTCTAGGAGTCTATGACTGTTGCTCCTGGTTTTCCCCTGGGGTGCTTTGGTGAATAATGGTTCACCTAATCCCTGATGCTCACCCCGATATATTTGTAAGCTGCCACTAAATCCTGAAGTCTTTTCTTTTCTAGGCTGAACAGTCCCTCATATCTGTCATCCTTTCCTCGTACAGTTTGCTCTTCAGGCCTGTAATTATATGAGTGTCTGTTCTCTGGACTCTCTCAAGCTTCTCCACATCCTTCTTGAAGTGTGGCGCCAAGAACTGGATACAGTACTCCAGCTGCGGCCTCACCAATGCCGAGTAGAGCAAGAGAATAACTTCCTTAGTTTTGCTTGAGCTGCATTGGTTGATGCATGTCAGCGTATTGTTTGCTCGGCTAACTGTAGCATCACACTGGTGGCTCATTCATTTTATGGTCAATTATGAGTCCCCCCAGGATCCTTTTGGTTGTGGTCCTAACATTGACTGTTGGTACGTGATCATCCCTGCTGTGACTATTCTGTGTCATATTTGCATTCAGCAGGCTATCACTCTTAGATTGGTGGAATACAGATGTGAAGTATTTGTTCAGGAGTTCAGTTTTCTCTTTGGTGTCAGTGATCAGATGTCCAGATGCACTGAGCAGTGCTCTCACACTTCCACTGATTTTCCTCCTGTTACCTATATACTAGGCCTGTGCAAAGCAGTAAGTATTTGATTCGGGTTCTGCCCATTCAGTGGGACAGTGATTCGATTCGGTGATTCAAGTCACTGTCCTGATTCAATTCAGCTGAATCAGATTTGGAGATCCAGCCACAGAATATAATGGGGAATCACTAAAATAACTTTGTCCTTTTTTTGCCAATTTGGATAAAAACAGCAGGGATAGTAGCCCCTTCTGAGGCATGAAGCCTGCCAAGGTTCGAGGAGAGGGGTGCAGGGGTTTCTGTGGAAGTGGCCCTCAAATGGTTGAAAGCAAAACTTGTATCACTTGTGTGTGTTAAGGGGTGTAATAGGGCTGTGCGAAGCTTTGGTCACTGATTCAATTTGGCGGAGATTCAGCCCAATTCGGTGGCTGAATCTCTGAATCCAAATCGAATCAGGAGACTCCTTAATCTCTCCAAATTGAATCGGAACCCTCCAAATTGATTCAGAGAGATTCAGTGATTCAGAACACAGACACAGCTGTGACCGTCAGGTTTCGAACACCCGGTCATATGCAGCCTTGGTTTGAGCAATGGGTGGTGTAAATTACCGAGTAGATGTTCACTCCTCAAGTAGTCTTCCCTTATCTCTCCTGCCACAACACTGAATGTTTCCCAGTGGGAGGCTGACGACTTGGGGTCCTTCTACAGCATGCGGTCTGCCCAACGGTCACTTGTGGGGCTCCGCCACCCCTACATCCCGACCTTACGCCACCTCAAGGGGCTGCTCAGTCTTCTTGGCCATGCCCCCCTTATCACATAGCTGCAGAGCCTCTCGAGTTCCTTCCTGTCTTGGATATCCGCTCCTGCAGATGATTCACTGACTCCGTCCTGGGTTATCTACGTTTGGAGGTCCCAATTGTGGAGCCTGTATTTGCCTAGGGTGGACTCCTGGCCTAAAGTCTGAATCCAATGCGAAGCCCTGCACCAATTATTCTATTTATGTAGGCCCCTCCTATCTCTCAACCCCTTCACATGGGGAAACACAAAAGAAACCACAAAACAACACGGTTACCCCATCGCTAGGAATCTGGGTAGTCTGCTTCCTTGATCCCTTATATTAGGGTACCGGGTACCTAGTTCCCTATGGTCTAGCCAGGGGATGACCCCTGTTTGGGGCCATGTACCCGTGGCTTCCTGCTCGGGTCATCCTTTCCCTTTTTTCCACTCTTTCTGTGAGCCCAGTGCTACCCTGCTTCTCTCCCTTCCAAAGCGTCCCACTCTGGGTGCCTCATAGTTCCTCAGCGTATGGCTGGCTACTTTCTGCGTTCAGGGTAAGCACCCTGCTTCTCCGTAGCCCTTCCTGCTGCTCCTGCTGGGACTCTCCCAGTGGTGAGAATTCCTCCTCCTCCCAGCTGTTCCCAGTAGTCCCACCTGTTATGGTGTGGTTCTCTGTGTACCCTTCTCGGCTTCCTCTGTTGCCGCTGCCTTCGTGGATTGCAGGAGCTGCTCCTGGCTTGTCTCCAGCACTGACAATCTGCTCCCTGCTGCCGCTGCCAAGACCAGCATCAGGAGCCTCCTCTGGCTCCTCCTCCGGTGCTCCTTCCTCCCTGAGGGATACCCAGAGTGGGTCCTGCGGCCATGCATTCCTTGGGTCTGTTCCCGCTCCTTCCCTTCCTCTGCCATTGGCCATTTGTATCCCTGCTGGATGGCAATTGCTGGTGACATCATCGGCCAGCCTCAGCTGGAAAAAGACGCAGCTAACTAGCTGCGCGGGCTTCTCTCCCTGTTCCTGCTGCGCCGCAGGTCCTGCTGTGGGTGAATAGCTTTTTTTCATTTTAACTTTTATGTTTGTTTCCTCCCCATCCTGTCCATTCTGTTCCCCATAACTTTCCTTTCTTATTCGGGGTCCTTCCCCCCGTTCTCTCCCGGGACAACAGCTTTATATGTTTTTTCTAAATACCTCAAGGTACCAAGTGTGGTTTGTGAATGGTGAGATGGTGGCGCAGAATGGAGCATCCCACAGATGCATGGGTGGGTCCCCAGCACACTCAGCGACAGACCCAGAAGTGGACCAGAAGCAGTTCTGGTCCGCTTCTGGGTCTGCTGTGGAGCGCGGGGGACCCCCCCCCGGCTCAGTAACTGGTACCTCCTGGGTCTGGGGGGGGGGGGGGGGGGGCACACCTGGGGTCTCCCCATGGCCAATCGCTGAGCTGGGAGGGCACAGGGGTAGTCCGCCGCCTAACGCATGGAGGGGGCCCCCACGATCCTGTGGGATGCTCCATCTGCCCCATCATCTCAGCGTTCACAAACCTGGTACCTTGAGGTATGTAGAAAAAACATTTAAAGCTGTATCTATTGCCAAATCGCTGATTCTCTGAATCAGCATCGAATCTTCAGATTTGGATTTGGCTGAATCCAAATTGGGACAGTGATCTGAATCCACAAACAGAATCACTGTCCCCTGAAGCAGGCTGAATCCAAATCTGAATCGAATACGGCTCGCTTTGTGCACCCCTAGGTTGTAGCTATGTTGGTCTAAGGACATAGGCAGACAAGTTCTTTGGATCAACCTGATATCTTTTATTAGATCAACTGAACAGTTGAATAAATATATTTTAGCAAGTTTTGGGGTTTAAAAAACCATTGTCAGGCTGAGGGAGCATCTGCAGTTGGTGTGTGCTCTTTCTGGATGGAATGAATAGTAAAGAAGTCAGAGGCTGGGCTGCAGGTAAGAAAGCCAGTCAGTGGAAATGTCAATTGAGGCATCAGGGGATGAGAGACAAGCGGGGGGAGAAGGGGGATGAAGCAGCCAGGTAAAAGTGGAGTGGTGCCTGGGGAGTCAGATTTCAGGCAGGTTACAGTGTGTCATAAATCCAATGTCTATATTAAGTCCATGAGTTTTTATATCCAGTAGATTTATGAAGTGAAGTTTGTAGGCTTGTCTGCAAAAGGTGTTTTGTAAATTCAGACAAGCACTGAACCTCACTAACCTCATCACCAGAAGCAAACTTCCTACAGCCCAAAACATCCCAAATGGATCCAGACCATGCCATGACAGGAAATGCGAAATCTGCCAACATATCTTCAGTAGCCCCACAATTACTACACCCCACAAGAACCATCACCATTCCTGGATCTTACAGATGCACCTCCAGAAACGTTATAGATCTCATCCAGTGCACCAAATGCCCTAATGGAAAATACGTATAAGAGACCAAACAACTGTGCACCAAAATGAATGCCCACTGGACATTTATTAAAGACAAGAACACCCAGTTACCAGTGGGGGCACATTTCTCACAAGAAAACCACTCTCTCCAATTTCTCAGTCCTGATCCTCCAAGGGAATTTACAAACACCTTTTGTACACAAGCCTACAAACTTCACTTCATAAATCTATTGGATATAAAAACTCATGGACTCAATATAGACATTAGATTTATGACACACTATAACCTGCCTGACATCTGACTCCCCAGGTACCTCTCCACTTTTACCTAGCTGCTACATCCCCATTCCCCTCACCCCCTGATGCCTTAATTTACATTTTTACTGACTGGCTTTTTCTTACCTGAAGCCTAGCCTCTGGCTTCTTTACTATTCATTCTATCCAGAAAGCGCGCACATATCAACTGCAGATGTTTCCTCAGCCTGATAAAGGGTTTTTAAACCTGAAAGCTTGCTAACATATATTTCTCCAACTGTTCAGTTGACCCAAAGAACCTCGTCTGCCTTGCGTGTGTTAAGGCAGAGTGGGATGAATGCCACAGGGACAGTAGCTTGTAACAGGGGACCTTCCCGGTGCCAGTTAGATCTCAGCCTGCCAACTTGTTTCTTGGCCAACCGCCTGCTCCTCTTTCTCCTGCCACACCTTGATGAAAAACTGATTCAGATGTTAGCCAGGTGGGAGGCTGCCAATTTAGGCCCTTGATATCTAGGGGTGACATCCATTCTGCAGCTCCATACCTCCCCTACACTGAGGCCCATGCCTCATAGATGGCTTTCCCCACCCAGGACTGTGCATGCGTGTGGTGGCTGGAGGTATCAGGCACCCCCTACCTGCCTTTCACCAGGAAGGTTAGTGGTCCTGGCATTTCCTGGGGCTGCTGCACCGCCAGCAGTCCCACCAGGCCTCCCCACCCTGGCAGGGTGCAGTTTAGGTCATCCCCAGGACCTGGGGCCTCCTACTTCCCCATAGACCCAGGTAATACCTCCAAATTTGTCCTGGCATGGGAGCTCATCAGGGAGATCTTCTTCCTCTGCTGGCTGGTGAAAAGCTAAACTGCCCCCTCCAGCTCTGAGAGTGGGGCATTAAATGGTTGTGAAAGCAACTAAAGAAAGGAAATCAGTCCGGAGTGAGGAGGGTGGCACTCACTTTGTCTGTATGTGGAGCTTGGGGAACCCCAGCAGCAGGAGGTTCACCTTCAGGAACACCAGCTGTTCCACCAAACCAGGATCCAAGGAGGTGTGGTAGGGTGTCACAACATCCCCAGCAATGCTGAATACCATCTCACTTGGAACACTGGACAATGCACAGGACAGGTGTTTCTAGGCAACCATGGCCAGATCCTGCTACAGCTGGCTATGGGTTGCCCAGTAGGCCAAGGAATCACACTGCAGTGACTCCATGTCCTCAGCAAGATAGGTAGCCACCAAGGCCTCTGTGCTACCTGCTGGATGGTGCCAGATGGGGTCTGGTGGCTCTGGACCGCAACACTGAAGCCATGCCCTTGGCCCACACTGGCAGCGGCTGTGGTGGAAGAGATTGGCTGGTGCTTGGAGTGCTGGCACAGGACAGTGGATCCCCCTCTTCCATGTCCCCCACCTCTGCCCTTCTGCCCTCCTGACTGTTCACCAGCACCTCCGTCCAGTGATTGAGGGTTTTGGTGTTGCACATGCTCCTCTTCACCTTGGGTTGCACATGCCCGCCAGCACATGGATCATATTGGACCGCAACAAATCGAGCCATTTTTTGATGCCCTCCTTCAGCCAGTTCACCAGTGCCTGCACCTCTGATGAAAGCGGCTTGCCCCAGCCAGGAACACTGATCCCCTGGAACTTCTCCATTTGGTTCTCAAGCTCTTTCACTATGGGGAACACCTGGCTAAGGAGGGCATCACCAGCACTGAGGCTCTTGGTGGCCTCAAGGAACGGCTAGAGGACCACCAAGATCTGGGAGATGGTATCCCACTCTGTTTTGTTAAGGGAGCTGCTAATCCCAATCTCCCCAACCAAGGCCATCTCACAGATGGCCTTCTGCTGTTCCACCAGCCTTTCCAGCATCAGGAATGTGGAGTTCTACCGAGTCTCCACATCCTACATTATTTTGTGCTGTAGCATGCTCAGCTTTGCCTGTTTGTTCCACAGCATCTTGCCCTAGTTGATGCTCCTGTGGAAGTAGCCCACCACCTTCCTGCATCTTGAAATGAGATGGCCGGTAATGGTAGTGACAACACAGTCACCATCAGCTCTGTCCCTCTCCAAAGCATCCCTGACTATGAGGTGGAACTTGTGTGCCACACAGCGGATGTCAACAAAGTTTGGTTATGGTCCAGAAGGATGCTGTCCTTTGCTAGAAAAGTGGTGATGGTTACGGCTGTGCTACTGCTTATTATTCTATATACGGGAACTGTATTCCCACTGACATAGTGACAGATAGTAGAAGTACATAGGGAAATGTATGTGTTCTTCTAGAATGCCAAAAGAGGAAGGTTGGCTAGAGCTGAACTGTACAAAGCAAGAGAGATGGGGGGGGAGCCGCCAGATTTGGAATTGTTCATCTATGTGAAATGTATAAATGTGGTATGCAAGGCGGCAATGGAGGGAGAGGGGATGTAGGTTGTACATAGGCCTGTGCAACATGAGCCATGGGTATGTTGCTGCCAAGTTTGGCCATTTTTAAAAGGTCTATGGCTAAGGGACAACGGTAGGCCTAAAGCCTGTCCTTAAGTGACATACCATAATGTGAGTGTTTACAGCTGTTTTAGCTGGCTTGGGCAGCAGAACGAAGAAAACTGTCCATCTGTCTAATTTAGGGACGGGCAAAGTCCAGTGTGTGGGCTGGACTGGGTTCACGGTGGACTCCATTTCCCAGCAGCCCTTACATGCATTTCTGCCACCAGTTTCTGTGGAGACCCCAGAAGTGGTGGAGCCATGACAGCATGGGGCCAGGGTTTCCATGGAGACTAGCTCCAGCAGAGCTGACAGGGCGCCTGGTAGGGTGGGGGGCTGCTCCAGGGCTGGAATCTTGCAGCAGTGACAGCATGGTTCAGAGCCAGGGCAGAGCTGTGATCCACTGCCTGCACACCCCTGCCCAGGGGTGGCCTGGGGGCAGAGACAAACTGAGCAGGGTTCGGAGCCCAGGGCAAAACAACCTGTGCGGGGCCCTGCCCCTGGACACGAGGAAGCTGGCGGCAGATTCGGCGGTAGGGGCCAAGTTCTATATATAGAGAGAGATGTAGATAGCTATATATATATAATCAGTTGAACACATGTATATCTATATCTACCTATATGTATAGCTAAATATATAGATGGACAGATATAGTAGAGGTATACCGATACATCGGTCTGATATCGGATCAGTACCATTTGCCTGTCTCCTTGCGATGGTTCGCTCTTGTGCCGTCTTTGCCCGAGCTGCTGACCTTGCTCACCAGGGACTTCATGTAGACCCTAGAGGGTTCCTTGGCTATCCTCAGGGTGACCCCCAAACTCGCCTGCCACAACTTTGAATGATCCTTCAGTGGAGGGGTTCCCCTGTCAGGATGTCTGCAGAGCTGTCATGAGTCACGGTGGATGTTCATGGGGTTCCAACCTCCCCTACACCCCGGCCATACGCCAACCTCTGAGACAGGCCTCCAGATCTTTTGCGGCAATCTCCTGCTGATATCCTCCCCGATCCCTATGTCTCCTCTTGTAGACAAATGCTCTGGACCTTCTACGTCTGATACCGTTGGCCTTCGCTGCATTTTCCCGTGGTTCCTTCTCCCCCTTGGGCGATGTACCGGTTACCCTAGCTTGGCGCTAAGAGCACTGCCACTCTACCCTTGCCAAGGAACTAAAATAGATAAACCCTAAAGGCCTATATGTCACTTAAGAGAAAGGAGAGAAACCCCGAACAGGAAGAATTTTTTAAGTAGTGGGGAATATAAAGAAAATTCTGGTTGTTTCAGGGCCTGAGTGAGAGGGCGTGTCATGACTTTGTTAACCATAAAAGATACGGTACATTGGAACCTGAAAACAGAGTCCCTGAAAATAAACTTAGTAGCTACTAGTTATTTCCTATTCCCGGTTCTCTTTATTTGTATTGTGGAAGTAGTAGTTTAAGAGTGATGTAACTGTGATGGTCCAGAAATTAAGTGAGACGCAAGGATGTTAGGATGATATGATGTATTACATAGTTTCTCAACCTGTGGTACACATACCCCCGGGGGTACATGAGATACAGGCAGGGGGTACACAGTTACCCCAACACTCTCTCTTTCCCTTGCTTTCTTGCCCCTTCCTCCTCTCAAAACTATGGCGTAAAATTTGGTGTGCAGCGCATTGCACGGCACTGGGTTCAGCCCTCCTAGCTTTGGCCAACATCACCTCAAGCCCAGGTACATACTTGAGTCATGTACTCCTAGTGTAAAAGGTGGCAACCCTACCCACACTAGATCAGGCATCTGTCATATCACAGCCTTACATACACAGCCCTTCTTCCAACATATGACACACATTAGTCTGTAAATATAAAATCCCCTGGAAAATTGAGTGTTGGGGTACTAATTAAAATTTCATAAGTTAGGGGGTACTTGCTACTTAAAAGATGGAGAAACACTGGTGTATTGAACCAACTGCTTAGTTTGAATAGAGTTAGACAAGTTTTCAAATGCAAGATATTCTTCATCAGATTGAGGGTCTAATAATATTGCAGGAAGCAAGAAGGGAAAGAAGTATGATAGGTGGATAGTTGCAATGAAGATAAGCAGTCACTAAGATATTAGAAGACTTGTGGAGTAAAGGTGCTTTAAGAGAGAAACATTTAATCAGTAGTTAGATCTAAAATGGTAGTTAGAAACCTAGTAGTTATAATAGTATTGTACCATCAGGTTAGTCTGTGGAACAAAAGAAAATGTTACTAGAAGTTTAGAGAAAGCTACGGCTGTTGAGATTTACATCGGAGGGTTTCCTCTCTGCTGTTGCCTGATCAGAGGAAGTTAAAAATTAAAAGCTGCTATGATTAAAGTATTGTGTTTGTCTTGGTAGGCAAGAAATTACAGATTCTAAGCAGATGGATACATGAGATGCAGCTAATTAAAAAGGAGCTATATGGAACTTGGAACTGTTGCAGCAGAGTAGATTCAGGAAACTGGCCCTACATAGTCTTCCTCAAAATTTGGAAGATGGGTTCTGCGCTGCGTGTAAAACTAAGACATAAGCACCTGAGTCTGAAAACAAGCTAGTTTACATATATAACTTGATAGCCACAAGCAAAAAATGACTTTTCCATTATTTAAGTAGAAGTACAGGAGAAAACAAAACAAAACAAAACTTCTCTGCCTCAAGCTAAATACTGATGGCGTTTTCTGCCAGACCATCCTGCTGACAGATAACTGTGATTGGTGAATATTGCTTAAATTATTATCGTTGAGTTCATGTTTATCCAAAATCTAAAGTGAAATGATGGTTGTCTCCACTTACCACATTGTATCTTTCCTATTCCTTTATAGGAAAGAAAGACAGAAACCATATTGTGCTTTGAAATGAAATTCTTACCAATCTTCACAATGTGATTTGAAACCTGGCTATTTGCCAGAACAGCCAGCAAGTATATAGTCAGTAATAAACTTATAAGAAAAGAAAAAAAAGAAATCATCATCATCTCAATCCTAGTATAATATCTACCTTTTTTTAAAAAGTAAAATGTTCCCACTTTCATCAAGATACATTTTTCATAACACCACCGCTGCACCCACCCAACCTGGCCACAGGCTGCTGCAGGAGTGGGGAGCGGCAGGCACACTGAGATACCTGTGCACTCCCAGTCAGGATCACCGGCTTGAAGGTGCCTGATCTTTCTCAGGGTGGGGAGGATGGTTATGCATTTCTGACAGTCCCAGCAGGGAGCTGTGACCCCTCTTGACAGGATTTGGCTTGGGGACTGCTGTCATCTCGCACGCAGATTCAGACCGGAAGGAGTCTGGCACAGCCCCACAGCCCTCCCGAGGGCTGCAGGCCCTCAGATCTGCATGTGAGATGACAGCAAGCTGCCACTGCTGGCTGGGGCCAGCACCAACACTGGGTTCTACTTTTTATGAATTACCCTCACCTTTTCAATTGTGATTTTTGCATGCTTTGTCAGTGAAAAGGTTTCTTAGCTACACTCTACATTTATATGGTAAATTATTCACAGCTGTCTGGTTGTCTGAGCAAAGGTGAAAATCAATCCCGGTGTAACCTGGGCAGTACTCCAAGAGGTACCCCCTCTCCAATTGAAGGGATCAAAGCAGGTGCACAAGCGCTGTGGGAGGTGTAGAGACTCTCCTCCCCATTAGAGCAGAGCCAGACCACCAATGGGGACTTAAACATATACCTTTTAATACTGGGAACATAACAGGCATAAATCAGAGGGTATAGTACACAACAATGCCCCAAGGGGGCAGGATTCAACAAAGGTTAGACACTTACAATCATTGACAAAAACAGGTTAACAAAATATAAAACACAAACAGCAGAACAAACAGTATGGGTTGGTGAAATATACAAAGGGCACGAGAAGCAAAATGTCAAATGACAAGGAAACATAGGGCCTTGGTACCTGGAGGGGGAGAAAACATAATGGCCCCTTTCCACTGCAAGAAGATTTGCTTCTTGTTATCTCACTCACCCCAAGTCACCTCAGCTGGGACTTAAACCCAGATCTGCCACATGGTAGGCAGGAACGCTGCCATACAACCATCACTAGTGGCACTGCTCTAGCCTGCTGGGGGTCTTGACCTTCCCAGAGCCCAACCTCACGTCAAGCTGCTTACCCTCTGATTGGAGGAGCTGGAAGCAGAGCTGGGAAGCTCTCAGTTGCTGCTCAGAGCCTTCCTGGAGCTGGGGAGCCTCTCCTGCTGGCTGCAGCCTCTCCTGGGGATCCTAGAGCCCAGTGAGGGCGTCTCCTGCCAGCCGCACGCTGCGCTGCTGAGGGTCCCACTGCTGCCTGCAGGTTCTGCTCTTTCAGGGCACTGCTCCTGCCCCTCTGGCTCAGCTCTGTGAAACCCCTTCCTTGTTGCCCCTTGCTGGTCTCTCCCCTGAGTCAGCCCACGCTGCCCCTTTTATCCTCCTCCAGATGACCCAAGGGGCCAATCTGGACACAGGGGGGTGAGTCCCTGGGGCCTGATTGGTGCAGAAAGGGAATCCCAAGTCCTCCAATCATCGTTTACCCCTTCAAAGCCCCTGGGCCAAATTATTACCAGATTGGTACAGAAAGGGAATCCCAAGTCCTCCAATCATCTTTTCCCCTTTCAAAACCCCTGGGCCAGGTCACTGCCAGCCAGCCTGTCACTCAGGCATCTCAGCTATTGTAGGCAGAATGAAAAAACACACCAATGAAAAACATGCATCTAGTATAGGCACCATTGGAAGTCTGGTTATAGGAAAGTGTCTAAATTATAATTTTTATACTAATGCACTAGATTTGTGTTAATTTCCATTACCACATGGCATAACTGTTGCTTCCTAATAAATAAGGGAAAGTTTGAATATATTAGCAAATAGTCAAACACAAGCTCCCAAAATAATTTTTCAGAGGTGCTAGTAATTCTTCAATAGCAATATCAAGAGGCCTTATGTTAGACTTGAATGACACTGACATATATACACCCCTCGTAGCTGACAGAGGAGAACAGATCTCATAGAATATTTTCACTCAAAAGGGAAAATGAAGTTTCTTTTGTGTTCACTAAGTCAGTTAACTTCCCACATTAGCTTTTAAATGGACTTTAGGCCCTCTACAGGTACAAAGAAGGTACTTTTTAGTCTAGTTAAAACATTTGCAGTCTCAAATTCAAAGAAGTTGAAATCTTAACTGCTACTACAGGAAAAAAAGGCAACTGCCTGCAGGCAGTGGTGGTGGCCAGCAGCAATTGCAGACCGCCTGCAGACGCTGCTGGCAGTGTCATCAGTGGGGGGGCGGGGACAGGGGGTGGTAAGTGGCCATCATTCACAGGTGACACTTTTTATAGCGGGTGCACCACCAATCTCAGAGGGGGCATGTGTACCCCTTACACATCGCCAATGCTGAGGATCTATAACAAACTTCAGTGTCTTGCCCAGTAATACCCCTTCCTACCTTCCTTTTCCCCATTGTGATATTGGTGCACATAGGTCCTATTTTCTCTATGCAGTATTTTCTTATTTCTGTAGTCTATCAGGTTATAACAATAAAATGACATTCTCAAACCTTTAGCTTTTATCTCTGTCTTTCCTGACCAGTTCATATCTTTCAATATCTATGTTCAGCTCAGGACTGCTGTTTTTTTCCATGCTTCTATAATAATCCAATAGTATTTGTTTTGTTACCTAGACTGTATTGCATTGCATGTACCAGTATGACAATATTTAAGGCACAGTAATTTTAGGCTGCTCCTGGAGCTCTTAACCCCTGGAGTGTCCAAGCATTAACACCTAAAACTAGGTTTAAGCACTTGTTTATGTGCCTCAAAATTATACCACTCCAGGATTGGATTTTCTCGGATCAGTGCTATGCAGCTCATGTTACAGGTATAGCAACTGTAGGCCGCACCTTAGTGTAAACTTCCCACGCACCACCCCCAGCTCTGTTGACCCCAATCAGGCCTCCGCTTGCCCTCCCAGTAACCAAGATCCCATCCCTCCTCCCCCACTTAATGTAGCTGCTTGTGCTGTTTCTGTCCCAGGGGAGCAGGTAGCTGGGCAGGCAGTTTAACCCTTCTGTGCCTGCTCCCCTGGAACAAACAGCCTAGCCAGGCCCTCACAAGTAAGTAATGCCCTGGAGCACGTGGACGCAAGAGGGAACCCCAAGGTGCAGGAGCGGAGCATGGAACTTGGGGAACCCAGGGCAAGGGGGCACGGTGGGGAGAAGTGATGTTACTTTTCAGTCCTCCAGACCTCTGCTGGCCTGAAGTGCAACTGCTCCAAACTTGAGCTACCACTAACACGGATGAACATGTGTGCAGCTCACAGCACAAGGTGTAACAAGGCTTTGAAATAGCTCACTAGTGGGCTCTGCTTCCAAAACAGCTGCACTCCCTTAGGGCCACACTATGCCCATTCCCCAACCTGGCCTCACTCTCATCTGACACACCTTGATGTCAAAGTTAAAATATTTGGGAAGCTGCCTTCAGAGAATCAAGAGTCCAGCTTTCAGTGCCTTGACCAGCTGGCTCATTATTAGGCTGCCTAATCTGAGGGAAAATCCCACACTCTTGCCCTTCCATCCTCATGTCCCAGCCAGAGGGGGCCCTTCGTCACTCTCACATGTCCAGCCACCTTTGGGGCCCCAACCCTCCCAGGCCCTTCCTCTCATCCATCTAGCTGCTCTTTGGAGCTTCAACTCCTCCAGGCTCTTTTCTGGGTATTAGTCCCCATTTCAAAGCTCCAGGCCACAGTCTGGGATGGCTCTACCCCTCTGCTCTATAGCCAGAGCAGTGAGGGCTGGCTGACAAGGGGGTAGGGGTGGGAAACCCAGCTGGGGACCACAGCTGGCTTTGCCGGGAGGTCAGGAGGAGAGCCCCTGCCAGACTTGTCCCCATTGGACTGGAGAGGGTAGGGGTGTGGGCTGGTAGGCTCAGATGGAGGGGAGGGAGTAGGGTTTAAACCCCTCTCCCACAGGCATGGGATCTCAACTAGGGTCTGCTTGGCAGGGACATGGCAGCCCTCTGCCAGGCTATTTCTTGCTTGCTGCTGTGGGGGGGTGCAAAAAGACTGAGATGGACTCCCCCACCCAGGCAAACCCTGGCTGGGGTCTTGGGGGTAGGGAGGGAGTTTAAAACCCTTTCCCTGGCTCAGTGTGCTGGCCCCAGGCTGAGGCGTGTCCCTGGCCCATGCTCTCCTCTCCTGTGTGGGGAGGGTGGAAGGCGGCAGTAGCTTGAAAGGGACTGCCAAGCAAGGTAAATAGATAATATTATTCACAATTTTACAAGTCAAAAACTGAGGTATGGAGAGCAGAAGTCACTGGCTCAAAGTAAATTCTGTGACAAAATCGGAAACAGAACCCAGGGGTCACGTCTACATGAGTGGAGGACCGCACAGTTGTTACTGTGCAGTCATTTAGTACTTGCTTGGCCAAGTACTAAGTGACTTCACCATAACCAGCATTACTGCACAGTACTGTCCCCGCACAGGTGTTTTTTAAGCTATTGCACAGTAGCTCATTACTACTGCGCAGTACTATCGCTGTCACAACTCGTTCCCGCCAGTGCTACGGTGCAGAAGCTCATAGCATCTCATGCAGACACGCCTAGTTTTCCTGATTCTCAGTCTTGTGCTTTAACCATAATCTTCCTCAAATAGGCTTGCTAACTAACAACTGCTTCAAGCAAACAGCCATCACCTACAAGGAAGTGTCCAAGAACTGGAAAGGACATCATTACAACACTGTCCAGATCAAACTAGAGAATCATTAGGAAATAAAGTAAAACACAGAAGACCATTGGTGTGACCAAGTTTTAACATCTTATGTAGCAGCCTACAAACATGAGAGGGCATAAAAAATAGGGATACAAGAGTTACCATGGAAACCATAAGCGGTCCTCAATCGGACTTGAACGCCCAACAAGGATGTACCACAGACAAGGCAGTGCACACCACTGCCATTATCAAAGCACAGTATCAGATTTTTCTTCCACTGCTATTGATAGTCTCTGCTTTTATTTAATGTGTGCTACTGTGGACTTCCTGTAACCTTCACTAGCCTGTGGTGAGTGGACTGCTTTTCTATCAGGCTTTTATTTGCTAGGTGCACAGTGCCCTGATTTACACATTTGCCCCTTCAGGATCTCTCCAGCATGCATATTCCAAGGAAGTCTGTTTTTCATAATATATCTTTAGCTCTTACAACTTTTACAGGCAACTTTCAAAATGCTCACCATATTCTTAGGCCATAAACTGCGGTCACTTATGATCCTACTGTATTCAGTGATATTGCATGCCTGCCTTTAGATTCAGGGTTGTACCTTACACTTGAGAAACAATGGTTTACAAGATGTATTATATATCTATTATACGATTAGTGCTGTGGCCTATTTGTAGTGAATAATTTTATAAAGGTTGGTTTTTCCTCTTTATGAATTGTTTGTGAGTAGGTTTTGGTTTTCTACAGATCTTACCTAGAATTATCTACTGCTGAAGTCTATGAATAATTAGCCTGTACCAAATTGGTGGCTTGTTGCCAGGTCTTTATTAAAAATTCAAGCTCCACTGGTTAATTTTTCCTGGGCATGTAAATTACCCGTATATGCTTTAATATGCCTGGACTGGTTAAGTATATGTCCCAGAAGTAGTTTTCTAGTTTGAGTACGTTAACAATTTTTCGCGGATTTTTTTTTTATCTATGGTGTTTCCACTCATATCCCTGCTAAAAAATCTACAATCCTGTATTAATGAGTATTAATCGATGGAATAACTGTGATTTTTTTTATATGCTTTATACACACAAGGGCAAAACTCTTCTCTGTTCCACTGACTTCAATGGAATCTTTTTGGATGTATAGTGGTCTAATTTGAGAGCAGAATGGGTTGTTAGGGACCTGATTTGCTGTTGTTGTCCAACTGCATAGCCTCACTAGGGAACAAACTGGCACAAGATAATCCAGGGGTGGGCAAAATATGGCCCACAGGCCAGCTCCAGCCCACCAACAGATTTGATCCAGCTTGAGGGTGAACAGCCACCAACTCACTGAACCTGGCCCAAGGGTGGCTGGTGGCTCTGGCCATTGTGTGGTGCCAGGTCAGTGGGAGGGTAGGACCGCTTCCATCCAGCAGCATCAGCCTTTGACACAATGGCATTAGCGAAGGACCCAGATGGGGACTTCTGTTGCAGCAGGTGGGTGGTGGTGTCAGCTGTGGGTGCAGCCAGCAGGTTCCAGAGCCCTGACGTAGACACTACCAATGGGTTCCACAGCTGACACCACTGTCCACTGAAGCTCCCACCCAGGGCCCTGAATCAGAACCTGCCAGCAATATCAGCTGTGGACCCAGGAAGGAGTGGGCATCAGTGTCAGCTGTGACAACGCTGGCAGGTTCCACATTGGGCTTCCAGAACCTGCTGGCTGTGCCCACAGCTGACACCACCACCCACTTGCCAAGGCAGAAGTCCCCACCTGGGTCCACAGCTGAGTTTCAGAGCTCAGGGCAAACTATACCTCTGGCTAGGGAGAAGAGAAGAAAAGAGAAGAGGGAGAGGGAGAAGGAGAAGGGGAGAGATGGATATGGCCCTCGACAGGTCCTCAAAACTCATTAAGTGGCCCTCTAGCTAAAATAATTTCCCATCCCTGAGATAATCCCAACCGGATCTGTGCCATTACCACATAAGCCTGTGGTACACGGAATATCCGGGTTCAAATATGTGGGAGCCCCCCTGTAAGATTTGATAATCATAACCTGAGGGGGGTCAGAATTCCAGGGGATTTTATTAGGGCATCATGATGGTCAGCCCAATTTTGGTTTACAGACCCCCCAACAGTCAAAGTGTAATTCAAACCCTGGGTAACATTTTACAGCAGATCAGAAGTGGTTAAAGATTAGGCTGACGAGAGGGAAGCAGAAGTGGGCACAACTCAGGCTGCCCCACACCCTGGCTGTTACCCAGCTATCAGAACCCAGGGCTCATTTTAGCCTGTACCAGCCACTTAACTGGCCTCCAACAAACCTACAATAAGTCCACTTCTATTCCCTTTCCATAATAGCCCTAGGATGTCTTGTCTTGTATGATTAGTCCATGCTGGAAATATTAGCAGGTGAATGAAATTTTTAGTGTGTGTTGCATGTTTTAGTAAACCATCAATTTAATCTTTTTTTTGGCCATTTGATTCCTCATTCAAAATAACCTTTGTGCACAATGTTAAAAATATGTTAAAGAAGTAACTTCCTTCCACTCTCCTAATTTCTTTTTTGCGTGCTCACTTCTTTTATTTATACCCCTTGCTAGCTAAGGAACAAGTGAAGGAACACTGCTAAATGGTAAAACACTGAATTGGAAATAGCTCCCTCTTCAGCACTATTTCCATCTCTCCAGATAATATTAGCAGAGCTTGTTACGATTCACATGTGAAAAGTGCATGGCCCATTATGTAGGCATTGGCTGTAAAGAGGAAGTTAGTTGCACAACAGTTGAGGAAACTGAGGTACAGAAGCGTGGTAGAACTGGGAGTAATGCATGCTAAAGGAATAAAAGATGTGGTAGCTTAGTTAAAATGGTGAGACAAATGGACAGACAAGGAATAGTATAACATAAGGGGTACCGTTTTGGAGGTTGTGGTTGTCAGTAGTCCCTTGATTTGAGGATGATCTCCACTATGGCTTGTTGATGGGCCTTAAGGTAACTTAAGAGTCTGATTCCCTGAGCCACGGACCCATCTGCAGAAGTTGCAGGTCTTTCCGCAGAGGAGAGTTTATGCTGTAAGCTATTTCTTTCCTTTTCCTTCCTCTGTTCTCACTTTTCTGCTTTGAGGGCAAGATGCTTTACCTGGAAACACACTGCTGCTTGCCTGAGGTTGTGATAAGATTGGAGTTGGTTGGCAGCCAGCTCCTTCCAGCTCTGTTTCTTTTTCTTGAGGTATTCCTTCAGTGTGTCCTTGTCGTGTGGGAAGTAGCTTCACAGTGGTGTACAAGGTGTGTCATGACAGCAGTTAATTTGCTGTTCGGGTAGGATGGGTGGCACAGAAGGCCAACGAAGCTTCAAAAAGCACCAAAAATCTGCCAGTGTAGCAAGAGTTTTGCTTCAGTACTTAAAAGTTAAAGTTGACATTACAGACCCCATGCAGTAAATGTTGCCACCTGAAGTTGTTGACCTTTTGAACTGCTGCCCCAGTTATTGGAGTTGGGCGTGCGCAGTTGAGAGAGTGCTTGGCAGGAATGTGAAGTGTATGTTCTGGGGTATAGATGGGAGATTGCTGTGACTGACAGGTGAATGTATATAGTGTAAAAGTGAATCGAGTGAAATGGCTGGATCCTGCTTGGTTGGCATTGATTGACAGATCCTTTACCTCAGATGACTGGTTAATGCAGTGTGGAGCTGTTGTGTGTGGAGAGTGTGGTCCTGGCAGTGCATGTTTGTATGTGGAAGTTGGTTTATAAAGATGTGTTCAAACTGCATGCGTTTGTTAGCGTGTGAGGTTTGGCAGGGCTGCTGTCTTAGTGAGACTGTGGCTCAGAAGCCCAGTCCTTTGAGAGACTTCCCTGCCACCTATATTAGATTTTGACCTTTGGAGTGAGTGCCTATTGGATTTGTCATTGGGTTGCCACCACTGCTGTTTGCCATTTGCATTTGCTGATACTGGGTTGTTCTTTTACCAAACTAAGAACAGATGACAGTGGAAAGTATATTGGCCACCTGTTGTTAGTGTTCGTTCTCCCTTGGCTTCATTAATATTCCCCTCTTCCCTTTGTTACCTCTTCTCCCTAATACATCCTCTCTATGTTTGCACCTTTCAGCACTGCTTCCTTGTTATTCCATTATCAAGTCAGGCTGGAAATCCCACTTGACAGCATAGGTCTGCACTGTTAAACAGCCTGATTCAACCTCCTGGGAAAACTACCCAAGCACCTACCTTAGCGAGGTCATGTTTTGAGGTTCACCCACCTTAAAATTTGTCCTTGCAACAGGGGCACCAAGACAGAATCTGTGAACCCTGAGGATGGGGAGCCAGGGGAGAAAGGTACCTCAGGTACTTGCTGGGGGTAGCTGAGCAGGGAGTGTCTTAATAGGATGTTTTGTTTGGCTGGAGGGGAGCCAAGGGGTCAGAGGGACTCTTTAGGTCCCAGTTTCCCCGAGGATGTCTGGGGGTGCAGGGGGGAGCATAGGGACCAGCAGTGAGTGTGTAAGGATGCGGTAGGGCTCTGCTGGATGCTTCAGGAAGAATGTTCTCCCTAGTAGAGTAGTGAAGCGCTGGGACAGGTTACCCAGAGAGGTTGTGGACTTTCCCATCATTAGATGTTTGTAAGCCTGGGCTAGACAAAGCTTTGGCTGGGATGATTAGTTGGGGACAGCCCTTTCTCGAGCAGGAGGTTGGACTAGCTCAGGTTCTCAACCTTCTGCACCTTACCTCCCACCAACCATTTCACCAAAAAACCATGATACAAGCAAAACTGCACTTTTCCCAAGTGCATTTGTACATTTACATGAATTTTAGTATTATTTGAAAATTTCCCTTAATAATTAATACGAGTTGAAGTCCCACCTACGTGACTTTCATGCCCCACTGGTTGAGAAACACTCGTCTAGATGACCTCCTGAGGTCCCTTCCAACCCTGACCTTCTACAATTCAAGGAGGAGGAGACGGGGGTGGGAAGCGCGGAGGGGGGCCGGGCACAGGCTTGCCCGAGCGAGGAGCATGGGAGGTTGTGTCGCTGCAAGGAGAGAAGCTCCGAGACAGGATGAAGACACCTGCGGAAAGCAGCGGCACGCTCCAAACGCGTCAGAACGAGCCCGCAGGGGCGAGGCACACCCCACCCTGAGAACTCAAGCAAGGCCCCGCCCCGGCTCCTCTTCTGGGGTTGCGGGGGGGGGGGGGGGCGGCCGTGACGTCACGCGCGGGAATTCTAGACCGTTCCACAGCCTGTCGCGTAGGGCGGCGTCATTCCAGAAGTTTCGGCGCTGCCGCTATAAAAGCGGCGGGACAAGCGGGGCGCTCGTGAGGAGATAAGTGGAGCGGTGCTTGTGGGCCGGGGTTAGTACTGGGGGCGCGCTAACGGCCGCGCTGTGCTGCGGGCGCCATGGTGAAGGAGACTGGCTACTACGACATCCTGCAGGTGAAGCCCAGCGCCAGCTCGGACGAGATCAAGCGCGCCTATCGCAAGCTGGCGCTCAAGTACCACCCCGACAAGAACCCGAGCGAGGGCGAGCGGGTAGGTGCGGGGCGGGGCGAGATCCTCCGGAGCGGTGCGCTGCGCTGCGCTTCGCGGGCAGCTCCTTACACCCGCTCCGCGGGAGGGGCCGGGCGGGCCCGGGCCAGGCAGCCGCCGGCGGTGCAGCGGTCTTGGGAGATATGAGAGCCCTAGTAACTGGGGCCGGCTCCGTGGGAGATATGAGAGCCCTGGTAACCGGGGCCGGCTCCGTGCTGGGCGGAGCCGACGCGTTGGCCGCAGCGGCGCGGCCTCCGGGAGCCGTACAGCCTCTTCCTGTCCGTGCGCGGAGACCTTATCTGCCCTCCAGACCCGCGGTGGGGGGGCGGAGCTGTGACTCTGTGCCTATGGAAACGGCATTGTTATCAAAATAAGATCCCAGGAACCCCGGGTGTTAAGTTTGGTGGTGAGAAGCTAGGGACTTTATTTAGCTGCTTGTGCATGGGTGATTACAGCCTGCACAAGCATTAGATGCTTTATACAAGTGTAAAGTATGGTGTTATATAGTCCTTGGTGTTCCCTTCTTAATTCTGCCCTAGATTAAGTAGATGAAAATAGTGGCCTCCAAGAGCACTGTGGTACTTTCATCACTAAGTATAATGAATCTTCTAGGCCTTTTGGAGAGGAAATAATTATTTTAGTCGAACTTTCCTTTTGCAGCTTGTTCTGCTTTGCTGGACTTAAAGGGGAGAATGGCTAATTCAGCTGTCAAACTTAAAGTTACCTAATTAGGGGAGCTAACTTGTGGAAGAAACAGGCTGTCAGAGCTGGCTATTATGATCTGGCCTGACTTAATGGTATTTCTTATTCCCTCTTCCGCCTTCTTTCCCCCCCCCCCCCTTAAAAGTTTTGTTTCTGTTTCTAAAGTTTCCAAGCCTTACCAAAGAGAAGGCCTAAGTGATTGGATGGTATAAATTCAGTAAAAATTCATAATGTATAAAAGTGCTGGCAGCTGCCCCTAGTATTTATTTATATCCTGTTGCTTTGAAGTGGTGGAGCTGTTCTTCAGAACATGATATTTGCATGGAAAAGGCTAGTGTTGATGGGCAAGGTAACCCCAGAGGGAGCCATTTTAGGTGTCTTTGGATTTATAAAAGGTTTTGCTAACCTCTAGTAGATGGTAAAAAAGAGAACCTTTTTTTTATGCATCACCTGAGAAATAATCATAGTTTGAGTGATGGGCTCACAAACTTGGTGAAGCTGAAAACTACTTCCAGGTAATTCTAAAGCAGTTTCATCAGTCAGTGTGCAGGATGCATAGTAGATGAATTGTGCTATTTGTAGGCTAGACCCATTGAAGCTTTCACTAGGATGAAACTAGAGGATTCCAATTGTATACACCAATGTTTGCTCCATATGTTTGGCTCCACAGTTGTGGGAAAAATGCTTTTTGGAGACTATGTAGGAAATTCTTTTCTGATGTGCAGATAACTTAAAGGGAGGAAATTGAGCTGTTGATTTTAGAAATGTAATTGCTTCACAGTGGAGTCTGGGTCAGAAGAAAAATTGATGAGTAGATATAGGATTGATAGGCTTTCTGTGGAATACAGTGAAAGTATAATCTGGTTCATGCTTGTCAGTCTTGTAGCTCATCTAATGTTCAAGGCAAAATTATAAAAGATGCATTCAAAATTATACTCATTTCATGATAACAAGAAATGTAAAAGTCTGGATTCATAAAATTACTTTTAAGATGGGCTCTATGTATTCTTTTTTTGCAGGGGGGGCAAGACATGATACAGATTGCTTAATGTAATAGCACCTTGCTAGTCTGTCTTGCATATGTTTACAAACTGTTTAAAAAGCTTTCTATAAATGAATTGCAAGTGCTGCAAGAATTTTTTTTGATTGCAGTTCAAATCCTGGGGCAGTTAACCAGTCAGTCCAGTTATGCAGGTTATTTGTGCTATTGCTCATAGTTGCTCAGAGCTTCTCTTTCTCTTTTTTAGTTTAAGCTCATATCCCAGGCATATGAAGTTCTGTCGGACCCAAAGAAAAGGGACCTTTATGACCAGGGTGGGGAACAGGCTATTAAAGAAGGAGGCTTGAGTGGCGGCAACTTCTCTTCACCCATGGACATCTTTGACATGTTCTTTGGTGGTGGAGGCCGAATGAATAGAGAGAGAAGAGGTACATAGTTCTAAATAAGTTCTAGAACTTAACCACACACTAGTGCATAAGAAACAAGTGTGTTTTTTGGTTTTGTTTTTGGGTTGGTTTTTTTTTTAGTATAATTACTAAATGAACATAGTGTAGATGTTATCTGTTGTAACAGCAACTTTTGCAAGGTATGAACTGATCCATTTTCTATAGAAACTAGAGCCTAACAATATAGATAATATGATTAAGACATATTGCTAACTTTACTTATTAAGTGGGACATGGAAATTGTGAGAAGAAAGGAATGGTGAGAAGAAAGAGAGAGGATGTCAGAACAGAGGAATTGGAGTTAAGACTTGTGGGTAAGACTTACAAGTCAAATCCCTGACTTACTGATGTACTTCAGGCAGATAGCCTCAAAGGGCACGATCAACTTGAAAAACCACTCACTGTATGTGTCTACTGTCATAAGATGGTAATATTTGGGGTTACTACAAGTGACTTCATTCAAATTTTACTTGAGCTCATGTCTTGCTTTTGGTAGCACTGTCACTGTTTCACCACTGTTTGCCAGCTTAGTACATGGTTTCAGAACATTCTTTTTCCTGTTACTAATGCTGTGGCAGTGGCATGAAAACCATAGTGTTTGGTATAGCTTAAAAGATGCCAAAATTACCCCTCATCCCCAGTCTGCACCCCAGCAATAAGAGCTGCCCCGTAGTGATGTTCTTGTAGCTGCAGCAGCTGGTGCACAGGTACCATGCTGCTGCTGTTTTTAAGAGCATGGGCTGGGGGGTAAGTGGAACACGTGGATGAAGCAGCAGCTGGAGAGGGAAGTGGGGGGAGGATGCCTGCTCTTGGAACCTAAGCCCCCTGCCTTACATTCCAGAAAGATTTACCCAGGAGAATCCTGCTTATGCCACTGCTTGAAAATCTGAAGATGGGTCTAATTAAAGAACTTTTTAAGATCAAGGATCAAGTATCAAGTTGATAGTGCCCTTATTCTTGCTGATTTAACCAAGTCGGCAAATGAGATTAATGACAATTGCTTGATGTAAAGTCAAACTATATTCCTGTGCGAGTGAAATGGTGAAAACTGTTAAGTCGTGCATATTTGAGAGGGTTGAATGTAGCCCTCTAATATTTGTTGTGTCTGTAATATACCCAGTCTTATGCTACTGTCTTGCACTAACAAGCAATCTGTTTGGAAACCTTATAAGAAGTCATGGATAATTATAATTGTCCCAGTGTTGACCTTTTTAAAATCCTTTTCCTTAAAGGGAAGAATGTTGTGCATCAGTTAAGCGTATCTCTTGAAGACTTGTATAATGGAGTCACAAGGAAGCTGGCACTACAGAAGAATGTAATTTGTGCAAAGTGTGAAGGTAAGCATTTTAACACCAAAGAGAAAATCCTCACTTTTTTTGCAATTAGTTTGTACTTCAAAATGTGGTTTATATGAACCTCTACTGAGTAACTGCTGTGGTACCCAGTCACTAATTTAAAAAGCTCTAATACCAAAGCAGTTATCTTACTTGCATATTAATAGAGACCAGAGTTCAAGATCCTTATAGACAAGAATCAAATTAAGAGCTATAGAATATTTAACAGCTAGGAGTGTTCTTTAAGCTGCCTTTTATTGACTTGCATCAGGTAAAAGTTTGAGATTTGTTGTCTTGTCATATGGATAATGTCACATGACCACTTTAATGGGGCTTTCTCTCTCTTTACCTCTGGAAGAACAAGTTGGGTTATATGCAAATACTAACAACCTAGGCTTAAAGAAATCTAGCAAATGACATGGTTTAAAAAAGCTGTAATCACATTAAAGATTTTATGACCCCTTGCTGAAAACAGCTTGGATATGAAGGGAGGGATAAAGCTGACGGCGTGAGCAATCTGGTAGTACATCTAAAATCTGGTTTGATGGCAATTTTAATAACTGAGAGAGACAGATGCATGATGCAAAAACTAAACTTTCACAAGTTTTTACAGAATTTCCTGGGGATCTAAATATACTCCCTCCCTTAGAAGCAAAAAATTAGAGACTTAGTAGGGAATTTCAGTTTGGTGTTGCTGAGTGACTAGCTTTCCTTATAAGCTTTGCTTCAGGTTAATTCTTTTTTATTTCTCTATCAAGGATATGGTGGAAAGAGAGGAGCCATAGAAAAGTGTCCCATGTGTAAAGGAAGAGGAATGCAAGTTATTGTTCAACAGATTGGACCTGGCATGGTACAGCAAATTCAAACTGTGTGTTCAGAATGCAAAGGCCAAGGTGAAAGAATAAATCCAAAAGATAGGTGTGAAAACTGCAATGGATGTAAAGTTGTTAGAGAGAAAAAGATCATAGAAGTTCATATTGATAAAGGTAAGAATTAAGAAACAAATTAGTTGCAAGATTTTCAGGGTAGACTTGCTTAACTCAAAGAAACTGAGTTGTAAAATTTTTCGGGACTCTAAATAGACTGAAGTATTGTGGGGAGGGGGTTTTGTTTGTTTGTTTTTAACAAAACCAATTTGTAACTTTTTTTCTTTTTAGGTATGAAAGATGGGCAGAAAATAGTATTTCATGGAGAAGGTGATCAAGAACCTGACCTGGAACCTGGTGATGTTGTTATTGTGCTTGATCAAAGGGAACACAGTGTCTTTCACAGACGGGGACATGATTTAATTATGAAAATGAGAATCCAACTCTGTGAGGCTTTATGTGGCTTCAGAAAGACTATTGAAACACTGGATAATAGGATCCTTATTGTATCCACTAGACCAGGTAGGTTTTAAATATTGATGCGGTTGCTTCTATTGAAGGTGCTGCTGTGATTCTGAATTTGTTACAAGCAGTTACATTTTTGGCAACTGTTAAAGCCATACACATAGCTAATCAAAAACCCTCTTTCCATTTTTTTGGCTTTCAAAATGCAATTTGTTGGTGTCCAGAAGTTGTCAGTCCTCAGTTGGTGAGGTCGCCTAGCACAGTGGTGTTGTCTGTGGGTACATATGCTCTATAAGATGTCAGGCTTCTGAGAAGCTAGATACTGGGACCAAATAACTAGGAATTTAGTGAATCCATATGTAGCAGATAACTTGAAAGAATATTCTCAAAGGGGTATTGATAATATTCTTTTGAGTTTAGGTGTTTTCATCTACTGTTAGAAACAGCTGTCCCCACCGTGTTGATGTCTGCCTGGGTTTTCACAAAATGGAGAGATGCTTTTCAAATAGGAATGTAAACAGGAATGCTTCCTTTATAGCCCAACAGTTTAAAACAAAAAACAAAAAAAAAGTGAATGTAAAGGTACTAGTTTTCAGGCTTAATAAACTAATACCTCTCTTTGGACAGGAGAAGTGATAAAGCATGGTGACTTAAAATGTATCAACAATGAAGGGATGCCCATTTACAAGTCTCCATTGGACAGAGGTTGTCTAATTGTACAGTTCTTGGTAAGCTTATTGTCTTATTCTCCTTCATGCCTTATGTAGCACTTCAGCTAAGGAATAATGACTTACAGAATAACGTTTATTGTAGGTCCAATTTCCAGAGCACCATTGGCTTCCAAGGGAGAAGTTGCGTATGCTGGAAGGTCTGCTTCCTCCACGAGAAGTAGTCATGATTACAGATGACATGGATCAGGTAGATCTTGTAGACTTTGACCCGAGAGAGCAAACCTACCGTAATAGTGGAGAAGCATATGAAGATGATGAGGAAGGACCTAGAACAGGAGTGCAATGCCAGACATCTTGAAGTGATGTAAAATGGATATACATTTTTCATAATGGAAAACTACATGGCTTAAACAGCCATTAGTCTCGTTTCTTTTTCCTTGTGTTCAGCAAATTGAGTTGCTGCGCCATCACTTTTATAATCCAGTTTTTTATTTAAGTGTGTTCACGTAGTTTTCACATGCAGCTTAAACACTTCCAGGTTATGCAGCTGAGAACAAAGGGACTTATTAGATATTTGTGAACCTTTGTAAGCAACTGCAATAAATTGAATTGCCACTCAAAGCAAAGTGATTTAATCTATTGTATTTATGTCAGACTCCTGCAATACCAGTTTAGGCTAACTTACCATCTTGTGTAAATATTTTTCATATTGTAAAGTTAATTTCTTAGAATAAAAAATTAATTCCAAGCATGTTTTCTGACTCTGAGAAGTTCAGCTAATTATTTGTCATCCATACTTGGCATATACAGTGGAGGTCCATAAATATCTGCTTTATTCTGTGCTAGCCCAGAACCAAGAGATGTACTGAAGTCAGTTGGTCTATCCATCAGTCACTCAAATAATTCCAGCCCTTCTAGAATTAATCAGATGTTCAGTTTTAACTATCTGCTTTCTTTACTTAGCAGTTTTGCATAAGACTGCATGGTAAAATGAAGAATGGATTGAACAGATACTGTTGCTTTAGTAAATAATTCATGCAGGTTCCCATGTGCAACAGCATGATTTATATGTCTTGCCATATAAAATAGGAGTTTGTCATATTAATTCTATAGTACTTGTATTTAAGTTCTTCAGTACCATGCTTTATCTACCTGAGATGCTTGTTATCTGACTTATCTCTCAGTATGGACCTGTTTCTGATAAATGGCCTAGTTTAGCTTACTCCTTTCCAAAATCAGAAGCCAAATCAAAAAATGTTGTGTGTGTGTTTGTGTTTTTTGTTTTTGTTTTGTTTTTTTTGTTTTAATTGGAGCAAGCAGTAGAGTTCAAGCTCTTAAGCGAAATTCATACCTTATCCAAAACTTACATTGGTACAGGCTAAGTTCTCACCTGCTGTCAAATAATGTGTCCTCTGAATACATATCTAATCTTTGATGATCAAACTAGTGTGGAATGCCCTTATCTCCATCCATTTGTTTTAGAATTTGAAATGTGCTGTTTTTGTTTATGCCAATTTTATAGTAAGATGAATATTCTTCTCCTACACTCCAATTTTCTCTCATGTTCTGTAACAGACTTCTACTTGAAGTAGAAATTGGACACCTTTCCAAAGGACAGTTGGGCTCTGTACCTCATTTTTGTTTTTTAAAGTGATGCTTCCGCACTACCATTTAAATAGCACAATGCAGTTTTACATTTGGAGGTAATAGCTGTGTCATGTTCTGTACTGGGGTGGCAGACTTCCTAACCCATCTAGCTGCAAGATGCATACTACTTTTTAAAAGCTGTTCAATTCTCAAGCAGCAATAATGACTCTAAGGATAACAGCTGAAGGAAACTAAATAAGGAACAGAGAGCAAAAGAATGTATTCAGTTCTTCTGAAGCTGCATTAGCCACCCCTATTCTGTGCAGAGGGCAAAAGCAACCTCTTAATTTCTGGATCAGTAAGTAAATTGGGAAACTTCTAGATGGGAAGAGCTGTAGAAAGCTCCTGGGTGCAGCAGTCTTAAGGTTCAGATGCATCAAACTTCACACAGCAATGTGTTTGTTTACCTACTTAATGTAATACTTGGAGCAGTTGTGAAATGCTTTACAGGAAACACAAACATGCATGAAGAGATTCCACCTTTTTGGGGAACTTTTTTTTGCTTTTGGTTCTATTAAGTTCTTAATAGGCAAAAGTGAGATGTTGCTTATGCATTACAGCTGTAATTTTATTGATCTTATGCAGTAATGAGCTACCCATGGCAATACTTCCTGACCCTTGAAATATAATAGCTGGTCTCTTTGTTAGTTAAAGGTTTTTACAATGGGAATTCAACAAATTCTATCACTTTCTCAGCAGTCCAAACTAACTAACTGCTGCTGCACTTTTTTTTACCTTTTTTAAATTGGTGGAAGGGGGGGAAAAATGTTCAAACCTGTTTTTTGCAACTCCAGTGCTTCTGGTACTTGCCGTAGATTTGGAAATACCAGATCTACCAGCTCCTTTAAACTACTTCTACAAGGGAGTTTAGATACCTAGTTGGGAAACTTTGCTCTTGATCCCCTGTGAGCTTACACTCAAACTTATTTTGCCACTTGTGCTTAAAGGGGGAAAGTACTCTAGTTGCAGTAATACACTCCTAGGTTTCTTTCTTCAGTATGAAGTTTTAACAAGCTCTTCCACAACCTGTAAATCTTACTCTGTTTCTCTTAGATCCTCTAGTCTCTGTTTATTGGAGGTTGCCTATTATAAATTCTGTGTCCTTTCTCACTGCAAACTTCAAGAAGTTTGAAAGGTAGGCTTCAAAGTTTACTGTGAGACACTAAATCAAAATTGGGATTGTCATGTCTTAAGAAGAAATCTTGCCTCAAAGCAACTGTAATTCAGAACAAGGTTCTATACATTTCAGACTGTTTGGCTATGCTAGGATACAAGAGTTTCTATTTGTAGTTGTAGGCATCTAAGAAAAACCTACCTGAACATGTAGTACTTTAAGTGTACCATAGTGTTACACTAACACTTGGTTGAATTGGTGAGGGACAGGGGATTCACAGTAAAGAAATAGTGGATATGCCTCCCTGCATTGAGCTGGGCCCTAAGTGAATCATGATGGATTGTGTAACACAGGAGCTAGCTATGATAATGAGTTGATGCACAAGGATTAACACCTAGGACATCACAAACTAAGGTGAGAAAAGAATAGAGCCAGGAACTCCTTGAAACTTCACTCTTAAAGCTACAGAAGCCCCTGTATGAACTAATGAATGCTGGAGACTGACTCTTGAGTACCTGCTGATCAACTGCTCCCAGAGCCCTATTACAGCAGTGAATTAATCAAAATTTATCAACAGACTTGTGAGACTCCATGTACTTATGGATGCGACTCCTGGGGCTGATGGCTCCCATCCAGCAGCCACCAAGGGGGATGTCCCAGGAAGTTAATGATCCCTGCATTGGGTAAGCCTGAGAATTGGGGAGTCACCAAAGTCTGCCAGAGAGGGATAAAAGGCAGTGAAGAATGACCCCCAATGGCACCCTCCTTGACCTGACCAGCACACTGCTTGTCCAGCCAGGACCAGCCAGCAACCCCCTTCTAAAGCAACATTGCACTGAAAGAAGCTTTGACTGGCCATTGACAGCAGACTGCAGTGATTGGGGATGGGTATATCTCAACACTGGTGCTTAGTATTCATAGCTAGCTAGTGTGTGTGCATGCGTGCATGTGTATTTGAGCAAATCAGCCCCAAGGTTTATGATCTGACTTTATTAGATGGATGCAAAACTAGAATTTTGATCCTGTAAGTTGGTCCTTTGTAGCCAACATTATGGCTGCAGCAAGACCTAACAGACCTGTAGTTCTCAACCTCCTCTGCCCCAAGCCAGACACACTCAGTTGTACAAGCATCCATGTTGCAAGTTTTACCTGTCCACAGCTTGAGGTGCAGTTTCCCCTGAACCTGTCCTATCTATCTCCTTGAAACTTGGCAGGCTTTGTGGCCTCAGCAGGGGCTAGCGTGCCTGCAGTTTTGACCCTGCTGTGGCTTAACACACACACATGACATGAGTTTTGCTTTCAAGATTTTGGGGTGCAGTTTCCCCAAGCCCCCTGTACTTATCTCCTCCAAACCTGGCAGGCTTCATGCTGTCAGAAGGGGCTACCATCCCTGCAAGTTTCATCCAAACCAAGCCAGAAATGACAGTTATAGGCTATTTTGACCTTCCCCAGTGTATCCTATGGGCAAAAGATTGAAATGGTAAAACTGTTTTGAGTTTAAACAAAATTGGAAATGGAACACTTCCACCAAAATGGAATGCTGCCATTTTACACAGCCCTAGTGGTTGTTTCCTGCAAATAAACTTTTTCCAATTCTAATAGTTTGCTACATACATACATACTGTATTTTTCAGACAGGTACATAGTTTGAAAATGCATAAACTGGGAGGGGCTAGAACTAAATTTAAACGTTATTTTCACTAGTGCCACTTCTTAATGTGCAGCCATATATAATGGAATTTATATAGCAAATTGTAGTAATTCTGGCAAGACCCTGAGAAGGAACAAGAAGCACTAAAATCTAGACTGTGTTGTATAAAAGCCTGGGCCATATCCAAGCTGGGTCTGAAAAGGCAACTCCTTTTACAAAGTGTAATCTGTCTAGTATAGCCTCCCTACTTCCGTTCTATTTCCTATGGAAATACGACAATGATTCAGCATAGGAAAAGGGACCTTTTTCCAGTTTCAACTCAGAAAGACTTGATATTCTATTAAGAACTGACCTTTAGTGTCTTGGAATGTTACAATTATTCAGTGAGTGTTATTACTTTTGCAAGTTCTTGATCTTTGCTAGTCTGAAGCAAGATTTTTGTTGTTAATCAAAATACTTTTCATTCCTGTACTTGCTGGGGCATCCTGGTATGTTAGTTTAAAAAGGTGACACAAGGGCTAGTGGGCAAGCTACTCTGAATACAGTGTGCTTTAAAAATCTATACCTTGTTATTCACTAAGGCTAGAAGTAGGGGCTTAAGTGGTAGAGGGTGGTGGTAAGCCAGTTGAAAGAAGAAAAATGATGGAAGGATTTTCTCCCACCTTACCAAATTGCAGTATTAAATTTTGGTAAAACCATCATTCTGGAACTGAAATCCAATTACATGCAAGACAGCAGCAGCGTACTGTGAAATTTAGTTGATACTGGTACAGGTAGTATCAGCCTGGTATGGAGGCTGTACTCTATTTCAATGTAAAAGATGTAAGAAAATTTCTCTTAAGTTTCAAAATTATTTAAGTAGAGGCTTAAACATAAGGTTTGGTGACCCTTTTCTTGCCTGCCAGGGGCAGGGGGTCAAACTAGATGGCCCGCTGTGGTCCCTTCTGACGCTAGAATCTATGAATCTATGATAAGATTTAAAATGCCTTAAGGGGCATTTTACACATGCTCTGAGGTGGGGTGGGGAGCTTTTTAATTAGAATCAGGAAGTTGCGGTTGGAAGGGACCTCAGAAGATCATCTAATCCAAACCCCTGCCCAAAGCAGGATCATCCCCACCAGGGTTTTGTCCAGCTTGGCCTTAAAATTACCTTCAAGGATGGAGATTCCAACATCTCTCTAGATAACCCATTCCAGTTCTTCACCACCCTCCTAGTGAGGAAGTTTTTCCTAGTATCCAACCTAAGCTGCTCTTGTTGCAATTTAAGACCATTGCTCCTTGTTCTGTCATCTGCAGTCACTGAGAACAGGAACTCGGTGGGCACTAAGTAGTCCATTGTGATCAGCTGGTAAATCCCAGAGCCTCTTGAGGTCCATCCTGGGTTGGGGTTGAGCACATGCATGCATGAATGCGCACGCCTTCCCCAGCCCAGCAAGTCAGGGAGGGAAGGGGCAGAGGCTGGGGTGCCACATGCAGCAGGGCTTAGGGCACAAAGCCCAGCTTGCAGCAGGAGCCATCTCTGCCACACATGTGCCCTCCCACCCAAACCCAGGGCAGCACTGACAGCTGCAGCTTTTGAGGTAGGTAGCAGGGCTGGAGCAGGGGCAGGCCCTGCATAGCCAGCAGGGGGAAGAGCCACAAGGAGTTCATCCAGGGGGTAGAGGGAGGGGGAATCACACAGCCTGGGAGGGCATGGGGGGCACGTGCCCCCAGATCTCCCAACAGGATGGGCTGTAGGCTGTTCCCACCAGGCTGCTCCTGGCCAGGCTGTGCTTAAGCCAGACAGCACCACTGCATGAAGCCACGGAGAGGGGCTGTAGCACCCCCAGCCCCCGCTCCCCCTGAAGCACAGCATAGGCCAGGCCCAGTAGAACAGCCTAGTGCAGCACCCGACCTCCCCACAGACAACAAAGGTTGGAGACCACTGGTCCTTACTCCATCCTCTTTGTAACCACCCTTCCGGTATTTGAAGGCTGCTACCAAATCCCCCCTCAGCCTTCTGCTTCTGCAGACTAAATAAGCCCAGTTCCCGCTCCGAAGTTGCACCTGCAGCATCTCACATATTCAGGGTCCTGTTTCAAGATGGCAGTGGGGGTGCTTTAACTAAAACTTGCTTGATGAGCTTTAGTTAAAGCATCCCCACTGCCATTTTAAAACGTGGGGATGCTGAATACACGAGATGCTGCAGCATGTGGGAGCATTCTGACTAAAATGCTCCAGCTGACTTGATTAATAGCATCTGCTCTGATGTGTTCTAATCAAAACGCATCAGAGCATGTGTATAGGTGCCTAGTATGGAACAAGGTTATGACATGACTCTTATCCGAACTAACGGCAGTTCTGGCCTCTAGTGCTACCCCTAGGTTGTGGAGGCAGCGGCACTCTGGGGCTGTATCACATACAGCACATGCTCCAGCACATATCCTGGAACAATGGAGTGGCTGCCACATGCTGCATGATAACCCTGGAGTGGCCACTGCAGCTCTGGAGCTGCGCTGCACATGACAGCTGTGTACACTGCACCCCCAGAGTAGTGGGACCAGGGCAATATTGCACAATGCCCACCCTGGCTGCTCCAGGACACATGGTGGATCTGGCTTACAAGGCAATGGAACTCATCCAGCCCCTGGGGCTGAATGAATTTGACCCTGTTTTAGCTTACAGAGAGCACCACATCTAGGAGATCCCTTCAATTCCATGTGGAAATGGTCAGTTTATTTTTGAGAAACTTGAAAAGTTACCATGGCCCTAAAGATAAATGAAACAGGTTTGATTTTTTTAATTCAGTTTTGCACAATTTCTCCTCCTAAAAGCCAGCTCTAAACACCACCATTGTAGCCTTCTGCTTGATGGAGACAGTGTTTTTCATGCTGCAGCACACGTGAATTACCCAAAAGCAAGGATCTGGCTTCTGGCAACATGTAGACTGACTGCACAGAATTTGACCTTACGGGAGGTGGAACTGTTCAGCACTAAGAGAGAAACTGCTCTTTGCACCTGCACATTCCAGTGTGAAATGCCTTCTTCTGTATTTGTTCATCTAAAAGGGAAACACTGAAAGAGCAATTGCTCTGCAAGTTGGATCACATGGTGGTGGTGGGGGGGGGGTTTCTTCTACCACTAATAATGTGAGCTGCTTTTGAGAAGACTGTGTTGCCACAGGCAAATGTAATTCACTAGAACCAACTTGTGAAGTCCCAGAATTGATTACTTCCCTTCAGGAATTACCAGGCTGACTTCAGGCCTGGATGCTCTTGTGTTACCACAGACTATTACATTTCATTTCCAGCTGTGAAATCCCTTAGGCTGTTTCAGCCAGGGCTTGTTCCCAGCCATTTTCCCCATTCCCATCCCTCTTCAGGGTTCTCTCATGAACTATTACTTAAGTCCTAGTGATCCTGTCATCACTAACATAGAAGACGTTCCCCATTGGTACCAGAGAAGATGTTTCTAGAGTAGCTACCATACAATCCCTAGTAGAGAAAAAAAAAAAAAAAAAGCAGCAGTAACTCATTTTCCATCTGGAAGCTTGCCTGCAAGTAGACTGGAATTCAGGATGGTGATACTAGCCGCTATTACCCCACTCATGGCATTAAGGGACTAGTTCAGGTCTCTCAGCCTTCAAGCTGCCTTATTTCAACATACCCATCATACACCACACAGGAATTACCCATTAGTAATGGGTCAAATCACTACCTGAGGATACTAACCCACCAATGCATTTGCAATTAGAGCCACGCATCAGGGAAAACTGCTTTGGCTTACCTTTATTTAAGTGACAGACTACTGAAAAAGTAATAGTCTGCAAGTTTTCCGTGGCTTTTCAATATATATGATTTAGAATCTAGAACTTTGGTCCAAGAGTGAACACCCAGAAAACAATCCTGCAGACATATTTGAGGTCACTAGAGCCACATCTCTGGCTCCTTGCCTCAAGACAGGTTGCTGACTATCCACCCTGGTCCTGCAGTTAGTACCTAGGTTTTGCCATCCTAACAACTCTCCATCTTGGGCATGCAGCCCTGCATGATGCCACCTGTCACATTAACACAGGCAGCATCAGCAGTGTTTATCCATCTCAGATTTTTTAAAAGCAGCCACCTGGAGCTCTATTCTCATAATGGTAAAAGTACAATGAAGTTTCTAAAGCCTGCAGACTGAAGCCTCCATTCAAAGTGATGTGTGAACTGCTGTTCTCCTGTAACTGGTTACTGCTTTGCAGTCACCCACAGATCATGAACTGAAACATGCAGACCATCAGGGTGTAGCTTATTTACCTTTCAGTAATTTGAGATCTTCACACCCTGTTGTCCATATGCACATTTCTCAGTCCAGTCTTCAGTACTCTTCCTCAAGGTCCTGCACAGCTACAAGTCCATGCCAAAGGTGCAGTACTTTCTTTTATGGCCTCTGTGAAGCACAAGGAGTGGCAGGGGATACTAATGTCACATGGGTACAGCTGGTAAGGTGCATGCAGCACATATACAACACTGTAGAACATTCATAATGAAAAGACATCTCAGACATTAAGCAGCTCCCGCCCTGCATTCAGCAGGATTTTTCCACAGTAACCTCTCTGTTGCGTGGTAACACGTTACAAAACCATACTAAGAAACAGTATTTTTTTTTTAAAAATGCAGTTTATATATTTCTTCACTAGAAGTAAGTATATTAACTTTATTGGGGGGGGGGAACAAAAATCAAATGAAAAATTTAGACTAGGCCCTGACTGGTGAACCACATGCCTTAGCACAATTGCTAAAACAGCTGTTAACTGTTCACATAAAGACAAATATTTAACAGTAGCAGGGGGAGTGGCTGACATGTGTACATGGTCTAAGATTCAGAAACGTTTCCTAAATTAGCTTTAGCTAGAGCTAGTCAACAATTTCAGACTCAAATCTATTTATATAGTTCAGAGGGAAAAAAAAAAAAAGATATGCAGGTAGCTTAAGTGAGCAGATACTACACACAAGTATATATTTCCAAATACATACTGTTCCAGTGTCTGCATTTGAGACAAAGTATTTTGTAGCTACAACAGTTATTTCATTTAAAAATTTAAATTCTTTCATGCCAAACCTAAGACAAAAATACATATAAGTGGTATGAGTATTTTGATTTTTCTGTTGATGTCAGAGTCCAAGATTCAGAAAAGCGTTATGAAAATGTTGTTATCACATTAACAAAATAAGAAGCATTTTTTAAGTGGCAACACAAGAAGTGCAATCAGTATTTCTGAAAACCTGTAGATTACAGTTGGCCAGCGGGATTGCTTCAGGGTATTTAAATTGGACAGTCATATATATGGATTTCTTGATCATCTCCAACAGATACGATTTTGGAACCATTTCCATTGTATTTCACGCCCCAGACCTGCCAATACAAATATATAAACAATAGCTCATGACAGCGGATAACAAGATCGGACATTATTTCTTCATATTCTTTGTGGTCCATAAGTTTGCTGAACACAAGAAATGTGGATGGTATTTACTAAAGGTCATTCTTTCCACTGTTCTTAATGCAAAGTTAATCCCCTCTTATGTCACTCATTTACCCTTTAGCTGTTGAAATAGGACACTGCTATCTACTTGTCTGATAAGGTCCTTATGCATTAGTCATCTTTACATTTTCACTGGTATTCTCGTCAGTGACTACCATTCAAATCCTGTCAAACCAATAATCATCCTTGTACACCATCCAATGCAACTGGACTTGATTTAATTGAATAGATGGAGTAAAAAGCTACATGAGCAAGTCTAAGCAAGAGGAATTTCCTTTAAAAGGAAAGCCATTTTCATTTCAGAAAGGGAAAAGCCTAAAAAATGCAAGGCTGGAAGGTATGCAGGAGTGCACCAGACAAGAATGGCTGCCTGTACCACCATGTAACCTAGAGGTCTATCTTACAGGACTTCAGAACCATTTTGAACCTGGGAGACTTAACAGGGTCAAACATCTGAACAAACTACTGAGAACATCTTGTAAAAGAAATACAAAAACAGCTCATTAGCTTGTTGTTGCCAAAAAGGGCAATAGACAGTCTACAACTGTTTGTTTGCGGAAGTTTTCTTCATGTGCACTGTTACTCCTCACCACCCACTTCCTAGGAGTCATTAGTGTGCATGTCAGCTGCCAAAGACAAGAGATCTACAGGCTCTCAAAGACAGAACAATTTACTTCATCTTCAAAAATCCAAATCTCATTTTACTGTAAGTCATCAAAAACATTATGGTTAACTGGAGAACAAGAAGAATGAACAGCTCAGGAGTATCAAGAGAATAAAATATAGCTAGCATGCAGGAGAAAAAACAAAAACAAAAAACAAATGAAAACTCCACACTTCTGGCTCTGTTTGTCAACATCTATGTTCAAAAAAATTTGACAGGAAAAAACTAGCTTGGTAAAGACTCAACTACTTCTTCCTCTCCCCTGCTGAAAGCTAGCTACCCACTACAGAGTACTCAGATTCAAGTCTTTTAAAGAACCAATAATCTTGATATTTAATAGGGAAAAGCCACTAAACCAGCTTTCAGGCCTGTTCTTAACACATATATTTGGAAAAAATATATAAAGGACATGTGCTCTGTGCACTACAAAGTGTGTGTACAAAGATCTTTTGATATAATAGACTGATGAGAATCCATTTTGCTTTTTGTAACTGTCTTTTGCTTGTGGCTGTACAAAGGATTATACAGAAAGAGATCAGCCAAAGTTTTAAAAAGTTAATATTTTTAGGATATTAATTTTTCAAATATTGTAAATACATTTTCAGCTGTAAAATACCATGGCACCACCTTTAAAGATAAACCAATAACCTATCCCCACTAAAATCAAAACCTAAAAGTATAAGGTCTTCTATTAGTACAACTTAAGGCATGAGGCAAGAATGCACACAATTCACAATTATTCATTCTTAATATACCTGATCCTGATGGTCAAAGAAAGTGTGAACACAGGTCCTTGTTCCAGCATCCCAAACTTTTACACTTTTGTCAGATGAACTGGAAAATATTGTTAATCAATACGTAAATTAGTACCAATATAAAAATCAACAGCCCAAAGAGCTCATACCACTGTATAAAGAACTACTGAATTTGGGGAAAAGCAACATAACATGTAGATCTTTACCAAACTCTAGAAATTGCATTTCTTAAACCAATGTTCAGTTATTGTTATATGAACATAGTAAATGAAGGAGAATTTGAAGCGCAGCGAGCACAGTCTGAAGTTTTCTTAGTCAACTTGCATCAATCAGATTCAACAAATTCTTGTTCTGAAGAATGTTTTTAAGTCTTCATTAGATTTATGATTTACTATAGTACAATGACATAAAGCATCAGATTATAAACTAGGCTACAACTGTCAAATTAAGTTGTCAATACACTTCGAGCATTCATGCCTTTATGTCCCTGGCTAAGGTTTTATATCAGGGTTTAGTCAGCAACTGAATGCACTACCACTTTCCTGCCACTGATTAAATAATGCAATCCTGGAATAACCAGACACATTTTGCAATGCCCCTGGATAAACTGTTAGTACGTCTTATCCCATGAATCGTTTTAGGATTTATCCTGGAACAGATACGAATATTGGTTTGAACAACTGCACTTTGTCCTGGGATAAAATGGTTTATCCTGAAACAAATGCAGTATGTTTACAGTCTACTAGATTTTGCTATTTACTTCCTAGTTTAATGTAGTAAGAGTGCAGTATCTTTCCTTACTTTCAGAAGTATTTCAAACAAAAAAAACCCACACCACCCAAAAAACCCAGCTCTTGCTGACTTCAGTGGGATGATATAAGGTACTTGTCAAAGTAATATCAGTCTCCCCTCTAATAATTTAAAATGGCTTTTCCAGTCAGCGTACATGCAATTCCAATGTTTTGGGGTTTGTTTGTTTTGGGGGGGTTGTTTTGTTTTGTTTTTCTAAACACATTTATTCTGTGATCTGTTTACATTATAAATGAAAGATTACCTTTCTTTCCAAAAAGTCTAAAAACAAGAAATACCTGGAAACGAAATGGGTATCATCAGGACAAAATGCCACATTTAATACCCAGGATCCATGACCACTTAGAGTCCCTGCCAAGTTTGCATGTTGCCTGTGGGAGAATGAGTTTAGATTTAGCAGTCACTTAATGAAAGTATATTAAACTTCAGTTTGCAAGTCCCAGAGAAGAGTGAGTAACTACTAGGTTGCATTTAGTGCAGCCTATAACAGCTGTTATTTTTTTTCCAACAAGAGTTCATAACGTGCAATTGTTCATCTCAATTGAATAACAGGTTGTATACAATGGATCCCATCTAAAACTATGAATTAGGTTGCTGGAGAAGATCTGTGAAGCACTTTGGTCTTCAACTGCCATCTTATTTTCATCATCCCTACAGGGGTATCCGCATTTTCTTAAAGTCTAGTAGAGATTGCAACTCAGACAAAAGACTGATCTGGGAAAAAATGTTTAGTTAGAACAGGTAAACACTTTTAAACACTTGCTTTTGCTATTTTTCTGTAAAATTATTCAAAAGCTATTCAAAAGTTGATTCAATATGCAGCCCATCTGTTAAGGTACAGTACCTTGTTGGGCCTGGTGCTGGCTGCGGGTGCTCGGCCACCTGGGCGACAGCGATCATCGCCTGCTGGAATTCACCATCCAGCGCAAGGTGGCAAAGGCCTGCAGCAAGGCAGCAGCCCTAGATTTCAGGAGGGCAGACTTGAATGAGCTAAGGAGAATAGTCAGGGAAGCACTGAGGTCCCAGAGGGGAGGGGAGCTAGGTGTCCAAGAAGAGTGGTCGCTCCTTAAGGAGATGATCCTCCAAGCCCAAAGGGAGGTAATCCCAACACGGATCAAATGGAGCAGGAGGGCGCAAAAGCCCCCATGGCTCACCAAAAGCATCTGGGAATGTCTTCTAGCTAAAAGGGAGGCATACACCCAATGGAAGGGAGGGGCCATCACCAGGGAGGACTATACTGCGGTTGCTCGGGGATGCAGGGGGGCAGTCAGGAAGGCCAAGAAGATGGAACTGGGACTAGCTATCCGGATCAAGGACAACAAGAAGTCCTTTTTTAAATACACAGGGGGCAAAAAGAAGGTTCCGGGTAACATGCGACCCCTGCAGAACACGCTAGGAAATTTGGTCATCACACCAGACGACAAAGCTAACCTATTTAACGACTTCTTTGCCTCCATTTTCCTGAGCAGGGACCGGATCAGCCCCCTCTCTGGGCACCCCTCAGGTCCCAGGGGAGGTGCACCCAGGCCTAGTGTCAGTGAGGATCTAGTCAGGAACTTCTGGAGGGACTGGACGTATTTAAATCAGCTGGTCCGGATGATCTCCACCCCAGAGTGCTGAGGGAATTGGCAGAGGTCATTGCAGAACCCCAGCACAGCTTTACGAGCACTCGTGGTACTCTGGTGTGGTGCCAGAGGACTGGAAGAGGGCCAACATGGTTCTCATCTTCAAAAAGGGGAGGAAGGAGGACCCAGGAAACTATAGGCCAGTTAGTCTTACCTCAATCCTTGGCAAGGTTTTTGAGAGAATTATTCTGGCACATGTCCACGAGGCGCCAGCAGGCGAGATTATGCTTAGGGGCAACCAACATGGGTTCATTACAGTCAGGTCCTGTCAAACCAACCTGGTGGCCTTCTACAACCAGGTCACCAAATCCTTAGATGCAGGGGTAGCAGTGGACACAGTCTTCCTGGACTTTCGGAAGGCCTTAACACTGTCTCTCAAAAGGATCTTGGAGTCATCATGGATGCCAACATGAACATGGGCCGGCAATGTGGGGAGGCAGTCAGGAAGGCCAACCACACCTTGTCATGCATCCACAGATGCATCTCAAGCAGGTCCAAGGAGGTGATCCTCCCCCTCTATGCAGCACTGGTCAGGCCGCAGCTGGCATACTGTGCCCAGTTCTAGGCACCGCACTTCAAGAGGGATGTGGACAACATGGAGAGGGTCCAGAGGAGGGCCACTTGCATGATCAGGGGGCAGCAGAGCAGGCCCTACAAGGACAAGCTATGGGACCTGAACCTGTTCAGCCTCCACAAGAGAAGGCTGAGGGGGGATCTAGTGGACTGTTACAAACTAGTCAGAGGGGACCAGCAGGCATTGGGGGAGTCCCTGTTCCCCCATGCACTACCAGGAGTGACTAGAAATAACAGTCACAAGCTGCCAGACGGTAAATTCAAGCTAGACATCAGGCGGCGCTACTTCACTGTCAGGGAGGCTAGGATCTGGAACCAACTTCCAAGAGAAGTGGTGCTGGCTCTTACTCTGGGGGTCTTTAAGAGGAGGCTAGACAAACACCTTGCCGGGGTCATTTGACCCCAGTACTCTTTCCTGCCGTGGCAGGGGGTCAGACTTTATGATCTGCTCAGGTCCCTTCCAACCCTACCAACTATGAAACTAAGGAATGTACCTTATTGTCTACAGATTTCTGTGACCGAGGTCACTGTAATTCAAGACCGAGCCTCTCCTTCTGCAGGTGGCAGAATCACGATGTCTAGGCAAAAGGCAGTGAGGATTAAAGCATAAATCTCGACTTAGCTATAAGATCAGAGCATAGTGATTTGGAAAGGAATTTCACTAGGAGGAGAGATGAGAAGAGAGAGCCCAGATAAGATGAGTCAGGAGAGCAACAGATCACTGAACGGGAGGGCAGCATAAAAGAGACCAAGTGTCACTGGAGCATAAAGGGCAAACATTGCGAATGAAACAGAACATCTTAAACATGCAGTGGAAACCTCAAGAGTCGAGACAAGAGCAAGCTGAAGGCTGGTGCACACACACATCTAAATATATATAGAAGCCGTCAGTTTTCAAGCCACGTCTGCCATGTACCATTGCACCTTTTTAAAGAAGGTAACTCAGTTGATGCTTTATTAAGTATAAAACAATGCATCTGTAACTACTAAGCTAAAAAGAAGAGACCCTCCAAAATGTTAAAAGTTCAAAAAAAATGTCTTAGAATATTAATTTTTCCATCAGGCGCATCTTGTGAAATGATAACTTACACATCATAAATTTTGATATATCCATCATCTGAAGCTGTGACAAGTAGCTGGGAATCTGGAGAAAATGTCAGTGAGCGAATGGGCATTGCATGGCCTGAAATTGAGAATCGGCATAGTCAGTTGGTAACTACTCTGTCACCTATACACATGCTGAGATTAACAACTGGATTTATGCACACTTTAACTATTAGACAGTGACATTGACAAATAAAGGGACAGTGCTTCAATCAGAATAGATCTATAAAAGGACACTGGTTTGGAAACAGAGCTATTGGGGTAACCTTGTACATGAATAACCAAGACAGGAATAAAATTAGCTTGACATTTCAGTTCATTACACAGTGATCAAGCATTTCATAACTAATGCTTTAATCAAGATTGGATCTATAACTTGCAGCTTACAAACATTCCAAAGCATTTACCTTCTAGCGTGTGCAGAAGTTTTCCAGTCGCAATATCAAAAATATTGATAATGCCATCTATTGCTCCACTCGCTAAATATTTTCCATCTGGGCTCTGTAACAATATACACATTATACATTTAACAAATAATCATATTAACATTTTATATTGGAAGAGTGGAGAAGAGAAACAGATCAAAGACAGCCTGCAAGGCAAGATATTTAACAGTATGGACTCTAGTTTTCAAATGGATCTTACTTTTGTGCATAACAGGAATTTTATTCTTCAGGCATTTCATTCTCCTGATGTTAAAGATCATCATACAGCTTGAAATTAAAGCACTTAAAAGTATGATTATTCCTACCCTAGGTGCATTATTCATTCCAGTTTACTTTAGTAATGAGGGGCTTTCTATTGCAAACATTTATTTTAAAAAGGGACTGTGGGGTTGTGTTTTATTTGAATTTCAGATTTCTCTGTCCCTTTGGAGAACTCATTTATCTTATGAAATTTATGGGGACTCAGATTTAAGGTGTAATCTAATCATTTTGGTGTCTTTGCTTGAAGTGCAAATATACTGAAGTGTATGTTTCCATAAAGCATTGCCACAACATTGGATAAATTTCAGCAGAGGATCTACTATAGCAAATATCAGCATGCATAGAGGAAAGGTCAATGAAGGTTACAAATATAGGTGCAATGTTCAGTATAGGAAATTAGTGATTAAATGTTTAGAAGGAAGTCTTTATTTTTTTTAAGTTCTTGTTAAAATGGCTAATACAGAATCTGAAAGTCTGATTTACACTAGAATGCACTGATGATATTATAATAAGAGAATATTAATTAAAGTCTCTTACATATGCAATGCTAAGGATGAATTTTCCTCTAGTGTCCAGGGAGTATTCTTTTTTTCCAGTCTCAACACCAAAAATATTTACTTTTCCCACATGACTTCCTGTTGCAAGATATTGGGAGTCTGGTGAAAAAGCCAAGGACCAGGCATCAACTGTATTGAGAGAGAAAGAGAATACTTAATACAGTATATAATATATTTCTTAGCCAATAATATTTATTTGTAGGATTATTCACATATTGGGCCAAATATAATTTGTTTGAGAAGAGTTATATTGCAATTTTCCAGTAAGATCAAGTGTGTAGAAGGAGGATGCACTACACTAGCAGCACATCAATAGTCTTAATGTGCATCACTGGGTTTAAATGGTCATTCTTCTATTGCCACATTCTGATTAACACTTGGATTCATACATATATGAAACAGCAAACTGACTTTTACTTCACTTTATGCATCCTCAACTAAGGGCACAGACAGAAGTGACAATTTTCACCCAATCTGGCCACAGAAAGCAGTCTGTAGCTGTGACCAAACAAGTGCATGGCTACAGACAGCTTAAAAGAAATGGCCAATTGGGTGAAAACATGACCCCTCAGCATGAGGGGTCAGATGAAGACATTTCAAAACAGTCTTCTGTAACTTCTGTCTGTGCTGCCTGCCAGCCTCAAGCTGTTTTCAGAATGGGAAGCAGGGGAGAAAAGAGGCAGAGGGAATTCACACTGGGGGGTATTCAGCCCCTGCTGGAGGTACACTGGAGTCCCCTTGCCTCCCCACCTAAGGTGTGGGGCTCCAATTCCCCTACCCTACCCTCTAGTGCTGGCTGGGGAACCCCTAGAATAAGCTCCTTCCACTCCCATTCCCATTGAAAACTTTGCAGCCTAGCAAGGCACAGGGGCTGTTCCTAGAGGAAAACTGGCTGCATGTTGCAACCAGCGGCTAGATTTCCCTCCCCTCCGCGAGCCAACAGCGAACTTCTGTTTGTTCCAAGAAATTGTTGCAACTCAGAACGCTTCCTGCAAAGCGTTCTCAGTTACAGTGGAGAACTGCACTTCTCCCTACACCCTAAATGAGTCACTTTACCACTAACTGACCTTTCAATGACGTAGCATGCAAGTAACACAAACAAGATTAGATAGAAACCTTGCCTGCCTCTGTAAATTATGCTAATTTAACTACAATCAACTTTTAAAAAGACTGACATATCAGTGCAATCTCTCATGAATGGACTTAGTTTAAAATAGTTCTGTATCAGTTTACCTTAAATCAACAGAGTAGCTGCCATCAAATAATGTACATGGTGCTGCAGTTTCACAAAGAGAACTACTATATCATGTGTAGTGTTCACTAATTGTATACTATATGTAAAGTACATGCATTGCAGAAATTACAGGTTACCAAATAAACAGAGGGATCTTACCAGGACCAGCATCTATTGACTTGATTTGTTTGCCAGTTTCTAAATCCCAAAGACGAATATGAGCATCGAGGGAACTGGATGCTGCAATGGAACCAGTGTGGCTGATATCCACGGACACCACACCCAGTTGATGACCCTCTAAAGTCCACTGTAGATCTAATTTTTCATCGTTCCTTTTGTTAAAAGGAAATAAAACACTAGTTAAGAGGAGTTTCAGGTACCAAACACACCTTCAACTTAAAATCTATACCTCCCTGCAAGTGACAAAGGCAGGCAGCTAAGCACAACCTGCTTTCAGAATCTATAACAGAGTACGGGGGAGGTAGAGGGGGCATATCCCCCTCCAAGCACTATTTTAGTAAAAAGATTGTTCTCTTTTTAAAAAAGTAGCTGCAATGAAGCGTTAATTCATGCAGCGAAAACTTCTCTAAATAATAAATGACTTGTAAGAAGCTCTTTAAAATGGAAGCGTTATTCTTATTTTTGCAGTCCTTTGCATTAGGTCTTCCTTCTATTTAACTTCCGAAGACAAGGGTATTTTGTCAATGATTTTTTAAAACAACATGATTTGTCATTCATCCTGTTAATGAGGGACAATATCCCAGTATATTTTGATTCTTAAGCATTTTAGAAAAAAATCAAATTCTCAACATACATCAGATACTGTCAGTTATTGACTAAGAATGCACCACTGAAAACAGGCTCAAACAACAGAATGGCACTAAGCTCCATCATAGAGGTGCCCTGCAGTACACCAATACTGGTGTTCTTGAGAATAAGGGAGGGGGAAAAATACTGTTTGGCAAGGTAGTCTACACTGGGGTTTTTTTTATTTTATGGAACACCTCACTTACCATTTCCAGACTTTCACTAAATCATCTAAGGAGCCTGAGATTACTGTTTCAGAACCATCTTTCTTATTCTTTCCCCATGCAACTGACCAGATGGCATCATCATGAGCTGAAAGAAAACATTAACGTTAGGGAAAAAGACCTACTACCTTTTCAAATCTAGCAGATATATTTATCCACAATAGTTGCTTGTTTTTATTTCCTGCCTCAGGCAGTAGAAACCTATATCAGTGTCCTGAATCAGACAATAGATGTTGTAGTTTCACGGTTAAGCCTAAAATTATGGCATGCCAAGAATATACATATTTTATGGCCACAAAAGAGTGGGAAAATTGCTAACACAATATTAGACAATATCTAGAAGCAGTTTATAAAGCAACAAAACCCACAGAAAGGAGATTAAAAATAATTAGATTCAAGATGAAATAAAGAAGAGAGAAAGTAATTCACTGCATTTATTTACTGGCTCTAAATTTCTTGCGAGATGAACCGTCAGTATAAATACCTCCATAAGAGCATTGAAAAGCTGTCAGGAATGAAGTAGGACATTTTCTGCAGTTAGAACTTACTCAGGAAAGTAAAGGATTGTGAAGAAAGATGCTATGGCACCACAGAACAGAACACTACGATTACAGTAATCAGCCAAGTGGGTAACGGGATGGGCTTTACTTTTCTTGGGAATACATGGATTTGTAAGTGTACCTGAACCAGGCAAGAAGAGAGTAAGGCAGCTTGAAAAATGTTTTCATGAGGCTAAATATAAACTCACTGACGTTAATGAAGGCTAATGCTCCATCATTACAGCCACATCCCATCACTTCAGTTTAAATACTGCTAAAGAGTTTTTTAAATCCACTGAAAATCCGGACTTGGCAAGAACATCGCCCACAACATTACATGAGTTTCTTTGGTTACATCAATTCTCAGGGAAATCAGAATTTTATGTAAGAAAAGCGGACAGCCTAAAAGCCCATGGGTCTCTCTTACCTTGCTCTTGCTTGAAGAGAATGCTGTACTGAAACGGGAAAGAAGAGCATCTGTTATACAAGAGGTCAACACTGCCCCCCTACCCCCAGCCAGAGGCGAGTCGGGTTAGTTACACCTTTACCTGGGTAGTCATTTCTTCGGGCAGGTCCACCAGGACGAGAAACGCTCTGGAAGCAAAACACGCGACGTTTGCAAAGGAGAGTCAAGGGGGCGGCCACAACACTGGGCCCCGCCAGGTAGCGAGCGCAGTGTCCCAGCTGCGGGTGTCCGAGCGGCAGCCCGAGACCCCAACACACCGACGCGCACTCCAGGCTCCACAGCACTGAGGGCAGAGGCAGCTCCGCCGCCGCCGTCTCCTCTTCTATGACCCTCAGCACCACCCCCCGCCCCGCTCGGGCAGGTGTTAGGAGTGCGCAGCGGACCGCGGCAGAGCCAGCCCGGCGCGGGCACCCTGGCACCGCGAGGGACCGCCGCAGGTCCCGTAGCACCCACCTGAGCAGCCCGCGCGCCCCGCTCCCGCCCACCGCCGTCGCTCGTCTCTGTACCCCCGCGCCGCTCCGCGCGCGTCGCAACAACCGGGTCGCCTCCTGATGACGTATATTACAACGGAGACACCGGCTAGAGCGGCCGGCTGCTCATCGAGGGAGAGGCCGGCTGCCCCCTGGCGGCGCCTTGCGCCCTTCCCGCCCGCCGCACAGAGCGGAGCCCAGTAGGGCTACGAGACCCGTGGTCCGCCCGCACCTTCGCCGGGCCCTAGGCCGCGGGCTGCGGGCGCTCAGCCGCGTCCCCCGGGCGGGGCGGGGCTCTCCCCAGCCAGGCAGCGCGGGGCTGGGGGCATGGGCGAGCCTCTCTGCCTCCCTGGGCACCATGCCGGGACGGCCCTGCTAGTGACTGAGACACCCCGCGCGGCTGCGGCCGGGACAGGTTGCACCTCGGAGACTGACCAGACTGAGCTGACGTTGTTTCCAGGTCTCCGCTTCAGCCAATCAGGGGCTCGTTGTCATGGGCCAGGCAGCACTCTCTCCCGTTATTGGCTGGTTCGCGGCTGGGGCGGGACCGTTCGGTGCCTTCCAGGCTGGCGCTGAGGTCCGGGGCAGGCCGGTGATGCGTCCCCCGAGCAAGGGCTGTGCCCAGAGGTGTTCTCTCGCTCCCTCTTGCCTTGTGATGCTTTGCTTCTGCTTCTGCTTCCTCCTCCTTCTTCCTTACTTCAGCGTGTGTGCAGAGCGTGAAAGCCCTCCTTGTAGTGGCTGGCTGTGCCTGGCTAGCAGACAGCTGCATGGGAGAAGCCCTACCGAGCCCCGCTTGGTTCAGGCAGGCTTCCTAAACATGCCTCAACAGTGCTGAAGCCAAAGAATGATAATCTAGACAGTAGTGACAGCACCTGCTGCTCCCCGAGTCTCTGGAACAGCTGTTGTGCATCAAAAAGGGCCTGGTTATCTGGAGATGACTTGCAGTTATCTCCTCCCTGCACTAAGTTTCAAAGAGAAGCAGTTGTCCCCCTGAATTAAGGCCTGTTTTCTCTGTAGCTGCCCCCTAGGCAATGGAAACCTTAACAGGAGCCAGCATTTCTAGAACAACAGTGTTTCTACATGTCATGATGTCACGATCTACAAGTGACAAAAATAATAGGGTGTGCACTGTGCTTAGAAACACAAGAGTAGCAATCACAGCCTAACCTTTATCAGTCAACAAAAATACAGGAACACCTTGATTTAACAATGTCTTTAGGGCATCTGAAACCTTCATGGAATCAGGAATTTGGATGACTGGGAGTTTTGGCTGTGTAAGATGTTTGAGCTCTGCAGAATTCAAATACAGCACCTGCAGAACCAGTTGGCTGCTGACCAGTCAACAACAACTTTTTCTTCTCTGTAGCAAAATATGAATTTATTAGCAAGGTGTAATGAGTGAGGTACACAAAGCTTGAAGTACCATATGGATTGGGTGAGAGTAGGTGTGTAGCCTTGCGTTTCTGGCTTATCGGGATGGTAAATATGGATGATTAACTGAACACCTACATTTTTAGGAGTTCAGCCTCAATGCATTCACATTTAAGGAAACAAGGACCATGTTTTCCAAAGAACTTAGCACTCAATACATGGCTGGTGGTCTGAGCTGTGTATGTTGGCGCATAAATTGGGGCAGAGCAGTTTAGAGGATTCTGGATTTAGGATCTATTTCTATGGAATGCTTTGGGGTTTGGACTACATATGCCAAAAGCGTTGTGTGAATTGAAATATCTTTAGTCTTCCTAGGGGAGAAACTACAGTGTCCTGGTTTGCATGTGCATATGCACAGAACCAGAACAAACTGGTGACAAACATAGGTAAGAGCACCTTGTAATTTGTTATATAGAGATATGCCACTAGGAGGTGTACTTTCTCATTCAAAGGAATAAACGTAGTGAAAAGCTGCTGTGATATGAAGAGGAGGGGATCAGATATTAGCATCATAGGCAGGTGGCCACAAAATGGTTCTTAGGCTAAAAAGGATGATTGGTGGTTTCCATGAATGTGCAGCCCACATTACAGGTACAATAGAGGGTAAATGGGCATGAGTAGACTTTTGTAAAACTCCCCCGTGGTCTCTAGGCTGAGAGAGTGCATGCCTAGGGGCAACATTAAGAATATTGGATTTTGGTGAATGTTCATTGTGACATTTTACATTCGGACATTTATAACCTGTGGGGCATTTGAACAACACCTACTTTCCTTTAGCTCTTAACCTCAATGTTTTTAAATCCATATGTTTGTTTTAATTATAATTTGCCTTTATATAAATATTTTAACTTTGAGATTAAAATACCAGCCTTCAAAGGCACCAATCTGAAAATGCTATGTTGTAAAAACACCAGCTTTAACTTGTTTGAGTATCAGTGTATTACATTAATTAAAAATGAGAGAACCTTTTAAAAGCCAGTTTCATTTTCATTTCCACACTCTGCATTTATCTTAATATGGCATTACCCTGATTAGCTTTAAGACTGAGTTCGATCATTTAATGAATGACATGATAGCACATGGTTGGCTGTGGTACCTGGAGACTGGGCTTGATGATTCTGGAGGTCCCCTCAGTGATGTGTTCCTGTGTTGTATGTTCTTATTCCCTTTGTTTCATCAGTTTCATCAGTTTCAGATTTGGTTTCCCAGCTTAGACAAGTCCATGATTACTGAAAAGGCCAGTTACAGAAACTATAACCTAATATTGTCTGGAGTCAGAATGAAGATTTTACATCATCTGTCCATTGCGGGGCAGCACCATCAAGTTAATCTCTAAGCAGCTAACGTGTAGCCCTCACAATAAAACATTAATTACTATGAGACTTCCCTGTTATGATCATGGAGATGCAGACTCTGTACAGCTGTGGTGGAGAGGAAGAATCCTCTGCTTGAATTGCCTGATGTGCCCCCAGGAAACCTGCCTGCTGTGTAAGGAGCTGACACCTTTGGAATTAATTCAAGTGTCATCTAGCATTGCTTTCTCATTCATTTTAGTAGTCTCTGTCTCCTTCACCCAAGTCCTAGCTAGGGAGTCACGTATGGAACATGCATGTGTCTTTGAAAGATACTGTATAAGCACATGTAGCGCTGCCAGCAGCATTGCAATATGCTTGGGCAGCCAGGAAAATGAGGATTAAAGGAAAATGCTCATGCTCCTCAAAAATGGATCCAAGTACAATCTCTGGCTCCACATCCTCTTTTTTGAAACATGCCCACTGACTGGCACAAATGGAGATTGCAAATCCTTTCCAGTTTCCCTTTGCTCATGTTTCTTTGCTTGCTTATTGCTTCTTTCTACCTTTACTTATTTTTCTGATCCTCCTCCTCCCTCCTCTTTGCTCAGTCTACAATTTCAGAGCATCTCACTGATAGGATTTTAATCAGAGATGGTCCCAAGCTGCAGAATTTAGATCTAGGGAGGTCTAGTCTAGGCTTTTTTTTTTGAGCCTATCTCTCTCATTTTTAAAAACAACCTTAAAACTGGCTAACTGCCCATCATCTGGATTGTGGCACCTGGCCCAGTCACAACAGACTTTATGGGATACAAGTGGGATTCTAGTTCAAATCAGAACTGTCCTTGAACTCCAATTTCGTGCCCAGACACAACCAAAATAGGAAAACAATAGAATAGAAAAGCTTGCCTCCAAAAACATGAAATCATATTTAGGATTCATTTGCCCCTGAGAACTAGGGCAGACTCATCACTGCCATTTCAAAGATGGAGAAAACTGAGGGCAGTTTTTACCCAAGCTCCCATAGTGAGTCAGGCAGGAGTAGAGCCAGGAAGAGAACTTTTTTCTTCATTTCTTGCAGTAGGCCCTGATTCGGCAAACCATTTAAGCATGTATATAATTTGAAGCATATGCTTAAGTCTTCAAGTGCTGAATGAATTGGGACTCCAGCCAATAGACAAATCTTTCTTCCCATTCAGGCAATAAGCAGCAGCAACTCCATGGGGCAGACATAAATGGAAAAGAAAATTAAGCTGTCTAGAAACTGAGACCAGCAGAAAGAAAGATGAGGAATAACAGTATTTGGTGCTTGAAGGGACAAATCCTACCCTGGCTGGTGCTGTATGTAGTCTGGTCAAATATGTCTGTCTAAGGTGCAAGCATGCGAAGGGCTTGGCCTGGAAAGCACTTTCCACCCAATGGTCTGTGGTGGGCACTGGAATCCAAGTGAATGAAGAGCTTGTTCCAGAAAGAAAAGAGTAAGATAAAGTAGTTAATTAAACAAAATAAATCCTAGAAACTGAACTCCATCATTCAATGGAAGCAACTTCAATCCTGGCATTTCCTGCAGGGAAACCAAAATGGTCAAACAGAACGGCAAACCTTTTAATCTCCTGTTTAATAGCATTTGTAGGCCAGGGGGAACCTCAGGGACTGAATTGCCTTGGAAGAAAATCAAAAAGTCCCAGAGAGCAGTTTTCCCATTAGTCTGTGCTAGATGATAACTAACTGCAGCTCCTGTTCTTTCCTCCGTTTGCCTTTTTCCTTTTGGAAGCAGGACTTTACTGTTTTTATCTCCCCCCACACTTATCCGTTAGGAGTGATTGTTTACATGGGGAGAGTTCTTTGTTTTGTTTCCAAGTGGTGCTACTCTGTGTAAGGGAGTGTGGGTTTTTTCTTCTTGCTCTAAAATGCTGAATTAGTACAAAATGTAATGACAACCAAAGAAATTGCTATTGCTGTTTTATAAGGACCAAAATATGCCACTTGAAAAATGCCGCATGTTTGTGACTTGTTTACCTGTACACCAAAAATAACAGAGACACAATCCTTGCTTTTGATGAGTCTTACATACTTATTGTGGCAGAGCACCTTTGGGTACCTGCCACTTTAAGGGTGAGAGCAGACAGCAGGAAAACTGGCAGGTGTGGACCAGTCTTGATGAGAAAGTCACATGGCCACAGGCCGGGCCATATGATTGGAGGCAAGGGCTGACCAACCTCCAATTTAGCTCAGGCCTCAGAGCTGACCTAGCAGTCTGCTGCTGGCAGCCAGGGAGCAACTACACTTGGATGAGCTGCTGCCTGGAGCACCTTGGAGATAATGGAGGCACCGTGGGGATGAAAAAAAGGTTCCTAGGGGGCCCAGTGGGGTCATAAGCCCCTAGAAGAAGGCTAGGACATAGTAAAAGCAAGGTGTAGCCTAGGCATGGGGATAACAGCTTGTATGCCTACAAAGGGGCAGGCAAGCCCCTGAGTAGATCTGGCAGGGGTGAAGCCAGGGGCTCAGGTGAGCCCAGTTGAGCTATGCCTCAACCAGCATTGTAGGCTAATCTGGATTAGGGTGAGGGCTCTATGGTCGTACCCAGGAGGGACCCCTCTGGAGTATGGGGGTCAGCAGCTGCTAGGTTGACTTTCTGATCCCTTGCACTGGTCAATGCAAGAGGGCCAGGGCCAGAAGGCCAAAGGGCAATTAAGCCCAATGTGAGGGGCAGCCCAGGCCCATGGTGAACTATATGGCACCCTGAATGGCCCAGAGGCAGAGCCAGAGCCCATAAGAGATGAAGATCTCTTCAATGGGGAGGGCATCAAAGCCGAAGAGGGTAGGGGTCAGCCAGCAAGCAGGCTGTTATGAAATCCGAATGGGGTCAGACCGAGAGCTGGACTCGAGAGAGAAAGCCCAGTACATCATCCAGGAGCCCTAATGAGGGAACTAGATCAGTGGGTGGTATGAATGAGACCCAATGGGATTGAGAGAAAGGATGGATGCATGAGGTGTAGCAAGAGGCTGAGTTTGGCTTTGCCACAAGCTGAAGCAAAGAGCAACTGAAGGATGTCATCTGTGAGGCATGGGACACAATAAGGGAAGATCAAGGTCATGTGTACACCCCTAGGCATTGAGGTCTTAAACGGGAAGCCTCCTGAATTTTACAACCAGTATCTTAACAACAAGGTGTGGCAGACGAGACTGGGCAGACTGCCCTAGACAGGTGGGTGGCCAGGCCTGGGGAGTTGCCCCCTGTCACACTTATATATTACAGAAAATGTTTATATCCTGGCATTGCATCAATTCATAGACATTAGGGCTGGAATGGACCCCACGAGATCATCAGGTCCAGCCCCCTGCCCAAGGGGCAGGAAGTCAGTTGGGGTCAGATCACCCCAGCAAGATAAGCAACCAAGCTTTTCTTAAAGTTACCCAGAGTAGGTGCTTGCACCACTTCTGGGGGGAGTCTATTCCAGACTCTGGAGACTCGGACAGTAAAGAAGTTTTTCCTTATGCCCAATCTAAAACAGTTGTCACGGAGTCACGTAAGTGCCCCGTGACTGTGAGGGTGATTGGCAGAGCTGCCAATCACCCGGGCAGCTCAGGTGCTGGTTACCAGGGCGACCAGGCGGGTCACATGGCCAGAAGGGGGCAGGGCCAGGCCTTTATAAACAGCTTAGGCCTGAGCCTGACACACAGTTCCCTTCTGGCTGCCGCAGGAGCAGGAGCTCTGCAGCTGAGTTGAGTGGCCTGAGTTAGTGGTCGCAGCCTTACCACACTAACCGGCTGCGATGATGCGGGGAACAAGATCGCCCTGAAGGGAGGTAGGACTGAGAGCCCTGGCGGGGCTTGGAGTTATGGTTAGGCATACGGAGCCTCTGTGTTTATGTTGCAGCCAGATGGCTTGAGTTTAAGTTACAGTTTGTACCGGAGGACCGGGTGAGGCTGTAGGGGAGCGAGGAGGCCTCACAGGGGCTCCCCAACAGCTTGGGGGTTCCCAGTGCCCAGTAGGGGCACAGTTGCCAGCAGGGCACTACTGTTGGTGCTGAAGAGGCACCGTATTGCGCCAGGGAGGCGCGGTGTGCGGGGTTGCCGACCCCGGCCCATAAGGGCGGTGTTTGCCCAGTTGGGCAAACGAACCCAGAGAAGGGTCAAGGGGACAGGCACGGCGGCGAGCGCCTGTGCCCCTAGCGCGAGGCGCGCGGTGTCGGCTCTAGAGAGGGCAAGGCCCCAGAGCGGGGCAGGGACAGAGCGCGAGGCGCGCGGTGTCAGCCTTAGAGAGGGCAAGGCCCCAGAGCGGGGCAGAGACAGAGCGCGAGGCGCGCGGTGTCAGCCTTAGAGAGGGCAAGGCCCCAGAGCGGGGCAGAGACAGAGCGCGAGGCGCGCGGTGTCAGCCTTAGAGAGGGCAAGGCCCCAGAATGGGGCAGAGACAGAGCGCGAGGCGCGCGGTGTCAGCCCTAGGGAGGGCAAGGCCCCAGAGCGGGGCAGAACAAGCAGCGAAAGCGAGCCGGCCCAAGGGCGCCGGTGGAGAGGGCGGCGAAAGCGAGCCGGCCCAAGGGCGCCGGTGGAGAGGGCGGCGAAAGCGAGCCGGCCCAAGGGCGCCGGTGGAGAGGGCGGCGAAAGCGAGCCCTGACCCAAGGGCGCCGGCATTAGGGCGGCAGGAGCAAGCCGGCCCAAGGGCGCCGGCATTAGGGCGGCGATAACGCCCTAGACCCAGGCGGAGCCAGCGATTAGCTAGACGCCGGCGAGAAGCCGGACTCAGGGGGCGCCGGTATTAGGCGGCGCTAGCGAGCCGGACCCAGGGGGCGCCAGCGATTAGCTGGATGCCAGTGAGACAGGCCCAGGGCGCAGGGAGCGGGCTGGAGATAGGAGCCTGACCCAAGGGGGCGCCAGGTGGGCGAGGAGCCCAGGGGCCCGAGAGAGAGAACGAGGGCACCCGAGGGGCGAGGGACCATACAAACGTCCCCCAGAACAGCTGCGAGGCTTGGGGCGTGCTGAAGGGGAGGTTTGGAGGCACGCATAGCCCTTAAGACGGGGCGCATATAGATACCCCATTCTGGAGTAGGGACCGGAACATCAGTACTGTCCACTAGGGAAACAGGCAGCCTCCCATATTACTTATTGGTCATCAAAGTCGTGGCGGGCGAGATTCTGAGGGTGCTACGTTCACCCTAACGTGATGGTAGGGGGCGCTAGGGAGTTCACGGCCGCCCCTAGGCCCCGCTCCCTCACAACAGTCTTCCAGCAGTTTGTGACCATTACACCTTGTCTTCTCTTGGGGTGCCCTCGTGAACAGATGTTCTCCTAGCTTCTGATGCACACCCCTGATATACTTACAGGCTGCCACCAAGTCACCCCTGAGCCTTCTCCAGGCTAAAGAGTCCCATGCCTCTCAGCCTTTCCTCATAAGGCCTCTTATCATGCATGTGGCTCTCCTCTGGACTCCCTCAAGCTTCTCCATATCCTTTCTAAAATGTAGAGCCCAAAACTGGATGTAGTACTCCAGCTGCAGCCTCACCAAGGCCAAGTAAAGCAAAAGGTTGACTTTTTGGGTTTTGATTGAGATGCATCAGTAGATGCAAGCCAGAGTTTTATTTGCTTTGCCAGTTGTGGCATCACATAGGTGGCTCATGTTCGATTTGTGGTCAATCATGATGCCCAAGTCTTTTTCAGTCATGGTGGTAGTGAGTGTAGCACTATAGCCTATAACTATGATGTGGGTTTTTTCTTCTGAGGTGGAGCACTCTGCATTTTTCCATGTTGAATATCAGCAGGTTTTGATCCACCCACCTTGTGAGCCTGTCTAGGTTGGCCTGAATTGCCAGCCTATCCTCTAGAGTGACCACACTTCCCCATAACTTGCTGTTATCTGCAAACTTAGCCAGTTCACATCTGACATCTTCACATGCGCATGATAATCAGCCAGATTTCCAACTAAGACCTTCTGCACCAAAAACAAAGGCCTGTAATTCTTGAGATAAAGGGAAACTACTTTCTCTGTCAGTAAGTAGTACGTTGTTATAGAAGCTATAGCCAGAAACTGTATGAAGACATGAACATAGTTGCCAAATCACTCCTTTTCCAAATTGTATTATTGCTCTATTTAGTCTCCCGACTGTGGCCTGTACTTGATGCTGCAGGGGTAAGTGAATTGCCCCCTGCAGCAGGATGGACCTCAGGGTGGCTATGGCACCCCCTAAGGCCACCTTAATTCTGCCCACATTTCGGGTCCTCTATTTATCCTTCACTGTGTATCTCACCTGCCACACCTAGATGTCTCCTCAGTATTAATTGGAAGGCTTCCTCAGGCTGCCCTCACTGGTGTTTGCCTAACCTGACAGATCTCTTGTCACTGGGTGCTCTGCCCACTATTCTAAAACCATGCAGTTCTCCACAGGTGTCTCCCATACCCCAGTGGACCTACTGGTGCCAATGGTCACCACCTGTGGCTTGAATGGCCCTTATATAAGCTTTAGGGCTCTCAATCATGGACACCTGCTGCCCCCATAGCCATGCCCATGCCTTGCAAGTGTCACTTGGTCGCAGTTTGACTTCTATATAGGCTTCAGCCTTCTTAGCCTTAACCTACTGGTTACTCTGACTGTTGACTCAGCCCACTGGATCTGGCCTGGCCTTTCTAGTTTCAGCCCTCTTGGCCCCTGGGTGCTATGTTGTCTCCTCTGGGCTCAGGCTCTGGCACTCTCAGCCCCGGGAGTACCTGCCATGACCTGCAGCTCCCACTCCCCACCAACCTGAACTGGTAGGAGTTCCTCTCTCAACAGAGTTCAGGGTTATACTGCCCCTCTGCCTCAGGAACCCAGGCTTATATCCCCTGGGTTCCTGCCCCTTTTGGATAGGTGTTCTCCTGACCAGCTGCAGGTATGTCCCCTCACCTTAAGGGCATCTTACTGCATCTAGGCTGCATTTGCTTCCTTGATGCCTTCTTTTCTGCAGCTAACTCCTGTTCAACTGTCTGGGGCTCTTTCTGTTGCAGTCTCTCTCTTGAAGTAACAGGAGATCCAGGCTCCTTGTTACATCCTGCATATGCAAGTATGTATTTATAGTAATTTTTGCAGTGGCCATCACTATCCTATCTGGGCACTCCACAAATATTAACAAAATTCCCCACACAGCATCCTGTCAAGTAAAATGGTATCCCCATTTTATAAATGGGGGGGAACTGAGAGTTTCCATAAGTTGCCCATGGTCACAAAGAAAGCCTGCAGCAGAGAGGGGGTGAAAACCTAGGACTCCAAATTCATTACCTTACCTAGAGGACCACCTGTGCACACTGATCATGCAATGGTGGGATGGGTAGTGGCAAGAAGGACAAAATAACATGTTCATTTCTGCAGAAAAATGGCTAACAAAGCACTAGATCATGTGAAGTACTAAGGGTGGGCAATCTTGCAGACGCTTGGGCCAAATGCTTTGTTTGGCCAACCTGTACACAGTCCATGAATAGGAGAAGGAACAAAGGAGATTTCATGCCACCTATGCAGCCCATGGGTGCTGTAGCTCGACCTTAGTATAAGAGTAGTTACACTAGCTCTGTGCCACTTAGGAATTCCATCCCATGAGAGCGAGTCCCAGGTAACTGGTTCAACTGCTCTCCCATCTGTTTCATGTCACTGGATTAGCATAAAGCATCTTGAGAGTGGAGCAGAATCAGCCCCCAAAAACACAGCATCACACTGACTCCAGCAGGCTTTTTGTGTACAGAGCTGTGACAGACCCTGGTTCAAAGGGCACAGCCCTTTAGCTCCCCAAGACATATACGTGAGGATTTATTGAAAACTTAGAATGGACCCTTCATTAATTGGCAGTGGGCACAAAATTAGGCAATAGTAATTAGCCCAGACACTATTAAAAGTCTCCTTTTATTGTTTGGTAAATTCCTGGTCCTCCATTTTCCATAGCAACACTGCTTATTTCTAAAGTAAACAGACTCCTTGGAGCCTTGATACCCAGTTTCCATTTTATGGCTGCTAGCAGGCTGAGCATAAGGACATGCACTTGGCTTAGCTGGTCCATTCCTTTGCCACTTATCTTTGTGTTACCCCCCACCCCAGACTGCTTTATTATTGCAGTCTTCAATGCCACTTCTGTCTCTGTCAACACTGTCTCATTCATGCTGTTTGCTTTGATGCCTTTACCAGACAACTTCGTCCATGTCCTTGTCCTGGAGTGAGAGGCTCATTCTTTTCCAGTTTTCTTGCCTGGCTCACACATCCAGTAGTACCCTTGCACACTGGAGCTACCTTGGAGGATAAATGCCAATGCAGTGCCTGTTCTAGCTCCTAGGAAAATCATCATCAGCAAAACTCCCATTATTGATTTCAGGAGAAGTAGGATCAAGTACAGCACATCAGCACAGAGGAACTGTTTTCTTAATATAAAAATAATATGTGATTATATAATTGTTGTATGACCATGGAGATGGGTATCTCACTTAAAAACCCCAGTTAAACAATCATCCTTGTTTGGCAAAGCATACACTTATGTCTCAAGTGTGCGCGTAAGTGCTGTGCTGCATCTGTGTCTTAAATGCTGCAAGTTAGTATGTTGTTGTACACCTGCCCTTCTGCCCACCCCCCCAGCCTACCCCTCCACCCGCTGCTAGAAGTTCCTTGCCAGGGCCATTTCAGTGATCTCCAATATGGTGGTGGCTATAGCTTTTTGCTTTTGGCTGTGCAAAATTACAGTAATACAAATCCTGACCTGTAAGAAGGGGATAGCCACACACTGGGAGCATGGGTACCTCATATGGGTACATCAGGAATAAGAGGAATTAGAAGAAGCAACCCTTGCATACGGAACAACTATCTTCTGTGTCCCTGAACTTTACAGGCCTGATCCAGAGCCACATAAATCTGGGAAAGAGTCCCATTAACTTCACTGGGCCTTGGATCAACCCTTGTGAATGGGGTACTCTGGCCAGCAGCACAAAACACCCCAAAGCATGACTTCAGTGAAATTTGTATGCTCTTAATGAACAACGAGAGCCTAGTGGGAAGGCTCCTCCAGCCTTTTAGTTAGTATATGAGGGAGCTACCAGGTACTCTAGGCTAGTCATGGGAAACTGGCTAGTTTGGAGGTTTAGCCTGGATATACCCTTAAAATCTAGATATTCCTCCTAATGGGATTTCAGATCTACCAAATGGGGCTGGAAAATCCATGTCTTGCAATATTATTAACTATCTCTGCCTTGTGGGTGGGCTGAGTAAGCCAGGACACCCTGTCCTGTGGTATGCTGGTACTGCTGCTACCAGCTGCTAATCTATTATACAACTCTTTTCTCAAGAACAAAGAGGTGATTTGGGAGAACCCAACAAACATATTCATGCAGTGGTCTGAAAAGTGTAAGCTGGAATTTCTGACATGGCACTTGAACTTCATGTCCTTCTGGATTCATTAGAAAGGAAAAGTGTACGCATGTGAAACTGCACTCAGCAGAAATTTTAATGCTACATTTGCAATTGTCACCCAGCTAACTGGGCAACATCTTAGCCTAGGGCTGGTTCTGCATGAAAACCATGACCCGTTGGCTCCAAAATATCTGAGATCAGAAATGCAAAATGACCTTTAAGACCCTTGCCACATACCATCAAGCCTGACAAAGGCACTAAACCCCATTTGCTAGCCTTAATCCATGTCCTAATTCCCTTACCATCTTTGTGGAGATGGGTCTGATCCTGTGTGCTCATCACATGGGGGAATCTTTTACTGAATATACAAGGGGTGTGCCTGAATTGGAAGTGCACATGGAACAAGAGAGATCTTTTGCAAACAGAAGCTACTTTCTTCTCTGTGTTTAGGAAGAAATTTGCAGCTGAGCAGAGCAACCAGAACAAGGACTATTCACCACTCAGATCTTACTGCAGGAGCAATGGTGATGTTTGCGATGCCACAGAAATGACTGATGTCTAGATGTCCCAGAAATGGCTAGGAGGTTCCAAACCTGAATGACATCAGTGGATGAATCCAGGAAGAAGTTCTGTCTACAGTAGGAAAGCTATTCCCATAATGCAGCACTGATGCAACTCTACTGTTGGTTGTATAAATGAAGCTAGACTGCACGCATTTAACCACCAGAAAGAGGTTTTCAGCATGATAGCGAAAATGTCTGAGTAGTGCTGCAGTACAGAATCCACTGATCAACCACTGCTAGAAAATGTGAGTCCAACTTTTGCCAGTATTGATAGATTTAGAAAGGAAACCAGCCGCTGTTTTGATTAAAATAACTTGGTTCTGAACAACTGTGGGGAGAAGTGGGAAATGGTCATAAGTGGGGATTTAAGCTGTCAGTGTCTAATGTTTGAATTAAGGATATGAGGGTATTTGCTGGGTCTGGTTGTCTTTTTTTGCTTTGATCTTTCTATGCTATTGGAACAGCTACATGAAAACTGCCTAAAGCACTTAAGCATGTACTAAATAGGGGAGCAGGCCCATGTAGTCAATGGAGTCTGAAACGTGCACATAAACGTGTTGTTGGAGCAGAACCTCAGTAACAAGAGCTGGTGGTAAGAGTGGATGCAACTTCTATTAACAATGCAAAAGATTGCTCAGATCCCGAAGAACAGGTTTTAGGGGTTGCGTATAGGGAACTCCATATAGACCAATTTTTCAATTAAAATGTGGTGGCTCTTTATTGTGGGTCCAGATTCGCAGTTCCTATTTTGGAAACTTCTCACTGAAGTATTGAGGGGATTTGGCCCTTGTCAGGATTTGGCCCTTGGAGATGACTGTCATTCTCGAGACAGTGCAGATGCCCAGTCATGCATTAGTAGAGAGACTTGGCATGTGATCATATGCAGCAGTTTTAGATTTTGAAAAGCAGCTTTTCCAACACATGCTTAGAATTGTAATTACTTGCAATGTTGGGGAAAAGACAGGTTCCCCGTTTAAAAAACAATGCCAGGCAGTTCTTATTTCCTTCCACTGCTTTTGTTCCAGGTCACTTCTTCATAAGGACTGGAGCTATGCCCAATAGAAGGGACATAATGCACTAAAGCCCAAAGTGGGCCTAGGGAGGTGATCTTCATCTGGCTGGACATGCTTCATGGCTTCAGTCTCATGTTGCTAAGTCATTTATCTTCAACTACTAAGAGTTAGGCAACAGCAACGTGGCCAGCTATTTCCCCCTATGCTCTGTGAGCCTTTATCTTTGCAAGTTCCTGGACTCCAGCATGCCCAGTTCCCATATTATGGCACAGCATGGGGAGCCAATACTGCCATGTAGCTATTCTGCAGCACGTGGCAGGTTATTCTAGGTTAACATTACTATAAACAAGAGCAGAGTCTGACCCAGTGGGTGCAGATTACTTACTTTTTCAAGTCAAAAGACATTGAGGCAACTTCAGACAGAGTACTGATTTACAAAGGGGCAAGTTTTGCCTTCGTACTCATCAGAGACATTTCAGTTTTTACTCTGGGCTAATCTGTTACAGGCCAAGATCTTGAATTGGAGGACCAAATTTCCTGCTCAAAGTAGAGGGGGAAAACTCATTTGTTAGTGGAGAGAATATGGCTATGGGTATTTTGCAGTGCATAACCCCTTAAAAAAAATGCAATCTTGTTGAGCAAAGATACTTTTCCTTGAATTGCCATTTTGTACCCTGCTTTTCCTGTAGGTGTCTGACCAAACAGTAGTGGTAGTTGTTGATTTATTTTTTGCACAAATTGTGTCACTGCTTTCTTTTCAAGTCACATCCACATTAAGACACTGTAACAAGATCTAATGTGAGTCTTCCAGGAGAGAAGCCTGGGAGGGCAACAGTGAGCTGTGCCCTGGAAGGAATGAAATCTCTTGGAAAATGCACTGTTCTATCTTTCCAAATGCTTCAGTGACTAACTTTTCTGCAAAATGCTGGAAATATAACTGGACTTTTTTGACTGGTAAATCCTATCTGGGAGGCAGTTGATGGGCAAAGTGTGGAGTTGGGTATGGGATATACACTACATGCAAATCTGAGTCTTCTCAGTGTTACACTCAGTAGAAAAGTGTACGTGCAATGTTTTTCCTTGGATTACTTTCAAGGTTGCTATGCCTTTCTTTTTTCCTTTTCTCTTGGTGGAAGGTGTTGTTTTGTCTCTTGAAATTTGTGGAGAGCTCTATGTAGGATGGCAGAGCAGAGTGAAATAACAACATACAGAGGAGCACGGGCTGAGAGAGTGCTTTAGGAACCCCAGTTTCTCTCAGTGCTTAGCATACGTAAGTAGAAGGGCGGGGAGTGTGTTCTCTACCACCCATTTAGGTTGGTGCAAGTTGCTATCCCGATTTTGCTTCTGACTTTTGTCACTAGATCCTCTTTACCCCACTTAGCACAATGTGTCTGAGGAAAGAGATGAGAAATCCTTGCTACAAAAAGGTTGCTGCTGTGCAAGAGCAGTTGCAGTCCTGAATTTTGGGGAGTAGGCATAGACTCCCTCCCCCTGTGAAAATGAGTTCCTCATTCTACATACACTAATTAAGACACGTGGATCATTTAATGTGATTTAATCAGAAGCACATTAACATTAAGAGGCTTAAAATATGAATACTATTGCAATGTACATCAATAGAAACTAATGTGAAGTTAAGACAGCAGGCCCATTATCTGTGGTTTTCGGTGAATGCTGCCTTAAAAAATGACTTTTTTAAATCACTCATATCTGAAAAACAACAATGTTGAATGAAGGCTTCACCTCCGGAAACATTACTTTTACACTGACGCTACAGACTTGTCCAACCACTAGCTTCACTTCTCTTCCTGTCATCAGCAATCAACTAATCTGGCTACAACAGACAAGCGTACCTCCTAACTGCATTAAAGGGGGAGAAGGAGCTGCCACTTGGGGGCACACATTAGCTGTTACATTGACTGCATGCTCCTGGAGCAATACTGGACACCCCACGAATCTCCATATTGCTGAGGCCTGTTACTAGGCATCATCCACAACACAGAGGTTTTTATTCATTTCTTCGTTACTAACACAACTATAAAAACACATCAAAACCATTTATATAAAGGACAGTAAAATAAGAACATATTTAGAATTACAAACTGTGATTATCTGCACAAACATTTCATGGACTTCTCCCAAAGTCATCCATTTTAATCTTGCTCAGAAGGAGGATGGGACTATGTCTAATGCTGTCTTTTTACACTTGAGTAGACATACCCCCACATTGCAGTATAACTGTCGTGCTTTTCTTTTATACTTCTGTTGTATTAGACAACACAGACTTTTCCCTAGATCTTCTTATCTAGAGCTCTACAACAGGCAATGTCAACATTTTACAGCTTCTTTCTGTTTAACAAGTCTAAGTTCAACCTTTCCTGGCCACCCACAGAACTAAGCATCACTTCTAGGATGTCATCTCATGTCTCTCTGACTGTAGCATCCTTTTCTTTTTGACCTTGACAAATGCAGCTGACATGACATCTATCAAAATGTGCTGCTACAATTTTTCTCCTAACCCATTGCTGCGGACATGTTACCCCTCTGTGTGCATCCTTTAACTTGCTTCCTGGTCTCTATCAAATCAAACATCAGCTGCTTACCGTTTTTCTCAGAGGTCCTCCACAGCCTGTTCCTACCTGCCATCTCTTGTGTTATCAAAATATTGACCCCTGCTTTGTATCAGCCCACAGTGTCAGCTGCCACTCTTCCCACCTGTCAAATGTTCCAACAAGCCCTTTTGTGCTTCTTCTTGTGTAGTCCTCGTGCTTGGGAGGAGGAACTCCTCATAAACATCCTCAGAACCACTTAACTGATTCCTTCATTTCCCTCCTCAAAACTCTCCATTGCCAGAATAGCTACAGAAATCTTAACTGTGATCTGTGCTGCTGGCATACTGAGACATTACCCATCCTGCTGGCTAGTGATGTATCATTGCCTCCTTGTGCTGTCTGGCTGTATCTGTATGTTCCCTTGTCTTGTTGTAAGCTCTTTGGGACAGGCACCATTTTTTGTTCTGACCTTCTACAGTGCCTGGCACATGGTCCATAGCTGGGGTCCTTAGTGCCATGTTGTTATTCCAATCATGATGATAAGTCTGGGCTAGCTCTGCTTCTCTTCCTCACATGGGGTGATTCATTCTTCCTGGAGTGGTCCAGCTGAACTCAGTAGTCTACTTAAGGAAATGGGTATGACACATTCTAAGTAAGGATGAGAAAATCTGATCCTATTTTTTAGTGTGTATAAACTCATCTCCAGATGAGATCATTACAGCTGGTCTTAAAACTAGCATGGTAAGAGAGTAAGAGAGAGAAAAAAGAGTAAAATGTCAGAAAGGGATGCATCAACATATTAACAACACTTCTAAATCAAGCACATTGGAAAGTGCCAATGGATGGGACTCTTGACTGCTAAAATATCTTTCTGCTCCTATCCTCTAACAGCTTTGTGTAGGAAAAATAGCAGAGAGATAAATAATGTAATTGAATGAGCTATATGAACTCAAATATATAGCAAGAATTGAAGTATTTAATGGTTTTTGGTTCACTGTACTATTCACTGTAGAGATAATTAAATATAGCATTACTGGACCTACAGGCTGGCTTATTTTTCTTTGATCTCCCCATGCTCAGAACTACTCTATTTGCAGTTGCTAACAGCAGTTATTCATGATAATGATAATGATAGAGCTGTCTTTAAAATGAGCATTAATGAGCACTTAATTAACTGCCATTAAGTAAATTACAGGCTGTCATTGTGGTCCCAGAGATGCAGATAAACACTGAGAGATGACTAGAAGTAGTAATTTTACAAACAAGGAAGCCATGATTTTAGATCACTGCTTCTCAACCATGCTAGACTCAAGACACATCTTGTTAGACTCAGAGCACCCCTTGGAAATGCCAGATTTCAGTTTTCACCTTTTTTTTTTTTTACACTATAGAAAAAAGTACTAGAGCAATTTTTCTCATATAAAAAACTCAGAAAAACTACAACAGGTCACAATGTTTTTAATGCTATAAAATTCCTATTTAAAATCTCTGGGTTTATCTTGTGAATCATAATTACACATCTAACAGTGCTAACACTGCATGGCACCCCTGAAAAAAAATTTCAAGACACCTCAGGGTGCTGTAGGACCCTGGTTGAGAATCACCCATTTAGACTTTTCTAGAATAGTGACAGAAGTGTGTCACTGTGAGTGAACTGTACTCTTCTGTACATTTGAAGGCCTATTTCTGTCTATGCCCCTCTTCACTAGACTTTCAACACCAACTTCAGTGGAGAAAATAATGACTAAAGATTGTAGGTTATTTAAGTTTATTTACAGATCTTCTTCTTGAAGACTAATGTTTTTTAGTAGTATGGATTGAAACCAACTCTTCATGAAGAATCATTGCTTCTAAAAGGCTTCTTGGACATTGAAAGTGATATGACTATCTACCTATCCTTGTCCTTTGAATGTATCTTCCCATTCTGGCTGCATTTTGAAGCTTATTCCTTCATGGCTTCCCCTTAAATTAATGGAAAAATGTATTTATGTATTTGTTTTGCTCTTGTATTTAATGATATGAACTTAATGGAAATGATATGAATTGATCCAATTTTCATGATATTCTAAATCAAAGCAAATCAAGTTATGTGAAAATGCATTTCTCTTATATTTGGGTATGTAGAATTCTGTAGGTTTGGGAGAAGAGGGAGAAAATTACATCTATAAAAGAGAAATGGATGTTGCATCCATCTGTGTGTGTTTTATGAACGACAAGATAGCAGATATTGATACAATGGTACATCTGTTCCTTTATGAGCAGATCTCGACAATACAGTTCCAAATGACACACAAGAGATTCCCAGAGGAGCAAAACAGACTAGATTATGGGTTGAAGAGTTGTACTTCTGCCACATTGTTTATTTGGAAGTGTTAAAATGGGACAGCTTCTGTCTTTTTAAATTTTCTTCTCCTGTATAACCTAAAGCTGATTCTCTCAACACCTTTTCTGTGAATATGGTGCAGTAACAGTAATTACTGAAATTGTGCTGCCAAACTCCTTTCTCTTTATCAAACCCAGTCTACATGTATTTTAAAAGCAAGTGTTAATGTTCTTAATCATCTATCCAAACACTGTCCTTGTGAATACTTACATTAGGGAGATACAGTCAGCTTAATAAGTCAGTTTAAACTAAAAATAGTTTCAGGTAACCTACCTGCCCTACATCACCTTACTGTTTTTCGTGGCTGTTCAACCAGATTTCTGGGTTTTTTTTACATAATTTTCTCTTCCGCCATGTGGGTGTGAAAGTTACAACCTGGAAAGCTGAGCCTGCAGCTGGACCTGAAGGGTGAAAGTCAGAGTCACTGGGACTTACCCTAGAGCAGTGATTCTCAACCTTTTCAGACTCAAGGCAACCCTGGATAGTCCCTTTGAAAATGCCAGATCTTAGTTTTTGACTAATTTCTTTACTACAGAAAAGTACTAAAGCAATTCTTCTGTTGCAAAGAACTCAGAAAAACCACAACAGGTCAGAAGGATTTTAACATTATGAATTCCTATTTGAAATCTCTGGGTTTACCTAGTGAATTATATTTATACATGTAACCGTGATAATATTGTGTGGCACCACGGGATACCCTTGGAAGGAGCTCAAAGTACCCCAAGGTGTATGGGATATTGGTTGAGAATCACTGCCCTAGAGCCAGCGTCTTCTAAATGGACAAAGCTGCAGAACTGGGAGACAAAGGGCAACTGAACACATCTCATAAGAATATATACATGTTTTCCTCTAACTCCTTTCATTACACTAAACTGGAATGTTGTTTGAATAATTAAAACACCAGGGAAAAGAGTGATTTCTTTTTAAGATTAAGGTATCTTTTAAAGTGTAGTGTTTTACTATAAATACAATATTCAGATAAGGAATGAAGTGTTTGATTCCAGTTATATCAGCTTGTACAGAAAAGGTGTGATTTTTCTGATAGTATAATAGTTCAAATATTGATTTTTTTTGTCCTCCGAAGTGAGACCACTGACCTGAGGGCAGTACCAAGGAATTAAAAAATTGCTCCAGTATAGAGGTTTGTAGGCAAGATGGTAAATTGTAAAATAAATGTTTTCAGCACTTTCTCACTCTTTCTGCACACACACAATGCCTGTCTGACTTGTCAGCTGCTACAATGCCACATGGTGTCTAGAGACTACAAAGAATCAGTCAAGCGGAGTTGCTCCAGAGCAAGAAGTCATATCATGAATAAATGACCTTCCCCTTTCTACTGCTGTTAGGGCCTAAGGCCAAAAAAATGAAAGGTTTTAATCTATTCTCAAACCTGAGTGTTATTTCTGCTGCTTTGCTACTAGACTGCTGCAGCAGCAACACACTATCTTAGATATACTGTCCAAGCCCCAAATACATTGAAAACCAAAGTAACTCCCAAGATGAGCCCTAACTGACTTGCTGTTCATATTCTGAGTTGTGTACACATTCAGAATTATCATACTATGGCTTAGACCTTCTTTCCCAACTGATTAGTTGTTGAAAGGAGGGAGAACCTTTTTTAATACAAGAACAGAGCCCAAAGCATTATCCTTAAATCCTGCAGGGCACCAAGCATTCTTGGCTCACTCTGAAATGTCTTTTACTGCAAATGTTATTCCATTGGTATTATTTGGGTGCCAGCCTTAACTGGATGTTCAGTCTGTTCTTGCCTTTTCATTGGGTGCATCTACACAAGATGCTAAAAGTCCAATAGACTAATTCTACTGTATAATGGTGAAAACTGTGCTAATGTGCAGTAGAATTAGTTTACTGTGCATTAGCATCATGTAAAAGACATGCACTGGCACTACTGCACAGTAGCACTGATTACAAAACACTTAGTACCTGTTATTACAGGTACTAGATTGAATGTGCTGTAATTACAGCACACTAATGCACATGTAGATGAGCCCATTATGTTCCTCTTCCTCCACAGTTTCCCCCTTTACTCCTCTTTTCCCATTCTTACCTTTTCTCTTAATTTCTACCTGCATCAAGTCCACCATGTTAACATGCCTTTCACTAAGTTTAGAAGGCCATAGGGAGCTTGGCTAAGTTGGGTGGCTCCACTTTCCTATGTGCTAGACATCCAATATGCCAAACAAATGTTTTGTCAGGACAGACATACCATGTAAGATGTGTGGTAGTGTTGAGGTGATGTTGTTGCTGAGATGGTCCAGGAGATATGTGAGAAGCAAGAATTTTTGTGAGTGCTATCTTTTATTGGACCAACTGCATGGTAAAGACACAGGAAAGCTTCCAGGCAAGGATGGAGTGATGCCTTACTCATTGTGGGTTCTATTCAGTCACTCCTGAGTGAGTAAAGCCTTATTTTGTGATTACTGGTGGAGTACCATGCTACTCCATGGGAGCAAACACAGTAGACTCAGCCTTTTTGATTGTTAAATAGGACAGAATTCTAAATCTTTGGCCAGCAGCAAGCCTGGTTGTCACGATCATTATAATAACAATACCGTATGGGCAATACACTAAAGGTTATTGTGGAGCTACGAACTGTCCAACTATAACCAAAGTCAAAGTCTATCAGTGGAATGCAAATCTGATTTAACATCAGTGAGTCATGAAGAGTTTTTATGTTTATGGTTCACCCTGACTGTGTTGGTGGCTTGTATATTCTTCAGCTTACAAACTTATAATTAGATAGTACAAATGTTTAGATGTTAGGCGGTGATGATCAGCCACCTTCCCAGTGACAAACAGTGTTTGTGAAATAGGATGCAAAACCTTTATCAGGGTATTCTCTTTCATGCCCAGAAACTTCTCACATGAATGACAGTAGACAAGAATGATTGTGGGTGTCACACTTTGGTCCTCTCCCTTTTGCATGGATGCTAGTCTGTTGTGGTTGCATCTGTCCTCTGAATCCCATGTTTATAATTTCCATTGTTTGGGTACTGACTGGCCACAGTTTCTATCATGGGTTCTCTCAGACATGCTCCCAAGTACACATCCATGTCTGGCACCCTCTTACACAGTGTTGACCCCATAGTATAGATGCCTAGACCCTGGAATCAGTGCTACAGCCCTCCCTAACCTCAGCTGCTTAGACAGATGCTGTGGGATCTCTGGTTTCTCAGTCATACCCATCAGGGTCAATGGGGCAGTAAAGCAAGGCATACAGGCTTAGCAAAGGAATTTATTTTCTTTATCTTAAAGCAAAAATGAGTACACATCTCTGAGAAACAAGCTCTTGAATGCAGTTTCCTGGGCTTGGTCACACCATCACTGTGAGTCCAAGGTTTGATCTAAAGCCTTAGACAATCTTTTTCTGCTTCCTTGCTCATGTCTTATGGTTGAATAACTTTCCCCCTAAGTAACATTTCTCCTTTTGTTAGCCTGTAGGCTAGGCCACTACAATTCCAGCATTGTGCTTAGACCAGGGGATTCCAGTCCAATCTGTAGAGACAGGTTTGTATATAGGTGGACCCATTTAAAGTCAGAGCCACTGCTGGTGGAATCCCTCTTGTTCTAGTAGAGAAGAGCCCTTTGTTGTCGATGGCCCTTGATGGCTTTATTAAAGCTCCTCAGACTGAATCTGTCTACTAGGAGATGTAAAGTCTGAGAGACAAAATGGATGTTTTAATCCACAATGAAGGTTATAGTCATAAAAGAAGTTCATAAAACAACATGGAATTCATAATTCAACATAGACATGTCCCCAAACTATCACTAGTGGAAATGAGGATATGCAGTAGACAGATTCAGGTGCAATCAGGTAGTTTAGATGTGTGCATTGATTTGCTTGCACCCATTTGCAAATATATGTGAAAGCAAAAAAAGCAGAGAAACCTACACATTCACCATCTACCCAACTAGGACCCAGATCCCAAGTGAGACTCTTGAATGGCACTAGAATAGAAATTGTGAGACATACTGACAGAGGTTTATTCTGTGTCTACCCACTGACTGAAACTGCACCATTTGTTTGGAAGTATGTTTGACAGCATGTACCGAATTGTTCAACAATTTTTCAGGTTCCCCTTTGCTCATTACATTAAAACAACAGGAATGGAACACAGACAGTAAATGTACTAAACAGTCGAACTGTATGCACCATGCAGCATTCCTGGCATTTTGTTCCTGTTATAAGCAGAAAAAGACTCTGCCTCATGGTTTGGGAAGCCATGACTAGGGGATACTCTGGTGACAGAACCTGAGCTTATATTAGGACAGTGCTCATTCCCCTCTGCCATCCTTAGTAATTAATGCTGTAAGGCAAAAGTTTAGCTTATTGCACTGTAATTTGCTCTTTATTATATTTAAAAAATGGGAATGTATTACAGCCTCTTGCAAAGAGATCTTAGAAAAGTTTATTAAGGAGGCCATCCTTGATGGACTGGCCCAGGCTAACATCCTAAGGGATAGCCAGCACGGGTTTGTTGCGGGTAGGTCTTGTTTGACCAATCTCATTTCCTTCTGTGACCAGGTGACCTATCACCTGGACGAGGGAGAAGAGATTGATGTCATATATCTTGACTTCAGAAAAGCTTTTGATCTGGTATCCCATGATCACCTCTTAGCCAAACTGGCCAGTTGTGGCCTTGGCTCCACCACGATCCGCTGGGTGGGAAATTGGCTCCGTGGTCGGACCCAGAGGGTTGTAATTGATGGCAGTCACTCATCGTGGTGCCCTGTGACCAGTGGGGTCCCTCAAGGCTCTGTCCTTGGATCCATACTGTTCAACATCTTCGTTAATGATGTGGACATTGGAGTCAGGAGCGGACTGGCCAAGTTCGCCGATGACACCAAACTTTGGGGTAAAGCATCCATGCCAGAAGATAGGCGGGTGATCCAGGCTGACATCCAGGCTGACCTGGACAAGCTCAGCAAATGGGCAGATGAGAACCTGATGGAGTTTAACACCAAAAAATGCAAGGTTCTCCACCTTGTGAGGAAAAACCTGCAGCATCCTTGTAGGCTCGGCAGTGCTATGTTGGATAGCACTACAGAAGAAAGAGACTTGGGGGTCATCATTGACCACAAGATGAACATGAGCCTGCAATGCGATGCTGCGGCTAATAAAGCGACCAAAATGCTGGCTTGCATCCATAGATGCTTCTCGAGCAAATCCCGGGACGTCATTCTCCCCTTGTACTCGGCCTTGGTGAGGCCGCAGCTGGAGTACTGCGTCCAGTTTTGGGCTCCACAATTCAAAAAGGATGTGGAGAAGCTTGAGAGAGTCCAGAGGAGAGCCATGCGCATGATCAGAGGTCAGGAAAACAGATCTTACGATGACAGGCTGAGAGCCATGGGACTCTTTAGCCTGGAAAAGCGTAGGCTCAGGGGTGATCTGATGGCCACCTATAAGTTTATCGGGGTGACCACCAGGACCTGGGGGAACGTTTGTTCACCAGAGCGCCCCAAGGGATGACTAGGTCAAATGGTCACAAACTCCTGCAAGACCGTTTCAGGCTGGACATAAGGAAGAAGGAGGGCCACTCATATGATCAGGGGTCAGCAGGGCAAGCCTTATGAGGAGAGGCTACGGGACCTGAACCTGTTTAGCCTCCACAAGAGAAGGTTAAGGGGGGACCTTGTGGCCTGCTACAAACTGGTCAGGGGGGATCAGCAGGTATTGGGGGAGTCCCTGTTCCCCCGTGCGCTGCCAGGAGTGACCAGGAATAATGGTCACAAGCTGGCGGAGGATAGGTTTAGATTAGATATTAGGAGGCGCTACTTCACAGTCAGGGCGGCTAGGGCCTGGAACTGGCTTCCAGGGGAAGTGGTGGAGGCTCCTAGCCTAGGGATTTTTAAAAGGAAGTTAGATGAGCACCTTGCCGGGGTCATCTGACCCCGGTGCTCTTTCCTGCCAAGGCAGGGGGTCGGACTAGATGATCTTCCTAGGTCCCTTCCGACTCTAGCTACTATGAAACTATGAAACTATAAGAATTTCTTTACTGTCCGAGCCCCCAAGGTCTGGAACAGTCTGCCAGCAGAGGTGGTTCAAGCACCTACATTGAACACCTTCAAGAATAAATTGGATGCTTATCTTGCTGGGATCCTATGACCCCAGCTGACTTCCTGCCCTTTTGGGCAGGGGGCTGGACTCGATGATCTCCCAAGGTCCCTTCCAGCCTTGATGTCTATGAAATCTATGAAATCTATGAAAGGCAGATAATATTACAGTAAGATAAAAAGTAAAATGTTTAAAAGAAATGTAGTAACTTGAGAGTGGAAGCAATTTAGGATTTTACTCAGAAGGTCTATTGCAAGTTCTCCTCTCAACATTTTTACGCTGAAGGCAGGCCTCCTAAGACTCAAGTCATCCCTTGTTAGACTCACCCCTCAGAAAATCGCACTCTTAGCTTTCACTTGTTTTTTGACTACAGAAACACCCCAATGGGTCTGAATGTTTTTGATATCATGGATTCCTATTTGAAATCTCTGGCTTTATGTTGTGAATTATGTGTAGGTGTTTACATCCATGAGTGCCAATATTAAACATGACCCCACAGCACCCTGACTGAGCATCACTGTTTTACATTTGTGTAACCCCAGTGCAGTCTTTCCAGTCCTTATGTATTTACTGTGTTTTATGTTAGTAAGGTTGCACAAGAAAAACTAAAGGCAGACTTCAGTGATTTCCCTTTAATGCCCATCCAGCATGTCATTGTGTCATTACTGTCAGTTCTCTCTAGTCATGCATTCAAAGACTCAGCTATAATATCTTACATCTCCCTCTGTCTACAATAGGTGTCTACTCATGAAACTTCACTCACCTGCTCAAGTAGCATGTCATCCAGTTCCTCCCCATCCTCTCCTCTGTTATTACAAATGGAAGATGCACTTTGAGGGTTTGTCTTTACCATAAGAGGAGTTTGTGACAATTTGAGACATGCAGGGTGGATAGCATGAATATTGCAATATCCAAATTTTGAGGAAGGGACTTCTGAATAAAATGAGATTGCTGCTTTGCAAAGTGGCTTCTGTCTACTAAGCGGCTGCTTGGTTGACAGAATTCTGAGGTACTGTTCCTAGAGGAATGAAAACCCTTAGTGGTATGCATCCATGTCTTGGCCAGAATCCTCTGCAGTTCCATGATGTGATAGACTAGGGCCTCTAGTTTGATCAGCTGATTCCTAAGATGTGATGTGTTGGATCTTGGTGATCCCTTAGCTAAAAAGGAGGGCCAAGAGTTTTCAAAAATAGATGCCTGAAATTGTTTGGCACTTTTGATCAAGAAAATTTGGAAGCATGGATTCAAGAGCCTAACTTTAGGTATCTACTTCAAATCTGAGGCCATGGCCAGAATTTTAAAATTTGAGGCTTTAAAATGAGTTACCTAAGTGCTGGTTAAGTATTTAATAAAGGTGCCCTGATGTTCAGAGATGCTGATTATCCACAACTTTTCCTGACCATCGTGAGAAGTACAGGTGATTAAATCCTCTGAAAACTGGGTCCTTTTTATATAGGTGCTTCAGTTAACTGTTATAGAACTTTAGACATTTAAGCTTAAAAACTGTGGCTGTAATCATTTGTTTTTCCTTAAAGAAGACTGCTCAGAGTTTAAGTGATGAAGATGTGGCTTGAATTATCATGATGCTTTCCAGATAGTGCCTGAACAAAGAAAGGCTTCCTTATTTTTCAGTCTGAAATATGCAAGTCTAGTACTGAGGGAAAGAAGCTTGGAAAACAATGGGCTCCTTGTCAGAGTCTCTGGTTTCAGTTGGGAATGGTCACTCAGCCTGTTTAGTTAATAAGACCCAGAAGCCTCTTCTAATAGAAGGAGCAAGAGATGTTAGTTTAGAAGGTCATAGGGTTAACAATGGGAAGAACTGTTTTACTCAAGACCTTTTTCCAAGCAATTTTTATCATGACAAAATAAAGATGGATAAGGGTGGATGGGAGTTAGAACACCAACGATTTGAAAATCCTGAGAGCCAGTTCCTCAGCTCTTATTAAATCAGAATAACTCTATACAATAGGAAGAGTTCTGTTAGTTTATACCATCTGAGGATTGGGTCCTTAAACCATAAATTTATTACCACATTGAGGCAGGCTGATGAGCACTCTCCTAAAGGGTATTTGTAACTCTAAATTAAATTAGAGAATGGGATTCCTATTTCATGGCTTCAATTTATATGGAATGCCAAATATTTAGTGCCATTAGGGAAAAAACAATTTCAGCATCTTCTCTATGTCCTGTCAGTTGCAGTAAAAAGCTTTTGAACTAAGTAAATACCTGCCTATGTACAGATGGCAGAGGAATCCTCCTGGTCCTAGCCCTGCTTTGACTAAAATATGTAGGAGCCTTTCTACTGATTTCAACAGGAGTTCAGTTAGGTCTTAAATGAGGAAATTTTCATCTGATTTCACTCATCCTTTTCCTGGATATTAGAAGAGTTTACACAGCTTTTTATCGCTGGAGACCAAAATCCTGTATTAGTCTCAAATAGCTGACAAAGTCCATAAGTTAACTTTGTCCATCTGCCTACACAAGTGAATCTGAATAGAACTGGGACCTCTTCAGAGAGATGTTGACATGTTTGATAATTCTTATGCTGATCCCTGAGGTTTCACTAATGTTTTATGTAGAGCCATTGGATGAATGGAAGCAAATGTGACTCTCCAAAAGCCTCTGACTGGGAAAAACTGTCTAGTTTCTTACATCCCTACATCAAAAAGTGATCATTTATCTCTCTTGATAGCTGTAGAGCAGGGGTGTTAAAGATACAGCCTGTGGGATAGAGCTGTATCATCTGGCCCCTGGTGCTGCCTGAGTGTCTTCGGAGTGACCCACAAACAGCATGTGCTGGATGGCCCTGCATAGCCCCATGGCAAGGGCTCCTGGACTATGTGGCACAGCCCTGTGGTGGATGAAGCAAGACTGGAATACAGGTTTGGTCTGCCCCATCATAGGCTAACTGGTGTCTCCTGAGTCTGGGGGGGGGGGCTGCACAATTTGTGGGTGGGCCCAGGAATGGGCCAAAAGCCCCATATTCACTCCTATACTTCTGTCCTGTGGCTTAGTGCTCTCCTCCCCCCACCCCCCCAACACGCCACTGGCCCACGCAGCAAAAAAACTGCCCTGTCCTGGGTGTTACCAAATCGGGGCCCAATCTCAGTGGAGGGGGAGGAGGGGTACATGCCCCCCATGCCTCCCCTGGCCACACCACTCATCCAGCTCACAGGGCCAGATAAATTTGGTACTCCTGCTGTACAGAGTAATCTCAATTCAACAACTAAATAGTCTGCACCATCACAGCCTGGAGCCTCAGCTCAGGGTCCTGTGAGCAGTCAAAGCACCAAGTCTCATAGGTGCTGTCAAGATCACATACGGTAAATGGCCCATAGTATAAATATGCGATGACTGAGCTGAGCTCACTAAATGAATTCACTACTTTTGCCTGTAAGGAATGAGGAAGAGATTTTAAGGATCTTCTGTCTGCATTTCTCAGCTTCCCTGGCTTAAAGTAAACACAAGACATGTCTACACTTTGTCCAGATGGTATCAGGTAACACTATAGTGAAGCATGGTGCACCCAGTCTGTAAGCACTACACTCCATAGCTGTCCATTAAAGCAAGGCTGGGAGCATGCCATTCGTTATATACACCCAAGACAGAAAACTTTTCACCATGTGGCCACCACCATGGTAAGGACAGCTGCAATCCATCCATTTCAAGGTACTGTATGTGCGGAGGGGCATGCCATGCTTCCCTGCAGTGTTCCCTAGCACAACCTGTTGATGTTGTAGACCTGTCCATGCACAGGTTTCTACACCTGCGTAGCTATTAATTATTTAGAAACCTGATTTGGGAACAGTCACTTGGGGATTGGACATGCCTGAGGCAGTTTACCCAGCTTGATTTATTTCCTAACAGCTTTTGTCCCCAGCTTTTGTAGAATCTTTCACGGAGTTTCCCTGGGGTGCTCAGTTAGGAGTGTAATGGGGAATGAAATAGGAGGCTAGAGATTCTTTGGGTAACTGGTGAAAAAATTATTACTCTGCACATATCCATTCCATATCCTCTCTGTATGGAATTAGTACAAGGCCTGTGCCCCATCTCTGTCTCAAACAACCCCAGTCAGAAATGCATAAGCCTCGTACTTGCTGTCTGCGTAGTAGCAACTATCATTCTCAGGCCATACCTGAAAATGGAGCATGACTGATTTTTCTTAGGAGCTGAGAGTACTATAAGTAGATGGCTCAGTTACGAGTAGCTCTTCAACTTCCTTTAATCATAAGGCTATTGGCCAGATAGATAGAAACAGCTCTTGGAGGCCAGTGGGCCTCTAGTCTCAATGGTTTGCTGGCATACACTTTAAAAGGGCTCTCTGCTACAAAACTTTACTAGGGATTGGTCACACAGCAATTACTATGAGTCTTTGTCAGCTCCTCAACTAAATTAAGTATCTTGGCAGGGTTGTTGCAGATCTGTACTAATGACCATGGGGAGAGCAGGCTGAGATTGCTTACACAGTGCCTGCATGCATTAAACTGCCTGTGTCCAATGCTATCAGTCCTGCATAGTCATGAGCTCTGAAATTCAATAATTGTCTTTTTTTAAAGCACATCATTTACCCAGCAGACCATAATAACTCTGTTTAATCATGTAAATAGATTTCCCTGCTCTTACCAAACTATATTGTAAACCTGACAGACTACAAAGGCTCCTTCAAAATCATTCAATTGTGCCTTATTAACTACTGCCTTGAAGCTTGGGACACACAGATGCAAATCACTCCTTTGGAGTGGAGCTATCGGTGTTTTCTGTGCCTGTCTGTTAAAAGGTACATCTACTAAAAATCTTTATTGGATGTTGGCTGTGTATTACTCTAACTTCATATCAGCTGCTTCCCCAAAAGAGTTTTGCAACTTGTAGTCCTTAACTGTGATCTACATTAATCTGCATTACAGGGAGAGACTCCTGCCAAACAAAATGTTAGCTTGGAGGAGGAGAGGCTGTCATGTCCTTCGTATCCCACTTGTTTTACACCCATGTTAACTTCATTGGCCTCAGTGGATTTATTCTGGTACTGATCCAGGGAAGCAATTCAGCACATGAGCAGCTCTGAGACATAGTTTATGCAGCACGCTTAATGTTAAGTATATGCTTTGCTGGATTGGGACTGAGAAGCTCAGCACCCTGTGGGATTTCTGCCCAAGTGAAAAGAGAATCAGGCTCCTTGTATTTGTGGTTAAAAGCCATAAAACAGTCAGGGCAGTGAGTTGTATGTTATTTATGAAAACATGCACAGTTTCATAGTATTCCTTTGGTAGTTAAGGGGGGGTAGGAGGGGATGGAAGGAGCAGGTGGCCAGTTCAAAGCCTGGATTTGGGAGAGGACCAGGGTCAATTGCTTTCCTATTGGGGGAGGGAGTGAGATGTGGAGAATATTGGGATGATTAGACTTACTTTTCCATTTCGAGAAAAGGCATATGCTAGGCTTACAAAAACCTTTATTGTTCCATCTCTAGTGATGCAGATCTATTCAGCTTTCTGTGATATAAATCTATTGTTTTTGTTTAAAAAAAGGATGGTATCAGAAGAAAAAAATCTCCAGTATTTTAGCTCTGGGGACAGTAGGGATTCTGTCAGCTGAGGCTAACTACAAAACTAATGATGCAGTGACATTTTAATGAGAGTGTAGTAGACAATGCAGGGCAACACCGCAGAAATGCTTTTTAGTCTGCAGACATTCGTATTACTTTTACCTATTGTCACACTTTGAGCGCCATTGTAAATTAATTTGGCAGATAAATTTATGGCAGCAATTTGCCTTCCAGATGTATAATTTATTCATGTCAAAAATAATTTATTATATTCTCCTTTAGACCCTTCTTTTTTCTGGTAGCACCTTAGTAAATAAAATTTATTGTTTCCACTGAGCCTTATGTGACTTCACAGTGGTCAGTCAATAACCACAGGGGGATAGTTTTAGTCACATTATTGGTCACTTATTTGGATGGATGATGGAGTACTTTGGTCCCATCTGTACATATATTACTTTCTTTTGTCTTAGGGGCACTTTTGGAAAGATTAATTAGGTCTATATGCAGGCAAAGATCAGCCCTAGGGGATTTAGGTAAATAAAATAAACACCAAGGGGAAAAACTGCTGAAGGGAACATTTAGAAAATCAAAGTGTTTTTCCACAACACTGATAGGAAAATATATATATTGAGACTGAAGGAAAGCCAAAACTGCTTCTTAGTCTGGATCATTTTAACAGCAGTGTGATAAACATCTCTTGGTGGTGCTGTGCTAGGATAAGAATGTATGCATACACTTGAAATCCATGGGCCATATCTCAGCTGACATAAATCAGCATAGGCACACTGAATTTAGCAGAACTACCACCTTACATCATGCCTTTCAAATGTGATACAATTCTATCCCTCATCTGAGTGAATGATAGAACACACCATGTAAACTGATTAAGATTTCCATTTATAGGCGTTTTTTATTTAACATGGATTGAACACAAACCATGTAGAACTGCTATAATGTAAGTTACAACTAATTTCACTGCTTTCCTGATATAAGTAGGGCTTGTCTAGTACAATGTGCCCAGATTCCCCAGCATCTAAATAAGAAAAGGGAAGAAGGTAAAGGATCATTTTCCCCATTGAGGTCCAACCATGCTATGGGTGTGCAAAAGTATAAAAGTATAAAATTATGTAAAGGGTGTAAAAGTGTAAAATAATCACTGCTTACAGACCAGTTTATTAGAACAAAACAACTTTACTTAAAGATTTTGGGCCAAATTCTGCTACCAGATTGTTACTCCTTTTGATTCCTGCTTGAGTTGATAAAGATAGAGGGATGTGAGGAGATGAAAGGAAAACAAGAATGACTTGAATAACATCATTAAAAAAGTGAAGGGAAAACAGCCTGAAAGACAGAAGGAAAGAAAAATGAAAAATGAGGAGAGAAAAGGAAATTGGCTTTCATGTCAGCTTTGTATATTTCTGGTCTCAAACAACTTATGGTCCCACTCTGACAAAAACTGAAGCAAGACAATAAACTCAGGGCCTCCTTTGGGATTCTGATGTGTAGCTGTGTAATGCCAGATCCTGGCTGCAAGGCTGGGCCATGTTAACATGGTTTCAGTGGAGTCACACTGCCACAAAACTGGATTTGAGGGATGAGAGGGACTCTCCTGTATCAGTTCCTGGGCTTTTTGATGGACAGGAAATGTTTTGTGTGCTTGCAAAGGAACAGTCACAGATGAGAGCTTTCACTGATTTTTTTCTGTAGCAGTTTTCAGGTTTTTACTGACAAACTGAAGATCAAGATTTTTCAGATTTTGGTTGACAATTACCAAAAGTGTTTTGGATTTCTTTGAAGAAACCAAGATGTCCATAACTGAAAAACAGAGAACTCCAACAGAAGCTTCACTTTGAGAAAAAACATTTTCCATCAAAACATTTCAGACAAAAAAAAAATACTGTACTGGGTGCCCATTTTAAGAGACAGCAAAGAAGGGAGATGGGAAATGAGTCTATACGAAAAAAATCTGAACAAATGCAGACAAAGATCTGTTTGTCATAGTACAGTCCTCAGTCAGGCCGAGGTTCCAGGGAGAGGGTGGATCAAGCTTGCTCTCTGGCTGGGGCCACTGTTTCTAGCAGGGCTGGAATATCGGCTGAGACACTCCAGGAAACAGACCAGAAACAAGGGTGGGGGCGTTATTTTTTTGGTGATAACTTTTATCAGACCAACTGTACAGCTGAGAGAGAGATTAAGACAAATTTTTGGGACCCAAGTGGCCTTCCTCAAGCCTTGAGTTTCTATGTCTAGAAATTTCCCTGTAGCAGACACTTTTTTTGAAGTACTTCAGATAACCAACCACATGGTTGTTTGGCTTTCCCTCAGGTCCAGGTGCGTTGGACTTGCAGTTTACAGACTAACCAAACCACGTATATATGTATGTACCACATATGTGTATATAGACAGATAGCTAGGAAGACAGCTGAACAGATAGGCAGACAGATAGACACTGATATACAGCATAAGCTCTGCCAGGTGTAGCTCACTGCATCAGCCGAAGTGCCCCTGGCACTCTGGTGGCAGCATTCAACCCGCCCTGCCTGACCAGAGCCTTTTCTTGAACCACAGCAGAGCCTTGCCGCCTGCCAGCCTGTGTCTCTCTCACCCTGGCCAGCTGAGTGGCGCCCTGCACTACCCAGGGCATGGGGGTCCAGGCTGAGGGGGCTCCCTGCTTCTCGCCTGCCCCGGGAGGGGGCACAGCTTCGTCCGCTGCCCCCGGGGCTCATTTCAGGCACCGGGTCCACCCCCGCGACCCTGGCCGCTGGGCGCGGGGTGCCCTCAGGCCCGGCGGAGCTGCCCGGGGTCCCTCGCCCCGAGCGCGGGGACAATAGCCCGGGCAGGGGGGCTTCTCCGCTGCCCAGCTGCGGTGCGGCAGTGATGGATGGCGGGCGGGCGGGCGGCGGGCACGGACGGCTGCGGCTGCCTGGCCCCGGGGGAGCGCGGCGGGGGCGGGGAGGAGGCGGAGGGGGGACGGGACTCGCTCACTCGGCGGCGCCGCGTCCGCCCCGCTCACAAGGTGCCCGCGCCGCGACCAGCCCGACAGCCGCCCCGACGGAGCGCCCCGGACCAGCCCCGCCATGCCCAGCTTCGCCGGCACCTGGAAGATGAAGAGCAGCGAGAACTTCGACGAGCTCCTCAAGGCGCTGGGTAAGGGCGGGCGGGGGGCGGGCGCGGCGCGGGGCCCCGGGCGCTGGCCGGGGCTGACACCCGCTGCCGCCCGCCAGGTGTGAACGCCATGCTGCGCAAGGTGGCCGTGGCCGCCGCCTCCAAGCCGCACGTGGAGATCCGCCAGGACGGCGACCGCTTCTACATCAAGACGTCCACCACGGTGCGCACCACCGAGATCAGCTTCACCGTGGGCCAGAGCTTCGAGGAGGAGACCGTGGACGGCCGCAAGTGCCGGGTAGGACCGGGCGGGGCTGCGCCGCGCCGAGCCGGGGAGCCCTGCTCCGTGCGCGGAGCTGCCTCCTCTCCCCGGGGGCCAGCGCCCGCCGACTGCCCCAGGAGCAGGGAGCGGGGCCGGGCCGGGCCGGGCTGTCCTGCTCGGGGGCAGCAGCCGCCAGCCCCCCCAGCTCCCTCTGGGCTTGCCCGGTAGGTCTCTGCACCCCCGGGCCGTGCCTCGGATGCTACGTGCTGCGTCTTTGACCCGACCGCGGAGAGCCCGGCGGGGGAAGCCCGCCCCTCCCCTCCCCGCCCCGCCCCGCCCGGTGGCCGGCGACCCGGGCTGCCTGTCCGCGCTCCCGGCTCGGGGCTCCCTGCGCCGCTGCAGGGCGGCACTACGGGGCGGAGGAGCCGCAGTGCCGGCGGCGGCGGGGAAACCCCGGCCATGCCCTGTCCGCTCACCCGCCCCGCAGCCGTGTGCCGGGACACTGGCAGACCTACGGCTGCCCCGGGCAACGGCAGTTCTTCTGACTGACCCGGTCGCACCCGCTGTGCAGCCACGTGAAAACGCCAGGTGCCCGGCGAGGTAGCTGTGGGTCACGTTGTGTGGGCGAAAGGCGGCTTCCCAGGTTTGCTACCCTTTACTCCTACTGAGTAGCTCTTGCAGTCTCTGATCATCTCTCTCTAATCAGAGGAAATACCGGCAGCCTAAGGCACCACTGTGGGTAAGGGTGAAGCAGAGTCCGGCCCCACATAAAGAGTCATGTTTTAAAAGACAAAACAGTGTCAGAACGATGCGTCGGTAAAAGTGTCATTTCTGATCATCCCTGGACCAGTCTGAGATCACTGACATCAGTGCAAATTCAGTCATCCCATGGTCTTCAGAAGAGTTACTCTGAATATAAACTGATATACCTGGGGACCCGATCCTCAGGGATACTGAATAGCTGCAATTCTCATTGAATTTCTAGGATGAAAAAAAAAGAGCAGGATTAAATAATTCACAAAGTAGCTCTGGTTTTGTTAACATCATTCTCTTTGCAAGAATAAAATTTGGATTTGATCATGCATAATGTACACAACATTTGTATTTGATCACATTTTTAGGAGAAAATGTCTGACTAAATCTGGAAAATAATTATCACTGTATGCTTCAAAAGTTGGCAAAATCTAAAAAATGTGTTTTGTGATGCAGTAAATTTTTTCCATGTGGTGTGAAATTATTTATAGTTGAGTCTCATGAGCAAGCTATACTGCTAAACTACATGTATAAAACTGAGATGGGGCTATAGTGCAGAAAGTGACAGGCAGTAAAACAGCAATTTGAAATGTAATGTGAAGTACCTGGCAAAGTAGTTGAATGGTTATAGATTCTGAAATACCTTATGGGGGGGAGAGCGTCTTGTTCCACAGTCTAAGTTAATCTATTGTTCACACAAACAAAGAGGGGTTCAGTGTATTTGGAATGAAAGACATGGCATCTACAACTTTGCTTTTTGGAATGGCATGTTGGTTTTCAAAGGCTATCTTTCTGAAGGATTCACTTTCCTTATAAAGGGAATGGCTAATTTTTATATCAAAGAAAAGTTTTCTTTTGGATACTCTAGGAATTATTGGCTTTAATTTTTCATCATCATAGGCTAATGAATGTTTCCCATGTGCTAGTTGTAAAGTCATTACTCATACATTCATTATAAGACATCCGTCTGCACAGCTGTTCCACTGCATTGTGAAACAATAATTTAGCAGGCAGATGAAAGCAGTAGAAAAGCAGTAGAAAGCCTGCTTGTGAAAACAGTTTGATGTCCTATGATTTCTCACTTCAAAATGGTTTTATATTAATTATTCCAAATGAAAAAAAGTACACCCTGGCAATATAAAATGTCCATCTCCAGACCCACAATCTTAAGAAAAAGAAAGAATAACACCAGATTGCTAGTAAAGCTTCTTTAATACAGTTGTGTTGTGCTCTGGCTTGTATGCTTAATGTGCAGTTAACTTGGAACAGTGCCATTTAAAAGTTATGACTGGTAAATATTGCATTATTTATAAGCACAAAGCATTACATGTGATTCTAGCTGCTTTTATGTTAAAGGAGTTACAAATGGATAAATAGCATGTCAAATCATCCCAAACCTTTATAAAGGTGCTTGAGAATATAGATACTACAAAATAACATGTTAATAAGTTACATTTCTCATCATTAAGCATTTTATGAGACTTGGAGGCCTTTTAGTTTGGGTGACGGAAAATAAATTAAAATGCTGCATTAATAGTTTTCCATGTTATTAATTTACCTTTCCACAAAACAGCCACCAAAACCTTAATTTTGGTTTGACCACTTTCCGTTGATGTGTTTTCTCCCTTTGCTATTATCTTCCATGTGTTGCTTCTTTACTGCAGCAATTATTCTCCATAGTGTTCATTGTTGTCTCCCTGCCTCATGCTGCCAGGGAATATAATTAATGTTACTACTAATGGTTTTCTTGCCTGCAGAGTTTGGCCACTTGGGAGAATGAAAACAAGATCTATTGCAAACAAACCCTTATTGAGGGAGATGGTCCTAAAACATACTGGACTCGGGAATTATCTAATGATGAGCTGATTTTGGTAAGAACCTTTACCCTTTCTAGTGCGTAAGTTACACTGACTTTTGTTGCTATTTTGTGCGACTGTTACTTTTTCAGTGTGAAACATGCTGTTTATATTAAATGCAATTGAAAAACCACAGTTCTCCTATCTGCTGAAGTACAGTTAGCACACAAGGTTTTTTAAATTGTTGCTCTCAAAGAGCTTTGCCAAATATGTGTGAGTTTTTATCCTTCCTATTGTATTCTTGTACCTCCCTCTGCACATGTAGTTGTCAAATTAACACAAGTGGGTAAACCCTATTGTGTAAATCTGAGACTCCAATAAGTTCAGTTGAGTAATTGCAGATTTTCTGCAGTCAAAATGAGATCAGAGAGTTTGACCTCATTTCTACAGAATTGCCCACTTCAACTTACCAAAAAAGTACCCTTCTCCTTTTCCTTTTTCAGCGCGTGCGTAAAGTGTTACTTCTTACACACAGTCACATGGTGTGGGACAACTGGGAATATGGCATACTGTTAACATGATCTAATCTTATTTAGTTAAGCAGGAGCCTCTGCCACCTTCCCTCAGTCTCTTCTCATCTCTAAATCCAGTTCAGAGTTGCCCCGTTTTCAGACTCCCCTGGACTCTTGTCTTCCTTATTTCTACACATTCAGTCCTGGCTATCCCTCTGCCCAATCCTCTGACACACTGCACATTGGAGCAGGAATACATCAGCAGTTCTGCCGCACTGGAACTGGTTCTCTGCATCTGAGCCAGTGAGTCACATTCAGACTATTTATTTACACTGCTCTCATCTTCATTAGTATTGAGTTCCCTTCTATGAATCTATGCAGCTGCAACTGTGATCAGTAACTGGTTAGAGGCATTGCCATTTTAACTTAGTTACAAATACAACAATGCAGTTTGTGGCCAGATCCTCTGAACTGCTTGGGTATGTCAGTTCACACTGGGTAAATCTAGCTATCTATCCCATAATGCCTCAGCAGGGCGGACATGCTGAGGGGACTGGAGCAAGGTAGGAGATATTTTATTCAGAACACTTGTGTATTTGCCCTTCTGAATGTTCCCACACACTGTCCAGCGTTCTGGAGAGCAGGTAGGAGGAGGGAAAAAAAAGACCCAAAATGAACAATGTGAAAACAGAAAACTTAGAATGGTAATGTTGTTCCAGACATTAGGGAATAGTGCATCTACTTTCTAGAAATGGACTTGATGCTATTAATGAAATCACATTGGCTTCCATAAATTTGAATGATCAAATTCTTGGTAATTTTTCTGCTAAGCTGCAGTCATCTTTATTTTACCCGTATAGTTTAGGAGGCATGGCACCTTAACCCATGTCATGCCCTGCGCATGTGTGTATGTACACACACACAAAGATAGGTATACTATTTTATACATTATATACATGTAATTGCCCTGAGCAACATTTCTTCTCCAGCCTCATATTTATGACTGGCTCACAAGGCATTTTTGGAGTTTGTCATTTAAGCAACAAGCTAATGAGGTGGCTGCTGAACCAAGACCAACTTCTGCAAGCCAAGCAGGACAGCCAAACATAATACCATTGCCTTCTGCACTGCTGACATAAACTGACTTGGCTGGGGAAAGAGAGGAAGGTTTAGTTGGGAAATACAATAGAGATTCATAAATTGTAATGTCAGAAGGGCCCCCTGTGATGATCTTGTCTTGCTTCTGGATAAAATAGGTTGTACAGCTTCTGTGAATTAATTCCTGTTTGAATCAGGGTATATCCTAGAGCTCCCTCCCCAACCCCTTAATTTAAGCCTTTTCAGATATAGATACCTATCCACAATCTTGTTCAGTTCCGGTAGTTCACAGTTGATTATTTACCTTTTATGTCTGGTCTGAAAGTATCTAGCTTCAACTTCCAGACATTATATCTTCTTCCATCTTGTGTCTGCTGTGCCAAGGAACTGCCTCTGATCAAATTTCTGTTTCCCATGTAGATACTTACAGGCACCTATCCCTTTCAATCTCTGACCACTTTTCTAAGTTAAACTGAGAAAGCGTCTTGTGTCTCCCCCTGTAAGGCAGGTTTTTCTGTCCTTTAACCATTTTCATTGCTCTTCTCTGAACCACGTTCAGTTTATAAACATCCTTCTTGAATTGTGGTCACCATAATTGGACACAGTATAGCAGTCATGCTGTTGCCAAAAATAGAGGGCTATGACCTCCTTCATCCTATTTGAGATTTCCCTGTCTGTGCATCCAAAGATCACATTAACCCTTTTGGCCACAGCATCTCTGGAAGCTCATGTTCTGCTGATTATTCACCACAAACTAGTCTGGTCACTGCTTCCCAGGATAGGATCTCCTTTCCTGTGAGTATGATCTATGTTTTTTGTTCTCAGATATCTGAATATACACTTGGCTGCATTAAAATGCACTTTTACTTCTATTCAGCATACAAAAGTGATCCTGATCACTCTGTATCAGTGGCCTGTCCTCATTATTTAGCATTTAAAAGGTAGTATTCTTACCATCTCTGAAACACAGTAATCTTTGCTTTGTTTCACTAGCAGGACACAGTGTACTCTCCCACTGGATAAAACATTTCAAGTCTTGGAGGGGGTTTGAAAACTCAGTTCCTGTTGCATTTAACAGGGCTGAACATCCAAATCCCCAAACAGTGAAGCTGAGATTTTCAGAGTTTTTTACCACCTTGGTGACTGAGGGCTTTTTTGCATTCCTGAGATGTAGTGCTGGGTGGAAGTAGGGTTTCTGAACCCTCCTGAGAAGCTAGGCTGGTCAAGGTTTGAGGCACAGACAAAAATCTTGCGTAGTAAGGCTTCAAAAGTTTAAACAAAGTACTTCAGAAGTTAATATGTGAGGCATGAACATTCAGCATCATCTTCCTTTGTCTGAGCAGTAGTGTAACTGAGAGGGTGACCTGTTTCTGCAGTTCCCAGTTTATGCTTTGCTTTAGCAGTAATGTCTGGGAGCTAAATCTACTCTGGTGCACTTCTCTGGTGCACTGGTTTAATGAATTCAGAATTTGTCAAGCCTCTCCTCTTCTTCCTCCCATCATCCTTCCCTATGCTCCAGCTCCAGACAAATTTGCTCCAGCTCCATCCTAAGGGTCCATCCTGCAATTTTGGGTCTCTGCAGCTTGGGATAGCTTTTCCTGGAGCAAAAAGCTGTGCTGAGATAGAATTTAAGAAGGCTGCAGCACTGGTTCCAGTTCCTATGCTCTTTATCACTGCTTCTCTACTCAAGACCAACTCTCTGAAAATCCTAACTTCATTTCAGCTGCTGCTACATGTCTGAAGTCAGATGAAGCTTATGGTCAAAATAGAAGTAAACTGAGGGAAGAATCTAAACTTTTCTAGGCTGGGGTCTGGATGGGAAAGAGGATTGAGACAGTAGGCAGGGGGTAAGGAATGGGCTTTGCTCTGCTAGTTCTGGCTGTGTAAATCTTGGAACCTTGCCATGTAATTTCGATGTAATAGGCTGCAGGATACGAAGGGTCTATTTAGATTATGACACTTCCCTAGTGGAAGAATAGATTTTCTTTCCAACACAGTATGTTAAATAAAACATATTTATTATTGCCACATTTTAAAAATAAATAATATAGGATTGTCATGACTACAGTTGAGCTAAAATTGAAACCATATTGTTAGGTAATGAAATTATTTATCTTATTGCATCCCAAGAGAAGTAGTTCATTATATTCTCCAGAGGTGCTATCTTTAGAGCATTACCTCTGGGTCATATGATGGCCTCTGTCACACAGACACCAGGTATGAACTCATTACTCAGCTGGCTAAGATAATTTCTTTGTCTCCAGGTATAACCATTAGCCTGTCTCCACCCTTCTCCTGATGACAGCTGCATTATTCCACACGACTGAATTTACTGTCCTCTCCATTCTTATAGTGCAAACATTAGTAAAGTTTATTTTTGAATGAGTAGAAAAAGAAAAGGCTCTTGCAGCATTAGGTTATTCCTCCCTTAGCTGGAAGAGAACTAATCATGTCACCAGGGTGTCAGGTTCTTTCTGGTCTGTCATTGTTCACAAAAACCGCCCTTTGATTGCAGGCTGGATGCTCAGAGCTTCAGGGAATTCTGGGCCCAAATCCCCCTCCTGTGTGCCACTTTGCCCTTGAAAAGGTACAGCTACATTGCCTGAAGCCCAAACCTTTTTGCTATATCCACACAAGTAGTCCCACTGATTGAATTCAATGGGTCAAGCTATACACTTCAACTCGTGAGAAGAAATCCTCCACTGGGGGACTGGCCTTCTCCCATGTGATGAGAGAAGGGATTCTACTGACTGTTTAGTTTCTACCTTTTTCTTCTAAGGAAGCTGTTTCATAGGTGTGGGTTGGGAATGGGCAGCTCCACACTGGACTGAAATTTACCCTGAGGCGTCAACTTAACCTGTAATGATTCCCAGCTTCAAAGTTCCTCTCAAGTTTTTCTCCTGGCTCCCTTGCAGACATTGCTTGGGAAGAGGGATGCAATCTGAAGCAGAAGTAGCTTTTTCATAGAGCTCTCTTTGGGGAGGAGACTTGTTTAAAAAAGGACTATAAATACCAGCTGCATCAAGAGGCAATATGGTTAAGCTGAAACCAAGCTGGTAGAAAGCAGAGTGAGAGTTAGGAGAAATCTCCACAAAGGTGTCTTTAGCCCCTTGCCACAGGTTTTTATTGTGGGAATGACCAGCCCAGTAACTGAGACTGCTCCCATGAGCTCAGCTGGCAGGATTTGTCCCTTGCTGTGGTAGAACTGGCTCTCCAGTCCTCTTAGAGAAGAGACGGCTTTGAGTTAACTTGCATTAAAGCATGATACATTCCACTACCAAGATGATTTCTTCTTGTCTACTACGTTTCTAACACAGATGATATTTGCTCTCTGTTTACTCTGTTGCTCCTTTTCTTTTGACAGCCCAGGGAACGTACTTTTGGTAGACTAAAAACTGGTTCTATGGGTTTAGCGACCCACCTCCTACAGCTCTCCTTGTTTGTAAAGTTGTGGTGGCCTATTTTAAAAACTGTAAACCTGTTTTCTCCAATCCTGTTTCTGACTCTGTTGTGGGAAGCTCGGCGGTGCAGTCTGAGTTCTTTGTGCTGTTCCTGTTCTCCCTCAGAATTGTTAGTGTAGAGCTGCTTATTAGTGACAGACTTCTGGTGCTGTTTGGGAATTTTTGTTTTGTCTTTCTAAAGCATTTATTGATTTGTGTTTTCAAGTAAGTTTTAATAAAAATGTCTGTAAAGAGTTACATAGGCTCTGTCAACCAAGATACAGGTAAGAGTGCAGCTACATTGCAATTCAGATGTGCTTATCTTGACGGCATAAAATGTAGGATCATAGCAAAGGACCATCATTTTACACACACCAGAACTCTTCTTACTGGAGTTACTTCAGATTTATAACAATGTAACCAAGTTCAGAATCTGTCCCAACAAATGCATACACTTCATATAGTGACCTAAAATGAAGATTTAGGGCTCAGATTACTTTAAAATTAGGTCTTTTCCCCTTCACTTCTAATTTTGATTCTATAGTCTTTACGGCTTTAAGCAATATTAATGAACTGTCAATCACTCATGCATATTAAGAGGAACAAAGTGTCTGCTCTTCCTCAGAATTAAAGTCTGCTGCCTCCAAGGGTTAACTCATTCAAATAAGAATAATTTTTATTCTATTTATCTATGTTCCTGTTTTAATGACTTCTCCCCTTTTGGTGTTCTGTACCACAAATACTATCAGGTAGGCAAGTTGTGAAGCAGGGCTTTAAAAAACAGCCTCAAACCAAATTTTGCATAGTTCACATGTCACGCAGGGGTTCTCAGAATCAGTTATAGCAAGGGTCGAAGATCAGAACTGCAAGGGGTCTAAAGCAGGGTTTCCACCCCACTTCCTCTCCCCGGAAAATCCTGCTATACTTGATTAAAACTGTTGAACTGTGGAGCAGAGATGAATGAGTGAACATTTTTTAAATTATATTGCTGGATTCTGAAATAAAACACAGCAGGTAAGAAGGTCCAGGACTGATCTGGGACAATACTGCACAGCCAAGTGCCAAAGTGTGCAGGCAGGTGTCTTGGGCTTGGATCTTGTTCTGAAAAGAATTAAATCTTCCTTTTTAAAACACAAACCAAAAACCTCATTTTAAATAAAATAGTGATCCAGAGGACGGTCTGCTCCCACTGAAGCACTAAAGACCAAAAAGTAATTCCCTTTCATTTTTTGAAGGGCAGGTTGTTTTTGACTGTTTAGACATGTCTTGCTGTGGGTGTACAGTAGGGAGGGAATTTCTATCTTTCTGTGTGGATCCTTAGAAGGTTTTGGGGCATGGCATGTGCTATGCACATAAAAAGTGTCCCCTGCGCTGTAGTTATTTGGGGATGCACATTCTCTCTCTCTTGTAGGTTGGTACTGCAGGTCAAAGCATGAGTCACAAAGTAATTTGTGACTATATAGCATGTAGCATAAATATAGCAAAGTAAAATATATATAAATGATGCTGACCCAACCATTGCTTCTGTGCAAGAGTCCTTCCTGAATATATCATGTATTTCACTCTGCTAATGGCCAGATGGACAGCATGTTTAAGTAAGATCCTTTTGAAAAGCTGGTTTACCTGTAGGACTGTCTCTGATAAAGTCCTGATGTAATGTTTATTGGTATTGATGGAAGCCTTTCCCTTGATTATTTTTTTGTGGGGCTTTTCATCAGGTCCCCAATGAACTGGCAGAAGGTAACTTGTTGATTTATCCCATTCTGCAGGATTTTGTTTGCAGTGAGTTACCAGTCACTTTTAGATGTGGTTTGTGACAAGCCAGATGCAGGACACTGTATGTCATTGTGCAAATAGTACCTTTAAGACACAGCAATTCTGTAGATTTAGATAAAGTACTTTATAAACCTAAAGCTTCAAAGCACCCTGCAAGGTGAGTACAGTCATCATCAAACAAATTTAAAAGGCACCTTTGAAAATCCCACCCTTTCTCATTAACATAGGGTTCAGATTTGACAGTGCTGGATTCCTATAAAATGCTCTTGGGAGATGTCAGCTCCAGAGCTTGAGCTTCCTATCCCCTTGGATTATAGGATTCACTCAAGATTTGTTCTGATGAGATTCCTTCCCTGCTGCTGCCAGCCCAGAACTAAAACCTTAAGGACAGATTTAAATAGAGGGATTTTCTTACCAAATCAATCCCTAATCTCTTAGTCCAAATCTGTATGAATTTCTTAGGGGAGGGGGAGCTAGGTAAAATCCTTCCATCTGAATCTGCCCCTTGGTTTGGGCCATTGCTGCACTTGCCATTGCAGTTTAAAGTGGTTGGGAAGGGCTTATGTTGCCTTTTATTAATTTCTCATGACAGAGGTGCATTTGAGAAATAATATTTTATCTGTTGTTTTGATATTTTTAGGATATATTCCTTTAAAGCAGACTTTTAAACATGTTCTGAATTAAAGAGCAATATCTCTGTGATTTTAGGGCTGGTAGCTGTAGCTCTGAGGCACAAACTGTTTGAAAGCCTACAGAAATTACAAAGATTTTCCATCACTGAACAAATTGGCCACAGTTTCCAAGAACTAATTATTAGCACTTGAGCATGTGGGTGTGTAGCAATGAGGCTATGCTCCAGGGATGCTACTAATGGACAAGGAAAATACTGCTGTGTAACCCTTTTATAGAACGTGCCCTCATAGTTGCGTGCATGCTGAGGTTTACTCTGAGTCAGTCTTTGAATTCATTGTTTAGTATTAGTTCAGAGAACATACTGGAGGCAGTGTGTGCTTCTTCCTTTTATAACTTCTTACCTACATGATATAACATATAAAAGGTAAAAAAATGAATCATATTTCTATAATACATCAGAAGCCACGTGGTCTAGTTTGGTTCTTCAGGAAAGGAATGTGTTGCTGTGTTTGAAAAGTGTTGTGTCAGTGTGTAACACTCAGCAATGAGTCTTCAAACTACTATGCAGTGTGTTTGACCTAGCATGGGTTTGACTCCTTTGCATGGGGTAGAAGAAATCATTAGGGAAGAAATGTACATGTAAAGAAAGACTAGAGTTCTGTTACTCAGGGTTTACTCTTGGTGGAGGTGGTGAGTAGGTCCAAGCTGATAATGAAAAAAGCTGTCTCTAAATCACTTCTTATACCTGACACTATTCATGACTACTATTTATTCATTCTGCTTTTCTTTAGTTTCTAACCTCATTTTCCCACTCTCTGCCATGGTTCTGTAACAAGCATTACCAAGCAATCATCCTTCTGATTGCTTCATTGTACCATACCCCCTCCCCCAGATTATGTAAGGTCATGTTCTTCTGTAAGATATGCTCACAGTCTTCTCACAGGATCCACTAGCAACTCAGTGGTCGCATCCTGAGGCTTCTGAGTTGTGTCTATACTAGTCTATCTTTTTGCTACAGCATTCCCTTTCTGTCTGTGAATACGTGGACAATGCAGATTGCACAGGCCTGAGGGGAGGAGTTTGTTCCTTACAAATCAGTTTTTTGTTTAAATTTTATGACTATTGTTATTTACTGTCTATAGGCAGCACCCAGGGCCATGGCACCTTTGTGCTCAGCACTGTACAGACTTATAATAAACATACAGTCTTTGCCCCAAAGACCTTCCAATCTAAATAAAGTTGCTGTAGACCAGCACAACAACCATGAGAGCCCTGTGGGGGTCCAGTTTGTCCCTCATGCCCTTTCTCTGCCACAACTCTTGCAATTGTTAATAGGGAGCCAGGTTCAGCTGGGGAGGTGCTGTGTCTCCTGGGTAGGGACTGGGAATGATGATGATTATACAGTATTTGGGAGTTGCTTAGATCCGTTACTGTCAATTTCCAGACATTTTGATGTGCAAGTTTTTTTTAAGCATAGTATTGGCTCTTTATAAAAAATGGTGCTGATATGTTTGTCACTCCTCAGTACCCCTCTGCCATTTCTCCCTTCCTGAGAGTACTTAAGGTCAGTGAGGTCAATGCATTAATATTAAGCTACACTTTTTTGGCCAAGTCATTTTGAAAAGGTGACAGCCCAAACAAAACAGTGGCATCATTTTTTTCATAAGTAAAGTGCACCTGAGTTTTCACAGCACCCTGAGGCTGAACCAGATTCACTTGATTAAATGGAGCTGTATCAGTGTATGCTAACTAAGGATCCCGCCCAATCCCTTGTTAAAAGGGACCTTGAAAACCAACCTGTTTTGAGTGAAGGAAAACCTTCATTTTCAGTATTTCCTCACTTTTCCATGGTTGCTTCACCTTCTATGGTTAACTATCTTTAACTCTATAATCATCAGTTACAGAGTCAGGCCAGAAAGTGTCTGAACTGCAGGCATGCACAAACCCACTTGTGCCAATGTCCTCACCTTCTATTAAGTATAATTATTGTTCTCCCTCTGATGTCCTGAGTAATCATTATTGTGATACTGCTCCAGTGGAATTACCAGTTAAGTACTGTTCCATGATACTGAGTGATAGACACTAAGGGACATATTGCCAACTCTATTAAGTCAGTGGTATAACACCAAGAACGCAGCACATAGGACCTCCATGAACAGGTCAGTTACTGAGGATGGGTGGAGAGCAGGGTGGCTCAAGGGACTGTTAATGGTACATAGAGAGTTCCTAATGACTGAGTCAGTAACTCTCAGATGACCAAAAGTCATATAATGGGAAATTAATTTAGTCTCAGCCAGATACCTCTTGAATGTAGGTCCACATCACAATTCATCATAAGAACTATCATATTTAGTACTTGAATCTACAGGGGGCCATGGACTGGTTGGGTATTGCATGAAGGTATCTCTCCCTTCAAGGGTAGGATAAAGAGCAATGGAACAGGAACAGTGACAGGGACATTGCACACAGCCTATGCAGTCTCCAGACAGCAAGGACTGCAATTGGCAAGTGTGGCAAGGCCACTTCATACATGATCTTTACAGTCATAGGTTGATAGCTGGTACAAATCAGCAGAGCTCCATTCTACTGCAGCTACTCTGTTTCAGAGACTGCTTTCACTTTGTATTTTGTAGCTGTAGCTTATTCCAACTCCTCTTCCCACTCTTGTGTTCTTTTGCAAATGGAGGCTAGGAAGCTGTAGAAAACTTGGGGTTCTGGGCCATTTATCATTCTGACCAAATTCATGTGTCTGGGAAGGAAAGTAACCTACAGCACACCCCATTCCAAAACCTACTCTTGGAGTTAGACAAAAGTGCAATGTTTTTCCGTATTTTAGTACAGAACACAGGAGATTGAATTTCTGCTCTGTATTAGCTAGTACAGTAAAAGGAATATAACAATAAGCAAACTGCATTTAATTTCTGCCCATTACATCTCTGCAGACTGGTTGTTGTTTCTTTTCCAGACTTTTGGTGCCGATGATGTTGTGTGCACGAGAATTTATGTAAGAGAATAAAGAACTTCAGCTTCCTTGCCCCATGGATGCAGTGGAGAATCAAGAGGCAGGCATCGTGCAGAGTTCCTGCATAACAAATATCTGTGTGTGCTGTCACTTACGCAGCATTGTATGTGCCCGTGTGTGTCATATTTGAACCCTTGACTGCCGTTCAGTGTGTTTTGCTTTTGTATAACGAACACTGTTCCTCCCATTTTTATGCCATCACTTTTCCTGTTCACTTTGTATTTTGTAGTTGCCAGTCAGTATAGTCTGGTCAGTTATTAAATTAATTGGGCATAACTCATAGCCGTTTTGTTAGCAGTTTCTGATTAAAATCCCAGCAAAACACTTAGGGCAGGATTGGTGCCCTGTACTGGGGGTGGCTTATTGCACTGCTTCTGGGGAGCTTCCTGAAGCAGGGGCAGAACACAAACTGCTGCATCTGCCCAAGGGCTGCTCCCCCAGAGCCATGGCTCTGCCTGCTCTCTCCCCACTTGTGCTGGGAGACTAATTAAGGAGCAATCTTTGTGCTCCCTTAGCTGCCAGGATTGAAGTTCAGCTGAGCCATTGTATGCTTCATGCTGTGGGGGAAAGATCTGTACTCCTGGGGATTATGTGGACCACTCATAATAGAGAGATCTTCCTATGGGCATCCCCATCAGTAGTTCATTCTGGAACCAAGCCAGGAGGATGGGTGAAATTTCATCACCGGGGTATCTGGTCCTGGAGCTCAGATGCCAGATCCAAGCTAGTAGTACTCGTGCACCAGGATTTCTGGGTTTTTTGGGGTTTTTTTAAGAATCTTCCTGTCTAGCACAACCCCTAAAAATGCCTAGAAAAATGATCAAAGCACTGCTACAGGAGTCTCTTGAACACAGATTGCCATGACTACAAACTGACATAGTGGTTATCTACTGGGGATCAATGGAGGTCAAGTAACTTATAAAAATATACGTCTGGGTAAACTCTGTTCTATCTACATGTATGACTTAGGTATGACTGCACATCTTGTATATGTTGCATGGCTTCCAGAGTACCCCAGGATGTGCAAAGAGGTTAAACATTGTTGTGTACCTAAAAGAATTTCCCATGTCATCAAGGATTCATTGATATCCTAAGGAAGAGACCCTGGATATCCTGTGACTGTGAAGCTTCTCCTTGGAACTCCCTACTTATTCAGTCTGCTGCATTCAGTAATTTGCTTCCTGTAACATGGAAAGAGTACAGCTTGCATTTATATGGACAAACATTTGTCCTCAGTGTGGTAAAGATGAGGAGCTGTGGCCTTCCTGACCATAATATTCAATACCTAGGGAAAGGAACTGAAGAATAGTACATCCAGTTTTTTCAGAGAAAATGTAGGCAGAATGAGCAGAATTTCCTATGTTGGAATAGAAAATCACAGCCAACATCTTATTCATACCAAAAAAGTTCCATATGGTTTTTTTTTTTACCAAAAAAAGTACCCCAGAACTTTTAGTAAGGTGGGAATCAGCTTCAGACCAGCTTCTCTCCAGCATTAGTAGTGTCTTGAGCATAAATTGTGTCTTTACATTGTAGCTGGCTGTGGCTCAGTGCTAAAACAAAGCTAAAATCTTTAGTTGCTAGCATTGCAGTATGTAGCACCACATTTTCCTTTAAGGTTTCCTGCAACTAGTGTGATTTACTATGAATGCAAGCTTGTACCAACATTTATCAGTAATAATAAGCAAGTAAAGACCCTGCCAGCCTGTGGTTGTTACAAGCTGGAAAGAAAAATAATTTAGCTGAGTAAAAATAATTCCCCCTTTTTCTTCTTTTGATTATCTTCAGACAAAAGATGATCCTATGTTTAAGGCATAGAAGTAAGCCTCACAGCAGCTGGATTTAATTTTTAGCTCTGCCATGGCCTCCTTGGATAATTTTGAGCAGCCCATGTAGCCCCAGAAGAAGGTCCCACCCAGGACCTAATTTTTCAGAGCTACTGAGCACCCCTTTCTCTGGATGATGTTAACAGCACTTGCTGGTGCTTGGTGCTTTTGAAATCAGTCTCCTGACTTCTCAGTTCTCCATCTGTAAAAAAAGATTCAGAATGCTACCCTGTTTCCCCAGACTGCTACGTTCCTGTGGTGATAAGGCTTTATTGGTGTTGGCATTCAACCTACCTAGCGCTGTAGGCTGGACAAGTGTTGCATGAATGGTCCACGGGCTAGATCCTACATGTGGGGCTGGTTCATGGACAGGGTCCAGTGTGAGGCTGGCTCATAGTGCTGGTCCATGGGTGTGATCTGGTGTGCCAATACAACCCTGCATGCTGGATCCACCGCAGTACAACTATGCGGAGATGCAATCCAGCACAAGGGGCCACGTCATCCAGACTGTGGGGTTCCCCACCATTCTGGAAATTTGGTCCTGTGGTTCTGGAAGAAGCTCTACAGGCCAGAGTTTGAGGGCCACTGGCATATTCACCATAAGGAGAAGAGCCTTGTACAAATCATTCATATCTGAACACCTCACGTCCATTAAAAAAGTGTTGATGGTTCAGCTACACCAGCAATGCTTGTGCTGTAGACAAGCTGGCAGTGGATGGTCTGGCTGGTACAATTCACACCCATTCCAGAAATGAAGCCGGTTTCCCTGTGTTAGAACCTGGGGTGCGGAGCTGTGTCTGCAAAGCAAGGTCTCCCTGGCCCCCTTGTGGACATGTGGCACATGCCATCAGAAGAGGCTTTCCTGTTGGCATAGATCCCCCCTTGCTTCCACTGACAAAGTAAAGGGGGTGGACAAGCTTCTTTCAGTACAGCTGTGTTCACGCTAAATAGGAGGCTTGGGGTGGGATTATTCCACTCCCCTAACTGACAGAGTGCAGCCCTGGCCAAACTAGAATCAGCAAAAATCTTTCTTTGCTAGTATGACTGAGTCTGTACTAAGCTTTTGCCATAAGAATATCACACCCCTAAGTGACATTACTGTACTGGTAAAAGAGACCTGGCCCAGGCTTGTATTTTTCGCACACACTGGTCTCAGTTCCCATTGCATGTACACATAAGTGGCTTTTTGACGCCATCAATTTACTGCAGACACAAAGACTGACACTGGCCCATTAGGACAGATTACACAGGAACATCATGGCGTTGGCTTTTTGTCATGGCACACAGCAGGCATATCTGAGTACAGAGCTGGCAGCCCACAGCGGTGTCCTCCAAAAGGGTCCTCTCACTTCCTCCTGGATAAACCTTTAGGATGTGTTGCAAGTCCTAGCTCCTCTCCTTTGTCTGTGAGGTGTCCATGGTACTGGATGGAGCTGTCAGCAATGGTTTGGGGAGGCTTGAATGTTTATTACAGGTAAGTGATGTCTGATCTTTTTGACTTGGTCTGCAAGAACGGTGGCATTATGTGTTTTGTTTAATGTATGCTTAAGAGGTTGCCATGGGTACCCAGCCTAGACAGAGACTGCCATATTAAAAGTTCTAAAACTCAATCTATTCCATTAATTGTGGCCAATAGCCTCTCATCCTGGCTGTCAAGGCAACCCAGAGAAGCCCCTGTCTTGTGAACCCTGAAATGCTGACCCTTACCTTGCCTACCAGGCACTGACTGGCAAGAGCTGAGATGGATTTTATGGGGAACTGGGATTAGCAGAAGGTCATTTGGAGGTTTACCTGAGCAGCATGGAGTGGTTGTGTTTCTTTTGTATGATCCCGTCTGGTAGACAGGCCTGTGAAGCTGTTCAGGGCCAACGGAGCATGTTACTTGCTCTCACTGTGTATGTCCCAACATACCTACATGGACAATGATTCAAGTCTCGAAGAACTTAGGGTATCCTGATCTCTGTTCATGCACACGTAACCCTCTCCATTGGATTCTTGAGCTGCTGCAGAAATAATAGTAATCCATACTGCTCACTGGATCATAAGCTACAATGCTGAGGGGGGAGAGGTGCATTTTTCTGACTCCTCTTTGGCTGATCACATGTCTTTCTGTCAATGCTCATCATATAATATGACAGCGGAAGGGGATGATATACAGTAGACACCTCTCCCTCCAGGCAGTGACCTGGACTTGTTTTGCTCCATTTCCAACATTTAATTGCACCTGGGGCCACTGGCCAGCAATCTTGTGGAGGTATAAATAAAGCTAGAATGTAGCTTACCATGCTTTGGCTGAGACAAATATCACATGGCCTAGGAAGGCAAGCTTATCCCTAGGGTCAGGGACAGATGCCCCACTGTCATATCTGTAGTCTTGAACCCAGGGCCTTTTTCTGACCAACAGTCATCTACCCCATCTGCCAGCCTACTGTTGCTCCAAAAAGCTGTGTAAGATCTACTCCAAATCTCTGTCCCAGAGTCTCTGGCTACTCCCTGATGCCTCAGTAACTGGCTCCTGTCACCTGATTTTCCCCTTTCTCTATATAAGACCAAAGAGAGGACCAGGATGTGTCTGGGTAATAGGGTTTTTTGTGATGTAAGGCTGCATCTTTGATAATTCTGTTTCCTGACCTCCTGGTTTCCTGACTCAGGCTGTCCCTGGATGCTGGTTCTTACCTGAATACAGCAGCCTTGATCGGAACTGGCCCCCAGGCCTGGCTGCCCAAGTCCTGGCACTGGCATGCACTTTAACATGAAGAATGAAGTCCAATTTTTTGAAAACAAACCCTATAGCAGAAGCACAGTTCCTGTCCTATAATCATCTGGGTCATGGGTTTCATGTATGCATGTAAGGCTCTGTCTGAGAGGGCTCAGTTGAAGGATCAGGGGCCGTGACTTTAATTTTGCCTGAAATCAGTGAATGTATTAAATAGAGATCAGGGCCTGGGAGTGTGATTTCTGGCGGGGGGGGGAAGTGTTAAGCTCATGCACTGGTCCTGGAATGATGCTTTTGAAAGTTCCTGTGTCAATTGTCAGAAACAGAGGGATTTCTATCCAGTTGGGAACTGCCATCTGAGTCATAAAGCGCAAGTTGTGAAGCTGGGCTGCAGATGCTGTGATTAAAACCAGACCCGAGTGATGTGGAGCATTTTATGTAAGTGGAAATTTGTATATTTCAGTGAGGGGAAGCTGTCTGCCGCCTTGTGCTCTGGCAGTTCTCTTCTATAATAGCTTTACCACAGCCACCCTGCCACGCTCTTGAGTTACGTCGGAGTTCTGCTGGTGGATGCTGAGATCAGAGTCTGATCCAGAGGACAGTTTTACTGTTAAAACAACACAAAGGCTGAACTGCATTAGCAAGTCCCCTACCTCCTGGAATCACCGCTCCCACTTCCCCTCACATCTAGGTGAGTGGGGATTCTGAATGGTTATTAACCAAAAGCCTTGAATTCTACATCTTGACCCTTTTTATTTGTTGAAGTTAGGCCCTTTGGGCACTTGGGAACGGGACAATGGTAGAAAATACAAATAACATGCACTTCTCTAGCTCATTCCAGCCCCAAGTGCTACACAGGTGAAGTAGGCCCTATGCAAATTCTCTGGGAGAGGGAGGATTTTGTTATCCCTGCTCTACAGATGAGGAAACTGAGGCATAGGACAGTTTCTAAGGGCTTGTTTTGAAGCTTACTAAAATCAAATCAAAGGGACTCACATGGACTCTGGGGTGACTCAATGACAAAACATGCATCACCACTCGCAGCGTGTCTGCTTCCTTCCAGTCCGAGGCAGCAGGGCTTCTTATCTATGATCAGTGTTTGTTGTGACCTGCTTGTGAAACTGGGAAATTTCTGACCATGTAAGAGAATGGTTCAGGGGAACTGTTTCCCAGGAGTTCATTGTGTCAGAGGATGTCACAAATTAATAATAATTCTTTATGCAGGACCAAAAGTGCTGGTGCTCTACAGACCTGTCAGAAGATGAGGTCCCAGTCCTGAAGACCTTGCAGTTTTCATCCTGCAAACACTTGGGCAACCCTATTATTTCATTGACACTGCTCATGTGACTGCATATGTGCAGGACTGGACCTATGAGGTGCACTACAGGAAAAGAGCTACTCTAATGTCTGCAGAGAAGCTTCATAGATTTCATAGACATTCAGGTTGGAAGGGACCTTGGAGGATCATCGAGTCCAGCCCCCTGCCCAGGGACAGGAAGTCAGCTGGGGTCATAGGATCCCAGCAAGATAAACATCCAAAAGTGTCTCGAAGGCGTTCAAAGTAGGTGTTTGAACCACCTCCAGCGGCAATCTATTCCAAACCTTGGGGACTCGGACAGTAAAGAAGTTCTTCCTTATGTCCAGCCTGAAACAGTCACAGAGGAGTTTGTGACCTTTAGATCTTGTCATCCCTTGGGGCGCTCTGGTGAACAGACGTTCCCCCGTATCCTGGTGAACACCCCTAATAAATTTATAGGTGGCCACCAGATCACGCCTAAACCTGTGCATCTCTAGGCTGAAGCATCCCATGGCTCTCAGCCTCTCATCATAAGGTCTGTGTAACAGGAGGGGCATCCTAGGGTCACCATGCTCTCCCCTAGTGCCCCTTACCATGTCCATTTGTCTACAAAGCACCCTTCATTCTTGCTCACCACGTCTTTAATCTTAAATGTAGATGATAGGGAGGATGCCCCTTTGTCTCCCTGGACACGGTCTTCCTCCTGTACATTAGTCCTTTTTCGCTAATGGGTGGTTATGCACACCCCAGCCTTGTGGGCTATGTGTGGCTCCAGCCACCCCTTCACCATGCCCCAAGCTTTGCTGATGTACTGGACGTTGTTTGGTCTTATACTCTCTTTGATGCTTGGGCTTTCTGCAGCCCGCGTCTCACAAACACACCTCTCCAGGCGCTTGGGCTCTCTGTAGCCCGTGTCTCGCAACCGCACCTCTCTGGGCGCTCGTAGAGTCACTGCCCCCTTGTCTGGGACTTCTCGCTTCCCCCTTGTCTGGGGCTGGGGTTCCCATGCCACCGTGGGTCCCTTATGAGGCCTCCTCCAACCCCTAACCTCCGGTCATAAACACTAAACACAAAACTCAAGCCCCTAGGCTATAACATAAATTTCTGCCAATCGGCTACAACATCACTCGAGCCACCCCCAAGGGTGCTCCATCCTTCACCCGTACCAACTGCTTGTGCATTTTGACTTTTTCTCTTTTCTTGCTCTGGCAGAGTTCCTTCCCCTTTGGCTGCCAGCAGGGAACTGCTTGCCTGGCCTCGCCCTGGGAGTTATATAGGAAACAGGCCCTGCCCCTTCCGGTCAGCTGACTGCTAACAGGGGTGGGTCCCTGGCTCCCTCCGGTTGCCCTAGCAACCTACACCTGGGCTCCTTCATTACTGCTTCACAAGTAGCAGGCACGTTAATGCCCTGCCACAGTCTGTTATCCTGACCTCTGATCATGAGCATAGCTCTCCTCTGGGCTCTCTCAAGCTTCTCCACATCCTTTTTGAATTGTGGAAGCCAAAACTGGATGCAGTACTCCAGCTGTGGCCTCACCAAAGCCGAGTACAACGGGAAAATGACATCCTGGGATTTGCTTGAGAAACATCTGTGGATGCAAGCCAGCTTGGATCACTAGTTCTCTTATGCAACTCTTAAAAAAATTGTTCCACATGTTGAATCCCCGAATGGCTGAGACACATTGAATATGACTTTTGTGTCCTCTTCCTGGGGACAAGAAGGGTTCATTCTAGGATCTTCCTTTGATTTTTCCTCACTTTGCACTGATGCTGTTGTTCTCATAAAACATTTATTATTCTTGTCTACAGATAAAAAGGCAATAAACAGATTAGGCAGCTAGACTCAAAATACCTTGCTATGGGAAAGCCAAGCTCGAAAAAGAACAGCTAAGCTAGAGAAGTGCTATTGCAATGAATTGGTTATCAAGGAAGTACCTGTACCAGGGTGGATAGAAGCATAGTTCCATAGTTTCATAGTTGGGCGGGTCAGAAGGGACCTGAGCAGATCATTAAGTCTGACCCCCTGCCATGGCAGGAAGAGTACTGAGGTCAAACGACCCTGGTGAGGTGTTCATCCAGCCTCCTCTTAAAGACCTCCAGGGTAGGAGCCAGCACCACTTCTCTTGGAAGTTGGTTCCAGATCCTAGCCGCCTTGACCATGAAGTAGCGCCTCCTGATATCCAGCCTAAATCTACCCTCTGCCAACTTGTGACCATTATTTCTAGTCACTCCTGGTAGTGCTCAGGGAAAAAGGGACTCCCCTAATGCCTGCTGGTCCCCTCTGACTAGTTTGTAACAGGCCACTAGATCCCTCCTCAGCCTTCTCTTGTGGAGGCTGAACAGGTTCAGGTCCCATAGCCTCCTCTTATAGGGCCTGCCCTGGTGACTCCTGATCATATGGGTGGCCTTCGTCTGGACCCTCTCCACATCCCTCCTGAAGTGCAGTGCCCAGAACTGGATGCAGTACTCCAGCTGTGGCCTGACCAGTGCCGCATAGAGGGGGAGGATCACCTCCTTGGACCTGCTCGAGATGCATCTGTGGATGCATGACAAGGTATGGCTGGCCTTCCTGACTGCCTCTCCACACTGTTGGCCTATGTTAATTTTGGGATCAATAATGACTCCAAGATCCTTTTCTGCCTCTGCACTGATGAGAAGGGAGTTCCCCAGTGTGTAGGTATGTTGCTGGTTCTTCCTCCCCAGGTGCATCACTCTGCACTTGTCAGTGTTGAATCCCATCCTGTTCTCATCCGCCCACCCCGTAACCTGTCTAGGTCTGATTGCAGCCTATTCCTTCCTTCCAGCGTGCCCACTTCTCCCCACATCTTAATGTCGTCTACAAATTTGAACAGGGTGTTTTTACACCCCCATCCAAGTCGCTGATGAAGATGTTGAACTGTGCGGGCCCGAGGACCTAGCCCTGGGGGACCCCTAATAAGGCCCATCCACCACCACTCTCTGGGTACGACCCCTCCAGCCAACTAGTGACCGACCCATTTGACTGTGTAGGTGTTGACACAACAGTTCCCTAGTTTTTTAAAGAGAACGGGGTGAGAGACAGTGTTGAAGGCCTTCCTAAAGTCCAGAAATACTATGTCCACTGCTACCCCTGCATCTAAGGATTTTGTGACCTGGTCATAGAAGGCAACCAAGTTGGGCTGACAGGACCTGCCTTTAATGAACCCATGTTGGTTGCCCCTAAGCATAACCTCCCCTGTTGGCCCATTGCAGACATAGCCAGGATAATTCTCTCATAAAGCTTACCCAGGACTGAGGTAAGACTGACTGGCCTATAGTTTCCCATGTCCTCCTTCCTCCCTTTTTTAAAATGGGAACCACATTGGCCCTTTTCCAGTCCTCTGGCATAATGCCAGAGTACCACGAGTGCTCATAAAGCCATGCCAGGGGTCCCGCAATAACCTCTGCTAATTCCCCCAGCACTCTGGGGTGGAGATTGTCAGGACCTGCTGATTTAAATACATCCAGTCCCTCCAGAAGTTCCCTAACTAGATCCTCATTGCCCCTAGGCCTGGTTGCGTCTCCCCTGGGACCTACAGGGGTCCCGGTGGGGGGGGGGTGACCCAGTCCCTGCTCAGAAAAATGGAGGCAAAGAGATTGTTAAATAGGTTAGCTTTGCTGTCTAGTGTGATGACCAGATTTCTTAGCGTGTCATGCGGAGGCCCCACATTACCCAGTACCTTCTTTTTACCCACTATGTATTTAAAAAAGGACTTCTTGTCCTTGATCTGGGTAGCTAGTCCCTGTTCCATCTCCGCCTTGGCCTTACTGATCGCCCCCCTGCATCCCCAAGCAACCAAGGTATAGTCCTCCCTGGGGATGGCCCCTCCCTTCCATTGGGTATATGCCTCACTTTTAGCTAGGAGATGTCCCTGTATGCTTTTGGTGAGCCAGGGGGTCTTTTGTGCCCTCTTGCCCCCTTTGATACATGTTGGGATTCCCTTTGGGAGGTAAGCAGAACTGTCCAGCTGTGTATCAGAGGCTTCACTGTCAGGAATGGGCTAGCTTAAAGGTCTCTTTGACATGACCAGTGTCTGAGGAAGATGAAGAGGACTAAATGCTGGTATTAGTGGCATGAAAATAGATACCATAGCCACTTTTGCTGACTATCACCTAATCCCAACACCACAGTGCCTACTGGAACATAAGGTCAGGTAGGAGTTTATGTGGAAGGGTGTGTGGAAAGGGCATAAGGCTCTGGGCTTTGAGCCTGAGAAGTCAAGTACTCAGTGGTAGCAGTCTACTACCATACAATGGTGGGGACATGTTGTACCCCAAAGATTCCCACTTCTCCCCCTATTGGAGCTCCACTGAGGCCTCTACCCAGACCGAGCCCATGGTTCTGGCCTCCACCCAGGTGGAGCCTTTGGCTCCAGGCTGTGGGGCTGCCTGGCATGGCTGCCAGCAACTGGGAATGGGAGCAAGGTCACCCCTAGTTGTGAGATGCTCCCTAGTGAGGTCTCTAGAGTGCCAGGTGAGGGAGCTCCAAGCACAGGTGAGAGCAGGCTTTGTACCATCAGGGCCCACAAGCAGGAGATCAATGACTACTACCACCACGCTCTGGGGTGTGTGCTGAAGGAGATGGGCGCACAGGTGGTTTTCTCCTTCCTGCAGTGAGTGGACATGGCAGATGGCATGGAACATGCATTGCAGAGACCAACTGTTGCCTACAGGAATGGTGCTTCAAGGCAGGCTTTGGCTTCCTCAGCCATGACCGGCATATCAAGATGAGAGACATGCTTGGATGGGATGGGCTCCACCTTTCCCCGAAAGGTAAGCGTGTGTTCTCTTCTAGGTTGGCTGGGGGAAGGGGTAGTTGAGACTGCCAGACCAAGCAACACCCACAACTATAGCCCAGCCTAGACCAACGAGTGAAATGACTAAACAGGTAAGCGACAGGGGCCAGGGCAATGCTGGGACTAGGGGGTCAGTACACACATCCACAGGACGCCTCAAATGCCTCTACACAAACACTTGTAGTATGGGAATCAAGCAGGAGGAACTCACCCTCCTGCTAGCTGACACCAGCTTGGACATAGTGGGGATCACTGAAACGTGGTGGGACTCAACGCATGACTGGGCGGTGAATGTCAAGGACTATAGGCTGTACAGGAGGGACAGGATAGGAAAGAGAGGTGGGGGCGTGGCAGTCTATATTAAGGAGGAATATACATCCTCGTCAATTAGCAAGGACTCAGAGGAAGGACACTCTGAAGTGCTTTGGGTTAGAGTACAAGGCAGTTGAGGGGAAAGAGACTTAACGGTGGGGGTCTACTACAGACCTCCCAACCAGGGGGAAGAGCTCAACCAGGAATTCTTAGGTCAGGTCACAGAGGTAGTGAAGTCTAAGGATGTGGTAGTCATGGGGGACCTGAACTTCCCTGACATCTGCTGGGAAGAACAGTCAGCCAGGTCTGACCGCTCACATAGGTTCTTAGATAGAGTGCAGGACCTCCATCTAACCCAGGAGGTGCACAACCCCACCAGGGGAGATGCCTTGTTGGACCTAGTGCTGGCCACGGGTGATGACCTGGTGAGGGGGCTGCGGGTGCTCGACCACCTGGGCAACAGTGATCATCGCCTGCTGGAATTCACCATCCAGTGCAAGGTGGCAAAGGCCTGCAGTAAGGCAGCAGCCCTAGATTTCAGAAGGGCAAACTTCAACGAGCTAAGGAGGATAGTTGGGGAAGCGCTGAGGTCCCAGAGGGGAGGGGAGCCAGGTGTCCAAGGAGAGTGGTCGCTCCTTAAGGAGACGATCCTCCAAGCCCAAAGGAATCCCAATGAGGATCAAAGGGAGCAAGAGGGCACACAAGCCTCCATGGCTCACCAAAAGCATTGGGGAATGTCTCCTTGCTAAAAGGGAGGCGTACACCCAATGGAAAGAAAGGGACATCACCAGGGATGACTATACTGCAGTTGCTCGGGGATGTAGGGGGGCAGTCAGGAAGACCAAGGCAGAGATGGAATTAGGGCTAGCTTCCCAGATTAAGGACAATAAGAAGTCCTTCTTTAAATACATAGGGGGGAAAAGAAGGTTCCGGGTAATGTGGGGCCCCTGCAGGACGCATTGGGAAATTTGGTCGTCACACCAGATGACAAAGCTAACATGTTTAACGATTTCATAGATTTCATAGATTTCATAGACATTAGGGCTGGAAGGGACCTCGGGAGATCATCGAGTCCGATTTCTTTGCCTCTGTCTTCCTAAGTAGGGACCAGAACAGTCACCTCCCTGCTGGGCCCCCCTCAGGCCCAGGGGGAGGCACACCTGGGCCAAGGGTTAGTGAGGAACTAGTTAGGGAACTTCTGGAGGGACTGGACATATTCAAGTCAGCCGGTCCAGACGATCTCCACCCTAGACTTCTGAAGGAATTGGCCAAGGTCATTGCAGGAACCCTGGCACAGCTTTACGAGCACTTGTGGTGCTCTGGTGTGGTGCCGGAGGACTGGAAGAGGGCCAACATGGTTCCCATCTTCAAAAAGGGGAAGAAGGAGAACCCGGAAAACTATAGGCCAGTTAGTCTTACCTCGATCCTAGGCAAGCTGTTTGAGAAAATTATTCTGGCACACATCCACGAGGGGCCAGCAGGAGACTGCATGCTTAGGGGCAACCAACACAGGTTCATCAGTGGCAGGTCCTGTCAGACCAACCTGGTGGCCTTTTACGATCAGATCACCAAATCATTAGATGCAGGGGTAGCAGTGGATATAGTCTTCCTGGACTTCCGGAAGGCTTTCGACACTGTCTCTCACACTGTTCTCATTAAGAAATTGGGGAACTGTGGTGTTGATACCCACATAGTCAAATGGGTCACCAACTGGCTGGAGGTCTGCACCCAGAGGGTGGTAGTGGATGGGTCCTTCTCAACCTGGAAGGACATGGGCAGTGGGGTTCCGCAGGGCTCGGTCCTCGGGCCCGCACTGTTCAACATCTTCATCAGTGACTTGGGCGAGAGGGTAAAAAGCACCCTGTTCAAATTTGCTGATGACACAAAGATGTGGAGGGATGTGGGCACACTAGAAGGAAGCAACAGGCTACAATTGGACCTAGACAGGTTACAAGGGTGGGCGGATGAGAATAGGTCTCGAGCAGGTCCAAAGAGGTGATCCTCCCACTCTATGTGGCACTGGTCAGGCCGCAGTTGGAGTATTGCGTCCAGTTCTGGGCGCCGCACTTCAAGAGGGATGTGGACAGCATGGAGAGGGTCCAGAGAAGGGCCACTCACATGATCAGGGGACAGCAGGGCAGGCCCTATGAGGAGAGGCTATGGGACCTGAACCTGTTCAGCCTCCACAAGAGAAGGCTGAGGGGGGATCTAGTGGCCTGTTATAAACTAGTTGCGGGGATTAGCAGGCATTGGGGGAGTCGCTGTTCCCCCGAGCACCGCCAGGAGTGACCAGGAATAACGGTCACAAGCTGGCAGAGGGTAGATTTAGGCTAGACATCAGGAGGCGCTACTTCACAGTCAGGGTGGATAGGATCTGGAATCAACTTCCAAGAGAAGTGGTGCAGGCTCCTACCCTGGGGGCTTTTAAGAGAAGGTTAGATGAACACCTTGCTGGGGTCGTTTGACCCCAGTACTCTTTCCTGCCATGGCAGGGGGTCGGACTAGATGATCTACTCAGGTCCCTTCCGACCCTAGAAACTATGAAACTATGAAACTACCAGGCTTTTCTCAAGAAGAATGAGGAGGGAAGAGCATGGAAGCCTGGCAGCATGAAGAAGGACAATGAAGAGACCAACTGAGAGCTCCATCCAGGGGTTGCTTGGAAGACGGCTGTCTCAGGTCCCAAAGCATGCAGTACCAGGGTCACTCCTCCCCTGGAACTGCATAACAGATATGCACTTCTCACAGCACCAGCAGAGTCGTCAGCGGAAGCACCAGTTCAGGAGGAGGGAAGGCAGCCAGCTACCACCCCAAACAAGAGACGCAGGGTGGCTGTGGTGGGCAACTCCCTACTGAGGGGGACAGGGGGAGCAATCTGCCGCCCCGACCCCCTAACCCATGAGGTCTGCCACCTCCCAGGGGTTTGTGTCTGGGATGTAGCAGAAAGGATTCCTAAACTTGTCTGGACCTCTGACCATTAACCCGTGCTCCTCATCCATGTGGGCACAAATGACACAGCTAGGAACAATCCTGGCTGGGTCATGAGTGACTACAGGGCTCTGGGGGCTGGGCTCAAGGGGTCAGGGGCACAGGTAGTTATCTTGGTCCTTTCAGGTACAGGTCACGGGTACAGGAGGGACAGATGCATAGAAGAAGCGAACAGAAGACTTTGTCGGTGCTACCACAAAGGCTTTGGCTTCTTTAACCACAGCACACACTTCAGAGACTGTGGCCTGTTGGGAAGGGATGGCATCTACCTCACACTGAAGGGGAAGGAGATTTTCTCGGCGAGAATGGTGGACCTCCTGGTTAGGGCTTTAAACTGTGATTGCCAGGGGACAGATGGACAACTACTGGTACAAGCCCAGTGTGCCCACCAGGCTTTCTTCACTCTGTAGGGTACCACCCTTTTGATGTTGCCTTGCCCCAGGACCCTTTGCGGGCAATGGGGTGTTCTTTCTCTGCCTCGCTGCGCCATTCTCGCCTGCCACGTCTTGCTGTACCGTCAATGGGGGGGGGCCATTTAGCGAGTCCCTCGTTGCCCAGGCCCAACCTAGCGGATGTACACGGGGCTCCAACCACCCCTGCACCCCGGCCTCAGAAGTGAACCCTAAGGAGGAGGCACGTGGCTCCTCTTGCCTGTCTGTAGCCTTTCCCTATACCTATCCGTTATACCTAAAGGGTCGAGCCTTTACAGTTACCGGTTTGGCCCCGGACCCTCAGTCCCTAGGACCTTCGTCCCTAATGGACATGGGCACCCGTGATTCCGGCGGCGACCCCTCCCTGATCAAACTCCTCCCTCGGGATCCTTGCCACCCTGCCATGCCCAGCGTGCACCTGATTCCCGTGGGTCCTCCGCGATGCCTCCTTCTCCCCGTTGTCTTGCCCAGACGCTGTCCGTCTGCCGCTGGCTCCTAGGAGCTGTCGTTGGTTCCCTCTCTCCGGCTCTTCCTGCTCTGGTCCTTCATCCTTCCCTGGATGCCGCAGGGCTTCGCTGTCTTCTTCAGTCGTCGATGGATCTCCCTCTTCAGGGCCATCCGCCCCTTCCTCTACAGCCACCGCTGCTTTTATCCTCGCCAGCCGGTGTCTGGTGCTGACGTCACTGGCTGGCCGCAGCTGTATAAACAGCCAGCTCATGAGCCGCGTGGGTTTTGCCGGCGCATCGTTCCCTGCTGCAGGTGAGTGTCTTGTTTCACCCCGGTCTCCGGGACACCCAGGAAATGGCAACCATGGAACCAGAAGTATATTCTAACACCAGCTGAAGGACAGGATTTTCTGCAGCACACCAGGAAGCCTAGGGCCTCCAATGGCAGGCTTAGTTGCCTGTACACAAGTGCCAGGAGCATAGGAAACAAGCAGGAGGAACTGGTCCTCCTGCTAACCAACAAGCAATATGATTTTATAGGGATAATGAAGACCTGTGGGACTCCACCTATGATTGGATCACAGGTATAGAGGGCTACACCTTGCATAGGAGGGATTATGTTGGGAAGAAGGATGGAGGAGTTGCTCTCTTTGTGAAGGAACAGTACACCTTCCTAGAAGTGGAGATTAGCAGTAAAGAAAGGTGACTTGAGACCCTCTGGGGGTCTCAAGGAGGGCACAGAGAAGGGGATTTGACTGTAGAAGTTTACTACAGACCTTCGAATGAAAAGGAAGAGCTTGATCAGGAATTCTCTAGAGAACTGGCAGAGGCTGCACACTCTCAGAGCATGGTCATCATGGGTGACTTCAACTACCCAAACATTTTGTGGGATGAGCACTCAGCAAGATCTGATCACTCACAAAGCTTCCTTACTTACATTGAAGAGCTCTATGTGACTCAAGGGTGTAGGTTGTAGCTGTGTTGGTCTAAAGACATAGGCAGACAAGATTCACCCAAAAAACCTTGTCTGCCTATAAGACTCAAGAAGTCTACAGGCCAACCAGGGGTAAGGCACTCCTGGACTTGGTTCTGGCCAAAGGGGATGATCTAGTGAGCAACGTGGGGATTGAAGCAAAGCTAGGTGACAGTGACCATGAGATGATAATTTTCTCCATCTACTGTAAGACAGAGAAATCAGTCAGTAGGGTAGAAGTCCTTGATTTTAGGAAAGCTGACTTCCACAAGCTTAGAAGATTAGTTGGCAAGGCCCTGTGGGACCACAGTCCAATGGGGATGGGAGTACAAGAAGAGTGGTTATTCCTCAATGATGTGGTCCTTGAAAAGTCCATTCCTTTTCATAAGAAAGGCAGCAAAAGGGCTGGGAGGCCCCCTTGGCTCAATAGGGAAGTCATGGACTTCCTGATATTAAAAAGAGAAGTTTGTAAGAGATGGAAGTCAGGAATTACCACCAAGCAGGAGTACACAGCAATAACCTGCACCTGTAGGGAGTGAATTAGAAAAGCAAAGGCAAAAACCAAATTGCAATTGGCAACCAGAATCAAGGACAATAAAAATCCTTTTTGAGATGTGTAGGAAGTTAGAGAGAAAAAAAAAAAAAGGGAAGCATAGGGCCCCTGATGAACAAAATGGGACAGCTGATAACCAACACAGGAGAAAACTGAACTCCTAAACAAATACTTCGCATTGGTATTCCACCAGTTCAAGGGTGTTACTCTGCTTGACAGGATAAAAGATGATCAAGGTGGAGGTGATCATCCTTGCATAGTTGGCATAGGTCTTGTGGGGGAAGACCTAGAGAGGATACAAGTTGGCGGGACCGTATGAACTACACCCAAGAGTGCAGAAAGAATTGGCCAACATTATCATGTGACCCATGGCAAAGCTATTGGAGGACTCATGGCACTCGGGAGAGGTCTCAGAAGACTGAAAGAGGGCCAATGTGGTGCCTATCTTCAAGAAAGGGAGAAAGAAGGACCCAGGGAATTACAGGCCAGTCAGTTTGACCTCAATCCCTGGTAAAATCCTGGAAAAAATTATCAGAGAATCCATTATTGATAGGTTAACAGAAGGCAGTATTCTAAAGGACAGCCAACATGGCTACATTGTCTGACCAACCTCCTTTCCTTCTATGATCAGGTAGCTCGCCTCCTGGATAGGGGAAATGAGGTTGATGTCATATATTTGGACTTCAAAAGGGCCTTTGTCTTAGTCTCCCATGATATCCTCATGATAAAATTGGGAAAATGTAGTGTTGACTACTTAACGGTCCGGTGGCTTGGTAACTGACTCTGAGGTAGGATGCTGAGAGTATTAACAGACGGCATTGGGATGTGTAGAGGGTGCACACAGGTGCACGTGCACCCCCTGAGCTTGGTGGTGCACCCCCTGCAAAAAGGTGCCTCCAACACTACCAGCGGTGCCTACAGGCAGTCGCTGCTCACCCCACCCCCAGCACTGACACTGCCGGCGGCATCTGCGGGTGGTCCCCAATCACTGCTGGCCACCACTGACACTGCTGGCAGCATTCACAGGTGGTTGCCGACTGCTGGTCGGCGCTTGCACCCCCTCTGCTGCTGTGGCTGCCTGCAGGAGCTCACTGCTTGCCACCGCCATGCTTCTGCCACCAACAGCGCTGCCACCACCTGCAGGAGCTCGCTACGCCCCCTCAGCCTCTGGTGGCATGTGGCATTTATGAAAGATGGAACTGAGTCAACATGGTGAAAGGTGACTGGTGGCATCCCTCAGGGGTCAGTATTTGGACCAGTGCTTTTCACCATGTTCATCAATGATTTGGATTTGGGTTTTAAAAGTGTATAGGCAAAGTTTGCAGATGACACCAAATTATGGGGGAGTGTGGTCACACTGAGAGAATACCAGAGATTCCCTCAGTACTCCAAGAATGGGAGCCTTGCTGCTCTGCCACTCTATTCCCTGTGGCTCACTGTGCCTAGGGCCTCACCGAGATCCTGCAGCCTGGGGATACAGGCTGACCTGGACAGGCTTGCAAGATGGGTAGGTCATAACCTGATGATGTTTAACACAGAGAAATGTAAAGTGCTCCATCTGGGGAGGAATAATCCGCAACACACTTACAGGCTCAGCAGTGCTATGCTTGCCAGCACCATAACTGAAAGAGACCTGGGGGTCATGATAGACCACAGAATGAACATGAGCCACCAATGCGATGCGTATCTGGCAGAGTGAATCAAACACTGGCATGCATCTACCAATGCATCTCAAGCAAGACTAAGGATGCCATCTTCCTGCTCTACGTGGCCTTGGTTAGACCACAGCTTGAGTACTGCGTTCAGTTCTGGGCACTGCGCTTCAGAAAGGATTTGTAGAAGCTTGAGAGAGTCCAAAGGAGGGCCAGATTGAACATAAGGAACAACTTCTTTATGATTCAAGTGCCTAGGATCTGGAACAGACTCCCTCTGGAGGTGGTACAGTCACCTACCCTGGAGATTTTTTAAAAATGTCTTGACACGCACCTTGCTGGTGTTGTCTGACCCCAGCAGTCTTTCCTGCCCAAGTGCAGGGTGGCTGGACCCAATTATCTCATGAGGTCCTTTTCAGCACCTAACAGCAATGAAACTATAAATCTATGAATGTTTATCTAGAAGAAAGAAACTGATAGTTGATGGTGCACAAACTTTAGTTTACTATTGTTTGACTCGTGTTGCATTGTGCTAAATCAAAGGTGAAGTCCAAGCATTGATGGTTCTTAAAATACCCTCATCCAAAGACCAGCATTTGCCATATACAGTTCTTTTTCCATATCTTCTGGACAGGGGGAAGCTTGTATATATATTTTGTTGCTTTGTCTATGAACTGCTGTGGACTTTTGGTACCACTTAGAAGTCAAAGTGTACCTGGACTGGAAAGTGGTGAAAGCTGAGGCAGTGCTGAGTTTCTCTAGCTGATGATTCTATGATCTTGGAATTCCCATCTGCTGAACAAGCCAGCTGCACCCTGCATGTAGACGATTCCAGGGTGCCAGAGCATTGGATTGGGGGTGGTACTGGTAGTTGTGATCTTGGAGCTTATGGTAACCTTTTAGATACTTGAGGCCTTGACTGAAAGGCTCACATTTGTGAACATATGTTATCCAGTGGGGAGCCAGTGTACTGATTGTAGAACAGGTTGAATTAGCATGTTATGAGTGTTTTCAGTGCTGAAGTTTTCGTGTCCAGGGAGATGGCGTTGCTGAGAGGTGATGAAAGCATGACAGATCACACATGATTACTCATTGTACATAGATAGGAATACGCATTGCTGCTGCCAAGTTCCCTGTTTTCTGCTGTTTTTATAACTCCTTCCTCTACATTGGCAGCATTCTTTCCCCTGCCCTCCACGGGCCTGTGTCCCCCACAGACTATAGTGGAAGCAAAGGGGCAGCTGCAGTAACTCTCCATACTAAGTTGCTGCACTGAGGGGGCGAGAGAGAGAGAGAGAGAGAGAGAGAGAGATTTTGCCTTTGATTTCTGACTCCCTCTTGGCAGATTCCTCAGGCTGTGGGTTGAAGGGACAGACAGCAGCTTTGCACTCAACAGATATTTTTTTGAGTAAAGACTTTAGGAATTGACCTGATGTAAGTTGTAATCTATGTAAGTCGCAATAGAACATAATTGATGATGTCCTTGTGTAGTTAGATTTCGTTCTGCCATTACAGTGAAGGCCTAACACATGTTTATGGGACTAAGATTTAAAGAAGCATCTCTGAAGACAGGTGAATGATTTTAAATAAACTTCATGCAAAACACATCTCAATACCTTACTTAAAGAGATATTCTGGGCAATATATTATATATTGTGTTCAGGTTACTCAGGTGACTAGAAAGCTGCTGGCAGAGGCATAACAACATGCCGGGTGCCCAGGGCAGCTGCCACAGATGGGAGCGATGATGATTTCCATCAGTCACTGGAGGGATCACATAGCTGCACAGGCAGCTATTTCTTCCCCCGCTCTAAGTCAGTGTCTGGGGCAGCTGCCCTAGGTACACCACTGGCTCCTGCCCTACGTACAAAACTGGATCCTGGTTCTGGAAGGCTTTTCTACAGCTTTCTCTAGCTGTGTTTAGAATTTAAAATGTTCTGCACATGAAAATATGTATAGAAGTTGTTCTGTGCCACACTGACACTTGGCAAATAAGAGTCCACAGGGCAATTTCTAAATACATAAATTAGTTGCACAGGACCCTGCACTTCTCACTCATGGGCCCTTCACAATGGCATTAGTGACACTCTTGCTTCAGTGAGGACTGCTTACATCTGACACAGGGAGTTTTATCACAGAGTTCAAGATGTCCCTAGGAGGGATAACGATGAAGAACATATTGCAGTTATTACAGAGCCTGAAATCCAAGTCCCTTTATAGAGACATTGCCAACAAATGTGTTTTAATAACAGGTTTTATTTTAGTGAAGTAAATTGGAATCATCTGATCTGACCAGCATTATATTCTCCTAAATGTGACCTGTTTCCCAATGCCAGCAACTAATTTGACATTAACAGTTTATTGCAGGCAAAAAGAACAGTAACACTCTGCAACTGGCCCATTAGGACAGATTATGCAGGAACACTAAGGCTGTTGTCTTTATACCACAACAGTAGAATATTTCAAATAAAGTCCATGATATCATAAACCAGCTATTGGAATAGGAGGAAAACTATACACAAACTACTCACATATCCAATGGGGCCTTTTGGTTCCTGCTGTTGATTAAAGGCATAGAGGGAAGAATCGGTGTTCACCCAAAGAACCTTGTCTGTCTGTGTGTTACATCAGGCACTTTACTGTGCTGGGAAAATACCTGAGATTCCCTCAGTACGCCAAGAATGGGAGCCTTGCTGCTCTGCCACGCTATTCCCTGTGGCTCACTGTGCCTAGGGCCTCACCGAGATCCTGCTGCCTCCGCAGGGCAGGACTATGCTGGGCTGCCCAATGGGCACTAGAGCTGAGGAAGTTGTTTGGATTAATACATTTGCTAAAAAATGGAGCTTTGAGGAACCATTTGCAAAACTGGATATACTGGTGAATCATGAGAAATGGGATCTGGAAATTTTAACCCATCACATTTTAATACTTTTAAATACCAGAAAAAACAAAATGCTTCTTTTGCAATTTCCCAAATGTAGCATTTCAGCCTTTTGTTTCAAACTGGAATTTTTCACCTTAAAATTGGCCTAAATTAACAAAGAAAGGTTTCAGAGTGGTTCAATACTTTGAAAAGCAATGCGGTATGCTTGCATTGACTCCAAACAATTTCTTTTTCTATTATTTTTGGGGGGAGGGGGAACGGACCATAAAAATTCTGTTGTGGCTTGACCCAAAGCTCTTTCTTTTTTCTCCAAGGCTGAGGTTCATCTTCCTAACCAGAAAAGCCATTGTTTACTTCAATACTGACTACTGAAGACACACAAAGTTGACATTCAATCCTTCATGGAATGGCAGCAGGACAAGCACCCACTGAGAAAAGCTAGAGCCAGAGCCGGTTCCTCCCACAACATGAAATGGCCTCTGCAGCTCGGCTGCCATCCCACACAAGCATCTTCAGGAGGATGCTTCCAACCATAGGCACTAGGCAGGGCTTTACCAGACTTGCCTGGCTACAATGACACACTGGAACTTTAAATGTAAAGGTGGGGGGAATTGGGGCACAGCAAGAGGAATGGGGAGCTAATAATGAGAGGAAAGAGTAGCAGCTTAGTGACAGGGAAGAAAGGGGGACTGAATGGCAAGGGGGCACAAGTAGGAAGTAGGAATCACACTCTGTATGGGAGAGGGAGTGTGAAGAATAGAAAAGAAGAGAAAGCCCAGAGGAGTAAAGGAGAAAATGTGTGATAAAGGAAGCAATGCAGAGTGGACATCCATTAAACAGTGGCAAGAGGATATGGCAGCGAGGGCAGAAAGGGAGATGTCCAATAACAACCCCAGGAGAGGGAGCACCCTTTGTGGCAGCAGGACCACTAAGTTTTTCCTCAAGAAGCAAGGAGGGGTGCTTGCATTGGGAGGACTGTGGGGGCTCATGGTTGTCTTTGTGGTTTTTTATAAGTGTACAGCAGGTAGATGGAGAGGAAAGCTGGTTTGGGATCTAGACTGGATTCAGCTGAATTCCCAGAGATACAGGAGACTGTGTGTGGCATAGGGTAAGACACTTAGCCTCTCTCTGCCTCAGTTCCTCATCAATAAAATGGGACTAATAGCACTTTCCTACCTCACAGTGGTATGAAGACATATCCAGTATTGAGGAATTCTGATACCATGGTAAAGGAGACCATGTAAGCACCATAGAGATATGGGAGATGTAACTGAACTTTCAGTGTTTGACTCTGTTATGTGCATAGCTCACCTGCAGTATAGCTTTATTCCTTTTTAAAGTGGAGATTAGCAATTACTTTGAAACAGCATTCACCTGCCAGTAACACCATATATTTTACAGATACTAACCAGGTACTTAGATGCCTGGAGAGTTAAACATATGGTGTGAGAGATGCAACTGATGTTGTTTTGCTGACAGAGAGGAATGCTCTATAATCCAGCAGATAGAAACTTTTAACAGTTAACACATACAGATACTTCCATTATTTCTCAAAGTGTTTCAATTTTCCTGTGAAACTGACATTATTTCATGCAAGTTTTATATGCTTCTTTTTTTGGTGGAAAAATTCAAACTTCTTTTTCCCCAGTTTCTGTAAAGAGTGCTGTGCATGTGACTCAAACAGCAGGGAATTAACTGGATTTTGTACTATAGATGTGTGTACAAAACACTAGCTGATAACATCTGGAACCTCAGAAAAGTCTTTAAGTGAACTAAGCCCCTAATCTGATCTAACGGGAAAGAGACTTAATAATTTCTTCCATCAGATTCTTTTTTTTTTTAAACAAATATTGGATGAGAAACAGGACTCCAGGATCCATATGAAATCTGTACTACAGTTAAAGTCTATGGAATGGCTTCACCGTGTGCCTTTCAAATTACATACACCTGCACAAAGTGCAGCATAGCTCCCTAAACTGTTTGACATCCCTGATTAGGCAAACTGCTGTTTTGACCCTGATAGCTTATGAAAGAGCAGTCATTCTGAACAAAGTCTAAATAAATGCATGTGCAAAATGCTTTTTAATAAGTGCAGTGGCCTGTTAAATTAAGTTTGAATTCATTCAGGATATGTTAATTTTATGAATCCTTTTGAATAAGTAATTATGATCTTTTTCCCTGGGGCTTATCGTTTGGATGCTGGAGTAATTAGTTGGCCAGTTAGCCAACTTGTATCATCAGTATGCTACAGCAAAACAAAGAGGGAGGGAAATTACCAGGTTTAAACAGGGTGAGAAATATGTATAATCATATCTTGTGGAAAAAGAAAATTAGAAATGTCTTGCAATGAGCTAGATGTGGCTGAAACAAGTTTTTGGAGCTCATTAAATAATAAGATGGTGAAAGCTTTGTGTGGCAGCAGCAGCTGTCACAGCTAGATGCTGAAGGAGCAAATAGCAAATAGTATTTGAAAGAGTTGGGGCAATTGCTTTCATGTGGCATGGAACATGGTAGGCCAGTAACATGTCTGGTAGAGGGAACAATTCATGTGAGTGAGCTATAAGCAGATGCAATCAGCATGATACACCCCAGAAACTGAGAATCTTTTCACTTGCTGGGAATAGTGCGAGTCTCCCTCTGCTTTAACCAGTGCAGAGATAGATACACCTGGACAGTATAAGTCCAATTTAAAATAATTAGTGCCAAATGCCCAATGGCTTCTTTGCCACACTGTACTGATATTCTTATATGCCACACCACAGCTTCCTCTCTCACTTTATTGTTCATCCAATTAAAGTCCCAGTCTTACAATCATGCCTGCAGAAAGCACTAAGGCTGCTTGCAAAGGCAACTCAGTGTGAGGAAGCTTTGCACAATTAGGCCCCTTAGACTGTAAGCACTTTGGGGCAAGGCTGTTCTTAGAACCTGCTGAGGAGGGAGCATGGGGGGGGTGTCTTTTTTTAAGCATGAAAACTCATTATTCACACAGTCCTGCTTTAGTGCCTCCCACCCCCCTGTTTCACATGGACTATAATCTCTACCCCTTATGCCATTTTCACTTAATTAGGTCAATACTGTTGGCTCAGTCCAAGGGTGCCCAAACATTGCCCAATCCACACTGTTGTCAAGAGTCCAAGGACAACAACCAATTTGCATGAAATGAGGCCAGGCTCCACTTTCATCTGGGTTTGCAGCTGAGTGCACCCCTCTCCGTATGCATGGCCAAGCTGGTTGGCTAGGCCTGCTGGGCTTCATCCAGTGTAGGGCAAATGGCCTGAAGCAATACACAGGGTTTTTTAATTGCCAAGCCACCTGAATCAATATGGAACATCTCGTGCTAGAATCTGTGGTCTCTGTGGACTACAACCCCCATATGAATAATGAGGGCAGCTGCGACCTCACTCTACCCAACCCTACCTCAATCAATACCTACCAGCATTTCAAGTCCCAAAAGGTGTGATTAAGCCCCTGCTGTACAAAGTTAGCATTTCCTAGTGTGCATCCTATTGTCCACAATGAAATGACCTGAAAACCCTGGTTCCCTCTGGGGATTATGACCAGATGTCCCTGAAAGGAAGCTTATCACCCTCCCCCTCCTCTCCCAGCCCTCAGGTTCAGTCAACACTGAAGCTGATTTCCCTACCACCGTTAACATTTCCTTAGCTTTAGTGGAAAGCACTGAGCCTTTTCTTGAATAAATCAGTCCATTATTCTGCAACAATAAACCTGATGAATGGATGATTGGGAGAAATCAGGGCACCTCTTGTTTTAATATATTTCTTAATAATATATTAATGTATAATATATTAATGTATAACTAGAGGACAACTTTTAGAGATGCTCTTCAAGGAGCCACATTCCTTTGAATGTAGAGTACCTGTCAAGCTACTCAGGGGTAGGCTGAGTTTGGGGTGCCTTTCCTTGTCCATGCATGGGCCCTATGCTTTCTAGATATATATTCATAGGCACTCTCCAGGGAGAATCCAGTAACTGAGTGACAGAACTTCATAGGAAAATAGGGCTGGAAAGGACCTCATTAGGTCATCTAGCCCCTTGCTCAAGGCAGGATCATCCCTGACTAAATTGTTTTTGGGCCTAGCTGTAGCAGTAAGTCTTTAACTGTATACAAATCTTACAAAGCCAAGGATTTAGGAACCAGTGAGCTGAATGTGCTGATGATTGGAGCTCCTCACCATTCTTCAAAGGGGGAACTACTGCTGTGTGGGAAAGAAGGGAAGCTTGGGTCTGCAGTGGCAGAGAAGATCAGGCAGGATCCTACACAGGTGAGGAAAGGGAGGCAGTTTGGAGGAAAAAAGGAACAAAATGCAAGATGGCCACCACGAGGGCATGGCTTCTAGGTCAGCATAAGCAGCACATTTAGCTAAGCTTCTGTTTATCCATCACTCCCTCTGGACCATTTCAAAGTCATTTTCATACAGAAATCCAACAGAACATGCATCAATTTAAAATGGATTTTACTGTCTGACATGTTTTCCATCTAGGTTATTCCTCTAACACCTGTCATTATGATGATCAGGAGACAGCTGATCAAAGGGAAACTCTGATATCAGTATCTTGCACTCTGCATTGACTGTATGTCACTCCATATGGGATATTCAATTGGCTGGTATATTAGTTTGCAAGGTAAAACTGAAGTGCATGGTAATTACTGAGGTCTGATTAATAAATCTTATACAATTTTTTTCAGTTGTTAATTTGGATTGTTGTTCTGTGCGTAGAGGTTCACTGTTAATTTATATTAAAGTTGTGGTTACCTGGGAATGATATATATAAATCATTGCTTTTGCAACCAGTAACAAATATGATCCAGGAGATAGAAAAGCCCTATGGATATTATGACTCATTTCTACAGTTTCTGCTTTGCATGCAAGTCTGCCTCGAAGAAACAGTCATTAGGAATGTTTTATTCAAAGACTGACATGTGTAAAGTAGAAATAGAAACACTCAGGCACAGATCAAGCAGCTGGGGAATGACCAGAAGCTGAGCACAATCTGGATGCAGTTTAGGCCCTTGATTAGTTTCCTCTGAAATGCCATAAGAAATTCTTTGGTTATGATATTATGGGAAAACAATCTAGGTCACAACCAGAAAAAGGAGACTACTTGAGAGAGCAACTAAAGGGATGATGGAGCGTAGCAGACATATTTGTCTGTGTGGTATCTGTGCGTGGTGTCAGAGTCTAAGCCTGGAGTTTGAAAAACTTGGACTCCTTGGCTGATTCCCCAAGAGCAGGGGCATGCAGTTGCCATGGGAAGAAAAGCAGCAGCACAAATATATGCCACTGCTTTTTATCCTGCTGCATGCCCCTGCATGTGGGGTTAGCTCATGGAAAACACTCCAGGTGGGGAAGGAGAGGCTGGGGCCAGCACCCGGGCTCCTGGGGGCCTCTTGGCTGCAGCAGTGGTAATCTGGGTGCATGGAGGTTCTAGTTTTGAGTAGTGCATGCTGCCACCACATGTGCCACCCAATTTTTTTCTGGTGCAGATTTTTTTGACACCAGGATCTCCTGGTGTCAAAAACACTCACCATGCTGCAAATTTGCAGTGCAGCAAATGCCTGCATGTGTGGCACGCATGGTTTGTGGTGCCACAGACAGGTCTGTGGCACCACAAAGTGCATGTGCGTGCTTATTTGGATGTGCCCTTTAAAACTAAGTTTACATCCTGACCTTGAAGAATTCACTCAGCCCTTCTTGATTTCATCCATCCTTCTTGAACCAGAAAGATACTAAGTTGAAGGAATGGTGACTGGATAGCTCCAAAGTCACATCTGTCTAAATAGTGACCTTGCAATTGTACAGATAAAATCATTTGTGCTATCCCCAAAAGAACTCTGGTTTAGCACATGTAGTTGGAGGTCAGCACCTTATTAGTTCTCATGGGTTTTTCCATTGCTTCACTCCCTTCATTTGAAATAAACAAGCAAAAGCCCTTTGAACCCATGGCTGAGAGCCCAAACCTGGTGCAGATTAAAACCATCAGCAGAAGTTTTGAAATGATGGGAAAGTAGAATATTCAGCTAGAGTCTAGAGTCTAATTCAGGATAAAGAAAGATTAGGTGGTATGTTGCCCAGAAAATAGTTCATTTGCTAAAGTTCAGAGGAAATTAAAAAGTGATGGACTGTATGAGGAAGCTGCAAAGGAAGGAAACATGGCATTGGGGGTATGGGGATTCAGAATGCAGCAGAAACATGTAAGAAGCCTGGACTTGCAAGACTCCAGTTGAGGTTGTTGGAACTGAGGGTTCTTGCCATTTCTTAGTGTCAGACCCAACAAGTGAAAGATCAGGTGTGGGCATATATGCAGCTGAGAGTGCAGTGATGTGGGAAAGAGACTTCAAAAGCCCTGTGTAAAAACAAACACCCATGGGAGCAAAATAGGTATTGATAGAATGAATGTCACATTAATGCACCTTCTAAAAATCCATCAGTACTTAGCTGAAGATAATGAAGACAGATGCTTCCCTGAAAAAGTCAATAAAGATAATAATGAAAGACCTGGAAATGAGCTAAGCCTAGAATTCATCTCAACTGTAGATAATGACTGTACCAAAGACAATAGCAGAATGGAGCCTCTTAAGGCAGCAGGAAGAGAAAGAGAGAAGCAAAGAGTTAGTTAAAATCGCACAGTTATGGTAACATGAAAAGAACATGCTGAGTTACTGAAGCTATGACCTGTTTTCCTTTGCTGGCAGGGAGCAAGAGTACCATTGTTAGCGCCTTCTGTATACTGACAGCTCTTGGCAAACAGCATTTGATGAATGAGTTTTTCATCTAAAAATGCTAGTTTATTAAATCCCAAACTCTTTCTGCAAAAGGGCAGATTAGATGGAGCTTCTGTCAGTAAGTTTTCTCAGGACAGACCTTCTACCAAGAGAAACTATTTTAGCAATCATCCTAGTGGGTCTGGTGTTTAGCTGGAATGCAGATGATCTAAGCTGTCACGTTCAAGTCCTAGCTTTCTTGGCAAGAGAGGGTTCTAGTCTCTGCTGGCAGGGTTATGCCTTTTTTTTTTTTTTGGTTTTCCTTTTCAAGTAGACTGTCAAATATATAAAAACCCATAAACACTACTGGGAATAAGCTGAAAGCAGTCTGTCTCTGTGGTCCAGGTACCACAACAGTCCCTTAAAGAGAGAAGAATCCTGAATTCTTGTCCCTGGTGGAAGGCCTTTTTTGTTTTTCTTTAATCCATCACTGACTAATATAAAATGCATTGGAGACAGAATGCTGCCTGCCTAGGGAAGTGCCATAACCACTACGCTACATAAGCAGGCTTCCTCTTGGTTGTGCCTATGATCAGGTGGATATATTTTGAGTAGCAGAGAAGGGGTTAAACTAGTGTAGTTAATTAGTTCCCATAGCTGCGCAAGGAAGCAGGTAACTACTTAGGTGGCACATCTGCAGAGGACCTAGCTTTCCTTTAAAAGGATGCTTGAAAGTGAAGAGACTTTAGAGCAATGAAAGAACTTGGTTAGAATCTAGTTCCTGATTTTGACTTTAAGAAAGGGGCCCTGGCCAGCACTCCTGTGGGTAACTGCCCTGAAAGAAGAACAAAGAGTCCGATGACTCATTCAGAAGGGATCTGAGAGTCATGTTCTGGGTTTGGCAGATGTTTAAGTTGAGGTTTGGTGTTTTTGTGTATGTGTATGTGCTCTCTTGAGGATATTGCTAGTGCAGCCTTCAGGGCTCTGAAAGAAAAGAGAAACCGAAGAAGAGCTCTGATGTGGCTTGAGGGCTGAGTCATGGTCAAGGTGAACTCTGTAAGGCCTGGAGCAGGTGGCAGTGTGCCAGAAGAAGGCAAGAGCTACCCACAAAAATGTGTGCTTGGGTGGTGAGTCACTCTTTTAAAGGCCTCTCATCTCTATGTAATAAGGAGGAGGAGGATACTTTCTTCCCCTTCCCCCAGCACTCAAAGCCAATATAAACATTTTTTCAAACCCTACCTAAGTCCTGGAAAATGGTCAAACAAGACTTGAGTCAGTAGGGAATGTACTTGAACCTGAGGGAATTATCCTTTATTCCTCTGTATAGGTCTAAGCTATTTGGTTCAAAAAGGGTCCTAGCAAAAAGTATCTAGTAAGTTTTTGTTAGTACCTCAGGGTGAATGTCCAGTATGGCTTTGCTTCCGTAGAAAGAAGTCTGGCTTCCCTCCTGAGGTCCCAGCTGCTGTACTTCTTGGGAAGGGAGCAGTGCCTCCCAGTAGCTAAAACTAGAACCATTTCAGGATGGTCCTTGAAGCCTAGCAGGCTGATCTCTTCCATCATTTCCTCCTCTGGGATTAAACCCCTTCCAAATAAGGAATCCAAAGGGAAGCACAAAATGAGTTCTAGAACTGGCCTGTCATTTAGCAGTTGACTTGTGATGTGGCCCGTGGTCAATCAGCATCTTGTTTGGACTTTTTGACTCAATTTTGGTCTAGAACCCTATTTAGCTTCATCCCTAGAGCTCTGATGATCATGTAAGAGACCATATGCTGCAATCAGAAAGCCTCCTTCGTGTCTTTAAGAGAAAAAATCACTGATGTAGGGATGAGGAGGAACAACTCTTTCTAGTCTTCTCCAGTAAGTAACAAGCCTTGCTGGCTCAGGCCTCCCTGCTTCCATTCTCCCCTCTAAAATCACCTAAATCACCAGAGCACCCCAAGGGATGACAAGGTCCAATGGTTATAAACTACTGCAAGACCATTTCAGGCTGGACATAGGGAAGAATGTCTTTACTGTCTGAGCCCCCAAGGTCTGGAATAGCCTGCCATCGGGGGTGGTTCAAACACCTACTTTGAATGCCTTCAAGAGAAATTTGGATGCTTATCTTGCTGGGATCCTATGACCCCAGCTGACTTGTTGCTCCTGGGGCAGGGGGCTGGCCTTGATGATCTTCCAAGGTCCCTTCCAGCCCTAATGTCTATGAAATCTGTAAAACTACAGAATTTGCATGAAGCCCTTCCATACATGTAATCTAAATAGACTTGCTCTTACTCTGCTTTAGCCTGGAAAGGAATTTTGCTCCAAACCCAGAGATGTAGATGCCCTCTTCAGTATCCTTGGAATATAGTTTCCTGTAGACTCAGAGCAGGTGGCCCATAAAAAGGTTGGCATATTGTGGGGCCATTTTGGTGCCCATAGTCATGCCCATGATCTGGAGGGAGTGTTGATTATTGAAAGTGAAGTTGTTGTGTGTGAGGATAAAGTGTGTAAGTTCAGTAATACCTTTATCTTTGTACTCTGATTTGTAATCTTGCTCTTGTAGATATGTAAGGCAAGTTTGGATGCTATTCTGATGTGGGATGTTGGTATATAAGCTGGTAATGTCCATAGTGGCTAGGAGGGTGTTGCTGGGAAGGTGGTCTATGTTCTTAATTTTCCATAGGAAGTCTGTTTGGGTGATGAGATTTTAGGATTGATTCAATGAAACTTGATATTTCCTTGGTTAGGGTTCTATTATTGGATATGATAGGTCTGTCTGGGTTCCCTTGTTTGTGGATTTTAAGGAGCATGTAAAAAGTCCCTGTGTTGGGTAGTGGGAGGGATCAAGTACCGTAGTTTTTCTTGTAGTTCAGATGGAAATGATTCAATGGTGGTACAATGCTCTACAATTTACCAGGTACATTCTGTCACCAGGTCACCATTCCCCCTTTCCCTGCCTCCCCCTCCAATCTAATCTATTGTCTTTCACCCCCTCTGATTCCTCACTGCCATGCATTGCATTTTCACTGACGTGGATTTCTGCATACTGGCTTCTATCCCATTCAGGAGAGCACAATACAACTGCAGATTCTCCCCCTGCCTGAAGAAGGACGTTTGTCCCTGAAAGCTTGCAAATAACAATTTCCCAACTATTTAGTTGATCTAATAAAAAATATCACATTTACCCCAAGAACCTTGTCTGCCTATGTCCTTAGACCAACATGGCTGCAACCAACAGCCCTGAAACAACTAATACATAACACTTTTAAAGATATCCACACACTGACATCCAGCTTCTCACTAGTTATTGTAAAATGGCTCACTCCTCAAAATTAATGACAATAATTAATGACAATGACATGGCTTGTAAAAAGAAGAGAAATCACTCGTAAAAAGAATTCCATTGAGGTAAAGTTGCTGCCACAACAGTGCCTTCTGCCTTGTTCCTTTCCAGTATGTGGGATGGCAGCAACTGAAAATCACGAAACTTTTGGTTAAAGGTGTGCCCTTGGGCTATAGGATTTTTTGCACTAGATCTTTCCTCACAGTTAAAAGTTATCTGAGTTACTGTAGGGAAACTTGGTATGTTGAGGAGGAGTAAAATTACTGAGGCAACAAAATGAAGAGCAGTCTTCCAGATACCTAGGTCCTTACCATACTCTTGAACAGAACTTTGGAACAGCTGGAGAGGCCATCTTTGAACACCTTAGGGAGAGTACTCTGAAGGATGGGAAAGGAAAAGTGTCTTAATGCCATGCTGTTGAGATACTGTGTAAAGTTTTGTGTACATCTGTTGACGAACAGATGGGAACAATGATTGACTTCCTTCAAATAGCACCTTTTTTGGAGAAAAATAATCAAAATAAATAGGTTATAAGTAAGCTAGGGCATAAATGTCAACCTGAGAGAAGCTGAGAATCCTAAAGAGGATAGATTGATCATGCTAAGTGGGCTCTTGACTCTGTGCTACTTTCTGTAGCCAACTGCATAAGATACGTTTCCCATCTTCCATTCTTCCCACCCTGCCATGAAGTTTAGCAGTTTCAAAATGCATTTTCTTTCCAGATATGCACTAGCTACTCTCATGAGCAAGATCCAGTAGGAAAAATAGCCTAAAGCTACAAGATACTACAGCAGAAATTTCATACTGGTATTCTTGAAGACTTTATGGTGGCATTGAGTGGTTTGTGTTCATACTGCTACAAAACTTTTATTTATTAGTGACGGGAACTCAGTCAGGGTAGATTAAATCTTTCTAATACAGAACTTCTTCAAGTCAAAGAGGACTAAATTCTGTACTGACTTATTTTGTCCAAACCAGTGACTTCAGTAGATTGGCCTTGGGTGTTGCTGGGCTAGCTACTGTAATTCTTTCTGTTCAGCATAACTCTACAACACTTGGTCACATTATTGTTGGATAGCTGTCATTGTTAAATCTACTTTTCATTCTTTTTAAAACTAACATGCCCCTGAGCGACATCTTTGGAGTCGTTTATCTACATGTAGATTACTGGTCCTACCTGTCTCTGTAGATTTACTCATGTGTATTACAGACTCTTGCTAGATTGGGCTGACCGTATCTCCTTACATAAACATTCTACAGAGATTTCTCAAATTGTGTTATCCTTAATCATCACCCTTCACTTCTGAGTAGAAAAATAATGTAGTTGCTTTTGCTTATTTATTTATTATTTTGGTTTACTGAAGCGAAACACTAAAATAAATAGAAATTAGCAATAGATCCCATCTTATCTGTCTCCTGCTGCTGAGAGATTGTTCTGTGTAGTCTAATTTCTAGTTCTTTGTCCACACTTAAATTGATTCACCAATGAGATCCTTGCCTTTCCCTGGACAGATTGTTTTATCATGTCAGGTGCACAAATTATAGGGCTCCCTTCAGTATTACAGAAATAGTGAGGGAAATGTATAATGCTATTTAAAATACTTTGTACTACTGTAGCTAGTGCCATTTATGGCTTGCAAAACATTTTTCATTAAGCAATCATCCTTTGCAGCAATCTCTTTGAGAAGTCATGAATCACTAACTCCATTTTGCATATGAGTTAGGTTCATCAAGAAACAAGCTCAATTCTGAAAGCCCTTCTACATGGATCTCCCATTGCCTTAAATGTGATAATTGGAATGAATGAAAGTTCTAACTACTTGACAGTCCCAGAACATGTAGGCACCCTGGACAAGAATGTAAGCCTCAGTTTGAAGTTCTACACTCTAAACACTTCTGCTTCTCAGTTACAAGACAGGAATGAGTTGGGATTTGCCTCTCGCTCATCTTTTTTTTAATAGAAAATGGATAAACCATTAAAGCATGGTAGCAAGGTTAAAAAATGTTGTGTGTTTCTTTTCTTTTTTTCTCTTCTCTATTTCAATTGCAAGCTATTTGGAGCAGAGATTTGAAGTCAGATTTTATTTCAATCTTATCCTGTATTAATAACCATTCTCCAAGTTGGGGGAATAAAACATGGTAAATGGCACTGCTAAAATCCATTTAATACAGTAACAGCCTTTTGAACAAGAACCATTGAACACTTGACTACATTATTTTCCTAAGAGGGTTTCATTGCATGTGCTTGTCAGCTCTGATTACAAACTAGAAGACTCTGACCTTGGTTTTTTCTGGGGGAATTCAGCTCCTCTTAAAACATCTGGGAAGCTAGGAAAGCACTCTGAAAGAAGCCAAACATGTCCATGCATAAGCTGCTATATAAACATACTCTAGGAACCCTTCAGTTTGTTTCTAATGCTTCAGGGATTCTAACAGAGACATAACAAACCATGAGGTAGAACTGTAAGTTGATGATGATAATGATGCAAGTTAATAGAATAGTTTTCTATGTGAATTAATATAAAAAAATCTATATAACTTTTTCTGTCCAAACACTTCATTAAAAGTACAGATGTGTTTGTAGTGTTCTAAAAAGTCTTCTGTTATGGGAGAAGGGTATTGTAAAACCACATGTTCTGTCATAATGTTTCAAGGTGTAGACAAAGTATATTTAAAACAAACTGGTCCTCTAACTGGCAATACCTGGTCTACCAAGTCCAGTCCTTTGCTAACATTAGGTGCCTGGCAGTGTCCTGCTGTAGACTAATTCCCAGATAGAGAGAATGGCAAACATAGGTATCTATTGTATACAAGTTCAATACAGTGTGTGTGCATGCATGGGTTTGTGCTTGCATGCGTGAAACCTTTTTTTCTTCATAAGTGCTTGAGTAGTGACTTGCTAATACATAGTTATTCTTGTTTGGTGAATGAAAAAAGATTATCAGTCTCCAGCACAGTCAACATTAAATTAATCTAAAAAGATGTTAGCTGCATGGATTCTGAGAGAATAATTGAAAATGCGTGGAGATCTTTCTTTCCAACTGCAGTTATAGAGGATGAACTGTGAACAATGAAGTCTAAACACTGGTAGAAGTAAAACTTGTTCAACACTATTTTTTCCAAAAAAGGTTTTGCCAGTATCCAAATTTCTCCACAGGTACTGTTTTTCCAGTGAGAGAAATGGCAGTAAAAATAGACAAGAAAACTGTGAATCACTGCAGACCGCACTGAATGGTATAGGGATTCTGGGGTGCTTTCTTGAGCTACAGGTGTGTATATTCTCATATACAAGCTCTAATTTGTTATTTTATGGGAAAGGGATATCGTTAACTCAAGTTTTAACCCAGGGAAGAAGTAATAGTGTGGTTTGATTGATTAATGAACACTGGCTGACACTGTATGACTGCTTTTACTGATCTCACTCTAGATGCGTCTGTACAGTTAATATCTACATGTCTGAATACATTTAAACATCAGAGATTGGGTAAGGTGTGTTGTGACTCAGTGATACTGAGAAACCTCTCAAATATCTGGATGATGTGTTGAACTCATACACTCAGAGTTAAATCAATTACCAGATCTGGGGTCAAGAAGTAATTCTTCCCAAGTCAGATTGGCAGAGATCTCTTCCTGTGGCACATTGCAGGCATTGGGTTACTTTTACCAAAGACTGCAATTTATAGTAAGGTGTTGGAGAGTCCTTTGTGGCTTGCAGGGGTACAGAGGTCAAGGTGGATGACTTTGTCGACTTTTTGACTTAGTGTCTATTGAATGGCTGCCTGTGTTCATGGAGGTTTGGAGGTGATGACCTAGGTTGTCCTTCTAGCCAGATGTTCCTATTTTTCTTTCATTTTTCCCCACTTTGAATTGAGGAAACATAGAATCAAGTATGAGTTTTGTAAACATTGACATACATATTATTAGGCCATAGAAAATACATTTAGCATCTCTAATTTTAGTTCATCAGCATTCATTTGTGTTGATCAATGTTAATTATTTAATTACTGTATATTTGCCTATGTTATAGTCATAGCACACCCTCTGGTGGTCAATTTAATACACAGACTTTTACTAACCTATACCATACTGTGTCAGACAGGTGTAGTTAGTAGACCTGTGCGAGTCGGCAGCGATCCGATCCAATCTGGCTTCAGATCTGGCCGCTTTGGATGGCCGTGATCCGATCCAGAGCTCCAGACTGGGTTTCTACCTCGATCCGACCGAAGCTTTGGAGCCACCTCACAGATCTGGCCATAGGGTATAATGGGGGAATCAATGAAATATCTATAATTTTGTTGTTTTTTGTCTGATTTGGGTGAAACTTGCAGGAATGGTAGCCTCTGCTGAGAGCATGAAACCTGCCAAGTTTCAAGAAGATCGGTGCAGGGGTTTGGGGAGAACTGTACCCCAAATTCTTGAAAGCTAAACTCATGTCATGGCTAGGGGGGTCAAAAACTGCCGGGCTGGTAGCTCTTACTGAGGCCATAAAGCCTGCCAAGTTTCAAGGAGATAGGTGCAGGGGATTGAGGGGAACTGCACCTCAAGCTGAGGACAAGCAAAACTCGTACCGTGGGTGACACTGTGTGCACTAAGGTGCAGCAGGGTGACAGCTGCAGGGATGGTGGCCCCTGCTGTGACACCTGCCAGCTGTGGAGGAGATTGGTGCAGGGGGTCCTGGGGCCCTGCACCGCTGGCTGCTGACAGACAAAACTCCTACCAAGACCATCAGTCTTGGGGCAGTTGATTGTCTGTGTTAATTCTTTCCTCTCCTTAGCCTGGTTTTGTAGGTGCTAACTGATGTACGTTAAGTCCTTATGTAGTAGCTAGGTCCTGTGTATTGAGCTGGTCCCCGAGTGAATCATGACTGATTGACTGGTAACTGGGAACACAGAAGCTTCCCTCCCCACCCCAGGACAGACAGAGTTAGTCCCACAAGCACCCATGGCACCAGTTTTGCTTGTCCGCAGCTTGAGAGGCTGTTCCCCCTAAACCCCTGCACCCATCTTCTTGAAACTTGGCAGGCTTTGTGGCCTCAGTAAGAGCTACCAGCCCTGCAGTTTTGACCCCCCTGTGTTGTAACACAGATATGACAGTAGTTTTGCATTCAAGAAGTTGGGGTACAGTTGCCTCCAAACCCCTGTACCGATCTTCTTGAAACTTGGTAGTTTTCATCCTCTCTGCAGAGTCTACCACCCCTGAAAGTTTCATCCAAATCAGACTAAAATCAGCAAAGTTATAGATATTTTATTGTTTCCCCATTATACCCTATGGCCAGATCTCCGAGGCGGCTCTGAGGCTCTTCAGAAGCTCCGAACCGCTTTGGGAAGCCGAACGAGGCACCTTTCCATTACTGATGCATAAGAACAGAAAGTATGTGAAAGGGTGTCCTTCTCCTTTTATATAGCCGTAATAAACATAAAATGAAATGCAAAAAACCCCAAAAAACAAACAAACAAAAAACTCTAAAAAACCACACACACACTGAAAGGAGGAAATGTAAAAGCAGTAGGTAGCCTACTGGAATCGTGGGCTTGCAAAGGTATAAACCTCCAAACATCAGCATCTGAGTAAGTGTGGAGAGGGTGAAGACCCTCAAGTTCTGGCAGCATTGAGCCATTTCAGCAGGGTGCCTTTCCACCCAATGAACAGCATGAAAGGAGTCACCAATTAAATAAGAGAGATAGAGCATAAGCTTTTGCGAGCCCCAAATCTAACACTCTGCTCCACACACCAGGATCATCTCAACCTTTGCCTTTGCTTGGGCTCACAGATACTTGAGTTGAGAAAAGTACGTTATCTCGCTGCCTCCTGCTTGCAGGCACTCAGATGGCACCTCCCAGCTGCGACGCACCTGGCTGGGAGTTGACCTGGCTTCATGTATTTCCATATTTCTGGCTTCAGATATATCTGACTTCAGATATTTCCAAAGTCTTTGGGCAGGCATCCTACATGCAGGACCAAGCCCAGAGGCTGGGGTTTAGATGTGCCCAAGTTTTGCCTGCCCTTGGCCATATGACCACAGAAGCAAGCTAGAAAGGAGCCTCCCATTTCCACAAAATGGGCATTAAGCCCCAACACCTCGTGGGTACTAAACCATGCCAGAAGAACAGTTATCCTGGGGAGACTTAAGGAAAACTGCCTTCTTGGACCCAGATCCATGGTGTTTCCCGATCTGGCTTCCATCAGTGACCCTGGCTGGGGCCTGGGCTGATGCACCTCAAGGGCCAAAACAAGACAGCCCCCACCCCTCCTAGAGGAGGAAGGCCCCGAACGGCACCAGAGCCCCAGGCAGTTCCCAGCCCCCGCTAAGGTGCACCCCACCGTCACAAGCAGGTTGCGAGCTATCGCGAGAGCACCAGACGACCACCTTGTTCCACCCCTGCGCCTCTCGCGAGATTCTTCCCCTGTTTCCTTTATTGCCGGGAGTTGAACTCTCGCGCGAGCTGTGACAGCCAATCAGCGGGCGGGTTGTTCCGACGGGGGGGGAATGCTGCGAGTCTCGCGCTGTTTGCCGCTGGCCCTGGTGTCCCCTGCGGCTCGTTCCTATCTCCCCCTTCTCACGCAGAGTTAATATGGTCACCGGCGATGGACCCTGTCAAGCCAGGTCAGCGCGGGGCAGAGCGGGCCGCCCCCGTGTTGAGGTCCCGCCCGCTGCGACCCCTTCGGCTCGGCCCGGGCTCCCGGCTCTGCCCGTCCTGTCCCCGGGGCTCCCCCCCACTCTCGGGCCTTTGTCGCCGACGCCGCCCACGCGCTTTGTTCCGGTGCGGCCGCCCCGAGCAGCGGTGGGGGGGCCCTTCCCTGCTGCCCCCTCCCGGGTGCTGGGCTAGAGCGGATGCCGAGCTGGTCGCGGGGCGGCCTCGGGGTCCGCTGCAGTCTCCCCAGTGGTGGAAGCGCCCTCTCCCCGTGGCCAGGCCCGTCTCGCGCTGTGGCCGCGGCCTCCCTGAGCTGCCTTGGCCCGTGGTGAGATGCAGCCGAGACGGGATTTGGCCTCTGGAAAGCCCAAGGCCCAGCACTGCCCCACCCCCGCATAACTGCGCCGGGGTTGCAGGGGTTTCACTGGGTGCTGGCTCCCTGCCGTGCCTGGGATGTGGGGCAGCCCACAAAGTACTTACACACCTGCACATCTTTCCCATTCATTTCCTCATAAATGACTGAAGGATGGGGTGGGGAGGGGGAATCTTTTTTTTTGGGGGGGGCGGTTAATCCAAATTTACATTCCATCAATATGCAATATACAGACTCTTTAGGCATTTCTATAACGTTATTGATATTGTCCATCTGCCTTAATTTTTATGTGAGTGGACACATTCTTTCTGTAGAAAAAATAGTTAAAATATGTAAAATAATAGTTATCTTTGCTTTTTAAGTAACGCCTTTATTGATGTGTGTGTTAGCTTGCTAGGTGCTGGTGCCCCTATTACTATGGTACCTGAGCAACACTTATTCTTTAATATATTAAATTCTGCTGAAGTAGAAAATGCTAATAAGCCTGTTTACAGGTGGGGGAACTGAGACTCCAAGTATAAGGTCCACATTATAAATATGTCTAGGTTCCTAAAGAAATGGAGACGCTCTTTGTGATATATTTTTTAAAACGCCTGTAAGGGCCTAACTTGCTGAGCACCTCTCAGAATCTCACTCAGTGCCTGTCTGCATCACTAGGTTCCAAAATATCCTGTAAAAAATCCATCCACAAGTGATTTATTTATTTCTGGGGAGGGTCTGTGGCGGAATAGAAGAGTGTTAAATTTAAAACTTAAGTTTTCTGAATTCCAAGTCAGTGCCTGAGCCACTACATTATCTCTCCTCTCTCTTTCATAATGCTTGCATTGTTTTTCAGAATGCCCGTTCCAGTACTTAATTGAAAGTTTAAATGACAATCCAGAAAAGAAATTTTACAATGTCCCTAAACTTGGAGGCACCAAGTATGGTAAATAGTATTTTTAATATATAATATGATTTTCATTGAATAAACTTGCACCCATTTACTGCTGTAAAATGCTGTCTGATGCAGGAGTGGCTATGTTGTTTTCAGCGGTTTTGATGCAAGGTTACTGCTGTTTTATGTTTTATTAATAAACTAGCTTCAGTCAGTTAAAGAAAAGATGCCTCACAGAAGCATTTTCTGCTAATAGAAAGGCAAAGATGTTTTTGAGCTTTCACATGATAAATCCAGTCATTTCTACTGTGCAGCATGACCAGCACTTCTGTTACAGAATTAAGCAGTGACTCTCTGACCAAATAAAATGAAAGCTCTATTAACTTGTCATATGAAGAAAAGTTTTGACTGACATGAACTTGTAGCAGTTATATAACAGATGTAAAATGTTGTTTACTCTAAACAGTCATAATTTCTGGGAGAACGTGATGTCCATGAAACTAGGTAGAGCCAAACAGGTCCAGTGAAAGCTTTTTCATGGAGTTCCTCGTTGGTATACTGTTGATGCTTCTTTAGCTGTCTCAACTAAATCATCTAATTAGCTGTGACTACACTTAGTTTTGTTGTTGTCACCTTCTCTAAAGCCAAATCTGTTTAATACCACCATTGCTATTACTCTTACCTCTCTTGCCCTGCTTCCCATGATCATGTTTCTGTTCTTTTCAGCAATTCCACATGGTAGATAACTGTCCCTCTGATTAACCTGTGGTAGGTAGGCCATAGCTTCTGATGTAACTGCTACAGAGGGATCAGTTGAGTTAAACTGTGTGAATAATCCTTTTGATGTAGGTGAATGTTTCTCTCTGCAGACAAATTACTGTATTAAGTAGCATTATGTTTATGCTGACTCTTAGAGATTTGTCATGAGTCTAGTTAGGAAATAAGACAAAACAATTACACAATATAGAATAACTGAATATGTCACCCTGTGAAATAGGAAATAATGTTTTATTTTAAATTTATGCATGTATTTTTTTTCACTAATAAATTACTTCTGGTTTGCTTTAAATTTGTTTATAACTTCCTTCTTGGAAAACACGTTCTATTTCATCAATTTGCAGCATTTAAGACTACACTTAAAAACAGCTAGTTTTTTTAACAACAAATATCATCTTGTGCACAAACTGCTGGGAGACCTCTTCACTGCCTTTATTCATAGTTTTACCAAGCATCAATGGCAGAGTGAAGTAACAAAAACAGTCAGTTTTTAGGACCTAGATGATGGCAATGAAAAGAAGCAGTATTATATCACTTTCTCTGTACACCTGGGAAACCTATGAGCAACTGCAAAAGTCACTAGAGCTACTTAGAGAGAAGGACTGAAAATTGAAACTGAGGAGATGTAGAATTGATCCAACAATTGAAAATACTCCTAGTGGTGAAGGGGAATTTTTTCTCTATTAGCAAATGTGGATAGCTTCAAACCCTTTAGAGAGGAGTGTTAAAGTGTTCCAAAGCAGGGTTACGGGACACGATACTAGTAGGAATCTTAGCTTCTTAATCACAGACTGGATTTCTAACCAGTTTATTCATCCTGGATGTTGCCTGTGGATTTTTTATCCTACTGTCTTCCTGATCACTGGTTATATGCTTGTGTAAGTATCAGATTGTGCATGGTTTGATAGTTGTGATCTTTAATGCGAGAGTGAATTGATATATTTTGCTCTAACTTTTTGGAGTCTGGTCATCTGCATATTTAAACTGAGAGCATAGGTATTTGTTTATGGGAAAATGGCAGCTATATATATGGTTGAAGCTAAAAAGTCTTGTTCTGTCTGTGTCAGTCTTAGGTTATCCTACATACAGCTAGAAGCACAAGTGAGAACTCATAGTTTTAACCCCAGGGGAGAACACAGCCATTAGGGATACTAAACTGTTTTGTTCTGGTAATCTGAATATTGAATGTAGTGTGTTTGATATCTCATCATATTCAAATTCACTTTTAATCCGATTTCTATACTGCTTATTTTTGTTTGCATTATTGGAAAAGGAACTATACCAGTCAATTACTGTAAATGTATCTAACCTAAATTAATCAGGCAAACTTTGCAGTCACAATTTAGGTGGCAGACTCTATGCAGTAGGCTAGGACTGTACATACATCTGTTAACCTTCATTCAGATTTTCAGCATTGGTCTCTGGAGCTAAAAACAATTATACTTGAAACCCTTTGAGCAGCTAGCTCACTCTCCTTATGCTTTTTTCCCATTGCTTTTATTCTGCCTTTTGTCCCCCTGACTTGCGCTAAATGGAATTATGTTTGGAAAAGAAGTAACTGACTCGCATTCTAATTGAGTACCCAAGAAGGTCTCCTTAAAACCCTTAATGGTGATTGACAACCTTTCTCTTTTTTTGTTCAAGTCCCTATATTTTTCTTTATTTGAAAGCTTCCTCCAGTCTTTAACTTAATCCAAAGTAACATCAAATTAAACTGTTCAGTTAAGCATCCAGGTTTCTCCTGCTTTGAAGCTCTCCTTTGAAATTATTTCTTGTCTTGCTGTCACCATTTAATATAACCTTAGGCAAGATTGCACATAGTGTTCTGTATTCTAGCATTTAAAATCTAACCTGATATCCCACTGTAATTTAATGGTCAAATTTTAAGTGTAAAATGTGATTTCTACAGTTGAATAGTGCAAAAAAGTCTCCTTGTTCTCCTCTTCTTGCTTTGTGATTAGGAACAGCCTTGACATTCCATACATCTTTCTCTTGCAAGCACGTACAGGCCTTTATCTTATCCTGTTTGTGCAGTGTACTGTCCTTTCTCTGGTTCATTAACCCATTCTTCTCTCTTGTTTGGTGCTCTCACAAAACTCTGCCACATGCCTGGAGGAAGTGACTTGTTATTCATTGATGTTGTGCATTTAAGGTAGTAGGGGTCAGCCTTTTTGGCACTATAAACTAGTGGCAGTCCCTGAGTATCACTATAATCCCATTCTCTTGCTTGATCAGCCACTCTGCTTTCTGGTCCCTGTCCTGTGCTCCCTGTCTAATCTGCTGCTCTGTTTTCTGTTTCTTCCTTTCTTTACTACTCTGCATATTGGTTAATTTAATGTTTAGTTAAACTATATTTCATTCCTATGCTTTAAAGAAGTTGGTGAGTTTCACTGCTGCAATTTACAAATCTCTTTTAGTATAGTAAGATATTAATAATTAAACCATAATCTGATATAAATATTCCATTGATTAATTTAGTTACTTTGTCTTGACTTAGATAATCTGCCTTACACTGTACGGGTACTGTTGGAAGCTGCTGTCCGTAACTGTGATGGCTTCTTTGTTAAAAAAGAAGATGTTCTGAACATTCTAGACTGGAAAACAAAACAGAACAATGTTGAAGTGCCCTTCTGTCCTGCCAGGGTTCTCCTTCAAGATTTCACGTAAGTGATGTGTTTTCTTTATTCAATTTAACACATGATTTTCAGAATTTTAGTGTACTAGTTTTTTTCTCTGGTTTGAAAACAAATGGTAGCCAACTATTGGACTGGCATCAGTAACAGGAAAATTAACATTATCGGCAATCAGCTTTTTTTGGCCAGTAGTATCATTGATAAATGCCGTATGCAGCATGCATGTAGCCAGGAATGCAGCTTGGAGAGCAGTGATCTTCTGGTAAATCTGTAGGGGGGAGGGAGGGAGAGAGGGAAGAGGGGCATTGGGGAGAGAAGAGGTGTGGGGGAGCAGGTAAAGGCCCCTACGGTGATTGGGGGGAGGCGAAGAGTGGGGCAGGGAAAGGGCATTGCCCAGCTAGGATGGTGAATAGAACCCTGGGAGCGGGAGTGACCACCGGTGGCTCATCCAGGGGGATACAGTGTGGGGTGGGGAGGTAGGGTGGGGTGGCTCCCCGCTGTTGTGCACACCCTTGGCAGAGGAATGGGGGTATGTACAGGGTGAAGGTGGGCTACCTACTTCAGGCTCAGGGCCAGGGGCTGTGCCAGCTTTTTGCAGGGGAGGGGCAGGCCTGGACTGGGGCTATGCTCAGGGTGGGAGGCACTGGGAGCAGGGGCTATGGGGAATTTTGGGGTGTCTATAGCCCCCCAAACTCCCCCAGTACCACCTTTGCTCAGGGCACTCTATTCTGCTGCCTTTCCCTCGGGAGTCCTGGGCTGGCTGCGCATCTTCTGCCTACCCTGCAGTGCAGGGCTTCTGAGGGAAAGGCAGCAGAGTGGAGTGCCCTGAGCAGGGGCAGCACTGGGGGGGGTGGAATTTGGGGGGCTGTAGCCATCCCAGAATTCCCTGTAGCCCCCTACTCCTAGCACCACCACCACCTGGCCTTTGCAGCTGTGCCTGCCCCACTCCCAGCCCTGGCCCAGCCTCCCCACTGGGAAGAGGCTGGTGCAGGCTCTGGCCCTGAGCCTACAGCAGGCAGCCTGCCACCACCCTGCACACAAATCCAGGGGGGCACATGCCCCTCATGCCTCCCTTAAAGGTGTATGCAGGAGCAGGGAGCCATTGCTGTGCCCCCTGGATGAGCCACTCATGCCTCCATCCGGCTCCTGGTCCTGGGGTTCCTATTTACTGCCCTGGCTGGGCAGCACCTTCCCCAGGCCCACTCTCTTCCTCACCATGGGTGCACACCCCACTGCCCTTCTCTCCGCACCCCCCACCCCCGACTTCCTGACAGGATGCTGCTCTCTAAGCTGCCAGACTGCATTCTGGTAAATTGCCTATCTGATTGGTGTTGGCCAATATGCATGGTTAATAATTGGCTATTGGTATGGGGCAAGAAAATCTTTATTGGTGCACCCAAAATGGAAATCAATAATTTTTATTGCATGTACAGTAAAAGTTCTGTTATCCGGCATCTTACAAGTTGACATGCTCCACTAACTGGCATGCCGATTTGTAAGATAAAGTGAAATGGAAAGTGCCCACCGTGGCACTTCTGGTTTCTCCTTGCCCCCATGGCTTGGGGCAAAGCAGCCTGCATTGCTGAGCCCCCATGGCCCGGGGGCATAACAGGCTGTGCAGGGCTGTGTGGAACCTGTCTCCCTGTCCTGCAGGCCCCGCAGGAGGGGCGGTGATGCTGCAGGAGGTGTGGAGGGATGCCCCAGTCGCAGCCTATGAAGCAGTGGCCAGGGCTGCCTTAAGTAACGGGTATATTTTGTTATCTGGCATCCGCTGTTCCCAGAGCGGGGGTGGAGGGAAGCTTGCCCCCCTGTCCCCCTCTGCCAGCACTCTGTGCTGCCGCCACCTCCAAGGAGCAGGGGGTGGTGGGGTGGTTTGGCCAGCATTACTGGCTTTGGCCTTCCCTGCTCTGCCCCCTCTGTCTCTGCTGTCATGGTGGTGCTCTGCTGCTGCTGCATCCTGTCCATAACGCTCATGGAGTAATCTGATTGGTTGTTTCAGTAACCAGTCAGAGTGCTCCAAGAGCATTATGGACAGACAAACAGATGGACTAAGCCCTTTATTATATTAGAATTTTAACAAATCCAACTAAAAATAATGTTCTTTAAAATGTATTATACAAAGTGAAAAAGTTACATCTTCTGTAGTTATGAGAGAATATGCACCTGTGTAGGATGAATTGGAAACAAGCTTATTTAAATAGTTTGGTTTTAGTGAGTTATTGCTACATAATGCAGCTTAAGTGTTGGGTTTTTGTTCTGTTTCTTCCTTGTTAGTGGAATTCCTGCAATGGTGGATTTTGCTGCCATGAGGGAAGCAGTGAAAATTCTTGGAGGAGATCCTATGAAAGTCTGTCCTGCATGCCCAACTGATCTTACTGTTGACCATTCTTTGCAGATTGACTTCAGTAAATGGTATTAAAATTAATATCCAATTCACTCTAATTTTCAAGTGATGGTCAGGGTTTTTAATCTCACATTTATTTTCTGCTATGTTGGTAGAAGAAATATAGTCTGTAACAATTATGGAAATCTTATGTATTAATTCTTAAATAAATGATGATAAATGTTTATGCAAGAAAGAGATCTGTACTGTTAGATATCCCCGTATGAAAGCAATTCTAGATGCATGATAATACTACTGTCTGACATCCAATTTCAATTGAACTCAGTGGACTAGCTTGTCAAGATGGGGAACACAGTTTGCAGGCATGCACAAATGGAAGAGCTGCTTCATCATATAAGTGACATTCTCAAGTCAAGTCTCAGGTGAGCTAGGGAGGAACAGGCTGTGACAGCACAGGCCCTGAACCATGGGGGTCTGGAGTAGCTGAATTTTTCTTACGTTCCGGTAGATCAGTGGTTCTTGACACACTTTAGACCCCAAGCACTCATCATTATACTCAAAGCACCCTTTGGAACAACCCAGCTCTTAATTTACACTCATTTCTTGACTGGATAAAAAATAAACCAATTTTTCTGTTACAAATAACTTAAAAATATCTCAGCAGGTCAAAATAGTTTTAACACTAAATTCTTATCTGAAATCTCTGGATATATTTTGTGAATCATGTTTTCATACCTAACAGTGCTAAAACTGTGTGGCACCCCACAGCACCCCTGTTGCAGTAGATGATGCACTTTAGATAATGTACACCTATTAGGCAATGGAAAAGGTCAGAAACATTGTGATAAAACAGGGCTTTTGTCTGTTTTGTATTTATTTGGATTTTTAAGTACAAATATCACTTCCTTTTTATGTTTGTTTTTCATTCTTCTGAACAAGAATTACATAGCTGTGAAATTAGAATTATTTTTGTAGTGCAGCTTCTATGCAAGTCTGCTGCTTTTGGTTTTTCTTTCCACATATTTGGAAGAAGAAGACCAAATTACACTAAGTCTAATGTGAAATTTTCAAAATGGTCAGATGTTGGCAAGAAGCCTTAAATGTATGCTGATTTCTAATGATAAATCTAGGTCTTCTAGTTTTTAGTATTGGGAAACTTGTAGGAATCTGTCAGTATCTGCTAGAGAGAGATATGGGGCCCTTTCCTACACACTTTCTGGAGATTTCAGTTCAGGCTTCCATTTCCCACTGGCGTGAGCACCACAAACTGAGTTTATACTTAGGCAAGAAGCAATGTGAGGCAATACAGTGAGTGTATTGACGCTGCATAGCTGTAAGGCATTCTTGTTATTACTAGGGCAGCTAAAATATTGATGACCTTATTTACCAAAGTGGCAAATTATTGACTTTTAACCATTAGAGATTAAAAAAATCAAACCCTTTCACAATGCATTTTTTTCAATGGGTTCATGTAAAGATTGAACATATAGTATAAATGTAGGTAATGTACATAGGTGTTCTTCAAAATAGTGTTTAATTAATGTGTTTTTTGTTTTGTTCTGTTTTTTGCCCCTTGGTTCAAAAGTACCTTTTATATCTGTAGTTATAAATGTTTATTACTTTAGTCCTTGAGCTCTAATTTCAGAAAGCACAGGTACAAAGTGTGGTAGTTTCTTTGGGTGGGCTTCAGCAGTAAACAATTCACTCTGCATTTAGTAATGTCACGATGCTGCCATAGACGTAGTCACTAACCCATTACTCAGGTGAAACCCTTCTTTTTTACTTCAAACCTTGTGTAACCTGATGGGCCTTTACTGTGCCCTGTCAGTAAATTCATTTTCTATTGGTACAAACAAAGGCAGTGGATTGTTTATGAATCTGGGAATACAGGCTTTTTAAAAATCCTGACACAGTCATTAAAATCTCTTCTTTTGTTAGCAAACCAGGGAGTACAGCTGGTGATAAATCTATTCAGTGCAACTTTATTTTGCATCAGGGTAGTTATTAAAATACAGTTTTACCTTTAGGCATATTAATAATTTGAGGTGTTTTGCAACAGAAAAATAGTTTTTTGTTCTACCTTATTTTCTGTTTACAATGACAGTGCAATACAGAATGCTCCAAATCCTGGAGGAGGTGACTTACAGAAACCATTGGCAAAACTTTCGCCACTGAAAGTGCAGCCTCGGAAGCTACCCTGCAGAGGCCAGACTGGCTGCAAAGGGCCGTGTAGTGCTGGAGAATCGAGTCGTAACTCAGGACAATTTTCTGCACAGATTGAGAACACGCCGATCCTCTGTCCTTTTCATCTTCAACCAGTGCCTGAGTATGAAATGCTTTGCTTTACTTTTATTGGTAACTCCCTACAGTAAAAGATGGAGTTGATGCGTTTACTGAATAGAATACATCCCTTTAGTGGATAATGTGTCCCAAGATTTTTAATTTTCACTGTCTGGGGAGCTGGGTGGGAAGGGAATTTTTTAGCTTAAAGTTGAGCAAAACAGTTGTGCCACTCCAAAAGTGTCACTTCACTTGTGTCACTCCAAAACACCTATATCAAAAGTTACCCCACACATATAAGCTGCCAGTCCTCTGAAAACAGTGCATCTTAAATGCTACAGGTCCTTGTCATTTGGAATGCTCATGGCAGCTCATGAAGATGATGCAGAGGTACATTTAACACAAAGCTGCTTTTCCCACACCAACCAAACACTGAACTTTTAGAAAGATGTCTAACATGGCAGAAACTAAAGTAAGCCTAAAATGGATCATTCTGCCAAGATGTAGAGCAACTTAGATGAAAGAGTTATTCATCTTGTCTGTGATTGTCAGTTTAAATCTGTGTTAGAGACTTGTCTTATTTTCTTGTGAGGACAGTGGTAGTACAGAGATGTTACTCTGCAGATTAGTAAATCTTAAGTTGAAGCACCGTTGAAACACTTACAGATTTTACACTGGTTTCTTTTTGGTTCTCATTCGACTGTCTTGCAGAAGATTTTAAGGATTCCATCAACACTCCTTTCCTCTGGACTTCCCTAATCCAGCTAAGAACGTGGCCTCTGTATTGGCCCCCAGGCCACTAAAAACTCTTTGGCTGCATCCACACAAGCATAGATGTTTGTTTCCCCAGGGACAAGAAGCAGTGGTGCACCTTGTACTGATGCTACTTGTCTCTGGGCAGTGCCTGTGCCATTTACCCTCTGGTGTGTGGCAGGTTATCCCAGGTAGGGTAGGGAAGGCTGGGGCCAACAACTGTGCTGGCCCTCACAGCCTTGCCTGGGGGTCTTGTGGAGGTGGAACCATGGTGATCTTGCTGCTCATAGCCTGGCTGGCAGCTGGAGCATTGCTTCAGCTGCCCAGGCTCTGGGTTTGGGCAGCCCACAGTGCTACTGTGCACTGCCCTACATTTTTTTTTCCTGGATTCCCCATCTTGCTACCTTGCGGCACAGAGAACACCTGAACGTGCAGTGTGTAACACCGCAGACAGGTCTGTGCTACATATCACAGGACGGTGCTTATCTGGATGCAGACTTTTAGTCCATCTGTCATTGCATGGAAATTCAGCATTAAATCGTGGCCTTATGTGACAGTCCCCAGAGGCGTCATTTGCTCACCTTTTCCCAAGATTCAGTATTATTTATAGGTCCTTTTGCACCACTTCATCTATGACAATTGTATATAATTACCCTCATCTTTCAGCTGTCACCTATTTTCTCTGATAGATTGACCATGTCCTTGTCTTCAGTTGGATGACATTTCTAGGATTTTTAAGTGGCATCAAAGAGAGACCTGCAGCAATACAGTGTATTTGATTGTATTGCTAATTTTATAGAGATGTTGTAAACCATCCCTTTCTATATGTGCCTGAAGCAAGCACAAGTAATGTGATGAGAAAAGTTTAAATGTTATTTCCAGCAGCATGGATTTGCTAGCATCTGTATGTCTTTTTTTTCTCAGCAGTGGCATTCTTTAAGCTGCAGCTTGAGTGATGATGACTATCCCTTAGGGCTTTCCGAGACAGTATACCAATATGGCTTTCCTACACTGCTGGAAAGAAAAGGGGAAAGATTCTGTAGTAGGTCAACTGGAGACCCATGGGCTTTTTTTTCCCTCTGTCTTTGTTACAAAAACTCAGTTTCAGAGAAGCCAAAAATAGTTTGAAAATCTCACAGTCCAGTGCATTTCACTCTGGTTTATTAAAAAGATGGCTTTCATTCTAAACATGCATGAAAATTAGTCAACTATTGTTGTATTCAGAGCCTGATTATGTATAGTAAAAGCATCTGTGAATCAATAAATACAAATTCTGGAGGTTCTACAAGTAAGTTTGCCGGTATTTTGTTGGGTTTCTAGTTAGAACTAGAGATGAAGATAAATATATCTCTTTTGACCTCTGTGACATGAATCAGACACTGTTTTTTCCCAACATTTAACTGGTTGAGCTAAGCAACCTTTAAAAATATCAGGACAAATACCTTCCGTAAATGACTGTAGTAATTTGTTCCTTGCATGCTGAGAAAAGTGTTTTTTCTAATGAGTTTTTTGAGCTTACTTGCTTCAGGCACATCAGAGCTGAAGAGCCATCTCAATTTTGCTGTGCTTGATGAGAAGACCAGCCCCTTGCTCCACTGTTTTTCAGGGAACATTTTCCTCATTCCTGACTTTCTTGTTAGGAAGAAATTCTTCCGGGCATTCCAGTAAAATGTTTCAGATTAATTTTTCATTTGTACCAGTGAATGACCATTTATTCAAGCAAAAAGCAAATTTCATTGTTTATAATCCAAGACAAGATTCTGATGCTAATCAATTGATTTTAATTTCATTGTAGGCCTGAAACAGTGTTAAAAAACCAGGAGATGGAATTTGGTAGGAATAGAGAGAGGCTTCAGTTTTTTAAGGTATGTAACTTTTTGTACAGGCTTTGTGTACTTTTTAAGTTTGCCTTGATGTTTTATCTTTCAAGTGACTTTTGGCAGTCCAAGATGGTAGGGAAGATTTAGTGTGAGACCTTTTGAAATTTCATGTTTTCAAAAGTCAGGTTTTTAGCATATTTTAGAACAGCTGCTTGTGCATTGTGTTTTTTAAATAATATGAACATGCACATTTTGGGGAAAATACAAATGCAAAGCTTTGTGAATTCTGTTGTAAATGAAAATGCTTTGAATAAATTGAACAGCTTGCAGTATCATTCCTAGGTTATGTGCTACCTATCTATATGGGCTGACTGCTTAACCACCTCAGAAATGTTTTAGTCTAAAGTCATGGGATTATCTTGTAGGTAGATTGTGCTTCCAAACAGTTGATACTCATTTGTTGAATTAACAGTCAGTACTCTTGAACTGAGTTAAAGAAAATGTAATGTGTATAGGCTATATTTAGAAAGCTAAAATTACTTTTGCATTACAGCTACAGTCCCAATCTTTTGCTCTTTGACTCGGGGACTTAAGATTAGGCCCCTTGTCTAATCTATATGTAAGTGGTCTCACTGAAGTCAGTGGGTCTGCTTTTATTTGATCAGAAGAGATGGGTGCTGTTTTCACATAAAGGTCATTTCATTGAGGCAGGTTACTTTTTGTTTTCTACCTGTGGCAAGCTATTATCTTTGTTCTGCTTGCTGCTAGCCTATGGACATGGGACCTGGACTCTGATCCCAATAAGGCTACATAATGTGCTGATAATTTAATTGCCAAGGAGGATCCTTAAATCTGTATTTTAGTGATAAGCTAGGGATGTTTTTTCTGTAATACTGTTTTAAAGAAGTAATACATTGTTAATATTTAATAAATTAAAGAAGTGGGTAAAGGGCAGTTACACCCTGAAAGGTCATTCTGTATCGGGGGTGGGCAATTATTTGGGTTTGTGGGCCACAGTTTTGGGGAGCTGTCATGGGCCAGGGTGGCACTCACCCCTTCCCCCCACAACAGCTTACTTAACCTCTCTGTGTGGGATGGGGCTGTGGGCAGCAGGTTCAGCCTTGGACCTGCCCTTCTACCTTAAGGAGGGGCTTGGGCAGGTGTCCCAATTCCCAGGGGGAAACAGGTGGCCCTGCCTATGATGAACAGCAATGGCCAGTACTGGGTGCCCGGTAAAAGCAGGACCTGGCAGCGTGTGTACTCACTATTTTTGTGGCCTTTCTGGCTGCTGCTGTCCAGAGCCCGTGCCTGGGCTGACCTGTGGTTCCTCCCTGCTGCTGCTGCCACCACTCCAGGACAGCGTGGAGGTGATGTAGGGGGGCAGCAGCAGGGAGGAGCTGTAGGGCAGTCCTGGTGCAGGCTTTGGGCAGCTGCAGCCCCAGAAGTGGTGAGCTGCTTTTGCCTGGTGTTGCAGCTGGTGCTGGGCTGCTCATCATGGGCAGGCCACATCTCTCTGTCTTCTCCTTTCGTCTTGCCTTCCTCCACTCCTCTTTGCCCCACAGCCATCCTGCACCTGTAGCATGGCCTTTCAGTTTACACCAGCTCCTGACTCATGTGCAAGCTGCAGTGCTGAGTGTGCTTTGGTATCAGCTGTGGATACAGGCAGCATCTCCCCCCTGGGGATTGGGGAGTCCTTTCAGGTCTGAAGGTGACAGTGCATCAGCATATCAGCTGCAGTTACCCCAATCCCTGGTGGTTACCAGCAGGCCATATCTGCAGCTGATGCCCATGTGCACCTGGCACTGCTTCTGGCACATGGGGGTGTAAGCTGCGGATGGGACTGGGATATACCCGTCCGCCTGCCATGATGTAGCAGCCGGAACCGCCAGCTCCCTGGGGGCTGAATCCTATGACTTGGCTGCCACCAGCCCACAGGCCAGATGCAATCGGTTGGTGGGCTGGATTCAGCCTGCAGGTCATATTTTGCCCACCCCTGTTCTGTATATACTTTAAGTTGCATTATAGGCCTTTGTCAATAATTTTCTTACTTAACATTCTCATTTTGGGAATGGTTTACTTCTAACTCCTACAGCCAGGAATGTGAGAACTGAATTGCATTTTCACCCTCTCATAAAACATATTCAATACTTGAAGGCTTTGCTGGGCAAATTCCACCCTCAGCTCAGTTTTTCCATTCTCATGGTCTTCTATTCACTAACACTTGTGCTTTCAATATATTTGCTTATATTATTGATTATGCCTTTAACTAGATTTTAGTAAACAGTTTATTACAGCCATGCTTCATGTTGTTGGTTCTTTTGCTTGGTAGTAATCATGAAACCACAGCTAGTAATGGCAGCAGGTGTGACTGCAGGCACACAAGAAAGTAGATACATAGCTTTTTACAATGTCACTGTTTGGCATTTCAACTTTTAAATATGTTTCAATTCTTTTTTAATTTAAAAAACCAAGTATAACTACTACTTTGTTCTTTAAATTCTGTTTAGCAAAATAATTAAGTCACATAATTACATAACTTAATTATTTTGCTAAACAGAATTTAATATACCTCTATGGAAGAATTTGATTTGTAGTGTACTGATTTTTTTTTTTTTTTCTATTGAATAATTCTAGTGGAGTTCAAAGGTTTTTAGGAACGTTTCTGTAATTCCACCTGGAACTGGAATGGCACATCAAGTGAACTTGGAATATTTGTCAAAAATTGTTGTTCAATGTAAAGACTTCCTATATCCAGACAGTGTAGTTGGCACAGATTCTCACACAACTATGGTAAATGGCTTGGGGATCTTGGGATGGGGTAAGTTATACTGGATATTAATTTCATTTACTATATTCTTACTATGTGAAAGGAAATTTTTTACTATATATATATATATAGTAAATATGAATATATTTTTATACAGGATATTATGCCGTCTCAAATTTGACAGCATTTTGGATCCTGAAATTGTTTAGGGGGAAATGCGTCTAAAGGGAGAATGAAGTGACATACAAATAATGATCTCAGATACTATTAGTTATCTATTTCCAAGTCTCCTAAAATTAGCTAGAAAGATTTTGTAAGGCATGATCAGTTTGAGTTCCAACATTATGATGATATAAATACTTACGTGACATATAGATATGTTCTCTTATGGCATCATTAGACCCAAAAAAAGGGGGTTTGTGTTACTGTGGTCAGTTGCATATTGGCATAATGTGAAGAAGCTTCCATGACTGTTGTAGGTGATATGCTTATTCTTTAGACAAAGGAAACTTCAGGCTAACACTTCACCAGGAATAAATGGTCTATTACATTTTGAGAAATGTAAGGAAAAAATATAGCATTCTGATAAATACTGTTTCTTTTAAATTGATGTGCAGTGTGAAATTCAGGTATATATACGTTTATCCTTTAAGATCAGACCTGGGTTTGAGACACTAGCCCAGTCAGATTAAAATGTGATAGTTTGAGTGGTTGTGTTTCTGTGTGCATGTGTGTGTGTTTTGTTTGTTTCGTTGTTGTTTTTTTTAAAGGCCCATCTCCTTTATCATCTTTTCTTTACTTCTTTTTTTAATAAATATAAGATGCATGTATTCTCTAATGGAGTGCAGATTATTATAGCCTACAACAGGAGGCATTTGATTAGACTCTAATATTTGCTTTAAAATGTTAGTTAATTAGCATGATAAAAATAAATTAATTTCTCCCCCTAGGTGTTGGTGGTATTGAAACAGAAGCAGTTATGCTGGGAATGCCAGTTACTCTCACTTTGCCTGAGGTGGTTGGGTGTGAGCTGACAGGCTCTGCCAGCCCACTTGCTACATCCATTGATGTGGTCCTAAGCATTACAAAGGTAACAAATCATTCTGTTTTCATACCAAGCAGATTTGGTTAATGAATAATTACTGGGGCAGTGAAACAAATGCTGACAGGCTCAACATAGGTACATCATTAAACATGTCTCTTTCAGGCACAGCTGTAGATCCGGGATTGTCAACTGGGGGTACTTGGAAAGCAGCTAGGGGGTATGTGGGAGTATGTGGGGACAGAGCACCACCTTCCACCACCCTGTGCTGCTGCAAGGCAGGAACAAGGCAGGGGGAGAGGAAGGGCGGGGCAGCAGCTCCCTTCTGTGGGCCGCAGAGGCACCGGCTGCACATGTGGGGAGGGGGAAGCTTGGATGTTGGGAGGGACGGGGCTGTCACCATCCACCACCCCACACTGCCATGTGCAAGCCCCCTGCTCCATGTCCAGCCATTGCTATCTCCCCCCCTGCCCTCTGTGCCCGGTTGCTGCTACCTTTCCCTCCCCCTGCTCCACCAGAAGTGTGCCCAGGAGGGGTATACTCCTTAAAAAAGGTTGAAAACCCCTGTTATAGATAACGATTCCTAAATACAAAACTACCTACTTCTCACTTTACTTTTAGCCACATACAGGCTTTACATATGTAACTATGTATTTATAATACTTTTTCAAATAAGCAAACTTGGCTTAATTGGCTGCTCTAAGAGGCTGCAAATAATGGTGAAGTATCCAATAGTAACCAGTTATCAGGATTACATCGTTGAGGGGTGAGATTAAGGGAGAGGCCACTGCCAGGAAATTGGAACAGTGTTGGCAAACCATAACAGCAAATTATCCTTTCTGTGAATTGAAGTTTTATTGCTGGGGTGCTTAATGCATGGCCCGTGGGCCACATCCTGCCCATGGAGCCATGGCATTTGACCCATGGGGGCTCATAGGTCAGGAAATTTGGTACTAGGGGAGCAAAGACAGTTCATACTGCCATTCCTCTCCAGCGGCTAAATTCTCAAGCTCCAAGTGGCTGGGTTGGGGCTGGGCCTGACTCCCTCCTCCCTCCCCCAATGCATTCTGGGTTGGACACCACTCCTTTGGCTCTCAGGGCAAAAAGGTGTGGCACCCTGGTCTGTATAGCTTATTATAGTGCTCTACCATTTATGGAAGTTCATTCATTCAAAACCCATTTATCACCTGGACTCTAAAATATTCCTGCATAATTTTGGGCTTGATTCTTCTGTTGTTTATACTGGAGGAAATTGGGGGTAATTTACTGAAGTCAGAATTATGCTGGTGTAATGAGAGGAGGATGAGGGCCTCTCAAGCTGCACTCCTGGGTTTTGTAGTCATAGGTGAATTGTCAGCGAGATGAATTTTGGTACAGTGAATATTCATCTGATTGAGGGGATCATTTTGGATAAAAGAGTAAGTCTCATGTCAGTCACTACTTCAGGGGTGGGCAATTATTTTGGGCAGAGGGCTGCTTACTGAGTTTTGGCGGGCCACTGAGGACCGCCTGACAGGCAGCCAAGGGCAGGTTAACATTAATTTTCTAAATTTTTTAGGGGCCCCGCTGGCCAGATAGAATATGGCCCCCAGGCTGCATTTTGCCCACCCCTGTACTACTGTTACTGCTTAACTATTTCTTTTTTCCAGGTGAACGTTTTACTTTAAAAATTTGTGCAGTAAATAGCTCATTCTAAGCAATTGCCATACTTTTTCTTTACCTCTTCTCTAAAAACAGTTATGCCATTATTTTCATGGTCATCTCGTTCTAAAATTTCACTGTATTCACATTTGGGAGGAGGAAGAGGGGAAGGAGGAACAGCCTGGGGAACATGAGACTGGGAATAGAATTCTAATTAGACTTTTCCCATGTTACAGTACAGATTACAACATTACAGTTCTCCAAATTGCTCATGCTTTTGCTGTTGAATTACAATTCATATTACTTATTCTTTCCTGAGTTTTTCAAATATAATTTTTAAGAAACACTTCTGAACTGATTCTGCAGAACTGAGCAGTAGAATGAGAGGGGGTTGTTGAGGTGTGAAGATTTTAAGACATTTTTATCAATGTGATTTAAGTCAGTGAGGTTTTCTGCTCTATTTGGCTTTATAAAAAAGTTTGTAACTGTTCTTAATTTTGAAGTGTTACACTTAATGTTCGTCTGCCATTGTCTCCTTGTATCTCAGATTGTTATTGTGTTTTCTTTCAAACAGCAACTCAGGCAAGCAGGGATAGCTGGAAAATTTGTTGAGTTTTTTGGAACTGGAGTTTCCCAGCTGTCTATAGCTGACCGAACTACAATAGCAAATATGTGTCCAGAGTATGGTGCTATTCTGAGCTTTTTCCCTGTTGATAATGTGACACTAAAGCACTTAAGGCATACAGGTAAGGAAAAGGCACCAATTCAGCATATTGGCATTTTATATTTACATGGCCACGTACCTTTATCTAAACCTGCATTGTGCTTTATACTTAGGCAGCATTTTTTTGCTGGATTATAACTTGGTGGAAAGAGTTTAATATATTAATTCTGGAATTCGGTGGTATTCCAGAATGCTGTAATTATGTAGTATGCTCTAATCTTACAGTCTGTGAACTCAAAAATTCAACAACTATTCTTCACATAATGAGTATCTTCCACTCTTAAGATACATGGCATTTGGTCCTCAGAACTGCTTAGTCCTATTTGTTTCAGTAATTACAGTTTTTCTGTTAAGCTAGGAAATATTTTTTTTAAATCAATAATTTCGGGAAACTAGATGGCTGGCATACTTAGGCAATCAGGACTTATAGTAGAGATGATATCTTTTATTAGACCAACAAGATTTTTGCAAAAAATGTTCTTTAATTGCAAGCTTTCAGGGGCACGCACCCTTCATCAGGCATTGGAGAAAAGATTGCAAAAGTTCTCTTGGGTAGAAATGAATGTTCATGTTTCATAGAATTTCACAGAGAAGTTATTAGATGTGCAGTCAGTTCATAGCTTCATCATGCCTGATGAAGGGCGTTTGTGCCCAAAAGCTTGCAATTAAAGAAAAATTTTTTGCAAAAATCTTGTTGGTCTAATAAAAGATATCATCTCTACTATGAGTCCTGATTGCCTTTTCCTCTAGACCAATATGGCTACAACCTGGATACCTGACATACTTCAGAAACTTGCACTAACCTGGTTATATTGTGCACTTACTGATTGGGTATGATCATTGTCATCATTACTCAGGGTCATCTTATCTTTGATAAGATCTGCCATGACATTCAGAGTTATTGTCATGGCAGATAATTTCTTTTTCCCTCAAGTTAGTCCTGAAAGAAATAAGTAATAGACTGGAAAACTTTTATTTCTCTTGCCAGTGAATGAGAGATTCTGGTATTATTACTGGGCAAAATAAACTGCTTTTGTCTCCCAGCTTTCTCACATTTCCTTCCTAGAGCCCTTAATGTTTACTGGAGTCCTTTTATACTTGTGTTTTACCACTTAGTTTCAGACTGCTTTTAAGCAATATGTATTTAGAAGTCATTTCTGGCATAAGGGTACACTGTTATTTTTTTCTGGTCATTATAGGCAGGGCAGAACTCATTTTATCTAGGCAGTATTAGGGAAAGTATTAGACAATTGCTTTTGCTTTATCCTGGCTGACTAAGCAAGCACTGTTAAATACATGCTAAAACTGTTTTTAAGCTGTATTTAAAATGACATGAACAAACTTTGGCTTCTTGGAAAAACTTGCAGTATGGCTGTGTGAAGCTTTGAGTGCTGATTTGATTTGGAGGAGATTCGGCCCAAATCAGTGGCTGAATCTCCAAATCCGAATGGAATCAGGGGACCAATTAAAAGGTCCGAGTTAATTCAAAGCTCTCCAAATTAATTTGGAAAAGATTGGCCAAACCCCTGCAGCAGGGAGCTGGAGCCAGACTCGGAGCTGGTAAGTAGAGGGTGGGGGAGAGGGGGCTGGAGGAGGGGGGAGGGGACCATGGGGGAACTTGTACCAGGCCCCATCCCCCCCCTGCTCTCTCAGCCCCCCCACCACAATAGGTGCCCTGCCTACCCCAGCTCCTGGCCCTTTAAAAACAAAAACCCCAACTTATCGGGTGCTGCTAGTTAGGGGGTGATCCCCATGCTGCATGGAGGGCTCTGTCACAAGCCCCCTGACCTCCCCCCCAACTTCCTCAGTCCCCCCATGGCTGCCCTGCCCTGCCTGCCCCAGCTCCCACCCTTTAAGAACCTTCCCCCCCCCCCCCCCAAAAAAAAACCAAACCAAATCCCACTAACCGGCTCCTGCAGTGGCCTTGGGGATTTGGAGGGCTCTTGCAGAGCCCCCCACAGAGTGGGGCAGTGAGGAGTAGCCGGGATTGCCCCCTGCGCTGCCCCCTTCCCCCCACTCCCAGGCAGAAACCAGTGAGTGCAGGGTTTTTTTGTTTTATTTTTCCTTAAAGGGTCACAGCTGGGGTGGGTGGGGCACCTATGGGTGTGGGGGTGTGTGCTGGGACAGCGGGAGGGGGTCGGGTGCTCATGGCAGAGCTCCCCACACAGTGCAGGGCAGTGGGGATCATTCCCCCACCCAGCAAGCACCCGGTAAGTCAGGATTTTTTTTTTCTAAAGTGTTTTTCTAAACTTGGGCCGTTGGGGCTGGGAGATCGGGTGGGGGATGGGCCTGTGTGATTTGGCTGAATTGATTCAGGACAGTGACTCAAATCACCAAATTGAGTCGCTGTCCCCTGAATCGGCTGAATCCAAAGAAAATGCAAAGCCGCTTCACACAGGCCTACTTTGCGTGGCTTTTTGGGTGTTGGCCACTGATTTAAATTTTTTTTTCATTTTCATTTTTTATGCAACTAAAATATGTGATTTCACTATTTGTCTAAGTGTTACTGGGACATTTTTTTCCCAATGACCCTCCACACAGGCTGTCTTGTAATAAAAAGAAAAATCAGCTGTATGACATGTTTTCTGTCTAAAGTAATCTGAGGTTCATCTTAGATTTCAGTAATCAAATTAAAATGAAAAGAGATTCTTAATTATAAAGTGATAGTTCATATTCTTTATGAGTAAGCGTTTAGTTTGTGTGGAGTTTTCAGTCCACATTGTAAGAATTGCTGTATTTCATTTTAGAGTCGTCTTTTTAGTTTTTGAGAGTTTGTCAAACTACCAGTAGAACCAAGGCATGGATGTGCCTAGTGCAGATTCATGGCAAGAAGACTGTTGTTTGGCACATCGATCAAAGTGCAAAGTCAGAAATGTCACGCATTTCAAGATTTCTTGTTCCTGGAATCTGTGGCATGGTGCATACTCGGCGTAAATTTGTTACAGTCCTGGCAATTCATTACACTAGTTATAAATCCATTGTACTGTTTTCCTGTTGTTTTCATGTCTGGAAATGTTTTCTTAAGGTTTTGGCAAGGCTGGGCTTGAGTCTATGGAAGCATATCTTAAAGCTGTGAAGTTGTTTAGAAATGAGCAGATTTCTTCAGGAGAACCAGAGTATTCCCAGGTATTTTCAGAATGACTTTTATTTTTGCAATATTACGGTCCTTATAAACAATATCACTTATTCATAATTTTTATTCTGTTATAATGTTTGGTAGCTTTTAACAGACATTTATGCTTGAATAGCCTAATTTGTAGCCTTGGGTAGGTAAATATTTTGTAAAATGCATATTTATACAGTATATGAATTAGCAAAAGCAGAATCTCTACATTTCACTCTTTCAGATAAGTAGGTAGGTCACATGTTAGGATGAGCAGGAGTTTGGTAGTGTCAAAGTTCATCATTTGGTAATTGCTTTGTGGTTGCACTTCGTCTTTTTCCTCTCTTCTGGTAAAGCTCCTATTTTTATGAAAAACTTAACTCTTAGATTTCTAAGAAAATGGGCGCAGTTACTAAAAATTATGCTTAAATTTGTCTTTATAAATATAACAATGATTCCTAATGCATCTTTTTTTTTCTTCTAGACAATTCAAGTAAATCTAAGCTCTATAATTCCATGTGTCAGTGGCCCAAAGAGGTCACAAGATAGAGTGGCTGTTACAGATATGAAAAGTGATTTCCAAGCCTGCTTAAATGAAAAGGTATGTATGATTTATATTACTTCATGAAAGTTGCTTTTAGTACTTGGGGTGAAATGTTTTGTAAATCTTGGCATTCACACTGAACACTGTATATAATGACACTACTCAATATCAGGATTTATTTTACAAGATTACATTCATGGTCTCTCTGCCAGTTGCCTCTTTAGTTTTGCATGTGAGAGGTTACAGGAATGTAACTAGTCTTAAACAGTAAAAAAATCTTTGGAAATTTCTAGATGTACGCTGATATGTTATTCCAGATCAGTCCAATATGAAGAAAATTGTCTGTATCTGATGTCAGCCCAATGGGGCCCATAATTTGACCAATAAATGCCTGTGCTGCACGCAGCTGCAGCGCAGCATGGAACAGAGCTGGCAGCATGGAGAGCTGCCTCCAGCTGGTAAGTCAGAAGGGGAGGGAGGATGGAAAGGGTGTGGGGGGCAGATCGAGGCCCCTGCGATGGGGGCAGCTCCCATTGCTGCTTGCATCCCAGGGGGTGCCCCTGGGTCTGCCTAGGGCAGGCTGCATGGTGAAGCTGGAGCTGGGGCTGCACGGGGCTTTCCCTGCCAGTGGCTGGGCTTGGAGCAAGCTCCGGTGGCACTAGGAGGGGGCTGCAGCCACCCCAGACTTTACTGCAGCTCTGTTCCCAGCCCTATGCCACCTCAGCCTCAGATTTTCCCGGTGCATGGGTGGAGGTGGGGTATTCAGCCGGGGCTGTGCTGGGCAGTGGTGCAGGGCTGGAAGAGCTGTGGCGAAATTTGGAGTGGTTGCAGCCTTCTCCCAGTGCTGCCAGAGCTCCCTCTGAGCCCAGCCCACAGCAAGACAAGCCCTGCGCAGTGCCAGCTCCACACCGCAACTGCTGCCTGACCAGCACAGATCTGGGGGCATATGCCTCCTTTCCTCCGCCCTCCTGGGGTGCAAGCAGTGGCAGGAGTTGCCCCCACTCCATAAGCCCTGTCCTTGTTCCCGTCCCTGTTCCCATCCCCGTCCCACCACCACACTGGATTTACCACCTGACGGCAGCTGTATCAGATATTGGCCAATATGCCTCCTTAAATATAGGCTATGAGTATCAGCCCCCAAAAATCTATTAGTGCACCTCTAGAAATTTCCAGAATGTCTTAATTTGCATTATGGATCTAAGAGTCTGCTGGACAGAGAAGTTAAAAACTGAGCAGTAAGGTATCCCAAATATTTACAGTTTATTCAAGTAACTTATCATTTCTAGTTGGTTCTTATGCAGATTTTTGAAATGTTCTAATTGAAAACAAAATTGGGGTAAAATTGCTGTAGAATGTGAATGCTTAAGAATAAGTTTAAAATTCTTCCAAATCGGTCTCATTATTTGAATTGAAACTCCAGTTCTTGTGGGGAGGTAAATGCTTTCATCTGGCTATCTGTAATAAGGAATTTTAAACTGTCTGATTAAACTAACCAAAGGGCTGCAGTTCAAGCAGTCAGTGGTGAAGGCCTTGTTGTACTTGGGAGAAAAAAAAGTGATGCAGATATTTCATTGTAGGGGACTGAGGTGGGGAAAATGTGTGGAAGTCCTGAGGATTTTAGGAGGGACCCACGTCCCATTTAGCTGAATTCTCCAGATTTCTGTCAAGATTTCTGGTAAAACAGCTTTCTGTTGAGATTGACTCCCACTTTTTGTTACATTTCAGACCGTTTTAAAAATAGTGCTTATTAATTGTATGCAATTAGATATAGTAAATGAAATACTTGCGTATGCTGCCCAAGTTGTTGCTTTTAATGTATCAGTTACAGATGACATGAAATAGTTTGAAATTTGCCTTGTGATACATTTCAAGTCTTGTAAGATATGTACTGCTGCTTCTACTGTGTGCCATTTAAATAAGATGCTCAACCTCAAACAAGAGGAGGACTCGTCTAGGAGTTTGGTCCTACTTTTGAGACGCATGCAAAGTAATAAGCAGCAATTATTAAGAAAGATGTGAGTGCATAATTATCTGTCTGTGAAAGGGCTGAGTCCTTGCATCTGTTTTTGAAGGCATTGTTCTAAAAAAAAAAATCTGTCTTCAGTCTATTAATGTGATAAATATAGTTCCACTGTTGCTGAGCATATGATTCTTAAATGGTAATTCAGATAAATATGCTCTGTTGAGATACTTTTGTTTAACTCAGTAGTGTTGACCTACCTATACTTGACTTGTTATCTATTTCTGTCATCTAGTCTGGCCTCAAAGGGTTTCAGATCGCAGCTGAGAAACAAAATGATGTTGTGCCTGTTCAGTATGAAGGAAATGAATACAAACTGTCTCATGGATGTATTGTCATTGCTGCAGTAATCAGTTGTACAAATAACTGCAATCCATCTGTCATGCTTGCTGCAGGTATGTTGTAAGTGGTGATAACTAACTTTGTTTTTTACTGTTTTCTGGTGTTTATATGGTTTTCATGATTAATGGCTTGAACCTGCAAGTGTTCACTTCAGGAAAGTCCTAGAGTTCCAGACTTTTAGCTGAGAATTAGACAGTTGCTCCTCCTCTGATTTTGTAAAAGTTCTAATTTGATTGTGTGTGTGTGTGTGTGTGTGTGTTTGTTTTTCATTAGGTCTGTTGGCCAAAAAGGCTGTTGAAGCCCACCTCATGGTTAAACCTTATATAAGAACAAGTTTATCTCCAGGCAGTGGAATGGTTACACATTACCTCAGTTCGAGTGGAGTATTGCCATATCTTAGCAAACTTGGGTAATTTTCACCTTCTCCTTTGTTCATATTGATGTAAAAATGGAAAAGAAATGTGTGTATTTTAAATATAGTCCATAAACATGAACTCTGTTCAGTTTGATGCTTAACTTTAAAGACAAATAATCTCATTGACAGTGGGATGACTTATTTACTTAAATTTGAGTATCTAATGAAGTGATGGATCACGATCTTGGCTCCCTTGGTCATGCGATTTACAAAGTTCAGGTGTTCGCCTGTGCTTAAGTGGAGCCCTGTTATCAAACTTCTGTATACATGAGGAGATGGGAACTGGATTGTAAATTACTCAGGACAGGCTCCATACCTTAGCTTGTTCCTCCAAGTGCCTTGGTAAGGGTGTGTGAAGTGGGTCGTATTCGATTCTGATTTGGATTCAGCTTGATTCAGGGGACAGCGATTCAATTTGCTGATTCAGATCTCTGTCCTGATTTTTGATTCGGCTGAATCCAAATTTGAAGATTTGATTCTGATTCAGAGAATCAGTGATTTGGCCATAGACACAGCTTTATTTGTTTTTTCTACATACCTTGAGGTACCAGGCACAGCTCATGAATGCTGAGATAGTGGGGTGAATGAAGCATCCCACAGGAGTGTGGGGGGCCCCCCTGCGTGCTTGGTATCAGGAACCCCCTCCCCCCAGTCAGCCGTGGGGGGCTGTGAGGGGACCCCAGGTGCCTCCCTAGACGTAGGAGGCATCAGTTGCTGAAGTGTGTGTGTGGGGGGGGTCCTCTGTGTGCTCTGCAGCAGACCCAGAAGTGGATCAGAACTACTTCTGGTCCACTTCCAGATCCACCACTGAGTGTGCAGGCCTCCCTCCCAATGCTTCATTTGCCCCACCATCTCAGTGTTCACAAGCCGTTCCTCGTACCTTGAGGTATGTAGAAGAAACATATAAAGCTGTGTCTATGGCAGAATCATTGAAGCTCTCTGAATTGATTCAGAGGCTTCAGATTTGATTTGGAGAGATTAATGGGTCTCCTGATTCGATTCAGATTTGGAGATTCAGCTGCTGAAGCAGGCTGAATCTCCTCCGAATCGAATCAGCGACCGAAGCTTTGCACAGCCCTACCTTGAATGCTTCTGATGATCGAGTAGCAAAACTAATTAGATTTGCGTTTTGCAATATTAACTTAGAATTTTAGAATGTTATTTTAAAAAACAAAAACAAAAACAAACCAACCCTATCTGTGCTTGGCTCAAGGAATATTTACCCTGTTTACATTTCGCTAAGTAATGGTAATACATTAGGAGATACTTCAGTGACTGGCAATTTTTATATTTCATTGGGACAAAGTAAAGGTAATGTGCCACTTATATTCCCTTTTTAGTATACATACTAGAAAGTGCCTAAATCTGACTGTTAATACATGCTTCACTATAATGTGCTATTTAATCCAATTTTTTCATACAGATTTGAGGTTGTTGGGTATGGATGTTCAACATGTGTTGGGAACACGGCCCCTTTGCCAGAAGCTATTCGAAATGCGATAAAGCAGGTATAGCTGAAAGTCTCTTAGGGTACTTGTATGATATAGCAGATTTGTATGTTTCCTGGATATTTGATTGTATGGCAGTCCATATGCATATCTTTGGCTGGAATTTTGCAGTGCATTTTGAAGTGTGTTATTTTGTACACAAAAGGACTAATATTGATGTGTGCAATTAAAAAAAAAATTGGAAATACAACTTTACACTAATTCCAGTCATAGGGTGAAATATGTACATTCTTATTTTGCATGAAATTTCTGTATATGACCCTGACTTTTCTCTTTGTTTGCTATTACTAGTAAAGCAAGGGTCAGCATTGAAGTGATACAAAATTTCTCTGGTGGTTAATACTAGGGGTATGCGAAACGGGCTGTATTTGATTTGGCTTCAGCCTGAATCGGGGACAGTGGTTTGAGTTGTTGATTTGGATCACTGTCCCCCATTCAGAGAATCATCGATTCAGCCATAGACACAGCTTTAAATGTTTTTTCTACATACCTTGAAGTACCAGGCGCAGCTTGTGAACGCTGTGATGGTGGGGCAGATGGAGCGTCCCACAGGAGCACAGGGGGGTCCCTCCATGCTCGGCAGCAAACTCAGAAGTGGACTGGAAGTACTTCTGGTCCATTTCTTGGTCTCCCAGGAGACACGCAGGGGCCCCCCTGCACCCTTCCTGGCTTGGTGATCAGCCGCAGGGGCACTCCAGATGTTTCCCACCCCCCCCGGACTCAGGAGACACAGTCACCAAGCCAGGAGAGTGCAGGGGCATCCCCCTGCATGCTCCCTGGCAGACCCGGAACTGGACTGGAAGTGCTTCTGGTCCACTTCTGGGTCTGCTGCTGAGCACACTAGAGACCACACCCCGTGCTCCTGTGGGACGCTCCATCCGTTCTACCATCTCAGCATTCACCAGCCACCTGGTACCTTGAGGTATGTGGAAAAAACATTTAAAGCTGTGACTATCTGAATTATTGAATCTCTTCGAATCAATTCAGAGGGTTCCGATTAGATTCAAAGAGATTAAAGGGTCTCCTGATTTGGTTTAGATTCGGCCACCAAATTGGCCCGAACCTCCGCCAAATTGAATCGGCAGCCAAAGCTTTGCACAGCCCTAGTAAATACTCCCTTACTGTATGTGCAGTAGCAGGTTTAAGCACACGTATGTGTATCAGGATAGACACAGTGTAAATTGTCACACATGTGATGGAACACAGCAGGCTTTAGAGAGCGTATTTGTTGGATCCCTTTAGTCATCTTGGTGCTGAAAGCTGTTCCATCATTAAAGTTGTTTGTATCATTCAGGGGAGTCATGATTCTGAGCATCTTAATCTAGGAAAGTTTGGATACAAAACGTAGGATGTAGGAAAGGGGAGAATTGGTCAAACTGGCTTTGTGGGAAAGAGCCAAGAACAGAATTGAAGAGGGGGCAGAATGAAGATGTCGGTAGGAGAGAGCAAAGTGCCTGAAGTATGCTACCATATGTACTTAAAAGAAAAAAAAACTTAAAGGCAGCTTTAAGAACAACAAAACCAAAAAAACTTGTTAATTCACCTTAAGTTTTGGGGGAGGACATAGAAATATGGTTGTTTCTACCTTTCAGGGTGACCTAATTGCTTGTGGAGTTTTGTCTGGATCCAAAAACTTTGAAGGCCGTCTCTGCGATTGTGTGCGTGCCAACTACCTTGCTTCTCCACCATTAGTAGTTGCTTATGCAATAGCGGGCACCGTTAATATTGATTTCCAGACTGAGCCTTTAGGTAACCTTTTTTATATCTCATATTTCAGAAGTGCCAGGCTTGCTTTGGTTTAAAATCTGTTTAAAATGTCTACCTTTTGAATGGCAGCAATTTTTTTCCTTTATTGAAGAGATTGTGTGTCTTGGACCATGTCATCTCTTCTGTCTTACAAAGACAGTTTATCTTATGAGAGAAGTTAAAAGTGTATGTAATCGTCTCGGTTTTTCAGGAAGTCCCTTTTTTTAACTAGCATCTGAGTATGCACAGAGTATATATTTTTATACTTCTGAAAAGAGAATAACATGTTTTGAAGAAATAAACTCTTCAGTTGGCTGGTTCTTTGGTGGCATCTTTAAATAAAGCCTGGAAGTAGATCACTTGGATTTGCTTACAGTTATACTAATCTCCAAATCTTTTACATAGGTGTTGACCCTAATGGCAAAAATATCTACTTGCGTGATATTTGGCCCACTCGAGAAGAACTTCAGCATGTAGAAGAAGAGTATGTGATATCATCCATGTTTAAAGAATTAAATGAAAAAATCAAGGTAAGAAGCCTGTCAATTTTAAATAGTTTTCTAAAGTATTTTAATTATAGTTGTATAATATCTTCTGGCTGAAACACCACTTGTTAGTCACTGTTATGGAGGTTACAAACACCAGGTAATAAATATATGGGCATCATTGTTCTCTTAGATTGAGATTCTTGAATCATCTACTTCTAAGGTGTTATCCCCCATATTATAATACAGAAAAAAACCCATAAGTTTTTGCTATAAGAGCTGATTTATGATCATCTTTTTACAATTTCTTTACCATATTGGCTAATATGGTTCTGTTTATAGAAAGGAGATAAGCGATGGAACCTTCTGGAAGCACCAGAGTCAGTTTTGTTTCCATGGGATTTGAAGTCTACTTATATCAGATGTCCTTCATTTTTTGATAAGTTTGTAAGTACAGTAGTCCTACCCAAGCTTTTGATCTTTTGAATACTAACATAAAAGGAAAGCTGTATTTCAGCAAAAGGTTGGTTGTGCTTATCTAAGTCAACTTGTTTATCATTAAGCATTTCTAACGATCTCCAAGTGGTGATCATCTCCAGGACTGAGTGGGGCCTGTGGTTTGACAATTCTTTTGTGATGGACGAATGTGTTTAAATGTGTTGAGCTAAGGATCGTGGGGGAAAATGTCTTCAATTTTATTCCAATAGGCCAAAGAACCAGTTTCAATACAACAGATTGAAAAAGCCCATGTCTTGCTATATTTGGGAGATTCTGTAACTACAGATCACATATCACCTGCAGGAAGCATTGCAAGGAGTAGTGCTGCTGCTAGATATCTGACAAATAAAGGGTATGTGTTTTAACATTTATTAAGCTGAACAAATGAGTTTCACGTTTTCTGTATCGGTGGGGGGTTTCATTTACCAAACTTAATGTCGAAAGTGGCTTTTTCTCTGTAAAAGCCTGCGGCGCACCAATAAAAAATTTTTTGGCCAATACTGATGGCTGACTGTTGACCAGACATATCAGCCGATACCAGTCTGACTGCCAATCTGCACCCTGGCAGCTTGGAGAGCAGCGTTTGGCTGGTAAGTGTGTTGGGGGGAATGGTCGTTTGGGGGCACAGATCGAGGCCCCTGCAATGGAGGAGGGAGTGGGGATGGAGCTATGGCAGGGGCAGGTGCTGCACAGCTGGGGCAGGGTGTGGGACAGTTGGTGGATTGTCTGGGAGAGTGGAAGAGGCATAGGCACAAGGCGGCTCCTGCTGCTTCATGCACCCCCAGGGGAGGCATGGGGAGCATGTGCTCCCCCCTCCAGATCTGTGCACAGGGCAAGGGCAAACTGCTGCTGCATTCTCAGAGCTGGTGCCAGCCTCTTTCCTTGGGTCAGGTGGGGCAGGCAGCGATGGTGCTGGGAGAAGGTTTGGAGAGGGCTATGGTCACCCCAGAATTCACCTTAGCCCCCATAAACCTTCTCCCAGCACTACCACCGCCTGCCCTGCCCCATCCAACCTGAGCACAGCTGTGTGGAAGAAGCTGGCGCCGGCCCCAAGCATACAGCAGGCAGCCCGTCCTCACGCTGCACACAGATCAGGTGTCACATGCCCCCATGCTTCCCCCATGGGTGCGTGTATTGGTGAGAGCTACCCCCCCTCCACCCGCTGGACGAGCTGCAGCTCCATTTTGTACCCCGTCCCTCTTCAACCCCCTGGACAAAACACTGGCTCTGCCCCACACCCTGTGCTAGATGTGCAGTAGCGGTGTGCAAAAGTGGGCTGTGTTCAGTTCAGGGGTTAGTGATTCGATCTGTTGATTCGGATCACTGTCCTGATTTTGATTCAGCCGAATCTGAAGATTCGATTCAGATTTGGAGAATCAGCGATTTGGCCATAGACGGCTTTAAATGATTTTTCTACGTACCTTGGTACGAGGTGCAGCTTGTGAATGCTGAGATAGTGGGGCAGATGGGAGTGTCCTGCAAGAGCACAGAGGAGGCCCCCCGCGTGCTCAGCGGCAGACCTGGGAGTGGACCCGGAAGTATTTCCGGTCCAGTTCCGGGTCCGCCTCATGCCCCCCCACCTCAGGGAGCTCCCACAAGGGGACTCGGGCAGACCCAGGAGGCGCCAGTTGCCAAGGTGGGGGGGAGTGGTTCCTCATGCACTCTGTGGCGGACCTGGAAGTGGACTGGAAGTGCTTCTGGTCCATTTCTAGGTCTGCTGCCGAGCATGCTGGGGACCCCCCCCACACTCCTGTGGAACCCTTCATCTAAGCATTCACAAGCTGCCTGATGCCTTGAGGCATGTAGAAAAAACACATAAAGCTGTGTTTATGTCCAAATCATCAAATCTTTCTGAATCTCTCAGAATCGAATTGGAAGCCTCCAGTTCTGTTTGCAGAGGTTAATGGGTCTCCTGATTCAATTCGGAGATTCGGCAGCTGAATCTCCACTGAATCGAATTACCAAAGCTTTGCACAGACCTACCATGCAGCGCCTGCCCCATCCCCACTCTCTGCCTCACAACAGGGGTCTCAATCTACACCCTCTTCCCCCCACAGACTTACTAGCCGGATGCTGCTCTCTATGCACTCCTGACTGTATGCCTGCTGCTGCTGCGCACGCGCATGCTGCATTTATCGGTGACCGTATCGGCCATATCAGCCAAAAAAGGCTGATTGCTGATTATGTCGGTTTTCCTTCTTTTTTTTTTTTTTTAGTGCTGATCCGATACGGACCGATGTATCGGTGCACCTCTAGTAAAGCCCATTTGTTATTAGAAGTGAATAGTACATGTCTTGGTTAGAGTGTAATGTGGTACTGGTTGAGAGTAGCTGACAATCAACAATCCCCTTTTAAATCTTTTTTTTTTGTCTTTGGATTACAGTGAATATTTGACCTATACCATAAAACACTGTTTTAATGGGCTAGGCCTTTGTAATGGAATGAAGCCCGCAGCCAAGTAGTATGCCAAAACGTAGACAAATTTATTTACAAAGCAGATGGCACTGCCATTTTGCTGATGTTGTTTCTTCTTCATTGATTGTTACATTAAAAAAGGAGTTCTAATTTTGCTTGATGGATATAAAGTACAGTGGGAAAAATTGAACTTGGGTGAAGGTTTTATGTTGACTTGTTTTGGCACCATTGGTGAGATGTAAAATGCCTGCAGCCTCCATTGAAAGCAGTCAGCACCTCACAGAATCAGACTGTCCATTTGGTTTTGTTTTATATAGCTGCTACACTATACCAACAAAAATGGTATTAAAATGAATGGCCTCTAGTTTGTGCTCTTTGCTCGCAACTATCTCCATTGGTCTAAATTAATGGTACTGTGAAGAAGCAAGAAGGTGGCAACCAGCTCTGCTATCTGAAATGCAAGACTGAGGGATCTGGCAATATTTGCAAGTTCTAATTTTTGTTATAGAGTGCTTAGTTGCATTCATTACAGGATTAAACCTCTAGATTTTGTCACCCAAAAGCCACTTAAGTTAGGTTGGAGTGGTGGTTGTAATGTTAGTTAGCTAAGTTTCATACCACTTAACACTCTTGTAAAATAAATAAATACGGTGTTTTCCATCAGTATTGCTAGGTGTTTCTGCTGAATATGCGCTACTCTTTACTTGTAGCCTCACACCTCGTGAATTCAATTCTTATGGAGCTCGAAGAGGTAACGATGCTGTGATGACCAGAGGTACCTTTGCAAATATCAAGCTTTTAAATAAATTCATAGGAAAACCAGCCCCCAAAACAATTCATTTTCCATCAGGACAAACGGTGAGGATATATTTTTTCAAATGACTAATCCACAGCTGTTTAAAAATAAAAGTGGAACCTTACTCGAATGTTTTTATTTTTTCTCTTCTTTTTCTTTTTGCAGCTAGATGTGTTTGAAGCAGCAGAGTTGTACCAAAAGGAAGGCATTCCTGTGATTATTTTGGCAGGGAAGAAGTATGGTTTGGGTAGCTCAAGAGATTGGGTTGCAAAAGGGCCTTTTTTACTGGTACTGTTCTGCTAATATTATTTTCAAATGTCCTTTAGTTTAAGGCACTGACTCACTTAAAGGCAGTCTGTTAAGTTTTAAATATCGGCAATTTATATTATACTTTTAAGATCTGTAATGTGTAGTTCATCTCCACTAGAATGTGCATAGATGAAATTAGTTGGTTGTTAGGATCGATATTTGAAATTTAAATATCTATAACTTACCAGGATTGACCCAGAAATGAAGAATCCCTTATCCTGAATTCAATGGGGATACATCCCCAGTGTTTGTCTAGCTCCAGTCCATGTGTGCTGTACCTGCTGTCAGTGGGGACTCTGAGTACACCACTTAGAAGCTCTGAGCCAGCCAGTTATTGTTATGCATTCTTTATATCATAAGCAGCTCCAGCATGTTGGGGTTCTCTGTGCTAATTACACTTTTTTCTTAAATTTAGATTAAAGTGATGTTCTGAAAAGGAAGTATCCAAATATATCCTTGCTTCTACTGTACAGTTTGATTCTTGGGTCTATTCATTCATTTGCTTGTAGAATCAACTTATTCTTGGTACTGTAGCACGCTTGTTACTCCTGCAGGACCAAACAAGTCAGGTCCCTTCCTTTCCAGTGAACCTGACTTCCACTGGCTTTAGAGAGAGGCATGTCTGAGCATCACTGATCAGAACAATATTTGGTGCTTATTGTAATAGTAGCATGCATTACCCTTCACTTTATTCAGACCATATTTATGAAATTAGAAACAAATGTGGGCTTTCTTAACATGTTACAGGGTGTTAAAGCTGTGATAGCAGAAAGCTATGAGAAGATGCATAAAGGTCACTTGATTGGAATTGGCATAGCTCCACTTCAGTTCCTTTCTGGGGAAAATGCCAGTGTTTTGGGCCTCAGTGGCAAAGAACAGTTTTCTATATCATTTCCTCAAGAGCTGTTTCCAGGAATGACCTTGGATGTTAAGGTATCTCTAACACTCATTTGAACTTATCTACTTCAGGTGCATTAATAGTTAAAATTGCAATGTAAAATGTTGGTGTGCTTTAAGTGTACATGCTTTTGCTTTCTGCTTAAGGTCACCAGAATCTATCCCTGCTTTTTACTTGTCCCTCTATTTGGGTTGTTCCAGATTCTTCCCTGAACAAAGAAACTGCTAGTGAGGAGCTGAATGACAGTCCTCTCATACAGAAGAGGCAGGTGGAGGCAGTAGTCTCTGGCAATGCTTATTACCTACACATCAGGCTCAGTAGTGATGCTCTGCATTAATTACTCCCCCTTTCAGTGCAGCACCCTAATGCAACAAGGCAGTCGAGGGGAAAGGGACTTAACGGTGGGAGTCTACTACAGACCTCCCAACCAGGGAGAAGAGCTTGACCAGGAATTCTTGGGTCAGCTCACAGAGGTAGTGAAGGCTAAGGATGTGGTAGTCATGGGGGACCTGAATTTCCTGGACATCTGCTGGGAAGAACAGTCTGCCAGGTCTGAATGCTCACGTAGGTTCTTGGCCAGAGTGCAGGACCTCCATCTAACCCAGGAAGTGTACAACCCCACCAGGGGAGACGTCTTGTTGGACCTAGTGCTGGCCACAGGTGATGACCTGGTGAGGGGGCTGCGGGTGCTCGACCACCTGGGCGACAGCGATCATCACCTGTTGGAATTCACCATCCAGCACAAGGTGGCAAGGGCATGCAGTAAGGCAGCGGCCCTAGACTTTAGGAGGGCAGACTTCAACGAGCTAAGGAGGATAGTTGGAGAAGCACTGAGGTCCCAGAGGGGAGTGGAGCCAGGTGTCCAAGGAGAGTGGTTGCTCCTTAAGGAGACGATCCTCCAAGCCCAAAGGAAGGAAATCCCCACGAAGATCAAAGGGAGCAGGAGAGCACACAAGCCTCCGTGGTTCACTAAAAGCATCCGGGAATGTCTCCTTGCTAAAAAGGAGGCTTACACCCAATGAATGGAAAGAAGGGGTCATCACCAGGGAGGATTATTCTGTAGTTGCTCGGGGATGTAGGGGGGGTAGTTAGGAAGGCCAAGGCAGAGATGGAACTGGGACTAGCTTCCCAGATTAAGGACAATAAGAAGTCCTTTTTTAAATATGTAGCGGGTAAAAAGAAGGTCCCGGGTAATGTGGGGCCCTTGCAGGACACGATGGGAAACTTGGTAGTCACACCAGATGGCAAAGCTACCATGTTTAACGATTCGTTTGCCTCCGTCTTCCTAAGCAGGGACCAGAACAGTCACCTCCCTGCTGGGCCCCCCCTTGGGCCCCGGGGGAGGCACACCTGGGCCACGGGTTAGCGAGGATTTAGTTAGGGAGCTTCTGGAGGAGTTGGACGTATTCAAGTCAGCCGGCCCGGATGATTTCCACCCTAGAGTTCTAAAGGAACTGGCCGAGGTCATTGCAAGTCCCCTGGCAAAACTTTACGAGCACTCATGGTGTTCTGGTGAGGTACTGGAAGACTGGAAGAGGGCCAACGTGGTCCCCATCTTCAAAAAAGGCAGGAAGGAGGACCCGGGAAACTAGGCCGGTTAGTCTTACCTTGATCCTAGGCAAGCTGTTTGAGAAAATTATGCTGGCACACATCCAGGAGGGGCCAGCAGGGGACTGCATGCTTAGGGGCAGCCAACACGGGTTCATCAGTGACAGGTCCTGAGTCAGACCAACCTGGTGGCCTTTTACGATCAGCTCACCAGATCATTAGATGCAGGGGTAGCAGTGGCTATAGTCTTCCTGGACTTCCAGAAGGCTTTTGACACTGTCTCTCACCCCGTTCTCATTAAGAAATTGGGGAACTGTGGTGTAGACACCCACACAGTCAAATGGGTCGCCAACTGGCTGGAGGGCTGCATCCAGAGGGTGGTAGTGGATAGGTCCTTCTCAACCTGGAAGGTCGTGGGCAGCGGGGTCCCCCAGGGCTCGGTCCTCAGGCCCGCACTGTTCAACATCTTCATCAGTGATTTGGACGAGGAGGTAAAAGATACCCTGTTCAAATTTGCTGATGACACTAAGATGTGGGGGGACGTGGGCACGCTAGAAGGATGCAACAGGCTACAATCAGACCTAGACAGGTTACAAGGGTGGGCGGACGAGAACAGGATGGGTTTCAACACAGACAAGTGCAAGGTGATGCACCTCGGGAGGAACAACCAGCACCATACCTACAGGTTAGGAAACTCCCCTTTTGTCAGCACAGAGGCGGAAAAGGATCTGGGGGTCATCATTGACTCCAAGATGAACATGGGCCGGCAGTGTGGGGAGGCAGTCAGGAAGGCCAACCGCATCTTGTCATGCATCCACAGATGCATCTTGAGCAGGTCCAAGGAGGTGATCTTCCCCCTCTATGTGGCACTGGTCAGGCCGCAGCTGGAGTACTGCATCTAGTTCTGGGCGCCACACTTCAAGAGGGATGTCAACAGCATGGAGAGGATCCAGAGGAGGCCACTCGTATGATCAGGGGACAACAGGGCAGGCCCTATGAGGAGAGGCTACGGGACCTGAACCTGTTCAGCCTCCACAAGAGAAGGCTGAGTGGGGATCTTGTGGCCTGTTATAAACTAGTCGGGGGGATCAGCAGGCATTGGGGGAGTCGCTGTTCCCCCGAGCACCGCCAGGAGTGACCAGGAGTAACGGTCACAAGCTGGCAGAGGGTAGATTTAGGTTAGATATCAGGAGCTGCTACTTCATGGTCAGGGCGGCTAGGGTCTGGAACCAACTTCCAAGAGAAGTGGTGCTGGCCCCTACCCTGGGGGTGTTTAAGAGGAGGTTAGAAGCACATTTTGCTGGGGTTGTTTGACCCCAGTATTCTTTCCTGCCATGGCAGGGGGTCGGACTAGATGATCTGCTCAGGTCCCTTCTGACCCTAGAAACTGTGAAACAACCTTAATTGAGCTTCAGCAATATGAATATTAGAATGATTGGTATATTTGGTGTTGGATCTCCATTTGTCAGCTGTGTGGTTTGTGGTTAAAGTTTCTTTAGAATAACTTTAAAAAAAATGGAAAACAAGTTGATAAACTAATAGGTCGGCTTTTTAAATTTTTTTTTAAGACAAACACTGGAAAAGCATTCAGCGTGATTGCCTTGTTTGAGAATGATGTGGATATAACATTATACAAACATGGTGGAATTCTAAACTACGTGGCTCGAAGATTCTTGTAGTAGCTACTGACTATATGGATACCTTGCATAACTGGTTATTCTGAAAATGCCTTGTGTGACCCCAGGAATCCATACCGTGGAACTGCAAACAGTCCTAGTGTGCTCAAAGTTACTTCGTCCATGGATGTTAAAAGATTGTGAATCATTGTAACTGCAACCAGATCCTTCCTGATTTTAAATAATATACGAATGGTGCTATTAAACATTGCTAAAATCGACATACGTGTGTTGTGGCAGAGAGCTGTAAGTATGGGGCGAGGGAATGTTTTATCAGACCATTTTGTAAATAAACTATGTGAAATCTGAAACTGAATTGTGCTGAACATTATTATGCAAGAAGACTTTCTGTAGGTGTTTTCCTTTTAGTTCTTCACCCGTAAATCTGTATACTGCTGTCTGTTGGTTTAAAATGGTAAGGAATGATAGAGGCAAGACTGGGTTTTTGTATTGTGGAAGCTAAGAATCCAGCTCTGAAACAGATTTCCAGGTTTGAATGTTATTATTTAAATTGTGGGTTGACTTAAAGGGTCTGTGCGAGTCCCACAGAGTCTTGTTGCCTACACCATGGCTTCCTTTGCCTTCATTCTGGAGATGGCAGGCACTAGCTATGTGCAGATATAACACTGTTTGGAGTAACATGTAATATTGTATCCTGGAGATGAGAAATCTCCATGGGCCACATATCTGTATTGGAAAATTGGAATAGCTGCAATAAATTCTTTAATGCAAACTAGATGCAGCTCTCCAGCTTTTTCGGCAAGTTACTATATCAGCTGGGCAGTTTGGCCACCTCTGAAGCTGTTCTCTTTCTATAATACTGGCTATTAATGTGTTCGGTGTTTGCAGTGTCATTAACCAAAATACTCCCCCACAAAATTTAACTAAAGAGCTGAGAACCCCTTAAAATTTACTGGCCTTTTAGGTTTTCTTCTGTTTACTTAAAGTATGGCCTACAGTTGCTATATGCTTCAGCTTAAATTACATTGTAAAACGTTACCTGGCTGAAGGCGCCATACTGCCTTTTGATGTGTCCTTAAAGTTTTGTTCTTCTAAACAAATGCCAGAACTGTGCTTAATGTTCCATACTTGAACCAAAACCAGCTGTTACAACATTGCCATTTGAACTGCTATAGTCTTGGTCATATCAGCACTTTTATGATAACCCTATTTTCCATTATTTTACAACTGGAGATGTAAGGTCTCAACACAGGAACATATTCTGTATTTACATGTGAAGAAAATATAAATATATAAGACCGCTTTTTAATTTACCCAAGTTATTACAAAATCCTTAATAGTTTCAGATATCTTTGTCCTTGTAACTTAAAACTTCAAGTCTAAAATTTGGTTTGTAACTGCCTGGTTATGAGTTTTCATTCCATTTGAGAGAGAATTAAGGTGGCCATTTAAATACTAGCTAGTCCACTCACGTGCCCTGTAAATTATTTCTTTATTTGTACTTTCCAGGATTTCTATTATTTTATTAACTGTGTCCGTGATATCAAACTCTTCAAGATGGGGGCGGGCAATAATTTTAGGCAGAGGGTCGCTTACTGAGTTTTGGCAAGCCACTGAGGGCTGCATGACAGGCAGCTCAGGGCAGATTAATGTTAATTTTCTAAATTTTTTAGGGGCCCCTCAGGCCAGATAGAATGGCCTGGTGGGGCTGTATCCAGCCCCTGGGCCGCATTTTGCCCACCCCTGCTTTAAAAGATCTTCTGCAGCTTCATTGCACAGATGAGAGGTTGCATTTTTAAAACAAACTATGAACTCATACTCAGGCAATAGACTCTTGCGATATTTTGCATAAAAAGGCATAAAATAACCTTCAGAGTTTTGAAATGGAAATTTTAATGCAAAGAATCTTTTAAAATTTTATACTTTTAACAGAGTCCTGAAAAATGGTGCAAACGTTATAGAATTTTAATGATTAATTTTCATCGCATTGGGAGTTCAGAACATAGCTTTCAAGTAGGAATTTGAATGCCTTGATTGCTTCATTCTGTAACACTGTTTTATTGGCATTTAAGTGTTGGTTTTTTTGCGTCATCATGCATCGTAAAAAAGAAAAGCCTTTCTGTAAAACTCAACATCCTGTGTAATCTGTGCACTTCACCCACTGTGCTTGCTTTCTTTTTTAGCAGAGGTAAAAGCTATTCAAGTGGTAGTCCAACAACTGCTTCTAGATAGTGTTTGAAAAACATTGATTTCATATAAAATCTCAGTGGTACAGCTGCTGAGTTCAAAGTGTTCAAAGATGTTTTCTGTCCTGGTTGTCTTTCTGAGAAACACATCTTGTCTATTGTATAAAAACAGGCCTGTCTTAATCTCACTCTCTAGCTGAGCAGTGTGTTCTCCATTGGAGAGAGAGAGATTGTATGTATGCGTGCGCGGATGTGGTTATTGGGAAGCAAATGGGATTTCTTCATGCTAATCGGTCATGCTGCCTCATGCAGACTTACTGTAAATGGAAATCCTGATACTTGGCACCAAAGAACTTAGTTTAACCATCTCTCTAGTATAACTGCCATTGCTTGAATGGAGCACATCCTCCCATCCTCTCTTGCAATAAAACACTTGTTGCTTCAGAAGTAATCAGAGAAGTGGTCCAAGCCACATACAAAGTAAATCAGTATTGTGAGATTAAGTACAGCTTGAAAGGACAGCACTTACCAACCCACGGGTGTTTTATTTCAATATTAAAACCGCTCAGCTCTGATAAGGGGCATGCTGATTTCACTCTTGTAGTTACTACTTTTAATTCTGCTGTTCTTATGCCTTAAAATCAGTGAAAGAAAACTGGAACACAGCTTCATTTTTTTGGAATTTAGAAACCTGCCATTGCTGTTACCTTACGTCTGATCCAAAGCCTATGGAAGTCGGTGGGGATCTTTTCATTGACCTTAGTTGGCTTTGAATCTGGCTGTCCATGTTCATGACTGAAGCACGGTGACGCTGAGAGAAACAACACAATGTACCCAAGTGTTTTGCTTTTCTCAGGTTAGGAATTTGCTACAAAAAGACAAAAAGAACCAGTTTGACTATTTCTGAGTGTTCCCCTCCACCCCAAATACAGGTATGCATCATACAACCCCTCCCTCAGTAACACAGCAACACAGGAGACGCATTTAACTTTGATCACACTACTGGGATCTCACTAGTTTGAAATGGGAAAGGCCTATGCAGTGACATCCATCTTGCAGAAAGGGCAAGATACAGGCCATTTGGAGGATTGGGGCCTAATCTTCTGTATTTTAAAGCATAGGAGGGCAATTAAAGTCACATGCTGTGGTAGGCGTATTTAACTTGAAATTCTCTCTGATTTGATTTGGGAAAGAATCTTATTCAAATTTTTCTAAACGTTTTTCCCCGGAACTTTGGGATAGTGTTGATTGTTTATAAATTTTACACGTAAGTATAAGGACATCTACAGCAACATGTATATTAATCCTATTTAAGCAACTACAAATCAGTGTCTGCTGTTTAAAGCCAACAAAACAGTATGTTTTAAATTTAGTATGTTATGTATTGTATAGAGATATTAAGAGGCACTTCAGTTGTTGGCAAATGAGCATAAAATGTTACTGATGCTGTAAATTATTTTTAATAAAGAAAACTGTATCACATTTCATGTATGCATCATTTTTCCCTCCTGAAGAAATTGTAATAGTGCATTTAAAATGCCTTTTTCTCTTGAGAGGTTGGTCCCAAACCCATCTGCTTTAGCTTTCTCTGACTCAACATGCCACATTCTGTAGATCAGGGGTTGCCAACCGGGGGTATGTGGACTGGTTTTAGGGGGTACATGTGGGGAGCTGCCTCCCAGGAGCAGGGCTGGGGTGGGGCGAGGGCAGCGGCACCCCTCTGCACGGTGGGGAAGTTTTGCACGCGGCAGCTACTGCTGCCACACTCCAGCCTGGTGAGCTTCCCCTCCCTGCCCGCTCGCACACCGTCCCCACCTCCCCATCCCCTGCACCACTCAGCATCTGGCCGCCTCTATTGATATGCCTCTCTTCAAGAGAAAAATAGAGGACATAAAGATGTCCAGTTTTTTATCAACAGAGGACAACCAGACTGCCCTTTATGATGGCTACCCTCATGGGCGACTGGCCAGTCTCACTGATTGGGGGTCCCTCAAGGCTGATCATGCCAGCCAGGAAGTGGTAACAGCCCTCCCACTCCCCAGCCAACGCTCACAGAGGGGGCACCGGTGCTCCTGCCTGTCCCCCATCCGTTGCCTAACCAAGAAACATGGCCTGTCGGGGGTGCACCAGCGCTCTCGAGATGCATGTGCGCCCCATGCATCACCACTGACCACCCTACATAGAGCACTTCAGCCTTTTCCTAATCTGTCATTAGGTTGCCTCCCCCATTCAGTAAGGGACACACTTTCCCTGACCACCTTGTTGCAAACATACTTGTAGAAATGCTTCTTTTGTTACCCTTCACATCCCTTGCTAGCTGCAGCTCCAATTTCCTGACTTCATCTCTAAACACCTGAGCAATATTCTTATACTCCTCCCTAGTTTGTTCAAACTTCCACTTGTAAGCTTCCTTTTTGTGTTTAAGCTCACCAAAGAGTTCTCTGCTAAGCCAAGCTGGTCACTTGCCACATTTGCTATTCTTCTTGCACCCTCAGTAAGTTTTCTTTAAAATGTAAATCATTATATAGAAGGGGAGAACATGCATGTGTTTGATTTCCTGTGATCCTGATTCCACTTTTTGTGGGAGCCCCAGGTAAAACATCACATGAAAAATGTCTCCTCCTTCCAGCATATCAGCTGTATGTAGCTTCTTACCCTAGCCATGGGGTGCTCAACCTTCTGGCCCCATAAGCCAGGCGAGTGGTACAGGGCCAGTCTGCAGGCTGCTCACAGCAAGGTTGGTCTGTTGTGATCCAGCCCTGTGTGCCAGATCCAACTGCAGAGCAACACCACATCCAGTGGTGACATGTAGGGGGTGCACAATGCACCCTGAGAGCACTGGTATGACCCCTGACAGGCCATGCTCCCCACTTAGGCGATGGGCAGGTGGGTGCTCCGGTGCCCCCCCTGCGAGCACTGGCCAGGAAGTGGGATCACCTGGGTGAAGCGCTGTGGCCACTTCCACTTTCTGGTTGGTGAGATGGACTGGGGGCACATGCCCCCCCATTAAGATGGCACCAGTCACCCATGACCACATCCCTGCCTGACCCCACACACTGGTGCAACCTAATGTGTAGGGCCATGTGCAGCCTGTGGGGCTTCCTGTGGTCCAGAAATTTGGCAACAGGGCAGTGGTGCCACCTATTACATTTCTGAACCCATGGGGAGTCAGTCCCCTGGGTTTGATTCACATGGCATTGTGGGTAAGGCTGACCACCATTCCCCTGGCCCAAAAACTCCAAGGAGTCCAGGCTTTCTGAAGCTCCATACACAGTGCTTAAGTTGCTCACGAGCTAGCAATGCCGAGGTTGCAAACATTGCAGAAACTTCTTTTTAGAACATTTTTCATGGGCATTTCAAAAGCAGGAGCGAGTAACTGATTATGCCTCTTGGGGCGAGAGGGTTAATTGCTTGAAAAACACTTTGAAAAAGGTTAGGTTTTCTTTTTACAAAACCTAAATCTGGAGATGCATCTGATTAGTCTTTGTTACTTTAACTGGACAAGATGTGTACTTTGAATTTGAACACTTGTGCTTTAGGAGGCATCCCCAACATAGGACATTCCTCCGATATTACAGATTTCAAAGCACTGTCTCTGGGGCTTCTAAATTATGTTCTTGTTCATAAGCAATTAGCATAGATTTTAACTGTTCCTAAAGGAACCAGTAAATACTTGAAAAGCTCATCCATGTGTAATTCCCCCCTGCCCTCCTTCCATAGAAAGCTATGTATGGGTTCCCACCTCCCCCCATACCTGTGTGACACTAAACAAACTGATCTATTTGGTTAAATTACTTCAACCAACTCCGATTCTAAGTTCTTAATGATTCTTTAATGCTAAAGTTAGGTTAGCTAAAGTTCAACCTGGTAATTTGTAAACTTTATTAGCTAAAACAGAGTAGACGATAGGAAGTTAAAGAAAGCAATGTACTTTGGTGATGCTTACAAATTTACAAAATGAATGCCTGCTTGCAATATTAAACTTAGTGTAGGATATTAACTATTAAGCAACGCCTTTCCTTATTTTTTTTCCTTGTCAGCTGAATATATGCCTGTCTGTTCCATTTGTATTGAAAACAAGGTTGCCTTGGCAATTAAATTTATTGGAATATGAAAGGGACTTCACCTAATGAAATAGCTTTTGTAGTTTTCAAGTTGGATTATGTCACTTTTCTTTGTACTTGCTAATGCTGTATTGAATCTAATGAGGATATATTATTTGTAGAGATTCTAATTTACATAATGGGGAAAAGAAAATGTTCCCTGTAATCTTGCTTATCGCACTGCAGCAGTATGGCTAGATTATTTTGCCACCCTTTCGGCTAGTTGCAGTTACTGTTACTCAGCAAAATACCAAGTGTTCTGCCTGACTGATTTTAGAACCTTGAGTCTCAGCTACGCTCAGGATTACTGACTGTCAAGTGCTGTTTATTAATAAAATATACATCCCATGTGATGACTATAGCCAGCAGATAAATCTTTGCTATTTCTTTAGCAATCTTTTGCAACTTCCTTTTACCTAGCCCATTACTGAAGCAGGTGTGTATTTCCTGGCCTCCAGTGCAGATGGGGGTAGTTAGCTGTGTAGTTTGCAGCTGCCAACTCTGTGACTCTATTCCAGGAGGTTTCATCACATGCTGTAATGATATTCATGACTTCACCGCAGGAAGGCAAATGCGCATTACTATTACATCTTAAAAACCCACTGGACAACTGTATAAATCAGATTCAACATTTAATATTGATTTTAATAAATGCCTTATCATTTCTCTCTCGGGTACCGTGCTGTCATCCTGGTTCACGGGCAGCGAGGGGTGGGGGAAGCTTGGAAGCGAAGAAAGACTGAAGCGCTTTGTCCTGGCCCAGACAAGCCGCGAAACGCTGGGCGGACTCGTGCCCAGGCTCCCTGTAGGGCCTGAAGCACAAGCGCCCTCTTTCTCGCTAAGCCAGTAGTTTTTAACCTTTCTCCCTCTTTACGGCCCCCCGGTTGTAAGTGCGGGTGTCGTGCACCGCAGGGCCGGGCGCCCAGGTTGAAACCGCGGGTTTAAACGCCTCCCGCGGCTCGAGGCTGCGCCCGGCAGGTGCCGCCCCCAGGCGGGGCCCCACGCCCACGGCGGCGTCTCGCGCGAGGCGGGAGCTCGTCTGGTTCCGGCGCTGCCGCGGGCGGGCGTGACGGGGCCCTCGGCCGCGGAGCGGATTCGGCCCCCGGGCGCCTCGGCGGCGCAGCCTGGCTCCGAAGTGGTTTGTGAAGGTGGCGGCGGCGGCGCGTGCGGGTTTCAGACGTGCTTTCGTGCCTGCTTAGTCGGGATCGAGTGTCGGTCCCAGCGGCAGAGCCTGCCCGTGCTGCAGGCCACGGGAAAATCAGCCGAGATGCTTAAAAAACCCACCCCCCTTGTAATTGGCTTGTCTCTCTGCTCTTCATCTGTGCAGTTTTGTCCAGGATCACATTTAACGAACCGTGAAAGAAAAAGCCGAAAGGAAAACAGCACATAACGTTTTAGAGACTCTTGTCTCTGTTACCAAAAAGAAAAAAGTTGTTTTTTGGGTGATCTAATTCCCACTGCATTTCTAGTCCTCCCCCCCCAATGGATTTTGTTTTCTAACACAATGGCAGCCTGGAGAAAAGCTGCTTGGCACTGTACTTAGAGCAGACCCCTGGTTTCTACTGGTGTAGTTACACCAGTGCAGGCATACAAGGGCAAATTGCCTTGATATAGAAAAACTCCAGTGCAGCTGAGTTGGAAAACCTCATGTAAGAAGCAGTCCTACTTCTACTCCAGGACATAGGGTGGCCTCTGCAGCTACATTTTTTTAAATTAATGTTTTACTTCCTAGTAACGCTTATGAAAGCAGTGTCCTAACACAGTGCGTGTTCTTAGCCGAGTGTTAGTAACTTTCTCTTAGCTGCTGTGAAAACTGCCTGCCTTCCAGCCAATGGTAAAGGATTTTCTGCAGAAAAACTGAAAGAATCAAGCAGTTTAAAAGATGTAGTCAGCAAAAGTTTAGGCAATAGCAGGGACAAGTAAGTATAAGGGAGTCTAGAGCCTAGGTACGTTGCTTTGGGGAGTCCAAAACTGTGGCTGTTAAAACAATACTTGGCACCAAATCAAGCCATTATATATCAAGGCTGGGCTTCTAATAGATGGTGACTGAGCCCTGGGAGCATCATTTTGTGATTGTGAGATGGTCCCTTTAGACAGACATGCACTTTTCTATTCTTCCTTTGATCCAGATGGACGGTACAAAGGTTAGTGCTGCTTCAAGCAAGAGTCCAAGGTTTATTATCATGGCTTGCAGTTCATGCAGAGAAGCATGGACTTTCAACAACAAAAAGGATAATGATGACAAGAGTTAGAAAGGGGTGGGGGGGCTTTGGGGGAACTTGGAATTTTCAAATATTAAATAATCATTGGACTGTTGAACTGCAACAGCTGGCAGAAAGCCCATAATTATTTGTAATAACAGATATCTGCTGCAGACTTATTTTATCTTTGGATTTGACATAGGAGCATCGTGTCAGCTCTTAATCCTTCTCTTCTGTAGAAAATTATTGGTAAGTTACTAGTGTGCCTGGTATCTTTTTGTTGCATGGTACTATTTTATATATTATGCTTATGAACTTTATTAGCTAACTTCCAATAAGTTGCTTAGTTCTCGTACGTTTTATTTCTTAGTAAAATCCTAAATTTACTGGGGGAAAGCAACAAAGGAGATAGTGGGCTTAGAAACAAGGAACTGGGGAAGAAAGGGAGAACAAGAAATCCCAAATGGTTTAAATTTCACTCATCCTAGACAGCTTCTTTTCCAGCTAGTAAGTGTCTGAAGTCTTCTATGAAAAGTCTTTTTGCTATATTTAGATGTTTTGTCATACTAACTGCTACTTGTACAGTATTGAGAGACAGAATACCAATGAGATCTTTCACTCTTCTTTCTCATCTGAGCACACAATGTCTTCTGGAGACAACAAGCAACTTCAGACACTCACTAAACCAGCACTCCATGAAAAGGAGGCCATTGAATTGACTGAAAGGGTATTTGGATTAAAAGTGTCTGAGATCAGAGCACTCCCCAGCTATGATGATCAGAATTTTCATGTGCGTGTTACAAGGAAGGAAGGAACAGCAGATTGTGCCGATGATTATGTCCTCAAAATAATCAACTCTGAAGACAGCCAGAATCCTGAACTCATTGAAGTGCAGACGCGGATCATGATGTTTCTGAATGCTGAAGGGTTTCCTTCAGCTGTGCCCCATCTGACTAAAGATGGTAACATCATGTCTCTAGAATCAATAGGTGAGAGACAGCAAGAACTTTTACATATACCGCCATCCTACTTTCCACTGTTTCATCATGCTTATGCCACAACAAGCTGCCACTGAGTTACTTAGTGCAAAAACAGTAGTAGTCCATGACGAATTGGTTCAGCACAAATGCATTTGCAACAGCATAGGCAACTCTTATGCAGTATTGCAAGACTTTTATGGGGAGGCATGAAATGTGTGACATACTGTAGCTGGATTGTGGCCTGGTTCAGTAATGAAGAATAAATTCCTTAGAACTTGTGCACGTCAGCTCTAATTTCCATTTAATTATTTTGATCATGTTATGCATTTACTTTCTGTAACTACTCTGATAAGTGAAACAGCAACTTAAATATTGCAGAGAAGGAATTTGCTGCATAGGAATTGGGAATTCATAACTGGTAGTGTGCAGTACTAGAAATCTGGGCCCGAGAACTATCTTCATCAACTCCAGGAGAAGAATCCTGCCATGTGACCTCTGTGTTCAAGCACAACTCAAATATCAAATAAGCTGTACCCAAATCAGCTGACGAGAGCAGGAATTAATAAAAAATGTTTACCAAATAAACCAGGAATTAAATAAAATGTTGCTCTTTTCATAGGTAAATCATAAAAAGCAGCAATATTAATCAAATCAGTAATATTGCATATTATTTGTCCAGCTCTGTCTGTGATTGGGTATGTAGGTTGAAACAGGTCCATTTATAAGGCAAGAGCAAGCTCTTGCTTAACCATAAAGTCGGGCATGAGTGACTGGTGTCTCCTGAATCTGGGGGGCACCCACAGAAGGTGCTGGTGCTGGTGCTGATGGTGGCTCTGTCAGGGGCGGCACCAGCCCTGCTGACAGCATCAGTATCAGCCATCAGAGGTGCACATGCACCCCCTACCAGTTGCCTATGAGTTGGGAGGTGGGAAATATTGCATTTGAATCTGGTCCCCATGCTATGGTTTGCATAGGGCAATTAGGATCTATCACTTTGCTACGGAAAATCATGATTTAAACCCGAGTTTTCTTTGGGCCCATTGACTCTCTGGAAGGAATCACTTAGTTGTTGAATGAATGAACCTCTTTGTGTGTAATGTCAATCACAAATGTATGATCAAGGAGTTTCATTTACAAACCATGTGTGCTGACCTAGGCAGTTTCCTAATGTGACCCTCTACTGTGATTTGCCAGTTTTAACAGCTGCATCTGATTTCTTCCACAATCTGTGAAGCCTTTCTCACTCTTGTACCCCATAATCTTTGGTGGAATGCATTTACAATGCATCTCTTTTGCTTATTAGGTACTGGGTCCCTGACAAAAAAGTATATGGTGAGATTGCTGACCTACCTCCCTGGCACACCTCTGGCAAAGTGCCCTACCAATCCTCAGATTTTGTATGAGATTGGAAAGCTAGCAGCTAGACTGGACAGAGTTCTTTCAGAGGTGAGCCCTTTTGTCCTCAGCAGGCAAATGGCACTGATTCATTCCCACCTAGTGTTTTATTTAACTGATAAAAATAGCTGAGTCAGTGTCTCACTATAGTATGTGACAAATGTTATTATTATTTGTCCAGCTCTGTCTGTGGTTGGGGACATAGGTTGAAACAGGTCCATTTATAAGGCAAGAGCAAGCTCTTGCTTAACCACAAAGTTGGGCGTGAGTGACTAGTGTCTCCTGAATCTGGGGGGCACCCACAGAAGGTGCTGGCGCTGACAGTGGCCCTGTCGAGGGGGCACCGGCCCTGCCGACAGCGCTGGTATCAGCCATCGGGGGGCACATGCAGTTCACAAAAGCATTGGATGCAGGTGTCGCCGTGGATATAGTCTTTCTGGAGTTCAGCAAGGCCTTTGACACTGTTTCCCACCCCATCCTCATTAAAAAATTGGGTGACCGTGGCATTGATGCCTGCACAATCAGATGAATTGCAGATTGGCTGAAGGGTCACACTCAGAGAGTGGTGGTAGACAGGTCATCGTCAACCTGGGGAGAAGTGGGCAGCGGAGTCCCCCAGGGCTCGGTCCTTGGGCCCGCGCTGTTCAATTTCTTTATCAGCAATTTGGACAACGGGGTGAAAAGCACCCTGTTTAAATTCACTGATGATACCAAACTTTGGGGTGAGGTGAGCACGCTAGAAGGGAGGGAAAGACTGCAGCCAGACCTGGATAGGTTACAGGGGTGGGCTAACAAAAACAGGATGCGTTTCAATACTGACAAGTGCAGAGTGCTGCACTTGGGCAGTAGTAACCAGCAGCACACTTATAAGATGGGAAACTCCCTTCTTGAGAGCATGGAGGCAGAAAGGGATCTTGGAGTTATTATTGACTCCAAGATGAACATGAGCCAACAATGCCAGGTCATGGTTGGCAGGGCTAACCGGACCTTGTTGTGCATCCACAGATGTATCTCAAGCAGGGCCAAGGAGGTGATCCTCCCCCTCTATGCGATACTGGTCAGGCCACAGCTGGAGTACTGCGTCCAGTTCTGTGTGCCGCACTTCAGGAGGGATGTGGACACCATTGAGAAGGTCCAGAGGAGGGCCACCTGAATGATCCGGGGACAGCAGGGCAGACTCTACAGTGAGAGACTGCAGGACCTGAACCTGTTCAGCCTTCACAAGAGAAGGCTGAGGGGGGACCTGGTGACGGTCTATAAACTCACTAGCGGGGACCAGAAGGGTTTGGGAGAAACCTTGTTTCCCCTAGCGCCCCGGCATAACAAGGAATAACGGCCATAAGTTGTTGGGAGAGTAGGTTTAGATTAGACATCTGTAAGAACTACTTCACAGTTAGGGTGGCTAGGATCTGGACCCAACTTCCAAGGGAAGTGGTGCTGGCTCCTACCCTGGGGGTCTTTAAGAGGAGGCTTGATGCCTACTTGGCTGGAGTCATTTGAGCCCAGTTTCTTCTGCCCAGGCAGGGGGTCAGACTTGAAGATCTACAGGGTCCCTTCCGACCCGACCTCTCTGATTCTATAACTATAAGCACTGCATAAGTCCTATAGCTTTTAAGTGAACCCGAGTACATAATGAAGATCTGCAAATATGAAATAGCCCTGACGTGTGACAGTGATATTGTACATGTTATAGCACGTAGCTGTGTTCTAGCCAGAGCTTTCCTTTTTCTTTTCAATGGTAAAAAAATAAATTGTTATGTTGTAACAACACTGCAAATTGATGGACACATTGGACTTCCTATTGGTCACTATGCCATGGACAATGACCAATAAGAATGTCCCTGTGACAAAAAGGTTAGATTAGAATATCCTCCTATTGGCATAGGAAAGATCTGTGCTAAGTGTCTTATGGTTTTGTGGGGAATCATTTTATGCCAGAACTGTCAGACCAGGATACAGATGGAGAAAGATGTATCTGGTTCCAAAACAGCTTCCCTCCTTATTCATTTGAAATCCACTTGATGCAAGAAACTAATTGTTTTTTGCCTTCAGCCATACTCCCTGAAGCATAGAGTAGTGGGTATATTAACGTAACTGTTCTCAAGCTTTTTAGACTCAAGGCACCCCTTGGAAAATACCAGCTTTTGGCCTTCACTTTTTTTTGCCATTTTTGCAGTACAGGGCCTGGTCGTCTTCCTAGGATCATCTGAGCATACATTAACTTAACACATTCCCTGTCATTGTATTGGTAAGGCATTGACAGTATCCTTGTCTCCTCTACTTGAGGCATTTATTTAATAATCCTGGCTATTGTATGGGGACAGGGTTGGAGTGGATAATCTCATAGATAATCATTGAAAAAATTATTGTGAATCAAAAGAAAGGACTCAGTGGTTCAGGAGGTCCCTTGCAATCCTGTTTCCATAAAAAATGCCTAAATTATGTCCTGGAAGCAGTCCAAGAAAATGAAAGCACAAACTTGGCTTAAATTTACCGTTGCCACTTTCCGCATGAGCTGCAAGTTCTGGGTGGTGCCTCCCAGAGTTTCCTTTCCCTCTCCTAGCCCTGCATTTGCCTGTTCCTTGTCATCAAACAGCCAACAAAGTTAGTGAACATAAGGTAAATGCTTTAGCTATAATCCACTATTTTTAGTCAGGGTGAAGAATATTTTTTTCTTTGAACTTCTTAAATGCTGAACGGAGCAAGATTGGAGTCTGCTTTTAAGCATGGTTCCAGTAGCTAAGCTATTTTGAGCTCTGTTTTCTCCAGACTGGTAGAGACTGGGTTTGACAGCCCCAATTTATGTATACACTAATGTATGACACAGCTGCTTGTGGAATTACCATTCTGTTACACCACATGAAAAATGCCTGTCCAGTTATGCTCTCTTCTCCATTCCTTTCATGTCCTCTCCTTCACTGAAAATAAAGATTGTTTGTTCACTTCTTTCTTCAGGCAAATTCAGTTATAACCAACTCATGAGAACATTCTTACTTTTTCCCTTTTCAGCAATTTAAATTCATTTTCATTTGGGAGCTGGATGTTAAATCCAGTTTTTTGTGCAACATGGTAGATGAAATGATTCAAGATCAGCTCAGAGAGAGCGTGCCTATATCTTATTAATGCAGGGGAGGGAGTGTAGGTTTGTGGGGTTCTTTGAGGGATGGAGGAGGGATCAGCCTTTGATGTGAAGTAGAGGAATGATGGTGGGGGAAGTGGGGGTTTGACATACCTCAGTGTGAACAAGGGTTGCAAAGCACAGTTTGGCTAGGCTGGAGGATTGCTCTCCAGCAGGGTAATAGGTGGAGGAAGCAGAGGAGTAAGTGGGGTGCAGAGGAGTTGTACCATTCTAGGGTGCTGACTGAGATGTTTGCTTGTGTTATCTTGTGAGTTGTCTGTCTGTTATTGTAAGCTGCTCTGAGCCTTTCTGGATTGGGCAGGGCATAAATCTAAATAATAATAATAATCACCTAATGACAAAAAATGGTTGTCAACAGACTCCCTTTGGTTGTGGGCCTGGGGAGGTGGGTCACAATACAAATCTGGCCATGCAGCAGCATGATGGAGCTTGTCTTTCTTCAGCAATGAACTGTTCAGCTAGTGATCTCATCTGAATTCCCCTGACCTCCTTTGAAGACCTGTAAACTACAACCGTGACCAGCAATAAGAACAAAAATGATTCCTGCTGTTTTTAAAAAAACCTTTTCATATTGTGTATGTAGTAATTTGTATGCTGGTCAACAAAGCTTATTACAGGATTAAGGGCCAGAAATCTTACATTTTTGTTTCAAACCCAGTGCCTCCCTGGCAGTTGTGCTGGGTTTTTCTTTAGATGGGACCAAATCAAAATTTCTACTCTGAATAACTGTGGTATTTATGGGAATTTGGATCTGAATCCAAACTTGGCAGCTCACAGCCACCGTTCAGCAGTTTAGCAGCGGCTGGCTGGTACAATTGCAGCTTGAAGATTATTTTCACTTATTATTAAAATGAAAAGTAGCAGGTACCCACACACAGGAAATTGTTTTGGGTAAGGTCTTTGGAGAGAGTCATACCTATGTGATTGAACAAAGGCAATGGATTGAATAGTACTGTCAGGTAGGAAGAACGGTACATTAGGTAGGGACTTGAGATGGTTGGGTTCAGACATCCTGCGTGACTTTGAAAAAGTTAAATATATGCTTATGGCTCCAGCTCCCCATCTGTAAAGCAGAGATAATGGTACACATTCTCTTTTTTCCCAGTTTATTTTCTTTATGTAACTGATGCCATTCTGTGAACAGTTGGCTTTATTCTTTTCCCTGTTAGTCTGCATATGTCTCACCTGGGAACAAAGGAGAGGAAAAACATTTCTAAAATAGGAATATGTTGTCACAAAATGATAAACAGTGACAGGCAGGCTCCTGGGAAGGTCTGGTACTTTAATCTAATGATTAGTTCACATTAACAGTAGCCTTCTAATGCATATGCTGACCTTGTGATACTGTGTGGCAGTATGTGAAGATTGTAGTATTTTGTCAGCAGGTGGCATTGTTCTACAAGTAGTCTTTTTATTGCATTGGAGGTGCTGTAATCACATTGTAGTTTTGAGGCAGTATCCTGGTCTTTGTATCTATGATTTTCATGCGTATCTAGTGGCTTTTATTAAAACCAAGAGCTGCAGTTTTAAACTGATATTTCATTCTACAGCAAAATCTGGGTCCATGTTCTCTGGTATTTTATACATCTGGCAGAATCTGGCCTTAAAGACATCTTAACCAATGCAGAGAGATAATTCCAATATAAGAAGGGCATAAATGCAAATAGATGCTTTTCTGCCCCTCTGCCTTTGTGCAGCTTTAAAAAAAAATATTACTTTTTGGATTAAGAAAATAATTTAGTAGATTATGGATTACCAATAAATCTGAAATACTTAGACTCCCTAGATCTACCAGAGTATGGCTGACTTCGCTGTTTCTCCTTTTCAAGTAAATGAGAGTCACATAATATAATTGTATGCAGGTCTTCTGGATGACACCTGTCTCTGCTGGGTGGGCATTCCTGATCTCATGACACTTTTTTTTTAGAAAAGTAAAGCTTTGTTGTAGCATTTGCTTTAGTACAGCTGTGTGTTCTCTCCTAATGTACCTGAACATTCTCTGTCTTTTATTTTAGCAACATTTGTTCAGCTACTTGTGCCAATAAAGTATTGTTGGCTGGTATAGAAAATGACACCTTGGAATTCTTGAGATTCTTTTAAGAGTGCCACACAGTATTAACAGTTAGGTGTGACACTTGCACATGATTCGTAAGATAAACACAGAGGTATCAGACAGGAATCCATGGTGTCAAAAACACTCTGACCTTTCATGGTCTTTCTGAGTTCTTTGCAATAGAAGAAATGCTCTGTTTCATAGTCCAGAAACAAATGAAATCTAGGAGGTGGCATTTTCTGAAGGATGCTTTGAGTTTAACGAGGAGTGCTTTGACTCTATACACAGTATAGAATTTGTGAGAGACCACGGGATTTCTGAGGTTCAAAGCAGCCACATGTATGTAAGATTTTATCATTGGCACTATTTTAATTAATTGAATAATTTAGGATAATCTCCATTACTAAAAGATTTACAGGAGCCTCACCCAAAGGTGGTGGTGGATGATAAGGTCATCTTGCGGAAGGACACTGGTGGCAATGGTCATCAAAGCCATAAAGCTGCTCTATAAATGTGCTCTAAAGCCAGTTAAAGTCCATTAAAGACTTTCTGTTGCCTTTGTATGTGATAACAAAACTATTGTTTATATCCTTTTTTCTGTTTCATGATTTCCTGAAGAAATTCCATCATCCATCAGTAAAAAGTCTTCATCGAGGGAAGTTCATTTGGAACTTGGCAAATGTTCCTCTTTTGGATGAGTATATCCATGCCCTGGGCCAGAGCGGATATCGTGAAGTTGTGAGCCAAGTAATTCAACAGTTTAAAGAGAAAATCTTACCCAACCTAAGCAATTTTCGAGCCTGTGAGTAGTTTCTAACAGTTTTGCTGTAAGACTTCCTGAATGTAAGAAATGATTCTAAGAGAATTTGTGTGCTTGTAAAAAGTACCAAATACAGGGCACTATAGGAAATTATTTATTGTACTCCTGAATATGTACAAGCTGCTCGTGATGCTCAGTGAACAAGATCCAAACCAGGCCTGGGAGGAATTAATTATTTCCGTGAGTTAAAAGGGAGTTTAGTTTTAGCCTGTTTGCTGAGATTCCCAGCAAGGGTGCTAATTACTGTGGAGATTTTCATAATATAACAAGAGTTTAGTAGAACTAGATGAAGGCTTCTAACTCATTCACTGGCAGTTGTCAAAGAGCAACGTCTCTCAAAATAATGTAAATTAGTGACAATGGTAATCCACCAGTGAAAGGCTTCATGACCTTGTGCATGAATCTTTGTGTCTGGAAAGCAGGTGGCACATTTTAGGTGCTATAAAAGCTAAGTAATAAATCATAAACATCCAAATGCCACTTATCTAATGTACTTATGTATGATTAATGAAACAAAGGTTCTTATAAAGAACCAGGAAAGCATGAAGGTTATAGCAATATTGTCAGGATTTGGTTCTGTTGAGGCAGACCAGAATAGGCATGCAGTTAATCTGGGAGTGTTAACTTCATTTCCTCATCATATGTACATGGTTTCAATTTAGTTTTCTCAAGAGAATTGACAAAGTTTCCACTCTTTGTTTACTACTTTTCTTTTTCTTGTTTGTACACAACACTTTCTCTCTCCTTTTTGCATTCAGGTATCAATCATGGGGATATTAATGACCATAACATCTTGGTGGATTCCAACCCTGCATCTTCCCCTGAGGCTGCACAGTACAGAGTGTCTGGCATTCTGGATTTTAGTGATATGAGCTACGGTTACTATGTATTCGAAGTAGCCATAGCAATCATGTACTTGATGATTGAGAGCAAAGATCCTCTCAGCGTTGGAGGACATGTGCTTGCAGGGTTTGAAAGTATCGTGCCATTGACGCCAGAGGAGAGAGGTGCCCTCTTCCTCTTGGTGAGCGGTAGGTTTTCTCAATCGCTGGTAGTAGCGGCTCACACTTTGCAGTTATATCCTGAAAATCAGGAATACTTAATGATCACTGCCAGAGTGGGATGGAAGCACTTAGTCCAACTGTTTGAGGTGGGCCAAGAAGCGGTTGAGAAGATCTGGTTTGAGACTGCAGATGCCTATGCCAATGCTGCCCGGGCCTAGCTTGTATATTTCCACCGAGGAGATAACTCACAGGGATGTAAGGAAACCTGCCACTTGCAGTGCTGGGACTGGATTGCAGTTATTAAACGTAGGTGTGACAGAGGCTGTACATCCGGGTTTTCCTGGACTTGTCTTCTTTTTTGGACCCCTGTGCTGCGTCCAGGTGGATTTTTAAAATAAGAGCAAATGTCCGGGTTTTCTGCTCTCCTGGGGTGGCTGCTTGGGGCTGGGAGCAGTGAACAACACCATTGGCTGCTGGGGGTCACGTGCGCCCAGTGTGGGCTCCAGCAACCAGACGGAGAGCAAGCGGTGTGCGAGAGTCAGTGTGCGTGCAACACAGGAGCTGCTTGGGCAGCAGGGCTGGAGGGCCAGGGGTCTGTGGGTCAGGAGTGAGGGGCACAGGGGGAAGGGGGATGGGACCGGGACAGGTGACTGTGGGTTGGATGTGCAGGGCACTGGCAGCACCAGGGGCTGTGGGGCAGGAGAGAGGGGTACCAGCAAGGGGCGGGGGGCTGCGGTTTGGGAGTGAGGGGCAACAGAATGGGCAGGGACAGGCATGTCACTGCCCCCCTCTCCCTCCCATTTCTTCTCCCCCCCCATTTTGGACCTGGAGCCCCTAGAGGGTTTCCTAATGTGGTAGCCCGAGGGGGTCCTGTGCTTACCGTATGTCCATAGCCGTCCACCCTGCGCTTCCGAGCCGGGCGGGTTGGGGTGCGCAGACGCTCCCAGCCGTGGACCGCGTCGGGGCAGGAAACGGGCCGAGACAGCAGCGGCCGCGGCCGGAGGGAGGGCTGGCAGCAGGACTCTGCCTCCGGCCCGGCCCCCGCAGCCGAGCGGGGCGGGGCGGGGCGGGGTAACGTCATATCCCGGACCCGCCCCCCGTGGCTCAGGCCCCGCCCCTTCGGTTCCGGCCGCGGGGTCAGTGCGCATGCTCGGCGGCCATTTTTCGCTGAGGCCGGTGTGGAGTGCTGTCTGCGGGATTGTACCCCGCAGCCCCCAGAGCCGCGGTGAGTGTGGGCGGTGCCTGTAGGGCGGGCTGGGTCCAGGCCCCCGAGGGAAGCGGCTGTCCGGGCTCGGCGGGGGCTGTGGGGCTGCCCCGGGTTCAGCGCGGGTGGTGGGGGATGACTGTGCACTGCCGCCGCCTCGAGGAGCCGGGCTCCACTCGGCGCGGCCCGGGGCTGGCGGGAGCCCCCAGGGCCCGTGCTGCTGCCCTGCTGCGGGCGGGTCGCCGGCATCGTGGCAGCTGGGACTGGGGCCGAGAGTGGGGTGGGTGCCTCGCTTTTATGGCGGGATGTCACCCGGTTTGGGGACCGGTGCTGTAGTGCAAGCTTCCCGGTTAAATAAATGCCTTCAGCGTCCTCGGCGTGCCCTGGGTGTCTTGTTGTCACCTGACAACTTTCATTTTCATTTGCAGCCTAACATAAGCTTCCCAGCAAAATGGTGAGTTAATGCCTGATGGCTCGGCTGTTTAGTCCCTTGTTCACTTAATTGGTTAAACTCTTCAACAGCTAAATCAAATAACTTCAGTGGGAAATGAAGGATTCTCAGCTCTTGCCAGTAGTCACATTTAAGTTTATCTGGAAAAACTTGTGCAGAAATATTGCAGGGTTGGGTTCAGACATCACAAGAAAAACCAGGAGTAAGGGAAGAGTATTGAGGTAAATATACATTAAATTAGGGATGAGTAAAGTACAGCTCGTGGGCCAGATCTGGCTGCCTGGCACTTTCATTGAGCCCACAGCACCCACCCACAAATTGTGCACTGCCCAGCCCTTCTGTCTATGAGGATGTGAGTGAGGTACCCATGTGTATACCCCTCCCCTCCTCCAAAACATACCCTATTGTGCCTTGCTCCCACCTTCATCCCTCCTGTGCTGTGTGAGTGCAGGGCTGCACGTGCGTGGTGGGGAGCACCTGCAGTAGAGACTAGACTGCCCAGTGGAGGTTGTGCCCTGCCGGCATGAGCATCCCCGCCTGCTGCTGCATCTTAAAGGGGGGGGTCCCGCATACATCCCCACCTTCCCTCACATTGCACAAATGCCACACACTCAGACCCTGCCCCCACAACCATCCTCATATACACAACCCCCCAGTGTACCCTATTGCCCCCCAGCCACAGCCCTCACAACCCTCCTACCGTGTGTGCACATCCCCAACCCCCTCCCACACAATATACAAGACTACTAATGTTTACAGTCACCTCTATATACAGTATGCAAACAAATCTTGACAAATATTTTTTTTGTAATGAAATTAAAATATGTTATAGTAGGTGCTGGGCTTTTAGTGTATGGCTTGGTTTTTTTTCTGGTTCTAAGGTGGCAACCCCCGCTCAAAGGAGTATGGGGGTGGGGGGAGCAATAGGAGGGACTTCCAGTGACAAAAGTCAGGGCTTAGGGGGTGGGACTTCTGGTCCCAAGGTGGTGATCGGGGGCAGGGCTACCCATGCGGCCCTTGACAGCTCACCAAAACTTGTTAAGCTGCCCTCTGTCTGAAATAATTGTCCACCCCTGCATTGAATACTTACTCCTTGACCGCCAATGAAAGGTTCTAATGGCAACAAAATTGCCTGCTGTGCTGCTGTCTCTTGTAAATAAGAAAGTGGAGTCACTGGATGGCTTCTGCATGTGACTGAAAAGATGACTAGTGTAAAATTTCTTATTATGGCAATAGAATGGAAAAAGTAAGTTGTTTTTGCTTTGTTTTTTTTTCTTTAAACAGTCTCGAAGATATGATTCCAGAACTACTATATTTTCTCCAGAAGGTATTTTCTGTGAATGGGGATGAATCGCTGAACCCTTCAGTTTTCTGTGAAAATTAAAGCAGCTAAACTTGTGAAAAGCTGTCATGTTGGATGTTTACACTTTGTGTGATATGTTAGATATTACTTAAATCTGGTTTTCACATTAGGAATAACACCCAAAACTGTGTGGTCAAAGTGGAGCACTACTTACAATTTTTTGATTTAAGAACAGAGGCATTAAAGATCCTTTGCTTGATTGTGATTGGTTTTTTACAGTATTTGAAACCTTCCCAGCAAAACCATGAGAATTTCCATACAAGAATAGACCCAAAGTCTGTCCAGATATTAACCGATTTGGTTTTGTCAACACTGACTGATACTGAACATGCTGGAGGACTTGGGGGGGCTATGGTGAATTTTAGGGTGGCTGTAGCCCACCCCATAATCCCCCTCCCAGCGCTGCCCACCCCGAGCTCATCCCTGGCTCAGTACCCCCATCAGGAAGAGGTTGAGGCAGCCCCAAGCCTGCAGTGGACACCCTGCCCTTGCCCTGTGCTCAAATCTGGGGGACACGTCCCTGTGTCATCCCCCCAGGGGTATGCACAAAGGTGGGGAGCCCACTGGATGAGCCCCTTGTAGCTCTATCTCACGCCCCACCCTGTCCTAGCTGGGCAATGCCTGCTCCAATCCCATTCCCTTCCTCACTGTGGGGGCCTGAAGCTGCCATGCTCCTTCCCTCCCCCATGTCCCTTCCCTCCAACAGACTTACCTGCCAGATGCTGCTCTCCAAGCTGCTGGGCTACATATCAGCAATTGGATCAGTATTGGCCAATATGGTGTTGGCCAAAAAAGTCTTTATTGGTGCACCCCTGCTATATAGTGTAGTAATTGCTGCTTTTTAAGGCTTGTTTGCTAGCGTGAGAGAGACCTAATGTAAAATAAGCTAGGCATTGAAGCCTGGTAGTAGTTATGAACTGAGTAAATGCCAAGTGGCTCTCTTAGTGTGGAATGTACAGGCTGCTTGTTTTTCTGAACAAAACCATGGTTGTAGAAGTTTCTGAGTTTCCTTTCTCAATCTTGAAAATCCATTTTCCTTTGCTCTACTGAGGTAGTAAACTTGGTAGGTTGTTACATTAAAAATAGTTTGTGTAAGGACAAGTTTTGTTTCCATTTGGAACTTTCAGATGTACATCTTCATTGGACCTGTGAGTTAATCTGTTCTTGACAGTTTAATTGTACCCCTTATTTTCTAGTCACTGTTTTCTGTTTGGAAGCTCTGCTTCCTCCAGCTCTTCTTACCAGCTTATTTCATCAGATGCTACTCATGAAAGCTTGTGCTTTCTCTGATTTTGTTAGTCTACAAGGCACTAATCCACCTTACCTTCAGCTACCACTAGCAGCCATAGGACTTGATCCTAGGATGGGGTGATCACCATTTAGCTTTTAGTAACCATTGGTTGGGCATGCTTGGTAATCCAGTTTGATGTTACCAGGATTGGTCAAAGATAAGGGCTGAATTTACTAACTGAAAGTCTTGTTCTAGGTCGCTTATATCAGGTTGAATATGCTATGGAAGCAATTGGACATGCAGGCACCTGCCTGGGAATTCTAGCAAATAACGGTGTATTGCTTGCTGCAGAGAGGCGCAACATCCACAAACTTCTTGATGAAGTCTTCTTTTCAGAGAAGATATACAAGCTTAACGAGTAAGTTGAGATGGTGATGAATCTTTCTCTGCTGTTATCAGTAATAATGTACTTGGTTATCTTTCTCTTTAGCAATCATTGTTGAAACTAAATTTTAGAGAGATTTTAAGTTCATCTTTTATGCTCTTAGTCAGTATGATTATCTTGTTAGCTGTAACTTTAGTAGTTTTGCTTAAAAAGGAAACTTCAGATCAGTATTATAACAGCCCTTGCCTTTAGTGTAATGGTTATTCCACCTGGTAAATAAAATGTAGAAATGTTTCTTATCACTGAGAGTTGGTATTTCCACATACAAAGTGCTACTGACTGTGTCAACCTTAAAGCCAGAAACTGTGGACCTTACTAAATAGCATGGACAAAGTAAATGCTCCGGCAAAATCACTTGAACAGAAAATTAGTGTACAGAGTAGTGCCCTCTGATTCTTTTGCTTCTCAAATTACCAGATTACTTTTCAAATGCATTTTACTCTTTTGCTGCTTTCACCTTTCATTGATGGGTACTGTTACATATATTGCCTTCTGTTTCCATTATTTCATTCCTGTTCTGTTTTAAATACTCAAACATTTTACACATTTCTGCAATAACATTGCATCTGAACAAAACAAAAAATAGTTTTTTTGCCTCTTATGTAGACTGAATCCTGTATGTGTTTTAAGTGTTTTCCCCATTGATACAAACATAATGTGCCTTGGCTTTCTTTGACATAACTATAGTAGAAATTGTGTGTCCACTTGTCAACTTTTACTAATACCCTAGGACAGGGGTGGGCAATATATTGCCAGCTGATTGGATCTGACCCGTGGGTGGGCACCGACCAATTTTAATTGCATTTGGCCTGGTCCCCAGCTGTGTCTGCCGTGTTTGGCATGAAGTTGAGCCCCAAGCACTCCTGCCTGGGGTAGCATGCTGTGCTTCTACCCTTGCCTGCTGGAGGGCCCTGGCCCCAACCCCAGCCCTGTCTAGTGTACGTAGCTTCTGGGTGGAACTGCTGCTGCTGCAGCCCTGGAGAACTTCCCTGCCTCCAGCAGGTCCTCCTCCTGTCCCTGCTGCAGCTCCAGGCAGTATGTAGGGAGGTTAAGTGGTGGTGTTGCTGGGACTTGGGGGGAGGAGGGAAGAGATGACTCTGCCTGCAGCTTGCTGCCCTCCAGCCATCTGCGCAGCTGTTTGCACAGTTAGATGCAAAGGGTATAGGCAGGGGAGGGGGAGAGCCTGGTGCGTGGCAGCACAATAGAAGCAGGTGGGATGGGAGTTGCAGCTCAGCCGGGCAGGCATGGGATAGAGCAGTGGTCTGCAAAGTGGGGTGCGCAAGACAATCCATTGGGGTGTGGGAAGAAAGTATTAGAACTTCTATTTATATTTATATAAATATACATATATTGGGGGTGCATGCTCAAAAATTTTTTACTGATAGGGATGCGCAATCAAAAAAATTTGGAGACTACTGGGATAGAGGCCAGGGGAGTGGTCAGTGCCAGGCTCAGCTGTCCCCCTCCCCTCTCCTAGGAAGCAGCCAGGCTGCAGCTGCAGCTGCTTTCCTGCCCTTTTGCAGTGTGCTAGTGCTAATTTGTTTTTTCTTTTCCCCTGGCCCCGTCCCCCACCTGCAGGTGGGTTGGGCTCAGCCAAGTTAGAGAACAAACGGGGAGAAGGCTGGGTGGCTCGTGCCCAAGTGCATAGGGCTCCAGTTCCTGGCCATCTTCCACCCACTCCACCTGCCTGGCATGATCACTGATACCCGCAGGCAGCCGAGTGGGTGCAAGGTGGCCCCTTCAGGAACCCAGCCACACCCTACCATACCCCCACACACTTGCATCCCAACCACACACCCCACACTCCACCATACCCATGCCCCACCACACACAAACATTCACCCCCCCAAGCACACGCCACACTCTGCCCCACATATACCTCTCTACTCTCCCCACACATTATACAAGAATAAGGCTTCATTTTCAGCTATTATGCAATTGCCTTTGTATATTACTACAAAAGCACATAAATCAGGACAAAAAGATTTTTTTAAATAAAATTGAAATATGTTATGGTAGATATTTGATTTTTAGTGTATGACTTGTTTTTTACCTGTACTTTGTTAAAATGATTTCTTCTGAAAATTTTTGTGTATGGCCCTTAATTTAATTGATTTGGTGCCATCTCAGGGAGTTTTGATGCCCCTGAAAGCCCCACTGATTAGATGAGGGTGATGGGGCAGGTTGCTAGAGGGGTCACAACCCCTCACTATCTGATAGGCTATGCTTGGCAGAACTTCTGGTCCCCCAGGGACAGGCCATTCACCATGAGGGTGGGCCTTGTGGAGCAGCAGTGTTTCCCAGTCAAGGGGTGGATCTTCTGCCAGGACCATGTGAAAAGGATAGGGGATTCTGGAACCAACATGGTGGTAATTGGGGCAAGGTTTGGTGGCAGGTGGATGGGTCTTATATCATGGATCATGTGACAGGGCAGGACTTCCAGTTCCAAGATGGCAACCCTGTAGAGGGACCCAGTCTGAGCAGCTACACTGGAGTGGAGCCCACGTGTTGCACGCTCAACGGGTGTCTTGTTCCCCTATTTTCATATCTTGCCCACCACAACTTGGTGTGACCAAGCAGCCCAGTGTCAGCATACATTGGCTGAGTTTGGAGGTCTTGATCAAGTTCTACAGTCAGTGGCACCTGGCCTGCATTAGAAAATGAATAAATATAACTTAATTAAGCATATTTGTGCCTGCTTCAGGCCTTGCCTTGGCCCAGCTATGTATCTTGGCCACCTTCCTTCAGGCAGCTGGGGCTCTTGAGGATTTGTCCTTGCTATGAGCCCAATCTAAGTGGGCTGGTCTGTCCTGGGTTAGGTCCTTCAGGTAATCTAGGGCCATAGGCATTACAAACCCCTGTAGAGCTGCTAAAGATGCCTCCCTTCCAGCAGTTGAGTGGCAATCAGAGTTCTGTAGGGAGAGCCTGTGTTGCACTGGTCCTTGATCCCAGGTCCTTGGCTCTGGTGGAGGGACGTGATGTGGGCCAACGCCTGCGCTGGTGTTCCTCCTCTTCCAGGCCTGGTACTGTCTTATGTAGGGAGTTCTGGATTGGTCTGGGCCAACCCAGATCCCTGCCTGCCTCCATGTGTCCTGCTGCCATTGCCACCAGATGTTGGGAGCCCCAGAGGGGCTCATCAGCCCCTGCCCCTGCAGCTTCTGGGCCCTAGGTAACGCTGTCTTAGCTGGCCGCCTGCCCTGTTCTCGGGCTGGAGCCTGGGTTCTGACTTTCACCCTGGCCTGGGGGGTTGGCCTGTGGAGGGAACAGTGGTGTAGTGGAGTGCACTGTCGGCCCATGGGCTCACCACTTTTCCGCAGGACTGATCGGGAGTTCACTGCATGCGGAGCATGCTGCCAGTTGTCACCCTGGTGAGTACAGGGCTCGGCCAGTCCCTGCTACACTCCCTTCTTCCAGAAAGAGTACTTCATGGGGAGGGATGTCTTGTGGCAAAAGCTCTGGGATTAGGGACAGGACTGCTGGTCTCAAAATGGTGACAATGGGTGGGGCACTCATTAAGGGTTGGGGCCTAGGAGTTTGACAAGGGGTGTATCCTTGTGGCCTTTGACAGCTCATCAAAACTTAAGTTTTCCTCCAGTCAAAATAATTGCCAGCCTTGCTCTAGGAGCTATATCTGTTGCTAGTAGTTATCAGAATCTATTTCTTGCCCTCAGTGTGGGGCTTGATAATTTGAGTTTATCTCAGTTGCTTTGGTGCACGTGGAATAAAAGGGACTCTTTATCCTCCCTTCTTCCTCTTCCTTTGATCTTTGGGGCAGCCAAGGGCTTGTTATGGGGCCACATCCAGTGGGTAGTTTCCTGTGGTCAAAGGCATAATTAGTAGGGCTGTGTGAAATTTTGGCAGCCGTTTCGTTTCAGAGCTGTTTCGGCGCCTGAAACATGGAATCCGAATCAAAATGGAAGGCTCTGAAACAGCTCCAAAATGAATTCAGAAGGCTCCAGAACATTTTAAAAATGTTTCAGGGAGTTTCAGAGCCAGGCTTGCAGGGAAACAAAAACTAAGAGGGAGGGGAAATTGGGGATGGGGTGGGGGACGGGTGGGGGGGCCTGCTCTGATATTGACATCTAGCTCCCGGTTCTATCCCCCAGCTCTCTGATCATTCCCCCAGCTCTTCCCAGGGGGCACAGGCCCCTGATCTGTGCAGGGGGATTAATCAGGCTGCCACTGCAGGCTGGGGCCAGTGGCAGCTTCTTAGCGCGAACTGCGCTGAGCACCAGAAAGACTATGGTGCTGCTGCAACCTGGCAGACAGATCCAGGGGCCTAGAGCCCCTGGGAAGAGCTGGGGGCATTGAACCAGGGGCTGGGCAATCCCTGCTGCGCAACCTGGCTCCACAGGGAGCAGAGATCTGTGCTGGGGTCTGCTTGCCGCTGCTGCCTGCCCCACACAGCCCCACGTCACTGGGGCAGCATGGGCCAGGCAGCGGTGGCGAGGAGACCCCCGGTGCAGATCTCTGTTCCTTGCGGAGTGGAGTCATGCGGCAGAGACAAGCAGGGTTGCTTGCCGCTCTATGCCACTTCCTTGCCCTGTGGCCCAGCATGACGGGGATCAGAAATCTGCATGGGGGTCTCCCTGCCTGCACAAAGGGCAGTGGCCCTCCCCTGGACAAGCTGCCCACAGCCCCACCCAGCTGGGTAGGGTTGTGCAAAGCTTGCAGCCTGTTCACTGTCCCGTTTCATTTTTGCTGAATCTGTTTTGATCTGAAACGCCAAAATGAATCGCCATCCTCCGAAATGGCTGAATCTGAAGTGAAACACAGCTGTTTCGCACAGCCCTAGAAATTAGTTGCATCTCCTCATACTAATACTCCCCATTTCCCCCTTAAATGCACTAGCTGGCTTATTTTTCTTGTCTCTTCTGCTCTGAGTAGTTGATGTCTTGTAGACATCTCAAATTCAGCATGAGTAAATTAACTAAGCTAAAACCTTTTCGAACTATCAAGGACACGTGGCACATTCTGCTAAAAATAAATGCAGTACTCTCATCTGAAATAGTTATTTCTCTCAAAATGTTATTCCAGTGACAGTCAGATAATTTGTTAGTTGAACAAGCACCTGCGTATCAGTAAGAAATTTCCATTCATATACAGTTTTTAGATCTTTTATTGGGCATCCCATTGTTTGAGTTGATTAAAAGGCTCTAGCAAAACACTAATTATGGCATGCAAAGTAGTAGTGTGCATATCTAATAGCTCCTTTAGAGCTCTCTTATTGATATTTAGAATTTAATAATCTTGCATTAATCTACGTTTGTATAAACCCATACGGTGTATAAATTCTGTCATCTCAATGTTACCGTTCTGCCTATACAGTACTTGTAACATACATGCATCAGAGAAAGTCCTGTGGCTAGAGCTTGTGAACTTTTAAAATCTTTCCAACTGTGGTTTTGATAAAAAATATGCAAATATGTTGCTTCTCTTTGAAGTACTGCATGAAGTTATAACTTGCTTTGGCAAAAATAAGAACCCAATATACTCGTATATTTGTATTTCAGGGATATGGCTTGCAGTGTTGCAGGAATAACTTCAGATGCAAATGTTTTAACGAATGAACTGAGACTGATTGCACAAAGGTATGTCTTTGTAGTTTTACTTAAAAACTTCAGAGTAATTCAGACTTCAGTATAAATTACTTAACAAGGGAAGAGCTATCCTTTTTTACTGTGTGTATTTACTAACATAAAAAATACGTTCTTTAACTTCTGCCCTTGATTAAAGTTCTGTATACAGTTCTCATTTTTGTGTTTTGTAGTTATTAATTACCTCATAATAAAACATATTTTAGGATATGCTTACCTACTCCATAAGTATTTTTTTTCAGTTTTGGAAGATTTGACAAATCAAACTAAGGAAGCGGAAAACTGTTTGTGCCTTTTAGAATCTTAGAATAGTAGAGTTGGAAGGGACTTCATAAGGTCATCTAGTCCAACCCTGCTGCTCAAGCTGCAGTTGTCCTTAACTAAACCATCCCAGTCAAGAGCAGGTTAGACAGATGCTTAAAAATATACAAGGATGGAGATGGCATATCCTCTTTGGGTAGCCTGTTCCAGTGTTAACCACCTTCACAAATGTACCTTGTTACCCAAATATCTTTACATCTTACAATGGTGGGAGATTAGATAAATACCTAAAGAACATATGTCTCAATGAATAAGGAAAATACTGTCATAGAAAGTCTTCTCATATAGTTGTGGCTTGTTTTAAAAAATACTTTTTTTTCCATTTTACGATTCCTTTGTGAAGTATAAAGTCATTATATATAAAACTAGCCAATTGCCTATCATGAATGACGGAGTGTTTCAGGGAATGTTTACATCCCCCCCCACCCCGCTCACCCTTCAGGTTGGCCATATAAACAGTCCTGCTGCAGCCACCTTCTCCTCCAGCCTTTGGCATGGCAGCTCCCTACCTGGCTCTGTCTCCTCCCTGGAGCAACAGGGCTTCCCCCCACTTCCCATCCTCTCTCCTCCCTGCTCCCCTGCCTTCCTCCCTCCCTGCCAGCTGTTGTCAGTGCTGGGCGGTGGGGCACTGCCACCATGACCCCTGTCCCCACTTCCCTCCCGCCCTCCCTTCCTTCCTTCCCTGCTGTCTGGACCCAACAGCTGTCACCATGACCCCCACCTGGGCCCCGTGCAGCCTTCTTTCCCCACCGCCTCCCCCTCCTTGCTTGTGGTTGTCAGGGCCCCCTTCCCATTCCCCTCCCTCCTTCCCTGCCAACTGTTTCAGGGGGTTTGGGGGAAGGGCAGTGGGGGCACTGCCACCGTGACCTTTCCCCCTCATTCTCAGGCAGGGAGGTAGGGAGAAGCCCTGCTCCTCAGGTGGCCAGAGCATGTTTGCCGCTGCTGCAAAGTTTGGCCTGTGCAGCCAGTCTCGTTGTCTATCCTTTTGGTGGCACATGCGCAGATGGCATTACAGACAGACTAAGCCCTTTATTATAAGAGCTGTTAAGCCATATTTGTACATGTACCCCTAACTTCTGCTGTGTATGCATTGATGATACGTAAGGATCAGGTTTATTATTCAATAATTAAATTAATTGCATTCATTTTAGTAAAGCATACTTTAACATGGTGAGAAGAATGTAAGTAAGAATTTGTGGTAAAAATTCTAAATGTAGAAGCATGCTTAGTTTGAACTATTATTTTTGTAATATTTTAAGACACCTCATTTCTCCTTAGGTAATTAATTGTCCATCCCCTTGTAATAACCCTTCTTTTACTTGGGTAGCTTTCATTTGTCTCAACAGAACATTTTATTTTTAAGAATAGAGAATTTATCTCTTAATCAAAAACATTATTAACTATATCTTTCTTGTTAACCATAGGTATTTGTTGCAATATCAAGAACCAATTCCTTGTGAGCAGTTGGTAACAGCCTTGTGTGACATTAAGCAAGCTTATACACAGTTTGGAGGTAATGCCTGGAACTTTTTAGAGGCCCCTAAATGTCTTGGGAATAACTTTCATAGGATCATTTACAATGCTTAAGTCATGTAGTTGCCCTATAAACTTCCAAAGCAGCAAATGATCCCTGGGAAAACTATTGCAAGGATTAATTAACTTCTATATGACATAGTACAGTAATAGTAAAGGACAGATCTTAAAGTTGCTAGTATCAATATAGAGAGGTGGGTTAGGCATTTCGTCTGCAGAAAGAAGGGTGACACCTTAGAGACTGACTAGTATCAACCTACTTCTTTAGGTGCTGTGCATTGAAGCTGTGCTACACTATGAAATCTGATGAAATAAGTGGTTACCTACAAAATTTCATGCCTCTAAACTCATTAAGTCTGTAAGGTGCCATCCTGCCCTACCCTCTAATGTAGATACAGGCATTCAGTCACTGCTCAAAAATTAGTGGCTGAAATGTAGGACCTTGTAAACAGGGTTCCCTAAACTTTCTGGGAGTTAACCCCACCCATAGCAAAAGAGGAAGATTTGTTTTAGGGCTGTAGTGATCAACCCATCCAGCTCCATAAGCCAGATGAGTTGCACTAGGCTGATGCACAGGGTTGATCTGCAAACAGATAGCTCTCATGTGTTTAATCAAGCCACTGACCAACCCTAGGTGTGGTGCTATGCCTTCTGGCCTGTGGGGCTCCTGATAGGCTTAAAAGGGCAGCTCCACACCCTGGGCAGCTGCAGCATGAGACAATGCCAGCTGCCACCCTGCCAATGGCAAGCAACCACTGTTGCAACAATAGGTATTTTTTGCACTGCCTGGCCTTCCCTCAGCCTCCCTCTTCCCCCTGTTCCTTCCAAGCGTGGTCAGGACTGCTGCCCCAGCACCCACATCAGTTATGCCACTGCAACTTTGTACAGGTCCTTAAATTTAGCAGCTGGGGAGCAGTGGCATTGTTAATTTACCATGGGTCCCAGAGTGTGTTTCCTAATGCAAGAATTGTGGTGTTTTCACCTAGACTAGTAATTACTGTTTTAAATGCCAGAATCCCTAATCCAATAATTGTCCTAGCATGCAGTATATTTGTAGTGAAGATATATGGCCCATCAAAATACATATTTTCTGGAACTTTTAAGATAGAAATTTCAGGATGTTTGCTGAAGGCTTGATTTTTAAAATACTGAGCTGATTTCTGGTCATGGAATTGAATTTCTAGTTGGGTTAAATTGAAGTAAGTCTCCAGCTTATTCTTCTTCCTTACATCTTGGAAGAAACAAAGGAAGGATTTGTAGTAGAGCTTATCTAATGTAGCAGAAGTGCATAGATAGCTGTATGAAATCCTAGCTCACATAAGAGGATTTAACAGTTTTCTTTGATATTTTTAAGTGTCACCCAAGACAATTCTTGTTACTAAATTTAGTGTGTTAATACCCTTGTTTTTAACAGGAAAACGTCCTTTTGGTGTTTCATTGCTATACATTGGCTGGGATAAGCATTATGGATTTCAGCTTTATCAGAGTGATCCTAGTGGAAATTACGGAGGGTGGAAAGCCACATGTATCGGGAATAACAGTGCAGTAAGTTATTTTGCTTTATTTTATTAATGAAGACATAAATGTAAATGAATGACTTGACCGGTTTATGTATTTAATAGTTAATAGATTTGATGGGCTGTGCCACTTGCACAGATGTTGCTACTACAAAGCAAAAATAATTGCTGTAAAACATTTCATGTAGTAATACTGACATTAATATTTTCTGACATCTTACAGGAAAAAAACTTTTCAACAGTAGTTGTTTATATACATTGTTTTACAGGCAGCAGTGTCAATGTTAAAGCAAGACTACAAAGAAGGGGAAATGACTTTGAAGTCTGCACTTGCTTTAGCCATTAAGGTCCTAAACAAAACCATGGATGTTAGTAAACTCTCTGCAGAGAAAGGTAAACAGTATTGCTTTTCCATATCTCTAGTTCAGCTTGAAATAATTTCTTTTGCGGAGAAATCCTAAATGCTTTCTGTGAAAAGACTAGCAAATTGGTTGTGTGAAAAAACAATTGTCTTGAATCGCAGATAAGGGGGGTGGATTCTTAGGAAATTAGCTATTAAATTGCTTCATGATTTCAATGGACAGTGGAAGATTTTGAGGATGCAGCAATGAGTTTTAAGCTTACAGACAAGCATTAGAGTATTTTGTCATATGACAGCAGTCTTACTGACCTTCCCTAGACATGTGCTCACTGAAGTTGATAGGATTCTGGCCATAGGCAGAGATGTTCAAAGGAGCTGAATTCAGTACCCTTGGCTCTGTCAGAGCTTTTTGCTTAGCTCCCTCTGACTCCTTTTGACAGTTCTAACTAGTTAGTAATGGTAACTTTAAAAACTATCCAGTGTGGTTATAAAAATGCAGGTGTCAACCATATGCTTTCTCTCTGTTTCAGTTGAAATTGCAACATTGACAAGAGAGAATGGAAAGACAGTTATAAGGGTTCTAAAGCAAAAAGAGGTGGAACAGTTGATAAAACAGCATGAGGAGGAAGAAGCAAAAGCTGAACGTGAAAAGAAGGAAAAGGAGCAAAAAGAAAAAGATAAATAGAATATATAATTGGTCATTTTGTAGATCACCTGGGACCTGTTTCAGTAACAGATCATTTATATTTCCAGTGTAAAACTGATGCAGTGGAGGAGTTGGGCTTTCTCCTGTTTTTGTTTTGCAGATGCTTACTGTCATACAAATCACCATTTCCATGATTTGCCATTTCTTACATTGAATTATTTCAGTTCTGCAACTTCTTTTTATTTCTTATGCCTCTTATTTTTATTACAATAAAATTTTAAAAGTTTAATGAATATTCTTACTTCATCTGTAGCATCCAAGTACAGTGATTCTTGAGGGAATTAGTTTGGAACATGCAACTCAAAATAATAACTTATGGCTATGTGGTAAAGAATAGAATTTAAATTGAAGACTGTTACAATGACTTATGAAAAGCTTGGAGCACATTTTAGGAAGGTCCTTGTGCTTCTACAAAATTAAGTGCATGTATAGGTTATTTGTGATGTTTGGCATACTACATTCTGTAATGAGAAGTTATGTCTACTTGACTAGTATTCTTGCAAGCAGTAGGACTATTTCTAATTTGGTTTGTAGCAAATACTTTTACTATAATCTCCCACAAAAGGTATGTGCTTTGAAAGAAATACTGGCTAAAAATAGGTAAAGATCTCACAAGTCAGAAACTTACTTCTGTCAAGCGACTTGTAAGGGGGGAAAAATGTTAAATTGTCTTTTCAAGGTATGCTAAGAAGAATTCTTAAATTGAGTACTTTCACACCCAGGTTGTTGAATTTCAGAGAGCAAAAATGTTGCTTAGCCTTGTTTTCTTGACAGCTAGCTTGACACTGGTGCAGAAAAAGATTAAATCACTTTCTCATTAACCGTATCCATTTGTTTTCGACATTCTAAACGCTGGACCTTGAATAACATCACACCACTCTTTTTAATACTAATAGAGTACTGACAAGCCAGACATTTGACTATTAAAAGAAATAAAATATTTGAATAAGAATAACTTAATGTCTGTATAAACTGAAGCTCAAATTTCCATGTTTGAGATGTCAAATAAAGAAACAGAAGAAATATTTGGAAACCTTACAAAAAACGAGGAACCACAACTACTACTTCGCGGAAGAGTTTATCTAGGGTCAACAGAAAATATCATGTGTGTAACACAGTCTCTTTTCTCAGCTCTCCTATTAAAATATCTCAATTTTTTGAAGAACATTTTACGTATGATAAACAACATCAACTCATAAGTAGTACTGAACTGACTGCATCTTTTTGTCTTCAGCTGGATTTTAAGTCATCATTTCTCCTCTAGATTAACACTGCATATCTTGCCTTTTTCCAATGGAAATCTCATGTTTATGGGATTTAAATATGATTGGCTGAAAGAAACGTAGTCATTTGGCACTTGATTTTGTATTATCCATCCAAGAGAGCTTTGACTGATTTAAAAAACAAACAAAAAACCTCTTCAGATGTGGCCAAAATTAGTGTAGTCTCAACCAAAACAATTTTTTTCATCTTGTTTCTTCAAATAAAAATGTTGTTATAGCAGGTTCTTTCAGAATCTTTGAAAATAAAAGTGATTTGAAAAAAATCTCATGGATTTCATAGTACAAGACATTTGCTGCATATAAATTATTATATATATAGAAACTCAGTTTTCTTTTTAGAAAGAATCTGATTAGTCGATGCTTAAATGCCAAGCTAAATTTGTGTAAACACTTAGTAGTAGAATATGTATTCCACAGTGGTCTTTAAAAATATTTTATATTTGCATCCAATTAATTTAGAACCTTGGGATTATTTAATGACCTACTGCTGACCATCAATATAAGCTTAGTTGCTGAGAGAGGATAAATTTGATGCTCAGGGTAGGCTTAGATTGCAGGCACAGGGATATGTACTTGCTCCGATCTTGTACAACCTCTACACCAATGACCAGTCACAAACCCAGTCATGGAAATCCATCTATGCTGACAACAGCTGCTGTGAATTCCAGGCACAGACTTTCTCTTAGCTAGAAGGTGCTCTAAATGGTGATGTCACAAAGCTGGCTGACTACTGCAAGTAAGGGTGCACTGATAAAGATTTTCTTGGGTGATACTGATAACCAATGATTAACCAACCATATCAGCAGATGCTGATCTGATTTGATAACCAATATTTAGTAATAGTGCAAAGTGTTTTAAACTACTGACGTAAATATTTTTGTTTGTTTTGCATTTATAACACGTATGCACCTTCTGCCTGCTCTGGCCCTCTGTGAGGAAGGCAGTGACCACCTTATTCTGATGTATGTTACTCCCTCACCCACAGCTCCTATCCGCAGCCCTGTTTGTGCAGCCCATGCTACCGTCCTGAGTGGGTGTAACAGACCTCATGCGAACAGTGGCGCCAAGCATGTTTAGAGCCCCAGGGTATGCTGCTGCTTCAGTGCTGGCAGGTCCCCATGCAGCCAAGCTCCCATGGCTGCCAGGGAGAAACCACTTTTGCAAAGGCACCTGGTGGAGTGCAGTGTTCCTAGTGTCACACCTTACCCCACCCACATGCAGCCCAATGTCTCTGTGGCAGCCCCGGAGCTGGTAATAGTCCCTTTGTTGCTGAGTGCAATGCTGTATGACCGCTCCTCAGCACCCCCTCCCCATTCCGCTACTCACCTGTAATCTGCAGGCTCAGGCTGGCAACAGGGCACATGGACTGGACTGTGCTCACCAGGGTGCTCTGGGCACACAGCTGCAATTATCGGCCACAACAATCAAAAAAAGCTGATAAAGTTATTTCTCCTTATATTGGCTGGCTATCAGATCGGCACCAATAAATCGCTGCACCCCTAATTGCAAGACTTGGTACCTTCAGCCAAGCATCAGTAAGACAATATCTAGTGTTTTCCACCGGTGCAATGCCAGTGCTGCCTGGAAGCTGAACATCTACCTGAATGGTCAGAGGCTGAGGCACAAAGCACAACCCACCTACCTGGGAGTGATGCTAGACTGGACATTAAGCTACCGTGAACACTTGAAAAAGATAGCAATGAAATTTAAGACTTGCAACAACCTCCTTAACAAGCTGGCTGGGTCATCGTGGGGTGCAATAGCCTCAACCCTTAGGAACCAGCCATCACACACCAAAGCCATTAATGTGCAGCTACCTTTGATGATGTGCATCATTTTGGGAACTCTTCAGCTGACTTCTCTACCATGGGTCCCAGTTCTGAGCGTTTTTTCCAGAAAGACTATGTCCGTTGCTACCCCTGCATCTAAGGATTTGGTGACCTGGTCCTAGAAGGCCACCAGGTTGGTCTGACAGGACCTGCCTCTAATGAACCCGTGTTGGTTGCCCCTAAGCATAATCTCCTTTGCTGGCCCCTCGTGGACATGCCAGAATAATTCTCTCAAAAAGCTTACCCAGGATTGAGGTAAGACTAACTGGCCTATGGTTCCCCAGCTCCTCCTTCCTCCCATTTTTGAAGATGGGAACCGCATTGGCCCTTTTCCAGTCCTCCAGTTCAGAGAATCAGCAGTTTGGCCATAGACACAACTTTAAATGTTTTTTCTACATACCTTAAGGTACCAGGCACGGCTTGTGAACGCTGCAATGTTGGGGTGGATGGAGCATCCCACAGGAGCACAGCCCCCTCCGCACTGCTCAGCGGTGAACCCAGAAGTGCTTCTTCTCTACTCCTGGTTCTGCTGCTGAACATGCTGGGAAGCCCCCTGCACTCCTGTGTGATACTCCATCCGCCCCAACATTTCAGCATTCACGAGCTGCCTGCTACCTAGAGGGATGTGGAAAAAACATTTAAAGAATTAGAATTTTTAAAGAATAACAAGCAGGTCTGTGAAAATGCAAATGCATAGAAGTTAGGAAGACAATGGGCAAAGACAGGAGGGGAGAGGGGGAAGGAGGGAATTGTGTGAAGAAATGCAAGTGATCAGTTACAGGCAGGTTACTGGGGTATCAGATGTCAGGCAGGTTGTAATGTCATAAATCCAGTGTCTATATTAAGCCCATTTTGTATCCAGTAGATTTATGAAGTGAAGTTCATAGGCTCATCTATGGAAGGTGTTTTGTAAGTTCCCTTTGAGGATTAGAACAGAGAGACTGGAGAGAGAGTGGCTGTTTTATGAGAAGTGCGCACCCACAGGTGATTGGATATTTTTGTCTTTGATGGATTTTTGGTGTGCGTTCATTCTGGTGCACAGTTGTTGTTTGGTTTCTCCTACATATTTCCCATCGGGGTATTTAGTGCACTGGATGAGATGTACTGCATTTCTGGAGGCATAGCTGTAAGATCCAGGAATGGTGATGGTTCTGTTGTGGGGTGTAATTATTGTGGGACTGGTAGAGATGTGTCAGTAGGTTTTATATTTCTTGTCCTGGCATGGTCTGGATTCATTTGGTGTGGTTTGGGTCATAGGAAGTTTGCTTCTGGGGATGAGATTAATGAGGTTTGGTGCTTGTTTAAAAGCTAGGATGGGTGGTTCTGGAAAGATCATTTTAAGAATTGGAGAAAACAGTATTAGCAGAGTCTCTTTATGCCTGATTAAGGGTGTTTGTGCCCAAAAGCTTGCAAAAAACTTTTTTCCAACTATTTCGTTAGTCTAATAAAAGATGTCACATCTACTCAAAGAACCTTGCCTGCCTATGTCCTTAGACACAGCTACAACCAACAACCCTTCAAGTAGTCCCTTAATTTAGAGTTCTCATTTTCTCTGCAGGAATGTTGGAGGCCGCAAATATAGCCTCTCGTGTCAAACTGCTTTCTATAGTTCTTTTAAAGATCAAGGGCATGGTCATTTATTTTTTGCTCTGACTTTCAGCCTCTGCAGTAGCCTTTCACTTTATGTGATTTAGACTCTAAATGCTGATCAATGCTGTTTCTTCTTGACACATCCAGAGTCACATTGCATGATGAACAAAACAATTTACAGGCCCTCGCCATTCACAGGGGATATGTTCTCATATCCCCCATGAATGGCGAAATCCACAAATAAGGTACCATATTCATGAATGCAGTGCCCCCAGTGGCTGGATGGGGGAGTGGGGCATGGCTCCGGCGGTAATGGTAGGAGTGCAGCAGCGGCAAGCAGAGAGCTCCCGAGGAGCTGCTGTAAGTGCATAAAGTGTATTTAAAACACGGGTTCAGCATTCACAAATATTTGAAACAGCGAATGCCGAACCCCCAAATAGCGAGGGTTTCCTGTACTACCATCTGCATGTAAGTTTCCTGTAGGGAACTGCCTTACATGATCCTGAGCTGACATGTATTCAGCTTACCTGGATTTCTTTTCACACATCATTTTCAGGCTGCAGCATTGCACCTAGCTTTTTAAAAGATGGTACCCTTTCGCTTTCCTGACTGGCACCTTCATCAAGTCCACATCACTAGCTCAGCCTCTCTTGAGCCATGTGTTCAATGGCTGCAGGAATTGCCATACTTTCTTTGTATTCCAGTAAGCTTCTTTTAAATTTTTTTTTTGCAATTCTGCGCAAAATCATGGGAAGTACCATTTTCACAGGGATTGTGGAAACCACTGTTTTTCATGGTTTCCACAAAAATCACAAAACCATGATTTAAGTAGGGCCCTACTCATATACCAAGAGGCAAGAAGGGAGAAGTGAAGGAAAAAAAAACTGAGGAGGAAAGACTTGAAGATATAAAAGCTAAATACAGGTATATCTCCCCTCCTACTTTAACTTAAACACTGAGCAAATGGTGAGGGGAGAAATGTAAAGATACACCAACATACACTAACAGCCTGACTCCTTTATCCCTATTTACTTATACATCACATACACAACTGCTATCCCTGGGGTCACTACCTTAAGGCAAATATTTGTTATTTCTGCTCATGATACAGGATGCATACTTCTCCAGTTTCAAAAGGCTCTATGAATGATAAATACATCTTATTAACAATGGACACGTGTTTTTTCAGTAGATGTACATAGTTTTATACATGTTTTCAGTTTGTGGGGTTTTCTTAATGCATAGGCTTTCATAATCCAATGCCAAATAAATTGGCATTGCATTATAAAATTGACTGGGTCAAGGGGAAACACATAAAAGACACTTCTTGTTGTCTTCCCAGGATATAAAACTAAACTGAAGGTACAACAGTAAATCCAACAGAGTGCAGCCATAAACATAAATTGAACTTGTTCTCTGAGTTATTATACTCATTAGATTAAAGGTGGTATTGCTTCTTTTTGCAGGTATGATGCTGCCATTTACAAATAAATTAGAAACAGTTATAGATCAAGGGTTGGCAACGTTGTTGGGCAGAGTGCCAAAAACACCCACAACCTCAAGTTGTAAGATGTTGGTGTGCTAGGCATGGACAGTGGGGGAGCCACAAAGGGCCCGATCCTTGTTGTGTTAGTGCAGCCCTGGCCCCTTCGTAACATGCAAGTGCCAAGCAAAATGCCTCACGTGCCACATTCTGGCAAGCATAGATATTTTAGATATTATTACTGGGAAGTAGTAAAGAGTTGCATTGTATCTTCATTGTATACTGATATTAAAATTTTGCTGCCGATACATTTAATACATGTTGTGATTAACGTTCCTAGTAGGTCACTTACTGGCTAAGAATGAATACTGGCTCAAAACGTTTTTACCAAGCACTCATGAAATCTACACCATCCTGGTCATACAGATGCTTCAAGCTGAGAACCTTAATGCTTATTTGAAACAAGTCTGTTACCGTGAAGAATCATATGAAATGTTGGTGTTAAAATACCATAACATTTAAAGAACCCCAAAGTACTTATGCTCTTCTTGCTATGGTCATAAACTGATCTACACATGCTAAAGAGAGAGAAAGGAAGATAATTAAACAAAACCAACATAGACATGTTGTTAAAAGTAGTAAGTTTCTACAAAGCTTGGAGATCTAAATTAGGTTCAGCGTGGTCAAATTTTCTCTGTTCCTGGGAAAATTGAGAAGACCTTTGGCAGGTGTTACTATAAAGCTGCAAGGTTCTCCAGCATGTATTGACTACAGAGTAGATTTTTTTTCTATTCTTAATCAAAATATCACCAAAAACCAAGAAGAAATTGACTTCAGCTTATTACAACTTTTCTATATAGTTCAGATGTTAGATGAATGCTGTTTATTGAACAGCATATTAGCAGTGCTGCAGGCCCTTATTCATCCTGAAGGCACTATCCATGGCAACAGCAGAGACAGCCTTTGCAGAATTACATTAAACTGCTCTGCCTAGGTCATAAATTCCATACAAAGCCATTAATATAACATTTAAAACATTTCCTTACCAATATTTTAAATAACAGACCAGATCCTTTTAAAATCTAGTATTACTCTTCACCATTTGATTATATATATACTTAATTACATCTCTCAACCCAGAATAGAATGCAGATTAAAAAATTACCAAGACAAAAATATCACAATTAGCTTCCCTCTGGTTTTACAGTTTTGCTTATTGTGAGTACAGTGTTCAAAACATTCAAAGCATTTTGGTTCTTCACCATACTTGAATGTTTGGCTTTAAAATTCTGCAGAGAAAAATCTAAACAAAATAACTCCCCCCCCCCCCCAATTTCATTATTGGTCTCAGCCCATAGCTTCTTTGTAAAAAGACATTAAGTTACTGAACAAATGCCCCTTCCAAGTAGATTTATATTGAGTATATAGAGGGCACAAACCTAATGACTGAAATAGATCCTCACAGGTCAACAGTATGGTGAATTTCTAGTATATTCATTAGTATACCTGGTTCCCTTTGCAGGTTGCTTCAGTTTCTTATTTTTCTATTTTGCCAATCACCTTTGGGACCCTATCGGATACCTATATGGCTTACCTATATGGCTTTCATCATTCCAGCATCTATATTCCTCAGTGATCCTAAAAAATGCAATAGACAAATTTTTAGCAATCCCCAAGTAACCTGTATGAAATATTTACTGTGCCAGGAGCATCAGTAAACGGTTGTCTATGCTGCAAAGGTATGACTATCTCATGCATATATAGCATAGCTTAACTTTAAACTGGCTAACTTAGGGACCGATAGCAGCATAACTGTGGCAACAAAGTTCAGAGTAAGCTTTTAGCAGAGTTCCCAGTCAGTATGGGGTAATAAATAGGGCTGTGCAAAGCTTCAGTCCCTGATTCGATTCGACAGAGATTCAGCGGCTGAATCTCTGAATCCAAATTGAATGAGACCCTTTAATCTCTGCAAATCAAATCAGAACCCTCCGAATTGATTTGGAGAGATCTGGCAATTCAGACACAGAATTTTCTTTTCTACTTTGGAGAACACATAACACTAGCAGTCTCCCTGCCCCCGACGAAGGCCGTTTGTTCCCGAAAGATTGGAAAGAAACTTTTTCCAATGATTTAGTTGATCTAATAAAAGATATCATATCTACCCAAAGAACCTTGCTTGCAGGGACTACTTGAACAAATGTGCCAAATGCTGGCAGTTTCTGATGTGCAAACAAGCTTCACCAAGATTATTGTTTCACATGTTCAGTCTACAAAATCTGCATTAGCAGAATATGAATCAATCTCAACTGTAGCAGATGAAGCAAGTGATGCCCAAGATAACTATGTTCTGCACACTTTACTTGTATCTAGAAGCTGGACAGACTGTGACCTGCCTGTTTTTCAAACACAGCTGGTTCACATTGTGTTCTGTCAGTTTTTCTACCATGGCACAAGCTATACAAAGGCTGTTGTAAACTACAGGTTAGAATTTAACAAGATTTTGGTATCTCTCTCTGATAATGCAACATATAAAGCTTTCTATGGTGTGCTCTATGGAATGATGCCCAGTGCAATTCATATCACCTGCAATGAGCACATCTTTTCCTGATGTGGATAGTCTGGTTTCTTTTAAAAAAGAGTTCAAATATTGTATAGGCCGTAAGCTTCACTACAGGGGGTCTACTGCCAGTCAAAGCAGGATCTACATGCGACTGTGTCACTTCCACCAAAGCCAGTGCGTACAAGATGGAATTTGTGGTTTAATGCAGTTTGTTACCATGCAATATGAAGTACTACCAGCAATTTGTGTGCAAAGAGCTTGAAATCACACCCAGGACACAGTACATACCTAAATTACATGATCTCCTAAGATAGGGTGACATTGAAGATCAAGTTAAGTTTGTGATCCAGTTAATGGAACTTCTAATGTGGTTTGAAAGCTGACAGGCTTTGATTCACCAAGCACACAACATGCTGATGGGTTTGATAAATTGGGTCAAAGACGTAGCATCACAACTTTCAGACTGTCAATGTGATAACCGTAGAGACGAGAACTATTCTAGGCAATAGCTGTGAAGTTGAATCAGTACTACTAGTACTGTCACTACCACTATGGTTTAAACAACCATGTGCCTCCCTTTTTTAGTGCTGTTTGCATTTTTTATCCTAACCAGATGTCTTGACTGAGATTTGACCCTCACCTCTGAAACCAATACCTGGATGGCAGAAAGAGCATAACAAGGAACATTCTGCTTACATGAACTTTGTCAAACAGTGCCAGATGCCTTTGACTGTGGTTTGGGACTCCATTTCTGACACTTTTCACATCGATACAACTTGGCAAAACACTGCCTTACCATTCCACCCAATTCAGTGGATGCAGAATGTGCGATCTTAGTGTATGGGACAAGAGTTCAGACCACAAAGACAAAAGATGTCAGCTGTAAGTATTGGTGAATGCTGCATGCTAGTTAACAACTAATATGAACAGTTTCTATCGAGGTTAGAATTATTTAGTATTACTAAACTTTTTGTAGAATGCTAATAATACATTATGATATTAGTTACAATTCAGATTGGGTATAAATTTATATTCACAATATATTTCAATTTAGATTTAAATTTAATACTTAGATTTATAATAATGTGGGAATTTATTTGTTATTTCTGCAGAGTTTGCTATTTAACTATGCTGTGGTTTTTGCCTCTGGGCCAATTGGCAGCAAGGAGCAAGGCTGTCAGGGTCCCTCAGCTAATCATCAGTGAGGGCATGCTCCCTGCAAAAAGACCACAAAATCTGTTCTGTGCATGGTGAATGGTTTGCGAAAATCCCTTTGTCTTGCCACGATTCACGTAGGTCCCTATATATGAGTTACATCAACTAAAGCCTTACTCCTTTGTGCTTGTACTTGTACTCTTACTCCTTGGTACCTCTTTGGAAAAATACTTAATTTAGTGAAGCTGCATGGACATGAGGATCTGTCCTGAGTAGTTTGGTCCTCTGTGCAATAGAAGCACTGACCTACATTGACAAGAGTATGGCTTAAACTAGGGCTGGATTAGCCCTTTAATGGGCCCTTGCAAACAAACTAGTGGGCCCCTACTTAATATTGTAATTTATATTTCTTTTTCACTCAATAATTATAATATGTAAAATAAGCACTACTAGGCCCCTTCTTCACTTAGGGCCCAAGCATGTGCTTAGTTTGCCTATGTGTTAATCCAGCCCTGGTTTAGGCTAAAGGGAAGGAGGATAGTTCTATGCATAAGACACTAGCTTGGGAATCTGAAGTCCTAGTTGAAGTTCCAGCTTTGCCACAAATGTGTGCAACTTTAGTGAAGTGATTTTATTCCTTTGGGCCTCCTGGGCTGCTTGCAGACATTAAACAAAAAAAAAAAGACAAAAGTACCCCTGGTGCTTTACTTTAAACTTGGCACACTCCAGCCTAGCACATACCCAAAAGAGAAAGCACGTTACTTGGACCTGGCTCACCTGATGTCTGTATAAATCAGGTGCTTTAGTTTGGGGAGGGGAAGTGGCACTTTTATATAATAGCTGATTGACTCCCCTTTATAAAAGTACTAAAGAGCCCCACTGAAGCCAGGGTTTCTGGTTAAACGTGTTTTTTTGGTTTTTTTAACATCTGCAAGCAGCCATGGCTTGTAAAACAGGGATGTTACTTATTAGAGATGTGCTGTAAGGATAAATACACTAAATTCTGTGCTTGGATACCATGGTAAAGTGGGCTATATAAGTAGATAAGATGGATAATAGACTCCCTTGCAACTATGTACAAGTAAGCAAATATATCACTTTGGTAAAAGAACCTTTTGCTTTCACATAACAGGAGTACCATTGTTGTTTTTTCTCTTTCTTGTAATCTCAGAAGATTTCCAATAAACTGCCTTAAAAATGAAAACTTTTTCATTTTCTTTAAAAAGTTTAAAATGTTCTCCATTTAAACTCTTTATCTCTAAAGAGTTCCCTGATTTTTAATTTCTCTACTCACTACTTCTGTTATTGCATACTTTCCAGATATGACTTTTAAAATAGGTTTTTAAAGGTTCGTTTTGAATATTCTACTAATTCATTTCATACCATTCATTTCATTCACTTTACTTTAATCTGCCAAAAATATACTTCACAGAATTTTGTGAAAAACTCTTCTGATTTTCTAATAGGACTGAGATGCTCACTATTTTTATCTGTAATTATTTCTACTGCTGGCTTTCAAGTTAAAAGACTCTCAGCTATCAAATGGAAACTGTCAATTTACTGGCTGCAGTAACAACACTGAAGAAAGATTCATAGAAGTCACTTTAGTTGGGACCTTCAAAACTCCTTACTTCTTATAAAAAGGGTCCTATAAAAGATAACAGAAATTAAAATATTATGCAATTACTTGGGCGCACAGAATCATATCTATAATCCTACAATTACATTTAACATTATATTCAAATTCAGAACAGCAGTAGAAAAGTATTTTAGAAATGTTATGTACTATAATAATAAAAATACTTAAACATAAGCCTTGAGATAAATTTTCAACAAAATGATGGTCATGTAACACTAGGTACTTAGTGGCACTTCTCTTATACTCCGCAGGATTTGTTTCAGCTAACTAGGATCCATCTGCAATCAGTCTCAAAGTTAAGAAATAAAAATATTTAGTTCTCCTTTGCAAAACAGATAGTGTATTATGTCCAAAACTTTTAACCACAAACTGTGACAATAAAAGACCTTGACAGCAATTCCTACATATTGTTAGTGTATACATAGCTTATCAATTGCAAAACTGAGATACAAACACACATGCAGTGGTAGACCGGTCACAATCAGAAGCTATAGATTTGTGATGAATAGGGGAAATGTTAGTGATTTTTTAGTGTGTTCAAAAAACACTGAAACTTCTGCTGATAATATAAGACTGGGACTATATTCTCATGCTACATTTTGAGACAAAAATGCATATTTTTATTCTATAATTTTGGACTGAATATCACATGTGAGATAAAAACCAAGGGTCAAGCTGTCCATCTTTGAACACCTAAAATCAGTAGGAGGTTTCACTGTGTGAATGAAGAATGAGGAATCAATTTCTTAGTGTATATGAAGTTAGAAATTATCAAGCCTAAAAAAATGGTGAAGAGGTTCTTAATGTATGAAATGTCACTGCTTACTGTAGAGCATACTAATCAATATAACCAGCAACTAGAACTGCTCTTGAAAAAAACTACTGTGTAAGCAGCCTCTTTTTAGATGGTTTATGCTGACTGCATTATTCTGTCTCTGCACAAACATAACTCAAATACAGCATTCAGCTTATTATGAGAAAGAGAATAAGAAAAAAAATAAAAATGTTTAAAATGTTGCTTATCAATAAAGAACATGAGCACGATAAACTATGAAGTACTGTTTAATATTCTGGATGTTATTAGGAAGTTTAAAAATATGTACAAATAGGTATACTTGTGTTTTTTCTGTTCTATAAGGTAACCTGATTTTTAAAAAGTTATCTCCTAATACGTAATATCTAACTTAAACTTCCTTTGCTGTGACTTGAAGCCATTGCTCCTTGTTCTGTCATCTGCCACCACTGAGAACAGTCTAGCTCCATCCTCTTTTGAGCCCCTCTTCAGGGAGTTGAAGGCTGCTATTAAATCTCTTCCATCTTCTCTTATCTAGATTAAATAAGCCCAGTTCCCTCAGTCTGTCCTCATAAGTCATTTGCTTCAGCCCCCAAACCATTTTTGTTGCCTTCTGCTGAACGTGCTCCAATTTGTCCACATCCTTTCTGTAGTGGGGGGCCCAAAACTGGACACAGTACTCCAGATGTGGCCTCACCAGTGCTGAATAGAGGGGAATAATCACTTCCCTTGACCTACTGGCAACACACCTACCAATGCAGCCCAGTAGGGTATTAGCCTTCTTGGCAACAAGGGCACATTGCTGGCTCAGATTCAGCTTATTGTCCATTGTAACCCCCAGGTCCTTTTCTGCAGAGCTGCTGCCCAGCCAGTCAGCCCCCAGGCCGTGCTGGTGCATGGAATTGTTCCATCCTAAGTGCAGGACTTTGTGCTTGTCCTTGTTGAACCTCATGAGATTTATTTTTGCCCAATCCTCCAATTTGTCTAGGTCACTCTGAATCCCAGCCCTACCCTCCAGTGCACCTACTACTCCCCCCAGCTTGGTGTCATCTGCGAACTTGTTGAGAGTGTACTCCATCCCATCTTCCAGGTCGCTGATGAAGACATTCAACAAAACCAGCCACAGGACCGACCCCTAGCGGACTCCACTTGATACCGGCTGCCAACCAGGCATCGAGCCATTGATTATTACCCTCTGACCCAGTGCTCCAGCCAGTTTTCTATCCACCTTACAGCCCATTCATCCAACTCATACTTCCTTAGCTTGCCTGTGAGAATGTTGTGGGAGACCATATGAAAAGCCTTGCTAAAATCAAGATATACCACATCTACCGGTCTCCCTGCATCCACAGATCCAGTCACCTCATCATAGAAGGCAATCAGGTTAGTCAGGCATGACTTTGCCCCTGATGAATCCATGCAGACTGTTCCTAATCACCTTCTTCTCCTCCAAGTGCTTACAAATGGATTCCTTGAGGATCTGCCCCATTATTTTTCGAGGGACTGAGGTGAGGCTGACTGGTCTGTAGTTCCCTGGATCCTCCTTTTCCCCCTTTTTAAAGATAGACACTATATTTGCCCTTTCCCAATCATCCAGGACCTCTCCTGATCACCATGAGTTTTCAAAGATGATGACCAGTGACTCTGCAATTACATCAGCCAACTCCCTCAGCACCTGCAGGTGCATCCCAGCTGGCCCCATGGATTTGTATAAGTTCAGCTTTTCAAAATAGAACCTGACTTTTCCTTGTGCCATTGTTTGGTTGCTCACCTCCTCCCCAATCTGTGCTGCCCAGTGTGGTAGTCTGGGAGCTGCCCCTACTTGTGAAGACTGAAGTGAAATAGGCACTCAGCACTTCAGCCTTTTCTGCATCATCTAGGTTGCCTTCAGCAAGGGACCCACACTATCCCTGATCCTCCTCTCACTACCAACGTACTTGTAGAAACCCTTCTTGTTGCCTTTCCCATCCCTTGCTAACTGTAACTCCAATTGCGCTTTAGTTTTCTGACTTCAACCCTCCATGCCTGAACACTGCTCTTATTTTCTTCCCTAGTTATTTGTCTAAGTTGCCACTTCTTATAAGCTTTCTTTTTGTAATTTAGTTTACTGAAGAGTTCCCTATTAAGCCAAGCTGGACTTCTGCCATACTTGCTAGTCTTCCTGAGCATCAGGATGGTTTGTTCCTGCACTCTCATTAAGGCTTCTTTACAGTACATCTAGCTCTCCTGGACTCCTCTCCCCATCAAACTGGTTTCCCAGAGCATCCTGCCCATGAGTTCCCTGAGTGAGTCCAAGTCTGCTTTTCTGAAGTTCATTATCCATCCTTCCTTTCCTCCGGCTCCTGAACTCAATCATCTCGTGGTCACTGCTGCCTAAGTTGCCATCCACTACTACATTCCCCACCAATTCATCCCTGTTTGTGAGCAGCAGGTCAAGAAGAGCATGTCCCCTAGTTGGCCGCTCCAGCACTTGTACCAGGAAGTTGAAAGGGAGATACAGTTTTGCTGAAAATGATCTCTGCTGAAAAAAATTAATCATTTTCTGAGAGTAACTCTCTGGGTACACATACCTTCATCAGTATCCTATCCTGTTATTAACATAAGGGCTGAGGAATAGGCAAAAGTAATAGAAGCTGCTTCATCCTCTTCTGCTCTTGTGCTTAAATTCACAGATTCACAGAAGTTTAGGCTGGAAGGGACCTGGTGAGATCATCGGGTCCAGCCCCCTGCTCTGGGCAGGGAAGACTGCTGGGGTCAAATAACTCCAGCAAGGGGTGCATCCAGTCTCCTTTTGAAAGTATTCCCAGGTGATATCTTAAAAGCAATTTCCATATTATTTTGAATATGTTAGGTTCTAGTATTTTCAGTTTGGGCGCATTTCTTTTGCACTTCTTTTATTATATTGATTTGGGGGGAAAAAAATCAATGACAACATTGAGAAAAATACAACCTACTCAGTCTGACCTTCTAATCACTCTTTGCATTATTAAATGCAGGGGAAAAGACAGATAAAAACGTTTTCTATGGAGCTTTCCATGCAAAGTGGTGAGAGAAGTATCTTAGGCTATTTACAAGCTTGCACCAGTTATAATTTAAAGTATTGTTTGAATGAAAGGTTAAAACCTCCCCTCCCCCCCCAACCAAATGAACATTTCCAGACATTCTTAGATGAAAACATTTAAGTGAAAAATTTCACGTCTGATATAAAGAGTTTCTTTTGACAGGTCAACAGTTTCCACCTGAAATAAAGTGTTTTGTTCAGAGTCCAAAACTTAACTGAACTCTGTAGTTCCTGCAAAACGGCTTGAAATAAACAGGCGACAATTTTTTGCGGGTGGCATCTTTTATGGGACTAAGGACGCCAGATGCCCTTCCTCGGGGCAGGGGACCTGGTGCCAGGAGGGCTGCCCTGGCCTCCAAAGCTTATCCAACATTTCTTCTAACTATACAGCGGGTCCAATAAAAGATCCCACCGCCAAACACTGCTGCATATTCCCTAGCCCACCCTACAGCATCCCTCCCTCACAGCCTTAAAAAACATCATTTTTGATGGGGGGGGGGAAATGTTGGAAGATTTTGACTCGCTTTGGGCGCTGCCATTTGTCACCGATGTTCGTCGAGGCGCCTGCAGGCGCAGAGCGAGGAGGAAAGCGAAAGCAGGAGCCGGCTGCGCAGGCCTCGGGCAGCCCCCTCACGGCCGCGACGCCGAGGCCCGGCCGTGGCCCCGCCCCCAGGTGCGCGGGGCGGGGGCGGGGCTGCAGCGAGCCACCCCCTGTCCTCGTCCTCCCCGCGGGGCGGGCCGGGCCGGCCGGGGCTCCAGGGCAGCGGCTGCGGCGCGGGGAGACGTTGCCGGCCCGGCCTCAGCCCCGCGCCATGGCGGAGCGGGCAGCGCGGCGGCGCCGCGGCGGCCCCGGGCCCCTGCTCGTGCTCAGCTGCCTGTGCGCGCCCCTGCTCGGGGAGCCAGGCCGCAGCGCCCCGTCGGCGGGTAAGCGCCGCCCGTGCCCGCGGGGTGGGGGCAGGACTGGGAAGCAGCTTCGGGCTCGGGCTCCCTCGCCCCGCGCTCCGCCGGGCGCTGCGGAAGGAGCTGGTCCCGAGATCCCACCCCGCTGGCTGCTCCGCTCCTTTCCGAGCGCGAAGCCCCCGGGCCGGGGCTGGGGGCTGCCCCTGAAGCACTCCCGCCTGGTGCAGGAGTAAACCCGGGGACTGACACTGACCTGAGACAAAAGTCCGAGGGGAATGGCTGGATTCTTCTTTTTTTTTTTTCCACTTGCAGTGATGAGAGTAAAAATTAAAAAGCCAACAGTACGAATACTGTTCCCTTTCTTCCTGGGGAGGGTGGCGGGAAGTTGGAATGGGCTCCTGAGGATGGTGGTGCTCTCCCCTACCTCGGGGGTCTTCAAGAGAAGGCTGGACAGGCACCTGGCTGGGGTCAGCACTCGTTCCTGCCCAGGACAGGGGGTCGGACTCCGGGGCCCTTCCAACCCGAGCATCTATGAGTCTATGAAATATGTGCTTTCGCTTCAAAAATGTGCAGAATCTTTTACTTGTCACCACTGTGCTAAATGTGGCTTGATGAATATTACTGGCAATTACAATCACTGGAAAACAACATTTTCACCAATAGAAATGTGTGTTTCATAGAATCATAGAAAACGAGGGTGGGAAGGGACCTCAGGAGGTCACATCTTGTTCAAGCCCCTGCTCAAAACAGGACCAGCCCCAACTAGATCATCACAGGTATGGCTTTGTCTACCGGAGTCTTAACAACCGCTCATTCTAGTAGAAGGAGAATAGTTGTACTAGAATATTTAATATGACATGATCCAATGCTTTTGGATATTCTCGCTTTTGTTGTTGGTGAGAATTTGAATATGAATCTGAGAAGGGAAAACTGTATTTCCTTTATTTCATTTATTATGAAGTAAAATCGAATTTACTAGTAAAAATGTAAGAGAGAGGATATTTAATTGGTTATCTAAAAGAGTGGCAAATAAGAAGAGTAAACTATATAATCATACCACTTTTTATAGCATGATGTTAAAAAATGTACAGGGATATACTTTGAAAGGTTTTCAGTGAGTACCTGATCAGATAGATCTAAACTCTCTTGCTATAGTTGATACTTTCCAAGTATTTGAAAAGGAAACTTCGTATCAGTTATTGGAGTTTAACAGTGGTGTCAGGATGCTTGAATATCCCAGGCTTACAAAATACAGTATGTCAGAAAACAAAATGAGTTTATTGCCTGTAAATCAATGTTTGCAGTTTTTTCATGCTCCAGGTTGTTACCCTCACCTGCAGATGGGACAGGAATAATAGCATTCTGAAGTGAATTAAAATGAAAGCTGCATATATTAGATTTGTAGATCCAACCTTCCTGTGCTTATAAGTTTACCATTTTTTGCCTTTAAAAATTATTTGTGTTTCCTTTTGAGAATGTTGGAAGAAAGTGGAATTTTCTAATGGGCTGTAGAGAAATCGCAGAAGCTCTTGTTTAGCTCTACATGAAAAATACAGCAAATCTACTACTGATATACTGGAAAATGCTTCTGAAAAAAGATACTGCCATGTCTTCTGAACTCCACGACTGTGCTCTGTGTACTTAGGCAGAGTACTTGATATCTACAAGCCTCAAAGCAGTACATGCCCATGTATCTGAGACTGGGACTTAGCTGCAGAAACATAATTTGTCAGTTGACAAATTATCTACCAGTGCACAACCTCTGTGGCATCAAGGGCATCAATTGGCAACTTGACAGGAACCTGAGGGCTGTACATATGCATAAGTATTTACATCAGTGGTCAATTTGTATTTACTTCCATTCTGCATGCCAAATAAGCAACACTGTTATGTGTGTGTGTGTGTGTGTGTGTGTGTGTATATATATATATATATATTATTTACTGTAAAACCCTCTAGATTTTCTTTTCTGTTGTCTCTCTTCTGCTGCTCACACATTCTACTCCCTCCCCCCCCCTTTAGATTTGAGGGATTTTATCCTTCCGGCTTCCTTATCAGTTGTTTGTTTGCTACCTGGGGTTGGTCCTCCCCAGCATTCAACATGTCACCCTTTCCATCCTCAGTGCTAGGTCCATGGTCAGTGAAAATTATTCCTATCTTCTGATCCTGGCCTGAAGATAAAAGATGAAATTACAGGTGCACCAATAGAAGTTTTTCAAGCTGATGCCAGTGGCTGATTTTTAAGGAGCTATATCATCCAATACCAATCCGATTCCAGTATGTAGCTGGGCAGCTTGGCAACCAGTGCTGGGCTGGGCAAAGGGGTGTGGGAGAGGGGGCAGATCAAGGCCCCTGTGGTGAGGAAGGGAGTGAGGCTTGGGCAGGCACTACTTGGACAGGACAAGACAGGGCGTGAGACGGAGCCACAGCTTGTCCAGGTGCTGTAGGTGTGGCAGCTCCTGTCCTGCCCACACCCCAGGAGGCATGAGTATGTGCCCCTATATCTGTGTGGGACACGATAGGCTGGGGCCGGGGCTGGCTGGGCTCTTCCCAACAGGGGCTGGGCCGGACCACACTGCGCTCGGGGTGAGCTGTAGTGGCTCTGGGAGCGGGACTATGGGGTGAAGCCCCAAAATTTGCTGTACTCCCCATCCTAGCACTGCCACTGTGTGCCCTGAGAGCAATGTAGCTTGGCCCAGCCCCTGCTGGAAAGAGCCCAGTGGAGCCCTGGGCCCTTCCTACCCAGCATGCAGATCCAGGGACACATGCCCCCCCATGCCCTCCTGAGGTTTGTGCAGGGCAGGAGCTGCCCCTGCACTCCCAGGACAAGCCACTCATGGCTCTGTCCCGTGCCCGCCCCACCCCAGCTGAGAACTGCCTGCTTCAGCCCCATTCGCTCCCTCGCCCTAGGGGACTCAATCTGCGACCCCCACCCCTTCCTTTCCCCCCACCCCTTCCCCCACACCAGACTTACCAGCCAGATGCTGGTCTCCAAGCTGATGGGTTATGTTCCTGGCTCCATGTGTGTTGCAGCTGTGTACATGCACGGGGCATTTATCAGCCACATTATCAGCTGCATCAGGCAAAAAAAAGATGATTTCCAATGCTTTCAGTTTTCCCTATATCGGTGTCGATCTGATATGGGACCAATGTACTGGTGTACGTCTAGATGAAATCCTGGTTCTATTGAAGGGAGTGGCAAAACTGTCTCTGACTTCATTAGAAGCAGAATTTTTACTCAGAGGCTTTGCTTCACTTAGCCAGCCAGCGCTGGGCTTTTAGTTTCTTCACCTGCCTTCTCTGTTCAGTAGAGAGTGGACCTTGCTTCTACTCACCACCAAAGAACAGAATATGCTAATCCTAACCCACAATCAAGTGCTGCTATGGCTTGCAGGGGAATGCATTTTATTAAATGCGTTTAATATGTATTCACAGTAGCATCTACCTTCCAAGCATGATTACTGCTCTGAGGAGATTTTATTCTATGAACAAGCTAATGGAAGACAAAATAGGCAATCTGTGTACAAATCAACTTGATTATCTGTAAGCAGTGTGGCAGGTTACTGTGTGATATGATCAATTTTTATCAAGGTTTGCAAATCTGTTCATGAGCCAAGAGTAGTAAGACTTCCAAGCTCAAAAGCTATTCTCAGATGTTTTGCAGAAATTTTCATCTAGAGTTTCTAGTTATTCTGAAAGTCAGTTGAACATAAAACACTGTGTTTCTTTACTTTATAGACAGCTCCTATGCCTCTACGCATGTTCTGCAGCTTTGCCAGCTAGTACCTAACACAGTGAAATTAAATACTCTGGTCAGTCTTACCCTAGATGTTCAAATCCTTGCATGCTGCAGTTGTCAGGTATGTCAGTTTTGCTTCGCTGCTTAAAAGAATTAAGTAGCGGAAAAAGCATGCATCACAATTATTCATAGGTGAGAGGGACAGGAGAGAACTTTCTGCAGTAGTTAGAAAAATAAATCCCAGGTGGAAAAGGGCATGGACATTTCTTTCTTAAGAGCTGTCTTAAGAGTATCAGGAAAGTCCTGGTCTCTCAACACCTGAAGTGAGCCAGTAGTTCAGGACAATCCGTTTAATATGGTTTCTTGTTTATTAGAACACATTTTAAACATTGCAGCTTACAGTTCTGAGTGTCTTCCTTTCCTTTCACTGAGCTATTGTAGTTGCATAAAAATTCTTCTTTTACCTCTTTTGTTTTTAGAGAAAAATGAAGTAACTTACAGTTAAAGGGTACTTGAGTGATACTAGTGATGGCTTGCAAAAGAAAGCAGAAAGATCTTTGTAAAAAGATAAAAAGGGATTATTTGAAGGCAGTAGTTACATTTTCTGTGGAATGGAATTTTCTTTTGGGAATTGAAAATGGAAGGATGTAGTTTTAATCCACTTTACTTTGTATTAAGCATTTTATTAATGGGATAGTATGTTGCAAAATTAATTTAGGATGTTGTAGCTTTAATTGAACAAAACCGTTAGTGCAATAAATATTATATTTATATTTAGAATTAATTGACATGCATTATCAGTTGAATTTTAAATGCATTGCTTGTCTTACTTTTTTATTCAGGATTTTATTTGAATGTGGTGGAGCAAAATAACAGTTCCTCTTCAGAACAAAACTGCAGAGGCCTCTGAGCAAAGCATGATAAAAATGTGTTTTGTGAATTATATCACAAAAAAAAGTGATGTCAATTATGAGGGGCACTGGGGAGCAGTGGGTCTCATCCGGGCCAGCAGGGGAGGAAGGGGGGGTGGGATGTTTACACTAAAGTGTAAAGTGTAGGCTACAGTGGCTACAATTTACTGTAACAAGCTGGATAACCCTGGAGTGGCATAACTTTGAGCCACATAACAAATGTTTACAACTAGTTTCAAGTGTTGATGTGCAGACAATCCAGGGATTAAGAACTCCAGGCGCTGACCAAAATTACTGTGGAAGGGCCTTTGTTGATCAGTGTTAGTGCTAGCTTTGAGTTTGGACCAGTCACACCCATAGTCTAGTCACACCCTTTTCTGAGTGTCCCCCACCTACACAACTGTGACTTGCTGCTGGGAGCCTGGTGAGCAGTGCAGGACTAGGAGCTATAGCTGGGAGTTGCCACTAGAGGGTTGCTGAACCCAAGAGAGGCTTCTATTCCTGCACTGTGGGTGGGGGGTGTGAGAGATCCTGGGATACTGGAGGACTTTAGCTTGAGCAGCATATCTGTGGGGAGTGACCACTACTTAATGGAACAGGGGCTGGGTAGTGCAGATCAGAGAGAATCCTGCCCTGGAGTGGTGAAACTTTGAGTCACATAATGAGCACTTAAAGCCACTTTAAGGTGTTAATGTGCAGACAGTCCAGGGGTTAAGAGGTCTAGGAGCCTCCCAAAATTGCTATGTAACAAGACCTTAGTAAACTGGATCAGGTTAATAACATACAGATTTATTGCCATTTCTTTTTAAGTCCATCAGGTGCTTGGTTCTTTGTCACCTCCTGGCTCTCACCAGCTGTCCAAATGATAAAGTGTGGAGGGGAAGGGAAGGGAAATACCATATTTACTCACATATCGCATGCATGCACACACACATCTCTTTGCCCAAGAAGTCAGACTTCCAAAATTGGAGCACAAGTCTTAAGCAGGGAAGCTGATTTCCTGCTTGGAATAGAAGTACCTGGATTTGATTTCTGCTCTTATTATGCAGCATTACTATCCAGGCAGCTGCTGTAGTCAGTTGACTTAAAGGCTCATTGTTCTTCACTCTGGAGGTGTTAACAATCATCTCTCCTTTTTAATGATTTTGATGTTCCAGTAATCAAGCTAACTTTTCTTCAGGCAGTTTTACTGTCTGCCAGCTGCTCTTAGTCTCTCCTCTATTTCATAGCTTTGTGGGTTCTTTGGCTGTTTTAGAATTATAGATTCACCCATGCAGACCAGTCTTCGGCAGCAGTTAGGATTTCAGCTTTTAGTAAAGCTGGAAAGGGAGGATGAATCAACTGAAGATTAGACTCTCTGTGCCCTATGCTGCTGTAACTTGGGAAAAATCTTTTTTTCTTCATTTTGCTTTTCAAAAACAAGGTGCATTTCTTATTCCAGGGTGTCATGTATGAGAAGAAATATGGTAACTATGTATTGAGATTATGCATTATGGATGCCCAGTATAATGATATGAGGTGATGCATCAGTTTTTTACTTCACTGAACATGTTGAAACAGCTAAGCACAAAAGATGTACAGTATTAGACAGCTTAGAATCTTGGTGACCCAAGAGGGGCTTTTAAAGAGAATATTCTGTATCTTATAATTCATGTCACAGTAGCTTAATATAACACCAGGCATCTTCCTGTTTTAAATCAAGTATCTTTTCTTCTCCAATTCAAAAGTGAGCTAGGGCTGCAAAATGTTGGGACCAACTTCAGTTTGTAATGTCAGAGCACAAACTACAGTTCCCAGAAGGTTGCTGAGGAAGAGAGGAAGCGAAGAAGAGCTTGGACTGCATGTGAAATGACTTGGCAGTTGGAGGGTGGCAGTGAGAGGTGGCAGCTGGAGAGAGATGTGGCAGAGACTAAAAGCAGCCACAGCCGTGCCCAAGCATGGAGCCAAAGTAGGGTCACTAAGTGTTCTGTGGGACCAAAGACTGGTTTGGAGCTCCCTCTTGAGTTGTGGGTGGGTAGGGTTTCTTCAGCCTATATGCTAGGTTGTTAATGTGTGCTATCTTGCTATCTGCTCCTGAGTGGTTTCATCACTGAATCACTGTTTATTACCTGTTATGTATATCCTGCATGTATGTACCCTAATGTTTATTCACCTGTTTGTTTCCTCATCTTAGCCCATTGGCCTGTGATTCTAACCCCCCCAGTATCCCCTATACAAAAATTGGGAGCCCTCCTCTTATGCTTCCTGTGACAGTTTCTGGGGCTCCGGGGTTCAGTACAACTGGAAGGGGCATGATGCAGATGATTAGGGCTAGGTCCACATCCAGCAGGAGACAGTTCATGATGCACTACATTTATCAGTGGAAGCCACTAATTCATGGTAGGGTTTGATACCAGGACAGGTTGCAAACCTCTGACAAGATTGCCCATACCCTGCCTACAGTTGCAGGAACCAGCAATCCCTGTTAGCTTGCGAAGTTGCTTCTGTTTGCCCTTTAGTATTACCTCCATTTCATACCTTAGTTAAGCTGAAGCTCAGTTCCGTTCCCTTTTTTGTCAGAGCACTGGGAACATAAGGAAACTATGTTGTTTGTATCTGATGTGGAAAACACATCCTGTAGAAGTGTCATCAGTATACTGATGGCACGTCTACCCTAAATTCTTTACTGTCTCCTCTGTGGGCTGCATTTACATGTTGAACAAGAATAATCACAAAAGGGAACCTGGCAGAACCCTAGAGATCTAACAATATACAAATAAATATCTATTTTGCCTTCTAAAAACTTGCCCTCTAGCCTTTCCATTGCACTCACTTAGCCAAGATGGAGCAAATAGAAGGGTCAGGTAAAAATTGCAAGCTATAAACAGGAAACACGTAATGGAAGCTACTCCATCACTGCTTTGTACAGCATTAAAGTATGAAGATTAGTCCTAGTTGATAATCAACTGAATTATGAAATCCTCTCTCTCTGGAGGTGAAGCGAAAGATCTGGTTTAATAATGCAATTTTATTGTTGGTGGAAATGACTCTATTCTGAGGCTAACGAAGTGAAGAGGAATACTGCCTAAACTAAAGCACTTAGAAGGTATTCCAGTTTGATCTCTTGTATCATTCCATCTAGAAGGTTAGCAGCATTAGCATTTACTTGATTTTAATGATGCTCATATTTCCTTTAGCTAGACACTGTCTTGCATTGACTTCTAGAGGAACTATTGACAAAACTTTAATTTAATACGGCTTAAGGTCAATTACTTGTAATAAGCGTCTTGGGAGGTTGATAGAGTAGAATGTTAAGTTTAAGCTAGTTGCTAAAGCATATACAGGTGCTGAGAAATCTTATCCCATAATGGCACAGAAGGAATCAATGCCTAGGAGCAGCTTTTAAACAAAAACTAGCTTCTAGCCATTTATTTGAATCTCATAGGTCATAGTTTCATAGTAGGGTGAGAAGGGACCCGAGCAGATCATCAAGTCTGACCCCCTGCCATGGCAGGAAAAAGTACTGGGGTCAAACGACCCCGGCTAGGTGATTGTCAAGCCTTGTCTTAAAGACCCCCAGGGTAGGAGCCAGCACCACTTTGCTTGGAAGTTGGTTCCAGATCCTAGCCACCCTGACAATGAAGTAGCACCTCCTGATGTCTAATCTGAATTCACCCTCTGCCAGCTTGTGACCATAAAAGGCCTGTTCTTTTTTTTTTTTTCTTCAGTAGGTGTCCTAGATGGTGTCTCATTAAATGCAATAACACGTTATTTAAAAAAGTATGCTTTTCTTGTCTTTCAGTTTCAGTATTTAAGAGACCTGTATGTGTAACACTATTTTCCAAACATTTTTTTAAATAAAATATTTATTATTTAAAAAGTGAGTGTGATTACTTAGGGGTGCACCAATAAAGATTTTTTTGGCCGATACTGATGGCTGATTTTTAACGAGCCATATCGGCTGATACTGATCTGATAGCCAATATACAGTCCGGCAGCTTGGAGAGCAGCATCTTGCCAGTAAGTCTGGGGGAGGGGGGGAAGGGGCACAGGGGGGAGGGATCAAGGCCCCCACAGTGAGGGAGGGAGTGGGGTAGGGGCAGGTGCTGCCCAGCTGGGGTGAGGCAAGGTGTGGGACAGAACCACGGGTGGTACATCTGGGGGTGGGGAGGAGGGCAGCTCCTGTTGCTGCGCATACCCCTGGGGGAAGTATGGCAGGGCATGTGCCTTCTGGATTTGTGTGCAGGGTGAAGGTAGGCTGCCTGCTGTGGGCTCAGGGCCAGGGTTGTGCTGGCCTCTTTCTGATGGGGCAGCTGGGCCAGGGCTGTGCTCAGGGTGGGTGGCAATGGCACTGGGAGGGGGGACTATGGGGTGGTTACAGCGAATATTGGGTGGCTATAGCCACCTTGTAGCCCCCCTCCAAGCACCGCTACTGCCCGCCTCAAGCACAGCCCTGGTCCAGCCCTCTGCCAGGAAGAGGCTGATGCAGCCCTGAGCCTGGAGCAGGCAGCCTGCCTTCGCCCTGTGCACAAACCTTGGGGGGGGGGAGGGGTCAGGCACATGCCCCCATGCCTCCCCTGAGGGTGCACACAGCGGTGGGAGCTGCCCTCTGTGTGCCCCCCAGCCCCCAAGCGAGCCATCCATGGCTCTGTCCCATGTCCTACCTACCCTTGCCCCAGCCCCATGTCCTCCCTCACTTGTGGGGCCTCCCTCTGTCCCTCCACAACTAACTACCTTCTCTACTCAAATAGAAGATGAAACTGATTATAAGATGACCCCCCCCCAATAATTAGATTCTATATATGGAAAACCTATAAATTAGTTATCGTTCTCCAGATATAGAATCTAATTATTGGCAGTTTGCCTTGAATTTCTCTCCCTCCCAGTGCTATAGCAGGTAAAATACATTGCTGGGGAGGAGGGGGCAGGTAACTCCTTTGCTCTCTGATTCTCCCCAAGCTTTTCCCTTGGCAGCCCTTTCCCCCTCTCCTTACTGTCAGACCCTGCACTTCCTGATCACATGGGAATGAGGAGCAACTTTGTAAACAATAACTTTGATAATTAAAAATGGCTATAGCCACTTGCATATAGTATCCACAATACATTCATCCAGAATTTATCCATGTACCTTTTTTCTAAACTTCTGCAAATTTTAGCATAGGTAACACAGAAACACATTTTTGAGCAGCACTTTGGCACTTATGCAATAAAAACTTTATTTTTTAAAAACATCCTTTTTCAAGGCCAAATCAGTTCCAAATTCAACTAGGCAAAGCCCAGTAATCAGGTTCCAAAATTCAACTAAACAAGGCTCAGTTTTCAAGTCTGCATGGCTCTAACACTGGGCAACTATCCTTCCTCCCAGGCCCATTGGTCTGGGGCTTTGGATCCCCTCCAAATTGAGGCAGGTATTCTTGTGCAAGCTCCAGACCCAAAGGCCTTAGGGTTCAGATGACCCCCATCTCTTTTGCTCCTATCCAAAAGGAAAGTTTTTCTTCAAGACCAAATCAGTTCCAAATTCAGTTGAGCAAAGGCCAATGGTCAAGTTCCAAAATTTCAACTGAGCAGAGCTCAGTCATCAAATCTGTCTGGCTCTATCATCAGGCAAGTATCCTCCCTCCTCGACCTGTAAGTGTAGGGTGATTAGTGTGGTTTTTAATAAAATATGTAAGGTTCCCATCAGCATGTTTGCCCAGTATGGGCCATGTGTTTTATAGTCATGCTTAGTGTTGGCTGCATTTAATCAACTTAATGGTTGATTTCCATTGCTGAGCACATGCCAACAGCAGTTTAATGATAGACAGTGTATTTAATGAGATTTTCTTGTATGCGATTATAAGATAAGGGGCTTGTTTTCACATGCCAATTTGGGGAAAAAACCTTGTCTTGTATTCAAGTAAATATGGTAATTTATTGCAGTGCTTACTTTGCAGAGGGACCAAGCAGTTCAGGTGGGGCAACAGCCAAGCAGGGGAAAGCCTGAGCATGTGCTTATCTGCTTATCTCCTTGCAGCACTCTTCAAAGGATCTTGAACCAGGGTGCTAGTTGAGAATCACGGCCTTATTACAAAGCCTTACCCGTGTCAGACTCACCCATATGGCTACATTCGCAACAGTGCAGGACTGTTGCATGTGCTGGGAATGATTCTTAATGGATTTTTGCATGTGTTTTAGTAGTGGATTAAACAAGCGCACTCTATTAATTCATTTGAAACACATTGTCAATATGTATGTTCTTCCTGGGTTTTTGAGTGGTTTGTGGATTTTGCTGATACCATATCACAACTTCGTGAGAGAGCTGACATTAGCTTTGGCCAGTTAGCAGCATGGAAAAATAATTTCCTAGGTTGCATTTTGTTCAGACATTGTACTTGAGAAGAAATCCATAATGGATAGTTTTTGCAATAACATGATGGGAAAAGCTTCTGCATAACTCCCTGTAGTGAGGGTTGTCTTACATCCCAAAGCATGCACAATAGCCTTGAAAAAAATGATTAAAGTTAGTGTTATATTGTTCACAAAGGCTTTAATCATTGCTCAGAACCCCACTCAACCTTTTCACTTAAGACCTTGTGGCAATGAGCACTGTGTGAGAATTGTATTTATAGAAGTAGATATGTGTAACACTACTTTTAATTGTTCCCTTCTATTATGAGTGACCTTCTGTGTACCATTCAGTATTTTATCTGCTTCTGTCATGCTCAATACATTTATTTCCTTTGTACATTTAAATGGTCTTAATCTGTTCCTGTTCTGGGAAGTCTTTCCCAGTCTCTAATACTTTTTGTTCCCTTGTCTGGCGCTTTACTTTTTCTGCTATCCTTTATAGATTGATAGCAGTGAACTTCTGGTATGGGAAAGCCTTATATTTATATAATATAATATTTTAAATCTGTATTAAGAAAGGAATAGAGAATAATACTAACATTTTATTCAGACATTTTTTTATTATGCTTTGAGCTCATTACAGTAATGCTTAGGTCTCTCTTGTCAATGGTTTCAGTCAGTTTAGAACCGATCAGTATGAGTAAGTAGTTTAAGAACAGATTTTCTGTGCACACACTCAGTTCTTCAGTTGCAGGCAATGGCATGTGTATACAGAGCACTAGTCAGAGCTTCTGCAGCAAAGCCTGTGGTCATGGTACATATGCCCTATGCTTAAAGGTCATAAAGGGGAGAACTGCCCTGACAGCTCAGTTCCTTTTCATCACCTGTGCCTGAGGGTTTCTGGCTTGCTTGGTGCTTTTACTCATTTTTCCTTGTCACCTTAGTAAGTTTCCTTTACCTAAAATTCCATTTTAAATCCCCTGCAGACGTGCCAGAAGTTTCCTATGACAAATGCAGTTTTGCAATGATTGTTTGGCTCACTAGATTTTACTAATGTTGATGTTTCTGTTAGAAATATTATTAAAAATGCATTATCAATAGCTGTTAGCTCCCATCAATTCAATGCTGTTTTTGCACACCATGCATTTCCTAAATTGAATTCTATGGTTGCAATGTATTTTTGTACTGAGAAGCAAACCTTTTTAATGCTTACACTCTAAAATATATATGGTTGGTCAAAATGAAATAGGTATTTTTTTTAATAGAACAGGAGTGCTTAAAACAATAGAATGGTCTGCTATCAAGTTTGTGTCAGTTTTCTGTTTAAATGTGGAACAGTCACCCTTTGGACACATGGCATGGTAGGCAGGGTTTGGAGAGAGGAGGACAAGCTAGAAATGAGAGAGGTAATCTGTGCATAGCTGGCTGCCCTTTGCAAAATGGCTTGTACTTTCACTGATTGTGAGAAAGTTAAGTCACCGTTTTGAGGTCATAAAAGGAGGGAAGTAGAATTTGGACAAACTACTAGGCCACATCTGCCTGAGATGGTGGCATGAACTTCAGGCAGTAAAATATCTGACACATTATAGCACAGAACACCACTGCTTTTGAAACAATGGTAAGGTTATGAGACTTGCAGTTATTCTCAGGTGACCAGCTACACTATGGGTAGATTCAGGATTTTATGAAGGGGAGTGTGAGAGCACTGACCAGTGCTGTAGGGGTGGCTGTATTCCCACTCCCACTCCTTTCTCATACACACCAGGGTGGACAGACCATGCTGCAGGAGCAGCAGCTGGGAACTTTTAAGACCCTTAAACAGGTAAAAATCTTCCTTCTCCCCTCCCCTTCCTCTCTGTGCTCAGCTGCACCTCCCCTCCCCTCCTGCTGCCCTCCCTTCCCCTCCTCCTGCTGCTTCTGCCCTCGTTTGTCAGGGGAGGGAGAGTTTCAGAGTCATTTCTGCCTTGCTTCAGCCAGGCTGCCCATGGATCCAGGCTCTGCTAGAGACAGCACTGGATGGGTTCCCTTTCCCCATGCCTGTTCCCAGGCTGGCAGGGACCTGTCCCTGTTGTCTCTGGCTGAGCTTGGCTGTGCACAGTTTGGTCAGAGTGGGTCTTGGGCTCCCCATGCCACCCCCAGGGGTGCTGGAGACAGCAGCAGGGGAGGGGAGGGGACATGCCTCTGAGTACTGAGGGGAAGTGGGAAATCCTTGCTTGTTTTGGGGACTTAAAAAAACCCCTGGCTTCTGTGGCATGGTTAACTGAAAGGGGTGGGGGGCATCCATGCCCCTGCTTCTTCCTCTTTACCCCAACCTGCCCCTGAGCTGTACTATGAAAGAGTTTTCAAGGCCAGAAGAAATGTTGGTAACATGTATTTGGTGCTGGGTGTCTAGTTTATCTTGCGGGAAGGGGACATGTTTCAGGTAGTGTCTTGCATGTCAGAGGTCCTGTTTTTGAGCATATCTTTGTCCCTGGAGTGCTCTTTGGTCCTGGACTCCACTTTCCTTTGTGTGTATTGGCAGTATTGGAGATGACATATGGGTATATTCGTGTTCCATGACAAAATCCTGTTTGTGTCCCTGTAATATGCTCAGGTGGCTCAAAAAACAGACTCTGTTGGAGCTCTCATTTCTGACCTTTGTTTTTTTGTAAGACATTTTCATCTACTTTTTATTTTAAGGTGGCACTGCCTAAAGTCCTGGTTGTGACTCTGCTCAGGCACTCCTTTTTCAGTAGCCTAAAAAAATAGTGTTTTGCTGTCCAGACTCCACGGTCATCCACCAAAAATGTGAGGAGGTCTAGGCGTTCAGCACTGTTATGATGATCTACCACAAGGCATGGTGTAGGGCTAGGATGAAATGCTAGCTGTGCTGATTCTATAAGCATATAAGTGCAAATGGAGAAATGGTTGCTCACTGGGATTTGAACACTATCATTTTCCCCCAGTCAGCATGATCCTACAGCAGTAGAGGACATGCAGGTTAACAGAGTGGCTGTTCTGTGGGCACAGTGCAATGCAGGAGAACTTCCAGAACCATTTGCAGCACAGATGCGATCACATGTCCATGAGGATGCAGTAACTTACTGTAACAGTTTCAGATGGAATGACAAACAGCACTGTGCCTCCTCATTTACTGTTTAGTAAGGAACAGCATCATGCAGACACAAGTCCTTTTTAACAAACAGTACAGTTTTAATCTGACAAACAAAACAGTTTTTAATCTAAACAAATACATTTTTTTAATCTGAAATTAAGACTTCATGTAGACAAGCCCGTAGAATTTGTTTGCCTGTTGGAGAATAATGAATAATAGAAATAGTGAATTTTATAAAAACTTAACACTAGATAACCTCTAACACTCTTGCAAAGAGAAGGGGATTAGATAAATTTGATTTCTATATGAACATGACTACTTATATAATTAAATGTCACAAGTTGGTAGTTCTTAGGAAAACAAGTTTTATTTAATTTTGCTCAGTGTTAACTTTCTCCTTTTTTTGTGCAGGTACATCAGAACCTTCCTTTATTGCAAAAAGTGAAGATCGCTTATTTAAGCACTTGTTTCAAGACTATCAGAGATGGGTTCGCCCAGTGGAACGCTTGAATGACACAATAAAAATAAAGTTTGGTCTTGCAATCTCCCAGTTAGTGGATGTGGTATGTATGTTAAATTCCTTTAAAAACAAACTACAAGCAAAGTTTTTCAGAATAGGAAAGTGCTTATGAAAAAAATAGTTCTGTAATTATATACATCTGGGATTTTAAATACAATAATCTAAGAACAGGGTGAGAATGCAAGCCACAGAAAGAGAGAGTCTCTAAGTGAATATGAAGGAAGAACAGGAGGATGTTCAAAGCAGAAGATTGATGAGAAAAAGTAACCTTTCAGCTTAATAAGATTCACATCAAACTTTAGTGAAACTTTAGTATTTGAAGAGTTATGTTTTCTGTTTGTTCAAATTTCAAGCAAGAACGAGCCATATTTTTTATAAACACGGTAATCTGTTTTATTGTTAGTCTGTTACTATAAAAATAAAGACAATCTATTGCAGGAAAGAATAGCAGATAGAATTTCCTTGAGCAATTTAGTTCCATAGAAATGAAGATGACTTCCTGGCATAATATATCATATTAAAGATAGCAACTTTAAATGTACTGACTTCAAAATATTATTTTCAAATTGAGAACCTTTGAAAAATGAGTTTAATGTTTTTAAGAAGAGTAAGAATCATGGAAAGCCTTTTCTGGGCTCTTTATTAACATGGTTTTAAAGGAGCTTCTCAGTTTTTATTTATTTATTACACACACACACACACACACACACTTTATATAGGGAAAGGAAGAATCACTTTTTATGTTAAGATTACTGTTCTGAGAATAGAAAATCAGACCAATATGATTTTCAAGGCCCTGAGTTAAAGTTTATATGATAAGTTATGGTCATCATTTTAACAAAGTCAGTTATCGTTAAATGCAGTGAAAAACTTTTTTTTGCATAAAAACTGCTTTATTTTTATAGGATGAGAAAAATCAGTTGATGACGACAAATGTCTGGTTGAAACAGGTATGTGCAAAATATCTATGGAATATTCTGGTGTACCTGACTAAAATGTAAAATTGTAAAAAAAAAAAAAAAAAAAATTGAAGTGTGTGTGTTACAGGAACTTTATCTAAAAACTGCATAAGCTTAAATTTTGTCTTGTGTACCTGATTTTTAAAAAAAAAAGAATTAATAGCTGTAACACTGTTTCAAAATAATACACTTTTCTAAAAACCACCTGTCTTTACAAAAACAAAACTGTAATAAGAGATTCAAACATTTTAGAAAAGTTTATTTTATAAGTTAAATATGGAAGACATATTTTAACTTTTCTGTAAGAAGCACTAGTTAGGTGTTTTATGGTCAAAACCTATTGTAAGCAACATGCTGTATAAGTGTTTTTGAAAGTATTGTAAAGTTATCCTGCCAAGATAGTATGATGAGCCTTTTGAGATTAACATAGTCTAAGATTTCAGAATCTATAAACCACCTGGAGTTCTAGGGAAATGGACTGGCTGTAAAAAAACAAAACAAAAACAAAAACAAACCCCAAAAAACAAACAAACAAACAAAAAACAAATGTATTTACTTGTAAACAGAAAATGTCTGCAAGTTATAGTAGTCACCACCCAGAGCTAAACTTGGAAATGATTATTAGCATTGCATTTATTTATTACCAAGTTCCCCTTAAACTGCTATATGTTCATTTTTAAATTTTGTCCTACAGTCCTATTATATCACATTTACTTCAAAGAATCTTTAGGGCTGCTACCCATATAAGCACAGAGCTGGCTAACTTTGTATGTGTGGATCTCCCTCCATTTTTCCATTTCCCCTAATACATCTGCCAGGTACACCTGGATATTTCTTTTTGGCTTAACTATTAAATGGTCAAATGAAGGCAGAAGTAGACACAGTTCCCTCCCATCTTGAAGCAGCAGACTGCCTCAGTCTTTGACCTCCTGCCCTCCCAGACTGTCACTGCAAGTACTTAGGTTTGATGGTCAGTTCTGTTGTGCATTAGGCACATTATCTCATTTAAAGGTCTGTCCAAATGATGATCTTTTTGGAGATTCAGTTCGTCTCCTGCACTTCTATATTTTTTTAAAATTCAGAAATATTACCAAACTGCTAAGATACTCATACTGGTGGTCTTTCCAGTACTGATGGAACCAGGAAGTACTAGCAGTCTCTTGAAACAATGGGATTTGTTTTCTGAGTATAGATTTTAGACCACCTTTATGGAAGTGCCCAAACTTCTGGACATTCATTCAAACCACACCTTTAAAATTATCCATTACTATTTATAACTGTTTCCATGTAGGTGAATGTTTTTTTAAATGAAGAAGCTTTAAATATTTGAGTGCCATATAGAAGTGTTGTCAAACAAAATGTCTTTAAAACTGAAGAACTGAAAACTGAACCAGGCACTTCTTGGATCAATGTAATTAAAATCATGGAAACAAGAAGTCTGATCTTTATATTAACTTGTTTCTGCTTTTTTTGCTTTTATGCGCACATTGCCTATGTTAAGTTTTCTTTACAGACATGATTTTTTAACGTTTATCATGTACTTACAGGAATGGATAGATGTAAAATTAAGGTGGAATCCTGAAGACTATGCTGGAATAACATCTATTCGTGTCCCATCAGATTCCATTTGGATCCCAGACATTGTGTTGTACGACAAGTAAGATTGTAATCTATTTTTATAAAATAAACTACTCCTCTCTCATTCTTTACCCAACCTGCTCATAAATTAAGATTTAGGTTCTACAGAATAGTTTATAATCATACGATTGTCATAACACAGTACAAGTAAGGAGGCTGAGTTTATGACTGTATGGGCAACCTTAAATTTGGCATTTCCAGACTTTTGACTAGTTTGTTTTGCAACCTTTATTTTGTTCTTGTATCTATTTTTTAGATATTTAAAAAGAAAAAATAGCTACACAAATTCCTTCATGCAGCACTATTTGCTAGTTAGATATTGGATGTAGTTCTGTTCAAGGATAGTAATAATGCAAAGGATCTTTCAGAATTCCCCCTGGATTTTTAAGTCCCAAGTATACATAATAGCCTGTAGCCACCCATGTGCATTGTTATGGACTGGACTTACACACTGACATATTAAGTAAGTTTCATGCATAGAGATAATCAACCTAGGTAGAATGAATGTCAAATGAAAGTGTCTATTTAACTTTAATATATATGTACAGTCCCTGTAGTTTAATGGTATAATATTTGATAATAAGTCTATTATTGTATTTATAAAATAACATTTGGTGCCATGTGGATTTTTTTAATATCTATATTATTTGGCTACATTAAAATAGATTTTTGCTAGGCTACCACTAAGGACATCTTTTGACTAGGGACTATGTCCAGGAAAAAAATCAGATGTCTAGTGCTTTTATAATGCAGCATTAAAACTGTTTTAAAAAGTATCACATTTTTTTAAACGATAAATTGTTTATAATACCCTTTTCCACAAGCAACTAGATGGTTTTTGCTTAAAAAAACAAAACAATTACTGAGCTGTAAATAAATGTGCAAAATTTATTCTCAGAAGATAAAAAAAATCTCATAAGTATCTGAAATGATACTTTGGAAGCACATCATTATAATCACTTGTCCAAAATGAATGTAATAGTAACATTACTGGTTTTTGTTTTGTTTTTTTTAGTGCAGATGGCCGTTTTGAAGGAACCTCTACAAAAACAGTAGTAAAATACGATGGCACCATTGCTTGGACTCCACCAGCAAACTACAAAAGTTCCTGTACTATTGATGTTACCTTCTTTCCATTTGACCTCCAAAACTGCTCTATGAAGTTTGGTTCCTGGACTTATGACGGCTCACAGGTTGATATAATTCTAGAAGATTATGATGTTGACAAGAGAGATTTTTTTGATAATGGAGAATGGGAAATAGTAACTGCAACAGGAAGCAAAGGGAACAGAACTGATGGATGCTGCTGGTATCCATTTATTACTTATTCATTTATAATCAGACGTTTGCCTCTTTTCTACACGTTGTTTCTCATTATTCCCTGTATAGGACTTTCATTTTTAACTATCCTCGTCTTCTATCTTCCTTCAAATGAAGGTGAAAAAATCTCTCTTTGTACTTCAGTACTGGTGTCTTTGACTGTCTTCCTTCTTGTCATAGAAGAGATTATTCCATCATCTTCTAAAGTTATACCACTTATTGGAGAATATTTGGTGTTTACTATGATTTTTGTGACACTGTCCATTGTGATAACTGTCTTTGCTATTAATATTCATCATCGTTCCTCCTCTACACACAATGCTATGGCACCATGGGTCCGCAAGATATTTCTTCATAAACTTCCAAAACTACTTTGCATGAGAAGTCATGTAGATAGATATTTTGCTCGGAAAGAAGAAAGTAGCAATATCAGTGCATCAGAATCATCCAGAAATACCTTGGAAGCAGCTCTAGATTCCATCCGATACATTACAAGACATGTCATGAAGGAGAATGAAGTTCGTGAGGTGTGTGTATTAGTCACGTTGCACTCATTTGGTAAGATTAGAAATTAGAATGTGAATCTAAATGATGGCATAGAGTACACATCCCTTACTGTATTTTAAGTATGCCAATGACCAGAGGTAGCTTGACATGAGTTAGCATTTCTGTCTGTCATGTTTTTAATAGAAGCAGTGCCATGACCTCATAAATAAATAAATAAAAATACAAGTATGGCAAAGTGTATGTATTTATCAAGGCTTCTTATACAATCTCTGTGGCCTTCTTGTACATTCAAGCCTGTTATGGTCTTTCTAAAAATATATTCTTTTAATTATTTATAAAGGCTTTAGAGTTATTTAGCCAATTACATTAGTCTACATTGTAAATCTTTTTTTACTTTTTATTTTTGCCAGGAGTGTATTTAGGAGCTGTTCTATTTTTACATTATTACAGGGAAGTAAATGCTCATAATTCTGATGTTTTTTAAGTTTAAAATTCATTGCTTTTTATAATAAACATGTGGTGTCGTACCAATTCATCTTAAAAATATAACTTAAAAAAAAAGATTTCAAAATCAGAAATAGTACTACTCAGAAAAAATTAGCAGCTGTAAAATTCAAATCAAAACTATTTTATGTATAATAGACTTCTAAGTACTGCCCCAAGTTGTAGTTTGATTAAATGTGAGTGGTAACTGTTGTATATCTTATATCAGAGGAGTGTGTTTAAATCATCAGCATTTTAAAAGGTGTTTTTCAGTCCATAAGTCCTCACCCCAAAGTTGCCTTTTTTAAATGGATGGTAAGTTATAGGATCATAGGAAAGTAGGATTGGAAGGGTAGTCACAGGTCATGTAGTCCAGCCCTCTACTCAAGGCAGGATTATCCCTAACTAAACCATCCCAGCCAAGTAGCTGTTTAACCTACTCTTGAAAACTTCCAAGGATGGAGATTCCACAACTTCTCTAGGTAGCCTGATCCAGTGTGTTGTTATAAAGGTGACATCAGTTAAGAGCATCTTTAATGTATTTTTTCCTTGTCCAAAATTTGTTGGAACTTCTACAGCCTAAACACACTATTTCAGGCCATTGTAGAAGTGTTTGAAAATATATAACACAAAATAACAACTTTGCTGTGTGACTTGGTGCGTAATAGCTTTTGATGTTATCATACAGTTGCTGCTGGCAAGGCATAGGCCTCCCATAACACATCTTCCAGAGCTGACCTGACCTACATGGGAAACTAGTCTGTATGTCTGTTGCCTATTCTCCCAGGTCTGCTTATCTGCTGCTTTCCCAAGTCTCTCCTGATGTTCATTCTCATGGGAGTAGCAGTCTACATGTGCATAACTGTAGCACATCCCTAAAATAGCATCTCTTTAGCCTCATGTTTTACATAGTACTAACTGAAGTACCTGTTCTTCGCTTGGGTTGTTATTTTTGTAGTTGCAGGGTTTGTTTATTTTCAAAGAACTAAGTACAACATATTTAGGTAAAAAATATTGTTTATTTTTCAAGAACATAGTACAACATATTTAACATTTAATATTTAAAGTGGAGTGAAGAAAAAAAGGGCAAACATCAATATAATAATGACAATTGAACTGAATTCACTTTATCCAAAATGGAGTGGTGTCAGTTTGTTATCTGAAGTAATCCTAGTCAATAGAAGCCCCAAGAAGGGTCAAGTGAAAAATAACTTGCCTATAATTTTCCTTGGGTGGTATTCAGTGATTTTTGGAAAGTTGAGCATAGATTGGACTAGCCATTCTCAAGTTATAACCAAACATACGTCTAGACATGCCCTTCATTTTTTTATATATATAATATACACACACACACACACACACACACACACACACACACCATTTCTTGTGTACAGTATGATATTAAATGTATAGTTTCTTTGTGTGTATTATGGCTACAATATAGTTGTAGTCAGTATTGTCCTTTGGGTGTTATGACACTGATTTTTCTTTCGTTCTCACTGCACAACTCCACTGATTTGGTTTTCATTGGAATAAATGAGGCTTGTTTAGTTTTTCCAATGTGGTGTTGAACTGATAAGCTTTTTGCAGTGAATTATTAGGGTGTTTTTAAGGAAAATGTGTGCAGTGGTATTTGAATGTGCATTTAGGACCTGGGCATTCAAATTACTGCATGCTTGAATATGAGCTGGAAGTGCTACAATTGCTTTTCTGCTTTATCAGTTGCATTCTTTGCCATAATGTTGCATTATCCTATTGTTTATAATTTAAATATGTTAAATACAGTTGTATGAGCAAAACACCAAAAAGAAATAAAAATGCAATCCAGGGTCTTGATTCTGCAATGAGATTCACACAGACACACCCCTACACCCATGCAAAGTTTATTGTAAGATGAGAACCTAAGCATAGAAACTAGAACTCTTGTAATTATTTTTACTGAGAGATAATTGAGGGGAACAAAAGCAAACAACAAGGAGTCAAAACTTTAGAGGACCAATCCTGCAAACAGTTGGTAGCAAGTGATGTTCTTATTTTTGGTCTTGCCTTTAAAGTGGGACTGGGTTCAGCAGTTTTTCTCATTTAGGGCTCTATGTGGTAGAAAACATTTGCACAATGACATGACAAAAAGCCCTTATTTCTTCCTCACAGTTTAAAGATTTTGATAACTTCTCGGACTGTGAACTATTGACTAATTTTACAAAAACTTCTAGGTTAACCATATTCAACTTTACCTTTCTAGTTAATGTAACTACAGAATAACAATGGTATTTTGTAGATAAATTCTATCACATGTAGGCAAAACTGTTGTTCAGATTTTGGATGAATTTGATTCTTGCTAAAAAGACCCTGAAGAACACAATTTTATAAATACACAAATTCCATAAATACACAACTCCTGTCCTAAACCAAAAAGCCCATTCCACTTGCATTCTAATTTTATTGAGAAGAAACTCTGTTGTTGTAGCTGCCTGATGCAGATAGATGTTCAATTTAAGGACACCCACAAACTTCAGTGTCTTCAGTTCCCAGGAAGTTCTGGGTGACCAGCATTTTTCAGGGTTAGGTTCTGATTTTGTGACTCTGGCTAATGGGCTATAATTAATATATGTTCTGCCCTCTTCACAAAGGGGGTTTGCTTTCCTGCTCTAGCTCACAGTGTAACAATACAAAAATGAGATTGGTTGTTTATGAAGTTGGCATAATTGAAAATGGACACCGTGGATTGTCTGAATGAACACTGTATTTGGTGTTGTATTTTTCAAGTGTTCTGTAGTATTCCATATTGATCATTTTTTGTTTTTTGTTTTTTAGGTGGTTGAAGACTGGAAATTTATAGCTCAGGTGCTTGATCGAATGTTTTTATGGACTTTTCTTCTGGTTTCAATAATTGGATCACTTGTGTTGTTTATTCCTGTTATTCATAAATGGGCAAATATAATTGTACCAGTCCATATAGGAAGCACAAATACATAAACTATTTTTGAGGTGCCGTTACTCTTCTGAACCCTATTCATAAAAGGTGTCCAGTAGCTCTATAGTTATGCAAATTCTATGTAGGGCACATTTTAAAAACTGAATTATAAAAACTGAAACATTTTTATGTTTAAGCAATGTATTTTAGAATAGAGTATTGCTGAGTGTTAGTTTAAGAATTAATTTCTACATCAGTCTGGATAAAACCAGAAAGACTTTTTCAGACATTTGCATGTATGCTATGCCAAAAAAGAATACAGTAGGTTGCTACCTATTGGATGTGCCTACACGTTGCCCTACTGTGATGTAGCAGTAGACGCACGTGATTGCCAGCTACATTGCCATAGGGCGCACTCCCTGGGTATAGTGCACTGCCATGGCGACATAGCGGCAAAATGTAACTATGTGCCATGCGCAAGGCACAGTAACTGCCGGTACCACGCTCTACTTTTGTTTTTCCAAACGGAAATACTAAACCATGGTGGCACAGCATAGCAGTGTTACCATATGGCACCCATAGCAAACTCAGAACTTGTTTTTAGATGCTGATTGTTTAGAGCTGGCAAAATACTATGTATATTGTTTGACTGAGTATTAAACATTTGCACATGTTTATGTAATAGTGTTTTGGTTTGTTACTTCAGTTTATTACAATGGGTGGCAGAGGATTTTTAAGAAAACTAACTCTTTTAAGCATGTTGGAAAATTCCAGGGCTTTTTTTAGAACAAATGAAAACGCAAAGAATTCAAAAACAATAACAAGCTTTTCTAACACACTTGTTAAAATATGTAAATAAAAATAGTGATCTGCACTTCAATATTTTGTCTTTATTTGTAAATTCTAAATGAAAATTGCTCAACTTTAAAGACAGCTCAGTTTTTACCTGAAGTTTGGAATTAGTACTACATTGCAGTTCTATAATGGTTCATAAAAAATAAGCATCGGCATCTGTATAAGGCAGGGATATATATTACCGTCTCACACTTCACATATGGAAAATGAGGGAAAGAATTCTGGCAGACAGGAAATCAAGATCTCCTGATTTGGGGCCGGGGTAGGGGGGAATCCAGTATTTGTATGGCAAGACTGTTTTTTTCTACTACTGTTTACAAAAAACATTTTGAGGGGAAAAAATGGTTTTAGAAGAAATACAATTTGGGGAATTCTTTTGTTTGAATGAAACTTACTCGAGAGATGCATAAGCTGTTTAGTTAACTAAATAGAATTAATTGAATTTTCACACATTTATTAACTGATAGTCCTGAAATTGTCCTATCATTTTTAGAGCTGGGCCTAGGACTGAATTATAAATAATTGAGCTTAAGTGGTGCCATATGATCTATTTTTTTGGAGTTTTCAGATTTCTTTGGTATGGCAACATGACAATATTACATGACAAAAGTAGATTTTGGGCATTGGTTTTATTGCATATTAATTTAGTTTAAAGCAAAGTTCTCTCTCAATGTTTTTAATTCAAGTAAAAACTCTCTAATAGAATCTGGTCTACCCCTGATTTTTCCTGTACTATATTGTTATAACATTTCATATGGAAGCTATGTTCTAACATACAGGTTTATTTCATTAAGAAATACCTTGTTTAAATAGTTACCTAAATGTTTATATTTGCTATTTAATTACTGTGAAAAGATGATGTCGTATGCAATAAGTTTAGGAAGGTGTCTCTCTTATGGAAAATGACAGATTTCTGCCTTAGAGGTAAATGGCACTAATTGCAGCCTTGAAGACTTGGGCTCTTCTTTTTCCCCTTTCTTTGCAATAATCGCAAGTGTCCTCCTGCTGACCATCGCACTGGAATTCTTCTTTTCTTTGCTTTTGAACATATACAGTAACCCTGATTGTTGCCTCGCATCCCATTTCTTCCCTTTGGAGTAATTTTCTTGGTTTTGTATTACGGTTTTGTTAGGTTTGTAAACAGGAGGGCAAGTACATATGCTTGAGATGTGCCTAACTTTCCTTCTTTGGTTGTAATCAGACATTTAACTCTGCTTACGTTGTCTTATTTAATTTGAAAGCAACAAGGTACTGTACCCACATCTAAGATGACTCTAATTTTAAGAGGATCCATCAATAATTAGATTCTAGACATGAGAAATTGATAAATTTGTTGTAATTTTCCATGTGTACAATCTCATTTTTGCAGGCTCATCTTAAATTAATTCCCCCCACTGCTGCAGTGGAGCAGACAGCAGCAGGGGGCTGGTGGTAGTATGACAGGCAACAGGGGAGTTGAGCCTTGACTCCTGTCCCTTGCCACCTACCCCACCCACCTGTGTGCTCCCCTCCTGGTGCCTGCATGCCCCATGCTTGTACACCCTGCTGCTTGCTATCCTCCCACTTGCACCTGTCTCACCTTCCCCCCCGTCCCAGCACCTGCCCCACTGCTGTTTCCCTCCCTTTCTGTCTGTCCCCTCCCTCATGCCTGCCCCAATGCTTACCCCTCCCTGCAGTGCCTAAATCCCCAGTACCTGTCCTCCCCTTCTGCCTGCCCCCTCCCCACCCTGGGGTCTGAGTCAGAGCTCCCCTCTGCTTGTACTCAAATCTAAGATGAGGGGCTTCCCCTCATGTTGAATGGGGAAAGAAACCTTATCTTAGATTCAGATAAGTATGGTATGTGCTTTGACCTATGGTATAACTTCAGTATCTTGGTAACTTTTAGTAGATGGGCAGCACCCATGTGTGCTGGGTGCAGAACTTGTTTTGGATGCTTGTGTCCTCTTACATTCATAGAATTATAGAAAATCAGGCTTGGAAGGGACCTCAGGTGGTCATCTAGTCCAACCCCCTGCTCAAAGCAGGAGCATCCCCAATGAGATCATCCTAGCCAAGGTTTGTCTAGCTAGGTCTTAAAAACCTCCAAGGCTGGAGAGTCACAACCACTCTTCTAATGCTTTACTGGCATGAGATGGTGAGAAAATTCTTCCTAATATCTAACCTAAACTTCCTTTGTTGCAACTTGAGACCATTGCTCCTTGTTCTGTCATCTGCCACCACTGGGAACAGTTTAGCTCCATCCTCTTTAGAACTACCTTTAAGGTAGTTTAAAGCTGCTATTAACACCCGCCCCCGCCCCCCATAATCTTCTCTTCTCCAGACTAAATAAGCCCGGCTCCCTCAGCGTCTCCGTAGAAATGATGTGCCCCAGGTCCCTCGCTATTTTTGTTGCCCTCTGCTGGACTGTCTCCAATTTGTCCACATCTTTTCTCTAGTGGGGAGTCCAAAATTGGACATAGTACTCCAGATGTGGCCTCACAAGTGCTGAATAGAGGGGAAGAATCTTTCTTTGATCTGCTGGCAACACCCCTACTAATGCAGCCCAGTATTTCGTTAGCCTTCTTAGCAGCAAGGGCACACTGTTGGCTCATATTTAGGTTATTATCCACTGTACCCCCCAGGTCCTTTTTTGCAGAGCTGGCTGATTAGCCAGTTGGTGCCCAGTCTGTACCAGTGAATAGGGCAGTTCTGTCCTAAGTGCGGGACCTTGTCAGGATGTCTTTTGGCCCAATCCTCCAATTTGAAGTTTCTCTGAATCCTAGCTCTACCCTGCAGCGTACCTAGTATTCCCCCCAGATTGGTGTCATCTGCAAACTTGTTGATGGTGAACTCTATGCCATCTTCCAGGTCGTTGATGAAAATATTGAACATAGCCAGCCCCAGCATGGACCCTTGTAACACTCCACTTGATACCAGCTGCCAACTGGACATCAAGCCATTGATTTACTACCCTCTGAGCCCAGCGATCCAGCCAGTTTTCTATCCACCTTACAATCCATTCATGAAACCTGTACTCCTTTAGTTTGCTTGTGAGAATGTTGAGGGAGACGGTATCAAAAGCCTTGCTAAGGTCAAAGTATATCATGTCCACTGCTCTTCCTCTATCCACAGAGCCAGTCATCTAATCATAGAAGGTATGACTTGCCCTTGGTGAATCCATGCTGACTGTTCCTAATCTTCTTCTTCAAGTGCTTAAAAATGGATTCTTTGAGGACCTGCTCCATGGTTTTTGCAATAGCCGAGGTTAGGCTGCCTGGTCTGTAGTTCCTTGCATCCTCCTTCTTCCCTTTCTTAAAGATAGGCACTATATTTGCACTTTTCCAATAATCTGGGACCTCCCGAAGTCACTACAAGTTTTCAAAGATGATGGCCAGCAGCTTTACAATCACATCAGCCAACTCCCCTGGCAACTTCGGATATATTGCATCCAGCACCGTGGACTTGTATATGTCCAGCTTTTCTAAATAGTCCCTAACCTGTTCTTTTTGCCACTTGGCTGCTTACCTGCTCCCCAAACTGTGCTGCCTGGTGCAGCAATCTGGGAGCTGAACTTGCCTGTGAAGACTGAGGTGAAAAACGCATTGAGTACTTCAGCCTTTTCTGTGTTATCTGTTACTAGGTTGCCTTCCCCATTCAGTAAGGGACCCACATTTTCCCTGATCATCATCTTGTTGCTAATCCTTGTAGAAACCCTTCTTGTTACTCTTCACACCGCTTACTAATAATGTTATCAGTGTTTCTGCTTGCATTCACAGTGCACATATTTTTACTTCTGCAACTATATTATTTGAACAAGGGAGCATGGTCTTCCCAGCTGATTCCAACCTCTTCTGCTCCTGTTTTTTCCCCTTTTTGCAACGGGTACAATGGGGACCAATCCTTGTATAGGTATTAATATCCATTTTGCCAAATTTGTGAAGTGTTTTAAATCATTTCTGTAGTTTAGATACATTATTTAAGGATAAAATGGTGAACACCAGAATTTCTAGGTGCAGTGGTTCATCCTCAGGGGTTCCTTTGTGTTTTCTAAAACCAAACTATTTTTAAGAGTTCTGTGCTCCTGGGTCTGTGTTTTTTGTGAATTACTCAGTTCAGAGTGCAGAAATTACCTAGTTATATAACACTCCATCTGTCACACATGCAAAATAAAGAAACAACATGTACTCTTGTGACAGCTCAATTCTCTTTATTTTCATAAAACATTACATCTGATGATAGTATCAACTGCTGTATTTCCAAGAACATTTCCAAAGAATCTGGTATAGAGTGAATGACTTGCATTTATACCAAATATCACCCCATTACAAATACTTAGGTATATTGTTTACTTTTGCTCCTATATCATGCTCCTATATGCATATCTATGGTTATTGTCAAAACATATATTATGGGATGTAAGCCTTAGAAACAGTTTACCCACACACTTTACAGGATTCTTTAATGTGCCGAAACTAGTACTTTGCTGTTGCATGGCACTGTCGCTATTTTAATCTTTCAGTGAGCTAGTTATGCTAAATGGGGGTTGTGTGTGGTGTTTTTGTTTAGTTTTGTATGTAAATAAGGTACAACTTGGTTTGAATATCTTGACATCTTGCTGACAATCATGTTTTGTGACACAGAAAGGGATGGGCAGAATCAAATGATGGCTGCTGGCTATCTTCATATAATACCCAGTTTTAAAATTACTTTCCCACTCTTCATTCCCCTCAACTTTTTTATTGATTTTTACATACATTGTAAAACAAGAAGCTTCACTTCAGCAAAATAGTTGAGGATCTAAACTTTTTAAAGGCTGTATGCTTGAATTGTATCACTTATGACCTTGCTTTCAGAAGATCTCATCACATCCTAAAGGGATTTTATTTAACAGAAGCCATGCTGTTGAAAGTAAGTCAGCATCCTAAATATATTAGCCTTCCCTTGGCCTTGTGGACACTATGGGAATACTGTGGTTTTCTCCTACTGATGACGTCTGTGTTGAACCCTCAACATGCTCCTGTACATTTTTTGTACGTAAACTGCTTTTTCTCCAGTTCTAGTAAAAGATGTCTGGTAAATCTGGAGAATATTACTTTGAAATTAACTAAATAACATTTTTAAAAAATCAGTTAATTTTTTTTTCACACTGATTATGAATCTTGCTGGGTCAAACATAGCGACCCTAGAGTTGTTGTTAAACTACTAATACAACTTCACGTGGAGAAACATGTGGCATAAAAAAAAGGCATACCATGTTTGGTCACCAAACATGATGCTTCCTTTTAGAACACAATATTTTTAATTTCTACACTTCATCTCCAGCCATAAGGGGTTGTAAGAACAATCCTGCTGTTCCGAGAATACATACCAGGATAAATACCCATAGAAAAATGCGATCAATTACCATGGCCACATACTTCCAATCGTCTTGAATCTGGAAAATAAACAAAGGAAATAGCAAGTGTATGTATTTAGTGGATTGACAAATGCATGATGAGACCTGTGTTCAACAAAAACGTTCTTGGAATGTATGTACATCCATCCTGAAAAGGCCACTTTTGAAACATGTTTTGGAATAAGAGAAAAGCACGTCAGTTTGCTACACACTAGTCTCATAATGATTTTTGATTGAGTTCAGCTGAAGCTTATTTGGTCTGAGTTGTAGAAGCCATCTTTTAAAGCTGAAATTAGCATTATAGCATAATTTCAAATAAAACTATTTATTCTTTTTTTTTAGCCTGGCAGCACCTCAGCATAGGTGGCAACTCTTCTGTGATCAAATATTGGGATTGTAGGGGGTACGCTGAAATAGGTAATGTTGACCACCCAATCACTTGAGGAACTTAAGCCCCACTGCAGGTTATCAAATAAATTTCTCCTGCTGAAGATGCTGAGAGGTATGTGCATGGGAGAGCAGAAGAGAATTGACATTTATGACTGAAAAGCTCAACACAATTAATTGATACTGACAACACCTGCATGCTATGTCTTGACATATCTTAATAAAAGATGATTATGTATGATAGCCTTTCTCTTGTCTCATGCACCCTTTCATATTTCAGGGTTTGGGGAGGAAGGTGTATTCCACGGTTTTCGCATTGGACAATAATAAACATTTTAAAAATGTTAAGAACTGATGTTAGGTACAGCTTTAGTTAGTGCACTTTAATTTTAACTGGCGTTTTTAAACTCAGACAGTTCATCTTTACTACAGCTTCCCTAGTTTTACATTATATACCTGCACAATTCTTTTTTAAGCTTATTCCAAAAGTTAGTAATGCAGTTTTATTTTTGAAGCAGAAAGTAATTTTTCTAAGCTAAAATATATTTTTTAAAAATGAGTCCTGAATAAGGCTTTGATTCAGCAAAACAAACAAAAAAAGCTAAAAAAAAACCCCAACACCCACCCCCCACAAAACCCACCCAAGCCCAACTTTAAGTTAAATAGATGCTTGTGATATTGGAATGTATTGCTTTCTCCTTCTCTTTGTATGACTGAGAAACATCCATAGCCAGAGGAAACTCCCCTCTGTTTATTAAAACAATATGTACATTTATTCTTAAGAACCACTGCAGATTGTCAGCTCTGAGGATGGCTGTTCTATTTTTTTGCAAGGGTGGAAGGGGTACGGCATGGACTGGAATCAATGTAAGCCTTGCAGCCATTCTGAATAATACCCTCCTTAAAAAGGAATAAGAGAAACGCGTGGCAAATGACAGGGAAATCATGATGTCCTAGTAATGAGGCAGCAGCAGTGTTAAGATCAGAATCTGGGAAAATCCCAGTGATAAAGCTAATGTTCTTTTCTTTCAACCATGTCTGTCTTAAAAAGCGTTAAGTGACAAATATCATTTTACTAGAAGTGTAAAAGTTCAGTGCAAGTTGTTTCCCAAAAAGACTTGCAGGTAACTAGCTGATTCAAAGCTCCCTGTTCTTCTAATATAATACATAGTTTATTTGCATAAAGTAATGCTCTGTTCTGCAATATATATTTTGAAAAATGTCTAGGGTAGTCAATTAAAATACCACTTGAATGTTCTTTCTAAATGGCCCCATATTCTGAGCAAAGTTGCCATTTGTTCTTACCTCTTTGGCTTCATTCTGCATTTTCATATTCTCTGCAATGTATTTGATGCTTTCAAGGGCATCTCTCATTTCTGGTGACAAAACTGAAAGTGAAAGCAGAGCATCTACAGACTCAGAACTTGAACTCCTTGTAAGATTGTCACTGAAATCTGCGATTTTCATTCGCTGATACCGACAACAGCTGCATGCTACATCTTGACATATGAAGCCACTTTTGCTTTCAAAACTGTTGAAGCAATTTAAGTTTGAGAGTTCACCGTTATAAAATGGCTTTGGCTTCTGATTATATTCTTCATCACTGGTGGGCCTCGTCATAAACATGATCCTGGGAAGCAAATTCAGGAAAATGGTTCTCACCCATATAGGCATTGTGTGCGTCTTGGGTGTTCTATAGTGCACATTAAGTACAAACACAGTAATGACGATGGAGAGCGTTACAAATATCATAGTAAAGAGGAGGTATTCGCCAATAAGCGGAATCACCAGAGAGGTGGAAGGGATGGTTTCTGTGATTACAAGAAGGAATACAGTTAAGGATAAAAGGACTGATATGCAGAGTGTCACCTTCTCACCACAGTCTGAAGGCAAGTAGAAAACTAAGACAGTTAAGAAAGAAATCAGCAGACATGGAATAATCATGTTGATGGTATAAAATAAAGGCAAACGCCTAATGTAAAGAGAATATGTGATATCTGTATATATCTCGTCACAACAGTTGTACTTAATGTCATGTTTATAGCCAGGGGCTTTAATAATAGCCCATTCTCCGCTCTCCCAGTAGTCTTTAAGATTCATACTAGAGCCAATTAAAACCAAGTCAATTTTAGCTTTATCATAAGACCAGGAACCAAACTTCATGGTGCAGTTCTGATAGTCAAATGGGAAGTAGGTAACATCTATTTTACATGAACTTTTAAATATAGCTGGAGGCATCCAGGTCACTTCTCCTGTGTATTTCAGTAAAGCCTTTGTCTTGTCATCAACTTGGAAGTCTCCAACTGCACTGTAAAAACAAACCAAGGGAAAAAGGCTAGTTTGACACTTCAGTTACATGAGTTAATTTCAAACAATTTTAAGAGTAAGCTAATTGGGCTAAACAGCATGTGTAAAACTAGAACAGTGGTTGGTATAAATGTATTGTTCCACTGAGGAGGGTGAAGTTATAGACCTACACCAGCTGATGATTTTGATTAAACTATTTTCTATTCCAATAACATGGTTAGATACCATCAAGACCCAGCACAACAAGCATGAAACATGGGTGTCAGAACAAGCTTACACAAGCTAATTTTTGCTGTGTTTGGTTCATGCTCTAGCTTGTCCACTCCACAATAGCTGACACTATTCCTTGTCTGTGGTATAAAGTTGGGTCTATTGACATGAGACTTCTTTGCAGTAGTGGTTCTCAAACCTCTTAATGGAGATACATTTTTTAATAATGTTTCATGGATTATCTCCCTACCTGTTCACAGTTGCACAACATTCTTGGTGCAGCTTTGGCTACTGCTCCCATGTTAAAGAGATACTAAAGAATGGCCTTTAGCTCTTTATGTGATTAGCTAGCTGTAGAAGGAGGAGGAGGAGCTGATTTCTTTAAGGACTCACCACCAAATACTCACCAGCTCACTGCTTCTAATCTACTATATCTAGGGAAGTTTAGCCATATTTAATTGAGGCCAGATTCCTTAGATAGAGCATATCAGCTAGCTCAATAACATTTGGGTTCCTGATTGACTTCAGCAAAAACCCTGGAAATACCAAGCCTGGGGCTCTTATATGATCATTCTTATGTAGGTGTTGGTATCAAATGGTCAGAATTTTGAACTGCTAAAATCCTGGATCTAAAAGCCAGGTATAGTTACAAGTGTGAACAACTGAAAAGCATCTTCTCCATGTAAATGAGAAGAATATTGTTTTGCAGAACTATGCGTTCTTCTTTACTTTGGACTTGCAGATGGTGGTAAAAATATCTTAGAGTGGTTTGTGGAGAGGAAGTAGTAAAGGTGGTAGATCCTCAAGATTCTTGTTTTCTTCAAGTAAAATGTATGTATGTATTTCTTTTAAACCAGGTTGCAATCAGCTCCAAAAACAGTAGCATTCAGTTTTACAGCAAAAACTGCAGTGGCTGGTGGGTAGATCTCCCTTAAGGAACAGAAACTATTTAAATTACGTACCCATATTCACTGTACTGCTGGTTTGAACAAAATCTTGTTTGTGTGTGCCTGAGTAAAAACAGCTGTGATGACATACAAATCTTACTTGTTATATAAGACAATATCAGGTTTCCAGATCCTGTCAGATGGAACTCGAATAAACTCTGCACCCCCGTAGTCTGCTGGATTCCACCTAAGCTTGTAATCATTCCAGATCTAACCACAGAAGAAACCAGACTGTATTAGAAATACAGCAAAACCTAAATTATGTGGACTATTGTACATTATTTCTTAGAGCATGTTATTTGAATGTTCATGTCACTTGTAAGGTTTTTGTATGATGATGACTACATGTATCATGTTAAAAGAAAGCGTTTGTATTCATTAGTACAGAGAGTGCAGTCCTATTGTGATAGGTACTGTACATACAGGCAAAGGCTCCAACAGCTTGAAAGTCCACAGGGAAAGTGAGAAAGGGAGGAGACAGAAACAATAACTTGACTGTAGTCACATAGCAGGTAAATTGTAGAGATGGTAACTGAACCAATGTCTCCTGCTGCTATGTGTCTTTCCATTGGACAATGCTGCCTCCTGTCCACACTGCAAATGTTTCATTAGGATGTTTTTGCCCCTGATATTTTTTCCTACAGCTCCCATTTGCATAGAAAAAGTAAAACCAGTTGAAAAATATAGGAATGTAGGAGTGGATGGGGCCTCTGGGCCTACTGAATTTAGTCTTCCATTTCTGTGGTTATTCTGTTGTAAGGAAACTGTCTGGAAATACAAACTTGTGCTATTTTTCTGCCAGGTCCCTCAAACTAGGGTGGCACTAGGTGGGTTAGAATTTGGTTATGACTTACTATGGTTAATGCTTTAATGGGAGATATAAAAGGAAAGGCTGTAGGAAATGGTGGTGGTAATCACATAGGTGATGGTGTTAATTGGAAGTCAATATGGAATTAAGAACCCAGGTTAGGAAAGTGAAGTAAAACTGCAGGTGCCAACATTTGGTTCAGACTTAAAAAGAAAAGTCCTGACCACTTCTAGTAATTTAAATCCTGGTGTACTTCAGGTTAGTCAGTGTGTTAAGCTCCACTACAAGTAGTTACGTTTTTCTCCACATAAAATTTCCCTGTAGATTCAGAGGGATGATGTTGTTTGTTCTCTGTTTCATTCTTACACAAGCTATATGGATATACCATCTTTCACAATTCAGGGCTGGCTGCATTTTAATGATGCTTGAGGTATTTCTTGTGCACAGATGTGGCTATGGTCAGTGTATGTGAGACACTGCTAGACAAAGATTATTGCTAATACCTATTCTCAGTTTGGAAAGGTTAATAATGTAGCTGATGACTGACAACTCAGGCTTCATTGAGTCCTTCTGTTGGGCACATTTTGAAACAGCGTGGGGAGCTGGAACGAGGAAGTCCCACAAACTATTTAGAAAGCAGCAGTCCACTATTTTACATTTGAAATACAGAAGTTTGGCAGAGATAGTTCTGGGTATGTCTACACTAACAGCTAAGATTGACCCAAAGGGCACATCTGTAAAGTTATTGGGCCAGACAGCTGTGCCCCTCAGTGTAGACTGTCTCCTCAACTGCGTTCCTTTGGCACTGTGCTCTGGGCTGGCTAATTATCTTCAATTCTTGTCAGTCAGGCTCAGCCCAAACCAGCAGGCCAGGCCAGCTCCAGAAACTCAGCTGAATGCCAGCACTGGAGATTGAGAGGCTGCTACTCCCTCCCAGCTTGCCTCCCTTCATCTAGAATTCAGCTAGGTACTGCAAGCCAAAGGCACTGCAAGTCCTTCAGCAGCAGTCCCATAATTCCCTATTTTGGACTTTTGTACCCCATTTACTCCATCTATGATCTAAAAGTAGTGCCCAGTACTCTTCCAGAAGTTTCCTAGAAAGGCTGCATTTGAAGAACACTAAGTATGATGTGCAGTGGCTACGAGGTAAGAGAAAGAAAGGGATGGGTGATCTATTTGGCTTGGGCTGTTGGAGGGTTAGGATAAACCCTAAATATTAATGTAAATGCACTTCTGAATTGCTTCTGGTGTAAGGTGTTTTTAGTTTTTTTAGCCGTGCGTGAATTTTGTATTGGGAGTTCTGCTCCTGTCTTCACCATGACTTTATGCTAGTTGCACCTAATCCAGTCCTGTCTAAGCAGCTGCAGTTGGAATCAATGAGATCAGGTGTTTCTGGATACCAGGGGTAGGGTTGCCAACTCTGAATCTATTCCGGGAGGTTTCATCACACGATGTACTGATATTAATGACTGAACTTATTCACTATGGAGCCACAGGAAGGCAAATGCACACTACTATTACATTTTAAAAACCCATTGGACTACTGTATAAATTGGATTCAACATTTAGTATTTATTTTGTCTCCCAGGTGATTCTCAGCAGTTTCCTGAATATTTATATCTAATTTCTGAAGACTCCAGAGCAATCCTGCAGGGTTGGCAACCCTGACCAGGGGAGATGTAAGCAGGGAGTACAGAAAAGTCCTTGCTCTCCTCTTCTTCTGTCTTCCCAAATCAAAGCCCAGGCTTAAACTACCTTTGGGTTTGGTTTCAGCCCAATCAACATTTATTCACAACCTAAAACTGTAGCATGTGGCCTAGGTGAACACAGCAGGCTGGATTCTGTTTGGGACTCCTAGACGAGCTGAGGGTGAAAGTATATTACCAGAATCTATAGTATCAGCTTGAAATCCCATGATCCCTATGGTTTCCCCAGGGTGTGGAGGGTCTTACTGACAACTCTTTCTTTCCTGAGGGGAACGCTTTTTGGAGATTCAATAAGTTGAAGCTCACAGTCTATCCTATGCTCTCGCTGCCATTTCAAAAGAGCCTCTATCATGTATTTATTACAAATATAGAGATACCCACTAGGGGGCAGCCGTGGATTAGGTAAGCCTGGCCACCCTTGCACTCTGCACCAAAGAGCAGAGTGAGTAACTTACCAGGTGCCCCTTATGCTGGGACTCTTTCCATTCTTTTTGAATACAAATCGGATTAGAACAAATACTGATCTACCAAATTAATGCATCTTCCAATGAAGTTATTTGTTTTTGCTTCGATCTTAAACTGAATAGTACAGCTCTATGCCCGTAGCATATCAGTAAAATTTCTAATTTCTTTTCACCTGAAGAAAAATATATACTGTGTTATATGCACTTATGCACCACACCATCTGCAGCCCTTCCCCCACTTCCAAAATCCTAGATCTGCCCATGTTAGCAATAGCACCTACCTTTTTAATCAAAGATCTAATACAGGTGAGGTAGTGTGAACTAATTAATTGTTACACCATAACTTCAGCCTGGGCCCGGGGTGGTCGGAGCATAGAACTTCGGGACTTAATGTCAGATCACAGACCTGGGCATGCTGTCTTTGGCTTGCTGTGTGACCCTGGTCAAATCACTTCACCTGTCTGTGATTCAGATGATCCATCAGTAAAATTGGAATAGTAATGCTTACCCACCTATCTAAAGTACTGTAGGATATCTGGATGGAAAATGCTTTAAATGTAAAATGTTATCTAGATAGTGATATTAACAAACATTAACCAAAGCATGGTTAGTAGGATGTATCATGTCTCAGAATTGCCTTGGAGAACGCAACAACAAACTCTATATTGAAATTGAATTAAAATAAAAATCAACTGAGCTCCTATTAGTATTAGTGATTATTTTTACTTACATGTTTCAGCCATAGGTTAGTCTCCATGATCTGATTCACTTCATCCTGAAAACACACAGATATGTTGAAAAAGGAGTGGGGCTTTCTTTAATCTGATAATATAACACTTAGGTTGAGAAAAAACGTGGTACTCACCACCTTCACAAGCTGTGACATGGACACCTCAAACTGTATGATGACAGGGTCTGATACATTCTCCACTGGTCTGATGAACTGACTATAGTTGGTGAACAAGACTGAGAACAGCTTGTGTTCAGCTTCTGAACAATTGAAACCTGAAAGGGAAGACATGTGGGCTTTGGCTGTCTGAGACAGGCCCAGAAGCTTCTTAGGGCAAAATGCTGTTTTCTTTTAAAGTTTAATAACTAGTCATTAAACCTCTGCAGCTGCACTTGCACCAGTTTCTTACAGACAGAGGGGAGGACTGGTTGAACAATGACACAACAATAATGCTTTCATTATTCATGCTGCCCAGCACTAGATTAATTGCTCAGTATTTGTGCAGTAGTTTGTGGTTCCTCCAAGCCTGGCATAACCATAAAGAACAGCGTAGTTTCTTATGTTCCTATAAGTAAAAATGGAGCACTAAGATGTAATGGTATGTGGAGCTTTTTCGTGTGTATCTTTGTGAATGGACGGTTTCATAAAATCATAGAGTCTGGAGCTGAAGGAGTCCTTTTTCCTTGCAGAAAGGGTGTGGGTGCAGTTGCAAATGGACTGGACATCCTTATATCTTGTAAAGAGCTATCAGAGAGTGTTATGACATGACAATCTTCCAGGGAGTGCTGAAGCTTTGTTAGGAATCTGAAGCTCATGGTAGCACGGGTTGCACTTAAAATATTAAATTAAAATATGGATTTTAGCAAAATATGGAATTTTTTATTAATCCATACGATTAAAATATAGAAATGAGGATTAAATATTAATTCAGTATTTGAGGAAAAAAATGCATTCTTTCTTATTGTAATGATCCATTTGGCTATTAGATTTGCTCCAATGGCTGCTGGCAAAGCTGCAAACTGACAGATTTATGTCACATTTACTCACTCTCCTCTGGCTCCAGAGAGAATTATATTATCCCCCACTACCCTCTTATCCACAGGGTCAAGGAATGAACATTTTGGGAAGTAAACCACACCCACAAGGTGGTAGTGGTGTGCTTAGGGGTCCCTTACCTGGAACTCAGATGAGATTCCCCCCAGATTCTTTCAATGGAAAAAAACAACTCAGATCAATTCTGCATTTCTCGAGGACATCAGTTGAAAACACAGCTGTGGCAGCACTAACTTAATAGAGCTGCATTCTGCTCTTGATGACTCTTGCATGTAGCTGAAATAGCTACATAGGGTACTTTTTAAATACTGTCCGTGGGATTTATATACATGTGCTATCCTATGTCTGAGGCTTTTCAGCCTTTGTAAAAAAATTTTGAATAATCAGCAGGGAAATCTGGACCAGAACTGATTTTAATGTTTCACAAGCCAAACTTCTGTCCCCAGACTTGTTATATCATGTCTCAAACCTGCAAAATGTCAGGCAACACAGTTTAATACCCCCTTCTTTGACCCCATGGTAAGCTGCTTTTTACAGGTTAGTAAAGCTCCTTAAGCCAACCTACCAGTTTAAAATAGAGTGATGCTTTCCTGCTTCTGAAGAATTAACATTTTTAAGCCATTTTGCTTGTTTTCATCAATATTTATTAATAATCTCATCTATCATTATTAGCAAGTTAATATTCCTCGGGTCTTTTATGCAGATGTGGGGTTTTTTTTAGATTCATATTCAGTTTTTAGACTCTTCCTTCCCAAATATTATTAGCCTATTTCCACTTCCACAACATGTTCTTTAAATCCTTTGTGTGTGTGTGTATTGCATGTCTAATAACCACTACATTATCGAGAGCAACTACATTGACTTATCTAACAATTTAGCGCTTCTTTTTAGAGTTTTTTTTCATCACCTCTGAGGTCATCAATAATAGTAAGAAGGAGAACTCTGCTTTGCAGGGAGAGAGGCGTGTACTGTGAACAGTGCATCTTAAGACTCTTGTGCAATTTTTTTAGTATCCTCTATCTCTTCTGATGCTTCGGCACTATATAGCATGTATTGAGTGTGGCTTAAGCCTTAAAATATCTCGAACTTTGTCTTACTGTATTAACATTTAAGTGACTTAGTGGCAGCCATTTGGCATCCCAGATCATGACTGTCAAGTTGTTACTGCTTTATACAACGAGATCTAAAAACTGCTTAAGAAAAAATCTGTGCTTAATATGAAACTGGTGTACGTTTCACTAGCGCTGAACCTTAGCTCTGGACTAATTAAAAATGCATCCTCCAGAGCCGTTTTCCATCTTCCTCCTACCCGCTTTAAGAAAATTCAAGGATCACTTACCTTTAAAGACAAAGACGATGGCAGCAGTTAGAAAGAGTATGTACATCCTTCCCATGGTGTTATGAATTACTGCTCATCAGTAGAGACTGCAGGAGATGAGCTCAGTTGCCAGGACTGTATGCATAGGTATGGGAAAATACAGACAGCTCCAATCCTCTGATGTATGAAATCCTGGGAAACGACAGACTGCAGGACCCTGAAGAAGAAATCCTTACAGAAGTGCTCCCATTAGACTGCTTGGGCTGCCCCCTTCCAGCTGTTTGTACAGTTGCAAGCAGAGAGTGTTAGAAACATAAAATAAATCATAGGCAAAATAGATGTAGTGACTGCAGGCAAGAAGCAATAACCTGGTAACAATGGTAGGCAAGGGGCCACAAACTGATGTTTAAAGTAACCCAGTAATCTGATAATATAAGAGGTTTTTCCAATCTGCTGCTGTACAGAATCTGAATCTCCACAGGAACTTTGTGCCAAGCTGTTAGGACAGGTTTAGTTAATGAAAATCTTGTAATTGAATTGTAATGGATATTGATGTTAGGGCTGCTCGAGTTAGCAGTCAGCCGAGCCTCTGGGACCTGAATTTCCTGTTGCACACAGGTAATGAATTCACTGATGCAGGTACTGCTATATGAGGGTTTGTTTGTTTTTCTGACCAGGTTCCCAGTCCTCCAAGCATGTGTGCACGCTTTACTTTTACTGCTGTGGGTAATGCTGTTGGAATCAATGGAACTGTTCTCAGTCCTGAAGTTAGCATGCCTGCAAATACTGACAGGATTGGACATAAGGCCCAGCAGTCATGGTGGAAACCTAAACATCAAGAGATGGGGCTCAACATTACTGAAATCTCCTGAGAACAGCTCTTCCCACAAGGTTCCTGCCATCTTGGCCTAGGAGAATCCAGTTTGGGAACCAAAATAGGGAGGGCAGAAAGGGGTGCAGGGTTTTCAGTTTGCTTCCTCCTGGCCCTGAGAGTCAGGGAGAGAGGTTGGCTTTGAAACATTGCCATTTCTAGCAATGATCTTGGCTTGAAAGTTCAGTGAAGCCTTCCTGCTGAATGTTAAATTTTGATCATCCTATGGATCAAATATATATGATTTGCAGGATCCATATATCAAATGCATACAGCTACCTGAGGATTTCTTTTAAACTTCGGGAATAATTATGAGTCCCAGGATCTTGTTCCAGAAGTTACTTGTGATAGAAAATCTGCCAGGAAGGTGAGCATAACACCAACACTGCTTTTGTGCAGCGGTTGCCAACTGGCCTCAGTGCAAGGTGTTACAGGACAGGCAGGGAGATGACTTTGATGGCAACTCTTCCTAGCAAAATTTTGTAGGGCAAGTCCTTTCAGTCTGGCCAAAGCAAGCAGCCCTTCTTGCCTTTCCTTCTCCATGTGTGTTTCTTCCTTTCTTGCATATCTACTTTCCATGGACATTAATATCTTTCTTTTAATTATAAAGCAGTAGCTCTCAAGTTGGGTGATCTGTTAGGGGCCCAAGCAACTTACTGCCAGACCTTCATTGAAGCTTTTATTTTGCTTTTTAAGAGCAAAGGTAGAGCAACAGAGTGATGCTGGGTATCTGTGGAGGCAGGGAAAGAGGCACAGTTAATTCTCTCCTTAGTAACTGCAGGAGACAAGTGTTATCAGGAGAAGGGCCTGGCCCAGCAGATGCTTATCCTATTTCTGTTCTCAGAAACATCTGTACCACTGAGCCATGGTAATAGTATGGAGAAAGGTGAGAAAAGGAAGAATGGTCTTTTGTCATCCTATTGGACTGAGGCAGAAGAGACTTGGGATCTGTTCCCTAGTCTGTCAAGCATCCCTCTTTCCCACGCAAATTGGGGGTAGCAGTACTTACCTCAAATGGGTATTCTGAGGATACAAAATTACTGTGTTTGAGGTGCTTGGATACAGGGGAAAGGGACACATTGGGTACCCAGACAGGCAAGGTGGTACTAAGCCATATTCCAAATGGAACGAGTGGTAAAGTGGGAAGATCATTGTCTTCTGCCAAGATCATCATTAATGGAAACAGGAAACGAATACATCAAATTAGATGCTTATCTTGCTGGGATCCTATGACCCCAGCTGACTTCCTGCCCTTTGGGCAGGGGGCTTGACTCGATGATCTCCCAAGGTCCCTTCCAGCCCTGATGTCTATAAGGTTTGGTTCTCAAAAAGGACCCATATCTAGGAGTCCAAATTCTGCCCTCAGATGTTTGAAGTCAGTGGAGTTAACATATATTTATACAAATTAGAGTGAGAGCAGACTCTGGTCCATGAGAAATAAACAGGGATACATTTGGCCCAGTGTACCTGAGTTAGATAATATTTCTGGGATTAATGAAATATTTGACAATAAAGGAAATGGTGTGAGAGGGATTCTTCAAATAAAGGAGAATCATTTTGAAGGTGATGTACACCTTGTATTTCTACACAAGGGTCAATTGTTGGGTAATGGGGACTTTTTCCAGAGCTGCTTTCCCCGAGCACCATAAGGGTGACAATTCACCCAATCCTCATTGATAAAGTTTATGACAGAAGTTCTTCAAAAGAAACAGGGCAGATTGCTTTGTGTTCACAGTACATCTGAGCGAACAACCATGCAGATTTAAAAAAAAATCATTCTGAGTTCTATACATTGTAATGAACCAAAAAGGCCAAGTTTTTGGGACTCCTTTCTAGTTCACCTTTAAGGCAATGAGAATCCTGAGTGCTGTGTGATGTATCACGCCAATTTACAGTCCAGTCATTTGCAATAAAAATCTCATAGGATGTCAGAGGTGAGTGGGTTTAGGGATTCTTGAAACTGGAGTCTCATTCTGTGCAGAATTGATAATGTCTCTTTGGAGAAGTCAGGTAGGCCAGTGCTTAGGAGAGTATCATGGGACTTGAAAAACTTGGATTTGTTTCTCTGCTGTACTTTCCTGTACCTGAGTCACCAGTCACTTTAAGACTTTTAGGCCTGTAGGACCAGGAACTAAAAAGAATGCTGTGGTGGTCAGTAGCTTGTGATGTCTGATGAAAGCTTCAGACTCTTTACTTAAGTGGCTATCTTGTTTACCCACCAAATTTCCAGGAACCCTCTTACTGTGCTCTCAGCACAGAGCTTATTAACTCTGGTTATCTATCTCTCAGAGCATCATTCAATCCATCCCCAGACACATGCTCCTCTGATAATTTCTGTAATTCTGTTAGCCTGGAGGAAATGCTCTTTACTGTCCATCTGATTCTTTCCATGGGCCTCCTGCCTCCTTGGGCTTGAAGTTTAACTCTTTGTTTCCTAACCTTTTTAGAGCCTTTAGATCAGCCAACTACTCTGCCTTCCTTCCTCCTGCTCTATAAATGACCAACTTTTGCACCAGGGAAAGAAATTTCAGGAGCAGGAGATGAACTCAGGTTTCAAAGATCAGATCAGAATCCAGACTCTCCTCCAAAGTTTGAGGGTATTTAAACCTGTGGAGCTGGGATACAACTGATCCAGAATAGTAGCTCCAAGCCATTGCAAGAATTTTGTTTTAATTTGTCTTGCTGCTTCTGCATGGTGATGGTGATGTGTTATTAGAAACATGTGATTATGAGTGCAGTGGGGGCTACAAAAGAGAAGGGTTTGTATAGATGGGGGTGGAGGGTATGGGGAGGACATCAATTACTCAGTCTCAAGTACTACAGATATTTGGGGTTATGGAGAACCTTGGGGTATTTGTGTTCCTAACCAGTACTTTGTAAAAGTGTTTCTCTAAATACCTAGCTCAGTTCACAAGGAAGGGAATGTCATGCATTGTAATATTGATTCTGCCTTCACAATACATTTGTATTGTACTGATAATATTGATTCTGCATTGTAATATTGATTCTGCCCCTCATCCATTTGCTCTGCTGCTGCTGCTTCCCTGTCTTTTATTATCATGATTCCAAATGAACTGAGCAGGGCTTGCAAGGTTGCATATGTACAATACCACAGTATTAAAAAAAAAACTACAAGTGGGGTGTGTCTACACATTGCCGTACAGCAGTGTTGCTACAGTACCATGCTTTCATACTTCCTTTTGGAAGTACTAAAACACAGCACAGCATGAATGTTTTACTGTACTGTGCGCATGATTAGATTTTACTGCTATGTTGCCATAGCGGCACACTATGGTGATGTAGCTGCCAATTATGTGTAGACCCACATGATTGCTACATCGCTGTAACGTGACATGTAGATGCACCTGTGATTTTCTAATGGGGGCCCTTGGCTCTGCCTGGGGTAAAACTGGGTGGGGAGGAGAGAATCTGTATATGGCAGAGACTTCTGCATTGGGATAGGAACAAAGGCTGGCTGACAATTGACTTTCTTTTGGTGGTAAATTGGAGTTGTGTCTAAACCCAAGAGTTGTCATCGAAGGTGTCTCCTTGTGGGGAGGAAAAATGTCTGTAGTTTAAACTGCAAGCCTGAAAGCTGAAACATCTGAATGCCACGTTTCCGGTCTTCAATATGATGCAACTAACAACTACTCCTTGAAACAGTGTGGTTCTGATTCTCATCACAATATTTTAATTTTTGGTATTCTACAAAAAGTCAATTTGTTTTTGATAGAAATTATCAATGAAAAAAGTGTCTGTCTATCTGGGGGTTGTTTGTTTGTTTTTAAAATTTTCTGCAGGAAAATCTCACAATATTAATTTACCAGCTCTTATTGCATTACAGGCATAGCTGGTAAAGCTGCTTGTGGTTAAGATGTATAACTCTTTCTATTATAATATTTCCCATACTTGTAGTTTGAAAACTTAGCTAAACTTTAACTACCTGAGCTGAAATTTTCCATGCCAGGTGTTTTGCTTGGGGCTGAATTACTATTTAAAGTTTAAGCAAAATTTGAATTGGATTAAAATTAGGAAAAACTGCGGCTTTGTTACAGTTAGTATCTCTTCATCTGTCTTAAACAGAAGCTCTGGTGCTTTCTCCTCCGGAGCAAGGACTTGGAATTTGGCTGGGAGCAGGTGGTCACCCCGACAGACTGGAGAGCAATGCTCGAAGGAGTAATGGTCCACAAGCGTGCTGCTTCGGTCCATGAGCACGCTGCTTTGGTCCTGTCTCCCCCTTTCGGTGTGGTCTGCTGGTAAGTGTCCCTAAGAAGAGTGTAATTGTATTGTCTGCCACTGATACTTGGTGCAGAAAAGTGCAGCTTTTCTGGTTAGTTACCTTTGACACATTTAACATTAATCTTTCTTTCCTTTAAGTTGCAGGGTGCTTCTCATGTTATTGTATAACAACCTCACTAGTTGAGCCACTAACTTAGCATTGGGGGCTGAGTAAGCACTGTATTGGTGTTTTATTTCAGCACAAAATCCATCTGGTCTTGCAGCTTTTTAAGTGGGAGAAAATGTCAGAGGAGTGGGGAGGGGGGTGTAAGAGGGTCCTTTCTGCCCTAACAGAAAATCATACAAATAATACTTGCAGGTTTTTGGCATCTTTATTTTAGCACTACCATTAGTAGATGATGATTGTATTTATTGAGGGTGGATGTGCCCAACATTTGGCACTTGGGGTCAGTCCACGGGTGCGACCCCAGGCGTCATCCGTCCTGGTGCGGGCTCCGCCGGCTCCGGGACACTGCTCCGCTCCCCGGCCCTGACGCCCTGCCCCTTCTCGCTCCGCTGCCCCGGCCCCTGTCCCGCCTCAGGGAGGAGCTGCCGCCTGCCCCGGGGGGAGGAGCTCTCCTGAGGTAAGCGTCGCGCGCCGGGCCCGGTGCCTCCGCTGCGCTCCGCGCCCAGCTCCTCGCCGCGGGGGCGCGCCGCCTCAACGAGTTTGTGCGCGGCGAGGTTTTTATTTGCGTGCGGCCACACGGTGCGCACCTTAGTTGCTGGAGAGTACAAGGCAGCCTCCCTGTTTGTCTCTCATGCTCTGTCAAGTACATTTTGATTTTACTCGACTCTGACTCGTCAAGGGCAGATGCTGGATCCAGCCAGGCCTGACTGGGCGTTCCCTGTCTCTGCTTCTCTGCTCGGGTAGCTCTTTGTGTGCAAAAAAAAAGATGGAGTCAGGACCTAGGCTCTGAGGCAGTGTCTGAAGAGCGTTGTTGTAAGAACAATCCATTTCAGGACAGTGGAAGGGAAGAAGCAAGAGGTTTGGGAAACTGGGTGGGGATGCTTAGGGCTGTGGCACCAGGTGTGGTTTGGGAATGTGCAACAAGCATATTCATCGCCTGTTTCTGCTAAAATGCCTCATTTCCCCGGTTACTATCAGGATCCCGTGCTAACACCTTTGCAACAGCTGAAGGCAAGGGGCACATCTGAGAGCTGTTGTTCTGGGCTATGTGTAGTGTTAGCAGACATTGATGAGTCACATTTTAGGCTTCCAGAGGGTTTTATTTTTATCACCACATGAAGAGCTGGAGAACCTTGTGTAAGACAGCAGCTTAGTGCCTGAGCAATTTGCATTGAGGAGCTCTCTCTAACGCAAGAAGTCTATGGGCTGACCAGGGGCAAGGCACTCCTAGACTTAGTTCTGGCCAAAGGGGATGATCTAGTGAACAACCTGAGGATCGAAGGGAAGCTGGCCAACAGTGACCATGAAATGATCACTTTCTCCATCCACCATAAGTCAGGGAAATTCGCCAGTAAAGTAGAAATCCTTGATTTTAGGAAAGCTGACTTCCACAAGCTTAGGGTGATGATTGGCAAGGCCCTGCAGGACCATGGTCTGATGAGGAAGAGGGTACAAGAAGAGTGGTCATTCCTCAAGGAAGCGATCCTAAAAGCTCCAAGGAAGTCCATTCCCTTTTGTAAGAAAGGCAGCAAAAGGGCTGGGAGACCCCCTTGGCTCAACAGTGAAGTCATGGACCTCCTGAAATTAAAACAAGAAGCCTACAAAGGATGAAGTCAGGAACAACTACCAAAGAGGAGTACTCAGCAACAGCCCACACCTGTAGGGAGCGGATCAGGACAGCAAAAACACAAGCTGAATGCAGATTGGCAACCAGAATCAAGGACAACAAAAAGTCCTTCTTTAGCTATGTAGGAAGTTGGAGAAAAAATAAGGGAAGCACAGGGCCCCTGATGAATGAAATGAAATGGCTGATAACTGGCACTCAGGATAAAACTGAACTGAATAAATACTTCATGTCAGTATTCCACCAGTCCAAGGGTGTTAGCCTGCTTGACAGGATGATCATGGTGGGGTGACCACCCCCATAGTTGGCATAGATCTTGTGGGGGAGCACCTACAAAAGCTAAATATCTACAAGTCAGCAGGACCAGAAGAACTATGCCTGGGGGTACTAAAGAACTGGCTGATGTAATCATGTGACCAATGGCAAAGTTAATTGAAGACTCGTGGTGCTCGGGAGAGGTCCCAGAAAATTGGAAGAAGGCTAACGTGGTGCCTATTTTTAAGAAAAGAAGAAAGGAAGACCTGGGAAATTACAGGCCAGTCAGTTTGACCTCAATCCCTGGTAAGATCCTGGAGAAAATTATCAAATAATCCATTACAGACAGGCTAGCAGAAGGCAGTATTCTGAAAGATAGTTATAGGCAGGTCATACCAGACCAACCTCTTTTTTTCTTCTATGATCAGGTTACTTACCACCTGGATGGGGGAAATGTAGTTGATGTAATATACCTGGATTTCAAAAGGACCTTTGACCTGGTCTTCCATGAAGTCCTCATGAAAAAATAGGGAAAATGCAGCCTTGACTACTTTACAGTCCGGTGGCTAGGTAACTGGCTCCATGGTAGGACCCAGAGAGTATTGATTGACAGAAGTGAGTCATCATGGCAGAGGGTGACCAGTGGCATCCCTCAGGGTTCAGTACTTGGACCAGCACTTTTCAAGATGTTCATCAATGATTTGGATTCAGGTATTAAAAGCAAACTAGCAAAGTTTGCTGACAATACCAAACTATGGGGGAGTGTGGTTACACTCGAAGACAGGCTGGCAATACAAGCCGACCTGGACAGGCTCATGAGGTAGGTGGACCTCAGTCAGATGTTGTTTGATATGGAGAAATGTAAAGTGCTCCATCTGGGGAGAAATAATCCACTACATGTTTACAGGCTCAGCAGTGCTACGCTTGCTAGCACCACATCTGAACAAGACCCGGGTGTCGTGATGGACAACAAAATGAACATGAGCCACCAATGCAATGCTGTGGCTGGCAGAGCTAATCAAGGCCCGGATGATCTCCACCCTAGAGTTCTAAAGGAACTGGCCGAGGTCATTGCCAGTCCCCTGGCACAACTTTATGAGCACTCGTGGTGCTCTGGTGAGGTACCGGAGGACTGGAAGAGGGCCAACGTGGTCCCCATCTTCAAAAAAGGCAGGAAGGAGGACCCGGGAAACTATAGGCCGGTTAGTCTCACCTCGATCCTAGGCAAGCTGTTCGAGAAAATTATGCTGGCACACATCCAGGAGGGGCCAGCAGGAGACTGCATGCTTAGGGGCAACCAACATGGTCCTGTCAGACCAACCTGGTGGCCTTTTACGATCAGATCACCAGATCATTAGACGCAGGGGTAGCAGTGGATATAATCTTCCTGGACTTCCGGAAGGCTTTTGACACTGTCTCTCACCCCGTTCTCATTAAGAAACTGGGGGGCTGTGGTGCAGACACCCACACAGTCAAATGGGTCGCCAACTGGCTGGAGGGCTGCACCCAGAGGGTGGTAGTGGATGGGTCCTTCTCAACCTGGAGGGACGTGGGCAGTGGGGTTCCTCAGGGCTCGGTCCTCGGGCCCGCACTGTTCAACATCTTCATCAGCGATTTGGATGAGGGGGTAAAAAGCACCCTGTTCAAATTTGCTGATGACACTAAGATGTGGGGGGACATGGGCACATTGGAAGGATGCAACAGGCTACAATCAGACCTAGACAGGTCACAAGGGTGGGCGGACGAGAATAGGATGGGTTTCAACACAGACAAGTGCAAGGTGATGCACCTCGGGAGGAACAACCGGCACCATACCTACAGGTTGGGGAACTCCCCTCTTGTCAGCACGGAGGCGGAAAGGGATCTTGGGGTCATCATTGACTCCAAGATGAACATGGGCCGGCAGTCTGGAGAGGCAGTCAGGAAGGCCAACCACACCTTGGCATGCATCCACAGATGCATCACGAGCAGGTCCAAGGAGGTGGTCCTCCCCCTCTATGCGGCACTGGTCAGGCCGCAGCTGGAGTATTGCATCCAGTTCTGGGCGCCACACTTCAAGAGGGATGTCGACAGCATGGAGAGGGTCCAGAGGAGGGCCACTTGTATGATCAGGGGACAACAGGGCAGGCCCTATGAGGACAGGCTGCGGGACCTGAACCTGTTCAGCCTCCACAAGAGAAGGCTGAGGGGGGATCTTGTGGCCTGTTATAAACTAGTCAGGGGGGATCAGCAGGCACTGGGGAGTCACTGTTTCCCCGAGCACCGCCAGGAGTGACCAGGAATAATGGTCACAAGCTGGCAGAGGGTAGGTTTAGGTTAGATATCAGGAGGCGCTACTTCACAGTCAGGGCGGCTAGGGTCTGGAACCAGCTTCCAAGAGAAGTGGTGCTGGCCCCTACCCTGGGGGTGTTTAAGAGGAGGTTAGATGAACATCTTGCTGGGGTCGTTTGACCCCAGTATTCTTTCCTGCCATGGCAGGGGGTCGGACTAGATGATCTGCTCAGGTCCCTTCCGACCCTAGAAACTATGAAACTATGAAACACTGGCATGCATTTACCAAGGCATCTCAAGCAAGACTAAGGATGTCATCCTCCCTCTCTACTTGGCATTGGTGAGACCACAGCTGGAGTTCTGCATCCAGTTCTGGGCGCTGTGCTTTAGGAAGGATCTGGAGAAGCTCAAGAGAGTCCAAAGGAGAGCCATGCACCTGATTAGAGACCTACATACCAGGTCATACGAGGAGAGACTGAAAGACTTGGGACTGATCAGCCTGGACAAGAGAAGACTCAGAGGGGACTTGGTGGCAGCCTGTAAGTATATCAAGGATATACATCAGAGCCAGGGGACCATCTGTTCACCAAGGCCCCCCAGGGGAGGGCAAGAAATAATGGGCATAAGCTGACTGAGGATCACTTCAGGCTAAACATAAATAAAAATAAACAAACAAACATAAATACTGCAAAATAAACAATACACAAAAATAAACACTTCTTTCCTGCTTCTGGATGCCAGTTGCAGGGTCCCCCTTGTAATAGGTTCTTTGGTATGTTTTGACATAGAAATAGAGTCAAGATAAAGTCAATGCTGCATACAGTGACTTGCTAAACAGGTAATTACCTTTATTGTAAGCCTCATACTGAATTGGTGTTTTTGAGCTTCTCCATTGTATGCACTGAGATACCTCAATGGTTTGCTTCAGCTGTGTTGTTCAATGGTAGTAAAGTCACTACACTGAGTTGAGACTGGTCCATCATAAAAACTGTGCGCCAGGAATCCAGTTCTCTTGCTTCAGAGTACACATAGCATATAACAAAGTTGGTGGGACTAGCCTGTGCCAAAAAATTGGACACTGACTCTGTGACTGCTTAAGACTTGAACACAATACAAGTGTTCATGTGCTTTCTAGGCTATTTTTGGAGGATCAGACAGCAAAATATTTTAAATCACACTCATGGACTAGAATCACTTTCTCGAACAAAACAGGATGATCTCTCAGGACTGATCTTTCTTGGTTGTTTCTTCCCCATTTTAACACCACTCCTTTCTCCACAGGCTAGAGTCAGACTCCTAACGGTGACTGTAGAGTAGACATGTCCTAGCTACTTTTAAGTTAGCACGGTCAGGTACTGGTATCAGTCTAGCAATGGCAGCAGAGAGCTCAATGCAGGTTGCAAAATATGCCTGAGAAGCCAGGTAGATTAACCTGTGCTGAGTTCTATGATATTGTGGCTACTACCACCCAAACTAACTTGGCTATGTGCAGTGATACTCAATCTTTTGGCCCTGTGGGTCAGATCAGTGGCTCTGGGCCCATCAGCAGGTTGGATCTTGGGGTTAATGCCCAGCTGGGGCTCTGTGTGGCTGGATCAGGCTCCATGCCACCTTGGCCCAGGCCTGTGAACCTGGGCTGGGCTCTGTGCAGCTGGACTGGGCCCCACACCACCTCACATTGGCCCTATTTGCCTCCACCAGACCCCACACCACTTTGGCCTTATGCACCCAATCTAGCATGCAGACCCATGCTTTCCAGCATGTGGGGCTTCCCACAGGTCAGAAATTTGGCAGCAGAAGAGTGGCAATTAAAGTTGCTCTGCTCCCCCCACCACCACATTTTCATATCTGTGGGGAGCTCTGTAGGCTGGATGACATGGCTCTACAGGCCAAATCTGGCCCATGGGCCAGGGGTGAGCACCCTCGGCTATGTGTACCTTATACTGTAGTCCCTATGTGATCTGCAGTTCAGTTTATTTCTTGACTTATCTCTGTTCCTTGTACACTTCACTCTTGACCCTTAGATTTATGATTCTATATATTGAATCCCCTTTACTGAAGTAAAATACAGGATTATTTTAGGAGTAAAGCTTTATAAAGGAGACTTGTTCACATTTTATTTCTATTTTTCCAATGAACAAGAGTGTATACATGTGTTTGTATATTGGTTTGCCCTGGTGAGGGTCCTTTAGCAGAAGTGACATGATTAGAAATTAGATAGTTTCCCCAAGACTATGGCTCTGTATGCTACTTGGTTGTAACTTGAATATTGCATTCAAAGCAGTTAAATATTCAATAACTGCATTCATAAGATTCTCTGAAAATGAGACACAAATGCTTTTGATGCATTTAAAGGAAATAAAGACGGTAAAAGCATTTCTCTTGAAATGAGAACTTGTGCAATGTTTTAACTGTAGGACTGCATGGAAAGAAAATGTCCTTCCCAAAGAGACCCAAGTACAATATGATTTTAATAATCCCTGTGTAGCCTAACTCAGATTGAATAGATTAACATCTTTCTCAGTAAAACTTGGGTTTAACCAGATTGAGAGCACCAATTTTGCCCCAGAATAATTAAATTAAAAAAGAAATTGTCTTTTGGATATTTTCTATCATTATAACACAACAAGACAAATGCTGTTTTACTTCTCAGTTAAACCCAGAACCATTCATTTGATGCAGAACTGAAAGCAGAGCATGGGCCAGCATCTATGTAAGCATTTGACAACTTTAAATGCGAATTACAGGTTTCCAGCAACAGAGTGGTTTTGAAAAAGTGGCTGGAGAAATAATCCAACAGTCCCCAGGACACAAACAAAGACAAATATCCAAAGAAACAGTCTGTCCACTACCATGGCAACATATTTCCAATCTTCAATGACCTGGAAGAAAAAGCCAATTAAAGATAATTAGCAATCTGTCATATTCAATTCCCTCTCTCTTGCTGCTACTTAATCTTTGCTATTTGTGTGCGAAAAAAAGAGGATACCAATCTCAAGGGCAGGTTTCAAGACAATCATTTCACAGCCCAGGAAGGAATTTTCTCTGTACTGTCTGGACAGTTGTAGAAGGGCCTGGAAATATTTTTCAGCTTCCTCTGATGCATCAAGCACTGGCTGCAGCTAAATGCATGGTGCTAGTCTGATGGACCTATGGTATAATCTAGTCACGTAAATTCTTGTTTGTGAATTTTAATTTGGTGATATTGTTATATCAGTTTAAGTGTGGTAAATATTGTCCATCCCCATTATGAATAGAGCACTGCAGCTGATCTTGATTCTCAGTATGCTTTGATTTTAGTAAAGTGGAAAACAATTATTGTTTTCATATCTGTGTCAATTTAGGGTCAGTCCCTACATACATCTCTTAAATTGCAGGCATGCACACACACACGCTTCCCCTGTATATTATACACAGTTTTTTCCTGTGTAACTGACTTGAATTAAACATAGAACATCTTCCTCTTGATAGCCTTACAAGTACTTCCCAGTTATCTTATTCCTTGTACTATCCCATTTATGTGTGTTTTCCCTGTAGTACATGTCCATTTTAGCCATACAGTGTAGGTATGCGAACAGTTATCTGACAGTCACAGTAATAAAAAACCAGAGATTATAATTCAGAACGTAGAAAATAATGATATGTAGCTGAGCTTTTTGCCTAATTTCAGGTGCCCTATGTGCAAAAGGCACTACATTAATTTCTAGCTTTCAAATACCCATGACAATTTCTCTTTAGTCTCAAATGAAACGGGTTTTGTAAATCCTTTAATATACAGTGCTAGCTCTTGCAAGACTTCCTGTCTTTTGCTTTTTCAGCACTGTACAGCCTGCACCTATATCAAATTTATTGCAGTCTGTGTAACCTTACCTCTGATGTCATAGATTTAACAGCTCATCTTCCTTATTTACAATAACCAATAACACTTTAGTAGAAAAATACAAAAAAGTCACATAGATGGAGGACTAGATCCTAGAAGACGTTCTTGGATCTGAAGCTAAAAAAGGAACCAGGCTTCCAAAAGTTCTAAATTGATTGATTAACAGCAGGGGAGAAAGGAGTACAGAGCAGTAATTGAGGACCTAGGGCTAGATTGGAAGTAGGGATACAGCAAGGTCACCTAGGGAATATGTATAGATGTCACGGTAGGTTTCTTCAGCCATAGGTGCATATCTGGATTAAACACTGAACCTTTGGACTTTGCCAAACATTATTCCATAAATATTTATATGAAGTTGAATGGTGTGTCTGTCTGCAGACATAAGAGGGAAGCAAAACTGCTCAACTATGCATTTACTACTAGCCTAAGGAATGTCACCTACAGCTCATGTGAAATAAGTGTCAGCTTCTGCAGTATGAGGATCTTCATTCCATCCCCACTCTTGCCAGAAAGGTCTAATGGTCACAGTTAGCAGCAGGATGTATAGGTGTCTCACACAGTGGGAGAACTAATTGATATAGGACAATCTTTATTCATCCAGTGTATTCATAGGAGTTTGCAGCAATTTAACCAAGTCATTTTTTTCCCCCTTTAGTTAAATCAGTGCACAAACTGTTTGTAGATTAACTTTCAGGTAAATCTCACTCTGGCCAGGCCCAGCCATGCTTTGCTCAAGGCTGAGTTACAGACATTCCCTTTATTGTGGGTTTCATTATAGTCTTGCCAAAATCAACAGGAAAAAAGCATTTGAATATGCTGCCTGCCTCTTTGCCCCCATCTGAGGTTGAATGTTAAAACTCTCCCTGCTGCATACAACTTGGAGGGCTGGACATGCTATCACATCTCTGATATAAAAACATTTTGCTTCTTTTCCCTTTCCCTGAGCAATAAATGTACTCTGTTTGTAGAGATGGGGTTCCTGGCTGGCTGGCACCCTGCTTTTCAGGACACTTTTTTGTTTTTCAAAGGACTATTCACAAGTCCATTTTCTATAAATTTTCTTCTAGTAAACAGTGGGCATGTCTACACGTGCAATTCATGCGACTGAGTCTACTCTGGCTCAATTTGAGACAGAGTAAACTAATCCTGATGTCACTGTGTACATGGGCATTTAAACACACTAATTTACTGCACTGCTGTATATCACTTGTATCTGCAGCACAGTAAATTAGTCTATTGAGCCCTAATTGCTATGCATGTGTAGATAATAATGCTTTACTATGCAGCAAATTAGTCTGCTGCACAGTAAGGCATCTTGTGTAGATGCACCCAGTGATAACTTATGGGAAACTAATAAATAAATAAATAGATTACATAAAAGGTCTGTGTGAAGTGGCAAGTATTCACTTCAGATTCGGCCGATTTGGAGGACAGTGATTCAATTTAGAGATTTAAATCACTGTCCTGATTCGATTCAGCTGAATCAGATCCAAAAGATTTAGGACCGTTTCAGAGATTTGGCCATAGACTAAACATACAGCTGACATGGCTGCCTCCAGCTGGTAAGTCTGTTAGGGTTGGGGGAGGGAGGAGGGAAAGGGTGTGGGAAGGGAGAGAGGGAGTGGGGCTGGAACAAACCACCCGTCTAGGGTGGGGGGGGGCACATTACTTGGGGAGGGGGGTGAGAGGCATAGGATTCAGGCATGGCAGCGCTCAGAGCGGGGGGTCTGCCCTGCTGCCACTTGCCCAGCTGGGGCAGAGAGGAGCTGGGATGCGTGTGGCTGACTCCAGGCGGAAGGGGGCAAACCAGTGCTGCCACACCCACATCAGTGCTGGGAGTGGAGACTCTACCCTGCTGCCACTTGCTAGCCAGCACAGGGGTGTGGGTGCTGCTGCCGCTTGCCAGGGGTGGGGTGCCATGCAGGTGCAGAAGCTGTGGGAGTGGTGGTTATGCCCTGCTGCTGCTTGCCTCCTTTCACCTGCAGCAAGCTGCACCCAGATGCTGCCACCCCACCCCAGGTCCCCGCTCCGAGTGCTGCCGTGCCTGCATCCCTCGCTCCCCTCCTCGAGTCCTGTGCCCCCTGCCCTCGCTATGCAGCTTGTCCCAGCCTCAGCCCCAATCCCTCCCAGCCCGGTGCCCCTTCCCTCCAGCTTGGGCAGCTGTGTCAGCTGCCTGTTTAGCCTGTGGCCAAATTGCCAAACCTTTTCTGAATCTTTTCCGAATCTATTCGGATGCTTCAGATTGATTTGAAGCTTTTAATTGGTCTCCTGATTTGATTTGGATTTGGAGATTTGGTCTCTGAATCAGGCCGAATCTCCTCCTAATCAAATTGGCTACTGAAGTTTGGTACACCCATAATATATATAAAGCCTTAGTCTGTCTGTCCATAATGCTTTATTTGCACTCTGATTGGCTGTCTCAGCAGCCAATCAAAGTGTTCCAAGGGTGTTTCAGCCAGCAGGAGGCTGTGTGGAGGAGCGCTGCCAAGATGGCAGGGACAGAGGGGACCGGGGGAGGAGGCAGTGGTGGCAGGGAATGGGGTTGGAGCAGTGGCAGGGGGGCAGAACAGGTTTAGACCTGCAGCAGTGGTGGGCAGGGGGGGAAATGAGGTCAGGCCCACTGCAGGGAGGGGGAAAGGGAGGAGCGGGCCTGGACCTGAACCATTGCAGGGTGGGGGGGAAACAGGGTCAGGCCTGAAGGGGGAGGAGCCAGATGAACACGGGAGGATTAGGGCTGCAGAGCTGAACACTGGGCTCTGTCCCTGCTGCTCCCCACCATCTTTTTTGACAGGCAGTTTGCTAGTGTGTGTGTGTGTGTGTGTGTGTGTGTGTGTGTGTGTGTGTAAGAATAATAGAAAATTAGGGTTGGAAGGGACCTTAGGAGGTCATGTAGTCCAACCCTCTGCTTAAACTAGGACCATCCCCAACTAGATAATCCTATCCAAGGCTTTGTCTAGCTGGGTCTTAGACCTCCAAGGATGGAGATTCTATTACCTCTTTGGGGAGCCTTAAAATTAAGGTTGGTTGGATGGATACTTCTTTCCTTTTCTTGTACAACATCAAGTAAAACATAACCTTGGAAAAATTGAATTATTTCTCCTTTTACTTACACTCTGGTCATTGTCATCACTTTTCATGTGGTCTGCTATAAAACTGACCCCATCAATTGCTTCTTGGACTTCAGGAGAAAACTTTGTTGAAGATCGCAACCTGAAATCTCGATGGCTACTGGTGTTATCAGGATTCTCTGTCAATTTCAGATCATACTTTTTGGCAGAGGCAATGTTCACAAAATAGGTGGAGCTCTTATACAGGTCAGCTGGATCAGCGCACAGGTTCTCAGATCTAGTCTTTCTGCGATTGCATAACCTTTGCCTTGCCGAATTATTCTCTGGGCGCCTCATGAACAGATATGTTGGAAGTCTCTCAAGGAAAATCAGCTTAACCCATGGAGGCATAGTGTGAGTACTGGGAGATCTGTGATGGACATTTAGTACGCAGACACTGGTAACTATTGAGAATGTCACTAGTACCATTGTAAACATCAGATACTTTCCAATCAATGGAACATCCAGTGATGTTGGAGGGACAATTTTGGAGATCAGCAGTAAGAACACAGTCAAAGCAAGCAGTACAGATATGCATAAGGTCATCTTTTCACCGCAGTCAGAAGGCAAGTAGAACACCAGGATGGCCAAGGATGTAATTAGCACACAGGGAATGATAAGGTTGATGGTATAAAAAAGAGGTTTTCTTTTAATAATAAAATCATATGTCACATCAACATAATTTGGATCCAAGGGGTTTACAGTTCTTCTTCCGGGGAGTGCTATAATGTCCCACTCTCCACTGGGTGTAAAGTCATCCATGCTTGCCATAGACGTTTTAAGTACCATATCAATCTCTGTGTGATCATATGTCCAAGACCGGAATTTTAATGTGCAATTTTGTTGATCAAATGGAAAATGCTTCACCTCAATCTTGCAGGCACTCTTGTAGATGGCTGGTGGCAACCAGAAAATGCTTCCATTGCTCCATACAATTGCATTTGTATACAGGGAGACTTCATATGTGCCATCCGCACTGTAGAAATGGGAAGGGAAAAGAAGAAAGAAACTGCATAGAATCTGGGTTCAAAACTCGGAGAAAGACAATCTCTTGGATTCTCAGCCCCTCTACTAAATCCAAAATCATGGCACAAATACTACAAAAGTTTTTATAGTCCAATGGTGACTGAAATGTAACTGTTTCTAACTCCTTAAAACCTGACAAGTAAATTTTAATACATTTTCTTAACCTAAAGTATTAATATTTTCTCCAATATTTAGGTATAAGTAATAATGTTAACAATTATCAGTGAATTTGCACATCTGTAGCTTGTTTCATCCATGAGCACAGAGCACTTTTCAAACATTAATTAATTTACCTGAGCACTACTATATCGCTAACGGCTAGCAAAGATGAAATCAGCCATTGCTGAAATGCAGCTGTCGTTGGTTTGGAACACAGCCATTACTTAATGGCTCCCAACAACACTACTAAAGGTTTTAAATCAGGAAATGAAAATGAATTTTATGCTTAGTTGAAAATAGAGAGAGAATGTAGGCAAAGAAAAGTAATTACATGACTTATAATTTAGTCAGGATGCTGTGTTTATTGCTCCTCCTCTTAAAAAAAAATGCCACAGGATTTTTAGTGCCCACAAATGGCCTTGGGTTTGTGTCTTAGTTAAAAGACTGAACTTCCTAAAAAATACTGTCTTCCTCCCTCTTGGTGGGTTGCTGGTTTACTGAAAAGAATCTTGCTAACTGACCAATTGACCCCCATTTCTTAAAGCAGTCAGCCTTCCCTTTACAGCTTGAGTACTGCTTAGCTTATTATTTGTGTAGAGATAGCAGTGTAATAGGGCATGCAAATAAATATTCTTGAAAGTGTAATTATCTTAATAGAGTTATTTTAACAGTCTCTTTCACTAAACCTTAATTTATTTTGCTTAATTGTGTCCCTTCTTAAGGCAGGCAGGGTTCTTTGGGTAGATGTGATATCTTTTATTAGACCAACTAAATAGCTGGGGAAAATTGTTCTTTGCAAGCTTTTGGGCGCAAACACCCTTCTTCAGGTGTAGGGAGAGACTGGTGAATTGTGTGCTCTCTTGGGTAGAATAGAAGCCAAAATGCATGTCTGTGAAAATGCAAATATGTGGCAGTGAGGATCAGTGGGGTGGAGGACAATGGGTGTGAGGCAGATTGGGGGGTGGTGGTAAAGGGGGAATGTTGAATTGATGATAGAAGAATATAGATGGTAAAATGCAGACAGGTTACCTGGGGTTATCCTTAAGGCAATACTACCTTAAATAGTATTTACTTCTATATTTGACTAATGCTGCTATTGAGGACACTGTCAGACTAGAAGGAACAACTATTTATCACCTTAGTTTTTAATAAAAAAGAAGCACATGAACAACATCTTGAGTAAGTAACTTTTAATAAAGCCAGGTTAGCCATTTTTTAGAGTTAGAATAGAGCAAAAATGGAAGAGAACATGTCTGGACTACTATGCTCTTTACTTTTGTATAGTTTTCCTCTTTTTTAATGTTTAAATAAGGACCATAATAAAATTTATATATTATTTAAAGGCGATATCTCATCACAAGAACTTTCAGGGTGCATACAGATGTTTGAGGAGGTTAGACCACATAAAAAATGTAAGATATTAATTCAGAATGGCCCTCTGTACTGGTGCTGGGAAAATCCAGTCATTGGTGCCGCCCCAAATGGACAACCTCCCCACCCCCAGCCAGGCAAACCCCTCATCCTGCAAGCCACTCCCAATGCTGGTTTTACCAGCATTTGTCGAATGCCAGGAGCTGAGGAAGTAAGTTGGGGTGGGTGTGGGAGGAGGGATGGGTGGTTGTTTTTTTTGGGAGGGTTGTTAGTCTAGGCATGTCAAGATCAGAGGGCAAAATAGCCCCTATTCCAAGGGGGGAGAGCCCCTCCAAACCTCCCCCAGCCTCCCCATGGACTCCATGAGCCTTTCTGATCCTGTCAAACCCTCCCAGCCTCTACCGCGCCCCGCCCTGCCACTCCCAATCCCTCTGTGGACACCACTTGCTCCCTGATCTCTCCCATGGACCCCCTGATCCCTCCAAGCTCTCACCCCTGCTAGTCCCCATCCCCATCCTGACTTACCTTAGATCAGGTAGCCATTTTTAACTTGATCTATCCTTCCCCTAACCTCCCCGGATGTCTGTACATAGCCTCAGATAATATCATCATGGGTATAAGTGAGCAGAATATTTGCCCTGTGATGTTTACATATATGCATAATGGATTCCTTCTACTGATAAAAACACTTTGAAGAAGTTCTCAGGTTTCTTCTCAGTTTTAAATAATAGCCCTGGCTCTGTGCATCTATGCTGTGAGTGCCCATTTATTAACTGCCAATCAATTATATCTGAAAAGTGACAGACTAACAACCCCAGATAGAAGATGTGAACTAAAATAATGAAAACTTTTTCAGATAGATAACTAAACCACAGCCAGATCCAAACATCTCTGTCTCAATACCACTACACTTGGGTGGATTACAAGTAGCAGCATATAAGTATAGAGGTCTTCAACATACTGCCAATCAACCAATATTCATCACTATAGAAACCCTTTATATAATTCAAATGGTCTTTTTCTTCTCCATGTTGGCCACATAGTTAATAAGCCTGTGGGGAAAGGCTCTTGAACTTAGGAGACCATGGTTGTACTCCTAGCTCTGCCACTGACCTGCTGTGTGACCTAGGCCAGGCCTACGTCACGTATGTCCGTTTTCCTTTTCCATCTGTGTTCTTTGTTTAGATGGGTGGCTCTTTGTGGCAGTGTCTGTCTCATACCAAAATAGGTTTCCAGTCTAAGTTGGGCCTTGAGGTACAAATGTAATATAAATAACAGATGAAAGCTTTTCTGCTTCAGGGCCATGTGCTTTCCCATCTCACACTTATCAGATGCACTATTTGTGCTTGGGTTTTTTTTCCTTGATCTGTTGAGTCACTCCAGGACCATAAGCTGTGCCACAATGTTTCGTTGTTATTGGCTGACTTGCTGCTTAGAGCAATTAATTGTCTGCCCTCTCAATCTTCAGAAGGAATATTTTATACAGTTTGCCTAAGGCCTTGCCAGGTGCTGAAGTGGCTAACTATAACATATGGTAGCCTTTAACAACATTGTTTCTGGCTTAGTTGAGACCTTTATCATGTAAAAACCCATCTTCCCAACAAAACAACTAAAATCCACCTCACAGAAGGCTTTTGGGGAGTAGAAACAGGGAAAAACATGAAATGCAAGGTTTCTTTTGTTTTTTTTCAAGACTAAATGTATTAAGTTCTGTTGTTTTAGGCTAAATATCTGTTCAGATCCAGTCATTTTGTCCTCTCTGAGCAAGAGATTTTTTTCCCTATTCATGCATGACTGTGCCTGCATTTCCATTTCATGCTCTTCTCATGCTGTTACACGTGTTTATTTTATAACCTTGAGCATCAAATGCACTTTAACTGCTTCACAAAACTTCAAAATGAACATTTGAAATAAATGTTCACAGATTTAAATTTTTTCCTCACTGCATTCCCTTGTGCTTTGAGACTCTCCACTGTGTATTATTTGAACATCTGAGGTATGATTCTGCTCTGCTAAAAGCCAGTGGAGGTCTTGTTAACTGATTTCAGGAGTAGCAAAATTAAGCAGTCTACATTTTAATTCTGAGACATCTCAGATTTCAAAACCAATGCCATAAGAAGTTTCCTGTTCTAGAATGCTAGTTAGATTTTTAATCACAAAGATTTGTTCAACTATAAGGTTACGTCCACTGTAATCCAAGGTGTCATGAATACATATTTTTCTTGAAGAGTTTTCATTTTAACCATATAAAATATTAATTTAAATATTTTGCAAAGCTTATCGTAAGTGTTTTTTCTCTGCAGAGGTATAGAGCTCAATGCTTTTCTTATTAAGGCAATAGACCTTGTGTCTGCTGAATGTCTCTGCAGCTGTATAGATATACATATATATTAAATCAAGACTTACTTATTATAAAGTACAATGTCTGGCAGCCAAATATGTTTAGCAGGTATCCTTAGCTTATTTATGCCTTCGTAGTCAGAAGGTGTCCATGCCAAACGATAGTCAGTCCATTCCTAAAGAAAGAATCACACAGTGGTGAACTCAATTATTTTTCTGCCAGTTGGGACCTACTGGTAGCAAGAAAACAGCATGTTAACAGATTGAGGTAGCATTGCTTTGGGAAGGTTACCTGGTTCAGCCAGACATTTGTGGTCATGATCTGTTCACGTTCATTCTAAAGACAAAGAAAATAATTTATAAAGGCTTCAGTATAAAAGTTACTCTTATTATTCAGATGTATTCGTTAGGCTTTCAAGACTAGTTCTAACTCCTGGGAGCTTAAATTGATTTAATACATATGCTAATCCAACCTTTTATAAGTGTAGAAATCTTTCTGTGTCTACTGGTATATATCATTAAGATGTACAACTCTGTCACTGTGTTATAATAATTACATAAAATGTGACCTGGTGTTTCATAGCATTATACAGTTCCTTTCAAACATGTAAAATTATAAATGGGGAATCATCATCATCCTTTGTGGGTGGTTCTGGTGGGCTCCTGCAGGGATCTGTTTGTAGCCCTATATTGTTCAATATTTCTATCAACAATTTGGTAGAAGAATAAAGTAATAGCTGGTAACATTTGCAGTTGAAATAAGATTGATGGAGGATGTGTAAGTTATACAAAATGATTTGTATTAAAGTTGGAGTCCTGATGTCTTTTAAACTCTGGCATATTCATGAGACCTAGAAAAAAACTTAGCAGCAAAACCAATTATTGCATTATTTCAACAATGTAAAAAAATACCTGCCCTGATGATCCAGAAACAACAACAACCTTAACTATATGGCTGATGGAAAAAATAAGAAGCCTGAGGGAAGACCAGAATGACCCTTTTGGAATACTGAAGTCTGTGCAAAACCACCAAGGTATAATCACTATCCAATAGCTGACCCCCTAAATATTCTCCTATACAAAAATGATGTGAAGTAACATCCAGATTCTAAAGAACTCTTAAAAATCTATCATTCCTTTGCTGGTTTTTTTTAGTCACCAAATTTGCATAGCCAGGGACAAAAAAATATGAGACCTGCTTTTGGCTTATCAGACACAATTAAATACCAGATCTGGGTGCCAGAGCTCATTTCTGAGGGTCTTATTAGTGATGCTTGTACACCACAAGGACAGGTAACAAAATGGCACCATTTGTTTGGTTAATATGATGTTTATGGGGATAATTGTCTGAAACAGAAAGCAATATTCACCAAATGGAAAAATCAAGACATTTTTAGATGTAAAATTCTATTTCCAAACTGAAAGATATTCCAAGCAGTAAAGAGTAACAAAAATGAACATGCAGGAGGCTGTCTTTGGATTATAGATTCTTATACTCCTCATTTGCTGGCTCAAATCCAGCCCAAGTAAATAGTGACTAATAGTTGGTGATGCTGTGCTGTCTAAAATAAGTCTCAGTATGGTTCTTTAAAGCCAGTACATGGCTGTAATGTACCCTGTGGAGGGCAGTCTCAACAAGAAGGCAGAGCTCTAATGGACATGAAATCTTGCTGGGTATCTTACTTCTAGAAAGGATTCTTCCATGTGGGTTGAGGCTCATTAGTGGAAGCTTGCCTTCCTGTGTCAGCTACCTGTCTGGTACATAAACAGAGGTCTTCATAGCTCGGTAGCTTGGGCCAGCTCTAACCTTTTAGAAATAGGGGAGTATCCTTTGCAAATCAAGCTGGCTACTTTGGAATGATATCTCTCAAATTGCATTGATTGTCATCTTGTGAGTTGGCTTGGCAGCTAGGGTAAAAAAAGTCTGCATGGAACAGAGGGACAGAAAGGAAATTGCATTATCCTTAGATGTTGCCAGAGACCTGCAGGGCAACTGCAGAAAGCAGAGCTGCTTTTGAGATAAGATGCCTGTGAAAGTCAAAAAATATAAAGATAAACTAAACAAATTGTGATGCATAATATTATTCTTATAAATATTGCCAGGTGGATTTTAAGTTCCCGGACATAGTCCTGGTGTGGGACTTGTCTCAGTAGTTGTTCTATTTATCTCTACAAATTGGCTATATTATGCAAATTCCTAGAATTCATATAAGCATACATTAAACATCATAATTTCCTTGTTTTTCTTACTCAATCTTCCTTTTATCATCTCTTTATCATGCAGCTGGGAAATCAGCCTACCCCTTTCCCTTGCCCTGAGCCAGAGTTGGTGCTGCATTAGTCAGTTTGTCTAGTGTTCTCTCATTTCACCAAGATCTTTTCTATAGGGAGATGCTAGATGAGGTGAGGCTGACTGGATGAGGTGAGGTGAGCCTGGATCCTCCGTTTTCCCTTTCTTAAATATGGGCAGTATGTTTGCCCTTTTCCAATCATCTGGGACCTCTCCTGATAGCTATGAGTTTTCAAAGATGATGGCCGATGGCTCTGCAATCTCATCAGCCAAATTCTGCCCATCCGGCCCCATGGACTTGTCTTTGTCCAGCTTTTCTAAATAGTTCCCTACTTGTTCTTTTGTGAAGTCTACCTATGAGCAGTAGCAGATCCTCCCTCTGCTCTGTTCCCTAAGACCAGCCCTATATTGAGAAAAAAAGCATGTTTTAATGTGTTAACAGGTCAAAGGAAATGCTAGGCTCTCCCTTTAGGGTTTGTCTCAATTGCTGAACACAGGCTTAATCTACACCTGGCTTCTTTGCATCAGAATTTTAACATTTTAACAGTGTAAATGTGGCCTTAGGGTTAATGTACACAAAAAGCTTTTTAACTTCAGGTAAATCATTGTGAATTGATTTGAATCAGCTAATGTACATACTACTCTGGACACTCTTGTGCTTGTAGTTTGCCTTACTGGGTTCGAGGAACAAGTGTCTGTAGAGTGTTCAGGCTAGTATGTTCCAATGTATTAGCTAGCTCAGGTTTACCGACAATCACTTCTCTTTTGTTTTAAATTAGGCTATGCCTAAAGGAGTAGGATAAGAAAGGAGCAGGCCTAAATGCAATCTGGAGATGTTTGAGGAAGTATACACTATCTGAAATAGGGATTGATATAGACCTAAGTGATTCATCCTGGACCACAGCAAGACTTGGAGCATTTGGTTGGCTCTCTGATACTCAGACTATTCAGTCTTATTTTCTGACTGTAAACAGAAATGTGATTCACCATTATTTATGCATTCTATGAAAATTCTCCTCTGGTGTAAATTAGTGCAGCTTTTCTCAAGTCAGTGAAATTCTAATAACTATAATCAGCTGGGGATTGGGCTTTTGGGGGTTTTTTTTGTATTTTAAAATTTAGCCATCAATAAATCTCCTTTTGTCTGATTGAAGGTTATAGTGATATAGTCCAAATATTAACTGATGCAAGAGTAGGCATTAAGGCTAGGTACAGACATTACACTTGTACTGAGATAAGTGAACAGAAACTGGTCTATACTCAGAACAGAACAGAAGATCAGCACACACAGACTGGTTTAAAAATGGCAGAACCCAGTCTAAGATTTTCTCCCTCCCCCTTCCCCCCTCACAAAGAACAAATGTGTGTTCGGTTCATTACTGATCTAAACTATGCCATTTACAGTAGACAGCATAACTTAGATTAATTCTCCCTTGGGCTTTTTGAATATCTGTACCTAGCCTAAAACACATATGTGTTCTGACCATTGATAATTATTATGTATCTAGAGGCCCAGTGGTACTAAGAATATATATATTGTTTACACAGTGTTGTGTAACAATAATAAAATATGAAAATGTGCAGCTTATTTAAACTTACCACACTGATTAGCTGTGCCAAAGAAACTTGTAGCTGTATAGATACCAACTGGGAGGAGTTGATTGCTGGACGAATTAGCTTATTATACCTCTCAGAGCTTAATAGGTGGTTCATTAGCTTCTCTTCAGCATCTGCTGCCTTGCTTCCTGTAAAACAAAACAGAACAAGACCACAGAATTGGGATGGAATTAGATTATGCTGGGAGCATGGCAACACAGAAATCCTATTCAGATGAAATAATGAGGACCCTTGATTTTTGAAGGACCCTAATGTTTAATGTAAAGCAAAAGGGATGTTGGCTTATTGTGGACCTTTTGTGTGAAATTTCCTCTGGCTCGAGTTGGGGTATAAATCAAAGTATATTAGCCTTCTGTTTTTCACACTGAAACCAGAAACACTTTCTTTTTTAGTGCTGTATCAAAGTGAAGAGGCACTCCAGGTGGTGTGGTATAAACTAGAAACTGGAAGCAGACTTAGAAGTAGATTTTCAAAGATTCAAAAGGAAAGCAGGTGCTTACCTTCCATTTGTGTCTTTGAAAATCTTCTTACCTTGTCATGGCAGCTGAAAGAAGAATTCTAAGCACTTGTATAATAATAAAAATACAGTCTGATCTGTGAAGGGGGAGGCCTGGGAATAAATTGTGAAAGATTTTTTTTTAAATAGAGAACTTGCTCACAGCCAATACAATTTCCAAGTGTTTTACTGGAGGCACAAATTCAAATGGAGCCCTTCTGGAAACAACAGCTGAGAGTTATGGACTAATCACACTGTTAACATTTAAGTTTGAGGATTTATGTGACTCACCAATATAGTGTCTGATGTATCCCAGGTTATCAAGGAACACAGATCATTTCTCACCAAGCGAAATAGTTTTAGGCACAGAACCACCTATCATTTTACTCCTGCTTGTGTTGTTCAAGTCTCTCCCACTGCCTTTTGCAAACTATTGTTGATTACATTATAGAAAATTAAAGGGTAAATTTTGTTTGTCTAAGTTACTCTATTGTATATCTATAATAAATATAATGACTCCATTGAAGTAACTTAGAACAGATTTGGTCCTAAATGTTCAGAGATGCCAGTGCTTCCCCTCAAGAATAAATTTCCTTTACAGGAGATAGGAAATTCACATTAGGTACAAATTCCATGCCTGGCTAATAACAGCAAATATAAAGTATTTGCTCTAACTTGGTGAGATCCCATTGACCAATGTAAAAGGAGTTACTCTAGACTGACATTGATGTGAATGGGAACAGATTCTGGAGAGAGAAATAGCAGTAATATGTTTTCCTCTTCCAAATGAGGCAGCTCTGAATGTAGGTAACATTTTCTCCACTTAACCCCTTTATGCTCATCTCCCCAATACTCATAAATCCTAGTCATTGCAAAGCAGTTATATGAAGTAAGAAATGTAGGTGTTACAGGTATTTTACATTTGGGGTGTGCTAAGTCAACGTGGCTTTATACATAGTTGTCTACCCGTAAGACCCAGTAATGGGCAGACATAAACTATTTGTATCACACAAACTTCCAAAGGTTTCTATGAATCTCTGAATTGATACCTGGCCTGAATCTGAATTAAGCTAGAGAGCTCTTGGGAACATATATCTTCATGAGCTTTCTATATCTGGGTTTTATAAAGCTTTAAAAATCTTGTTTCTTCTGCTCTCATTGAAACCAAAAAGTAGGAGCCAGACAACCAAACTTTCTCACTTTTGTGAAGGTGCTGTTCAGATTTTGAGGAAGAGGTAAGGTAAATGCTAGGTTTTCTTGATTTCTATAATGAACCAGTATATATAGCATGGTATTGACAACATAATTTGTACAGTGCATCCCATGTACTTCACACTTCAACATATACTTACAGAGCCTCTCATTTTCAGTAAACTTGCTGACATTTTCCATGAATAAAGATTAAACAATTGCTAAGTTGCTTGTGCTATGTTAGAAGAGAGAAAGCTGAACAAATGCCAAGTTTTCACACTGTACATTTTTAACCGTGCAGAGATTTTTGTAAAATTTCATGACAGAGAAAGGAGAAGAAATGTCACATTCTGCACTCACTTTTTTTTCAGCAAAAAACATTATCCTTCCTAGACAGATTGGTATGACCCCAAGAAGGAAAATAATCTTTTTTCAGGGTAGTGTTCTTTCCATGACTGGGAGCCTGTTTTACCAGCCTGATGGGCTATGGTAGAGTGATGCACAATATCCTTTCAGCCTACAGTGGCTTTGTAGTCTCAAGCACTGCAGTTCTCCAGCAGCTGTTGGTATAGCCAGAAATGTTCAGATAGGCTACATTGTACTTTCCATGAGATTTTAAAAATATATGTTTTTTTTTGTTTTGTCCAACAAAAAGGACTCTTTTACAGGGTTCTAAGAAAAAAGAAAGTCTTCTCTGAATTTAAGGAGAGGAAGAATAGCAGAATTACCTTGTTACTCCTTAGAAGATATTGTATTTCTAGTACTGTAAGGCATAGGCAGTAGAAGGCTGGGGCTAAAGGGGCTTAGCCCCCCCAGACTTTTTGCAGTGGCCAGCAACAGCAGCAGCACCACAGCACTGCCATCCCACTGCATCTGTCGCTGCTTGGCATGCAGCCACTCCTCTGCCATTGTGTACAGCACCAGCACATGCCAGCCCCACAACAGTCCTGCAGGAGGGAGGAGCGGGGGTCAGACAGAGCTCAGCCCCCCCCAAATAATATTTCCCCCCACCGCTTGTGCTGTAAATGAGACGAAAATGTGGCCATTTAAATTAGGAATACCAGTTTACATTTGGATCCTGAAATTATCACTTAAATTGGACACTAGAGATGCTGACAGAACTGATATCTGTCCTGCTATTAGTCCCTTGGAAGTGCTTTACATCCATGCCCTGACAGAAGTGAACAGTTGTAGAGTGCTTTAAAAGTGCCTTGTCATGTGACACATTAATGCTCATGTAATGAGGGTTCAGCTGAAGGTGTTCAAAGTGGTGCACCTTCATTTAACTTTTGTCTGTCCCTACCCTAATAGGGGCAGGGTTGGTGCAACCCAGCCTTGCCCCCTGTGCTATCTACAGGAAGGGACAGGGAAGTAGCTACTGGCTGGGGCTTGTTCAGCCTGATCTGGGGTGGCTAAGTGGACTGGACCCCCCCCACCTTGAGGGTGGGGGGAAGCTCCAATCCACCCACCCCACCCACTCCAGCTCAGGCTGGGAAAACCCCAGGGTAGAGTTCCCTCCACTCCTTTCTCCCCCCTCCCATCCTACAGACAGCACTGGAGCTGAGGTGGTGCTGAGGTGCTAGGGGAGAGAGGTTGCAGACAAGCAGCTCCTCCTGGATCAGTTCCAAAGTGGAGCTCAGTTCACCTCCCCAGCCCCTGCACCCAACACCATGAATTAAAACAATCCCACCAACTGAATAAACAGTGCTTTCTGTGAACATGAGTTAGAGCAGGGAGCTGCACATCTGTCAGTGTCCTAGAGCTTAGTACTAAAGAGCATGTGAGCCCCCAAATGTAAGTGTTGACAGTATATTCTTTCTGGTAATATTTTTATTGAGCAGAGGGTTCTGAAATGAGAATGACACCCAACACATTTGCTAGCACTTCCCTCTCTGTAGGCAGGCTCCTTTAGGATTGACTTTGCAAACAAGAGATTTCCCTGAAAACACTGTATAATTTAACCTCTTGCTTGATTAAGACCTAGAAAGGCCTGACCTCCTCAAAGGATTCTTTGTTAAATTGATTACTCAAGGTATGTTCTGTGCTCTCTAGAGCTGAAAGGCTCCCAGGTGTGATGGATTTGTTCATGGCAAGGACTTACAAAGAAGCAGCAATCAGGTAGGAAAATGTATTTATTTTCTCTCTCTCACAATATTCATTTCCACAGGAATTCATAATATGAGGATAACAGAGTTTAAAACTTTTCCAGTCAAAACTAATGTAAATGATAACATTTTGAGCTGGGAGTTTGTTCCTCCTTGTCTCAGGCTCAGTTAAAGCACTGGCGCAACTGAAGGCAACCACTCTCTAGTCTCCCAAAATGTTTGGTGGAAAACCTACGATAAAAATAATTGACACACGGCACGTCATCCAGCCATCACTCCAGCGCCTGTTGTGCCAACCGTCAGGTTTACAGTGATGAGGTGTGAAATTGTTCTTCTCTAGAAAGTATGGATCTTCCACTGCTTTTCCTTTCTCCTGTGAAGGAAGGAGAAGCATAAGGAATTATGGCTGTATCATTCCATTGTAAAGACATATCATATGTTGGTGACCAGCATGGACAGCTAGAGACCCTCTGGGTAAAAATTCGTGGGGAATACGGCACAGGGGACACAACGGTGGGAGTCTACTACAGACCTCCCACTCAAAGTCCTGAGCTTGACCAGGAGTTCACCCGGGAACTGACTGAGGCCGCTTGCTCCAGGACCTTGGTTGTCATGGGTGACTTCAATTACCAGGACATCTCATGGGAAGATCACTCAGCAAAATCCGAGCAGTCGCAAAGCTTTCTCTCATGCGTGGATGACCTCTACCTGACTCAAGAAGTCTATGGGCCAACGAGAGGCAAAGCGCTGCTCAACCTGGTACTGGCTATGGAGGACGACCTAATCGGCGACCTAGTGATCGATGGGAAGCTGGGTGACAGCGACCACGAGCTGATCACCTTCACCATCCGCCGTAAAGCTGGCAAGTCAATCAGCAACACAGAAGTCCTTGACTTCAGAAAAGCCGACTTTGACAAGCTCAAGCGACTTGTCGGTCAGGCCCTTAGGGACCATGACCCCAGGGAGATGGGAGTTCAAGAAGAGTGGTTGCTTCTCAAGGAAGTGATCCTCAATGCACAAGCTAAATCTATTCCAACACAGAGGAAAGGCAGCAAGAAGGCACAGCAGCCCTCCTGGCTCTCCAGGGACCTAGCGGACCTCCTACAGCTAAAAAGGAAAGCCTACAAAGGATGGAGGATGGGATTCACCTCCAAGGAGGATTATTCTGCACTGGTCCGGTCCTGCAGGGAGCAAACCAGGAAAGCCAAGGCTGCAACTGAACTCCAACTAGCTTCAAGCATCAAGGACAACAAAAAGTCCTTTTTCAGATATGTGGGGAGCCGGAGGAAAAGCAAGGGCAACGTTGGACCCCTGCTAAACCAGATGGGGCAACTGACAACTGACGCCCAGGAAAAAGCCAACCTATTAAATAGGTACTTTGCGTCAGTCTTTCATCAGTCCCATGGGACGCCCATGCCTGCTATGGGACAGGGAGATCTGGGTGATGGGTTTCCCCTACCCTCCATAAATGCTGACCTCGTGAAGGAACACCTTGAGAAGCTGGATACCTTCAAGTCAGCCGGCCCTGACAATCTGCACCCCAGGGTACTCAGGGAGCTGGTGAACATCATAGCCCCTGGCATGGATCTTTGAAAACTCCTGGTGCTCTGGTGTAGTGCCCGAAGACTGGAAGAAGGCCAATGTGGTGCCGATCTTCAAGAAAGGGAGGAGAGTGGATCTGGCTAACTACAGGCCCATTAGCCTGCCTTCTATCCTGGGGAAGATCTTAGAAAAGTTTATGAAGGAGGCCATCCTTGATGGACTGGTCCAGGCTAACATCCTAAGGGATAGCCAGCACGGGTTTGTTGCGGGTAGGTCTTGTTTGACCAATCTCATTTCCTTCTACGACCAGGTGACCTATCACCTGGACGAGGGAGAAGAGATTGATGTCATATATCTTGACTTCAAAAAAGCTTTTGATCTGGTATCCCATGATCACCTCTTGGCCAAACTGGCCAGTTGTGGCCTTGGCTCCACCACGATCCACTGGCTGGGAAATTGGCTCTGTGGTCGGACCCAGAGGGTTGTAATTGATGGCAGTCACTCATCGTGGTGCCCTGTGACCAGTGGGGTCCCTCAAGGCTCTGTCCTTGGACCTATACTGTTCAACATCTTCATTAATGATGTGGACATTGGAGTCAGGAGTGGACTGGCCAAGTTCGCCGATGACACCAAACTTTGGGGCAAAGCATCCATGCCAGAAGATAGGCGGGTGATCCAGGCTGACCTGGACAAGCTCAGCAAATGGCCAGACAAGAACCTGATGGTGTTTAACACCGAAAAATGCAAGGTTCTCCACCTTGGGAGGAAAAATCTGCAGCATCCTTATAGGCTCGGCAGTGCTACGTTGGATAGCACTACAGAAGAAAGAGACTTGGGGGTCATCATTGACCACAAGATGAACATGAGCCTGCAATGCGATGCTGCGGCTAGTAAAGCGACCAAAATGCTGGCTTGCATCCATAGATGCTTCTCGAGCAAATCCCGGGACGTCATTCTCCCCTTGTACTCGGCCTTGGTGAGGCCGCAGCTGGAGTACTGCGTCCAGTTTTGGGCTCCACAATTCAAAAAGGATGTGGAGAAGCTTGAGAGAGTCCAGAGGAGAGCCACGCGCATGATCAGAGGTCGGGAAAACAGATCTTACAATGATAGGCTGAGAGACATGGGACTCTTTAGCCTGGAAAAGCATAGGCTTAGGGGTGATCTGATGGCCACCTATAAGTTTATCAGGGGTGACCACCAGGATCTGGGGGAACGTCTGTTCACCAGAGTGCCCCAAGGGATGACTAGGTCGAGTGGTCATAAACTCCTGCAAGACCATTTCAGGCTGGACATAAGGAAGAATTTCTTTACTGTCCGAGCCCCCAAGGTCTGGAACAGTCTGCCAGCGGAGGTGGTTCAAGCACCTACATTGAACACCTTCAAGAGCAAATTGGATGCTTATCTTGCTGGGATCCTATGACCCCAGCTGACTTCCTGCCCTTTGGGCAGGGGGCTGGACTCAATGATCTCCCGAGGTCCCTTTCAGCCCTGATGTCTATGAAATCTATGAAATCTTCCTTGCCTATGCTGTTCTTACATTTGACATAAATTATTTGGGGACAGGCACACAATTTTTTTCTTGTTGAAGTGATGAGCCTTGGCTACTTCTGTTTCTCTCTTTTAGGGCTGAGTTGCATGCCCTAGCAATCAATTTCTTTCTGGGAAGACAAAGAAAAATAATAGAATAATAAGGCTGATGATGAAGTTTTGCATTTGTATCATACATTTCAACTGGGTAGAACTTCCAAAAAGCCTAAATGAGAACCGGATGCACTAAGGCAGTAGAGGCAGAGCCTACCAGAACATGCGTGCACTACCATGCATGTAGTGGCCGGTGACTGCACAACTACTACTTCTGGTTCACATACACTTGTAGAGCAGCATTGTACATTGAGTGGTAGAGATATGCCCTATATCATAGTTTCTCAACCTGTGATGCGTGTACCCCGGTGGTATACGAGACACAGGCAGGGGTACATGGGTACCCCAACACTCTCTTGTCCTCTGTTCCTTTCAAAACTATGGCAAAAAATTTGGTGTGCGGTGCTTTAAATTCCCCAGTAATAATTTGGCTGGGTCAGCCCTCCTAGCTTTGGCCAACATCACCTTTAGCCAAGGTACTTACTTGAGTTGTGCACCCCTGGTGTAAAAGGTGGCAACCCTACCCACACCAGATCAGACATCTGTTATATAACGGCTTTATATACACAGCCCTTCTTCCAACATATGGCACACATTAGTCTGTAAATGTAAAACCCCTGGAAAATTGAGTGTTGAGGTACTTATTAAAATTTTTAGAAGTTCGAGGGTACTTGCTACGTAAAAGGTTGAGAAACACTGCCCTATATGACTTAGTCAAGGGGACAGAGAGTCGGGAACAAGAGAAGCCAGCAGACTATTTCCCCCTATCCATTTCCTCTTCCACCTATCAAAACTGGCTGGTTCCAACCACTAAGATCACACTCCATCCTATACAGAGAACACCGTTCTTTATTTTGAATGGCAGAAAGCTTTTTGATGTTGCCTCCTTTCCTCATTATTAATAGTTCCATGTTACTAGCTGTTCACAAAGCCCTGCAGTGAAAAATTCCACCAAGTCTATTGTACTGTGACTAATCTGACTACTGGCTGGTTTCAGCCTGTGTATTTTTCCCCATGTCTGTTCTGCAACCATTGCCTTGGTGAATTTTCTAACATGTGACGGACATGAACACCCATATCTTGATTGTGATAAGGTGCTGCTCTGACACTTCAAAGGGGTTGTAAAGCTTCCCTAAATTAACAGATATAATTCTACTGGATTGAAAGAATCCTCACATGGTACAACTGACATACAGGATGGGCTGTAGCGCCTGTTCCCTAGTGATCCTGTACTGTATGATTGAGATCAGTCTGCTCTAAATTACACCAGAGCCAAACTGGTCCCTTGTAGCCCTATGAGTTGCAATGCACAAACTTAGCTTACAGCTACCTTTGTCCCTCTACTCATACTCAGCTCTGGAGAAGGAAACTCTGACCCAGTGCACTGCCATTAATGCTGAGTAACAAGACAGAAACCATGTAAGTTTCTAGAATGATGTCATGCAGATCTTCTCTCCTGAGATTCATTTGAGATTTTTTAAAATTTATATTTATTTTAAATGAAGCCTTTTGCTGAATTAACACTTCTGTTCTTTTCTGCAACATCTGTTGCCTCCCCCCACATCTATTACCTCCATCTTGTGCTGCTGAGCAAGGACTACCTGTTGTGTGGTGGTTTTGTGGTGGAAGACAGCCACATTCTATACAAGCCAACCTCATTCCAGCACAACCACATTTTTTTTCAAATGTCATTTAGCAAGGTTGGGCAGAAACGAGTGAAGTATTTTAGATAAAACTTTTTTCCACTAAAAGTTCAAATTTGAGTCTATTTAAAACATTTCATAAATCCATTTTGATGCGGGCAAATTTGTTCAGCTGAAGAAAAAGCCGTAAAAATAATCCAAAAAGATAAACATTTAATTTCAACATTTTCAAAATTAAATGCTTTACTATTTTATATAAACAACATTTGAAATGTTTCTTTAGCTTATTATGTTTAATAAACTCAGTAAGAAAGATATTTGTTTTGTATTGCAAATATTTTTTCCCTGATTTTTTAGCTTGGCTGGTAGACTAAAAAATCAGGCATTTGTATCATTTGAGTTATAACTATAGATGAGAAGGAGACTAATGTACTGTGCCAACAGTATATATTGACCAACCATACATATTGACTGGAAAGCAGCTTTAGGTACATTACTACCAGCAGGACAGGATGGAAACCTCAGCATAGGTAGAATATAGGAAATAAACTTGGCGTATAGCAGTGGAAGTTGTCACTTTGTTCCAAGTGACCTATTCCTGCTCCCACTGAAGTCAATGGCAAGCTTCTCACTGATTTTAATAGCACAGGATTGTACCCAGAATATGGTACAGAGTGTATATTTTATGTTGCATCTTGTATCTTCAAATACTTCAGAAAGAAAAGGCTTATGTCTGAAGTTCAAATCCGTATTAAAAAACAATGCCACAAATTGTTCTGGGAACACTGAGTTTTAGACATTAACTCCTTACAATACCTTGAAGCCTGTGTGCTCTTCTCCCCATGTTGAGGATATGTTTAATTAGTGTTATTATATAAATAGGACTTAAAAATGATAACAACCATAGACTGAAGCCCTTTCTGAAAACTTTCAAACTGGGTTCTGGGTTGTTGTTTCTTTTAATTAAAAATTGCGCCCCCCCATCCTTACCACTTGTTATAACCCGCTCTGTGAGACTTTAGCAAATGGAGTACCAAACAGCAATGGTAAGTGAGCAATGCAAAATATTTGCAGAACACATATTTTGAATTTAGGGCCAAATCTTCAGAAGTCTCACTTCAGTAATTATTGCTCATACAACAGGAAATCAAAATAAACTATGCGGATATAGGTGCTCAATCAGAATAGCTCATACTTTCAGCATTGAGTACTTGCAACAAACTATACAGAAATGAATTGCACAGCATGAATCATTTGCAGAAATTGTTAGATATTTTCAAATAACATCAGCATTTAAGAAACCACCATCTGCTCTTGGACAAGTCATGAGCCAAGAAAAGGGAAATTGTTCCTAGAGCAAATGATTCTTTAATGAAATATCCATTCCTTATGGATGTGAGAAGCAAGCCCTATTCAGTTCAGATTTGGCCTGAATCAGGGACAGTGATTCGATTCGTTGATTCGGATCACTGTCCCTGATTCGATTAATTTGAATCTGAATCTGAAGATTCAGTGCTGATTCAGAGAATCAGCAATTCGGACATAGACACAGTTTTAAAAGTTTTTTTCTACATACCTTGAGGTACCAGTGCAACTCGTGATCACTGCAATGCTGGGGTGGATGGAGCATCCCACAGGAGTGCAGGGTGGCCCTCCACATGCTCAGCAGTGGACCGGAAGTACTTCTGGTCCACTTTCGGGTCTGCCAGGGAGCATGCATGGGAGGCCCATGCACCTCCCCCCTTGGCAATCGGCCTCAGGAGGACAGTGGGTGCCCCCCCCAATCCAGGAGGCACCAGTTGCTGACCTGAGGAGGGTGAGGGGGTGCCCCAGCGCACTCCCTGATGGACCTGGAAGCGGAGCAGAAGTGCTTCTGGTCCACTCCTAGGTCTGCTGCCGAGCACACTGTGGAGCCGCCCGTGCTCCTGTGTGACACTCCATGTGCCCTAGCATCACAGCACCCATGAGCCCCTGCTACTTAGAGGTGTGTAGAAAAAACATTAAAAGCTGTCTCTGTGTCTGAGTCTCCGAATCTTTCTGAATCGATTTGGAGGGTTCCAATTAAATTCAGGGAGATTAAAGGGTCCCCTGATTTGGTTCGGATTCAGAGATTTGGCCACTAAATCAGGCTGAATCTCTGCCAAATTGAATCAGGGACCGAAGCTTTGCATAGCCCTACCATTCATCTCTATCTTTAAATGGCATTTTATCATCGTTTAGATGGACATCTACGATGCCACCAGAGGTCAGCAGTGTACTGGCATAGAGATTCTTACTGTGTAAATAAGAGAAACTTTTTCTGTATGGGAATCATTTTCATAATTTGCTGTCTATTTACTAAATGACATCAATTGGATGACGCTTAAGAACCATAAAATAGCCACATGCACAAGGTGATTGTAAATATATTGTGAGTGTGTTCCACAATGTCAAGGCAATGCATTTCAAAGGTCTTTGGAGGGAGGGGTGTGAAAAGGGGTGGAGAATGTGCTTCTTTCCTTGGATGATATTTTCCAGTTAAGCAATAATTGCCCAAAATTTGCATTTGATCAGACTGATGCTTTTAGACACCTAATGGCAATCGTTAGAAAAAGGATATATATTATTTTCACACACACAAAACAGACATGGGGAAAAATACACAGGTTGAATCTTCAGTTGGTACTAATCGTCATGCGTCCAGTGAAGACACTATAAGTATGCTACAGTATAATGAAGGAAAAAATAAATAGTCATGTAACTTACAGTAGACATTTCAACTTCAAGTTTCTTTCTGTTTCTTAGGGGTTATCACAAATGACTTCCATTTTTGTTCTGAATCTCATGCTAAAAGAAACACAACATTTTATTAAAACTTCAATGCAGAGGTTCTCTAAATGTTGTAAGTAAAACTGTAAATTGTGACTGAAACAGTTACTCACCACTTTCAATGGTTGGTCCCTTTTGAGAATGTGATAAAATACGCTTTGGCTCTGTTTCCACAGACTGGAGTAAAGTTTACAAATACAGCTGAGTACCTTGTGATCATCTTCTAAACTGTAGATGTGAACCTAAGCCACATTTCCTTTTCTTCCCCTTGACTTATGTTTAAAGCAACGTCAAGTCATATTTAGAACTGTCGTGTTGCTCCATGTGTAGTGTCACTTTTTTTTCTTCTTCCCCTCTGCAAAATCACTAAGCGGATGATAGTAACCTGCCAAACTATCCTTTCAATTAGGAAAGAGCAAGCAGGATCCAGCAATAAGAATTCTCCATCTTCTCCTCTTAAATTATTTACTGCTATAATTATTACTTATTAAAATATGCCAAGTAAAATTATTTATTTATGTAACTTAAACCATGGTAATATGGTTCCCTATAGAGTGTTGTAGTTTTTAATGCCCGTTGCAATAGAAATGACATTTCTTAGATCCTTGTTTTAAAGTTTGTTTTAATTTGCAAGCAAAAGTTAATACAAAGCAATTGCAAATATTCACAGAGATTAAAAACCTGTTTTCCTACTGGTTTCATTTAAATTAGGCCTCACTTCTCAATTAAAATACTTCTCAATTGACATGCTTTAAAACAGATTTTTTTAAAGTTACATTTACTGAATTCAATTAAGTAAGCAAATACTGCATGCATAAGTAAATAAATAATGACGAGAAGGGAAAGTTAGTCATTTGGGAAGCACAGTTTCATACATAATAACATTACTAAGCTAATGCTGCTGCCTGATTGTATATGTTGACTAAATGCTGTATATGAAAACACTGGCAGGTTATTGTAAACATTTGTAGTATATGCTTGAGTTCTCTGACTTATATTGACATAGTAACTTATTTTAAATGCTATTTAAATATTGTTTGTCAAATAACTAGTGAGAGCTTTGCAAAATGCATAAATCAGAAAGCATGAATCAATATTTGTCTTATAATTGTAAAAACAGGGGTTGGATCCTTGTCGCATCTAATTTGAAGCAGTTTTCACATCACACTTTCCTTACTATTCAGTCTTGCGAAACACAGTCCCATTACTAGCCCATCACAGAGGAACCTGGGAACATCTACAGGAACATACTTTAGTAATATTAATTTTCTACTGTCTTTAGTACACTACATCCACTTTTACCATTCCTGCATACTGCTTTCTTTAATAAAAACAAGACAAAACGCTATAAAAACAGATCTCATGGGTTGCTTTTTAAAGTCTATAAACTACAACCTTAGAAGTTAGAGGCAATCTAAAATCCATAATGCATTTCTTTCTCCCATCTCCTGAAAGCTATCATTGTCTGTAAACTGTACCGGAGAAAAAGGACCACTCACCATTAAAATAAAAGGAAACCACTGCAAGGAGAAAGAGCTTGTATGTAGACCTCATGGCAGTAACAAAAGGATGTAAATTTTTCTTCAGTCAAGACTGCTGGAGATAAGCTCTGCTGTCAGGATTGCACAGGCACAAGAAATAAAAGCAAACCTGGACCTTGGAGATACTACACCCTTGGAAAGAGACAGACAGTAGGACCTGGCAGACACATTCTGCAAAGTGAAGCTTTCATGACCATGGCAATCCCTCCCCCTTTGCAGCCGTTTTAAAGAGCCTCACCAAGAGAAAAGCATGTGAAAAGAGGAAGCATAAAAATGTTAATATGAAATAAGGAAGGGGAAATAAAATGGCAAGCAAACAAACAAGGTCCACATTACCAAAATGTATGATTTTTGCTACTAGGTAACTTTTAAGGGATTTCTCATTATTGGTGCTTTTGAGCTGGCAAGAAATGGCTGGATGGGAAAGTGCTGGAGATAATTTTTTGCCACTTGCCTAGTTAATGAAATTCACTTAAATGAATGATGGCCCTGGCATTATGGTCATTTTCTGTGTTAGTGGGAAAGTTGATTATCTACTACCAACCCATTTCCTTTCTACAGTCCATGTTGTATATGGTCTGTTCAAGTTACAACTCTGAAAGCCTTAGGAAACAGCAGGAGGGGCATGGGAAATTTATTGTTATTAACATTGACAGGGATTTTAAACAGGAAGGCAACATCAGCCCACTGAGAAATAATAGTCATGAGAGTAATAAAAAATAAAGATGTTCTTGAGAGGCATGAGGGGAAGGAAGGGAACTCTGTGCCAGACATTGTTACTGTCTGAAGGGTTCTGATGACATAACCTGGTGGGAGGGTTGCAAAATGTTGAGTATTGTGGGAGATATAGTGAGCATATGTGACTGGGGGGCAGAGGGAAGAAAGCTTACATACCCTTTCAGAGCAGTGTATAGCGTATTACTCTCTGAAGTTACTGGACAGAAGGCCGAAAGTCCTAATATATCCTTTTCCCCTCACTCTGCTTTAGCCATCCATAGTGGGTGATGATGATGTCCTTTCTCCACCCTTCTACCAGTCTAGCACTCTGGGCTTCAACAGAGCTATTCCTGACTCACATCAGTGTAGCTGGCATAAATGCCAATCTCTACTTCTTCTTCCAATATCAGCAATATCATTGTGATTATGAATTTATGGGGGTGGAGGTATTATGGGTATATGCGACGTTCATAGTTTAGTACTGAGAAATTCATTGCTGTCTCCCTTATCATTCCTGTATCCTTCTTTTTCCACTGATTAGTCCAGCCTTCCTTGCTGTAACTTGACTGCCTTTAAAGGAGCTTTTACCATGAATGAAATTGGCCCAGTAAATAAGCAGACAGCACTCCAGTCCCAGCTAGTTAAAATCTCCCCTTACTTCTCTTTCCAGTTCACTGTGTCCTTCAACTGGTTTGCAGTCATTTCAATCCTGAGTAGATTTTGATCAGGTGGCCAGTTACTGCTGCTGCCTTTCAGAAATCTGCATCTATTAGCCGTTCACACCATAGCTTCAACTGAGCTACCCCTAGCTGGTGATTTTGAAGGTTCATAGGAAAGTAGGCCTTAGATGGTCATCAAGTCCAGCTCCCTGCTCAAGGCAGGATCGTCCCTGACTAAACCATCCCAGCCAAAGGTCTTTCTGATCTTCTTGAAAATTTCCAGGGCTGGAGATTTTATAACTCCTCTAGGTGGGCCGTTTCAGTGCTTGACTGTGCTCAGAGTCAGAAAGTTTCTCTTAATCTCCAACCTACTCCAATTGCTCTTAGTTGTGTCCCCTATGGCTGCCAAGAAAAACCCATCTCCATCTTCTCTATAATCACCCTTCAGGTATTTGAAGACTGCTATCAAACCCCAACACAGTCTTTTTTTTCTCCACTGTAAATAACTCTAGTTCTTTCAACTTTAGCTCATAAAGCTTGCTTCCTAAGGTTGACAGTCTTCTTTCACAGGAAAAGCTGCTGTATACCCCTGTTTCTTTTATTCCTTACCTGTTTAAATATGAATACCTCCTCATTCTAAGATAGATCTCATAGGTTTTGTTGTTATTAGGGCAGTGTGAAGCTTTGGTCCCTGATTCAATTTGGCGGAGATTTGGCCTGATTCAGTGGCTGAATCAGGAGACCCTTTAAATTCTCTGAATCGATTCAGAGAGATTCGGTGATTTGGCCATAGACACAGGTTTAAATATTTTTTCTACATACCTCTAGGTACCATCCCACAGGAGTACGGGGCGGCTCCCCAGCGCGCTCGGCAGCAGACCCAGAAGTGGACCAGAAGCACTTCCAGTCCACTTCCAGGTCTGCCAGGGAGTGCACAGGGCAGCCCGCACCCCTCCAGCTTGGTGACTGGTGCCTTCTGGGTCTAGGGGGGGCACCCAGGGTCCCTCTGCAGCCAATTGCTGAGCTGGGGGGGCATGGAGGGGGCCTCCAGCGCACTCCCCGGCGGACCTGGAATTGGACCAGAAGTTCTTCCGATCCATTTCTGGGTTTGCCGCCAAGCGGGGGGGGGGGGGGGGGGGGGGGGCACGCTCCTGTGGGACTCTCCATGCACCCCAGCATCGCAGTGTTTATGAGCCATGCCTGGTACCTCAAGGTATGTAGAAATAACATTTAAACCTGTGTCTATGGCCAAATCGTTGATTCTCCAAATCAGCATCGAATCTTCAGATTCGGATTCGGCCAAATCAAATTGGGGACAGTGATCCAAATCAATGAATTGAATCACTGCCTCTGATTCAAGCTAAATCCAAATCCACATTGAATACGGCTCATTTTGCACACCCCTAGTTGTTACATTTTGCATTGGGTATCTTCTGTTTTTGCAATCTTAATTCCAAAATATACTTTAATTGGTTAAATCTCTTGTACCTCTGCCCTTACTGTCATACCTACATAAGATTATTTTGTACATGGATCTTTTCTCCTCCTATATTAATAATCTTAAAAGTTTGTAGCGCTTTGAGGATAAGAAGGTATATGTACTCATAATTATTTTCTTAATAGTGTCCATATTTTCCAAAATAGTCACTTGTAATTTACCATTCTTGGTTCCTTCATCCTCTTCTGTGGCTTTTCAATCTATATTGTTGTAATTTCTAATACAGTAACACCTACAGCAGTGATTTTTTCCAACCATGATGCCAAAGCACCCTAGGGTGCCTTGAGAATCTTTCAAGGGTGTTACAGGGTGCCACACAATGTTAGCACAGTTAGGTGTGCACGTATGATTCAGAAAAACCCAGAATTTCAAATAGGAATCCCTAGTGTTGAAACCATTCTGCCCTGTTGTGGTCTTTCTGAGTTTTTTGGTACAGAGGACTTGCTCCAATATTTTTCTGTAGTCAAAAAATAGTGAAAAGTAAGAGCTGGTATTTTCTGAGGGCTGCCTTAAGTCTAATAATGGGGCTCAATCTGAAAAGGTGGAGAACCACTGACCTAGAGGCCCAGCTGGGATCAGGATCCCGTTGTACTTAGTGCCATGCCATATACTTAGGTGTTGATATCATTTTTGTAACCTTGTTTCTCTTTCTTTTTTTTTTATTCCATGTGTCTTGGTTGGAACAGAAGTTAGTGAATCAATTAATGCTTCAAAGCACTATAGGGAATTTAAGGAAAAAGGCTGGGAGGGGAAAGATGAATGGAGGAGCTGTAAATTTGCATAAGTCTGCCTTGATTTGAAAAAAAAAAGCTACTGCAAACCCAGTGGCTGCATTTTAATCCTGCTTCCTGCAATCAAAACACAATAACTGCCCCTCTCCTCCTCTTGCCTTCACTTAATGTCCTCCTTGTAGTTGTACATTCTGTTGCTTTCAGAAAACCAGCTCCTTCACCCTCTCCTTGGGCAATCAGGTTTTTAAGAATGCATAGGGAATAGGGGTCAGGACAACCATCAGTCTGGCCAGTCTCTTCAGCTTTTGAGATTGTGCTGGAGCAAAGTATCACTCTTCTGGGAAAAAGCGCACAAATGTTGGTTTGTTTTTACCCTCTGCTTCTGTCTGTTCTCCCCAAAAGCAAGTTCTTCACCTGCCAGAAGAACACAACTCTGAGCATCAGTAACAGGCATAGCAGGAAAGGATTTATGGACCTTTGGGTCACTGCACTAGCACAGTTTCCCCACCTAAATTCCTCCTGCAAACTCTTTACAGCAAAGTAGGCACCATTAGGGCACATGGTGCAGTATATTGAGTGATCTGTGATGAGCAATTAGCAGGTTCACATTCTGAAGCATTCGCAGTCCAGTGGCCTGAGAGGGCATTCATGGGGCAACTTGGAACAAAAGGTTTTGGCTGCTTGAGCTGGCAGGCTTCACAGGGCAGTAGGACCAAAACAGAGTGACCATGAGGGAACCAGAGGAGTACTCACTAGGCACGTAATAACAGGTACTAATTTAATGAGCCGTAATTGGTGCTATTGTCCAATAGTGCCGGTGCATGTCTTTTAGGTGATGCTAATGTGCAGTAGACTAATTCCATTGCACATTAGCCCATTAGCATGGCTTTCACTGTGATATGCTAACGCACAGTAGAATTAGTCTACTGCATTTCTAGCGTCTCATGTAGATGCACCCACTGATTGCATTACTGCTCTACTGCTAGGGGAGCTGGAGTCAAATAAAGAGGACAGACAGACCTAGTTTCTTTTTTATTTTTCATATTTTCCTTCTGCCATTAACTTTTTGCTGGGCTCTAGAAACAACTCATTTAAGTTCTCTGTGCATCATTCTAGGTCTATGTACATTGGCTATAACCATACCTTCCTCAGAGTGATGTTCTGGAGTTGTATTGGTTATTACGGCTTTGAGATCCTGAGCTTAAAGAACCTTCTGTTAGACATCTTAGGGTGTAGTATTCTGGATTCATGCATTAATGTTCTCTGCAAATGGTGAGGATGAGATGGAACTGTTGATCCTTCTAATATACCAAAGTACTATAGCCCACATCTTCATACCTTGTGAATGCAAAACTCCTTTTGATTTTGGTGAGAACTTTGGGAGCATAAGAAATGCAGGATCACGGAGTGCCCAAGAAAACAGGCAGGTATTGTCAGCAGATTTGTCACTGTGTTTTCAAACTGTCACTTGAATTACAGAAAATCTGGTCACAGATGCTGGAGTTTGCCAAGCTGAATCAGCTCCAGGAACAGAGGGCATCCTGAATAAGACAGGTACAGGGTAAAAGATTGCTGCAAAAAACAGAATTGCTTCCAGATAAACAAACCTCCATTAGCCTCAAGTAGTTGTGATGATGAACTGAAGTTCAGGTTTGAGTTTGTGGCTAAATTAAACTGGTGACAAACTTCAGATTGATTTCTTAAATGGTGCCCTTGCAAAATGGCTGTAGATTGGCTTCTCTATGACCCTTCCAGAACATGTGTCACTTACCCTTGAAGGGAACTCTCAGATAGGAGCTCAGCACACCAGGGGACCTTCTGGGTCCTATAGCATCCAGTACCTTGCTACAGTTCACACCATACAATTTCTTAGTAGAACAAACTTTGTCTTAAAAGCAATTAGTATTCCATCCTGCCGCCACCCCAACCCTGCCCCACCCCAGTACAAGGCTGTTCCAGAATGTCGGTATCCTGATGGTTAGGGACTCTCTAATTTCTAGCCTAAATGTATTTGTGACTGTTAATAAGTTAATATATATTTGTTCTTATGCCAACACTGTCCATTAGCTTAAAAAGCACTTCTCTGTCCATGCTGCTTACCCCAGATGCATTTATAGGCAGTATTTGTATCCTCTGTCAGTCTTCATTTCTAGATTAAACAAGCCAGATTCTTTTTTCTGCCCTTTGATATGGCTTTCTAGTCCCCTGATTGTCCTAGTAGCCTTTTTCTGTACCTGTCCCAGTAACAGAATATTAAGTTTGTATTTCTACAGCACCTTCCATCTGAGTGAGGATTAATGAAGTAAACTTGGGTCATGGCTCATTTCACCCAGTCAAGGGATGCTTCCCTTGGCTCTTCATTCAGCTTGCAAAATGGAATCATTTGCTAAGGGCTGATCTTCTACAGTATGGTTCCTTTGCATGGGAAGTCATGGTGGTGATTAGGAAAAGGATACAAATGAGCCCATTATAAAAGGAGTGGTGATGCTAGGGTTCTGCCTATATTGGGATTTCGGGTGGGGGGAGTTGCACACATATAGCTACAGCAGTGCAAATCCCTGTAATGGAAGTGTGGTATTCAGTGTAAGTTCAAGGTTTCAGTGGAGTGACTTGGTCTATAAGTTATTTGTGTAAGTAGCACTGTTTTAGGAATTTGCCTGGGTAAAACTGCTAGTGCCCTAAGATGGAGAAGCTCCTACTAAAAATTGATGATTCACACGAAGTGATGGGTTGGTGTGATCTACTGGAATATGTAGTATGGAATAACTACTCACAGTGTGGAACTGGAAACACTTTTTGAGATTATCAGTGGGCATTTTTATTTACAAACTAACATGATGCCAAAGCTATGCTTTTTCTGTGTCTGAGATCAGATATCACTAAAGCTACCTTCTATGGCATCTCAGCAAGCCTGTCTGAATTGCCATATAGAATTAAACTCAAATGTGCAGATAATGATAGCAAAGTTTCTTCAGGCAAGGTCTAATACCATCATGTTTGTGTAAATGGTGGTAGGAAGTAGATTTGTAGATGTTGAAAAGTGCTCATATAAATAACTCCTTTAGGGTTTGAAGTTATTCCTGACATGCAACTATCACAGATATGTTTCAAACACACAAAAATACTTGAAAGAAGTGCTACTGCCAAGAATGTGACAAGGACAATCATGCAGAATGCCACATAAAAATGAATGGATTTGCACTGGGTCTAAATGCGGTTCCTGCTGTCTAAATATGAATGCATCTGCTAAATCAAAAAGCACAATATCCAACCTCACATACAGCCAAAAGTTTCAATCCTCAGCTGTGTAACACCAGTATTGCCCTAAAAAAGCACGAAACTGGCTCCTAACATGCCATCAAAAATGCAAGTAATCAGGCAAAAGGGATTTGCATCCAAGGATGGGTCTGAGATGTACATTTGTTGGGATTCAAGAGAGCTGAAGGCTGATGAGCCAGTGCTTGATTAAAAAAGATAGCTCTCAATATATTTTGCAACATGCTGCTGGGTACGGCAATTTCTGTGATATGTCAATGGTGTTAGCTACTGGAAGTCTGAGGAAGGACCTGGTGATTGAGTCCAGTTAACAATTGCACTATAACCATTTAACAGCCAATGAAGGCAATAAGGTTTGAGGGAACCTTAGGTATGCAAAATGCCATATAGGACACTTTTATTTCTGCTGCCTGTGTAGCACAACAGTGATCATCTTTCTTTCGCTAGCTCTTTAGGGTCTTTTAAGAGGGTTGACTGAACATTACATATGGCTTCGAGATTTCAGAGCTTGAGGATGATGTTCTAAACCAGCACTGCCATGTTAGGAATGACTTTCTTTTTAATGATCTAGATGAACAGAGACTATGATAATATTTCATGCCATTGGCTTTCTGTGGCAGAATAAGTATTATTTTCTCCTGTTGGCTCAAGACACTTAAGTTGCTACTTAATATCCCACGTAGGAGCATCCTATTCAGAGATAGCAGCAGACTTTGAGCACTATTCTTTTGAAACAAGAGACATTAGTTCTTTGCCCATGTGCAGAGAGCTAACAGCAAAAGACTTTTTCAGCATATAAGTCCTCTCAAGAAAGGCTTAGTAGAGCTCATGTAGTGGATGGATTGCGTATCTGTTTTGTGCAGAAGACTGGATTTTACTCTGTGAGAATATGGTACGCCTGTGTGAAGCAGCTAGTATTCGCTTTGGATTTGGCTGATTTGGGGGACAGTGATTCGATTTAGTGATTTGGATCACTGTCCCGAATTAATTCAGCTGAATCTGATTCAGAGATTTGGCTGCTGCTGAATCTCCAAATCACCCAGGCCCATCCCCTGCCCGCTCTCCTAGCCGTCCACCCCAGCTGGTGGCTGGTCCGTCCACCCCAGCTCCGGGCACTTTGGAAAAAAAAGCCCCAACTCACTGGGTGCTGCCCGGCGGGGGGAGGCATCCCCGCTCTCCCCCACTGCCCCACACTGCATGGGGGGCTCTTCCATGAGCCTCCCAACCCTCCCCTCACTGTCCCAGCACCCCCATGGCTACCCTGCTTGCCCCAGTTTTGGCCCTTTAAGGAAAAAAAAACCCAAACCCCCTGAACTCACTGGCTCCTGCCCAGTGGGGGGTGATCCCCACTGCCCCCCACTGCCACATGTTACATGGGGGGGCTCTGCACAAGCCCCCCAAAGCCCCAAGGCAGCTGCAGGAGCCATTGAGTCCAGGGTTTTTTTGGTTTTTTTTCCCTTAAAGAGCTGGAGCTGGGGTGGGTGGGGCAGAGCCCCCCATGCAGTGTGGGGCAGTGAGGGGCAGCAGGGATCATCCCCCTGCCAGGCAGCATCCAGAGAGTGCATGTTTTTTTTAAACACCGGTAGCTGGACTGGGCAGGGCAGCCATGGGGGGTGGGGCTGGGAGAGTAGGCAGGGGTCAGGGGTGCTCAGGGGGGCTGGGGGAGTGGGCAAGGGATGGGGCCTGGCAGGGGTCTCCTCATGGCCCCCTCCCTCCTCCTCCAGCCCCCCCTGCCACCCCCCGGCCCCTACTTACCAGCACAGAGTACTGCTCCATGCTACAGTGGGCAGGAACTGCCTGAATTGCCAAAGCTCTCTGAATCTTTTCTGAATTGATTTGGAGAGCTTCAAATCAATTTGGACCTTTTGATTGGTCAAAACCTTTTGATTCAGACCCTGAGTTGATTTGGATTCAGAGATTCAAGCCACTGGATTGGGCCTAATATCCTCTGAAGTGAATCAGCACCCAAAGCTTTGCACAACCCTAGAATATGTCCTTTGGGACCAAGCCTGAAGGCCTTCATCATCAGACAAGCAAAACTCAACTAACTTGCTTGAGAAAGGACCAAATAGAGAGGAAGTGACACTGGGATGAATCATGGCTAGAATGTGTCTACTGGGGAGGTTGAAAGATGCCTCCCTTAGTCTTCTGTCCCCAGCAAGTCCGTTTACTGTTGCACATGCAAGAATGATACAGGATTGGGTGAGGTAGGATAAGGTGGTGATAGGAGAGAACATGTGCTGCACTCTCTTCAAAGCCATTGCAGTAAACATGTTCCTTCCATGAACCAGGGAGATCAAGGAGGCCCCTTAAATACTAGAGCTCTAGTGGAGTGCTCCCCTGCCTCCAGTATGGGGGTGTGCCTATTGACCACAACTGGGGGTGTGCCTATTGACCACAACTGGGGTCTGGATAAGGGTTTTGGGTTTGACCCAATATATGCCTAAGGCGAGCAATTTATGAGCACAGCTGGACCTATATTTATGTGCTCCTACATGTTTCTGTTTCACTTTCTGTATTGGATGCCAGTCGATTTTGCATGTTCGAATTTCAGTGAGGATGCTTTAATGATGTCCAGTGTCTTGAGTATCTTGGCAGGGCTTGGAGAAGGAGCTCTATGAGGAAAATGAACATGATTATTATTGTTTATCATACTTCACTGATTAGATCTTTTCCAGCATAGTTTCATAGATACTAGGGTCGGAAGGGACCTCAATGAATCATAAAGTCTGACCCCCTGCCAATGGCAGGAAAAAGTGCTGGGGTCATGTGACCCCAGCCAGGTGCTTGTCCAGTCTCCTCTTGAAGACCCCCAAGGTAGGGGAGAGCACCACCTCTCTTGGAAGCCTGTTCCAGATTCTGGCAACGCTTACTGTGAAGAAGTTCTTTCTGATGTCCAAACTAAATCTATTCTCTGTCACGTTGTGGCCATTGTTCCTGGTTATTCCAAGGGTTGCTTTAGTAAACAGAGCATCTCCTATTCCCTGCTGCTCCCCCCTGGTGAATTTGTATACTGCCACAATATCCCCCTTCAGTCTTTTCTTGCAGAGGCTGAAAAAGTCCAGGTCCCTCAACCTTTCCCCATAAGGCCTTTCCTGCAGGCCTCTAACCATATGAGTGGACCTCCTCTGGACCCTCACAAGGTTGCCCACGTCCCTTTTGAATTGCGGTGCCCACAATTGGACACAGTACTCCAGCTACGGCTCAACCAGCGCTACATGGAGGGGAAGCACCACCTCTCTGGACCTGTTCATGGTACACCTACTAATACATGACAAAGTGCAGTTAGCGCTGCTAATTACTTCATCACATTGGTGACTCATATTCATTTTGGAGTCGACAATGACTCCAAGATCCCTTTCTGCCGCTGTGCTGCTGAGAAGGTCATACCCCAGCCTACAGGTGTGATGGTGATTCCCTCTCTCTGGGTGCAGCACCTTGTACTTGTCCTTGTTGAACTGCATCCTATTGTTCTCTGGCCATTTCTCTAACCTGTCCAGGTCCACCTGGATTCAGTTTCTTCCCATCAGTGTGTTTACTTTGCCCCATAGTTTGGTGTCATCTGCGAATTTGGACAGAGTGCTTTCCACACCCTCATCCAGGTCGCTGTTGAAGATATTCAACAGCATTGGCCCAAGGACTGAGCCTTGGGGGACCCTACTGCCCACATCTTTCCAGGTCGATACCGACCCATCCACCACCACTCTCTGGGTACAACTCTTAAACCAATTTGCCACCCGCATGATTGTGCAATCGTCTATGGCAGTGGTCTCCAAACTTTTTTGATCATGCACCCCTATCAGTAAAAAATTTTTGAGCACGCACCCCCAATATATGTATATTTATATAAATAGAAATAGAAATTCTAATATTTTCTTCCCACACCCCAGTGGATTATCATGCGCACCCCCTGGGATGCGTGTACCCCACTTTGGAGACCACTGGTCTATGGCACAGCCGTTCAATTTGTTTATAAGAATAGGATGGGATACCATTTCGAAGGCCTTCTTAAAGTCTAAGTAGATGACGTCTACCTCAACTTCTGTATCTAAACACTTAGTGACCTGGTCATAGAAAGAAACAAAGTTAGGCGGGATTTACCTGCTATAAGCCCGTGCAGGTTTCCCTTTGGCATTATATTACCTGCTGGACTCCTACAAATGTGATCCTTAATAATTTTTTCAGGGGTTTTCCCAAGGATAGAGGTGAGACTAACTAGTCTATAGTTACCCGGATCGTCCTTCCTCCCCTTCTTGAAAATAGGGACCATATTGGCCATTTTATAATCCTCTGGGATCTCACCTGAGCACCACAAGTGCTCAAACAGTCATGCCAGTGGCTCTGCTATGACACTGGCTAATTCTTTCAGCAACCTTGGGTGGAGCTCATCTGGTCCCACTGACTTAAACACATCCAGCCTCTCCAAGTGTCTCTTTACTAGGTCGGTGCTGACAGTTGGTGGGCTGGTGTTTCTCCTGCCTCTGTCAGTAATGCAGGGCTCAGTCGTTGGGCCAGCAGAGGAGATTATGCTTAGGGGCAACCAACACGTACTCCAACTGCTGCCTGACCAGTGCCTCATAGAGGGGGAAGATCACCTCCTTGGACCTGCTCGAGGTGCATCTGTGGATACATGACAAGGTGCGGTTGGCCTTCCTGATGCATCCCCACACAGTTGGCCCATGTTCATTTTGGCATCAATGATGACTCCAAGATCCTTTTCTGCCTCTGCACTGACGAGAAGGGAGTTCCCCAGCCCAGCCTGTAAGTATGGTACTGGTTCTTCCTCCCCAGGTGCAGCACCTTGCACTTGTTAGTGTTGAAACCCGTCCTGTTTTCATCCGCCCAACCCTGTAACCTGTCTAGGTCCAGTTGCAGCCTATTCCTCCCTTCTAGCATGCCCACTTCTCCCCACATCTTAGTGTTGTCTGTGAATTTGAACAAGGTGCTTTTTACCCCCTCGTCCAAGTCGCTGATGAAGATGTTGAACAGTGCGGGTCCGAGGACTGAGCTCTGGGGGATGCCACTGCCCACATCCCTCCAGGTCGAATAGGATTCGTCCACCACCACTTTCTGGGTGTGGCCCTCCAGCCAGTTAGTGACCCAATTGACTGTGTAGGTGTTGATGCCACAGTCCTCTAGTTTTTTAATGAGAATGGGATGAGAGACAGTGTTGAAGGTCTTCCTAAAGTCCAGATAGACTTTTATTAGTAGATGTTTTGGTTGGGGAATCCAGGAAAAAGATGACAATGTTGAGATGGAAATACAAAGCGCCCGAGCGAGGGACTAACAATCCAGGGTGGGGGAGAGGAGTGGAACGCGACTAGGTTACATATCATACAATGTTAGCCAACTAAGCCTACTACATCCACTGCTACACCTGCGTATGCAGGATTTTGTGACCTGGTCATAGAAGGCCACCAGGTTGGTCTGACAGGACCTGCCTCTAATGAATCCGTGTTGGTTGCCCCTAAGCAAAACTGGTGCCATGCTTAAGAGCTACCAGCCCTGCAGTTTTGCTTGTCCGCAGCTTGAGGTGCAGTTCCCCCCAAACCCCTGCACCTATCTCTTTGAAACTTGGCAGGCTTTGTGGCCTCAATAAAGGCTACCAGCCCTGCAGTTTTGACCCTCCTGTGTTGTAACACACACCCGTGACATGAGTTTGGCTTTCAAGAATTTGGAGTACAGTTTCCCCCAACTTCTGCACCGATCTTCTTGAAACTTGGCAGGTTTCACTGCTCTCAGCAGAAGCTACCATCCCTGCAAGTTTCATCCAAATTGGACAAAAAACAAAGTTATAGATATTTAATTGATTCCCCCTTATACCCTATGGCCAGATCTCCGATGCCGGATTGGGGCGGAAACCCGGTCCAGAGCTCCAGATCAGATCGCAGCCATCCGGAATGGCCAGATCCAAAGCCAGATCGGATCACTGCTAACTCACACAGGCCTACTGAGTATACTTCTCCTTGGTAGCTACTCCCTGCTTCCACAGTCTGTATGCCCCTTTTTTTGCCCGGAGACTTTCCTGGATTTCCCTGTTTAGCCAAGAGGGCTTCTTGGCCCCTTTGCCCCCTTTTCTATGCAGTGGGATTGCCTCCTTCTGTACCCAATGGATCGCTTCCTTGAAGAATGACCACCCTTCCTGAACCCCCATTTTGTCAATGCTCTTGAGCCTTAATGCCCCACTAATTAATCTCCTAAGCACCCTGAAGTCAGCTTTTCTGCTCTGCTGGTTACTTTTCCCACCCTTTGCTGGGTAATGAATTCATGTAGACTGGTTCTTTAACTTATGAAAGCACATAAATAAGCAGGCCTCTTCAACCTCTTAGCTGGACACTGGGCCTGATTCCTCTCTTACTCCAGATTTAGGATCATAGGAAAGCTTTGCATTTATGCAGTATAGTCAGTCTCATCAGATTTGCTTCTTATTTATACCAGATTCAGAATCAAGCCTAACTGGCTAATTCAAGCATAAAGGGACAACCTCATTAAAACGTTGCCTACTGTTCCTTTGCAAAATAGCATCTAAGGTCCAAAGCCAAAGATGATTACAGAATTGTCATTTAGTCTTCATTCAGGCAAAAATCACACTGCTTGGGACTGAATAGAAACTGAGATGTAGAACTGGGAGTTAGATTCACTCTGGATGCCATCCTTTCAGGGTTCTGACATGATCTTCACAGCTTGCCATCTCTAGAAAAAATGTCAGGAGCAACATAAACCTTTCTACATGGCCTTCTTGAACTCACAAAACCCATCTTCCCTGCCAACTGAGAAGTATTGTTGAGTATCCTTCTGAAGTACAGTGGCCACCGAAATTCATCACCATTCTTTGCCTGCTCCATGATAGTGTGCAAGCAGTGGTTATCAGTAACAGATCTATCACAGATCCCTTTGAGGTTAAGATGGGAGTTAAGCAAGGTGGCACCATCACTCCGACACTTCTTGATATTCCTTGCTGCGATGCTACATCTGACCACCAACAGGCTTCCAATCAGAGCGGAGCTAAATTATTGAATGAGACTTTAGAAGATGCTGAGTATTTTCTGTACCTCAGGATCTATCTCTTGCAGAAGGCTGACATTGACAAAGAAATCCAACATCACTTCAAATAGGCAAGTACAGCTTTGGATGTGTGAGGAAATGAGTGTTCAAAGATCATGACGTCGGATCCAAAACCAAGCTCATGGTTTATCAAGCAGTTGTGATCCGCATCTTACTGTACGGAGCTGAGACATGAACAACGTACAAGAGACATCTCAACTCACTGGAGAAATACCATCAACACTGTCTGTGGATGATCCTTCAAATCCAGTGGGTAGACAGATTCATTAGCATTAGCGACCTCTTGCAAGCAAACACCACAAGCATTAAAGCGATGATCATCCAATATCAATTTCACTGGGCTGGCCACATCATCCAGATATCTGACTCAAGCTTTCCAAAGCAAGTTTCATTCTCCAAGCTCAGTCAAGGTGTACACTCAAGAGGAGGGCAGAGAAAGAGCTTCAAGGATGTCCTCAAGGGCAACTTGAAAAATATCAACTCATGGGAGGCTATTGCTTAGGACTGCCCCACATGGAGAAAGTGTCTGCTGCAAGGATCTCAGTACTTTGAAACCTTATGACAACAACAAGAGACAGAAAAGCAGGAGTGGCAGAAATGGCATGTTGTGGACTAACTCAAGAATCTGGAGCCACCCACCCCACATGGAAACACATACCAGAGTTGCAACAGAATCTGTCAATCCTGGATTGAGTTCATCAGCCATCTTCAGGCTCTCAGATGAGACAATCATTGAAGACAATCATCCTTAACTGTGAGGGATTGTCAAAGAAGAGATTCTGTCCTGGACTGCTGATGCTAATGACAATAAATAACAAGTTTCTTCAGTACTTAGACAGTGTTAATGTGAGACACAAATAAAAGTCTGCTCCTCAACATTTTCCTGGTAATACCTGAGGTGACCTTACTCAGTGATCTGAAGGAAAATATTTACAACATATTTGTAAACATACAACATATTTACAAAATATTTACAACATATTTACAAGAGAATGGAAAGCAGTTAATATTGCTGAGTAATGAAAATAAACTCCTATATTACTGAAGTGGCTAGGTTCCTGTAACCTCAGCAGAAGAACAGAAGAGGTGAACTATGAAACTGTCATTCCAGAACAACATGGCAGCAAAGAAAGAGTAGGTGGTACATGCTAGCCTGGTAAAAAGCTATGCTGTCCTCACAAGGAAACCTGATTGGTTTATTTAAAAATTTGAAGCCTAGATGTTTAAAACAGGAGATTGAGTAAAACTCCAGTTTGGATAGCAACTTTAAAAAGGAATGTTTTTCAGCAGTAAAAGATACAATGTGGCAGACTATCCTAAGGGAGATGAATTCTGGAGAGGGCAATCTCCATAGGCACTGACTCCATGGGTGCTCTGGGGCTCAAGCACCCATTGAAAGAAATTAGTGGGTCAGAATCACAAGCCACAGCCATTTTGGTTTTACATGTTAGATCTCTGTTGTCGCTACTTGCAGACATTTTTAAAAAATCAAGAAAACAAAACCCACACTTTACCGGAAGAAATAGCACGTTACTTAAACCCAGCTCTTCAGTGTTTGTAAAGATCAGGCTTCAGTGGGGCTTTTTTGGTGCTTTTATCTAATAACTGATTGATCTTTACAAATGCTGCAGAGCTGGGTTGAAGTAATGCACTGCTTTTTCTGGGCATGTGTGGGGCTTGTCATGGGAATGTGCCAAGTTTAAATTAAAGCACCAGGGGTTTCTTTGGGTTTAGTAGGTCTGTGCAAAGCTTCGGGTGCTGATTCAATTCGGAGGAGATTCTGCCCGATTCAGTGGCAGAATTGCTGAATATGAATTGAATTGGGAACAATTAAAAGGTCCAAATCAATTTGAAGCTCTCCAAATTGAATCGGAAAAGATTTGGAGAGCTTCAGCAACTTGGGCAGTCCCTGCCCGCTGCAGCAGGGAGATGGACCCAGACTCCATGCTTGTAAGTAGGGAGTGGGGGAGAGGACCAAGGGGGGACCCCTGCCAGGCCTCATCCTCTGTCTGCTCTCTCAGCCCCCCCCAAGCACCCCTTAACCCCTGCCCACTCTGCCAGCCTGCCCTCATGGCTGCCCCGCCCACCACAGTTCCTGGCCCTTTAAAGAAAATCCCTGACTCACCAGTTGCTGCCAGGTGAAGGGGCCCACTGCTCCACATCATGTGGGGGGGTTCTGCCATGAGCCCCCTGACCCCTGCCCACTCTCCCAACCCCACCCATGGCTGCCCTGCCTGCTCCAGCTCCAGCCCTTTAAGAAAAAAATAAACAAAAAAAAAAGCCTTGGACCCACTGGCTGCAGCAGTGGCCTCAGGGTTTCTGGGGGCTCATGGCAGAGCCCCACACACAGTGCGGTGCAGTGGCGGGGGCAGCAGGGATCACCCCACTGCCAGGCAGCATCCAGTGAGTTGGGGCTTATCTTTTTTTTTTTTTAAAGGGCTGGAGCTTGGCCGGTCATGGCAGCCATGTGGGGGGAGGGGGAGGAGGGGGAGTGAGTAGGGGTCGGGGGTCTCATGGCAGTGGGGATTGCCCCCCCCAACCTGGCAGCAGCTGGTGAGTAGGGACTTTTTTCCCCCAAAGAGCTGGGAGCTGGGGCCAGGCAGGGCTGAGAGAGTGAGTGGGGAATGGGGCCTGTGTGATTCAAAGATTTATCTGATTCGGCAGCAGCTGAATCTCTGAATCAGATTTGGCTGAATCGATTTGGAACAGTGATTCAAAACACTGAATCAAATCACTGTTCCCTGAATTGGCCAAATCCAAAGCGAATACTAGCTGCTTCACACATGCCTACAGTTTATCACTACCTGATAACTTAGTCCTGTTTTATTGAGGTGAGGAAAGCATGCTAGTTTAGTTTTCACTTTCCTCAGGGTAAGAGTGACTGCATTGGCCGCAGCTAATGCGCAGTAAGTTCCTGCCCCTTTTAATTTGTCGTAGTTTTGTTCCGGTCCTAAACATTTGTCCAAGTCTTGGTACTTTTAGGACACAATGGCCCCTTCTCCCTACAGAGGCATTCTCTAGCCACCAATAATGGAGCCTCAGAATGACTTGCCAGCATCTTCCTGGAGGAAAACCACAAGGGATGAGTCTATTCATGATGTTATTCAGTTGTCAATGTAACTACATGACGTTTGTGGAATTCCCTGTACTAAGCAGAAGGAATGCCACAAATGCACAGATGCTGTGGCAATGCTACCAAGTTGCAAATGCCAACCTGGGTATGGGTTGTGGGTGTGCAAAGCTTCAGTCTCTGATTCGATTAGGAGAAGATTTGGCCTGATTTGGAGGCTGAATCACTGAATCAGAACTGAATCAGGAGACCAGAAAAAGCCTTCAGATTGATTCAGAGCCTCTGAATCGATTGGGAAAAGATTAGGAAAAAGGCTTAGCGATTCAGAAAGCAGTCTTTCAGGGGAACAGAAACTGAGAAGAGGGAGGGGATACAGAGGGGAAAGACTGACATCTGTAGCTGGCCAGTGACTGTCATCTTTCCCTGAGTCCCCTTCCAATCACAGCATTCTGGGGGAGGCATGTAGAAACAGCATATAAGCCTCTGTCTGCAGCCTTTCTGTCCCTTTTGTGAGCTGTTTCTGTCAAGTAACAGCATCTGAAAGGTACTGGACTGGCTTGGCTTCCCTCCTGCTAGCCCCTGTTCTTGGAAAGGATTGGATACAGCTTACTAATTACCCTTGCCTAGAATCCCTCTACTTATCCCTAACCAATCCATTTCTTTCAACTTATTCCTCCCCCAAAATCCTTTTATTTGTTCTTGTTATCTTTCCCCCCACCCCTTTTTAAAAAGAAAGCTGTGTTTTCCCTGGCAGTGTTATCCGTCACAGTGCAGGAAAGCACACACATTACACGCACATACACACACATACAGTAAACAGAGAAGAAGAGATATTAGTTAGTTACAGACACATACAGTAATCAGAAAAGAAGAAATATTAGTTAGTTGCACACACACACAGAAGAGATATTACAGTTGCATGCATACACACACGTACACATGCACACACACACATTTTCCAGCACAGCAAAGATTAACATGAAGTGTGCTGGAAAGGCAGGTGTTAGGTCTTCTGGCAGGGGAGGGAGAGGGGTGAGAGGGGGTAGGAGGAGAGCTGGAAGTTCTCCCCTTGACCCAACATAGATGCATTCTCTTTCCCGGCAGCAATAAGTCTTCTGCTGCCAGTGGGAGCAAGGAGGTGGGAGCAGTACCTGTCCCTGCACCTGGACCACCTCCCCTAACACCAGAAATAGCCACCAGCACCAGCATGACAGTCTTCTCCACCCCAATTTCATCTCCAAGTGTGAGCCTCCCAGTGCCAGAGGAGGAGCTGGATCTGGAAGCAGGGGACCTGAGCGCTCTAGCAAATGATGGGGAATCTGAGTTTGTGTTCCATACCCCTCAAAGTTCCCCTAGAGCCAGGTCTCCTTCACTGGAAAGCATCTTGGAGGAGGTTGAGGTTGTGGAGGCAAGTGGCTCAGCTGAGCAGGCTCCTCCTGTTGTTGTGCATCTGCCTGCTGAGGACAGGGATAAGGCAGGATCCCCACCCCCAACCCAGAAGCAGGGGGGTGGGGGGTAGTGTAGTGTGGGATCATTTTGAGGTGGCAGATGATCCCAAGTATGCTATCTGCCAGCACTGCCAAAGGCAGATCAGCTGGGGCAAGGAGGTGAAACACTTCACCACCATGGTGAAGCTGCTGCATCTCAGGAGGCAGCACCTCCTTGCCCTTGCTCCTCCTCAGTCTGGCACCAGTGGGAGTGTGCCTGAAGGGAAGTCCTCACTCCAAAGCCCATGTCCCCACGAAGCAGAGGCAGGAAAACCAGTTTTCACAGATGGGTCTATGAACTTCACTTCATCAACCTCTTAGATACAGAAACTCACAGACTCAGTTTAAACATTGGATTAATGACACACGACAATCAGCTGGACATCTGACTCCCCAGGTAGCAGGGACCTTTCCACTTTTACCTGCCACATCCCCCCTCCTCCCTCCCCTCTCCCATCCCCAGACTGTCTCTCACCCCCTGACACCTCCATTTTCATTTTCACTTTCACTGACTGGCTTTCTTGCCTGCATTGTATACCAACCTCTGGCTTCTTTACTATTCCTTCCATCCAGGAAGAGCACATACACACCAACTAGATGCTTCCTCAGCCTGACAAAGGGCTTTTAAACCAGAAAGCTTGCAAAGAAGAATTTCTCCAACTATTCAGTTAGTTAAATAAAAGATACCAGATTGACCCTAAGAACCTTGTCTATGTCCTTAGACCAACATGGCTACAACCTACACCCCTTAACACACACAAGTGACACAAATTTTGCTTTCAGCAGTTTGAGGTGCAGTTTCACAGAAACAGCTGCACCACTCTGCCTGAAGCCTAGCAGGCCTCATACCTGCATGAGGTGCTATGTATGTATATATTTGGCAGGATAGGTGCTAATGAGGACGACCATTTAACGCCCCGCTCTCAGAGCTGGAGGCGGCAGTTTAGTTTCTCACCAGCCAGCAGAGGGAGAACATCTCCCTGCTGAGCCCCCATGCCAGGAAGAACTTGGAGGTATAAGGGCTGTGGCTATATGGGGAGCCAGAGGCCCCTACATCATCCTGGGCATGACCTAAAACTGCACCCTGCCAGGATAGGGAAGCCTTATGGGATTGCCAGTGGTGCAGCAGCCCCAGGAAATGCCAGGACCGCAAACCTGCCTGGTGAAAGACGGGTAGAAGCAGGAGGCACCTGATAACCTCCAGCCATTAAACAGTCCTGGCTGGGGAAAGCACAGACCTGTAAGATCTTTGAAAGGCCTGAGGCTTGCTGGTTGTAGTGGAGTTATGAGGGTGAGAACAGGGGCTACCATGCCTGTAGTTTTCACCTGCTGCATCTTAATACATACACAAAGTCACACGTCATGAGTTTTGCTTTGAACAGTTAGAGGTGCAGTTTCCCAGAAACCCCTGCACCTATCTCCTTGAAACCTGGCAGGCTTCATGCACTCAGAAGGGGCTACCATCTCTGCTGTCTTCATGCAAATTTGCCAAAAAATGACAAAGTTATAGGTATTTCAGTGATTCCTCATTATAGTCTATAACCGAATCACCAAATTTCTCTGAATCAGCACCGAATTTTCCACAGCTGATTCAGCTGAATTGATTCAGGACAGTGATCCAAATCTCCAGATTTAATCACTGTCCTCCAAATTGGCTGAATCTGAATCGAATACTTCCCTTTTCGCATAGGCCTACTATTTAATGGTGATCCCTACTAATAAAGAAAGACGTGTGTGCGCGCGCATGTGTGTGAATAAGGAGGGGGGGAGGATTTGGCCCTTTTTAGCTGGAATTGATGCAAGGCCCATGGATATGATACTACACTGAAGTGCTCGGTAAGACTTCAGATAGATAGAGGTATCTATCCTATAGGCATCACTATAGGATCTGAGGGCCTTATAGATTCACCTATTCAATATCCATGCAGAAAATGCTTGATTTCTGTTTTCCCCTTCTTCCCTTTCCTTCCCATAGTTTGCTTATTGTGAGAATGCTACACTGCAGATATAAGTTTCATGTTTTGTTCAAAAGGTAGTGACGTTCGTGGCCATTGTGACTTCCTGAAGCAGCTAGACAGACCATCTCTTAAGATATCTTAATTGTCAAGATTTCAGCAGTTCTTCTGTTTCTATTCTTCACTCTTTAGGACACACTTTCAAAAAGAATGTGGGAAGTCATAAGTTGTGGTGAAACTTGTGCTGTATTCCCAAATTCCTCTTCTGGCTTACGCAGCTCAGAGACTATGTTGGTTTTGCTACTGAGATCAGGTCCTACAATGTTGGGACCTGTAGAACTATCTAAGATAGGTTCATTGTTTTTTCCATGTAAGGGATGAAGATAGTATCTACCTGTGCCACTTTGGTTTTCCATCAGCTTTTGTTACTGGATGAGTGTAACTGTTGAAGCAACTAATCCAGACAAACTAGAAGTGTAAGGCCCATTTTGTAGGCTTTTTCCTGAAACAGAGTGAGCATGGGGTCCTGTTGATGTGGTCATGTTTTATTTTTAAACTTTGTACATGCAATATATTTATAGTGGCTTCATTTCATAAGGTAATAAGAAAAAAAGAAGAAATAATGTATATGCATGAGATAATATCTCAATATATAATGTTATCTTCTCCTTTGGAATTTAAGCATTCTCTAGATTCTTATTTTTTCTACCAAGGACTTGAAAGATAAGTGAAAAAGAAATGCAATTTCTTTTCTTCACACACCGATTTTATTTTGACACGGGGAACTACATTCCCTCTGCCCTGCAGGGAATGAGAGGGCTCTTCTGTTTGTGTGCAATTCCCATCTATGGTATAACATAGCTTCTTATCTCTTGATACATCTCTGGTAATAATCAGCATCTCAGATAGTCCAGCTTTACAAAAAAACACTTCCTTTATGACTCTCCCTTCTCTTAATCCTAATCACTTGTTCTGTTTATAAATCTGTCTCCTGAGATTCCATATTCAGCCCTTTTTGTGAAAGGGCATATGTGCTGAAGTACCTGTGGTATCATTAGTAAAATTTGGCAGAAAACACTGCTTCACTTCATGCAGTAAAGGTTATTCAGTAAAATATGCTACATTCCTCCCAAAATAGAACATACCACTCCCAACAATCTAGACCAAAATGCACAGATACATGGTGCTGAAGGAATTATAACTTCTACTGTTAGTTTAAATGGTCATGCACTTACAGTTCTGCCATACTTAGGCAGTGATCATTAAGCTACTGAAAGCTGCACATATTGTTAAAAGACTGTGTGTTAGGTTTGAAATGCACTGACACTCTTCAGAGTATGGATGTGGATTTTGATTCTGTAGGCCTCAGACTATAGTTCAACATGAAATTTACTTTAGTGATTTGCACCATACAGCTGCATTAAAGCACAGCAAGCTGATGCGTACCTGACAAGTGACTTGTCCCACATTGCATGGTGCTTAGAGCAGTTAATTATTTTCTTGCCTTGTTTTTTATATGCTTGCAGGGCTGTCACTTGGGAACTGTGGAGTTTTTGTGGTGCAGAGTTCTTGCAACACAAAACCACAGTTTTGCCATTTTTGTGAAAGATTGTTAGGCTCCTGCACATCAGAGGTCTTCACTGGGCAAGCTTGTGCATCACAAGCTCACTTGCTCCTTGATGTCATTGGCTTGGCGCTCAGTTCAGTGATTTTTTAAATGACTATCTTGTCCATTGAAGGCTTGTAAGATGAGAGAAGTATATTAGCTGTTTCCCTAGCATTCATAAGACCAGCATGCCAAGACACAGAATCTGTTTGCACTCAGATCCAAAGGGGAATTTTCAGCTCTGGAAACTGGAGGTCAGGGAGTGAACCATTAGCATTTTATTTGATGCATTGAAATACAGGCTGTGTTGAAACAAATGGGTTTTGTATGTAGGAAATCTTGACTCTCTTCTTGGCTTCCTTTGTCATGTTGGTTAGCTGTGCCTCAGTTTTCCCAGCTTTCAAATGGGGATAATGATTTGCCCATCTTGTGAAGTCTAGCTAAATGGTTGCGCAGAGTGCTTTCATATCCAGAGATAAACATTACTAACAAAATACAAGTGTAGTTACAATAGTATATTATCACTGTTGTTTTACGCTACTATTTCTATGAGCAGAGCATACAATTTGAAGAGGCAATTTTTTAATGTATGTAGAGCAAAATGTAGAGAGACAGTCACTGGAGTATGTGCTGTCTGGCCCAGATCCTGTAAGGTGCTAGGTATGCTCAGGTTCCCCTGTAGTTAAATAGATAAAGCTGAAAGAGCTAACCTTCCACAGAAGATTTTCCAGCACTTTACACAAGTGGGATCCCTGTGACATCAGAATTGGCTGATCTGGAAATTTTTCTAGACTGGTTTCTGCCTGTCCCTCTTACAGGAGAAAGTAATAAACCTCTGCTCTATCACTTTCAAACTTAACTTGTAAGCATATATGGAGACCTTTGAGGGTAAAGTGAACCTATTAGCTACAGAGATCCCTTTAACTACTAAAACAGAGAAAAGAGAAATAAATGCACTTGGTGCAGAGACAACATTATTGCTACCTACTGAGCAAAGTTAGAATCACAGCAGTTAGAAATGACATAGTCCTGTTAGATTCAGTTTGCAGTCTATGGGCATTTGTACACGCCACAGAGGTTTACTTCTGTTTAATTCTCCCTCAATTGAAGAGGCAGGTCTTTCAAAACACCACTTCAATTTAGGGTGAAGTAAACCCCTGTGGCACATAGACAAGGGTTGAGCTGCCAGAGGGCCGAGTGGTCCCTGAGCTGCAGCAGAGAGGTGCTTCCCTCCCTGGCAGCAGCAGTGCCACCCAGGTGGCACCTGCCCACAAGAACCTGGCCCAAGTGGTCCTGGAGGACACCACAGGCACAGCTCAGGCAGGCAGGCTCTGGGGAGAAGAAAAAAAAAGTGTGTGTGTGTGTGTGTCAGGCTCCCTGCTTTTTTCTTCCACTTAAGTGGAGCCTGCTGGCACAGGCTGCCGCTGGGCTACCTGCACAGCCCATGAGATGCACGCGGCCTGGTGCTTCCCTCCACAGCAAACTAAACCACCTTGGAGATGTTTTATTTTGCTGCGTCCCAAAGTCATTCAATGTGCATTACGCCGCCAACATGTGCAAACAGCCTGCTATTAAAGAGCATTACGCCACCAACACGTGCAAACAGCTGCACCATTAAAGCAGTGCAAAACGGCATTAAGCCACTTTAAAGGCCAATTTTGTGGCATGTACAAATGGCCTATTCTCCCATTAGCCAATGGGAACTGATACTAAATTATTATAGGCCAGTGCTGAATGCTGTTCACAGAACACTGCTACATTATCTCATGGGCTTTCCCCTGATATTTCATCCCTATTTTTGGGCAAGAGAGGTGGCAAGGAGCAACCAGAGAGCAGTTGCCTTTTTGGATGTGCTTTAAGCTTGTGCAAGAATTAGAAACATACATGTCATTGAAAAGCTAATCTAATGTTCCTGGGTAGTCTCACTTGAGATTTTTAAATGCTTGGTGTTGGCAATACTGCTGTGGGCATAGAATTAGCTTGGAGAAATTAGAAGTCCTGTGGTTGCTCGGCCTTTGTGAGTTTGGACACTAATTTCACTGATACCCACCCTCAGTCACAAGTGGTGCTGGCTTTTCTTTGGAATGCATTTTCTCTCTCCAAGCCCCAAGATTTGTTTAAAAAAGAAAAAAGATTAACATGTGAGACAGGTGGGCATCTGCCACGGGTCCTTAGCAGGCTTAAGAATGACTTAATGAAATGACATCACCATAGGATCCTTGTGTACTGAGTGCAAGCAGTCAAACAGTTTGTGGGACCTCTCCCAGACAATCTCCAGGTGATCTCTATAGTATTTCCAACCTATTAAGGGTGCCCTGGAAGACCCCAAGTCACCCATATACAATATATTTGATAGAGCTACTGTTTCATTGGGTGTGGATAAGGATATGTGTATAGGGATACATTTAATGTATTCCATGAAGTCTTCCTGCTCTTTCTGAAGTTTCTGATCATATGCTTTCATTGGCTCCTGATGAGATAACTAAGGCTCTTTACTAGGCTCTTTAAAAGAGTCACTTCTTAAAGTAACAAAATACTGTGCTAGCCAGGATCTAGATTTGTGTACCCAAGGTACCATAAAGGTGGCAATATAAAAAATTGTGGCTGATTCCCTTGCCCACAGCAGTATTGCCAACATTTAAAAATCTCAAGTGAGACTACCCAGAAACATTAGATTAGCTTTTCAATTACATGTATGTTTTTTGTTGTTTGTTTTTGTGGGGTTGGGGGAGTGGAGGGGAGGGGTATGAAAGCCGAGAATCTCAAAGCATAGTGACTTCTAGAGCTGGGCCTGAAGGAACAAGACAGGATTGCCAGAGTCACCCCAGGAAGGTCTATAGCAGACACAGCACTAGAACACAGATTTCCTGGGTCTCAGTCCAAGAAGCCTAAACACAAAGTGAGCCAGCAAGAATTGTAGGGACGTGGAAGACTGTGGATGAAGTTCCCTCTGCTCTGAAGTGAATACTCAACAAAGAGGACCCACCGCTCGGAGCATTAGCACATTCCTCATAGTTAGCTGCCTCTGACTAACATTTCTGAGACCCTTATTTTGTGTGTGCCCGTGCCTATAGCAGACAACTCCTTTTCTATTACATAGGTTGTAATATAAAAATGGAACAGCAGGTGGCAACCTAGAGCTTGACTGTTAATGGAACACTAATACAGCAATGAGACAGTAATGGAGGAAAAATTTGGCAGGATAATGAAGGAATTTTCTACCTCTTAGAGTTCCAAATTATCAGCAGATCAAGTGACAAATCTGTGATTCTTTCACAGATTATAACCTTCCTATTATTTCTTCTGCCCTTCCTTCATTTGTGCCCCACCAGGAAAACCCAAAGGTCAAAAGGCAGGATAGAAAAGCACTTTAAGTAATACCACATTCTTATTTTGGTTTCTGTTGACAGTCTGTTTACAAAGCCAGAAATAAAGTTCCCTAGTTTTGCACACACAATTCCCCAGCACTGTGTGCCAGTAACACTGAGATCTGTATTTGCTCTTCAATGACAGGGATTGTTTTCTTTAATCCAGAACAGGGATCTGAAGTTTAGTTTTTAATTATGTGGAGTTTTTAAAGCTCTTTGGATGACCCAAATACTTCTTTCTCTCTCTCCTTTACTTTACCCAGCATGCTACTGCAAATGCTTGTTATTTCCAAAGCAAGGAAAGCAGTTCCTTTTGTCTATTCTGATTTGGTTTTCTTAAGCTCCTTTATGCCTGGTCCTATCATCTGCACTGTGTGGAAAGCAGTAATTTGTGCTGACATTATCTAACCACCCTGAAGAAAAAAGTATGTTGCATATCAGGAAGTAAAGACAGAAATTTATCTATAATTTGGGACAGTAATGGGTTTTAATTCCTGAAGTCTCATGATATCTCACAAGCTGCCAGAATCTGCTGTGGTTCGAGAGATGTCTCAGAATTCTGTTGGAGAGAGATAATGAACAACGACTCAAAGGAGACCATTAGGCTGACCTTCACCTTCTAACCACCCATGGATGTATTGTCATTCCTGGTAATTGTGCTTATTAAAACTTGAGTGGTGGTTTTTATTTTCAAAGTTGAAAAGAAACCCATAAATAACTGACTTTTCAAATAGCAGAGAATATAGTGTGGTTGTGGAAACCATCTGATGATATGCACTGGGCTGAATTCTCCTCTCCCACCTGTTTTAAACGAGTTTAAACCACTGACTTTCTTGACTTTCTTCTGTTTTACACCAGTTTAACCAGGAGCAGAGTGAGCCCAGTGGCTTGGACATTGGAGTGTACTTGCCATGATTACACAAAATAACAAGTAATCCTGATATTTTGCCATTTGATCCTTGAAGGAAACTTCAGTTAAGCTATTTCTAGTACACACACCTATAGCTAAACTCCTGCCTCTGATGCTAGGAGTTGCATAAAGGCAGGAAGGGTTTAGCCATAGAGGGGGCATCAGCCCCTGAGCTACAGAAATGGCACAGTGCTCATAGGTTTGGCAAGACCTAAGGGAGGGACTCATTCCAGTGCAGCTCCAGAGAGCTGAAATATGAACTTCCTTTCCAGCCTGTACTGCAGACTGCAGTGCATGTGCCTGGTGAGGGCAAAGGTACAACTGCAGCTCCAGCTTAGCTGATCATGCCTTTTTGAACTATGAAGTACCAGGGAGCTGGATTCCTTTCCAGTGCCTGAGAACGTGCTAGTGGGGTACTCTGCTCTGCTGCTTGAATGTGCCAGAGTGAAAGACTATTCCACCTGGCTCCTCAGAGCATCTACAGGGTACACAGGATCCACCAGTCAGGTGGAGAACAAGCATCCTCTTACTTAAAGCCTTTTTAGCCAATCTTAGGACCAGAATTAGAGTGTGCAGAAGGGGGTGAGAAAAGAGAATACTTGCAAGAGACAATTGAGAGAAATGTGCCAAAATCCTTCTTGCTCTAAGATTGATAAGGCATCATCTGTCATTGTGGTTCATCCAAGGGAAAGTTAAGACCTTCTCTACCATCTATAATAGATTGAGCCCTTCCTAGGACTTACAAGACTTCCCCTATATTCAGATGTTTTCTGGCCTTCAAGTGTTTTGTTCTGATATCTTGCAAGTTACATGGGAACCTATAGCACTATGGCTCTGATTTTGTCGCCATTGAAGCTAAAAGTAAAAGTCTCATTGACTTCAATGGGGAAGATGGGGCTGGTTTGGGCTAATGTTAATGACTTCCTGACATGCAGGAATATTAATTGGTTTTACTTAAGATATCATTGATTTGTTCCTAGTTTATTAGCACATCTCTCAAAGGGCTCAAAGGCCTGGTTTGCGCTGGAGTGTACCATAGCTGTATGCAACACTCCTTGTGGAGTGCCCACAATACTGCAGTAATTGTCTCAAAAGTCAAGTGAGGGTAGCACCTAAATTCTCTATCTTTTCCTGCTTATGCATCCTTTGCTGGATGTATAAGCAGGAAAAGCAGAATCACCTTTGCTTTCCACATTGCATGATGAGCTTAGAGTTTGAGGATGTTAGCTTAAGTTAGTATGGATTTTGTACACAGCATTATGTTATCTGATATACAGTTGACATACTGCATACAGTTTACCTAAGTGATGTATCTATTACAAGGGGTGATATATCTGATCCAGTAAGCAATAAATCTGAATCAGCAGGTAATACATTTGGTTCATTGGGTTACTTATCTGCTTCTGCCAATAGTATATATAATATAATGAGTGATGTATGTTTCTCAGTAGGCAATCTGTTTTTCCTCCTGAATAATTAACTTGTGCATACAGGTGTGGATTTAGCTACAGGTGCCCATATAACCTACAGGAGATTTTCTTTTGTGACATTTATTTCAAAGTTAAAATAAATAAGTGTATGGTCCAATGCCCTCACTAGTCCCTTCATTGCCTTATAGAATATACCAGCAATTATTTTAATTTTGGATATAGGAAAATATTTATATTTATTTCTAAATAAAGGCTGGATATATGTATAGGGAATAACTGGAATAACGCAGCATTTTAATATGCAACTGAAAATCTATAGACATCACATCATCTTATTTAGCTGAAAATCCACTTTGTATTCTACCAGGTGCCATCTGAAACTCTATCCAATATCATCTCTTTTAGTTTGAAATGTGCCAGGAGGCAAGAAAGTAAATAAAATCCATGTAGGTACATTTAATGCTGTGTGAAACATTGAGGTTTTGGTTTGATTTTTTTTTTTTAAGCACATCTATCACCAAAATAATTTTTTCATTCAACTTGAACCTTATAATCAGGGTGGATTGACCTGAAACATTTTCTTTTGTTGTTTTTCTTACTGAAATAAAACATTGACAAATTCTGTTTCATTTAAAATTAACTCTTTTCATTTAACCCAATCTGGAATGCTGAATTTTGGGGCACTTGTAATATAAATTAAAAGAACAACAAGCTAGATTCCCATAGCTGGCAGAGGAGGAGAAGGTACTGCTGCACTCTTTCTACCCCTCTTTTATCCAGTAATGATTAGGGCATTCATTTCAGATGTGAGTTTAAATCATACTTTGCCTGAGGAGATCGAAAGCACATAATCTGATTCCCAGTAAAGTGCCCTAACCACAAAGCTATGGGTGTTTGGGAATGGACTGATTTCAGTTTCTCCACTTGTCCGCATTCCCTGGACTACTTAAATATTCATAATAGGGCCTTGTTACCTGGTAACTTTAAGTGGCTTCTGGAGCTCTTAACCCAGGGATGGACAAAGTCTGGCCTGCGTGCTGGATCCGGCCCATGGCAGACTCCATTTCCCAGCAGCCCCTGCCCGCATCACTGCAGCCAGTGTCCATGGAGCAGCAGGGCTGGGCTGTGACAGGGTTTCCATGGGACCAGTGCTGGCAGGGAGGGCGGCTGGGTGGGGAGCTGCTCTAGGGCTGGGATATTGCGGCGGTGAGAGCATGGTCTGGAGTCAGAGCAGAGCTGTGATCTGCTGCCCGGATGCTCTGGGCAGGGGCGTGCGCAGGCTATGGATTGTGGCTCTGCCCCAGCTCTGGAAACCCTGGCCCTGCACTGTCATGGTGGTGCCACTACTGGGGTGTCCCTGGAAACCGGCCACAGTGATGTGTGCGTTGCTGGGAAATGGAGTCCAGCCACTGACCAGATCTGCCATTTTGGCCATCCCTATCTTAATCCCTGGAGTGGCTGCACATTTAACACCTTTTAAGTGGTTTAAAGCCCTCTTTATTTGGTTTAATGTTACCCTACTCCTGGGCAGGATTATCTCTAATCCACCTAATTTTGTTTCTGTTCCATTAATTAGTGACCACTCTCTCCACAATGTTTCTGCCCAGGTAGCCTGTCTTTCCCCTAGCTCCGTGTCCTGCCCCTGCTCACCAAGCCTCTAGGGGCAAGTTGCAGCTGTGCAAGTGAGGGACAGGGTTTTTTTTTTGCCTTAACGTGTCTGCTTGAGTGAGCCAAATAGCAGTAAGCTGATTAATATTTTCAGTTTACAGCATAATGTCTGACCAGGCCCATAGAGTAGAATAGGTATGCATGGTTCTCTAGCTCAGTGGTTGGAGCATTCTCCTACAAAATAGGAGATCTTGATTCAAATCCTACTCACTGCAATATTCAGAGGTCTGAACCCCCAGCTTTCAGGATAGTGTCCTAACCACTAAGCTTGAGAGCCATTCTTATTTTTTTGCTCAGCGACTATACCATTGATCCGATGAAAGTGCAATGGTGTCAGCAGGAGGGACTAAGAGCAGCTCACTTCAAAATTGTCATGGTGGCTAAGGCATTCTCCTGGGAGGTGGGCAATATTTGATTAAATTCCTTGCAGGCAGAGGAAAGGTGACCTGGGCCTTCCTTGTGCAGGCAAATATACCTTAACAACAGGACTATGGGATGGAAGAGCATGGTTCCACTTCTAGAAGTCCGTGAATTTAGCCCTTAATTTCCTTGGCTTTCATTTCTTGTGCCTGAAAATACAAGTTTGGAAATATTGGAAGATTACATTGTTGTTTGTATCTTGGCCAAAGCTATTCAGCAAATTTGTCTGCTGACAAACTACAGTTTTGCAACTAAGTGATTAACCCAATAACCAGTCCAGTTCTAGTCACGTAAGAAGACACTTGCAATAAATAGGCAGACTACGGTGTACTCTCCCTTAAAGTTTATGTTGCTGTCATCAACGTATTCTACAGATGACCAGCATAGGTAAATTTCAGACTAGAACTTTTTTACTTGTTTTTTTAAAAAAGAATGGTAATCATTCATAATTATCAATAATAGATCATTGTAATGATCTATTATTCTGTACGGGAGCTCAGCTTTCTCCCTAGCTGCAGTGTGTGATACACTTTTCACAATACATATTAAATGGAATGGCACTTCCTTCTAAAGCAGATGTCACAAGATGTCCTGAACCTTACAGTCTCTGAGGCTAGGGACAGACATTCAAAAAGCCTGAGCCTGATTTGATTCAATCTTTGCAGGTTAGTCTAACCTGGCTAGGCTGAACCAGTTTGTAACTGCACAGACATCCCCTCTGGACTGAGGAAATTTACGGACATGCCTGCAGTGGCTTAGGCTAGGAGTCGGCGGCAGCAGGGGTGGGGGGCACTAGAGCAGCCCTCCCTTCCCTTCTACAGGTCTGAGCTGAGGTGGGGCGTGGCCAGACCCTGGCAGGACACTCTGATTAGGGAGGGGTTCCCCCTCTCCTGGATAACAGCATTTATCAGCTCTGTTATCAGCATTTAGCACCCCATCAGAAAACAAAGCCTCTCTCATTAGTTCAAGCTCATGTTAAACAATTTTTTCCAAGGAAGGGAACATTCCAAGGAGGAGCATTACCAGCTACCAGTTGATTAGCTCCAAAAAAGCCCTAAGTGGACACTATTCTGTTTGCCTTTGTCCTATCTGCCTTACACAGACACATCTCAGCATTAGCTAGCATACCACATACTGCCTACAGACTGTGCTATGGGAGAGAGGAAGGGAGGAATCGCTTTCCCTGCTTGAGCAGGGAGCGTGGGGGAGGGGGGAATGGAACGGGGAAGCCAGGCAGATGTTGCTGTGCCTGCAAGTCTCTCCCAGAGCTCCAGCCAGGGAGTAGAGGGCCCAGCCCAGAGAGCATGCTGGGATGCTGAGGGACTCTGATTTAACTTAGACCAGGAAGGGGTCTGGGACAAAAATTGCATAAACCTGTTTGACTCAAATCAGTTAAGTCTGGTACTACATTCAACAAGGTTTATCTCTAACTGGTTTCAGCCATTTTGAAACTGGTTTATGTGCACTGAATGTCTGTTCTGTTACAGGTTTAAACCAGCTTCTGATCACTTAAACTGGTTTATGTATAATGTCTGTCCCTAGCCTGAAAGATGTAGAAAGCCACAATATAGGTCAGCTTTGTGTCAGTTACAACAGGTTATGCCTGACATCCACAGGAATCACCATAGCAACATGCAGCAATTTTAATTGTGCTTTGTATCTAACTTGTCCTCCATAATTTTAAGTCCTTTCAGAAGTCTTGATGCATCTTGTTTCTAGCTTTACACTTAACAGTGCTGTACATGGTAAGTGTCTAGGGTGTATCATAAATTTTTGTGGTTGTAAAGTTTGTCAGAATTAATTTTTACATTTGTAATTACATTTTGGGAAACTGTGCTAGTGTCACCAGCTGCCCCTGGAGCCATCTAAATAGATATTTTATTAAGCATTGGCCTTGGCACAGAAACTCCCCATTGATTCTGTTGTCATCATGGGAGGTAAAGCATTTGGAGATATGCTCACTTTTCATTATATTTTTCTCTACCATCAGCCTCCTTTCTTGGAATTATGAGGCTTCCTGAGAGAAATCTCACAAATTTGCTTAGCAGAAGCTGTTCTATTTTTGCAACAAGATGGACTAAAGCTACAGGGAAACCAGGAGGCCAGATGAGAGGACAACTCTAATGGAGAAAATGGAGAGGGACTTATGTTTTTATTTCTCCTGTCCTCTTTCCAGACACTTTATGTATATGACTAGCTAGGACATCTCTGCAGTAGGAAATGGCACCAGCCTTAGAGGAGTTGATGAGAGGGTTTGTAAATAAAGTACTTTTGATATTGTTGTTAGGTCACATGCATTTCCAGGAATGAGGCCATTTGCTGAATGGGGACTGAAGAATTTCTACCCCTAATTTCTTTCTAAATTTAATATTTTAAAAAATAAAATGATATTTGGGAATGTGAGTACTCACAACTGTCCAATACACAAGAATAGGAAGGACTTTGCAGCAGAGCTGATATGTTAGCAGGTGTGTATAATTTTGTATTGGTTTGCATATCTCTTTTGTCTATCATAGGCCACATGAGCTACAAGTTAGCACATGGTAAAATTAACTCTAGCTATTTTCTTTTCCTCCACCTCAGTTTTAGGAAGGAGAATAAAACAAATCACACCTAATTAGACACCATTATCTGTGCTTACATTAGATAATGACTTTCAGGAAACTACCCACCAGCATACATGCTACTATTAGGAAGGGATATAGAGTTAGAGAACCACACTGACAGGAGGTTGGAAAATTATAGTTGTTCCCTAGAAAAGTTCTAATTATTTTTTTCCATTTGTATTGAACTTATTCTTTAAAATCTGCTAAACACTAAAAATAATTTTCAAAGAAAATGCAAAAAAGGTCAAACAAAATATTCATTTTGTTGAAAAATACATTGATGGTAAATTGTATCATCATCAGTCTGTGTGCGTGACATCTACTGCCCACTCCCTTTGGACACCTGATCAGCTCCCTTTTAATGAAGTTAGTGAAGGGAAACTGTAGTGCGTTTATGCCTCCTCTGCTCCTTTATGGCATATAAAGCATGGCTGAGATTTTCTGAGTATTTAGGGTAGGAGGTGATCCTCCTCCTCTATATGACATTGGTCAGGCTGCAGTTGGAGTACTGCATCCAGTTCTGGGTGCTGCACTTCAAGAGGGTGTGGACAACATGGAGAGGGTCCAGAGGAGGGCCACCCACATGATCAGGGGGCAGCAGGGCACGCCCTACAAGGAGAGGCTACAAGACCTGAACCTGTTCAGCCTCCTCAAGAGAAGGCTAAGAGGGGATCTGGTGGCTGTCTATAAACTGGCCAGGGGAAACCAGCAGGCAATGGGAGAGTCCGAGCACTACTGGGAGTAACAAGAAATAACAGCCATAAGTTGACGGAGAGTAGATTCAAGCTAGATATCAGGAGGTGCTACTTCACTGCCAGGGCAGCTAGGATTCTGGAACCAACTTCCAAGGGAAGTGGTGCTTGCTCCTTCCTACCCTTGGGGTCTTTAAAAGGAGGCTAGATAATCACCTAGCCAGAGTCATTTGACCCCAGTGTTCTTTTCTGCCCATGGCAGGGGGTCGGCTTGATGATCTGCTCAGGTCCCTTCCGACCCTACCAACTATGAAACTATGAGACATGGCTTCCACTTGCTTTTTAACATTAGAGATTCATAGCTGTTTTTGCCAGGAAAACCAGAAAAGCAATGACATAACTTCAAAAGCTGAGACAAGAAGGGAAGAGATTTCCAATCAGAATGTTTAAAAAAGCTATGTTTGGGTTTTTCATCAATCATTACTTAACTTAGTAATTTACATTTTGGGGAAAGAAAGAGGGGTGATTATTGTTAAAGATTCATGATTCACCTTTTTTGTTAACCTGAGAGAGTTATATATCAGTGCCTCTGGCTAAATACAGACAAGAAGCCCAGGCTGAATTGATTCAATCTTTCCAGGTTAGTCTAAGCTGTGTAGATTGAACTGATAAGCAAGTGAACAGACATTTGCTTTTGGTTGCAGAAATGCAACCACATGCCTGCAGTGGCCCAGTCAGGAAGCTGCGGGGTGCTAAAGCACAGCTCCTTGCTTGGCTGAAGCAAGGCTAGCTTGCTTACCTTGCAAGGTGAGGTTTGTAGGCACTGGCAACATGTAGGGGGTGCATGGAAGTGCACGTGCACCCCCAGAGAGTGCTGGTGCATCCCTTGACAGCCAGCACTCCCCAGTTAGGTGACAGGCAGGGGGGGCAGGCAGAAGCACCGGTGCCCCCCCATGAGCGCTGGCCAGGGAGTGGGGGTGCCAGAAGAACTGCTCCTGGCAGTTCTGGGAGTGTCGCTGGCACTTCTGAGAGCACCACTTGTGCTTCCAGGTCGGCACAATTGGCTGCAGGAGAACCCCACCTCCGGTCACTGACTGGCCACTGGGGGGGCATGTGCCCCCCCCAACCCAGGAGGCACCAGTCACCCATGTTTGTGGGGGAAGGTGCAAAGCATCCTAGGGTGCTGGGGGACTGTGAATTAACTTGACTCCAGAGGGGATAGTTCAGGAAAACAATTTAACCTAAATTGTTTAAGTTTGATACCACATCCATCCAGGTTTATCTTACATCATTTTGAAGCAAACTGTGTTGAGACAGCAAAACTCAGTGCTTCTTCCTGATCTGCTTCCACTGCTGGGGACAGTTAAGGGGTAGGAGAGTCCAAGCTAAGTGGCTGGTGCTGGGATCCAGACTGTGCCTGCAGAAAGGAGAAAAGCAGCAATGTTAATAGTGAAGCAAATTACATTTTCAATCCAAGAGATCCTTTAATGTGTATTCCTGTACATTTTCTCCAGTACAATGGTATCATAGAAAAGCAGGGCTGGAAGGGACCTCCAATAGTCATCTAGTCCAACCCCCTGCCTGAGGCAGGATCAACCCTATCCAAATCATGCTATACAAATACAATGCCTAACCTCTTAGCAAAACTACACAGTCAACCCTGACACAACTCAAGATGTAACACTCTAACCTGCAACAGGGAAGGCAGGGGAACCACAGCAGCCAACATCTGGCTTCTGTAAAAGGTTGTTAATATACATATGCTCAAGAGCTCCCAAATAGAGGGGATTGCCTCCTGGTACAGAGGAGGGCAGAACCTCACACAGTCCATACCAACCCCCACAGTCTATACTTATATCTTCTGCCAGGAGATATGAGAAGACAAAGAGAGCTAACCTGGGAGACTTGCAGTAATATACACAGACTTAAAAGACAGTCACAGAAACTGTCTGCCAAACAGCAAAAGACCTTTGGAAGAAGCGCTTCATCCTTCCTTTGACTGAGGCTAAGAGGGACAAAGGCTTTTTGTTTTGGTGACGTCCTTTTCTAAAAGAAGCACTTTTACACAAAAATAATTTCCTGCTTGCTTCTCCCCCACCACGTTGGGTTTGTTCGTGGGAGGGCTTCTGGAGAGACAGGTGATGCAGTCCAGATCTTCTGCAGCCCCTAAACTGTGCAGAAGGCTGGACAGTGCCTCACAGAATCATAGATGCTAGAGTCAGAAAGCACCTCAAAGGATCATTGAGTCCGATCCTCTGCCGGTGGCAGGAAAAAGTGCTGGGGTCATGTGACCCCAGCCAGGTACTTGTCCAGTCTCCTCTTGAAGACCTGCAAGGTAGGGGAGAGCACCACCTCCCTTAGAAGCCTGTTCCAGATTCTGGTAATCTTAACCATGAAGACATTTGTTCTGATGTCCAACCTAAACCTATTCTCAATCAGCTTGTGGCCATTGTTTCTGTTTATTCCAAGGGGTGCTCTGGTAAACAGAGTATCTCCTATTCCCTGCTGCCCCCACCTGGTTAATTTGTGTACTGCCACAAGATCCCCCTTCAGCCTTCTCTTTGCAGAGGCTGAAAAGGTCCAGGTCCCTCGGACAATGACTCTGAGATCTCTTTCTGCCGCTGTGTTGCTGAGAAGATCATCCCCAAGCCTGTAGGTGTGCTGGTGATTCCCTCTCCCTAGGTGCAGCATCTTGTACTTGTCCTTGTTGAACTGCATCCTATTGTTTTCTGCCCACTTCTCTAATCTGTTTAGGTCTGCCTGGATTCGGTTTCTTCCCATCAGTGTGTTTGCTACACCCCATAGTTTGGTGTCATCTGCAAATTTGAACAGAGTGCTTTCCACGGCCTCATCCAGGTCGCTGATAAAGATACTGAACAGCACTGGCCCGGGGACTGAGCCTTGATGGACCATACTGCCCACATCTTTCGAGGTCAATACTGACCCATCCACCAACACTCTCTGGGTACTACCTTTAAGCCAATTTGCTACCCACATGACTGTAATTGTCTATGGCACAGCCGTTCAATTTGTTTATGAGAATAGGATGGGATATCATGTCAAATGCCTTCTTAAAGTCCAAGTAGATGACATCAGACAAAGTTAGTCAGGCAGGATCTACCTGCTATGAACTTGTGCTGGTTGCCCTTCAGCATTATATTACTTGCTGGACTCCTACAAATGCGATCCTTGATAATTTTTTCAGGGGTTTTCCCAAGGATAGAGGTAAGACTAACTGGTCTATAGTTACTCAAACTTTCATTCCTCCCCTTCTTGAAAATAGGAACCAGATTGGCCCTTTTCCAGTCCTCTGGGACCTTACCTGAGCACCACAAGTGCTCAAACAGTCGTGCCAGTGGCTCTCCTATGACACTGGCTAATTCTTTCAGCACCCTTGGGTAAAGGTCATCTGGTACCACTGATTTAAATACATCTAGCCTCTCCAAGTGTCTCTTTACTAGGTAAATGCTGACAGGTAGTGGGCTGGTGTGTCTCCTGGCTGTCAGTAATGCATTTGGGAGATTTGTCTGGATCTGTGTTCAAGAATACAGGGGCAAAAAACCATTGAAGAGCTCTGCTCTGTCCCTCCTATCTGTCACTAGCTGTCCTCATCTATCCTGTAGGGGTCGTATGCTGCCCTGCACCTTCTTTGTGCTCCCTATATACCTGAAGGACTTTTTGTTGTCAATTTTAGTCACTAGCCTGAGTTCTAATGCTGCTTTGGCTTTCCTAACTGATGACCACCCTTCCTTGACCCTCATTTTGTCAATGCTCTTGAGCTTTAATGCCCCAGTAACTACTCTTCTAAGCACCCTGAAGTCTGCCTTTCTGCAGCCTAGCACTTCCGCCCTGCTGGTTACTTTTCCCACCCTTTGCCAGATAGTGAATTCAATCAATTGATGGTCACTATCCCCTAGGTTCTTTTGTACCTGCAGATCCCCCACCAGATCATCTCCTGTAGCCAGCACCAAGTCCAGCAAGGCATTCCCTCTAGTGGGATCGTATACCTTCTGCATCAGGTGAGGTCCTGTATGCAGGTTAAGAACCTACGTGAGCGATTAGTTTTGGCTAATTTATCCTCCCAACAGATGTCTGGATAGTTTAGGTCACCCATGACAACTGTATCTCATCTTGAGTATAGAAGATGTATATTGCTCCTTAACATGGAGAGCAGTACCCCCCTTTTTCCCCACTCTATCTCATAGAGCCCTTCCCTACTTCCAACCTCACTTTGGGACCTACAATGCTGGGTTCATATTGAGCACTCAAACCTCTTGCCCAAGGTCCCATATTCCTATCCCTTCACATCCCTGACACAGTGGAGCAGCACCAGTAGTAGGGACCTCTTAATACTGCAGTATGAAATGAGCCCTTGTGTCACAAATGAGTCTATATGAATAGTTGGGCTAAGTACAGACAGGCAAAAAGTCTGAGGCTGAATTGATTCTGTTTTTGAAGATTAGTCTAAACTGAAGAGATTAAACTGAGAAACAACCTGACACACATTTAGTTTTGATTGAGGAAATGCAGCCACATGCCTGCAGTGGCTCAGGTCAGAAGCCAGGGGGTGCTAGAGCATGGCTCTCTGGCATGTAGCTAGCATGGACTGTGTATTCACTTCCTCTTCCTGCAGCCCCCAAGGTCTCTGGGATTTGCAGTCCAGAATCACATCAGCAGGACTCTGCAGGGTTGCTTCCCTGCTTCCAAATGCCTCTGGGATGTGTAGTCTAGTCACAACCAGAAATAACTTTCAGTATGTTTAGCAGGGCAGGCAGCTCAGTACTAGGGGAAGGGGGGTTTAAACCCCCACCCTGACCCCAGACCCCAGCTGGGGTTTACCTGGAGGTGTGGGGGGGCAGTCTCTGTTCCCCCAAAACCTTCTCTGCTGGAGCAGACAGTCCAGCCCAGCCCAGCCCAGGGCTGGACAGCATGCTGGGGGATTCTGATCTAACTTAACCCAGGAAGGGGTCTGAGCCAGAAGTTTCATAACCTAGTTTGATGCAAATCAGTTAAGTTTGATACTAAATTCAATCAGGTTTATCTTAAACCAGTTTCAGCCATTTTGAAACTGGCTTATGTGCACTGAATGTCTGTTCTGTCACAGGTTTACCCAGTTTCTGATTACTTAAATTTGTGTCACTTCTGTCCCTCGTCTTGGAGTCTGTACATACCTTTTCTGGACTATCGGTCCTTAAGAATGGAACCAGTGATGTATCACTTGTTAATTTTTCCTGAGATGTTTAAATTAAAAACACTAGGGGAAGAGCTCATCAGAGCTGGGACTGCCTGACATATTGCAGTTGGTGAATACAGCAGTGCCACCTGCTGGCCAGATCAGCACATCTGTTCCTCTCTAAGCTCTGAGCACTTTTGGCAGGGAGAGCACTCCCATGCATGGGCTGCATGGAGGGAGGGAGGAAGGAGGGGGTGTTCTTGCTGTATCTGGTATGGTTCATGGGCTCTTCCAGTGAGCAATGGGGGTGTAATGTTTAGGAGCCCTTCTGCTCACAGAGGAAGCTGTTCCTAGCTAAAAGTCAATGTAATGATGCTTCTGTGAAGAGCAACTTAAGTCACTTAATTACATTGGTCTCCTCTTAAGTCAGTAGCTTTTGTGATGTACTTTCCTTCCTCAAGTCCCCTGGATTGTATTTCAAATTTCTGTCTGCTGAACTTCTTCCTCATTTTTTTGCACTAGCAGAAAATGTACACGAGAAGTTACTGCTGAAGGCCTAAACAAGCCCTGTACTGGTTACTACAGATGATGAACCTGGCTCTCCATTACAGTACAGTTTCTTTGCACTGCTGTGGGGGAGAAAGCCATGAAGACCGTTTCAGTGATGATGCGGCAGTTTTTCTCCAATATAGGGCAAAGCAGTAGGCATGTAGTCCAGTATTCCTGTTTGCACCAGCTTTTCCTGGCTGTTACAGCAGCCCCATGAGTAGAAGGGGAAAAACACTCCTGGTATTTGCAGTTCTGTTGAGGCTCCCACCCCTGCTGCACCCTGATCTCAGACTGCACCACAGAGTGCAGGCAGAAGAGGGAATATTCTGTTGCAGGGGTGGGCAATTATTTTGGGCAGAGGGTCATTTACTGAGTTTTGGCAAGCTATCGAGGGCTGCATGTCAGGCAGCCAGAGGCAGATAGATAATAATTTTCTAAAAATTTTTAAGGGCCCCGCAGGCCGGATAGAGTGGGCTGGCAGGCCCCAAGGTTGCATTTTGGCCACCCCTGTTCTGTAGTGAGAAGAGCACTGTCCCAGCAGTCCCTATTGGGAGGATCTTATAGCATCTGTAAATGCCCCACTCTGATTTAGGAAGAGGCAACAAACTGCAGGGTGGTTCTCCAGTACTGGAGCTCATATAAAGCAGGGTAGAGCACAGGCTGGTGAGGCCAAGATGTCTGCTGCTGAGGGATTTTTTTCCTCTTCCTTCCCACATCCACACAGGTGCTCTGTGGGTGGTGGTGGGCTGGAGAGGGAGTCCAATATCTAGTTCTACTATTCACATTAAGGAGATGGCAGAAGATTTGACTCCAACAAGGAGATTCTACCCCTATACTTGTTGAGTATGCCTGGGGAACTGGGATGAGGTTAAACCATCCCGGAGGCAGCTCTGATTAATGGAGGCTAAACTGGATCCAGGATCAAGGAGCAACAAGTGCAAAGCCCTAACCCAGAGGCAGCTCAGTCAGCATCTGAACCAACACTGCCTGGCAGCCTTCTTAGGTCCTTGCTGGACAGAGGGTCACTGAGCTACCCATGCTTAACGGCAATGACAACACAAAAGGGTTGGATGAACATATGTCACTTCTTATCTTACACAACCCATTTCACCTGTCTTAACAGTACAGGCGCTCCACACAGGGTTCAGGCAAAAGCTGCCTGTGCAGTGCTCCTTGCTATTAGGAGCTTCGTGCTCAAAATTGGCCAGAGGGGGCAGGACGTTGTTCAGTGAGGACTGCATGATGTATTTTATTTGTGAGCACTTTCTCAGTGCTTGCTGAATAACATTATGGCTGATCCTGGTCACTGGCTCTGCATACCCAGATCAGGGTGTACAAAACACATGCTTCAGAGCATCAACTGATCACCACAGGGGCTGTGGAGAAATTCTCCCCCTTTCATTCCCAAGAGTAGATTGTATAGTTTTTCTAGTATATAAAATTACTTTTGGCCTGTTCTACCCTCACTTCTTCTCAGAGGTAGCGGGTGGGAGGGAGTGTCTCAGATCTGAGGAAGATCTGGGCTGCTCTGGTACATCAGATTCTCTGTTTTTACAGGGTGTGTGAGGATTGTCCTCCTCCAAACCAAATGCAATTTATCTTTAACCATTTTATATACACAGTCCTGCAGGGATGTCAGCTGGGGCAGGTATCCCAGACAAGCACAGAGAGAAAGTCTTTTATGGGAGTACATCTTCTGCCATGTCCTTATCAGGAGATGACCTAAGTGTTGGGCATGTGCACAGAAGGAGGAATCTCCCTCTCCAGCCTGCTGCCACTGAAGCTACAGCACCTGTGTGGATGTGGGAAGGAAGGAGTCCCTCAGCAGCAGACATCTTGGCCTACCTGAGGGTTGTCCTCACCAGCCAGTGCTGTTCCCCCTTTGTATGAGCTCCATTGCTAGAGAACCACTCAGCAATACAGCAATATATTGCCTCTTCCTAAACCAGCGGGGGAGCTAACAGGTAATATAGGATCCTCCCATAAAGAGGAAGGGGATGCAGATATGACACTCTTCTCACTACAAAATGTTCTCCTTTATTATTATATTTGCATTTCTGTTATTTTTGTTTAAACTTATATTATGGCTGTATACCTGTTATGTTGTTTTTAGGAGCATTGCTTTCAGCCAGAATCCTTAATAAATGGAAATTGAATTGAATTTTCTCCCTTCTGTTTTCAGCCTGTGGTGCAGTCTGGCATCAGGGTGCAGCAGGGGTGGGAGCCTCAATAGAACTGCAAATACCAGGAGTTTATCCCCCTCTGCTTTGCCAACTTATGATGATCCTCAGGCTAAGGTTTACATAGGCTTTAGTGCCTTTTTTGTAAATTATCTTTAGGAGGTTCCTTCTTCCCTCATTAAGTGCACCTGGATAATGTTTCAGTTAAAGCAGGTTAGTGTTTTATTAATATGATACAGTGCCAGGATGTTTTCATGGCACTGTAATAAAAATAAATGGAACCTCAAAGCAAATGGTGCAGGGGGTAAAGGGCTCTGAGGCACACAGAACTACCTTGCATATTACAGTTGCCACAGAAGAGAGCTTTAATTGAAATATTGAAGTGCAAAACCTAATACTATTCAGAGGTATTCTTGAGCTAAATGGGTGTCTTGTCAATCTTGCACACAGTGCACATTTTCAGGTACATTCTATAGCAGCAGTTCCCAATCTTGTGCTTTTTTGAAACCATTTCATAGTTTCTAGGGTCGGAAGGGACCTGAGCAGATCATCTAGTCCGACCCCCTGCCATGGCAGGAAAGAGTACTGGGGTCAAACAACCCCAGCAAGATGTTCATCTAACCTCCTCTTAAACACCCCCAGGGTAGGAGCCTGCACCACTTCTCTTGGAAGTTGGTTCCAGACCCTAGCCACCCTGACTGTGAAGTAGCGCCTCCTGATATCTAACCTAAACCTACCCTCTGCCAGCTTGTGACCGTTATTCCTGGTCACTCCTGGCAGTGCACGGGGGAACAGGGACTCCCCCAATGTCTGCTGGTCCCCCCTGACTAGTTTATAACAGGCCACAAGATCCCCCCTCAGCCTTCTCTTGTGGAGGCTGAACAGGTTCAGGTCCCATAGCCTCTCCTCATAGGGCCTGCCCTGTTGTCCCCTGATCATATGAGTGGTCCTCCTCTGGACCCTCTCCATGCTGTCGACATCCCTCTTGAAGTGCAGCACCCAGAACTGGACACAGTACTCCAGCTGCGGCCTGACCAGTGCCACGTAGAGGGGGAGGATCACCTCTTTGGACCTGCTTGAGATGCATCTGTGGATGCATGACAAGGTGCAGTTGGCCTTCCTAACTGCCTCCCCACACTGCTGGCCCACATTCATCTTGGAGTCAATGATGACCCCAAGATCCTTTTCCGCCTCCGTGGTGACAAGTGGGGAGTTCCTCAACCTGTAGGTATGGTGCCGGTTGTTCCTCCCGAGGTGCATCACCTTGCACTTGTCTGTGTTGAAACCCATCCTATTTTCGGCCGCCCACCCTTGTAACCTGTCTAGGTCTGCTTGTAGCCTGTTGCATCCTTCCAGTGTACCCACGTCCCCCCACATCTTAGTGTCATCAGCAAATTTGAACAGGGTGCTTTTTACCCCCTCGTCCAAATCACTGATGAAGATGTTGAACAGTGCGGGCCCGAGGACCGAGCCCTGGAGGACCCCACTGCCCACGTCCTTCCAGGTTGAGAAGGACCCATCCACTACCACCCTCTGGGTGTGGCCCTCCAGCCAGTTGGCGACCCATTTGACTGTGTGGGTGTCTACACCACAGCCCCCCAGTTTCTTATTAAGAACAGGGTGAGAGACAGTGTCGAAAGCCTTCCGGAAGTCCAGGAAGACTATGTCCACTGCTACCCCTGCATCTAATGATCTGGTGATCTGATCGTAAAAGGCCACCAGGTTGGTCTGACAGGACCTGCCACTGATGAACCCATGTTGGTTGCCCCTAAGCATGCAGTCCCCTGCTGGCTCCTCCTGGATGTGTGCCAGAATAATTTTCTCAAACAGCTTGCCTAGGATCGAGGTAAGACTAACCGGCCTATAGTTTCCCGGGTCCTCCTTCCTGCCTTTTTTGAAGATGGGAACCATGTTGGCCCTCTTCCAGTCCTCCGGTACCTCACCAGAGCACCACGAGTGCTCGTAAAGCCATGCCAGGGGACTTGCAATGACCTCGGCCAGTTCCTTTAGAACTCTAGGGTGGAAATCATCCGGGCTGGCTGACTTGAATATGTCCAACCCCTCCAGAAGCTCCCTAATTAAATCCTCGCTAACCCGTGGCCCAGGTGTGCCTCCCCCGGGGCCTGAGGGGGGCCCAGCGGGGAGGTGGTTGCTCTGGTCCCTGCTTAGGAAGATGGAGGCAAAGAAATCGTTAAACATGTTAGCTTTGCCGTCTGGTGTGACGACCAAATTTCCCAATGCGTCCTGCAAGAGCCCCACATTACCCAGGACCTTCTTTTTACCCCCTATGTATTTAAAAAAGGACTTCTTATTGTCCTTAATCTGGGAAGCTAGTCCCAGTTCCATCTCTGCCTTGGCCTTCCTAACTACCCCCCTACATCCCCGAGCAACTACAGAATAGCAAGGAGACATTCCCGGATGCTTTTGGTGAGCCATGGAGGCTTGTGTGCTCTCCTGCTCCCTTTGATCCTCGTTGGGACTACCTTCCTTTGGGCTTGGAGGATCGTCTCCTTAAGGAGCGACCACTCTCCTTGGACACCTGGCTCCCCTCCCCTCCGGGACCTCAGCGCTTCTCCAACTATCCTCCTAAGCTCGTTGAAGTCTGCCCTCCTAAAATCTAGGGCCGCTGCCTTACTGCATGCCTTTGCCACCTTGCGCTGGATGGTGAATTCCAGCAGGCGATGATCGTTGTCGCCCAGGTGGTCAAGCACCCGCAGCCCCCTCACCAGGTCATCACCCGTGGCCAGCACTAGGTCCAGCAAGGCGTCTCCCCTGGTGGGGCTGTGCACCTCCTGGGTTAGATGGAGGCCCTGCACTCTGTCTAAGAACCTACGTGAGCGGTCAGACCTGGCTGACTGCTCTTCCCAGCAGATGTCGGGGAAGTTCAGGTCCCCCATGACTACCACATCCTTAGCCTTCACTACCTCTGTGAGCTGACCCAAGAATTCCTGGTCAAGCTCTTCTCCCTGGTTGGGAGGTCTGTAGTAGACTCCCACCGTTAAGTCTCTTTCCCCTCGACTGCCTTGTACTATAACCCAAAGCACTTCAGAGTGCCCCTCTGGGGTCACAAGGATAAAAAATGGGGTCTCACACTCTCGAGGAAGTTGGCATGGGGGAGCACGTGCCCCCTAGATTTGTGCGTGGGGTCAGGGCAGATATGGGATACTCACTGTGGGCTCAGGGCTCTCCACCCTGCTGTCCTTCCCCTGGGGCTTATGTGGCAGAGCATGGCAAGAAAGTTCAGTGGTGCTGCTGGGAGCCCCACACCAGCTGTACTGCCATGGCAAGGCACCCCCTGCCTGCTGGCAGCAGCAGAGAGCACAGCTTTGTGCCCCCACCACTGCTGCTGCTGGGCAGGCAGGGGTGCCATGCCATGGCAGCACAGCTGGCATGGGGCTCCCAGCAGTGGCACCAAGCTTCTCTGCCCTCCCACACTGAGTACCACCTTCTGGGCCATGGGGACCTGGGGAAACAGCAGCAGGGTGGGGAGTCCTGAGCCCACAGAGGGGAGCCCACAGAGGGGAGCCTGCATTCCCCCTCCTCCAAGCTCCACTCCAGCCATGCTGGCTTTAGCCAGGCTCTGTGCTCTGCTCTGGCTAGAACAGCTGCCACCTCCTGCAGATGGCAACTGGGGCTTGGGCACTGCTGGGAAGGGGGCACGGGGTTGTGGGCCCTGGCCCCATAGCCCTGGCAGCTGGGGGGCCCCCACCAGTAGGGGGCTGCAGGTTGCAAGTGAGGGGCACCAGCAGGGCTGGGAGGGTGGGGGCCTGTGGGTGGGAAGTAAGGAGCACCTGGGGGATGTGAGGGTCTGTGGTTTGGGAGTGAGGGGCTGTGCTGAGGAAATGGAGTCATAAATGAGGTCACGCTGAGGAAAAGTTTGGGAAGCACCCTAGAGGAGGATGGATAATAAGGTTTACATGGCATGTGGAGATCTATGCATGGACAGAGCTAAGTAGAAGGATAGGCATTATTTCCCTGATTTCGCAACAGGGGAAACTGAGGCACAAAGTGGCTTGGGCACCAGCTTTGCAGCCTGCTTTGCATGGACAACTGGTCTAAGCTGCATGACCAGAATGGTTTGCCCACCTAAAGCAGTTTTCAGAATTGGGGTACAAGCAAATTGCCCAAGGTCACTCAGTGAGTCAGTGGGCACCTTTATGTGGTAATCTCGCTGTACCAGGCACAGTGCCCTCAGACTCACTGAGCTGTTCCCTGCAGGCTGCCTCCTCAACTGGAAGAAGGATAGGTATGTTTTCACTCTGCCTTGGGCATGCTAATTAGCACTGCTGAGTGATGGTGCTAATTAACTTGCCTGCAGCGCTACACAGATGTGGTTACTCTGCGTCTAGTTTAGGAAATAGACTTGCATAGCAGCAAGGGTCCAGTTTCTTTTTCCCAATATACTGTGAGAGGCTGTGGTTCTCTCAGTTCTCCCACCTTCATATTGTTTACTTGTTTCTTTTCACTTTTCACTAGATTTAATCCATTGTAACAGAACTCCACAGGGTGTTAATGAGTTCATCCTGGTCCCCATCAGAACTATGCACCTTCCAGGGCACCATTCACCAGCATACTGGGTTTTTTAATTTATTTTGGGGTAGCATCAATACTGTTTTTATGTCATAACAGTGAAATTTACCCTAGCCTAGAAACAACAGAAGACCCCCAAAGCCCTTCCTACGGTGCTAGAGCCAGCAGGATCTCTCACACACCCCACCCTGTAGCATAACAGAGCTGGATTCCATACCGTGATATTAAAATATAGGTGCAGAACAGAGGAGGGATGGTTGGCGAGTCTGAGGACCGAGAGAGAAAGTAAGGCAGGGGCAAGGGTAGTGGTGAATGGGGCCCTGGGGCTGGGGCGGGTTGTCCAGAGACATGGAGGAGGAGTGTGGCCCCCTGCAGCAGTGCACACCCAGCAGCCAGCGCACTCCACGTCCCCTGCCTGCCCAGAGGGTGGCAATGGCATCGTGCGGCTGAGCTCCTGGGGCAAGGCAGCAGGGCACAGAGTCCCAATCCACAGCAGGCAGCCTACCTCTGGCTCACGGGGGGCACGTTCCCCTGTGCCTCCCTCAGGGGTATTCGCATGCCTCCCCCTGCATCTCTGGATGACCTACCCCAGCTCTGTGGCCCCATTCACCCCTGCTTCTGTCCCACTTCCTCCCTCACTGCAGGAGCCTTGATTTATGCCCCCCCTCCCCTAGCCCCTTTCCCTCAACTTACCAGCAGGGAAAATTGGAGATCTGAGGGCTGAATCGGGAGATCATGAGTAAGAGTTATTTTGACTTTGAAATCCTGAGTCTCGCGATGATTTCGTGACAGTTGCCATTACTGTGTTCTGAACCAGTGCCCTCGTTGTTTTCACCCTTGGAGCTCAAACAACTTTACAACATGGAGGAAGATCCAAAGAGTCACAGCTATAAAAAGGCTGCATGGGATAAGGCCTGGATCTTTGTCTCCGAAAGTGGGGGGCTCCAATTTACCCACCACACCCTTCAGCGCTGGCTGGGCACCCCCCCAAAATGAGCTCCCTCTGCTCCCTTCCCCGCCTCCCATCCCAAGGACAGTGCAGGGAACAGAGCTCGGCTGCATCATAGATTTCATAGATTTCATAGACATCAGGGCTGCAAGGGACCTCGGGAGATCATCGAGTCCAGCCCCCTGCCCAAAGGGCAGGAAGTCACCTGGGGTCATAGGATCTCAGCAAGATTTACTCTTGAAGGTGTTCAATGTAGGTGCTTGAACCACCTCCGCTGGCAGACTGTTCCAGACCTTGGGGGCTCGGACAGTAAAGAAATTCTTCCTTATGTCCAGCCTGAAACGGTCTTGCAGGAGATTGTGACCATTCGACCTAGTCATCCCTTGGGGCGCTCTGGTGAACAAATGCTTCCCCAGATCCTGGTGGTCACCCCTGATAAACTTATAGGTGGCCATCAGATCACCCCTGAGCCTACGCTTTTCCAGGCTAAAGAGTCCCATAGCTCTCAGCCTATCATCGTAAGATCTGTTTTCCTGACCTCTAATCATGCGCGTGGCTCTCTTCTGGACTCTCTCAAGCTTCTCCACATCCTTTTTGAATTGTGGAGCCCAAAACTGGACGCAGTACTCCAGCTGTGGCCTCACCAAGGCCGAGTACAAGGGGAGAATGACGTCCCGGGATTTGCTCGAGAAGCATCTATGGATGCAAGCCAGCGTTTTGGTCGCTTTACTAGCCGCAGCATCGCATTGCAGGCTCATGTTCATCTTGTGGTCAATGATGACCCCCAAGTCTTCAAAAAAGCTTTTGATCTGGCCAGTTGTGGCCTTGGCTCCACCACAATCCACTGGCTGGGAAATTGGCTCCGTGGTCGGACCCAGAGGGTTGTAATTGATGGCAGTCACTCATCATGGTGCCCTGTGACCAGTGGGGTCCCTCAAGGCTCTGTCCTTGGACCCATACTGTTCAACATCTTCATTAATGATGTGGACATTGGAGTCAGGAGTGGACTGGCCAAGTTCGCCGATGACACCAAACTTTGGGGCAAAGCATCCACACCAGAAGATAGGTGGGTGATCCAGGCTGACCTGGACAAGCTCAGCAGATGGGCAGATGAAAACCTGATGGTGTTTAACACCGAAAAATGCAAGGTTCTCCATCTTGGGAGGAAAAACCTGCAGCATCCTTATAGGCTTGGTAGTGCTACGTTGGATAGCACTACAGAAGTTCAGCCAAGCCCTGCCCTCACCCATGCTGACAGATGTTAACGAAGGCACTCCTCTTTGGACCTATATAATGAGAGTTCAGATTGTCACCTAATCATGCATTTTTAAATGTATGCGGGTGTGCCCTTCTATCGGTGCACAGCTGTAGAGCACTTTTAGTGCGGATCGCATGACTAACTGTCACGTCTGTCAGTGCTCTCTCTGTTACAGTGGATTAACAGCTGTTTCCTACAGGCTGCTTCCATTTGTTGACCTTCCACAGAAAAGGAAGCAAAGCCTTAAGTAGGACATGTAGCAGCTCAGGTCAGGTGCAGAAGTATAGCATAGCCTGTAACTCTGCTCCCATCAAGTAACTCTGGGCCCCTTCAGAAAGAGGTTTGGTCAGTTACTATAATACCGATGTTAGCACACAGATTGCTGTCATCCAGGTAAAAAGAATCTTTTAATTTAAGCAGCCCCAAACTCACCCAATTCTGTTACTGTTGCAAAAAAGAGAGTAGGCTATGTTTTAAGGTGCCAGCCCTTTTGAGGACTGATGGGTAGTTCAGCAGTTCAGTCGCAGAAGAAGGCCATGCATTCAGTATCTCACAGTGGTTTTCTTCTCAGCACAAGCCTGGTAACAGGTAAATCAAGGAGCTGCTCTTGGGAGGGGGGATCTTGATATGTGGCGGTGTTTTTTCAAGCTCAAGCCTTAATTTCTCTGCAAACTTCTTGCATCAAGTTCACTTTTGTCAGGGAAATAAAACCTCTGCTCTAAACATGGAAACAAGATATTAACTAATCTATTAACAGGCTCTGCATCTATTAAAGACTTGATTAAGTTAAATAAAGACATCTCTGATCAAATATTACTAAATGGTGGCAGAAATCAGATTAAGAAAACAATTCAATTGCGTTATCAGGTGGCTAAAGTAGAGTTTCTACCTTGCCTGCAGTATAACAAAAGTTAATCACTTTTGTCTGGTGGTAGATTAATGGCCCAGGTCTTAGTGTGCTGCTTTGGGGCAAGGAAATATTGGATGTATTTTGGGGCCTGCAGCCACTCTTCAACTTACTGGGGTGCAGCATTGAACTTTCTGCTTGCCCTCCCATCACTACTCATTTCCTGCAGCTTCTGCTTGTGATAGCCTCATAATGTGTTGCTCATATTAGAATCAAGTGTATTGTGTTTATATTTCACCTCATAGCAGTTAAATTGTATCTACAAATGCTAAAAGAAAATGTTTCACAAGTTCCTCATTGCCCAGCAGTATGGCCAAAGGGCACCACTGCCCTTTTCTCTGTTCATTATATGGTGGATTGGTTAGTTTTACCTCTGTGCCTATTTTGCTGCAGGATGAGAAAAGATGTCTTGGGTCAGTAGAAATCCTGTGAGGCCTGAACTCGGTGGGAAGCTTGCCCAGATGAGGACTGAGCTCAGATCATCATGGATGACCTTTGCCCCTGAGCAAAGCCTTGTTGAAGCCCCAGAACTGCTCAGGACTTGCTTCTGTGGATGAGTGTAAGGTGAGGGCCTGGGCAATGTTCTCTGGGTTGGTCTGCTGGCCAGAGTTCTTGGGTGACTTGTTGGTTTCCTGTGGTTCATGGGAAGCATTTTGCACTGAAGATTTTCTTTTTTTTCATTTGTGACTCAGAAAATAGAAATTCTGAATTGCTCAGAAAATGAATTGCATCATTCAGTTTAAACAACAGATTTTTTAGATCTTAAGGCTCATAGCACAAACTCAGTTGGGACAGGCTGGCTTTAGTGATGGTTATAGTCCTAACAAGGCTTTAGTACCTTGCTTTGTCTTAAGGTTTGCAGAACCTAAAGCAATAGTTCAGAGAGTAGCAAACTACACTTTCTTCTGAATGGGAATGACTGTGGTGCACCACAATGACTAGGATGATACTTTACATATTGACTTTTTGCTGCTCAAATCAAATAACAACGGAAAGGGAGAGTAACAATGATGATCTACACAATTTGTTGGAAGGGGTAGTTCACCTTGGCACTACAAGCAAACTAGGGTAGGTTCTGCCACTTCCCCATCCCTTAGCGGTAAGCCAAATGTAAGAAGTTGCACAGACCCTATAGGAAATGAGTTTCCAGAGTGCAGAGAAGATGCATGGTCCTATCTGACCATTTGCCAGGCTGACTGTAAGTGGCATCACATGTGGGTGTAGCTAGGAAGAAGCTGTGGTCTGAATGGCCTCAGACTGTTTAACACTGAAAATACATTGAGGCAATTCAAGGCTGAGGAAAAGGATTCTTGCTCAGTAAAATATGTTAGAAATGGGCTGGTAGAAAATTGAATCTGGGGACTCAGTTGTAAAGTTATGAGATCATAAAAATTGTTGGGGAGTTGGATGGACAGTAATTTACAATATACATAAAAGAGGACAAGGGACAACTATCCACTGTATAGCTTAAGAGTCTGGTGAGAGCTAAGTTCCATTAGTTTCCTTAGCTGTACAATAGACCTCAGGGGCTTCTCAGCACCTCATTAGATTTGTCCCTAAAAGAACGAAATGTGGCTACTGATCTACCATATTTACTTGAATATGAGATGAGGCTTTTCTTCCATGGGTATAAAAACCCCTAATCTTTGATTCAAGTGGTAGGGGGATAAGTGGCTGTGGTTCCAACTCTGATGCATAGGTGGCAGTGGTGCAAGTGATGGTGGTAGAAGCACTCTGGGGGCAGGAGTGGGGCATGCAGGCACTGGAGGAGTAGGCAGCTAGGGGGCAAGTAGTAAAGGGGGACAACAGGCAGCAAGGGGCAGGGGTCAGCCCTCTTGACTTCCCTGCCTTCCCTCTCATCCCCCCCCACCTTCTCCAGCCCCCCTGCCACTACTTGTCCCACTGCAGCACTGGCAGGAATAAATTTAAAATGAGCCTCCGATTATTAGATTCTATGCATGGAAAATTATAACCAATTTATACATTTTCCATTTCCATAATCTAATTATTAGGGGGTCATGTTAAATTCAGAGTAATCTTGAATTAGGTTAAATACAGTAATTGCACAAATTAACAGCCAAATTCTTGCTGTCTCCTCCACATATGATATCAGTTTATTACAACTTGTGGAGACTTCTGGGAGGCAGAGTACATTTGATTAGACAGAATAGGCCTAGGGACTATGATTCTGATTGGCTTCTCTGTCAGCACAGAAGATGGTTTGTCCAGGTATCTGCTGTAAATCAGTGGCAAACCCAGTCTTTGAATCCGGGACTGCTGACTTTGTCTTCAGTGTTTTATCCATCTAAGGGTGACACTGCCTCCCCATAGTTAAGTGACACTGTCTCTCCACAAGCACAAGGTAATGGCTTTCAATTACTGCCAGCCTCATTTGGGTTTGGAATAGCAATTCAAGTGAGAAGATCTGAGCAGAAAACTGAATAGTAATAGTATGCTGGTCCAGTTCAGCTATGGTGTGGGAAGGTGCAGTTCCTACTGAAACCAATGGAAATTACATGCATTTGGTATGCATGGTTAAAGCCAAAGCCTTTTGAGTGCTGAATTATTGAATGCAAGAGCAGTGTGGGAGAAGTTTGTTGCATCTTTGTTATTCCATAGAGAGTGCTGTACAATCAAGAGATCCTGCAGTCCATAATGGTTACGTATGGTTGATTTTGTTCTTGCTGTGAGCGACAAAGAGGCAGTTAACAGTGTTTGTTTTTGCTGTGTCTCAGAAAACTAGAACAGAAAGTCATTTCAGTCTGTCAGCACACCAGATGATGTGGAAGGAAATGAGCTGCTTCTCTCCCATTGCTTTCTACAGCCGCAGTAGAGCTCTTAAGCAGGCAGAGCAGAATGAGTGATGGCTGGAAGAAATCACTTCTGAAATGTTTGTTGACTTGATGTAGAAGCCACCGGCTCCTTTGTGCTATATAAAAAAGCTTGAGTGATTGTTAAGTATTTTGTTTTGCACGGAGAATGGGCTGCCTGACAAAAGCCGCAGTCTCATTCAGTTAACTGCTCTGCTCTTCTGGTTCCATTCATCTCAACAGGCCGAGGAGGAAGATGTCTAAGAGTATTTTGATAATGCAGTCAAAGGCAGAACCGTATGCTCCAGTCCAGGCATACTTGAGTTAGCTTTAAACTAAGTAGCTTTCGTATTGATAATGGAGCAACTGGGCAACACAAAATCAAGGTAGACTGCTAATCCTTTCCAGGAACCTGAATCAATACTGCTCTGAACTCGCACTGCTTTGGCTGCACTACTGGCAGTACCCAAATTAGCTAGCCACAGCTAGTTACAGTCTGAGATGCAGTCATGCTTTTGACAGCAGTGTAGACCCACTGGAAAGGTCAAAGGATTACCACAGCAGAGCTTACGCTGAGTGTTGTCACCTTTCTGACCCAGCTATAGAATATAGTTCTTTTCTGTCCTGCCCCCCGCCCCACCAGCCCATTAGAGTGCTCTCGCAGGACAGCAGAAAGAGGAGAGGATAAAAGGTTTCAGGTCTGCACCGCCAATCAGTGACATGTGGTTGCAGAGTAGTTATAGCAGCAGGCAACAATTCCAGAGCTGTGAGACTGAGCCTTGTTCTGGACTGAGCCTTGTTCTGGACTTGTCAGTGGTCACCCCCATTTGACCCTGCTGTGAGGGGCACTTGATCATTTTGGCTGAGGAGTGAACGACAGCTGTGGTACGCCTCCCATCTGTCCCTTGTGTGCTGTTGGCTACAAAAACTAGTGTGTATTAACTGTGCAGCCCAATGGGCCATTTGGCTTGGGTAGACCTTTTCTTTGTCCTTTCCTTTTGGATTTGTGAAAGATCTTTGTGTGCATCCCAGGGAAGATGTCCTTATAGTATTTGTATCCCATGAGGCAAGTAGGATCAAAGAGAATGCCTGGGGTGAGGACTGCACCAGTCCCAGGCTAAAACATACTACTGCAAATTGGGCAATGCTTTTGCCCAATAGACTCTTAAATGCAATAGATTATTTCAGGCTATTGCATGCCTTCAGTGCCCTTTTCTATGGCCCACTCAAGTCTTAGCTTTCCAGACCCCATCACAAGCAGTATTTTCTTTTTTGCATATAGAAAGAAGTCATATACCCATCTGCTGCTTCTGCAGGCACTTTTGAAGCAGAAGATTGCTTGCCTTGCTTTTCCATCCTTCCCTGTGGACTTGCTCTGGGCTATCTCAGAATCCAGCCTTTTTTACATTACCTCGGTTTGTTTAGCCCTGGCTGCCTCTGTGTGTTCGCAGGATCACGGCACTGTGCAGGCAAGAGTTTTCTCTGCAGCTCATCCTATTTTGAACAGCCTAAGTCACCACCTCACTGTACTTGGGATCAAATTCTTCCCTGGTGTAATTCCACTGGAGTGAATGGATTTTACAGAGAGGATATATTTGGATTGCTGGAAGCACTTTTTTCTGCCTTGCCCTGCCTATATCTGAATTTCTTTGTCCTGCCGTGGTTCATTACTTAACCCTATAACTGTGCACTTCACTCTGCAGCATTCAAGTTCTGTAACAGATGTCATAAAAATCCCATCACTGAATTGTCTTTAACCAACATGCGTGCAAAATACTAAACCAAATGTTTCAGGTCAGATTAATAGGAAAGAGGGGCTATTTTCTGCAGTTGCATGCACTTTATTATTTTTTCACATGCCTGGTTTTATCCCTTGCTCTCTCCTTCCCCCCCCCAGCATCAGCATGTTTGGCATTATTTTTTTATTTTCAATCTATTTCAATTACAAAGATTTGAAGCAGAATCCAAAAAAAGTGCTGACCCCTCTGGGATGGCACTCAGTAGTCAGCATAGCACTTTGTCATAGCTCCACTCATAAGCATTCTGCCTGCTATTTTTATCTTCCTATCTTTCACTCTGAGCGCTTGTTGGAGTGAGAAGCCCATTGTTCTGGGATTTGTAGATACAAAGCACAGCAGCTAGGTTAGAAGTGCCTCTTTCATTCAGTTACGGATCTATTTTGTGTTCCTTAACTAAATGCAGGAACTTTATTGTTACATACAACACAAGGTGAACGCAGCATTGACAAGCTAGTGTTATATGAAAAGTTGGGGAGGCAGTTACTAGATTCTTAGACTCTTCCAGCTGTTCAGCACAGCTGGAAAGTAGGGCTGTGCGAAGCTTCAGGTGCCGATTTGAATCGGAGGAGATTCGGCCTGATTCAGTGGCCAAATCTCTGAATCTGAATAGAATCAGGAGACCAGTTAAAAGGTCTGGATTGATTCAAAGCTCTCTGAATTGATTCGGTGAGCTTCAGCCATTCAGGCAGTCCCTGCTGGCTGCTGCAGGGAGCTGGGCCCTGACTCCATGCGGGTAAGTAGGGGGCGAGGGAGGGGGCCTAGAGGAGGTGGGGGAGGGGACCATGGGAGGACTCCTGCCAGGCCCAATCCCCTGCCTGCTCCTCCAGCCCCCCTGAATGTCCCCCAACCCCTGCCTGCTCTCCCAGTCCCCCCCCACCATGGCTGCCCCACCCAGCCCAGCTCCCTGTTGTTTTTTTTAAAAAGCCCCTACTCGCCAGGTGCTGGGGAGCAGGGGAGTGATCCCCATTGCCCCCCACTGCCGCATGCTGCATGGGGGGCTCTGCATGAGCCCCCCTATCCCACCCCACACTCTTCCAGCCCTGCCCAGCCCAGCTCCCGGCCCTTTAAAAAAACAAAACAAAAATCTCTGAACTCACTAGCTGCTGCAGCAGCCTCGGGGCTTCTAGAGGCTTGTGGAAGAGCCCCCAATGCAGCATGAGGCAATGGAGGGCAGCAGGGATTGCTCCCTGTTGGGCAGGATCCAGTGAGTCCAGGGTTTTATTTTGTTTTAAGGGGCTGAGAGCTGGGGTGGGTGGGGCAGCCATAGGGAGTCTGTGAGAGCAGTCGGGGGCTTGTGGCAGAGCTCCCCACATGGCATGGTGCAGTGGGGGGCAGCAGGGATCTGCCCCCACCCAGTAGGAGCTGGTGAGCAGGAGCTTTTTTTTTTTTTCTTTCAAAGAGCCGGCAATGGGGCCCGGCAGGGCAGCCACTGAGAGCAGGCAGGGAATGAGGCCTGTGTGATTTGGAGATTCGTCTGATTCGGCATCAGCCAAATCTCCAAATCAGATTCGACCAAATTGATTTGGGACAGTGATTCGAATCACCAAATCGAACCACCATCCCTTGAATCAGCCAAATCTGAATCCAAAGCGAATACTAGCCACTTTGCATAGGCCTACTGGAAAGATGCCCTTAAAGGGGCACTTGACACTTCTTTGGATATAGGGAAATGCCAGCATGCTCTAAAGCTACCCTGGGTGCCTTGGAGTCATCCATTTCCATAACGAAGTCCTTGTTGTGATATGGGAGGGGCAGGAAGGATGTTTTCTGATTACTGTATTTACCTGAATCCAAGGCGATTCCCACTTTAAGATGCCCCCCCCCCTCCATAATTAGGTTATAAACAAACTGATCGTTTTCCATGTATAGAATTTTCCATGTATAGAATCTAATTATTTGGGATCATCTTAAATTCATCCCTCCCATTGCTGTGGCCAAGAAAATACTGGTGGGGAGTCAAGTGACCAACTCCTACTACTTGCCCCACTGTCTTCCTTCAGCTCCAGCCTAGCCAGGTGGCAGTAGTAGTTTCAAGGCCAGAGTCAGAGCTGGAGCTGTAGCAGCTGCCTTGTTACTGCGTGGTCTCCCCTGCACTCTCTCACTGCTCTAGGTTGAAGCTGTCACTGCTGTCATGGCTGCTTGGCTAGGTTGGACTGGCTTATGGGGAGGGAGAGCATGGGGGAGATTGTGCAGCAGGGGTCTCCAGCACTGCACAATCTCTCCCACGCTCCCTTCCCCACAGGGTTTCCCCTGTTGTTCAAACCACCCTGGCCCATCCAGGCAGCAGTGGTGCCGATGGCTTCAGCCCCTGCACTGGAAGCTGAGCTGTAACAGCCACCAGCCCCAGTCTGTTCTCAAATATAAGACAAGACCCCATGTTGAGTTGGAGTGGGTGGTGGAGGGCACCCTCATCTTGGATTCAAGTCAATATACTTTGTGCTTCCGTAGTCTTCAACCAGTGGAATCGTTCTTAGGGAACAGTTCATGCTGAGCTAACAGAGAGAAGAGTTAGCCTAGAGAATATCTGCACCAGGACCCAGGGACTAGAAGAGTGACCGAGGTATGTTTCTCTCATTTGGGTCGCATGATGAGCATTCAGCAACCAACGCTGAGAATCTGGCTTTTCATATTCTTTAATAACATGGTACGACTTGCACCCTTTTCTGGAAATGTAGGCATTATCAAAAATCAGTGACCTAATACTGAAGCACTTTTAGTCTTTTGCACGTGATCATGGTCTAAATAAATAGTATATTTTGAGGTTTGTTCCCCTATTACTTAGGTCCTGCAAGAGCAGAAGATCTGAATCTCTATTTAGATAGACTAGATAATGAGCTATCCCTAGACCAATGTAAAGCTGGGTTAGGCATGTAAAAATTGAGGTCCAGAGTTTACAAGTGTTTCTTTCAGATCTGGGTTTTCTAACACTACTAAAGTTTGGAGGAATTCAGACTGAGGTATAGGTTCAGCTAACTGTGGACACTGAACCAAATAAAATATTCACATTTGGATGCAGTCATGGATTTTGCCCTGCACTCAGTGTTTGAGAGTAGGCAGATCTTGGGCTTGATTTAAAGATTACTTCTAATTACCATATTAGAGGCATTGACCCGACCTCCCTGCAGGCCCTTTTGCCACCTTTCCCCCTGATTGTAATGTGCTAATGCTGTGAAACTAATAACCAATGCAACCGCATTTACTGAAAACTTCTCTTGCTAAAATCCCATTATTGGACAGAAGCTGATCAGTAGATAGCGACTGTATTTCCAGGCTTTGGTGTCAAGGCTGTATTTCTTTTAGCAAGTGAGAAAAGCCTTTTGGATCACTTGTGAAGAAAAAAGCACCTATAAATTATGCATTCCACTCTGTGAAATGATGGTTTGACTATCAGGCTGTGAGCAAGGTGGATGTGCAGAACTGATGAGAAATGACAAGTAAAACAAAATAAAGAGCACTATATTTATGATCTGTTAACTGCATTGTGATCATGACCTTTCATACAACAGTTACCTGTCTCAGTGTATCTGGATTAAACCTGTCAATGAGTTCATGTATGCGGCTCATGTAGAATGTAAGAGTAGATGGCTATTGTAAGAAATTGTGAAACCTTTGGTTCAAAAGCTTTAGTCAGAATTGTAGCTGTCAATGGCTTGAATATAACCACTCCCCTTTTAGGGCTCTGGCTGAAGGAGGGATTTCCCCTGAGAGTCATAAATTGGGCTGAAGAGGGAAAAATGAAGGGCCCCTCTAAAGGTAAAGGCACAACGGGCTGTAACGTGCGATCCACACAATCACACCTCCTACTATGCCACACGTGAATGTCCATTAGATCCCCTTGTGCCTTATTGCTGAGGCAGGGGGAGCCCAATCCTGGGCCCCGCCACCACACCCGTAGGAAACAAGATCTCATGGCTGGGAGCCTTCTCAGCTGCGGAGCTCCCAGCCATGAAGGCACCACACACCCCTGGGGTGGGAGACACAGCTGCAGCAATCTCACAGCTCTGGGAGAGCATGAAGTCCCTGAGGCTGGGAGACTGCAGAAACCACAATCTCTCAACCTTGGGACTCCAGCATAAGACTTAGTGTTTGGTAAGGCAGGTGCTGTGAAGGAATAAACAATGAACTAATTGCTCTGCTAAAGGCACACTTTTGCCCAAGGCTGTCTGTTACCCTGCAGGGATTTCATTTTTTTAACTGGACCAAAAGGCCAGCAAAGGCATGGGAGATTACCTGGCTGAGCTCCATCGCCTTGTGGAATTTGGTGAGTTTAGTGATCTTCTGGATGTCCTACTTCACAACCGTCTCATGTGTGGGGTTCAAGATGAAGCAATCCAATGTTACCTGCTCTCTGAACCATATTTGACCTTGGCTACTGCACAAGAAAAAGCCTTGGCAGCTGAAGCGGTATCCCATAACATGAGAGAAATTCGCCAGGTGTTCTCCAGCAATGTCCAGTAGGGTGTGCGAAGCTTCGGGTGGTGATTCAATCCAGAGGAGATTTGGCTTGATTCGGTGGATGAATCTCCAAATCTGAATCAAATCAGGGGACCAATTTAAAGGTCCAAATTGATTCAAAGCTCTACAAATCTTCGGAAAAGATTCGGAGAGCTTTGATTTGGGCAGTCCCCAGTAGCTGCAGCAGGAAGCAGCAGCTGGCTCCCAACTAGTAAGTACTAGGGGTGGGAGAAGGGAGTCTGGGGGAGGAGGCCATGGGGGGACTCTGCCAGCCCCCCTGATCTGCTCCCCTAGCCCACCCCATGGGTGCCCTTACCCGCCCCAGCTTGGTACTTTAAAAAAAAAGCCCCGGTGCTCACCGGGTGCTGCTGGGCAGGGGAGGGGAGGTGATCCCCATGCCCCATGTTGCATGGTGGGCTCTGCACGAGCCCTTTGACCCCCCCACCTTGCTTTCCTGGCTCCCCCACGGGTGCTCCACCTCGGCCAGTTCTGGCTCTTTAAGAAAAAAAAATGGAGAAAAGCCCTGGGACTCACTGCTCCTGCAGTGGTCTTGGAGCTTCGGGGGCTCATGCACAGCCCCCCGCATGGTGGGGGGCAGCGGGGATTGCCTCCCACCTGCAGGAGCCGTGAGTGTGGGGTTTTTTTTGTTTGTTTTGTTTTTTTCTTAAGGGCTAGAGCTGGCCCGGGCAGGGCACCCGTGGGGAGGCTGGGGGAGCGAGGGGGTAGGGTAGGGGGATTGTGCAGAGCCCCCAGTGCAGCATGGAGCAGTGGGGGGTGGCAGGGATCACCCCTCTCCTGGCAGCACCCAGTGAGCCGTGGTAGTTTTTCTTTTTTTTTTTTAAACGTGTGCCGGGACCTGGGTTGGGCCAGGCAGCCATTGCTGGGCTGGGAGAGGGGCAGGGGGATGGTCCTGGCCTGGCTGACTCGGAGATTTGGCAGCAGCTGAATCTCTGAATCAGATTCTGCCAAATCAAATTGGGACAGTGATTTGAATCATCAAATTGCTGTCCCCCACATCATCCAAATCTGAATCCGAAGTGAATACTAGCTGCTTTGCACAGGCCTGTTGTCCACTTACTCCAGAAAGATCAAGAATTGGATCATCACCAGCAAATTCAGCAAATTATACCCTCACCAACAGCACCACGTAAACCAATTAATCCACGGACATGTGGTGGCCAACATAGACGAAGGGAGTGCATGCAGGTTTAGGGTTTGGAGTGTCATGCCTGCAAGAAGAAGGGCCACATAGAGAGGGTTTGCCACTCGAAGGCCAGTTCCAGGAGGCAAAAAGACTGTGGCAAATGTATTCACTCCCAAACCACTCACCAATTAGAGTCCTCCCCAGAACGTGAGGTACAAAAACTGTATTTGATTCAAAATGTTTGTGTTGTTGAAACTCAAGGTTCTGAGATGGTTGCAACTATAGTGGTAAATGGAAAGAAGTGCAAAATGTAAATGGACTCAGATTCAGGAGTATCCCTTATAGATGAAAACACATTCTTCCAGTTGTTTTGGCACCCTCTCCCTATTGAAACCTGAGTGTTGCCTGCATGACTACAATGGACAGATTGTGGAAATTTTGGGTAGCTGCAGTCTAGATGTCCAGTATGGATCTGTTAGACATTTTATCACTAAGTGTTTCTGCAAAAGTCTTCTGGGGAGAAGTTGGTTCGTACCAGTGGGAATCAGTATTCAAGGCGTACGCAGTGTCTGCACAGACAGTATGGAAAGTCTTGCAAGGGAGTTTCTTCAGGTATTCTCTGAGGAATTAGGAACTTACTCAGGTCCACCTGTGACATTCAAATGGATCCTGCAATGGCTCCTATGTGTATGAAGGCTTGAATGTTCCTTTTGCACCGTGGCTGAAAATTGGTGCAGAATTAGATTGGCTTATCATGCAAGGGGTCCTCGAGCCAATTGTACATACAAGCTGGGCCATACCAGTTGTTCCTGTTTTAAAACGCAACGGCAGTGTTTGCACCTGTGGGATTACAAGTGCACTGTTAATAAAGCACTTAAGCAGAACCCGCACCGAGTGCCTGCCATTAACCATTTACTGTCTGTTCTTGCCAAACCTGACCTCGCTCAAACCTATCAGCAATTGATTGTGGATGACAAGGCTGCTGAAGCCCAAACAATAATTGCACACCAGGGAGCGTTCCGTGTCAAGCGCCTCCGGTTTGGAATTTTTGTGGCACCAGGAATTTTCCAGCAGTTCATGGAAAAAATGCTAGCAGGAATTCCCAGGGTTGCTCCATACTTTGATGTGTTGATCGTGGGGCTGTCTAGAGAGAAACCTACTGAGAGACTTGGAGAAGTTTTACAGAGATTTGATAAAGCAGGTATCAGAGTAAAAAGAGAGAAATGTCAGCTGGGAGTTTCCAGTATCAGCTTTCTGGGATATCAGATTGATGCTTCTGGCATTCACCCAGTTGAAGATGAGGGAAAAGCAAAACATAATGCCCCTATACCAAAATGTAGACAGGCTCTTCAAGCATTCTTAGGACTTCTCAGTTTTTATCACATCTTCTTGAAAGACAAAGTCATCATAGCAGAGCCCCTTCATTGCTCACTGGATAAAGGAGCTCAGTGGAAGTGGACTTGCCAGCACGACAAAGGATCTAGGACATCAAGAAGTTGCTGACATCAGACTCTGTGCTTGTTCACTATGATGAACAGAAGCCAGTGTCCATTACTTGTGATGTTTCACCATTTGGTGTTGTTGCTGTCCTCAGTCACACATTGCCTAATGTTTTAGTTTTAGTTTTTACTCAAGAACAATGACTTCACCTGAGAGGAGCTACACATAGACTGATAAAGAAGCATTAGCAATCATTGCAGGAGTTAAAATTTTCACAATTACGTTTATGGCTGCAAATTTGAAATCCGAACGGACCACAAAACCTTTCATGGAATTTTACTATGGACAAACCAACTCCTCCTATTTTGTCTCCCTGTATGTAATGCTGGAGCATCATGCTAAATGCATATGACTATAAACTCGTGTACAAACCTGGGAAAACTATTGCAAATGCTGATGCATTGAGATGCATACCACTACAAATACCTGATTGTGCTACTCCTCTGCCAGTGGAAGTCCTCATGCTGGTATCCATGCCAGAAGCCCCTCTTCAGGCTGATCAGATAGCAAAAGACCTTGCCCGTGTTGTCAACTAGGTGTGGAGGGGCTGGCCTGCAGACAAATTGCCTGAGGAATTCAGGCCATTTTCATCATGTCAGTATGAGCTGTCTGCTCACAAGGGTTGCCTCTTGTGGGGAAATTGTGTTGTAATTCCAGAAGCAGGACATCAAATCATACTGACAACACCAAACGCCGCACACCTAGGCATTGTGAGGATGAAAGCGCTGGCTAGAAGTTATGTATGGTGGCCAGGTATGGACAGTGACATAGAAAGGGTTGTGAGGGAGTGCAGCATTTGTCAAGCAACCCATCATAATCCACCGAAGGCACCAGTATGCCCTTGGGAAATGACAAAGGAACTCTGGTCATGCATCCACCTTGATTTTGCTAGCCCTTTTCAAGGTAAGAACTTCTTAATTGTTGTTGTTGACTTGTACTCAGAATGGCTTGAAGTGATTCTTGTCTCGACTCTTACATCAACTGCTACTATAACAGCTCTCCATCAGCTGTTTGCAACCCATGGGGTGCCTGACACTATTGTTTTTGATAACGGCAGTGCATTCACCTCAGTAGAGTTCCAAGATTTTGGCAGCCACAACCTCATTTGAACTGTTACCATTACACCTCACAGGCTACAGGCCAATGGGCAAGCTAAGCGAATGGTGCACTGAAAAGTGCAAGGCATGTTTTGAGAGACTGGCCAGATTTCTGTTTGCCCAACATGTAATTCCTTGCCCTACAATGGGGTCCAGTCCATCTGAGCTTCTTATAGGTCGTCGTCTCAAAACACGGCTTGACTTTGTTAACTGTGAGGGGCCAGCAGAGGACATCATGCCCAGGGGAAGTCAACATGGGTTCATCAAAGGCAGGTCCTTTTATGACCAGGTAACTAGATCTGTGGATGCTGGTGTCGCCGTGGATGTAGTCTTTCTGGACGCTGTCTCTCACCCCATTCTCATTGATAAATTGAGCGACTGTGGCATTGATGCCTACACAGTTGGATGGGTCAAAAATTGGCTGATGGGGCGCACTCAGAGAGTGGTAGTGGATGGGTCATACTCGACCTGGCAGGATGTGAATAGTGGGGTCCTCCAGGGCTCAGTCCTGGGGCCTACACTGTTCAACATCTTCATCAGCGACTTAGACAAGGGGGTGGAAAACACGTTGTCCAAGTTTGCCAACGACACCAAGATGTGGGGAGAGGTAGGCACGCTCGAAGGGAGAGAGAGACTGCAATTAGATTTAGACAGACTACAGAAGTAGGTGGATGGTAACAGGGTGGGGTTCAATGTAGATAAATGCAGGGTGCTGCACCTGGGGAGAAGGAATCCACAGCATACATACAGGCTGGGGAGCTCCCCCCTTGTGAGCACACAGGTGGAAAGGGGTCTTGGAGTCATTATTGACTCCAAGATGAACATGAGCCACCAATGCCAGACCACAGCCAGCAAAGCCAACTGCACCTTGTCATGCATCCAAAGATGCATCTCGAGCTGGTCCAAAGAGGTGATACTCCCCCTCTATGTGACATTGGTCAGGCCACAACTGGAATACTGCATCCAGTTCTGGGCACCACACTTTAAGAAGGATGTGGCCTGCCTTGAGAGGGTTCAGAGGAGGGCCCCCCGCTTGGCTGGAGGGCAACAGGGCAGGCCATATGAGGAAAGGCTGAGGGACCTGAATCAGCAAGCGGAGGTTGAGGGGGGATCTGGTGGCTGCCTACAAACTTGTTAGGGGAGATCAGCAGCAAATAGGAAGGGCCCTATTCCCTATCAGCAGCACCTGGGGTGATGAGGAACTATGGCCAGAAGCTGCTGGAGAATAGGTTCAGGTTACAGATTAGGAGGCACTGGTTCACTGTTAGGGTGGCTAGGATCTGGAACCAACTTCCTAGGGAAGTGGTCCGTGCTCCTACCTTGGGTAAATTCAAAAAGAGGTTGGACTGTCTGGAGTCATGTGATCCCAACATGTGCTCCTACCAGTGTGTGTGTGTGTGGGGGGGGGTCAGACTAGAAGATTTGTTCAGATCCCTCCTGACCCCAAACTACTATGAAACCCAGACCTTGTGAGAGACATGCAGCTTAGAAAGGAAACGGAGTTGGACTCCGCATTGGCATCTGGTACCTTATGTCTTTTCATTCCACAAGAGACTGGGCCTGCTCAGAACTATGGGACAGCCCCACAGTGGGTTCAATCTAAAATCGTAAGCACCATGGGACCCATATCATATATAGTTCAGACTGACTACAGACAAGTTTGGAGACGTCATGTGGACCAGCTGTGTGGGCATTCTCCTACTGGTAACCCTCCACCTGAGCAATCTCCAAGCACGAATCCACTGACATGGATTAACTGGGGAAGTGCCTTCCTGTTTCTACCAACGCAAACCCTTTTCCATCACCGTCAGAAGGAAGCGTCACTGAGTCTCCAGATAGGCTGACAGGGCCATCATCTGCTGAACCCCTCACTCAGGCTCTATGGGAAGACCACAGCAGAAACAGAGTCCTCCCAAATGGTTGGCTGACTCTTTGGTGTAGAGGAAGAGGTGTTGTATCTTCCTTTAAGGCCAAAGCCCTCCTGGGCAGCACTGCAGGGTTCAGTTGTTTTGTGGCCGTCTTGCACCACTGGGGACTCCATTGTCTCTGCCATGAGAAGCCAGAGGCATTCTTGGTTCCTCTCTCTCCACAGGACTGGACTGAGTCAAGTCGGAGGCAAAGCAAGTATAAATTCTGCATACATAGACTAACGGCAATTGTTAAGATCCACCCTGAGTGTGATTCCAGAGAGTTATAATAATAAAGAACTGTTAGTTCAACACAGGAATGTCCAGAGTGATGTTGCTGAACTCGCAACTTATAAACAGAGGGGATGAGACCTTAGGGACTTGAAAACATTGTGTGTCCTCTTTTTCTATGTCAGCCAGTCTGCTAGCTTGGAGAGGGAGTTACATTTGATCTCAGAGCTTTTTGCTAAGATGTTTATTTTTTTCAGAACAAGTTGAGTGTTTACATAAATGTACTGAAGTCTATTCAGCCCCTAACTTCCGTCACGCTCGCCATTCTCCTGTCCCTAATTTGTTGCTACACATAGGCAAGCTCTCAGACTTGAATGCCTGATCTGACTTTCCAAAATCCTGAATGGTTTGATTCAAATTGAAATTTCCTTCCTGGAAGGTTTAAGTTTAATTACTCTTCCTTTTGAAGTAGATTGAGCCAAAGTGAGCCCCAGTGTCACGGGGGCACTTGTGTGCCCCGTGCCTAGAAGGAAATAGAGAGAGCTGCCAATCAACAGGGCAGCCCAGGTGCCAGTTGCTGGGGCAACCAGGCAGGTCAGGTGGCCAGAAGGGGGCAGGGCCAGGCCTGTATAAACAGCCCAGGCCAGAGCCTAGCTGGCAGTTCCCTTCTGGTTGCTGCAGGAGTAGGAGCTCTGTGGGGTAGCTGAGCAGTCTGAGTCGATGGTTGCAGCCTGACCGGCTGCAATGATGTGGGTAAGTGAACCCTCTAAGAGACTGTGACTAAGGAGCCGAGTGAGTGCTGGGTTATAAGCCAGGAGGCTTCTTGTGTTTGTGTTACAGCCGTTGGGCTCTTGGTTTAGTTATGGTTGAACCGGAGGACCGGATGAGGCTGTAGGGGTGTGAGGAGGCCTCGTGGGGTCTCCCCAGTAATCCGGGGGTTCCTGGTGCTCAGCGGGGCACAGCTAGCGGTGTCGGGAGGGCACAGCTGTTTGTGCCAGTGGGGCGTGTGTTGGGGAAGTTGACCCCTGCCCTGTGGAGCGAGATGGGGGGGGGAAGCCCTAGTAGGGCAAGTGATGGAGACAGTGATCCAGGGGGCCAGGCACGGCTGCGGCCACCTGAGCCCCAACTGGGTGTAGGACCCAGAGAGGGTCCTGGAGGGCTCCACAGTGCTGGGGACTCTAGTGCCACAGTGGGCATGGCAAGCAAGTGCCGTAGAGGTGCTCGGCATGTAGGGGTTGAGGCCCCAGCCCGAGAGGGCGTGCAGTGTGGGAAGCTCGTGAGCGAGACCCTAGAGGGGGCGTTATCATGAAAGCGTGGCACAGGCCCCAGACAGGGTGGGAAGCATGGCACAGGCCCCAGAGGGGGTGGGAAACCCAGAGGGGACGAGAGGCCCTGAGAATGGGGCAAGGCCCTGAGCGTGGCTAGCCCAAGGGGTGCTGGTAAGGGGGGCGCAGGCTGCATAACTGGTCCAAGGGGCGCCAGAGGGCAAGGACAGAATAATGTCCAGGGACAACTGTGAGGCTTGCGTGCCTCCTACCTCCCCTTCAGCAGGCCCCATCGCCCATAAGGCAGGGGTGCACTGGGGCACCCCACTTGGAATGGGGCAGAGAAGAGAGCGGTGTCTAGGGTGATGAGAGGCAGCCTCCTATTTGAACCTATAACATCAAAGACGTGGCGGGTGAGTTGAGGGTGCTGGATCACCTTAATTGACACAGCAGGGGGTGCTAGCGAGTTCACAGCCACCCACAGTCCCCACTCCGTGACAACTGGTGCATTGGCCGGGAAGGTGGCCGTGCACGGGGGGAGAACCCGTGTCCCCTAAGGGGGGAAAGAACGACCCTGTAATTCATCCAAAACCGAGACGTGGCAGTGCGGGGTGTTACCACAGGCCCCAAGGTAGAATTGGGTATGGATACCCATTACGCGGGTTGTTGTAATAAGACTGAGGCCTTGAGCCAAGTTGTGGAAGTTGACATGGATGGAGACCAGGAAGGGCCTCTAGAAGGACAGGAGCCAGAAACCTTTGTATGGAGACTGAGAATGAGCGAGCTGGAAGAGATGGTAGCTCGCCTGGAGCAGGAGTTGGGGTTTGTTAAGGCCCTGAAGGAGAGGGCTGAGACGAGATCCGCTGCCCTAGAACGACAGGTAGTGTCGGGGAGAAAGGACGGGGCAGTAAAAGAAATGAGACGCCTCATAGCTGTTGAGGCTGTGAAAACTAAAGAGTTAGAACAACCGATGGCTCAAGAGGCTAAGAGGAGCCAGAGCAGGGAGGAGAACAGCTGGAATTGCCACGGAAGCTGGAAGTGGCTAGGGGTGTTATAACGGTCTTACAAAAAGAAGTCAACGCTCAAGTAGAACAGATACAGGACCTCCATGAGGACCTGGAGCATTGGTAGGAGAGATGCTTAGAGGCTGAACGCCTAGGTGATATACTACAAAAGGAATTAAACGACGACTGTATACAAATGGAACAGAGTACCCAGACTATAGCGTGGGAAATGGAAAAAAATAAAGGTTCACCTGGTAGACAAAGATGCAGTTGTAGCTGATGGTAAGAAGGAGAATGAGGAGCTAAGGGGGCTAGTGCAGAGTCTGCGGGGGGGGGAACCGTCTTAGTGAGGGACTAAAACACTAGAGGCTCTCCTAGTGAAGAGCCAGGCTCAAGAAACTAGCCTCAGGGCAGAACAAGGGCAGCTGCAACAGGAGCCGCAGAGGCTAGAGAATGACAATTGGGGATTCTCCGAGTTAGGTACCCAAATGACCGGGGAACCTCCACAGTTCCAAGATGTCAAGAACAAAAAGGAAAAGGACCTAAAATACCAAGAAGTACAAACCCTAGAGAGTTCAGACGGCTTAGAGAAAGAACTAGAGGTCTTGGAAAGGCAGTTAACGGGCTACATGGAGGGCACTCAGTTGGAGCTCCAGGAAAGGGGAACACTCATGGAGGCGCTGAGACAGGCTGCGGAGCAGGTTGAGGGTCTCCGGTCTGTACTTAGGCAAGGTCCAGAGAAAGGGGAGCCTCCTAGGATTAACGGTACTGAGTGCTCGCAGGAGGCAGGAAGACCAGGGCAGTTAAAAGGGAAGAGAGCCCCACCTAGAAGATGCTGAAGGCCTTACATAAGGAGACCCAGTCAGCTCTCTTAGAACACTGGGAGCTAAGGTGGACCCAGTGGCAGAACCTCCATTTGCAGGGTCTAGGCCAGCTAGAACACCAATTGGAGAAGATAGCCCGGTTGCAAGACTAGGGTTGTGTACAAGGCGGCTCGACTATAAGACCAAGCGAGCAAGAGATGGGGGGTCAGGACCAGGGGAGTGAGAACACCTCAAAAAGAAAAGGGAGTCCAGGCTCCTGGGAGAAGTAGGGAAAAATGTTCAGCGGGGTGTTAAACAGGGCCTTTCCTCAGGCACTGGTTTTACATGGCCGGTATACCTGAACAGGTTACGTGGAGAGCCCTCAGGAAGAGCATAGAGGAGAAGGTAGGAAAAGTGGCCTTTGTCCGCATCTATAAAGGGCCTAGAGGAAGACGCACGGGTCAAGGCTGGGTGGAATTCTGGAGGAGAGAAGATGCCCAAAAAGCACAGAGGTGTCAGTGGGAGATATGGGGCAAACTCCAAGACATCCAGGCAGGTCATGAGAGACCAAGAAATCGGCAGAGCCTCAGAAAAGGAAGGACCCAGAAAAGGGGCAAGGGAATGGAGACCGTGGAGAACAGGCAGAAGAGCAGCTGGCAAGGTAGACGATGTACCAAGGGCAGCTAATGTGGGGGGGGCTATCTGTAGTGGGTAAACCCCAGTAAGTCCCACATGATGCACCTTTGGATAAAAGGCGAGTTGGGGGCGCCTTAAAGCCTCCACCTCCAGACTAGATGCTGCTGAGTGCCTGAGATGGGGAAAGGTCAACAAGAACACCCTCCGGCGATAGGATATCTTGTGGAGAAACGGAACGGCCCCCCGGTGAGTTGTGAGCTTAAGGGGGCACGTGGGTGCCCCATGCCTAGAAGGAAATAGAGAGAGCTGCCAATCAACAGGGAAGCCCAGGTGCCGGTTGCTAGGGCAACCAGGCAGGTCAGGTGGCCAGAAGGGGGCAGGGCTGGGCCTAGCTGGCAGTTCCCTTCTGGCTGCCGCAGGAGCAGGAGCTCTGCGGGGTAGCTGAGCAGTCTGAGTTGATGGTTGCAGCCTGACTGCCTGCAATGATGCGGGCAAGTGAACCCTATAAGAGACGGTGACTAAGGAGCCGAGTGAGTGCTGGGTTATAAGCCAGGAGGCTTCTTGTGTTTGTGTTACAGCCGTTGGGCTCTTGGTTTAGTTATGGTTGAGCCGGAGGACTGGGTGAGGCTGTAGGGGTGTGAGGAGGCCTCATGGGGTCTCCCCAGTAATCCGGGGGTTCCTGGTGCTCAGCGGGGCACAGCTAGCGGTGCCGGGTGGGCACAGCTGTTTGTGCCAGTGGGGCGTGTGTTGGGGGAGTTGACCCCTGCCCTGTGGGGGTGAGATGGGGGAGGGGGAAGCCCTAGTAGGGCAAGTGATGGAGACAGTGGTCCAGGGGGCCAGGCACGGCTGCGGCCACCTGAGCCCCAACCGGGTGTAGGACCCAGAGAGGGTCCCGGAGGGCTCCACAGTGCTGGGGACTCTAGTGCCACAGTGGGCACAGCGAGCGAGCGCCGTAGAGGCACTCAGCGTGTAGGGGTTGAGGCCCCAGCCAGAGAGGGTGTGAAGCATGGGAAGCTCGTGAGTGAGACCCCAGAGGGGTTGTTATCACGAAATGGCGCACAGGCCCCAGAGGGGGTGGGAAGCGCGGCACAGACCCCAGAGGGGGCAAGAGGCCCTGAGTGTGGGGCGAGGCCCTGAGCGTGACTGGCCAAGGGGTGCTGGTAAGGGGGTGCCAGGCGCATGACTGGCCCGGGGCGCCAGGGCCGGAGAAGCCCCAGGGGCACCAGGCATGTGACGGGCCCAGGGGGTGCCAGAGAGGGGCACCAGGGCGTGACGAGCCCAAGGGGCACCAGAGTGGGGCGCTGGAGGGCAAGGACAGAATAACGTCCAGGGACAACTGCGAGGCTTGGGGCATGCTGAAGGGGAGGTAGGAGGCACACATCGCCCATAAGGCAGGGGTGCACTGGGGCACCCCACTTGGAACGGGGCAGAGAAGAGAGCGGTGTCTAGGGTGATGAGAGGCAGCCTCCCATTTGAACCTATAACATCAAAGACATGGTGGGTGAGTTGAGGGTGCTGGATCACCTTAATTGACACGGCAGGGGGCGCTAGCGAGTTCACGGCCACTCGCGGGCGCCACACTGTGACACCCAGATCCAGACTCTGGAAAATTTTGGATTTGCACGTTGTGGCTAAAGTTAATTTTTTTCCCCCTGACTAAAACATTAGGGGGAAGAAATGTTAATGTCAGATTCAGGACCAAATCATAAGCTGGAAGAGATTTATCAAAGGATACTAGCTGGAAGATCTGAATGTAGCAGGTTTAAGCCCCCCATGAGCAGCTGTGATACCCCCTGGTGGCTACTCAGGCTCCCTAGATACCCTCCCTCTTATCTCACCTGCCACACCTTGATTCACTTACCTGTTTAAAAAAAAAATGGGAGTCTTCCTGAGGGTCCCAGAGTGAGTCCTCATACATCCTCCAGCCAGAAAGTTGCTCCCAGACCCCACTGGATCCAGTCCTGTCCCTCAAGTGCTAAGTGGGCCCTCTTGGCCTGTCCATGCCTCTGGGCACCTGCTATCTCAAGGGCTATTCGTGGTCTCTTTCCAACCCTACAACCATGCCCATACCTTGAAGATGTTACTACTTATTACTTCAGGCCTCCATATCCTTGTTGGGGCTTCCACCTTCCTGGTTTCAGATAAAAACCCTTTTATCTGACTGGGTTCCTTTTCAGCTGTGGTCTACTGTGCTGGACCTGGCATCTGGGCTCTAGCCCCTGTCCTACCCCTCTCCAGGTTTGGGGCCTTTGTCTCTCGTTGTGCCCCTCTAGGGCTGTGGGCCCCTCTCAATTTTCTGCCTGCCTTATCTTGAGCCTCAGCCCCAGGGCTCCAAAACTGCATGTGCTCAGACACCAATGTGCACATGCTGTGCCACTCAAGCACCCCACTGTGGCTTAAACCTCAGTGTTTCCTCAGGTGCCCCTCTGTGGTCTCCTCATCACCCCTTATAGCCATACCTGGTCTGCAGGTCTGAAGCTTAAACAAAAACAACCCCCCAAACCCAGTGGCTGTCATTAAAATGCCCTCACATTGGGCCCTACTCCCTGCAATCTATAAGCCTCTTATATGGCAGGTCAAGTGCCAGGCAGGCCATCCTGCCCAGGATCAACTCTTACAGCTGCCTGCAGGGCCAGACTACTTGCTCTGGCACAGGCCCTGGGTTTATATGCCTCCTAAACCCAGCTCCTTCTGGTCAGGTGGCTCCCCAGCCACTCACAGGGCTTTCCACGTTGATCCTGATGGCTAGCTTCCAAGGCAGCCTACTGCTTCTACTCTTGCTGCCTTAGCGATGCACCAGTTGCCCAAGCTGGGCTCTGTTCTACTGCTGGGCCACTAGGTACTTTGAGTTTTGAGTCCCTGGTTGCCTACTCCCCTGCAGGCAGCCTGTAATAGGCAGTGTTTCCCCCAACCTGGGGACCTCCCTGCTGCTGCTTTTCCCATAAAACAGGGGTGAGCAAAATGTGGCTTGTGGGCCAGATGCAGCCCACCAAGCTATTCTATCTGGCCCATGGGGCCCCTAAAAATTTAGAAAATTAATATTTATCTGCCCCTGGCTGCCTGTCATGCAGCCCTCCATGGCTTGCCAAAACTAGTAAGTGGCCCTTTGCCCAAAATAATTGCCTGCCCCTACCTTTAAAGTAACAGGAGCCTCTGGCTCCCTGTTACACTGACTTAGCACTCAACTTCAGTAAAAATATGCTAGTTTATACCATCTGAGAATCTAGCAAACGGGTATAAGGGGGGGGCAAGGCAGGAGTCTTGCAAATAGTGCAATGCATTATACTATGTAGTTGCTGCCCGTTCAGAAGTGAATAAGGCCTCTTGCTGTCTGACCAGCTGGGCCCAGAAACATTATAGAGTCAACACACTTGCCCTCAAAGGAGGTGGAAGGGTCCAAGTCATGTCACACTTCAGTGCCCACTTCTAGTTTTCGGAGGCACATTTTTGTAGATTTGGAATCTGCTTTATTTCCCAGCTGCACTGCCTCTATGTGAGAGGGCAGGGAGAAAGGTACACCTCTTTACATAGGATATAGTGGAAAACATGCTGAGTCTCAAGAGGACCCCTTTGTTGCCAGGCTTGATGGGGTATATAAGATGAAATGCTTGGGGTCCCACAATGCACAAATTGGAGCAAAAGAAAAATCAATGTTGCTGGCATTAGAAAGATAGTGGATGATATGCTGTTGGTGCTAGGGTCAGCTCTCTCAGTTGGAATGAGTGAAGCTCTCGAATGCTTTGGAGCAGTAAAAATTATCAATATTTAAATATATATGCCTTCTCCACTTTGCTGTTCCTGAAAGGCATGCTATTATAGATCCAGCTATCCCAGAGGCCCCAAAAGAAAGTTAATGCACTTAGTATTGCTTTTTTGTGTGTGTTTTAGAGGGTGTTTTTTTTTTTCTTTTTGTGCACCTTTTACTATCGCTGATCTGTCAGTAGAACTGATGGAGCATCCTTGTAAAAATCCTAGGATGAAAGAGATTGACACTGACACTAACACTAAAAAGTTAAAGGTTTTTGGATTTTGCCTTACTTGCAAAGATTCTTATCTCTGTGTTAGCAAGTTGTTTTTAGCACAATTTAAAGGCGCTTTCAAAATTATTTCTGTGCTGTTTGGCTCCTAACTTGCTTTGATGACAAAATAGTTATAGATTTGGTAATAAGAAGTCAGTTCTTTTATAGGCTGGTTGAGGCTCTGAGGAGCCTGAATAATAAATCAAAGAGTACCTGGAAGTACTTTGCCTTACATTTATTCTGCATAAAGAGGATTCTCTGGATGTAACTGTAAACAGTCCCTAATATGGTGGGTGTATTACCAGAAAGTAAATAATAAAAAGAATAATCCAACCCAAATCCATGCATTAATATTAGTCATTTAACTATCTATTAAGAGATGCTCAGACTCACCAATGGATTACTAGCACTTACTGTATGTTGTGTATGTAGGTGATGTAAAAATCGCGGTTCGTTTCTTGGGAGGCGAAAAAAACCTTCAGCCACAGACACACTCTATTAGCAACACAAAAGGTATATATTTGCAAATAGGGTCAGAGAGAGAGACAAAAGATCAAACACTCTGCTGCCCCTGAGGGAAACTGCCCAGCTGGCTTTATCCCCTCTCTCCTGACCACGTGTGCAGAAGGAGGAACTTTTACAACTCATTTCCGATTCATACAAACATGTATGTGAATACGTCGAATCATACGTCGCATGTGTATTATAATTAACTACTTAAGTATGCGGGGCGGATAGGCTTATATGTATTAATTCATTACGCATGGGCAGACAGTACCTGAGGTTACAAAAGTCTGAATTTTCCTTGCTTCAAGGCTAGAACTGCAATTTACTCTTATCTGCATGAGAAAAGCTGAGGAGTATATGCTTTACTGTAACAAAGAGATAGTAACTTTGCAAAACAAAGAGGGAGTGATACCTTAATACAAAGAGCTCTCAGTAGCTCTCCCAGTTCTCTCACCAGGGAGGGCTGACAGCTGCACTGTTTTAACAAGACTTATTGATAATGCATTTTTAATAATATTTCTAACATAGGTATACACAATTTCATGATGCCGCTATGAAACAAGCTCCCCTCATCCACCCTTTTCCAGGTATGGAAACTGATACAGGAAATTCAAGTGACTGGGAATTGTTTCTGTATTTTTTTTTTCAAAGATCCACTTAGAAGATAAGTGCCAGTAGATGGCAATCAGAAATACATTGTGCTGTTCTTGGGTTTTGTAGGACCAAAAATACAGTTTGTAGTGCTAATTGTACATAACATTGGCTCTTAACAAAGGCCACAGAATGTCAGTGTTGAAGCTAGGAGGTTATGCAATTCCTACTTAACTCACAACTAACTGGCTTTACCACAGATTCATTAACCTTCCTCTGTTTTGCATATCTTCCTATATCGAAGTATCAATACACACCCTCCAGTGGTACTTTCCCTGAACCTGTTGTGGGGGAAGGACCAGTAAGCACAGCATGGTGACACTTACCTTGTGAACAGTATTTTCCTTGAAACCTAAAATATGGTTGGGTCCCAACTGTTCCCTGTATATAGAAGGAATGCAGTGACTGCATCATGAGGGATCTTTAAGGATGTGGTAGCTGCAGAGCTGTGTGCATGGGATGGAATAAGGGAAAGCAGCATTCCAGTGGGGGCTGCTGGAGGCACTTTCCCTGGGAACTTGGGACTAGGTGCAGTGCCTCTAAGTGTGGTGTGGGAGTGTATTTAATACCTGACCCAAAGTCATCAAAGTGGATGGAGATGTTCTCAATGACTTCAGTGTGGTTTAGCATCAGGACTTTACTGCTCTGTAGGTGGAGGTGAAGACTTTTTTTTTTGGTACCAATTGACTTTAGGTCCTCCTTTCCCATTTTTCGGTGCCTGACTGCCCTTTGAAAACTTCCTCCTCTGGCTATGGAGCTCTCCACTCTTACATGTTCTTTGTATAGATGTATTTGAGTCCTCTTGGGCTCAAATATTGCTATCAGCTTAGCAAGCGTTCTGTTTTAATGCCTAACCTCAAGCCTGCCTGATATCCATTCATATCACATCACCTTCTTGTGTGGGGTGTTGGCAGGGAAGGAGCTCTTGTGAAATGTTTTTCTTACTGGTATCTGTGCCAGGCAGCTGCCACTTATCCCTTCATTCTGTGTTGACTTAACAAACATTTTTATTGAGTAATTGTTTGTTCCCCTTAAACAGCTGGTCTTTTCAAGGAAACTCAGCCTTACTGAGGATACTGAAGTGTAAAATGCCACTACTGTGATCTTCATTTCATACTTTTATACCTCTTAATGTCTGAAGGTGCCTCTGTCTAAACCATTATTAACTCTGTCTCAGTGCCTCTCTATCCTCCCAGTATATGCAATAAATTCAGCAATTCACTCTTTCTGCAGTTTACTTTTTCTTGAGACAAAAGTACTTGCAAGTTGCAGAAGACTCCTCGCTCCTTTGGGGAGCTTGGATGTAGTCAGCAATTGCTGAGCTGGCTTTAGCTTTCATGTAATGCTCTTCCAAAAGCTGTGAAGCAGTGATGAATAGTCATAGGATCATGGAGAAGCAAGGTTTGGAACTCCATAGGTCATCTAGTCCAACCCCCTGCATAAGGCAGGATCATCCCTTTCCAAGCCATGCTATGCAAATACAATGCCTAACCTCTTAGCAAAACTACACAGTCAACCCTGATGCAACACAAGATGTAACACCCTGACCTGCTATAGGTAAAGCAGGGGAACCAAAGCAGGCAATGTCTTGCTGCTATAAAAGTTGCTAATATATGCTCAAGAGATCCCAGGAGAAGAGCCATGCCCTCTGCTACAGAGGAAAGCAAAACTGCCCACTTACCAATCTGACTATACAGTAAAATTCCTTCCTGACCCCAAATATGGTGATTGGTCTGATGCTGAATGGAGGGGCAAGACCTTCTAGTCAGGAACCTCTGGCTTTAATTCCTAGTAAGCACACCCCAGTCAAAATCATGAGCTTGCAAAGGCTTAAGTAGACCCTGGTATGTGTAGCACAGGGGAAATTTCTTCCCAGCCCCATGTGGCAACCAGCAAAGCCCAGAAGCATGGGAAATACCCATAGTAGAACATAGGCACAGCTACACCTACATCAGTGGTGCCCACCCCATGGGCTAGGTGTGTGTGCAGGAGTACAGTCCAGCTGTGTGGGGAGAGGGGGCCCAGCCTAGCCCTGCTCTGGCCACACAGGGTTTGGGAATTTTGGCAGTGGGGGAGGAGGGCACTATTAATTGCCATTGCTTTCCCTCCACCAGATTTGGCCTGCAGGCAGGAATTTGAGCACCCCAGGCCTAGATCATCCTCAACTGGTGGCTGTCCAACCTCTTGAACACCTCTAGGGATGGACAGTCCACAACTTCCTAGGCAGTCTATTTCACTGCATCACTTTTAAGAGTAAAGACGTTTTTCCTGTTATCCAGTCTGAATTTACCGTGCAACTTCAAGCCTTTGGACTATATCCTACTCTTTAAAGCAAGAGAGAAAAAGTGTTTTCCCTCTTCTTTATTGCAGCCCTTCAAGTATTTGAAGACTGTTATCATAACCCTTCTTAAGCACCTTTTCCCCAAGCTGAACATGCCTAGCATCTTCAACCTCTCCTTGTATGACTTGCCTTCCAAGACCTTTATCAATTTTGTCATCCACCTCTGGACCCTCTATGTCTTCATTTTCTTTTAAACTGTGCACACTACTGTTAGAAATATTGTTAGAACTGCACAGTTTGCATCTCGTACCTGATAAGGAGAAACACTGCCAAGGACATTTCTTCCCCTTGGCCAAGTTTGCTAGCTTTTCTAATGCTAAATTACTCTCTACCCCCACACTCCCCCTGACTTTCACATGCAGATTACAGAAGCTGGAATTCAACTGACTGTGTCCTTGAAAGGGAGGGGGATTTCAGCTCTTGGTGACCTAGACAGCTTTCTGAGCGTGCGTAATTAGCTAATGCATATATGCCTATCTGCCCTGCATACTTAAGTAGTTAATTATAATATACATGCGACGGATGAAGTGACGTGATCACATATATGTTTGTATGAACCGGAAATGAGTTGTAAGAGTTCCTGTTTCTGCACACATGCCCAGGAGGGAGAGCATATAGTACCTGCTGCAGATTTCCTCAGTGGGCGGAGCAATTTGAGATTTTCTGTCTCTGCTCTGACCCTATTTGCAAATGCACCTTTTGTGCTGCTAATAGTGTGTGCCTGAGAATTATTATTTGCGAGCCTTCAAAAGAAACAAACCGCAATATTTTATTTTGCATCACTATTGTAGATGAGGCCTAACCAGTGCCAAGCAGAAACACGCCATCACCTCCAGCATGTTGTGCCTAATGATTCTATTGATGCATCCCAAAACAGCATTTGCCTTCTGCACAGCTGTATCACACTGCAGACTTGTATTGAGTCTGATCTACCAGGAGGATCCTTCTCCATAGTGCTGCCCTCCAGCCAAGTGTCATCCATTTTGTATTTGTATGATTATTCTGCCCAAGGTGTAGCACCTTGCATTTGTCAGCTATTAATTAGGTTGGTGTTGGTAAGATTGTATTTATTTGTATGTAGAGCATTGTTAATGACCATCACAGATTCTAATTCCAAGAAGTTACACATTTGGGAGGATGAAAATCTCTCTGCCTAAATAACCAGTTTTATCTCTATTAGCAAGGAAAAAGACTAGTAAATAACAATTAACCCAGTCACTTATGTCTGCGTTTGATGCAATGGTGCAGTCCCACAAGACTGATGTATCACAAATAGAACCAAGGAGGTGATATTTCACACAGAAATGCTGTGTTCTTTACGGCACTGATCAGAACACAGTTGGAGTACTGTGTCCAGTTTTGGGCACTGTACTTTAAGAAGGATGTTGATAGACATGAGCAGGTCCAGAGGAAGGCCACTCACATGGTTAGGGGCTTACAGGAGAAGCCCTATGAGGAGAGACTAAGGGACCTGGACCTCTTCACCTCTCAGCCTTCTCTTGCGGAGGCTGATCTCATGGCTGCCCACAAATTCATTAGGGGGACGCAGCAAGGGATTAGAGATGCTCTGCTCACCAGGGCACCTCTTGGGGTAACAAGGAACAATGGTCACAAACTGACGGAGAGCAGATTTAGGCTAGATATCAGGGAAAACATCTTCACAGTAAGGGTGGCTGGAATTTGGAATGGGTTTCCAAGGGAGGTGGTGCTCTCCCTTACCTCGGGGGTTTTTAAGAGAAGGCTGGATAGGCATCTGGCTGGGGTCCTACCTAGGTAGGGGGTCAGACTTGATGATCTGTTGAGGTCCCTTCTGACCCTAGCATCTATGAATCTATGAAGACAGTTTCTCTTTGGGGGAGAGCGTCTGAATGGACATTCTCATTCTGATCCTCCTCCTGGTTTACTACTGATGTAATTCTGTTGAATTTAGAGTTATTCCAGATTTGTTCTGGTGTGAGGTGAGAGCAGAATCAGCCTCAAGGTCTTGTTAAATCAATGTGCCTTTCTGTGTTTCCGTTGCTGAAAATCTTTCAAGCCTGGTTTGGGATTAGTTAGAAAGGTAATTCTAAGACTGTTTCTTCCTTCACCTGTGGCTGCTGGCTTATACGCAGTTGCTGATGACAAACCTCTGTTTAACTCCAGCATCTGATTTAAAGGCAAGATCCCTGTTATGCTATAATGATGAAGAACATCTAGATGTTTTTGCTACCATCTTTTAGATGATCTTTTACTTAGACTGCTAAGTGTTGAATACTGGCCCTAAATCAAACTCAGCCATGTCACCAGTAGGGAAAACAAGATATCTGGAACTCACACTTCTATAATTTAGGGCTAAATTTCTCTCTCACAGCATCAGATTTGTCCTTGTATTAAGAGCCAAAGACCTATACACTGCTTAAGACAACAGGTTTTGTACAACTTAAGTGATCCCCAGCCTTAAACTGTCTCTCAGCAGAGGGCAAATTTCATCCACAGCTTGAAGGCTTTGCCTTTCACCTTCTATCTTCTGAGGACTCTCACTCCTGCAGGCTCCTCCATGTTGGGTGGTAAGTCCCTATCTTCTATTGCTTGGAAGAGCTGGAAACAAACATTTTCAGAGCTTGTGAAAATCTCTCTCTGAAATCTAGTGTTTGTTTAAGAAATCTCTCACTTCTAAATGATCTTTCTATCAAGCTGTTGCATTCCAAAGTGAGCACCATTTTCCCACCCTGGCAGCAGTCCTCTGGAGTTATGGCCTAATTTATAGCAGGATTTCTAGTTAATCGGTGAATGATAGAAAAAGAATAGGCCCAAGTAAAGCAAAAAAATTGGTAAGTCAAACTATGTCAACCCAGCAGTTAAAGCAAGGTTGCAAGGTGGCATAAAGCCAACCAAGGTAGATTTAAATTAGCTTGCTCAGGTACCAGAGGTAGCCTTGTTGTGCAGGTCCCAGTGACTTAAACAGGTGCGCTCATCATCATGCACTTCTACACCTGCAGTATAGACAGTCACCAATGCAGAAATGAAGAGGTGCTGTCAAGGAGTCCTAAAGAAATGAGGTGAAGCTAAAGGATTCTGTTATAATACCAGAGGGTAATCTCTTCCCTTCACAGTGGGATTCACAACTATGTGCAAGAGCCAACATGACCTTGATCCACTATATGTATTGTTCTCAAGATAGGGTGAGTGCAGTCAGTGCCTGTGTTTTTGTTTTAGCCTCATAGTATATGAAAGAATTTGCCCATGGAAGTAGAAAAGGTGTTAAAAACGAATATGTCAGTAGATGTCTGGCAAAAAACCCGTGTCAAATGTGTAGAGCCAGAGTTGTAAACCTTCTCTCATTTTTTGTATCTGCAACTATATTTGGCTACAACTTACTGTCATTTAGCAGTCTAACTATTGTGCTAACATGTCAGGAATCAACAGTAATTGTTTCTTTCATCTGAAAACAGTTCTATTTCCCTGATGCTCAGAAAATGTCTTTTTATCAGCAATCTGATATTCTGCGTCCTTCACTGAGCTGACTGAGTAGATGCATCCGCTCTAGGTTTTCTTGGATAGTTCTTATTTGATCTAGTTTGTTTTAGTATGCAAGTCCCTCTTTAAGCTACAACTTCTGTATGATAATTCTGGGATTTATTTTCACACTTAAAGGTTAGCTTTATTTATTTTCATTCTGCATCTACAGTTAACAAATTCATTGTTCATGGTTACTGTGAACATATGTGCAGTTCTACAAATCTGGCTCCCCTATTCTTCCAGAATATATGGACAGTTTTCTGATGTATATTTTACTTCCTCTCTTCCCCAGACAGTTTGGTTTTCTCCACAGCCCCCCGCCCCCCCCCCCCACTTTTATTTTGAGATTCAGGAAGCACATGACTAATTACAATGGTAACACATAATGCCAGTTTTTCCCCCTCAGCTGTACCATAACTTCTCAGTACAAAATCAATGGTGCTTTAGTCCTGTGATGCTCCTGAGCAGAAAATGTAGTAATGTTGGTTGATTTTTTTTTTTGTAGCCTGGACAGATGAGGAAGAAGAAATTGACTGAGAGAGTCAAACATTTTTTCAACTCGCTGGATTTTATCCGGATTTCCAAGAGTCCAGAGTTTATTAGTGAATTAACCTACTGTACCACTCTGTCCTTTCCAACGAGGAATTGACCTTGTTTTAAAGTGAACATTGTTAGTGAACATCTAGTAAGGAGCTCAATTTCCTCCTTCCCAGAAAATTTTTTTCACTCTGTGGTACAGACTAAGTGGCAAAAATAGGAAGGGAAACTTGACAGCACTAGCTTATCATTATCTACTAATTATCTTCATGGGCATTTGATAGCAATAATGCAAAACAAATTAATTCTCTACTTCCTAATGGCACTCTTCTAGCTTGCAGCCTTGTCTGATTTGTCCCATTAAAAGCACTTGGAAAGCAATACAGGGAGGAAGGTACTAAACAATGGCTTCTTTTTAATTACCATTTTATGAAGAAGGCAGGATAGAGTTGCACCTTTATAGACTAACTGAATTAGAGATGCATAAGCTTCTGTGAGCCTCAGCTCACTTCATAACTTCCCATCTTAAGATGGGAAACTTGGTTTTGCCTGCAAGATCTGACAGAAGCCCAGCTAGTAGTGAATCAAAGTTGTTCCCACTTGGTGGCTGTTCAGTATGTGGACAAAATAAATTTATTGGCTTCTAGCTAGTTCCTAAGCAATATCTTCAGCAGGGAGGGCAAGGCAACTTAAAGAATGTCTTCCACTTAGGCATTGTTTATGCTGCAGAATGTAAGCAATTATGTTATCTTAGCTGAAGATGACCATGGTTTAGGGTTGCCAACTCTGTTTGAATTTATTCTGGGAGGTTGCCAGAATGCCAACATGCCCATGACAATGCAAATGTGCCCATATGCAAGCATATATCAGTTACAGATTACAGTGTATAGACTTTGTCAGGAAGGCAAATGCATATTACTATTACATTTTAAAAACCCACTGGACTACTGTATAAAATCAGATTCAACATTTAATGAGTGTCCTATCATTTATCTCCAGGCTGACTCTCAACAGTCTCCTAGAGATTTATATCCAATTCTTGGAGACTCCAGGGCAATCCTGGAGACTTGGCAATCCTATCATGGTTTGTCAAAATGGGGTAGGTCAGGACAGGATTTAATTATGACTGGCTGACAATGCTGAAGACCTTTATCTTGGTCTAAACTTGTCATGTCTACATGTTCATTAATGCACTCTTCTTAATGTGCATTAAATGTATTACATCTGGGTACATGTACATGAGTGTGGAGGCTGTTCTGATGTGCTATAATTACAGCACGTCAGAGAAGACTGTCAAGTCTGCTGGAGCTTCCCATGCTTAGAAATGGCTGCAGGGATACTTAAACTAAAGCTCATTTAACAGGCTTTAGTTCAGTGCCCCCACCACCATTTTTAAACTTTTATATCAGGGATGCTGATATACAAGATGCTATGGTGCTTTTAATTAGAGGAGCTTTTGGAATGCCACCCTCCTACCCCCAGAGCACGTGTAAAAGTATTCCCTGATGTGAGGTACTAAATGTGCATTAGACTGCCCTGCTGTGCAGTAGTGAAAGCTCACACTTTTTTTTTTAGTGAATGTTAATGCGCAGTAGACTATTTTTACTGTGGATTAGCATGGTTTTTTACATGATTCTTTAATGCATCGTAAAATAGGCTATTAAAATGTGCATTAAAGTTGATGTACTGCATCCAGTTCTGGGTGCTGCAGTTCAGGAGGGATGTGGACAACATGGAGAGGGTCCACAGGAGGCCACTCGCATGATCAGGTGGCAGCAGAGCAGGCCCTATGAGGAGAGGCTACGGGACATGAACCTGTTCAGCCTCCACAAGAGAAGGCTGAGGGGGGATCTTGTGGCCTGTTACAAACTAATCGGGGGGGGGGGACCAGCAGGCACTGGGGGAGTCCCTGTTTCCCCGAGCACTACCAGGAGTGACTAGAAATAAGTCACAAGCTGGCAGAGGGTAAATTCAGACTAGATATCAGGAGGCACTACTTCACTGTCAGGGTGGCAAGGATCTGGAATCAGCTTCCAAGGGAAATGGTGCTGGCTCCTACCCTGGGGGTCTTTAAGAGGATGAACACCTTGCTGGGGTCGTTTGACCCCAGTACTCTTTCCTGCCACGGCAGGAGGTCGAACTTGATGATCTGCTCAGGTCCCTTCCAACCCTACCAGCTATGAAAGCACACATGTAGATACACCCACTGATTACTAAGTCATAACCAGCATTGTGTCAGTAACACAGAAAAGGCAAAATGTAATTTGATTGTTTACCTATAAACTGACACTGATTTAGCTAAACTTTGAACAAGTAGCTTTCTTAAACCAATTAAGAGCAACTTCTGTGTGTAAACAAGATCAGAAATGCTTCATCCATTCTGTAGCTAAGCAGAGGACTTCAGGTTTTTCAATCTGGTATCTTCCATGAATGCTTAATTCACATTCTGCATTGTAACAGTTGTCACTTGAGCTCTTAGGATGTTATCTGGAGCTCCACTTTTATACAGCAGTTCTACAAAGGATTAAAACCAGTGTTTTACTGTTCAAAGATGCCTATTTAATGTTGCCCTATTACAATCGAAGTGCTGTACTAGTAGGCTATTATATCAATACTAAATTGACTAACTTAACTTTTTCCATTTTCCTGCACATGAGAATAATGAATTATGGCATCTACTAGAAATTTCAAATAAGTTATATATGCAGTAAGAAACAATGGGATGAGAAGTATATTGCTGTACAGTAACTGATTACTGCAGTATAAATCACAAGGATACCAACCAATTGACTCCCTGTAAAACTAGATAAGAATTAATCTATGTAAATTAGTTTTGCATTTCTTTAAGATTATAATTATTTAGTTCCATTTTAAAGGGCACAACTCACTTGAAATTTAGTTAGTTAAAGGGCTGTGGTTTATTTCAGATGCTTTTCTTGCTCCTGAATCCCTTTGCTATTTTTTCTGGTTTTATAACCAGGTTTACCTATTCGTTGCTGTGTTCTCCTCTTATTAGCATATGAAAGATGTATGCAAATAACAAGAAAATTTTTTAACAAACATCTTGGTGGGAAAATAATGAACTGACTCTATAAGAGTGATGTTTAGGATATAAACTGGGGTACTTCAAACTACAGAGTTTTTAGAGTTTTTGTGTTTTGTATTTAAAAAAAATGTTGAGTGTGGCCCTTCATTCTTCTGCCCTTTGACATATCTTGTCTATTTATAGTGAGAGCTCCTTGGAGCATACCTGTTCCCCCTCCTCTGTGCTGCTTTGGTGCCTGGCACAATGGAATCCTGACATAACAATACTTAACACTAGCATTTCATTAAGTCAGTGGTGTATATGAAACTCCCTCCATGTTGAGAACCTTTTCTAAAGTTTTTCTAGTGATGATGGTTTTTAATTGGAGCTAGATTTTCAAAGAAATAAGAATGTGTATTTGTTTTTGCAGTAATGACTTGGTAGTCCTATTCCACTAATGTAACTGATCTAAGTTGTATTTTAATGAATACGTCAGTCAGTTCTAAGCACTTGTGGAGCATAAGGTCAGGTATAGTACTCTCTTCTGGTACCCATGGATCTGATCCTTTGAAGGGATGAATCCACAGCATCCTGTTGAGGCAGCTAGTTACCATTCCTGGTTTTCTGTTTATTTTAAGATTATTATGAATCCAGAAAATTTCAGAGGTAATTAAATGGATGATACCCAGTCTCTCATCTAGATGATGGAAGCACCTCCATTTTGGTACTGCTTTAGGGCCGTTGCCAAGGAAGATGACTTGTTAATATGCTCTGAAAAGAGAAGCAGACACAAGGAATGTTCTCCTCCTGGAATTAATTTGGTTCTCATTAGGCAACATTTTCATGTTTCACAATTGCAAATAAATCCAGGACTGGAATATTTCTTTCTGAGTGTAAATGGATTTGAGGTACTCCTTTGGAAAGGGCTGTTTAATCCCTGATAGACTGTATACTCTTCTTAGCTGTGAGCTCTCGGGGCTCCCATGTAGAATACTGGACTTGAACCATTTTTGATGTGAAGAAATGTATGATTTGCCTGCAGTTTATTGTCTCAAGGGTTGCAGTCCCAGTTATGCTTTACAACAAGCATGTGCAAATTATGCTACCAGTATTTCAAATGGCATTTTCATGCTTGTGCTTGTGGCTTTTGGCTGCTAATCAGCTTGCAGAAATGTTCCAGTACTTAAATAGCTACACTAAACTTCACCAGAATAAGTTGCTCAGAGCAAATTGCAGCATTAAAGCTTTACTTCATTAAAGATGCAGGCTTTCAAACATCAGTTCAATTCTGATGTGAAGTGTTGAGATCCAGAGTTGCACCTGCTTCCAGAATGCCTGTTTTTCATCTCACACTAGTTTGGCTGAAACTTCAATACTTGTGGACTGTTCAAGAGTAAATGCCGTGAAGAGATGCTGAGTGGTAAATGTTAATAAGGCTGATGTTCTCATGGCTTGACACAGACACCAGCAACAGTGGAAAAAAACTTACTTTTTTCTTTTGCATGGAAAAAGATTTTGTTCTGCCCCATCTCTTCTTCTAAGTCTCCATCTACAGAATCTTTTCATCCCTTCCCTCCTGTCCCCCCACAGATAAGCTATGTGGGACATGTGCTTTATAGATCTTCTGATGATGTCACTCATGGGCAAAACGGGGGTGGTGATTCGGATTCTCATCCTGATTGTCTCACTAGTATGCTGAATGCCTTTCAGCAAGTCACTTATAAGCTCTCCTTGTTCCAATTTCCCATTCTGCAACTGAGACAGTAGTGCCACAGAAGAGTGTTGTAAGGCTCAGTAGAATACTATTTGTGTTGTGTTTTGAGGTTACCTGGTGAACGGTGTCTTAGAACTGTAATTTATTTATCAATACCAGTAAGGCACTTAAATTGTTGTAGAGCTGTGCTGTGCCCTGCCTCTGCCAAAAAAATTGAAAATAATTCAGTGAAGGGGGCTTTAGGTGTATTCTTCATTGTTCATGACTCCTTGGTCTACACCACAGCAGTGTTGTGCTGTGGTATGGAACTTCCAGACAATGAAATATTGTTTTGTTGTGTTTATTTAGAGTCAATGGCTATTTAAAACCATTGGGCTCTGCAAGCAGATCAATTCAGTTCAGTGAAAATTAATTTACTGTCAGAGTCTTGGCTCTACAGAACTCTTAAGTAACAGAGGGTTTTTTTCATACTGAATATATTAATTGCTTTTGTGGAGTCTCTGCACCAGTCTGCAGATGATGATGAATACACTAGTTTTGCTTTCTTGCATAGTGGTTATTCACATTTTTGGTTATTTCCATACTTTCCTGTAGGACAAAAGCATTTGTTATCCACTCAATGAAATTGCAGTCTTTAGCATGTTTTTGGTTTGTTGCAAAAACTGAAAGTAGGAAAAGAAAGCCAAAGACTGGTTAATCAAGTAATTGAAAAATTGAGCTGTAGGTGGAAAGAGATTTCTGTTCACAACAGGTATTTATCATAAAGTTTCAAGTTATGAAACATCTTTGGAATCTGATGAATGACTACATAGGGCTTCTTCTGCTTGAAATTAATAAGCACATTTTGGTTTTTGAGAAATACAAACTTGTTTCCTCATTAATGGCCATGCTATCCATATTAGACAATTCAGTAATCAGGATGTCGGGGAGAGAGAGAATTGATTTAATATGTGTGGTGTTTTGTTTTTTTTTTGTTTGTTTGTTTTTTTTTTTTTTATAACTCATGTATCCATGGTCAAGTGTGAAGTCCAATGGAACTTAAGATGTGATTGAACAGAAACCTGTCATAATTTTTATTTATGGACCAGCAAGTCTTCAGGTCTAGGGAGAGACATTCAAAAAGCCTGACCCTGAATTAATTCAGTCTTTGCAGGTTAGTCTAACCTGGCTAGGCTGAACTGGTTTATAACTGCATAGACATCCCAGACACTTAGGCACATGCCTGCAGTGGCTCAAGCTACAAGCTGGGGGTGGTGCTAGAGCAGCCCTGCTGTTCCTTCCACAGCACTGAGCTGGGGGCGGGGGGAGCAACACCCTAGCAGGGAATTAGCTGATTAGCCAAGCAGGGAATCGATAGCAGTGTTTGTCACCACCTAACTCAGTGCTTATCACTCCATTAAGAAGACAGAGGGACATTACCAGGTACGTGTTGATTCAGCAGGGATCATAGCCAGCATGTGGTCTGCTAGTTAATACACAGACACCTCCTCAGCAAGGCAGAGGGGAGGGGGAAATTCCTGCTCAGCAGGGAGTGGTGAGAGGGAACTGGGGAGCAGCCTGCAGTCTGTGCTGGAGCTGCAGCCACGGAGCAGAAAGGAGGGACCAGCCCTGCTGTGGAGCCACGAGCCCCACCAGCCCAGAGAGCATGCTGGGATGCTGGGGGTGTCTGTCTGTTTTATCTTAAGGCAAGGGGACTGGGACAAACATTGCATAAACCTGGTTGAATGTAGTATCAGATTTAACTGATTTGGGTCAAAATGCTTTATCTCAAACCGGTTTCGGCCATTTTCAAACTGGTTTACATGCGTTGAACATCTGTTCTGTTGCAGGTTTAAACCAGTTTCTGATCAATTAAACTGGTTTATATGTAATGTCTGTCCCTAGCCTAAGCATTGATTTTAAAAAAAACTGGTGCATCTTGAAGTGCAATGCCGCATTATGATTGGGGATTCTGCTGTTCATTTCTGTTTATGCAAATAGGCAGTCTGTGATGATAAAGTTGGAAAAAGGCCTATGCAAATAACAAGAATTTACTGTGTAATCCCCCCCCCCCCCCCACCGCACCAGCCTCACAATCTCTTAGGTTAGGAAAGAGGCATTCCTAGCAGAAGCCCTAGCTTCCTAACCTTCTCCCCCCACGCACATGCACCTGAGGAGCTCATAGGAGAATTCTGAGGTTCCACCTGCCCCCACCACCAGAAAAGCAGTTGCTAGAGAGGTGCCAAGAAGAACAGGTTTCCAGGTTGATCACGCTTGGTTTGCAGGAGCTGAAACTGTCTTTTTAACTGCATTTATAGAACTTAAGTCTTTCATTGGGTAACAAAATACCACATAAAATAGACCCAGTGTCACTGAAAGAGCTCCTGTAGAAACTGAGTAGAAAGGCACATTAAAATCTCCAGTTCGGAGAGACCTCAGCTCCACCTTGACTTTCTCTAATAGACCATCCTGACACTAGAAAAGTCCTGAAATGACTGAGTGGTAAGTGCACTTGGAGTTGCTAGTAACATTAATAAAGTCTTCTCATAAACAGTTAACATCTAGCTTCAACGTGCGTTTGTTTAGTAATAAGGCTTGACAGTGTGAATTATGGTGTTATAATTCCATGCCAAGGGCAGTGCTGGGCCCAAGGCTGAATTACTATATTATCATTCATTCCTTGGCATGTCTTATTGTGATTGAAAAACAAGGTTATTTTTTTTTTTTAAGTGTGTGTGCACATGCATGGAGTATTTATTCAACTATAGGCTGACCCCCCCCCCCCAATAATTGCATTCTATATATGGAAAATGTGTAAATTTGTTATAAACTTGCAGGTGCAGAATCTAGTTGTTGCAGGTTTGACTTTAAATTTGATCCTCTCTCACTGCTACAACAGGGAAAATTTTTTAAATCTGGGGGGCCAAATAACTCCCTTGCCTTCTGCCTTCTCCCAGCTTTTTCCCCCTGCAGCCCCTTCCCTCCCTCCTTGCTTATCAGACCCTGCTCTCCCTGAGCATCTGAAAGTGAGAAGCAAATTTGAATACATGGACCTTGAAGTAAGTTTACCTGTGTAAACTCCCATATAGGTAGTAATTCACATGTATCCATGAATTTTTAGTTAATCTGTATTTGATGCATTTTACCTTGGTTTTTAAACTACTGCAGATTTTAACACAGGTACTCCATGAACATATTTTTAAGCAGCATTTTTAACCTACTTATATATAGTGCAAACTCGGTCCATCCGGTCTAGTAACACCTTGTCTTCATGCACCTTAAACCACATTTAAAGCCCATGTGCCTGTTACAATAAATACATCTGTGGACTCCTGTGCACCCATCCACAGTCCTTTCCTTAATCCAGTCATAGTCTCTTAGTCCTAGCCCTGATTTTTGAGGTTTCCAGTTTTAATTCATTTGCTGCTGCTGCCGCTGCTGCTGCTGCCATCATCCCTGTCTCCAGGTCCAGTTGTCTCACTGTTCTTCTCTTTGTTGTCCTTGTCTGCTCCCCCTCTAGGGGAGTCTTTGAAGACCCTGTGCCAAGATTCCCTTTGCCAGGTGGAGTTGGCTGCATCTTCTCTGTCTTCTCCCACCAATTTCTGGCAGAAGGACTGGAGTTCACTCAGAAACATTTTAACACAGTCTGTTTCCTGGAAGTTCCATGTGTCTGTACATCAAGAAATTGTGTCTTCCGTCCTGTGGAAATCCAGGAAACTGATCAAAGCGGGTTACTGGGGTTCCCGGGGTTCCCTGATGTTTAGTCAGGTGTCAGTACAGTGCCACCTCCCTCATCATCATCCTCACCCTGTCAACTCTTCAAGGAGCTGGTTCACCTTTTTTGCACTCCTTTGGTGTATGGGCAGAGGCATGGTATATGATCTCTGTTGCATTTTGCCAAATTTCCCTGGGGCAGCTAGGTCAAGTCCTTTGTCCATCTCTGTGTCTCCACACCCTCACTGGGAGTGCACAGTGGGCTATTAGCCAATTCAGGTTTCTATGGTCCTTTTGTAGTTCCTTGTGGAAGATCTGCTTCCAAATGGCCTGACTGCCATCATGGAGCAGCTCCATGGTCAATAACATGTCTCTAGTTCTGACCACCTTCTGTATCTTTCTGTGGTTTGACATAGTTACTGGGACTTCATTCTGTAGCCCATACTCACCCTGGAACTCGGTCAGAACCTTATAGGACCAGGGGTGTTCAATGGTTCATGGTCTCCCATTGTTTGGTGCGTACACCCCACATGGTCTCAGGTTGCCTGCAAAATACCTGATGAGATGGGCTGTTTTGGTCTTTGCACATGTCACGAGCTTGCAGATCTGGCTCGTGTACCTGGCCTGCAGGAGCAGGAGGATGTTTGGTATCCCCCTGCTCTCAGTCTACTTCTTGTACAGGGTCTTCCTTCTCACCTTGTGCTGCCACCACAGCTGCAGCCCTATGTGCACAGGGGACACATCACCAGGGCAGCCTGAAGCTTGCAACGGCAAGCACCTTTCCCATGCAGCCCTGCTGTTTGCACACACTGGGCTACAGAGGCCCTGAAAGAGAGCAGCAGGGTGGGAGCCTGCAGCACATAGCCCCCTACCCCATGCACAGATATGGCGGCACAGTTCTCTCTGCTGCCTGGGAGTGCACACCGCAGTGGGGATCTGTCCCCCACTTCCCTTCAGTCTGCAGGCAGGTATCTGGGGGGGAAGGTGGGCTCTGCTCTGCTGCTGCCTCTGGCAGGAGCTGTGGGTAGGATGTGAGGAGGGGCAGCAGCAGGTCTGGGGGGTTGTGGGAGGGGAGTGAGGGGTACCAGCAGGGCCAGGAGGCTGTGGTGGGGATTTCATTTTTAATCGCATAGTTTGGGGGGTTTATCAGAGGAAAAAAAAAAAAAAAAAGTAAATTATCAGAGAATTTGTGATTTTTATTCTTATCAGGGAAAAAACCAAAATCCCTTATTAAAATGAAAGGCTCCCCAACCTGCCTGGTGACCCTCCTCCCCACCCCCAGCCTTCTCAGCCCCACACACAGGCACAGGCATGCAGACACATGCACACATGGACACTGACATCCACCCCAGCAGGTAAGTGCTTGGGGAGGTACAGATCAGGAAGGGAGGGAGCATGCCTCTGTGCCTACACCTAGGAGCAGGGCCAAGGGGTAAAGGCAGGGGTGCTGAAGTGGGGTTCACACATGGCAGCTGCCACCACAACTCTGCTGCTGTGCCCTGCACTGCCTTCCCACAGCTGGCCACGTAGCTTTGCAGGCAAGTGGTGTGGGACATGGCACTGGTGGGGCAGTGGCGGCCACTGCATGAGGGCTGCACACATGCCACCTGGCCAGTGGGGGGGAGGAGGGGCCAGCTCGCATGCAACAGCTGCCACTGCACCACCGCTTATGCCCTGCAGCCAACTGCATGGCTCCGTGGTGGTGCAGGATGGTGGCTGTGGCAGCTGTGTGCTGGCCAGGGGGAAGTTTCACATGCAGTGGTCACCACCATGGCCACAGGTAAGTAGCAGCAGTGGTGGTCATTGCGTGTGAACTGCCCCCCCATCCTCTGGCTGGCACGCAGCCACCACAGCCATGCCCATGGAGCCATGCAGCTGGCCACAGGGCAGTAGCACTGATGCAGTGGCAGCCACCGCATGCAAGCAACCCCACCCCCTCCACTGACTAGCCCCTCTCCCTCCCCCTTTGGGCAGGGCTGGGGGTTTCCCACCCTTTCTGCAATCGGCTCTTGCAGGCTGGAACTGTGCCAGCCTACAAGAACTCTTTGCAAAAGCGGAGAATCCTTGGATTTCTGTGCTAAAAGGGGAAATCCATGGTTTCTCCAATAAAAGCTGGGAATCTGTAGTTTTCTCCATTTTTCCATGGGAAACAGAAAACCCAGAACCCTGGTTATTGCATATGATTTGTGAAGCACCAAGGGAAATTGTGATGTAGCACACAGCAGAGGCCTGTACCCTTAATCTATCAGCTAGATCCAGTCATCTTTACTTAAGCTATATCTCTGTTCAATTCATCCAATTGATTTTTTTGGTCGGATTACTCCCAGCATACACCAGCCTGGGGCATGCAGAATTGGGCACTAAATTGCCCACCCACATGAAGTATGTCATGTACCTAAAGACCCAGAGGATCAGTTTCTTCAGGTAGTATGTCTCGTTTTGATTGATAAATTGAATTCAATAGTGGAAATGACAACATCTCCCTGTGGTGTATTAGCCCTACTAGACTTTAAGGAAGAAGTGAATTTTCAAGAAGAAGGAAGCAAGAGGAATGGGAACATTTGGGGAAGAAGGGGAAAAAGTAGGCGCTAAAGGGGGATTCTTTGGCAGAAATGGGGTGGAGGAGGGTAACAAACAGTAAGAAAAGTGATGGGTGAAGGTGGGCAGTTGTCACACAGTTATGGAGAGTGGCCTTAATCCCCATAACCCCGCAGTTGTCAACCACAGGTATGTGTACCCCTGGGGGTACTTGAACTGGCCCTAGGGTGTGCGTGCAGGCGGGTGGGGACGGAGTCCCACTGCCTCCCAGGAGCAGGCTCGGGGCAGGACGAGAGTGGTGACCCCTTCTGGGGGGGCAGGGATGCTCGCATGTGGCAGCTGCTTCCACACACCAGCCTGGTGAGCTTCCCTGGCCCTGCTCCTGGGAGGCGGTGATGCTCCGTCCCTGCCTGCCCTCGCCTCCCTGCGCCATCTGGCCGCACCCCCACCCCCTGCTTTGTGTCTGGCTGCTGGGGGTACTTAGACTAAAAAAAGGTTAAAAACCCCTGCCATAACCTTTACGTGCTGTTTAGTTCTCTGCAGGTGTTGTGAAGTAATGATGAAGAGAGGAGAGTGTTCTTAGGCGAGCACTGTCAACACTTTAGTGAGTCTTTTGCTGACTATCTGACTCTTCCAAGGAAAGAACTCTGTTACCATGGGATGAAAATACCATTTTTAGGAATCCCATGATTAAACGCACACTTCTCATCACTTCATGTGTGAGAATGAAATCCACTTCAGTAGTGGTGTTCTTGCATCATCCTTGCCAGACTGTATCCCTCCTTTGGCTCAAGCGCACCCCTAACAGCATTGTGGATAATATACCACTATTGTCCATCTTCATCAGAACAGATATAAGGGAAAGGCACTTCGGAAAGCTTTGCAAATTTACATTTCCTTTCATTTGGATCTTTCTAAATTAGTTCTTGAGTCGACCTGGATATTTGTTTTCCTGTATGCATGTGTTTGTTAAAGCTGGTAGTGTTGGAATGATATAGTGATATATATTGGAGTAAGTCTAGAGGCAAGGATTTTTGTGGGTGATATCTTTGATTGGGCCAACTGTATGGTTGGGATAAAGTTGCCTTGCATTTGAAAACTTTTTTCTAACTTTATCCCAACCGTACAGTTGGCCCGATCAAAGATATTGCCCAGTAATCCTGCCTCTTGGTTAAAGCTGAATATATCATTTGTCTGAACCTTTGAAGCTGCAACATCTTCTGTTCCTAACATTGCATCCCTTTTTAGGAAAGGACCTTATGTGATGATAATGTCTTGTTATTCTGACCACTGGAGCAAAACTCCATGGAAATCAGTGGAGTTTTACAGTGTAAAACTAAAAACAGCTGTCACTATCAGTTTATTTGACAGACTTTACAAGACTCCTGGGGTAAAGCTTTCTTGTGTAATTCCACAGAAGCTAACATGGTTTTGACAGCAAAGAATTTGAGCCCTGGGTGCTTACCTGCACCCACAAAACAAACAGTAATGGCTGAACTTGTAGGTACTATCAATAGAAAATTTGAGTAATCGCAGTGGGAGTTTCATGCGTAGTTTCTACTGTTCGTGGAACTTTGCTTCAGGGACACCTTACGTTTTGACCATACCTTCCTCCCTCGGTTCCTTCCAAACTGTTTGTGTGTCTTTCTCATATTAGGACAGATGCTCAATGATATGACACATTTTGTTTAAATTTTCCATTTACAGCTGAGTGTTTATGTATTACTGTTTGCTGCTATAATGACTCAGTTTTAACTGGGATTTTTTTTGGTGGGGGTATTTATGGCAAGAACATTTAACAATATTCTGAGACATTTGGAGAACTTGTGCAAATTAAAGGTCTTCCTAGGAAACATTCCTTTTGTGGTTGGCATCTTTTTCAGTGGGTACTAACAAGCTATCCAAACTTGCATTTTGGAGCAGTATTTTCAAGAATACCAACATTTTTCTTGCATCTGGTACAAAGCACAAAGATGCATTTGTCAAAAGCTACTGCATTGTGTCATTTGTTCTCCTATTCCCTTTTCCCATTCAAAGAAGTGCATCTATTCTGAAAAATACAAGGGAAACTAAATGCTATTGCAGTTGAAGATCTATTTATTCCAATCCTGTGCATGACTTACTGGTTTCATTTGTCAGAGAGAACAAACTTGGTGAGATTCTGCATTAACTTCCACGCAGTGATATGTGAAAACCCTGGTAACTGTAACCCTGGTTATAGTGTCCAAGAAAGTGTAGCGTAGGATACACAAACAGCTTTTAAATACTTGAACTGTCCGGTTTGGTGTTCATAGAGGTAGGAATCCTTGTGTCTGTGTTAGTGCATTTAGGCTTTGATGGCAAACAGCCAAACAAATCTGGGCACTGGTACATACTGATTGTGTCTACGCGTGTATTTGCTGCCACACCAGTTATTACTCACGCAAGTAAATTACTCACGAGTAGATGGGGCCGGGCAGGTGTCTATGCATGCTGGGAAGTAGGAGCATATTTGCTGGCAATGGCATCAAATCTGCTTCTGCAATGGGCTCCTGATGCCACTGCCAGCAACTAGTAGCCCTTTTCCAAAGCCAGCTCCATTCACTGCTCCCTGGCCAGGAGCAACATGCAGAGTTCAGGGACAACACACAGCAGCGCTCTTGTCACTGCCTGTGCCTCCCTGTGCCATGACTGCTCCTGCCTCTGCCCCTGGCAGCAGTGACCAGTGCCCTGGGCTCCTGCTCTTTGCCATGCTGGCCCTGCTGTCCTGCCATGCCAACCTCCAGCTGGCTTATGGCTGTCTCACCCTTTCTGGCTCCCTAACACACAGCAACCAACTGCCTGGCCACTGCACGCAGTCCCAGAGCCATCACTCTGTGGTGGTCCAGGCCATCATGGACCATCATGGGGCCTTCACACATGTGAGTGCTGGCTGAGCAGGTAGTGTCCATGATGCCCATGTCTTCAGGAAATCCACCTTGCCAACCCTGGTGCAGAGTGGCTGCTTCGTGCCACGGCTGCTGGACCTGCAGCTGGGTGCCATGGCAGTCCCACCTCTCCTCATCAGGGACCTCACCTACTCACTCCTGCTGTGGCTCATGTATTCCTACACTGGCCAGCTGGCCCCCTGTGACCAGCTTTGAGTGCCAGGTGCACTTTAACTGCTCCCTGGGATAGATCCACACCCTGGTGGAGTGCGCCTTTGGCCACCTCAAGAACTGCTGGTGTACCCTCACTGCCCAGCTCAAGTTTTATTTATGAGGCCTGTATGAAGGAGGTGTGGCAGCAGCAGCCTGCCCCTACCCCTGCCAAGGCCCCAGGACAGATGTGTACCCGCCTGTGGGAGCTAGGGCCCTGGGTGTAGGAGGTGCTGGCTAACCACCTGCTCCAGCAGTCTCTGCTCTAGTCCACCTGTCACCCATGGACTCCCCCACACCCCTTGCCCATCCCCAGCATGACACTCACTGCAGCCATGTCTTAAAAGAACAAGTTTTTATTCCCCTTGCATAAATCAGAACCCCTCTGCTCCCTTCCTCCTCCTCAACAAATGGAGCTCCTCTACCACCCACCACATTCACCAACACTAAAAAAAATCTTCTTCCCCATGAAAACTATGTAGTGTGCCGTGCTGGGGTGAGGGGATGTGGGGTGGGGGCACCTAGTGGGCAGGGGCCAGGGATAGGTGGCCAACACCCTGGCCTCTGGTTGTTCCCCCAAGGGTGTGCATGCTGCAGCACGGATGACGGCAGCCAGTGCTCCCCTGGCACGGGCAGGTCCCCCTCAGGCAGCCAGAGTCCACGGCCAGTAGCACTGGCATGTGGTCCTGGCCCCACTGCAGGCAGCTGTGGCTTAGCACCTATGTGGAGCCAGTGTGGGTAGCAGGCCTGGGCCTAGGCAGGGGCATGCTAGGTGGTACTGGACCTGGGGTGGGGTTTGGGGGCTGGAGGTGGCACAGGTCCTCCTCCCAAGCCCAGGAGAGGGCCTGATGCTGTATGGCTGCCAGGGGTCAGGCTGGGCTAGGATTGGGGGCCGGGCAGTGGGTGGCATGAGGGCAACCACCAAGGCCAGAATGGTGTCCAGCACTCAGCAGTCATCATCTGAGGCCTGCCTTGCCCTGCCCTGGACTGATGTCTGCTGCTGCATCACCTCCACTAGCTTGCACTCCAAGGCCAGGAGTCTGCCTGGAATTCCCAGTTTGCCCAGTCCTGGGTATCTTTGGGGGATACATCCTCTGCTTGCCACCTGTCCTGGGAGGCCACATCCTCCACCCACCAGGCCTGGACATCCACCAGCCGGTCCTCTGACACTGTGACCAGGTGGTCCAGGAGGAGGGTTCTGTCCAGGGTCCTCCTCTGGCCGAGCTGGCTCATCTGCAGGGCCCCGGCTGTGGGCACTGGCGACCCTGAGGCTGCATCCCAGCTACCAAGTGCAGCCTTTACCTTGTGTGCAGTTGCAGGTCCTGTAGAGCCATGAGAAAGAAACTATTTGTGTGAATTTTCAACATTGTAGAGAAAAGATGCTCTGTACCAGGGGCCATTATCTGGCTGACCTCCAATCATGGGTCAGGCATGCATAGGTTACCAGGGACCGTGGTAAGTCAGGTGGGCAGGCCTAAGCTCAGGTGGCCACTGGCCAAGCCCCCCCAACCCTGCTTACTCTCCTGGGGCAGGTGGGCTACTGGGTGCTGGCTACAGGCAGCCTGCCTCCCCTGCCCCATTGCCAGGGTGGGACACACCAGGTTCCTGGCAGCATCTTCTGCCATGGCTGTGCTGTGTCCCTTCCCCACCATAGGCCAACCACTCTGCTGCACTGGTGCACAGCCTACGGCAGGGTGCTAGGGGATGGCTGGGATGAGGCGCTTCCTGCAACCCTGCCTTCCCCACAGGGGTATTCTTCAGGGAGGTGCCTCTGGGCCACTCCCCCCCACCACACTGTTCCTCTGCTTGAAGCATGCCTCTCATGTGCATGCCCCAGGTGCTGTACAAGGAGCTGTTTGTGTGGACTGAGGAGTGCCAGACTCACTATGCCCTGCTGTTGTAGATATCCATGGTGCCCCAGGCAGACCTGTGTATCTGCCATGGGACCCTGAGCTATAATGGTGCAGGGGGAAAGCCTGGGCTGCCCCACAACCTCTGCCACCACCTGGAGGGCTACCTGTGGCTGTGCTATGTGTTCCTGTCCCCGCTGCCGAGGAGGACATTGCTGCTGGCATCAATGCATTCCTTGGCATGTGAGAGGCCCATGCCCACCTAGCTGTTGGGTGGGGAATCTGGGCCCAGGGGAATGTGGGCAAGCTGGTTGGGTAGAGGCAGCAGGGGCCAGAGCAGGGAGGGCCATTCCCCACCTATTGCAGGCCTTCCAAATGGCTGGGCTGGTGTGGCTGGCAGCTTCACACAATCATGGCTCTTGGTGACAGCTTGCAGCTCCTGGTGGTGTCCTCAAACAACAGAGCATGGCAGGCAGGCACCCAGCCAGGGGTTCCCCCCCTAGGGTGGAGCTGGTGCAGCTGGCAGCCAGTGGTGTCATGACTGGCCATGCCTTGTGGTGGGGTGTGAGGCTGTTGAGCTGTTTTGGCAGGCACTGGCCTGGGCTGCTTGAGCTGTTGGTGAAGGGTGCAGCCAGGGAGCTTGGTGGAACAGGCAGATGGAGGCCCAAGGGACCCTCCCCCAGTGATGCATTACCATGGGTGCCTGGCCAGGGTGGGGAATCAGGCAGGCCACCTGTGTTGCTGTAGACATCACAGCTGTGGCCTGGGTACTGCAGCACGAGGATGCCCATTAGTTGCCACATAAAGGGTATTAACTTACAGGCCATCCCTGACCACAGTTATGGTCAGTGATAGCAACCCGCTGTGCCCACAAAAACTTGACCTTTGTGTGGCACTGCCACACTGACCAGTTGTGCCCAGGCTCCTGCATCCAGCCTGACAGCCCCTCACAGATGTGGGCATTGGAGCACCTGCCCCGCTTGAAGTGGCACTGCACCTCTGCTTTGCTCCACAGTGCCACTAGGTCACCAGTCTCTTCCTGTGACTAGCTGGGGCCCTGGCCCTGGGTATTGTCTATAGGCTTGGGCATGGGCATGGGTGAGGACTTCACCACTGGGGGTCCTGTGCCGGCTCACTAGGCCTCTGTGCAGCTGTCCCTGTACTGCTGGTCCAGGCAGCTGCCTGCAGCGCCCAGTGCAGGGGATTGAAAGCTGTGTGACTGAGGCAATGCCCCACAGCAGCTGCAGGCTCTGGGCAGGGTGCTAGGGGAGGGCCGTGGGCAGCTAGAGCAGGCCTGGATAGCATGGACCTGGCAATGGTGCCAGGGTTCAAGCAGACTGGTACAGCTAAGCTGTGGCCTGCCCAGAGAGACATAGGGGCCTGGAGTGGCCTCAGGCTTCCTGCTAGTGTGCCCCAGGGCTCAAAATGCCTGCAGGCTTTTAAGGGTCTGAGGCAGGGGCTGCCATAGAGGTAGCCCAGCCCTAGGGCAGGAGAGGCTTTCAGCTGAGAGCCCTGGGGCTAGCCTTTGCTGGCCGCCTAGTAGCAGGGCTGACCTGGGAATAAATTTACTTCTGGGTCGCATCTACATGTGCATTACTATGCAGCAACTAATCACAAGTAAATTTTCTACCTGCATATGAAGGTATCAAATTTACCTGTGATTAGGGGTTTTTACTACACAGTAAGCATGCACATGTGTAGACGTGTGCACTTACTGTGCAGTAAACTACACTAATGTGTAGTTAAGCATCTTGTGTAGATGTGCCCACTATCCTATTTTGTGTTAGCAGCATTCCATCCTGCCAGCAGACAGTTCTTTCAGGAACGCAGAACATGCACATAGGAGACAGTAAAAACTCCTCATGGGGCCAAATTCTATCTTCAGTTTACTTGTGCAATCCTACTAGCACTGGTGGAATTCCCAGAAGTAATCCTTTGGATTGTACCACTGTAGTAGAAAATAATGTTTGGTCATTAGACCCTCCTTGGACCTATTATTTTTAGAGTACTTGGTCATAGCCAAATTTGAATTCTAATAAGTAAATGATAGACTTTTAAAAAAAGAATTTAAATTGGTACACAAGAAACCTGGCTTTAAATAATGAATTTTAATTTTGTTTTATTTTCCCATTCATTATTAAATGTTAAGACATATTGAAATCTATTTGATATAACTTTAATACTAAATGTTGTCTTATTTTTTGCTAATCAGGAAGATATGTTATATACACATTGAAGTTATTATTTGACTTATCAAAATTTTATTCAGGTTCTTAATTTATAATTTTTTTACATTAGAAAATGGTGAAAGACTGTTCTTATTTACTAAATCAGTGTGGGTGTGACCATCAGTTGGAGAAACAAAGGAGATCAAAAGATACAAAACGGAGAGTAACAAGCACTCATCAACTTCATATTTATTTCAAACAAATTTAAATTTATTTCAAGCAAATCGAAGGGGTTAGGTTGACAGTGATTTCTTTTTCTTTCTTTTTTTAGCAGGTGTTTGAGTTGAAATACATTTGAACACTAATATACTTGTGTTGATTGTTTTACTTAGGCAGACAAGGTACTTTGGGTAACTATGATATCTTTTATTAGACCAACTAAATATTTGCATCAAGATGTGTTTAAATGGAAATTAAAACTGAGGCAAAAATGCAGAAAGCTAGCATTCTAGAATTATTTTATAGTATGATAAAACTGCATTAAATGTGCTGGATGCCTGGTTTAATAAGGAAATGGAATGTTATCTGTAGTTAGCTAATCAAACCAATTTGTTTCTGGTTATTGGGTCCTGCAAGATGTGCAAACTCAGATCTCACCCTCTTATGCCTAGTTTTATTACTAGTTTAGAAAAAGAAAACAAGCTTTCCCACTCTTTCAAATCTTTCTCACTTTTAAACAAGCTTATTATATAATTGAACTTAAATTAAACTGAAAACTATTCTCTTTACATCTAAGTAAGGTTACACTTGTCAAAAGCTAGTTTCTTGCCTTAGTAAATTCTGGTTCCAGGTGTTTTGCCAGTAACTTCCCCAGCCACAGAGTTTTGATATTTTTTACAAAAGAATAATTACTTTTTATTTAATTTATTGTAATAGATTATAGCAAGCTTAGGTTTTAATATAGATTGTTGTAATTTCACATTTATTTTGAATAGGTTTATATTTAAACAGGAAAATATATTCAAATTAAACACAAAATCCAATTTAAATGAGTTCCTTTTTCTTGACATAATGTTCTAATCCATTTTGCAAACAGCAGTGCAATAACACCGTGATAAATCTTTTTAGTGTCCATAAAAACTGAACCCCAATATGCTTAACATAGCAAATAGTCTAAAATATGGATAGAGTCTGATATAAATATTTCCTGTGTAGAGAATATAAAGCACCCATACGTAGCTTCTTTATACCATAGTATGATACCATCTGCTCAACAGTAACTAAAACAGAAACTATTAATCCAACACTAAGTGTAATCTTTGTGGTGCAGTGACCTCTACAGCTGGAAGAATGACAAAAGGTGCTTTTAACCTATGTGGTTAATGATTGGCATCTGTAAATGCAGCCCACGTCAAAAGTGATCTATGTAACCAGTGCAGAAAAACTCAAGGGGTTTCAAAGAAAAATTGGTAACAACCTGTCCCTGTTTTGTTCCTGATAGTAATCACAGTAGTTTATATGTGCTTTTGACATCGGCCTGATAGAATTACCACAGACTATTACAATTTTGATATAAACCTGGAAAGAAAAAAGTTTCTAAGAAGTTACTTTTTACAGCGACAGCAAACTCCTGCATTCTGCTATCAGTGCAATATAAAATTTTGTACAGCTGCCATACTTCCATGGGTTTATTTGTTGGCTGTTTTGCTTGGAATTATTTCTGCTTACTACTTTGCTTTCTTTTTTTGTGGGTACGTTTTGTTTTCACGTACAAATATCTGAAGCCACAACTTGCAATGGGGAAAATGTGATGACACATGTGGATGTTGGCAGTGATCTCTTTTATCAAATTGAAGACTAATTCAGTGGTTTATAACATCCAGATGGGACTTCTTTAGTGGTTCTGTTTTTTGTATTATGGTAATATCTTAGAGACCCTAGCTGAGATCAGGGCTCTATTTAGCTGGATGCTGCACAAATGTTCAGTGGGAGATTGTCCGCATTCTAAGGAGCTTAGATTTGTATTGTACAAAAAACGGTAATGAGGAAGGAGGTATTTTTACGCCTACTTTACTGGAGTAGAACTGTAGGGCAGAACAGATTAAGTTACAAAAAAAAGAAATATACTATATACTCAGCAGTTGAAAAGGAGTTTTCCCATCTTAGAATACCATGTATAATGTGAAATAATTATATAAAGATGTGACCCACTGACAAAAGGAAAATGTCCAGAATCTGCCCTGTAGCCCTCATCCAAAACCAGATCTGTGAATATGCTGAGACATGTAGAATAAACACTATGGAGCGAGTCTGGGGTTTTTTTGTCTTTACAAAACCAGGATCACTTGACATTACATCCTTATTGTGATGGTACTGCTGACTGTTTTACACTTACTGTATGAAATATTGTAAATAACATAGTGTGGATGATTTAACAAAGAAACAGCCAATCAGATTAAATTGATGGCCTGACTTGACATGTGTCAAGCACCCTCTGCTCCTGAGTTTAGTGGATGTGAAGTGTTCAATACCTCCCAGAAATGAATTCTTAAATTCTGCATTGTCCTCCTGATTAGAAGGAAATATGTTTTTCATCAACCGTGTACAGCAAATAAGCAAGAGGAGGGGCTGGTAAAACAAATTATTTATGTAATCAAGAGTTCAATTTTGTATCAGTAGATTCAATTTATAGAACAGAGAACATCTGTCCTGGTCTAACTCAGTCTCCAGCACAGAGCACTAAAACATGCTCTGACAGACTGAATTAGAGAGAGTGCTAGCCAGAGGTCACTTCTTCCAATAAGTAAGTCAGTTCAGCCTTACAGAAATTAGACCTTCAAAAATGGACGTTTACATTTCTTATGTGAAGAGATTCAGACACCGGACAAAGGGATCACATATGTTTGATGCTGCTCATGTCTGTAACAAGTTTCCCTTTGATACAGAGATAAAGTTTACTGTAGAGAGATCCACACTTCTATGTTTTCTTTTGTGAAATCTCAACATGTAAGACAGAAATTATTAGAGCTGTGTGAAGCTTTGGTCGCTGATTCGATTTGGCAGAGATTTGGCCCGCTTCGGTGGCCAAGGCTCCGAATCCAAATTGAATTGGGAGACCCTTTAATCTCTCTGAATGGAACTGTAACCCTCTGAATTGATTCAGAGAGATTTGGAAAGATTCGGAAATTCGGACATAGACACAACTTTAAATGTTTTTTCTACATACCTTGATGTACCAGGTGGCTCGCAAATGCGATGCTGGGGCACATGGAGTGTCCCACAGGAGGCTCCCCACTGTGCTCGGCAGCAGACCCGGAAGTGGACCAGATGCAATGCCTCCGCCCCCCAGGCACTCTCTCAGCTCAGCGACTGATGCCTCCTGGGTCTGGGGGGGCACTGGGTGTCCCCCTGCGGCCGATCGCCAAGCCAAAAGTATTTCTGGTCCGCTTCCAGGTTCGCAGTCAAGCACATGGGGGCAGAGGGGGCTGTGCTTCTATGGTATGCTCCATCTGTCCCAGCATTACAGCATTCAAGAGCCATGCCTGGTATCTTGAGGTATGTAGAAAAAACATTTAATGCTATGTCTGTGACCAAATCGCCGATTCTGTAAATCAGCATCGAATTTTCAGATTTGGACAAATCAAATCGGGGACAGTGATCCAAATCAATTAATCAAATCACTGTCCCTGATTTGGGCCAAATCCAAATCCAAATTGAATACAGCCTATTTCACACACCCCTAGTGATTATGACAAGAGTATGAGTATGTTCTTATGATTTGTTTTGGGACAGCACAAGTTAGATGCTCCAGATGGGAGAAAATGTACATTCAGAACACATTCCTTGTGCTTTCCTTATCTACAGGATTAAGATAACAAGATACCATAATAACTGTAATAAATGTTTAGTCCTGTTCAAATTATTTTTGCAAGGGAACATCCGTCTAATCTCAAGTTACTAAAAAGAAAGGAATTTTTCAGCAATCTGTTTGAGATCCTTAAATACAGGGCATATAATAACAGAGAAGATGGAGCAAGGAATAGACTGAAGCATAATTAACATAAGGGAACAGACATGGGCAAAGGCTGTTTCAACTGTTACTAGTTGATAAATGCACTACAGATGCAAACAATCATTACTGTCAAAGGTAACCCAATTAATGTCAATGAGATCTTTTAGGTGTACTAAGCAGGGATGTAGAATCTGGCCCTGGAGGAAATTTGTAATGCTAGTTGTTTTAATACTTCTGTGTTAGTGGTTACACTAGAAATCAATGGGAATTTTGCATGGGTAAACGCTTTAGGTGTGTCCCTGTGATTCTAAGGTGTTTCTTAATGGTGATAAGACTGAGTGCATCTGCCTGCTTGTATGTACCAGTTGTAGTGCATATACTTAAGTACAATGAGAGTATCACAGGGAATCAACAAAATGGTATCAGCAAGCCAATTGAGGCACATTATGACACTCTTGGCTTTTGCATTTAGTTCAGAGTATCTAAGCAACCCCAATACATCTTCCTAAGTGTCATCTTCTTTGGCCATCCCTCGCAGTTGAGGCTGATTGTCTTTCATGATTGTCTTATCTGTGGGTCCAAAGATAGTATGCATCTTCCTAGATGTATGCAAGAATGGAAAGGATATGCTATCCAGTCACCTGCTATATACTATATGACCCTGTTGTTCTTGAATTTTCAGGCTCCATTTTAAAACCAGTTCTACACATGACCTCTCCTCCCACTGGAAGGCTGTTTCAGGACCACACAGTGAGAACTTACTAGGTTTGGCCAATGAAAACACAGCTGAGGAGAGTGTATGGTCCATATGTAACTAGGAGGCTTTTACTTTAAATGTCCAGTTTGAGGCGCAAGGAGTTGTAATCCAGCTATGCAGAGCTTTGACAAAGGCACCATCTTGTGTCCTGGATGTGTCTCACTAGTACAAGGGAGGCTAGGGGACAGTGATCATGAAATGATCCAGTTTGCTATTCAGAGAAAGGTGGGGAGGGTAACTAGCACAGCAGAACTGCTTAACTTTAGGAAAGCTAACTGTGATATGCTCAGGGCAGTAGTCAGAGAGGCACTCGGAGCCCAGGGGGTAGCTAGTATGGGGATTCAGGAAAGGTGGTCCTTCCTCAAGGAGGCTATCCTTGGGGCACAGCAGGATGCAATTCCATTGCACAGGAAGGTGGGAAAAGGGTCCAAGAAACCTTCATGGCTGAGCGTGGATATCCAGGCTGGCCTCAGGGCAAAGAAAAAAGTGTACTGGCAGTGGAAGTAGGGGGCAGAGACAAAAGAGGAGTATACCTCCCTGACCCAAGCTTGTAGGGATTTGGTTAGGGAGGCTAAAGCAGCACTGGAGCTTAGATTAGCTTCTGGGATTAAGGATAATAAAAAGTCCTTCTTCAAGTATATAGGTAGCAAGAAGAAATCTCGGGGTAACAATGGACCCCTACGGGGCAGGGCAGGGCAGGGCTGCTGGTGACAGATGTGCGAGAGCAGGCAGAACTCTTCAACAAGTTTTTTGTCTGCTGACAAGGGGTTGCTCTCAGGTGATAGCATAGAGAGGCCCAGGAAGGATGCGAGTCTGCTGACTGTTAGTTCAGACCTAGTTAAGGACTGCCTGGAGGGCTTAGATGTATCCAAGTCAGCAGGCCCGGATGACCTTCATCTGCGGGTGCTGAGGGAATTGGCTGGCGTTATTGCGGGGCCATCGGCACTGCTGTTCGAGGACTCCTGGTGCTCGGGCCAAGTCCCTGAGGACTGGAAAAGGGCCAGTGTGGTCCCTATTTTCAAGAAGGGGATGAAGGAAGAGCCTGGCAACTACAGGCCAGTCAGCCTCACTTCTATCCTGGGGAAGATCTTTGAAAAAATTATCAAGGGCCACATCTGTGAGAGCCCTGCAGGGGAAGTGATATTGAGGGGTAATCAGCATGGGTTTGTGCAAAGCCAATCCTGCCTGACTAACCTGGTCTCTTTCTATGACCAGGTAACAAAGAGCTTAGATGGGAAGGAGGAAGTCGATGTCACCTTCTTGGACTTCCAGAAGGCCTTCGACACAGTGTCCCACCCAATTCTGGTGGGAAAGCTGAGGGACCGCGGTATTGACGAATGCACAGTCACATGGGTGGCAAACTGACTCCAGGGGCGAACCCAGAGGGTGGTGGTGGACGGGTCGATGTCGACCTGGGAGGTTGTGGGCAGCAGAGTCCCCAAGGGCTTGGTCTTTGGGCCAGTGCTGTTCAACATCTTCATTAGAGACCTGGACGAGGATGTGGAGAGCACCCTGTCCAAGTTTGCTGATGACACCAAGCTGTGGGGTAAAGTGAATACACCGGCAGGCGGGGACTGCATCCAGGCAGACCTGGATAGGTTAGAGAAGTGGGCGGATCTGAACAGGATGCGGTTCAACAAGGACAAATGTAGAGTGCTGCACCTGGGGAGAGGGAACCAGCATTATGGTTATAGGTTAGGGGCTGACCCTCTCGGCAGCACAGAGGCAGAGAGGGAACTTGGAGTCAGGGTTGACTCCAGGATGAATATGAGTCGCCAATGCGACAAAGCAATAGGAAGAGCCAACCGCACCCTGTCATGCATCAACAGGGGCATCACTAACAGGTCCAGAGAGGTCTCGCTCCCCCTCTATTTGGTGCTGATCAGGCTGCACCTGGAGTACTGTGTCCAGTTCTGGGTGCCGCACTTCAAGAGGGATGTGGAGAGCCTGGAGACGGTCCGGAGAAGGCCACTCGTATGGTTGGGGGCCTCCGTGGCCAGCCCTATGAGAAGAGGCTGAGGGACCTGAATCTCTTCAGTCTCCGCAAGAGGAGACTGAGGGGGGGATCTTGTGGCTGCCTACAACCTTATCACGGGCCACCAGCAGGGACTCGGGGAAAGTCGGTTCACCAGGGTCCCTCTTGGAGTCACCAGGAACAATGGCCACAAGCTGAGGAGAGGCTTAGGTTAGATATTAGGAAGAACTAATTCACCGTAAGGGTGGCCAAAGACTGGAATGGGCTTTCCAGAGAGGCGGTGCTCTCACCTTCCCTGGAAATCTTCAAGAGGAGACTGGATAGGCATCTGGCTGGGGTCTTATGACCTCTGCCATCCCCAGTGCTCCTTCCTGCCCCTGGCAGGGGGTCGGACTAGATGATCTGTCTAGGTCTCTTCCAACTCATTGATTCTATGATGAAACACCAGCCTGCTGCCGAAGAGGGAAGGTAGTATGCATTTATCCGTAGCATGCTCCATTAAGAAAGTTGCTGTCAGTTCATACTGGCTGTGGGAAAGGAGTGGGCACCAGATGAACTGTGGCAAAGGAATGTGTGTTCCAAACAGGCCACGTGCATCCTGTTTCCAATTGTTCAGGAATCATTTGTCTTTTTCCAAAAGAAAATACTTTTTTTCTTGCCCCTTTAAGATATTAGCCCCCTCCTGTAGTTGGTGGACCAGGAAAGGAAGTTTATTCAGACAAGAGCTGACATTTCCATGAGCTGAGTAATTTCCCTAGTAAATGCTCTGAGAGTCAGCCTTATTGCACCAAGCTGTAAAATGTGTTTTGTGGATATTTTTCACTTTGTGTTTGGCAGGGCCCCAAGCAGCCATGGCTCACTCTGTTGACTCTCTTACTTGTATTTCCAATTTTCTTTACATGAAGGCTCAATTTATCACAGGCAGCCTTTCCACTGGCCATTAATTTTCACTGACTGGCTGATTGACTGGACTTCAGCTCTGCATCACTTCATAAGAAAAAAATGCAAGTAGCTGCTAATACCTAATTTGTCAGTGTTCATCTGGTTGGCAAGTTTACCTGCCTCAAGTTACCTCAAGTTGTATTAATTGTTGCCAGTCTTAATGTACCAATTGTCATTTTGATTGACAATGTTACACCAAAGCATAATGCAACTGATGCCAACTAAGTAAAAGTGACACTGACAAGAGGACAACGTATAAAGAGTTTAAGATAAGTGAAAGAGAAGCATATCTTCTCTAGTATTTCTTTTCCTGTTTCACTGTTCTGATTTGCAGTTACAGAATTGTTGGGCAGTTAGCATGCATCACTTTTATGTAAGCTCTTTCTTTTTTTATTTCTTCATTCCTAACCAATATATAATTCTAGACCTGGCCAGAAAAAAATCGAAGTGCCAATATGCTATGGTAAATATGAAAGGTACCTGGGAACTGGAGATAGGCCTAAATCAAGACTACAGTCCTGAGTGCTCTGACTTTTGTGTCCCAATCTGACCTTTACAGCAATTCCTTTCTTTATCAGGGACAAAATCAAAACTGTGGCTTCCAACTTGCCTCAGGTTTGGATCCTGATCTCTATCCAAAGCCTCAGGAACAGACCTTACCCTTACGAAAGGCAATGCTAAACTACCTTTGACTTCCGTGGTACAGGACCCAGCCCTAGCTTAGAAACACAGGAATTGTCATTCTTGATCAGACTAATAGTCCATCTGGCCCAGCAGTGGTGATGTGTAGGGGGTGCACGGGGGTGCATGTGCTGGTGCACCCCCCTGACTGGCCATGCTCGCTGCTTAGGCAATGGGCAGGGGGGCAGGCAGGAGTCCAGTATCCCCCCTGCAAGCGCCAGCCAATTGCTGCAGATGCTCCCAGAAGTAGCTGCAGCTGCAGCCACTCCCAAGAAGCAGCTGCAACCGCAGCCGCTCCCAGAAGCAGCAGCAACGATCAGCCACTGTGATCAACAATCATGGGATTGGTTGCAGGGGTGCCCCTGGGCAGTGAGATTTTCTGTGGGGGATCCCCCCCACCCCCGGGTTGGCAGTATCAGCTGCAGGGGGACTCTCCCCCAGTCGGTGGTACTGGTTGCAGGGGGAGTATGTGTCCCTCCTAAGGCAGCACCAGTCGCCCATGTTGCCCCATGTTCTTTTTTTTACTACTCAGTGCCAGGTGCTTCAGATGAGAATCCAGGAAACCCTGTAAATATAAATGATATGTAAGAATGGGCCCAACTTTTAAAATGTGGAAGCAGATTTGAATCCAAAGATGAATGTTACCCAACATGAATGACACATGCCCCTGGCAGCTGGGGGAGCACAGTGGCAGTAAGCAGGGGAGCTCCCACAGACGCTGCCAGCACTGGACCAGGGGGAGAGAGGGTCAAACATCAACCAGGGGTCAGGGACCACGCACAGATGCTGCTGGCAGCAGTGGCGGCAGCCAGCGGGGATTATGGGCCACCTGCAGATACCATTGGTGGCAGGATGGTGAGCAGTGACTGCCGGCAGGCCTGTTGGCAGTGCCTTTTTGTAGGGGGTGCACCGCCACGCTTAGGGGGTGCATGGATACCCATGTGTACCCCCACGCATCACCCCTGTTACCAAGTTCTGGGTATTTTGGTCTGGTGACTGGATTACAAGACTTGGATCTGCTCCATATTTCTCAGCTTTAATCCTTTCTCCTCTCCTGAACAGGAGCTGGGTGCTTGGGACAGGGAACCCTAACCCTGTCATGAGGAAGCAGGTGCGCCCCTTTAAGTCCAGAACCTTCAGGGCATGGGGGGCTGGTGGGGAAGGGGAAGCAGTGCCTCCGAGAGCTCCAGGAAGAAGTTTGGGGAGTGGCCCATGGCAGGAAGGGAAGTGAGAAACCCCCTAGGAGTTTTGGTCCTAGGAAGGAGACCAAGGTATAGAGGCGTGAATATAGATGAGTCAGAGGTGAGAGGGAGGAAAAAACCCAAAAAAGTAGGCCAGGAGCTCAACCGACAGAGAGTGTAGTTTACCAAGGTTGGCTAGTGTGGGGGGACTGCCTGTGGCGGGGTAATTCCCATAAAATCCCACATGGTGCGGCTTGGGGAAAAGGCGAGCAGGAGGAACCTGAAAACCTCTACCTCCATATATCTGAATTGTTGGGGAACAAGAGCAAGAACCTAAGAGGACTAAAGCAAATGATGTGTGGTGGACAAGAATTGTGACCCGTCCTGGTGAGTCTGGGTCTTAAGGGGGAAGGTATATGTAGCAGGGCACTAAGGTGCCTGCTACTTGGAGAGCAGGGATAACTACCCAGGTGCAGGTTGCTAGGGCCACCAGAGGGAGCTAGTGACACACACCTGCCAGCAGTCAGCTGACTGGAAGGGGCAGGGCCTGGCTCACATTTAAACCCCAGGGCTGAGGCCAGGTGCGGTTCCCTGCTGGCAGCCAAGGGGGAAGGAACTCTGCCTGAGTGAGGAAAGGGGAGAGACCTGACGGCACTAGCAGCTCCTGATGCTGGTGAGAGATGGAGCGCCCTTGGGGTGGCTTGAATTTATATTATAGCCCAGGGGCTTGTGTTTTGTTTGCTGTTGTGACCGGAGGTTTGGGTAAGGCTATTAGGGGATGGAGGAGGCCTCATTTTTTGGGGACCCACTCCGGAGTGGGAGCCCTGGCACCACTGAGGGCACAGCTTTTGGGGGCACAGACCCTGGCACCAGTGAGGACGCAGCTTTTGGGGGCACAGACCCCATCGCCAGTGAGGTGCAGAGTGAGACAGGGCTGCAGAGAGCCTGAGTGCCAGTAAGGGCGCATTTTGGGGACAACACAAACCCCAACACTTGAAGGACAATCTTAAAAAGGCCAGGAAGGCCTGGTGCACCAAATATGGGGAGGCAAGTATGTATATATATATATTTTTTGTTGTTTTGATTGGTGGGGTTGCACCCTGGTTTTGAACGTGCAGCCCCCTGGCTGTGGGGCTAGTGCCCATGCCTCTGGACCAGGGAGTGCCATGCGCCAGAAGGGAGCAGAAAAGGGGGCCACAAGCCTCCAGGCACTGGAAGGAAAAGCTAGAGCCTCGGGGTCAAACCCTGGTTGGTGGGTTTAGATGGGGAGGCCTAGCTAGAAAAAAAAGGGGTCAGGCCATCCTAGGTGAGACCCCAACATACCCAATAGAATAGGCAGTCTCCCACTCACATATTTTCCATCAAGACATGGCAGGTGAGATTAGGGCGGGACAGAAGAATTCCAAGAGGGCTCCAAGGGTACCCCTCGTAAGGCATGGATGACCAGGAAGATGGTGCTGGGGAGGGAGGCCTGTTACAGTTCTGCAATAGTGTGTGGCTGATGCCCGCTTATGCAATGTAAGCCCAGAGTGAAGGTTCTGGGAGATGCTTGTTTGGAGACATACAATGGCCACCTCCTGGAAGGACTGTCATTTTTGTGAACTGTAAGTCTGTTCTCCCACTCCTCACCTTTTTTTGTTATCAGTGAGCTAGAAAAAACAAAACCAAGGTTAACTTGGATAAATAAAGAAAAATACTCTGTCACTGTAAAATACAGTAAACAATTGATGTTGACAACATCAGCAAATTGCCACCTGTAGATTCTGGCATCTTGTCATATACACAAGTCACATTCAAGAGTGTGTGTGTGTGTGTGTGTGAGAGAGAGAGAGAGAGAGAGAGAGAGAGATTCCAGAGAGTGAATGTTAGTGCCAGTGGAAGGTACTGAATGGGGAGTTCTTGAGACAACACATAACAGCAAGGAGGGTATTGGCTCAGTGTCACTGTATCAGGGCTGCGGTACATACAGGTTTTGGCCTGGTATAACTAGGTCACAGAATCACAGAAGTCGGGTCGGAAGGGACCTTGTAGATCTTCAAGTATGACCCCCCACCTGGGCAGGAGAAAAAACTGGGCTCAAATGATCCCAGCTAGCTAGGCATCAAGCCTCTTCTTAAAGACCCCCAGGGTAGGAGCCAGCACCGCTTCCCTTGGAAGTTGGTTCCTGATCCTAGCTGCCCTGACATTGAAGTAGTTCTTATGGATGTCTAATCTAAACCTACTCTCCAACAACTTGTGGCCTTTATTCCTTGTTATGCCAGGGGGCGCTAGGGGAAACAAGGTCTCTCCCAAACCCTTCTGGTCCCCCCTAGTGAGTTTATAAACGGTCACCAGGTCCCCCCTCAGCCTTCTCTTGTGAAGGCTGAACAGGTTCAGGTCCCGCAGTCTCTCATTGTAGGGTCTGCCCTGTAGTTCCTGGATCATTCAGGTGGCCCTCCTCTGGACCCTCTCAATGTTGTCCAGGTCATTTGGGAGGATTGTTTTTTTGTTGCCAGTAGTTACACTGTTGCAGTCTGTTATAGAGCTGATGCTTTGTGTACCTAAATAACCTTTTTCCTTCCAATACTTTAGCATAAACAAACATAGTTCTGCTAGTACACATACTTCCATATTTGGAAGCAGAGATCTGTGAAGTTTGTCTCTCTCCTTACACCAGGCCAGTAGAAAGGGTACAACTCATGTTACAAAGACAATTCTGATCTAGAGAGTCCCTCTCCTTTCCTTCATATCAGTACAGCTGATGGAAATGTGGCCTGTTTGGGTTACTCTGCTTGTGTACAAGCATTATCTCCAGCAATATTGTCAGTCCAGAGCTAGGATTAAGAGTCATTAAGCTTTCTGGTGGTGACTTACCTGCCTCTGAAGCAGTAGAGCACTTTGCAAGTCCTTAGGTGAGGGCTATTCTTTTTTAGTTTTGTAGTGAAAACAGTGGGCTTAAAATGTTTGCTTTAAACTCTCCACATTCTCCTCCATCTCTCTGTCTTGCTCTCACTCTCTCTCTCTCTTCTGCTCTTTTTTTAAGTTTGTAAATTAAAAAGCAGCAAGTTGGAAACACCTTATTTAGGTACCTACTTACTGAACATTCACAGGTCCCTTCCAGCCTTACTTTCCTATGACCCTACGTACCTTGTCTAGCTTCGTTAACTGCAGTAAGGTTGCATGTGGAGTAAGTGCTCAGGTTTACCAAAATACAAAATGAGGTGTATGCATGAACATTTAACAAAACCAAAACCAAACAAAACAGGGCCAAATTCTGAGTGAGCTGAACTTGATTGCTGGAGTTTTTGGTCCAAATGAAAAAGAAATTCACTTTATCCTTGCCAAGAAAATCACCAAATTCCACTTGGCTGCATTAACAAAGCACTTTTGAAAGAAAATTTTTAAGGAGACTCAACTTGTTTAAAATTTCGGTGCTCAAATCAACAGGTAAGTATTAAAAGCATGTATGTGGACAGCCATATGTGATACGGGATGATTGACTTAAGTATCCAAATCTGAACATTACACTTGGGGTGTAGAATAAATTCAGAAGGGATATAAAATGTGGGTGTAAATGACATGTTCTCAAGAGCATATCTCCAATTCCAGTTGCTACTGTGACTGCAATGGAGTGTTGACATACCAAAACTAGTCCCAAACCAGCTTGCTTAGGTACTGCTCTGAATCTAGAGCAGCATGGAATTGGCACAGGCTGCAAGGTTTTCCCAAGGAATGGGTTAATTTCCATAGATTCATAGATGCTAGGGTCGGAAAGGACCTCAACAGATCATCGAGTCCGACCTCCCCCCGCCTAGGCAGGAAAGAGTGTTGGGGTCAGATGACCTCAGCCAGATGCCTATCCAGCCTTCTCTTAAGACCCCCCGAGGTAGGAGAGAGCACCACCTCCCTTGGAAGCCCATTCCAAATTCTGGCCACCCTTACCATGAAGTTCTTCCTGATGTCCAGCCTAAATCTGCTCTCTGTCAGTTTGTGACCATTGTTCCTTGTTACCCCAAGAGGTGCCCTGGTGAACAGAGCATCTCTGATTCCTTGCTGCATCCCCCTACTGAATTTGCAGGTGGCCACAAGATCACCTCTCAGCCTTCTCTTGCAGAGGCTGAAGAGATCCAGGTCCCTCAATCTCTCCTCATAGGGCTTGTCCTGTAAGCCCCTAACCAGACAAGTGGCCCTCCTCTGGACCCTCTCGAGGTTATCCACATCCTTCTTGAAGTACAGCATCCAAAACTGGATGCAGTACTCCAGCTGTGGTCTGACCAATGCAGCATAGAGGGGAAGTATCACCTCCTTGGATCTATTTGTCGTGTATCTGCTAATGCATGATAAGGTGAGGTTACTTTTGCTGATGATTTCGTCACACTGAAGACTTGTGTTCATCTAGGAGTCCACTATGACTCTGAGATCCCTTTCTGCTTCTGTGCTGCTGAGAGGGTCACTTCCCAACCTGTAGGTGTGTTGGATATTTTGCGCCCTAAGTGCAGCACTCTGCACTTGTCCTTGTTGTACTGTATCCTATTGTGTACTGCCCACTTTTCTAACCTGTCCAGGTCTGCCTGCAATTGTTCCCTACTCCTTGGAGTGTGCACTTCACCCCACAATTTAGTATCATCTGCAAACTTGGACAGAGTACACTTCACCCCCACAACCAAGTCACTGATGAAGATACTGAAGAGTACAGGTCCAAGGACCAAACCCTCTGGGACCCCACTACCCACATCTACTACCACTCTCTGGATGCAACATCTAAGTCACAGCCTCTTAATTTATTTATGAGAATGGGATGAGATACCATATTGAAGGCCTTGCTAAAGACCAAGAAAACGACATCCACCTCTACTCCTGCATCTAAGCATTTTGTGACCCTGTCATAAAACGAAACTAGATTGGTCAGGCATGATCTACCTGCTACAAATCCGTGCTGGTTTCTCTGCTGCATTATTTTTCCCACTGGACCCCCACAAATATGATCCTTCATAATCTTTTCAAAGACCTTTCCAGGGATGGAGGTGAGACTGACTGGCCTATAATTAATCAGATCCTCCTTCCTACCCTTCTTGAAAATAAGGACCACATTGGCCCTTTTCCAGTCCTCCGGGACCTGACCCAAGCGCCACGAGCGTTCAAACAGCCATGCCAGTGGTTCTGCTATGACACCAGCCAATTTCTTCAGTACCCTCAGATGCAGCTTACCCAGGCCTGCTGACTTAAACACTTCTAGTCCATCCAAGTGACTCTGAACCAAGTCAGCATTGACAGTTGTTGGGCTGGTGTCCCTCTGATGCCCATCATCTAAGAACCATTAGAAGACTTATCTTGAGCCCTGTTCAGGAATACTGAGGCAAAAAAACTCATTGAATAGCTCAGCCTTGTCCCCCCTGTCTGTCACTAACTGCTCCTTGTTGTTCAGTAGGAGTCCTATGCTGGCCTGTGCCTTCCTTTTACTCTCTACATATCTAAAAAAAGACTTTTTGTTGTCTTTAATTTGTGTTGCTCTGTAGTTGCTTTGACCTTTCTAACTGCTTCCATAGATTTTCATATTTCATAGATTTCATAGATGTTAGGGCTGGAAGGAACCTCGAAGATCATCAGGTCCAGTCCTCTGCCCCAGGTGCAGGAAGTCACCTAGGGTGATACATCACCTGGTCAGAGAAGGAGATGTCAGGCAGGACCTACCAACAACAAACCCATGCTGGCTATCCCTCAGGATGTTGCCCTCACCCAGCTTATCCAGAAGGGTCTCCTTGATAATTTTCTTGTGAATCTTACCAGGGATTGAGGTCAAGATGGTTGGCTTGTAATTCCTGTGATCTACTTTCTGCCCTTCTTGAACATAGGTACCACATTGGCCTTCTTCCAGTCTTCAGGTACTTCACCTGAGCACCAGAATTTTTGAATATTTTTGCCAATGGTTGGGCTATGACACCTGCCAGCTCCTTGAGTACCCTAAGGTATAATCTGTCAGGACCAGCTGACTTGAAGGTGTCCAGCCTCTCAAGGTGATCCTTTATGAGATCAACACCAATGCTGGGTATAAATATGCCCTCACCCTGGCTGTCCCGTGTCTTGCTAGGCAGGGCGGTCCCATTGGACTGCTGAAAGACCAATGCAAAGTACCCATTTAGTAGGTTGACCTTTTCCTGGTGTCGGTTATCAGCTGTGCTGGTTGGTTCAGCAGGGGTCCAATGTTACCTTTGCTTTTTTTCTGACTCTGAGGTGCCAGAGGGGAGGCCACAGACTCTGAGGGGACCCAAGGGGTGCGGTGTGTGCCCATCCACATCGTGCCACTGGTAGGCCTGCTACTGATGGGACTAGCTTCCCTAGGGCTCACTGGCAGGGCCTCGGGCCCTCTCACTCACCCTCCTGCGCAAACTCCCATGCTAACTCATGCACCAGGCCCAGAAGCATGCCTGTTCGTGTGTCTCATTCGTGAGGCTCCGGTCGCGAATCTCCCTGTGGGATGGGCAAAGTAGGAGCTTGGGGGGGCAGGGTGTAACCCTCCTCAGCTCCACTCAGTTGCCTCCCTGCTGGCTACCTCTCTCCCACTATGGGCCCCTGCTTACCTGCGGGCAGGCCAGGGCTTGTTGGGGATCCTGGGGTCTCTTCTCTCCTGGGGGGCCCCATAGCTCACGGGGGCACAGCAGGCTTTCATTCACATGTTTCACGACGCAGCTGGGACCCAGGTGCAGCTTCTGCCATTGCCGAGCCCTTTTTAAATTGTACGCATGCACAGAAGAGCTGGCCGGTGCCGCACTGCTCTTGGGGCTCTAAGGAGGTCCCTTCCCCCCTCACCAAAGGAGGGGATAGGTAAGTGCCCCAACCCTAATCTGTCTCATGCACCGGCAGCCCGATCGTGCGGCTCCTTGGAGGGCTGGGCCAAGTAGGAGCCGAGTAGGTGTGATGCTGCGGCTAGTAAAACGACCAAAATGCTGGCTTGCATCCATAGATGCTTCTCAAGCAAATCCTGGGATGTCATTCTCCTGTTGTATTTGGCCTTGGTGAGGCTGCAGCTGGAGTACTGCGTCCAGTTTTGGGCTCCACAATTCAAAAAGGATGTGGAGAAGCTTGAGAGAGTCCAGAGGAGAGCCACGTGCATGACCAGAGGTCAGGAATGACAGGCTGAGAGACATGGGGCTCTTTAGCCTGGAAGAGTGCAGGCTCAGGGGTGATCTGATGGCCACCTATAAGTTTATCAGGGGTGACCACCAGGATCTGAGGGAACGTTTGTTCACCAGAGTGCCCCAAGGGATGACGAGGTCGAACAGTTGTAAACTACTGCAAGACCGTTTCAGGCTGGACATAAGGAAGAATTTCTTTACTGTCTGAGCCCCCAAGGTCTGGAACAGCCTGCCATCGGAGGTGGTTCAAGCACCTACATTGAACACCTTCAAGAGGAAATTGGATGCTTATCTTGCTGGGATCCTATGACCCCAGCTGACTTCCTGCCCTTTGGGCAGGGGGCTGGACTCGATGATCTTCCGAGGTCCCTTCCAGCCCTAATGTCTATGAAATCTACTCAGCTGCCTCCCTGCTGGCTACGTCCCTCCCACTGTGGGCCCCTTCTTACCAGGGGAGAAGCTGGGGCTCATCGGGGGTCCTGGGGTCTCTCCTGGGGGGTCTCTGGGTTCACAGGGGCTCAGCGGGCTTTCACCCACACATCTTGCACTGGAGCTGGGACCTGAGTGCAGCTTCTGTCATTACTGGGCCCTTTTTAAACTGCACGCATGCACAGAAGGGCTGGCCGGTGCCAAGCTGCTCTTGGGGGGGCTAAGGGGATACCTCCCCCACACCAAAGGAGGGGACAGGTAAGTGCTCCCCCAGTCTGTCTCACACGCTGGCAGCCCAGTCGTGAGGCTCCCTGTGGGGCTGGGCCAAGTAGGAGCCAGGGGGGTGTGACCCTCCTTGGCTCTACTCAGCTGCCTCCCTGCTGGCTACATCCTTCCCGCTATGGGCCCCTGCTTACCTGCAGGCAGGACAGGGCTCGTCAGGGGTCCTAGGGTCTCTCCTGGGGTGTTCCTGGGCTCATGGGGGTGCAATGAGCTTTCACCTGCACATCTAGCACTGGAGTCGGGACCTGAGTGCCCCTGCAAGTGCAGCCCAAGTAGGTATACTCCTCCTTGGTAGCTTTCCCCTGCTTCCACTGCCTATATGCCTTCTTTTTTTGCCCTTAGGCTCCCCTGGATTTCCCTGTTTAACCAAGGAAGTTTTTTTTGGCTCCTTTCCCCCTTTTCCCTCATACTGGAATAGTCTCCCTTTGTGCCCAAAGGATCACTTCCTTTAGGAACAACCACCCTTCCTGGACTCCCATCTCACCAATACTCTTATGCTTCAGCGTGTCATTGACTAGACTCCTGAGCACACTGAAGTTAGCCTTCCTAAAGTCAAACATTTCCACCCTACTAGTTATCTTACTCATCCTACGCTGTATGCTGAATTCGATTGATTGGTGATGACTGTCCCCAAGATGACCACGAATCTGCAGCTCCCCTACCAGGTCATCCGCCGTAGCCAACACTAAGTCCAGTAAGGCATTCCCCCTAGTGGGACCGTATACCTCCTGAGTTAGGTGACGGCCCTGCACGCAGGTTAAGAACCTGCATAAACGGTTGGATTTGGCTGACTGCTCCTCCCAGCAGATGTCAGGGTAGTTTAGGTCCCCCATGGCAACCACGTCCCTAGACTGTATGGCCTCTGAGAGCTGTTTCAAGAATTCCAAGTCTAGCTCTTCCTCTTCATAGTTTCATAGTAGCTAGAGTCGGAAGGGACCTAGGTAGATCATCTAGTCCGACCCCCTGCCTTGGCAGGAAAGAGCACCGGGGTCAGATGACCCCAGCAAGGTGCTCATCTAACTTCCTTTTAAAAATCCCCAGGCTAGGAGCCTGCACCACTTCCCCTGGAAGTCGGTTCCAGGCCCTAGCCGCCCTGACTGTGAAGTAGCGCCTCCTAATATCTAATCTAAACCTACCCTCCACCAGCTTGTGACCGTTATTCCTGGTCACTCCTGGCAGCACACGGGGGAACAGGGACTCCCCCAATACCTGCTGATCCCCCCTGACCAGTTTGTAGCAGGCCACAAGGTCCCCCCTTAACCTTCTCTTGTGGAGGCTAAGCAGGTTCAGGTCCCGTAGCCTCTCCTCATAAGGCCTGCCCTGCTGACCCCTGATCATACGAGTGGCGTATCGTGATCATATCGTCCACGTCCCTCTTGAAGTGTGGCGCCCAGAACTGGACGCAGTACTCCAGCGGGGTACTCTTCAGTACTCTCTGCAGTACTCTTGATGTGGTCGTCTGTAGCAGACCCCCACCACCAAGTCCCTTTCCCCTCAACCTCCATGTATCCTAACCCACAATGCCTCAACTTTCTCCTCCTCTGATCCCATTTTGATTAGGGTAGATGTATAATGCTCCTCTATGTAGAAAGCAGCCCCACCCCCTTTCCTACTCTATCCCTTCTGTACAACCTGTAGCCCTCAATGTATACCACCCAGTCATGGTTAGGGTCCCACCAGGTTTTCGTTAGCTCCACTAAATCAAAGTTATTATCTGCAAGTAGAAGTATGGGTTCCTTCCGCTTGTTCCCCATGCTCCTAGCATTAGTATAGAGGCACTTGAGCCCTCCGAATGATGCCTTTGATACCTCCCGCACTGCATTCTGATGCCCAGAGGGCCCCTTGGTGCTTACCTGGGGTGTACTGCTGCATGTCTTGCAGTTTGTAGGTTTTAGGCTCTCTCCATCTCCTGCCTCCCCATCCCCCATTGTACTTAGTTTAAAGCCTGACATAGGTGGTCAGCCAACCTGTAAGAAAAGAGACTCTTACCTTTTGTGGAGAAATAAGCCCATCGCATCCCAGGGGGTCCCTTGCATGGAAGTGCGGATCGTGGTCCAGCAAGCCAAAACTTGCACGATGGCATCAACTCTGGATCCATGGGTTGACTTCCCTGATACAGGTGACGTGATGCCTACTGCCACCGCTGACTGGGAGGATCGATGAGAAGATCACCTGCACTCTCGTCTTCCTAAGCCTGGTCCCCAGAGCCCTGTATGGTCTGGACTACTCCTAGCCGAATCATTTGTTCCCACATGGATGAGGACCATGGGATAGTTGTCAGAGGGCTGGATGAGGACAGGAATTCTTGCCATGATGTCCCTGGTCCAGGCTCCAGGCAGGTAGCAGACCTCACGTGCCATGAGATGCAGACAACAGATGGGTCCCTCTGTTTCTCTCAGCAAGGAGTTGCCCACAAGGATGACGCAGCGTCTCTTGTTCTGCTTACCTGACCAGCCCTCAGCTCATTTAGTGATGGCAGGAGGCCCCTCCAGTGCACTCTCCCCCACCGCACATTCCTCCAGTGCAGCCGGGGCCTCATATTTGTTCCCTAACCGCACCGGGGCAGCTGTCTCTGTGGCGAGAGTTCTGGCCCCTGAGATGACCGTCCTCCACTCACCAGCATCTGCTTCAGGGCATTCCCTCACGGCTTCTCTGCAAGGAGTCTTGTCTTGCAGAGAATGAAAGTAGCCATCAATCTCTTCTTCAGTTGCCCTCATCCCCCACAACCTGCTCACCTCTGCCTGGAATTCCCTTACCTGCCCCTCAGTCCGAGCACATGTGGGACAGACAAGGGAACCCCCAGCCCCCACACTACCCCCAGGCATCAGAGGTCCTGCCAGGCAACCCCCGCAGACAGAGGGGCCGGGGCACTAATGACCCATCCAAGGGGCCTGTCTGGGTGGAGGCATCTCAGGAGCTCCAGGCTGGAGGCAGCAACAGGTCAGGGGCCCTGGCTGTGCTCCGTGTCACCACCCCCATAGTAGCTCCCCTGCTCATTCACTTACCCAAAATCTCTCTCAGAAGCTCCCATGTATTCCTGCCCATGACTGGCCTGCGAACTTCCTGTGGGAAGTTAGTTCATACTGGGCTCCCTGCTGGGTAGCGACTGCAAGTGTAGACATGTTCTGAGTCAGTCTGATGTCTATAAGTTACACACATAGAACCTGACTGTCATTTGCACAAAAGGTTTTTTTCCACTGCTCTACATTTAATGTAATAATATTTAATTTATGATTACTTTGAGGGCACTAGCATGGCAGAGGAAAAAGGCCTTTTTAAATGAGACTGTGTCTTATAAGAGCACATAAATTTGGGGACATAGCAAGAAAAATGACTGACAGGAAGACGTTTATAGATTACAACTTTTTGAAAATGGGTCACATTTTTGTTGCAAAAATTTGCGGTTCGTTTCTCTGGAGGCACACAAAAAGAATCTCAGACACACACTTATTAGCAGCACAAAAGGCGTATTTGCAAATAGGGTCGGAGCAGAGCCAGAGGACTCAGATTACTCTGAACCCTTGAGGAAATTCTCAGCTGGGTTTTATCCCTTCCCTCCTGGGCACGTGTGCAGAAACAGGAACTCTTACAGCTCATTTCCGGTTCATACAAACATGTATGTGACTACGTCACTTCATCCATCACATGTATATTATAATTAACTACTTAAGTATGCAGGGTGGATAGGTGAATATGCATCAGCTAATTGCGCATGCTCAGAAATTTCTTTAGGTCACCAAGAGTTTAAATCCCCCCCGCTTTCAAGGACACAGTCAGTTGAATTCCAGCTTCTGTAATCTGCATGGGAGAACCAGGGTGAGTGTGGAGGAGGGAGTGGGGGAGAGAGTGATTTAGCATAAGAAAAACTGTAGCAAAGCTAGCTAAGAAAGAAAAGTCCTTGGCAGTGTGTTTTCTTATCAGGTACGAGATGCAAAATGTGCAGTTCTAACAACACTCCATTTCTAACAATATTATAACAATACTCCATTTACTCTGCATTTCTAACATTTTCATCCCAAACTAATTCAGTGTCTGAAAACTGACAGTGTCTATAGCTTAGGGAGTGGAGAGCCTGTATTTAACAGACCAATTTAAATAGTTTTCTTTTTCTTTGAAACAGGTATATACTTGCCTTCTTTTTTATGTGGTATACACAGAACTGCTAGGGGCCTGGACACAGTAAGCTGAACATATATTGGATATTGCATAATTGTTATAATCTGACTGGATATAGCATGTTAGTAAATTTTATTTGTGCAGTAATTAAGGTAATACACCACTTGCCTTAATTCCTATATGTCAATTGTCAGGGGAATTTAAAAATGGTCTTTATTTATTGCCTGTAAAATATCACAAGGGTCTAAGAGCAAAACAGTTGGCCGTGCAAATGGAGGTAGCCTAAATCAAGATTTATTTTTTTTTTTAAGAACTGATGGTGAATAATACTTTATGTTGCTTATTCCTGGGACATTTTTCATTCTATAAGTGAAGTCAGTATAATATTGGAAAGCCAGCTGGCCTGTTTGTCTCTTTGGTAAATTATTGCTGGGTAAATCCATTCCCTGTCAAATATTGGAATTTACAAAAAATAATCAGATGCATGCTATTTTTGTGAAAATCATGATGATGGCTACACATCTAAGAGAGGGTAAATGAGGGGGTCAGGTAAAAAGTATGGCTCGTGGCTTTGATACACATTAACTGCCTGACTTTGGGGTGATTTTTTTTCAGTAGTTTCTCTTAAGGCTTTGCTCCTGGCTGAGCTGCTATTAACATTGTTTCTATAGGAAAATAGTACTCGGCTCCATAGCTCTAATCCAGTAATGTAAAGTCAGTGGACTCAGTTCTGCTAACATCAGAGTAATTGCAATGAACTCACTCTAAATTTAACTACAGCTGGAATTTAACCTGAATGTGAAAAGTCAATGAAGCAAGTAAACCCAGTGGAATACTGGAAAATTTTAACTTTGTAATGTGTAAGTCCTAGGAAAGTTTTTTTTCTCAGTATAATCTGACAAGGAAACATTGGGAGGCTGAAAAGCATTTGTATGTCCCGTTTATCCAAAGAACCATTGGCAATAGTTCTCCCTCACTCATGTAAGGAAATAAAAAAAATCATACTGGGCCAGATTCTACTCTTATTTATACCAGTTTAAATCCCCAGCAACTTCACTGAAGTGAGTAGAATTATTCCAGTTGTACATCAGTGGAACTGAGATCCAGATCTAGCCCAAAGGATTTACTCTAAAACAAACTTCACCCATTTCCTGGTGAGACGTGTTAGGCCCCCAGTGTAAGGTAATTACTTGGAGATTACAGTCTTATTCTAATACTTTCCTCACTACTGGTGTGTTGATAGTGGCAGTTCCACTTTTCATTATGGCCCCTTCTGGATAATGTTATTTCTACTCCACTGTCACTTCCTTGAGTTGTGCTTTCTGATCTTAATTACAGCATGTAAATCCAAACTACTAAAATGAATAGAATTGCTTGGTGTTTACACAGCCAGCAAAGCTGTCTCTGGGGGGGCGTGAATTGGGGCGATTGCCCTGGGCCCTGAGCTTGGAGGGTCCCATGGAGCTGGGTGGAGCAGCAGCAACACAGAACTGGGTGGAGTGGTGGCTTCATGTCCAGACGCTTGCTACTGCTTCCTGCTCCCCCACCAATGGTGGCGGCAGCTTCTTTGGGTCTGGGATCAGAGCAGGTGGGCCCCCACATGGGCTTATTTGCTCTGGGCCCCGCACCCTGCTCGGGTTGCTTCTGACAATCAGAATGCATTGCATAATTTTTTTAACATCATCTTGTTATCAGAGAATTTTTACAGCAGAAGGACTAAGCATTGTATAGTGGTTTTAAGCACATCAGTTAGGATTTTCCATGAAGCCTGAGGGGCTAAGTACAGTCAAAAAGCCTGAGGCTGAATTGATTCAATTTTTGCTGGTTTATCTAAGCTGCATAGAGTTAACTGATAAGCAAGTGAACAAACATTCCTTTTGAGTCCAGAAATGCAGCCACATGCCTCCACTGGCCCAGGCCAGAAGCCGGGAGGGTGGGGGCATTAAAACCCCCTTTCCGCTTGGCTGGAGCAGGCAGTTTGGACCAAGGCTAACCCACCCACCCTGCGTGGGGGTGAGGGGTTGTGGGGGAGGTGCAAAGCATCCTGGGATGATAGGGGACTAAGTTAACTTGAATCTGGAGGGGATATGGGATAGAAGTTCAGTAAACTGATTAACTTAAATCAGTTAAGTCTGATACTACATCCATCCATGTTTATCTTAAACTGGTTTTGGACATTTTGAAAACAGTTTAAGTGGACTGAACGTCTGTTGGGTTATAGGTTTGAACCAATTTCTGATCACTTATACCAACTGATGTGTAATTTCTGTCCCTAGCCCCTAGGGTGTATCAACCCCACAAATATTATGGAGATCAATGGGAGTTGGGTGTCTGTTTCCATAGCCTCCTTTGAAAATCCCAGCTCAGGTTGCTTCTACTTGCTGCTGTCTTTACCTTGATTGACTTTGGACAGGGCTTGGTGTGTAGTTCTTTTGGGTTCATTAGTTGAATAATATTATGGTTTTAATATGCATTAGTTTCCAAGTGACAAAGCAACATACAAAACCTCCTCACTAGAGCAGCAATTCAACTCAATTAACCTGAACTTCCTTTAGGATGGATTTTTTATTGCAACAATTTTGGTTTTCCATTGGAGATGTAAATCTTCCCTAAAAATGTTAGGTAAGCAACACAGATGACCCTGCACACATCAGGGCCTGACCATCCATTTAGCTTAGGAGTCTTATTAAGCTAAACAAATAAACCAAGTCCCTGATCTGCTCTTGGCCACCCTGGTACTGATCTGGAGGAACTCCAGTGAAACCAGTGGAAGAAGTCTAGGTTTACACCATGGTTCTCAAGAACAGAATTTGGCCTCGAGGTTTTTTCTTCCTTGGAAGCTTCTTGGCTAGTTTGTCTGGTTTGTTTTAATTTTAGGTAGGTAAGTTTTAATGCAAAGTTTAAACTGCTTTCCAGTCTACTCTGCATCATTCCAAGTTCTGAGGGGAAGGGAAGACCTTTCAGACTTTTACCCTACTGCTTGATTACAGAGAGGCCCTAGCACTTAGCCTGCTATTCCATATGAGTGGATTTAGCATTCCAGGCTCTTACGCCCTGTTATTCTTTGCTGCATACTCTTACTGTCTTTTCCAGTGCCAATCATCCCAGTTGTCATCCTTCTGCTGAAATCAATGTTAACTTTCTCTCTGTATTCAATAGAAGCAGGATCAGTATCTGTGTTGGGATCCTTGCAGTCTCATCTTTTGCACATTTCCCTTCCCTTTCCTTTTCATTGTCATCAGTCAAAATTGCATAATTGGGTCAGTAATATTTCTGTAGTACCAGTCTGCTACTGTGGAAGCCAAAAGCTTCCCATGGGTATGTCTGTGCAGCTCTCTTGACTTTGCTGTGAGCTACAAACATCCTCTTTCTTCTACAAAATGAGAAACTTAGAAGCACTTGTAAGATGCCTCTTGTCTATCAGTAAGGGTTACAGTTTCCTTAAGACACACCAACCCAACAGTATGGGATGCTGCTCTGGAGTAAGCACTTTTAGGCTTAAGTTTAAAATATTCTGTCTCCAACACTGGCATACCTGTCTCTCATTCAGCTGAACCCAGCTGAACAAAAGAACTGTGTTACTATTAACTGCTGTATGGAGAGAGACCAAACACCACCTCCTGATCAGGGCTCAGATGTCAAGTTCTCAGTTCTTTTTCTGTTGATCTCCCTGCCCACTAACCTAGGTCTTAGATAACTTTTCAGGCTATTCCTTTTTTTAATAGTAAAAGGATATTTACATGGAACCTGTACTAGTTGCTCAGCATGGCACTGTATGGGGTGAAGAGATTATAATTAGAAAATGGGTAGGAATTGGGATGGAGGGGAGAAGGTTGTGGTTTTTGCTCTGACAGCATAAAAGCAGAAGAGAGCTGTATCCCTCAACATGCCTAATGCAGCATCTCCTCCCTCCCACCTCTGCTTCTACACAACAATGCAGCACATGAAAAATGTGCAGTGCAGCCTCTCTGCCATTTACCAGAGCACCCCCCACACACCTCCTCTCCCACTAACACCACCACCACCACCACCAAAAAATAATCTGTTTCTCTGTTAGCAAAGTTTGTTTGTTCCTTCTCAAATGTCTGGATCTTCTTGATCTTTTTTCTCCTACCATCCCCTCTGACACCCCATCCCAAATGAGTGTCCCAAATGCTACCTGAGCTAAGATACCATTCCATCATGCCCTTCACCAGAGACAACTGCCACAACCTGACCATCAGCCATTTAAGTGAAACCACCCCTTGTCTTTCTCTCTCACCCCCGTCCCTGCTATTCTTCACTATTTCCCCAGGTCCAATGCTCTTTCTTTCCTGTGTTCTCTCTTTTGTTTCATTAAAATTTTATAAAACTTCTCTGGGTTCAATTTCCCTGTTTTCCTCTAATAGTTCCCTGAATACAAGTCAGATTCATAAATCAGAAAGAGACGAGAAGAATTATGAGCAGTCAGTAGCGATGTTCATTAATACTATTTGTATTTGCTTGTCATGTACATTTTCTTTTCCCTAATTATTCTTCATTCTTTAAAGTCAATTAGTTTAATGTGACAACAGGAATCCACAGTGGGGCTGCCAAGCCATATGTCTCTAAATCTCCATGGGTTCACAGCATGCCCATATTTTTTATGCACTGAGGAGCAACAGATGCGTAATGCTGCGAAATAGCATGCAAGCCTGTCCTGTTTTGAAAAATCAGGGAATGAAAATACAGATTACTAACAACATTCCATGCACATGATTTAGAGTGGATTTTCTAAATCCCACGATCCTTCAAAGACTTAGATGTGCTTTTAGTGTTAAATGCAGGTATCACCTTAGAGCACAACAGAACTATTCACGGATTTCATAGAGATTAGGGCAGGAAGGGACCTCAGAAGATCGAGTCCAGCCCCCTGCCCCAGGGGCAGGAAGTCAGCAGGGATCATAGGATCCCAGCAAGATAAGCATCCAAATTTCTCTTGAAGGCATTAAATGTAGGTACTTGAACCACCTCTGATGGCAGGCTGTTCCAGACCTTGGGGGCTTGGACAGTAAAGAAATTCTTCCTTATGGCCAGCCTTAAACGGTCTTGTAGAATTTCATAACTGTTCAACCTCGTCATCCCTTGGGGCGCTCTGGTAAACAATCATTCCCCCAGATCCTGGTGAACACCCCTGATAAACTTATAGGTGGCCACCAGATCACCTCTGAGCCTGCACTTTTCCAGGCTAAAGAGCCCTATGGCTCTCAGCCTATCACTGTAAGGTCTGTTTTCCTGACCTCTGATCATGCATGTGGCTCTTCTCTGGACTCTCTCAAGCTTCTCCACATCCTTTTTGAATTGTGGAGCCCAAAACTGGACTCAGTACTCCAGCTGCAGCCTCACCAAGGCTGAGTACAAGGGGAGAATGACATCTCAGGATTTGCTTGAGAAGCATCTATAGATGCAAGCCAGCGTTTTGCTCACTTTACTAGCCGCAGCATCACACTGAAGGCTCATGTTCATCTTGTGGTCAATCATGACCCCCAAGTCCCTTTCATCTGTAGTGCTAACCAGCGCAGCACTGCCAAGCCTATAAGGATGCTGCAGGTTTTTCTTTCCAAGGTGGAGAACCTTGCATTTTCCAGTATTAAACACCATCAGGTTCTCATCCACCCATTTCCTGAGCCTGTCAACGTCAGCCTGGATTGCCCTCCTGTCTTCTGGTGTGGATGCTTTACCCCAGAGTTTGGTATCATCGGTGAACTTGGCCAGGCTGCTTCTGGCTCCAATGTCCACATCATTAATGAAGATGTTGAACAATATGGGTCCAAGGACAGAGCCTTGGGGAACCCTCCTGGTCACAGGGCACCATGATGACTGACTTCCATCAACCACCACCCTCTGGATCCAATCACGGAGCCAATTTCCCAGCCAGCGGATCATGGTGGATCTGAGGCCACAGTTGGCCAGTTTTGCCAAGAGGTGATCATGGGATACCAAATCGAAGGCTTTTTTGAAGTCAAGATATATGACATCAATCTCCTCTCCCTTGTCCAGGTGATAGGTCACCTGGTCATAAAAGGAAATAAGGTCAGTCAAGCAAGACCTACCTGCAACAAACCTGTGCTGGCTATCCCTCAAGATGTTGCCATCAGCCAGTCTGTTAAGAATGACCTCTTTAATAATCTTTTCCAAGACCCCCCCTGGGATAGAGGTCAGGCTGATGGGCCTGTAATGTGCCAGATCCACTTTCCTTCCTTTCTTGAAGATAGGCACCACATTGGCCTTCTTCCAATCTTCAGGCACTTCACCAGAGCACCAGGAGTCCTCAAAGATCCATGCCAGGGGTTGGGCTATGATGCTCGCCAGCTCCTTGTGTACCCTGGTGTGTAGATTGTCTGGGCTGGCTGACTTGAAGGTATCCAGCCTCTCAAGGTGTTCCTTTACAAGGTCAGCATTAATGGAAGGGAGAGGAACTCTCTCACCGAGGTCTCCCTGTCCCATAATGGGCAGGGGTGTCCCATGGGACTAATGAAAGACCAATGCAAAGTACCATTTAATAGATTGGCTTTTTCCTGGGCATCAGTTGTCCCATCTGGTTTAGCAGGGGTCCAGTGTTGCCCTTGCTTTTCCTCTGGCTCCCCACATGTCTAAAAAAGGACTTTTTATTGTCCTTGATACTTGTAGCTATTTGGAGTTCAGTTGCAGCCTTGGCTTTCCTGTTTCACTCCCTGCAGGACCAGTCCAGTGCAGAATATTCCTCCTTGGAGGTGAATCCCATCCTGCATCCTTTGTAGGCCTTTCTTTTTAGCCTCAGGAGGTCTGCTAGATCCCTGGAGAGCCAAGGGGGCTGCTGTGCCCTTTTGCTGTCTTTCCTCCGAGATGGAATAGACTTAGCTTGTGAATCAAGGATCGCTCCCTTGTAGAGCAGCCACTCTTCCTGAACTCCCCTCTCTTTGGGGTTGTGGTCCCTTAGAGCCTGACCAACAAGCATCCTGAGCTTGTCAAAGTCGGCTCTCCTGAAGTCAAGGACTTCTGTATTGCTGACTGACTTGCCAGCTTTACAGCGGATGATGAAGGTGATCAGCTTGTGGTCGCTGTCACCCAGCTTTCCATCGATCATTAGGTCACTGATTAGATCATCCCCAGTTGCCAGTATCCAGTTGAGCAGTGCTTTACCTCTTGTTGGCCCGTAGACCTCTTGTGTCAGGTAGAGGTCATCCACCCACAAGAGGAAGCTTTGCAACCACTCAGATTTAGCTGAGTGCTCTTCCCACGAGATGCTTGGGTAGTTGAAGTCTCCCATGACAGTCATGCACCAGAAGCAAGCGGCCTCAGCCAATTCCCTGGTGAACTCCTGGTCAAGCCCTTGACTTTGGGTGGGAGGTCTGTAGTAGACTCCCACCATTGTGTCCCCTGTGCCATGTTCCCCACGGATTTTAACCCAGATGGTCTCCAGCCATCTACCCTGGTTGCCAATATCAGCTTGCAGGGATGTGTAGCTCTCTTTGACATAGAGCTACGCCCCTGTCCCTTTTGTCTACTCAATCTCTTCTGTACAGGGTATAGCCATTTATACCCATGGTCCAGTCATGGGTGAATTCCCACTAGGTCTCCGTTATCCTTATGACATAGTAATTATTTGCATTAAGCAGAAGGATAAGTTCCTCCTGTTTATTCCTCAAGGTCCTGGCATTCATGTACAGGCAGGCAAGTGTCCCCTTGGGGGCCCTTGCCTTGCCCACATATTGTTTCAGGGCTGGGGCAGGGGTGGGCTCCCTTAAGTGCCTTGGCCTGCTGGCTTTGCAAGGGCTGTTCAGCGGGCCAGCAGTGGCAGTAGTCCCCCCGTCCCCCGGTGGGCTTAGTTTAAGGCCTGGTGGAGCAGGTCAGCCACTCTGGCTGAGAAGAGCCTCCTCCCCAGGGGAGAGGGGTAGAGGCTGTCCCTTCCCAGCAGCTTGCTGTCTCTCTCACCAAAGAGTGGACTGTGGTAATGGAAGCCAAAGCATTTCTGATGACACCAGTGCCTCAGTCTTTGGTTAACTACCTGGATCCTCCTCTCCCTCCTCAGCCCGTAACCTGAGACTGGAAGGATCAAAGAAAACACCACCTGTGCCCCCAGATCCTTTAGCCCTGCTCCCAAATCCCTGTAGTGCCTCATGACCTGGCTGGGAGCGCTCCGAGCTGTGTCATTGGTTCTCACATAGATAAGGAGCATGGGATAGTGGTCAGTGGACTGGAGGAGTTTAGGGATCTTCTCCACAATGTCTCAGATGCGGGTTCCTGGGAAGCAGCAGACTTTCCAGGCTAAGGGGTCGGAGCAGCACATTGCCCCCTCAGTCCCACTCAGGATGGAGTCTTTCACAAGAAACACTTTGTGTTTTGTCTTGGGGAGAGTGGGAGCGGTAGCTACAGTTGAACCCATATTGCCTGCGGGAGCTGGCAACTCAGCAGGCTCTGCTGGGGCTTCAAGAGGCTCATACCTGTTGCATAGCTCCAGCAGGGCAGGTGCCTTGGTGCAGTGGGCCTTGGGACCCTTGACCACCTTGGTCCATCCCCTGGGCTGGACAGAATGGGAGGTCCCTGAGTCCTCCCTTGTCTTGGAGGGAGACCGTGGTCTACCCTCTGTCTCCCGGGGGAAAAGGGCCTGGCAGTAGGAGTCTGTCTCCTGCTTGCAGTCCCTGATGGCACACAGTCTCTGAACTGTGGTCTGGAGCTCCTCCAGTTGGCGTGCCAGAGACCCCAGTAGGGAGCAGACCCCACAAGGGGTAAACCCATGTTTGAGTAAAGGTAAACCCATGCATGAGTCTTTGCAGGATTGGGACCTTACGTATGAAGGGAGCATGGAGACAGTATGAGAGGAACTACAACAGAATGGATTGGTAGTTCATCTAGGCCAGTCTCCTACAATACTTGGTGCAGGAGATTTCCAAGCAAAATGTGTAACCACTATAGTGCTCAATATTACTGCCCTTTTACTGCCCAATATGATCAGAAGAAACTTTTTTAAGGAAGGATATTCCTTCCTGATCCCAGGGCTAGTTTATGATGAATAGCTTATGTCCCAAAGCATGTAGATTGTAGCTACTCTGACGTAATTGATATTGAATTCACCGTATTTCTTGTATACAGTGCACCCTAGCATAAGACATGCACCTTCTTTTTGAAAAGCAGAATGAGTGAAAAAATAACTTAGTGGTAGCAGGTAGGGAGCCAGGGCCGCTCATTTTTCTGCTCCCCTTGTATGTATACAGACTTTGCTCTCACTTTCCCCACTAAACAGCAAAAATGCTTTTGCCATATTCTTGCATACAATGTGCACTCCAATTACCAGCAGCTGGTTTTTGGAAAAAAGGTATGTGTTGTATGTGAGGAAATATTTTACACTGCCCTCAAACTGTCAGTATTAAAGGGTGTCTGTACATGTGCTCTGGGGGGGCAGGGTGTGGGGCGCTTTAATTAGAGCAGCTCTGAGGGTGTCTACATACATGCTCCGGGATAGAAGCAGGGGCACTTTAATTAGAGCAGCTCTGAGATCCACTCTAATTAAGGTGCCTGTAGCATCAGGTGTATACAGCTGGGGTGCTTCAGTTAAAGTTTGTTCAAGCTTTAGTTAAAGCACCCTCACTGCTAATTAGCATGCTCCAGCAGACTTGTAGCAGACTTAATTAATTGAGCCTGCTCCGACATGTGCTAATTAGCATGCATTGAAGCAGAGGTCCATCACATGTGTAGGTGCCCAGGGATACTGCAGTTTTTTAAATTCTAACACATAACCACATTTGAGACATCAGAAGAAGCTGAAAGTTTGGCTGGGGGAATATTTGTGAGTGCTGACACCCAGGAATATGTAAGATTGAAAATGTTTTTGGAATTCAGGCTTATCCACATTAGTTGAAAGTATCTGAAAATAGTCAGCTAGGACATAGTTGCAATTTTAACCTTTATCTTTTCTTTCATTGGATATCAGAGCTGTCCAGTTGAGGAGACTGCTCCTTCTTAAACACTCAGACCTATTGTTTCCTAAACACTCAGACCTATTGTTTCCTGTGATCTCAAGATTCTAATTAAACCCAGTACTATCTTCTCTTCCAGGGATGCATGGTAAGTAATCAGTTCAAGTAACTTCCATTAACTAATGAGTGTGCTGTTTGATGTGACCCAAAACAGTTGACATGAAAAACAGCTGACATTCATACAGATGCCTCATCCTGACTATGGTACTTAAGTGGGCTTTGTGAAGGGATCTCAGGGCTGAATCTGCTCCTGTCTTTCAGGTTTCTAGCATGTAGATATTTATTAGGTACATACCCAGATTTCATTTTGTTGTATTGGATATGGAATTCAGTTATAGGAGACCATAGGCCCACTTCTAACTCCACGTATGTTTAACAATGACATCTCTCCATTGACAAAAGTCCACTTATTTCTAATTAGCACCAGTGTGAAAAGAAGACTAGAATGGAGCTGGAGGAGAGGAGTTGCAGAGACTGTCCACAATGCATGCAATGAGCTTAGAGATGAAATGATAGTTGGCAAAGGAGGTGGGATGAAGGGTGCACCGAAGAGCCTAAAGCCTCTTTGTACTGTAGAAGGAAAGAGTCAGGAGAGTACAATTTAGAAGAAGAGTAAGGAGAGGAGAGGAGTGTGAACATGAGGAAAGTCAGGAGATGGGATGATGTCAGTGAAGGAAAATGTAAGGGTTAGAGGAGAAGAGATAGTAAACTTCTACTTCTGTGACATAGGGAAGGGGGAAGGAAAGGCAAGCTGAGGGGAAGGGGAAGGTTAAGCTCCTTTTGTAAGAAATTGGAAAAATATTTGTGGAGAGGGGTAGGTAGAATTTGAGGAGCAATTCGAACATGCCAAAAGGCAACCAGACTTGTGGGCATGGGAGTTAAGTAAATTGGAGAGGCAGAAAATTTTCACAGCTAATCATCTCTATCTAGTGCTGGAAAGAGCAGGGGCAGCAGATGAGGACAATAAAAGGGGAGTTCCAAAGAGGAAGTGATTTTTTTATGACAGCCCTTTTCTTCTAGAAAATAGTTTAAAAGAAGCAATGTTAACTTTTGAATGACCACTAAAATGTCAGTTGAGTGCCTCGTTACATGCCTGTTGCATATTTTTAACCTGAAATACATGAAATATTTTGTTTGGTGACATTTATGGTGCTGCCCTTTTAGACCTTTGCTGAGGTTATTTATTTTCTGTTTCGCTGGTGTTGTTACATCTGGGCAGTAAATTATTTTTTATGGATGAGCAAAAGACTGTTACCTGAGTGTTTGTCATTCCAAATAACTCTTCCTTTCTTCATAATTGCTGGAGCAAACATAATTTTTATAGTCGTTACTTTGCAGGAGCTGCTCTGCATTCACCACCTCTACTTGTTTAAAAACTGTTTCAAATAAGCAGCAGTATCATCAATGGGAAACACTCCCATTAACATCAGACCTTTGCATGCATACAGAGCTTCTTGTAATATTGGGGCCTTATTTTGCATTGATCTAGTCTGTAAAAAGTGGAAAATCCTGTGTACTCACAACAGATACACAGATTGCTCTTCCTTATATTGTTGTTTGAAGGGTACAAGGACTGAAGACCAGGGGAGGATTGGTTAATGGCTATGAATAAATGTCCTAATACTGAGATTGGCTGGGCTTTGGAGTAGAGAACAGATGGGAACTGTGTTGAGGTCATTTACATAAACATGGACTATAAATATACAGTAGGAAGTGATTCTTTATTAGCTAGATTGTATGACTGGTATTGCTCCTTTTCACTCATATGGGATTTTACTTCATTAGCATTTTAAACTGATTTCCACTTTCCTGTATCTGGCTGTTTAAACAATATACTGCACATGCAAGTGGCTCTGTCCAGTGAGCAGAAGTTTTTATGAGAAAGGTGAAGCTGGTTCACAGTAGTGCAGATCCTCCCATACAGCTTTGCAGTGTGCCACGCTTTATTTGGCTTTGTAGCTGCTTTAATCAGTCCAGGTAAAGTCATTTCCTCATAAGGTTTGATCCTGTGGTAGGGGAGAGCTGACATGAGCATTCCAGTGCCACTTACTCCAGTTGCTGGTGTAGCAGAAAGAAGGGCATGGCTGAGTTGGTTGGAATAATGGACCCTCAACTTCTTTTCCAGTTATCTTTAGTTATTGAATTATTGAGAAGTACTCAGTGTTCTAACACAATGCAAAGATACAAGCCCTGCATAAGGCAAAGTGCAAGGACACAGTGCAAAGAAACAAGTGCACAGAACAGCAGCAGATTTCTGCCATTTTCTGCCACCTTTATCATTCGCTCCAATTCATGTTATGTGCCTAAAGACCATACATGAGAATCTGACACTACTTTTCAAGCTTTGTCACTGAAATGTTAAAATAATATTCTGATTTCTTCAGTTTGCTGTATTAAATTTCTGGATCAACAGTCATAATGTTATAAAAGTCTGTAAATAACAAGTTGGATATGAGTTGGTCAGAAAACTAGCTATAGGCCAACATTTGGCTCTGGCACAGGTGAGGACAGTGTTCAAGGCTACTCCAACTTATGCCCCACCTGCCATTGTCCCAACAAGACAGTAACAAAGGCATATAAATGCCCCAGACAGACCTTCTTGTGCCCTTAGTACACCCACACAAAGCCCTCTAGAGGGCTCCTACCAGGGAGTTCTCCTGCATTGTGGAATGCTTTTTCAGTTCCTTTTTATGTTACCATAAGTCATGCAGCAAGTTCCTGTAGAGGGGAAGAAGGGGAAGGGGATTGTAGCAGATAAAGCAGCTAAAAAGAGGCTGTACAAGTACGGACTACATTCTGCTAAACAACCCTGATGTAAGTCAGGAGTAACCCCATGCTTCAGGTCAAATTCTGAAGCATGTTCTTCATTCTTGAAAATATGGCTGAACTGATAAAGTTGAAGCAGGACAGATATCTGTAGCCTCTTAGCAGGCAGAGTTGATAGGCCCGTATCTTTCTTATACTGAAGTCACTGGGAGATTTGCGACTGATTTCCATTTGGCCCACTGTGTCCTAATATTATTTCAAAAATTGTAAGCAGCCAAGGTTTGGTACTAAGCAATGCCTGTGTTGTTCAAGCTCTAAAACAATGCTTCTTTAGCTTTAAATCCATTCTGAAACTTTGTCTTTTGTAGTCGCACAATCTATTCATAAATGATTCTCAAGTGAATTTAGTTATTTACTGAAAAGACATCTAATTTCTATTTTTAAAAAATCATTGAAACATTTTAACTGAAAGAACTACCAAGCCATTGCAAACTCACCATTAAAATTAGTAATTAACTGAAAAGTTGGGCAGTTCAATGAAACTCTCATAATCCTTTGATTAAATGCATCAATTCCACTGCAGTTTCTGTGCGAACAGATTTGACCAGAGAATAGACAATTTCCTCTGCAGTGTCAGAAAAGTTACAGTCAAATTGCGGCAAAAGCATTAACTCTCTGCAGTTAAACTGCAGATATTTCTCACCTGGATTATGACATTTAGCAGATCTAATTTTCCATGCTATGTAATTTTGCAGGGGGTGTGATAAATGAATTGCAGTTCATTTGGCTGATGTGCCTGTCAGCCTGCAAGTGCTGATAATATTTTGCCCACCTAGACTATAATGACAAATACTACAAAAATCAGCTTTACACAGTTTGTGAGAATTATAAAAGAATCTTGCTTAATCTTGAAGATGAGTTAACATGGGACTAGCTGCACATTCCTCACTAGTTTTTATTTGTAGTGTCAAGGTGTGTGTACTGAGATCATGGCACCATTGCACTAGGCACCACTTAAGTAATTAATAAGAGAACATTTCCTGCCCCAAAAAACTTACTAGCTAAATAGACAAAAAGTCAGATAGGAAACAAAGGTACAGAATCAATAAGTGACTTGTGATAGAGACCTACTGGTAAGTCAGTGTCCAAACCTTAATAGAACTTAGGTCTCCTGACTCCCCCTGTGCTACACTGTCTCCTAGACCATGGCCCCCACCATCACGCCTTGGAAATCTGTATGAGGTGATTTATGGGCTAAAAATATATTAAGACTATATCACTCAACCCCTTTTACTTGGGACACTCTCTCTGTGCAGGTGGGCAAGTCCGAAATTTTGTCTCAGTGATGCACTGGAGCACTCTTGACCACCAAACCTACTGTATTGAAGACTTCATGGCAGTGGGGTATAGCTATATGCAGAAGGCAAGCAGTTATGAACAAGGGAACAAAACAGATGAGCACCATGGGGATGCTGATGCATCTCCACAGGCACTACCCCCTTGCCTTTGCTCCTCCTTAGCCTGGTACTGGCAGGAGTGTGCCAAAAGGGTAGTCCTCCTCTCGCTCCAAAATCCCTGTCCCCTCAAAGCAGAGGCAGGCCACCCTGGAACAGTGGGGGAAGGCGGAGAGAAAAGGGGGCATGTTGCAAGGCTGAGCAAGATCACCCAGAGCATTTGGGAGATGCTTGCTGTGGATGGTCAGCCCTTCTCCTTAGTTGAGTGGCCAGGCAGCTCATGGTGCTCATAGCTCTATCGTACTAAGTGCCCGCACACACCACTTTCAACAGGACAGTATGAGGCATGTAGGGAGTACTTGAAGGAGAAGCTGTGCACGGCAGGTCCTCAGGTGTCCTTACACTTCACCTCAGACATCTGGAGCAGCTAGAGTGGAGATCATGCCTACCTGTGGCAAGGCACTGTTTGTGCCTGTCATTTTAAGGGCCTGGAGCTGGCGGCTACCAGGTGCCTGATGACGGCAGCCATTTTGGATCTGGGGCTGCCCATATAAACAGGGCAGTTCTACTGCTGGGGGCCAGGCAACAACATTGCCTGGCTAGAGGGCTGCTGGTATCATCTGGAGGTAAGGGAGGAGCTGTAGGGGATGCTAAGGAGGCTCCTGGTCCTGGGTACAACCTAAAACTGTACCTGCCAGGAGTGGGTGGCCTGGTGGAGCTCTCAGTGGCGCGGGAGCTCCCAGGAAATGCCAGGCCAGTTACCACCCCAGTGAAAGGTAGGTTGGGCTGCCTTAACCCCTAGCCCCCACAACTGGGTTGGTTACCCCTTTGTGTGGAGGGCCAGAAGGGTGGATCCCTGGGAAGAGAGAAAAGAGCCATAGACTCAGGCCTGCCTGAACTTCCCCTGACTGGCCCATGCTGGGGCCAGGACCAGAAGGGTCGAAGGGCCAGGGGCCTACCACAAGGAACGCCCAAGAGCTGAGGGCCAGAGGTTCTGACTGGCCTGGAGGTGGGCCAGGGCTAGTGAGCCGAAGGTCCCGGTGTGGGGATCACACCTGAAGGGGAATCAGTTCAGGGAGCTCTGTTGCCTGGTATGAAGGTGGAAGAGACCACCTGAGGGGAGGAATCCAGGTAGGGCTCAACAGTAGGATTCTGGGGACCAGTGTGGGGGCTGGTGATGATGAAAACTATAGATGCCATCAGCAAGGCTTGGGCTGCGGTGTAGGGGAGGAATGGAGCTGCAGATAGCACCCCCTGGCATCAGGGCAGGAAATGGGCAGCCTCCCACTTAATTACATCTTTAAATAATTAATTAACAACAAGGTGTGATGGGTGAGAATGCGGGCGGTTAGCCCAGGAATAGGTGGGCGGGCCACGGTTGGATCAGCTCTGAGCAGGCCCCCTGTTACACTACCTCTCCCTCAGAGAGCACTGATGTGACCAGTCAGGCTGTTGGTGAGCTCTCCTTCAAGCCCAGGTGATGGATGAGTCCCACACACCAAGGGAGATCATGCTGGCCATGAATCACTTTGTGCAGGGGTGGCTCATTGGGCAGGGTGAGCTCACCTGTGGGTTCACAGTCACTGATAATGTGGCCAATATGGTCAAGGTGGTCTGTGATGCCAACTTTTTTGGCATCCGCTGTGTGGCATACAAGTTCTACTTCATGTCAGGGTTGCCTTGGAGGGGGGCAGGGCTGCTGGTGATGGTGCCAGCATCACTAGCAGGCTCATTTCAAAATGCAGGAAGGTGGCAGGCTACTTCCACCAGAGCATTGGGGTGGGGGCAAGATGCTCCGGGACAAACAGGCAGAGCTAAGCATACCACAGCACAAAATCATGCAGGATGTAGAGACTTGGTGGAACTCCACATACCTGATGCTTAAGAGGCTTTGTCCATAGTCAAATTGGGACAAGAAAGGCAAATTGATCTATTATGGGTCAGATTACTGGGGGGTAGGGGAGAAAGAGACCTAGTAGTAGGGGCTATTACAGACCCCCACACCAGGGGGATGAGTTAGACCTAGAATTCTCGAGGCAGCTCTCAGAGGCAGTGTGCTCAAAGGACCTGGTTGTCATGAGGGACTTAAACTTGCCAGACATCTGCTGGGAGAAGCAGGCAGCCAGGTCTGCCCGTTCACGTAAGTTTTTAACCTCCTTACAGGACCTTCACCTATCGCAGGAGGTACGCACCTTGTTAGACTTGGTACTGGCCACAGGGGATGACTTGGTGGGGGATATGCAAGTACAAGGTAACCTGGGGGATAGCAACCACCTATTGATAGAGTTCACTATCTGGCGAAAGGTGGGGAAGATAACTAGTAGGGCAGAAGTGCTGGACTTCAGGAAGGCACTTAGTTAGGGAGGAACTGAGGGAAACCCAGGAAATTAGTTAGGGAGGGACTGACTAGTAATAGCCTCGCAGAGATGGGAGTCCAGGAAGGATGGACATTTCTCAAGGGATTAATCCTGCAGGCACAAAAAAAGATTATCTCAGCCCACATAAAGGGGGGCAAAAAGCAAAGAAACCCTCTTGGCTGAGCAGGGAAATCCAGGAGAGCCTGGTGAGGAAAAAAGAGGCCTATAGACTGTGGAAGCAGTGGGCAGTCACCAAGGAGGAGTTCACCTGCTTGGCTTGAGCCTGCAGGGAAGCAGTGAGGAGAGCCAAAGCAGAGATGGAGCTTAGGCTAGCAACAAAAGTCAAGGATAACAAAGTCATTTTTTAAGTACATAGGCAGCAAAAAGAAAGTGCAGGATAACTTAGGACCCCTTCAGGATGAACAAGGACAACTAATGACAGATAGGATGGCTAAAGCAGAGATTCTAAATGAATTTTTTGCATCCATGTTTCTGGACATGAATACAGATACACACCCCATTAGGACTTTAGACAATCCCAACCCACCAGCAGTTCATGCAGACCTAGTAAGGGGGCATCTGGAGGGGCTGAATGTATTTAAGTCAACAGGCCTTGATGATCTTCACCCTAGGGTACTTAGGGAATTAGCTGGAGTCATAGCAGACCCACTGGCACAACTGTTTGAGCACTTGTGGCACTCAGCACAAGTCCCAGAGGAATGGAAAAGGGCCAATGTGGTCCCTATTTTCAAGAAGGGAAGGAACCAGGTAACTATAGGCCGGTTAGCCTCACCTCTATTCTTGTCAGGACCTTTGAGAAAATAGTTAAAGATCACATTTGCGGGGGACCAGCAGGTAAAGTAATGCTAAGGGGCAATCAGCATGGGTTTATAGCAGGCAGATCCTGCCTGACCAACCTAGTTTCATTTTACAACCAGGTCACAAAATGCTTGGATGAGGGAACAGAGGTAGATGTTGTTTACCTAGACTTTAAAAAGGCCTTTGACACAGTGTCACACCCAATTCTTATAAATTAACTAAAAAACTGCAATGTAGATTATTACACAGTCTGGTGGTTGGAAAATTAGCTTATGGAACGCACCCAGAGAGTGGTGGTAGATGGGTCAGTTTCTACTTGGAGAAATGTAGGCAGCGGAGTCCCCCAAGGCTTTGTCCTGGGATCGGTACTATTCAATATTTTGATTAGTGAATTGGCTGAGGGGGTAGTAAGCACCCTGTCCAAGTTTGCTGATGACACAAAACTATGGGGAGAGGTAAACACACTAGAGGGCTGGAAGCAAATCCAAGTGGATTTGGACAGGCTGGGGAGGTGAGCGGAACAGAATAGGATGAAGTTTAACAAGGATAAGTGTCATGTGTTGCACCTGGGGAGGAAGAATCATCAGCACTCCTATAGCCTGGGAGGTAGCATTCTAAGCAGCACAACTGTGGAAAGGGACCTCGGAGTCATAGTTGACTCCAAAATGAGCATGAGTCACCAATATGTTGAGGTAATAAGTAAAGCTAACTGCACTCTTTCTTGCATAAGTAGGTGCATCACAAACAGGTCTAGGGAGGTGATACTTCCCCTCTATGCGGCATTGGTCAGGCCGCAGCTGGAGTACTGTGTCCAGTTCTGGTCACTGCACTTCAGAGGGATGTGGATAACCTGGAAAGGGTTCAGAGGAGGACCACCCATCTCATTAAAAGCCTACAGAAAAAACCCTATTGGGACACCTGAACCTCTTTAGCCTCCACAAAAGGAGGCTGAGAGGTGATCTTGTGGCCACCTACAAATTCATCAGGGGAATCAGCAGGAAGTGGGGAATACGATGTTTGCTGGGGTAACTAGAAACAATGGACACAAGTTAAAAGAGACCATATTCAGGTTGGACATCAGGAAAAAGTTCTTTACAGTGAGGGTCACCAAAATATAGAATAGGCTTCCAAGGGAGGGGGTGTTGTCCCCTTCCTTGGAAATATTCAAAAGGAGATTGGACAGCCACCTCACTGGGGTCATCTAACCCCAGCGCTCTTTCCTGCCCAGGGCAGGCGGTTGGCCTTAATGATCTAATAGGTCCCTTCCGACACTAATAACTATGAAACTATGAAGAGGTTGGTGGAGCAACAGAATGCCATCCATGAGATGGCCTTGTCTGGGGAGACTGGGATTAGCAGACCCCTTAACAGAGCTCAGTGGGATACCATCTCCCAAATCTTGGTGGTCCTCAAGCCCTTCCTTGAGGCCACTGAGACCATCAGTGCTGGTGATGCCCTCCTTAGACAGGTGATCCCTGTAGTGAGGGAACTTCAGAGCCAAATGGAGAGCTTCCAGGAGATCAGTGTTCCTGGCTGGGGCAAGCCACTGTCACCAGACATGCAGGCACTGGTGAGGTGGCTGAAGGAGGGCATCAGGAAACAGTTTGATCCCTTGAGGTCCAGTATGCTCCACATGCTGGCCCCCATGTGTGACCTGAGGGTGAAGGGCAGCGTATGCAGCAGTCAAACCCTGAATCAGTGGGTGGAGGTGCTGGTGAAGAGAGTCAGGGAGGCAAAATGGTGGAGGCGGGGGGATGTGATAGAGGGGGATCCACTGTCCCATGCTAGCACACCATCCACCAGCCAGTCTCCTCCTCCACCACAGGCACTGCCAATGTGGGCCAAGGGCATGGCTTCCATAGTGGGGTCCAGAGCAAGTAGCACTCAGGATTTGATGGCTACCTATCTTGCTGAAGATGTGGAGCCACTGCTGTTCGACTCCTTGGCCTACTGGGCAAGCCGCAGCCAGATGTGGCCGGATCTGGCCACAGTTGCCCGGGAACACCTGTCCACCAACCAGTGTTCCAAGTGAGAGGATATTCAGCGTTGCTGGGGATGTAGTCACACCCTACCGCACCTCCTTGGATCCTGGTTTGGTGGAGCAGCTGGTGTATCTGAAGGTGAACCTCCCACTGCTGCAGTTCCCCAAGCTCCAGGTGCAGACGGAGTGAATGCCATCCTCCTCACTCCATTTGCACCTTTTTCCTTTTTTTTAAACCATAAAAAAATGCCCCCGCTGTCAGAGCTGGAGAGGGCACTCACTGCATCACCGGTAGCAGGGGAAGAACATGTCCCTGCTGAGCTCCTATGCCAGGACAAACTTGGAGGTATGGACTGCGGCTGTGGGGAAGGAGGAGAACCCAAGTCCTGGGCATGATCACTAAAACTGTACTCTGCCAGGGTCAGGAGACCTGGTGGGACTGCTGGTGGTGCAGCAGCCCCAAGAAATGCCAGGACCAAGGATCCCCCTAGTGAAAGGCGGGTAGGAGGCACCGTAACTTCCAGCCATCACACATGCACACACAGTCCTGGATGGGGAAAGCCCAGACCCATCGTGTCTTTGACAGGCCTGAGGCTTGCTGGAGGAGTTGTGAGGCTCCAGGTGAGCTCAGCTTAGTTGCCTGGGATGCCAGCTTTCAGGTTAAAAAACCCTTTGCCATGCTGAGGAAGCACCTGCAGTTGATGTGAGTGCTCTTCCTGGATAGAAGGAATAGTAAAGAAGCCAGAGGCTAGCATGCAATGCAGTCAAGAAAGCCAATCAGTGAAAATGGAAATGGAGGCATCAGGGGGTGAGGGACAGGCTGGGGTGGGGGAGAAGGGGGATGTGGCAGCACAGGTAAAAGTGGAGAGGTACCTGGGGAGTCAGATGTCCGGCAGGTTGTAGTGTGTCAGAATTCCAACATCTATATTGAGTCCATGAGTTTCTGTACCTACTACCTGGGAGGCTGATGAAGTGCAGTTCATGAGTCCTCCTCCCCCACCCTTCCCCGCAGTCAGTGAGATTAGCCCCAGCTGCTGACTACTCACTGGGGTGGGCATGTGCCCCCCCCGACTCAGATGGCACCAGTCACTCATGACAATCAGGGTTGTGTAATGAAGCTTTTGTCTGTAAGAACCTTGTGTGTGTATTTTAACTAGAGAAATAAAATGTATTGTGAATGAGATAGGAAATTGCAGAAAGCAAAAGGATACTCTCATAGTAAAGTCAGAGCTGGATCCTGTCCCTGCCTCTGCCAAAAAAAAATCCTGCTGAGGGTCATTTTCTGAGTATCCAACTTTCAACCAATGGACTGCACATGGAGTCACTGAGAGATTTTTGAGTGGAGATTATGACTCTGTTGCCGACACAGGGTGCCCGAGGGAGGCAACAATTGGGTTCATTGCCCGGTGTGCGTCGCGCTAAATAAACACACTGCGGGGAGAAGCAGACAGAGTTTATTTGAGCTTAAGTAAAAGGCACAGGGAGACTGTATTGTCTCAAATTTTGCGCACTTATCTCTGCAGCAGCGGGATTTTATACCCCGGTCAGTTTCACTGTCAGTGATTTTCTACCAGCTGGCCTCCCTCTTCTTCTTCTTTCCTTCTTCCTTTCTCTCTCCGAGCGGTGCCCTTGCATTCCACAGATAACAGTTTTAGTTCACCTGCTTTCCAGAAGGACAGGAGATTGTAGGCGCCATAGAAAGGGTTACAAAGGTTGGGCAAGGGGGGGTTTTGGCTCGTCTGAGCCTGGAGCAGAAGGACTTTCTCGACACTCGTGGTCTTCTATCCTTCTGAGTTACCCAGGGTTATGCCTAGTGACACTAACAACTCCACTCATAATTGCAAATGGAGTCACTGAGAGAGTTTTTTTTTCTATATGTACAAAATGCTACATAATGCCAAGTACTCTAAAGGATCAAGCCCTAGGCTTTCATACTGGGTAGCCAAAATTAGTGTACACTTTGACTTTAATGTCTCCTTTGTTCTTCAGTTTCTCATCTTTAAATGAAGATAGCTCCCACCCCTCAGTATACAGAAATACTATGAAAATAAATTCACTAATGTTTGTAAGGCACTTAAACTTTACATTAATGAACACCATGAGGAAACCACTAATTTCAGAGCAATAAATAAGGCATAGCACACACAACCATGGAAAAATGACTGAATAGCTGCTCAGTTGGTGAGCAGAATCTATTCTGTGCATTGAATGAGGTAAAGGTATGGACACACACACATGTGCACACACACTAGAAAACTGAATTAAAGTTTCATGGCATCCTTCATTATCATATTTTTCTCATTTTCGCAAGTTAAATATTCTTTTAATGTAGTGTTTCATGTATATCATGTATAAAGTTATTGAAAACAAACCATAATGTTTAAATTCTATAATGGGAGAGTTACAAATAGAGGGAAAGAAAAAGATTAATTCACCTGAGTTTTGGTAAAGATGATTCTTTACTCTGGGGTTAAATATAGAAATATGTTTTTGTTTCCTTCAGGTAGCTTGAGTTCCTCTTGCAAGCATAAATAAAGAATCCTTTTCCCTGTCTCCTTAAGTATGCAAAAACTAAATTCATAGCAAATATTACTGTGGTATTTTTTTGTTTTTGTGTTTTTTAAAGTCAGCCAGCTGTGCAACACGCACATGCTTGTCTGTCTACAGCCTGTTCTCATTTTCAGACTGGCTTATAAAAGAACAAAATAGCATGTTCAGCAAATGTTAAGAGATTCATACTAATTTGTGACCTTTTTCCTTGTTTTGTAGAGACACAAATGTTGAAATTACCACTAACGTTCAATTACAATGAGTAGGCCAACATATATTGAGTTGACAATAAATTTGTGTTGTGGTTGTGACCTTTCAGTAAAGAATGAACCTGAAAACCATCACCACATTCCTCCCAAGCTTTCAGCCCTAACCTCCTCAGAAACCAGAGAGAAATTATTCTGCCAGCCTTATTTTATGCCTGAAGCATTAGGTACTGAACGATTTAACTGCTTGCAAATGTCAGCAGTTCTAGTTTATCTAGTAAAATGCTTCACTAAATTCCAAACTACCATCATGAAAATGTAAAAAAACCATGAGTTTCACATCCATATTCAGTATGAATTTATGCTTTTTTCAAGGAATTATCGGTTCATCTGTCTTTAGTATACTTAACTGGTGACATAGAAAAATGAAAGTTTCTCCTAGGTTTCTGGGTATTTATGGTTTGCTTTTTCTGATGCAAAATTTTGAGTACTTGCAGCCTAAAATCCTTAGATATGTGAATCTCAGTTCAACTATCAGTCAAACAGATATTCTCAATGTTGGATTTTATAGCAAAGCAGAGGAAACTATCAGAATGTGAAGAATACATGAAATAAAATCTGATTAGAATGCATACACCTCCTTTGGCACTTACAGCACTAACCTCTAAATAAAATATATGTGAATTAGATACTTAGGTTAGGGACAGACATTCAAAAAGCCTGTCTGAATTGATTCACTCTCTGCTGGTTAGTTTAACCTGGTTAGGCTCAGAAAGTTCTGTTGTTGAGGACACTAGGACAACCACTTTTGAAAGAGCTAAGGGAACATTTCTCCCACAGAGTATCAGGAAACCAAGGGTGTCAGTTGGGGGACTCAGGTGCCTATACACTAATGCCAGGAGCATGGGGAACAAACAGGAGGAGCTAGCCCTCCTACTCTCTAGTGGGCAATATGACCTTGTAGGAATCACGGAAACCTGATGGGACTCCTCACATGATTGAAACGTAGCCATAGAAGGCTACCTCCTGCCATAGAAGGCTACCCCCTGCACAGAAGGGACTGAGTAGGGAAAAAAGGCAGAGGCCCTGGAAGCTGACACTGGCTCCAAAGATAAGCAGCTTGAAACCCTCTGGGTCAAACTTCAGCAGCGGAGGGGGATGTGGTGAGAGAGACCTAACTAAGCATTTACTACAGGCCAGCAAATCAGGGGGAGGAGCTTGATATGGAGTTCTCTCGAGAACTGTGCGAAATGGGCCCTATTTGATATTGTAACAGACTGCACCAGTATAACTACTGGCAACAAAAAACAATCCTCCCAAATGACCCAGACAATATTGAGAGGGTCCAGAGGAGGGCCACCTGCATGATCTGGGGACAACAGGGCAGACCCTACAGTGAGAGACTGCGGGACCTGAACCTGTTCAGCCTTCACAAGAGAAGGCTGAGGGGGGACCTGGTGACCATCTCTAAACTCACTAGGGGGAACCAGCAGGGTTTGGGAGAGACCTTGTTCCCCCTAGTGCCCCCCCAGGGTAACAAGGAATAATGGCCGCAAGTTGTTAGAGAGTAGGTTTAAACTACACATCTGAAGGCACTACTTCACAGTCAGGGCAGCTAGGATCTGGAACCAACTTCCAAGGGAAGTGGTGCTGGCTCCTACCCTGGGGGTCTTTAAGAGGAGGCTTGACGTCTACCTGGCTGGGGTCACTTGAGCCTGGTTTTTCTCTCCTGCCTGGGGCAGGGGGTTGGACCTGATGATCTACAAGGTCCCTTCCGACCCTACTTCTATGAATCTATGAGATTTGGCTTAATTCGGTTGCTGAATCTCTGAATCCAAATCGAATCAGAGGACCCTTTAATCTCTCCAAATCGAACTGGAACCGTCTGAATCGATTTGTAGAGATGTGAAAGATTTGGTGATTTGGACATAGAGACAGCTTTAAATGTTTTTTCTACATACCTCTAGGTACCAAGAGGCTCATGAGTGTTGTGATGCTGGAACACATGGAATGTCCCACAGAAGCATTGGGGGTGGGGGTGTCCCCAGCGCACTCAGCAGCAGACCCAGAAATGGAACAGAAGCACTTCTGGTCCACTTCTGGGTCCACCAGGGAGTGCATGAGGGCCTCCCCTGCTCCCCCCTAGCTCAGCAGTTGGCCATGGGAGGACCCCAGGTGCACCCCCCAACCCAGGAGACATCAGCTGCTGAGCCAGGGAGGCACGCCCCCTCCCCCCCCAGTGTGCTCCCCAATGGACCCAGAAGTGGACCAGAAGTGCTTCTGGTCCTCTTTCAGGTCTGCTGCTGAGCGCACTGAGGAGCCTCCCACACTTCTGTGGGACACTCCATGCGCCCCAGTATTGCAGCACTCACGAGCCGCCTGCTAGCTAGAGGTATGTAGAAAAAACATTTAAGGCTATGTCTATGTCTGAATTGCCGAATCCTTCCGAATTGATTTGGAGGGTTCTGATTCGATTTGGAGAGATTAAAGGGTCCTCTGACTCAGTTTGGATTCAGAGATTCAGCCACCAAATTGGGCCGAATCTCTGCCAAATCAAATCGGGGACAAAAGCTTCTCACAGCCCTAATATTGAGAGTAGCCTGGGCAACAGAGACTATGAGATCATCATGTTCACTGTCTGCCACAAGGCAGACAAATCAACTAGCAGGATTGAAGTCCTGGGCTTCAAAAATGCAAATTTCAACAGACTCAGGGTAATAGTAGAGGAGGCAATGGAGGACCAGGGACCAAAGTCAAATGGAATGCCTGAAGAGTGGTTGTTTCTCAAGGACACAATCCTTGAAGCACAAAAAAAGACCATTCCCATGCGGAGGAAAGGTAGCAGAAGGGCTAGCAAGTGTGCTTGGCTTAATAGGGATATTATGGTCCTCTTGAAAGAAAAAAGAGGCATACACACAATAGAAGCTTGGGACAGTCCTCAAGGAGGACTATACAACAGTGGTCCACACATGTAGGGAGTAGATTAAAAAAGTTAAGGCGGTAACTGAATTTAAGTTAGCAATGGGAATCAAGGACAATAAGAAGTCCTTCTTTAGGTATGTAAGGAGCAGAAGGGAAACAAATGGAAACGTGGGGCCCCTGCTTAACACCTCAGGACAGCTGGTAACAGACGCTTAGGAAGAAACTCAACTCCTGAATACCCACTTTGTTTCAGTATTTCACTGGACCAAGGGGAAAAACATGCTAGATAAGGCTCACAGGGGGAACATGGGAATGACCGCCTTTCTACAGTTGACACTGAGCTGGTGCATGACCAACTAGAAAATCTAGACATTTATAAGTCAGCAGGACCATGAACTCCACCTGATGGTACTGAAGGAGCTGGCCAAGGTCATTGCAGGATCCCTGGCAAAATTTTTCCAAAACTCGTGGCACTTGGGGGAGATCCCTGAGGATTGGAAGAGGGCCAATATTGTGCCCATCTTCAAGAAGTGGAAGAGGGAGGACCCAGGCAACTATAGACCAATCAGCCTAACTTCTATCCCAGGGAAAATGTTAGAAAAACTCATCGAGAAGTCTATGTGTGATACGCTCACAGAAGGTAGGATTCTGAATGACAGCCAGCATGGCTTCATCACGGGCAGGTCTTGTCTTACCAGTCTTATCTCCTTCTACGACCAGGTATTTTGCCACTAGGACAAGGAAGGGGAGGTTGACATTATATACCTTGACTTCCAGAAGCCTTTTGATCTAGTATCCCATGATATCCTAATAGGAAAACTGGAAGACTGTGGGCTTAACTGCTTGACTGTTAAGTGGGTAGGAAACTGGCTGTGAGGTAGGACCTAGAGAGTTCTTATGAATGGACTTGAGTCATCCTGGTGAGAAGTGGCCAGTGGTGTCCCTCAGGGGTCCGTGCTCAGTCCAGTGCTTTTCAACATCTTTATCAATTATTTGGATGTGAGGGTGAAGAGGTCACTGGCCAAGTTCACAGATGACACCAAGTTATGGGGGAGCATGGTCATGCCTGAAGATAGGCTGCAGATTCAGGTGAACCTGGACAGTCTGGAGAGTTGGGCGAATCAGAACCAGATGAAGTTCAACACTGAGAACAATCCCCAACATGCCTACAGGCTAGGTGGTACCAATTTGACTAGCACCATGACCGAAAGGGACCTAGGGGTAATAATTGACCATCACATGAACATGAGTCGTCAGTGTGATGCTGTAGCCAGCAGAGCAAACAATATACTGGCATGCATCAACCAATGCGTCTCATGTAAAACCAAGGAAGTGATTCTTCCACTGTACTCAGCACTGGTGAGACTGCAGCTGGATACTGTGTCCAGTTCTGGCCATCACATTTCACCATGGATGAAGAATTGGATCCAGTACTCCAGCTGTGGCCTTACCAAGGCTGAGTACAGAGGGAGGATGACATCCTGAGATTTACTTGAGAAGCATCTATAGATGCAAGCCAGAGTTTTGTTCACTTTACCAGCTGCGACATCACATTGGTGGCTCATGTTCATCTTGTGGTCAGTCATGACCCCCAAGTCTCTTTCAGCTATGGTGCTAGCAGGCATAGCACTGCCACGCCTATAAGCGTACTGTGGGGGGGGGTTTCCCCAAGGTGGAGTACCTTACATTTGTCGGTATTGGATGTCATCAGATTTGTACCTTCCCACTTTTTCACCCTATCCAAGTCAGCCTGGATCACCAGCCTATCCTCAGGTGTGGACACTCTACACCAAAGTTTGGTGTCATCGGCAAACTTGGCCAATCCACTTCTGACACTAGTTTCCACATCATTAATAAAGACATTAAAGAGAACAAGTCCAAGGATGGAGCCTTGGGGGACACCACTGGTCACAGAGCACCATGATGATTCACTTACGTCGATCACCACTCTCTGAATCTGGTCTCAGAGCCAATTCCCCAGCCATCAAGCCGTGATGTAGCTGAGGCCACAGTTGGCCAATTTTTCCAAGAGGAGACCATGGGACACCAGATTGAAGGCTTTTTTAAAGTCCAGATATATGATGTCAATCTCTTCTGTGACCAGGTGACCTATCACCTGGACAAGGGAGAAGGAGATGAGATTGGTCAAGCAAGACCTACCCACAACAAACCTGTGCTGGCTGTCCCTCAGGATGTTGCCATCAGCCAGCTTGTCAAGAGTGGACTCTTTCATGATTTTTTTTTAGACTCTTTCCAGGGATTGAGGTCAAGCTGATTGGCCTGTACTTCCCTGGATCTACTTTCCTCCTTTTCTTGAAGATGGGCACCACATTGGCCTTCTTCTAATCTTCAGGTACTTCACCTAAGCACCAGGAGTCTTCAAAAATCTTTGGCAGTGGCTGGGCTATGACTCCTGCCAGCTTCTTAAGTATTCTGGGATGCAATCTGTCAGGACCCACTGACTTGAATGTGTCCAGCCTGTCAAGGTGTTCCTTTACTAGGTCTACACCAATGCTGGGTATAAATTGACCCTCACCCTGGCCATCTCACATCTTGCTTGGCAGGGTGGTCCCCTTGGGTTGATGAAAAACTGATGTGAAGTACCCATTAAGCAGGGTGGCTTTTTCCTGGGTGTCGGTTGTCAGTTGTCCCATTAGGTTTAGCAGGGGTCCAATGTTACCTTTGCTTTTCTTTTGACTCCCCACATATCTAAAAAAGGACTTCCTTGCAAGGTCCTTTTTGCGAGGTCCTTCCAGACCATAACAGTCTATGCATCTGTGAATCTATTAAATCAGTTTTGTAACCAGACAGACATCCCAGAAATGCAGGCATATCCCTGCAGTGGCTCAGGCTAGAAGCCAGGGGGGCACTAAAGCAGCCCTTCCTTCCTTTCCACAGAGCTGAGCTGAGGGCAGGGTGTAGCCAGACCCCAGTAGGACACTATGATTGGGGAGGGGTTCCCCCCTTCCTGACCAGCCCAGCAGGATATGTTTATCACCCAGTGTTTATTAAGAAACCAACAGAAGGACATTTACCAGCTATCTTTTGATTCTGCCTTTGTCCCATGTGCCATAGCTTGGAGGCAGCCATCACGTGGTCTGCTAGCTAATGCTGAGAGGTGTCTGTGAGGGACAGGGGAATACCTGCTTAGCAGAGAGTGGGGAGGGAAGGAGGAGAGCAGAAGCCAGGCAGATTCCTGTAGAGCCTGCTGGAGCTGCAGTCAGCGAGCAAGGGGGAGGGGCCAGCCCTGCTGTGAAGCCAGAGCCCCACCTAGCCCAGAGACCATGCCGGTATGCTGAGGGAATATGATTTAATTTAAACCAGCAAGGGGTCTGGGACAGGCATTGCATTGACTAGTTTGAACCAAATCAGTTAAGTCTGGTGCTACATTCAACCAGGTTCATCTCAAACTGCTTTCTGCCATTCTCAAACTGGTTTATGTGCACTGAACATCTGTTCAGTTACAGGTTTAAACCAGTTTCTTATCACTTAAACTGGTTTATGTGTAATGTCCGTCCCTAGACTTGGAGTCCAAGTGACTACATGATGTAGCACATTAACTGCCAAACTGGAAATTGAAAGACAACTCTGTTATCAACTCACTGAGAGGTTTCTCTGTTTACTTGTCTGTAAAATGAAGACAATATTGATCCAGAGCCATGCTATGAGAATTAGTTACTGCATGTTAGGTGCTCATGTTAGGTGCTGTGAACATTGGTGATGCACGGGGGTGCACCCCCTGAGATTGTCCACTGCTGATGCAGCTGGTGGCATCTGCAGGCAGTCACCACTCGCCTCCCCCCTGCTGCCAATGCTGCTAGCAGCATCTGTGGGCAGTCGCTGATCACCACCCCTCACCGCCGCTGACGCTGACACTGCCATGGCTCCCTGTGGGCAGTCCCTGCTCAGCCCGCCCTCACTGCTGACATCACTATGGCCGCCTGTAGGCAGTCCCGGCTTGCCACAGCCACACCCTCACCGCCGCCACCTGCGGCCAGTCGCCTTGTCCTCCAAGCCTCAAGAAGCATGAGGCATTCGTGGCTGTGCACACGTGTGTGTGTGTGTGTGTGTGTGTTAGTAACACGATGCTGTACGCACATGTGAGTATTCTCTTTCTTCTTTTGCTATCAGAGAGCAATATGAAATTAAACTTCCATTTGAATTGGCTTGAAGGGAGCACAAAACTTTCATTGCCTCTTATTCGGGGTAATGTTTGACTGTGTAGCTTCCAATGTCTTCCTGACATTGGGTGCATCTGCGCAAGGTGCTATGTCACTGTAGCAATAAGCTACAGCCACATAGCTCATCACTACGGTAACATAGCATTAGCAGTCACGAACCATGCTGCTGCTGCTACTGTGCAATAGGGTTAGAAACAGCTGGTGCAGCACCAGGACTGCACAGTACTAGAGGTACTAAAATAAGTACTAAATGACTATGTAGTAAAAACTGTGCAGTCGGGTGCATGTGTAGACATGCCCATTGTGTGTGTGTTGGGGGAGGGTGTTCACTGGTGGAAAAATCGGTGAAAAGGGATTCATTCATTTAGTTCCAAATCTCTTTTAGGTATTTTTTCTGTATTCTTTCTCACAATAGATTTTTTTTTAGTCTTTGATCTGGCTTTCTATAAAAGAAGCAAACTTAGGAGCACAGAAAATCCAGTACCAACTTCAGCTGGGCAGCATGCTGCTGATGATAAATCTATAATTTTTTTATTGACTTTCACTTGCAGTTGTGCTTACAAGTCACTTAAGCACTTCTGAGACCTTAACCAGATAGCAGTAATGGCTTGCATTTTCAAAGGAGCCTAAGGAAATTGGGCATAGGCACCCCCAAATTTCATTTGAAATTAGAAGTTGGGCATAGGAAGTTTGGCATCTTACTCTTTCAGACTACCTTAACATTCTTTGCCAATAAAAATATAAGAATATTATAATTATGCATGAAACTAAATTATGTCCTCAGCAATAATGAAAGGTCAGTAGATAGTAAAGTAATAAAATGTATTAGCTGGAATGTAAGAAGGATATAGTATTTCTATACAAACCTTATCAGAGTGACAGTGAATATGTAGTTCAAATTATTCGATCAGCCTTTAACCTTTTCTGTGTCTTTCTTTGACTTCTCATGCCTATTTTTGCTTCCTGCTAGCCAAAAATGAATGAACAATTTCTCATTATCTCTCCTTTCCTCTGATTTCCGTACTAATTCCTAGCTTTCTATACAACCTTTCTTCATACTTTCATTGTACCGGGGGATATAGATTTTTTTGTTCCAATCCTTTTGTGTGCAGAGTGGAACTCTGGAGCATTAAAAAAAATAGAAGTGGAAATCATTCATTCTTTTGGGTAGGCCCCTGTTCTCCTTTTCTCTTTCACAGGAATTTCTTTCTCATAAACTCTACCTGTTGGGATACAAATTGATACAGTCAAATTCTTCTGGAGTTGATGGAAGAAGTTCCTTATCCCTGTGCACCAGCAGGGCAAAGATGTATATCCTGAAGTGTGAATTACATTAATTGGCTGGTAGTCTAATAAATGTTTGTCCTGTGGCTTAGGAATGGTTTAGTCTAAAATTACATAAGAAGGTGGAGCTGGGCAAACTGTATGTTGCCAGGTACTTCTCAGGGTTGGGGATATAGCTGTTATTTGTAAGTGGTAGATTGTCTGAGGTAAATAGTTCAGAGAAGTGTTTGGGATACTGCCATTCCAGGCTTCACATCTTTACATTTAGCAAATAATGTTATTATATAAAAATAGATACATTTTAATATAGGGGATCAGTGTCTCAGCCCATTTAGCTTTTGGTGAAGGACAAGCAGCTTGATATATGCAGTCCAGTACTACAATCAAGAGGATCATTTAAATAGATTGCAAGAACAGATGGGAAGGGGAGACACTCCCCAGCTGAAAAATCACTTTCATTTACATATGCAGTATCCATAAAAGAACTACAGAAGAGAAATTCTGATCAAGCAAACTGCTTAAATGTCCACATTTCCAGGATTCACTCTCCTGAATACTTATTCCTTTTATAATAGCAACATAGTCTCACCTGCAATGAATTCTAAAGGATTATAGCTCTTCTTGTGTGGATGAATTTATTTGGCTTTTAGCCTCATACCTCTGCTTGTGGGTTGTATAATACAAGGTTTAAAGAAGGTTGTTCAGAAGACCAAGAAATTACTTCTTTTCCCACAAACAGTACATTAAGCTGAATGATAAAATATTGACTAGGTTTTTGAGAAACCCTGGACTCACAATAAAGACATCTCAGTATGAATTTCCTACACAGTAGATGAAGACCATAGCCCATGCTTTGTTGTTCTGCATGTGGAGAGAGAGAGAGAGTGTGTGTGTGTGTGTGTGTGTGTGTGTGTGTGTGTGCACATGCACATTAGACAGCAAAATCTGGGGAAAACGACCTTGTGGTTGAACCTCAAGATTTTGATTCAGTCCCTCACTCTGTCACTAGCACTCTCTATGACCCTAGCAAGTCACTTACATCATGTCCAAATAAGCGCAGCCATGTGGCCACCTCCCACACGTTCTGTTGTTCTCCATGCTGCAAGGGAGCAGCATGGCAGGGTTTTTTGACCCCTGGATAGCCAGGGGTTACAAAAAAAAAATGAAGAAAAAAAGCAGAGCGGAGCATGCATGAGCAGCACACACCACTCAGAAGTGGGGCCAGGCCACCCCAAGCTGTGCTGCGGCTGGCGGCCAGGCTGTACATAGCAGAATTGCCACTGCTGCAGTCCTGGAAGACCCCCCAGGACACCAGGTACAGCTGTTGGGGCCAGCCCAGTGCTGGCCCCAGTTTCCTCTACCCCACCTGGGGTAACTTGCAGCATGCTAGAGGGTCCGTGGCACAGGCGTTCCCTGGGAACAATTAGCAGCAGTGCAAGGTGCACCACTTGTAGTTGTCCTTGGGGAACCAAATATCCACACCTTGCGTGGACGCGGCCTCAGAGTGCAAACAGATGTTGTCCTTGTGCTGCCATAAAAATTCTATCGGGCTTCTGAAGCCCCAGGAGTGGCAAGGGCCTGACCCTTCAGCACACAGAGGCCCTGAGCAGCATTTGTGAAGCAGATCAGCTGTGCCAGGACACATCCTGGCACAGCTGATCCTGCTCCAAACATTATGTCTGTGTATACCCATCTCTGTTTTTCAGTTCCCCATTATTCAATGTGGATGTTAATTCTTTCTTTCTCCTACTTTTCATCAGTCATGCATTTAAAGGATAAACTATTTGGAGAAGCAGTTGTGTGTAATAAGTATTTGTATGATGTCTACATTAGAGCCACAGTCCAAGCTGGGACTCGAAGCAATTAATCATCTAGTCATTCATTAACCCAACTAGGTAGGCAAATATGATTCCCTTTCACACAGGGAGGAACTGAAGGCAGGGGCAGAGGAGCAAGTTGAAGTTATTGTGAACTTTATTGTAAGAGTGTGAACTTTATAGTGTGTCAAGTACTCTGCACTAAATGTTTATGCTTTTAGCTTACAGTGAAGGAGCATAGGATCATGGGACAGTAGGGATAGAAGGGACCTTGCAAGGTCATCTAGTCCAGCTCCCAGTTCAAGGCAGGATCATCCCTGACTAAACCATCCTGACCAAGTGTCTGTTCAACATGCTTTTGAAAATTTCCAGGGTTTGAAATTCTACTATGTCCCTTGGTAGCTGTGGCGGAATGCCGGGCTAGCAGTTCCGGCACCGCTTAGGGGAGCCGCGGGCTTTGTGGAGCTGTGCGAGCGCGCGGCTTGTGGGGCGGGATTGGAGGTAGCTTTATAGCCGCCCTCGAGGTTCGCCGAGTTGGCACGAGTAGATGACTTAGAGTAAGTTGTTAATGTTTCTTAATTTAGGTTCACGAGGTTCCAGAGCCAGCCCTTGCTCTCCAACAGTGGAATTAGTCCAAAGCTAGGTGTGGCTGCCAGCTCCGTAGTCCCAGAACTGGTCAACGGCTCATTTAGATGGGATGTTAGTAATAGAAGTTATTACAGAGTAGATATAGGATAAAACAAAAAGATTTTATTCACTCACCTGGCCTCACCCTCTTACGAATAAGAGGGGAGGCCGGTTGGAACGAAGCTGCAGTAAATATAAGTATAGCGAGCGTAGATATGCTGTCTAAGCTACGATGAGAGGCAGTCGAGGAGTGGAGTCTCCGATGTTTCTTCAGTTACAGTATGCCGGATACAAAGGGGGTCTGTTGGCTCACGGGGTTCCAGAGCCAGCCCTTGCGTTCCAACAGTGGAGCTAGTCCAAAGCTAGGTGCGGCTGCCGGCTCCGTAGTCCCAGAACTGGTCAACAGCTCATGAGTGGGATATACAGTACAAAACTGTAACACGGTGAATCATTGTCAGTTGTCGGATTTTCAAGGCCTTTGTCTTCGCTGGGGTACGCCCAGACGGAGAGGCTGAGAACCGGTCTATAGGGTGATCGGGCCTATAGAGTTTTCTGGTCGTCATCTCTGCTGTTTTCTGTTTCTTTGCCTCTTTATAGATGTTGGTTGGACTGCCTCTGTGACACTAACTATGATATAAGCTGAGCATACAGGGATAGGATAGTTTCTTTTACATAGTAATTGCTAGGCAGACTTTTTACATAAGTTTCATTTCTGCAAAAATAACACTTCTAGATAAGAAATAAAATCTACAAAATGCGCATGTGTAGCTTAATGCCAACAGAGAAAAATACAACGCGCTCATTTAGCTTACTAGTTAAGACTTCAAGGTTACATAAATGTGAGAGTGCCGCGCGTCAGTTATACAGAAGAAAAAAAATAAAACAGTTACAGTAGCCTGTTCCAATACTTGACCACCCGTATAGTCAAAAAGTTCTTCCTAATCTCCAACCTAAATTTCCTCAGTTGCAGCTTGAGGCCATTACTCCTAGTCCTGTCCCCTATGACCACCAAGAGGAGTCCATCTCTGTCCTTTGTATAACTGTCCTTCAGGAATTTAAAGACTGTTACCAAATGCTCCCAGTCATCTTCTCCAGACTAAACAACCCTAGTTCTTTCAGTCTTTCCTCATTAGACTTGTCTCCTAGGCCCTTAATTTTTGTTACCCTCTGCTGTACTGTTTCCAATCTGTCCACTCATTTGAAGTGTGAGGCCCCAAACTAAACTCCTGGTAAGGCCTCACCAGTGCTGAATAGAACAGAAGAATCACTTCCATTTATTTGTGAGCAACACTCCTGTTAATACAACTCAGTACACTGTTGCCTTTTTTGCAACAAGAGAATGCTTTTGGCTCATATTCAGCTTCTGGTCCACTGCAACCCTCAGGTCTTCCTTTGTAGTACTGCAGCCTAGACAGTCCTTCCCCAGTCTGTATTTGAGCATGTAGTTATTCCATCCCAAGTGCAGGAATTTGAATTTGTCCTTACTGAATTTCATCTGGTTGATTGAGTAATCTACCTCACATTTGCTGTGGATTAAGAGCATGCATGCACCTGATAAACTGATTTCACCCTAACCTACCTCACAGGATCTTACTCCTTGTTCATGTCCTTATACCCTGAACCATTAAAAGATTCCTAAACTGAAATGTTGTGTCTTCTTTCTTGCCAATCCTGCTTGTGGATGATTCAGTTTTACTGTGCATGCCCACAATACAAGTAAAATCAGTTCAGAATTACCAGGGCTTCTACTGCAAAGTTATAGAGTTAAGAGATGCCAAGTTACATTAAAAGCATAGTTGCTATAACTGATTACTTCATACACTATATTTACCAGCCTGTTTCTTGTGTAATCATGAGGAAGGCAATAATTTAAGAATAGCTAGGGAAGCAAATCATGAAAAAGATGGAGAGACAGCTGAAAAAAACCTAGAATGATTGGTCACTCTGAATAAGTATAGTAGATCTGTTATTAAAAAACCCAAACATTTCTGACATGTTTAAAGAGAGACAGACCATAATCTTGATAATTCTCTGAAGTACTCAGCTGTGAAAATGGGTGTAGGCAGCAAAATTCACATCAGGATTTTAGCTGTTCTGATGATGTCTGTAATTATTGGGCATATTTTGAACTGTCATTCCTTATGGCACTTCTGAAAGGCAAGTGTCAGCCAATGGCATTCCCTGTAATAAACTTTATACCACAGTGGTCAAAAAGTTGTTAGCATATTGTGACAATTCGGTTGTTTGTTTTCCAGTGGTTTCAGTCCATGTTCCAAGGTACAGTTATGGTCCCCAGACAACTTGTAATAGCAAAACTTACTTTCCCTATAGTATTTTTATCCATAAGTCCTCAGGTATTTTACATGGGGGAAAATGTTGTTACCCCTACCTCACGCAACCTGAAGCAAAGCCACAACGATGACATGTTTTACTACTACAAGACTGTTTCAGGCTGGACATAAGGAAGAATTTTTTTACTGTCTGAGCCCCCAAGGTCTGGAACAGCCTGCCATCGGAGGTGGTTCAAGCACCTACATTGAACACCTTCAAGAGCAAATTGGATGCTTATCTTGCTGGGATCCTATGACCCCAGCTGACTTCCTGCCCCTTAGGCAGGGGGCTGGACTCGATGATCTTCCGAGGTCCCTTCCAGCCCTAACGTCTATGAAATCTATGAAATAATTGCCCAGTAGGTCAGTGGACATATCTCAGCATCTCTTGTCTCTGTACCAGTAGTCTCAGCCCCAAAGCCAAGAAGCAAATAAGCATTTTAAGAAAAACATCTCCTGACCCTGAGATATCATCCCTCAAAAATTGTCCTGAAACACATCAGCAGCTTAGTGTAATGCAGCTGAGTGATCCCATTGCCCAGGCTGTACCTGCTCCAAGGGTAAACACTGAGCTTTAGTTTCCTAAGCTGTCAATCTGGCACCTTCCACAAGCATTAAATTAATTTTTAAAATGAAAAGAACTGAGCCAGTGCCAAAAAAGTTGTGATGCTGGGCAAAGAACATGAAGCCTGGGCAGGGGGTGCACAAAAGAGTTGAAGTGAAAACTCTTATATGAGAGACCTATACTCTGAGCTGTATGCAACTGCACTGAGCTATAACATGCTAAATGATTTATAGGTGATGTAGGCTAACTCTGAGTAGCATTGAAACCCTGGAGATATATAAATAATGAATAAAAGCAGTTCTTTTGTTAATGGTTTGACTCATAGCCTTTTGGGTCTTGTAATCACCAGCTGCAGGGAGAGGAGGGTGATGAGGGACCAGGAAAGAATGCACAATATTTTAAACTTGGATAGCAAGGAAGCAGACTCTGAAGTGGAGTTCCCAGCCATCACTGGATTCTTGTCATTCCTTTTGTAATATGGATATTATGGGCACTTAATGATGAATAATGATGAATAATAATTATTAATTAATGATGAATAATGATTAATAGTCCAGCTTGGGACTATTTTGTGACCTTAGGCCTTAAAACGTAGAGAGACCTGGTCTGCAAGATGTTCAGCATCCTGAATGCCAACTGAAGGTAGTCCGTGTCTTGCAAAATAGACCCAAGTCCTCAACTGGTATAGAACAGGGTAGCTTCATTGAAGACCTTGGATTATGTTAATTAATACCAGCTGAGGATCTGGCTCCAATCCTTTCTTGCTTCTCACTGATCAAAGTACTCACCTCAGCACCATCAGAGACAGAGCCCAACAACACCCTGGCTAGATGTACTTTTAGTCTGTGGCTATCTAGGGGCCTTGGTAATCCACAAATGAATGCAAAGCGGATTAAGAACAAAGTATGTGACATTTGACATACAAATCCCTGTGGCTGTATCACTGAGAGTTTCCGACACTCTTACATGGACCCAAGAATTCTTTTGCCAGCAAGAAATGAAGGAGAGTTATTGTAACGAAGTGATGAATGGGAACACTGACTACAAAGTGAAACTATTTTGTGGCCCCATTGACCTAACCTGGGTTAAGGTTGCAAAAGTTAAGTCCCTGTCATATGACAGGACTAATGATCTATTGTCTCCAGTTAAGTTAACTCAGGTTAGAAATAAGTTAGTCTGCAGTGATCCGAAAATGTGGTGCTGCTGACAGGAGACCTGTTATTCCATTACCTTACCAGAGGTGCAGAGCAGGTATAAAGAGCTTCAGTGCTGATCTGTTTTTATTTCTTACTGACTTTGCTTTTACTCTGCTCAGGGCAATTACCCTAGGATGCTCGCAACATAAAAAACCCCAAACAAACAGTGCTTTAACTAAACTCAGTTCATTCCTGCACTGAGCCCCACACATGCCCAGAATAGGTAGAGTGTTATTTCAACCCGGCTCACCTGAAATCTGTAAAAATCAAGCACTTTAGTGGGGCTTTTTGGCATTTTTATTTAATAGCTGAATAAATCAGCTTTAGTAAAAGTGCCAAAAAACCCTGCTGAAGCACCCAATCTTTACAGACACTGCAGAGCTGGGTTGAAGTAATGTGCTGCTGCTTCTGGTAAAGCATTTTTTTTTAATGTCTGCAAGCACCCATAAACTTAAAATCATATGCTGTATTCTGGGTGGGGCTTTTAAAAAGATGGATATAATTAATAATAAATATTCTAGCACGTAGGTGTCATGTTATCAGACATCTTTATCAGTCACATAAAGAATGATCTGAGTAGTTGGCAGGAGGCTCAATTGGAAATAAGGTGGTTTTATAAAGAGGAAAGTATACAGAACAGTGCTTCTGGGCCCATCACTCAAGTATAGAAATACAGTGTGCATAAAATTGTCCACAATCATTGCTGGAAGCCTGGGCATTTGTCTGCTCCCTAATGTGCAGCATGCTCATTTGCACATCATGAGCTCCTCACAGGAAGGTCAGATGTGTAATTCTGAAATGCCCAGGAAATTAGTAGGTATTGTAAACCCAGCAGAAAATTGTCACAGGAGTCAGGGGAATTGTCATCCTTTCTCTAAACTTTCTGAAGGAAGGGCAGTCTGGCTTATGGAGAGAACTGTTCTGTATTAAAGAGGTACAAAGAAGAACACTATATCCTGAGAGTTGTTTTGCAGCTTTACCTTCAAGTTGGAGAGGGTGGTTCCACTGATCATAACTAGATTAATCGGACCCATAGGAAAACTGAGACCAAAAATTTCAAAACTATTTGTCTAGAGTTAGGCTTCTGAATCTATGGTTAGGCATCTGAATCATGGGCCTGGTTTTCCAAAAGCCTGAGCACACTGTGGTCGGTGGGATTATACTAATGATGCATTGGATCAAAGTCTGGTTAGATCCAAGTTTGAAAGAGAGCAGAATTTGATCTGTTCTCTGCCATTTTTGGAAAAAGAGTCTGGAAAATGTCTGGTCAGGTACAATTCTATGAGTTATAATCATACCTGTTCTTTGCAGCTTGCTTCACTAGGAAAGTTTTGATTTAAACAAAGCAATCAACTCTGGTCTCTGGGGCCAATATCCGTGCTCTGATACAATGGACTGGAGAAAGAAATTGAATCTACCTAAAGTTCCACTTCTGAAGTATGAAGGCAATGGATTTAGTCCACGTTTATATCAGAGTAAGTACAGAAATTGGCCCTTGCCCTCTTTGTACTACCAGTCCATAAAAATGCTATGTTTGAATATCATTACGTGATTATAAGGGAGAATCAGCATAGTACTAAAAGGTAATACAGCATTATACTAATTCTCTGAGGAATAATGAATACTGGAAAACGTTCCACTTTTAAAAGAGTGCATATTGAGAAGGGCACAAATCTAGAATCCTGGTTGTTTCTGTCAGTTCTTTGATATTTAAGGATTGTTTGTGATGAGAGGCAAGGTGAAGAGTACTGGGTTAAATAGTCTGTAGTTAACTAAGCTATTGCATTGACATACCAGACTGAGAGCAGCTAAAGAACTGCTCTACAATAAATGGTGAAGCTTTGCCTGAGCCTCCCAAGTGTTTATTCCCAAATCAACTAAGTAGCTTCTTGTTTTATTTTATAAACAAGAATGTTTCAGTCCTGTCCTTGTCTAAAGTCCTGTAGTAAACCAGAATTTAGGTTTATAACTGGAATAGGATTCCCTTCCACATCCAGAGGAATGTGCCTGTTTGGCACTGTTCAGTGCAATGTGTTCAACTTATTACAGTAAGGACTCCTAAATCTCAGTGATGGACATGCACAGATCATATGCGTTAGGATCCATTTTGTTTTAGGAACTCTATCTGAAGCTGAAGGAGGGGGAAAGATGGAACATGGGAATAAATCTTGTGGCAGAGTAAACTGAACAAAGGAAAAATAAAGAGAAGGAAGAAAGGGAAGTAAAGAGGGCAGGAACTGGGACTGAATAAATCCAGGGAGGAAAGATCATAAAAAAAACCCTGTTGAAACATCCTTTAGCCTTTTATTTTTTGGACATTTGTTATTCTCTCTCTCTTTCTCTCTCCATCCTTGTTTCTCTTCTGACTGTCTCTCCCCCTTTCACTGGAAGCAATTGACTGGCTATAAAAATCTTTCAACAAAAAACTCCTTGGGCTGCCTCCATCAAGAAAATACTGCTTAAATGCTAGGATCCTGTGGAACAGTTTTTCTTACAGATTCCACCCACTCACCCTTAGGTTCAGTCTTCGGAAGGAACGGTATTGGTGCATAAAATTCTGTGGGATAAACAGGTGATCTAAACCTTCTCCTTCCATGTAAACATGCTGACCTGTTTTGAGAGAGATTCCTAGTTCCAGCAATATTCCCCCCATTTTAGTACAGGGAATCTCTCTCAAAAGCAGTAGAGTTGTTCAAAATTAAAGAAACTTTTAAAGTATGTTGCCTTGTAGTGCCAGGACTAAGCTGGTCTAACTAAGAGGCCTGGCTCTCCCACAGGTACCACATTCGGAGATATTAAAGCACCTTACTAATACTAATTGACTGTCTCATGATTCCCCTGTATGATTATTATTTTATGGCATTTTACACAAGGTGAACTATGACAGAGAGAATGCAGAATAGTTGGCAATAGAATTCTTGGCTCCTGCCTCATTGTTTCCTGCTTCTTGCTCTGAGGCATATTCTAGCTCACTGAATACACCATGCTCAGACCCTTTTTTTTTTTTGTCTATGTGAGTGCTGCTCTCCCCTGGCAGAATAATCTCCCCCATATGTAACAGAATCTACCCATCACCATTTTCATTGTTGGGTATGCTGTGCCTCCATCAATATGGGCATTACTAGCCAGTTAACTCAGGGTTTGTAGAAGGCTCATTTCTACAGTTGTGTCTGACCTGTTCAGAATCAGACACTGTCCATTCAAATTCCTTGGTTTTACCTTCTTACTATGATGAGACTACCTATGGTGGGGTAGTTCCTCTAAAAATACCACAATGTTGCAACCTCCAGAGTAAGGCGATTATAGGACACCCCAAAACCCTGGCCCCCACTGCCTAGTGGGTAGTCCTTGGTTGGAGAAAGACTATGGGACATCACCCTGACAAAAACACACCCTTGCTGAGCATTTGGCAGTCAGCAGCAGCCCTTATCTGTTGCTCTGTGGCAGAAACTACAACTATTGAAACACTGAATGTTTGGGCTTGGTCTTGCCTTTGGATTCTGTCGCAATGATCTAAAGGGGGCATGGTAGGTCTTGGGTAGGTTTCATTCCTGCTTACATTGCCTAGGTGTCTGTGATGAAGATCTCGGTGTGATGGCCACAGGACTGTGTACAAGTGTACCTGACTAGACCTCTTCTACATATACCATGATCCAGAGGATTGACAGTTGCCTACTACCTTTGGCCATCTCAAGATTATCAATGTCTGTCTTTTCCAGGGTCTCTTCTCTACCTCTATGTTTTCTTATGTGTTAAAAGCTAACATTTTTTTGTTAAATTCCTGTAATCCCCACCCTCCTCACTTTGCCTTCAAACCCCACTCAGTAGTTACAGCATCTCCATTTTTAGATCTGCCTCCTCACTATACAAAATGTTATTTAAACCAAGATCTGTTTCATTTCTCTTCCCCTTTAATTCCCCTTCCTCATGCAAAGTGACCCCTTTCCCAGGGGTGTGATCTAAGAACCTGTTGAAGTCAGTGAGGGAGCCTCCCCATTGACTTCAACAGGCTTCAGATCAGATCCTGGGCCAGTGTCCCATACTTGTTATCTTTCCAAGCTTTGGCTTTCAATGAACACATTGTCTGTCCCAGACTATTTGTCATGAGTTCCTTTTCTCTCTGGTCACCTGTACCTTCATGTGATTTACTCTGCTCCATTATTTGCTGATAAACAATTTGATCACTTCCTAACCTCTGTTCCTGTTGCTGATATGCAGCTCTACTCATTGCCTTCTCCTATGGGACTGCACACAGATTGGGGTTTACAAAGCACCACTGCCCATCCTCCAGGCAGGAATGGAATCTGCACAGGAGAGAAAATAAGTTCTACCAGCAGTGGAGACCCCTGCCCCTTCTGCACCTCTTGTTCAGTGTGTCATGCTCGCTCACACATCACTGCCTGAGTTCCTGGCCTAATGAGAGTTATCTTTGCTAATTGTAACAGCATGCTGCATAAAATAGGCAAATTCTCAGCTGCATCCTGAAAATGCACCCAGCTGAAGGTGCTCACTCCCTGAAGGATATGAGTGCTCCTGGTGCAAAAAGCCCAGGGCCCAGATACGGTCACTGTGGCAGGGCACTACTTGTGCCTGCCACTTTAAGGGCCTGAGACAGCAGCTGGCAGATGCCTGCTGCAGGCAGCCATTTTAGATTCAGGGCTGCCCATATAAGCAGGGCATTTCACTGCTGGGAGTCAGGCAACAACACTGCCTGGTTGCTGGTATCACCTGGAGGTAAGGGAAGCGCTGTAGGGGGCAGCTGGTCAGGAGGCTCCTGGTCCTGGGCATGACTTAGAACTGCACCCTGCCGGGAGTGGGCAGCCTGGTGGGGTGCTCCCAGTGGTGCCGGAGCCCCCAGGAAATGCCAGGCTAGTGACCACCCCGGTGAAAGGCAGGTTGGGGTGCCTTAACCCCTAGCCCCCACAACTGGGTGGGTTACCCCTAATGGAGGGTGTGGAAGGTGGACCCAGAGAGAGAGAGTGGGGCCATAGACTTGCACCTGTCTGGACTTCCCCAACTGGTCCATGCTGGGGCCAGGACCAGAAAGGTCAAAGGGCTGGGGCCCACCGCGACGAACACCCAAGAGCTGTGTGCCTGGGGTTCCGGCTGGCCTGGAGGTCAGTAGCCCAAGGTCCCGGGGGGGGGAACCACACCTAAAGGGGAAGCAGTTCAGAGAGCTATGCTGCCCAGGACAAAGGTGGAATATGCCGCCTTGGGAGAGGAACCCAGGTGGGGTCCAACTAGTAGGATTCTGGGGCCCAGTGCAGGGCTGGTGATATGAATAACATCTGGATGCCATCTGCGAGGCTTGGGCTACAAAGTAGGGGAGGAATGGAGCCGCAGATAGTGCCCCCTGGCATCAGGGCAAGAAATGGGCAGCCTCCCACTTGATTAATATCTATTAATTAATAACAAACAAGGCATGGCGGTGAGAAGGTGGGTGGTTAGCCCAGAAACAGGTGGGTGGGCCACAGTGAGATCCGTACAGAGTAGGCCCCCTGTTAGTCACATACAGTACAACCTCATTGCCACAAATCCTGTTTATTACAAACCCCAATTTCTAACAATTTCAACAGCAGGAACTGGTTGTTTTTATTATGATTCAGCAAATTGAGTTGCCTTATTACAGTGAGCACACTCTCTCTGAATTAATCTTTCTGCATCCCCATGGGGTCTGTAGTAATGAAGTGGTACTGCATATGTCTGTGTACCCACAATTCTGTAGTTGGCTTGAATGTGGCTGGAAATATAGTTCCTAATACTTTAAACTAAGTTTTTCCTCTAAATGAGCTTGTAAGTTTCCTTTTGAAATGAGCCACTCCCTCATTTTAAGCTCTGACTTTCATCTTTGATTTTTAAGGGTATTTACATCTCCCCAAGCCTTCTGTTACCCCAAGGAGCTATGTGGGCCAGAGCTAGTGCTGGGCAAAGCTGGACTGATCTTTGTTGAACCCTCCCTTACTTGGTCTCCTGAGGCTATAAAAGTACCATAGTTCTTAGCCCAGAAGGAGGGTTTCATTTCACTCATTAGCACGTACCAGCTAATAAGGAACATGGTAGGACAGCATCCAAAAGAACTGCTTTGAAGTTGAAAAGATGTCAGTCATGGCATGAGGACTTTAAGGGTGTTGTGGGAAGAGTGTGATTTGTAAAGTGGGGGAAATTGGGGATTCTCGTGGCTCCAGTAGAAATGCAGAGATACTAAATTTTAGGGTACAGGAAGTATTCTGAATTCAAAATATTCTGTGTAAGCTTAGTGGAGCATGTTTTAAAACCCCTTCTGGTAATCTAAAGAAAGCACAGGGTGGAAAGAGCCAGCAAAAGACAGCATACGTCCAGCCAGAAAACTGTGATTGGCTGTAGGTGGGAAGGCACTGTTCTCTGGAGTTCCCTTCAGGGCAAGCACCCTTTGGTTGGAACAGGGGGAGTAGCTAGAGGAGAGTACCTATTCTATATGGTCTCTGACTGCTTGAGTCTGCCCTTGGGAAGGCAACAGGTGTTTTCAGATTATACTCTCCCCTATATAGCTGCTAGCCACCAGGGTTGGGTGTGGCATTATACTGTTTGAAACCCCACTTTACTGTGTGCTTCTCTGCCAGAATAGTGCCAACAGGAACACTTCTATAGTGGGAACTTTGTTGACAGCACTTCTATTTAGAGCAGAAATGCCTCTGTACTGCTGCAGAGAGTGAGATCTTGTGAACACGTATCTTTGTCAGTAGCATGAGCAGATAGACCCCTCAGTAACAGGGAACAGCTTGGCTGATGAAGAAGGTGCTGTTTGTGGAGTAGATACACATGTTACATGTGTAGCATTCATGATGCAACCATAGTCAGAGGGCCAGGCTGTACTAGACCGATCATCTAACTAGCCCTGCAGTCCCAAAACTTCGTCCCCTCTCCATGTACAGAACGTTCTGTGAGCAATGGATGTAGACTTACCACAATCATGTCTTTGGAGATTTGTTAATACCACTGCTGGAACTAGAGCACTAAATACAAGGCATGCGCACCATGATCTGTTTCTATGGTCTGAAGTCAAGGGTGCTCCTCATGTATCCTTTGACAGTTTTTATTGGTCTGTAGCTATGGAACTGGTACCATGGAGACTGATGCAGAACCCTGAGGAAGATCAAATTAAGTATTTTCAGTTTATCCCTCTTTATTGCATGTGGCAGTTTCTAAACAGCCCAGCTGAGATCATGCACTAACCCATATTGCAAAAACACAGGCCATGCTCTGAAATACTCGAAGTTGACCAGATGGACAGAGGGCAGAAGGGAAAAGTGAAGTACAGGGAGATGATTCAACTTGCCTATTGTCTGTGATTAAGCTAGGAAAAGAAACCAGACTTCCTGAATTCAACCCCCTTTGACCTGTCCTCCAAGCATGCCGCCTTCAGTAAGCATTGACATCAGTCAGTTGTCTAAAGATATTGTCTGGCTGTATATCAAAATAATGGAAATGTTGCTTATCCCATGAAAGACTCCTGGAGTCGGGAGAAAAATGTGTACTTGGAGACTGCCCTAATGCTTCGTCTTAAGTTCAAGGTCTTTTCTCTCTCTTTGGGAGAGGCAGGAATTGAGAACATCATGGAGACACGAGAGGTGTCACTTACACCTCTGCAGAGAAATGAAGAACTTAAGGAGCAGCCCAAAATTGGCCCGTTGTCAGAAGGCAGAGTTTACAGTCCAGAAGGAGCCTGGTTCCTCTGCAGCATGTCTGTGCTAGGAATAAATGGGATAGTCTTGCTGAATAGGCTAATGGGTCTGGCTGGGTATACCCTCCTTGACTGGGGACTAGCAAGAAAATGAGAGGGAAATAAATGTTCAGGCTGTTTCTTCTTCCAGTCTCTGGAATCTGTGCCCACTGAAATTGAGCACGTCCTGGAAGCAGATGCAAGTAGGACTTTAGCATCAGAGAAGCTGATTGGACAAAGTTGCAACATTGCTTCTGGAGATGGTATTTGTCAACGTAACTCAGCACAGGAGATTAGTTTAGTAATCCCTACCATAAGCCTGGGTCAGCAGCACAGTGAGCCAGGGAGGCACACCTCAAGCTGGCAGCAGGCTTGGTGGGGCAGGGTCAGTCACATGACTCCACAGTTTTGGCACTCTTGTGCCCCAGCCAGCCCCTCTACCACCCAGTGCCACTACCTGGAGCCCAGGGCGGCCTAAACCTGCTGCCAGCTCGTGGCTGCCCTGCCCTGGCTTAAAGTGCTGCTATCCCAGGTACGCATGTAGACGCTGTATCTGGGAACAGTGTAGCCCAGAGCAAACTGCTCCAGAATTTATCATGTCCCATTAATTGCGTGTGAAGATGCACCCACCATGTGTCTGCTGTGAGCTAACTATAACGCCTAATTGCAGAATGCTTTAGATTGATCACCAGCAAAGAAGTATTCACCAGTGTGAAACAAGTGGAACCTGGGCAGAGAATGCATTTGGCATCCAAGTATATTTTCTGACAGATTTATGATATTATTGCCTTTACTGCAGTAGGATGAGATGCCCTTTTGCCAGACTGCAAGGATACACTCTTGTGGCCATGAGGTGTCATACAAGATCACCCTTCTCAAATGTCTGTTAGAAAATGTGATGTATTGCATTCCAGTATGAAGAAACTACTTATACTTTCTATACACTTTCACAGGTGTGTTACTAGCAAAGTATTGCTTTGATTTCTCATATGGCATGTGTGTTCCTTTAAATTTGGGAATGGGTAAGATCCTGTTATTTTTTTTGCTATGCTCACTTTACACTCACAACTCATGTTTCATTAGCCTTCCCTTTGTGGAAGGGACTGGGTCTTCCTATGGACCCCTCAAAGTTGTTCCTCAGTGGTTCTGTTAATTTGGTTTGCTGTACTAGATGATACATGTGCACCTCTGTTTTTCTGAGCCTTTGAGGGGGCAGATGTTGCTGTGCATGCCTCGAAGTCTTTACTCTCTGTTGAGCTTTTGTAGCTGCTTGGTGAACAGCTGCCTCTCTCTGTGGCTTAAGGGAGAAAAGCAATATTAAAACAAACATTGGTGGTGTCAGAGACTCAAGTCTCACCCATTAGGGATATTGCAAGCTGTACTGTGCCTTATTTCCAGGTGGCCATTATAATTGTCACTTCTGCATCATTTATCAGACAGTAGAAAAAATCCACAATCAAAGCTTCATATACTTTTCACCATCCCTTGCTTTCTCCTTGCTGGATAAGTTCAGTGAAAGGATCCAATGGAAAAGTATTTGGAACCAGTGTAACCATAAAATGTTGATGTTGACCAGCAGAATTGCAGCCAGGGAACAGAAGAAGCAAGGGGAAGCCTAAGGTGGAGCAAAACTGTTTGATTCCCAACTCTGCCAGACTTCCTGTGTGACCTTGGGCAAGTCACATAATTTCTTTGGGCACATTTTTAAAGGTATTTAGGTGCCAAAAGATGTGAACAGATTTCCTGAAAATCCCCTATGGCACTCACCTGCAGCTGTAAAATGGGAGTAAAGCACATTGTTTTCTTCTGTTTGCTGTCTGCCTTGTTTGTATGTTAGAGACTGTAACTGTCTGCTACTATGTGTTTTTGCAGCATTGGAGCTTAACTCCAATGGCAGGTATTTGGGTGTTACTGCTATACAGATAGAAATTATTAACGACAAGGCAGGGATTTTGCAGGCCATTTGTACAAGGTGCTAACATGGAACATAGTTGTGGTGATGTACAGTGAGGCAATCAGGGCATTTTCCAAACATGAGACTGAGAGAGCCAGAGAGAGAAATGGTGTAATCAGCTGGCAGCTAGAAGCAACCACATAGGAAGTTAGTACCAGGCAAATGAGATAATAGTGTGTAGTGGAGTCTCCCAGGTTTGCTGGCTTGTTTGTGACTGTGACAGATGTAGGTTAGATACCAAAAGTTAATGCCTGCTGCACACCATAAAATCGAGCCCCTAATGCTGCCTGAACTTGTCACAATCTTCTTCTGGATACATGCAGCTCTACCCTGTTTCCAACACTTTACAAATCTATCTGCTACATATGATAACCAGATCACACATGGGACAGAGCAGGGGCAACCAAGGCACATATTTTGTCTTTGGACCCACCCCAAAGTGTCAGCCCAAAGCTTCAATGGCAGTGATGGGCAGGCTGTTGAGCATGGCTTAATGCACCTAGAACAAGGGTTAGAGCCTGTACAGCTTGAGGGGCTTGTTCCTGTATAGTAGTGATCATCCTATTCCCCCTTGAAGCTGCATGGGAACTAAAAGGTGTGCCTGGGCAAACACCATCTCCCACAGAAATATACCGTCAGCGACCCTACAATTCCCCAGCCAGGATTTGACCTACCAAGAAAGATCTGGTCCTCCCTAAATCACACCCAGACACTTTGTGGAAAATGTGGACACTTACGCCATACATGGAGAATCAAAGTCTTAGTTGTAATTGTTGTGCAATTTTTCAGACAGTGGAACACATTGTGAATGATTGCACAATTAGATTATTTAATGGCAATGTAAAATAAATCCATGCAGCTACCCATGAAGCAGTCAAATGGTTATCAAATTTAGATACTAATCTATGAATGTTGTAATCCTAAAATATGAAAGAAGGAAGGGCAGGTTTCTTTTTGATAACACTGGGCGCATCCAGAGGAGCGTGCTCATGCCTCTTGCCCCGTCTCAAACCCCTTTGAGACGAAAAAATGTTCCCAGCACTGCAAGTTTGGGGAGAAAATTAGACCTCTGCATATCCAGGGGTCTAAAAATAATGGAATTTTAAAGTGGGGCAGGGTCTTCCACAGTGTGCTTCAGCACCAGAGGCTGTGTCCTCTGCAGAGGCGCTCTGGCTGCCAGAGCATCTCTGTGGTTGGCCACTCGCCCTGGTGCTGAAGCACATGGCCTACCCGTACAGGAGTTGGGGGGAGCTGGGGGAGAGGACTATGGGGGGACCCCCGCTAGTCCTATCCTCTCTCCCAGCCCTGCCTTGCCTGGCTCCACCCCCTGCCTGCCCCCTGATCACTGCTCTGCCCAGCCCCACCCCCTGCCTGCCCCCCCAAACCCTCCACATCCCTGACCTGCTCAACCCTGATCCCTGCTCTGCCTGGCCTTGCCCCCCCACCCCAGCATCCCCATATGAGGGGAAAAAAACCCCAAACCTGGCACTTACTGCCAGTCCAGCTGCCATTTGGCTCACTGGGGCCCCACCTGCACAATGTAGGGCAGAGGGACAGCCCCAGCCTGGGCCCTCCTGGCCCCTGCTGCCTGGGGGGCCCTGCCAGGAGGCCCCAGAACCCCCCCCCCTGCCCCCCAGCCCCTGCTTCTAGGGTAAGTAGAGGCTTTTTTTTTTTAAGTGGTGGTGCCTGGGGTTGAGAGGACAGCCATGGGGAGATCTGGGGGAGTGAGGTGGTGGGGCTGGGTGGGCCAGCCATTGTGGGGGGCTGCAGCAGCTGGTGGGGGATGAGGCCAGGTGGGGCAGCAATCTGGGGGATGTGGGCCTTGCAGTAGGGGGTAGTAGCCCTTGCAGGGGCCATTTGGGGGCCATAGGCCCTGTGGGAGGGCAGCAAAACATATATTCATGTATTCATGAAACCTGTAATTTAGAGTTCACTTTATTATTATGATAGAGACACCGATGGCTTCCACATTGCTTTAACACTGTAGATATATCAGTAAAACATTGCCCAACTGATCTGTCTCTTTTTTTCTCTCTCTCTCATGGTCTTTTGTTTTAATTGTGGCGGAACATAGGTTTGGGGATTTTTTGTTTTGTTTTTTATCAGGGATTTTTCAGTTTTCAAATAGGGAACACCAGAATTCCTGCTAGGGGGGCCAGTGGCAGAACCCTGCCTGCTCAGAGATGGCATTTTGGACCCATCTGGCTGTGGCTGACCTAGCCAAATGGGGCCAGGAGAACATAATTTGACAATTCAAAGTAGGCCACCCAGAGCATCTTCCAAGTGATAGTTGCCCAGATGGCAGGGAAGGAGGCACACGTGGCAGTAGTGCCGCACAGAGGTCAACTCTGTAGCCACGGTCCACTGGCAGCTGGCCGAGGGGCACATGCCTCTGCTGGCTGTGCAGTCCCCATCTGGGTCTGACAGGTGCGCAGAAGGTCACAGCCAGGCAGCAGCCCCGACTGCCAGACTGCTGCAGTGGGTAGAGGGTGCAGGGAACTCTCAGGGCTGCTTCAGCAGTCCAGCTGGCACAAGGGGTAGTGTCCCCAGGTACCAATTGACTGGGCCCCAGAAGCTCCTGGGAGCAAGTAGCCCTGAGCTACTTGCAAGGCAGCTTTTTGTACTAATGGGGCCAGGACAGGGCAGCTTTTTATATTGCTGGGGACAGCACGGGTACTGGCCCTGGGCTCTAGTTCCCCCTGGATGCAGATCCAGGAGGAGCCAGGGTGGGTTATTTTGCCCCGAGTGGCACAATTTGCTCCACAACAAAGTGCATGTCCAAGCACATGCACTAAGGCAAAAAGCCCTGGCTCAAATTTGCACTGCTTCTATTTGAGCAGCTGCAAGCGCATGTGTGGATGTGCCCACTGAAGCTATTTTGGACTGCTCAGGCTGTAAAAAGGAGCCTTAAAATGGCTAGGAACAAATGTTGTATTTGTCCCTGGACACATTTTTTCTGTGTTTATCCAAGAACAGAAATATCATGGGATTGGCATGTACACATCACCTTTTCTTTTGGGGTTTAGTGAGTGGCTGAATGCACTGCCACTTTTCTGCCATTGATTCAATGATACAATCCTGGTATAACGGTTCAGATGCACTTGGCAATGCCCTGGGATAAACTGTTAGTAGTTTTTCTCCTGTGACACTTTTTTTTTTTTTTTTTAAAGATTTTTTCCAAGGCATTGAACATGAATGTCTGAATGATTTCATTTTGTTCTGGGAAAAATGGTTTATCCTGGAACAAGTGTGACATCTGTTTCTAGTTAATTAGTACAAATTCAAGGGGAGTGTAGGTGAATAAGGCAAGCTTGAAAAGTCCATTTTAGCAGAAAATACGAAGCATCCACCTCTGGAAAACAACTGGATTATTCCCATCCCAGCCTGTGACTGTAATGGTGGGGGAGGGAAGTAACCAGCATTCAGAAGGGTACAAGCCAACAAGAATTAATGAGTGTCGCTGCTTCTCCCAACAGCGCTTTTTTTTTTTTTCTGTTCCGCTGTAATAAACATGACAGTTTAATCAAACAAAATGTATTAGCTCTGGAAAACATTTACATGAACACATTTCCCCTTTAAAATATCAAATTATAACCATTGCCAATTGCTTTTATTTGAAAATCATGCACAAAACCATTTTCCATGGTGCCTTTCAATGACAAAAGAAGTCAGTGATGTTTTGCATTGTCATCATACAAAATAGATCCCCTGGTCCAAGCAGGGGATCCATTTGTTTACAAATATGTAGCTTGAAAGAAAACAAAGCAAACACTGGGCCATAGGTAAAAGAATATTTTTTGTAGCCCCAAAGTAAATGTTTTTACAGAAACTATTTCAGAATAGAAAGATGATATAATAGATTTAAAGTGGTGTTAATTGGGCAGAGATACATCAAGTAGGAAAAAAAAATACCGTGAGCAAATATTCTAGGAAATCACTAGAAAAATTAAATTGACTTTGTCCAGTATATTGAGTGATCCAGAAATAATTCTTGTCATGTGAATGTTATAGTTCAGTTTAGCCTTGAGTGCATTGTAGTTCATGAAATCATAGAAAAATTAGGGCTGGAAAGGACCTTGGGCGGTCACCCTTGCTCAAAGCAGGACCAGCCCCAACTAGATCATTCCAGTTTAGTTCAGTTTAACTAGGTATCAGCTTAGTAAGAGGAGAAGTCCCCTCCTTGGCAACTCGGTGGGATTTGTATTTGAAAAGCCAGAACCTGCTCTCTATTAAATAAATATAAATTTAGCATAATTTCACTGGCATTACTCCAGGTTTACCTCACTGTGATTGACTTGGTTGCTAAGCTACCCATGACCCCCAGGGAGTTCAGCTGTACTTGTGGATGCATCACTCTTCTAAAAATCAGCCCCAAGGTGTCCAAAATGCAGCTAGTTGGGATTATCTTTCTGTGCAATCAAAAATTCAGCAGCATTTAACTTTTTACCTATATTCCAGATTTTTATTAAAAAACACTTTTTTCTTGATCTGAAAATTCCTAACCTAAGGGGATATTTTTGGTGGCCATTTCCATTTCACTCAGAAGCCGTATTTTCCAACAGCTTAGCTCTCACGGTGCATCACCTCCATATCACAGCACAGCCATTGGCCATTCCTTGCTGTGTCTGAGAGAGACTAGGCCAGGGGATAAGGAAAACAGTGTAACTGAGCTCAGAAATAGAAAGTAGTACTTCCTATCTGAAGGCCACAGCGCAGACTTCCTCTGAAAACTATTACTCTGATGCCATCTTCTGGTTGTCTGTTCCATATTAATTGGTTCTGAATCAAGAAACTCTCTTCTCCATCTTTACTCTTGTGCCCGCAGAGATGAATCAGGAATAAAGTGTCCCTATTTGATGTGAGATTTACTATTTCCTTTCCTTTCTTTTGTTTTCCTGAAAGCTATCCAGGGCTAATGTGAAACATAGGGCTCTTGTACATGTGACAAGGGTTTATGCCCTCTAAATTGCAACTTTGGGTTTTATTTTTTTGGTCATTGAAAAGGTGGGTTTTATTTTTCCATCACTGAAACGTTGGGTTTTAGCAGCGCACTATTCACGGTAAATTACTGCAGGTGGTGCCATGTAGCAATCCACCCTCCTGATCTCTTCATACTAAATTGCAGCAGGGGGTGCCCACATACCACTAATCCCACTACAGATCGGTCATCTCTATAGCTCACACCTATTAATAATTCATTAATTTCATTAGTTTAATTAAATTTTAACTCATTTTAACATGTATCTTACAACCACCCCTATGAACAGGGGCCCAGCAGAGCTGCTCTGTTGGTTCCCCCCCCGCTCCCCCACTGGGAGTGTCTGGCAGCTTGGGGACTTCATTAGCAGCTAGAGAAAGTGCTGGTCCCAGCCATGTGTCAGCTGCATGTGGGCATGCAAGCTGCTAGGCTATGCTCTTTACGGGCTGGCACAGCGGTGGATGAAAAACTACTGCTGCACTTCCCCCCAGGGAAGGCATCCCCCCAGCCACTCTCTGCAGCGTGGATGTGGGAGTCTGCACTGGAGGGTCAGCAAGCTGGGGTGGGTCCCGTCTCCATCAGCCCAGCAGTGCCAGTCAGCACAGCTCAGGCCTCCCAGTCACCAGCCCCTCAGAGCTGGCAGAGCAGGAGACTGCATTGTTCGTCAGGGGTGGATTAACACATGGGCCCACAGGGCCTGGGCCCAGGGTCCCCTGACAATCAGGGGCCCCCTGGGGTAGGGGACAGGGCAGGGACCCACCACACTCCCTAGCCTGCAGGGGAAAGTCAAATGCATGAGACCTAGTGGAAGGTGGTGGCTGGGAACTTGTCTGACCGCTCCATGGGAACAGCCAGGGTGAGGTGGCAGCAAGGATCCCTGCTACCCCTAGCTGCTCTTTCTCTCTCCTGTGCCTAGAAGGAACCTCATCCTGCCCTCCCTCTCAAGTATCAGGTTGCAGGGCAGGCAGGCAGCTCAGGACAGGCTGTCGTGCCACTTATAGCAAATGCAAAGTGTGTGTGTGTGTGTGTGTGTGTGTGTGTGTGTGTGTGTGTGTGTGTGTGTAAAACCCCAAACTGACCCACAAACCACACAGCATGCAGCGCTTTAGTCCTGCTGCCAAGGGCTGCTTCGGGGCACAGAGAAGGGGAACCTGCTGCCCCTGGGATTTTCTGCAGTTCTTGACCCCAAATAAGATAACTAGCAAATTGCCCATCAAAAATGATATGGTAGGGACAAAGGCCTGCATTGCCCCCCACGCCGCATTGGGTTGGGGTCTGGCTTCCCCCCCTTCCCCCCCTTCCCCCCCTCCTCCGCTGCCTTGGGTCTAGGCCTACTTCCTCCCTTCCCTGCCTGATGCTTCAGGCCCAGGCTCATTCCCCCGGCTCCCAATCCCCCCGCCACTTTGGGTATGAGCCCGCTCCCCTCTTCCCCCACATTGTTTTGGGTCTGGTTCCCCCCTGATGTTTGGGTGCAGGCCTGTACCCTCCCACCCCCTGCCATTCAACCCCTCACCACCACCTCCCAGGAAGAGGGGGGGGAGCTTGCATGCAGTGGTGGTGAGTGGTGTGGCAGTATCCATGCTCTGCTACCAGTAACCCCCCCCCCCCTTCCCCACTCCCTTCCTGCTCTTTTCCCTGCTGCCTCCCCCTCCCCTTCGGCTGTTGTTGGGTGGGCAGACCCCCACTCCAGCCCCAGACTCCAAGGAGCAGGGCCCGCTTTGGCCCCTCCAGCCCATCAGTCCCTACTGCCATGGCGGCGCTCCACTGTGCAGGGGGGAGAGGGGGGTGAGGCCAATGCTGCACTGCTGGCACCCCGTACTGCTGCTGCCTCCAAGGAGCAGGGCTGGTGGGGGGCGATGCCAGCGCCACTGGCCTTGCCCCCCTGCTCCATCCCCTCCATCATGGCAGTGCCCTGGTCCCCGCCATCCCCCTTTGCCTCCAAGGAGCAAGGCCGAGGTGGGGGGAGGCTAGTGCCGCTAGCCCCATGGCCCAGCTCACCAGGCAGGCTGTGGGAAGGGATCAGACCCCTCTTCTTGTTGTAGCAGAAGCCTGAGGGGGAGAGGATGGGGGGGGAAACGGGTCAGGAGTTCAACCGGATGATTGGCAGTCGGCAAACTACAAGCCAGCAACCTGCTTGTCCAGTTAAGGTCCTGATTACTGACTTGTGGGGAGCAGGGGGATGGAAAAAAATAGCTGCTGCTAAGCTGTGCAGTTATACTCACAATCAGGTGTTAAGTGCTCTGAGCAGACACCTGCAGGGCCAGAGCTCACCTCCTCTGTTGTTGCAAGGACTGTCAGCTGTCTGAACAGCAAGGGAACTTTGCAGCCCCATTAACCTCCTATTAAGTGTTAAATGCTTAGAGCAGAAGACTAGTATGCTTCACTGACAATAGCATGCTTCACTGTGTAGTATTTGTATAATAGTGCTAAGGGAGTCAGGGTATACTACGCACCACATTATCCCTGGTAATGGAGAAGGGAGCACATACATAGCAGACATCATTGATCAATCTCCAAAAGAGCCCAGGATTACCTTGATCTTAAACCCCTCAACATACCTTAGGGCCTTTTAGACACCCATCCCACCAAGTAAAATAAGAGATGACAAGGACTGATTAGTTTCTTTGAATTATTTGTTTAATAAAGTAATAAAAAGAGATCAGCAGAAGATTGATTCATGTCAGGTTCTCCAGTTACACCTGGTATCCTAGCACATTCATTACACACAAATATCTGCAAATTTTAGTGACACCTGGTGGACAAAGCAGCTCAGTACATGTAATTAGTGAATTACCATATACATGTAACAAATTAATGGCTGCATAGTTGCAAGTTGGCACTTACATACTGAACTACATCAGAATGCGGTTCAGTTTGTAACTGTGAGAATTTAAAACCCCTAAAGCTTGCATACATGTACAGGCAGCCCCCGCTTAACACGGTTTCACTTAGCGCTATTTCGCTATAGCGCTCATTTAAAATTCATGCCTCATTTTACTTAGTGCTGAGCCAGTTTTGTTATAGCGCTCAGCAAAGCAGCAGCAGCAGGAAGTGGTGAGTGGTAGCGATTGGGCGGGCAGGTGGGCATGAGCTTGGGGCCTGCACTGGTGCTGCAGAGCCAGGGCCAGCAGGGGTCCATGAGCACACTGCTTCAGTCCGCAAGCGTGCTGCTTCGGGCTGTGAGCACACTGCTTTGGTGCAGTGTGGGACGCTTACTGAAGGTAAACTCCTCGCTCCTCACCTGGGGCAAGCAGGAGGGGCTGGGGCCTGGAGACCGGTGGGCTAGGGGGCTTTGGGGCTGGAGCCTGGTGCAAGCTCTACCAGCTGTAGGACACTTCTCTGCTCCTCCGCTTCACCTCAGGGAATGAGGAGGCACGTGGCATCAGGGCTGGGGAGTGGAGCAGTTCCCCGGAGCCAGCAGAGCATGCGCCAACCCCAGCCTCCATCCCTGCCTTGCCTCACCTCAGGGAGCAGCTGCTGCCTGCCCCGAGTGAGGCTCTGCCGGCTCCAGGGAACTGCTCGCGGCATCAGGGCTGAGGAGTGGAGCACTTCCCCTGAGCCCGTGGGCAGCAGGAGCAGGGGGCCTGGGCCAGCACGTGGTTCCAGAGCAGCTGGAGGGAGGGGGGGTGTGGAGGAGAAGCAGCAGTGACAAGAAGCAGCGAGTAGGGGGCAGGCATGAGTGCGGGGCTCCTGCCAGTGGCGGCAAGGGCCCAGAGCAGGGCAGCAAGAGCACGGGGCCTGAGCTGGCACATGGTGCTGGAGCAGCTGGTGAGCAGGGGGGTGGGGAGAAGCAGTGGCGGCAAGAAGCAGTGAGTGTGGGGCCCCATGGTGCAGGAGCTGTTAGGAGCGCGGGGCATGGACTGTGGGGCAGAGTGGCCAGCAGGCAGGTAGAGGGGTGGGAAGAGTCAGTGGTGATGGTGAGGAGCTACAGCAAGAAGCAGCAGTAACCAATTATTTCTATTTACATTAAACCCGATGGGGAAATGGATTTTGCTTAGCGTGGTTCTGCTTAACGCTCGGTTTTTCCATCACCAATCAAGAGTGTTAAGCGGGGGCCTGTAAAGTGTGATGCCACTAAGCTACACAAAGGAAAATTTTCATCACTTGCACATCACCCCCGTGTCTTGTGTACAAGTGCCCATACTACACAACCAGGAGCTGAGACACTGTGATTGCTTTGAAGAAGGTATTATTTAATAATAAACACCAAGAGTGCTTGTGTGCATGCAGATTACAGCCCCAAGGACTATACAGTCTAGAGAGCACTAAACACCCTGGAGAACCCAGAGGAAAAGTCTCTGATTCTTGTTTTTCTGACAAAACTATAAGGAGTAGTAAGTTAGCACTGAAAGGCTTTATGGCATAGTCATTCCATAATTGCCCACTTTGAGATTTCTTGCTGTTTCCATTGAGTCAGCTGTTACTGGCAACTGTTGAACACAGGATATTGAACTAGATGGAGCATTGGTCTGAACTAGCATGTCAGTTCCTAAGTTCCACAGTGGGAGTTTCTGGAAGCCACAGAAACTGTCCAGAGGAGAGCTGGACAACCTCAAGTCATGTGGGAAAGGGATGGGAGGGCCTTGCTTGGGAGAGAGAGGCAACAACACAATATGTGCCTTCATTCCACCTCCCAGCCACTCTTCACTATTCAGGGGTATTTCTCCATAGACTGAGGGAGGGGTGAGGGGAGGAGGGGAAAGAGCAATCCTGTGCGGCATTTTCTTCCTCAGATTCACTCAGGATGCTTTAAGCAGAGAGTCCAGTTGACTATAAAAACCACATCTCCAGAGGGGTCATATTTTGCCTCTCTATCATGGGAAAACAGTCAACCCAGTTTGGTGAAAATGAATAGTAGTGATTCGCAACTAGTGAAGACTCTCAGCTCTCCAGAGCCTGTCTGGAAAAAAGCAAAAGACAAAACAGTGCTGTATTTCCCATCTTTAAAATACACACAAATATTTTTATTTTATTTTTCACCAGAAAAACATAAACTAGCTCCTTATATTAAGAGACTCCTGCATGCATTATTATTCAACTCAGCAGCTTATGCTCTTTTAAAGGTTTTTAAGGAATGGTAAGCAGAAATGAACATGATTACTGAGCTCAAAAGAAACGAGAGTGTTTCCTTGTCAGAAAGTCCAGCCCTCATCTAACCATTAGAGATGAAATTGTTTCCTTGCCTCACTTGCAGAGCTTGGTGACCCAGACTCCTACTTTTCATTATAGAAAGATTATAGTGCTCCAAGGTTAAATGGATTTCAAGTGGCCTGTGTCCCATCAGCTTCACAAAATTAAAGTAGTTTCAGATCCTACAGATGTCCTGGTTTCCCTCTGCCACTTCGGGTGGTTTTACAATTACGTTGTCCTATTTTTAAAAAATGTTTTGCTCCTTCCTGCTCCTGTGTAAAAATCAAACAAACCCACAACCGACAAGGGAAAGAGATTAACAGTTTTAGGGAAACTGAAAATCTGCAGAGTGCTGCCACTGTTTCCTCTAAACTCTCTCAGAATAACCTCAGAAACAATAGTAGATGGAAAACATTCCAAAAGGGAGTGATTTTTAAATGGCTTTATATCCCTTTTAGCTGAAGCTTTCGTTTATTAATAAGATTAATTTTGATTCTCTTATCTAATTGTTAAACCCCCACACAAAAGTCCTTAAAACAAAATGAAAAAAAGTGATCTGAAGCTTCAGTTATCTCCTCTGAAGGATTTTGACAAGGGAAGAACTTTATGAAACCAGTTTGCTTATATTTCTGTTGTGCAGGTGTTTATGTTTGTTGAGAACTGTAGGACAGAGAGTGGCTAAAGGGGCAGGAAGGCCATCAGCAGGGTATGTGGCAGGCACTCTGCTGTGAGGCTGAGGCCCAAAGAGCCAGGGCCCAGTCGGCAGATTTGGACTGAGGGAACTTGGGTGGAAGAAAAAGGGACTGAGGCTAAACGGGTTGAAGCTTGGACAACAGGTGGCTTTGAAGGGGCCCAATATTAGTCTGGTGCAGAAAGAGAGAGACTTTGGGTGTCAGGGTCTGAGTCCCAAGTCAAGTGGGTCAAGTTGAGCCCATGAAGTAGCAAAGAAAGAACTAGGATATACACCTAAGGCTCAATAGCCTCCAAAGGGAAGTCTCCCTTCTTCCATTCTTCATTAACAACAACAAGACGTGGCAGATGAGACACCAGAGAAAGACCCTGAGAGGCAGGAATGAAGGCTGGATAGGACTAAGGCAACCATCAAGGGGTGCTACAGCAACCCCAGGGTGTATCCAGTTACAAGGAGGCCTTTTCAGACTATAATAAATATATAGAAAACCATGCTTAGTGCAGTGATGCTCAACCATGGCACTGTGGGATGCTTTGTGATCCCTTCAAGGATGCCATGGAGTGCCATGCAATAGCACGGTGACGTGTGCAAACATGATTCATGGAGAAACAGAAATGTAAAATAGGAACGTATAGGGTTAAAAACATTCTGACCTGTTGTGGTCTGCTTGAGTTCTTTGCAACAGAATTGTTCTACTATTTTTCTGTAGTCAAAAAACAAGGGGAAATTAAGAGCTGGCCTCCTCTGAGGATGGCCATGAGTCTAATGAGGGCTGCCCTGTGTTAGTGGATTTGGCTGTGTTTTGCTGATAACCCTGAGACTGTAAATCCTTATCTGTGTATTGAAGACGGAAGGGTTTACCCAAAATTTCATGAACCTCATTGCACCTAGACTGGGTTTAGGGTGGTTAGCAAAACAGGCCATTGTTTTGTGGGCTTGTTCTCAAAATAAGAGCATCATTTTTAGGCTTCTGTAATCTACCTTTTGTTTTCAAGGACAGAAGCACTCTTAGTACAGCTAGAACCATCACTGTAAGCAAGAAAGCAAAGGAGAGGACTCAGCATTGCCCCATGAATTGCACAGTCATTTATACCTGAGCAAAATGAGTTTGCAGTGTTACCAAACCAAGATGGTGTCATTTCACACCCAGTCTGCACTAAATGATTGCATGCTGTGCAGGACCACAGAGCATCAGAACTGCTTTGTCAGCTAGGGATGCGAGATAATCAGACATTCATGCCCAGTGTAGCTGCGCCAGCATGGTGGAGACAAATTTGCTTACAGAAGAGTGCTTCTGTTGGCTTAATTTACATCAAAAAGAGGTGAGAGGTAGTTAGCTATTTTGTCTGTAGTTAGGGAGAATGCAAGGTAGTTTTGCACCTTATAAATTAACTAATCAGAGATGTGCAGTATGAGTTTATCGAGTACAGGCAGGTAGCACATTTGTAATGTAAGATGCCCTGTAAAGTCAACGTGCCCTTAGATAAGTGATTTTCAACCTTTTTAGACTAGGGACACACCTCCTTGTTAGAATCTAGGCACCCTTTGGAAAATGCCAGATCTTGGTTTTTCGCTTGCTTTTTGACTATGGAAAAATAAGAGAACAGCTGTTGCAAAGAATAGAGCAATAGTTGCAAAAATCTCAAAGTGACAAGTCAGAATGTTTTTGACACTATGGATTCTTATTTGGAATCTCTGGGTTCATCCTGTATATCACATTTAAGTGTTTGCACACATAATCATAGATGGCAGAAGGGGCGGCTAATCGTGCTTAGCCCTCCCCTCAAACGTGGGGCAATGGTAGGGCCACAAGGCCGCCTGGGCATGGGCTTCCGGTGGGTGCAGGGGAGGGGTGAACATGCAGCTGTGAGGGAGGGAGTGGGGCTGGGGCTGGGGATGGGGCAGGCGCTGTACAGCCGGGGCAGGGCAGGGCAAGGGGTGCAGGACTGAGTCGCGAGTGGCTCATCTGGGGGCCATTGCTCTTGCTGCTATACGTACTTCAGGAGGCATGGGGGGAGCGTGCACCAGATCTGTGCAGGGCAGAGCAAGCTGCTGCTGCAGGCCCGGGCCGGGGCTATACTGGGCTCTTCTCAGTGGGGTGGGGGGCTGGGCTGGGCAGTCAGTGGCAGCACTGGAATGGGGGCTACAGAGGGTCTGCAGCCACCACAAAATTCGCCATAGTCCCTGCAACCTCTCCTCCCAGCACTGATGCTGCCCGCCCTGAGCGCAGCATGGCCCAACCCCCCTGCCAGGAAGAGCCCAGCCCCAGTCCACAGCCCGCCCTCACCCCACACACACATCCTAGGTACATGGCCTCCATGGCCTCCTGGGGTGTGTGCAGTGGCAGGAGCCCCCACTCCCTCCCCGTGCCAGGTGCCCCCAGACAAGCCACTTGAGGCTCTGTCCCATGCCTCGCCCCAGCTGTGCAGGGCCTGCCTTTTCCCTAGCTCCACTCCCTCCCTCATGACTGGGAATGGGGAAGAGGGGGCAGATTGAAGCCCCAGCAGAGGGAGGGAGCAGGACACAGGCAGAAGCAGGGTGCTGGGGCAAGTGGCTCCTGCCTGTGTCCCACTTTCTCCCTCCCCATTGGGGCTTCAATCTGCCTCCCCCTATGGCCCTTCCCCCTCCCCCTGCCCTTTTTCCCAGACTTCCCTGCACACCATGGAGCGCATGTATGCACACACACGCTCATCCCCCCTAAATATTTTTTTCTCTGTCTGCCTATGCATATAATAGTGCTAATATTGCAAGGTACCCTTAAAGGATCCTGTGGCACCCTGGCTGAGAATCGCTACCTTAGGGACGTATATGGGCTGAAATGGCAAAAGCAAGATGCACCATAGATGCAAATAATTATAAAAATATAAAATGAGTTTGATCACCTAATCCAGACCTTGGTGACATTAATCTGTGTAACAGCACCATTATGCATATGGTGGCTTGAGACAATGGGCCATGTCTGTGTTCACAGACCTTTCTCTGCAATAGGAGTGGTACTGCAGGGATGAAAGGGAGCAAGGGCAAAAGGGTATGTTCAGAGCCACAGAGATAAGGGAAAGTTTAGTAGCAGGGTTACAGTAGTATTGAAAGTGCTAATCAAAACTGGGTTTCTGCTGTGATAGACACTGTACAGACACAGAGAGATAGGCATTGCTCCAAAAAGCATACATTCTAGTTAACCAGATAGAAGAAAACTGGAAGAAAGGAAGTCTTCTTATCCCCATCTTATAGAAGCGGGGTTGAGATACAGAAATTAAGTGACTTTCCCAAGATTACAAAGGAAGTCTGTGGTAGAGCCAGGACTTCAGTCTGGGTCTTTTGAGCCCAGAGACAAATGTATTAAAATCAAGGTCATCTTCTGTCTCTGAAATTGCACTGAAATAATAGCGTATCATTCACGTAATTCTCAGCTGAAGTGTGTGCTACCAGCTTCAGTTGTACTGAATACTAGGGGCATGTGAGGCGGACCATATTCGATTAGTTGATTTTGATCACTGTCCCCGATTTGATTTGGCCAAATCCAGATCTGAAGATGTGATGCTGATTCAGAGAATCAGTGATTCGGCTATAGACACAGCTTTAAATATTTTTTTCTCCGTACCTCAAGGTACCAGGTGTGGCTAATGAACGCTGCAATGCTGGGGGGGATGGAGCATCCCATGGGACTGCGGCCCTCCACGTGCTCCCCGGCAGACCCAAAAGTGGACCAGAACTGCTTCTGGTCCACTTCCAGGTCTGCTGCTGAGCGCGCTAGGGAGCCCCCCCGTGCTCCTGTGGGACATTCCAGGTGCTCCAGCATTGCAGCATTCATGAGCCACCTGCTACCTAGAGGTATGTAGAAGAGACATTTAAAGCTGTGTCTATGTCCGAATCTTCTAATCTTTCTGAATCAATTCAGAGGGTTCTGATTTGATTCGGGGAGTTTAAAGGGTCTTCTGATTCAATTTGGATTCGGAGACTTGGCCACCGAATTGGGCCGAATCAAATTGGGGCTGAAGCTTTGCACAGCCCTACTGAATACCTCCACAAAGAAAAGAAACAAAAGCACAAATGCTGGCATTTTGTAAATAAATAAAGTAGCTCTGAAATCCAACCTATTCCTGGAAGTGTTAACTCACTTAGAAACCTTTTAGTGAGCCATATTGATTATATGACCATGCATACACCAGCTTCAGATGTTGCGGTAGCACTGAACAAGAGTCAGTATATTATTAGCACATCAGTTGCTCTCCTGATGTAAAAAAAAGGAGTTTTAATTGGGCTAATAATGATGGGCTCAGCCATATGCTGAGACTGTCCAGCCATCATGAAATTATTTTGCAATGAGCAAGTCTGTTTTCCAAGGAAGAGCCTTTCATGGTATTGCTGGTCTGTGACTTTATTTGTGAGGGACATTTGTGATTTTTTTTTTTTAAATAGGCTGTATTTCAAAACACAGTGGTACTAACCTCTCTGGTAAAGTAATTGTTTAGTTTGAAACAGGGGTGTCAAACTTAACTGACCCTGCCCGCAGGCTGGATCCAAATCATGAGGTCCTTGCTAGCCAGCATCAGCAGCAGGATGATCACTGACACTGATGGGGTGAACAGTGGTTCAGGGGCTAATGCAGCCATTTCTCATGCCCTCCCTTCTACCCCCTTCCTGCCACTGCCAATATGCATCACTAACTGGGCTCAATACCTAAGGGTTCCATGGCAAGCCCTGCCCTGGCCCCAGCCCTGGCTTGCCTCCAACATTTCTGACCCCTCTAGGATTCTTCCAAGCCAGTTGTAACAGCTTTGTGGGCCTGATTTGGCCCATGGACCTTATCTTTGACACCCTGGGCTAAAAAAGTGGTTTCCTAACTTAAGAGGGACAACTAAGCAAATTCACACACCCAAGGGCCTCATTTTCTTAGCACTAGCATGGCACCAGAGGTCTAGGACTTATATGGGGCAGCCACAAATACATACAGGGTGAGTCTACATGAGACATTAACTGTGTAGTAGCTTAATAATACTACACAGAAGCATGCCAGGCAAAACCCATGCTAATATGGTACTGTAACCCAAGCAGTACTCCAAGAGGTACCCCCTCTCCAATTGAAGGGATCAAAGCAGGTGCACAAGTGCTGTGGGAGGTGTAGGGACTCTCTTCCCCTCTAGAGCAGAGCCAGACCACCAATGGGGATTTAACCATATACCTTTTAATACTGGGAACATAACAGGCATAAATCAGAGGGTATAGTGGACACTACAATGCCCCAAGGGGGCAGGATTCAACAAAGGTTAGACGCTTACAATCACTGACAAAAAACAGAGTTAACAAAATATAAAACACAGACAGCAGAACAAACAATATGGGTTGGTGAAATATACAAAGGGCACAAAATGCAAGATGTCAAATACCAAGGAAACATAAGGCCTTGGTACCTGGAGGGGAAGAAAACACAATAGCCCCTTTCCACTGCAAGAAGACTTGCTTTTTGTTATCTCACTCACCCCAAATCACCTTAGCTGGGACTTGAACCCATATCTCCCACGTGGTAGGCAGGAATGCTGCCATATAGCCACTGTGGGTAGCACTGCTCTAGCCTGCCAGGGGTCTTGACTTTCCCAGAGCCCCAGCCTCATATAGAGCTGCTTGGCCTCTGATTGGAGGAGCCTGAAGCAGAGCTGGAAACCTCTCAGGTTGCAGCTCCTTCCTGGAGCTGGGGAGCCTCTTCTGCTGGCTGCAGCCTCTCCTTGGGGATCCTGGAGCCTAGTGGGGGCCTCTCCTGCCAGCCACATGCCATGCTGCTGAGGGTCCCACTGTTGCCTGCAGGTCCTGCTCTTTCAGAGCACTGCTCCTGCCCCTCTGGCTCAGCTCTGTGAAACCCCTTCCTTATTGCCCCTCGCTGATCTCTCCCCTGAGTCAGCCCACGCTGCCCCTTTTATCCCCCTCCAGGTGACCCAAGGGGCCAATCGGGACATGGGGGGGTGAGTCTGTGGGGCCTGATTGGTGCGGAAAAGGAATCCCAAGTCCTCCAATCATCTTTTACCCCTTCAAAACCCTTGGGGGCCAAATCATTACCAGATTGGTGAGGAAAGGGAATCCCAAGTCCTCCAATCATCTTTTGCCCTTTCAAAACCCCTGGGCCAGGTCACTGCCAGCCAGCCCGTCACACTACTGTGCAGTAAGTGTCGCTAAGAACCCATGTACCAGCACTCCTGTGCAGTAGCGCAAGTTACTGTGCATTGATTTAGTACTTGGTTATCCAAGTACTAAACTTAATGTGCAGTAGCTATAGTGCATTAATGAATGTGTAAACGTGTCCACAGTGTGTGAGGAAGGCAAGGTACTGTGCCCCCACAACTGCCAGAGTACTGCTGGGATAGTGGAGGGGGTGATTTCAGTTGAAGGGTAGGCTGTTAACAGGGGATGGGTGAGAGCTCATTTCCTCTCATTCATTTCCTCATGAGTCAGTGCAGGGTTTGCAAGTTAAGCTTCCAACCCTGTTTTGGGCTCCTTTCCCAAAAGACACCTCTATGGAGGGAAATGCCTCTGTTTATAATTGGGGCTATTGCCTAGTTCTTGGACCAAACAGAGAATAAGTTAATCACAGTGCATTCACAAAATGGATTCTCTCATGTGCGCTCAAATTATGCTGCTAACGCTCAGTTCAGAGGGTTCAGGCTGTGCCAGGCTATACTTTTATTGGCAGCTTGCCAGGAGTGAGATGACAATGGAGTTATTGCAGCCAACTACATCTAGAATGTGGCCACAGAAGCTGTGAACAAGATTGGGCTGGTGAAGCCCTTGATATCATCTGATTACATGGAGGCAGGGTTTTCCCCCCTCCCCCTCCACCCAGCAAAGGCTTTGAGAGGATGCCAAGGCCACAGCCTTTGGCCATAGTCTCTCAGCTCCAGGTTTCCAGCAAGCCAATGCCATTTTAGCTGTGCAGCCAGGACTTCTCCAGGCTGCTTTTGTCTCTGGTGAAATAATAGTTAGAGACTGAATTTATCTTTTTTGCCTGGAGTCTGCAGGAGCAGAGAGGAACTATGTGCATCTCCCCAGCTCAGTCTTAAACTGACTCAGACCACCTTTCAGTCTCTATTTCTTCCCATACACCAGGGGCGGGCAATTATTTTGGCTGGAGGGCTGCTTAATGAGGTTTGGTGAGCTTCTGAGGGTTGAGTGGGTAGCTCCGCCCCTTGAAAATTGCTCCACCCCCTGGGTGCCATCTTGGGACCAGAAGTCCTGCCCTCTAACCCCTGACCTTGCCACCAGAAGTATTTCCCCTTGCCCACTGGAAATATTCCTTTTGGGAGGCAGGGGTTGTCATTTTAGAACCATAAAGAAACCAAATCATACACTAAAAGTCAAACACCTACTATAACATACTTCAATTGTATTGCAATAAATATTTTATCATGATTTGTGTTTGCATACAATAACTCATAAATAAAGTCTTTGTCTTGTATATTGTGGGGGGGCATATGAGGGGGTTTATGAGAGGGTGTGGCTATGTGTGAGGGGGCATACGGTATGTTGGGGGGTGTATATGTGTGGGGGGTTGTGGGGGAAGGATGTGGGTGTGTGGTGTTTGTGGGCTGGGGGAGGAGGACCCCACCACACACACACTTCCCTGTGGCATGCAGCCCTGCTGGCAGCAGTGGCAGCAGCAACAGCAGCAGGTAGGGGTGTTCAGGGCACATGTGCCGGGTGCAGGTGCTGGTGTCCAGTAGCATGCGGCTCCAGCTAGTGCTGCACATTGTAGCAAGGAGCGTAGCCCAGCTGGGCCACCTCTATTGTACAGGTCTCCCTGCATGCATGTGTAGCTCCCAGCATGCACAGGTTCTGCACTCGTGCACCACTGGAGGAAAGCTCCACGTGTTGGAGCAGGCTGCCTTCCTTGCCCCCTGCTGCACAGGTCCCAGGACTCCACCAGAAATGGAAAGCAGCCCCAGACCCTGCTTGCCTCAAGAGTCATGGGACTAGCACAGCAGTTAGTGGCGAAGGCAGCCAGCTCTAGCGTGTGGAGCTTCCCTCTGGTGGCACACTAGTGTGGAACCTGCACATGTGCATGGGGAACACTGTGCAATATTAATACATTCATAGATGTTAGGCTCGAAGATCACCAAGTCCGGCCGGCCCCCTGGCCCAGGGGCAGGAAGTCAGCTAGGGTCAAAGGATCCCAGCGAGATAAGCATCCAAACCTTTCTTGAAAGAGTCCAGAGTAGGTGCCTGCACCACTTCTGGAGGGAGGTGCTCATCCAGGCTGCGCTCCTCGCTGTGATGTGCAGTGCTGGCCAAAGCTGCGCACCGCTGGCCAGCAGTACCTATGCTGGGCATGAGCACCCTGAGCACCCCAGTCTGCTGTTGCTCCAGCTGCTGCCAGTGGGGGCTCCACACCATGGGAAGGGTATGGGGGCATGCTCATTCCCCCCCCCCACACACATTCACACACACCTGAGCTCTGTGCTGTTGCTGCCCCCTGGGTTCAGGCTCTGTGCTCCCGCTCAGCTGCAGCTCCCCCACCAGCCCTGGCCCTGCCCCTGCTGCTTCCCTACCTTCTGCCCAGAGCATGCAGGACACCAAGGAGGCCAAGCAGGTCCCCAGCTGCTGCTGCAGTAGGGCTGGGCCCTTCTGCCCACAAGGGTTGGAGCCAGGTGCAATAGGGTATGTTGGTGGGTTGTATAGTGGGTGCCTTGCTCCCACCCTCATGAGCAGAAGGACTGAGCAGGGTACAGTTTGTTGGCACGAACTGCGGGTTGGATTAAAGTGCTTGGCAGGCCAGATTTTGCCCACCCTTGCCATAGACCGTGTGACTCATGGGAAGGGTATTAACGATGCCATGGAGGTATCAGAATTGTTTTCTAGTTGGAAAGGGAGATTGACATACAGAAGAAGGAGTTGGGGAGTTGATCTGGGTCCATGTTAAACAGGCAGGCCAGACTTGACAGTGTAATCATAATTTAAAGCAAAAAAATTGAGCAAAACTGGCTTTTAACATTAAATGTGTACGTAAAGCCCAGTGAGTCAATGGGAGTGTATATTTATCCAGATTAGTAAAGTGAAGTATATATATAAGTTCTTTGTTGGATGGGGGCTGAAGTGATGGGGCCTACTGAAACAACCTTATTGTTCTGATGATGGGCCCTGATATAGGATGCTCAGTTATATCACACTGATTCCTCTTATTTTGAGACCTGAAAAAGAGCCAATTAGATATTGGGAAATTATAGGGTTTTTTCAGTTCACTTTTCCACATCAAGTGCTAATTAGACAAAATCTTAGCTGGGATAGTTGAGGCAGAAATTAGCCTGCTTTGATTATGGAATTGGACTAGTTGCCTCCTGCAGTCCCTATTTCTTCTATGATTCTCTGATTTACAAAACTGACTGAAATACTGGCTATGGAAAATAAAGACATTTGACCTTATTGTTTCAGGTTAAGGCTAGTAGCCACACTGTCATATCATATCCTGGGTTTATTTAAGAAATAATTCATTGTTGCCAACACTTAAAATAGTCAGTGTTTTTCTTGAAACCGCAGTCTCTATAGTTTTGCACTTCCACCTGGATCTCAGCTTCTGTTTTTTAAAAGGTGAATTTTACCTCTCATGGATGCAGAGAGAAGCTTGAAAACACAGTCTTTTGAAAGCTCAAATCCAGAAGGCAAACAAAAAGACCTGTGATATTTAAAAATAGCAATTTGTCAAGCCAATCTTGTTATTTTTGTTAACTGGACTAATGATTTCTGAAGGCACAACTGAACATGCAAGTCATGTTGCAAATATAATTTGAAAGAAAAAATGTGACATTCTACAGATTTACCTCACAAGGTTCACACCAAAGCCACTGTACTTTATTTTCTGTATCTTACTACAAACAAAATATCTTGGGTAGGCCAATTCATCTCAATGACTACAAGAGCCTTACACATACATATATAAACTAGTAAAACCTAGTGAAGAATTGATAATGAATAACAAATTCAACATATATTGCTCTTTTATTGAATTCTGGAGGTCTCAGATGTATTCATTTGAAAATATTTGTGTATTTTTAACATACATATTTTGTTCTTATTCCATCACTCATTGAATGTAGGAAAGACTTCCATTGGTTTAGGGAGCTGTGGATCACATCTATGTTCTACAAGCAATTTATAGCATATCTTTATAAATTCACAATGATAATTAATCGCAGGTCACATGCAGTTTTTTCTGTTCTCTGACTGGATGTTGTGTGGAACTAAAAAGGAAGTAGACTGAACTATACCATTTGAAATTAGCTTTTGCTGTCAGGGCTAGTTCATTAAAGTCACTGGGCACCTTTTCATTGCTTTCCGTGGGCAAGGATTGGACTTTCAACAAATAGAACAGTTTTTGTGATATCTTTTATTAGAGTCCATCCAATAAAATAAATCAACAAAAAACCCCTTCCTTTTTGCAGATTTTCTGGATCATCACGACTGCAACAACAGCCCATCCCTACCACAAGAAATGCAACAGCCTTCAAACCAAATAGTCGTGTTTTGCATGTAGTCCTGCTAAACTCAAAAGGTAGATCCCCAACAAGTGTCAATTGCTCCAGAGAATCCGGTGCATCTATGACACTTTTTCCTGGCTAAAGATCTGAAAGCCTAAGAGGTCAAATGTTTGTGGAAAGTAAATGCAAAAGTTCACAAAAGTACAGCTGAGTCACAATCCACTTTCAAATTCAAAGCAAAGTTTGTAGACAGAACTGTCCATTATTTGCTCACCTCTACCAGCCAGTGTATCATTGTACTATTCCAAAAGCTTTGTTTGCAAAAAGCTATGGGTTATATGAATGGAAAGGATTTGAAAATGTTACAGGCTAATCTCCTTCACTGGAAGTGCTTGAGGTTCTATAAACCACATACAAGTAAAAAATCAGTGATCATTCAGGGGGCTTTTCTGATTCCTAAATAACTAGACAATAAGACACACACAAACTAGCATCCTATTAACTAATCAAATTGGTATGGTTAAAGGAATCACTAAGAACCTCTAGTCAGCATTATCCAGCTAGCACAAGAACATTTCAGCCTTAAGGAGAAACTGCCTCAGTCCTTCCAGTTGGTCATGAGGCAGACTGGGCTTGATTATACTATGTAAACTTTGGACTTATTCCTCAGCTGTGCCCAATTCATACTCTGTTCAGGGGAATAGGGAGAGGTAAAGGTGACCTTAAGCTACTTTTCTGCCTTTCTCAGTTATGAGCCTGACCCTGGGCCTGTTCAGCTTGTGGCACAAGTTACTGCAGTCTCAGGACTTCCACCATTTCAGTGTATTCTCTGGGCATCTGGATAACATGTGAATGACCATACTGAAAGCTGCAGAAAGATTCAGGAGGATGCAAATATGTATCTCCTTCCTTCTGTTGGCAGTGCTTCACTCTGATGAGCTACCTAAAGGGTTGCTTGCAAAAAATTGGGTCTTTTGTCCCTGTTCACAAGGTGTGTAAAAGGTCTCTGGGAGAGAGAAGACAGAGCTATTACCATATTTCCTCATATTAAACAGTGTTTACCACCCCACCCCTTCCAACCCAGCTACTGGAAATCATAGTGTGCATTATATGTGAGAAATATAATTAGAGCAGTTCCTGCATGTTATTGGCAAAAGTGATAGTAAAACGTGCATGTGACTCATAGGGAGCAAAACAATGATCAGGTTCTGCTCCCTAGCTGCTGCTACTCAGGGCCCAGTTATGCCGTAACTTTAGGTGGCTTTTGGAGCTCTGAGCCCCTGGACTGGCTGCACGTTAACACAGTTTAAGTGGCTTAAAACACTCATTATTTGGTTTAATGTTATGCCACTCCAGGGCAGTATTATCTCTAATCCACTTAATTTTGCTTCTGTTCCATTAACTTGTGGCTATTCTCCACAGCTTTTCTGCCCAAGTTGAAGTCCTCCAGCATCCTAGGAGACAGTGGTCCCTCTTGAGTCAGAGTGAGCAAAAACACATGGGTCACAGTGCCTGCTCACCAAGTCTCTAGTGGCAAGTCACAGCTGTGTGGTACGGGTCAGTCAGAGCGCCTTTTCTGCCTTAATGTGCAACTGCTCCACTAAGCTGAACAACACTAAGTCAATTAACATTTGTGTAGCTTTAGTGTATGGTGTACCAAGGCCCTCAGTTACTTACTAAAAGGTTACTTATTAATGCTACTTTTTCTTCATTCTGCCTTTCAAAAATAAGGTGAGCATTATATTCTGGGGGGGTGTTGTATGCAATAAAATACAGTAATGCTTCCAGAGCCCAAGGGCCTATATCCATTTTACTCCCCATGTAACTAAGTGTATATTGAATATATCTAAGTTATGTCACCTGGGGTGACCAGAATCTCGAACAGCTGGTCTATTTAGGCAGAGGTGGACACAGGCATGGGAACCGGGCAGCCACTTGGGGCCTGGACAGAAAGGGGGCCCAAAAATGGTATTGGCCAAATCTGTTATTTGATTATCATTATCTCTGGTGAAAGGGGGCCTGATACTAAAAGTTCACCTGGTGCTGCCAGGAGTCTAGCTATGGTACTGTACTTAGGGATAACACTGGACTGTACACTTTGTTACAAGAAGTACATATTAAACACAAAGGCAACACATGAAACAACATTTTGTGTAAGCTCGCAAATTCCAAGTGGGGAGCACATTCATCGACCCTATGCACTACTGCCTTAGCACTTTGTTTCTCTGTGGCTGAACATGCCTGTACCACCTGGGAATGCACAAGTCACAGTAAATGTATTGATGCTGCCCTAAATTATGCATGCAGAATTATAACAAGCTGCCTGAAACCCACCCCCTGTTCCCTGCCTATCCACACTATCCAGTATAACACCCCCATACATCAGGAGGAAAGTAGTAGATGCCATTGACCAGCAGGTACAAGAGTCAGCCGACTGCCACCTGCTATATGGAAATCAACCAGTGCACCATCGTCTCTCAGACCATATAGAAAGGTGGGACTGGAGACACAACAATGAAGAAGATATTAAGTCACACTGGCTGCAGACAACTGCACAGCCATACATCATGTAAAACAAAGGTAATATACATCTAGTCAGTGCTCTGGACCTTGATGTTTCATGCTGAAGCCCGGATTCACTGTGAAAGTTCATTCTTCATTCTTTACCTGCAACAAAAAATGTTAAGCAGCAGGTGGCAGTATGAGTTCATGCTAAAAGGCCAGTCTTGCTAGGATGCTCTGTTTAAAATTCCAGTAGGTTTTTTTTCTCTCTCCCTACTATTTTCAGAACTGTTAGCACCATCAGGAGCAAACCTAAGGTTACAAGTATGTAGCCAAGTGTGCTTCAGCCCTAGACTCAGTTAGCTTGGGAGCATTTTCTAAAATCTCCTTGATCAGATCTAAGTGCTTATTCTCTTGTAACTACCTGCTGAGTCTGGACACCTAACCTCAGCCTTACATAGCTCAGGTTACAGTGATGCCTGGCATCCCTGGGCAGCTCCTCCTTTCTATGGCAACTTGATTTTTTTCTCTGCTATACATTGATCCTTTCCTGCCTGGCTTGTCCCCATAAAAACATGGACTTTGCAATAGATTAAGTATGTAGTAAGAACTGGAACCCAGCTATTTGACCACCTCTCTGCCTATACAGAACATTCATTACTACCATGAATGATACGTGCCCCCAGCGGCTGGTGGGGGCAGCGGCGGTGGGAGCATGATGACGGTGGCAGGAGTGCGGCAGCGGTAAGCAGGGGAGCTCCTGCAGATGCCACCAGCACTGTCAGTGGCAGGGGAGGGAGTGACGTGGCAAGCACCGACAGGGGATTGCAGGCCACCTGCAGATGCCGCCAGCAGCGTTGGTGCCGGGCCTTTTTGTAGGGGGTGCACTGCCACGCTCAGGGGGTGCATGTGCATGCACGTGCACCCCCTACACATAGCCCCTGATTACCGCGCCAAGGTTCCCATAGACTAATGCTTCTTTCTGTCAGGGGACTCTGGTTTGACGGTCAGGCTGCATTTTCCATAGGTTGAGTCCTCTCTTCCCATAACACCTCTAGTCTCCATACCACACTGTGCCAGGCTAAATAATTCCTGTCTTGCTCATTGTTCATATCCTGCAAATACCATGAGACTGTCATGCCCTTCTTCTTGATAGTTATCACTAGGAGTGTGCGAAATGGGCCTTATTTGATTCAGATTCGGCCCTAATCAGGGACAGTGATTCTATCCATTGATTCAGATCACTGTCCACAATTCAATTTGGCTGAATCCAAATCTGATGATCCAATGCTGATTCAGTGAATCAGTGATTTGGATCCAGGCACAGATTTAAAAGTTTTTTCTACATACCTTGAGGTAGCAGCATAGCTCAAGATCACTGTGGTGCTGGGGCGGATGGAGCATCCCCACAGCAGCATGGGGGGCTCTCCAGTGTGCTCGACAGTGAACCCAGAAGTGGACCAGAACTATTTCTGGTCCACTTCTGGGTCTGCCTGGTAGCATGCAGGCCCCCTCCCCCCTCCGGCCTAGCGATCAGCTGCAGGAGGACCCTGGGTGCTCCCCCAGACCCAGAAGGCACCAGTTGCAGAGCCAAAGGGTGTGGGGAGGGCCCCCAGCATGCTCCCCAGCAGACCTGGAAGTGCTTCTGGTCCACTTCCGGGTCTGCTGCCGAGCAGGCTGGGGAGCCCCCCATGCTTCTGTGGAACGCTGCATCTGCCCAAGCACTGCAGTGTTCAGAGCCCCTGCTACCTAGAGGTATGTAGAAAAAACATTTAAAGCTATATCTGTGTCCGAATCACTGAATCTGTCTGAATCTCTCTGAATCAATTCAGAGGGTTCTGAATCGATTCAGAGATATTAAAGGATCCTTTGATTTGATTCAGATTGGGAGTTTCGGCCACTGAATCAGCCCGACTCTCCACTGAATTGAATCAGGGACCGAAGCTTCGCACAGCCCTAGTTATCACTTCACCAAGATATTCATGTGAGGCCAGTTCCTCAACCCTGCAGAATCTCCTTCTGCCAGCTGACCAAAGGAGTCCTCTAGCAGTTCATGGCCACCCTGATTCAACCTGTGTCACCTCCCTGACAACCTCCTGTGTAGGGGCTTGGAAGTTCTTGGCTAAGAGAAGAGGGAGCAGGGTATGGCTGCAGTTCTGCCACTTTCTTGTGTACCTTTTAAATTACAGTAGCCCTGAGGTTGCTCTGTGTTGGTCCAGGGGCCAGAATGACCTCCAGCCAGCTGCAGAATCAGAGGGGTAGGAAGGAGAATCCTGCACAGTGGGTGCATCTACACAAGATGTTAGAAGCATAGTAGACTAATTCTATTGTGCATTAGTGTCATGTAAAAAGTGTGCACTGGCATTACCGTGCAGTAGCACCAATTATGGCACATTACGTTTGTACTTGCTATTGCAGGTACTAAACTTAATGCACTGTAATTATGACACATTAATGCAAGTGTAGACATGCCTAGCGTGACATTTGACTAGATGCAATGTTCTATTTTCTATGACACTTTACCCTTTAATCTGTCTCTGAAGTCTGTCCTTACAAGCCCCAGTATAATTCGTGGGGTATTCCTCTGAACTTCGTGCAATTATCCATAACTCTGCATGCAGAACCAAGTGCAGTTGCACCATAGCTACTTCAAGAGGGACTGTCATAAGGTAATGCCCTAATATTTACCACCCAACATTGCACAGACTTCCTTTTGGCTGCCATATCGAATTGCAAAGTTCCATCTAATTTGCCATCCTCTGCCACACCTAACTCCCATGAGGCTTTGCTCCTTTTATCTCCCTTAGATTGATTTCCCCTCATGTGTAATAATTTGCATTTTTAATATTGCCTTTTGTCGGTGTTCACTGTCCCTTTACATCATTTGTAAAGGGACAGCCTTTAGTACTGTTCAAAGTTCCTCTCATTTCATCAGTCACTACCTCTTTTTGGTTATTAATACAAATATGAGCACAGACCTAAAACAGATCCCTTTGGTACTGAACACCTCTCTCAACTCAGTAATTTGCTACTTTAGCACCTTGATAACTGTTCTTATAGTAGCCTGTGTACCAAAGGGGTGCTCTGCTGTGTCCAAACTGATCTGAATTAAGTTTATAGTAAGATTTTTAAGTCAGTCTCTCAAGTGATCAGTAAAATCTGAAGATATTTCTGTCACTTACCTTTCATCAGCTGAGCATATAAATCTATCAAAAAGACATTGACATTTGTCTGGCAAGATCTATTCTTTATAAACTTCCAATGTCAATATAACAGTTTGTGATTTGATTTTCATAGCTGTTTTAGTTGGTTTTTGCTCTCCAAATTTCTTCATTATTTTATTTCATTATTTTATTTAATTACAAGGTGGTAATTACTAGAATCATTCTTCTTTCCTTTTCTGAAGATCAGCCTTACATTTTCTTTTCCCATACCTCCCCAGTTTTCAGTGATTTTTCTTCAGTCAAAGGAAAGAATAATTGGACACCTCATGCTTCAAAATGTCTGCTTACACAGCTATAATATCTCCCTTTACCTTTACAAATAAAGAGGCTAACTTTCCAAATGCACTTGATTATAATGTTGTATTTACGGGTATTAGATGCTTAAAATGGTTAGTCACATAGCTACTGTGGTTTGCCAGGTATGTAACAGACATATTGTTACTACTAGTTCATCAGTGTCCTAATACTAAGGGATGCAGTAGGTCTAAGGATGTGGTGGTAGTCACTGCAAGGGGTACAGGGAAGGACATATAATGAAAGCACAGGACAGTTGCTCTACTACTGTTAATTCAGAAGCTTGTATAAAAGAATCGGCATTATTTCCAATGGACATGAGGCCTTCTACACTAATTTATTAAAGGCTCAGTCCTGAGATAGATTGGAACCGAGGAGTATGTGTAGCCAGTTCCTGTACCACTTCCCCTACAACCTGTGGCATAAATTGGTGTGGAAAGGGATCAGGCCATACCATGCCAAAGGAACTGGTGTAAACCAGAACCATTTCTGCTCTAACGTATGGCAAGTCAGGGTACAGCTGGTATGGACCTTGCCCCAGGACAGTGGGACCTGGATCAGCTTCCTTGTACTCTCCTGTCAAAAAGAAGCAGGGCACAGCTGAAAAACTGGGCTAGAGTTGTCACCAAACTGCTGTGCAGCCTTGAGATAGTCACATCAGCACTGTAGGTTAGATTCTGATCTCAGTCACTTAGTGGGGATCAGAAGTAATTTAAATGGACCCAGCTAAGTTACAGGTGGCTCCTGGTACAATTAGGTGCCTAAAATACCTTTGTTGATTTTGAGCCTTTGTGTCTGATTTTTCCCATCTGTAAAATGGGGTTACTAAAATACTCTTTGTCTGCTTTGTGGGGGTGGGGGGGGGCTGGAATGATGAGAAGTTGTACAACACGCTGAACATGTAAAATCTGATTACATTCAGGGCTTGGAGTGAGCTGGCATGGTGACTGGCATTTCTTTGTTCTACAAAGTCTAAGCTTACTGCACAAAAATTAATGAGAGTCTCTAGCTGTTTTGGTTGCTGAGGTACCCTCGTTTCATGTTTTCAAGGCTAACTGATGTGGTGATGTCTGGCTGCATTTGCAGGACCTGAAACAATAACTCTGTGACCTACTGTGTACATCTCAGTGGATGCCAACTCAGATGCCCATTGATAATACTGGAAATGTCAACACGGTTAACTGTTTCATTGCTCATCAAAGCATATAACAAAGGAGAGAGAGGACCATGGTGTGAAGAGCTGCACAATCTACTGTGAATGAGAGCACACATCCACAAACCAAGGTATATCACAGAACCCAGCATGACATCCAAGTCATGCTTCCCCATTTCTCTCTCCGAAGTTCAACAGGCTCAGTGGGATAAACAAACTTCACAAGGAGAAAAACCAGCATAGTGAGCTAATGTTGCTTCTGGAACCCAAGAGAAGGGAACCAAGCCTTGGGTGGGCAGCAGAGGATACATATGAGCATATGTTAAACACCTGCATGTATTCTTGTGATCAACATGCCATGTAAACAGAGCTTATTTTTTTGGCTGGAGCTAGGAAGAATCCTGTCACCTTTTCCCTTTTTCAGCCAGTGCTCTGATCCTGTTGTTGGTTTTTGGGTCTTTCAAGTACAATGCATTATTGGTTTTGCAGGGTATGATTTCTTCCACTGTTGAGATGCTGCATGGGTTAAAGTCCTGATGGAATACCTGGCATAACCTCACACCTCCTTCGACAGCAACATCCGTCTTTAAATGACACGTGCCCAGAGTTAGATTTATGGTACATTTCTGTGGAGGGTTTTAATCTGTATGCACAGCAACAGGAAACTATGGCTGATATTGCTTTACCCTTCTAGAGAACCTTTCTGCTCAATAATTAAACTCCACAATCATCCTGTGGGGTAGAAGAGGATCATTTAGGCCCAGTTTAGAGAGAGCTACTGACTATTTCAGCACTGCACCAGAGAGCAAGAGAAGCCAGAGCCACAAATCTACAGGCACTAATGACATCTTTAAAAAAATGGCTGCCGTTTCCTGTTTAGGGTTACAAAGTTTACAGACTACTTCCACATTCTGAGCAGAAACATTCTGGATGAAGTGATACTTCATTGTCATCATCCATAAATGAAGCAAGAAGGGGCAAAATCTTACAAACCTGCCCTCTGCAGTCCTTTGACCATTCTGCCCTTCTTTCTTCTTTTTTCTACTGAGCTCATCACCATGTCTGCTGGCACCTCCCCAATGCCTCTGCACAAATGCCTGAACTACAGCATAACGAGCAGCGCAAAGCCATGTGAGGATGTTAGTAGATTTTGAAATGCTGTTTCATTTTGTGATTCTTTGCATCCTTTGAAAGCAAAGCAGTTTTTTGAGGATCTATACCAGTGATATCACTATACCAGTGATTCTCTGTCTGGATGCCATGGCACCCTAGGGTGCCTTAAGATTCTTTCAAGAGTGTCATGAGGTTACACACAACGTTAGCACTGTTAGGTGTCCAAACATGATTCACAAGATAAACCCAGGAATTTCAAACAGAAACCCATGGTTGTAATCTTTCTGAGTTCTTTGCAACAAAAATTGCTACATTATTTTTCTGCAAAAAATTTTTGAGTGAAAATTAAGAGCCAGTATTTTCCAAGAGATGCCTTGAGTGTATCCAGGGAAGCCTCAAGTCTCAAAAGGTTGAGAACCAGTGGTCTACACTATTGCATGTCCATGCATAGTCACTAGTGCTTGTTCGGATTTGCATTGATGTTCTGTGCAATTGTTTCAGTGGCTTTTCTGTTTCGACCAGTTGCCCTAAGACTTTATGACAGCTGCTTAAATATCCTGGCAGTGACTTTGATGAATTCACTCCTGGGTAGTGGGTTCAGAACTGAGCTAAAAGTCTGGTGCCTTGAGTAAGATGGACACCTTAGAGGCAGTGGGAGCAAAATTTTTTGGCAAGCATGCCACAACTAATCCTGCACCTTCCTGGAATGTCACTCCAATCCACTTCTTCTGCCAGATCTGTTGCCTTGCTTTCTGCTCCCTGTCCTATCTCCTGCTGTGTTTGCTGCTCCCTCCCCTATCTACAAAAACAGAAAGGGGTGTTAGATACTTACATTTCCCATTCATTTCCCATTCAAATGGGACAACATTCGGATGATGGAGTTGAAGATGATGCCCTGGCAAGTCAATTCAGCCAAGTTTGTCTGCAGAGCAGGGACTTGAAGCAGTGGAATTTTTTCAGAAAAACAAAGAAATTAGGAGTTTATACTTGGTCTTAAAAGCTACATGGCCTGGAAGACTTGGCAAGGAAGGAACTCAGAAAAGCTACTTACAAGCACAGTGCCTTGGACAGAGGAGAGGAAGAGAAGGGCGTGACTTCATAACAGAGGGCTGGCTTAAGTGCAGGACCAGCTGAGGAAGAAGAAGAATTGTGCTGGAAAAAGAGAAACTCCATGATTAGAAGGACATATTGTAAAGGAGGGGAGGATCTGGGGCTCCTTAGAAGACACTCTCCTTACCTTATCACAAAGAGTACTCAAAAGTAGTGAGGAAACAGAAGCAGCTAAATGTGTATAGGTATTTATTATTTTGTTTAGACCTGCATACTTCCTGTGCTAGATAAAGTAGTGATTGCTTTTTGTAAATGTCTGTTTGCTTCAACTATTATTGTTCCTTGAGGAGGTGACCTGTAAATCAGTTTGTTGATTTCCCACACATAGGGCACATCTACACATGCAATTAAAGTGAAGTAATAAACTTATTGCACATATTGCACTGGAGTTCATTTGAACATGCACTCAGGACCACAACACACTGAGCCAGGTTGGAGCAGCCTTGACTGGCAGGGAGTTGTGGGGGGGAGGGGAGGGCAGGGGGTCAGCCTGCCAGCCTCAGGCTGCTCCAACCTAGCTCAATTGCTCCAACCTAGTTCAATATGCTGAGAGGGGCTGCGAGGTGCTCCAGTACAGGGCTAGCTGGCAGGCTGCCATTGCACTGAAGCACCCTCATGCTCCAGCCAGCCAGGTCAGAATCTACACGTGAATTGCTGCACACGCAAAAACTCCACAGCAGGATAGTACTTGTATTTATTGCTGTGGAGTTTCTTAGTTTCCTGCGGCTTAATAGGACTGCACACGTAGATGCCCAGATGTTTACTGTGTAGCTAATTAGGCAACTGCAGTAAACATCTCATGTAGATGTACCCATGAACAACACATGCCTTTGGAGGCTGGGGACCTGCAGGCAGTGGCAGCACTGGTGGGGGCATGGCAGCGGTGAGCAAGGATTGCCCGTAGGTGGCTGCAGTGACTGCAGCGGGGCTGGGCTGAGTGGGGACCGCCTGCAGGTGGCTGCGGTGGTGTCAGCCGTGGGTGGGGGGAAGAGGGGAGGAGGCGAGTGGCAGCTGGTGTGCAGGGACTGCCTGCAGCTGCCGGTGAAACCACATCGGCGGGGGGGAAGGAGGAATGGTAACTGCCCACAGAAGCCGGCAGCAGCGGCCAGTCTCGGGGTACATGCCCCCTCATACGTTGCCTATGGATGTACCCACAGTGACCTAGTGATGGCAAGCTGGTGGAGTTTGGACCATCACTTGAGTGGACCATATGACATTTGGACCATATGACATTCCCAAGGATCTTTTTATTGAAAAGCTTTTCTATTTGTGCAGTTTAACTCAAATAATCTAGGATCTCCTAAGTCTTCTTGATGAGGCTTACAAGAAGGCACACAGCTCCAAGGCCACAGCAAGTCCCTGAAAGAGGGAATTAATTGGACAAGATGAACAACAACTTCCAGCTCTGAAGCAGTGGACTTAATTCCAGAGAGCAAAAGATCCCTGATGTGTTCTGAAGATCTTTATCACAGGAATGAATTCACAGGAGATCCTATTACATTACAGTTTGCGCAATGTATTACTAAATTTAGAAAGTGTGACAGGGGACTTATAGGGACGTACAGGAGAGTGGAGTCTGTGCAGCAGTGCTTTGTTTCTTTAAATGTAGCAGCAGGGCAGGCAGAAAGGCTGGGAAAGATTCTAAACAAAAATGCAAAAAGGAAAGCAAAAAAAGTGTGACAGGCTGAACTATAAAGAAAATATTTTCCCCTCATTCTAGTCAAGTTCCTTGTTCAGTTTTAGAAGAAACCACTCTGAAGTTCTTTTCTGTTGCCATATGATTGTCCCATGCAACAGGGGTTTGGCTCCAGCATTTTGATTTGGCCTGTTATACAGGTATAGGGTGTCTAAAACATGCAGATACCTCTCAGGTTTTGGAGTGTTTGGAAGTGGAGTCTGGGTTTGGGTTGATCTCTAAATTATGCATGTTAAATAACTCCATTTAAGATTCCACTTGTTTTTTCTTATTGGCAGTAATTTCCACTAAAATAATCTAGATGCTTTCTAAACACTCAGGAGGGACGGTCCTTGATCTGAGGGTCTCAAAATTATAGGAATGTATTCAGATATGATTAAAGTATATTACTACTAGCGGAAGGGCCTGTTCTTCACCTGGGTCATTATTTTTGTAACTAGCCAATTGCCTGTTATGAATAACGGAGTGTTTCAGGGAGTGTTTACACACTCCTTTATTCACATAGCTGGAGATACAAGTTGAACCCCCTGGATTCTTTTCGCATTAGGGGTATCACAGCATGAAGCTGTGAAGGACTCTTCAACAAGTTGTCAGCTGTTGTAGGCAGCCACATCAGATAATTCCTTTCATAAACTGATCACTAATGTGGGTTTTTTCCTCCCTACTCTCATACAAGGCTGTTCCAGGACCTTGGTCATAAATTAGTTGGACACTTTCATATTTTCAGTCTAAATGTATTCATAGTCAGCCACTTGCCTTTGTGCTAGCATGATCCTTTAGCTTAAATAGCTCTTCTCCCTCCCTAGTGTTTACTCCCTATGTATTTACAGACAGAAGTCATATTTCCTTTCAGCCTTCCTTTTGGCATGTTCAGCTAGCTAAGCTGAGGGGCAGTTCAGCCCTTTTGTGGGAACTGAGTCTTGTGGGATTTGAGTCGTATGTGTGAAGGTTATTCATATGAGATGTGGAGAAAAAACCCTGGTGTTGCCTACGCTCTGTGAACTTTAAAAGAGCTTATGGCACCTTTTTTAAGAAGCCAACATTTCCATCTTCTGCCACTTTAGAAATGTGCTGCATACCAGTTCATTGTTGCCATCTGCGCTGGCACCTTCATTGGTGGTGGAGAGATGCAAGTTTTTAAGATCCTGAGTGCACAGACCTGGGTCTGATTAAATCCAGTGGGACCATTATGTACTTAAAGTTTGTCATGTGTATGTTGCTTCCCTGGAGCAGGGCAAGAGCACTCACGAGACTGTTTATCATTTGTGAGATGCTGCCAAATCCTTAAAATTATACATAAATGAGAAATATTAATGTAACAAAAGGGAAGGCAGTTCTCTGTTCCAATTTGTATGTGACCTGCAACATTAATTAAAGGCCATTAAGGAGAGAATAATGATATTTTTCCTTTTTTTTTATTATTTGCATTACAGTAGGCCTGTTACACCAGGCACTAAAAATACACAGTGTGAAATCAATTCCTACCCCAAAGAGCTTCCCGTCTGTGTAGCCTGGATAGATAAATGATGGGAAGGAAACAGGCGCCCAGAAGTTACTTGATTTGTCCATTTTCAGCTAGTAGGTCAATGCAAAAGCCATGCATAGAAGCAGAGCTTCCCGATTCCCCGTCTAGTGACCTCTACCACTTGTCATACTTTGTAGCGTGTCACTAGAGCAGTTGAAAGCATCTTAACATGCAGAGGCAGAGTTCACTGCAAGGCAAAAAAAGTGTGCTGTCCCATTTATTGTGAGAAGGCAGGGTAGATATGGACCTTTACAGTCCAATTAAATAAGGTATATATGGCGTATGGAGAGAGCACAAGCTTACATGAGGCAACAGCATCTGTGGAAGTGAACTTGGGTGCTCTATATTATTTAGTTAGCCTGTAAAGGTGCATGTCTACCCTGCCCTCTGACTGACTTGAGCCTGACACACCAACTACCTTCTCTGACTATTTATCGTGTCCACCCTCTGGGAGCTGCAGAAGCAGAGCTTGAAGAGGCTCCTTTTGCAATGCAGCTGCCTCAGCTTTAGATACCTCAGGCCTCAGTCTCCCTGTTTCTGCCAAGCCCCCCTTTTGAAGGGCTAAAAAACTTAACAGGATGGCAACCTAACAAAGTGTGAAACCCAAGCTGCGTTTTTCTCAGCAAAATGAGAGTCCGCAGAGGCTGCCTGGGGGAAATGGGGGCCAGACACTTGCTAGGTGACACTGCTTTCTCGCGGGAACCCCCGGGCTGCCACTGTCCTGAGCAGCAGGGCGTAGGGGCAGGTGCTGGGAAGCCGGGCAGCCCAGCCGCGGGGCAGCGCGGGGAGCAGGGGCTGGTGCGGGGCAGCGCGAACAGACGACAACGGCGGGGCGGCGGTCGCGTGCGTGCCCCGGGCGGCGTGTGCGTGAGCCTGGGACAGGCAGGGCCCTGCGTCGCCGCGGGCCGCGGCCACCCCCACCCCTCGGGAGGACTGGGCGGGGCGGGGCGGGGCGGCGCGTGGGCCCGGCCCAGCCCAGCCCAACCCGGGCTGGAGGCAGGGAGGGGGCGGCTGCGCCGCTGTTGCCCTTTTAAGCGAGCGAGGGGGTGCTGGAGGCTGCTACAAAGGGAGTCGCTGCCGACACCGCTCCCGCCGCCGCCGCTCGCGCTCCCACCACCGGCCGCTCCCGCTCGCGCCATCTTCCGCCCAGCAGGCGCGGCGGGGTCGGGCCGGGCCGGGGCGCGCCGGGCGGGCGGGGGTGGCGCAGGCCCAGGCCCGGGCCCGGAGATGAGGCGAGGATGTCGGTGTCAGGGCTCAAGGCCGAGCTGAAGCTCCTCGAGTCCATCTTCGACAAGGACCACGAGCGCTTCCGCATCGTCTCCTGGAAGCTGGACGAGCTGCACTGCCAGTTCGTGCTGCTGCCGCTGCCGCCGCCGCCCGGGGCCAGCCCGCCGCCACCGCCGCCGCTCACCATCCACTGCAACATCACGGTGCGGGGCCCATTGTCCGCGGGGCGGGGGGCCCGGCCCGGCTCGGGGCCTCCTTGGCTGCCCCGGCCCGGCCCGGCCCGGCTGCCGCTTCCTTTTGTCTGGGGCCCCGGGGCGCGCTGCAGGCGCACACAAAGGGCGAGCAGGCCGGGGCCAGGGCCGGACCCCTGGCGGGGCGGGGAGCTGCCCGGGCACGTGTCTCCCCCCTGCCTGGGAGGCGCAATGTGCGCACATTACTGCCTGCGCCACGCGCCCGGGCCTGCGCCACGACCTGCCTCCGTGCGGCCCGGACCAGGAAGCGCCGCACAAAAGCCGCAGCGGGGACGCGGGCAGCCCCGCCATCAGGGCCGGGAGCGCGGCGGGACGGGGCCTGCCCCGAGTCGGGGGAGAGGACGGACGGGGAACTTTCCCTGCTCCTTGCCGGCAGTGTGCAGGGGCCGATCCGGGCGTTTGCAGTCGGAGCGGGACGTGTTCCCCGGGAGTCCCGGCCCTTGGCCGTGCAGGGCGGCTGCTGCGGGGGAGGAAGACTAGGAAAATGTCACTTGCCTCCGTGCCGAGCTCTTCCGCCCTCGCGTCAAGCAAGGCCTCTCGCCCTCGTTGTGGAGTTAAACCAGGGGGAGGTGGCAGGCCCTTCCTGCCATCAGGGGACGTTTTACCTGCCCCGCTTCCAACTCCACCTTATGATCTGCTTTGGAAATGCTGCGAGAGTCAGGGAAAAGCTCCGAGGAGGGGCCAGGGCACTTCCTCTCTCCAGGGTCCCTCTGGCAGGTTTGGGTCCAGGAAGATGTCAACTTGACTGTGTGTTTGGCTGTTCTTCCAAGCCTCCAGTGGGTGCGGCTGAGGTCTGAGGTATTGGAGGGTGCAAGGAAGGAGAAGCAAAACTTTCACTGTTCCTGTGAAAGTGCCCTCCAACAGTGATTTCCTCCTGCCCCCCTTTTTTGGCAAAGATGTGATTTAGCAAAAGCAGAGAATTTAAATGAGTCTTCAGCCTTGCAATGCTGATTCTGATTCCTCTTAACAGAATCAAGAATTCCCTACTTGTGTTGGGGATTTTCTTGAGCTTAAAAGCAGCAAAACTTGTGAAAGCTTTTGGAATTCTTCTTGAAGGCTTTTAAGTGAGATGAGATGTGACATGGGGGAGTATTGTCTTGTAGTTAGGAACAGGTGGCAAGGTAAGCATCTAACTGGATCCAAGTGGATTTTATTGGCGTCCATAGCCTTAGGACACAAAAGGCTTTGTCTTAAAATTGATAAACTGGTCAGTTCAGGACTGCTTTCAAAGCTGGAAAAGGTTGGCTTCAGGTTGGTGTCAGCAATTATGATGTTAAACTGTGTCCAGGTAGGTTACAAAGTAGACAGTGGGGCTAGAAGTTGGCTTTAAAGATGCAGAGTGTTTTTGGTAGCTCAGTATGCCACCTACTTCCGCATGTTGATGGCATATCGGGTGATGAGGTAAATCAGCCACCACCTTATCGTTGTTCTGATAGAAAGCTGTGTTTGTTCTTTTACTAAGACGGCTGACTGCTGCTTACCGTGAGCATAACCTCTTTCATAAGTCTTTGGAACGAATGTACAAGCTCCAGTATTCCTACACTCTTAAGAGTTGGATTTTCTTCATGAAATGATGGGTATTAGAGCAGCCAGTAACAATGTTTAAAAAGTTTATTGCATTTCTAGATTTGTGCTGAGGTGTTTCCAGCACTTTTCTTTCTTCAAGGCAGTGATTCTCAACCAGAGTGCCATGGTACCCTGGGGTGCCTTGAGATCTTTTCAGAGGTGCTGTGGGGTGACATGCTGCATTCGCACTGTTAGGTGTGTGAACCTGACTTGCAAGATAAACCCAGAGATTTCAAACAGGTATCCATAGTGTTAAAACATTTTGTCTGGTTGTTGTTTTTCTAAGTTTTTTATGACAGAAGAATTGCTGTAGCACTCTTCTGGAGTCAAAAAAACAAGTGAAAACTAAGTTGGCATTTTCTGAAGTATGTCTTGATTCAAAGGGTTGGGAGCTATTGCCATAAGGTTTACTTTTGGCAGTAGTGAAATTTGCATTGTCTTTTTCCACACTGCACCTTGGTGTTTGGTGATAGAGCAGATGGATCAGAGCAGGAATCTAAAAATGTAAAAAGTAAGCTAGGCTCTCTGCAGCTCCATGGGCCACACTATTACAGTCACTTGTTTCACTGAGCTAGGCCCTTATTTACCACTAGCTTCAGCAGCATGTGATCTTGCAGGAACTGAAAAAGATTGTTTCAGATGTACAAGCCTTGGCTCCTGCACTGAATAGAGGTCAAAGGAAAAGCTGCTTGGAAATCTTATTTGGGGTTTTCTGTGGGTCCCGGTACTTTACAAGAACTGGCAGATCTTGTAAATATTGATGATTTAGCTGACTTTTTTACGTATGGGGAGAGGAAACCGAGGCACCGAAGTTGACTTTCTCAAGGTTATGTGAGGAATTAGTGGTAGAGCCCCCCCCCCCCCCCCCCCCAAAAAAAAAAAAAGAAAAAGAAAAAAGAACCCTGGTTTCAGAATTTCCAAGCCTGGAGCCTTGTCACAAGTATATCCTTTCATTCCCCTTAAGGCCTGAAGAGGCAGAGCATATTCTCTGTACCAGACATAGGCTGTGGCTTTAACTCTTGAGCCATAAGTACTGAGAGCTTTATCTATTACATATGGTTGTCTAAAATTAATTCTGACTCTTTATATTACATTGAGGTTAGTGTATCTAAAGAGCTGCGTCAAGACACTCCAGGATTTAAAACTTCATTTCAAGTGACAGTGCAAAAGTTGGCAGTAAACATCTGTTTTCTCTGGAGAAATTCAGCATTTTTGAGGCGTTATCTCCACATTCTGGAGTTGCAGTGCAAATATGTATCTTGAGTAATTTGTTTCTCCTACCCAGATTAACCCTTACAGTACTCAAAAAAAAAAAAAACAAAAAAAACCCAACCAAACAAACAAAAAACCCTCTGGGATATCTTTCTCACTTTGGAGGAGGGTGCCTAGCGAGTGCTGCTGCTTTCCTTCCTCCATGATATTGCAAAGTGTAATGTTACACTGTCTGTTTAGCACCATTTTCAGTGTGAAAAACTGACAGTTAGTGCATATGTTCAGTACTTAACACAAACCATCTTAAAATAGGCCTCTGGGCACCTAAAGAATCCTATTTGTAAGGGAAAACTAACTAACCACATGACACTCTTTTTTCGTTGTGTTATTTATCAATAACTTTATTATGAGAATCCTAGTATGCCTTGTATAGTGTGGTGGCTAAACAAGCAGTCTAATGGTACATCGAAGTTAGAAGGGGACTTCGATTATTCTGGGACAGGAAGTCCTCAGGAACTGCTGGATAAAGTCAGAACACAAGATTTGATAGTTGAAGTCTCGTATTTAATCTTCACAGAGAATTTCTTTCAACTATTCAGTCTAGAAAGAGAAGGCAGAGGGGGTAGAGTCTGCAGGGCAAAAATGCCTAAGCTCAGCACATGCATAGGATGGTCGCAAGGAGTTTGGTGTTCTAAAGGGCAAAGTATGTGACCTGGTGTTTCCCACTGAGATGACACTTCCACTTCGGAGACCCCAGAATAGTGCCTTATTGGGGAAAAACAGGTTATTGAACTGTCAAAGTTCAGTGAATCTGTAAGTTTCCAGGAGTGCAGCACCTCCTAATGCTTACAGACCTTGCTTTGATGTTGCATGCCTAATTAATTTCATGGCTTATCGCTTTATAGAGTAGGAGTGGTCAAATCTGTCCAGGTCAGAGTACGAGGAATTTCTGTCCTTTACTCCTGTCAGGAGAGTGACACCTTAAATAGTTAATCCAGTTATTTTCAAAGAGGGCTCTTCAGGGTGGAGTCCATCCCCTCAGAAATACTGTTTCTTAGTCTTGAGTGCTAATTATTGAACTTGTTCAGGTTGTGTACTTGTGCGCTTCCATTTGTGCTGCCAACACCAGTATGTTGGAGCTGTTTACCATTTTTGTGCTTCCTCTCTAGCTGAGACCCATCTTACTTTGGTTGAACAGACTTCTCCACTACACACCCCAAATGGATTTAGTCTTTTCTTATGATGTGTTTTGGGGGGCATTTATGGACAAAAAGTAAACTAGTGGATTTTAAATAACTTACTGTACATATGGTAAATACTTTGCTGCATATCTTTGAGCTATAGAGTTTTGACTAGTGATGCCAAATGGGTCTGGCCTGGTACCTAAAGCTAAATGTTGTGACTAGATGTTTATCTTTCTTCCCCTTGAACAAGAATAAGCCTTTTATCTGGGCTAGTTGCAAGCAGGCAAAGATCCATTTACATGGTAAAGTTCTTTTTTTTTTTTTAAGTGGCTCAGTTTTTTCATTTAAAGGCTCATTTTTGTAAATTGCAACTTGCTAATTGAGACCAACACTTTGTACCAATTATTCTTACAAGAAACACTAGATTAATTCAACAGATGTATATTAGCTATGCTGTTTTCTGTGATCTCTTTAGAGTGAGAAGCTGGGCTCTAATATCTGTGCAAAGATAAAATTCACTCCTGTGCAGAGGGCCAGCAAAAGACCTGTGCACTTAAGTTGCAGTTGAGGAATTTAAATGGGTCTTGCATTGTACATTGGACCTGTGCCAGTCCTTGGCACGGCGGGAAATTTTGCCCCAAATGAACACCAGACTTTTGTTTGTAGGGGTACCCTTCACAAATCAACAGAATTCAGTTCCTGTAATGTGACTGATGAAGGGACATTATTGCTCTTCTGCTGGAAAGAGGGATCATCTGCCTTCCATGAAAAGAGCCTGCTGCTGTTAAATCAGAGCTGCAAGCTGCTGTGAAAGACTTAAAAAGGGTTGATGTCTAGAGATAATTGTAATCAATGGGAAAGGACTTTACTTTTCATTCAAAACCCAAACAGACAAAGGGACAGATTTTTATTTTAGCTTGAAACATTTTGATAATTTATAGTACAAAAATTGGCATATCAAAGCATGCACCTGTTTTCCTGAGTATTAGTATTAAAAATTCCTGGCCCTTCTAGGTAGTGCCATTGAAGCTAATAACTTTGAAAAGGATGTTCAGCTTGTACAAAAAACAGTCCCATAATGAACAGGCTATAAGCTCAAACTACAGAACCTCTGTTAGTATCTTCAAATCGCTCACAGTGACTTATGGGCATTTTTTTAATGCAACATAAGAAATTAAGAGAAAGCTACCAAAAAATCAGCTTTTCCCTTTGGAGAAAATGAATGTTGTAATTAATTAATTAAATGATCAGACATTTAAAAGTCCAGGCCAAATGGCATCTATAACCTTTGTGGCAACTGACATGTGATCATACTCTTTTATGATACCTAAGTTAATGGTAGTGAGGGGTTTCCTCACTTCATTTAGTAATATACTTTGCAGTAATGTAATTAGGATGGGACAAGTGGGGTACCAGCTCTGAGTACCGAGTATGAGGGGGTGTAAGAATCTCCCTTGCTGGGTGTCTTTGCCATGGAAGGGGCAATCCTGTGCTGCCACTGCCCAGCTGTGGGAGCCAGGCAACTCAGCTCCACACCAAGCCATGTATTGGGGGTGAGGGCCAAGTGGGGTAAACAGTATTGGGCACTTCCTGCATTCCTCCTAGGAGTCCTTGCCAGAGCAGGCTCAGCTTTATGCTCAATATGTATGTATCCAGGGGCTAGAAGGGGAGTAAATGGGGCACTGGGAATGGGTCCCAGGGAGCCTGGCCATGGCGTTACTGCTGTTGGGGGGTAGGTAAGACTACCACACTCCTCCCTTCCTTCCGCTAGGTTCAGCATATCCTTATGTCCCTGCCCCAGGTACTCCTCTGACACTTTGGACTGTCTTCTAAATATCCTTCTCCCCCCCCCCCCCCAAAGTAGCAAATAGGTAATACTAACAGCAGTGGATGCTGTTTTTAGTTGTATTTCATAGAATCACAGAACAGTAGGCTTGGAAGGAACTCCAGGCAGTGATCTAGTCCAATCCCCTGATTAAAATGGGATCAGCTCTGACTAAGCCACTCCAGTCAAATGCCTGTCTAACCTGCTCTTGGAACTTGTATATGGCTGCACTGCAAAACTTTGAAAAATGTAACCTTGCTATAACAGTGGGTGTTTGGGGGAGGAGGGGGTGGCAGGCAGGGGAGGTTTCCCCAGGGGAAGCAAAAAATCAAAATTTCCCAAAACTGAAGAATTTAACTTGTGAGTGTTTTGAGCTCTTTTGACACTTCCTGTTCTTTAATTACACTTACAGGACAGTGACTCTAACAAGAATACATGGCTTGGTGAAGGGTTTTTAACTTTTTTTAGTAAGTGTATCCCTGGCGGGGAGTGGCTTGCAGCTGGACACAGAGCGGCGGTAGTGTGGGGTGGGGTGGGGTGGTATGGTGGCACTCCATCCCTGTCTGCTTGTGCATACCCCCTAGCACCTTCCCAAGTACCCCCAGGTACATGTACCCCATGGTTGACATCCCCTGGCTTAGGGGTTAAGAGCCTTGCCATATGCATAATGATAAATTGCTGTTAAAATATCAGATAGTCACAGATATAGACCCCATTCATGTAAATAGGGTTCATGTGTTGCTTTGTGCATGCAAGTATAAACTGAAAGGATGTCTGTAATTTCAGGTTTAAGACCAGTGAGCCACAAATGAGGCTTATGTAAAAATGTTCCAGATCAGCTGGTTTTAAGTGTTGAATATTTAATCATTATACCTGCTTAGCTGGATTAGAATTTAAAGCCTCCTAATGTTAACAGACCATGAGGTCTCTGTCAGTGACTCTTCTATTCAGAATTTTACAGTCTTTGCAGATTTCTTAACATTCACTTCTGCAGAAACTAAACTTGGCATAGTATTACTTCATGAGATGCCTAGAAGGTATTTGAGTACATAGACTGGCTATTTGTGTTTCATGTTGCCAAAAAGGTTGGCTTTGGTCCAGGTGTTGAGTAATAGCTTTAACATCAAGCAGAATGCGTGCAAGTGACACTTCTGTAAAAGGCATTACTAGTTCTGTGTTTAATTTAACAAGATGTATGTAGCAAGGATGTTCACTCCGGCTGCTTCTAATTCTTTTTCATTATTAGAACCAGCCCCTATTTCAAAACTTTATTTTAGTTCATTGGAAAAAAGGGGAAATAGGAGCAGAAAATTGCATCCAGTTGCTTCCTGTACTGATGTGTGTGGGGTTTTTTTTGTTTTTTGTTTTTTTTTGTTTTTTGCTTTCATTCTCAGAAATGAATCAGATTGACTTCCAGAGTGGCAGAGCTAAATAATATGCATTTTGGGTAGAACTCTTTACCAAGTCAAAAGCTTTGCTTTGTGATGGAAAGAACATCTTCTCTCTATTAGACTTGGAATAACAAAATCTTAGAATCTAAGCTCCTTCAGCTATCAGGGTCAAACACATTGAACCAGCAGCTCAGATAAGGAACAGTTTAATTCCTTTTTACAACAATTAACCGTTAAAAGGATTTTTTTAAATAATATTTAAGGGACAAGTTATTGAACATATCAGTATTCTTTTACATACACCACTTCAATATTCCTGTGCAAAAGACTTGCAGATGTCAAACAAATCTATTTTATAGCAATTAACTCCTGAGGAATTCCAACTTCTCTATAGGAATGACAGGTTCATGTATATAAACTAATGTAGAGAAACTTACCTTATGTTTTCCTACTTATAGATTGTAAGGCCAGAAGGGACCTCAAAAGATTGTGTGCAGTCCCCTGCACCAAACAGGAAAGATAACTGGGGTCAGGTGACCCTAGCAAGGTGACTGTCTATTCTCCTCTTGAAGATTGATTGCACCACCTCTGGAGAGAGCTTATTCCACAGTCTGGACACCCTCACTATGAAGTTTTTCCTAATGTTGAGCCTGAATTGATCTTTCAGGAGTTTGTAACCATTACTCCTGGTTTTCCCATCAGGTGCCCAGGTGAACAGTTGCTCACCAAGCCCTTGATATACTCCCCTAGTGTAGCAGTAAGTTGCTACCACGTCCCATCTTGGCCTTCTTTTCCTCGGGCTGAAGAATCCAGATCCCTCAGCCTTTCCTTGTATGGCTTGCCTTTTAAGACTGATCATACTGGTGGCTCTTCTTTAGACTCTCTCAAGAAGTCTTTACATAATTCCTTCTGTGGGTCTTGTTAGAGAATCAGTTATGCTGCCATATCAAACCTTTCACTTCAAAGTTTAAAGATAAATAAATTCATTGACAAAATAATTTTATATAATGACATCCAGTAGAAAGAAATAACATTTCAGTTAGATTTCTAACAAAATGACACTTGCCATTAAATGCAGTTGGCTAAAACGCTCTTTTATATGAAGAAGAAATTACCTCATTTTAATTGCACTTACTTGAGCTGGCTATTTTTCACATGCTACACATTTTTACCCAATCTTAATGTGGGGAAAATATTTGAAATTCCCTTTCATGACAATTGAACTTTTGCAAATACAGTTGCTTACTACCTGTACAATATATACTATCCAGATAATACATTTGTCTTGCATTTGATATATGCAGAGATTATCAAGCAAAAGATGCTCAGTGCGGTTATCAGTGTATGATGTTAGAAAAATGTAACACAGTACAGGGCATTTTTTAGGTATCCTTTACCAAGACACAAGGTTGTCTGTTTCAAACCTGGAACAATAACCTTGGGTCATGCGTCTGGTCAAAATTGTGCTAGTTTAATGAAAAGCTGAGTTATCCTTTTAACTAGTATGTAAAATCCTGTAGAGATGCTTTCTAAAATCAGCAGTCAGGCTTAAGTAAGTGTTCCCGTGATGTTTTGCAGTGGTTTAACAAAATCAGTTTAAAATTGCAGCAATTAACTGGTGCAACTTTGAATCCAGACAATGAATTGGGGTGGCAAGCATTCAGTTAACGAGTGTTGAATACTGCACCTGTGCCTATATGTGCTTTCTTAAAAAATAAAGGGGGAATGGGGAAGAGCAGCTTGCCTAAATAGCCAATTCATGGCTAATGTTTGTAAGGGCTTGATATTAAAATAGTTTAAACCGAAACAATTTCTGCATCTTGGTTTTGACAGGCAATGTGAATTGAGTTTGCTTCAGTCCTTGAAATATTGTGAGCCACAGTATCATATGTAAATATCATTCCCATCCTGTAAAAAACAACAACAACAAACCCCCCCCCCCCCACACAAAGTACCCCGGATGCTAATCCTGTCTGTGATTAAATTGCCTTCTGCTTTGTCAGTGTCAATTTTACCAGTTGCAGTGAAGCTAAGAGTGCATAGATGGGAAACAGATTTGGGGCCAAACATTTTGGTATTGGATTTATGAAGAGGCACAAACAAGAAAGTGATTCACTCTTTCTGCAGAATTTGCCAAGAATTCTAGCTCAGTTCTCCTTGCAGAACTGTCCACCTGCCATCTGCATTTAGTCAATGGGTGAAGCACCAACCCTTTATTCCGTTTTGTTATAACATATAGCCACTTGCTTGTTTAAATCTGGTCTGTCTCCTGTGTTCTGAGGGTAGAATTTCCTTTTGATAGCTTGCACCATAATCTTGTAGATAAAATCACTGGGGGAGGGGGAGAGAAAGAGGGACTTGGAGTACCAAATTAATAAGCTGAATAGTACTGCCTGGTTTCATACTAATCGGAGATGCCTGGAATCATGTTCCATTCCCCTATCAATAAAAGCCTGTTAGTATACTGTAAATTCTCAGATGACTTGTCCCATCTATTTTTAATGACTGCTAATGAGGCTTCCATAATCCACCTGATTTTACAGGCCTAAAATTTCAGAGGATTGCAGGTGTCCAATGTCTAAGCCTTCTGAGGGACTAGTGGCTTTTTTGGGGGTAAAGGACGAAGGGTCCAGTTGCCTTTTGAAGCTTAATAGGTATCTGGTCTGTTTGAAATCATAAATGACTGAGAGGATGGGCCCCAGGAATTCTGCAATTTCAAGTTTTCCTCTAATCTTCTTCAAGAAGAAGGGAGAGCAAAGGACTTGGCATAGCAGTTGGTGGGAAGAGACTGCTTTTCTAACAGAGCTGACCTTTTAAGAACTGCACTGGGAGGTGAGAAGGTGGCATATGTTGTAATTTTGCTTTTGGCCTAGCTTGAATGACTGTCCAGTTTCTCTCTCTTTGGTGGTTATATCTTTAAATGGTTTTGAAAGGCCTGACTGCTATCGGTCATTGTTTATCAACTTGTATATAAGGTACTTGAAAAATTGTCATGTCCAATTAAAATTTACTTATGCCTGTAACTTGAGTAAACATTCCTTTTGTTTAGTCGGGTATTTGCAAGGGAAACAATGCTTTGAATGAGAAACTGATGTAGGAATGAATGAAAACTGACTACTGTCTTCTGTTTTCTCTTTAAAAGAAGAACTTCTAAGAACAATGGCAAAACTAAGATATGAACATCAACAACTTAAGGGTTTGCTTAAACAATTTTTGCATTAACTTTAATTGCTTTGGTTTGGTGCCAATAAAATTAAATTGGCATAACTCCAAGTGTAGACAAAATTATGCTGATATAATCATCTTTTGATAACAGTCCTCTCAAGGGATTGTGCTGATCTAAATGTATTTGATCCAGACCAATAGAGTTAGATAAGTGCAAAAATTGTGTAGTTGGACTTGAAGTGCCCTTAATAGAGGTAAAGACAGTGGCTTGTGGCTTAGGTTTTTCTAGCCTGATATTGCTCCCTTAAATTTTTGTGAACATTTTGTCTATGGTGATCTAAGATATACTTACATATGCCATGGTGTGGGGTACCAGTGCACTGCAGGTCATTATTTAATCAGAAATTTTTGTGCATTGCTACACTGTCTATAATGTTAATTCTTTTGTTTTTCTGGCTCTTTTTACAATCACCTGATGAAAAATGGGTTGTCTTTGAAAGTTTGTCTAACTATTACAACTACAGTTGGTCCAATAAAAGATACCACCCTGGGAAATAATTGTCTCTTGACATATGATAGGCTTTTCAGGGGTCTAGAAATTACAGAACAGTAGAACTCAGCTGGTATTGTAGATCACAACAAGGCTGGGGGCTGGGGTAGGGGTCTGGGTGTAGGTATAATATAGATTCTCCATTATTTTTTTTTTTTTTTTTTTACTGTAACAGAGTTGAGTGTGTGAGAGTCTGGGATGGGGAAGGGTGGAATAAATAGGTAGTGGATGTTTCTTGGCTGTTGAGATCTACATCCAGTAGTACAGAAATACAGGCATAGACAGAATTGAATATTTTTACAGAAGTGGCATTTCAAAAAACATTTGCCAAGCATTACCACACAGTGGTGTTCAAGATACCACAGACTTCCTTGAATGTTGAAATAAGAAATAACTGTGGTAGCATGTGGTATTTGACTTCTTAGTGGCAGACACTTACTACCTGGCATTTAACCATACTTTAAAAATCTGCAAGTGAAAGACTGGGTTCTCCAATAAATAGTTTGGATGTCAAACAAAAAGTACACGAATTGGCCATTAGAATTGTCTGTGAATATTGGTGTGTATCAGCTTTGTCAGGCAATTGTGCTTGGTTCTAAGCTATTCTTCAAAAAAACACCACATGTTGATTGGCATGTGTCTCAAGCTTGAGAGGGACCAAGGACAGAGCAGGCATAGCGGTGGATGAGGGAGAAAATATAACATTTAGTGTTTTTAGATGGAGCTCTTAGTGAAGTATCAAAAATGAGTACAGGAAAACCATCCTGTTCTGTGGCTGAAGGGCCTGAGAGTTAAGTTGGTAACAAAGGCTGGCGTTTCCAAGTCTGGATGTGGGCAAGTAATCTTAAATCACAATTTATCCCCATAGGTCGGTCCTGGGCCTAGTTTTCATAGTTTCTAGGGTCGGAAGGGACCTGAGCAGATCGAGTCCGACCCCCTGTCATGGCAGGAAAGAGTACTGGGGTCAAATGACCCCAGCAAGGTGTACATCTAGCCTTCTCTTAAAGACCCCCAGGGTAGGTGTCAGCACCACTTCTCTTGGAAGTTGGTTCCAGATCCTAGCTGCCCTGACTGTGAAGTAGCACCTCCTGATGTCTAATAAATCATATAATTGATTTATTATTGATCAATAAATTAATAATAAATTTTGTTCCAGGCCTTCATCAATGACCTGGAACATGGCATAGAGTCCCCCTTAGTAAGTTCCCAGATGACACCAAGCTGGGGGGAGTAGTAGATACATTGTCTAGGTAACTCTGAATCCCAGCCCTACCCTCCAAATTGGATTGGGCCAAAAGGAATCTCATGAGATTCAACAAGGACAAGTGCAAAGTCCTGCACTTAAGATGGAACAGTCCTTTGTACCAGCACAGGCTGGGGGCTGACTGGCTGGGCAGCAGCTCTGCAGAAAAGGACCTGGGGGTTACAGTGGGCAGTAAGCTGAATATAAGCCAACAATGTGCCCTTGTTGCCAAGAAGGATAAGGGCATACTGGGGTGCATTGGTAACTGTAGGGGTGTGTGAAGCGGGCCGTATTCGATTCGGATTCGGCCCAATTCAGGGGACAGTAATTTGATTTGTTGATTTATATCACTGTCCTAGATTCAGTTTGGCCAAATCTGGATCTGAAGATTTGATGTTGATTTCAGAGAATCAGCTATTTGGCCACAGGGACAGCTTTTTGTATGTATGTTGACTGTCCCTGTGGCCGATTCGGTATGTACCGAATCGGCCACAGGGACAGCACTTTGCTGTTTACAAATTATATTTAAAAAAAAAAAAAAAAGTACAGGCCATCCTCAATTTGTTTATATGTTTCGCACTTACAATGTTTATAAATTTATAAATTCGGCCACAGGGACAAGTTTTTTTTATTTATTTTTTTTATTTTATATAAATAAACCTGTCCCTGTGGCCGATTTGGTACATATGTATGTACTGAATCGGCCACAGGGACTCTGTGTGTGTGTGTGTGTGTGTGTGTGTGTGTGTGTGTGTTTAATACAAAGAAAACTAACATCATACTGGGCTGTACTGGTAGCTGTGTTGGTTGAGGGCAGTGATTATTCCCCTCTATTCAACACTAATGAGGGCACATCTGTAGTACTGTGTTCAGTTTTGGGCTGCCCACTACAGAAAGGGTGTGAACAAATTGGAGAGAGTCCAGCAGAGGGCAACAAAAATGGTGAGGGGGCTGGGGCATATGATTTATGAGGAGAGGCTGAGGGAACGGCTTATTTAGCCTAGAGAAGAGAAGACTCAGAGGGGATTTAATAGCAGCCTTCAACTACCTGAAGGGGGGATTGAAAGAGGACAGAGCTAGACTATTCTCAGTGGTGGCAGATGGCATAATGAGGAGCAATGGCCTGTTTTCAGCATGGAAAGTTTTGGTTGGATATTGGGAATCTTTTCACTAGGAGGGTAGTAAAACATTGAAACAGGTTATCCAGAGAGGTGGTAGACTTTCCATTCTTGGAGGTTTTTAAGACCTGGGTTGACAAAGCTTTGGCTGGGATGATCTAGTTGGGGATGGTTCTGTGTTGAGCAAGGGTTGGACTAGATGACTTCCTGAGGTCCCTTCCAACACTAATGTTCTATGATTCTATGAAAGCCAAGAAACATTTGCACACTATTGCAAGAAGGGTGGTAGTTTACCTGTGTTGTCAGAAGAGGTTGCCAGCGCTAGATATAGTCCACACTAGGAAAATCTATGATTCCTTGAAGAAGGAACAAGGGACATAAGAGGATGTGTGCTTTAGAGGATAGACTGTACAACTATTGTAAAAGCAGAAGTGACATCTATGAATGCCAGGTGAAGGAGTTGGCTTAAGTGGTGCATACTTTGTCTTTGAGATGAGCAAAATCGTGGAAGGAAAACATGGAGGGATGCTAGCCTTTGATATAAGAACTTGGCATTTACCACTTAGTATATTCCCTTTTCTTTTGAAATCTTACGCTGGCTATATAAAAAGCCATATCTGTCTACTTTTAATTTTATGAGAGGTGCATCAGCAGTATTGGTAAACTTGCTTGTCCTCATGCCCATAGAAATAAGATGGTTGACTAACTTGACATACAAACAGCAGAGTACAGGCTGTCCTTGACTTACAATGTTCTAATTACGTTTCACACTTACAATGCTTATAAATTGACACCCTGTTCCAACTTTATGATGTCGTCATAGTTTCAAGTTTACAGTGTTTGATCTGATGCAACACCATGCCAGCAAACATGCGTTACTCACGTTCCTAGAGAATAGCTGTCCAAACTTCCTTACTCCAGAAGAATTTGCAGCGAAGACTCCTGAGAAGAGTCCAGCCAAGAACCCTTCAAAAAGTCCAACTAAGAGCCTTTCAAAAAGTCCAGCAAAGTCATCTCAAAGTCCTTCCAAATCAGTATGATTGCTGTTTACAATATAAATACATTAATGTAGCTATATTACTCATCTGTAATTGATCCAAGTACAAAATTCTAGAGTATTTTTAGTGAAAATAAGGTATTGGGCCTTGGTTCAGGAACCAATCCCACACTTACAACATTTTCTTATGAGAAAATTGGTTCAGAGTTGCAACGTTTCAACTTAAGACACGGTTTTCAGGAACCAACTGTCATAAGTCCAAGGAATGCCTGTATTGATTTCATGTAATCGAAGTTCCCTCTTGCACCAGCTACATAAATTTGCCATGTCCAGTAGTCATCCTATTTCTAGGTGAAAGTTGCTTTGTACAGATGATACTTGTAAGAAGGCATGAACTAGTATATAGAGTAATTGGGTTATGTGCCTGAATCGAAATACTTATTTGACAATCCAGAAACCAGTTGTATGAATTCAGGTAGCAGACAATGAGAGAATATTTGTGGGGTTTTTTTTAGTTTTTGAAATAAGAATTCCCTGAAAAAAATGACATTTAGATTATGGTAAAAACTGACAAGTCTCATCTATGCTATAGAATTCCTGACAAATCATGGGTGTGGATATGCAAGATGCCTTTTATGGAGTAGTTTGACTTTCCTCTGCTTTCTCACTACAGAGAATACCTACCATGGAAACAGTGTAAATCATTATTCTGCACTAATTACCCCTCTGAAAGTGAGAAGTACCAGTGGTGTGCCTGCTTACCTAGTAGTTTAATCGCAGAATAGCTGTTTTCTTGTTGGCCAGTTGCTGTGTTAGTACCTATTACAGGTAGCTAGTTTTGGAGAACAAGTCTTGTATCCACTTATTTTTGGAGTCACTCAAAATTATTCCATAACAGCTGTTTGTGTCTACACTCTACGTGAGTTGCCCAGTAACACTTTCTAGTCTTATCTACATGGAATATCCTGTGCTGCTGGCTAAGGAGGCCCCTGAACATGGCTTCAGTGCAGGTGTGCTTGAGGACTAAAACTGTTTAAAAGCAGTCTTTGACCTTGATTGCTAGTATAGCAAACAAACCATATTGTGCATTTACATCCTCTTTAGCCATAGCATGGTTACAGTTACTGCAAACTTCTTTATTTCCTACTTGTGGGGTTTTATCATCTATAAAAATATGGAGGGATATCCATTTAATTGTGAATTTGCTTTTTTTTCTGAATAGTTATTGACATTTCATTTTTCATATGACTATGAATGTGACCCTGTGTGGCTTTTGCTGTTGCTCTCTCCACCTTCTTGCTTTAGTTAAATCTATTCATTAACTAAATTTCTCTTTAGCACTAGACAACAACTTATAAACAAGCTGTTTTCATTTAACAAGGGGTTGTGGCAGCTGAAACGTGTGCAGAAGGGCAGGCTTCCTTCCCCAGCCATAAATTCCATAAGACAAATGTGCAGCCTTTTTTTTTTTTTTTTCTTATTGCAATCAATAAACCAGTAAGTATTCTATACATCACGGATGTCAAACTTGAATGGCCCCATGGGCCAGAGAATTGATGAGGCTGGTCCATGAGCTGGATGAATGGGGTTAGGTCAGTTGTGCCCTTGCCCCCAACATCTGCCTCTGCCATGGTGGATCAAGTGCACATGTCCTTTCCAGCTGGTCCAAGACCCAGCAGAAAGAGGCCCAGCTTCCCTAGCACTTGGCTGCAGCCATAGTAAGAAGCCAGGGTGCTGGGCTTCTCACAGTGCTGCTAGAGCTCCAGCACTGCAGTTCTTGACAGCTTGACTGCCAAGCACTCGGGTGAGAGCACTGCTGGAGCTCTGTCAACACTGCGGAAGAAGCCCATCATCCTGGGTGCCACTGGGAACAAGCCGAGATGCTGCTGGGACTTGAGCACCTCAAGTTTTGCCCAGGTACTTGGCTGACACCAGGGAAAGGTTCCCTGACATGGCCTGATTTCAGCTCATGTTTGACACCCCTGCCATTTATAGTGTGTATAATACATAGCCAGAAGCATAATTTCTCATAGTTGGCTATAGAAACTTTGCTTCCAAGAAGCCTAAAATTGTGATGCATCTACCATGTTTGTGCTGTTGCAGTCTGTTACATGCATTCTGGCATGTTTGTAAAATACTTAAGTCCTGGAAGGCTGATTTGTTTTTGGAAGAGTTTTTTTTAGGGCTTCAGAAACATTTTAGAATGGGTATCTGGGTAGAAATGTACAGGTCTGAAGTAATCTTGACCTACCTTATTTTATTTGTTTAGAAACTTAAGAATTATTAGTGTCTGTCATCCTTAGCTGAAAATATGTGAAAGCTATACAATTTCCTTCTGCCAAAATAATGCTTCTAATTTTTAAAATGATATTTACTGCTTTAACATTTTTATTTCGGCTACATTTACAGCTCTGTGACAAATGCAAGAGACTTCTATAGAATTAACTTTTATACAGACTTGCCAGCTACGTGCTTCTTTTAGTATTGGAATGACTTCCCACACGTGGAAATTGAACTTGAAGCATTAGATAACTTCTGCATGTGTTGAATGTGATGTTGTAGTCAGGGTCTAATGAATGCTGGTACTAGCACTTGTCACTGAATCCACATCTACTGCTGCACTGTGCTCCAGAACCTAAGCTTCCAGTTTTTTCGAGACTTTGCTAGCTGACATGCTTGTGAAATAAACACCAAGATGTGAACGGTGTATAAAGCAGTACAGAGGTCTGCCAAAGTTTATAAAATCTAAGATGATAGTTTAGGTATGTACACTGCCTCGTTCTTCTCAAAAGGGGTGTCAATTGTGAAACCTAAACATTGGAGTTTAAATGTCAGCAGCTTGTCTGCTGACTTAAGCAAAAACATTTAACTCTTACCACAGTGGCGCTTCACAGTAAGGACAGAAGTCACCTGTGTGGACACTGCTTGCTTGGGGCGTTGGCCCGTGATGGTGGAATGAGCATCGCAAACTCTGACTTAGCCTCGTCTACCAAATGTGAACTTTTGTGTAAATCAAATCATTCCAAAACGAGAGACGCCACTATACCTGCTTCTCCTGGAGAAGTTTTGAGTGCCGCACGACAGTATTAGTCCTATTGCTAAATACACTACTGGAAAGTACTTGGAGTTACAGTTACAGTGAGTCTGGTAAAAGACCCTAGACCTGAATAGGATTGTGGGATTCTATTCTAAACTCCTTCCCACTCCTTGCCCAGATAACTAGACCCTTGCCTGCCCTTTCTGTCACCACCAAAACCTCCAGTTTCCTTCATGGCTCTCCTACAGTTTGGTTGTGTACTATCAATACAGTATGTGACATGAAGCTTCAGCAGAATTTCTGGTCTGTTGCATGAGTGCCATGTGAGGCAGAGATCTGTCACAACCCATATATTTCTTTTGATTTAAAATAAATAGGACCTTGTGGAGAAAATGACAATGATATTAATGATTTTTTGCAATAAACTTACTCCCTATCAAAGGTAGATCTTGTGTGCTTTGCTTAACTTTTTCATAGCATCTGATACAGTAGGCTGTCACCTATAAAAGCTGCCTTTCTGCATGAGAGAGTCTTTAAGGTGCCACCCAGCCCTAACTTGTATCTTGTTTAGTTAGCTGTGAACCCTAAAGATTTATTTATTACACACAAATAGCCATTTTATTGGGTTTCAGACATGCCTAAGAACCTTAACTTTTTTCATCTGATGGTTTGTTGGCTTTGGCTTGAGTGATTTAAATGCTTAATTAAAAGCAACTTTTTTGTAGATGTTGGAATTGACCACCTATTTCAAGGAATAAATTTATTAAAGTATTAAATGAATTTAAATAAAATTCTGCATGAATGAACTATCAAATCTTGGTGAGTTAAAAGATATATTGCCTTTTTTTAATTGTATGGAGAAGTTAACTTCTGCATATGATTCAAGTTTTAAAAATGTTAGTGCAGGAAGTCACCTATTTCAGTCTGATATCAGCATTTGGTCCTCTGCATTTGGAGAAGAGTTTACATGCATAGAGAAACCACTGTGCAGAAAAAAAAAATGCCTTTTGGTTTCAGTTTTAGCTAGCAGAATATCTTGGAAAACCAATTTCATGTTAAACTATTGTTTGCTTCTTCTAATTTACTTGGTGTGAACTTTTTTTGTGGGTGGAGGTGTGTTAAGTATTTATGTGCCTACTAAGTTCTATCAGCATCTTACCCCCCTCCCTTCCTTCACCTCTTTCCCCCTCCCAAAAACCCCCCAAATGTTTGAAAATGTGGCCAAAACAGTTTCTCAGATGCTACCTTATTAACTACAGTTAGTTATTTCAATTCTTAATACATTTTAATGCTTAAATAGTTTTGTTAACTATCAGTTTAAAGTGTGTTTTTGATACAAATGCAAATAAAAACATTGTACAGTAAATAGAAAATAGTGTAGAATACATTAACATAACAGAAACTAATATGAATAAGTGTTTAACCACTAACTGACTGAATGCATGTGTAGTACATTCTCTTCATAAGCAAAGAGTATGGGACATGCCATCAGAGTGACTACCCATCAGTGAGAACCAGCCTTTTCCATAGAAATCAGTTAAAGGATAAATACAAATCAGAATGAAAATTTGACTTGGCAATGCTAATAGTTTTCCTGCTTATTCTGTCTAAATTGGTCCAGTTTCACTTCGGTAACACTGGTATCTGTCCAATGAAAAATGAGCCATGTGTGGGCTTGGGTTTTTGTTTTGTGTGTATGTTAAATCTGAATCCATATTTCTGATATAGGTTACAGTTGCCTGGGATCATCTGGGTGGAGATTTTTGGTGGTATTTATCATTTTAACAAAAATAAGATCAAGACTCGTGCATGTGCTGTCTCAGAATATGGATTGAACTTCCATTGGTAGCTCTGCAGAAGCAGTTGAGAAACTCAAAGTTCAGAACTTGAGTGATAGTCTGCCCCTCGTTTGGGTTTGTTTTTTGCCTACAGAAGCCAAACTTGTTGTTACTAAAACCTGTTTATTAATTTTGACTCAAAGTTCCTATTATAGGAAATAGCACTAGTTCCTGTTAGTTGCAACGGGATATTTTAAAAGAAGAAAATACTCCTCTGAGTACTTACTGTTGTGTGCTGGACTTGTGGGCAATAAAAAGTTAAGTGCTAGAGGCAAATCCACAGCCACAGCCAGACATACACATGTACTGGTCCTCATAATGTTCCATAATGCAAGCATAAAGGGTGGCTCTTTTTTTTATGCCCCATTTTTTCCTCTTAATTGACTTGATTTAGAGTTACCACCTAATACAGACTTTTGGGCCTTTCAGAACTTACTCTCTGTTTTACCTCCCCCAACCCCCCCGACTCCTGCCATTTCCCTACTAGTATGCTGAATAAAAATGTGCCTGCTTCCACATACAATGCCTCTTATACCAGTATTATGGCAACTAGCAGGAGAGTAGCATTTAACTGTCCCAGTGGAAGCTAGTAAGGTTACATGCCCCTCACATGGCATTTATTTAATGGAGCAGTTTTTCTCTTTCATATCTGTGTAGCACAGAAGCTGGACAACATTTGGGGATTTTGTCAACACAATCCAATCTAGCTAATACAAAGACTGATGAAAATGTGGTGATACCATGAATTGCAATTGTATCGAGACAGGCTGAATGTTTATAGCCATTGTCCTTGGCCTCGATGCACTTGAGGTGTGATGTCATATCACAGGATGTCCATGTCCTACCAAGCATTTGCATTATCTTGGTGATCTGGACTGTACACGGATCAGCTTGTAAAAGCTACCCAAATCTAAGCATGCGTGCTGTGCCTCTTGTGAGAAATTCTTGCTTTTAGCTGTGGAGGTCTCTTAAGGATTGCTATAAGAAAACCACTGTTTAATGTGAGCAGTAATTGCAGTTAAACCATATATAACTTTTCTCTGCATGTGAATTTTGTGGCAAAAGGTGAAGTACTTCCAGCCTTCTGAGAAATAACAGTACTTAAAACAGCAGGTATCCAATATAATTTGAGAACTGTGATTGTAGAATTGCTTTCCTAAAATATCTTCCCATAATTTAGGCAGTGAGTTATTTAGAGATGTTTAGATGAAATGTGGTACCCTACTGGTGCTCCCTGCTTTCCTGCCAATCTCTTGTAAATACATTTTAATTGTCTGACAGATTTTTTGTAAGGACTATGCTGGGAGTAGTTGGGATAGCTTTACAAACGTGAGCTTTCTCTCTTTTATAGATGTTTAAAGATCATAGCTTTTTTTGTCTTGCATTACAAATGCATATGAATTATGTGTATGCATCTCTGTGTTGATGTATCACAGCTGGTATTTTAAATGTGTATTTACATTCCATATTCCAAAATGGATAGTGACTCACTCTACTACAGCTCAGCTGTCATAAATACGGGACATTTTGTACTGATCTGTGGGAATCTTAATGACACTTAACCTTTTAAGATTCTATTTGCTTTAAAATCATGAAGTGACCCTATTCATTGATAGTGGGTTAAAAATGCCTAGACATTTTTAAATGCATGGTAAGAAAGATCTAAGATTTCAGAATTTTCATGGTGAAATTTTTAATACCTTGATTACATGCAAAAAATGGACTATATGCATATACATACGTGATTAGTGGAAGCTAAAATTTTAAAGTTGAGTATTGATATATGAGTTTATATTGAACTTGAGTGCTTTTTCCACTTCCTTGCCCACCCCCCCCACCCCCAGTCCCTTGAAGCAAGTGCCATTCCATTAATGTTGTGATTAGTATATTGTGCACTGTGCCCTGTCTTATTTTGTTTTTAAAAACAAAATTGAACATTCAGGGTTAAACGGGATAAAAGAATCTAAATGCCTACTGCCAAACTCAAGGCAATAAGACTTGTTCTACCTGCAGAAAATCCAACTCTGTGGGTTAAGTGTTGGCGTGGGGAAAGACTAAGAATATTGCATAGTACAGGACATTGATGTATCCTGCCAACTATGCCACCCCACTTTAAACTGTGAGGACCACTGGCTCCACAAATCTAATGCCATCCTCCATACCTGTCCTTTACGATAGTGGTTCTCAAACTTTTTTTTTTTTTCTCCTACCAGGACCTATTTGTAAACATCAGTGGCCAGTCCTGACCTAGTACCCCTTACTCCTGACCCATGCCCCCTTGAGTGTGGGGCACCAGAGGCTGGAGGGGGGCCCAAGCAGCCCCTTGTAGGCTGGAACTGTGCCAGCCAAGGGAAAAGCCACGGGTTTAGAAACTGCAACTGTAGGAGCAATTTTAATAATTTCTAAACATGGTTGGTAAAAGCTTTAGTTTAAGGCCATACTTCTCAGTGCTTCCAGCTAAGTACAGACATCCAAAAAGCCTGAGCAAGGGCTGCTGCACCCCTGCCAGGCAGACCCTGATTGGGGTCCTGTGCCAGTGGGAGAGGGAATTAAATCCTCTCCCTACCTACTCCTTCACCTCAGGGGGCCACCTGGCCTGGTGTCTGGCCACACAGCTTGAGCTGGAGTGGGGAAGGCCTGGCAGGGGCTGCTATGCAGACCCTGTCTGGTGTCCCATGCAAGTGAGAGAGGGGAAGGGAGTTAATTCCACTTTCCTGCTCCCCACCTTTGCCTCACAGGGTTGGGCCAGAATCTGGCCATGCCCCCCACCCCAGAGCAGGAAAAAGCCTGGCAGGGGCTGCAGTCCAGAGCAGGGATTCCTACCCCCCCACCCCTTCTCAGAGGGCCAGAGGAGTGATAGTACTTTGTCTGGGGTGTAAAGGGGTGGGGCCAACCCTGCTTCACTGGAGCAGATGGCAGGGTCCTGCCCAGCCCAGGGCTGCAGAGCATCTTGGGATGCTGGGAGCCTGTGAAAACTTAAACCAGAAAGGGATCTGGGACAGAAGTTCTTTAAACCAGTTTGACCTAAATCAGTTAAACCCAGTTCAATGTAGTATTGGACTTATCTTAAACCAGTTTTGGCCATTTTGAAAGGGGTTTATGTGCACCGAACTTCTGTTTTGTTACCAGTTTAAGCCCATTTCTGATCACTTAAACCTGTTTATGTGTAACTACTGTTCCTAGCCTCCATGCCAATCTTCATGTCCCTAGGCTGGGGTTTAAAATCTTAATTATGAAGCTGGACTTAAAATCGCTGTTCAGGAAGAGTGCTCTGCAATGTCCTGCCTCCAGGCTGTGGACTGAAAAAGGATATTATCAGCTTGCTGTCCCTCATTGTTTAGATCTGAAATGATCTGTCTTTCCTTCTGGAAGTCAGTTTCTTGCTCTAAATTGGGGATGGGCATTTATTTTGACTGGAGGAGGAGTTTTGGTGAGCTGTTGAGGGCTGCACACACAGTCTTGTAGAAGACACCATTTTAATAAATTGTAGATTTAAAAAAAAGGCAAATTGTATACTAACCATCAAACTTCTATAACACATTTTAATTTTATTTTGAAAGTCCTGATTTATGGGTATTTTAAGTAGTGTGTATATAGAGGTGATTGCATAATAGTTCAAAACTTAGTCTTACTCTTGCATATTGTGCAGGGGGAGGCTTGTGGAGTGGGATGTGGGTGTACATGTGGGGGGAGAGGGGAGCTGCCCATACACTAGGTCCTGGGAGCTGATTGTGGGTGTGGGGGGGAGCAGGGAGAAAGTCTAGTGCTAATAAGAGCCAACTCTGATATGATTGTATTCCCCACCTATTTAAGTTGGGTAGTGGGTACTCTGCATTTTTAAAAAAACCAAACAAACCAAACCAAAAACTACTGAAATTCCTAAAGGTATTCAGTAGGAAGATCTAGCGCAGAGGTAGGCAACCCCCAGCACATCTGCTGAAGCATGGCACACGAAGGCATTTTGCTTGGCCCTCATGCCTCAGGGAAGGGGCCGGGGCTGTGCTGCCACAACAAAGCAGGGGAGCCATGAGGGCCCCGATCCATCTGCCCTGGCACGTCGACATCTTACAAATTGAAGTTGTGGGTTTTTTGGCACTCTGCCCAAAATCATTGCCGACCCCTGATCTAGCACACTCTTACCTTGACAGTCAGGAAGCCGGCTGATGTGGGGTAGGACCCAGAGTTATAATGAAAGGGTCTGTGTCGTCCTGGTGAGAAATGGACAGTGCTGTCCCTCAGGTGTCCATACTTCGTCCAGTGCTTTTCAGCACCTTTTTATCAGTGATTTGGATGTGGGGACAAAGAGCTCACTGGCTAACTTTGCGGATGACTCCAAGTTATGGGGGAGCATGGTCACACTTGAAGATAGGCTGCAGATACAGGCAGACCTATACAGGCTGGCAAGTTGGGCAGATCAGAACCAGATGAAGTTCAACAGTTGAAGTATCAAGTGCTCCATCTGGGGACTAACAACCCCCAACTTACTTACAGGCTCAGTGGCACCAAAATGACTAGCACCACAACTGAAGGGGACCTAGGGGTAATAATAGACCATAGTATGAATATGAGCCATCAGTGTGATGCTGTAGCCAGTGGGGCAAACAATACTTTGGCAACTGATGCAGTTCAGGCAAAACCAAGGAAGTTGTTATTCTTCTGCTCTGTTCAGCACTGGTGAGACTGCAGCTGGAGTACTACATCCAGTTTTGGGTGTTGCATTTCAACAAAGGTGTAGTAAAGCTTGAGAGAGTCCAGAGAAGAGCCACTTGTATGAGCCAAGACTTGCAAGGGAAGGTACACAAGGAAAGGCTGAGGGACCTGGGCCCCTTTCTCTAAAAAAGAGAAGGCTGAGAGGGGACTTAGTAGTGTACCGTTACATCAGTGGAATACATTGAGGGCTCAGTGAACAACCGTTCACCAGGGCACCCTCAGGGAAAACGAGAAGTAATAGCCACAAGCTCTTGGAAGACGGTTTCAGGCTTAACACTAGGAAAAACTTCTTCATGGTTAGGGTGTCCAGACTGGAATAAACTCCCTCCAGAAATGGTGCAATCACCTACCCAGGAAATCTTCAAGAGGAGACTGGATGGTCACCTCGCTGGGTCAACTTACCCCTCTTGGCTTTCCTGCCTAGTATGGGAAGCGGGGTGGCTGGACCTGATGATCTTGCAATGTCCCTTCCAGCCCTTACAATCTATAAATCTGTGCTTTATGGTTCCAAAGTTTATTTGAGTTTTTAATGGCAGAACAGTACAATTTTGAAGATGGGGTGATGTCTTTGTAAAGACTAGGAACTTCTGAATGCACTCTTGAGTACTATAAAGTTTAAAAAAAAAAAAAAAAAGTGCTTGGTGAGAAACAACACAAAGCCACAGATATAGTATGCATTTGGACACTTCTGTGCATTTAGTGAGTTTGCTGATTTAAAACCTAGCCTTGCAGTAGTGCTGAGAATTTTGATTTCAGTTAATAAACCATATGCAGGGTTTTTTTCCTTTTTAAGGATGGTAAAATCATGTACCACTGCACTTGTAACTTGGAGTGGAGGTTTTTATGGGGTTTTTCAGGGAACTAAGTAAAAAGGCCTTACTTATATACTGTGAAGCTGAGGGAATGGGAATGAAGTTTGTGATGTTTCGTTACTAAACTGTGAAGTTCAGCAGTTGGTTGAAAAGTAGAATATGCAGCCTGGTCAGTGGCTGAGAGATCTTGGGTTTGAAACTGGGGACCTCTTTGTTTTGAGATGGAGATATGCATGTCCATATAGACATAGTTTGGAAATGGGGATGAACAGACAAGGTAACAACTAACTTGTATGTCTTGGCTCCCTTTTGTAAAAGGATACTTAACACTGTACTTCACAGACTTCATAGGTGATTTGAAGTGATGTCTTGGTATTTCAATACTCTTATAAAAGCCAGTATGTTAAGACATTTTAAACTTTAATTGCAGTTGTCTGACAGCAATAGGATACAACTTTTTTTTTTTTTCCTGGATTTTTTCCTCTTGTTTGCTGATTTAAGACCTAATTGTGATTTTTTTTTTTTGTTTGTTTGGGTTTTTTTGGTTCATTTGAATACATGAGAGAATCTCCGAACCCTATTATGATTTTGTAAACTGCAGCAGGTTTCTTTAAAAAAAACAGGAATGCACAATATGTAGCCCTTGAGGACAGTAAAGTACTAGTGGTCTGCCAATGTTCTTTATTTAAACCGCTTCAGTAAAAAAAAGATTCACAGAACAAAACAGCAAATCCTTGTGGCCCACCAGTTTATTGATTTTTATGCTTGTGCATCTGCATGTGTAGTCCAGTTTGCTCTTTGCATCCAATCAGACGCAGTCCTACTGACGTTAGCTCTTCATCGGAAAGAGTTATTTGCAAGTGGCCCTCAGTTTTGAGGTTTTTGGGTTTTTTTTACCCTAGTTCTTAAGAGTTCTGAGAACTAAAAAGATTGGGGGTAGGGGACAGTCCAAACTGCATTATATATAAGATATACTGTTACGCTGAGTTACTGTATTTATAGTTTCCTCACCCATTCAACATGGTCAGGGGAAGGAGGGACATTCAAGTTAGTTGTTACCTTGTCTGCTCATCCCCATTCATATATACAAGGCTGAGGAAGGGGAAGCAGGCAGTGGCTCTGGCTCCAGCTCTGAATTGGAGTCATAGCTGCAGCATCTGTGCACCCTGCTCTCCCTCCCTTTTCTTTTCCTCCCCCCACCCCCTGCCTGGCTCCTTGCCCTCAGTTGTGGCTCTAGCCTGGGGCACAGTGCATGCTATGGCTCCTGCCTGTGTGTAGTCAAGCAACAGTGGTGGCAGCTCCAGTCCTGGCTTAGGCTCCAGCTCTGACCTGGGGCTAGATCCAGAGTCGGGGGCGGGGGGGTGTTTGTGTGTGCGCCCTGGGCTGGAGCCATAGCCATGTCTGAGGATAAGTGGCAGGGGAAAAGGGAGGCAAGTTACTTCCCTCCCTGCCATAGCATCCCCTGCTACAGCAATTTGTGGGGTTGGGGTATGAATTTAACATAAGCCTCCAATAATTAGATTTTAGATGGAGGACACTTGTTACAATTTTTCCTCATCTAACAGTTTATTATTGGGGGGGCTTGCCTTAAATTCAGAGTAGCTTTGGATTCAGGTAAATTTGGTAGCTTCTAAATATAAGACAAGCCAATTTTTAATGTTCTGGTAACACAGCTGTGTGTGTAATGTGCCTAAAATGTATTAGGCACTTGCCTAATTGAAAAATATATTTGAGCTCAATTGATACCCTGAAAACCTTGTTGAAGAAAAGTTTGAGGCATGCTCTGCAAAAAGTCATCTTTGCTCTGGAAGGCCTTCTACAAGTCTTAAAATTTTTGCTTTGGCAACTTAAAATGGTTCTGGGAGTCTGGGTCTGGGAGAAATCTGGTTCTGGGAGGTGAAGTGTTGAATTAGGTACTCAGGGCTCTGTAGGTATAGTGCTGGAGACGTCCTTGTTCCACAGTTAACAGGGCACCCTTTCCCCCGTTCTGTGCAAGCCTGAAGCTCTTAATTCTTAGTACCTCAATACTGATCCCTTTTCCACAAGCACTTTTTTGCTTATTTAAAGAGGGTTAAAGCTTTATTCAGAAACAGGAAGTTGGGATGTAGGTATGGTGTTATTTAAACTCTTTATTTCAACAAGGATAAGTCTGTCTTGTGATTTTTAGTAGTGACTGCCTATACTAAACTCCTTGACTCTCTCTTTCTTCCCCCCCACCCCCCATGGTTCCTCCCCTACATCCTACCCATTTTATCTGGGTCTAAGCTTTCTAGCATCTAGGGAGGGAAGCAGTTGCAAGGGTCAGATGCTGGGGGAGTTAAATGGCCTGACCTGCCCCCCGGTGCACATGCACGCCTGCGTGCGCACGCACACACACACTTTTTTACCCTCCCTACTTGTTCCCCATCCATCCCTACCACAAGCATTACACTTGTCCATTGTTTCAGAAGAAAGATAGAATGAAGTTTAATATGCCAACAGAAATAAATACTTGAGTAATGAGTAGTAAGTTTGGGGTAGAGAAGCTGAAAGACGCAAATAATTCCTTAAAAGCATTTTGTTCAAATTCTATCAATGCTACATATTCTAGTACATTAAGATACAATGTGACTAATGCAATATTGCTAGACTGCTGCTCTGAACACGTCTTAACTATCTTTTATTACAGGAATCTTACCCTTCTTCTTCACCAATATGGTTTGTGGAATCAGATGACCCAAACCTGACTTCAGTGTTGGAGCGTTTAGAAGATATCAAGAAAAGCAATACTTTGGTGAGACATTTAGTTTTTTCATTAGTCTGACTAGTAGCTCCCTAAGATGTCAAAAAAAACCCTTCTTTTTGGCTGCTTGTACTGCTTTTCACATCAGAAAGCAGATGGCACATTGATATCAAAGTGGCTCACCGGTAATCCCAAAAGATTCTAGTATGCGTGTGGTTTTTTGTTTTTGGTTTGTTTGTTTGTTTGTTTTGTTTTTAGATGACTTGAAACAAATATCTAGGAGAACTTGACAGTTTTGCTAATAATGTTGTAACTTGTGCTTGCTGAAAATGGTTACATGATAGTTCTCATATAAGGAAAAAAGTTAGGGTATTATTCATCGATTGCATTATACAAATATTATAACTATTGGGACAAAACATTGTGCAGTTTTAGAACACTTGTGCTCCATACTTCAGCTGGAACTGTGGTTCATGCAGCTGGGGAAACCTTCAGGTTCTTCTTCTGACTTCCTTCTCATTTTTTAGTAGGAAGGATTTTAACTGGTAACTCATCTCTGACTGTATATGTTTCAGGCTGGTGCTCCATTTCAAAATTGTCTTAAACTTGAGAGGAAAACATCACATATGGATTCTGTCTCCAGCCTAATATTCTGGAGTACAAGTTTTTTGTTTTTGTTTTTTGTACCATTTTAAAGGTGTACAGCAGCATTAGTTCTGACTTGGGTGCCCTTAGTTATAATGATGAGACTGAAGTGAAGTGTTTTGACTTAACATCTCATTCTACCCAAGGAAGGAATGGCTTATTTTCATACTGCTTGGAGGAAGATTTCAATGAAATGTGCTTGGTCTCTTGAAGAAAAAAAGAGCATTATAATACATCAGAGAGGAAACTGATGTGTGGTTTTACTACTTTAAAAAAAATACAAAGATTTGGCAAGTTTCCTTTAAGCTAAACCACTGGTTTTCAACCTATGGACTATGTCTAAAGGTTCTACAGTGAATCAAAAGTATGTGAATACCCACACTGAAAATTCAAAGGGGTCCACACCTTCATTCCCAATTTCCAAAGGGGTCCTCAAATGAAAAAAAGGTTAATCACTGGGCTAAAATATACTTAATTGGTTAAAATGAGATGTCCTGTACCTTAAGGAACAGTCTTAGTTTTGGTCTTGTCAGAGTGTTTATCCTGCCACAGATATGAGAGAAAATATTAAGGTTCTTTAGGATACTAATTCCAAAACTAGTAATTGAACAACAGTAGTTTATTCTGGGGAAAAATGAGGGATTTTAAAGTAATCACTTTTCCAAAGCATTTAGCAGTGTAATGTCAGTTATATGTGGCTTTTAATAATTTGGATGTAAAAAAAATGCATAGTAAAAACTACCTCCAGTAGTACCTTTTTGCTACTTTACCTAGCCACTTCTGTTACCAAGAAATCAACAACTGAACAGGAAATTACATATACTTCACAGTAATTAAAAGGAATATCACCTTAATTACTTGGACTCCAACAGGGTACATAATGCAGTCTCTGGGCTTCCCTTACCTCCTTTGGCTCCACTTTCTGCACCTGCTCTAGGAGGTGGGGTGGTGCAGTGCAGTGCAGCACAGGGAGCTGAGGGTGAGCTCAGTCATGTGGGTGCCCATATGGGCGTACAATGCAGCAATAGGGCAGGAGAATGCTTGTGCAGCCCAGGGACCCATGGGGTATGTGGCTGCTGGCTGCTTAGATGTTGGACAGCCCTAGTATATATTGTTATGGCTGCTTACAAAGGTTTTAAAAAACATTGCATACTTTACCAAAAGAAGCAGTGTGGTAGCTCAACCCAGATCTGCAGCATCTGTATAGATCAGGTGCTTCAGTGGGGCTTTTTGGTGCTTTTATCAAAAACCAATTCAATCAGCTTTTGGATAAAAGCCTCACTAAAGCACTCAATCTATACAGATGTTGGGCAAGCCAGGTCCAGCTAACACAATGGCTGTTCTGGTTATGTGCTGGGCTGAGGATGCCAAGGTTAAAAATCCATTTTTTTTTTAAACGTCTGTAAGCAGCCTGTGTGACTATTTTGCATCAAAGCATTAACTTATTACAAACTTGTGGATTACTATACTATGGAATTTGGTATGGTTGCACATGGAAATTTTTGGGTAGAGTAAAACCCCAAAACATATTTCTCCTCTGCCCCCTCAATAGCTCTTGAGCTGATTGGACACTGAAGATAGAATTTCTGAATTAAGCTTAAAAAGCACAGAGGAAAAAAGGGGGCAGGGGCAGCAGAATGACTTCTCTTTAGTCCCACCTGGCTGAGCTGTTGTCGTATGTTTTGTGAAATAGGTAGCTTGGTTGACCATACTTCTAACTGCCACTTTCAGGCCTTAAAAGCCTGAGGATAGAAACAAAGCTCAAATATGCAGGGCCCGGAAATAGCTGGAGCCTGTTGTACCACATTGTACTACCTCCCTGTTGAATCTGAGACTACAGCTGAGAAATAGGTTGGTGCATATATCCAGGATCATTTCAAGTGGCATACGTTGAGCTGGAGATGTGTAGAGTGGGAGCGAAGAGGCAGGGCTTGTTTCTCAGTGGAGGTCCAAGGCAGATCATGGGCTGGTCCAAGGCAGCTGAGTGGCTGAAGAATGTGTTTTAAAATCTGTTTTTTCTAACAGCCCCCCTTTCCATATTCCTGAACTTGTTTAATTTCTACTGCTTTTGAGGAAAGGGTCTGTTTTGTGTTGCAAGTGTACTTCTGCTCTTTGAATAAAGGGGATCTCTGAGTAGATGTATAGAGACTGGTGTATTTGCATCCTCAAAAAGGGCAGTTTAAAAAAAAAAAAAAAAAAAACGCAAAATTTACTTTCTTTTATTGGTTTCCCTGAGAGTATTGTAGCTAACAGAACTTGTGCCTTCAGACTGCAGTAGGGATATAGGAAACACTGCTGCAGTGACAACTTTGTATTTATGAATGGGATAGTGTTTGGCTCTTACAGTAACTTTGATCACACTGCACAAAGTGAGCACGTACGTATGTATATGTTAATAGGCAGCAGTATTTGCTCTGAAAACTCCCACATTGGTAAGTTGCTGGAGGCTGCAAATTTTGGGAGTTTAAGGGAAACCGTGTTTTGCTCAAGTTAAATCTTTGCAGGTTCTTCATGAGAAATGCTGGTTTGTGCCTTCATACTTTACAGCAAAGACGTGAAGTTTGTGCAGGATTTACCCTAACATCAGCCATATGTCTTTTGTTATCCTTCTGAAAAATGCTTGCATATACTCAATATGGCTTGTTAGATTTAATCAAATAAATTATCCAGAAGCAGTCTGCAGTGAGCATGCTCCAAGTGCGATGCAGGGGCTGGAACAGAACTCTTCCCCAGCAGTCGGGCATCACTATGATATAGAAGCGAATAGGGAGAATCTCTTTTTTGGTGGTTATGCTACCTAGGCATCATGAAGAAGGAAATACCAGAAGAAAATGTTGGGGGATGACGCCAATGGCAGCAGCTTAAGTGCTGGTTTGGTGGAGCAAAGAGGAAGCATTGCAGAAAGGCTGTCAGATGGAGCAAGGGCATGGGTCAGCAACCTAAGCCCACTGTCTAGATCTGGCTCATGAAGAGACTGGATCTGGCCAGGGGCAGCTCAAGCAATGAGCAGTAAGCTCCAGCCTCAACAGCAAAGGAGGCATCTCCAAGGTGCTGGCATCTGGCTTTATCTATTCCTCCTGCAGCGCCTACTGATTGCCAGGGGAATGCTGCCCCACAGCAAGGGCTGGGTTGCAAGCAGTAGCCCACAGTGGCAAAAGGTTGCTAACCCCTGGGCAAGGAGGTAGGTGCAGAAGGAAATAAGATAACTAAAACATGATTTGATCAATATCTCCTGGCTTCACTTCAAAGTTCCGAGTCTCTCTTATTTTTTGGTTTTTAGTAAATGTATGTGAAATCCAGAAACAAGCTTCCTCATTTTTAGCAGCTGCTCTGTAGAAGATGACCCTCTGCTGCTACTAGTTAATTCAAATGGTAGATCTGCACCCAAAGTGGGCGTTGATATAGTTTTTTACATAATGAGCTTGGGGGGGGCGGGTTGTTAAGCAGAAAATCTTTTTTGGGTTGTGTTTGGGGGTTTGTTTTTGTTTCGGCTTTTTTAAAGATTCAAAAAAGTATATTTGAAGACCTGACATAATGCATATGGACAGTGGAGTTGAATTAAGATTGCATGGACAACTCTAATTCTAGCATTTCCAAACTATTAAATATTTGATGTATGATCTTTGAAAATTCTTTATAAGCATGAGGTTTTCCTGATTTGAATAGAGCTTTGTCTGCATTTTTGAAGAAGTTCATGTCATTTAAATCTCCCACTTCCTGGGGGGGGGTGTTGTGAATTTCAATATGCTGTCTTTCGTTTCAGTAAAGAATGCTTAATTGCAGTAGCAATCACTGCTGCTGATTATTTGAGAGAATGAAAGCCTCATTCTGTTCTCCTAAAATTTCAGGGGCTAATCTTTGAGTCACAGGAGCTGACAGTGCTGAGTAGTGATGTATAAGAAAGATATTCCCTCACCTTATCTACAGTGGTAGGATAACATTTAGAGCTGTATTGTTCTGTTCTCTGGCCCATGCTGCTTGACAGTTGTGTAGGAAACATGTTTACAGTGGGCCTAGCACATATATTAATATCCTAATTAAGATCTCTAAATTCCCTTGTGCCCTCAGACTGCGGAGATTTTCTACAAAAGTGTGAAAGAGTTTTTTGTGTGGGTTAAGAGTTAATTTGGTACATAGTCACTTGCAAAATGTTAACACAGGAAACTGAAATTAATGTCTAAACATCTCTTAGAATTAAAACATTATCATGGCAACCACAAAAGCAACCAACTTCTCAGAACCCTTGAGGGCTTTTGAATAATTTCATCACTCTGGTCACTCCAGCACTTAGCATGTTTCTCAGGCAGACTGTTTTGTAGTGCTTTTGTGATGCTAGTGTTTTTAGAAGTCCTCTAGCTTCCCCCCCAGAATCTCTTGATGCAAGATTGCTTCTTAGCCTACAAGAAGCCAAGATCAAGCGTAGTTCTGCTGCACTAGTCTGTTGCCCAGCTAAGATCACTTTAGAATGGCTTTGTGTAGTACAGGGTGCAGACCTGCCCAATGCACTATAGACATGACGCCTTACGAGAAGCTACTATACCTTCCCAATGGGAGGCTACCATATTTCAAAGTATGTAAGTTGAGTTTTGAAGCCCAGTTTTTTCACTCTTAAAATTCAACCTTGATTTTATACACTGTATCAAAATCTGCGGACCTTGCTGTCACTACGGAGACGCCACTTGGCCTGCAAGCGGCCCTGGGCTTGGTACTTGGCTGGCACGGCTCAGGCAGTGCCACTTGCAGGGGACAGGGCCATGCTCAGCACCTCCATATTGCGCTCACAAGGGATGAGGCCATGCCAGCTGAGCACTGAACTCGGTGCTGCTCACAAGGGATGGGGCCAGGCTTGGTGCTCAGCTGGTGCAACTCGGGCAGTGTCGCTTTCAGGGGACGGGGCAAGGCTCAGCACTTGGCTGGTACAGCCCTATTCCCTGTGAGCAGCTCTGTGGCACTTGTCCACCCTCGGGAGGGCAGTGGGGGAGGAGAGGAGGGGTGGCCTGCAGTGAGGGCACACCCAGTCTGGTATCAGGTCACCCCATATTTCTGATCCAAAAGGTTAGATTGACTGCCAGTGAATTTGTAAGCATCTGAAGCCCCAGGCTGAAGAGTCTGGGATGGAGGATACTTGCCAGTGATAATGCCATATGGACTTAAATGAATGAGTTCTGCTCAGTTGATAGGATTTGGAACAGATTTGGCTAATTCAGCCTGGAATGCAAACTTTAAAAAGAAACATGGAAAACCCTCTCGATGCAAGGTTCTGCTAAAAAAATAAATGTTTCTAGTTGTATTGGCAAGGATCATTTGGGTAATTTGTAATATCTTTTTACTGGACCAACTGCATGGTTGAGATAGTTAGATAAATTTTCATATGAAAGGCATTCTTCCTATTGACATTTCAGCTTATTAAAATGAATCTAAACAGTCAAGTATTGAAGCCAGTAATTCTCAAACCTTTTGTCATTAGAAGTTGGAGTGGGTAGGAGTTGTCAACCAAGGTCAGAGCCCTTTAAGGAAAAACTTCTGGTTCTAGCAGCACTTTCTTGAGGCTTCTGTGGTTTAACAAAGTTCCAGACTAGGGGTAGGCAACAGTTTGAGCCCATGGGCCTCATAAGGTGTTTTAATGAGCTGTCACAGGCCAGATCAGTACTCCTCCCCCTGCACATGCAACAGCTTGCCAAAACTCTGTATGTGGGGCAAGCAGCAGTATTTGGGAATGGGGCAAGCCAGGCTGAGGTCATGGGGCAGAGAGAACGGGGCTAGGCCTAGGGCAGAGCTGCAATCCTTCCCACATACCCTGTGACAAGCACAGGATCCATGGACAAGGCTACGTAGGGAGCCCCCTGCTGTGAGCCCTGCCCACAAGGCTGCTGGCCAATGTCCATGGTTCTGTGAGTGGGGACATGCAAGGTAAAGTCCCAGGGCAGAGCTGTGATCTGCTCCCTGTACTTTCCTTCCTGGTGTGGGGTGGTATGTGCATGCGTGTTAAGGGGTGATGGCTGGGAGCAGGGTCATGTGCAGCTGAGCTAGCCCAGATGGTGTGGTCCATATGGTGTGGTCCATGGCTGTCTGCACAGCACTCTGCATGGAGCAGAGCCCATCTGCTCCCCCCAGGACGGCCCTTACCATGCTCCTGCCCACACCCACTGGCCCAGCCACAGCCAGCAGTTACAGCTTACTGGCAGTGCTGCTCCTGGTGCAGCTATAGCTGCCTGGGTGCTACTTGGCTCCTCTTACCTTCCAGCAATGGTTCTTCCTCCTCCTCTTGTCCCTGCTACACCACTCCAGGCAGTGGGGAGGGGAGGGGGAGCTGCAGCTGGGCCGCTCCTGCCATAGCACATGAGGCTCCAGCTCTAGCTCCCAGCTGCCTTCTACCCACTTGGCTGCCCACTGGTAGTTGCTCATTCTGTCAGGCAAGCAGAGTGAGTAGAAGGCAGCTGGGATCTAGATCCAGAGTCCAGCTGCAGTTCCCCTTACAACTTGGAGCAGGAAAGGAGGGGGAGCTGCTGCTGGAGCCAGGGGGAGCTGAGCAGCTACAGCTACACTGGGAGCAGACCCACCAGAAACTGCGCATGGGCCAAGGTTGGCAGGCATGGGCAGGAGTGCAGTGCTGGCTTTCCCAGGCAGGGCTCAGCCCTGTGAGAAATACTGCAGGGGCATCTGCTGACTGGATCCAGTCTATGGGCAGGTGCCCCCCGTGGGCTGGATCCAATCAGTTGGCAAGCCAGATCCAGCCCATGGGCTGTATTTTGCCCACCCCTGTTCTAGACTGTCTTCAGATGGAAAAAGCAGAGATCAACACACAAGGGTCACTGTTGGCATGGCTGATATGCAATATACTTAAACCACCTTACAAAACTAAACATACCTAGAGCAGGGGTGCTCAACCTCTGGCCCACAGTACCATGTCATCTGGCCAATTTGGTGGCAAGCCACTCCTCCAAAACCAAATTTACTGGCCCTTGAGGAGCCCCAGGTCCCTGCATGTTGGATCTGACACCTGATCCTGGCACACAAGGCTGGGTGGGGACAGTGCTGGCCTCCCAGGACCCAGTCCTGATATAGGGAGGGGATTGTGCCAGGCCCCATGGCCTTATCTAGCTTGTAGATGGCCCAATCCAACTTGCAGATGGGCTCCGAGCCACCCATCTGGCCTGTGGGGCCAAAAGACTGAGTACCCATGGCCTAGAACAGTATCCATCCTAGGAGTGCTTTACCAGAACTTCTGTCTGTGTCAACAAATTATACCTTGTCCTTGCAGCTGTGCCTCAAATATAACAAAACCACTTCTACAAGCCAAATGAACTACCTTTTATGGTGGCATTGGTGTGTCTGTCTGGGCTTGTGCTGTATTTTCTCACTTATAGCACACCCCTTTTTTTGAAGAGACCCTAAAGACAGAGTGAGTGGCAGCTCAGCAGGGAACTGAGCCTACCCCTGTGCCTCAGCCCAGTCCCATGAGCACACCATGATCAAGTCCATGCACAGAGTGTGACCCGGCTCAAGGGCTGCATGCCAGCTCAGACTTGGCATGCTGAGTCCAAAGCCACATGCTGGCTCTCGAGTACATGCTGGGTCTTACCCAGCCCACAGCCCTGAAGCCAGCAGCTGGTCCCAGACTTGGCAGGTGAGGTGTGACCTGGCATATGGGTATGTAGCCAGTGCATGGGACTGGACCTAGCATGCCAGGTCTGGGGTATGTCAAGTTGGACCCAGCACACCTAGGTCTGATCACAGACCAACCCCATACAGTAGCCTAATCTAACAAGCAGTTGGAGGGGATGGAACAGTGGCAACATTAATTGTCATGGCCCCCAAAGCCCTGGCAATTAATGATGCCTCCCTGCTCCCTCCAAGCCCTCCCCCCCCCCCCCCAAAAAAAAAACAAAACAAAAAACAAAAAAAAAAACCCTTCCAAACCCATGGGGATCCCTTTTCCTCACAGTGTACACCCCAACTTCCCCTTCTGCTTTTCTGGGGAGAAGGTGTGGGTTATATGAAGAAAGATTGTGTTTTCTTACATACCCTTAACAGTCATAGCTATTCTGACACTTAAGAATACCTATGACCTTGGGAAATGAGATAAAGTAGAAAAACAAATGCGCTGGTCTCTTGCTTATAAAATTGCTCTGACATCATGACAGCAAAACAGCGCAAGTAGAAAACTTGTGTGGATTGTTTTACAGCAGCATTATGGAAAAAGAGAAGGTATCTGACTGGAGGCAGGCTTTTTCCATAAACGTCTTACCTGGGAAGGGAGTACTGATAGCTCAGCCTCTTTGGGAAGGTGTAAATGGCATGGTGCAGTGCTATGTAGAGATAAGAGGGCTAGTTTGGTTAAGGGAGTGGCAGTGCTGTGTTTATACATGCCCTTAGTTTTGAGCTGCTACACAGGCTTGAGGCCTAGCAAAACCTCTTGCAGCTAAGTGCCTAATTACTTCAAAGTGCTCAGAAATAGTTTTCTTGAATTAGTAGCTGACTACTTAGTTTATTCAGGCATCTCCAATACAGGGATTCATCTCAAAATAAACCTAACAATCAGAGCAGGGGGTTGGACTCAATGATCTAATAGGTCCCATCTGACCCTAGAAATCTATGAAATCAGTCTCTGGTCTGCATTGCCTTATTTGAAAGAAAGGTTAGGTACTTGAAATGGAAAGGTCATCTAGTGCAAGAGAATAGCTCTCTCTTTGATACTTTAGCTACTAGAAGAGTCGACATGGAAATTTTACAAACAAGCACACTGGCGTTTTGAATTCAACATGCTAAATAATCTATTTCCAATTCCTACCTCGTGTTGGTAGCACAAGAAAATTTTACTGTACTTACCTGTTAGCAGAAGAAAGCTTACCACTGTACAGGTAACAGTGAAATAAAGATGTTACAAACTTGGCAAGCCATAAATGCCACAGCAGAGTATAAAAGAAGTAGTGGGACTTAGCAGAAGGAATAAATGTTTTGAGAAATATCGGAGTAGGAGAATACTAGGAATAGCCATGTGTGCATAGGCACAGACGTCTTATTTTTGCTGGGAGTGGCCTAAGATGATGGACATGTGGAAACTGTTATGCATTCCAGGTGACAGCCCTCTTCCTGAGGGGGCTGGGGGCCAGGGCCCAGGCCCCCATATACTCTGCACATGTGGGAATACTATGTGTTTTGGGGCAGTAGGGGGGAGCTTCTTTTAGAGAGGGAGGTCTATTTCCAGCTTTGTCATGGCCTGTGTGACTTTAAGTGAGTAGTTCCAGTTAATGTCTGCTTCTGTATTTGTAAAATGAAGCTACTTGTCTACTGCATAGTATCACAGAGTCCTGAATGTAAGAAAGGTGGAAACTTGCCCTGCCAGTGCCTGATTTGAAGATCTTCTTTACAAGACTTGTATTCTGTTGGGGAAAACTCATGGAGATGGGAATGGAGCAAGGAAAGTCAGGGAGTGGGTTTTCCCCTCTCCCCACCTCCTTATCCTTGCTATAACACATGTCTTTGCTTAAAGGAAAACTTTTTTTTTCCCCCCACTTCCCTAAAATCACTTTTTCCTTAGGACTGCTATGAATAGTGTGGAAGAGCAAAGTATTTTAAAATAAAAACAAAAACACGCCAGCTTCTCAGAACTTGTAGACAGCCATATGGTGGGGAGGGACTGCCTGATTAGCATGCTTAAAAAACCCCCCAAAACTATAACTTATGTCTAAAACATTTGAAATGGTAGTGGTGGTTTCCGCTACATTTTTGTGCTCCTGCTCTTGTTTCATGTATGCATATGCCACGTGGTGAAGACACCCATGAGAATATTTATTACTCCCCTGTTGGCTGTCTTAGGTACATTTTACCTGCTGTACAATCTCCCTAAGAACTGAACACCTGAGACACTCAAGAGTTATGTAATTTTTTTCCTTTGAGAAAATTGGTAGCTCTCACAAGGAAAGCAGATTTTTCCCAGCTCAGAGTGTGAAGATCTTTGTTTCACATGCCCTGTGTACTTTTAGATACCTGGTGGTAACCTGCATTATTCAAGAACTGATTCGAAATGACCTGGATAACTGACATTCAAAGCAGTGTGGCAAAATATTATTTAATTTTTTTTTAAGTATTGATACTGTAATTGCTTTTCTTGCCAGGGGCTGGGCTCAGAGCAGGCTGCAGCCACCCCATATTTTGCTGCCGCTCTGCTCCCAGCCCCGTGCTACTGCCTGGTGCAGCCGCAGCTTTTCCTGGCACTTGGGTGGAGCAGGGGCGTTCAGCCGGGGCTGTGCCAGGTGGCGGCACAGGGCTGGGAGTGGAGCTGTGGCAAAATTTGGGGTGGTTGCAGCCTCCTCCCAGCACTGCTGGCACTGTCTCTTCGTGCCAGGGACTAGGCTCAGAGCCCTACACAGTGCCAGCTCCACCCTGCCCCACACAGATCTGGGGGGCATGTGTTGTCGTGTCCCGTCCCCCCCCCCCCCCCCCCCCCCCCCCCCCCCCCCGCTGCCCTCCCATGGTGCAAGCAGCATCAGGAGCTGCCCCTGCCCAAGAGTCACAGAACCATCCCGCATGCCCCACCCATTCCCCTTGGGCAGCACCTGCCATTGCCCCCTCCCTCACCACAGGGGGTGTTTATCTGCACCCCCATGCTCCTTCTCTCCCCATTTCCCTTCTGACTTACCAGCTGGAGGGAGATCTCTATGCTGCCAGCTCTGCTCCGTGCTTTATCAGCTATATTATCAGCTGATCTGATAGCGGACCATGTAGTGGTGCACCTCTAGAGTTCAGAGTTTTTAGGATTCTTTACCTGGCATCAATTAGAGCAAGAAACAAATATTTTATAGCAATGGAAAGCCTGGATATTTGGCTACAGTGAGATTAAAGTGAGTAATTGTAAGGGCTGGGGCCTGTAAAATTGTTCCTAGAATTACTTTTATTTAAAGTCTGTACATACAAAATTAAGTGTTAATTTTCATATTATCTAAACACCAAAAAAACATGGATTCTTGCATCTGCCATGAAAGAATGATAGTAACTGTTACACTCTTGGTGAGACAGAAAGCTTGTAGAATGCATTCTTAAGAAAATATTCTTTAAAGGGAAACTAGGTTTTCTGACATAAGTGCCTCTATTGCAGAAAGACCAGTGTAAAGAAACTTATACCTTTTGTATACTGAATTCTGAAAATGGCAAGAGACAAACTCCTGATACCTGACAGAAGGGGCATCGTAGTTGGCTTGTAAACTCTCTCTCTCTCTCTCTCTCTCTCTCTCATCTCCAGCCCCTGCGAGCATCATCTAAGGGTCTGTAGTACATAGTCCTGGCTGATAATTTTGCAAACAGTCTTCAATCAGTGCCTCCTGAAGCAAATTGTACTTTGTCAGGGCCTAGAGAAAGGTAGGAAGCACTTGGATTTAAAAAGAACTCCAACACTAAGTGAGCATCTGAAGATTGCTCAGGAATCTGGAAAGTTAGTAATTATGGAAATGAGTTTGTATATAAATCAAGTGGCCAGGGAGCAAAATTAATGTCACTATTTTCTGTATTCCACAGTAAAAATGTGTGGATACTATGACCAAGTGAAATCCCTTGCATATAAATTGGAAGATTCTGTGACCTATGGTACACACACAACTCTTGGATTCCAGTAGTTCCAATAATTCTATTGGGTTCAGACATATTCCAAGACAGAAGGATGTGTTTTAAAGAGACTACACTGTGTGCTAGGGCTACCTACTCATGTTGGCTAGGAGGAGGTGAAGCTGGGATTCTGTAGGTCCAGGGTATTAGAGAAGTAAGCTGCTGTCTTTTTTTTTTTTTTTTTTTTTTTTTTCATCCCCCTCCTTCCTCCCCCCTGCTTCATTCCACCTCCACCCTCACTGACTCCCTTTTTAAAACTGACCCTTTTTATTACCTGCCATCTTGCTGGTTTTCCAAGTGAGGGATTTGTATGATCACCATAGAAAATAAGTACCTTGAAACTTAATCACTGAAATTGTAATTCTGTGGACTTAGTACTGTATTTAAATGTTAGAGCTTGGCTGAAATTTGAGTGCATTTCTGTGCAGCATATTGGAAATATTACTACAGGTTTCAAATAATTATTTGGGTTGTTTTTGTTCTTTTTTTTTTTTTTTTTTTTCAATAGCTGCTTCAACAGCTGAAGCGATTGATATGTGACCTGTGCAGATTATACAACCTTCCTCAGCATCCAGATGTTGAGATGTTAGATCAGCCATTACCAACAGGACAGGTAAAGTCAAAAGATCCAAACTTCTATGTACAGAAACCTAAACGCTGCTCTCTAATATTGACAAAGTAGGGTATATAAAGAAAGGAAGAAAAAATCTTTTAAGCAGTCACTTCTTGGGCATAGACCATAGTTGCTTTCATGCGAAACCTAGATGTCTTGGTCCTCCTTATTGATTTTGTTGTACAATTATATATCTTTTCTGTAATATAACAGAATATTTTAGCTCCTTCACAGGCAAACTTAACTTCTACCTCTTCAATAGAAAGATAAACTGGATGTAATAATTTCCATAAGCTACTATCTGCCTGCTTTGAGGTGGGATATGGGGAGAGGCCCATCCTTTTGTTCACTATGAAACCTACTGATAACCTGTCCAATTCCTTTTGTGCAGTTGAGAAAAGTTACTCTAAACTGTTTTTGAGGCATGTTGCCAGTGACCTTCCTGTTCTCCCACCATTGCTGGGGTTTTTCTTTGAGTCTGCCCCATCTTATCCATCTGGCCTTCTTCCCAGTCTTTCTGTCCAGCGTGGTCTCTTTTCTTTTTTTTTTTTTTTTCTTTTTTTTTTTACCTTGTCTCACGTGAAGGCAAATGTTTCCTGGATTCAGTCTGCTTTGAGCACTACTTCGGTTCCCTTGCTTCCTAAATTCCTGCTTTCTCACTGCTGGCTTATGTCAACATTACCTAGTTTTTTGTCATCCAGTCCAACAACATCTCTGAATTTCCTTTTTTCCTTGTCATTCGGTCCTCTTTTCCACATCCATAGCCTCCCTTGGGTCCTGGTCTTAACCTATACTCTGGACTCGTATGATATGCCACTTCTGCTGCTTCCTGTATTTTTTAGCCCCAAATATGCTTAGCTTCTGCTTCTACACACTGAACATTTTGGAGAAAAGCTAGGGATCCTGAAATTCAGCCAACATAAGCTTTTGTTTACCATCTAGGTCGGGGCAGGCAATTTATTTCAGGTGGAGGGCCACTTACTGAGTTTTGGCAAGCCATCGAGGGTCGCATAACGGGCGGCCAGGGGCTGATTAAATATTAATTTTCTAAATTTTTAGTGGCCCCACGAGCCAAATAGAATGACTTGGCAGGCCACATCCGGCCCGCAGACCACATTTTGCCCTCCCCTGATCTAGGTCCCCGAAAAACTGCTACTTCATCCTTGAATCTATTACTTCATTTTATTCTTCCTTGTTTTCTCTCCCTGACTTTTTTGTTCTGGGTCTCTGTCTGAATCTAATATGACTTTCTCCTTTTGTGTTGGAGCAGAGCAGTTACTAGTGCAAGGCTTGGTATCACTCTTGTCCGTGCTGCTTTGTGCATATTCCTCACCTGAAGGCATTTGTCTCTTAGTTTTTCATAAACATGCTCTTCTGCATTAATGCTAGCCTCAATTCCACTTTGTATCCCCATCTTTCTTTCCATGATGCTTTCTTCCTGGAGTTCCTCACTTAAACATGTCCATCAAGCCAACTCCTGTGGCTCCTTAATCTTTTTTTTCCAAAATTTGCTTTTTCCTCACAAGTGGAGCAGAGGTAAATAATACACAGGAAAATGTCAAGCTAAGGAGTATGCATGGTTTACTGAGGAACTGAATGATTCTGCTGCCAACTTCATCCTTCCCCTCCATTTCCCTTAGCAGTGTCATGTGAAATCAAGACTACACACCCCTCTGGGCAGGGAATGTCTCTGTACTTGGTTGTGATGTGCCTAGCATGCTTTTGAGCTCTTGAAAAATTAACAGTTGCAAAGGGTCACTAAGCATTCTGGTTAATTTTTAAAACAGCTTATCTTGTGTTGATCATATAGTGTCTGGCACAGCTGGCATGCCCTACTTTTTCTTTGCAGTAGGTTCTGAGGGTAGTCCTTTACTTGTACATGGTGAAATGATGCACTTTTCTAAAAACTCCTATGAAGCTGAGGTGTAATGTGTGGTAATGACTGACTGTTTGGCTTTGCTCTCAAGCCCAGTTATAACTCCACTTTGGAATGGACTTGTCAGATAGCTCTTTTGCACAAGGGAATACATGTATTGAAGATTCCTGATTACATCAGGAAGCTACAGCAAGCTCATTGTAGTGGCTTGTTACTTGAAACTTCTGATAATCTCTGGAAATTGCAAAAAAAAAAAGTTGATATGTCATTAAATAATGCAGACTAAAATACTTACGCATCAATTGTTAGATATTAACATTGCAAATCTAGAACTATTATAAAAATAAACTTTTTGATTCATTCATTAACAGAGACCATACATGGACTCTGAATGTTCAGTATGGTGATCTGTTTTGGATGTTGGATGACATCAATTATCTAATTTTAGTAATTCACCACAGTTTTGCTGTTTTCTGAATAGGATATCCTTGTTATCAGCTTTTGTTTAAGGTTCCACTTAACATTTTTGCTGTTATGCTAGTATGCCACTAAGAACAGCATTGGGTCTGGGCTTTGCAAAGAAAAATATCTTCATTTCTCCCTGGGAACAGGGTAAACAAAAATGGTTCCTTTATCTTTTAGGTTTAAACTGAATGTTAGCAAACCATAAACTGCACACTTATTGTATTCCTTTTGGTCAGCAGCACAGCTCCTTTGCAGTAAAGCAAAAAATGACATACACAAACCTAATTTTGTATTCCAGAATGGAACAACAGAAGAAGTAACATCAGAGGAGGAGGAAGAGGAAGATATGGGTGAAGTATGTGTATATACACATACATGAAAACTTGTTAGATTGCTAGTCTTCTGCCAGATTCTCATTATGTTGGAAAATTTGCATGGTCCTTGCCTTGGCTGCTAATATAAGCAAGATACCCATGTGCCTTATCAAAAAATATTTCACAACAACACTATAGAGTATTGACCCCAACAGTTTTTAAACTTTACCTTTTGGGTTCTCAAGTACCTTTCCATCTGCTACAATGTGATTTTTTTTTTTTTTATTTTTTTTTTTTTAATTTCCCCTCCTCATTCATTTTCAGAGTATCCTGCTGGAAACAAGGTGCTTGAATGTTAAAACGTAGACATCTGTTCATGGATTATTCAAACAATATGTTAAATGTTAGGCCAGATCAGCAGGCAAGCACTGTAAACTCCTGTTTACAATAGCCTATAAACTGACTTTGTTTAAAAGTTGAGACAGAGGCTTTAGTAAATTAGCTTGCTACTATTTTTAATAAAGCAGCGGGACTAATTTTTAACTATAATACATTGAAGAAGATGAAAAGAAATGTGAAATAGCAGACGTGCTAAACTTTAAGTGGGTAATACGATTGTCTAGCGACATGGTGCTCCATTTTAACGAGCTGCTTGTAATATCCAAACCCCCGCTTCTTAATTATTTCCACAATGTTTTAGAATGTCTTAGAAAAATGCCTACTTTGTTAAAACAAGTATAAATGACTTTATTAGATGAGGACTGCTTGGAGTTGGACACTTTGTTTTTAATTAAAAGGGTACTGAACCAGGGTAAAGAACTTCCTCTTTGAATAGAGAGAATACATGTTTTCCACAAAGAAGCCAGATACTGTACTTCATGGACTAGAATAACTGTAAAAGAACATCCTGTAGACAGACTGAGTGAAGTTTTCTTGTTGTTTTTCAAGCAGCCCAATGCACTTTCCCTACAAGCCATTCTGGACAGAAAAAGGTTGTCTTGATCATGTAGGCTATAAGACAGGCCCAGACTGCAGGACTTAAAGTTCTGTGGGTGGCAGCAGAGTGCATCAGAACATTTCTGGGATCTGTTCAAGAACTTCCTGAGATGGATAGAACCAGTATAATCTGCTATAGTAGGCAAAAGCACTCAAGACGGTATGACCAGACCTGAAACAATCAATGTATAGGGGATGCATTTATTGAATAGGTTCATTAATTAGTAAATTGTAAAGGTATAGGGCACCAAACATGATTGATCATAAAGAGCATGTTAAGACGGAAAAAACAAAAATTTTGCGCGGTAAAGTTGGCAAAATACGGTGGCCTGCTTGTAATTATAATGATCATTAATCAGCATACTATAAGATGCAATGATATGGGCTTGATTATAAGTGCTTGTAATGTATAAAAAGAGTAGAATAGCAATCCACTGTAGATTTTGTGTTTTACCCTGCACTATCCTTGCTGTTGGCTTATAGTATGAATAAAGGCTATGTTAAGATTGATACTAGGGCTGACAGACTATTAATACCAATTTAATTGTGAGATTAAAAAAAAAGTCATGATTAATTTTTTTTTAATTGCACAGTTTTTTTTTAAATAGCATCCCCACACCCAGCATCCTGGAGCCCATGCACCCTGTGGCTCCTTCCCACCACAACCACCAGTCCCAACCCCAGCCTGCCTTGTACCCACTGTGGACTCCAGCATGCCAGAGCAGACCAGTTGGAATCTGTGTGCGCAACCCCAACCCTAGCCCACCCCACACCTGGTCCAGACTCATTCACCCATGCTGAGCAGCAGTAACTGCTGGGCTAAAGCTCAGCACAAGAGGAAAGTAGCTCTTCCACCCTCACTGCTGCTGGGCCCTTCTTGCTGCAGCTGCCTGGAACCCATGCTCAGGCTGCCCTGCAGCCCCTCTGCACTGCTACCATTAATCTGCTGAGTGGTCTGGAGACAGCAGTAACAGTGGCAGAGGTGCCACAGGGCAGCCTGAGCACAGGCAGCCAGCTGCAGCAAGAAGGGCCCAGCAGCGGGGCTGGAGGATGGACATGACTGTGTTTCCCCTGCACCAAGCAGCACCTTCCGCCCAGCTACTGCTGGCTGTATTTTGCCCACCCCTGGTCAAAACTGGCTCAATTTAAAGCTTGTTTAAAAAATTAATGCATTAATTTGTTTTTGTGTTAATTGCATCTATTAACTGTGATTAATTGACAGCCCTAGTTTATACTATAGTTTCTTGCACCGAATTGGGTATGTGTCGAGCAGGGAAGCTAATTTTCTGCCCAGGATGGAAGCATCCTCCTTTAATTCATGCCCCCCACAGTGCGGCAACTGTTGCATTACAATTATCTCTCCTTTTTAATAGTCTTGTTGTTCTACTAATCAAGCTAACCTTTTGCTAGGGCAATTTCACAATCTGCTGGCTGCTGCTGGTATCTCCTCCTATTTCATAGCCTTTGACACTTTTAAACCTTTTTTTTAAATATTAGATTGACCCATGGAAATCAGTCTTTAGTAGCAGCTAGGGTTTCAGGTAGTTAATCAGGAAAGGGAGAGTGAATCAGCTGAAGATTAGGCTCTGTCCTGACTCTAGCTATAGTCTGCCTTTTAAAAAAAAAAACAACAAGGGCCGTATAATATTCCAGGGTGTGTTTGTATGCAACAAAATATAGCATGCATTGAATAGTTGCTGCCTGCCTATTTGAACTACATTTCAGTAAGACCTAGCAGGTTCTTGGAGGCAACAACAGAACCTGAGGAGAACAGGGAAGTATGTCACCATGTGCATGTCAGCACCAGAAGTAATCCTCTTCAGACTAGTTAAAATATAACAAATAAGAACTAATTACGATACCTGCTGTATCGCTACTTATTGTATTGTTTTTGGTGTTTCTTTGTCTGAAAAATCCTTGCAGAAGTTTGCACAAAGATGCACCAAACAGACATTTCTAAACCTTCCTTAGCTTTAGCAGTGCATCTCTGCTCACAGTTGTTCAGTCTGGTCTTTCAAGGCAGCCCTAAGGAGTCCAAAGTATATGACATTCTGTATACTTTAGCATGGAGGGCAGTGTCTGGGAAACAAAAAAGCATCCCATTACTGACTAGACAGAATAAATTTAGCAAGGACTCTAGAGCAAATACCTCCTTTTAGAAAATAATGAACTCTTGCTAGTTTGGGTACTTGTATTGGGGACCATACATTAAGTCTGAATCGCCTTTTAAAAGGTACTTTTTAGCTTCACGTTGCACCTCTAAGATTGTATTGCCCCCTTTTTAGAGGCATGTTTTTAACTAACTTGTCAAACATAGTCTGGAATTAAAAATTAAGCCCTTGTCTCCTGAACTATAATCCGGCATTCTCAACTCGGACCATACCTCATGTGTCCTCTAAAAGCGCCTGAATAACAAACACTACTTCTAGCACCTTCTACCAAAATAGTCGCATATCGCATAACATGGCACTTCTCTTTTCCAGATTTGTTAATCCATATGCAGTACTGGCTAGTAATGTAGTACTCTTAGTTTTCTACTGTGGTGGTAAGGATTTGCGTTTAGAACTTGGAAATACAAAGTGTCTCCTGCTAACTCACTACAAAATACAGTAGCTGCCTATTTCTATGTACTTAAGTGGACTAGTCCACCACAGTTACCAGCCACCTGCCCTCACTTGGCAAAAGTTACCTCCTTGCTATGGTTTCTGTTAACAAAAGCATGAGATGAATCTAGACCTTCTCTACAGTCAGAGAAAGATAAATACATTTTAGGGAGTAAGTGAACAAAGTCCAGGCAGAATAAAAATAACATTAAAATATCGCTATCTCAGTCTGCACAGGACACCACCACCTGTGTTCCCAAGCTGTATAATTAAGAGTAGTGTCTTGTACTAACTGGAATTTACGATTCGTGTTTTCTGTCAATTGTTTTCCATCTTGTAGGACATTGAAGACCTAGATCACTATGATATGAAGGAGGAAGAGCCAGTTGATGGAAAGAAATCTGAGGATGAAGGCATTGAAAAAGAAAACCTGGCAATTTTAGAAAAAATCAGAAAGAATCAAAGGCAAGACCACCTAAATGTAAGTATATCTGAGTATTAGATTTTAATTTATGTGCAGCACTTGCTTACGCTTTGTCTACCAAATGCAGTCTTCTACTGCTTATGTAAAACATTGACTGATTTCTACCGTTTTTGGGCCAAGTAGCTTCAGGCCCTGAAACTTGCTCTGATACTCCATTTAGCTGGTTTAGTGAAACGTCTTCTAAAACTCCAAAGTTAATTGATCACTAGATGCAACTTTTCGAAAACCCTTGGCTCAAAATGAGTTTTGCTGCAAGGCTGTATCCCAAAGAAGTGCCATGCTTACTTCAAAGTGCTCTGTGGCATGCCTCTTTTTCAGTTGAGTTAAAATATGCCAGTTTAAATTTTAATTTGTTTGATCAAGGTGGATTAAAGAATTCTTGGATTTCAGCTTTAAAAATGACTGACTGGAGAAAAGGGTGAGAGAAACTTTTTCACCCAGATCCATTTTTCACACTACTTAGAGCTGTTACTAACTGCCAGTGCTATCAAGCCATCTCCTTAGCTGGTTTTCCTTTCTAAGTGTTCCCCTACTTGCCTTCTGTGTTATCAGGTGACTGTCTTCACTGCAAAATGAACATAAAGCAGGTTGTGATTATAAGCTGTTTCTCTGGGAGAGACTGATTAACCAGACACATGCAAAAGTTATCTCTAAAGGAATCAACCCTTATATTGCAAACCCTGGAGCTCATGCTTTTAAGGGGATTTTCCACACTTGTATACTCACAGCTTTATGCCAAAGAAGATGGTGTATGGCTGTTTGTGCACCTCTTGATAAACTCTTTTTTAAGCATAGTAACAACACTGGCTTTTAGCACAGAAGCAGGATGTAGACTGCAAAATCCCTCCTCCCTTCTTGTGCACTTCAGGTTTTATTATTTCAGGGTTGTCCCTTCCACAAGCAGTGGCAACAAGGAGGCAGTTGCTCTCTACCATACCATCCTATGATAACTACAGAAAATACAGCAAGAAAAGTTGCTTAGATTTTTGTGATTTCTGCATTCTCTCCAGGGATGTAATCTCCACAGAGTCAGTGGTACTCATTGCCAGATAAGGTTCCACCACCCACAGAATTTCTGTGGGAGGAAATGGAGCCTTTAAAAAAAAAAAAAAAATCTTTCACAAGAGCCTTTCATTTAAAATTTTGCATACATTTTTTTTTTTTTTCTAGTCAAGTGTCTTGTTTTGGTTTTTGGATTTTGTTGGGTTTTTTGTTGTGGGTTTTTTTTCCCCCCTCAAATCCCTATATTGAAGAGACTAAAAGTAAAAACTTTTAAAAACCTTTTCTGCCAACCAAAACTACTTCTAAAATAATGGAAACAAAATCAAAGGGATTGTAGCTTGCTTGCTTTAAACAAGGTAGGTTTTGTAACCTGTTTTCATTTTAATGCTCATACAGGGTTCATGAATGCTCCATGAAGCATCATGCCTGTGCTTTTTTCACCATGATTATTGGTCAACAAATCCCTTTTCATCTGAACCTTAAGATCTGGTGTAGTTTCTCCTCCTGTTCACTGCCATCACGGTTCAAACTGAGTGGAGTAGAGGAGCACTTAATGAAAAGACATAGAATCATAGAAAATTAGGGTTGGAAGGGACCTGAGGAGATCTAGTCCAACCCCCTCCTCAAAGCAGGACTGTCCCCAACTATATCATCCCAGCCAAAACAAGGATTTGTGTACCTGGGTCTTTAAAAACCTCCAAAGATGGAGGTTCCACCACCTTTCTGAGCTACCCTCCTAGTAAGAGGTGTTTTGTTTTGTTGTTTTCCTAATATCAAACCTAAACTTCCCTTGCTGCTACTTGAGGCCACTGTTCCTGGTTCTGTCATCTGCCACTACTGAGAACAGCCTAACTCCATCCTCCTTTGTAACAACCCTTCAGGTAGTTGAAGACTGTTGTTAAATCACCTGTCACTCTCTTCTCTCCAGATTGATTAAGCCCAGTTCTCTCAGGCTCTCCTCAAGTCATGTGCCCCAGCCCCCAATGCCTTCCATTGGACTCTCTCCAATTTGTCTGCATATTTTCTGTAGTGGGGAGCCCAAAACTGAACACAGTGCTGAATAGAGGGGAATAATCACTTCCCTTGACCCTTTTGGCAACACACCTAGCAATGCACCCCAGTATGCCTTTAACCTTTTGGCAACATGGGGTACACTGCTGGCTCATATTCAGCTTATTGCCTGCTGTACCCCCCAGGACCTTTGCAGAGCTCAGCCCCAAGCCTGTAGTGGTGCATGGTATTGGTTCACCTAGGATAATTTTTCTATCCCTTCTCGATGCAGATTTTCCCAGGTCAGACTATAAAAATCTTTGTTTCACATACCCTGTGTACCTCCTAGATATCTGATGGTGACCTGCATTATTCAGGAACTGATTTAGTGACCTGGATAACTGACACACAAAGAAAAGTATGGCAAAATATTATTAAAAAATAAAAGCTTGACTTGTAAGCTTGGCAGATTTATTCCAAAATGTGATTGTTTTGAAGGGAACAATGTAGTCCCTCCCTTCCATTGTTATACCTGTTCTAGACTCTGACTTCAAGTAAACAAAAGTACAGGATATCATACAGTTTTGAATATTATCTTTAACTTCCTCTCTGGGGGTATTGGGTGTTTTGTTTTGTTTTTGGTGGGGGGTTCCCTTTACAAATAGGCCATGGCCAAAATTGTTTTTTGGGACCAAAAGCAGTCATCAAACTGAATGGCACTAGTGCTCCAAGGACTTGACCATTCAGATATGACTCTTAGTTGTGCATACCCTTAAAGGTGTCATTTACGTAGAGCTTGTGGCAGATGCTACTTAAAACTTAAGACCGGCATAATATAAAAAATCCCCTTTGCACAGAAGCTGGAGGTCATGGTGTAGTCATTCAAACTCTTCTTTTGAAATCAAATGTAGCTGAAAATAGGTCGTGTTTAGTATTAAGTTTAACTGAAGTTCTTTTGCTTGTAAAATATTTTTAAAAGCTGCTCATTTTCTTTCCCTACAGACTTGTTCTCTTCCAGTTGGCAGACATTGGGTTCCCTTTTCTTCTCCCTCTGTCTGTAGTGGAACTGAAATGAACATTTGCTGGTTTGTTTGACAACAGCAGATTCAACTTGCATAATAACAGTTCCTCATGCCAAGATGCTCTTGTTGATGCCAGTGCATAAACAAGGTCAGCTGAGTACAGGGAATTGTGTATTCTGCTGCTGCTGAGGAACCACAGTCCTTTTGTGGGTCATGAGATATAGTAGCTGCTGTCCTAGATAAATATCTTCTCAAAGGCCTCATCCTTCAGACTTGAGAACTGAAAGCTATAGCTGCACTGCTGATCCAAAAGAGAATGTGTTAATCAAGATGCTAGTGATGCTCTCTATCCTTGTATACATACCCACCAAGAGGTGTAACTATAGCAAAATATTGTTCCCACCTCAAATGCTAGGGAATATGTTCTACAAGCCCAACTTTTGCTGTAAACTCATTGAGAATGTACTTAGTGCTTTGAGCCACAAATGCAGTTCTTAAGTGTCCAATTTGATTTCATTTTTACACAAACTATTACTTTTCAGTATATTTCCCATCTTCTACAGAGAATGGCAAAACAAGCAAAGCTGAACAGAAGTGTAGTGGAAGACATTTTAATTGTTAACGTTTAAACAAAAAAGGGAATAGGGAAGTGGCAGGCAGTAACTATACAGTGTCTGTTCACAAATAAAATGATTCCAAATTTGTAATGTGATTGAGAAACATGAAGTAGCAGAAAACCGTTCAGTGAGCTGAAACACAAAAAGTGACTTACAATTAGTAGAAACAATGAATGAACAACTAGGGAGGAATATAAGGATATACTCAGGCATGCAGAGATTAAATCAGGAAGGCCAGAGTGCAGTTGGAGTTGATTATCAAGGGTCATGAAGGATAACAAGAAGAGTTTCTACAAATATGTCGGCACCAAGAGGAAGATCAGGGAAAGTGTGGGTCCTTTGTTAAATGGGGGAGGCAACCTAGTGACCAATGATGCATAAAAGGCTGAAATACTCAATGTACCTCAGTCTTCACAGGCAAGGTCAGCTCCTAGACTACTGCACCATTTGAGGAGTAGGTGAATAGCCCTCAGTAGTGAAAGAACAGGTTAGGGACTATGTTAAAAAGCTAGACGTGTACAAATCCATGGGACCAGACACTGTGTATCGAAGGCTTCTGAGAGAGTTCTCATGGTGATCAGAAGAAAGAGGCCCTGGACTATTGGAAAAGGGCAAACATAGTGCCCATCTTTAAGAAATGAAAGAAGGAGGATCCAGGGAACTACAGGCCAGTTGGCCTCACCTTGGCCCCTGGGAAAATCATGGAGCAGGTCCTCAAGGAATCCATTTTTAAATGATTGGAGAAGGTGGATAGGAACAGTAAGCATGGACTTACCAAGGGCAAGTCATGCCTGACCAACCTGACTGCTGTTTATGATGAGATGACTGGCTTTGTGGATACAGGGAGCCCAGTGGACATGATGTACCTTTACTTTAGCAAGACTTTTGATATGACCTCTCTCAACATTCATTCAATCCATACTTCCTTAGCTTGTTTGTAAGAAAGGACCATAAGGTAGATAAAAAGCTGGCTGGATCGTTGGGCTCAGGGGTAGTAGTCAACAGCTTGATATCTAGTTGGAAGCCTATTTTGAGTGAAGTGCCCAAGGGTCAGTCCTGGGCTGGTTTTGTTCAATGTCTTTTATCAACAACCTGGAAGATGGGGTGGAGTGCACCCTCAACAAGTTTGCACATGACGACACCAAGCTGGAAGGAATAGTAAATGCACTGGAACATAGGGGTAGGATTCAGAATGACCCAGAAAACTGGAGGATTGAACCAAAAGATATCCCATGAGGTTCAACAAGTACAAGTGCCAAGTCCTGCATTTGGGATGGAACAAATCCCATGCACTGGTACAGGCTGGGGGCTGGACTAGCTGGGCAGCAGCTCTGCAGAAAAGGACCTGGCGTTACCATGAGTGACTGGTGCCACCTTAGTCAGGTGTCTCTTCTCCCACCGCAGCCAATCTCACCGATGAGGGGCAGGAGGGCACAGCAAAACTTACCGACTGGTGAGTGGCACTTGCACTCCCCAGCTGGTGCTCACAGGGGGGACACCGGTGCTCCTGTCTGTCCCCCACCCATCGCCTAAGCGTGGAGCACAGTTGGTCAGGGGGTGCACATGCACTCCCTACGCGTTGCCACTGGGAGGTTACAATAAACAACAAACTGAATATGAATCAACAGTGGTGCTCTTGTTGCAAAAAAGGCTAATGGTGTACTGGGCTGCATTAATAGGAGCATTGCTAGTATATCGAGAAAAGTGCTTATTTCCCTCTCTCTTCAGCACTGGTGAGGCCATGTGGAGTGCTGGGGTGGGGAAGTCCTGATCAGTAGGGAGGTGAAAACCATGGTTTTAAATATGCCACCATTTTTGGCTCCCTCTAGTGATTTGTGGAGGGGTCCCAGTGGACCTGCCACTTGTTGCTGACCAAATAGGTGGAGGGAGGAAACATTATTTAGGGGGACTGAGCATGCGTGCACATGGCCCCCTCCCCCCCCCCAGCAGTTAAGTCTGTGGGGGATGGGGCAGGACAACGGAAAAAGGGCCATGGTGGGTGGGGGTGGGGAGTGCATATTGAGGCCACAGCAGTGAGGGAGCAAGGCAGAGGCGAGGGCTGGGAGGAACGGGGCCCGGGGAGGGCCAGGTGGTGGAAAAATTGGAGCCCAGGTGGCTCCTCCAGGGGCACGGGAGGCTCCCGTTGCAGTGCACACCCTGGCAGAGGCCTGGGGAACACGTGCCCCACCCTCTCTTTCCCCCCACCCCCCATCTGTGGCAGCAGTGGCCAGCAGCTAGGTGCAGAGGAAAAGCACAGCGCAGCCCACCCTCGTCCCACGCACAGACTGGAAGGGCACGTGCCCCGCCATGTTGGCTCCCCTGTGGTGCACCCTCCCCCCACACCCCTAGATGCACTGCCCAGGCTCTGATTTTTCCTACTACCCAGCCTGGCCAGGGCCTTATTTGCCCCTGCCCCACTCCCTCCTGCACTGTGGGGGTCTCAATTTACCCCCATCCCCCAAGCCCCACCCTCTTCACAAAGAAAGTAGACTAAACCTCGCCTGCTGTGGTGGGCAGCCACATACTGGGGCTGTGATCCTGGCTGCGTATCTGAGTGTACGTTCTCCTGCCCCCCTGCTGCAGTAGCCTGGAGCCTGTAGCCAGGATGCCCTGTGGCCATACCTGCTGCCCTGCATCTGTGGGGTCTGATCCCTGGTAGCCCCATCCCCTTTCCACTACCAATGGTCCTCATAGCATATAAATGCATATGAGCATCCACAGTTTTGCTAGTTACATATATACTCTTTGGTCTTAATCTTGTATAGTAGCAAGCTGCTCTTGACTCCCATGAATTGAAATAGATATCCTCAGTCAACTGTTCTCTCACAAGAGACACAATCTTGTGTAAAAAGAAAGTGGCGAACTTGCAAGTTGCATACCTTAACCTTAACAGGATAAGGACACATCTGTTTTGAGTCTTCCATTCTAGAAAGAAAATTTCCCAAATTTTTCTTTAAGTGTAGAATAAATTAGATCTGTTTTAACTGGAGGCCCCCTCTACATGTGCATGTAAAGGTGTGATGGGATCTAATGTGATCCCACTTCCGGACTTCCTGGCCTGCATGTGTGGCATGGCAGAAGGCATGTTTGTGGGATTTGCACATAACCCATCACACCTTACTGCCAGTGAAGTGGGGGCTCCCCCTGCACCAGCAGTAAACAAACTCCCAAAGCTGGGCACCTCCCTCAGTTGAGGGGCTCCCAGCTACAGGGGCATCCCATGCAACTCTGAGGCTGGAGGATTCCCACTGCAGTGATCTCCCCACTTCCAGGGGTGTGGGAAACCCCCAGGGCTAGGGGATCACTGGTGCAGCAATCCCTAGGGCTCAGGAGTATGAGGAAACCCCTGGACCCTAGGGACCACAGCTGCCATGTTCCCCAGGGCTCAGGTGTATGAAACTCCCAGACCCTGGGGATTACAGCAACCATAATCCCTAGGACTTGGGGTGGAGTTTCATTGGGCATGGTGCACCATTGTGGCTGGGAGCCCTGCTACAAGTGCAAATTAAAGCTCAGTAGCAACCAGGTATAAAGTTAGTACACATTTTTGTATTAGTATGCGTTTTACATGATAAAATGTTTAAGGTGTCGTATACTGCTATACTCCTTCTAAGTCTTGGCATTAGTGTATGCTAATTTCTGTGGATATATGTACTGACCCAACTAGTTGTTACTTGCCTAGGCAGATACTGAAACAGTGAGAATACTAACACAGCAATCAGATCCTTTTTTGCTCACTCTGTCTAAAATCAAATAGAAGTTAACATTGGACATTCAGCTCGGTTACCTGAAATCTAAAAGGCAAAAATGCATTTTTGTAACTTATGGCAGCTGATGTAGGCAATCTCTGATTTGATAAACTGTAAATAAAGCCAATATTCAAACTGGAGTAATTTTACAGTCACTGGGTACATCTAGATGTGTGCTTTACTGCAGAGTTGACTAATTAGCTATTCATTAAAGTGTCAGAGTCTACACATGCGCTGGTATTCAGGCACAGTAAATGAATTAACTCAGATGTCAAGCCTGCTGTCAGCCCAGGGCTGCTCCACCCTAGCTCAAGCTGCTGCCGCTCCAGGCACATGTGTAGATGCTGTGCCCAAGAGCAGTTGATTTCAGCTCAAACAGCTCCAGAATTTATTGTATGGCATTAAATGAACATGTAGATGCACCCACTCACTCCACTATACAACTTCAGATTGCAGTAAAAATGTGTTTCTGCTCCTCCAAATGCTTGGTCTGAGGAACAAGGCCCTGGATTAGATTTTTTTTTTTTTTTTTTGCCTGTAAGGGAGGGTGCAAAATGTCAACTAGAATGCATGTCCAGCAAGAATAGTGCAATTTGATTTGATTTTGCCAGAAGCATGGATGCCAACCTCAAACTGTCTCCCGCAAGTTCTGGTGCAGCAACAGCTCAAATCCAGTGTCACTTTGTACAGTGGTCTTGACCTAGCAGATGTGTTTAAAAAAAAAAGAAAAAAAAAGCCTAATTTATTAACCTGTTGTGACTTGGTTTAGATTTTCTGGGGTTTTGGGCACCTGCAAAACTAAAGCAACGCTTTAAATTTTATTCTTGCTAATGTTAACTTTTAAGGTGCCCATACTAAAGCATCAGTCACTTTAGGTCTCTTATATCGTCTCATGTGATATGTCCATACTTATAGCCTTCACATAATCTCTTCAGACTTGTTCTAAACCTCTGATAGCTCCCACTTAAATATCAAATGGGAATTAAAAAATCTTGGAGAATAGAAAAAGGGAGCATTATCACACTTGGAAGAAGTAGGTTCCAGCTTCCCAGTATGGTACATGAGCACTTTCAGCTAAAGAAGTGTTCTTGTAAGTAAATATTTCCACTTTGTTGATGTAACAATTCCACAGAATGTGATGAGAGATCAGGTAATTGTATTATGTTGACACTTTCCCCTTGTCTAACCAACCTTAGTTTTGGATTCCAAATATTACTCTAGAGCAAACTGAACTTTCTTCAGTGTAGCCTTTATTTGGAATCTGTGGTTGTGAGAGCACAGTAGCTCTACCATCTTCCCAGCTGTTTCATTAAGAAGGCAAGGACTACTGCAAAATGAGCCATGGCCTCCATGGACCTCTCATTGTGTGCACTTTTGCATATCAAATAAAGGAGGTTCTCCATGGAGTATGTAATTGTGGACCATATTTTCAAGTTTTCAAATTGAGTAGCCCAAAAGGAATGTTCTAGACCCATAATACAGCAGTCTCCTTGGGTAGCTCTTGGAAAATGCCAGCTCTTAGGTTTCACTTGGTTCTTGAAAATGGAATAGAAACATATCTGTGGAAAATTTATACAGCAGTTCTTCTGTTCCAGAGCATATTCTTGACACTGGATTCCTGTTTTGAAACCTGTGGGTTTATCTTACAAATCATGTGCAAGTGTTTGTACACCCAGTAGGTGTGCAGTACCCCCTGAGTGCTGTAGCACCCTGGTTGTAAATCACTACTTTAGTGTCTTGCCCCAGCCTATAACTTACCACTGCAACTATCAGGCAGAAGAAAATGTAGTCTTTTAACATGGCTCCTAATTGTTGTTGATCCTTATTTTCATTAACAAGGCAAGGGAGTAAATTAAGTCAGTTCTGCATAGTCTTTCTTCCTTTAACGCTAAGTAAGTATATCATATTTCTGTTTGCTTCAGGCATGCTAGAATGACGCATCAAATACTTGAATAGTAAATGTTTTTCAATCTGTTTCCTATCCAAACTTTATTTTCATTTGCTGTATACGGAAAAGACCTGTTTGCTGGCTGTTCATAGTGTTCTCAGGAAGCCAAAGCAGTAAACTCCCTCCAAATTATTGGTGGATCAGGGTATCTATCTAAGGCCCATTAGAGTGGCTAGGGGTGAGGTGAACAGGGCACTAGCCCCAGATGCTGATTTAGAGGGAGTGGCAGCAGAATCCTGCAGCGCTCGGCACTCCTGTTCTTCAGCATGCAAGAGCATCTGTTCCTAGGGCACTGAAATTGCTAGTAACACCCCTGTTAAAGCCCACATAAGTTCATTAACATTATGTAGGTCCTTAATTCTTTTGTATGTGGCATTTCGGTGAGATTTTTGTGTGTGTCTAATAAAATATACTTCCTCTAATATGTTGGCTGCCATGCAAAAACCAGGAAAAACAAATAGGTTTTTTTTGGAAGATCCAGAGGATGCAGGGAAAGAAGTAATGGTTTCCTTACTTTATTTGCTAGAAAGCAGGGTTATTGTGTGATTTATCTTTTATTGGACCAACTATATAGATGGGGGAGATGTTAGACAAGGAAGTGGATTTTGTCTGAAACTTTCCATGTCTAGTATATCTCAACTAATACAATTGATCCAATAAAATATATATCACCAAATATCTTTGCTTATCACTTATTTCCTGGATCATCATGGCAACAACCTTACTTTTTTTGGAGGGTTTAAATTTAAGGGGCATGAGGCTTGGGGGTTTTGCCATTCTTTCCCCCAAAAAGCTTGACTATAAAATGTAAATAGACTGGAATGCATGCAAGCAGTTGTAATAAATATTTAAAACTTAACCTTGCTATCTTGAAGTCTGTGATGACCAGAATTAAAAGAAAAACCTAAAAAGGAGGAACTTGATATTTATGTAGCATTTTCTACCTTCATGTTTGTTTACAAATTTTTATTAATCTTTACCTCACCTTTTTAAGATGGAAATAATATCCCTATTTCTGAGATCAAGAAACTGTGGCAGAGAGGTTAAGAGAATGTCTTGAGCTTATTGAAATGTCACCCTTGGAATTGGAGCTTGGGGTATTCTAATTCCAGTACTCATTGTTTTAATAAGACATGTCTGGGCACTTTCTAGTTGGCATATTGAGTAATTTAGGTGTTATTTAATAATTTCGGATGCAAATGAGCCCTTTTTAATATCCAGGCAACTGAAAAAAATGGATTAATAACCTCAGGCACTCTTCACACCTGACTATAAAATCAAGGGAGGAAAAGGTATAACCATGAGCCTATATTTCTTGTACACGCAACGTAATTCATTAAATGGTAGACATGAAAACATAGTTGTAGGACAGATTTCAAAGAGATTGTGTTCTGCTATAATCCACCTGTAGGAATTCTAACTATTAGAAAATGTTACAGTAAAAATAAACTGAATTAATTTTAAATTTTTGGTAGTTTGATTTATTTTACTATCCCTTCTGTAGAAGAGAGGCGAGAACTGCAGTTTAATTTCTGAACATTATTGTTAATAGTTAAAAAGCAAATTTGACATGTGTTCACTACATGTACCAAGTTTCTTGACATTTTTGCCACCTTAAGGGATTTGCAACGCTTCCTTAATTGTCCCCACTTTCAACAGAAACACTAGTTTCAAAGTAAAGAGTTTCTCAGATTTTTGGCTTGCACCAAAATGAAAGCAAAATACACTCCTGAAGATGGAATAGAATTTTACTCCTAGAATCTTAAGCTCTTCATTTTGATTTCCACATTTGCCCTATCCTGACATGTAAGACCTGTGTTTACATTTTGTATCTTATTTTGGGAGAGAGAGATTGAAGAGTCTATGGGCTTGAACCAAAGACGGACAAAATGGATGCTTTGGTTTTGACTCATTTCATCAATTGCATCCTTTTGCACAGTGAAAACTGGGGTAGTTCTAATGTAAGTACTGCAAGACTGAAATAACCCCCTCTGTGTCTCTGCTTAATGGAGTTTTGAAAGTCTCCTAACTTCCATCTCTTCTCCATTTTTTCCCATAGTTTAATCTGGCACATGATTTGACTGGAGAGTGATCTCAAAGTAAATCAACCCTATTCTGTAATAGGTGTGAATATAAGCTAGTGTTTGTTCACAGTGTTCTTTAGAAGGGGCAATTTAAAAATCTCTACTCCCTTCCTCCTCCCCCTCCCTCTTTAATTATATTGGTAAGTGTAAAAGGTTCTGGGTTCTGGGTAAATGGCTGTATAACCTTTCTGTTATTTCATTACTTTATTAAAGCTACCCGTTGAGCCCTATTGTTAAAGTTTATTCTAGCTTCTGAAAAGTTTTGTCTTCTCAGTTGTTTATAAACCTTTAAAATTCCTTTTTTTAATTACTACTATGTTGTCTTGGCTTAAAACACCCTTTCTAAAGCAATTTTATTTTAAGAAGATTATTTCAGTTAAGTTACAAGTACTTGAATGGGGAGAAGAGAAACTTTTTTTTTTTCTGTGCCTAGTGATCAAAATGATTGTATAGCCAAGTATCTAGATGTATAGCTATTTTACAACAAGAAATGTGTGGTTTCTTTTTTTAAAAGGGAGCCCTCCTACTAAGTAGCTTTAAAGATACAGATGTTTAAAGCTAACAGTCTTGTTTGGAACCACAAGAACAGTGGTTTTCAACCTGTGGTCTGCAGGGGTTATGGGGGTCCACAAAACATGTCTAAGGGGTCTACAAAAGATGACTACGATCAATCAAAAGTATGTGAATACCCACACTTAAAAATCAGAGAGGACTGTACTTTTTATTTGAAACTTTTTAGGGGTCCACAAGTGAAAAAAGGTTGAAAACCTCTGCACTAGAATGTGTTGGTTTCTAAAATGTGCCCCTTGACTCTGTACAGGTCCTAAATTCCACAAATTTGCAGCTCTTCCACCTGCACTCTATTTGAGGAACTTGATTTTTTTCTAAATCTACTCCTAGAGAGGAATTTTGTACTTCCAAAAGCTCTGTTGGATGTTCTTGTACTGTTTGCCTTGTTTAAATGTTTGCATTTTAACGATTCCATAATTTATAGGATCTGGGTATTGTTGCCAAGCTGTTGTTGTGAGAGACTTAATTCTTCTGGTTTTCCGACTTTATGGACACTCAGTTGTCTCAACCTTTGTGATAAACTTTTATTTTTTTTAAATCCAATGTAACCCTACCTATCATTGTGTGGTACCTTTTTTAATACAGTTGCACAAATTCTGTAGCTGTATAGACCTCTTTTGTTGTTGTTGTTTTGTTTTTTTCCAACCATTAACAATGCAAGCAAAGTTCCTGGTGTTCAGTGTTGCCATTTTTATTTCAGGGTGCAGTCTCTGGGTCAGTTCAGGCTTCAGATCGACTTATGAAAGAGCTCAGGGATATATACAGATCACAGAGTTATAAAACAGGTAAAGTGCTTTTACATCTCCTTAATGCAGATAACTTGTTTTCATTAGTAGTAGTAAACATCTGTTGATCCCTCTGTTTTATACTTTAACTTGAAAAAAAACTGAAGCTAATATTTAAAATGTGCACATCATGAAATAATTTCCAATAAGTATTCCATCTGTGAAACATTCTTATCCTGGGTTGATGACTTCCCCACACTGCTTCTGAAAGGGCTTCTTTGCCTGACTAAAATTCATGCTACTGAAAATACAGCCCTGTTATTCCACATGTTTTATATTTTAGTAAATACAGTAAACAACCCTCCCCTCATCAGCATTTGACAGGGGGAGAGCCCTAGTTTTAATCTCAATCAAAGTGAAGGGGGCAACAGGTGGCTGCTGCTGCAGCTGTCATTCTGAGCCTGGGTCAGGGCCAGTCGGACACAGTAGTCACCTGCTCCATGCCTTCCACTTCCCTTCTACAGCTTCTACCCCCCACCCACCCCTTCCCTCCCCCTTCCTCTCAGGAGCAGCTGAGCTCCAGCTCAGGCTAGCATCTCTCCTGGGCATAGAAACTCCTTCCCCTGTCTGGCCAGTCAGCAGTGCCGACACTTGCATGGCCAGGCAAAGGCTGAGCTTCTACTGCTGTGCTCGGAGATGGAGCAGCCTGAGCAGTGTCTGACGGTAAGGGGGGGTTGGGGGAGAGATTGGGGAGCAGGGGGAAAGGGGCAGAAGCTGTGGGGAGCTGGAGCAGGGTCCAGGTGGCAGGGTACAAGAAGACGACTACATCGTCTAGGGGGAAGAAGTGGGTGGTGCACCTGATGATTTTTTTTTTTTTTTTTTCCCCTAACCCCAGCCACTGATTTCATTTTATTCCCCCCCCCCCACTACCACCACCACCACCACCACTGTAGCGCGGGGGGGGAGGATTCAAGGCAACCTTCCAGTTCTTAGATTCTGTACCTGGGAAACTTTATAACATTTTATAAATTTTCCATATATAGAATCTAATTATTGCGAGAGTCATCCTAAATTCAGGGTTGTCTTTGTATTCAAGTAAATTGGGTAGGCTTGTGATGCCACCCTGGTCCCCTGGTATTGCGTGTTACTATTTTGAAGCAATATTAAAATACTCTGGCTTATATTTAACAGTTAAAAGCCTTCAGCAAGAATTGGTTTTGGCCCTGCTTTTGCCAGTCACTTATTGCAGATTACACTGGTAACTCGCCTGGATTCTGTGTTAACACTTCACACTATAGATTGTTCGTGAAACGCAATGTGTGTTGCATTGCCTGGATGTTTAGTGAGTAGAAATTCTTTAGCATTTTTTTGTATCTTCTGAAGTTGGGTTGTATTTATATTGTCAGCCCAATGGCAGAATATGAGCCTACACAACCCCCCCCCCAATAAATAAATAAAAAAGCAGTCTGTGGTAGGAGTGGGAAATATCTGATTATGACATGGATTTGGTTGTCTGACAGGAAGATGTCTATCCTACTCATTTAAGAAACAAATTTAAATGAATGAATGCTGCTGTTTATGACTGTATAAAGAAACTTCTCTGTGAAAACACTTCCCTGCATCTTTTTAGTGCCATTTTTAGCCACTGTTCTAGTTTCTCGCATTCTAGTATGCCTGAATCTCAATCTCTGGCTGTTTCAGGGATATAGGTTGTAGCCATATTGGTCTACAGGTAAAAGGAATCATAACTCAGGGTAGAGGTGATATCTTTTATTAGACCAACCAGATATTTGCAAAAAAAATTATTTATTTACAAGCTTTTGGACACACTTCCCCTTCTTCAGGCATAGGAGAATGCAAAGATGGTAAAATTTCTCCTAAGTGGAAACAAATTCATATTTCACAGGAGAGCTGAAGGTGGTATAAGATCTCCTGGGTGGAAAAGTTAGTTTTGTGCCAGTTAGGTTGAGATAAAAGAGCAGTCTATTTACTTGTTAATATCTGGCTATAGCATTTCATTTTATATTGAAAGAAGAATAAAAACTGAGCAAGTAAGACCATGAGTGGTATTTTGTTCTGATTCTGAATATTTATTTGAATTTGAAACAGCTCCTAGATTTTTATAGCATGAATAGTGTTAGTCTGGCTTGAAACCAAGATCAGATCAGGCAATATATCTTATCTAGTGCTGCCATCAGTTGCTCACTTGGGTTGCATGTGTGTTTGTTCCCAATTCCCTTTCAATCCAGTAGAGAATAGCATGGTGCATCTGCAAAGAATCTAGAATTAGTTCATCTGCCTCAGGTCACAAAGTGTGTGTTACTGTTTATATACAAGTTTCAGGTCCTTTTTAGAAAAGTGAGTATATGCTTTGGGTGTCTTGCATGCAAGTGAAAAGTTGCATGCTTTCTCCTCAACCAGAGTAGACACTAGAAGAAACCACTGGGATCCTTCATCATATCAATAAATAACTATTTTCTAGGTGACAAGCAAAAGCCTTTAAGAATAACTTTCTAAAAGTAGCAGGATTTTTTTCAAACTTATGCTGAGGCTGCCATTTTTCTATATAAATAAGACCATGCCCTAACTATTTCAAAATCAGAAGAGCAGCAGTAATAATATAGAACTCTTGAAATACGTGGTATTGGGAGGTGTGTACTTTTAAGCAGGAAAGGATTTCAATTTTCCAGTTCTCCAAATAAGTCTAATTTTATCTCTTGACAACAGATTTTTAAAGTAGTGGGGGCCAATCTATTTGGCAAGCATGCCATAGATTAGCCCTGCACCCTTCTTGAATGCCACTCCAGTCTCCTTCCCCTCTCTGATTTACTGCTCTTCTTTCTCTTTGCCTTAATATCTGCTGTCCTGCCTGTCCACTCCCTGATCTGCTGCATGCCACACACAGACTGCCCATGCTACTTGCAGTACATGTACCACAGGTTGGTGGCCATCCTTGCTTTTAAAGGACTACAATTGGGAACTTCATGATCATCTTTTTTCTTTTTTTTTAAGCTACTAATTTAGTCACAAACTAAGGGGTCCTTAATTAAATTATTTTGACTGTAGATTCAGAAGCAACTACCAAACTTTTCTTGGATAACTGAATAGTAAAGCTATTGTTTAAAGAGTAAAATATCCTCCATCAGTGTCAAGAACAAACTATACATTTTTGAGTGGACAGAGTACTCCTTGTATAAGGAATTTTAGAAACAGTAGGAAACTAAACAAGATCTAGAATCTCTTATGTCATCACACAGTGTAGTCTGAACTGTGTTCTGCATTTTTTTTCTATTAAAGTGGATGGAGCAAGGAACTGTCTTGCTAATTTAATACTTTACTTTTCTTCTTTTCCACAGTCATTAAAGACTTAATCACAGATGTGTATAATTCTATACTGTAAATTTCTGAACTTGAAATATTATATAAGGATAGAGAGGCCAAATTCCTCAGCTAACAGAAGCTGTTTGAAAACCTCCATAACTGACAGAGGTTAAAGAAGCTATAATACTGAAAAAGCTCCAGTGCCTTATGATGATATTGTTTTTAAATAACTTCACAATCAGTTATTCCCTTCCTGTTTTAAATTCTGCAATTCCTCAAACTAAAATAAGTCACAAGTACAAACTAATCCCTCCATATTTCTATTTGTTATTGTCCATTTTTAAAAAAAAATTGTTCTTTTATATAGGACTAATTGCAATGGGTTTTTTGGTGCTTTGATATTGCATCCAAATAAATTATTCATTACTTAAAAATCCATTTCAAGGAAGCTGCATCAGCAAGTATTAACAGACCAAACAGTTTTTCAGGAAACTTGGAAAAATTCCTGATAATCTTGGCAGATAATTTTAAACAGTAGTGGTTTGTACCAGAGAAACTAAAATGAAATCTCAGACTTTCTCTATAGATAATGAAGCATTGGGTTGTGTAGAATGTCCACAGAGTCTTTGCATATGAGAGTTTTTTTTCTTTAAAGTATTGGTTCATCACTTGAACCATGACTACTTGTCTCATAGCAGTACAGATATTTTTTAAAAATGTTCATTTTTTCCATCTGTTTGTTATGTGAGCAAATAGAGTAACTTTGAAAGTTCCTTTGACCATTTCTGAATGAGTAAAATATCTTGGAATGGAAGGTCTTCAGGGCTAGGGACAGACGATCAGAAAGCCCGAGCCTGAATTGATTCAATCTTTGCAGACTTCTGTAAACTGCTTGGATTGAACCAATAAGAGTGAACTGATTGTTTGCTTTTCAATAGTGAAAGGCAGACAGAGCCCTGCATTGGGCCATTCCAGGGGCCAGGGGTGCTAGAACTCGCCTCCCAGCCTGTCGACCAGTACAGAGAGCGGGGGCACAGTGATATTTTCCCACCCCCCGGCCACAGCCCCTCTCTAGCCTCCAGTCAGCTGAGAGGGTGTGGGGGTAACTCCCCCACCAGAGCTCAGCAGGGTCTTCCCCAGTACTGGGGAAGGGGTAGGAGGGAAACCCCGGTGGGGTGTTTTTCCCTCTCTCCCTGTGCCCAGAGCTGGTTCCCTTAGCCATGCCCCTCCTCAGTCCTGGCCAGCTGCGGAGCAGGCCTTGAGGGACTGCCCCCACCTTGGACCCCAGCCAGGGTCTCCCCTACAAAGTGGGGAGGGGAAAAGCCCCCAGCAAGGCACCTCTTCCGCTCTCTCCGTGTGCCCGGAGCCAGACCTCTTAGCCACACCGCCTCCTCACTCTGGGGGGCCGGCTGAAGAGAGGGCGTAGGGGGAAACCTTCTCTTCTACCTGGCCCTAGACCCCCAGCTGAGGTCTCCCTGGTGTTGGGGGAGGGGGAAACCCCCAGCAGGGCAGTTCTTTCCCCACCCCCCAAACTCAGAGCCAGGAGTTCAGCCACTCACCTGGCCATGCCCCCCAGTGGTGACACAAGGGGTGCATGGGGGTGCATGTGCATCACCTGAGAGCACTGGTGCATCAGGGCCTGACAGGCCACACTCCCTTATGGCCAGGTAATCAGCCGGCTTCCAGCTGCAGAGAAGCCTGCAGTAGGGGCTTTATTCCCCTGCCTGAGCTAGGAGCTGGAGTGATCACCCAGCCAAGGTCCATACTCAGCTGGCAGGCTGGCTGAAGAGGGAGTGGGGAGGAAAATGGCCCCTCTGCCTGGCTTTGGATCCCCAGCCAACCTGTGCCTGGCACAGGGTGGAAAGCCCACAGTGGGGGCCATTTTTCCACCCCCCCCCCCTTCCCCTCCAGTCTGACCTGCCGGCTGAGCAGGCAGCATGGCTAGGTGATCACCCCAGCTCATTCCCACCTGCATGGCAAGAGCTAGCACCTGTTTCCCATTGGCCCTGCCTACACAGCCCCAGTGGCTCCTGGCCCACCAGGGTGTGGTACAGGATGGGAGTGCCACTAATATGGGAGTAAGGTTAGAGCTTGCATCACTGGCTGCAGCTCTACCACTCCAGGCTGTCACGCAGCAGGCCGGGGGAGAGCATGCTGCTGTCCTGACCCAGATGTTCTCTGGGGGTGGCTGGCCTGACGGGGAGTGCATCGGGGCCTCTGCTGCCTGAGTGCCAGCCCTTCCATGGGCTCTGGGGATTTACGCCCCCGCAGTGGCAGTTTTACTTCTCTCTCCCAAGCAGGGAGATGGGGTGATTCCCAGCCATGCCCCCTCCCCTGCCTGTGGGCCAACTGAGGTGGGAGTAGGTGGCCCACCCCCTGCCCGGTGGAGGGGGTAAGCTGGCAGTGGGGCTTTACTCTGTAGCCCCAACTGGGAGTTGCGTCTATTCCCTGGTTGAGAAGGGGGTGAGGTGTGGAAATCCACCCTGTTTTTGGCTGCTAGAGATAGAAAAGTTCCTGCTGACAGCTGTGGCGGGGCCAGCCCTGCTCTGTTGTAGCAAAGAGCACAGCCCAGGGCTGCAGAGGATGCTGGGGGACACCAATTTAACTTAGACCAGGAAGGGTTCTGTGATAAAAGTTTCATAAACCAGTTTGACCCACTCAGTTAAGTCTGATACTACATTGAACCAGCTTTATCTTAAACCAGTGCTGGCCATTTTGAAACCAGTTTATGTGCATTGAACTTCTGTTCTGTTGCAGGTTAAAACTAGTTTACTTAAACTGGTTTGTGTGTAGCTTCTGTCCTTGGCCCAGATGTCAAAAAATAATATTGAACCAATGAATAACTAGATGACAGCAGATACCTACCCATATGCTTTCACTTATGTGAAGAACTACCCTAATAAAAACAAGCATTCTTCATTCTGAGCTCTTGCATAAATGACAAATATCTCAGTAATTCAATCATTCTCTAGTAAACTAGGTAAAAATCCTCATTTCTTTTGACAAATTTAGAAGCCTAGGCTTACAGAACTATGGAGGCATCCACTCTCTAAATATAAAATGAAGGTTTTGGTTGGTCCATATGGAATATCTTACTAAGCCTCTAATCCTGCACAAATCTTCACCAAGGGCTTCTGACTGTGAGCTCGAAGAGATGAGAAGCGGATAATTGGTAGGTGTTAGGTTGGTACATTTATTGCACAGCTAGTGTTTCCACTTCTAAAAACAGCCACAGTGAATGAAACGCCTAGAGACAGCTGTTCTATTAGAAAATAAAAGTTAGAAAGAGATGGTATCCTTTTAAGGATTTATTCACACAACTTACACAATATTTCCAGCAAAAAGGAACTATTATAACTCTATAGTGGGGAAAAAATGTAAGAAGTGTATTTGTGTTTGGAGTCGCTTCAGACACCAAACTTCAGAGTAGTCAGGTTTTTTTTGGTTTTTTTTTTTGGTGTGTGTGTTCATCTCCTTGGTTTATCTTGTTTATTTGACAAGCCTCTGTATATTTGTTCTTACTTGATCACCTCTACCTTGTCTCTTGCAGAGAGAAGCCTTATAGAACAGTATAGGAGAGAGAGAAACTGGTATAAAAAGAATGAAGGACTAGTGGTGTGGGGTTTTTTTGGTTTTGTTTTGTTTTTTAATCGGGACAACTTACTTTTAAAAAGCCTGTTTCAGAAATCCGAATGTGTACATTTTATATTGGTTGAGAAGTTCATATTGACTGTCCCTTTTCCCAGCATATCTGGCTAAATGGAGATGCATTAGGGTGATTCTAAAGATATCCCTAAGATTTTGTTAACCAGCAAAAAGAGCAATTATGAATTATTCTTCACTCTGAGGACAGACACATGGCTTTAAAACGATAAAAGACGAGGAACTTTCTTTACCTCTGAAGTTCAAATAGTGCTGAAATATTTCCTGGTAATGATCATTTTTTTGGTAGTGGTACCATTGTACCCCTGTCTGTCTGGAGGAGCCTAAATTTTCCCCATTAAACTGTGTACGCATAGTTGAGGCCCCATGTTACAACTCACAGACTAGCCTGTAAAGGATTCCAAGAATCAAAAAAGGCTGTTCCTTAGACAGCTGGAGAAGTTGCTAGTGAAATGTATGGTCTTTCCAAGCCAAGGGTCCATTTGGTGAATTCTGGTCACTTGCCTGTTGGATGGCAATAGGCCATGAGGGCTTGGTCATCTTTCTAGAACTCTGAAACATTTTAGCAACTTGAATCTTTAAAAACAAAAGATAGACTTATCATTTTAGTAATTGGACAGGAGTCAAAGAAGGGTCTCTTGTGGAATCTTGACGTTTGGGATTTGCTCTCCAAATCATTCTTGATTATGTTTTGCAGTCTGTTGTAATGAGTTTTGTGGTACTTCAGTTATTCTTATACTAAGAAAACATACTGTTAAGAGGCTTCTCCTTTCTGTCTCCAAATCATTAATTTTGGATGTGGGTGGAAGAAAATATCCTATGCTAAAGGAAGTTGTGTCCATGATTAGTATGTTGAAGACCTGAGGTGAAGTTTTCAAATGCCAGCACCCTTTTTGTTACATCAGAGCAGCACAAATTGAAATGATACTTAAAGACTTCCATTTTTCCCAAGGGTAATTCAGAAAAAATCCTTTCATCTAGGTAGTTTGGGGAAAAAAAACATAACTTTGCCTTCTCCAGTAGAAGTGTGGTATAGTTGCTGTGCTTCCTGACTTATTTATTTATTAAGTGAGGCTTGAGAGCCCTGTAGATATGTTTCTCCTTACCTGCCTGATTTTTCCAGGTGGTAAGGGGGCACACATCAAATTATGATCATTGCTGCTACTTCCACTGGTATATTATGTGTCTTTTGCTATCATGACATATCTGCACTGTCCTATTACAAATAATGCGGTCAAATTTCTGAATGTTTTTGGCCATGCATACAGGTTTCCCTCACCAACCACTGGGGTTAGGTTCCTGAAAGTTCCTCTGGTTGGCAAGACAAAAAGGCTTATGGGAAAAATGGCAGGTGGCAGGCTAGTGCGTGGCCACGGAAAACCATGGTTACTCAAAATTGTACATTGTGGTAGCCACAATGGTGTATAGAAGATTAAGCATAAATACTCAAAACCATGGTGGCAAAACTCATTGGCAAAGAAACCTGTACTTCACATCTGCACTAACTCTGATCGTTCCGAATGCCACATAATGGATCTTAGAATAATACCTCATGCTAATTATCAGCAGTAAAATTGCAACCTTGAGTGTTTTTAAAGGAATGGTTTACAAACTCCTTTAAGGAGGGGGGTGGAGTAAGGGTGTGAAAATCATCAGGATCTTGATGCAGCTAACTTTCAAAATATGTCTACATGTGTGACTTGATTTTTTTTTTTTTTTTTTTTTTAAAGGTATACAGATTATACCCTCTTGATAGCCTTGACTTACACAAATAATTTTTAGTTATATATTCCTTCTACATTATTTTATACAATACAGAGTTGAAGCTTTGATATCAAAGACATCTGGCAAACTGGAAATTTAAGATCTATGTAATTAGATTTCATAAACATTAGGGCTGGAAGAGACCTCAGAAGATCGAGTCCAGCCCCCTGCCCGAAAGACAGGAAGTCAGCTGGGGTCATAGGATCCCAGCAACATAAGCATCCAGTTTTCTCTTGAAGGTGTCCAATGTAGGTGCTTGAACCACCTCCGCTGGCAGACTGTTCCAGACCTTGGGGGCTCAAACAGTAAAGAAATTCTTCCTTATGTCCAGCCTGAAACATCTTCATCAGTGACTTGGATGAGGGGGTAGAAAGCACCCTGTTCAAGTTTGCTGATGACACTAAGATGTGGGGGGATGTGGGTGCACTAGAAGGGTGCAATAGGCTACAAGCTGACCTTGACAGGTTGCAACGGTGGGCGGATGAGAATAGGATGGGGTTTAACACTGATAAGTGCAAGGTGTTGCACATGGGGAGGAAGAACCGGCACCACACTTACAGGTTGGGGAACTCCCCTCTTGCCAGCACAGAGATGGAAAAGGATCTTGGAGTCGTCATTGACTCCACAATGAACATGGGCCGGCAGTGTGGGGAGGCAGTCAAGAAGGCCAACCGTACCCTGTCATGCATCCACAGATGCATCTCGAGCAGGTCCAGGGAGGTGATCCTCCCCCTCTATGCGGCACTGGTCAGGCCGCGGCTGGAGTACTGCGTCCAGTTCTGGGCGCCACACTTCAAGAGGGACGTGGACGATATGGAAAGAGTCCAGAGGAGGGCCACTCGTATGATCAGGGGTCAGCAGGGCAGTCCTTATGAGGAGAGGCTACGGGACCTGAACCTGTTTAGCCTCCACAAGAGAAGGTTAAGGGGGGACCTTGTGGCCTGCTACAAACTGGTCAGGGGGGATCAGCAGGTATTGGGGGAGTCCCTGTTCCCCCGTGCGCTGCCAGGAGTGACCAGGAATAACGGTCACAAGCTGGCGGAGGGTAAGTTTAGATTAGATATTAGGAGGCGCTACTTCACAGTCAGGGCGGCTAGGGCCTGGAACCAGCTTCCAGGGGAAGTGGTGCAGGCTCCTAGCCTGGGGATTTTTAAAAGGAAGTTAGATGAGCACCTTGCCGGGGTCATCTGACCCCGGTGCTCTTTCCTGCCAAGGCAGGGGGTCGGACTAGATGATCTACCTAGGTCCCTTCCAACTCTAGCTACTATGAAACTATGAAACGGTCTTGCAGTAGTTTATAACTGTTCGACCTTGTAATCCCTTGGGGCGCTCTGGTGAACAAACGTTCCCCCAGATACTGGTGGTCACCCCGATAAACTTATAGGTGGCCATCGGGTCACCCCTGAGCCGGCGCTTTTCCAGGCTAAAGAGCCCCATAGCTCTCAGCCTGTCATTGTAAAGTCTGTTTTCCTGACCTCTGATCATGCACGTGGCTTTTCTCTGGATTCTCTCAAGCTTCTTTACACCCTTTTTGAATTGTGGGGCCCAGAACTGGACTCAGTACTCCAGCTGCGGCCTCACTAAGGCCAAGTACAAGGGGAGAATGACGTCCCAGGATTTGCCTGAGAAGCATCTATGGATGCAAGCCAGTGTTTTGGTCACTTTATTAGCCACAGCATCGCAATGCAGGCTCATGTTCATCTTGTGGTCAATGATGACCCCCAAGTTTCTTTCTTCTGTAGTGCTAGCCAGCGTAGCACTGCTGAGCCTATAAGGATGCTGCAGGTTTTTCCTCCCAAGGTGGAGAACCTTGCATTTTTCAGTGTTTAAATGCCATCAGGTTCTTGTCCGCCCATTTGCTGAGCCTGTCCAGGTCAGCCTGGATCACCTGCTTATCCTCTGGTGTGGATGCTTTGCCCCAAAGTTTGGTGTCATTGGTGAACTTGGCCAGTCCGCTTCTGACTGCAATGCCTACATCATTAATGAAGATGTTGAACAATATGGGTCCAAGGACAGAGCCTTGGGGGACCCCACTGGTCACAGGGCACCATGACAAGTGACTTCCATCAGTTACCACCCTCTGGGTCTGACCATGGAGGCAGTTTCCCAGTCAGTGGATCGTGGTGGATCCAACGCCACAACTGGCCAGTTTCACCAAGAGGTGATCATGGGATACCTGATTGAAGGCTTTTTTGAAGTCAAGATATGACATCACTCTCCTCTCCCTTGTCCAGGTGATAGGTCACCTGGTCATAAAAGGAAATGAGATTGGTCAAGCAAGACCTACCCACAACAAACCCATGCTGGCTATCCTTCAGGATGTTGGCATCAGCCAGTCCTTTAAAGATGGCCTCTTTCATAAACTTTTCTAAGACCTTCCTCAAGATAGAGGTCAGGCTGATGGGCCTGTAGTTTGCCGGATCCACTTTCCTCCCTTTCTTGAAGATCGGCACCACATTGGCCTTCTTCCAGTCTTCGGGCACTACACCAGAGCGCCAGGAGTTCTCAAAGATCCGTGCCAGGGGCTGAGCTATGATACTCGCCAGCTCCCTGAGTACCCTGAGGTGTAGATTGTCAGGGCCGGCTGATTTGAATATATCCAGCCTCTCAAGGTGTTCCTTCATGAGGTCAGCATTGATGGAGGGCAGGGGATCTCCCTTACCAGGACCTCCCTGTACTGTAGTGAGCGTGGGCATCCCATGGGACTGATGAAAGACCGACGCAAAATACCCATTTAATAAGTTGGCTTTTTCCTGGGTGTCAGTTGTCCTATCTGGTTCAGCAGGAGTCCAGTGTTGCCCTTGCTTTTCCTCTGGCTCCCCACATATCTGAAAAAGGACTCTTTTTTTATTGTCCTTGATGCTCAAAGCTAGTTAGAGTTCAGTTGCAACCTTGGTTTTCCTGGTTTGCTCCCTGCAGGACCAGTCCAGTGCAGAATATTCCTCCTTGGAAGTGAATCCCATCCTCCATTCTTTGTACGCCTTTCTTTTTAGCCTCAGGAGGTCTGCTAGATCCCTGGAGAGCCAAGGGGGGGTGCTGTGCCCTCTTGCCTTTCCTCCAAGATGGAATAGACTTAGCTTGTGCATCAAGGATCACTCCACCTGAACTCCCCTCCCCCTGGGGTCATGGTCCCTTAGGGCCTTACTGACAAGCCTCCTGAGCTTGTCAAAGTCTGTTTTCCTAAAGTCAAGGACTTCTTTCTGTATTGCTGACTGACTTGCCAGCTTTACGGCAGATGGTGAAGGTGATCAGCTCGTGGTCGCTGTCACCCAGGATCCCATCAATCACTAGGTGGCTGATTAGGTCATACCAGGTCAAGCAGTGCTTTACCTCTTGTTGGCCCATAGACTTCTTGAGTTAGGTAGAGGTCATCCATGCACGATAAGAAGCTTTGCAACCACTCCAGTTTTGTTGAGGGATCCTCCCATGAGATGTCTGGGTAGTTGAAGTCACCCATGACAACCATGGTCCTGAAGCATGCGAACTCAGCCAGTTCCCGGGCAAACTCCTACTGAAGCTGTTGACTTTGGGTGGGAGGTCTGTAGTAGACTCCCACTGTGGTGTCCCCTGTGCCGTGTTCCCCACGGATTTTAATCCAGAGGGTCTCCAGTCGTCCACCCTGGGCACCAATATCAGCTTGCAGGGACATGTAGCCTTAACCTAGAGAGCTATACCCCCGCCTCTAATTCAGCATCGTCTAAAATATAAAAGGAATAGTCCCAAATATACTTTCTTCACAGGCCTCCTGGTAGCCTGTCATTCTTTTTTTTCACTCCAATCTCCCCATCCTGCTTTTTGAGTTGCTTTTGGATTATCTAGCCTGGGGTGGGCTGTTGAGAGCAGGGGTGCGGGGGAGCAGGAGTGCTGGCACAGTGCAGAAGTTGGGAGGTGGGAGGTGGCAATTGATACAATCTGGCCCAGGCCCATCCACTTCACACCCACTGCTGGGGACACTGGATGGAGTGGGCAGGGTCTCTATGGAGACCCAGCTAGGACCCTCCAGGCGGGGCGCACTTGGCCAGGCAGATGGAATGGCAAAGACACGCAAGGAGTGGATTGTGGTTTAGCCTCAGCCCTGGCCCCACGCTGTCACCACCCCACAATCCTGGCCCCCACCCATCTGCCCTGCTCCCGGAGGCTACTCCCCCCTGCCAGAGGCTCCATCCTATCCACCCAGCCAAGTGTGTCCTGCCCACGGAGGTCGTGGCTGGTATCCATGGAGACCCTTCCCACCCACTTCGTCTGGCGCCCCAGTGATGGGCATGGGGGTGGACAGGCTGGACTGCCCAGACACCGGGGCTAGGTGCAACAGTGGTGGAGATGCCAGCAGCATCAGCTAGAAGGAGCCTGGGCTGCTGGGAAGTGGAGTTTGGCTGCCATACCACCCCCCAGGCTTGCACCTGGGGGTGGCAGGACCAGCCACGTGCCCGATGGCCTGGGTCTGGTCCTGGGCCAGGCAGGGTCAAGGACCCACTGTGAACTGGATAAAATCCCTTGATGGGCTGGATACAGCCCACAGGCTATATTTTACCCACCCTGGTCTGTCTACACCTAATAGTGATGATGATCTTTCTTATTATTTGTAATTCCACTCCAGATCGTTTATCTTTCTAGTAGCGTTGGCTCCTTGCATTTGAATTATGACATTCTGTATTCAGACTAGTGTGCATTCGTAGTCAATCTGTATGTAAATGTACTGTTACTAAAGGTAATGGATATTGAATAAGGTGGGGCTCTACCTATGTTAACAGGCCACAGCCACCACGCTCTGGTCCAGTGGGACAGAGGCAGTTGGGGGCCCTGCTACAGCAGCACTGGGGAGGCAGGGGGCTGCAGGTTGGGAGTGAGGGGCACCAGCATGGCCTGAGGGGCCAGGGAGCTGTGGGTCAGGAGTGAGGGGCGCCAGCAATTTGCATTGTGCAAATTGTGCAGTGATGATTGTCACTTGGGAGTAATAGAGGGCCACATGTTGATATTGCTGTTAATGTTTTACTGTTGGTGTTGATTCTTCTTTTAAATTGAAGACTATAGAGCTACTTTAATTTGTAGTGAGTAATAAGTATTTTGGGGCCAAAATACTTGTGTGTTTTCTACTTAAAGTATTTACTGTGTCAGGCCTGGCCATTGATGTTTATAGATGGGTCCTGGTGCAAAAAAGGTTGAGAAGCACTGCTCTGCATCATGCCTGCTGATGTCCTCTGGTCCGACTTCTCAGCTGTTCCACCACAGAGTGCTTGAAAGCAGTTGCTGACTTAAGTCCACTCTTCAATTCTGGGGGGGGGGGCTGCTTCAAGTAGTCGTATGCTGCCATGTCTCTTAATTTCCCTTTAGCCTCTCCAGTATCAACCTCTCATAACTCCTGTCTAAATAATCTTCTTCCTTTTTCTTGATGTAATTGTAATATAGATACCCATGCTTCAGACCTTTAAATCTCTTCCTCCGGGGCACACATGAACTTAGACTTGGTGCAAAAGAAGTGGTCCTGACCCTCTGGGAGGGACACAAACATGGCACATCCCGTGCAGGTCACAACTGCTGACCCGGCCTCCATTTGTGCTTCCTTTCCTCCCTGGAGAACACCTAAGCTGAAAACAAACAGACCCACTGAACAGAAACCCACACACAAAACATTGACACCTGGTGCCTTGTGCAGCCCACACAGGCTCCTGCTCCCTGGATCTGTTTGCTTCTCTGTTTCTCCCTCTCTCTCTGCTGGGGACTGCCTAGCCTCATTCCACCCCTTAATTAGATAAAGCAGGCCCAGACAGACCAAGTCCTGTCAATCGATCACTCCAGAGGTAGAGAAGAAAGAGGGTGTGGGGGAAGGGGAAAAAAAAGCCACACTAGAAAAACCACACACCAGGCACTATGCAAACTTGAGCACAAATCGGACACCCAAAGTCACTAGCTCCCAGGAAAGCCTCAAGGCAGTCTTACTGCTGAGCTGCTTATCTTGGTGCAGTTGCTGACTGCTTACTGCTCTGCTTGAATTGAAGTGGCAGAAGTATACTATTAATGGGACCATAGGACACCCTGGATTCAAATGGTATTTCCATTGATGCTTTTAAGTGTTAAACTAATGACCTTCTTGCACTTTTCCTTAAGGTGTACAGCTTGATACCAGTACCTTATCCACGCATATAGCGGATTAACCACTGCTTTTATTTATAGACTGTGCTAAAGGCACTTAGAGAGAAGATTCTAATGTTTTTAAAAAATTAATAAAAACCATTCAGTCAATTACTGAAAGAAAATTTTATTTGTCTGATGTTTCCACAGGGATTTATTCAGTGGAACTTGTAAATGACAGCCTGTATGAGTGGCACGTTAAACTTTTAAAGTAAGTGACTTTTTTTTTCTTAACTTCACAAAGCAGTATCCTGTATTGACACTGTTGAAGGGATGACAGTATGGTCTAACTGGTGTGTGCTATTGGGCTTTCATGGCCAGAGGACTCCAACTGGAAGCATGCTGGGACTGAAATGTATAGCTAGTAGGGGTGTACAAAGCTTCAGGGTCCGATTTGATTTGGAGGAGGTTCAGCCCAATTCGGCTCTTTCTTCTCCACCTCTGGAGTGGCCGAATCTCTGAATCCGAATCAAATCGGGAAACCAGTAAAAAGGTCTGAATTGATTTGAAAAAGATTCTGAGAGGTTTGGCGATTTGGGCAGTCCCTGCTTGCTGCCGCAGGGAGCTGGACCCAGACTGTGCCGATAAGTGGGGGGAGGGAACCATGGCTGCCCTACCCAGCTTCAGGTCCTGGCTCTTTCTAAAATATAAATAAATAAATAAAAACAAAATGAAAAACCTCAGGCTTCTGCCAAGTGGGGGAGGAAGAGGTGATTCCTGCTGCCCCCCCACTACCCCATGCTGCATGGGGGGCTGTACCACGAACCCTCCTCCACTCCACCATGGCTGCCTTGCCCAGCCCCAGCTCCCCTAAAAAGTAAAAATAAAAAAAATTTTAAAAAAAAGCTTCCACTTGACCAGCTGCTGTATTGGGGCTTCTGGGGGCTTGTGGCAGAGCCCCCCACCCAGCACGGGGCAGTGTGGGGCAGCGGGGATCACCCCTCCCTCCCCGCCTGGTAGTGGGGGCTTTTAAAAAAAAAAAAAAAAAAGAGTTGGGGCTGGGCAGGGCAGCCATTGACGGCGCTGGAGAGTAGGCAGGGAATGGTACCTGTCCAATTTGGAGATTCGGCCAATTCGGCAGCGGTCGAATTTCCAAATCAGATTCAACCGAATTGATTTGGGACACTGATTTGAATCACCAAATCAAATCACTGTCCCCCTCATTGGTTGAATCCGAACCAAATGCTAGCCGCTTTGCATAAGCCTAATAGCTAGGTAGAGCTGGCACTGAATACGCTCTTCTGCACTATCAATCTGGTGTGCTCTCAGGAAACCTTTGTAACTTCTGAAATTCTTTACCCAAACCATGCCCCAAAAATAAAACCTCTTGAGCTTAAATTCATTATACAGACTCCTCTCTGCTTGTGAGTAACCTTTTTCTGAAGAAAGAAGATTTGGGTTCACTCTTGCATAGCAAGAGTAACAACTGTGTTGCTGGCCTTAACATCTCTCTCTAATGGTACAACTCAGCAGTGACATGAAAATCTGTTTGTCAATGTAACAGTTCCCCTATCTGTTCAGGAATTATGAAATGAGAGCAGTAACATCCTCACTTGTGTAATGCTTTTACTGCCCGTATTGGCTAATGTCTCATTGTCCTAAAAAGGCATTTTAATTAATAAGTTTCCCCTAAGCAGTTATACTTGTTATAAACGTCTACCTGTATTGATAGGTAATAGGTTTTGTTTGGGGGGTTTTGTGGCTTTGTTTGAAGTTTGTTTTTTTTTAAGTACCACTTCTCTTGGAAATTACCCCTGCTGAAAGGGTAACCCACTACCTTTGCACAAATTAACTTTAGGAAGGAAAACCATACCACAAACAAGGTGAGTGGCATCTATCTTTAGAAGCAATAGAGAGGATTGTGTCCATCCAGTCTGAAGTCCATTGTAGAACTGCATGGATGTGTGTGCATTGCTTTAGGGGGGAAAAAACCTCCCCTGCATGGATCTGTTTGATCCAGCAGTGAAAATTCCTTTGGAATTTGAAAGAGGATTTCTAGGTATGCAGGCAAGTCATTGTTCAAACCAGGAGTGATGACTGTTATGTTGACTTGCAAAGGGAAGTCCCTGTTCTGCAGTACAGTGCGCAGTGCATCCAGCAGATATGTAACAAAATATTCAAACCATTGTACCAGATCTCTGAACTACTGTGAACAGTTCTAGTTGCCCATCTTCAGATTGAAACAGGAGCAGAGTACTAATTGGAACAGGTGCGGGATGCAGCCTGCCAGGCCGTTCTATCCAGCCTGTGGGTCCCCTAAAAATTTAGAAAATCAATATTTATCTGCCCCTGGCTGCCTGTCATGTGGCCCTCCGATTTGGCTTGCCAAAACTCAGTAAGCGGCCTTCTGCCCGAATTGCCCACCCCATGTGTTTACAGCAAGGGAGTAGACTCAGTGACTCAGAAGGTCCCCTCATATTTTGTGTTCTTAAATATAGCATCTGTCCTTATTCAAGCCTATGAAGGTACCAGTTCCTGACACAGAATTAACCCAATTCTGCAAGAACTCATAACCAGGTTGCAAGCTATTTGTAGCCCTACCATCAGCCTCTTGCTATAAACAAAGGTATTGAAATTCTGTGACTGATGTTACTCATTCCAAAATTGAAGAATTTATCATCAAATCTGATGCAGAAATCTTTTCACATATGACAGTCTGGCCTTAAAGCATTATTTCAGTCCCTTCATTTAAAAGCTGTTAATTTTTAGTAGCATATCAACTATGAGAAACAATAACTTCCTCTTTCAAACAACAAGAGGGTTTTGAATATCTCTATTAAGAATGTGGAGAAAAACATCAGGAATGGTGGGAGATTTTCTTGCTAATTACTTACTTTGTAACTGATCTTGAATTTTTTACAGTTTTTTTGAAACTGCAAATACATGGAAGTAGATAAGACTCGACCCATGTCCAGACAAGCAGGGGCATGCAGTTTGTGGTACCACAAACGTAATTTGTCACCCCATAGTTACACGTGTGGAATGTTGAAACTTGTCCTGTGATACAAATTTGCAGCACAGGGGCAAAATCTGCTTCTGAGATTTGCTGGCCAGAGTGTCTCTGTGCTCCATTTGTGCCCCGGCTGCTCCAGCATGCTGGGAGCCAGGAGGAGCGAGGCACAGGCAGTTTGCCCACAGTGAAACAATGCATTCCTCAACAAAATGCATGTGCAGGGGCATGCATTCCGGCACAGATTTGTGCTGCTACTGTTTGTGCTACTGCAAGTGCATTCCCCTACTTGTTTGTATAAGACCTTAAAGAGCATCTTCTTTTATGGAAAAGTAAGCGATTGACTTAATTCTTTTGTTCTTTTTCTTTCACCTGTAACTTCTAGGGTTGATCCAGACAGCCCATTACATAGTGATCTTCAGGTCTTAAAAGAAAAAGAAGGTGTAGAATACATTTTGCTCAATTTCTCTTTTAAGGTAAGTGATTATCAGAAGAATACTGGGGTTAAAATTACTATCTCAAAGTAGATACTGGTTTAAATAATCTATAAGCAATGTCTGCTCGGGGTGATGGCATACTTTTCAAAAAATAATCTAGTAATATACAAAAAATCTTCCATAGCTGATTTTCTGGGCAATTAGTTATTTCTGAATAAATGAGAGATGAATATGTTCAGCTTCCAAAAATCTGTATGGGACTGTGGTCCAAAAGAGGTAGCTGAAACACCCTTCTCTTGGGTACTCATGTTGAAGCTTAGCATTTAAACCTTTGTATCTGTGCTTTTCAGGATAACTTTCCTTTTGATCCTCCCTTTGTGCGAGTGGTGTCTCCTGTGCTTACAGGAGGGTAAGTTTTAAATCCAATCTTTTAAGACCTGTTTTACAGTAGAAACGTCATTGAATGTTCCTTTCTTGTATGGGGAGATGGGGTACTTTTGGAGTTCAGAGTCTTCCCAAAATGCATGTATTCTAGCAAAACCATGGAGACTGATCTCAGGAATGGTAATTTCCAAGTAGTGACCTCTGTGTTCAACCACGCCAACTTTTTTCTGACCCTCCATTATTGTAGGAGTGCAGTAGCACTAAAGGTAACCATTGATGGTTTTAACTCTGCATCATCTTGCAGAGCAGGTTGACTCAATGGTGTTACGCTGGGCCTCTAGTAACAGGAAGTGTTATGAAAAAGTTTAGCGCAGGTGTAGCCCAAGAGTGTTTTCAACTTAATGACATTCTTGCTCCATAAAGTGATCTCAGAAATATGGTTGCAGTACCTTAGCTGGCATATATAGCAGAAACGTTGTAGGTATTGGAGGGGAGGCAATACAGTTGATCAATTTGCAGTGCACTTTTATCACCCTCCTAAAATGAGTTCTCAGATACGGGGCTTTTGCTCTTTCTTTTTCCCTTCAGAAGTCAGAGCCTGTGGAAATGATGTTTGTTCTGACTTTGTTTTAACCTGTGCCAAACTTAATTTTAATAAATGTTAGATGGTAAATATCCCTCCTGCTGTCAGTATGTACATAATATCAGAACAGCACAAAACAACATTGCTGGGGAAAAAAAGGGTTAATAACTCACTGGGCCTGGATTTATAATGACTGTTTGCAGAGGAATGTAACACAATTCTAATTCGGAAATATGTCTGGAATGCCCCCAAGTAGTCCAGACTAAGAAGCCATTCTGCATTTTGTGAACTTAACCCACTCCATTACTGGTTCTGTAATGCTCTAACATGTTGTGGATTGCAGATTACTAATAAATGCAGTGTATCTGGGGTCATTTTTGGACCAGAAGTAGCAAAGTATTTTAGGAAAAGCTGAGTTAAAATTAAATATGGCTTTCTCTAGCCTATGTCCTCTGTAGAGCAGAGGGCATTACACACCATTATGAAGTTTTTGGAATTGTTACATTCCTTTATGGAAGTTACTTTTAAAAACTACATGCAAATACTACATCCACAACAGAACTATCACAAATAGCAATCCTCCTCCACACTTTTTTCACTTTTGAGAGTATAAACAACTGTGCAGGTTAGCTGAATTATTGATTCTTACTAAGCCCTTCCTCATCTGGGCAAAGCAAATTAGTTTCCCTTGTAAGGCCTTAATCAGCTCTGTAGATCACCAATTCTCACCAGTTTTATTTATAGCTGTGAAAACAGTATGACAGACTAACCCTGTGCAGCCTAAGATCCTATGACTGTGATATTTTTTTTAATTAACTGATCTCAACAGAGATAATAAAAGTAGTAATTTCACTGCTTCTAATATAGTATTTATTTTTAGGTATGTCCTGGGTGGAGGTGCATTATGCATGGAACTTCTTACTAAACAGGTGACTATAGATTCTATCTTACTTTGTATTCTCAAGAGTAATGGTGAAAGAGCACCTCTTAGTAGGATTAAAAGTGATCTGTGAAACCTGTTAGCATTCTGACTAAAATCATGCTTAAATTCATGGCAACACCTGCTTTTATTATCTTAAAACACTTTAAGAACAAAAGACCAAATCAAACATTCTGGGAAGTGCCTGAACAAGGCCCAAAGATTGGGGTATTTAATTCTGACTTCTCCCTCTATGCTGGGGAGAGATGCCAAAAGGGGAAGACAGAACTGTAGTCCTCTCCTTTTCCCCCCTCCCCTTCAAACGCGCATCTCACCACCTTGCAGCTGCCCCACAATTTGGACTGGGATGGGTATAAATACTTTGCCACCTGAAGAATGTAGTGACTGATCACTACCTCTTAGAAAAATAACCCCTTGTAAAATTCTAGAAGAGCGATTCCATTGAACCCTGAAGAGGTGAAACAGTGCCAGAGAGGCAACCATCTTCATGGGAGCAAAACTCTCTCTGCTTGCTTAATTGCTTCACTGAAAAGTGAACTTTAAAAGTTGTAAATGCTATTGTGAAGTTTCTGGAAGTGAGTAGAGAATAGTATAATGTAGTTGTGTTTTTCTTTTGTTTTTTGTCTTGCCAGATTCTGGAAATGTGTGCAACTTGGCATTTTCCTTTTTCCTACAAGTTCTTAATGTTAACGTGGTTCACTTTAGTTTCTTGTTTCTCTTGGTAATAACTAATCGTTTTATAGTTTTTAAAAGCTATTGATGGGTTTGCTAGAGTGCAGCAAAACCAGACATTCTTTGCAAAGTGGATTTGCAAGGTGAGCCTAAGAATACAAACACGCTTTCTGTAGAAGTATTTCCTTCTTCCTTTAGGGCTGGAGTAGTGCCTATTCAGTAGAATCGGTCATCATGCAGATCAATGCCACTTTAGTCAAAGGAAAAGCCAGAGTACAGTTTGGAGCCAATAAGGTAAATATAAACGGTGCAACTGAAATGATTTTTTGTGACAGGGTATTCTGTTTTAATATTGACACTTGAAGGAAGACCCAGTATAACCCAGCTCTTCCTTTTCAAGATCGCAAAGTATACTCACATTGGTTTAGTTTCCTGTGCAAAAACATGGGTGTATTCTAGCATCTTATTGGCAAGTTGCTATTTGGATTTTGCCTAGAAAGCAGTGCATATCAAGGAGACACTTTGAGATTGAAGGGGCTGTAAGCAGGTAAAGTTCATATGCTACCCCCATCCTTGGCATCAGTAACTTAATGCAACAAAATATTTTTCCACAATTGTGTATCTGGCTTCCTAGGCTTTCTCCTGCAGGTGCGCTCTGCCCCTGAAGAAGTTGCAACCCTTTGTAAACACTTCTTATAGTTACTTGAACCCATGTTGCCCTTTCTTTATGGAATGATTTGGAGGAGCCATGCATCACCATGCAGGAGTCTAGTTTATGCTCCTCTTTGCAGATGTGTTACTGTGTCAGGGTTAAGTTCTTTCTCATCAGTGTGTGTTGGTTTGTTGGTTTTTTAACCAAGTAAAAAAAATCCAGACTTTACAAAAATGTAACAAAGGGTGGGGGGAAAGTAAACAAAGTATCACTAAAATGTATTCTAGATTTGTATAGTGCTGATAGAAAGTACTTCTCACCTGACCCAGAAGGGTGTGCATCTTTTCTTTCCTTTTCACTTTTAATTAAATAAGCATAAAAAGCTATAGGCCTGAGAAGGACAAGTCAGCTTGCTGGGTAACAGTACTCAAGTTGTTTGGTTTTTTTCAAAGGTGACTTAAACAATTAAGTCAATTCAACTTATGCTCCCAAGTCTTTTTTTAAAATGGAACTTAGGCCTTTATGTCACTTAAGTTCTGGACAGGGGTAATTTCCCACCATTTTTAAAAGGGGAAGGAGGGTTGCAGGTTCAGAACATGCATCAATTCTATGTATGCAGTATAGGCAAGTTAAATCACTGTTGCTTTTAATTGAAACAGTTCAATTTATATTCCCTTTGCTACACCTCTATCACTGTAGGAGCACCCAGCTGTTAGTTATATTGCAACAGTTTATGTCTGTATCTTTTAATAGCAGCATACTCATTACTTCTGTCCACACCTTTGGCACTGACAATTTTTTACCTGTTGTCTTTCCTTATCTTGTGGTAGAGAACTCTAAAATTGATTACTTCCCCAAAGTCAAGTGGAGTTTTATGCTCCAACACACTTAACCTGAAAAGCTCCAAATTGTAGCACAGCCCTCCAAAGCATTTCAAATTGAGACTTGCCTGATGTTGGAGGCCCTTCTGACACTGAGTGTGTACAAGTTATTTCATCCCTACCTCAGCCTATCCCACTTTAGTTGTGCAGGAAGTGATTCCTGTTTTAGGAGCAGGGATCTAGTATTGCAAGCCTTGTTTGGAAGCTTAATTTAGATTGTTTGAGAGTAAGGATCTTCAGTGATGCGTGTAAGGTTTTTGGGTTTTGTTTGTTTGGTTGGGTTTTTTTGTGGGGGGGAGATCCCCCTGCCAAGCCCCTGAGTATTTAACAGATTAATTTATTTTTCTGTCTCTACTATTTGCTGGATTTGACATTATGGAATCATTCTGGTTTTTTTGTTTTTTTTTACTTTTATGTCTGCCTTAAGCCTCAGTGTGTGCACTTTCATTTGAAATGATAGAAAATTAGGGTTGGAAGTGACCTCAGGAGGTCTAGTCCAACCCCCTGCTCAAAGTAGGACCATCCCCAACTAGATCATCCTGGCCAAAGTTTTGTCTAGCTGGGTCTTTAAAACCTCCAAGAATGGAGATTCCACAGCCTCCCTGGGTAACCTGTTCCAGTGCTTTGCTACCCTCCTAGTGAGAAAATTCTTCCTAATATCTAACCTGAATTTCCTTGCTGCAACCCCGAGACCACTGCTGCTTGTTCTGTCATCTGCTACCACTGAGCACAGTCCAGCTCCATCCTCTTTCGAGCCCCCTTTCAGGTAGTTAAAGGCTGCTATTAAATCCCCTCTCAGTCTTCTCTTCTTTAGGCTAAACCCAGTTCCCTCAGCCTCTTCGTAGAAGTCAGTGCCTCAGCCCCTCACCATTTTGGTTGCCTGCTGTTGGACTCTCTCCAGAGGGAGTGGTCAATCAAGGTGTATTTTAAGTCCTCTAGTATACTAAAACCAGGTATGGTTTGGATCAGATCAAAAGGTAATCAGCTCTTCAATCCTGGAGACTACATTTTTTTGCCCATTTTTATAATTACAACTAAGCAAGCTGAATGACATCTCCTTGACTGAGATTTAAAAAATGCTACTGACCTAATATTCTCACTGAGTACAAGGCAGTGAAAAACTGGGAATGATGAATAGGAAACATAAGCATGGTATTATAAAAAAGCTCTTTAAAATTAAGTACCTGCATGTATTTTTGATGTATGTTGTGATGTCATTTCTTTTATAGTAGTATTTTAAATGTTTTCTTTCAGAACCAGTATAACCTAGCAAGAGCACAACAGTCCTATAAGTCTCTAGTACAAATACATGAGAAAAATGGTATGTCAATTTTGCAACTCTGTTTGTTTGTACAAATTGTACAGCAGCATAGAAAATGGTTGGGTTTTTTTTTTTTTTTACATCTGTTGTTTGCTCTTTGGTATTCAATAAAACTTTTAAAAATACTGGAGCATTTTGCTGCTTAAAAATACTTTCCTGCTGTTTCTTTTGTCATCTTAGTAGAGAAGGATAGCAGTGTTTGCAACTAACCAATCTGCTGTTCCCTATACACTTATGCTATATCAAGTAAAACTATTCCATGCTTCTGCTCTGTGTTTGTACTGTATTTTCACCTCCAATGTGCAAAGTTGTTCTTATGGCATCTTTTTGTCTCACGTAAGTCTCCTTTTCCTTCCCCAAAGAGCTAATCATATGATAGCACAAGCAGACAACAGTTAATGAAAGGATCAAGTTTACAGGAGGACTACAAGTTAAATGCAGCATGTCCAGGGGATGTTAGTTAGCTTGGCTGAACTATTCAGTTCTGCTCTGGAAAGTAGTGGCAGACATCCCATACAAAGCTAGTTACCACCAGGTTTGTCCCCTCAGAACTGGCACTTTCTCAAAGTGCATTAGATATGGGACTAGTAAAATTACATCCACCTTCCTAATTGGGAAGGGGTGCAAATAGTTTGAGACCCTGAGGGGTTAAATGACTTTCAAGTGACAAGATGGCAGTAAGGCCAGAAACAAGTTTCTTTATTTTATTTTTTTTTTCCCCCCCAGTCTTGAGTACCAGTTCCTGTGAGGCCATGTAGATATGGCTGCCTCCCAAGATTTAATGTTAATGCTTGTCTAGTAGAATGAACCACTTGAAGCAAGTATCAGGTCTAAGAAATTTTATCATGATCCTTCAATTGGAAAAGACCTCGCAAGTGTCCTCTAATTCAACCTTTTGGCCCCCAAGCCATATGAGTGATTGCACTCGGGCTGTGCTGCCTCTACCCAGCCTTGTGCACCCAGTTTGGAACACAGCCCTGCATACATGGGTCAGGCTCTATGTTGCCTCTGCACAGCCTGCATCAGCTCCATGCTGCCTCTGCCCTTTGCAGGGCCCCTCAGAGATCTGGAAATTTGGCAGCAAGGGAGCAGCAATTTTAATGCTACCACCACTTCCCCTACACACCAAGCTTTTGGATCTGTGGGGAGCTTCGTGGGCCGGATCTGGCCTTTGAGCTAGAGATCACATGCCCCTGATCTAGTTCCACCCCTTGCACAGATGCAGGATTTAGTGTACCTAAACCATTCCAGATGAGAGGTTTATCAGCCATATTGAAAGCCTACTATGAAGGAGTTTGCACTGCTAAAATTGCCTGACACCCTTAAAAGGATCTCATGGCAAACCCAGGTGCAGCAGCACTCTGGTTAAGAATCACTGGTGTAGATTTCAAAACTGGCATATGTCCAACTTTAGCAGGCAAAATAAGGTTTTATATAAGTACATGCCTATGTAGTTAAAACTGCAGATGCTAGATACATGGCTTGCTAGATTGAAAAATAAGGTCCTTTTAAGGTTTTGAGATGTATGAAAACAAGATGATGATCCTTGTCCAATTCAGCATGCCAAGAGGAGCCTCAAATGTTAATGCTTTATTTTCAGATATAAATACTAGCTTTCCTTCTGCCAGGTGATGTTTAGGGCAGTTGGTGCCTTTTTGTTAAATTACTCCTATTTTTATAATCAAATTTTAAGCTTCCATCTTGCACAAATCAAGATAAAGCATAAAGCTGCCTTGTTGTTTACTTAGTGTGGGTTTTGCAGTTGTTCTAACATCTGCACCTAACCTGTTTCTTCTACAGGCTGGTACACTCCTCCAAAAGAAGATGGTTAATACTGAGGACTGTTTTACACCTGGACCAACATCAACAAACAGAGCTCTTTTTTATTTCTCTCCAACACACACAGACTTAAGCTATGAGTGCCCCTGCAATAGCCGTACTGAAGACTTTAGCTATTAGATAAATTAGTGGATAATCTGTCAACTGACACATTCAGTATAAGTTACAGCCTTACTATTCCGCTCTTCTTGGGTGTCTTGGACTGAGCAGTTTTGGCCTTTACTGTACTTGTCCCTCTGGATTAAGTATACTTGGGTCAGTCCCTCCCTTTCCTCCCCCCTTTTTTTTTTTAATTTAAAAGTGTAAACTCTTTAAAGCAGGCTATCAAGTTACTAAAGATCACTCAATAGGAGTTGCTCACAACACTTTTCTGTGTACTTCTTACCTTTTTGCAGAATGTGGACTGCAGAGATTTGCATTGTGTTATTTCATTTAAAGCCAACAAAGTTTAATACATTGTTTAATACTGTTCTAGGAAATTTCAGGTCTTGTAAATCACAGTAGTTTTTCTGGTCTAAAATGACAGCATTTGTAGTATTGCCAAATTTAATGATATAGGAAAACCACATGTATGTTAAACTTTTTCATGGCTGTGTTGAGGATATGAACTGTTTCTTGGAAGAGATGCTCTTAATTAGATTATGTTGTATTTTATAAGCAGAGCAAGGCTGTGCCAATAAAATCTTGTAACTAGTCACGTCCACTGGGGCATCAGAATCTTGCTGGGCTATTCCTGCTACTTGTTGGCTCAATCTCTTAACAACAGCCACAGTATGAAGCTTGAAGTTTATTTAAGATACTAAAAACCTTTTTAGGTGTTCCATTTTTTTATTAACGGGTTGTTGCAATCATTTGTAAACTAATGAACTTAAGTGATTGGCACAAATCAAGATGAAAATCCTTGAGCAAAAATTTTATAGAAAAAGCTAAATAAAGTACAGAAAGACATCACCCGATTCAGAGATTTTAAAAGTGTTGCCATAGTCGTGACAGTGGTTTTGATATTGAAAGACTAACGGGAACTATTCTTTCTTAGGAAATGAATCTGGGTCTGTGTAATTACTATGTTTCATTGCCTTATCTAAATCAATTCTATTTTGGTTGTAGCATTAGGGATTAGACCTTTACCCCCAGGGGTTGAAATAAGGGTGTGTACCATGGATTAAGCACTTTTTAGAAGCCCAGAAGCATGTGTGGTTTGGTTTTTTTTTTTTAGTTATGACTATCAAATTTGTGCTCTTCTTTTCTCTATCAGGCACCCCTGGGTCCTTGCGCATTTGCTTCTAGATCCAGTTTTTAGCTTGAAAGAACAGACTGAAGAGATTTGGCACTACTCCTGATTTTATATATTATTTCAAATAGTTTTCTAGGAAGTATAGTGAATGACTTCCCAGCCTTTCTGCTTCCTTGGTTGTATGTATATTTGTATTAAATCCTGGTAGCCAATTGCTCAAATAGCAACCTTAAGTGAAAGGCAGAACTCTTTTAAGCATTAAAGTTCCTTAAAACCTGAGGCTAAAATCTTTGAATACATTATTGAATTCTTTAATATTCTAATGGGCTAGCAGGTTGACAGATGCACATTTGGCATGCTTTGTTTTTGGATTTCATTTTTCATTGCAGAATTATTTGGCAATGTACAGTAATTTGTAAACTTGCATCAAGTTTATGAATAAAGAACCATTTTAAGAATTATTCTTTTTGTGGTTACTGTCTCTGGATGCAGGCAGCATTCTGTTCATGAGTACCTTGTGTTTTCCGTGTAGGAGGGAATTTAACAGGTTGCTGGTACTTTTCTTTACAGTGAAGTCTTGCTATCAGGCAGCTCTTTCATTTATCCCCTAAAGCAGGGGTGTTTCAACCTTTAAGGAATGTACCCCCCTGAAGAGTTGGGGGTGGGTCTCTCAGTGACTGGTCAGCACGCAGCACACTTCTCAAGTACTTTTGGCATGCTTCCCAGGTATACTGTGGTGGTGCGAAGCAGCAGGGGTACTTGGGAAGCATGCCACTGCCTCGCACACCCCCGGGGCCTTCCCAAGTATATACATGTACCCCTGGTTGACGACCCTTGCCCTAAATGAAGGATCACTAAACACTGAATAGTACAAATTATCCTGGGATCGTATCTTCCACTGCTGATTACCAGAAGTAATAAAATGGCTAGTTAGGGTGAAACCATTTTAAGATGCTGTTAGAGCTTAAACTTGAAAGCATATAACTGAGTTAGAGATTGACAGCATTTATTGTCACCAATACCTTGCCTTGCACAGAAGTGCCTATTCACTGGCAAAATGACTACTTAGGTGTACATATCATTCAAATGGAATTATCCTCTCTATGCAGCACAATGCTGGTTTTAATACTAACCCAGAGGTAAGGGCACTGCCCTCTCAATTGCCAATGGCACTTGTGTAACAGCTGTTTCCTTGAGGGTTTGGTCTGGCTTGCTCTAATTTAGCTTGGGATCTTGCACAATTATAACAGAATGTCCTGTGGCACCAAGACTAGGAGGTTAGTTTTGAACGGAGTTATTTTCTTAGCCATTTGCCCGGAATGACCGGCTGGTGGCATAACTAGGCCAACAAAAAGCACTGCTTAGTCTGCATGCCTGATGGAAAACATTTTTAAAAAACAGCTTTCACTGCGGAGCTTCCTTCTGAAACTGCAGTGTCTGTTGGACTGCGGCGCCAGTCTCCGCTGCAGCCAGTTGCCGTTCTTCGCGCTCTCGCAGCCTGCTGTAACACGCTCTCCGACTGGCATATCTATACGCATTTCTTTTTTAAACGCCAAACTCAGGCCGTGGCCCAAATGTGCTGGAAACCTCGAGCCCCTTCTATCCTCCCCAGCTACGTTTCTGTGAACGCCCCCTGGGAAGGAGTCGGAAAGACCGCGGCGCTGGCGAGTCTTATCACGTGGCCACAACCCAGAAGCGGACCCATAGTTCCCAAACCTCCCCCCTGCAGTGATCATCGCTTCCGGCCACGTGACCCCGGCTGAGGCCCGGACGCGGACACCATGTAATGACGCCATCAGAGCGCGCCGCCAGGCTGCACCCTGCTCCCCGCCCGGCCGCTCGCTGCGCGGAGCCAGGCCTAGAGCCGCGGCGGTCGCCATGGAGACGGACACGCAGGGGCCCTTCGTGCTGAGCAACCTGGCCGAGGTGGTGGAGCGGGTCTTGAGCTTCCTGCCCACCAAGGCGCTGCTCCGGGCGGCCTGGTAGGCACCGGCCCCGCAGCCCTCGCCCGCCCCTTCTGTGCGCGGGGCTCCCCCGGCTCCGGCCCCGCCCGCCGCTGAGGCCTGGGCTCCGACGCCCGCTCCCTGTCGCGTGGCTGGGCTGTGTCCTTCCGCGGGGCTCGGCCGCGCCCGCTGCTGCCTCGCGCCGGCGGCACTCGGGGCCCTAGGCGGGAGGAGCGGGCGCGGGGCCAAGCTGCACGCAGGTTGGAGCAGGTCTGCGGCGGTCCCTCCCCGGCCCAGCCAGGGCCGAGGTCTCTCAGGTTTAAATGTTTCCAATGGAGGCTTGTTTGTGAGGCTGAGAAACCTACATCATCCGTGCCACCTGCATCCGCTCGGTGCTATCTTGATCACTGCTAACAACCCGGGGGCTGCTTACGCCTTGTATCCAGAGAGCAAGGAGCAAGCCAAGCGTCTCTGCAGCACTTTCAGTGTCTGTACTGTATCAGCATTTTACGTCACTGATACCTACATTTGTGCTGCAGAAGAACTGGGAATGAATTATTGAATGTGCTGCTCTTGTGGGGGAGAAAAAACCTTAACATATGGCTGTCTCTAAGTGAGGCAACTTACTGCTGGATACTGTCAAAAACATTTTATAACTGGGAGCAACTGTTAGGCCTATACCCATGCAAATAAGTGATTCAAGTTAAATTGAAGGCAGTGGCAAACAGAGTGCATTTGATTTAAATCACTGGTCATGAAGCCTCAATTTAATCATTGTTTTCTATAAAAAATGCATCTTTGTTTGATATCCTCTATTCATTTAACTTCTTGAAACTTTGCACTTTTAAAGAAAGGTAAGGGCTTGGCTGTGTGTACGCAAACTTGCAGAGAGACAGTAGGGCTGATGGGTAGGTAATCAGGTCTGTTATCTCTCATCTCTGTATACTGCTGTTAACAAGGATGTTATCTCTGGAGATGACAAACTCTCCCTATGCCTGAAGAAGGGCATTTGTGCCCGAAAGCTTGCAAAGAACAATTTTTCCAACTATTTAGGTGGTGTAATAAAAGATTTTACATCTACTCAAAGAACTTTGTCTGCCTGTGATCTCTGGAGACAAATCCACCATTTGAGAACTGAAACTAAGCATCACAGATGGGATCTTCTAGACTGAGCACCAAGTCCCACTGGGTTTCTTTAATCTTTACAATCTATAGAGGAGTCTGGGAACCCCATAAGATTGGACCCCTAATATAGTCCATGGCCTGTTGTGACCTATTTATAAAACTAAAGAAAGTTACATGAATATATTGTCTCAAATAGTATATATATAATTAGAAGTTATAATCCCTATTCTATGATTATATCTGTGAGCTTTATCAGATCTGAAATTAAAACTATATAAGTTATTTTTAAGCACTTAAAAAATTTTTGATTTACATTTTTTTTTTAAATCAATTTATTTTAATTTATTTTATTTTTGTAATTGTTGATTTTTATCCACCCTGGTGGCAAGCCACAATAATCCCAGTTCCATGTCAGTCATTAAAGGAGTGTGGGTAACTTCTGACAGCATGTGATAAGCATTTCCAGATAGAAAGGGAAAACAGTGGGGGACTGACACGTGCCAAAGTTCCCTTTTGTAGTTGTGACGTGGAATCCTTGTATTTCAGTGTGTGCCGGTTATGGAGAGAATGTGCTCGTAGAATACTGAGAACGCAGCAGAGCATAGCCTGGGTATCTGCCCTTGAGCCTGGTCCGTCTGATACTCATTCGCTCGTCCGCACATTAGCAGAGGAACTTGAGGTAGGAGAAAATGTCACAATTACATTGATACTCGTGGTTGAGTTTCTAGCTACTGTGGCAAGATCTTTGAGCAGACTCCTGTTTCTGCTGACGTATTTTTCAGTCCTTCCGTAGTCTTTTTAAGTTTCATCGTATATATATGAGGTCTGTTCAAAACGTATCGAGACTGATGTTGTAGGAAACAAAAGATTTAATTTAGAGGGGTTTCAGCTTAATCTCCTTTGAAGTATGCTCCTTCTGCAGCCACACATTTCTCCCAATGTTTCTGCCATTGTTGGAAACACCTCTGATAAGCACCTCTGGTCAGTTGCATTTTGTTTTATAGTTTCCACATCACAAAATCTTCTTCCTTTCAAGGTTTTCTTTAGCTGAGGGAAGAGAAAAAGGTCACATGGGGCTGTATCAGGTGAATATGGAGGTTGCGGCACTTGTAGGATGTGGTATTTGGCTAAAAATTGCTTCACAAGCTGTGCTGAGTGGTCAGGCACATTGTCATGGTGAAGCATCAAAGAGTGGGACCTCCATTTATCTGGTTGTTTTTCTGGTCGTTTCATTCCCAAATTGCTGGTTAGAATTGAATGACATGAATCAACAGAAATTCCAACTTCTGCTATCTCTTGGACAGTCAATCAAACCAAACCAAACCACTGTTACATTTTCATCATTTCCTGAATGAATGTTGAAGGGTGTCTGGAACGCTCATCACTTTTGGCTGATGATTGTCCTTCTTTAAACCAATGATACCATTCAGAGACTCTTGCGTGGCTCATAGTGTCATCACCAAATGCTATTTTAAGTCATTCAGATGTTTCACTTGCCATTTTCCTGATTTTCATGCAAAATGTAATGCGTATACATTGTTCTGGACACTGACATAAAGAAAGGGGACATGAGATGCAAACTATCTTGCTTCAACTGCTGGCCACAGAAAACTGGGGAAACACCATGAGCTACAAACCTGTCCAGAGGAGTCCTAACATGCCCAGACATTAGAGCTGTGTGCAGTTTCAGTCGCTGAGTTGATTTGGCGGAGATTTGGCCCGATTTGGCAGCTGAATTTCTGAATCGAATCAGGAGACCCTTTAATCTATCCGAATCAAATCAGAACCCTCTGAATTGATTCGGAGAGCTTTGATGATTCAGTCATAGACTTAACTTTAAATGTTTTTTCTATATACCTCAGGGTACCAGGTGGCTTGTGAATGCTGAGGTGGTGGGGTAGATGGAGCATGGAATTGTCCCCAGCATACTCAGTGGTAGACCCAGGAGTGGACCAGAAGCACTTCCGGTCCACTTCTGGGTTCGCTGCAGAGGATTCGGGGGACCCCAGACTAGTTCCTCCTGGGTCTGGGGGGCAGCTCCACAGCTAATAACCGAGCTGGTGGGGTGTGGGGGGGGATCCCCTGTGTGCTCAGCAGACCCAGAAGTGGACTGAAAGTACTTCTGGTCCACTTGTGGTTCTGCCACTAAACACATGGGGGGGCTCCCCACTGCACTCCTGTGGGACACTCTATCCACCCCACTATCTCAGCGCTCATGAGCTGCACCTGGTACCTTGAGGTATGTAGAAAAAAACATTTAAATTGTGTCTATGGCCGAATCAGTGTTGAAACTTCAGATTTGGATTTAGCCAAATCAAATTGGGACAGTGATCCAAATCAATTAATCAAATCACTGTCCCCCAAATCAGGCTGAATCCAAATCAAATACGGCCCACTTTGCACACCCCTACCAGACACGTTCAGCAAAGCCATGCCCTTCACCCAATACTTGTACCAAAAAATCCACATTCAGTCTCAATACTTTTATAACAGACCTTGTATATCTGTCTCTCCCAAGAATCTTCTAGCTATATCATGGAGAAGGAATTTTAAAAAACAGTCTTTGGTCACACAACTCACAAGTCTCCCAGCATAGCTATGCTGACTTTGGACCTGACTTGGCGAAGTCAGAAAATATGACTGCCACAGCTAGTTACTAAACTTCATTTGGTAGAGCGTGACCAGAAAAGTATCAGATGTTTTCTAATTATTACCTGTAGCTTTCTCATCATGTATATTCAAGGTGATTTTTTTTACGTTCAGCAGTTATTTTTTCTACATAAAATACAAATATTTACTGTTTTAGCTGCTTCAAAGAACTTTGTAGCTTCCCTTGAATAATGAGAACAGTGGTTAGAAAATGCTTAGAAAAATTCTTATGTTTATTATTCTGTATGCCCCTCATCAACATAGTAAGAATGAGAGAAAGTGTGGCTTATTTTGGCTTGGCGTGTTACTAAAAAGGATTAGTATATAAAAAAGCAGATTATCTCAAATGAGAGTTATTTAAGAGTGGATCACCAAGGCATTGCTGAAATGTTGGCTTTCTATAGAGCTGGCTCTGTATACCTCTTATTCATTTTGTAAATAATAGTGGGTCCCTGTTAATAATTTTGGCTCTAAGCCTGTGTTTTATTTTATACCCAAGATATGTTATGTCATCAAAATCATTAGTATTTTCCACGGTTTGGCTTCACTGCCCAAGAGGACCATCAGAATGAGGTCTGCGATTGGGAGCATTCTTGAGAAATTCCAAGGAAAGAACAGCAACCAGGCACTGTCCAGACCCAAGGGGCTTAGCAGCATGTGGATTTCAGCAGTTTGATCAAATCACAATAAGTTGGTATCCAGAGAGACACCCTGACCCAGGTTGCAGCAAGCAGGGGCTTTTCTAACTGGGTTTTAAATTTTCTTTTGACTTCAGAGAATCATAGAAAACAGGGCTGGAAGGGCCGTTAGGAAGTCATCCAGTCCAGCCCTCTGAAGGAGCATCCCCAACTAAACCATCCTAGTCAAGTATTTGTCTAACCTGCTTTTAAATAACCAGGGATGGGGACTATACAGCCTTTCTCTGTTCCAGTACTTAATCAGAACAAGACTGTTCTCCTAACTGTTCTTAATGCCCAAACTGAATTTTCCTTGGTGCATTTTAAGACCACTGCTCCTTGTTCAGTCCCCTGTGGTCTCTGTCCTTTTTGTAAGCACTCCTCAGGAATTTTAAGACTGTTATTGAATCCTCTCTGTCTTCTCTTCTCCAGATTAAATAACCCTTGTTCTTTCTGCTTTTTCTCTTAAGGCTTGTTTCCCAGCCTTCTGATCATTTTTGTTGTGCTCTGCTGGACCCTTTCCAGTTACTCATAGTAGTACAAGGTAGTGATAGCAACTTGGGAAGGAAAGTTCATTTTTTAACATGCCCATCTGTTGACATTCTTTAATTTGAGAGAGTATTTTAACCATATGTCATGATCTTCCCACAGTACTGAAGACTGCAGTACTATTAAATACATCTTGGAAATCCATTTGCCAGGCACCAGTTTCTAAGCTTTCTGAAGCAAGTCTGGGGTTCCAGGATACCAGCAGTTTGAATATAAACTTCAATATTTCATCTCTGGCCCTTATTTAGCCATAGTGAGCATGTCTTCACATGCATTAATGCTCTTTAGTTAATGCACGGTAAATCTAGTACCTCTATTGTGAGGTAAGAGGAAAATGCACATTATCCTGTCTTAATACACATCAACAAAAGATCATGGTTTTTAGTGGTGCTTAATGTTCATTGGCCTATTTTAATAAGCATTAACTAAATAGCACGTTTTAGTGACACTTTAATTCGCGTTGAAGTGCATGTGTGGACGTGTCCTTAGGCATTAATCATTCTCTAGCATTCCATAGTGCTATTAAGTGAAAGAAGACCAGGAGCATCTTACCCAGGCTGTAGAAGAATGTGGACCACCAAATGAATAAAGCATTTCTGGTTACAAACAATGGATATAAAAATTAAGCATTAATCTAAAAATGCAGATGAACAGGTAAATGTAGTTGGATAAAAGGCTTTTTTGTTGACTGAAAAACAAGTTAGCCTTTCATGTGACAGGTGGGAAGCTAGACACAGAACTGTCTACTCCTGTGCCTGGTCAGCAGTAACACAGCTAATGTTTGATTAGGAATGTAATGCAGTTCCGTGTCTCTAAAGTGTATTGAGGTTCTTTGAAAAGGATTAGAAAAGAAGCCAATTTGTTATAGCCAGGACTTTCTCATCACTGGCTTTCAGGAATCTTCCTCTCATACATCTAGTCTGGATTAGTTGTCTTTGAGTCAAGGTGCTACACAGCCTGCAGTTAAGTGGCAGAGTCTGTTTTTCTTATGTTTTCTTTTCTACTTTACAGAAAGTTCATGTTCTACCACAGACTGTGCTCTACATAGCAGATGCAGAGACTTTCAGTGGGCATGAAGACTGTCATGGACAAAAGAAAGGTAAATACTAAATCCATCTGTACTCCCTGTATTAAGAAAGCCTTGTCTGGTACAAGAGTAGAGTCAAATGCTTAAAGGAAAACATTGGGTAATGTGGTATCATCCTCACTTAGCATCAGAGGAAAGTAAATCACTAGGTAAAACAGAAGTGAAATTGTCATCTTGCATTCGCATCCATGTCAATACAGCTTATCCTATTCAGGGTACTGAATTTCACTGTACCTCTTTTGCATGCTGTAGTTTTGTAGTGTGTCTTAGTTGATAAGATTTGTCACATGCTGAAAAAGCTAGCCAGTGATGAGTTGCTTTGTTTAAATAGCCCAGGGTTGATTATAAGCCACTGTTTAATCCCTGTTCAAAGTCTTTTCTGTTATTACGTAGAGCAGAGGACTCTAAGTCCAGAGGCTGGGGCCCTGGGCCAATTACTTTAACCCTTCCTGTATCTCAGTTTACCCTTCTTCTCTTACAGCAAGAAAAAGAAATAGTAAAGAAACAGCAATTTCGTTAGAGAAACTATTGCCAAAACGATGCCAAGTTCTGGGGCTGGTCACCCCTGGAATTGTAGGTAAGAAGTAATGTCTAATTGGATAATACCCAGCTTTCAAGATGCTTATAGCTAGGTACAGGCATTCAGAAAGCCTGAGGCATATTCATGCTAAATTACATGGGTTTCTTTAAGTGGGTTACATTAGTTTGGGAGTAAACACAATTCCACCATTTCATGGGGAGGGGCTGGCAGGGCACAAAGGCTGCCTGCACTGGTGGAGGCCAACAACTTGGGGACTCTTCTGCATGCTTGCCGGAGACTGCCAAGGGGAGCCAGATGCAGCTGAGTGGAAGGCCATCTCTAATTGCCTGCTGGGCACACACCTCTTCCTGCTTCCTAGTCATCTATCAGGCAGATGTCAGCTGTGAGCAGCCAGCAAAAAGAAGTGTGCTTACCCCAGGACTGGACTGGAGTGGTTCCAGGAAGGATTTGGAGGCTTTCCCCCTCTACCCCTAGAGCTAGCACCAAGTTCCTAGCTGAAGTCCATTTTCCTGCAGCTTCAAGGATATGGTTGCCCCCCTCCCCAGGGACTGGAGCCTTGCACTCCACTGAGGGCTGGCAGTAGCACCCACACCTGCTCAGTGCCAGGCTGGACATGTGCCACAAGGCCTGCCAGTGGCAGCATCTGCTCAGGTCCAGGCTAAATGCACACACATACCCACACACCCTGAACCCCTGCGCCCTGCAGGGGGGCTTGAATGAAAAGTTTCTTTCCTAATTATTTAGGAACGTAGTACTGAAGGGGAACTTCTGCACACCGTAACCAGTTGTGGCTATTGCAGACAGCTAAGCCACAATCCAGCTCAGAGACAGATTAAGCTTCATCTTAAAGTTAATGAGTCTCTTCCTGATTTCTCCAGTTGGAAGGCTATCTAGAATATTACTGCTTTCATGGTTAGAAACCTCTTTCCCAGATGGACCCTGTTCATGCCCAGTTAATGTCCATTTGTCATTATGCCCACATTATATAGCTTATGGCATTATCCTGTAGCTTAAATCAGTCTTTTCTCTCCCTTGTTTTTATCTCTCTCTGTGTATTTATAGAAAACAAGCCTCTTCCTTCTCAGTTTTTGGTTTGTTGAACCTAGCGAACTCTAAGCCCTTGTCTTTTCTCAGGAAATAAGCTAACTATTCCCCTGCTCATCTTGGCCTTTCTCTGCACCTGTTTAAGTTTGAATTTTTTGGATAAGTATAAATCCCATTTTCCAAAGTGAGATTGTCTGAGTTTAGTGGAAAATCAGTAGTACTTTGGCTTTTAAGTGCCTTCATCTCTTTGAAAAAAAATTACATTGCTTTTTCAAATAGATACGTTATTTCTGAAAACAGGATTTTGCAGAAAGAACCTGCTGGATGCAAGAAGCTGATTTTACCTGGTTTCTCTCTTAAGGTATATCACAATGTAGGCAAGATCACAGATATCAAAATAAGTAAGTTACTTACGTTACATGTCTGTATTATTAGCTACTCCTATGGGCTCACGTGGGAATCGGCCTCAAGAAATTGAAGATGGTGAAGCTGGCTTTGCTTTATTGTTCCCCAAAATTGATGGTGTGAAGATCCATACTTTTCACTTGTTTAAAGATCTGAAGAACAGAGTCTTTGATGAAAGTAAATTTGCTGAGGCAGGCAAGTCACTGTTTAATTTTATATCAGCTGCTTCATGTGTTATGGTATCAGATTTGTCGGTTCCTGAGGGTTGTGAGTTGCTTTATTTGTGACTGTTGCTGACATCAAGCAGACTTCTGGCCGAGTGGGTAAGTACAGTTACCCTGGAAGCATGCAGATGTGCACAATAGTCTGAGCTTGCCAGTAATGCTAGCACTGTGGGGTCCATCTCTTAGACTGTGGTGCTAATTCACAGCACCGTTATGATCAATAGATCACAATTGTTTATTGTTTTTACAAAGCCGTGTCCTCCAGAAATTATCCTCCTTCAGTTGAATGCCCGAGTGAGGATGTCATGATCTCTGGCACACTCGGTCCCTCTTAGAAACCTCCTATACATTCAAAAGGTCATCAGAAAATGGCCAGGGCTGTGCAACTTGGGCTGTGTCAGCTCCAGTTGCTTTTTAAAAATTAATATTCAGTGCACATAGTTCTTAGATGCTTAAAAATAAGAAGTAGGCTGGAGGGGAGGAGCCAGCAGAATTCCCCTTGCTGACTATAAAGTATAGCATAGAGTCAGCACACTGTGCACTCAGTGGAATAACTGACCCTGCAAGAGGAACTTGGCCACATCGGGGGTGGGGGACAGGGTTTATGAGCCTTTTTAATTTCTGGGAACTAACAGATACCTCGTTTGCAATTTCTGTGTGCCTGAGCAGTGCCACTGCCTGATGCATGGGTTTCCAAGGAAAGGTATTTACTCCATCATAAAAGTTTTCCCAGTGACACACTTACTGTGTTCCTCCCTGTAGTATTCAGAGTTCGGGTTGCTAAGTACAGTTCAAAAATAAAACATACCATTATTGCTGTGGAAGCAGAAAAGAGCTGAAGAAGGCCCAGGCAGTTCTCCTATGGAAGGTCAGTCTTCACATCCTGTGCAGAGAATCTCAGCACATGTGTTTTTGTACCCCTTACCTTTGTGTGCCTGGAAAATACATTCCATTTATCTCACTGCTGGAGGACCCAACTCAACTTGCCTCTAGCTGCTGCTGCCACAGTAGTGAAATACTTTATGTAATATGCCAGCTATGGTGGGGAGCAGGGGAGGATATCATTAAAGATGCTTGGATTCCAGGGGCTGAGACCCTTTTTAAAGGTAGAAAGTTTGTTGTTTTTGTTTTATGTCTAGGTCTCAAGAACAATCCTGACCTTCGAGTGGTTCTTCTGTTCGGCTATAATTCCTGGCGGACAGGAGCAACTCGATTTCTTCACCAAGTTGTCAATCCTTTGAATGAAAAAAGTATCATTCTGGCTGGTGGGCATGTGGAGAACTTCACATCACTAACCTCAGAAAAGTGGGTACCTCATTCTGGATACCTGTGATGAAATATTGGAGCATCACAGATGAATGAAATCTCTATGAATAGAGCCGAGTCAGACAGCAGTGAAAGCCATGAAACAACTGTAGATGAGCTGTATTACTTTTGTTGTGGGGGGAGAAGGGAGTAGGAAGAGGAGGAGTACCCAAGGGCCAGCTTTATGTTCCAAATAGCATAATTTAATATTAGGAATGAAGTATTAGAAAGAAAGGCCGACTGGCACTAAATCTGCATTGAGAAAGATAATACAGGGCTGCAGCTTCATGTGGACTGTTACAAAAACAAAGCAGTAGATGCTCAAGTGCTAGAAACCAACCTGCAGGGGAATTATAGAGGCAAAACATCTGCTTTGAAAAATTCCCATTAATGGGCCATCTTGAGAAATCTTCACCTGAAAGCAGTTGTCTTCTGTGTCCCCCTGCATGCCTTCTCACTCTCATTTCAGTGGTCAGAGCCCCATGCTTTAGCTAGTAAAAGTATAAAAGCCTGTTCCTTCTTCAGTGGGGACAATCCTGCAATTTTGTTAATGCTGGCTTTCAGGACTGTTGTCCCAGTTATTTCATCATTGGTTCACAAGTTCTTGCATGCTCCTCTTCCAGTTTGGGTGTGAAGTGCTCCTGGGCAGCACCTAGGGTTATTTTCTATATAAGTTTGTGATATAAAAGAGCTTTATAATTTACCTCTGTCTGGGGTTGGAGAAATCGACAATCCCTAATTTTCTTAAGCAGTGCATTTTTTGGTATTTGGAAACTTATTGGCTAGCAATGAAATGGTGCTTGTGTGCACCACTCCTGTCACCTATGCTCAGGTGCTGTGCTGGGAGTGTTCCTAATGCCCCATTATGCTTACTATTTGATGGCAACCAGCAGGGTATCCTACAAAACAGTGCTATCAATGGCTGAGCCTTGTCACAGCAAAGTGACTGAGGTCATCACCTGATAACACAGCATGTCCCAGGCAGCTGAGAAGAGGGGAGAAGCACCAAGACCCTGCAGATTTACTGACGGTCCATTCCCTCCTGCTCCCTTGTTCTGATAGTTGAACACTGAGCAGCCTGATTTGCCCAGTTTAGTAGGCCCTAATTCCCCAAACAGCTGAGCCTGGCTTATGAATGGGTGGTCCAAATTGCAGTTGGCTTGAAAAGGTATATTTCTGCCTCATCTCCAGCAAGGGATTCTTCCTTCTTTTGAGGGGTGGGAAAGACTTACCACTGGCTGGTATAAAGTGCCTCTGTGCACAGGGTGCATGCCAGTCTGGCCCTGATGCCAGACTGATGCCAGTTTGGCTGATTGGGCCAGTCTTTTGTGGATGGCAGTAAAGATCTCCTTGGAGCCTTGTCTGTTCTGTTAGTATAAACTTCTGCCACAGCCTGTACTGAAATCTAGAATGATTCCTCTGGAAACCTCTAATTTGGTGTGCATTACCTTTCAGTGGTAACAATCAGCCTGGTGATTCCTGTGGGGTCGTTGGATTGGCTTTCAGTGGACCCCAAATACAGAGTGCTACAGTTTTGTTAGACCAAGATGTTGTTGACGAGAGGACAGCAGAAGCAGCCATGCAGCGTCTCAAAGCAGCAAACATTCCAGAGCACAACACCATTGGCTTCATGTTTGCATGTGTGGGCAGGGGCTACCAGCATTATAAAACCAAGAGGAATCTTGAAGCAGATGCATTTAGAAAATTTTTTCCAAACGTTCCCCTCTTTGGCTTTTTTGGACATGGAGAAATAGGATGTGATCGAATAGTCACCGGGAATTTCATACTGAGAGAATGTAATGACATAAAGGATAATCTGCTCCATGGGTATACTACAGTTATGACTCTTATTCATCTTGGTTCAGCTAAGCCCAACCAGGTTTAAATGTGTTTTTTAAGCATCAGTTCAGCTCTTTGGTGGCTTCTGGGACAATGGATATGTTTGCAGTGAAGGCATCTTCCAGAATGTAAAGGAAATAGCTTTCTTGTAATGTTCTCAGATCTTGTAGTCAGAATAGAGTTTAATATAATAGGTGTGGGAAGACTTTGCATTTTGTGTAATAATGTGCACAAGTCAGTTGCAGGTAAATGTACATGTGATGGAATCTTGCAGTAGAAAGAAGTTTTCTTTTTCTAAATCTAGGATTTGCACATATGACAGTGAAGTCCCAAATTAACGCAACAGTGTAGCAATGAAGTCAGTATTTGATGTAATGTATTCTATAAATATATATAAAACAGTCTGGGGAAAGCTACTGATGGTCATGTGATTGATTTCACTGAAACTGTTTTCAAGACAGACAGCTACACACCCTCTCCACATCTGGAATTGGATCCTGTTAACAAAAAGGCCTCTCTTTCTTAGGCAAGATGAGTGAGAATCTTTGGATGAGACTCGTGCCATATCCATTCAATAAAATACAAAATATGTAAGACGTGTAGTATTGTCTATATTAAGAAAGAAAAATGTGATATAAAGGAAAGCTCTCCAGTTATAAACTGACACGACTAAACACCTTGTAGTCAAACAGTTTTGAATATGTTATATACTCTTTACTTGTTTATATATTAGTCTCTGTAGGAGTGGGGTCATGGGGTGGAAGAGAAGAAAAAGGTGTTGCCTGTTTATCTCATTTTTACTTTAATGGACATGTTTTTTCCCCCCAGGCTTCTCTGGGTTGAAGTTCTTAAATGTGCCATTTTCCATGGTTTCTCATTTGCATCAGTACAGCTAGTGGTACTTCAGATTGTTCTGTCAGTGGAGCTTTATTATAATTTAAATATTTTTCCTTAATCAGTGAAAATAAAGATGAGAAAAAATTACTCATGTTTTGCTGTATTTCACACCATCTCCAAATACCAGATGTGGCATGAAAGATGGGATGATGGGCCAGTGTCAGCCCCATGGGGACATTGCACCAAACTGATACAGCAGGGAAATCCCAATTCAAGATAAAATAATGCTGTCTCCCATGGGATGGGAAGGCTTGTTTTGTTTTAGGACAGTCTGTTGCACTGTGACCTATTGATAACTGCTGTCCGTAGTACACACCTTGTAACATTTGCCATGACATGTCCTGTTGCCAAAACTTGTCACCAATATTCATTCTCATAGTGACACTGACACTAATCTGTTCTGTGTTGAGGGAAAAAATCAGGGTTCAATCTCTCTTCTCCCACGTGGCTCTCCAATTAGGAAACGTCATACAGTTGCTTTTCCTTGTTTCTACCTTTGGTAAAATCTAGATCTCTTACCCATCTGTTAGAACATCATATGTGCACTGTACTCCTTACTTTTTATTTAGCTTCTTTCTACTTCAATAACCATCTGTCATTGGCTTCTGGGAAGGGTTTATGGTATGAAATTATATACCTGCTCCCAGTCAATAATGGTGCAATTCTGGCTGTAGCAGCAGCGGGTAAAGAGAAAAGCTTGAGTTAAGGACTTTTTAATGGGAGTGCATATTTCAGAGAGGGGCATGAACACAAGATTACTGTACCAGCAGCTTGAAACCAGCACTAAGACTGAGTGTTGTGCTGCAGATCAGAGACTTTTCTGATCCTAGGCTTTTGGTAACTGAAATCATTATAATGCTGGTATAGTAGGTGGCTATGATACAAATTTCACTTAAGTCACTCAGAGGTTTACATTGACTTCCAAGCAGCTTTGAGCAGAGCTCTAGATCAACTGTTTCTTTGGCTTTTGAAATTAGAATGCATACGAACTGTGCTCTGAACTCCTTATGGTTTATAGAAAAGTATAGATAGGTCTGGCATAAAAAATTCTTATTATCCCATTTAACTGTATTTTGCAGTGTTTGATATGTTAAGGTCCTTTTAAAGGGGGAATTTTCAGTGAGGCTTTTTGACTTTCCCATAGAGTTGGGGATTGCCACCTCTGAAGATATTCCCTTCAGTCATATTTTTACTACTGTTTAACTTGGATGAAGATTTAACTAAGGAAACAGTCCATATACTTTTGTGCAGCTTATCTTAAACCATCATCTTTGAAAACTGGTGATCAGGAGGGGTCCCAAGTGATTAAAAACGGCAAACATACTGCCCATATTTAAGAAAGAAAAAAGAGGATCCAGGGAACTACAGACCAGTCAGCATCACCTCAGTCCCTGGAAAAATTGAGCAGATCCTCAAGGAACCCATTTGTAAGCACTTGGAGGAGAAAAGGGTGATTAGGAACTATCAGCATGAATTCACCAGGGGCAAAGTCATGCCTGACCAACTGGATTGCCTTCTGTGACAAGGTGACTGGCTCAGTGGATGCAGAGAGACCAGTGGATGTGGTGTACCTTGATTTTAGCAAGGCTTTTGATGTGGTCTGCCACAGCATTCTCACAGGTAAGTTAAGGAAGTATGGGCCGAATGAATGGCCTGTAAGGTGGATAGAAAACTGGCTGGAGCATCAGGCAATCAATGGCTCAATGTCTAGTTGGCAGCCGGTATCAAATGGAGTCCCCCAGGGATCAGTCCTGGGGCCAGTTTTGTTTAATGTCTTAATCAATGACCTGGAAGATGGGATGGAGTGTACCCTCAGGAAGTCTGCAGATGACACCAAGGTGGGGAGAGTAGTAGATACACTGGAGATTAGGACTAGGATTCAGAGTGACTTGGACAAATTGGATGACTGGGCCAAAAGGAATCTCATGAGGTTCAGCAAGGACAAGCACAAAGTCCTGCACTTAGGATGGGACAATTCCATGCACCAGCACGGCCTGGGGGCTGACTGGCTGGGCAGCAGCTCTGTAGAAAAGGACCTGGGAGTTACAGTGGACAATAAGCTGAACATGAGTCAGCAGTGTGCCCTAGTTACCAAGAAAGCTAACAGCATACTGGGCTGCACTGGTAGGTGCGTTGCCAGTAGGTCAGGGAAAGTGATTATTCCCCTCTGTTCAGCACTGGTGAGGCCACATCTGGAATACTGTGTTCAGTTTTGGGCACCCCACTACAGGAAGGATGTGGACAAATTGGAGGGAGTTCAGAGAGCAACAAAAATGGTGTGGGGGGCTGAGGGACATGACTTATGAGGAGAGGCTGAGGGAACAGCTTATTTAGCCTAGAGAAGAGAGGACTCAGAGGGGATTTAATAGCAGCTTTTAACTACCTGAAGGGGGGGTTGAAAGAGGATGGAGACTGTTCCCAGTGGTGGCAGAAGACGGAACAAGGAGCAATGGCCTCAAGTTGCAGCAAGGGAAGTTTAGATGTTAGGCAGAATTTTCTCACTAGGAGGATAGTAAACCACTGGAACAGGTTACCCAGAGAGGTGGTGGAGTCTGCATCCTTGGGGGTTTTCAGAACATGGCTGAACAAAGCTTTGACTTGGATGATATAGTTGGGGCTGCTCCTGCTTTGAGCAGGGCAGGAGGTTGGACTAGATGACCCCCTGAGGTCCCTTCCAACCCTAATTTTTTATGATTTTTAAGATGTGCCAAATAGCTGCTTGAAATTTGTGCCAACTGCTTGAGTTTTGTAAGCCTTGCACAGCATGCACCTTACTCATTCTTCCTCACTATACCTTGGGTGTACAAATGGCAGCCTCCTCTGTGTTTCCTTTTGTAATAAATATGAAATATTTAAAAAGGGGATACACTTTTTTCTGAATTACATACAGTGGCTGAAATGCACCCTTCAAAGGACTCATCTGGCAAAAGCTGTGTCTGGGGAATTAGGATTTTTATATGCGTTCTATGGGTATGTCCCCATGAGCAGGAACATGCATTTCCCCACGGACAAATAGCAGCAGCACATAGTTGTCCCTTGCACGCATGCTCTGGAGCGCAGCAAATTACCTGGGCTCCCAGGGGCCTCCTGGGGCTGCAGCAGCAGTGATCCACATGTGCAGAACCTGGCTAGCAGCCAGAGAGTGACTGCAGCCGACCTGGCTCCAGTTTTGGGCAGCGCATGCTGCAGCCATGTGTGCCACCCCACTTTTTTCTGGTGCAGGTTTTTCAGATACTGGAATTTCCCAGTATCTAATTTTGCCACCACACTGCAAATACACAGCAAAGCAAACAGAATCATGAGCACCATGTGCATTTCACAGCACCTCAAAAGGCTTTGAGATGTTGCAAACTGTATGTTTCTGCTCACAGGGATGCAGCTTATATGGCTACTTCTAATGCAGCTTTGCAAGGGTGACCTATTAGAAGGGAAGAGATTGGAAGCCACACAGCACTGAAAGGGGTTTTAACCCACAGAAACCTGTTGATCCCAACTTTTTGTTGCATTTTGCGCCTGAAGATTTGACCAGGTTATTAATAGAGAAACCTTATTATACAAATGAGTGAGTCAGGGTGAGTCATGTCCTCTTGGCAGGGATCATGCAAATGATAAAACTGACTTTCAGCTATGGCAAAGGTGCCTGGTGAGACCATGAGAAATGTGTGTTGAAAAGTATGTTTTCTTATTAACTTCTCAGTTAAAAATCCAGCTCTGCTGTGTATCAAATGGGATCCTGGAATTCTCTGCTGAGGGGAAGTAGGGAAATAATGTTCGGAGTAGCAGAAGAAGAAAACAATCAGTATAACATGGCTTTATGTGGCATAGGATTCTTTTCATAGTTTCATAGTTTCTAGGGTGGAAGGGAGCTGAGCAGATCATCTAGTCCGACCCCCTGCTGTTGCAGGAAAGAGTACTGGGGTCAAACGACCCCAGCAAGATGTTCATCTAACCTCCTCTTAAACACCCCCAGGGTAGGAGCCTGCACCACTTCTCTTGGAAGTTGGTTCCAGACCCTAGCCGCCCTGACCGTGAAGTAGCGCCTCCTGATGTCTAGCCTAAATCTACCCTCTGCCAGCTTGTGACCATTATTCCTGGTCACTCCTGGCGGTGCTCGGGGGAACAGGGACTCCCCCAATGCCTGCTGATCTCCCCTGACTAGTTTATAACAGGCCACAAGATCCCCCCTCAGCCTTCTCTTGTGGAGGCTGAACAGGTTCAGGTCCCGTAGCCTGTCCTCATAGGGCATGCCCTGTTGTCCCCTGATCATACGAGTGGCCCTCCTCCGGACCCTCTCCATGCTGTCGACATCCCTCTTGAAGTGTGGTGCCCAGAACTGGATGCAGTACTCCAGCTGCGGCCTGACCAGTGCCGCATAGATGGGGAGGATCACCTCTTTGGACCTGCTCGAGATGCATCTGTGGATGCATGACAAGGTGCGGTTGGCCTTCCTAACTGCCTCCCCACACTGCCGGGCCATGTTCATCTTGGAGTCAGTGATGACCCCAAGATCCTTTTCTGCCTCTGTGCTGACAAGAGGGGAGTTCCCCAACCTGTAGGTATGGTGCCAGTTGTTCCTCCCCGGGTGCATCACCTTGCACTTGTCTGTGTTGAGTCCCATCCTATTCTCGTCCGCCCACCCCTGTAACCGGTCTAGGTCTGATTGTAGCCTGTTGCATCCTTCTAGCGTGCCCACGTCCCCCCACATCTTAGTGTCATCAGCAAATTTGAACAGGGTGCTTTTTACCCCCTCGTCCAAATCGCTGATGAAGATGTTGAACAGTGCAGGCCCGAGGACTGAGAGCCCTGGGGGACCCCACTGCCCACGTCCTTCCAGGTTGAGAAGGACCCATCCACTACCACCCTCTGGGTGCGGCCCTCCAGCCAGCTGGTGACCCATTTGACTGTGTGGGTGTCTACACTGCAGCCCCCCAGTTTCTTAATGAGAACGGGGTGAGGGACAGTGTCGAAAGCCTTCCGGAAGTCCAGGAAGATTATATCCCCTGCTACCCCTGCATCTAACGATCTGGTGATCTGATCGTAAAAGGCCACCAGGTTGGTCTGACAGGACCTGCCACTGATGAACCCGTGTTGGTTTGAAAGATCCTATGTACATTTTAGGTCCCTTTTGAGGTAACATGCAAAAAAGGAAGTGGTCAAATGATCAGTGTTGCTCTATATGCAATATGTTTTGAAAAAAGTCTTTATCTTGTGTATGCTGAGAAATTAACATTCAGGGGTGTCATTGGGTAGACAGAGAGGAGCCTTTAAAGTGGCTTTTGTTAGGAGTGGCCTATGAAGTTAATGTTTGAGAGAACACTAGAGTTCCTCCACAATAATGGAAACAGCGATTTCTTGCCTTTTTTAGGCTCCACAGTAATTTCTAATTTTTTTCATTGCTCTGCAAATAAATAGAGGTATAAAAACTGTGTGAATCAGTCATGAGAGAATATTTCTCTTAAGCATTGGCCCAAATATAAAAAAAAGAGAGAGAGAGAGCGTAAGCTGCTGGCAGTCTACACTAAATACTTTACTTTGTGCATTTCAGTTGATATACAGATACATAGATAGCTTTTTACACAGGCTATGATCAGAAAAAAGAAAGCAAGAAGAGACATGGACTTTTGATAATAACAAGGTAGCAATTTTTTGTACAATAAAGAAAAACAGTTTCAGTTTTTTTCGGTGTCCTTTTGGTATCTGTGTGCTCTTTCTCTTTAAAATAAGAAAGGTAGCCCTGCTTGCTTGCTAAAAGGTATGAACCTCCTCCTCAATGGAGAAAAAAATGATAAATGATTTATGTCTAGGTGCTTTTGACTTATTTGGTATTACCTGGGGCAAAGGGGTATGCCTTATCTTTTCTATAGCTCTTCAGTTTACCATCTAGCTGCTATCAAGAAGAATTATGAGATTGTGCATTTTTACCTTACAAAACTACAAAATTGGTTTCTCCAATAAAACTTAGGGAATCATCAAGTAACCTGATTCGTGTATTTTACAGAATTATAATAGAGTTTGCAACTGGCAATCCTGGACTCTAAAGTAGCTCTACTAGAAGTGGAAAAACTGCAAGCCAAGCCCCAGTTTCCTCTAGCAACAATTTAAAATATTCTGGTACTGTGTCTACATCTGAAAGAAGCCAAATGCCAGTGGAACGTGATGTTGTAGGGCTTTTCCATGGTAATGTGTAAAAGAGATAGTAATGCCATAATATACCCATAACCACTGTTCGTAAGAGATCTCCTCATGCAGCTGTTCCTTCTGCTTTGGTATTTCTTCTTTTATAATTTACACCAGGGCTGTCCAACTAGCAGCCCATGAGTTGTATGTGCCCCCTGAAGGGTTAGCATGCAGGCTGAAGGGTCCTGGGCTGACTGCTACCCCCACCCCCTTCTTCCTCAGCTGCTCCTATCCCAGTGCCCCAGCCCAGCACAGCAAAGTGGGCAAAGGTGCCTGCACTGGAGGTGGTTGGCGTGTACAAACAGGAGAGTGGGACTGGGTTCTGCATGAGTGAGTGGGAAGTGGGGGAAGACAGGCTTCCTGTGCTGTGGGAGCTGGGAGGGGGAGGCCACCTATGTGCGCAGTCGGAAGAGAGGGGAGCTGGGCTGCCTGCACTGTGCAAGCTGTCCTGTTCAGGTGGTGGAAGGTGGCAGGGTGTATTTGACAGCCTAAGTGGTGGTGAGGAGCCAGAGGGTGCCTGTCCATGTGACTTGTGACCCCAGGGTCTGTGGCCTGCACAGCAAGCAGCCCCCAAGCCTGGCCCCTGGCTGCCTGGAATGAGATCTTTTGTTCTCTTCGGTTTTGGGGTTATCTTTTCCATTCGGAGAACACTAATCAATACTGATAACTCACAGAGTGAGAATGGTGCTTATGTCTGAAATGACTGAATGGGGCAAATATTTTCTGTATCGCACCTGCCACCCATCTCCCTTTTTAGATGTCTGGGCCATTCTATTAAAGCTCATCTCCCTCCCTTTTCTGTTTTGAAATGAATCCTGAAAGGAAGAACAGAATTGGGATTTTGCGCAGTGAGTGATGAAAGAGCTGGGCTTTCTAACGCTTCTTTCTGAATCTTTAGAGCAGATAGTAGATTTTGCTCTATAACCCCCCTGGGTGTTGGTATACGAGCTGAAACAAGCATCAGAAGAGGAGACTAATGTTTGCCTAGGTTTGTTCCTCTCTTTGGCATGCTCTGCCACCCCGACAGCAAGGCTGTGTACTGGGGACAGCCAGGCAGCATTTTGATTTAGGGCTGTAACTGTTTCCCAAATGAGCTCTCACATGGTAAGGGAAACCTCTCTTCAGAGATTTTGGAAGGCAGAGGTGCTCCTCAGGCACAACGCTGTAGCTATGACAATAGTTTTGTCAAACCATGTAATAATGATCTTTTGCTACTGAATCATTTTTTAGTTTTTTCCAGAAATGTGGACCAATGGCTTCATACAATGTTATTGTGTTGGAAATCATGTTGACCACCATGTTTTTCGTGTGGTATTTGGGCCACTTTAAATGAAGTTGTAGTCTGTTTTCACTTGGAGATTTAAGACATATTGATGTCGCTCGTGTACTGCTATGATTATTTTTAAACCCCACATATGCCACTGAGCTGAGTGACTCTGTAAACATTAATAGAGCTTCATCCACAGACTGCACTGTTTTATGGACTGATCTGCTGGCAGTTAAGCATTGCGTTGGTTGATTTTCTCTAAGTTTCTGTGTAAATATTTTTCTGATTAGTTGTGGATAAATTTGCCATATTCCTCTATGAAGCGAGAGGGGCTTTGAGTGTTTAAAGAGTAAGATTTCAGTACATTTTTTAACTGGCGTTTCTAGAATTATTCCCTTCAGTAATTTCCATTCACCCTGATTAAAGACCTTTTCCACCTCTAACGAAAATAAAATATCTGCCTTTGCCTTTAGTAAAATCAAAGGGATTACAGCCAGTCGCCTAGGGAAGTTATCTAATAGCAGTCTTCCCTGATTGATTCCCAGTTGGTGTATGCTGGTTATTTTAAGTAAAATTGATTCCAAGTTGGCTGCCAACACCTTTGCAAAATTCTTAAACTCTGTATTTAACAGTGAGATCTGTCTATGTGTAGTAACTTCAGTTTTATCACTTCTGACCTTTAATATCACAGCAATATTGGCTTCTTTCCTACTATTGGCTAAAGTTTGGAAGTCCTGAATAATGTTTAGAAGATTGGTAAGTTTGCAAAGAAAGTGACTCATCAGAAACATGTACAATTCAACAGAGAACCTGTCTGGGCAACACCCCTTTCCTGAGAGTGAGACTGACTTGCCTCCCTCCCATTCGTTCTGCATGGGGTCAGATATAACTCGGAAGCCAGCTTCTCCAGTGTAGTGGAGCTCGCTGTTTTGTTCTCTCATCCCAGTCATGGTACCTATCTTTCCTAAATATTTATGGCCTTTGTTTCCCATCTCAATGTAGTTTTGTCTGAACTGATATAACACATTTTCTGTTTCTTCTAACAAGGAAGCATGAAGCAGGCCCCACGGGGAGATAGATTTCTTTACATTTTTTCTTTCACCTATTTTTTTATGCAAAATTATGTTTTTTATTTCAGAGAGGAGAAATCTGTGTTCTGCATGTCTTTCCCTCCCAATAGTAGAAACTGTCTGCAATAACTTTACCCTTAACCCTGCTTTGTAAGTCCCACATACTGTATTGGGAGCTAGCTTGCCATTTTTATCATCATATAAATACATTTTAGATCTGCTAATGATGGCACCCCAGGCTGCAAACCCATTAAAAAATGCATTGTGCCATTCCCAGCTGCTATGACTTCTGCTGCCCAGCCTATGTCTGTGTATAGTCATGACAGGAATAGGGACTGACTGGATCAGCTCACCTCCGTCTGTACTGATTAAAAAATCCCTTAAGTGGGTAGACAAAGATATAGAAGGCATTTGAATGAATAGCAAAGGTAGGTGTGAATAAAATAAATAATCCTTTGCTGATGGCTTCCCCGTCATCCAGGATTCAAATACCCCCAACTGGAAAAGGTTTTGTTTCCAATATGGGGTATGGGAATTGAATTCCTCTCTTCTATGGTCTGAAATAACAGTAGGCTTTAGGATGAGATTTAAATCTCCTTCAGTAATGAGATCCTCAGAAAGAAATGTCAAGAAAGGAACAAAAGCATTGAGGAAGGTCCCTTGCTCAGTATTAGGGGCATATACCAAATACAAGGTAATTACTCTGCCCAGCAGTTTTTCTTTAACAATTATAAATCTCATTTTGACATTTTTTATTGCAAGTTGAAGTCTCTGAGCTAGAAAGTGATGTTTTGAATCACTGTTTAAAAAAATATAAGTACGGTACTGATGTTAGCTGCAGAGAGAGATGAGAAGGTACTTTTTTCCACATCTGGTGAGTATTCCTGAAATCAGTCAAATTCGGGACATGTATTCTAAATATACTTTGGAAAACACTGGATTTGGCCAGCCTCTGGGCTCCTTTGAGAAATGCTTCTGAATTTTCTGTGACGGGGTGATCAGGTGAAAGAACCTTCTATGAGAAGCCTTTCATACTCCTTACATAGTGAAAAACATGCTGCGATTATCTCATGATCCCTATGTGGTGAGAAACCTCTAAGATTATGTCATGCTTCCTAACTGCACATTTGAAAAGGTGGGGTGGGGGCAACCAGCTGATGTAACTATTTGGTAGCAAAAGGTTTGAGATGCATTTGTTGGGAAAAATCCCACAGTCAAAAGCTGGTCCAAGTGCTTTCCATACAATTTCCCTTTGCAAACAGCCTGAAACTCCGAGAAATGTAACTGTTTTTCCTTATGGCCTAGCTGCAGATCTCTCCCAGCACATTAGCAAACCCCCTATTTGTTTCTAATTTTTTCTTCACGCATCCTGCTTAGCATGCTCTCCCATACACCTGTTATATGTTTATGGTTGCTCTGCACATTGTTCTGCCATGGTTCCTCTGTTTTACTGCTTTATTCTGTTATTTCTGAAAAGTAAACACAAGTGTGTTTGTTCTCAGTGCAAAAGACCCATTTCAGGCCCCTTTCCTCCTCCAGCAGAGCCCCGCCACTTCATTTGGAACGTACTCACTGTTGCAGCCATTGCTGCTGGTGGTCTCGGTCAAGCTGGCACCACACTCAGTTGAACTGGTCCTTGGAACGTGGGCCTTCCTGTCCACAAGCGAGTGACAAAACAACCCCAGAAAGGCAAGAGAGAAAGAGCATGAGAAAAACTGATCACAGATGACAGGTGCCTGTAACGAAGGGTGCTTTCACGGATAGTTACATTAGTCCTTTGCTGTTTCAAAGAACTTGACAAAGTTTAATTTGGCCTACTTCAGTGAGGTAGGCCAAAGATCAATCACATCTTAGAGAAGGAAGAATGGAGAAAAGAAACATTTGCTCAAGACTACAGAGTGTATCTGTGTCACAGCCAGACTAGTGCAGTGGTGCTCTCTACCTTTTGGCCCTGTGGGCCAGATAAATGGCTCAGGGCTGGTTCATGGGCTGAATTGGCCCTGGGCACCCAGACTGGGCTCCTTGTTTTCTACCCAGAGTCAAGCCCCACACCACTTGTCCCTGCACTGCCTTCCCCTCCCCAGACCACCTGAATGGGGCTGTGTGTGCCCCAATTGTGCCCTGCAGCCTCTGCCCAATCCAGCATACCAGGATCAGGACCTGCCACCTCCATCTGAGCCAGCACACTGGGATCAGCACTTGCATGCCCAATCCAGAGCACAGGGCTATGTTAGCCAGCTTGTGGGGCTCCCCACAGGTCAGGAAATTTGGCAGCAGGGGAACAGCAACTGCTGCCACCACTTCCCTGCTGCCAAACTTCCCAACCTGTGACTACACAGGCCAGGTGACATGGCTCTGCAGGTTGAACACCCCTGAACTAGTGACTGGCTTTCAAACCCAAACTAACATCCTCAGTCCAGGCTGCCTTTCTCGAGACTTTAATATATAATTTAAAAGTATCACAAGGCTATTTAATTCGTCATTGAAAATCTATTAACATACCCTTTCAAAATGGTAAGGAGTGTGATGTGCTTTCCAAACCCATTTTCTGAGGCAAAGCAGCTATTAAGAAGAACTAAGCTCGCTCTCTTCGTTTAACACCTAGACATATGCTGTCCTGAGAAAAGCTGTTAGTTTTGCTCCTTTCTGTCCAGTTTGTGTCCTGTGGCGGCATCAACTCCTCCACTAAATCTGTTGCCTTGGATAGCACTTATGGCTCTGTTCCTGGAGTCTGTGGTTTAAAAAGGATAGATGCCTCTGCTCTGGTCTGTTAATATGCACTTCTCTTACAGTTTATCTGACCCATCAATGGGTTTATATTGTAATTATAGCAATAATTCAAGATTTATTTTCATTATTCCTAATCAGCGATGGAACTGGGGCAGGGTGACCAGGACAGCTACCCTGAGTGCCAAGTTGGGGATGAGGGGGAAAAACAACTGCTGCTGCAGCTGCACACCCATGCCAGCCAGAAGTCACTGCAGGCCCCGTGTATTGCATCTGCCCTGGGCACCCAGCTGCGTCATTATGCCTCTGTTCCTAATGTTCCTTCTGCTTCCTTCAGGCTATATTTTTGCTTTTAAAGCCCCTTAACTTAATCCAGTTAAAAACTTAATCTTGTGGAATCATGGCTGCAAACAGATGTTGACTTTGTGCCAACAAAAACATTTTTATAGAGGCACAAAATGAAAGCAAATGGATGTCCATGCCCTTTGTCATGCCACAAAGCCAAATTTCATGGCTGCAACAAGAGGTCAATAAATGAATGCCACTCTTTTGTGGTGGACATCTGTTGGTTTGAAGGCAGGAGAGTGCAGGTGGAACAAGACATCAAGCAGGCCCAGGGCTTTAGGGGCCTGATTCTGTAGAGGAATTCCCAGGACACCGCATCAGGCCCTGAAGCCCTAGGAGCACCTGCCCTGGATTCCCCACTTGCAGAGGCACACCCCTGCATTAGAATCCCCGGATGAGACTTGGCAAGAAAAAAAAGAACCCCATGTGCAGAGGTGCACCCCAAGCGGTATCCTATGGGGCCTGGAAAATGGAAAACATGCAGAAAAGTGACACACTCTCCGTCTTGCCCAGCCAGTGCTCTGATTTTTAGAATCAGACCATTTGTGTTTGCAGTATAAATATTTAGTTACCTTCTCTAAAGTGTAGGTGATCATGGTGATGTCAGGTGCCAGAAGCTGAGGAGAATTTAACAGATCCTGACCTGGTGAGCTTTTAGAAGGGACAGAGTGGGCATCACTACATCACCGTTTTAGGCTCCCTCTTCTGAAGAGTCAGAATTAGTGTTTGCTCTTTATAGAACCAGAACACTTCTGAATAGAGCCTAGTCCTGCTTAAGTAAATGGCAGAAAATCTTGAAGACTCTTGAGAAGCAGGGCTGGGCTTTTTTTAGAAAGCCTTTAAAAATAAAACTCTACAGAGGGCCTAGTTTTTTACCTTTGAAAGTCCGTGGTGGTTTTGCCATTTATTTCAGTGTAAGAAGGATGGGGTCAGGCTTTCCCCTGTCATGAGAAGGCAGTCCAGATAATGTCTGGGCTATGGGAACTGTGGACATTTCAGAACTCTGCTCTGTGCACAGCCAATCTGTCTTTACCTAGCTTTGTTCATTTAGTTCTCTCTTCACCTGTCTCTGTCCACTCCCTCATCCTCTTTTCTTTTCCATTCCTGTCCATTTTCATCTGTTCCTTTACATAATATTTCCTATTTGACTTAGCCATTCCTTCACTTCCCTCTTATCACTTTCCATCACTGTCTCCTCCTACCCACTTCAAATGCTCCTCTTCTCTTTCAGCACTGATCTATAATTTTCCTTCTGAATACAGGTTCTGCTTCCTAAAATGTATTGTCCTGACATAACTCAGGAAATAATACCTTCAAAATCATAGCTACAACAGCAGATTGTTGGCAGGCTGAATAGGTAAATCAGGGTCCATGTCTACTGAACCTTTTTCAGAGCGCAGCTGACAACAATTAGATGATTCGGGACCGGTTCCTGCACTTACACAGATTTGTTTCTGCTGCAGCCTTTCTTTAGGATGAGCCACCTTCCCTGTCATTCCTAAGAAATTTTTTTTAAAAAGGGCAGGGGGGGCATAGTTTATTTTCCTTTATCCTGGAAGTAAGATGGGTCCCCCCATGGTCCTTATTTGCTGTGTGATTTTTAGCTCTTTAATTTCCCCAGAGGTAGGTTAGGCTGAATACTACTTCCTTACTTCATGGAGGTAGGAAAGGTTTTAATACATTGAATTGGAGGGTTGAAAGGGACCTGGCCTCCATAGCAAAGGAAAATATTTATTTTCCTTCTTTAAGGCAATCTGTCAGTTATTTGAAAATTGTTTTTACACCCCCTTAATCTTTGTCTCTCCAAACTGAATAGATTTAGTTTCTTTAGCTTTTTCACATTCCAACCTCTTTCATATTTTTGTTGCTTGCTTCTGGATCCTCTTCACTTTTTCTACAACCTCTCTACAACCTTCACTTTTTCTACAACAGAGCCATACAAACACAATACTAATATGTAAGTAAATATGATGGAGAAAGCCACTTTCCTTTATGAGATTTCAATTCTAGATCAAAGGCTCAGGTTGAAAACATATGAACTAGCAGAAATTTGATATCACAACTTTACTTTTATACTCTTCAAGCCAAATCTTCCTGTTCAAGAGGACAAACCAGAAATGACATAGACCCCAGTCCCTACATAACTCCAGAAACTTGACTGGTATATGTGGTAGCTTGATTTTTAGACAGCAATGTGTTTTAAGCCAAGCATAACCCCATGTAAAAGAAGGTTATTAACCACAGCTGCAGTGATTAGCCTTGTTTATAACTCTGAAGCAATAAGAGCAGATTGAATCACTCTGAAAAAATCTGTGATTTGCTGATCAGCTCACTAAAGAGTCAACTATTTTCACCTAGCAAACTTTTCTTGTCCTGAGCCTCTAGGAGAAATCGTAGCTACCACAGCAAGCATCTGAAGAATAAAATGATCTGCAGTGCAAGACTAAGATTATCCTTATAAAATGTTGGATGTTTCTTTATGGTTTGACAAATCAGCTCCTATTATATAAGATTTCCCATAGCAGTCTGAGTAATACACTGGATTTAATGGTGTATCTTTATACCAAAGCTGTATAGGTCTCATTTGAAAGTTCTTCATGTTGGGGGACTGGCAGGGTTTTGTGCAGTGTTACGTGAATCTCTGAATACCGGGTCCATTTAGCTGCAGCCTTGGTGGGCTGTGCCTTCAGTGCATGGAGTTGGGAAAAGAGGGAGGAAAGGAAATGAGAGAGAGCCTGTTGTATGCTTGACCACTCCAGCTATGTACTTGTCTCCCAGTAGATGCTGTTGTGCTTTTTTCTCTTTTTTTTCCAACTATTTTTCTCCCCAGAAGCAAATCTTAGTTCTAAAGATCTGTAAGACTTCTGGCATGCATTCTAAATGGCAAGTGAAAGCCTTGCTTTTCTTATTATTTTAAATATTGAATGAAATCTATTTTCTTCCCACTAATGAGCAGGATTAAGTTTAACTAAAATGATGTGCCAAGGTTGGGGTGTACTTTACAACAACTTCCTGATATTGAGATTATCTTAATGAAATTGTTCCCTCTTTTAACTGTATATATGTTGAGAGAGAAAAATGAGCGTTTAGTGAGTTTCCATTACAGCAACCGACGTGAAACAAGCCTGGCTATTCTAAGTGTTTGGTTTGTTAAAGGGTCTTGTATTGGATAGGTCAAGTCTGCTGTGCAGAAGGCCAATGTAGATATGGAAGGAATTTTTTTTTACTGTTGTTTGATTTAAACAAACTGAAATTCAGACTGAACTTATTTATGACCTTGGCTGTTGGCTATGATTCTTCCCTTTAGTTTCCTGTTTCTTCCTCTACTGTTCCTGGGTTGGAGTTAATGGAATTCACTTAGTGGGTTGCCAATACAAAATCTCTGCTTTTGTCATGACCAGCACAGCCACGTGAGCCATAGTTTAGTCAAAATGTGGTACTTTAGCTGTAAAAAATAAAACATGGCCTAGACGGTTTTAGTTTTCAAAAGTACCTAAGGCCTGTTAACTTCCTTTGGGAGCTAGGCTCCTGTGTAACTTAGATGCTTTGGAAAATTTCAGCTGCAACAGATGTGGTTTCAAATCTTTGCAAACTGGCAATGTAAAAGTGAGTTATACCTTAACTGGTGTTATCTGAGGCCAGATACACTCTTTGTAGTATGCTTGTTTCCTTTCCTAGCTAAAGGTATAAGTGACTACTGATGGGGGGGGGGAAGCTTTAAAAAAGAGGCATTCTGAAGAACTGCAAACTAGAAAATAAAATATTAAGACCAGAGAGATGACACATGCACATTAATTATGCTGAATGCCCTAGCATGCCTTATGGATAATTCATTCCATAATTTCACATTCAAATAATTAGTACGTGATTACCAGAAAATATTTCTACTTGATTGAACAGCTTCAACACTCTGAAGTGCTTTTACCTGCAAAAGAAGTAAAATGTTCCAATTACAAGTACCCCTAGAAGAACAACTGAAGCCAAGAAAGCTGCAAACAGGTCAACTGTAGCTTGTGTCTTGATGTTGGGCAGCAAAACTTCTTCACAACGGGCTCCTGTATAATTTTCAATACATCTGTGAAAACACGTTTTATACAAATTAATTCTTGTCTGCTTCTGTCCCTTTGGTGGGAAGAGGACTTGCTTTCTGACTCGGGTACAATTCAGCATTTATATTCATTTCCATAACAGGTTCCTGATGAAATAAGTACATAAATACTCTATAAAGAGTAACAAGAACTTGACAGCATCCCCTTTAACTTTGTAACATTATTGATGCTTCTTTATCCCATGCCATTCTCTGCTAAATTATTCCAAACTACCCTTTCCTAAATGTTGCTAAATCACTATGCTTTCCACAGGAGACCCTGTGGAAGGGGCAATTGTATTTAGTTAACCAACTGAACTTGGATAGGTTTAATTTCCCACCACATCTTGTCAGCTGACATGGTGTTTTTTGGGACACAGAGGGGGCGGGGCAGTGAACACAGCCCTGCAAATGCAAAGAAGCCCTAAAAATAACTCAAATGATACTTCTCTTGCCTTCCTGCCTGCATTTCCTGCATAGTTAGCTTCCTCTTGTTTGAGAGCTCTTACTGCCAGTTATGACACATCAAGGGAATGGGTATTTATTGAGACATGAGCCATATAAAACATTTGACAAATTGCTGTGACAGTTACATTAGCAGAGTATACAAGGAAATTATAAGCATGCCAACACACATTATGTGCTTGTGAAATGCACTTACTTTCATAGATAGACCTAGCTGAAAGGCTTCCGTACACCTGCTTTGTGTCAGACTTCAGAGAACCATTTCTCAACTAAGGAGATGCATTATGTCAAAAGCTGCAATGATCTCCAGAGAAATAATGAAATTCTATTAACTGAGCACCACAGGGAGCTATACCTTTTAAGAGCCTCTGGTGGGGAACTGTACCTCTTAAGAGGCTCTGACTTAGCTGATTGCAGCTGGCTGTTAAGGTAAGCAAAGCCGAGACTCGTGTTATACGATGCTGCTTGGTTAAAATTCAGACACTGAAAAAAGTCCTTCAGAATCTTTGGCTCAGAGCAAACCATGTGTGGTCCCAGATTTTAAATGAACAAACAATCTATCTCAAGTGGAAAAATGGGACAGTTAGCCTCATCTGAGTTGAAACTATGGAAATATGGAGGATAAATGGAAAGCTGATGATTTTCTCTATATGTGTAAGCAATGAATGCCAGCAAAAAGGAAGATGGTGGGGGGGAAAGGTTGTCTTGTCTCTGACAACAGCTGTTTTTGAAGCACTTGATGTTTTGAATCCTTTTTTAGTTAACTCAGCCAGTTGAGGCTACCTAGGAAACTGAATGCAGAAATGTGAGGTATATTGCACTCCACGTTAAAATGAATCCTAAATAAGAGACTTTTAAACTGAGTAAAAAAAAAAAAAAAAAGATTAAAACAGAAGGGTTTGTGACTGATTTCCGGCTAAAAAGTTTGTTTTAAAGTTTTGGGAAACTAAGTCCATGCTAAAAGACTGCATCAGGCTTTTTGGGAAGAAAGAATCTCTTTATCTTTCTCTCTTTCCTGGAATTCCTAGAATTAATCAGTGATGTAGCAGTTAAAGGCCAGACTGAAATGTATACAAGATAGACATTTTCTGATCCTGTGAGCATGAGAGAGAGAATGTGAACAAAAAATGGCTTGGGGCGCAGAGGCATGTAGTGCTTACAACTGGAGTCCATGAGAAATAGCAGATGGAACTGCACATCTTGGCCAAGAAAATGACAGAAAAACTGGATTACATTACTTCAGATGAGTTGGTAAATACCATCAGAATGAATGCAAGGTAGTCGAACAGGCTGATGACAATGCACTAGCTTAAAGGGAGTTTTTTTAATATAGGCAATGGATAGTATTGAAGTAGAAGATGACTAGACTATTAGCCTGAAACCTAATGAGATGCATATGCGAAAATGCATGAATTAAATCTTGGAATACTCCCTGATTGTTCCCGTAATAGAGATACTTTTAAAGAGAGAGAAATTCAGCCTCTCCTCCTCCTTCCCCCTCTCCTACTGCTGTGAAATACACATCTTTCCTAACAGACGGCTGCATGCAGTCCTCTATTATAAACTGATCCTTAGGCTTGCATGACTGTGAAAAAAGGTTGTAAGCTAGATGCTATTAGTTGGATCTAGAACAAAATTACCACTACATGAATATGTTAATTTCATACTGATTTGAATGCTAAACAATCAACTTTAATGGTTTGTTCAGTAATTCATACCACACAAAAAGTCAAAGTAAAATAGTTTCACATGCTGAGGTAGTAAACAGAAATCAAAAGGGCTTTTTTGTTTGGTTTTAGAAAATGTACCTATTTACTTGTCTTATCTAACTTAAAAAGATTCGGTGCATCACAGACAAATGGAAAATAAATGTTCAGCAACCATATTTATCATGCATCTGATACTATCTTCATTCATTTTTCATTAAAAGAGCCTCGAAGAAGAGTCTGAATCTGTTTCTCAGTTCCTTATTCTTGACCTTTTGAAGTCAGTAGGCATATCTACATGAGGCATTTACTGCGGAGTAGACCAATTAGCTCTGCAGTAAATGTCTTATATCTACACGTGGCCATATGAGACTGGAGGAAACTATTGAACTCTGCAGCAGGACAGTACTTCCAAATACAGGGCACTTGAACATGTGATGGGGATTTAATCTCCAAGGTTGCATTCTATGTCCCCTAAATTGAAACAGTGGATTTTTAATTGAAATCCACCATTTCAATTTTCCTGTCATGTTAGGACAAGGGGCCCAATTCTTTTTTTGTCAGAGCCTGCTCGCAGCCAGGGTGCAAGCTGCTGGTGGGCCAAGGCAGGCTGCCAGCAGGACAGGTGCTACCCCAGCCAGCTTGGGGTTTGGGAAGAGTTGGATTGGGCTGGATGCTGTCTCCCAAGCTGAAGCAGCACCCAGCCTGCTAGCAGTCCACCCAGGCAGCCCCGGGGAGCGCTGCCACTGGGATCCCCCAGTCTGGAGGGGGGTGGGAGGGAGGGAGGGAGTGGGTGCTGTCTTTCCCCTCAGTGGGCCACATCCCCTCCCCAGCTGGCAGGAAGTGGGGGTGAAAACCAAGGAGACCAGAATGGGTCCTGTGCAGGTTTGGGGGGTGGGGGTTCCCCCACCCTCCCTTCTCAACCAGCTTGGACTGGGGAGGGAGGTATGGCTAGGGGGGCCAGATCCAGGAACAGGGGGTGGGAAGGAAGAAATGCCCCACTGGAGCTTTTCCACTCTCCCCCGTTCCTTGGTACTGGGGAAACCCTGGCTGGAGGCCAAGCTGGAGTAGGAGTTTCCCCCCATGCCCTCTCCTTAGCTGGCTGCAGACTGAAGAGGGGGCATGGCGGGGGGGATGCCAATCCCCTGGCTCTCTGCAGTGGCAGCAGGCTGGGAGGTGGTGCTAGTGCCCCCTACCACCTGATAGAGGCCACTGAAGGGGTCTGCCTGCCTTTCAGGTTTGAAAAGTGAACAGCAGTTCACTTATCAGTTCAATCTAGGCAGTTTACAGAAAATTGTAAAGATTGATATGATTCAGCCTTAGGCTTTCTGACTGTCTGTACTTAGCTCAAATTTCTACAGCAATTCATTATAACATCACAAGTGAACTGGCTTCAGGTCAGGAATAAGATGCCCAATATCTGAAAATCAATGACCTGATTGGACACAGAATTATTCCCAATTTCTTAATTCATTTTCTTTGCATGCACAGAGAAATAGTACACTCCATTATCTCAGTTCAGCCCTTCAAATGCTCAGTCTTATTTTCAGTTGCCAGGTATCAAAGTTATCTATCACTGATTACATAGCCATCACTTGAGACCTGATCTCTTCCTATTACAGTATTTGATTCCTGAAGGCTATGTTGACCAGACTTAATCAATTGATTGCTAACATTTAAGACATTCTCCATAGTCTTTCACATGTAAGGTGTTGTTTTTATACTATCCTTCATATAAAGTACAAAGAATTTCATATAAAACATGTAAAGAATTTCACATTGTAATAAAATTAAATAATATAGTTTTAAAGAACAATGCTCCTCTCATTTAAGTAGAAAGGGGGAAATGCTGAATATGGCTGCATTAGAAAAGCTGCATCAGAAATAGTGTATGCACAAGCAGTAAAAATGCATATACATATTCTCGCAGGTTGATGACAGGGAGCAATGGAATGATAAAATCCTAGAAAAGGAAAGGCAGATAGGATTCAGCATCCTTGTAAGAGGCAGTCAGTCACTTGAAAGAAAAGATGGGGCAGTAAATGTAAAAGAGACTTTCTATGATTTGTAGAGTTGCAGAGAAGGGCCCGGGGAAAAACTAAGATTAATGAAGTAGTCTGATCAGAGAAAAGAGATGTGGTGAGTACTCCAGGAATAATACTAAAAACTAGAAAGAAAATGTTGAATGTGCTGGATGGGAAAACAGCAAAAGCCGCCGAGAATGTGGTGGCACAATTTTATTAGCTGCAGAACAGAACTTGTTGAAATTTGTACCTTGAAGCACTAAGACGCAGAGAAGTTTTTTATAGCGAAAGGTCCTAGACTGTGTAATGACACACTGTAATTTAATCTGAACACTGAGGCAATAACCAAAAATGGCAGAAGGAAAATGAACTTCTTGAGTAGTTCTCATCCTGTTCTCAGGTTGAAAGCAGTCCTCTTCCAGACCTAGTAGGAGTTTCTTCATTGATTCTATTCTTTTCACTTTAAATTGTAGCTTTTAAGGAGTTTTCGCTGTTCTCCCTACAGATGCACCTGCATGTCTGCAACATGAGGTGGAGGTGGGACTCATCTTGGCTCATGCATTCTCCTCTTCAGCTCCTCTAGACCAGTGGTTTTCAACCTTTTTTCATTTGCAGACCCCTAAAAAATTTGGAATGGAGTTACAAACCCCTTTGAATTGTGTGGGTATTCACATACTTTTGATTGATCATAGTCATCTTTCATAGACCTCTTAGACATAGTCTGTGGACCCCCCAGGGGTCTGCAGACCACAGGTTGAAAACCATTGCTCTGGACTAATCTAGTACTCTCCTAACCTCCAAATACCAACACTATTTAAAAACTGCAGCCCTGTAGCCTAAATATAACCATAGATGTGTTATAGTTTGACAAATGTCAGGTTCATCTTCTGGTTACAAGCTCAGCCTTTACCAAAAACATTAGGAATGATAATAAATGTGCTGATTAAACTATGGTAATGTAAAAGTGATGTTATAACTATGATTGTCCAGGAACTAACAACCTAAGAAAACCTTTGCGTCTTGCATATTTGTTATTAAACTAACTGCATAGTTGGGAAGCGTAGATACACAAATGGGAGGGATGGTGACATAAATGACTGGTAGGGGGTGCACGTTCCCCCCTGATGGGGCTAGTGCCCCCCTCATGGCTGATGCTGACACTATCAGCAAGGCTGGTGCCCCCCTGACAGGGCCGCTGCCATCAGCGGCTTCTGTGGGTGCCCCCTCCCCCGAGTCAGGAGGCACCGGTCACTCTTGGGTGGTGATGATTGTAAAAGCAAATGTTTTTTAACACTATCTAAGAGGGGAAATGTCTTTTACTGAAGAAGGTCTGGAATGCTGTAGCTGTGATGGTCCAGGAACTATGTGAGAATCATGGGTTTTTCTAATATCTTTTACTGGACCAGCTGTGTAGAGAGATGCTAAACAAGATTTTGGGGAAAAAATGCCCTTGCTTAGGTCAGGTCAGGTCTTTTTGTATGGTTGTTTATCTAACATTTCTCTCAACTGTGCAGTTGAGTTGGTGCAACAAAAGACATCACAAAACAACCCCTAGCTTCTTTACTAAAATAGTTTCATAGTTGGTAGGGTCGGAAAGGACCTGAGCAGATCAAGTCCAATCCCCTACCATGGCAGGAAAGAGTACTGGGGTCAAATGACCCTGGCAAGGTGTTCATCCAGCCTCCTCTTAAAGACCCCCAGGGTAGGAGCCAGCACCACTTCTCTTGGAAGTTGGTTCCAGACCCTAGCCGCCCTGACTGTGAAATAGCGCCTCCTGATATCTAGCCTAAATCTACCCTCTGCCAGCTTGTGACCGTTATTCCTGGTCACTCCTGGGAGTGCTCGGGGGAACAGGGACTCCCCCAATGCCTGCTGATCCCCCCTGACTAGTTTATAACAGGCCACGAGATCCCCCCTCAGCCTTCTCTTGTGGAGGCTGAACAGGTTCAGGTCCCGTAGCCTCTCCCCGTAGGGCCTGCCCTGCTGCCCCCAATCATGCGAGTGGCCCTCCTCTGGACCCTCTCCATTTTGTCCGTTGTCCACATCCCTCTTGAAGTGCGGCGCCCGGAACTGGACACAGTACTCCAGCTGTGGCCTGACCAGTGCCGCATAGAGGGGGAGGATCACCTCTTTGGACCTGCTCGAGATGTATCTGTGGATGCATGACAAGGTACGGTTGGCTTTCCTGACTGCATCCCCACACTGTCAGCCCACGTTCATTTTGGCATCAATAATAACTCCAAGGTCCTTTTCTGCCTCTGCACTGACGAGAAGTGAGTTCCCCAGCCTGTTGGCATGGTGCCGGTTGTTCCTCCCCAGGTGCATCATCTTGCACTTGTCAGTGTTGAATCCCATCCTATTCTCGTCCGCCCAACCCTGTAACCTGTCTAGGTCAGATTGCAGCCTATTCCTTCCTTCTAGCGTGCCCCCGTCCCCCCACATCCTAGTGTTGTCTGCGAATTTGAACCCCCTTGTCCAAGTCGCTGATGAAGATGTTGAACAGTGCGGGCCTGAGGACTGAGCCCTGTGGAACCCCACTGCCCTCATCCCTCCAGATACTTTGAAAAAGTAAGTGGGGGAGAGGGTAGTGGGAGGAGAGGCTAGGCAGATTTTTATACTGGGTGAGGATCCCTCCCCCTGCCAAAGACTAGAATATCCACTTAAATCAGTATAACTTCAGTGATTTTGGTGGAGTTATTTGTTGATGTCAAGTAGGAAAAGGAGGTGTATGGCTTTAACAGGCATGTAGTGTGGCTTGCACAAATGACCATCAAGATTAAACTGTATCGTGACATCTCAAAGGTAGCAATGCTTATTATTAAGAGCTTTAAAAATCAGTGCCAACTTATTATCAGTCTGCCACTTCTATATACAGCCAGTGTAAACAACACTGGTAGATATGCTTGGTTCACAATTGCTGGATTTATGAGCAAACGTGATGCAGCACTATAAATGTCTGCAAGAGACAGAAAAACCCTGCTATAAGCTTATTAGGAAAGAATTATACTGATTAACCTTTACGATCAGAAATGCAGGAATACCTATGCAAAACATGTTAGTGAATGCTTTCAGCATGTTGGCTTTAAAAAAATTTTAATCCTCCAAGAAATAAGGACAATATTTTGAATTTAAAATTAAAAGATTAGAATAAAACACTGGGAAAAAAAATCAATAAGTGAAGCAGCATGGCTGAAAACATCCAAAATGATTTTGAATGGTATCAAAATTTTGGCTTTTCTTGTAAATAATATCTATATACTATGTATAATGTGTGTGTATATATGTATATAGAATAGAGGTCAGATCCAAAATAAAGTATTTGAGTTCCTAACTCCTATTTAGGTGTCTAAACTCATGTGGACATTAATGGGAATTTAAGTACCTAAATAACCTCTTTAGACTAGACTCTAGATCTTTTGGTCTGCCACAGGGCTACAGGTGGATTTAAGGCAGCAGTGACAATGCAAAAGGAAACCAGGTGTAAAGAGAAGGCTAAGGACAGAAGTTACACATAAACCAGCTCAAATGATCAGAAACTAGTTTAACAGAACAGAAGCTCAGTGCACATAAACCAGTTTCAAAATGGCTGAAACTGGTTTAAGATAAACCTGGTTCAATATAGTGCCAGACTTAATTGATCTGGGTCAAACTGGTTTATGGAACTTCTGTCCCAGATTCCTTTCAGGTTTAAGTTAAATTGGAGTCCCCCAGCATCCCAGCATGTTCTGCAGCCCTGGGTAGAGCTGTGCTATCTGCTCCAGACAGCAAGGCTGGCCCTAACCCTCTGCTCTCTAGCCAGAGTGGGAGTGGGGATGTCAGCCCCACATGGCTCCCTGAAACAAAGGGGGCAGGAAGAGGGTTTATTTGCCCTTCCTCCCCTCTTCCCCAGGGGATCTCAGGTGCTGACCTGGCATCGCCCCCCAAGGCAGAGGGGAGGGAGGGAGTTTATTCTGTCCCCGCTCCCCTTTCTCACCAGGGGACTGCAGCTGGGCTCTGCCCGCCCTGGCTGCTGCCTCCACCACTTGCCCCAGGCCAGGCAGACCCCGGCTGGAGTTCCCTGGGGGAGGAGAGGAGGGGAGGGAGGAGGGAATAAACCCCGTCCCTGCCCCCTTCGCCTCTGGGGACCATGCTGGCTGGTATCTGGCCATACCCCTGCTGCTGGAGCAGTGAGGTAGTTGTGGCGGGGGGGCACCCTGACGGGGGCAGCAGCTCCTGTCATGGTGTCCTGGAAGGCTGTGCTGCAGGAGGGAGTGGGGTGGGTATAGCTGCTGTAGCCTGTGTGGGGTGGACAACAGTGGTGGGAGAGGTGGCTATGGGGTGGCCATAGTTCCCCAAGCTCCCCCTAGCCAAGCTGAATTTTGGGGTGGTCATAGCCACCCAACCTCCCCCCCAGTGCAGCTACCACTCACCCAGCACAGGCTGTGGTAGCTTTGCCTGCCCCACTCCTGCCCACAGTGCAGCCCCCCCACTGGGAAGAGGCTTGCACTCCCTGGGATACCATGACAGGAGCTGCTGTCACCATCAGGGTCTTCCCCACCTCACTGCTCCAGTGGCAGGGGCAGGGGCATGGCCAGACCACAGCTGGCATGGCCCTGTGAGGTGAAGAGAGCAGGGAGGGTGTTTATTCCTCCTCCTCTCCCCGAGGAACCCCAGCTGGGTTCTGCCTGGCTGGGGGCAAGTAGCAGAGGTGGCGGCTGGGGCAGCAGAGGTGGTGGCTGGCCATGCCCCTACCACTGGAGCAGGGAGGGGGGAGGATCATGAGAGAGACTGCTCTTCTCTGGCCAGCCAGACCCCAGCTGGAGCCCCCAGTGGAAGAAGGGAGCGAGGGGGTAATAAACCCCTTCCTTGCCCCCTTCACCTTAGAAGTCTATGCTGGGCTGGTGTCTTGTTGGGAGCCAGGGTCTAGCCATGCTCTTTCCCCTTCCCACCCTCCACCAAAAGCCTGGCAGGGGCTGCTTCCCCTATGTCCCTCCAGGCACACCATGGCTGGGGTCCTGGCTGGCCAGGGCTGGGGTTTAAACCCCTCCCCAATCATACTTGGACCTGCCAGGGCACGGCTGCGCCTCCCCCAACTCAGCTTCCCTTGGCCACTGCCAAAGAGAAGGAAGGGTTCACTCTACCACCCCCTGGCCTGAGCCACTGCAGGCATGTGGCTGCATTTCCAGAATCAAAAGTGAATGTCTATATACTTGCTTGGCAGTTCATTCAACACAGGTTAGACTAACCTGCAAAAATTGAATCAATTCAGGTTTAGGCTTTTTGAATGTCTGTACTTAGCCTTTGTCTTGTACATTGCTTGATGTGGAATTCTTTATGCCATCATTAAGAGGATGAGGAGAGTATAGATTAGATCTGGAAAGATGCAGGGATATGGTGGTTCTGCAACTATATAAATTCCCTAATGAACAGGTCACTAGCCAAAACATGAGCACAATAGTTATTTAAAGGTTAAAACAGGAAGTTGCATTTGTGTCAGTTCTGACTGAGCAAGTCAACCTGGGAGCAGCAGAGCCCTTCACACACGCATTCCACAATTTGTCCCTGGAATGAATAGGAATAAACTTGGCCACGATAACACTTTTTTCTGGGACTATCTCAGATTCTTTAAGTGAAAAAATGGGTTTATACTTCTGTAGGATCCTAAGATAAAAGGCTTTGCACCAGGAGAAATCTGACATCTGTTTTCACCCTAATAAGACCTATTTCTGCCTGTAGGTATCTGCTGTTTGTTTTGGTATCTGCCCCCAAGTTTAGATGGGAAGGAAGGAAGGATTCTTTTCTTTCTATAGTTCTAGGGCACTACAAGGAAATCCTGCTATAATTGGCTTTGCAAGTAGGACCAGTATTTAATCCCAACTGCATTATACCCTACCGCTTTCTATCAAATTCATAGTAGTATTAATCAGAACAAATATAATTATTTTGAACTTACCCCTGATTTTTCCTAACCAGAGACATTTTGGTTAACAGTGGTGTATATGTAAATACCAAGCTCTACCAGACAGAATGCCATCTTAAAATTGTCTCCCTGCCAATTCAATTTGAGTCAAGTTGTTAATATCCTCAAGATTGGCACAGGCTTTAGTTTTCAGCAGACTCCTAAAAGTTAAAATCAACCTTTATCCAGTTGAACAGTTTCCAGTAAATAAATAGTAAATAATAAATATGAAAAATATTGGCAATTAAGACCACATTTTCAAAAGCTTGGACAGAGTAAACAGGCATTTAACACAGCACTACACATGCATACCCTGCACTGGCTCTGGAATAGGAAGCAGCATAGTGGTATTAGCATGGCATTATTCAAGCTACTTAGGTCTGCTGGGAAGCAGGGTTTATTAGCCCAGGCACGGTACCAGACTGATGTGAACAGTGGCCTCAGGTTGCCTTACAAATAAGTTGTTTGAGGCCTGAAAAAGGACAGGCCCAATCGGTTAAATTGCTCAACCATTGCCCCTCACTGATTACTTGCAAGATATGTACCTAAAGACATACAGAATAGACAGTAATATCCCTACTTGTACATTGACTTGAGAGAAAGACAGACAAAGACAGACAGGGGGGGAAAAGACAGGATGTAGTAAGAATTTGTATAGGAAAGAGGGAGGAGATCTAGGATTAGGGTAGCAGTGAGAGAAGAGAAGTGTTGTTGAAGAAGTGGAAATCTCCATGGCTCAGGCAGGGTTCATTAGGGTGTTCTGAGGGTAAGCAGCACCTGGGGGTGGGGGGAGCAGTAGAGTATGTGACCATGCCAGACCTGTAAAACATGAGAGTGCTTGGCGAATGGAGGTTGTAAGGAAGGACTTTGTTCAGAACAGATCCTGTGAACCTCAGAGGGCCTTCCTCAACTTCACTGAGGGGTGAGGGCATAAAGAGGTACAGGCTTCCAACTGGAGCCATCCAGCACAACTGTGCTGAGCTGAAGGCCAACTCCATGGTGCCAGATCACCTCCATCTGAGTTAGGGCCACCACTGCACTTGCCTCAGATACCTGGGAATACTACTAGTATCAGCTGGTCTGCTAAAGTTGACTGGAGCATTTCCTAAAAGCTATGACCTATTAAAGGGTTAAAGATCAATAGGATTACATACCAAATTATACAGGAATACTTAATTGTGGGTAACTTCCCATTTAAGCTGTAGGTGGCACATGGTTCACATCCTTTTTAATAAAATCAAAGGGAAGCTATAGTATGTAGCTCTACAAACCCCAAGTAGTAAAAATCATAAGGCAAGGTCCAAAAAATCATTAGATTGGTTTAACAATCTTAAAATTAAATTTAAAGGGGAAGTATTTGATTTTTAGCTTCTGATCCTTAAGAGTATATTTGGTTCATGTTTTAGCTTTTTTTGCCCACCAAAGTCATAAAAGCTAGACATTTATTTTAATGAAAAGTGAAAGTCAAGGTTTTCACATAATCACTTGCCCAAAGGACCTGGGGCTTAAAAACATCAAATATCACAATAGTTTGCAATACTGAGTCTGTTGAAATAGAAAAGGTGACTAGTGTCTGAATATGATGGTTGTACTACATGTGACAAAAATAGTATCTGCAGCTGTGCTAGGGGCTCCCAGGATTGTACCACTGCTTCTGTGTCCTGCCTTTGACATTACCAACTTAGTAACTTGAATCCACTACCCCTCACTTAATGTTGGCAGAGAGTGCCCTGGAGCTTTTATCGTTGAGACGCGCCATTTTCATTGACTTCTGTTAATGTTGTTAATGTCTCTGCACTTAACATGCCTGGAATAAGACTGGGTACTATAGGCTGTACCAACAACCTGACCTCCTAGAGCCCTGTGATAGGGTCAGTGTCTTGATTTAAAGGGGGAAAAAAAGTTTCTATTCTTTCTAATTCTAAACATAGCAGCAAAAATGTCCAGGTTCAGGCTACCTGTGATGGCACCAGGCAAAGAATTTGACTGACTCCCCCTCCAGAAACCTGGGAAAGCTAAATATGCCCTTCAATTGCCCTGATGACAAGAACTTGCCTATTCACAGGAACACAAACTGTGTACAAAGAAATATTTATAATGGTAAAAGGGATGTAGAAACTTGGTGGAACTCAGCAACTGAATATATAGGCAAATAAGCATAAAAACCTCTCTCAATAACTGTGGCAGGAATCTAACTTTTTGCTGTTCACCAGTTAAATGTCCTGCAGATATAGTCACTGGCAGCACCAGGTCATCCTTCTATCAGAAGCCACTCCTAGTTTGAATCATGAAGTAGCAGTAGTCTGAAAATACCTTTATCTGTTTATAATCTGAAAGAAGCTGCTTGGCTGGAGATACCTGGAGGTCTATCACATAATACAGCCTAGTGATTCAGGTTCATTAAGGTACCAAGTAGATAGGACCACACTATAACCCAGGTCTTTTTTCCTTTTTCTTTTAATTGTCCTCAGTCGGCATAATTTCTTGTACCACAAGTCAAAAGAAATTTGAATCCTTGAAGGAAATCCCAATTAGCTACAAACAAGTTTTTTAGTCACACTGAGACTTTCTGAGAACTCAAGTTCCTGTGTAGTTATGGTAAGTCCCCAAAGGTCACCAGAGGAACTGGAAGGAGAAAGACATGTTAATTGTTCAGATGATGGCAGCACTTCTCTTTTTCAGCATTACTTGAAGTAAAGAGTTTTTTTCCTTTCTCATGATTTTGGCTGTAGGTGTTAAAAAAACAAAACCTGAAAATGTGAACTAAGCATAGCCAGTACAATACTGTCTTATGGTATCAATATCAATCCTGAAACTTCTGCTGCAACTTGCATCTCAATAGGATATTAACATCTAGGCTTTCTTTTAGGAGGGAGGCTGTTTCACATACTCCAAAGCTAGGGCCAGACTTTCAAAAGCCAGAGCCTGAACTGATTCCACCTTTGCAGGTTAGTCTAACCTGCTTAGCTTGAACTGGTTCATAACAGAACAGGAGCTAGGGGCAGGAGAGCGCCCTCAGCTGCAGGGAAGCAGTGGCAGTGCTGAGGGGAGCTTTGGCCCTCTTCAGACCCTGGTGCTGCCACGTGCAGCCTGCCGCAGCTCTACCTGTCCCCCAGCAAGGAAGGGGCTTGCACTCCCCGACATTATGATAGGGGCTCCTTCCCCCACCAAGGGCCACGGCCCCTCCAACTGCAGCGGCCAGGTGGGGAGCACAGCCAGACACCAGGGTCCTTTGTGGGGGAGGGGGGCAGGGACAGGGGTTATTTCCCCTCCTTCCGATGTCTGGTGGAAGGGACAGTAGGGGGCTTATTCCCCCGCAGGGAGCAAGCACAATGGCAACAACAGGCAGACCCAGGTACCACTGGGGTAGAGAGGAGACTAACCCCCCTAGCCCCCCACCTCTGCCTCAGGGGCCATGGTGCCCTGCTGCAGCAGTGATGGGGGAGTGCCTGGCAGACCCAGCTCGGGTCCCTGCTGGTGGGACAGTGAAGGGGGAATTAAACCCCACCCTGGCCAGACCCCCGCCCCTGCCTGTCTCGCCTGGGGCTGGGGAGCAGAGGGGTAGGGCCAGCCCAGCTGGGCTGGAACAGACAGCCCAGCCCAGAGAGCATGTGGGAATGCTGGGGGAGTCTAGTTTAATGTAAACCAGGAAGAGGTCTGAGACGGACATTGCATAAACTGGTTTGAGCCAAATCAGTTAAATCTGATACTACATTCAACCAGGTTTATCTCAAACTGGTTTCAGCCATTTTAAAACTGGTTTATGTGCACTGAACATCTGTTCTGTTACAGGTTTAAACCAGTTTCTGATCACTTAAACCAGTTTATGTGTAACATCTGTCTCTAACAGACTACCCTCTGTGGGGAATTAAAGACTGCAGCATGCTGGTATCTGCTGTTGCTTATGGGGTAGATAAGGGTGTACCATGCTATTGCATCTGTCTCTCCAGCAAAGGAGTTAAATACATCCTCCAATTGCCTGTCTGGATAGTGTACTTGGGGGTCTAGATTGCCTTAGCACTGGGCTTCCTCTTGTTCCCCCATCCTTATTTCCTCTTTCATGCATGCCTGAAAATAATTTCTATTTATATTCCTCACCACTAGGTGTTCAAACCTCATTAATGTATAGCTATATCTGTCACCATTTTGTTGTTTAGCTGGTGGGTGAGAGGGTGACATTCAGAAATCAGTTGAATAGCAGTACCTGGGGAACAGAGCATCCTAAAAAAGGAATCTTTGTAAAGCTCTGTGGCACATTCAGCACTAATATTACATTTTCAAAGAGCAAGCATTGCCACATTCTGCTTTGGAAAGTGTCTTAATTGTTTCATTGCATAAACCTGGCCGCTCAGATGCTCTGCATATCTCAAAAGAAGGCTTTTAAGCACCCCTTCCCCATATAATAATGCAATTAAAAAGGAGGAAATATTTTAGTATGAAACTGTTGTTTGGGATATACAGCCTCAATTTGACACTACACGAGGCAGCTGTACCTCAGGTCCTGAGGCAAACATCGTTCAGCTTCCTATTTTACAATACACCTGAGACAGTTGTGTTTCACATTCTAGCTTATTCTCTGTCATGTGATTCTTTATGCATTTTTTTAAATTTGGGTATTTTAGTGTTGAATCTCCCTGTGTATGTGGTGCCAAGTGCACATTTTACCTGTGAGGAAATCAAGCTAGTAGTAGAAAAACAAAAAGTGAAGATGGCAGCTGAACAATTTAACATATGCCAGATGCATATAAAAGCTGCAAATATTATGGTGTGCAAAGAAATATCAACCAGTATTTTGCTGCTACCATATGTTTTCATACAACTACCTGTTTCTACCAAATGGAAGTAGCTGTGAAATATCCAAAGTAATGGGTTACTATCTACATCTACATATGTGCTTTACTGCAGTTGACTAATTAGCTCTGCAGTAAAACATCACTTTCTACACGTGTAGCACTATTAGGCCGGAATAAACTAATTAACTTTGCTGTAGGATAGTACTGAGTGACACAAGTACTATATATTCTATGGTGGAGTTATTTACTCTGCCATAACACATGTGTAGATAGTGACTGAGGCTGGCCAGGCCATGAGGGTACTACAGTATGGGGGCTGCCTGCTAGCTAGCCCCAAACTGAAGTATCCTTGTGCCCCAGCCAGCTTCCACAGCACGTTGAACTGGGACAGGAATTCCAGGATGGCAGGGTGACCACCTGGGGTCCCTGCCAGCTGGGGCTGCACTGCCCTGGCTTAACATAGTGTTGTCCCAGGTGCATGTGTAAACACTGCCTGGGAACAATGAACTCCAGCACAAACTCACTGGAGTTTATAACCTTGCACTAATTGCATGTGTAGATGTGCCCAGTGTCCACATATTTTATACAACCCATTTGTTTTAAAGAATGATGTAATTCTGTTGTGTATAAAGAAATCAGTAAGCAGAATTACCTCAGATTATATTACATGATGTATATTACATGATCTTACGCAGCTCATGTTTACCACAACGGGCTGTTTTTATTAATGTATCTATGTGGTCTTTCGAACAGAGTTGCTTTTTTGTACCTTTTCAGTCTTTGGCTTAGGACTCCTTCTGAAGCTCTACAACTTAAAGCTATTCTTCGTGTTGCTTTGAGGTGGTCATTTGCAAATGCTTGGAGAGGCTGCACTTTTGGGTGGTACTGAGTCCCTGCTATCTTAGGAGCTATGGATGAATAGCAAATATAGAGTTTGACTGCTTCCTTGCTAATGCCAGTCATAACCAAGTTTTAAAGGCTCAAATATTTGTGTTGTTTCCGCTGAGCAGTCTTTTCCTGTTATTCCTATTCGCCTCACTGCTGATTACTGAGATAACTGTGTGTAAACAGAACCTTTCTCATTTATAATTAGCCTTCTTTTCTGACTGATTGAGGAACATGCTTGGAATGAGAATGTGCATAAACAGAATGCTTCTATTTGAGCTCCATATAACTTGATAAGCAGCTATTAGATACACAAGAAAAATGCTTGAAAATTTAAATGGGAAGTAAAGAAAGACTTGTCTGAGTATGACAGAAATGCTTTGAAGAAGTTAGTTTTTTGCCCCTGCAGATTGCAAACTGCCCTGCTGCCAGTCATGACCTGAATTCTGAAAGACTTTATTTAGAACTTTTTAAAAATAGAAATGACCTGTGCTTACAAGTGTGTATTGCTGAAGAATCCATTGTTCAAAATGTCTGCTACTCCACATAGACTGTTTTTGCAGTAGACGTGCCTTTTTCATTATGTCCTGACAATTCCTGGGAGACAATGATTTGAAACTGTACAGGAAGTTATCACCTAATTTAAATGTTCCTATTTTCCCTTGCTTATTAATGCTATCAAAATGTGGAAAAGGATGGTTTATTTCTAGCCAAGGAAAAAAAAAAAGTAATTTTGGCATATTATTTTAGTTTAAATTTTCTGCATTAATTTAAATTAAATTATGTGAATTAGTGTAATATTTAGCTAGAGCAAACAACTGTAAACCAGGATTTCTGCATTATGCTTATTTCTGCACCTGATTCACAGTATGATATCGAACAACACATTTAATCTCAGTGATGTGCACTGTATAACTTATAACAAGGTTTTTCCACAAATAAGTTCTCTTGCTCCTTAGCTTGGTGATATCCTTTTGCCCTACCCTGTTACAGGACCTTTATGAGTTTGCATAAAAAAGAAAAATGAGGGACCAGGTGAGGTACTCTTTTCTATTATGTCATAAATATAACCAAACAGTAAAGTAACAGGCTGCCTGTCTCTTATCAAGTGCCTTTCACTATAAATATTTGAACTTCCTTTCACAGAAATACTGGTACTAAGGTTACAGTTGCAATCACTGAAGTTAAGTGATATGGACAGCAGTTCCACTACCGGAGCATAAACTTACTGATAATGTAACATGCACAATTTCTGTAGTTTTGAAGTAAAACTGCAGATTGTGTGGGAAGATTTATTATAGGGCTTAAGGAACACTGTTCCAAGGAACATTTTCTAAAAATGGCTGTTATGTGATGCCAACGAATGCATTTCAAAGGTAAAAATGTACATTTCATAAGTGGTTTGGGTTTTTTTCAGCCTCAGTGATAACATTTTTGGGCATGGCTGATATAACTGTCCCTTTAAAAGAAATTCCCTCCCCTAACCTTTCAATCTGATGACAGACAGGCCTAAAGATCTCTGAGAACACCCCCTACTCCCCTGACAGACTTCTAGTCTTATCATTCTGTACCTCAGTTTACCCATCTGTAATATTGGCAAGTTATTATCTATTTAACAGGAAATTGGTGGGGCTTAATTTCCTGATTAAGAGTGAATAATTACAGTGGTGATATGCTGATTCTTTGATGTGTGATGTATTTATTGTAAGGCTTTTCATAATTTGTTAATAAATGTTCACACAGGCACTTTTTAAAAATTCAAATACATTAATTGATAATTTATCAAATACCTTAAGAAATTTGGAAAACACTCAGTAGGATACAAAGACTACAAAGTTTAGATTTTAAGTTAGAACTTCAAAGACTTTGTAATTACAGAAAATTTGTCAAAGAGTCCTCCAGACTGTGTAGCTTGTCTTGTACTCTTTTTGCTTTTTTCTATTGCAGGGGAACAATTTAGAAATACTGTGAAAATTCAGTTTAGATGGAATGGGCCTACAAACACTTTTTTTGTAATTCAAGTTGCAAGATTTTACATATAACCAATAAAGATTCTTCCCTACATTTTCAAAATATATTGTGGGGATTAAGTAATGCATCAGGACTGTGTAGTTTTGCTAACAGGTTAGGCAATGGATTTGTATATGATGGTTTGGATAGGGATGATCCTGCCTCATGAAAAGGGATGGATTAGATGACCTCTGGAGATCCCTTCAAGCCCTGTTTTTCTATGACTCTGTGATCTTCCATTGATTTGATAGGAATTCTATCAATGAAGTCTCATTCAAAACTTTGAAAATTCTGAAGTCAGGACTTGAAGTGGGACTTGAATGAGTCATAATATTATTCCAACAGTTCTCTGGTGGGCCTTCAGGAAAACATAGGTTTTAGTATAAAGGAAATAAGTCCCTGTCCTTACAGCTGAAACTATTCAAATTTGACCCTTAGCAGCATTCCTTTGCTGAATCTGTATCTTCTGACATAAATAAGTGGGAGGTAGATTGACCTATTTCAGTAAGGTGTTAACACTGAAGCCTAATCATGCTGATATAAATGGCAACTTTATTAACTACTGTGCTGCTGATAATGTTAAAAAATGCTCTGTTAATATGTGCATTCCTAGTGTGATTAGATAATATGGAAGTTAAAATGGGAAACATTTATGAATCAGCTACCTGATCCCATAAAACAGGAGTGTCAAAGATGTAGCCTGCCAGTCAGATCTAGCCCATGGAACCCTATCATCTGGCCTCTGGGAAAAAGGAAAGATGAAAATGGCCTAAGCAATCTAATCTGGGGCTGAGTGCAGTTCCAGTTCTCTGGAAATGTACCAGCTTGCTAACTGAACCATTTAAGTTAACCAGTTCATTTATCTCAAATGAACAATAAATTTGAATCAGTAGATGACAGCCTAAGCTGATATAATCAGTAAAATCTTTCTTCTTCTTTCTTTAATAGATGTTACACTGAAAGAATAGATCTGTTTTTACACATGGAAGGAATCCTATATGCAAATCTAGGCCTTTCCATATTCCATTATATCAGTGATTCTCAACCTTTGTAGTCTCCAGGCACCCCTCCATAACTTTTATAAACTGAGCAGCACCCTGTTTCAAAAACTAAATTATTTATTATAGTGCTCACCTCCTCGCACATGAGCTGGACCATGGGGGAAGGGGGAGAGGAGTAGCAGGATGGAGACAAGCATGTGGCTACCTTCTTGCAGAGGAGCAGGGGAGTGAGGATGCAGAACAGTCATGCAGGGATGAGCCTGAACCTGCACTTATCTCTTCCCATCTTGTGGCATGCCACGGGGCCAGGGAACCCAGTTGAGAGTTGCTGTGTTACATGATCCCCTCCTGGGGAGCTCATCTATCAGATGCTCATCTATCAGATCTCTCCCAGTCCCAAAAACCTCTGTTACATAAGTATAAAACATACAGACAATGTTGCTTCCTTGCCACACAGCCTTTGACTGTTTTTTTGAGCTCTGTGAGAGCTCAAAGAGCTTTCTGTTGCATTTTTCTCCCAAAAGAAACCACTTTCTTCCTTAACTCCTCCCTACTTGGCTTCTGTCACACCCTCTCTATGTTTTTGGAACTTGGATAATTCATAGAGAGAAAAGCAGGAAAAAAAGCCTTTCAGTATGCCCTTTTTCTAGGAGACACAGGGCATTTTTTTCCATCCTGTATGAGGGGAGAGAAGTAGCTGGATCTAAATAAAGATAACAGTTTGAATCCTTAAGTAAATGAGTACTGCTACATCCACTAAATCAGGAGTGGGCAAAATAGGGACCACAGGCTGGATCCAGCCCACCAGGGACTTTCATCCAGCCCACGGCACACTCCCTACACCCCCCGCAACAAATTGTGTCCCACCCAGCCCTTCTGCCCACAAGGGTGGGTGCGAGGTGTCTACACCTGCCCCCAACATATCCTATTACACCTCGCTCCCACCCTTGTGGGTGTAAAGGCCGGACCTGCTAGCATGGGGTGGGGCTGCTGCTGCAGGCTTCCCAGGAATCCCACTCTCCCCAGGCAGCAGGTAGGGAAGGGGGCAGGGGCAGGGCTGCAGCTGGGCAGGAGCGTGGGACTAGTGCTGGGGTTGACTGCAGTATGGAGCCTCCACCCAGGGTGTGGGGGCAGCACAGAGCTTATGTGGGCAGGGTGTAGGCATGAGGGGGAGGGGTATGGGAACCCCCCCACTCCCCCATGGTGCACAGCCCTGGCAGATGGGGGGGGCAAATTGGGGCAGTCACCTCAGGCCCTGCGCTCTGGGGGCCTCCGCAGAGTGGGGCAGAGCAGAGGTGGTGTGGAGCTGGCGACATGGTGGCTCCACATCCAGCCGCTCACAACCCCCTTCCCCCAATGGCGGGAGCAGCTTCTTCAGGTCTGGGACCTGTGGGATGAGAGTGGGAATGGGGTCCCACATGGGCTGATTTGCCCGGGGCCCTGCACCCCGCTCGGGTCAGCTCTGATAATGGGGTGGCTCATTCTGCTTGGTGCTGGTGCTTGGCTCCTGCTTGTTTCCCTAGTGCTCCCTGCACTCATGGGTCACAGGGAGGGAAGCCCCAGGCACTGGAGTGGGCTGCAGGGTGGGAAGCAGCCAGCTTCAGTGCCTGGGGTTTCCCTCCTGTGCCCCACTTGTGCGGGAAAATGCCAGGGAACAAACAGCCCAGCAGGGGCTGCACTGCTCACTGCCACGTGCAGCACTGGCCAGAACCAGGCACAAGTGTGCATTGCTGAAGAATTCATTGTGTATTGCTGAAGATACACCAGTGCTCCCACCTCCTGCTGAACCATGGGGGGAGTGTGCGAGGGGTCCCCACACCCTTTCCATCCTCCCTCACACCCCACAAATGCCCCCCCCCACACACCAGTGTTGCCTGCACTGACTGCAGGAGAAGACAGTGTGTTCCAGAGCCAAACACTCACACCCCACAAACCACACAATCCTGCAACATAACTTATGCCCCGCCACACACAGCCACAGCTCCTCACAGACTCCCCCCCACACCCTCCCGTACACACTCACACCCCCACCATAAATACCCCCACACCCCACCATACATGCACATACACAAACCCCCACACACAATATACAAGACTAATAATTTATTTTTGAGTTATGCCATTAACTCTATATACAGTACACAAACACAAATCATGACACAAATATTTTTTGTAAAAAAATTAGAATATGTTATAGTAGGTGTCTGACTTTTAGCGTATGATTTGGTTTTTTCTGGTTCTAAGATGGCAAATCCCCCCTCCCAAAAGGAGTATTTCTGGGGAGGAAGGGGAGGGACTTCCAGTGGCAAAGGTCAGGGGTTAGGCTGGGACTTCCAGTCCCAAGATGGTGACCAGGGGGTAGGGCTCCTGTCAAGGGGCAGGGCAACCCATGCAGCCCTCGACAGCTCACCAAACCTTGTTAAGCAGCCCTCCACCCAAAATAATTGCCTGCCCCTGCACTAAATGGCTATTTTCCCTAAGTTTTTTAAAATATTGCCTTCTGTGAGTCTGCTCAAGGTATTAAACAAACTGAATATGAATGGCTAAATTTGCAGTCACAAACAATAACCAGTTCTTGACAGTCATAGCTCCATGGTAATTTTTTTCTAGAATACTACATTTCTTTTTACAACATTGTTATTAATAAAAATGTGTTCTTTATAGGCAATCTCTATATGCAAAATTTAGATTTCACTTACCTGCAAAAAGGACTGGATACAGTAGGTACCATATAACAAATCCCACCATTTAAACAAAAAGATCCATAACTGGTGCCACAGAGTTCTTCATGATCTTAAAGAAAACAAAGAGAGATTTGTATGTTCTTCCTTGTATGCATGAGGAAACTCATGAATGAGAAAAAAATATACTATGATGTGTTGGGTTTCCCCCCCTGTTAAACTAAAATGTAGAAGATAACTGCTGGAAATAAATGAGGACTCCACCTTTTGTAATCATCAGAAATATCTTTGAAATCTCTCATGGCTTTCATACGTGGAGAGTTTATTGACGACAATGAGCCAGAAGATGGCCTCTGTCAGGTTTGACTTTTAACACTCCAGAGGCTCAAAGCAGCTTTACTACAAGCATAACCAACTAACTGGAGGCGCTAACGCAGGTGAATCCACAGATGTGGGTCAGTATGGGAACATAGAAAAGTAGGGCTGGAAGGCATTTCACAAGGTCATTTACTCTAGGTGAGATCATCCCTGACTAAACCATCTCAGTTAAGTTTCTGTGTAACCTACTCTTGAAAACTACCAAGGATGGAGATTTCACAATTTCTCTCTGTAGCCTGTTCCAATGTTTGACCACTCTTGTAAACAGAAAGTTCCTCCAAATTTCCAAATTAAGTTTCCCCTGCTGAAGCCTGAGGCCATTGCTCTTCATTCCTCCCCTGCGGTCATGGAGAAAAGTCCATCTCCATCCTCTCTGTAATCACTTTTCAGGTATGTAAAGACTGTTATCAATCCCAGCCCTTCCCCCTCCCTCCTCTGCCCTGCAACCACCCCAGGCTTATCTTCTTCAGGCTAAATAATCTTAGTTCTTTCAGCCTTTTCTCATTAGTCTTGCCTCCCAGGCACATGGCATTGGGGCTGGGGAGCAGAGCAGTTCCCTGGAGCCGGCAGAGCAATTCCCTGGAGCCAGCAGAACAGTTCCCCAGCGCCAGCCCCGAGTCCCAGCCTCCATCCCCGCCCGCCTCACTCTGAGCAGCTAATCATTTTTGTTGCTCTGCACTGGGCTCTTTCCAAACTGTCTGCAACCTTCTTGAAGTGTGAAGCCCAAAACTGGACACAGCACTCCAAATGAGGCCACAACAGTGCTGAATAGAGCAGAAAAATCACTTCTCTTGATTTGCAAGTAATATTCCTGTTACAACAACCCAGTATGCTGTTGGCGGGGTTTTTAGGCTTATGGTCCACTGTAACCCCCAGGTCCTTCTCTGCAGTACTGCAACCTAGCCAGTGCTTCTCCAGTCTGTATTTCTGCATGCAATTATTCTGTCCCAAGTGCAGGCCTTTGCACTTGTCCTTGTTGAATTTGTCTAATTGATTGTAAGCTGTTCCTCCATTTTATCCAGGTTGTCTGGCCCTGCATTACCCATCCTCATAGCTATTAGGGCTGTGTGAAGCAGGCACTATTCGATTCGGATTTGGCCCGAATCAGGGACAGTGATTTGATTAATTGATTCAGATCACTGTCCCCTGTTCGATTTGGTCAAATATGAATCTGAAGATTCAATGCTGATTCACAGAATCAGCAATTCGGACATAGACACAGCTTTAAAAGTTTTTTCTACATACCTTGAGGTAGCAGGCATGGCTCATGATCACTGCAATGCTGGGGCTCATGGAACGTCCCACAGGAGTGCAGGGGGGCCCTCCACGTGCTTGGAGGCCAACCCAGAAATGGACCAGAAGTACTTCTGGGTGTGCCAGGGAGTGCGCCTGGAGGCCTCCCAGTAGCCCCCTGGCTCGGCAATCAGCCGCAGGTGGACCCTGGGTGCCTGCCCAGACCCAAGAGGCACCAGCCACCCAACTAGGGAGGTGCAGGGCCCCCCCGTGCACTTGCCAGTGGACTGGAAGTGGTTCTGGTCCACTTCTGGGTCTGCTGCTGAGCATGCGGCGGAGCCCCCGTGCTTCTGTGGGACATTCCATGAGCCCCAGCATCACAGCACTCACAAGTCGCACCTGCTTCCTAAAGGTATGTAGAAAAAACATTTAAAGCTGTGTCTGCGTCTATCTCCAAATCTCTCTGAATTGATTTGGAGGGTTCCAATTCGATTTGGAGAGATTAAAGGGTCCTCTGATTTGATTTGGAGATTCAGCCAATGAATCGCGCCGAATCTGCACCGAATCAAATCAGGGACCAAAGCTTCGCACAGCCCTAATAGCTATGTAGTAGGGCAAGGAATAGAGGAACAATTTGAGCACTTCTCTATTTTCTAGCTGTAAATGAACCCCAAGGCCTCATGTAGCTGGACAGAATTTGAGGCTGCCTTGCGGATATTCCAAACTGTATTAAGAAAAACTGGCTCCATCCATCTTTGGCTCCATCCAGTTGACTCCATCCATCTTTACCATACTTAGCTTCATCAGGTAGTATTCTGATGCAGTTGAAGAGCTAGTTCATTAAATCTTGCTTATGTAGAAAGTACAGTTTCAGATCACTCTAGACCATTAAATTTGTGTCTTACATTTTAGTATCCAAAAGAGGTATATTTTGCTGTAGATTTTGTATCAGAACACTCTGGCTAGGGACAGCATTCAAAAAGACAGAGCCTGAATTGATTCAATTTTTGTAAGTTAGTCTAACCAGCCTAGATTGAACCAATTTGCAAGTGAATAGACATTCAGAAAATGCAGGCACATAACCACAGTGGCTCAGGCCTGAAGCTGGTGGGGTGCGAGAGTGCACCCTTGGCTGCAGGGAAGCTGTGCTGGGGGGTGCAGCCAGGCCTAGTAGTAACCTCAAGTGAACTGGCCAGAAAGGAGATTTAATTCCCCCCTCCCTGTCCCACCGGTACGGACCCTAGTCTGGGTCCACCTGGCACTCCCCTCCCCCTCTCCCTTTGCTGTTCCAGTGGCTGGGGCGAAGTCATGGCCAAAGGTTGTCCAGCATGGCCCCCTGAGGCAGAGTGGGCAGTGAGGGGATTTATTCTCCCCAGGAGACTGCAGCTGCTGCCCCAGCCACCTCTGATCACTCCCTGTGTGGAGCGAGCAGCAAGATAAGCCCCTCTTGCCCCCTTTGCCAAATCCCAGAGGAAGGGAGGAAATAATCTCCCTCCCTGCCCCCTCGTCTAAGGATGCCATGCCAGCTGGCCTGTGGTTGTACCCCAACCCCTGCCACTGGAGCGGCAAGAGGGCAGGGACTATGACGGGGGCAGCATCCCCTGCCATGTTTTCCTGGGAATGCAAGCCTCTTTCTGGCAGGGGGGTGAGGCAGTCAGAGCTGCTTCAGACTGTGTGGGGCGAGGGGTGGCACTGGGGCTCAGAAGGGTGGCTATAGCCCCCCAAGTTCCCTCTAGCACCATTGTCCCTCACCCCACATGGTGTGCAGCAGCTCTGCCCACCCCACTCCCACCCATAATGCAGGCCTCCTGCTGGAAAGAGGCTTGTGCTCCTGGGAAACCATGACAGAGGTTGCTATCCCCTTCAGGGTCCCTCCCCGCTCACTGCTCCATTGGTAGGGCAGGGGTGCAAACAGAGGCCGGCTGGTCTGGCCTTTATAGGTGAGGGAGCAGGAAGAGGGGTTTCCCCCTCCCTCCAGTGTCTGGTGGAGGGGGCAGGGAAGAAGCTTATTCCACCTCTCGCCCTATGCAGGGAACAATTGGAGGCAGAGGCGATTGGGGTTGGCAGACCCTGGCTGTGGTCCCTCAGGGACAGAAGGGAAAATAAACCCCCTTCTTGCCCCTGGGGCCATGTCAGCTGGCCTCTGGCCATGCTCCCACCCCTGCCACTACAGTAGCAAGAGGGAAGTGTCAGGCAGACCCTGGCGGGACAAGGAGAGGGAAATTAAACCCCCTCCCTGGCCAGTTTCCTTGAGGCTACTGCTGGGCCTGGCCATGCTCCTGGCTCTGGAACAGCAAGTGGAGAAATGCCTGGTATGGGCTGGTGGGACAGGGGAGGAAGGGGGGAATAAACCTCTTCCTTGCTGCCTTTGCATTAGCGGGGCTGGCATCTGGCCACACACCCACCCTTGCTCCAGCTAGGGAACAGAGAGGTGGGGCCAGCTCTCTGCTTCACTGGAGACAGACAGTATATGATGAAATTATATAGATGTAGATAATTTGTATATACATACACAAGTTTGTTTTATAACTCCTTACTTATAAAACTCCAACCTTTACCTTAAAACAGGAATAGAACGGGTTTGTGATATAACACATGATTCTCATGTTTCTGATATCACTTTAGGTGTTCTTTTCACTGTTATTTCTAGCAGTATCTGAAAATGAGACAGCCGAATTCCTATTGTTTATGTATAGAAAAATCTGACTTAGTGGTTTATACAAAATACAGTATTGTAGAAATGGATGTTGTGATTTACATTTTTCATCTCTACTGTTTTGGAATAAACCAGTGTAGCCCAGTTGTAGCTTCTTTTTACTGTATTCATTCCTGTCATAAATCCAATGTCTATATTTAGGCCGTGGTTTTTTTGTATCCAGTAGGTTGATTGAGTAAAGTCCATAGGTTCGTCATAGGTAATACCTTTCACAGATGAGCCTATGAACTTCACTTCATCAATCAACTGGATACAAAAAATCATGGACTAAATACAGACATTGGATTTATGACACATTGTAACCTGCCTAACATCTGATTTCCCAGGTAAACCCTCCACTTTTTACCAGCTGTTCTCATTCTCTTCCCCCATTCTTCCTGTCTCCCATCCTTTGACTACAGCTACATTCTTTCCCTCTTTCCTCCCGTTCCCCACCTGTCTCTCACCTACTTACCACCTCAATTTACATTTTAATTGACTGGCTTTCTTGCACAAGGTACTGGCCTTTAGCTGCTTTGTCACTCCATCCAAGAAGAGCACAGACCACCTGCAGACACTTCCTCAGCCTGACAAAGGGTGTTTGTGACCAAAAGCTTGCCAAGAAGAATTTTTCAACTATATGAGTTGGTCTAATAAAAGATTTTGGGTTTACCTGAAGAACCTTAGCTGCCAATGTCCTTAGACCAACATGGCTACAACCTACACTATTAAAAACCCATGCCACTGTCTTTTCTGCAGTCCCTTAAACCATGTCTCCATTCCATGGCAAAATACCTCAGGAATTCTAGTTTCAGCCTATCTGGAGAGAAGGGGCAAGTCAGAGTGGGGCAAGAAAAGCAGCTCTTCAGAGCTTGCCACTATATTATACATTTTATGAACTAACACTTAAAATGATACGGAAAAATGTTAGTTCTCATTTGTTTAAAGTGTTTGGCAGTAAGCTGAGTCTTTACAGACTATCTTCCTACATCTGACTCAGTCAAATATTCTGTTATAAACTCATCTGTACTTTTCTCTCATTCCAGTACAGGCAAATAACGATTTCCTCTGCTGTTTATTAAAAGCATCCAGAGTGACACTGCAAAATGGCTCACACATTTTATTTAATACAATAAATATTAAAATATAAATTCTTACAATTAATATCATAAACCATGTTCATTTCACTGAAATGGTTTAGACCAAAATCTAACACACAACAATCTTTTCTTTTCCACTTTACAGGACAAGATTTTTCCATGAAGTTTACAGCCAAAGATCCAGTGAAATACAAGTACTGCATGAAAATCAGAATGTATTTTAACAGAGCTAGAGACCCAGGTACATTAGTATAAGGGAGGGCATATTGTAGCTTGCCACTTTCTTAAGAGATTAGTGTTTTTTAGAGGTGCACAACCAGACCTGCCAGTTCATCTGGTATTGTGCTCTGCTGCCAAAATAAACTTGTCCAACCTGAATTGCTATCTTTTTTTTTTCTTTATTTGGTTAAATGTGTATATGCAGCAGTTTGTATTTGGTTTCAAAAGACCATACTGTGTTGTCTTATAAGTGAAGTTAATACCTTTTTTTAATCTAAAAATGCAAATTGTATTCTGTGAGAGGCAAATATATGCAATGTTTGAATTAGTATAACCATAATAGTTATAAAAGATTGCTATGCAAGATATATGATGATGGGCAAAACATTCTCAAGATCAATCTAGATTAAAAATCAATTTAAAAATAGATATTGTCAATAACTTTCCAAATTAATTTTACTGTAGAAATGCTCCTGACCAATTAAATTCTACAACATGTACATTTTTATAATTTTGATAAAATATTTCACTTGCTGAGAGAAGAAAATGAGGTCAAAAACATTTCTGTAAGGTGATCAAAGAGTCTGAGTTATTGAGCCAAGATTAAAGAACATTGAACCACTCTAAGTTAGTGCTCTAAGGAATTCAGTGTCAGAGGTAATTGCAACTTTAAGTTCTGTGTGCACATATTCAGGTCCAATGCATGCAAAACTGCTTTTACATCTTTGTCTATATCCATTGAAAACTTTGGCTCTGAGTGTCCTGTCTTTGAAAAAAGACAAACAACAACTATAAAAATCTCTTAGTAGTACCTAGGCCTATAGAACCTTATCCACTGCTGCTGCTTACAACTTTGGTTAAAGAGATGCATTAAGATTGGCAATGTAATCCTTTCTTAGGGAAGCTGTAGGTGTTACTAACTGCCAAGTACTTGTCCATTGCCCTGGGTGTGGAGTTTGCTCTCGGGAGCAAGCTTAAGAGTCCAATACCAGCAGCTGGAATCAGTGAACTTTAGTGAATCCTAAATATATTTAACACATATTAATAAAAAATAAACTTACTAGAATTTACCTGTTCGCATATTATTCTGACGACAATTTTTATTCTTGGTCAAAGGCTATTCTTTTAAAACAGCACCTGAAGGGGGGAAAATACATTTAACATGTAATTTTTAATCTCTTTTTTTTTTTTTGTGCATTCACTAGAATGTGAATTTTCCTGCCTTATACTTCTGGAGTTGAAGGAAATGTGTTTAGTTATATCTATCTGCTGTTTGACTGTCAGGTGAAACAGAAGTTGAGACAAGAGAATTAACAAGATTCAAGAAGGTATGAGCCATACCTATGGATGGTGATTTGTTTTACGAGGGACATACATTTTCTTGCTTCAGGACAGAAACAATCACTACCTGACAGAGCTACAGAGAAACTTCTCTTATTGGTTGGTCACTTCTATAATTGTCTGTTATAAGGTTTCTTGTTCTTTCTTCAATTTAAAGCACTCAGTATGGCCATTACTACACAGGATCTTAGTTCATTGGCTGCTCTGGTATTGCAGTTCATATTTCCAAAGTTTCCCTTTTCTCAGTCTATTTTAATTCACATACTGTACTGTTTAGTAAACCGTTGAAAAAAACCAGAACATTTAGAATTGAAGTGTGGCTTACAGCACCATTTGGGAGGAATATGGAGAAATACTACCTCAAAGTGTGAGAAACAATGCCATCAGAGAAAGTTAGTTTTATATGTTCACGTTTAAAGGGATTACAGTGTTGCATCATCCATCTGAAAGACTTTTTTTCCCTTGTGTTAAAAGATTTTTTTCCATTTAAATAGCAAACCAAGGTATTTGTAAACATTAAAAGAAATGCCTAATACTAAATCTTTAGCAGGACAAAGCAAATTTATGTAAATTCTTGTTTCAAAAGACAAAATGGGTTTGTACTTACTGTATAAATGTAAGCAGATAAACCTGTTTTTCACAGGAACTTAACCCACTTCTTTACTCCTTCTTTAAGCCTCCTGTCCATGAAAGAGAAATCTGAAATGGCAACTCCCTATAATGCAGAGGTGTAATAGCAAGGTCTCCACCCAAGGGCAGTCCTCCTCTTGGGCTGTCTCACACATGCTCGCAACTTTATCTTCATTAAGAGAAAATGCAGTAGCATCTGGGACCCTACAACCAAAGCAAACTAAACCAAACCCTAATTATGACTTACCTCAGAACCAAAATCTGAAAATGTTATATGAATAAAGAAAAGATCTTGAATAGGTATACATCTACCAGTAGCCAAGATTTGTGTTGTATTCCAGCTGCTGGAAAGCTGAAGAATTATATAATTGCATCATACAATGTGGGGGAGGTTGAGACAAAAGTGCCCACAGAAGCCAAGTATGGGCCCAGGTAAACACTCTTTTGTACTCATGAGGCTGCTCACATGTTCACCACCAATCCTAGAAAACAGGTACTGTAGATGGTATTTGGCACATTACTAAGCAGGGTTCAAATTGCAATACAAAAAGAATGTTCTGTAATGAAAGATCTGATTTAAAGTAAATTTTAAGCAATGTAGGAAATGTTATTCCTAATTTTTACCTCAGTAAATTGAATCTGAAATCTTCTCTTTAAAATGTCCCACACTACCATTAAATATTTAAAAGTCCTAATCACACTAAATTTAAACAAGATATGTGACTTTAAACTAATTCCTTTCCAAAATTTGATAATAGACCATCACTAGTGTGGATACCTTATTTAAATGTTTGAAGGAATCACCTGTCTAATTACTTGAACCCATTCTAAACATTCCTGTTGTTGGCTTACTAATACTGTATGTTTGTTCCTAACATATAAAACAAAAATGCTTTGCTTAATACCTGTCAAACTTACTTTCTCCAGTCCTCTAGGTCAGTGGTTTTCAACCTATTCTCATTTGTGGACCCTTTTGGAAAGTTGGAATGGAGGTCCCAACCCTTTTGAATGGTAAGTGTGGGTATTCATATACTCTTGATTAATCATAGTCATCTTTTGTGGAGCCCTTATACATAGTCTGTGGACCTCAAAGGGCAGGGGGTCTGCTGACCACATGTTGAAAACCACTGCTCTAGATTTCAACTCATGGTGATTTTTAAAAACATCCTATATGTAATCCAAATCTGTTATTGCAGGGAGGGGAGCTCTTCACAATCAAATCAACTCTTTGTGCCAATCCAACATCTGAAGAACTTGCCTAACTCTCCATTGCCTGACTCCTGTGCAATAGTTATGTCTATGCAAAGTAGGGGTGATATTTTACCATTAGAATTAATCAAGAATTCTCATTTGGTCATCTTTTTACACTCAGTTCAAACAAGTGTAAATGACTTCAGAAAAAATCCTTTAAACCTCTATTTTTTCACCATTTAACATGGGGGGGGAGGAGGGAAGCCCCTCATCTTTGATTTGAGTACAAGCTGAGGACTAGCAGAGGCAGGCTGCTGCTGCAGCTCCAACTCCAGCCCCAACCTGGGGTCAGAGGTAGAGCACAGCCACTATCTGTGCCTACCCCCTGCCTCTCACAGCCTCTGCCCCCCAGGCTCCCTGCCTCCTCCCTCCACAACTGCTTACCCTCCATGGCTCCAGCTGCCATCCTGCTTGGGCCCATGGCACAGAGAACATGGTTGACCTAGTCCCAGCCCAACTATGGCTGCATTCTTCAGCTTTTCAACAGCCAGAATACAACACAAATCTTGACGGCTGCTAAATGTATGTATGTTCAAGATCTTTTTTTAAATTCTTATATAATAATAGTCTTTGTCTGTCTGTCTGTAATGCTTTTGGAGCACTGTGGTTAGTGAAACAACCAATCAGAGTGTGTAGTATCACTGTGACAGCAGGGACAGAGCAGGTGCTGCCCCCCCTACTCTTCAGAGCTGGTAGAGTGCTACCATGATGGAGGGGATGGAGTGGGAGGCCGAGGCTTGCATGCAGGCCTTGCCCCCCACCCCAACTCCATCCCCACCATCATGGTAGTGGTCTGCCACCTCCAAGGAGCAAGGCCAGGGGGAGGAGGGAGTGAGGCCAGCGGCGCTGGAGGGGAACGAGAGGATGGTAGGGCAAGCTTTCCCCACCCCCCTGCTCCTGGGAGGCAGTGGCAGCACAGGTTGGTGGGTGGCAGCGCTCCGTCCCCACCCACCCCATACCATCATCATTCTTGATGGGCAAGCACTAGTATATATATAACCATTTAGGAGGTAAGTCATAGTTAGGGTTCAGTGGTAGTGGTGGCAGGAGCTCCCATCCTGGTTCCAGCTCTGCTGCTGGGTTTGGAGCTTCAGCTGCTTCAGTCAGGCCTGGCAGGGGCTGAAGTAACCATGGAGTAGCCTCTGGAGCTGCAGAGGGTAAACTCTGGGGGGATATCTGGCAGTGGGGTACAAGCTTAGGGGAAGGCAGGAGGGAGAGGGGGAAAGTGAAAGCAGGAACAGGTGCTTAGGAGGGGCAGAAACTGTAGGGCAGGAGACCAGCTTGGGTGCACAGGCACTGGTGGGGGAGGCAAGCAGCAAAGGAGCAAGTGGTGGGAGGAGGACAAGGGGCAAAGAGCAGGGGTCAGGCCACTTAATACTCACCCCCTCTCCCATTGCCTACCTCTAGTGTTGCTTGCCCTGCTGCAGCAGTGGGGAAGATGAATTTAAGATTATGCTCCAATAATTAGATTCTATACATGGAGAATTATAACAAATTTATAAATTTTCCATGTATAGAATCTAATTATTGGGGGGGGGTCATCTTAAATTCAAACTCATCTTGAATTTGCGTAAATAAGGTGATCATATTTCCTGTCTCTCATTTTTCACTGGTGCCAAATACAATATTTTGTAAATCTTCAGTACATTAGTTATATAAATGGAACGTCACATAGAAGCTTTCAGTTATTTTTTTATGACATTACTTTGATCTTGACCCAGTAAAGCCCAGGACATCTCTGGTGTAATGCTATTGAAATTAATCAGGCTAAATCAGGGCTCAATTTTACTCAGATATGGCTTGGCTTCTGTCTCCAGTTTCTTTGTTAAAACAAGTAGGTACTATACCCCATGTTTTGGAATTGATCAAAACCATTTTTAATTAGATTAGAAATTAGGTTCTCTTTGACTTCATCTGGGATCTAAAGGTCTGACCAATTAGATCCACATTTGATATATTAATTTAGCCACTGGCTAGCAAACTTTTTGTTTTTTATTTATCATTTGTACTGTGATAGTAAGGGCCATGATAATAGTGTGGTTAAGGTGTCTCACTATAACTTCAGAGGCATGAGTCTGAGCCTGGTTCTGGAATAGTCCTGAAGGCTTATTGTAGTTGATCCAGATGTAAATTGATACCTGGTCATTTTGGGTGCGAAGTCAAAAGTTGCCAGATGTGAATGTAAACCATAGCACTCACCTGTATGCAGCTGTCTATGGAAGCTAGCATTCTTTAATCCCACTAGGCACAGCTGGGCCATAGTTGACTGACCAACTCTGGTATCATAAATGAGACCAGTGTTGGATGAATGCCCACACCCACTGTGCTTATACTTTGTAAACACACATAACTAAGTGGTCCAGAATGATCCAGAAACTGGTATGCACTAGGCATACTCCTAAGCTATTTGCAAATATTTCACTGATGCCTATTATAGAAAAAAGGAAAGGGACAGAGCAGTGCAACGATTAGAATGGTCCATGATAAGGACAAGAGGCAAGAATTTTTGTGGGTGATATTGTGCATTGGACCAACTGCAGATAAATGGGATAAATTTAGACAAGTATACAGGTATTACAATACCCTTCCTTGGTCTCAGGGTCTCCAAGAGAAAAGCAGAATATATTCCAAGATGTTACCAAGTGTATTGCATTAAGGCTGCAGATTGTCTCACTCTGTTGGAAATTTTGCAAATTGCAGACTGTTGCGTAGAGATTTAGAGAGAGTTTAAAGAATATTATGGGACTTGCTTGTTCCCTAGCTATAGGGACTTGCACAGCCAAGAACGTTTGGGCAGCATTAGATAGAGCGAGAAGTGTAAATCCTCCTATAAAACAGCCTTAAGGCTAGAGTGTGCGTGCATGTGCACATGTATGTGCATGCGTGACTATTTTGCATTTAATGTATTATAATAACAAGTACTTAAACTTAGTAAGAATACTGAAAGGTGTTATCTTTCAAAGGGTGTATCTACACTTGATGCTTAATACGCAGTAGCCAAATAACACTGTGTAGTAGCGTGCTGGGCAAAAACAATGCTAATATGTTACTGTGCAGTAGCATTAGGCTACTGTGCAGTAAGTGGCACAAAAAAAACCTGTGCACTGGCACTACTGCACAGCAAATATAGTTTGCAGTAACTTCATTAAGCAAGTACTAAACTAAATGGGTATTAATGATTGTGTAGACTCATCTAGTGAGTTGTTGATAAATTCATAACTGTTTTGAGGGCAATAAGCAAACAGTTAGTCATATATATGTAGTAAAATATGGAATATATATATTATATGTTATCTAAATATATAAAATGAAGTTTATGTCTGTATGTATGTTCACTTATAACTCGAGAATGGCTGGTCCCATTTACTCTAAACCTTCCAAAATCACTGAATACCACCTAAGGAAAATTATAGGTTGGTTATTTTTCACTCGACTCTTTCGGGGCTTCCATTGCCTGGGATTACTTCATTTCTCAGATAATAGACTGGTACCATTCCATTTTGGATGCAGTGAATTCAGTTCAGTTGTCATTATTATTTTGATGCTTGCCTTTTTTTCATTCCACATTAAATATGTTGTACTATGTTCTTTAAAGATAGACAGTATTTTTGACCTAAATATATTGTACTAAGTTCCTTGAAAATAAACAGACACTGGAACTACAAAAATAACCTGGGTGAAGAATGAGTACTTCCGCTAGTAAAACATCAATATTTTCTTTCAGAGAAATAATTTTTACATGTCAAAGCCCTGAAAAGAGTAAATTTGGGTCTGTACTACATCAGGAAGATAAACTGAGATACAGAAAGGGGAAAGAAATACTATATCCGATATTAGTATTTGGCTTCTCCCAATCTGGTATATCTGCACACAAATCAGATATATACAGCACAAATGACCAGCGTACAGGTCTAACTACTTGCATGCGAAATAGCATTTTAGGTAAGTAGCTATCATAACTGCTTGCACAGACAAAACCTTGTAAATAATATAATTAAGTAATTAACTTAAACATCTTGGAATCATAGTTTCATAGTTGGGCGGGTCGGAAGGGACCTGAGCAGATCATCAAGTCTGACCCCCTGCCATAGCAGGAAGAGTACTGGGGTCAAATGACCCCCAGCAAGATGTTCATCTAGCCTCCTCTTAAAGACCCCCAGGGTAGGAGCCAGCACCATTTCCCTTGGAAGTTGGTTCCAGATCCTAGCCGCCCTGACCGTGAAGTAGCGCCTCCTGATGTCTAGTCTGAATCTACCCTCTGCCAGCTTGTGACCATTATTTCTAGTCACTCCTGGTAGTGCTCGGGGAAACAGGGACTCACCCAGTGCCTGCTGGTCCCCTCTGACTAGTTTGTAACAGGCCATGAGATTCCCCCCTCAGCCTTCTCTTGTGGAGGCTGAACAGGTTCAGGTCCCGTAGCCTTTCCTCGTAGGACCTGCCCTGCTGCCCCCGATCATGCGAGTGGCCTCCTGTGGACCCTCTCCATGTTGTCCACATCCCTCTTGAAGTGCAGTGCCCAGAATTGAATGCAGCGGCCTGACCAGTGCCACATAGAGGAGGAGGAGGATTACCTCCTTGGGCCTGCTTGAGATGCATCTGTGGATGCATGACAAGGTACGGTTGGCCTTCCACACTGCCGGCCCATGTTCATTTTGGCATCAATAATGACTCCGAGATCCTTTTCTGCCTCTGCACTGATGAAAAGGGAGTTCCCCAGCCTGTAGGTATGGTGCTGGTTGTTCCTCCCCAGGTGCATCACCTTGCACTTGTCAATGTTGAATCCCATCCTAGTCTCATCCACCCACCCCTGTAACCTGTCTAGGTCTGATTGCAGCCTATTCCTCCCTTCTAGCGTGCCCACATCCCCCCACATCTTAGTGTCATCAGCAAATTTGAACAGGGTGCTTTTTACCCCCTCGTCCAAGTCATCGATGAAGATGTTGAACAGTGCGGGCCCGAGGACCGAGCCCTGTGGAACCCCACTGCCCACGTCCCTCCAGGTCGAATAGGACTCATCCACCACCACTCTCTGGGTGCAGCCCTCCAGTCAACTAACGACCCATTTGACTGTGTAGGTGTCAATGCCACAGGTCTCATTTGACAAATCTCATTTAACAGAGAATCTCTTATTTAATGTAGGAAATAATCTTTCAATCTAGAATTGACAATATGACCATATATTCTCAGTTTCCAGAAATGTACAGAATATTTGAGACCTGTATTTAACCCATGACAAATGAACTGTAAGAACCCATGTCAGCCCACGATTTTTTTTTTCCCGCACCACGGTACCAGGATTGTTCTATTTTTTTCTAATTGATAAGACGATAAACATTTTAGAAAATATGTTACTTGGGTTAAATTTCTAGTACTGGCAGAACATGCTGACATTTTAGTTTCAGCCTCTTGTACCACCTGAAGTTCTATTTTTTCTTTTATATTGTATCTTTGTAATTCTGTAATCCATCACACTGGACTAGATTTGCTAATAACAGTGGCTATAATTCAGCAAGGTCCTTGAGCATATGCTTAACTCAAGCACATAGAGAAGGACTATGCCAGGGGTGCTCAACTCCCAGCCCACTGAGCCATGCCATCTGGTCCAAAAATCTGGTGGTGCGGGAGTAGTAGCAGTAATTCCTGCTCCCCTGCTGTCAAAGTTCCAGACCCCTGGAGAACCCAATGGACTGGATAGCATACTGGATCTGTGTGTGGATGTGTCCTGGGGCCTGATCCAGGAACACAGGAGCCAGCACTGGGGGGTGGTGCAGGGCCCTGGGAACCAGTGTAGGGCCCAGTCCTGGCTCATGGGACCTGATCTGACCTACAAACCAGCCCACAGCAACAAATCCATCTTGTGTGAGGAAAAGATTGAGCACCACTGGGCTGTGCCATAAATACCAGGGAATTGCTGGGATTTTGCCGGATGGTGGAGGAGCTGCACACAGTATGTTGACCTAACTTCTGCATTCTGTGGCTATTCTTTGTACTGAAGTGTGGGAGAACAAGAATGATTTTTCTGCATATATGGTGGGGAAACAGCCAGTGAGTATCTCAGAGTGAGGCTTCTCTGAGCCACAGAAAGGAATAGCAGAGGAGCAATGGGTTGGGTTCAGTGCATTTCTGCTGTTATACCCAGCAGCAGTGACTGCAGTCCAGAAAGGAAGGGTGTTTTTGATCCTGTTTTGAAAATTTTGAAAGAACCGTTTGCTCAGTGCACTTTCCAGGATTTGTCTCTAAATGCATCTGTTTGCATTTTACCCCCAGCATGTAAGCTTACTAACAGTTATATTTTATTCCCCATTTACTCATAATTAAGACATTAGTAACTTTTATACAGAGCTGTGACTTGCAGCATCCCCAGAGGAAGGTAAATTGGAGGCCTTATGCATACAGGCAGATTAAAAAAGGAATTGGCTGAACAGCAAAATCCCAGATGTTCCCTATTTTTGTGGTGCTTGGCTCATCAAACATTTTGAAGCTACCTTCAGATTCCCTAAAGATGATTTTAAAATGATTTTTGTTGTTGTTGTTGTCATTATAGGGCTGCTGCTGTTTGTTTTTTGAAGTAGAGCATTGCATGGACACTAGTCAGGATTGGACCCCCCATTGCGCTATGTATTGGTAGATGTTATGGGCAGCAAAGATAATTAGATGGAGTTTTAATTGACTGTGTAACAAAGGCTATAAAATTCCACCCACTTATTCTTGTATGGAGCAAGTCACTTATTTTTGTATAGCATGAAAACACAAGATAAAAGATGATTCCTTTTTCAAAAAGATGTTTGTTATTTATTTAAAAAATGATACAAGGGTATGAAGCAGTCTGAAGGAAGGGAAAAGGGACAAAAAGAAATACTAGTAAAAACAAATTAGAATATGGAGACCAGATATATACACAGTTAGCCAGTTCTGAATGGACTAATTTATCTTATCTGTCTGACTTTTTTTTTCTGTAAATACTGTAAGTCCCGCTGTCCATGTAACAAGGCTATCAGTTGGCACTTATCCACAGGCATTACTGTTAAAAGGGATGTTGAAAAAAACTGTATTTGAAGAACAACAGGTTAGTGGCCATGTGGAGGATGTGTCCTTTGTATAAGATGTGGCATGGAAAAAAGCATAGAGGCTCTTGTGAGGAAAATGAGTAGAGAAGGCTGGTATTTTTGGTGGAGTGGAGGGGGCAGGAACAAAGTAGTAAGAGATGGAGCTAAACTGTGTAGGACCTTAAACATAAAGATCAGAAGCTTGCTGTTGATGAGGTGAAGGAGGAAGGATATGGACACACTTAGGGACAGATCCTATTTCTATTAGACACCTAAATGCAATCTTATTCTACCCTGCTTGAGTCTCTGAAAAACTTTAATACAAAAGGTATTTTCAAGGACTAAAATGTGGTGGAATAAGATCACCAGTTAGAAGTTTAATAGAGGAGCTAGGATTGTGGTCTTCTTATAAGAACATGCAAAAATAATGCACAGAATTTCCCAATGTATGGGACTAATGCTACCACAATCACCAGGAAAACCTTTGCAGCCAGACTGCCCTCCTAATGAGCTACAATCATACTCTGCTTCTGTCAGCAGAAAGCTCAGGGAACCATGATTCACAGCCTCAGGGGCAGAAGGGGAGCAAGATGCTTCTGAAAAGATTCTATTTTTATTCTATGTAGAATTAACATTAACATGAGAGAGAGATCAGAAGTGGGGTCTCACTGCAAAAAGAACATTATTTTTCCCTTACCCCTCATAAATAAAATCCTGCTGAACTTTCTTGGAAAGAACGATTAAATTATTCAAATCTGTATTGAAACTGAAGATAGTCCCAGGATTAGAGAACTGACATCAGCTATATCAGTTATACTCAGTGTGTCTCCTCTGTTCAGAACTACTGAAGCCTCAACTGAGTGTTTGTCATACATACTTCAGTATGCACAACCTGGTTTATGTTTTTGCTCTATTTTTTTCCAAGCTAACATTTGTTGGACTCTACATGTATATGTAGGTAATAAGAAACCATCAGTGAGAATTTTTTTTACAAGATTACATTCATTGATCTCAGTCTGGTTTTACTAGAAATAATTATTTTTTCCTGTAGATAATCCCCGGCAGCACATTGTGCATTTTTCTTTGGCAGCAGATTATCATCACATCATCACAAACAGCATTCAAATAGTAAAAGCGATGACTGAAAAAATTCTTCTGGGTGATATATGTTTTGTGGCAAATCCTTAGCCTTTACTCAAATGAATTTCCCATTAAAATCTATGAGATTTAGCCTGAGCCATGACTGATGGGCATTTCCCCTTTGGTTACACTCCACTGGAATTCTACCATCTTCTTCAGTGAGAATGGGATTACAATCTGGGCAGGAGTGTCAGAATTTGGCCAACTGTTTCTTTTTGACCATCAGAATACTAATTTGTTTTATACGTGGAACATACAATTCTTTGTCTAAAGAGAGAACTTCCTATGGAAGTGCTTATGAAATCCATAATACATAATTCCATCAATATTATTGCTATTATTCTATGTAAAGTAATCAAACTTCTCATAACCAAGGCAGAACACACGTAGGCAAAATGTATTTATGTAGATACACAATCGCATAATTTCATTTATCATACACCCTTGATGGCTTGCCATACTTTGCCAACTAACATACTTCCTAGATCTTTGTGATATAGTCTAAACGTCTAAGCACCTTGAAACTGGTGCCATTAAAATATATGTTTACCAAACACATGTGTCTTCTTCCACCTCCTCATCAGATTGGGAAATTCAACCCAAAATAACCTGGTGAGAGGCCCAGGATGACTGTTGAGTTTTAAACTTTTTGTAGAGCAGGAAGTGGCATAAGGGCCATGTTCTGCCTGTTCCCTGAGTACTGGCAGGTTCTACGGGGCTGGGAATTAAGTAGTGCACATACAAATAACATGAATAAAGAATGGCTGTTCAGTGTGCCTAGCCACTTATGCAGATGCCACTGAGAATTGCCTGTCAAAGGACTGTCTTAAAACCATAATTTAGCCTTCTTCTGAATTGGGCTGACAACTGTGAAGGTAGCCTTAAAAGCAGAAGGATGCGATGTTAGGTGTAACCCTCAGCCTGGGCTACAGCCTTATACATCAGCCATTTTAGAGATAAAAGTGGGTATATAAAGCTATAGGCTTGCTGGATATCGGTGACTTTGAATCTTAAACCAAAAAAATAAATGATAGCAAAGAAATCATAATGTAGCTGTTGCAGGTATGCAGAATTGATAGGGCAAATGTTTCAAGGAGTACCTCAAAACCTGTGGTATTCCAGAAGTAATTCATCAAGTGACCTGTTCTCTGTATACCCTTGACTGATATACTGCAGTGATTTGGAGTTAGGAAGTTCAGCTTTTTGTGACATCTGACATATTTTCAGTGAAAGGAAAATAATTTGGCTCTGTATAGCTGACTTGTTTGAGATTTTGAAAAATCCAGTTTTTGCCCTGTCACAGCTCTCAGCTGCTACTATGGAGCAAATGACAAAACTGCTGCTAAACTGGAATATGAAAAGAATAGTTTATTTATATAGTGCCTGTTACCATACCGCAGGCATGTCTACATGCCGCTGCATGGTGAACTTGCTACGGTGCTGTGTTTTAGTACTATCCTTTAGAAGTGCTAAAGTACGGCACAGTACGGACTGTTACTGCACTGTGCGTGAGGTGCATGGGTAAATTTCCCAGCTGTGTTGCTGCAACAGCATGCTATACTGGGGAAGTGCGCTGCTACAGTGACATTAACTGGTGATCACATGTAGATCATGTTTACTATGTCGCCGTAGCATACCCTGCTAGGTGCAGAGCCTGGCCTACTAGCCCAGTAAGAAGCCACTCTGGCAAAGGAGACCAAAAAAAAGTGTAATGCAAAAATGAACAGCTAGTAGAGTGGACACAGCAGTTCATAATGACTAGAAATATCTTAGATTGAACCTAAAAACAGTTATAGAGAGAATCTGATATCAGTTTACAATCTGTGTTCATGTTTTTTAAAAAGCAATAATTCTGACTGGGGTTAACTGTGGGGTTATAGCAAAGGTAAAAGAAATGAATCATAGAGTTAAAGGTGACTGAGTGACCTTGAAAATACTGAAGATGATTCATGCAAGTCCAAATGCATTTTAGTCACATGACAGGTATGAGGTTCTGTAGGCTGTGGTCACTAGTTAGTATGGCAGAAACATTCTTGAGTACATGCTGGAATGCAAAGTGTTTTGGTACAAAGTTGTTTTTGTCTTTGCAGTATCTTGCAGCAAGAAACTTGGAAAATTTCCATCTTCACTAAGTTGAAAAACAATAATTCACATATATAATTACTGATCTGCATTCTTTTAAGTAAAAATTATGAATATTTACTTTTAAATTGATATTTTCAAGTTTGTAATTTGTCAATTAAGTTGAAGAATAAATGGCAGAAATTACAATTGGTTGCATTCCTTGCATAGTAACTGCTTTTCATAAGGCTTCTGTTTTAAACATGGTGTTCTAGAATAATGATTTAATAAAACTATCTTCATTTTATATCTATTGTTTTATTTTGTTGAGCACATATGCATGGTTCTTTTTATTTCTTGTTACTAGCTAACTGATTGAAAAAGTAGATTCTTCTCTTTGGACTTTATTATGACTCTACAAAAATGAAGCTAATTTCTGTGGAATAATGTGCAAAAATGGAGTAAAAAGCTGAATCTCAATGCACCTGGTGATTCGCATGCAAACTATCATGTTATATAAAAGAAGGGAATAATTTAAAACCCAGTACAGAGAAGCATACTTCACAGATAGGCTCCAATTTGGCAAAATTTTTAAAAGTAGACTTAAACATGTACTTACACATTTTGCTGAATTGGGGCCATCGCCATTATACCCAGATGATATACACTGGCAGATAGCCCCCAGTCTATTCAATCTGCTGAGATGCTGGTTGTTTATAATCCAGGTATTTGATATATGCAAGTAGGAATGACTGTTCAGTGAACATTGCAAATGGATTACACATTTTAAACTCTGATTCCTTCTACAGACCACATGACCCATTTTCATGTTTATATTGAACTAATACTTGGTTTACAGTTGGCACCTCTGCACATTCATTAATGTGCTATTGTTAATGCTCATTATTAACTGAATGCACAGAAACTGGTGCTAGTGCTCAGTAGCAGTGGTGCACAGGTTTTTTGCGATGCTAATGCACAGTACACTAACTCTACTGCACATTAGCATGGCTTTTGCTTTGACATGCTAATGCACAGTAGAATTAATCTACTGTGAGTTTAGCATCTCATTTAGACATGCCAGTATCACTAATAAACTCCAGTTAGAATTTGGGTAAGAACTGAAGTTTATTTTTTAAGATCTTGTCCTGCTTAGTACCATATAAGCTAATATGAAGACATGGTCCCTGCATGGAAGGGTTAACAATCTATTGATATTGTATGATAACTGGGTTGTTGTTAGGGCTGTGCGAAGCTTTGGTTTCTGATTTGATTCGGTGGAGATTTGGCCCTATTTGATTCGGATTCAGCCACTGAATCAGGAAGACCCTTTAATCTCGCTGAATCGAATCGGAACCCTCCAAGTCGATTTGGAGAGATTTGGAAAGATAGGGCAATTCGGATATAGACACAGCTTTAAATGTTTTTTCTACATACCTCAAGGTACTAGGCAGCTTGTGAATGCTGCAATGCTGGGGCAGCTGGAGTGTACCACAGGAGCACAAGGGGGTCCCCAGCATGCTCAGCAGCAGACCCGGAAGTGAACCAGAAGCACTTCCAGGTCTGCTAGGGAGTGCGGGGGGGAGAGAGGGTCATTAACACCTGTAGAATGGATAGAAATTAGCAGGGATCAGGGAAATGATAATGAGCCCTAAAGTCAATTGACTCTCAGCTGTACCTGAACAGAAATGCTGTTGCCCCTCCAAGGCAGTTATTTTTACAGTTTGGGTGGAATGGGAATCAAAAGAGGAAGAGACTGCACAACTCCCACCCTCCCCCACAATCCACCCCTGGCTAAATATAACAATTGTGACTCTTCAGGGAAAATGTAGGATTCACTCTTCCATTAAACTTAATAACAAAATTCTAATGAACTTCAACAGAATCAGGGTTGAGCCCATAATGCACCAATGTTATTACTGTATTTTCTCACATACAATGCCCTGGAATAAGATGCATACTTTAATTTAAAAAGCAAAATAAAGAAAAAATAGTTCTTTGGAGTAAGTCATTGAATAGCAGCAGTTGAGTTGCCCAGCTTGCTCATTGTTCCACTCCCTAAGGAATGCCATGCACAGAATTACTTTTACTTTTTCCTTTCTTATAATGTGTACCCCAATTTCCAGAAGCTGTTTTTTGGGAAAAGGTGCATACTGTTTGCAAGAACATATGATACTTTCATTGCACTCTGGAGAGATTTGCATAGGCCTACAAAACATCAAACTCTAGCTATGTATTGAAATATTTTAGCAAATCATTTCCATCCCCCAGAAATTGAAAAGATGCTAAAGTATGCATTTTAATAAAAACTGTGCAAAATATTTCTGAAATGAAAAGAAATTAAATACTTGGCATTTTTTTCAGAAGGATTTGGGAATCAAGAATTTAACAAATATCCAAGATCTGCTATGTTAGGAGCAAACTGCTACTCTCAAAAACTGAAAAAAAAATATCCACATTAACAAGTGCATTCTGTGTACCTATCCAGGTTTCCAAATGGTGTCCATCAATCTAAGTGTTGATGGCTTTTATGCAAACAACAATAGAAGGAAATTGAAAGATGATAGAAAATCTAGTCAAAATGGATAGGTTAGTTCTAGGTAAGCTCCTTAAGGAAAAGTTTTGGTGGGACCTGAAGTTCCATTTTACACTTGTCATTTCTAAATAACTGCAAACTTACGATTTTTTTCCAAAATAACTCCAAATATTGGTAGGGCCAAATCACTATATACAAATGGAACAGGTATGTTATAACATACAGTAGAAAAACTATACAGTTCCTTAGACATACATATTCACTAAGTTCAGTGAAACATAATTTTAAATGGTACAGATCCCAGACTTTAGCAAATGCAGACTGGCAATCTATTAAATAGGTAATAACATTGAGGTTATGTATCCTAGATGATGATGAAAGAGGTGGCAATTTGACAAGCGGAGTTTCTGTAACTATTTTTTTAATGCAGCTAGGGTGTGGTTTTATTGTAATTTATATTAAGTTACCTGGAGTATAAGGTACCATAGGCATCCTTGTATATCTAGATTTAAAATGATAAAGTGAGTTTATTTTCCAACTCTTCAAAAACTTTATATGTATCTAGTTCCAGTGCTGTCCTGCTTAAATGGATAAAATTGATAGCAGTTCATGGTTTCTTATGCTTTGTATTATATGAAATGAGTTATTTGTTTTAAAATCTGATGTAAACATCTCTGCTCTGCTTCTTTAAGAATTCTGTTGTGCAACTGACTACAAAGGAGGTGTGTCCCCAGGAGTGGGAACATGCGTTTCTCCATGGACAAATAGTAGTGGCACATGTCTGTGCCACTGCTAGCTGTCCCCGGGCATGCCCCTGCATGCATGTTCTGGCATGCCCCAGATTGCCCTGGGTAGGGTAGTGGAGGCAGGGACCAGCACCTGGGCTGGCCTCAGCAACCTTATCTGGGGTCCTGGGGGCCTCCCAGGGCTGCAGCAGTGGCAATCCGGGTGCATGGAACCTGGCTGGCAGCTGGAGAGTGGCTCTGGCTGTCCAAGCTCTGGTTTCAAGCAGTGTATGCTACAGCCCTGCTTTTTTCTGCTGTGTTTTTTTGGGTTTCTTCTTCTTTCGTTGTTTTTTTTTTTTTTGGGGGGGGGGTTGTTACACTAGAGATCTCCCAGTGTCAAAAACCCCCCAACCCCCCCCCCCAACCATGCTGCAAATTAGCATCATGGTGAACATGTGCATGTGCAGTGCACTGCAAAACACACATGCACGAAGAAACCAGCAGACCGGGAGTATTAACAGAGCTTAACTGTGAAATGTGATTTAATCTTTAATAGACTTAGCGATTGTGCCTCAGTGAACTCCTTTGCTCACTTATGCAGTGACACTACTGTTGTGTGTGTTGCAGGTATGGACTCCAAACTTGAATTATTCATGTGTGTGAAGCCAGGACTGCCAGTAGACCACCAATGGATGGATGGAAAGGACAAACTAAAGTTGCCAAGTTACCAACAGGGTGAGACCAGCCGGATGCTGCACTATCAGGTAGGCAGAAGAAGGTAACTGCTTGACATTACCTTATTGGTTGCCTCCATACACTGAAGGGAAATAAAAAAAAAAATGAGCCAATAAATCAAGGGGACAGCAAGGAAAAAAAGGATTAACACAATATATTTGTTGAAACACACAATTTTAGAGAGGAGAGATGACTTACTCTTGATAAAACAAAGAATTTGCTTGTGAAGGTAAATTTAATTGTACTAGCTGACAGAAATAAAAAAAATATTTAAAATGAGGGCAGTGACATAAGATTTCACAGCCTGGTAAAGAGACAAATATAGAATGGTTGATTGTGTTCCCCATGTTCTAGAAGTACAACAAAGAGAAAATATTACAAATAAAAATTCATTTTCTTTTACTGTTGAACAAATATGATTATCACACAAAAGCAGGGAAGGGATCAACCTCTGTTTCTTGGATTCTTCAAATTCCTGCTAAGGTCTTCATATTTACTTAGAAGCTCAGCAAAAGGCATAGTCTTTGACAATAAATTATATGATTATACAATTTATAAAGACTGCTATAATTAAATGGTAATGCTGATCATCTTCTAAGGTTTCCCAAAGACGGAGAAAATTATTTAACTGTAGTGGGGAACCTTGACTAGCCTGTACAGCTTTGAAGGATAGGATGCTGCACCTGCATCAAAGCATTAGGATAAAATCAAAATTAACTTACAAAAGGCTATTTATTAAATGAAAAAGTTAGTACGCGGACACAGTTAGCTAAGGTTGTGTAGTCTGCAGCTGGTGATGAACTGTAAAAGCTTTGAAACTGATGATCTCTTGTGTTATATAAAAAAAAAAATGAGTGCAGTAATATGTAGATACTCAGCACAATTATGAGTGCAAAAACTTATTTTGTGAAGATCAATGAAACAACTTGCTTCAGTTTGTTTATTATTTTCTACCACGGGTGAAAAACACCAAAGTTCAACTTTGATATGTGTAGCCAATCTATGAGAGATGACCTAATGCTAGAAAGTTATAATGAAGGTAGTGACATAAAGGACCAAATTCTTTCTCCAGGTGTATCTGTTGAACTCTATGGAGTTTTATACATCACTCACTGTATTCATTGCTGCTCCAACTCCCAGTCATTGCAACTTCCAGATAGAAATTTATTTCTATTTTTTAATATGCCTATCAGGAATTTTCCATTAAAATTTCTCTGAATATATTTTCATATTGGTGGACTGCTTTTCTGTTCACTTTAAATGCATTGATTAATTTTCTCTGTTAGTATTCCTTAGGTATTTGTTTACTCTTCATGTGTTCCCTGTTTGCCACCTCTCTTCCAACTTGAACATTTCTAGTTCTTTTGGTTTCTTCTTGGAGAACATGCCTTTTAACAATATTTTTTTTATAATCCTTCTTTGGACTTCTTAAGTTGGTCACTGTTTTCTATATTGAGGGCCTACACCTGAATGTAGCATTAACTGTCAGCTCTGGTCTCATTTTAAAAAAATGTCAGTTTTAAAAATGTTATGTTGGTTACTGTGTATCAAAAGGCAGTGTATTACCATAACATATCCTTATTTATCTGAGCACATTTATAGTTTCAATATCCATCATTGTATACCTGTATGTCTGACCATAAATTGTTGCCCATTTATCTGTTTTTACCTTGCTTGTAGGGGCTAGGGTGGCATAAGCACTAAGGCATGTGGTTAACCACTCACGGGTCCCATGTTTGAGGCCCCAGCAGATATGCTTGTGGTGCAACCCTGTTAGATTCCAATGAATCTGAAAATTCTGCTAAATACCTTGTCACAAGGACATGAAAAAGGAAAAGTACCTGCATTATGTTCTGTCAGTTTAATTTATAACAAGCTTTCTAGGTATTTCTTTACCAGTGATTATATAAACTATGTAAGTTATGAGTAGTATTAAGAAAATCCTAGATTCAGCCCAAAGGCAAAATAGATAATATCTATTCTACCTGCAAGTTTACTCTCCCTGTGGGAACTACAGATAGAGCCCTCAACTTAATGTACACTAGCCAGAGGTCGGCATCTGCATCTGCTACTATGTGTAACTGAAAAGGAAAGGCAGCATATATAACCTAGTCCTATGTGTAACCCAGTGACATACCATGGGTCTCCAGCACCCGGGGGCCAATACTTGCATACACGCCCCATCCATGGCCGATTGCTGAGGGTCCCACTGGCTGCCAATCGCCGAGCCCAGAAATGCCGATGATAGAACCGGAAGTGCTGCTGGCACTCCCCCAACCCCAGGCCAGCACCTGGGGGCATGGCCCCTTTCCCCCTCCCGTGCCCCCATTGGTATGCCACTGGTGTAGCCTAGTCCTACGAAATATGCACTATATGTAGAGCAAATGACCATGTTTCCAACAGGCCTGCTCCTCCCTCTTCTATATTCTGCTGTGAAGCATCATTATAGACTTTTATGCTGTGGCTTAAGGAGCTGAAGAATTCTCCTAAGATTTTTTAACCCACTGAAGTAGGGAAGAAGGGATTACTCTCAACTTTTTTTTTCAAAGCATTTCCTCCACAGATCTATACTGTGAGTTTATATGTCCTCTTAGGTGCTTAAAGGAACCCACTTCAAAGCAGTTAGCCATAAGGGGAGGGACAGACATTATACATAAACCAGTTCAAGGAATCAGAAACTGGTTTAAACCTGTAACAGAACAGATGTTCAGTGCACATAAACTAGTTTGAAAATGGCTGAAACTGGTTTGAGATAAACCTGGTTGAATGTAGTATCAGACTTACCTGATTTGAGTCAAACCAGTTTATGCAATTTCTGTCCCAGGCCCCTTGCTGGTTTAAGATAAACCAGACTCCCCCAGAATCTCAATATGTTCTCTGGGCTGGATGGAGCTCTCTGCCTCACTGCAGGGCTAGCCCCTCCCCTCTGCTCCCTGCCTGGAGCTTGCAGGCACAGAGCATCTGCCTGGCTTCTCCCTGCTAAACAGGGATTATTTCCATCTCCCCTCTGCTTTATGCAGATGCCTCAGCATTAGCTAGCAGACCACATACTGGCTACAATCTGTGCTGTGGGAGAGGACAGAGGCAAGACAGGCTTTTTGGAGCTAATCAACAGGTAGCTTTAATGTCCTTCCTTGGAAGAGCTGTTTAAGAACAGCTCCATTAGTTAATGTAGAGAGGCTTTGTTTTCTTAATAAGTTAGTAAACACTGAGTTAGGGGTGATAAACATCCCCTGCTGGAAGCTCAGAAGGTTTGGGGAATAATCGGAGCATCCTGCCCTGGCCAAGCCCCACCTCAGCTCTGCCTTGTGGAGGCAAGAGGAGGGCTGCTCTAGCACACCCCAGCTTCTAGCCTAGCCACTACAGGCATGTTCCTGTATTTCTGGGATGTCTTTTTGAGTTACAAAGTGATGTAGCCTAGCCAGGTTGGACTAACTTGCAAAGGCTGAATCAATTCAGACTCAGGCTTTTTGAATGTCTGTCCCTAGCCAAGGGGAGCCTCCCACAGCGTCCTCCCACTGTCCCAGCGTTCCAGAACTAAGGATGCAAAAGTCCACAATTCTGTTTCCTCAGGTTTTTCTCATTTGCAAAACATTCCTAAAAAATAAGTAGTTGGGATAAGAGGTTTTCAATATGGACCATCTACCGTGTCTATTTGTATTGAATTATGCTGAGATTATTCAGCAGGTTTACAATTTATTCAAATTTATAAAAAATACTATAGGCATACATTTTGTTTTGCACTTTTATAAATTACAGTTAATTTCCACAGAATATGAAAGGACTGACTGCAGTTATAAATACAGACTGTCTACCACCCTTGAAAAATTATAGCACTATACCACTATAATGATTATGCATTCCTGTAGAGTATCAAAAGGGTATTTGGTAGGGTAAACTCTGCCCTAAGTTATACCTCACAACTGTTGAATTTAGCGGGGTTGGACAAGAGGTTGTAAATGGGAGCAGAAGGTGGCCTATTATTTGATTTCAAGGCCAGGTTTACTAAGCAGATCAGGTAAGAGAGAGAACTTTTATCTCAGGACAGCAGTGTCCTAACAAATATGAGCTGAGGTTGTAGTAAGTCTATCAAATGCCTATGACAATGTACATTTTCATTGACTGCCTGTCTTGTATGCATACCAGCCCAGCCTCTGGCTTCTTTACTTTTCATTCCGTCAAGGAAGAGCACACACCAACTGCTGAAACTTCCTCAGCCTGACAAAGGGTTTTTGAACCAGAAAGCTTGCTTAATAATTGTTTTCCAACTATTTAAGTTGGTCTAATAAAAGATATCAGATTCACGCAAAGAACCTTGTCTGCCTATGACAATGCTATGTATTTTGTAGCTTTCCGGTCTGATTGAAGTCTTTGGGTTGTAAAAGAACAATTACTTACTCTCTTTCAGATGAATATTTTAGGTTAGTACTTCTCCCTTCCCTAAAGCCCACAAGGCTACACAGCATCCTCATGTACTTAATTTCTTTTCTATGGTGACACTGGCTCTCATCATGGGCAACATGTAGGGGGTGCACTTCCTGCAAAAAAGCACTGCCGACACTGTTGGTGGTACCTGTGGGCTGTTGCTGTTCGCTACCGGCAGTCCATGATCGCCCCTGGCCACCACTGCCACTGCCCACTGCACCTGCGGGTGGTCCCTGACTTGTGGTGGTTGCTTGCCACCCCCATCCACACCCCTCAACTGTTGACAGTACCGGCAGCATCTGCGGGAGCTTTCTGCTTACCCCTGGCTCTCATTCTCAAAGCCTCCCACTTTGTTTAAACTTTTTTTTTTAATGTAACACACTGTCCAAGGCTGCTCTTGCATGTTTAAATTCATAATTCAGAGTTATTGACAGCCCCAGCCAGAGCCTGGGCTCTAACCCTCCTCTGATCTGGTCACGTTCAGATTCAGATCCAGGCAGGACGGTGCAATGAGGGGAGAGGCAAGGATGACTTGGAGCGAAATCTTTTATTGGACCAGCCACGTGGCATATTGACAACCAGCTCGACCCGCCGTTCTGCATCCGAATGAAACCACTGTTGAGCTCTTGGCAAATATACCTGGAAGAGCTCAGATATTGAATTTGGAAAAACACAAAGGATGGCGGCCCAGCTTTCCCCCGCGCGGTTGCGGAGGAAGTCGCGAGCCAAGCGCGACCAGGCAGTGGCGAGAGCCGCCGGAGGGGAGGGCCAGCCCGGGGCAGGGGTCTTGCTTCACCCCTCCCCGGCCGTCTCTGTCCGCGAGTTTGTGCACGGGGCGGTCCCGCGCCCTCTGCTCTCCTCGGAGCAGACCTGCCGAAGGCCCCCGCCCTGCTCGCCCCGTGTCCGGAGCCACCCCAGCTGTAAGGCCCAGGCCGCTCCTCTGAAGCCCCGCCTCGTCTCGGGGCGTGGCCATTCATTCAGGCCCCGCCCCTACCCGGCAGTAGTACTACGAGAGCCGCGGCCCGGCCCTTCCATTGGGTCCCCACCCCCACGTGACGCCGAGCGCGCGCCCCAGCCCGAGCGAAGCCGCAGCCCGCTGGTTTCCAAGGCGACCTGGGCTGAGAGGCGCGCGCGGCCGGGCGGGGGCGGGGCGCGGGGGCGCGCGCCAGGGCCAGCCAGAACGCGCGCTGGAACCCCGATCCCGACCGGGCGCGCGCCTGCCTGTGCTGAGCCGCCGCCGCCGCCGCCGCCGCCGCAGAGCGGGGCTGAGGGTCCGGGCAGCAGGTACGTGCGTGTTCTTCCGCTCCTCGCTCCCCCCTCGATCCCTCCGCCCCGGAGAGCCGCACGGCCCCCTCCGGCCTGTGCGCCCGGGCACGGAGCGGGCACCCCGCGTGCTGGGCAGCGCCTGGCCCTGTGGCGCGGGCGGCGTGTGTCCCTGCAGCGGAGCGGGGCACCCCCCGTACGGGGCGCTGCAGGGAGCGGGGCATCCATCCCCTGTGCGAGGGGCGCCGGGGCGCTAGCGCGGGAAGCAGGAGGGCCCCCAGAGGACGGATGCTGTGGGGAGCAGAGCATCGCCTATGGGGCGGCCGCTGGGGTCCCTGTGGCGTGGCAGGGCAGGGTATCCTTCGTGCAAGTCTGTAGTCGTGAAGGCAGAGACGCCCCCACATTCAGTTCTCTGAGGGGCCGAAGGCAGGGAAGTCTCCCTTCTCCCACACGCCGGGCAGGTAAGGCGCTGTTCCAGCACTGGACAGCACCCACCGTGATCCCTGGCTGGGAGCTTGCTGGGGTAGGCAGCAGTTTGGCACCGTTTCCCTCACCGTATCGCAGGCTGTGGCACCCGTAGCAGGGGGCTGGGATCCTGGCTTCATCTCCCTTTAGTGAGCAGTGGGGGGTTCCCTGTTGCAGACATCAAGACATCCCCCTGTTCTTCATTCCCATTTGTTGGTTGTTCTTGTTAAATATGAATTATTGTAGCACCTGGGAACCCTAGTAATGGATCAGGGCTGCACACTGCTGGGGTGCTTTAGCAAGAGAGAACAAAAATAGGTTTACAAATATTTCTTTCCCAGCCATCCTCATATAACTGCTGATAAAGCTGGAGTAGCAGAGGGCAAGGATATCCATCAGACACCCACCTCACAGAACCTAATTGGGGTATGCAATGGCACAGTTAAAAGGAGAACACTTGTTTCCCTCCATCAGGATTTCTGTAGCAGGGCGCATTGCAATCAGGCCGCCTTCCTTGCCTGTAATCAAAATACAACCACCCCTGCAAAAAGAGCCCCAAACAAATTTCCGTTCTATTGACTTTCTGTAACAAATTATGTAGTAGTTGATCCTGTTCCTGCAATGTTGAAGACCTGCCCTGGGGTCCGTGCGACAATGTGGCACCTGCCACCTAAATAAGAGATGGGCTGTGGGCCTTTGCAGAACAGTATGTGGGCACACCTCAATGCAACAGGCATGCTGTAGGTTCTGTACAGAGCATGTGTTTGCATTATATGTACTATTTGTCATTTCATGTACTATTATGTACTTTTTGTAATTGTCCATAATTCATATCCTTACTTAGATCTTTACTGTCTCTGTTCTTTATTTCAACTAAGTGCAATTTTAAGTTTATTAACAAAACCGAAAAAGGGAAAATAGACTCTGAAATCTTTAAGAATAAGATCATCTTACATGGTAAATAACTTGTACTTGGGACACAGTTATAACTTTGGAAGCTATTTTGAGCATCATTGCTTCTGCCATTGTTAAAGAAAAAAGCTAAACCAAATATTTTAAGTTTTCAGTGGATTAGGGTTGTCGAAAGAATTGAGGAAGGCTACACTCATTGGCTTAGGCTTTGATTCAGTTCTTGGATGGAAACAGAGTGAATGAATTTCCCAATTCTGTTGTTTATCAGTAACTATTAAACTGGAACATTGTTTTCTATCATTGCTTAGTTCTGGCTTACTGGCCTATATTGGTGGGTCTTTCATGAGGAAAGAAATTATTAGCAAAACATTAAAAGGTGCATGACTAAGGATAATACATCTTTTCAAATCTTGACCACATAGAGCAACCTCAGAAGCCACTGCATGCCATATTATTATCCACACATAAATATAATCAGTCCCAGGAATCTATGGGGATTCATGTTATACTTTCCCCCCTAAAATCCATCTATTTTCTGGATAATGTCTCTTGAAAAAAATCATGCTTTTTTTTTATAAATGCTGTAAATCTATTAAATTATATTGTAACTCTTGCTAGCAATGTTCTGACCTATATTAGCATGATAGCTTACCACAGCAAAAAGAGATTTGAAGGCTAAATCCATAGGGACTATTTCTGGTTGGAGAATTTTCTGTTTGCTCCCATAATCTAGAGCAGAATTAACAAAACACAACTGATATGCACATGGGCAGACTGAAATCAGTAAACATTGGAGGGTCGTGCTATAATAAAATGATGCAACATGCCCTGATAATGTAGTGAAAATCATACATTAAGAGTCATCACTGTTAAGTTTGTTACCTCATTGTCCATATATACAAATTCTGAGATGTTCACTATGATCTATGTTTCTTTCTTTTGTCATGGTTTTGGCTGAATATGACATTTGACTTTGTGCTTCTTAAGCCAAATGTGGCTCTGGTGCAAAATGGTTTAAATGTAACATGTAAAAGTGTGTGTGTGTTTCCATGTACATGATAGAGCTATCTATTTATATACTAACTATATGTACAAAGATGCATTGTATATTTAATCTAGCATACACCTGATATAATGGGAAAGATTGCCATTTAAACCAGAAACATTTATAAAAAATTCATAGTAAATAGTATTGGCAAGTTTTTGTTTCTTAATGTGGCTGAAATCAAGAAGAGGAACTTTTCTGTATATACTTTAAAGTTTGTACTTTCTGTATTGGTCTGGATTTCATTCCTGCCCATGTGCTCATATTGGACTACTGGTACTGGACGGATACTACAAGTCCCATACAGCAGACCTGTTAGAGCACCTGGAAATAGTTTATTAATAGTATAGCCATGGTAAAGATATTCCATACCTATTAGACTACAGCTATATGGTAACAACGCAAAGAATCTGCTTTTCCTATGTGAGAGGATACTGATTCTAATATAACAGATACTTTTCTGTGTGGAAGTAATTGTTACTTTGAGAGCTGTTATGAGACAGGTAAAATTCATATAGAAAAGGAAGGAAATGGTTCTCTCTTTCATAGAACTTGCTGAATAGGAAACTAATATGTGCTGTTTATGACACACTGTATGTGGGCTGGGCTGCGTTAAAGTGTGCTTATGATCAAAAAATTGACTATAGACCTAGTTCAGGGAGTAGAGCAGTGGTTCTCAGCCAGGTTGCCACAATGTAGGTGGTGCTGTCATGACAGCAGCTAAAAACTGTCCTGTACACAAGGCTATGGTACGTTTGCATGCTCCTCAGGCATTAGGGCTTTCTGATAAACCTAAAACAGCCAGTAGAACTGGCACAGTCTATAGCCTTTCCCGGTCTGGCCTCCCGCTTCGAACACATCTCCCAGATACAGAGGTGTGCAGGACAGTTCTAGCTGTCCCACACACCTGTGTTTCTGGGAGACCCTGTACAGCATTGGACTAGGAAGGTCTGGAGCACAAGCCAGCTCTCCTGCCTGCTTGAGATTTATCAGAGAGTCCTAATGCAGGAGGGGAGCACACATGTGCCACAGCCCTTACCAGTTTAGCTATGCAGCAGACATGGAGGGCAGTTTTGACACCTCATTTGAGAAGGATTGAAGTAAGCTGAGGCAGCACCAACAATCGTTTTCAACTGAGGGTGCTGCCGTATTAAAAAATAACTGGTAGAAAGGTGCTCTGATTCTGACGAGGTTGGGCACCAGGGGAGTAGAGAGTGACTGCATTCATGAGGAAGGATATATGCACACTGATTCCAGTATGTTTCTAGACTAATGCAAATTAATGTTCATATTATTTTTTTAGTTGCACAATTGGCTTCCTATCCCCTGTGCTCATGTGTTATGACTTTCTGCCTGCAGGGTAAAAGGGGCTACGTTAGAAAAGAAAGTATATAGCCTGATCGACTTCTACCACAAATTCAGTTTTAGGCAAAAGGTATAAATTTAAAGTGTGAGCAGGTATCCCAACCTTAGACCTAGAATAACAGGCTATTTGTGGACCTCATTCTTGTCAATTCAAAAGGGGTCAGACAGAAAATTACAAAGCTCAGCAAAGCAGGGTTCTTTCTCCCCTTGAGCTAGCCTGCTTGTATCTATACTTAGCGGCCTTGTACAGACATTCAGTTTCTCCTGTGAGAGTTGCTGCTCTCCCAGAAGAAACCACAAGTGTACAGATCTTCAGGCTTTTTCTCCCACTGTAAAAATGACCACTCAAGGAGAGAAGTAACCTGAGAACAGCCAAGGTAAAATCACTCCTGGGAGAGTTTGTCCTGGGAGAGTAAATGTCTGTCTGTACATGCTGAGTGTCTGTACAAGTAAGAATCTAAAATTCAGTTAAAATATCTCAGACTGTACAAGAGAGGTAGTTAGCCACGTTAGTCTGAGACTAAAAAATATTCTGGATCCTGCACAGGAGGCAGCAGGCATTTCTGTTATCACCATAACTGTTTGCTAGGGGTATGCAAAGCGGGCCCTATTTGATTCAGATTCGGCCTGAAACAGGGACAGTGATTGGATTCGTTAATTCAGATCACTGTCCCTGATTCGATTTGTCCGAGTCTGTATCTGAAGATTTTATGCTGATTTGGAGAATATGCAATTCAGACATAGGCACAGCTTTAAAAGCTTTTTCTACACACCTTGAGGTAGCAGGCAGGGCTTATGATTGCTGCGATCTGGCACAGATGGAGCATCCCACAGGAGTTCCGGGGGGCCCTCCACGTGCTTGGTGGCAAACCCAAAAGTGGACTGGAAGTACTTCTGGTCCACTTCTGGGTCTGCCAGGGAGTGCACCCCCCCCCGTGCTCTCTTGGCTTGGCAATCAGCCACAGGGGGACCCCAAGTACCACCCCCAGACCCAGGAGGCACCAGTCACCAAGCTGGCAGGGTGCGGGTTGCGGGGAGGTCTGTGTGCTCCCTGGCAGAGTGACCAGAAATACTTCTGGTCCACTTCTGGGTCTGCTGCCTAGTGCACTGTGGAGCCCCCCCATGTTCCTGTGGGACACTTCATGTGCCCCAGCATCGCAGCACTCACAAGTCGCCTGCTACCTAGAGGTATGTAGAAAAAACATTTAAAGCTATCTCTATGTCCTAATCTCCGAATCTGTCCGAATCAATTTGGAGGGTTCCAATTTGATTCGGAGAGATTAAAGGGTCTCCTGATTCTATTCTGATTTGGAGTTTCAGCCACCAAATCAGACCAAATGTCTGCCGAATCAAATCAGGGACTGAAGCTTTTTGCACAGCCCTACTGTTTTCACTGTGGGGTTGATAGCATTGTAGAGACACCCTGCAGCTATGTGTATGCATGTAGGTCAGTACTAACTGCCATATTGCTTTTTGTACTCCCTTGATACTTTTGCTGCTAGAGCCAATGGATTTTTACTGCACCCTGGTTAGCTGAGAGCAGGATACTTGTTTCCTTTCTGCTGGTCTGTCTATAAAAGTATGGTGTAATGTAGGACTCTGCCCTTGTGCTATGCAGCAGTACTGCCCCAAGGAGATGTACTTTCACAGAAGGAGATTTGCTACTTTCACAGAATGGTGAAAGTAGCACATCTCAAGTACAATGAAGGGCACGGTTTTGGTATCTCCACATCACATGCAGGAAGAGTTAGATTGCCTTATTAGCACAGCTGGCCTCTTTGCTAGGTAGCTAAAGCTACGTGGCCAATATTTACATCTGTTTACATAACCTGCCATACTTGAAAGCAGAACAAGTGTTACTTTTAATTGCCTTTCATAGTTTAAACAGTCCTTACTAGATTTACTCATGCCTGTCTTCAAAAGTAACACACTGGGTGTTATGTGAGGGTGCTATTTCTTTACCCAACCCATCAGCCTCTTGGATAGTTGGGGTACTTTCTGGACCAAAAGTATTATCTTTGTTAACACTGCAGAAAGTGTGCCAGAGTATTTTCTGCCTGGTGTATTAACCTCAAAAGAGTCAACTAAGTTCTATCTCGATTCATGCATATGTAAAAGGGGGACCTTAATATTTCTCCCCCCTAGATCTCAGATTGAAAGCCTGCTCCTTTTGAAATAAATAGCAAGACTTCCATTAACTCGAGAGGGAGAGGGAGAGGGAGTGGAAGTAGGAGCAGACTCTCAGTCCACATATAAAAAGTTTGGGGTTTTTTTATTTGGCTGTCACGAAAAAAGTTTAGAATTGACTAATCCTTTTAGGCGGACAGTTCAGTTTAACTTTATAATTTATCTTGTAAAATTTCGACTGTATTATTCTTTTTAAGTGAAAAAACCTTACTTGTTACCATTCAGCAAAACTTGCCCCACGTATATATCCTTTGACTGGAGAAACACTTGCCTAGGACAGAACTGACATGGTTCCACTGTCCATCATGTTTACAAGATGCAGGGGTGGGAGGGCTTGAAGCTGCCTTAGAAACAATGGGAGCAGTTCTTCCCAGTTTCTGTTTCTATAAACCAGAGTGTCAAACTTAATTGCACTGCCAGCTGGATCTGGACTGTGGGGCTCCTCACGGTGGCAGCCTCGGGGCAAGCAGTGGGGTAGGGGTTAATACAGCCATTGCTCATCACTGATCCACATGCCTGCTTGCTGAGGCTCTTTGTTTGGGAATTTGAAGGCAGGCCCCACCCCCAAATTCCTGGTCCCTTTGGGAGTCTTGCATGCCTGGTGAATCGGCTTCAGAGGCTGGAACCTCTGCTGTAGAACTTGTTGATTAAGGTATATGCTGGGCTTGGATTTGGACTGGTGAGAATAATGTATTAAAGTTTAACTTTTAATTTATTTGTAGGGTGAAAATCAGACCTCAGTTACACCCATATAATCCTAGCAAAGTCATGGGTGTTATGGGAGCATAACTAATGCCAGAAGTTATTTTAAAAAGTTGGGAAGTATATGTAAGTGATTCAATTTCTAAAGTATTATTAGCTAAACATTAGAAAATGGGGTATCTGTTTATTGGTTCATTCAAAACCACACTATTTTCACTGTAAGAATTTCTTCTTCTGTTCTACTTCCTTTTTATCTCCAGGGTTCTGTGCTACTTTGATCAGACTAGATTGTAAGATTTTCAGGACAGGCACCATGTATTTCTTGCTCTATAAAGTGCCTTGTGCATCTGCTGCAGTTAAATAAAGCTATGTTTAAGTTAATGTTAAGAAAACTTTATTTGGGCTGCAAAGATGAACCTAGATTTGAGGCAAAAGTTTGAAGGTTGCAAAATTAGTGTCAGGGACTGCCAGATTTAAGATAATTAAAGACTATATTGTAGTACAGATTTAAGGATTCCAAGGCAGTCTGAAATCTGGGATTTCCTCCCTTTCAAGAGCTTGACTTTTCAACCTAAATAACATATTTTTTGTATGGAATTTCTTAATTATTTTTCAAAAATGAAAACATGTAAATTTTTCAGTTATTTTGTAGGAGAGGTGTTAGGGATACATATCACAAGCAACATTTGAACCAACAGCATAAAGGTACAGAATTAATTACAAAAGTAGAGATGGTCCATAGGGGTCAAGTGCTGAGAGTACAAGTGAGAAAAGTGGGGCCCAGCCCATCTCTTTCTCTCTTTCCTTTCCCAAAGTTGAGGGGGAATCCTGGGGCTATTTGCTTAGTCCATTGGAGTGACTGAGGGGAGCCAGACTCTTTCTTCCCACCCCCAATAAACTTTGTCTCCCACTGTAGTGGCTCCTAGGCAGTGTTTGCTACTGCTTTGACAGTGGCATGAGCCTGGTCTTGGAATGTCCATGCTTAGTTAAACTGACAGGCTACCAAATAGCTTCTGAGAAATGCAAGTAAAAGAAATTTCAACAGTTGATGTTTTAGCTAAACCTGAATGGAATGTCATGGGACAGAGAACTTCTGCCACTTGAGAGCACTTTATAGGTCTTCTGCAAACAAAGTTTCTCAAAAAAAGAGACTCTCAAAACAAGAGAGTTTCTCAAAAAAATGTTGCAAACATTTTATAATGGAAATTGTTAGTCACCTAAATGTAGTGCTTGCTGCCAGCTTCCTCCAGAAATAAAAATGAGAATTTGCAAACATCAGACTAAATCCTGATCTTATCCAAATTGGTGTGAGTTTTACCATTGGCTTTTAGTGAGGCTAGGATTTCATCTTGTGTTGTTCATTTGTCTAAGTCCACCAAATCATTTCTGCTGGGAAATTCGTCATCTGAACTATGCCACTATGCTGTACTGCTTTACATTTTTAGCATGAAGGCTTCTGGCTGCAGAAACTGAATTCTAAAAACTTGTTTAGTTAACTGAATCTTTCAGCTATAAAAGTTTACATTACCATACTACCACGGTGCAAACACTGGGTATATGATGTACATCAGCTAACAAACAATCCATGAATTTACTCAGTATCTAATAGCCTATTGGATTTTATAGGCCACTTCTAATAAATTATCACATTCTTATATGGAAAGGTAAAATTAGTAGGTTTGCTAGACAACTTTTTTTTAATTGAAATGTGAGATGGGTCAAGATGCACATGTTCACTTACGCAATTGATCCAAAAATAAAAAGATCCTTTAAAATATGCACTTCTAAGTATTCATCAGTTTTTTTCTACCCTTACTTCCCTTGTCAGCTGCAACCCCAAATAATTTGAATATTTACTGAATTTCTTTTTTAAGCAAGAGGATATTTGAGCAGGAAAAGCAATCAGTAGTAGATAAATAGGAAGGGTTAACTTTTAAATGTACTGTATTTAGGAATTTCAAAAGGGCATGTACTCCTTGGAGTCATTACAGGGCATGGGCATATCATCACCTCCAACTAGAGTGTGACACTGAACTTGGGAAGCTCCAAGATTCACTTAAGAGTTTGTGATACAGTTCCCTTGGGGAGAAGAAACTCAGAGGCATCTGTGGAGTGAACCTAGCACACAATCATAACACAATTATTTTGCAAGAAAATGTGGCCTTATCCTGTATTTCTTATACTGGAAAAAATTGTCATCAACTTCAGAAATTCGGAGGCATCCGTTGAGTGGATGCTGTCTCCTAGACCTCTTGGAGCTTAGTGATCCACAGGGAAAGGAAACTTCAGACTCACAAGAAGCAGTTCCTGTACAGTGTTGTTTTCCTCAACTCTCTTGCCTGGTATGATGTCATTGGCTTTATCATCTCTACTTGTTCAGTGTTAATTCTAACCTTCTCAGGAATTTAATGCTGCTACATGTAGCACAGGTTATTTTCAAAAACGTGTGCTTGCCAAGTGAGGATTATGTTGAGGAGAGTAGCTGCTCTCTAGCTCCATCCCAGTCATTGTTCTCCCTTTCTTGAGCTGCATATCCCAAGCTATGAGTGGAGCAAGGGAGTTGTGTAGCCACCTAGCTGAGGCATCTCTCTCTCTCCACTCTGTTCCCTCTCTTTTTTCTGTTCATCTTCACTCACTTCCCTACCTGACAGAAAAGGGGAACCATTCGGACTGTATCATCCATCTGGTTTCTATATATGCACATAGCACACAATCATAAAACAATCATTTTGAAAGAAAATTTGGGCTTATCCTTTATTTCTTATACAGGAAAAAATTGTCATCAACTTCAGTTCGTTTTTAAGGATTTACTCTTTTCTGTAAATTAGATGTAAGCGGAGAGTAAGTAAAACAGACCTCTCTTTGTGTATTTACCAAACTACTAAGCATCTATATTACAGTAATTCAGTAACACTGAAAGGCAAAGGAATTGGGTTCTTATTGTGCTGTGTACTGGGGAAATGTAAATAAAAGACAAGGTTTGCTGCAGTGGGTTTACAGTCTAAAATAATTTAGTTAGAATAATGTGTGTGGTGACAGGTGTGATGACAGGTACTAAGAAGTACCCTAAACAGGCAGATAATATTGTAATATTACTAATAACATCTAATTTGTAATTTAGACTGTTTTTGCTTCATAGCACAAACCTATATTGTAGCGTTTTGGGTTTTTCTGATTAAGTGCAAAACCAAAAACCCCTAAATTGTTTCTAGTATTATTGTTGTATCTACAAATTTTAAACAAATACTATTTAAATCCTTATTTTTCTGTGTTAATCCAGAATTGCTATATGTATTTTAAATTAACATAATAGCAATTATGTTGTTGTTTAATGTAAAGGTTCTGCTGCTGAAATGAAAATCCATCATCCTTTGTAGGACAACATGAGTGTAAATGTCTGCATAGATTTCTTTCCCATAATTTAGCTTCAGATTATTGGAACTGAAGTTTAGCTTCCTTTTTATCACGTATTTTGTTGGTTTAAAGTGATTCCAAGGTCCCGCATGATCTTCTCATAAAAATTGGAAAAATGTGGACTACATAAAACTACTACAACGTGGATAGATAACAGGCTCAATAGCTGCAAGTGAAGGGTAATTATTAACAGGTCCATCTCAGAATGGCAGGAGGTTTTGGGTGGAGTCCCCTAAGGGTCTGCCCTGGGTTTGGTGCTGTTCATCTTTTTTAACTATTTGGATGCTGGCATAGAGAGCTTTTTGAGTAAGTTGGCAAATGATACACGACTGGGAAGGACTGCGAAAATGGAGGATGCATACACAATTCACAAGAATCTTGGAAAGTTGGGCTAGAGTTAACAGGATGGAGTTCAGTGTGGACAAATGCAAGGTGCTGCACCTCAGGAGAAGTAATCAAAAATACAAATTTAAAATGGGTCATACATACCTGGCTGGATGGCAGCACTATAGAAAAGCACTTGGGAGTCTTGGTAGATTGCAGATATAAGTCTGCAGTGTGATGCAGCCAAAAGACAAATGCGGTTTTAGGATGCATCAATAGAAGCTTTAGGTACAACAAACAGGAGGTGATAGTGCCTCTCTACTTGCCTCTCTACTTGCACTGGTTAGGTCTCATTTGGAGTACCATGTGCAGTTCTGAGCTCCACATTTTAAAAAGGATGTGGAGAAGTTAGAGAAGGTCCAGAGGTGGGCAACAAAGATGATAAAGGGCTTAGAAAGCAAGTCATATGAGGAGAGGTTGAAGGACCTGGGCATGTTCAGCTTGTGGCAAAGGCGCTTAAGAGGGGACATGATAGCAGTCTTCAAATATTCAAACAACTATCATAAAGAAGAGGGGAAGCACCTTTTCTCTCTTGCTGCAGAGAGGAGGATGCAGAACAGTAGCTTGAAATTGCAGGAAAGTAAATTTAGATTGGATATCCTGAAAAACTTCTTCACTGTTAGAACAGTGAGACAGTAGAATAGACTGTCTAGGGAAGTTGTGGACGCTTTGTTACTGGAAGTGTTCGGGAATAGGCTGAACAGCTGTTTGTCATGGATGATCTAAGTATAGCTATGCCTGTGTTGCACCGTGAGTATTTCCCATGCTTCTGGGCTTTGATGGTTGCCCCTGTTGCCCCTTTCTGCTACATGTGTCAGGGTGTTTTTAAGCCTCCCTCAGAGGCATTGAGTGTGGGCTACAGCTAAGGCTGGAGACTTTGACTGGACTTTGCCTGTTCTCGTGCTGGTACCCAAGCTGGTAGTTCCTGGCTAAAGAGTCATGACCCCTCTACTCAGGGTTAGGCCAATCACCGTATTTGTGGCCAATCACCTTACCATGGTCAGATTGGTATGAACTGTGGGGGCTTGTGCCTTCTTCTGTAGCGGGGGGCATAGCCCACTACCCGGGGCCTCTTGAGCATTTATGGACAATGTTTTATAGAAGCAGGACATAGACTGTCATGATTCCCCTGATTTACCTGTGGCAGGTTAGGGTGTTTGGTCTTTGTTGTGTAGAATTTAGGTTATGGATTGTGTAGGACGGTTTGAATGGGGATGATCCTACCTCAGGCAGGGGGTTAGACGACATGACTTCTGGAGGTCCCTTCTAGCCCTACTTCTCTATGATTCTATGGAAGCCAAAATATCAGTAAGGGATTTTGTAGACAGGTTTATTACCTGATATTACTTAACTCATTATTTGGAGCAGAGACCATTTTTTCATTATGTGCTTGTACATTGCCTAGGGCAGTAGGGCCCTCATCCACAATTGTATACCAGTACTACCGCAATACTTACACTACAGTCATATTTTTAAGTTGGCTAGACTTCAGACTTATTGTGTTCCTAAAGTCCTTTGCACTCTCCTTTTAATAGTGAAAATGGTCTTGTCATTTTCCCTTTCTAATTCTCATGTGCTGGTATATATAGGGGTTTTTTTTGCAAGGTTGAATTCTAAAGAGCATAGGGCAATGTTTTGTATCAAAGTAAAACTTAATTGTAGGAAAAAATCAGAAAAAAGTTTATTTTAAGGTTGGTTGGTTGTTTTTTTTAAAGAAAACTTGAATTTGAGGCCTAAACTAAACTGATAGCATCCCTTCAAAATGAATAAACTAACACATCATAACTATTTTCTATTAAAAAAAAAACCCTGTCCCAGGTGTAAGAGAGTAGACTACCTCTGGGGATATCAATGAGTGTTTGGGAAAAATGTTGCTTAACAGATTTCATTGAGTTTCGTGACAGTTTTGAGTTATATTCAAAGTGGTCGAATTTCTTGCCAAGCCCATCCCACAGTGGGACTTGACAAATCCCTACAGAGCTGTGCCTTGCAGTATTCAGGATTGAACTGACCCTTATGAGTAGCCTTCTGATAAGGCTCAGTGAAATCCTGATTGTTTTACTGTGTAAAAGATAAGAGAATTGCGGTTACCCTATAATATTAAATGGAGAACAGAAAATTTTCCTTACCAATTGTACTATTTTTAAACCTATATAATACTCTGTGTGACTTATGTCACAGTCTTTTCCTTTTGCAATAATTTTAAATTTATTTAAGTATTTAGGAATTTTTGAAACACTAATCAATGGCAGGTATAATTATGATATACTCAAATTCATGAATGTTTTCAGAAACTTGGCTCCCCATATACCATTTCCAGCATGGCATAATTAGGAGTGGATGACAGGGGGCACTAGTCTGAGGCACTGAATTTTTGAGAAGGTTCAATAATGGTGGTGGCTGCCACTGACCCAGCCGTCTCTGCTGCCCTGGCTCCTGCTGCTGCCCAGGGCACCAAAACTGCTTGCAACGCCTCTGATTTCCAGTAAAAAATAAGATGACATCCTTTTAGAAATCTGTTTCTTTTGAAAATAAAATTACCAATAGGACAATGATTATGATCTGGAAATCAAGGTCAGACTATCACATTTGCTTCATAAGCCTAATACACAAGGAAGTTAAGAGTTTAGATCAGTGATTCTCAACCCTTTTAGACTAAAGGCACTCCTTAGAAAATTTCATCTCCTAGTGTTCACTCTGTTTTGATTACAGAAAAATAATAGAACAGTTCTTCTGTTGCAAAGAACTCGGATCACAACAGGTCAGGATGTTTTTAGCACTATGGATTCCTATTTTCAATTTCTGGTTTTATCTTGTGAATCACATTTGCACCATGTTACGCTGGTTGAGAATCACTGGCTTAGATGATGTGTAAAAATAGCATCCATTTTCCTGGATCTGTTAACAAACTGTAGAAGTAATTCTGCTGCATATTTAGCAATATAGAGCCACAGCCGTGGTGGATACATTTGCACAGGGGTGTCAAACATATGGCCCATGGGCTGTGTTTGCCCCACGTGGCCAAACATTCCGTGTGGCCCACTGGTAGTCTGGTGGGCTACCAGGAGTTTCAGGGGTGGGGCCTGCCACAGAATTCAAGGTTTCTGGATTTTGATGGACATGGACATCATGGGCAGCCCTCCCGCTCTGTGCTGCTTCCCGAACACAGTTCAATGTTACTGCACGCCTTAGGACCTGTGCTGCCATCTGAAAGCATCTCCCCACTATTGCAGTCCCAACACAGCTGCCTGCTGCTGCTCGACCAGAATTCTGCACCATTGCCTAAAAGCCCTATGCCATCACATGCCCTTGACTCCACATGACCACCCATCCAAAGCTCCACCCTGCTCCCCCTGGCACTGCCACCCAAATGCAACCCCACACTGCTGCCTGACCTTGGACCAGCACTGACATCCAGCCTTGGACCCATGCTGCTCTCTGAATGGAGCCTTCTATCACCGTCTTCCCCACCCTGCTGTCCAAATGCAACTCCACTTCAGTTGCTGCCAGTCCTATGGAGCTAGCCTGGGAGGAGCCCCTACAGTCCAGATCTGGCCTGGAGACCAGGGTGAGTTTGACACCTCTGCTTTAGCAGATGCTCCAGTCTGCTGCCTTAGGAATTTGCACCACTTTCTCATCAAGAGACACAGCAGAAGATAATAATTTTGATGTGTAATTGAAAAAAAAATCCTTCTTGGAAATGTTCATGAAGCTTGGATAGGGAAGAGCAATTCTCTTCATTCTTCCACAGAAGTCACCAGGGTTCAAGAAGTCTTGCAGGTTTTTGAAAAATGAGTTGCAGTACTGACCAGTGGCAAAATATTTTAAAAGCTTCTTTTTCACTTGATCCATGGTGCTTTTTAACAACTCCTTTGTGTTTTCCTGAAGTTTGGCAGGAGTGGGAACAAATTCAGCTCTGTGTTACTCGGGCAGCTGAATGTTGTACAACAATTGAAGGTATTATTTCATTTGGTATGGGGTTTATTGCTTTTGAAGCATCTGTTTGATTCTAAAATGAGTTTACTTTCTTGGAATTGGGGGATAGAGAGCAAAACAGATAGCTGCCAGCTGACAGAATATGAAAACACTGGATACAGTTAACTGAACAGAAGAAGGATCAAGTATCTGTTCAATTGACAGATTAAAAAATATAAGTATAAGGCTAATAGTGATTAAATAAGTATCTAGCTGTTTTGTAAAAGAGGTTGTTAACACTAGTTCATGTTCAAATAAGCAGGTATCCACATCTTTCTCCCCAAAATCTTAACCGACATACTTACAAGCAGCCCCAGTGAAGAGAACATGGATTGAGTTGTACCCTTCCAGGACACCCACTCATTGCTCCTCAAGGGGATATCTGGGAGAGCAGTGCAAGAGTGATTTTCTTAATTCACCATCAGTTCCTCTAGCTGAAACGTTTCTGAGAAGCTAGATAGCACTCTCTTTGTTCCCATTTCTGATCTGGCTTTTGGCAGCTACATAGGTAGGACAGATTCCTTTATGATAAATGTTACAATCATCACCATCTCCTTGGGGGAGGGTGAGTGCTGATACCAGCTCAAATGGATATATAGCTTATACTGTAAATGTAACTACTCTAGTGCAAGACAGAGATATTTGGTGGTTTCAGAAAATATCGGGCTAATTTAATCAGCTGGACCTCATGCTGGAAAGCCAGACTGAGGTTGGGTTTTTTTAAAAGGAAAAAACCCCCTCTTTCAGCTGCACCATCCCAGTGTTTCTTCTTTAATGGCTATGTAATTGGGAAAAAGAAAATTAGTTACCTAACTTTTAAGCAGGGTGAATCTAGAGAAAAGAAACAATCAGAAAAGAGATAAACAGTATAAAGAAAAGAGTATAAACAGAACATAAACAGAGTGAGACACCTTCTTGCACTTAAAGGAGTTCCTCTGGATCTGGGTGGAGTCACTGAGGGACACTGACTTGGAAATGTGTATTTACATTATTAACTCTTTTATAGATAAATAGAAGACTTCACTCAGCAGAATTGAGTGGCCACTGATACAAGGTGGGTCCCCTCAGCCAATCAGCAGTGAGGGGTGGGACTGAGGCCTCCTCAGCCAATCAGCAGCAAGGGGCAGGGTCACCACAAAAAGGGCACCTCCTTAACTCCCTCCCTGGCTGGGAACCCTGCTCCTCCTGGCTTTCACTGCCCTACCTCTAGGCACAGCCAATAGAATCATGAGGACAAATGATTGACATGTATTTCCACCAGTGAACTGAAAAATGGGACTTTTTGCTGTCCAGTTCTCATTTAGAAACAGACAGAACAAAAGGGTTTAGAAACAGAATGGTTTGGTATAAAATAAGGACCAATGGACACCCTACAGCAGAACCTTGCATCACATGGGCCCTTTTACAGCTTCTAAAATTCATTTTAAGGGGTATTTGCCTTTTAATATGGGGTGTCTTAAAAAAGTAGATACACACTTTTAGTTGGCAGGAATACAGAGACGTGTTGGTACAGCCACAGTCAACTGTCTCCCATTGTTCAGCTTTGCTCGCAATATGAGGGAACTGCCTGGATGTATATGGTGGACGTTTTGAAATGCTTACAGTAATGTACTTTGTAAATTATGCCTCTTAATTCGCTCCTTAAATTGGCACACTTGATCTATATAGCTCTGTTTCTGCTGACTATAGTGTATGTACATTTTTTTTGAGGCACCAACCTCTCTTCAGCTACATACACTACATAGAACAATGAAGTCATAGTCTCATTTGTCTCATTGATTACATTTTTTAAAAAAGAAAATAAGGAAAAATAGCCAGTATTTAGAATACTGCTTTTGATAATGAAGGATTTGGTACTGAAGAGAAATAGATGATGTAGTAGTAACTGCTTTTCTGGAAGCACATATGATCTTGTTATACAATAGTTTCACTAAAACAGTTTAACAAAGCAGTTCCCTAGCTGAAGTAGACTGTTGTATCAAGCATATTGCAGGAACAGCATTTGGCAGGACAAAACATAGTGCATCTGAAACCTTTAATTATAAACTCTAGGTAGCTGTGAGTCAGAGTATCCACATTCTGAAATGACGTGTTAAAGATGTTCAGAAGTTATGCAACAGCTTAATTATGTTTTTAACGTTTGGTCTCTTTTATGCAGGTAACCACAACATTTTCATTAGAACAGAAGTTTAAAATGTTTCCATGAAGAATCTCTTGATTTCTTGTTGATGTAAGAGCTGTATCAAGTTGTGTTTGGTGCAATTTTATAGCGGTAAAGGTAGTGCATATTGTTCTATACATGTTACACTTCCACTTTGTGGACCACTGGCAGTGTCAGAATGTTCAAGATATTTCAGTTTATTCACTTGCATTGCATGTATATTTAGGACTATAGGAGTCCCTTCTTTACTCAAACTGAAAGGAAAATGAAGGAAAAGCAGTGATTTTTGGAAACATCTATGATATTCTGCTTTCTAAACTGGAAGAAGAAAAGCCTGTGTTTAAAGCACAGGAGTGGGATTCAGAGATCTGAATTATATTTCTGTTTCTGCCAAAGGCTTCCTGTTTGACCTTAGGCGTATCACTTGATTTCTCTGTATCTTGCTTTCCTCATCCATACATGGAAATAACACCTACCTCACTTGAGTGTTAGAAGTTTAATATTGTGCTTATAAAGAGCTTTGAAATCCTCAGATGAAGCTGCTTTTGAAAAATAAATTACCATCACCAGTGACTGAACATTTATGCAAGTATGACAGAATATGACAGATCTGGGATTCGCTGGCAGCTGTTCTAGGTGTCTGGGTTGCAGCTTTGTACCTGTCAGTTGGAGACTGTCACAAACCAGCAAAAGAGGCTATGGAGGGGAAGGAACATCTCTTTTCTGATTGTTTCTTTTCTCTAGATTCACCCTGCTTAAAAGTTAGGTAACTAATTTTCTTTTTCCCAATTACATAGCCATTAAAGAAGAAACACTGGGATGGTGCAGCTGAAAGAGGGGGTTTTTTCCTTTTAAAAAAACCCAACCTCAGTCTGGCTTTCCAGCATGAGGTCCAGCTGATTAAATTAGCCCGATATTTTCTGAAACCACCAAATATCTCTGTCTTGCACTAGAGTAGTTACATTTACAGTATAAGCTATATATCCATTTGAGCTGGTATCAGCACTCACCCTCCCCCAAGGAGATGGTGATGATTGTAACATTTATCATAAAGGAATCTGTCCTACCTATGTAGCTGCCAAAAGCCAGATCAGAAATGGGAACAAAGAGAGTGCTATCTAGCTTCTCAGAAACGTTTCAGCTAGAGGAACTGATGGTGAATTAAGAAAATCACTCTTGCACTGCTCTCCCAGATATCCCCTTGAGGAGCAATGAGTGGGTGTCCTGGAAGGGTACAAGTAAAGGTACGTTACAGCAGAATTCGATGTGAAAGTGACTGTTCTAGTATGTTGGAGCACAAGACTGTTAAACACCCAGACTAGATTCAGTCACATGGGTCAGACCGTGTTCACGCTCACTCAACAAAACTGCAAATACACAGACCGTGTACTGTGACATGAATCAAAAATTGTTACAACCAGAGAATGACTGGCCTTGTCACAGTAGTGGCCTTTTGTTGAAGGGAGAACCTGTAGCTGAAAGATTTACTTGCTTTGGATCAGCCACCCTAGCAGATCTCCTAGGCTGAGGAGAAGAAGCAAGACTAAACACTGTAATATAACTGGTTCAGAAGAAAAATCAAAAACTGCTAAATACAGAGGGAGTTCATCTGCTTTTTCTGGACTTGGGAAAAGAACAGAAGGCAACTTATGTACTCGTGTATTCAGACAACCCTGGGAATGCATCAGGGAGAAATGAGACACATGAGACCAAGGGCAAAAGTTCTCTGCTTCCTGTAGCAGAGAAACAAAGAAATGGAGCAGACTCAGGTGGCAGAATGATCTCCCAAAGGAAAACTCTTGAGTCCAAATTGTTTTTTTGATCCTCTGTGCAGAACAACTAACACAGGGGATAGATCAGCCCAGCTGACTTTGACAGAAATAAAGCTTTTTTCCTGCAGACTCCTGTATGTACCATCCAATTCAGAGCAGATGGGGTGTGTTGAAGAAAGGTATTTAGAGGTGGGCTCAATAGTATGAAAAGAGGAAAGAAGGAATTTGCTAGTCACCATGAAAAATAAAATGATACGTACAGATTATCAGATTCAGCATGTGACCCTTTTATTTTCTCTTCATTATGATTGCAAACCATCTTTGCAGTAATCAGAGTACTTAATTAGGTAGAGAAGTACTGTATTTACTGAAATCCAAGCTGACAAATTTAAAATGGCACCCCCAGTAATTAGATTCTACATATGGAAAATTTATAAATTTGTTATAATTTTCCATGTATTGAACATAATTAGTGGAAGAGCATCTTAAATTTACTCTTCCCCACACAGGGGTGGGGAAAGCTGTGGCAGAGGGTGAGGGGCCAGACCTCACTTGCTCCCCTGTGCCTTTGCCTGTGCCCCTGCAGCCTGCCTCCCCCCACCCCTTACTTTCCGCTGCAGCTCTGCTTTTCTTGGGCAATCAGCAGCAGTGTGTCCCTGGCCTAGCCTCAGCTCAGCCCCCCTCCCCTCCTTCTGTAGCTCCCAGCTGGGCTGGGTCAAGCCTGGAGGGACTGGAACAAGTAGACAGTAAGGAGGGAGGGGGCAGGCACAAGGGGGCCAGAGGCTGCTGGAGGAAGGCTGTAGGTTTCCCCACTATACCACATAGTCTCCCCCCCTCACTTCCCTAACTGTGTGCCCCCTCTCCTACAAAACAAGCCATTCTGGCCCAAAGCTGAGCTACTGCCTGCCTCAAACCAGTACTCAAATCCAAGATAAAGCTTTCTTATCCCCATGCTGATTGGAGGGAGATTTGGGGGGGGGGCTTATCTTGGATTCAAGTAAATATGGTAGTCTTATGAAAGTACACTATGTGTGTGTGTGTGTGTATGTGCACACATGAACAATAAAATAAGATTTTAGTTTTTGAATATAATTTAGTATGGGTGGGAAGGAATCATAAAGGAGCTAAAATTGTGTGACTAGCCCATTCTGTAAAATCAAGAGTTGTCCATAGAGCATATTCTGAGAACATCTGGAGTACAGAATCCATCTCTTGAACTTTTTTGGTTTGTTTCCTGGTATGTCAGCCACTGACTGTATTTTTAAAAACTTGTAGTACTCCTGTCATTTGCTAAAGGATGCTGAATCTGCAGTCAGTTGCTCTATTTCACTTTCTGGGGAAAATGGTCTTATATTTAAAGTCAGACTGTAAATTTGACATGTCCGTTTGCACTACAGTATAAATACAGATATACTTGAGCTAGGTTTAAAACTATCCAGCTCAGGAACTGATATCTGTCTAGGTGCAGCAGCATGGTGGTCAGTATGAGCTAATTCATCCTGTTTCTTTCTAATCCTGAACATAAGTCATTGGCCTTGAACATACAATATTGTTGTTTTGGACCATTACTTTTCCTCCAGTAAAACAAATCAAATTAAAACAGAAAGGGAAGAACATATATTTGTAACTACTCTTATTTTATGGCCTATATTATACCCTCTGTGCAAAAGGAAGGGAAGTTCTTGCTGGAACATACAACATGAGGCAAACAATTTATGGGCAAAAGCAGCTTAAGTGACATGGTTGCAGTATGCCAAAACCAGCACAGGGGTTCCTTGGGACTTTTGGAAGGGGGCATGCCACAGCTTAGGACAGAAAGAGCTGACCCCAGTCCCTTTAGGGCAGTGGTTTCCAATCTGTGGTATGTGTACCATCAATGGTAAGCAGACAACCTGGCAGTGTTAACAGATTTATTATTATTACTTTATATGACAAAAATTTGCTGGTGGTACTTAAGGTTGTATCATTTTAAATGGGTAGTGCGCAATCTGTGAGGGATTGGGAGCCACTGCCTTAGGGTGCATGTAGACGCTCCAGGAAGTCAGATCACATTGAAAATATCCACTCAATCTAAATTAGTTCACCCAAGTGTGGACTTTTCACTTAGGGTGCAGACAGAAGTGCAGCTCCTCACCATAACTGAGAATGCTTCACAGAAAACATTCTGAGTTACAGTGAAGTTCACTGTTGGTTCTAGAGGGGAGGGGAATCTAGTTGCTGGCTGGTGCCTGCAGCCAGTTTCTGCTAGCAACAGCCCCTCCTCTCTCCCAGCCTACCCTGTTTCAGAATGGGAGGGGAGAAAGACAGCAGGTGGAGCTCAGTTCTAGGGGTTCCCTAGCCAATGCTGGATGGGCAAATTGGAGCCCCCCATGTCAGGAAGAGGCTCCAATATGCCTGCCCCACCCTCTAGTGGGGGGTGAAAAAACCCCAGACCAACTCTGTCTGCTCCCTTAGCCCCCCCCGCTTCCATTTTGAAAACAACTCGAGGCTGGCAGGCAAGCAGTTAAGGCAGAAATTATGAAAATGTTCTTTGTGTTCTTCTGATTCCCCATGCAAGGAGGGGGCAGATTTTCACCCTGTTGGCCATTTTTTGAAGCTGTCTACAGCCATGCACTTGTGTTTGGTTATGACTATAAACTGCTTTCTGTGCCCAGATAGGATGAAAATTGTCACTTCCGTCTGAGTCCTTAGATACTAGTTAGGTCAATCAAAGTGAAAACTGTACAGAAGTTCAGGGCAGTTGGATCAATCTAAAAATCGCCGACCTGATCTATGTTAACCCTGCCTCTGAGGTAGTTAAACTTGGACTGGGTTTGCCATTTTTAGATCTGTCTAAGTGTCCTGAACTTCTGTACAGTTCCCAGCATAGCCACAGGGCTAGGAAAGCCCAGCTGTTAGTCCCAGCCCTAGAAAAAGAGCCCCTCAAGCCCCTTGGTGGACCCCACTAAACCCCTTGATCATGTCAGACCCCACCAGCCCCCCTCAGCTGACCCCAATCCCCCCCATGGACCCCGCCTGCCCCCTGATTTCCCTCCCCCAATTCTCCCCTGAAGCCTGCTTCCCCCCAAACCCAATCCCTGCTAGCCGCCTTCATCCCATCTTACCTTAGATCTGGTGGCCATATTTAACTTGATCTAATCTCCCCCTAACTTCCCCAAATTTCTGTATGCCACCTTAGAAACATGCTCTACATGCAAGCCAAATGGTCAAATTCATTGTAAATTTATGCCAGTAGATTTGGCATTAACTGTTCAGACACACTGAGTTTCATCAGAGGTCAAATGATTGGAATTCTTTTATAAGGACCAGTGTTTTCTGCTGGTTTTGGTAGTACTGAGCCATTTTGTGTTAATATAACATCTTCCCAGACCTTTTACAACTGTTTTCTTCCCTTCCTCAGGATGCAGGTTCAGTTACAATAGCCCCACTGCATTTCCATTGGAAATTATTCTGTTTTGTGCATATCTCTTCTTTCTCAAACTGCTAAAGAGAGTTCATGCTCATTTAAAAACATATATTTGTCAGCAAAAATCGTCTCTTTGATGCAAGACCAAATCTTGGAAAATGTTTTTGTCACGAAGAGAAAGAAACTTGTGCCTAGGCCCTATTTTACCACTGATCATTCCTCCTCCAACTTTCTTCTGAAAACCCACATCTTCGGTCTCACATAGAAAAGTGTGACTTCATATTAGTTTAAAGGAATTGTCAAATGTAAACACACTCAAAACTAAATAACCATATGATTTTCCTGTTGTAACCTTTCATCTAAAATTAGGTTTTGAGCTCTTCGGGGGAATTTCTAATCACTTCAAAAAATGATCAGTAAATTACTTACTATGTTTTTTTAAGTATTGTGTGCCTAATAATAAGTGTCAGGTTGATAGCTTCTGAGATCTTAAAAATTGTATCACTTTGTTTCCTATTGTACTTTTGCCTAATTCTATCATGATCTTAGCAGCTGAAGCCTTTGAAAGCCTAGCATTGAAAACAAATGCTTTGTATTATGTGGAAGTCTGGTTTCCCAGTTTTTGTTTGGGGGATTTCTTTTTTGTTTCTTTTTAAATTTTCAAAAGATATAGAACATCCATCTCAAAAGTTTGTGATCAGTTGGATGCTAAAATCATGTCTGAGTTTAACTATGTTGAGGGTAAAGTGTCATAGGAATTGCATGGGATTTGTGTTTGTGGGGGGTTTTTTGTAGGAACAGTATCTCATGAACTATAAAGAACAGAAATGATCACTAGGTAGAACTTAAAACTATGGCTGGTTCCTCAATTTAGGAGTGTCTTGCTAGTACTGCTTCAAGACTTACTTGCAAATTTTCTCATTTTATTTGAAGACACTATAGATTTTTTTGGCTTTCTCTTGTATTTCTAATTAAAACAAGCCTTTAAAACAAAATAATATTTATTTTTTGATGAGTGGTAGATTTTGTATATACCATCAGCAAGGAGTGGAATATTCTTAAACTGGGTTTTGCTTTCTCTTGAGAAGCAGTATGGTCCAGCAGATTGAACACTGGGCTGGGAGCCAGAAACATAAGAATTCTAATTCTGACTCTGGTACTGATTTGCTCTGTGGTCTTGGGTCTAGATTCTAATTAGTGGATATATACAGTTTCAAGCCAGTATGTAGTTTCTTTGGGAGTATAAGATCTGTGGTTTGTAGCTGCAGGCTAGTTGGCAGATGGCAGTTGGTTTGAGAGGGGACACATTCAGTGTTGATGTTAAAATCCTAACTATGTGTTTCCTGACTTTCTGATACTATTTTTGTTTGATTTAAATGTGTTTTCAACACAACTGCTGACACAAACTTAACTTCCTGCCTCTCATATGTTTGAGGGTTTTTTTAACATTCCCTTTGAATTTCTTTCCTTTAAAAAATGTGAATAAATATGATAGTTTCATAAAGTTGTTCTAATTTTCATAGTTAGTTGTAAATAAATACCAATCTTAAGTTTTGTGTTGTATGTATAGTAATCAGTTCAGTTTCAAGGTAGGGGTAATATCTGTATTTCAAGGATATAAAGAACTGTGTGAAAAATACACAACAATTTATTTTTATGTTGCTCATCCCCATAATGTTTCAATCTTTTGCATCACAGGTATAGATTCTCTGCATGATTGTTGATTGAAAACATCCTTTTTACGTGACCAGTGTCTTAGGAACTCATTTAACTTAGGAACTCATAGAGGAAACCAGACAGTCACCTTGCTGGAGTCACCTGACCCCAACTGTCTTTCCTGCCTGGTGCAGGGGGCTGGACCTGATAATCTTCTGAGGTCCCTTCCAACCTTACAATCTGTGAACTTAAGGCATTAAAGGTACGGTTAAAATAACACACAGGAAGTCACAATTCCCTGAGGCATTGCAGTTGTCCATCACATCAGTGACAGTAATCAGAGTCATTAAGTTTGCAGGGTATGAAGATAGGGAGAATGCCCCTAGTGTGCCAAGGGAGGGCTCTTGAGCACAACTGCACCTCAACTTTTGAGGGTGGAGTTAATTTTTTTGTGGGCATGGTTTGTTTTTATAGTTCATGAATAAGTAGTTCTCTAAAGGTTCTCTAAAGGGTTTATTTTATTAATTAAGCTAATTGAATCAGATGAGGTCTTTTCAGTTACAGTTGGTGGTATATTTCCTGAAACCTAGTTCCAGTGTAATGAAGTTTGTCACAGACTGGTCCAAAACACTACTTTTTTCAAGATATACTTCAGCATTTGGTGTAAGTGCTATAGAATACAATTACAGTATATAGCTTTAATAAAGGCAGACCAGGCTCTTGGTTTCTGACTGCCACAAGTATAGATGAATACAGGGTGTGGAGAACTCCTTGTAAGTTCTCCTCATGTCTTATGCACCCAGACAAAGCCAGCCAGCCACTGTCTGATTCAGTTATTGCTAGCTGTTTGTTTCCTCTCTCAAATAATAAAGTAGAATAATTTTTATCCCTAGTTTCCTTCTTTGACTTGTTTTATCCATCTATAAATAATACTAGTCCTGTATTTAGATTGCGGTCTTCAAGTTAAAATACAAATACAAGATTATATATAGGCATAAATTTATTTATGTTCATATTTTCTCTAGTCTGTCATTTTCCATTGTGCATTCATTACATTTCTGTTTGATATTTGGAGGGAATATATATTCAAAAGTGTATTTAAACATTAGTGGGGATGTTGAAATGGGGATTTTGTCTACATTTTCCAACATTGCTGGTGCTAATTCAGTTGCACTGGTATTAGCGATATCAGGACCTTAGACAGACTGCTAGCCACCTGTAGTTCTTTAAATACCACCTGGATTAGACATTACATGAGCATGGGTGGATTAATTTATTTAGATAATACTGACCCCCATTGCCACAGTAACACATGCCTCATCATCTTAAATCAGTTTATTCTCATAACACCCCTGTGATGTAGGGAGCAGCTGTTATCCACATCTTACAGAAGAATAACTAAGGATAGAAGTAGAGATTCCTGACATTTTTTTTTTTTTGGCAGTACAAATGGTGAGCAAATAGATCTCCCTACCCTTTGTTGCACCAGATTAGTGGCTGCAACAAAAAAGTAATGTAAAATAGTATAGTATCAAGAATACCCAGGATGTCTATTTGTTCTGTGGCAGAAGAACACAAGCACCCCAGAGCTGCCTGCATTCCCCAGCTGCCCCAGGCAAGTATTCTGGGGGCTTGAGGCACCCTGGTAATTTGTCTGCAAGACTGGGTCCCTGAAACTCTTGGAGCACCTGCCCAGCTTTCCCCACTAACAGAGACCCAACCTGGGATCTCCATGGGCACATCTTGGTACGTGGTAAAAGTTGGTATGGGACCCATGGAATCCCTGGTGCCCCGTGCTTCCATTCTGCATCAACCTGCTTCACTCTGCTTTACGTGGAGGCGCAGGTCAGCGTGAGTCCTATAGTAGCTCCCACTCCAACCTGTTTTGGGGAATTACTAGCCACCCATGCCTCCTTGTTGGGACCTGCATAGACCCGTGTCTCCGTGTGAAGCACAGGTCAGCATGGGACCCAGTGTAGGTCCCAGCATGGAGGCATGGGGTGCTAGGAATTCACAGGTCCCATGTTGCCATGTACCTCCTTGCCAGGAGCCACACCCTCCCTTGCATAAAGATGCATGGGTTGAGGCAGGTCCTGCTGTGGAGGTATGGGGCACCAGAAATTACCTGACTCCTGCACTGCCCTGTGCTTCTGTGTCGCCCTGTGCTGGGACTTGCACTGACCTGTGGCTTTGCAGGGCCCAGTGCAGGCCCCTGGTGAGGAACATGGGGAATCTCCAGACAAGTGTTGACATGTGTTATACCCAATAAAATGGATCAGCTGTGATAGGATGCATCCCGCCACAGCTGATCTACATCATTTTGTGATGTCTGTTTTTAACTTAAGACACAGAACCCATGATAGACACAGGATTCAACACAGATGTGTTGAAGCAGTGACTCTTAACTAGGGTACATTGAGATTCTTTCAAGGGTGCTGTGAGGTGCCACATAGTGTTACCTCTTTTAGGTGTGCAAATATGATCCACAAGCTAGGCCTAGAGAGTTCAAGTAGAAATCCATAGGAAAGACATTCAGACTTGTTATGGTCTTTCTGAGTTTTTTGCAACAGAAGGATTGGGCTATTATTTTTCTGTAGTCAAAAAACCAAATGATATCCAAGAGTTGGCATTTTTCAAAAGGTGCCTTGAGTCTAGTAAGATTAAGAATCACAGTTCTGGGGGGCAGGCTTGACCCAATCCACTGGAGCAGCCTCATCCCCTCAGAGGATAAAGTACTTAAAATGTTGTCAGTAGTTCCTAGTTTATTTGCAGTGACACTTCCCATTTGTCTTAATGTTAAGCTACACATAATCACTGTGGTTTTTGTCTTGTAAAAAAACATTTTATCCCAGGACAAAGCGCAGTTGTTCAGACATCTATGTCTGTTGTTCCAAGGCAAACCCTAAAATATTTCACAGAATAACAAATGCTAACAGTTTTGCCCTGGGACATCACCAAGTGAGTCTGAACAGTTGTCCCAGGATTGTATCACTGTATTTCATATTCATAGACTTCATAGATATTCAGGCTAGAAGGGACCCTGGAGGATCATTGAGTCCAGTCCCATGCCCCAAGGGCAGGAAGTCAGCAGGGATCATAGAATCCCAGCAAGATAAGTATTCAAATGTGTCTTGAAGGCCTTCAGAGTGGGTGCTTGAGCTGCCTCCGGTCTATTCCAAACCCTGGGGGCTCAGACAGTAAAGAAGTTCTTCCTTATGCCCAGCCTGAATCGGTTGCGGCAGAGTTTGTGACCGTTCAATCTTGTCATCCCTTGGGGCACTCTGGTGAACAGACATTCCCCCAGATCCTGATGAGCACCCCTGATAAACTTATACATGGCCACCAGATCACCCCTGAGCCTGCGCTTTTCTAGGCTGAAGAGTCCCATAGCTCTCAGCCTCTCATCATAAGGTCTGTTTTCCTGACCTCTGATCATGTGCGTGGCTCTCCTCTGCACTCTCTCAAGCTTCTCCACATCCTTTTTGAATTGTGGAGCCCAAAACTGGGTGCAGTACTCCAGCTGCAGCCTCACCAAGGCCGAATACAACGGGAAAATGACATCCCAGGATTTGCTTAAGCATCTATGGATGCAAGCCAGCATTTTGCTTGCATATATTAATAGCAGAAAAGTGGCAGTGTGTTCAGTCACTCAGTAAACCCTGACTGGAAGGGCAGTTGTGTGTACTTGCCAATCCCAAGACTTTTCTGTTTGAGAACAAACACAGGCATAGCTTGTCCCAGGCAAAATGCAGCATCTGTTCCTAGCCTTAGTAACAGTAGGACTACCTTGCAAAATTCTGTAGTGGAGGCAATGTTTCAGCAGCCATCAGTTATTTTAAATACGTTAATTTGAGGATTCCCTGTGTGCTTCTTCCTCTATTGCAACCATGGGCGACTGGTGCCACCTTAGTCAGGAGGGCGCATGCCCCCCTGTGACCAATCCCACTGACTGGGGGGGGGGGGTCCCCTGCGGCTAATCCCACAATGGCCAATCACTGCAGCCACTTCCAGGAGTGGCTGCGGCTGCTTCTGGGAGTGACTGCAGCAATGGCTGACACAGGCATGGGGGGCACTGGCGCTCCCGTCTGCCCCCCCTGCCCATCACCTAAGTGGCAAGCATGGCTGGTTGGGGGGGTGCACCAGCACTCTCAAGGGGTGCATGTGCACACCCTACATGTTGCCACTGATTGCAACCGGTGGAAGGACACAAGCTAACATTTTTGTTATTTACAGAGAAGGCAGCTCATGGGAGGGTGGGCACTGCAAAAGGTCCTTTTTTCAACTTGTTTCCCTCTAGTTCAGTGGTATCCAGACTTTTTAGACAGCAGACCACTGTTAACCCTCAGAATTTTTTGCAGACCAGTCTGCCCCCTTATCTTCAAACAAATGTTATAAAGAGGCACAGTGCTCAGTGTGATCTGCAGCTGTTTACCATGACCTCATGGGTCATCATTCGTCTGTTGACCACATTTTGGGAACTTTTGCTCTAGTCTGTTGTGCTCTGAAGGTGATGGGCTTAGAGCACTCCTGTAGAATAAACAATTTTGGAGGGTTTGAATCAACAGAGTGTAAATAATATTATGGTTGGATGGAGTGGTAATGTTTAATTTTGTATGATGGTGGTGGGAGGGAACTAACAGACTGGACTCCTTGAAAAAAATACTCTTAAGGATCTCTTTCCTCTGATGTTTGCACTTGGGATTTTATACAAACTACATGGAACCATATGGAGGTAATGTTTTTTAAAATATACATTTGAAGAGATGCATTTTGAAAGAGAACAGCTCAACTTTGTCTTGCAGCAAAGTATTTGTTAATTTGCACAGTATGCATCATTTTCCATCGTTCCAAGAACTATTCCTTCCTCGTGCTTCAGTGATCCTCTTTATACTCTACCCAAAGTAACTAATGAATCAATTAACTCCAGTCAAATAAGTTGAGAAAAATTGATTACACCTAAATTAAGAAAACCTAATGCTTACATTCAACTTTAATAGAAAATCAATAATTGTTTTAATACCTGAATTCTAGTACAGGGCTGTCCAGCTTCTAAGACCTCAGGGACCACATCAGTAAGGGCTACACACTGCAAGGACCGTACCAGGTGCACTGCACAGATGCTCCTCATTCTGCCACTGCTGCACAGCGTGGGCATGATCCCCCCCAACACACACACACACACACACCCCACACACACACACACACACACACACACACACACACACACACACACACACACACACACACACACACACACACACACACACACACACACACACACACACACACACACCTGATTCCTCTTCCCTCCCATCATCAGTGTGACCCCGAACTCACCCTTAGTTCCCTGCACTGCCACAATTCCCTCTAGCCTGGGGCAAACACAGGAAGCAGCAGCTGGAGGAGGGAGACTCCAGCTGGAGCATGAGAGGAGCCAGGGCCCAGGGGCTGCACATTAACCCCTCATGGGTCACATGAGGCCCTCAGGCCAGCTCTGTTTTACTACATAAAAACAGTTAGTCACAGATCTCCAAAACACAACTTGTATCCAGACAGTAATAATTAGTAACAACTGTGATTTTAAAAATATACTTTCATGCTTTCTTTAATAAACTCCAGAATTCCTACTTTGATTGTCCAACATAAGAGGCAGATAAAATACAACTTAATATCTTATACAGCTAATCAACTGTAAAAGGTGTCACAAAGTAATTTCACCTCTGTGTACAGAATTGCACAAGATACATGGTATAGGGCAGTGGGGGTCCAGCTTTTTTTGCAGGTGTGCCACTAACTAGTTCTGTATCCTTTTTGAGTGTTATTCTGATCCCAATCTTCTGCTTGATCTATGCTATGTTTTCTGCTCTGTGCTCTCTGTCTGATACACTTCTCTGCTTTCTGTTCTATCTGCTGTTATGTTGTATGCCCCTTCCCTGATCTACCGTGTGCCACATACAGAAGGTTTCTGCCATTTGTGGCACATGTGCCACAGGTTGGAAACCTCTGCTATATGGTGTCTTGTTCTGGAATCCTAGGCAGCTTGTAAGATTTTGATTGACCATCTGATTCAGCATGGCAAATTCTGCCATATGCCATCATGATGAGATACAGTTCAAGAAATCAGCTCATTTGTCACCAAAACTTAAATTACGAGGAAGAAGTTTGATTTTGGGATAAGAGCAGTGAATTTCAGCTTAGCAGGCTGATCATGCACCATTATGCAGTTGCATTTCAAATATGCAGTAAAGCTACAAATTAAATATACGGTCCTTTCTGAAAGGATTCCCATAGCTTTTATGAATGATGATGGACCCTGGGAATTTCTCAAAAGTAGCAGTTTTCATTTGTAGTGTAGTGGGTTTTCAATATGAAATCTTCACTTCCATATATTGAATTTGACTTCCCCTATACTAGTTTATACAGAAGAATTTGAAAGCAGGGCTATAATTCAAAAGCTACGCTGCACACACAGCTGGAATAGCCTTCTGTATTGAATCAGCCATGGCAGGAGTTCTTTAACTTTCACTTTTTCTAAATTTCCAGTTTTGTTTAATAATATGTATCTTATTAGGTCTGTGTGGAAAGGGGGAGTGCTGTTTAATAGAAGAACATTCTTAGTATAAGGTTGCTTAGGTTCTATTCAAAGATATGTCCTTGACTTGTGTTTGACACTAAGAAGGTCAAATAACCTTTATTTCAGTTTTCAGTTTGTAATATGAATATAACATTCATCTTCTTCACGTGAGCAGTGTTTGTAAAAATGCATTCACATCCTCAAATGCAAGGAGACATATAAATGCAGAAATTTTGTTTGGGGTGTTTTAATTTGTTTCATTCTCCCCTTCCTCCCCCCATTTGCTGAACCTTCCATGTGGAAAGGTAGCATTGCTCATTGCTTGACATTTACGCCTCTAGAAAATTAAAAAACAGCATAGAGGGTCTCTGAAAGTGTTCCTGTCCAGAAGGTGAGTATAATTTGGATGATCCAGGTTGAGGGATTTTAATTGATAGAAGTGGAAATCTGCAAGGCTTGAATAGGGAGGCAGATTTCCTTGCAATAAAAAGAACACAAAAGGCAGCCTTAATGCATAAATGCGTAGACACCATAACTAAAATTCTAACTCCAATGGAGTTTTGACATTGACTTCAATTGAATTAGGATTTCTACCTTATGCATATTATTAAATGTTTGTAAAAATTATCTATGAAAATACTTAAAGTTAAGCAAAAAATGAAAAACTCCTAGGTAGAACTAAACAGATGCAGAAAATATGTAGACTTTTAAAGGAATTCACTTCACCTTCCCCTTCCAAACACTAACTAGGTCTGTCTTGCTCAGCTGATGAGAACTGAAAAGATCACAGCACATGGCTGCAGGCTAGTGACTTTTTGTCATTTAAATTCACTGCAGCACCAAGGAATGAGCTTAAAGAGACCAGAAACAAAATCCAAAACTAAATTTCCTGTTGGCTGGCCCAGACAAACAGCTCTATTGAGAGTGTACTTCTTTGTACTAGTGGTGTATTTACAACACCTAGGCTAGGGACAGACATTGCACATAAACTGGTTTAAGTGATCAGAAACTGGTTTAAACCTGTAACAGAACAGATGTTCAGTGCATGTGAACCAGTTTGAAAATGGCTGAAATCAGTTTGAGATAAACCTGTTTGAATGTAGTATCAGACTTAACTGATTTGGTTCAAACCATTTTATGCAATGTCTGTCCCAGACCCCTTACTGGTTTAAGATAAACCAGACTTTCCCAGCATGCTCTCTAGACTGGGCAGGGCTCCCTGCTCCATAGCAGGGCTGGCCCTTCCCCTCTGCTCCCTGGCCAGAGCTCTGGCAGAGACTGCAGGTACAGCAGGGTCTGCCTGACTTCCCCCTGCCCTACCCTCTCTTGCAGGTTGCTAGACAAGCTGGGATCCCCACCTCCCTCCCACAGCATGGAACCTAGGCCCACAGACTGTTGACATGTAGTATGCTAGCTAATGCTGAGAGGGGTTTCCGTGTGTAAGTCTCTCCAGTTTCAGTGGGACAGACAGACAGAACAGTGACCACTTAGGGTGTTTTTGTAGCTAATCAACAAGTCAGCTGGTAAACTGTTTAAGAAGGGTGTGAATTAATGGAGAGAAGCTATTGTTTTGATGAAGTGTTGATAAACACTGTTATCAGCTCCCTGCTGGCTTGCTCGCCTGTCAGTTTGCCGTAGACAGTATAAAGAGGCAGGGAGAGGGAGATTGAAAAGCTCCGAAGCATCAGCAGATGCATACACTGCACACCCTCCTTGCCTCAGAATGCTAGCAGGGGGCTGGGGGCTGGCAACACTCCTGCCCCTTGAGCAGTAAATGGGGAAAAAGCCTGGGATGTTACAGGCAGACTTCACTAATCAGAGGTCCTGCCTGGGCCTGGCCATGCCCCCCCCCCAGCTTGGCACTCTGGAAGGGAAGGGAGGGCTATGCTAGCACCCCCCAGCTTCTAGCTTGAGCCACTGCAGGCATATACCTGAATTTCCTTAGTTCAGAGAGAGTGTCTGTCCAGTTACAAACTGGTTCAGCCTAGCCAGGTTAGACTAACCTGCAAAGATTGAATCAGTTCAGGCTCAGGCTTTTTGAATGTCTGTCCATAGCCTTACAGCAGTAAGTGTCTGAAACTCATAAGGTGGCCCCGTGGCTCTCCAATTCATTTTTCTTTAAACATACATTTTGGTTAATTTTTATTAGTTTTAGAGTTATTAGAGTATACTCATTTCATATTTACAAGGGGTTTTTTTCCTGCAAACACAAGAGACTTCTGTTTCAAGTGAAAATTGAAATTGTCTCCAGGCATTGGGGCTTTAAGTAAAACATCAAATATAACAGGACCTTTAATAAAATGGTGTGAGTTAGCAACACTACTCCGAACGCGGAAGGCACCAAACACAGAATACAGAGGATTTTCAAATGGTTGCCTGTCCAAGTATTAAACAGGTCAACCCTACTTGTCTTTGAAAATTAGAACAGTAAGATTCAAACCTTTAAGTTGCCAGCCCTCACCTGAGTATCCCTGTAGACCCTGAACTTTGTAGCTAGTTATAGACATTCAAAAAGCCCAAGCCTGAATTGATTCAATCTTTTCAGGTTAGTCTAACCTGCATAGATTGAACTGATTTACAAATGAATAGACATTCACTTTTGATTCAGGAAATGCAGCCACATGCCTGCACTGGCCTACAGAAACCAGCGGGTGCTAGAGCGAGTCCTCTGCTGTAGGGAAACTGAGCTGAGGGGGGGCATGGCCAGCCCTCAGCAGGCCTGAGTATGATTGGGGAGGGATCTAAACCCACATCCTGGCCTACAGGGACCCCAGCCAGGATGTGTCTGGAGGCAATGGGGGGAACCAGCCCCTGCTAGGGGTCCCCAGCCCCCCTATCCCTACACACTCACTCACTGCTCCAGCAGCAGGATTGGGAGCATGGCCAGACCACAGTAGCCTGAGTGGAAGTGGGGCTTTAATCCCCCCAGGGCCACAGAAACCAGATGCTGGTAGTCTAAGGGGAAGGAGGGTGTGGTGTGGGTACCAACACAGCACTGGCTTCATCCCATGCTGAAGATCCCCTCAGACAGGGCCTATGTTGCAGTGCCTGGGCTGAGTCTCTCAGAGGAGCAGCAAGCAGTTCCCAGTGCCGAGGCAGGTGTAGCCACAGGGAGGGAGCAAAGGAGGAGGGATGTAACTGGCTGCAGGCACAGACGGGAGGTGGGGGGGGAGCCAGGGCTAATCACGGAGTCTGATTCATCGTTGCCTCCCATTGAGAGAGGTGGCCCTAGGGGGTGGAGGTCAACGCCTGCCTTGTGCAGGAGGTGTGGTTTGCAGGCAGACTGCAGCTGGAGCGTGGCTCCCCACCCCATCAGAAGGGGTGGAGGTCAGTGTCTGCCACCTCCTGCCCCACACAGGGGCTGCAGTTTGCAGGTGGACTGCAGCTGGAGCATAGCTCCCTGCCCCCTCCCTCTCCCAGCAGCAGCAATAGAGCAAACCATCATGGCAGGCAAAGGTGAGGCACCTGTCACCCACCAGGAGCTCAGGGCAGGCTTCTACAGGTCAGTCACTGCTCATATCCCTGGGCTGCTGGGCCGAGCCAGACCAGACTGGGCTGCAGCAGTCCATTGCCTCCCCTCACCACTGCCCATGCCCCTGGCCCAAGGCAGCCTGCCCCAAGTGTCTGGCACGGCTGTGAGCAGGTGGTGGGTGACAGGTGCCTTACTTCTGCCTGCCATGAAGGTTTGCTCTGCCACCACCAGGAGAGGGAGGAGGCAGGGAGCTGTGCTCCAGCCTCAGTCCACCTGCAAACTGCAACCCCCGTGTGGGGCAGGAGGCAGGGGGTGCTGACCCACACCCTCCAGGGCCACCCCAGCTCAGGCTGCATTGCGACAGTGGGAGGCAGTAGTGAGTCAGGGTCCATGATTAGCTCTGGCTTCCCCCCCCACACACATCTTCCATGTCTGTAGCCAGGTCACATTCACATTCCCCCACCTGCACCCCCTCCCCTTGGCTGGACATGCCTTGTATTGGGTGCCACTTGCTGCTCTCTGAGGGACTCGGCCCAGGGCCTGTAGTGTGGGCCCTGCCTGAGGGGTTCTTCAGCATTGGATGGAGCCAGCGCTGTGTTGGTGTCATCGCCACTTCCCCCTTTTCTTCAGGCTACCAGTGTCTGGCCATGGTCCTCCTCCTGCCGCTGGAGCAATCTCAGACCAGTTTTGGCCATTTTGAAATTGGTTTATGTGCACTTAACTTCTGTTCTGTTACAGATTTAAACCAGTTTCTGATCACTTAAACTGGTTTATATGTAACTTCTGTCCCTAGCCTGTGAAGCAGATCCCTCCATCCATTCCAGGGCACTACCTGTGATACTTTTTCTCACCCCCTTTATACTTCTGCCTTGAGGGACAAATGCAGACAGGAGTGAGCTGGAGACTCCAACAAGTGGAAACACCTGAATAAGCAGCCACAGAAAGAAACTTCAGTCATTCCAGGAGCTTACTTCAGTTCTGACTGTATTGTCTCCACCATAGCCCGATTACCTATTTACTTCAGCCATCTTTTTCTCTCCCCTTCTTCCTCATAGTCTCTGCCATGGTTTTGTTCCATGTCTACCTCCCAAGTCTTATCTCTTCTTCCCTGCCCTGTCCCCCTTCATTGCTATTCCCTTCACTTTTCTTTCTGTGCATCTGATCCTTCTTTTATGAACCCCCACAATCCAAAACAGTTGAGCTAAAAGACTGTTTGCCAGCAGTCCTGCTGGTGTGTTTTATTCCTTCTCCAGCAAGGAGTCATTCACATCTATTTAGATTTGAAGGTCGCCAGAGCAGGGACTCCTTGTGTTCATACAGCACCTAACCTTGGTTGGCCTACAGGTCCCATTCAGAGTTTTCCCTCTGGGGACACTGACCTATTGAGGTGGAGTGCCAATATGAGGATGCTCATCCAGCCTAACGGGTCTGGCAGCTTCAGATGCTTTCCCTGGTTAAAGTCCCTGCCTCTTTCTTAGCAAGAGAGCTAACAAATGCTATTTTTAGGCTGCCTAATGGCTTCCACTGTATAAGATTCCTGTATTTTGATGAGATGCTCTATCACATCCATTGTTGGAGCAGGACAGTAAAATTCATCCTGCCAGAGGCCCTTTCGACAGGAGGAATAAGTTTTTGTCCTATGACATTCTGTTCAGGTGCAACTAAATTGTAAACTGTTAAGCAATGCTTTTCCTCACTGTGCCTTGTGTTTTTCAGGAAAAGGTTGGTAGGGTGCCAAAGTAACTGAAAGATTGTGGCCCAAGGCTGCAGCAGCACATGCTGCACTGAGGATGCTTGGGAGCTGCTAGAACAGAGCTGAGGAGCATGGGGAGAGAACCCAGCTCACACACCCCTGCCAAACCACATCCATAGAGCAGACATGATCTCTGAGTCCCATTTGTCCCTTGGGGGAAGTAACATGTGGAGCAGGTATTCCCTATCTTCCTGGGGAGTGAGAGGACAAAGAAGACAGACTTCACTTTCAATATACACTTCTTGAACAGAGCACATAGTCCCAGCATGTTTCTTCCCTTTGGGAGCAGCATGTGGAACAGGGAAGAGCAAGGGCTGAACTGGGCTGTTCCTGGTGCCAGCACATAGATCCATTGACCCATTTCCTCACCCCAGGAAACAGTTTTTTCTTCCTTCCTCTAAATTATAATTGGTCCTAGAGTTTAGCATTGCTACACAGCTTGAAAGCACAGGGCTCAAGCCCTGATGATTGAGGTATGATAGAGTATTACTGTTCCTTACAGGGGTGTTGGTTGTAGTTGTGTTGGTCTAAGGACATAGGCAGTTCCTTACATTGCATAAGACCGTGTTTTACATTCCTTTTCCCTCTTAAAAATATCTAGGAAATTGCATATTCAGTCTGTGCATCTGGATTCTGACAGTCTTTAATTACATATTCACATGCTATTTTTTGTCACAGCATTCTGCTTTATTCAGCACACAGGATAGTCCCACAAGGGGGTGGAATTATGGTTGCATGAACAACTGCAGATCTGGTATTTTTTAATTTTTCAGGGCTTTATTTTTCCAACCTAAATATCTTTCTTTTATCATGAGTCATTTTTTCATCTGTGCAATGTAGGATAAATATCCAGTAAAATCTTCAAGATTGCGAAGTCCACTGTCTGTTTCCCTTTCTTAGAAATACGATAACCTCTGAAATCCCTTGCACCTCTCTCCTTGTTCACGGCAACTCCTTTGGATTCCCTTGTGAGAGTGGTGGGAAGGATCAGGAAACTGGAGTGTAAAACATCTAACCTATTCCAACACATATTCAAATTGATGAGGAAATTAATTTACCACAAGAGCCCAATACATTTTTCTCAAGAGCAATTTTGCTTTTTTTCAAAGCAAACACAATAACTATTCTTTATTTTTATCTACCTACATGTAGAGCTGTGAAAATAATTATTTTTTGGTTCAGTGGCTGAACTAAAAACTCAAAACAAAAATTGGTTTAGATTGACCAACAGTGAAAAAGTATAAAAATGAACACCCTCAAAAACATTTGTTTTAGGTCTAACAAAGCATTTTGTTTAATCCAAAGAGCAATGTTTTCTTTTATGTTCTTGCCAGAATTGGTCTCTCACATATTTAGAAAACAAAAGTCAAAACCATTTTGTTTTTAACCATTTTGTTTTCAACCATTTGGTTGAAATTAAATGTTCTGTCTTCTCAATTTATTGTTTTCCTTTGGCTGATACTGTTGAAGTGGAATGGTTTTGGTTACTTCAGTCAGTATTTTTCTGTGAATATACTAATTTGTCTTAACATTTCATTCAGCTTTATCTTTGTTCCATTTGAATGGTTTTAAAACTTGACTTAGCTGAACAGAGCTTTATTTTTTGGTTTTGGTTTTTTTAATGAAATAACACAGAACTTTATTTCATATAACTACAACTCATTGAATAGTTTCTTTAAAACTTTCCAAAAATATTTACCTAAAATAAGAAATATTTTTATTAGAACTCTTATGGTATGAGTTTTATAGAAAGCAGGGATGTGCACCTTATATAGAGTAACCAAAGTAGATTTTGTTTGTGTGTGTGTGTATCACATATACATATATATGATACATGTATATATATGTCTGTATATCACAAGATTTCATGAAATTAAGCATGCTTTACCAGATGCTGTGAGAGTTTTATGTCAAGCCTAACCAACAGCAACAGAAAAGATATTTGAAATGTTACACTATGTGCCTAGGAGGTACTAGGATGGGACTTGGAGGGGTCCCACCATAGCACCAGCGAAGTATGAAACAGCAAAACTGTTGGAGGTAGTGAACAGCTTGCTTAAAACTAGTCATCTCTCAGTAATGCATTTGAATTTTTACTTCTGTGAGGATGTCTCATTTTACATTACTTGGATCTGTGCTGAACTGTCAACCTCTCTTGTGGCAAAATACTGTCTAGACCCCATACACAAATTCTAAGTGTTCTCCACTTGAGCCATAGTTATCATAGCTCAGTGAAATGCTGGAAGAGTTTCAATCCATAGCTTATAAACTGGACTAGTGTTATTCCTGGCTGGTGAATGCCAGCAGGAAAGCGCTGATTCATATATCAGTGGGGATTCTCAGGGATTCACTTCAGAATTTTAGGCTCCCAATTGTCTTCAGAAAACATTTTTCATATATCCTCTAGAATAGTATTTTGCCACAGGAGAGGCTGATAGTTAAGCACAGGTACAAAATTAAAACTTTTTTTTAATGTGGCAAATATTTCCAGATATGGATGTTTTAAAATGGGGGTTATCAACCGGGGGTACACATACCCCTGGAGGTCCATGGACCAGTCTTAGGGGGTACATATGGGCAGGCGGGGACAGAGTGCTGCCGCCTCCCAGGAGCAGGGCTGGGCAGGATGAGGGCAGCAGCGCCCCTCTGCGGGGCAGGGAACCATTGCAGCCACTGCCACTATCACACACCAGCCCAGTGAGGTTCCCCGCCCTGTAGAGAGGTACTGCTACCCTCACACCAGTCTGAGCTTTCCTGCCCCACCCCAGCCCTGCTCCTGGGAGGCGGTGGCAGTGCTCTGCCCCCACCTGGCCACACACTGTCCCTGCCACCCTGCTCCACGTCGGGCTGCATAACACCCCTCCCACCCCCTGCTCGGCATCCAGCTGCATGCTGCTCCCTCCTTCCCCCCACTTGGCATCCAGCCGCCAGGGATACTTAGACAAAAAAAGTTAAAACCCCTGTTTTAAAACTTTAAAAAAATGTTAGACAGGCTGAGAAGGCTGGCTGTAAGAGAGTAAATCAGATGGCATCTGGAGTTCTCAGCCTTTCTTCACTTCAGGCGATATAGTTTCAAGCTTTAGTAAAGTATTTTCTCACAAACAACATGTACTTTTCCCTCAAAATACGCCCCCTCCCCCCCCCGGGAAAAAAAGGGTGCATGTATTAAGTAGAGAAGGCAGACAGGGTTATTTGGGTAAATGTACTATCTTTAGTTAGACCAACTGAATAGTTGGAAAAATTGTTCTCTGCAAGCTTTTAGGTACAAACACCTTTCTCCAGGCATAGGGAGAATCTGCTGATTAAGTAGAAAAACTGATTTTCTGCAAGGGGTTGGAAGCAACCTGGTTTGATTCCTGTCGTAGATTGCAAGAGCTGCAGTGTTACTGCTCAGGCAACTGGCAGTTGGCATAGTGGCTCATAGTTCTTTACAAATGTTAATGATGGCCTCTCCTTTTTTATGGTCTTGACTTCCACTAATCAAGCTAATCTTATGACACTTTTGCTATCTGCTAGCTACTCCTAGACTCTTTCACAGACTTTTTAACTCAGACTCTTTAACTGTTTAGCACATATTCTTAGTTTAGATCTTTTCAGAATCTTAGATCCACCCATGTAGGCTAGTCTTTAGCAGCAGCTAGGCATTCAGATTTAGCTAAGCAGGAAAGGAAGGGTGAGTCAGCTGAGGATTAGGCTCTGTCCCCACTATGCAGCCATAGCTCTGGAAAAATCCTTTTTTTCTTCATTCTGCCCTTCCAAAACGAAGTGTGCATCTTATTCTGGGGTGTCTCAAATGGGAGAAAAGACAGTACATAATTTGTACTAATACAGCTGACTAAACTCTTCCTGTCCATGCACAAAGATCTTGATCGTGAGGATCTTTTAAAAAATTTTGTAATCAGCTACCTTCTATGTTCCTGATTATGAAAGTTTTTTGACATACTTATTTTTCCTCCTAGCAGAAGTCATGTTCCTTTTTTTGAAGGATCTCATAAGATCATACTAAATGGCTACTCACCATTTTGACTCAAATGTAAAGTGAGCCTTTTCCCCATTCAACATGGTAGGGGGAGCCCCTTGGATTCCCCTTCTTGGATTTAAGAACCAGGTGGGAGGGCAGGTGGCTGCTGCCATTCCAGTTCTGGCCATGGCCAGGGTTCAGGCTCAGGGTCAGAGCTGCAGCCTCTGTCCCCTGCCTATCCTGTGCTACCTGTGCCTCTTCCATACCTGGTCCCTCCTGCTGCCTTTCCCTCTTCCCTCCCCACAACCCCTAATGGCACTTACCCTCAGTCACAACTCCAGATCTGGTGCTGACTCTGGTCCTACTCCAGCTGGGGCAAAGAGTATATTGTGGTTCTGACCCCTGCCCAACTGGAGGGGAGGGGGAAGGCACCAGGGGAGGAAGTGGTTGGGGGGGGACAGGCAACAGCAGGGGGGAAGGTGTAGGAGGGCAAGGGACACAGGTCAAACTATTTGACACCCCACTCTCTGCCCCCTCTGCTGCTGCTTTTCTTCTTGTTGCTGCTTTCCCCACTGCAGTGGTGGGAGGAACAAATTTAAGATAACCCTCAATAATTAGGTGTTGTATATGAAAAATTGTAACAAATTTATAAATTTTATCTCAATAATGTATAAATCTAATTTATAAATTTCCATATATAAATCTAATAATTGGGGTCATCTTAAATTCAAAGTTGTCTTGGATTTGGGTAAATATGGTATTGGACAAATTCTTAGAAGAAAGGGGCACGGGAGTTAAGGATACAACATCTGAATTTGAACTTCCTACACTTTAAATGCTGGAGGCTGCAAGAAAAAACCCTTGTCATACCCTGTTCACTCTCTCTTTCAGTATCCACTCTCTACCACTGTGTGACCCAGGATCCTGGGCAAGATGGACTTATGGTTTGACCTAGTAAATTGTAGTTCTTATGTTCTTGTGATAACTTTTTCACATTTCATATCATTCTGTCCGTTTCTCTTCTCCTCTTGAGAAGCTCCATAACTTTGTTATAATTTTCCACTAGGGATAATAAAAACTTTAATGTTCCAATCACCTTCCTTCTAACTTTAGAAGAGGAAAAAATGTTATTCAGGGATTCAATAGGAACCTTATATTCTATGTTAAAAAATTATTCAATATAGGCTGTATTCAGTGACTATTTCAGACTGACATAGGATTTTTTCCATTTTTTAGCTTTTGTGAAACAACCTTTTGCTGTTCTGGCATTCACTTCAAATCTCTGTTAATATTGCCTAAATGTATTGACTCAGAGTGTGTATTGCAAGGCTTATCCATTTTCCCAAACTTTCGTTGAGGTGGTGTGTGAAGGGCTGGGAGGTGGTGGGAGGAAGAAGTTAAATTTTATTGGGTAATGAGTTTGGTTTAGCCAGGGATCTAGTTCTGTTTTTGATTTTCAGCTTTTGTGTATATCTTTTTGTGCAGGAAACTAGAGCTGTATGACATATATGTACTTTAATGAGAGTGTGAATTAATACATGAAAACAATTAACTTCCATTTGGGTCTCCTGATATACAGTGACCTCAGCTCAGTTGCACAGAGTACAAGTCAGCATAGACTTTGGCCCAGAATGTTTAAACTGCTTTTCCTCACTTCTTCTCTCCCCCCTCTCGTCCCCCGCCCCAATCTTGAATCTTCAGTGCATGCATAGTATGTTATTGCTATGTAGATATGGTAAGACTCTTAAAAATAAATCCTGTTTATAATACAGAAGTTTCAGGGTATAGATTTTTGAGGTTGCTTTTGATTTGATTTTTGTAATTACTGTCTAGTGTGCAGTATATTCACCCATCCACTTTACTTTTAGGTATCATTTTTCATCCTAAAGCACTTTCCAAGCTATAGTATATGCTTACAGTCACATTGACATACAGCCAGTCAATGCATCGTATGGTTCTTAACATACAATGCTCTATATAAACACAAGCGAATTAACTCAAGCAGGAAGAAATTCTAGTAAAAGCACTAGCTCAGATCCCTCTTTTAGTGCTATAGCAGGGACATAGACATTGGGAAGGCAGGGGACACAACTGCCACCATTTACTCAGGGGCTGTTGATCACCCCCATTGTAAACCAGTGTTCCCACTAGTAGGCATATGTTCTTCTGCACTAGGGCACTGCTACCTCCATCTGGCCTACCTTTACATAGATGGAAGGACTGCCTCAGGCTTTTGCTCCACATCTATAAAAATCTACTATTGGGCATGTCATATAATATCTAGGGAGAGGTGATATGGAGTTTAGGATCTCATCTTAGAAAGACATGCAGTAAACTGTATATAATTTGATTCACATAGCATGGAATTATGAAGTGCTAGGTCAGCCCCACTGAGCTTTAAAACTGGGATTGCAGGGAGCCTAGGCATTTCAGAACTAGAGACTTAGCCCATAAACCTGATTTCTTCAACTGTATATAGAGTTCAGAAGGCTGAATAGACATGCTTCCCATCAAATTTTAGCTGTATTCTGGCTCCAGTTCTTCTCTCAATAGATGCAAGATAATATTTTAGTGTTTTCAGCCTAGGGAATAGCTCTACATTTTCACACTACGCTGGCAACCTGGATGGGAAGCCTTTCATCATATCTTTTTATTCAGTTTATTTATTTTAACCAGAGGAACTCTGTTTCTTCTATATCTTTCCTTGTTGCCAATCCTGAATACCCCACAGAATGAAAACAATAATTAACTGTGATAAAATGGACATCATTCCTACTCACGTGGAAAGTCTGTACACACCATGTGATGTCTAGTTTTCATTTTCCTTGAGAAGCTGAATGTGTCAGTGCAGAAGAAGCCATGTCTGCAGAGTGCTGGATGGGACAGATGGGGAGAGGTGTACACAGAAAAGCTTTGCTGCTTGGGGGTGTTCCAGCCCTATCCTCAGGATGACCTCTGTACCCTGCCACTCCTCCTCTCCATTGTCACAGAGTTGTGGGAAGAGTGGGGGGAGGGCAACTGCATCACAGATTTTTGCCTGTGTACACCCTTTAGAAATGTAAGCAAAAGATAAGAGCAGAGGAATGAAATCTCCCTGCTGGTCCAAGTTACATTTAAACAGCGCTCAATTACAGGTATTCTCCATGGAACTTCAAAGTGTTTTATAGGGCTGTGAGGAAGTTTTGCAGGAAGGCCTTAGGATGTTATTTGTAGGCAAAAGGAAAAGACAACAAATAAATTACTGGAAACATCAGGGTTTACATTGGGAGGGTTCTGTTGGCTTCCTGTAAGTGAAGCATGAATCATCAGATTTCTTTTAGGATGCTCACAGCTTCGTATGTCCAGTTTGAGGGCTTTAAACTGGGATGCCCATTTGCTACAAATAATCATTTGTTGTTTTAATTCAGTAATTTAATTGCTACTTGCATACTTTTGCCACTTTCTCCCACCCCCAGAAGGTTCCTTTGGAGACCTGACTTTCCTCTGCCACCTGCCTGTGCCTTTACTCTTCACTTATAGTAGCTTCACAGAGTCTGTGTCATGAAACTATCCCTTTAGCTAAGGAGAGCTGGATTCTGCTCCCTCAGGAACCATCAGTATTAGGAGAGTAGCTTGCTACAGAACAGTGTTGAATTGCCCCTTTCAGCCCTACTGGCAGACACACCTTTCCCTGTAGTGCTGTCAGTGCCAAAAAGAAGGAACCAGCCTGGTATTTGTGCTGAGATTAGCATAACATTTCTTTGAATTGTCACAAACCTAACCTGCTTATGCCTGGAACAGAATACTTTTATGAACATGAAAAATTGCACGTTTTACGAAGTCTAATAAAGACTGAACTTGTTCTCTGGAGAGGCAAGAAAAAAAAGGGGAATTACAAAACTGATAACCAAAAGTTTTTTAAACAATCATGAGTCAATCTCCCCCTCCCAAATTATGTGATTTCCTTTATAAATTATTTTTTCTTCATCTGTGTTTTGATTTTTTTGGATCAACACATATGTGTTCAGAGAGGTGATTTTGGCCCCAGCTGCTGGACCTTTCACTTTCAGATCTGCACCCAGCTCTTTTACCTGCATCCAACATCCATATCAGCTCTGCCCCCTCCAGCCTCATCTTTGTTCCTTCCACAGTTCTCAATACCCAGTTCCCTCCCTACCTTGTTCTTTCCTTAGCCTGATGGAGCAGCTGCAGTAGAGTCTTCACCTGTATCCAGGTAGGGTTGGAGCAGCTTCAAGAGTGCATTATCTGTCACTTTTTCCCCTTCTCAGGCTGAGTGCTGGCAGGAGGGGGTGCAGAAAGGCTATTCCATTGCTCCCAAAATGGAAAGAGGAAGCAGTGCCATTTGGAGCTGCTGAGCATTTTCTGACACCCCTGCCACTTCTTCTTGTAAGAATCATGTCAGGTTGCCAAGAGGAGGGCAAAAAGAGCTTTGCGTGCTTCTTTTAGCATTTCCAATTGTTTGTTCTACCTCAAGAGGCAGGCAAGTTGGGCAGTCAGAAGGGTTTCCCTCCCACTCTCTCCCCTGGCAGCACAAAAATTTGCTAGAGGATTATTGGAGCTTCTCATGTCATTGAACAGCTGGCTCCAGCCCCAGCCAGAATTCCATTGCTCACTTGCAGAGAAAACCCCATAAAAGCTAGCAACACTGATATTGTATCTTTGTTTATTTTTTATGTTTTAGGAGTATTATGTTAATATGGACATGATGAATCCTAATGAACAATAAAAGAAGGGGGGGAAATATAGGGTAAAAGGAAGCTTTCAGAACTGTACTATGCCAATTTCTGTTAATAGCCTGTGCCCAAAATCTTAAAGGCATTTTACCAGTGGCAAACAAAAAAGAGAGATGTATTATACTTTTTAAAACTGCAAACTCTTTTGAGTAGGGACAATGTTTTTATCTAGAACAGTGGTGCAGCCTTTTTGCTCTGCAGGCTGCAAGGGTGGTGCCTGGTCCCTCTGCGGACTGGATCCAACTGGTGGCCCTGAACTTGTGTGCCACAGGGCAGGCATGGTGGGCCCCAATCCAGCTATGCAGAGGGAAAGGGATGTGGCCCAGGCCTGATCTGGCTACATGAGGAAAGAGGGGGGCATGGGAAAGGACCATGAGCCAGTGTCAATCTGGCTGCACGGGGCTTTGGAATTTGGCAGGAGGGTAGAGGTGGTGATGTTAATTGCCACTGCTCCTTGCCACCAAATTGCTGACCTGTGGGGAACCCTGTGGGCTAGGTGCTATGGCTCCACTGGATGGATTTAGCCTGTAGGCTGGGGGTTGAGTTGACCATTTCTAGTCTAGGAAGTCCTTGCATCATTTAGGTGAGTGATCTATGTTTCAGTTATTCAAATACTTTAGTCACAAAAGACATAGAACTGTCTGTCTTTTATTCTCTTATCACTCAAAACAATCATGACCGGATTTTAATCAAACTTCCTCGTAAAAAAGATCATATCAAAGAATCTTTAGGAAGCTAAGAGCCTCGCAAAGCAAGGTTTTATATTGGAAACTGATTTGTATTTGTGGTAGTAATTCCCTTGTGCCAGCTGTAAGACTTTAGTAAAGCAGATATTTAAATCCCATTGAAGTCATTGGGAATTTCCCCATCTAATTAATTTTAAGGGTGTGTGTATGGTGCTTTGCTGCTTCAGGAGCCTGATCAGTATACACAGACTACCGAGGCCATCAAAATGATTCCCGTTGGCTTAAAACTTGGCATTGGATCAAGTCTGCAGTGCATCAGAGCAGGTTTATCTCAAACAAAGCCCATTTTTACACTGATGTTTACAATACTGTAAGCCCGTAGAACAATGTAGCATCTATGTTCTTTTTAAAATATATTTACTACATTGAAGCCAGTCATGCTTCCATTATTTATGTGAAAAAATCTATTGACTACTGTTGGTCTACTTGCATGCAATTAAGATTTGTACCTTAGGCTTTAGAATACTTCAGTAATAATAACCAATCTAAGAATGATTTAAATGGGTTTTTACAATGTTACAGGTTTACAGTATGTGAAATAAAGATTTAGAAATTGCTATACAAATAGTGCAACCTTAGGCTAATTATTTGATATCAAATGATAGCTAAGAGTCCTGGTGCCATTTTAATACATGGTAGCTATAACCTTTTTAATTTATTGTATGAATTTTTGGAAAAAGAATCATGGGGTACCCTAACTAATTTGAATGTTCCAAGTTGTAATTGATTCAGGCAAATTTTTTAACGTTTGAGAGAGAGTCTAATTTTAATAAAATAATAGCATTTTTTCAGTGTTGGTATGATACATTTCTGGTGGATTTTTTTGCCCTTTTTATTCGTAACTCAGTTAATCAAAATAAGAGTATTTTTGTCTTTCACAAGTGGTGTTCTTAATTTGATTATAATTAATTATATTCACTGAATGATCCTGATAATATTTTTAAAAGCTTCTCATTATATCATTTACTTTCATTTTTATTCCTTTTTCACTGTTCTCCACACATTTTTCCAAGCACTTAACTTAAAGGAACAATGACTTGTTTTGTTCAAAGCATTTAATTATATTTTACAATATTTTAAATTGCTTCTTAAAGTTAGGGTTGAAATGTTCTGCTTGTTGGCAACGTGGTTCATGAGCTGCTCCCAGCAGGCTTTAGTCTATCTCTAGCAAGCTTGTCCAATATAGTTTTGTTTTTCTATCTCAATCCCTGGAAATCACATAGATGGTCAGGCTTTGAACAAAGAATGTCCATTATCCAAACTCATCAGTCAGCTGTAGAAGTAAATTCTGTGTTGACTTATCCAGTACGTATAAGATGAATAAAGACAAAGTGGTAGAGACTTTCTCCAATAGGTAAGAGATATAGCAAAAGCCATAGAAGTCAGTGAGACACATGCTTCTAAATTCCTTGCCCACTTCAAAAAATCTTTCCTTCGTTTTAAGTGATATTCTTAAACATACAGATCTATCTAGTATCTAGAGAAAAAAAATCTTTTGACTTGTGCTCTAAATCCTTTGCTCTAAATCCTTATCCTTTTTTGAAAATCTCTGCCTGTGTCTTCTCTATCATTCTGAATTATCCAACAGTTTAAACCTGGACCTATAATGTGTTATTTACCTTTATTTAGCTGGACCTGTAATTTTAATTATAATTATTGTTATTTTCTAATTTTTGGGATGTAGAAGGTTTAATTGAGAATGGAATTACCACAGAAAGGAGAATGGCTTATGGCAAATAATACTGCTGTGCAAAGAACATCATATGAAAACAAATATTAATAAGGATATGTAAGGGCAACTGAGTTCTAAATTAGCTTGTTTTCTCTCTTGTAGAAACCTCACCTTGAAATGTGAAAAATTATCTGCAGAGGAGTTGAGTAGCTAAATACTGGAACAACAGCTGATTTTTGGTTTGTTTCTTCCAACATGACCAATCCCCAGTAAGTACCATTTCAGATGCTTTTATAAATTTAATGAGTCAAATCCTAATGTGAAAAACTTCCATGGTGCTAAAGTGTGATGCCAAGGAGGTTGTGTCAGTATTGCTGGGAAGATAATTTAACCCTTTGAGTAAGGGTTGAAAAAATGAGTCAGTTGTCTGCAGACCCCGATTAGCAGGGATCCTGGTTTTCCTGGTTAAAAAAAAAAATCACAAATTCCCTGAAAAATCGCAGATTCTCTAATAAAACCCCCAAAATCTGTGATTAAAATTAAAGGCCCCTCCAGCCCTGCTGGTGCCCCACAGTCCCTGTCCCCCCCACAGGCCTTCTCATGCTCCTCACTCCCAACCCACAGCCCTACTGGTGCCCCACTACCCCACCCCCCAGACGAGGCACCCACGGCCCCGTCCCACTCTCTGCTGGGGCCCTGCAGCCTGCAGCCTTGGTCCCCAAGTCCCATGCACTGCCCAGCTGGGCAACAACCCCAGCCCCAGCCTTGCCCAACTCCCTCCCTCCTTATGGGGGCCTCAATCCCCCACCTCCCCTTACCTGCGGGAGCTGCTCTCCAGGCTGCTTGGCAGCCACATGCATGTACGTGCACATGACACCCCCTGTCTGACCACCCTCTAGTTTCAGCCTGCAAGCGGCTGGGTGCCGTGGGAGGAGTACCATCAGGAAGGGGGTGCCATGTGCACGTGCACACACACACATGCACATGGCAGCTGGGCAGCATGAGAGCAGCTCCCACAGCTACACGCAGGTAAGTCTTGGTGTGGGGGGATTGAGGCCCCCATAGTGAGGGTGGGAGGGAGTTGGGCAGGGCTGAGGTTACTATGGTTACTGAGCATTTAATTTAGTACTTGTATAATCAAATATTAAATATGCAATAAGCAGAGTTACTGTCCAGTAGCATCAGCAAATGCCTTTTTAGTGATGCTACTGCACAGTAGCCTAATAATACTGGGCAGTTGGGGTGTGCAAAATGAGCCATATTCAATTTGGATTTGGCCTGATTTGGGGGACAGTGATTCGATTAGTTGATTCAGATCACTGTCCTGATTCGATTCAGCAAAATCCAAATCTGAAGATTTGATGCTGATTTGGAGAATCAGTGATTTGGCCACAGACAGTTTTTTTCTACAAACCTCGTGGCTCTTGAATGCTGTGATGGTAGGGCAGATGCAGCATCCCACAGGAGCGCAGGGGGGCACCCACATGCTCAGCAGTGAACCTGGAAGTGGACCAGAAGTACTTCTGGTCCACTTCCAGGTTCACTGCCGAGCACACAGGGGGATCCGGCCCCATGCCCCCCTGGCTTGCCAGTCAGCCTTAGAGGGACCCTGGGTGCCCCCCAGACCCAGGAGGCACCAGTCACCGAGTCAGGGGGAGGGGTGGGTCTGCCTGGTACCTTGAGGTATGTAGAAAAACCATAGAAAGCTGTGTCTATGTCCAAATTGTCAAATCTCTCCAAATTGATTTGGAGGGTTCCAACTTGATTTGGAAAAATTAAAGGGCCTCCTAATTTGATTTGTATTCGGAGATTCGGCTGCTGAATTGGGCTGAATCTCTGCTGAATTTTATCAGCAACTGAAGCTTCGCACAGCCCTACTGGGCAGTAGTGTATTAACAATGTTTGTACTGCAATGAGCTGCTGTGCAGTATTATTAGGCTACTGTGTAGTCAGTGTCTTGTGTAGACATGGCCAGAGTAAGTCAAATGGAAAGAAGACATGATTGCTGAAAATGGAAAGAATCCATTCCTGCTAGTACTTAACTTGCAATCCCTCTTCTAAGAAAGCTACTTCTCTAACAAATAGTATAGTATATCATCCAGTTAGTGGAAAGATATTGCCAAGTAACTGGTAATATCTTAGAGGTGCAGAGTTATAAAATAAGTAATTGGCAATATCTTGCTTTCCTCTAAGTAAGTGTTATAATAGAAGTAAAATATAGGTGTGGAGTTCCCATTGATTTTACTTGGGGTAAAGGAAAATATATACCCAGTTTTTTATAAGTGCCCCATATATGTTTAGGTGGGAAGAAATTGACTAGGCTTCTTTTGAGAGAGAGAGAGAAAGAGATAATATTTTTTCCCTTGTTCTTCCTTTATCGTTTTCCCTGAAGGTCAAATAATATGCCATTCTTTTTTTCTAATTGGGTATGGCTAGAGATGTCTATCTTTTTAAAACAATTTTTTGACTTGACAAGACCTAGTAAAGGGAAGATATAATTTATATATTAATTAACATTGATTTCTCTACTAGTCAGTAGAAAACGTAACCATTGATCACTGACCTAAGCTCAGAAAGGTGAGTTTTTAATTGATGTAGATACATGCATTCTTTGCATTGATTGCTGTACTGTTCTGAAGGTGTACCTTGCTATACAGTTCATAATTTGTTTTTCAGTATGTTTGCATTAATGTATCAGTTCATGTTTTTTGTTCACGAACAACTTCAGCCCCTCTGAGTTACATTTTTTGTCTTTTTGTGATTGTGAAGTTTCTGTTAACTTCATTGACAAGACATGGTAGATTTTGGCCTCACATAACACTTTTCCATAGGAATTGTCAAAAATTATGTCTGTAAACTAGCAATGAAGCTTTGTTGTACGTACATTTTTAGTGTTGCTACTTGTGGAAGCTTCCTGTTCCTCAGTGCTTATGTTTTTGTATTTGCTTATTTATTTTTAGGCCTGCAATAGAAGGTGGAATTTCAGAAGTTGAGATCATCTCCCAACAAGTAGAAGAGGAGACCAAAAGTATAGCTCCTGTGCAACTTGTTAACTTTGCTTATCGAGATTTACCACTAGCTGCACTTGATCTATCTGTGGCAGGGTCCCAGCTCTTATCAAATTTGGATGAGGAGTACCAAAGAGAAGGGTAAGTGCAAAGTATGTAAATGTTACTTACAGATATATCTGAAAGGTTTTTTATGGCTTACATAACAGAAAATCATGTGCTAGAGAAGGGCAGCTAAAGCTTTATTGAAGTCCTTTACAGAAGCAGTAATAGAATACACTCTGAGAGCCACTCTTATTAAAGCATCTGAAGCATCATGTGTATCAGTATCCCTTCACTGGTGGTGGGGATGCTTTAACTAAAGCTAGTTAAGCAAGCTTTAGTTAAAGCACCCCCAATGCCATTTCTCAGTGCAGGGATGCTGATACACGTGATGCTGGAGTCCGCTGCAGCGTGGTAATTACTAGGGCTGTGGGAAGCTTCAGTCCCTGATTTGATTCGGCAGAGATTCAGCCCGATTCAGTGGCCGAATCTCCAAATCCGAATCTAATCAGAGGACCCTTTAATTTTTCCGAATCAAATCAAAACCCTCCAAATCAATTCGGAGGGATTCGGACATAGAGACAGCTTTAAATGTTTTTTCTACATACCTCTAGGTAGCAGGGGCTCGTGAATGCTGTGATGCTGGGGCGCATGGAGCCTCCCACAGAAGCATGGGGGGCTCCCCAGCGTGCTCAGCAGCAGACCTGGAAGGTGACCAGAAGCACTTCCGGTCTTCTTCCAGGTCCATAGATTTCATAGATTTCATAGACATCAGGGCTGGAAGGGACCTCGGGAGATCATCAAGTCCAGCCCCCTGCCCAAAGGGCAGGAAGTCAGCTGGGGTCATAGGATCCCAGCAAGATAAGCATCCAATTTACTCTTGAAGGTGTTCAATGTAGGTGCCTGAACCACCTCCACTGGCAGACTGTTCCAGACCTTGGGGGCTCGGACAGTAAAGAAATTCTTCCTTATGTCCAGCCTGAAACGGTCTTGCAGGAGATTGTGACCATTCGACCTAGTCATCCCTTGGTGCGCTCTGGTGAACAAACGCTTCCCCAGATCCTGGTGGTCACCCCTGATAAACTTATAGGTGGCCATCAGATCACCCCTAAGCCTACGCTTTTCCAGGCTAAAGAGTCCCATGTCTCTCAGCCTATCATCGTAAGATCTGTTTTCCTGACCTCTGATCATGCACGTGGCTCTCCTCTGAACTCTCTCAAGCTTCTCCACATCCTTTTTGAATTGTGGAGCACAAAACTAGATGCAGTACTCCAGCTGCGGCCTCACCAAGGCCGAGTACAAGGGGAGAATGACATCCCGGGATTTGCTCGAGAAGCATCTATGGATGCAAGCCAGTGTTTTGGTCGCTTTATTAGCCGCAGCATCGCATTGCAGGCTCATGTTCATTTTGTGGTCAATGATGACCCCCAAGTCTCTTTCTTCTGTAGTGCTATCCAACGTAGCACTGCCGAGCCTATAAGGATGCTGCAGGTTTTTCCTCCCAAGGTGGAGAACCTTGCATTTTTCAGTGTTAAACACCATCAGGTTCTCATCTGCCCATTTGCTGAGCTTGTCCAGGTCAGCCTGGATCACCCACCTATCTTCTGGCGTGGATGCTTTGCCCCAAAGTTTGGTGTCATTGGCGAACTTGGCCAGTCCACTCCTGACTCCAATGTCCACATCATTAATGAAGATGTTGAACAGTATGGGTCCCAGGACAGAGCCTTGAGGGACCCCACTGGTCACAGGGCACCACGATGAGTGACTGCCATCAATTACAACCCTCTGGGTCCGACCACGGAGCCAATTTCCCAGCCAGCGGATCGTGGTGGAGCCAAGGCCACAACTGGCCAGTTTGACCAAGAGGTGATCATGGGATACCAGATCAAAAGCTTTTTTGAAGTCAAGATATATGACATCAATCTCTTCTCCCTCGTCCACGTGATAGGTCACTTGGTCATAGAAGGAAATGAGATTGGTCAAACAAGACCTACCCGCAACAAACCCATGCTGGCTGTCCCTTAGAATGTTAGCCTGGGCCAGTCCATCAAGGATGGCCTCCTTAATAAACTTTTCTAAGACCTTCCTCAAGATAGAGGTCAGGCTAATGGGCCTGTAGTTAGCCGGATCCACTCTCCTCCCTTTCTTGAAGATCGGCACCACATTGGCCTTCTTCCAGTCTTCGGGCACTACACCAGAGCGCCAGGAGTTTTCAAAGATCCGTGCCAGGGGCTGGGCTATGACACTCGCCAGCTCCTTGAGTACCCTGGGGTGCAGATTGTCAGGGCCGGCTGACTTGAAGGTATCCAGCTTCTCAAGATGTTCCTTCACGAGGTCAGCATTTATGGAGGGTAGGGGATCCCCATCACCCGGATCTCCCTGTCCCATAGCAGGCATGGGCGTCCCATGGGACTGATGAAAGACTGACGCAAAGTACCTATTTAATAGGTTGGCTTTTTCCTGGGCGTCAGTTGTCAGTTGCCCCATCTGGTTTAGCAGGGGTCCAACGTTGCCCTTGCTTTTCCTCCGGCTCCCCACATATCTGAAAAAGGACTTTTTGTTGTCCTTGATGCTTGAAGCTAGTTGGAGTTCAGTTGTAGCCTTGGCTTTCCTGGTTTGCTCCCTGCAGGACCGGACCAGCGCAGAATAATTCTCCTTGGAGGTGAATCCCGTCCTCCATCCTTTGTAGGCTTTCCTTTTTAGCCGCAGGAGGTCCGCTAGGTCCCTGGAGAGCCAGGAGGGCTGCTGTGCCTTCTTGCTGCCTTTCCTCCGTGTTGGAATAGATTTAGCTTGTGCATTGAGGATCGCTTCCTTGAGAAGCAACCACTCTTCTTGAACTCCCATCTCCCCGGGGGCCCCCCTGCAGCCCCTCAGCTCAGCGACTGGTGCTTCCTGGGTCTGCAGACTCTCTGGCAGACCCTGAAGTGGACTGGAAGTACTTCTGGTCTACTTCTGGGTTCACCGCTGAGCACGTGGAGGGCCCTCCCATGCTCCATCTGCCCCAGCATCTCAGCATTCACGAGCCGCACCAGTACCTCAAGGTATGTAGAAAAAACATTTAAAGCTGTGTCTGTGGCAAAATCGCGGATTCTGCAAATCGCCATCAAATCTTCAGATTCAGCTGAATTGCACCAGGGACAATGTCCCTGATTTGGGCCAAATCCAGGTCGAAGAGAGCCCGCTTTGCACACCCCTAGTCATTACCACACTCCAGCAGACTTGATTAATCAAGCCTGCTCTGTCATGCTATAATTACAATGTATTGGCGCAGCCTTGCTGCCCGTGTATATTTGCCCAAAGTGATTTGGGGCCGCCATTTAAATACAGCGCATGCTAGAAATTTGCTGTCAGAGAGAGAACCCTGAATTAAATTTCTGACTTCAGACCCAGGCCCCTAAAATAGGCAAACAGGCCACTCCAAAAGGTTTTAGAAAAGCACTTTGGGGCAGGGTGAGACAAAAGGGTCAGTGGCTGTGATTTGTCCATGTTTTTGTATATTTCCAGACCTGATGATAACAACTGCACTGCAATTTCTTGTTGCTAGCACAGAAGAATTTGTTCCACGTTCGTTGTTGTATAAGCCCATTGCCAGTCAGAATACATATGTAAGAAAGCATTTTCTGAAAGAACATGTTCCAGTCCTGCCCATATTTACACGTAGAGTTCAAATAAGGCATATTATATTTGTTGGAAAATATATTTGGAAATGAAAGAATTTATAAAACTTACTAAACATACTTTTAATCATGAGATCAAAAAAATTAATATTAAATAAATCAATATGAGAACTGTAATGCATTCTACTTGAATAAATAGTTGTTTGTAAGTACTTACTTTTTAACAATGTACTGCCTCTAAAGACAGATGTTACCTGTGCTGAGTAAATCCACATAGAAAGTTCTTAGACACACATGCAACATCTGTTAGGCCCATTTTGGCCTGTTGACTTCAATAAGGAACAGTTAGAAAATAAAAATTACAGTTACGTAAAAAAAAATTGATACTGACTGAATAAACCAAAGTTAATTGCATATTTGTTACAAACCAAAGTATATTATTGTACAGTTGTTGCACAGTGACTCACTTGGAAAGTGACTCCCTCAAAATATGAATCTCTATAAGAATAATGTTACCTGTGATAAGGGAAATAATAGCATCAGATTATATAGGCACCATTGTTCATTTCTGTTCCACTGTGTCACATCAAATGTATATAGCTCCTCATACAGTAAGATCTATGTCAGAACACTTCACGATAACTCATCCTGAGTCTTCAAAATGAAGCCTTAAAGGGACTTTTATAAGCCTCATACTATTACCAGTTAAATGTGTTTTAACCTACACTTTGAAATCATCAATGAAACATGTTTAATTTTCATTCTGCAGGTATTCCATGTTGCAGTTATGAAACAGAATTGGGCTTGGGGTAGGGGGGACTCTTGCCATTAATTTAATTCCAAATCTGCAGTTCTGTTGCAATGGCAACTTTTAGCTTGCTTGCAGCTTGGACATTGAACCAGCCCTAGTTCTCACCTGGGGGAATCCCATGCTGCCTGAAATTCCTTTCAGTTTTCTTTTCCTCCACAGTGGTCAGCAGCTCAACCAAACCTCTTTGCTGCAAAGCTCTTTTAAGAAGAAATCCAAACCTGACTTCAGATTTCTGTTTGACATTTGGGCCTAATATTTTGCTGCTGTGTCTTGAGGTAGCATTTGCCTTCTAGAGAGACTGTTTTCACTGTAGTTCCCTTTCTGCTTCTGAGGCATTTGCAGTGGTCAGTGCCCCTGGAGGCTTCAGGAAAAGTAGGCTATGTCTGTTGCTTCACCTTCTTCCTTAGTTCTGTTGTCAGAGCGTAGTTTTCTTCTTACAGCCCAAACTGGGTATGGTTGCCTTAGTCTCCCCTTCCCTATAGAGGAGGGGAAGTAGGCAGGGTTGGAATAATGGGCTGTAGAGGCAAATAGCTCTTCCTACTCTGACTTCATTCAAGGCATAACATCAGAAGAATCATGCACCAAATGGAAGAGCATGCTGAAAGTCCCTATAGGATGCACCAGCAGCCGTGCACCTGACTGCAGAGCCCACTCCCTCACCTGCTCCCGTTCCCTTCAATCTGCAAATAAAAGGGTTCAGGAGACAGCATAGCCAGAGAGTACATCAGGGTGCCTTTGGACCCATGTCCCTCAGTTTGAGAAGACACCTTTACAGCAGATGTTCTAGTCTTCCTTATTGATATATCCAGCTGATACCTCCAGGGAAAGCACAGATCCATATGGCTCACGTTGATTCCATGCACAAAAGATAAGAGGTAGTGAGTAGCAATGATACTGCTTGTGTTTTTCTGGCTGAGATGTCTTTGGACCTCCTGATGACTCAATATCATAGAGGTTATTTAAAAGCAAGTCCCCATCCAGTATTAGGCAGGTTCAAAACAGGTACCTGATTAAATTATTCTCGTTATTGTAAACTACAAAAAGAAATTAGGAACTAGAACTTTTTCTGCTGAGTGCTGCGAAGTCCATATTTAACTGCCATGCTAAGCAAGTGAAACATGACCTAGAGTTTCTCCAAGAGAGCTGGTTTGCAAGTCCAAGCAAATGTTCACGTCTCTGCATGTTATCAGTCTAAGAGTGATTGCCTGTCGAAAGCAAATATGACGCAGAATAGTCACAGCAGAGATGATCACCTACCAACAGTCAATGTAGGGCTGGTGAAAGAACAGCTAGAGAGGCTAGATATCTATTAGGGCTGTGCAAAACAGCATCATGCCGCTTCGACTTCCATTTCAATGTTTCGACGGCACAGTTTTCCTTTCAAGTTTCATTTAGTTTTGAAAGCACTGTTCCGTTTCCTGGGGTGGGGGTGAGTCCCCACAACAGTTGATTTGCCCTGGGCCGCTCACCCTTCTCCAATCAGCTCTGGTGCAGAGCCCAGAGCAAATCAGCCTGTGCGGGGACCCCTGCCTCTCATCACTGGGCTGCTTCAAAATTTAAAACATTTCAAAAGTTTCATTTCAAGGCTCTTTTGAAGCCCTTTATTTTATTTCGATTTTACTGTTTCGAACTCAAAACAAGTTGAAACAGTGTTGAAATGAAACAGCCGGCGAAGCTTCACACAGCCCTGATACCTATAAGTCAGTGGGACCAGATGAACTGCATCTGAGAGTGCTGAGCAAACTAGCTGAAGTCCTTGCATGACCGCTGGTGTACTTCTTTGGAATTCGTGGCACTCAGGAGAGGTCCCGGAAGACTGAAAGAGGGCTACTGTTGTGCCCATCTTCAAGAAGGGAAGGAAAGAGGACCCAGGGAACTACAGTCAGATCAGCATGACCTCAATCTCAGGAAATTATGGGGGTCATAACTGACCATAAAATGAATATGAGCCACCAGTGTTATGCTACAGTTAGCAGAACAAACAATATGCTGGCATGCATCAACTGATGCATCTCAAGGAAAAATAAGGAAGTTATTCTCCCACTGTACTTGGCATTGGTGAAGCCACAGCTGGAGTACTACATCCAGTTCTGGGTGCCACACTTCAAGGAGGATGTGGAAAAGCTTGAGAGAGTCCAGAGAAGAAGCCACTCGTATGATCAGAGGCCTGAAGACCAAGCCATACAAGGACAGACTGGCAGATAGAGACTGTTTAGTCTAGACTGTTTAGCCTAGAAAAGAGAAGACTTCAGGGGGGATTTGGTGGCAGCTTACAAATATATCAGGAGGGCATCAAGGCCTAGGTGAACAATTATTCACCAAAGCACCCCAGGGGAAAACCAGGAACAACAATCATAAACTCCTAGAAGGAGGTTTTAGAGTGGATATAAAGAAAAATTTCTTTACAGCTTGTGTGACCACACTCTGGAATAGACTCCTAGTGGGGGTGGTGCAGGCATCTACCCTGGAAAACTTCAAAAGGAGACTGGATGCACACCTTGCTGGGGTTGTTTGACCCTAGCAGTCTTTCCTGCCTAGAGCAGGGGGGCTGGACCCGATGATCTCACAAGGTCTCGTCCAAACCTAAACTTGTGTGAATCTGTGAATCAGCATAGGAAGCTAGGGCTGGAAGTGACTTCATGAGGTCATCCAGTCCACCCTCCTGCTCAAGGGGATCATCCCTGACAAAATCATGTCAGTCAACTGTCTCTCTAACCTGCTTTTAAAAATTTCCTGGAATGGGGTTTCTGCAACTTTTCTAGATAGCCTATTCCAATGTTTAACTACCTTCATGGTCAGAAAGTTCTACCTAATCTCCAACCTAAATTTCCTCTGCTGCAGTTTGAGGCCATTGCTCCTAATATTCTTCCCTGCAACCACAGGGAAAAGTCTATCTCTCTTATTTATAATCACCCTTCAGGTATCTGAAAATAGTTGTCAAATTCCCCATCTTCTCTTCCCCAGACTATAGCCCTAGTCCTTTCCATGTCCAGTATGGGAATGATCAGCTCATGCCAAGAAAATAGACCTAGTTATAAACAATAGCTGTTGTGAAATAACAGGATGTCTAAAGCCAACACCAAAAGATAGCCTATACTAACTGGTTGGCATTGCACCACCTGATATCAGAAGAAAGGTAGTGAGCCAAAAAGATCACGGCAGATGGAAGACTCCAGGCATTCACACAGTGGTCGCACAGAAGTAACTAAATGGCTTAAATCATGAAAGAGTTTTGTGACCAATGTTGCACTGTTGGACACAATCAGTGCTGGTATAGCATGAATGAGGTTATGGAAGGAAAGATTATGTGCAATTAGGTGCTCTGAAATGAACCTTGAACTCCAGAAGGACCTTCCAAGAGGGATGGATTTAAATTGGCCAACATAGTGATGCCTAAATTGCCTGAGCATGCAAACTGGAAGATCAAAAATAAACATGATCAAATGGGGCAACTCTAATTACATGAATATGTGCAAGTACAGTGAAGTATAGACTATGGAGCACATGCTTGTTTTCTGACTCCTTGGTGTGACCTGTATAAAGGCAGACCTTGCTGCAGCAATGGAAAGTCATCACTTGTGCACAATTCTGGAAAAAATAACTAATTTATCACAAAGACACAAAAAGAAGTTCCAGACCTAGCTTCCTATGCTGAAGCCTTTCCTCATAAGTCATGTTTCCGAGCCCTCTAATCATTTTTTTTTTCAATCTTTCTGGACGCTTTCCAATTTGTCTATGTTTGTCTTGAAGTGTGGGGCCCAAAACTGGCCTCACCAGTGCTGAGTAGAGCACAATAATCCTTGTTTTGCAAGAAATGCTTCTGTTCAGGGCTGGATACAGACAAGATGCAGTGATGCATTTGGACCCCCTTTTCAGACCACACTACAAGAGCAACAGCCAGAGACATTTTTAAGTCCCTGAAGCAGGTAAGAACCTTTTACCCCTCCCCTCCACCCTATCTCAGCACTCCCTCTTCTTTTCTGCACTCAGTGGTGCATCGCCTCCCCTCCCATTCTTCCCCTTCTCCACTTGCCTCTGCTGCTGTCCCTGGTTGATCTGGGGGTGGGGTGGGGTCCAGAGCTGCTCCTGCCCCACTCCAGCCAGCTGTGCAGGGAGCCAGGCTCAGCTGAGGATGGAAGCAGCAGTGGCAGTGGGAAGGTCACACCCGCACCCCCTGAGCTTGCTCTTGAGCTGGTAGGAAACATCTGAGGGGTTGTGCAGAGAGGAGAAACCTGCTGCTACCCCCACGTCAGCCAGGGCCAGTGGGGACAGCAACAGCAGTGGGTAGGCACAGGGAGGATGGGAAGGGGAGGGGTGCTGAGAACGACATAGAGATTGGATTCTTACCTGCCTTGAGGACTTAAAGTCTGTGGCTATGGGGAAGAAGCAGGAGGAACTCGCCCTCCTCCTAGCTGTCACCAGCCCTGACATAGTAGGGATCACAGAAACGTGGTGGGACTCATCGCATGACTGGGCGGTGAGTGTCAAGGGCTATAGGCTATACAGGAGGGACAGGATAGGAAGGAAAGGTGGAGGAGTAGCACTCTACATCAAGGAGGAATATACTTCCTCGTTAATTAGCAAGAGGGTAGAGGGGGGGCACTCTGAGGTGCTCTGGGTTAGAGTAAAAGGCAGTCCAGGGGAGAGAGACTTAACCGTGGGAGTCTACTATAGACCTCCCAACCAGGGAGAAGAGCTCGACCAGGAATTCTTAGGTCAGCTCACAGAGGCAGTGAGGGCTAAGGATGTGGTCATCATGGGGGACCTGAACTTCCCAGACATCTGCTGGGAGGAGCAGTCAGCCAAGTCTGATCGCTCACGTCGGTTCTTAGCCAGAGTGCAGGACCTCCATCTAACCCAGGAGGTGCACAGTCCCACCAGGGGAGACGCCTTGTTGGACCTGGTGCTGGCCACGGGTGATGACCTGGTGAGGGGGCTGCGGGTGATGGGCCACCTGGGAGACAGTGATCATCGCTTGCTGGAATTCACCATCCAGCGTAAGGTGGCAAAGGGCTGCAGCAAGGCAACAGCCCTAGACTTTAGGAGGGCTGACTTCAACAAGCTAAGGAGGATCGTTGGGGAAGCACTGAGGACCCAGAGGGGAAGGGAATCAGATGTCGAAGGTGAGTGGTTGCTCCTTAAGGAGACGATCCTCCATGCCCAAAGGGAGGTAATCCCAACAAGGGTCAAAGGGAGCAGGAGGGCACATAAACCCCCATGGCTCACTAAGAGCATCCGGGAATGTCTCCTTGCTAAAAGGGAGGCATATACCCAATGGAGAGATGGGGTCATCACCAAGAAGGACTATGTTACAGTCGCCCGAGGATGTAGGGGGGCAGTCAGGAGGGCCAAGGCAGAGATGGAGATAGGACTAGCTTCCCGGATTAAGGACAATAAGAAGTCCTTCTTCAAATACATAGGGGGTAAAAAGAGGGTCCCGGGTAATGTGGGGCCCCTGCAGGACACGATGGGCAACTTAGTCATCACGCCAGATGATAAAGCTAACATATTTAACGATTTCTTTGCCTCTGTCTTCCTAAGTAGGGACCAGTTCAGCCACCTCCCTGCTGGGCCCCCCTCGGGCCCCGGGAGAGACACGCCTGGGCCAGGGGTTAGCGAGGGGTTAGTTAGGGTACTTCTGGAGAGGCTGGACGTGTTCAAGTCCGCTGGTCCGGACGATCTTCACCCTAGGGTTCTACAGGAACTGGCCGAGGTCATTGCGGGACCCCTGGCGCGGCTCTATGAGCACTCGTGGTGCTCTGGTGAGGTGCCAGAGGACTGGAAGAGGGCCAATGTGGTCCCTATCTTCAAAAAGGGAAAAAAAGAGGACCCGGGAAATTACAGGCCAATTAGTCTTACCTCAATCCCGGGTAAGCTCTTTGAAAAAATTATCCTGGCACACATCCAGGAGGGCCTTGCGGGGGAATGCATGCTCAGGGGCAACCAACATGGGTTCATCAGTGGCAGGTCTTGTCAGACCAACCTGGTGGCCTTTTACGATCAGGTCACCAAATCATTAGACGCAGGGGTTGCTGTGGATGTAGTCTTTCTGGACTTCCGGAAGGCTTTTGACACTGTCTCTCACCCTGTCCTCATCAAAAAGCTGGGAGACTGTGGTGTCGATGCCCACACGGTCAAATGGGTCGCCAACTGGTTGGAGGGCTGCACCCAGAGGGTGGTAGTGGATGGGTTCTTCTCGACCTGGAAGGACGTGGGCAGTGGGGTTCCGCAGGGCTCGGTCCTCGGGCCCGCACTGTTCAACATCTTCATCAGTGACTTGGATGAGGGGGTAGAAAGCACCCTGTTCAAGTTTGCTGATGACACTAAGATGTGGGGGGATGTGGGTGCACTAGAAGGGTGCAATAGGCTACAAGCTGACCTTGACAGGTTGCAACGGTGGGCGGATGAGAATAGGATGGGGTTTAACACTGATAAGTGCAAGGTGTTGCACATGGGGAGGAAGAACCGGCACCACACTTACAGGTTGGGGAACTCCCCTCTTGCCAGCACGGAGACGGAAAAGGATCTTGGAGTCGTCATTGACTCCACGATGAACATGGGCCGGCAGTGTGGGGAGGCAGTCAAGAAGGCCAACCGTACCCTGTCATGCATCCACAGATGCATCTCGAGCAGGTCCAGGGAGGTGATCCTCCCCCTCTATGCGGCACTGGTCAGGCCGCAGCTGGAGTACTGCGTCCAGTTCTGGGCGCCACACTTCAAGAGGGACGTGGACGATATGGAAAGAGTCCAGAGGAGGGCCACTCGTATGATCAGGGGTCAGCAGGGCAGGCCTTATGAGGAGAGGCTACAGGACCTGAACCTGTTTAGCCTCCACAAGAGAAGGTTAAGGGGGGACCTTGTGGCCTGCTACAAACTGGTCAGGGGGGATCAGCAGGTATTGGGGGAGTCCCTGTTCCCCCGTGCGCTGCCAGGAGTGACCAGGAATAACGGTCACAAGCTGGCGGAGGGTAAGTTTAGATTAGATATTAGGAGGCGCTACTTCACAGTCAGGGCGGCTAGGGCCTGGAACCAGCTTCCAGGGGAAGTGGTGCAGGCTCCTAGCCTGGGGATTTTTAAAAGGAAGTTAGATGAGCACCTTGCCGGGGTCATCTGACCCCGGTGCTCTTTCCTGCCAAGGCAGGGGGTCGGACTAGATGATCTACCTAGGTCCCTTCCGACTCCAGCTACTATGAAACTATGAAACTATGAAACTACTGCTTCCATGGTGTGGTCTGTCCTTGGGGGTGGAGGTTTGGGGGGAAGCTGGAAGAGGGAAATGCAGCCACCCTTGCAGCACTGGTCGTTACTCTGACACCCTCCTTTTACAAAATCCTGTATCTGACCATGCTTCTGTTAATACAACCCAGTATGTTGTTGGGATTGTTTGCAACAGAACCACATGTTGGTTCATACTCAGCTGATGGTCAAGAACAAGGAAGTTTTGTAAAAAAACAAGAACCAACATTAAATGATGCCTTAGAGGAACAACCCTTATTTCACTCCTGCTATGCCATACAGCATCATCTTGAAACCTCGTTTTGCTCCTTATAGCTCTACTCAGATTGAATCCCTGCAGGAGATGACATTTTACTTCCTATCCTTCGAAGTAGACATCCTGATAGTTGTTATTTCCTGTCAAATAAGTTTTGAAAATGGGAGCTTTCTTGAGTGAGATATGTATAGTGCTTCAGGCTTCAGGGCTGTCATGGCATGGCATTGATTACTAAAGTCAAGTCAAATTTTGGTCTTCTGGAGCAGTGTTTCTCAACCAATGGGTCGTTACCCAAAAGTGGGTTCCAAGAATATATGAAAGGGCCACAAACATACTTTAAAAATGGATCAACCAACTTTAAAAATGGATTATCCTTTCAAGGATAAAAATGGGGGAAATTGTGGCTTTTCCCTTGTAGACTGTCAAGAGTTCCAACTGCAGTGGGCTGCTTGGGGCCCCCCATGCTCCACATACCACTCCTCTAACCCAGACACACATCCCGTGCCCCACACACTGAGGGCAGGTGGCAGCAGGTTAGGAGTGAGGCGCTCTAAGTTGGGACTGGCCATTGATGTTTACAAATGGGTCCCAGTACAAAAAAGGTTGAGAACCACTGTTTTGGAGTACTAACAGTTCCAGGGAAGAGTTGTGTCTCTTGTCTTGATATTTGCTAGATGGCTACAATGCCATCGCTACATAATTTCACCAAAATTTAAAGTACTGGTCATCTGGTCCTTAGTGAATCATGTTTTGACAAAATATTTCTTCACACTTCAGAGTTAAAGAAAAATGGAAGAATATATTATATCCCCATTTGGATCCCCTTATTAAAAAGGTCGGAGTGATGATGTAGCTGTGATTTACATCAGGAAATATATGAAAGGAAGTTAGTTTTTGGTGATATCTTTTATTGGACCAGCTGTATAGTTGGGAGGGATGTTATACAGGGTTTCAGGCAGATTTCCCTTCAAGTCAACTCTAAATCCTTGCCTTATTTAAAAAAAAAATTCTTGCTCTTCACCCTTGAGGTGCGATACTATGAAAATCCATTTGTTATACATCTGTGGACTTTAGCATGATAAAAAACAAAAAAAATCATCCATGGTCACCTGAAAACTTCCTCTCATTGAGTAATGAGGCCCACAGATCAGATCTATATTGAAGGCAAACAAATATTTCAAAATAAGGATGGCAGCTGACATTCCAGAGGTTTGGATTTTTCCTGCTACAGATCATTCTTGTGCTCAGCAGAACAAAACTTTTTTTATCCTCTTAAGATATATTTATAAATAAGAAGAGTACAGGTGACTTCCTCTGGCTGTAGAAGTTTTCTTACCTGGAGGGAACCTCAGAAAGCAGAACATTTCCCATATGCCAATAACTGTTTGATCTGGCATCAACCTTCCTAAGGTACAGTTAAGTAGCAGCAGCAACTGTAATATGTACCTTATTACTGTGTACCTAATTACTAAAAAAAGCGATATTCTCAGGTAAACACAGATAAATTTTCCTATAACTAAAACCTTTGTACTCCTCTAGTAGTACAAAGCAATATGTGATCAAGGTAGACACTAGGAGCTTTGTGATTGTAAAAAAGGCTCACTCTAAGAATGTTCTTCAAGTAGTAAAAAAAAACCCCTTGATAAATACTTCTGCGTTTGTTGTCACAGATCAGGAACTCTTTCACACAGAGTGAATACAGAAAAATCAACCCTCAGTACTACTGTTAGGCTTTCATTAGTATTACTGGAAATTCTGCACTAGATTTGAGAAAAAAGGTGGATAAGAATCTAAATTTTTATTTTGTGGGAACCAGCCAACCAGAAATCATGAGAGATTTAAAAAGAACAAGTTGAAGTTAGCTTCTGTTGTCATTCATAGTTTTATGATTTTAAGCTAATTTTAAAAAAATGTTCTGTCCTTTATTGCTAGAACACCACAAATAATGGAAAAACGAGTGAGAAATTAACTTTATAGGGACAATCTTAAATGCATACAATAAACAAAAGAGGGAAAGACTTTTCCCCTAAACTCTTAAAGTTATTCTTTGCTTATTTTCAGTATCACTTAAATTAAAAATGTTTGGACAAAAATGTGAAAGTTTTACGTGGTGGGGAGGAGGGAAGCTGTAGTGTAACTAATAGAAAGAGAACCTGACTTTTCTTTGCCAAGTACACTTTTTCCTGAACCTAGATGATTTTAAATGTGCTGAGATTTGCCTTAGTCTAGACTAGGTAGAAAATAAAGTATAGAACATATGAAGCAAGAAGGATGAGACACAAGAGAGAGAAGGGAAGTAGAGAAAAGAGCAACACAATAGGAAAAGATGGACATAGATATATTGCAAAGAGGAAGTTGACTCGTATACAAATAAATATCTTTTAATGCTTTTCATTTTCAAATCACTCACAAATGTTGTTTATGAATGTGACAATCCTCCTATGTGAAAGTTGAATATCACTCTGTTTTCGAAATAAAGAAACCGAGGTGGGGAATTGAAGTCCAGTGTATGATTTACAAAGCAAAGTTTGATTTTAGTTAGTTTTGGTGCCTTAACTTTTAGGTAATCAGTTTTGGTAACCTTCTTTAGAAGCAAAATTGGGGCCCTAGAGATGTTGAATACATACTTTACTTTGTCAATGGTACATTGATTTTAACAGTGCAGAATCAAGCCTTTCATGGCCAAAGCTGGTAACCTGCCTCATGCCAGGTATGTGTATTTAGAGTATTTTTTAAAATTTAAACAGTAAACAAACCTCTTTTTGGGTAGCTTTTGGTTGTTTTTTGCTTTCCTGGGTTTATCTTAATGATCTCTCTTCTTTCTATTCAATGTTTTTGGCTATCTTCTCCAGACATGAGGTATAGAATTATGGTAAGACTGTGTCTCTGTGTTGCTTCACTTTCCTTGTCCCAATTAAATGTCAACATATATTTATGTAGATGTGGTTCAGGAGCATACACTTGAATATACCAGTCTTTGCATAATTCCAACATTGCTTCTTTTTCCAGTTAATTAGTGTCCTTAGTCTATAAAAGCTGTACAAAATGGCTTTTATAATTCAACTGTGACCTGATTTCATTGTATGTGACCCGTGGAAGCACCACTCTTAATTTCACCTCTGCTCAAAAAGTAATATAGTCAGTGGATACATCTACACGTGCTATTAATGCAATGCAATAAACTCCACAGCTGTTTCAGCCAGAGTCAGCTGCTCCCAGGCTGAGCATCTGCACATGTGCCCAGAACAGCAGCAGTTTGAGCCAAGGCAGAGCAGCCCTGGGCTGGGAGCAGGCTTCAGGGGTCAACCCTGGGCTCCCAGTGGTGGTATCAGGCGGCAGAGAAGCTGGCTGGAACACAAGAGTACTAAAGTGAGGAGCCGCATGGCATCCAGCCCCTATACTTTAGCACCCTCATAGCCCAGCCAGCCCCTGTCACCATCTACACACGCATTTCAGCGCACTTATTTACTCTACTGTAAAATAGTATTGCCCTCAACAGTATTATGTTATGGCAGAGTTAGTTAATTCACTGCACCCTAATACCAGCACATGTATAGACAATGATGCTTTACTGCAGAGCTAATTAGTCAATTCTGCAGTAAAACACACATGTAGATGCATCCAGTGAGTAAAATACTGGCCCTGCTGAAGTCAGTAAGAGTTTTACTGTTGGCTCCAATGGAGCCAGGCTTTCACCTAGGAGATCATTTTATGATGAGCTGACATGGATTACGTGGATGGGTCCTTCATGTTTTTCATTTTATCTATTCCACTCCTATACCCATTGAGCTTGGTGATACCTTTCGTTGAACCTCTTTTTCACTATCTTGTGATGGATCAAAGAAAGCGACCCCATCTTCTGTTCATTTGACCATTTTCATGCTTTTAGTGTCTGTTTATTTACTTTTGATTTGTAATAAATGAGTGGTGTTCTGAAGTAAAACAGCCTCTTATTTTTCCAAGATATCCAGTAGCATACTATGCAGCTCTTCCTAGGACTTCTATAATCAGCAGGGATCCTGGTTTTCCCTGATTTAAAAAATAGCAAATTCTCTGATTAAAACCCCAGAATCTGTCATTAAAATGAAAGGCCACTGTGTGTGTGTGTGTGTGTGTGTGTGTGTGTGTGTGTGTGTGAGTTGAAAATGTTTTCTTGATATAGTTACAATTTTAAAGCAATTTGGAAGCCTACCAGTGCCTCAATCACTATTATAAAATACATTCTAAATATCTATACATTCTGGAATTTGATTTTGAGTTTTTTATCATTGAACATCAGTCCAGGCTCCTCACTCCCAAGCCACAGCCCCCCAGCCATGCTGGTGCCCCTCACTTCCCAGCAGGAAGCCAGCCCCACCCCCTGTCCCCCTGGGCATACTGCCTGCAGGCCCATTCCACTCCCTGCCAGGGCCCTGCAGCCATGCATTCCAGCCCCAGATCCCAAGACCCACACATCCCCTGGCTGGGTAGCAGCCCCAGACCTGCCCAACTCACTCCCTCTCTCCTTATGGGGGCCTCAATTCCCTCGACCCTCTCTCCCCCTCAGACTTACCTGCGGGAGCTGCTTTCCAGACTGTCTGGTGGCCATGTACATATACATGCATATGACACCCCCTGCCTGACCACCCTCCTTCCCTCCCCTCCAGCCCCTTGCAGGCTGGAACTCTGCCAGCCTGCAGAGAGGTCTTTACAAAAGTGCAAAATCTATGAGTTCGTCCCTTAAAATGAAAAATCTGTGTTTTCCTTTAGTAAAGGGAAACATCCGCATTTTTATCCTTTTTTCCATGGGAAACAGAAAACCTGGATCCTTGATAATCACTAAAATTTTGGTTAAATTTCACATACATGCAAAGAAAGCAGTAACAAGATCTGACGTACTGTACTATTTATTACAAACACTACGTAAGCCCCACTCTTGCATATACTAATACACACACGACATAATGTTAGAGTACGTAAAAGTTTTAAAACATTCATAAATGTTGCACCAAATTGATAGTGAGATTTCCTGGAAGATGTCATAGAGTAATTGTGCAAATACTATCTATTGCTACTAAATGTTATTTCTTTGTTTTTTTGTAGTGTTGTGGTTTTTATATTGGTTGTCTTGAGATGGTCATCATTGCTAGTCTATTTGTCTTTTGTTCTTTTTGTCTTATAGTAGATTGAAACATTTTGTTTTCAAACATTATACTGCTGCTTTATCTCCATTTTGATTTAGTGGTGTTATTTCGTTATAATTTATTTGTAAAACACCAATGGTCTGAGATTTGTTCCTTCACATCTTGTGTTTACAGATGGCTGACTGTATTTTTTTTCAGGTTTCTTCCAAAGCTTTGCATTATTACTCTAATCTTTGTTTGGTATACTAATTGTGTTTTATTCAAGACTTAAAGGAACATAAATATATTTCAGTTTATTCTGTTAAGGTTTTTGCCTTTCTCCCTTGGTTCTCAACTTGGTACTGTAAGCGCTTTTACCATCCATCAGTCACTCCTCTCACTAATTTTTCTCAACACACATAGGCCCATAAAGATAACAGGTTGATCCAGGGCAAATAATCCAATTCAAAGCAGAGAGATGAGGCAGAGATCTTTTGGAAGGTTGAATTGTATCATGCAGTAAATGAGTTCCCTCTCTATTTACAGGAGGAATATTTTTTATGCTATGTACAACTGCCAGCCATGATCTGGGGCCAAAAAATGGAGCAGAACCGGAACAGCAAATTGTGCTAAATGAGACTGTAATGCTGATTTGTTCTGTTGTGCAGTAGTACATCACTGCTACTGTGTGCTCTGATCCAAAACTGAGACCTGCACTGCAGCAGAATATTCTCTTTCTCTTTTTTCCCCTCTAAAATCTGAAAGATGGCCAGCTCTTCAGTGCAGAACATGAAACTTTGCACTGTCTGGTATATTACAGATCATGATTTAGAAATGTCTTTTTTGATTCAAGTCTTTCAAGTTGTCTTGTAAATGCTTCTGTTGCTGCCAGGTTGTTACTGTTTATATCATGGGACACAAGACCTTTAGATTTTTTTCTACATTAGCTTTTCTCCCTAAAATCTCCCACGGGATTCTTCCTGGAGTAGCTAAACCAGTGGAAGAACAGGGGTAGCACTACTAAGGGTAATACAGCGACTGATTTTTCTAGACAAAGGAAATGAGGTAGATCTAATCTATCTGGACTGCAGTAACACATTTGATGTAGTGCCACATGGGAAATTTGTTTAACTGGAGAAGGTGGGGCTTATTACCACCAGAGTTGTAAAGGGGTTAGGAACCAACTGAAAAGGAGATGCCAACAGGCAGTGTTTAAAGAGGAAGTATCAGGTTTGATAAAGGTTATTGGGAGACTCGTTAAAGGGTCAGACTCTGGACAGATCTTATTTAATATTTTGTATTTATATTGTTTTCATTGTCACAGAAAAGTTGGAGTGTGCTAATGAAGCTTGCCAATGATGCAAAATTAGGAAATATTTTCAGTATGGAAGAGGAGTGGGCTGTCCTACAGAAGAAAATAATAGAAATGGGATTAAAGTTAGCTATATTATGCACTTAGAGACTGATAGCAAGCATTTCTGCCTTAAGTTAGGAACTTACTAGTTCAAAATTGTAGAGGAGAAAGTGATCACAGCATGACTCTGAGCCACCAGTGAGGTGGCTTTCAAAAAGTCAAATGAGTTTAAAATGCATCAGGTAAGGTATTTCCAGTAGAGAGAGGGAAGTATTCATGCCCTTGTACAAGACACTCATCTGTAATGCTATCTATGTACAATTATGGCTGTTCATGTTCAATCAAAATGAATTGAAACTAGAACAGGTACAGGGGAGGACTAGTAGGATGATCAGGAGAATAAAGATCCCATCTTAAGAAGAGGCTGAAAGAGTTTGGCTTGTGTAGAAGGCTGAGAGAAAACATGGCTGCTGCCCAGGGGAGGAAAGCACCAGTAAGGGAAAAAAAACATTGATGTTGTAAGATTAATGATAGCCTAAGAAGGAATGGACATGGTTACAAATACATTTTAAATAGAAATTGGAAGGTTTCTTATCAGAGCAACAGGGTTCTGGATTAGCCTTCTAACATGAGTTATAAAGGTAAGAGATCTAAGGTGGAGCTTGCTAAGGTTGTAGAAAGGATTAGGCTCAGGAGTACCTTCCAGTCCTGTGTTCCTAATGGTATCTTAATTACTATGCCTTATAGGTTGTCTTTGAGTAGCTAGAAGGACCACTGGTAGTTCTGCACCAGTAGTAAGTTTAAGGAAAAGGCTAGTGCAAATGCAACCTTGCATACTTAGTATGGCTAATACATGGCAGACCACTGGAACAAATGGACTAGTGTTTTGCATGCTGGCTATACAATTTAGTTTTAGTTTTGCTCCCATAGCTCATATAGCTCCAAAGCTAAAGGAGGAGACTTTATTTCAGTGGCCACAGAAAAGAAAGGCTGCAGATAAACTCAGTGTTAAAACTCCTTTAAATAAGAAGTTAAAAGTAGTTCTTAGCCAACCACCTTGGGAGTTTAGTAGGTGTGTGCAAAGCTGTACCTGTCAGAGTGCCTCAAGTCTTCCATTGGCCACGTGCAGCCTCGTACCAAGCCCTTCTGCATAGTTTCTTTTAGCCAGGTTCTAAGCTACTACTCACTTTTCTGCCTTTTATCATGCCCTGTCTCTGACTTAGGTGCAGATATTGGTCTCTGCCACCCCTTAAATAAATGTGTTATCTTCCTATGCCATTGTGCAGGACGCAGACATTCACTGTTTAGCAAGATCTCAGGTTACTGCTGTTGTGAAGATTTTTTTGCAAGACAAGGAAAAAGAAACAGTGACAGCTGTTAACAGCTTGAACAGTGTTTGTAGTGATTCCTTGCCAAAGATATTTGGCGATCTTTTCCCCAATTTTGCTCAATGTTAATCATTCTTTTTGAAAGCTGTTTTTATGAATATGAGTAATGACTAATAAAGATGATAAATCTTTGCACTGATACTCTCAACTTGCTTTCCACAGACTTCTTTTTTACCATGCACAAGTGTTGTGAGGCTGAGTAAGTCTTATTTGTATTTAATCGTGGAGAAACTTGTGGCATAGAGGATCTAAATATCTCACCCAAAGTCATGCAAAGATCATGATAAATTGGGAATTCAGTCCACAGCCCCAACTCCCAGTCTTCTATCTTAATAATATAACTGCTTTTCCCTTTGCAGGGTAAAATGTGGGAGAGCAATATTGTTGATTAAATAGACTTGAATAGTTGGAATTAATAGTAGAGATGGCGAAACTAAATGTTCACAGTGCTGGGATATCACCTCTAGTGTTATGGGGTTATACTGCAGTCATTCCTCTAGTCTTTCATTTATTGTTAGAGTGCCAACCCTGCTGTAGTTAAGTTGGAAAACCCATTTCTTTTTAAAGATTTCCTTTTCTAAGTGTCCTAAAATCCAAATGTCAAGATTGCTTTGAAATTTAGTGTGCCTTGTGGGGTTGAAGAGTAGAATTAGTGTTCCAAATTTAGGGTAATCTGAACAAGAAGTTTCTGAAATACAGCCTGCTGGGAAAAAAACAGCATTTCTTAACGTTGACAGATTCTACCAACTGAAATCATTGTGTTTGCTCACCCTTGTGGATCAGCTGAGTTCTCTGATCAGACCTCAAATGAGCTTCATCAGTTGATGTTTATCCCAGCTGATCCATGGTATCCTCTACCCCAGAAGCAGGCAAAGTCCAGCCCACAGGCCAGATCAGGCCATCGATTTCCCAGCAGCCCCACCCATGTCGCTTTGGCTGGCTTCCTTGGAGCACAGGCTGGAGCCAGGGAAGCAGGCAGTGGATCATGGCTCTGCCCCAGCCCACACTGTCACCACTGCAAAATCCCACCTCAGCCCCGTAGGAGCTCCCCACCCAGCCACATACCTTTTCAGTGCTGCTTGGGCTGGTTTCCATGGAGACCCTGGCCCTGCACAGTCACAGCCCCACTGCACCTGGGGTCTCCATGGAAACTGGCTGGAGCAACATGGGTAGGGGCTGCTGGGAAATGGAGTCTGGCTGGTGGCCAGATTGGCCATTTTGTCCACCCCAGCGTTACCTCTTAAGGCAGTGCTTCTCAACCATGATGCCACAGCATCCTGTGGTGCCTTGAGATCTTTTCAAGGGTGGTGTGGGGTGCCACACAATGTTAGGTGTGCAGACATGATTCACAAGATAAACCCAGAAATTTCAAATAGGAATCCTCAGAAAACTAAAAGCTGGCATTCTTCAAGAGGTGTCTGGAGTCTATCAAAGGGTTCCTCAAGTCTATTAGGAGGCACCTTGAGTCTAAAATGTTGGGAACCACTGTTGTAGGGGAAGTAAAATTGATAATAATCGTAACAAAAATAAATAAATTGGCTATCTGGATAGCCAAGCCTAGGGGTCATGATTTGTGGATTACAGTGCTCTGGAGTGGACTTAGATGAAATAGTTCAAAGTCTACTAGTTCTGAGATAAGTAGATAAAGGAGGTTTGCTCTTCTCATTGAGTCTGATCTTGGAATTTGGATCAACTACACCACTGACAGTTTTCTTTTATATTTCATATGAAAAAGGGATGTCTTGCAGGATTTCAAGGTATTTTCTTTCTTCTCTTGTGTGTGCCAGTGAATTTAGATTGAAAATAAACCTTTTGGTAGGTGAAATTTTTTGGCTCCTATTTCAGAGTGTTTTATTTTCAATCTAAATTCACTGGCACAGTAGGAAGTAGGACTCTAGGTGGAGTAGCTAGGGCAGGGGTGGGTAAAATATGGTACTAGCACTGCAGCCAGGAAACACATGGTGCTGGAGCAATCGGCTGTGGGGTGGAGGGGAGCAGCCACCCCACTCTGGGCCTCACCAGTGCTGGCTCTGACACACCGGTGTGGCACCATGCTCCCGCCTAGCTGTTGCTGTGCTCCACGTGTCTGCTCACATCCTAGGCACACAGGGGGGCTGGTGCAGCTCTGCAGAGGGACTGCCTTTCTAGGCAGTCTGGGCCACAACAGCTCCTTTGGAGCTTCTGGGCAGGGCAGCAGTGACAGTGCAGGGCAGCCCAGAAGCAGCAGTGACAGAGCTGCACTGCATCCTGGCATGGGCTCCAGGCAGCAGCACCAAAAGCTACCCAGCAACGGTGACGGGGGGGGGGGGGGCTGCTTTCCCTGAGCCAAGCAATGGTTTCAGCCCAGCACCACCAGCAGCTACTGCTGCTCAGACCAGATCGACAAGTTTAGAGCTAGCACAGGTCAAGACTGGAGCTGGCATGGGGCATGCAAGGTTGCGACTCCACACCGCCACACACCCCATGTCAGCTCCAGGCTCACAGCAGGAGCTGGGACGCAGAATGCATAGACGCGGAACGCAGCAGGAGCCAGCCCAGCCTGTGGTTCCCAGTCAGCTGCTGTTACTGCCTCTATGGTGGGGCCACAAACTGGGGGAAGCCCCGCGCTGCAGCCGCTACCTTCCCACCCCCGCCACGCAGCTCAGCAGACTGGGAGTGGAGGGAGCCCATCCCCTGCTTCCACATGGGGTCCAGCAGGGCTTCCTTATGCAAGAGCGGGGGCTGCAGGCATGGCGTGGAGCCTCCTCAATAGAGGCAACCAGGCAGGCCCCAGCTCAGCGCTGGCCGGAGCTGCACCCCACTGAGCACCAGCGCCTGGGCAGGAGCTCCCTGAGTCTCCCACCTGCTGCTGCTGCTGCTGCTGCTGGCAGCAGGGGTAGTCTGGGGGGGGTCCCCACACCCTGCTTCCACAGCCCCCACCCCACATATAAACACACCCCAACATACCCTATGCCCCCTACACACACAGCCACAGCCCCTCACAACCCCTACACACACCCCACCTTACAAACACATGCACCCCCATGCCTCGCACACAATATAAAATAATAAGACTGTATTGTTGAGTTATGATGCAATCCCTTCTGTATATACTACACTAAAACAAATCACAACAAATATTTTTTGTAATAAAATAAATGTTTCAGCAGCTGTTTAACTTCTAGTGCATGATTTTGTGTTAGTATTATAGTGCTTAGGGTCGGAAGGGACCTAAACAGATCATCAGGTCTGACCCCCTGCCCCGGGCAGAAATGGGTGCCGGGGTCATATCACCCCAGCCAATTATCTGTCCATCCTCCTCTTGAAGACCCCCCAAGGTAGGAGAGAGTACCACCTCACTTGGGAGCCCATTCCAAAGCCTGGCAGCCCAAACTGTAAAGCAATGTCTCCTGATGTCCAACCTGAACCTTCTCTTTAACAATTTGTGGCCGTTATTCCTAGTAACCCTGGGTGGTGCCCGGGGGAACAGAGCCTCTCCCAATTCTTGCTGGTCCCCCCAGTGAGTTTGTAAACAGCCACCAGATCCCCTCTCAGCCTTCTCTTGTGGTGGCTGAATAGGTTCAGGCCCTTTAGCCTCTCTTCGCAGGGCCTGCCTTGCTGCCCCTGGATCATGCGAGTGGCACTCCTCTGGACCCTCTCAATGCTAGCCACATCCCTCTTGAAGTGTGGCGCCCAGAACTGAACGCAGTACTCCAGCTGTGGCCTGACCAATGCCGCATAGAGGGAAAAGATCACCTCCCTGGACCTGCTTGTGATGAATCTGTAGATGCATGACAAGGTGCGGTTAGCCTTACTGACTGCTTCCTCACGTTGGCAGCTCATGTTCATCCTGGAGTCAACAATGTCGAAAACGACCTGTCCACCACCACTCTCTGGGTGCGACTATCTAGCCAATTTGCCACCATCTGACTCTGTAGGAATCAGTGCCGCAGTCACCAAGTTTTTTTAAGAGAATCTGGTGGGAAACCATGTCAAAGGCCTTCTTAAGGTCCAGGAAGATGATATCCACCCCAACACCCTCATCCAGGGACTTTGTGGCCTGATCATAGAAAGAAACCAAGTTAGTAAAGCAAGACCTACCTTCAATGAACCCATGTTTGTTGCCCCTGAGCATTACCTCAGCTGCCAGGCCCTTGGAGATGTGCTCCTTGATAATTTTCTCAAAGGTCTTCCCAAGGACCAAGGTAAGACTGACTGGCCTATAATTGCTGGGGTCCTCCTTTCTCCCCTTCTTGTAAATAGGGACCACATTTGCCAATCCTCTGGTACCTGGCCAGTGCCCCACAAGTGCTCATAGAGCCGTGCCAGGGGCCCCGCCATGACTCCCACCAATTCCCTCAGCACCTTCGGGTGAAGAGCATCTGGACCTACTGATTTAAACATGTCCAGCTCCTCCAAAAGTTCCCTAACTAGCTCATCCCTGACCCTAGGCATGGCAGTGCCTCCCCTGGGTCCGTCCGCAATTCTAGTACGGGAGATGTCCCTGTCCCTGTTCAGGAATATGGAGGCAAAGAATTTGTTAAAGAAGTCAGTTTTTTTGTTTGCCGCAATCACCAGATTGCCAAGCCTATCCTGTAGGGGTCCCACGTTACCCGATGCCGCCTTCTTACTTCCTATGTATTTGAAAAAGGACTTTTTATCATCCTTAATTCTGGTTGCTAGCCCTAGCTCCATCTATGCCTTGGCCTTCCTAACAGCCTTCCTGAAGTCCTGAGCAATGAAGGTGTAATCCTCCTTGGTAATAACCCCTTGCATCCACTGTTTGTACATCTCCTGTTTTGCCCTCAGGCATCCCTGGATGCCTTTGCCGAGCAATGGGGCTTCTTAGCACTTCTGCCCTACTTGGTGCACATTGGGACTGACTCCCTTTGAGCTCAGAGGATCGTCTCCTTGAGGAACAACCACCCGTCTTGGACTCCTATCTCATTGAAGCTCAAAGAGCCCAATGCCTCTCCTACTAACCTTTTTAGCTTACAGAAGTTAACCCTCCTGAAGTCAAGGACTTCTTCCTTGCTGCTTGCTTTCACCACCCCGCACTGGAAAGTAAATTCCAGCAGATGATGATCACTGTCGCCCAGGTGGTCGAGTACCCACAGATCATCTTTTTGGTTCTAAGATGGCAACCCCCCCCTCCCAAAAGGAGTATTTCTGGGGGTCAAGGGGAGGGACTTCTGGTAGCAAAGGTCAGGGGTCAGAGCAGAACTTCCGGTCCCATTATGGCATCCAGGGGGCAAGACAAGGGGCAAGGCTACCCATGTGGCCCTCAACAGCTCACCAAAACTTGTTAAACGGCCCTTCACCAGAAATAATTATCCACCCCTGAGCTAGGGGATGGTTGACAGACTGGCACACCAGTCAGCCCCATATTCTCCTCTGTCGTGTATCCCAGAAATGGGCCTTGTCACTCTGAGGATGTCTGAGCCTGTCCCCCCGCATATGAGACTGGGTCCTGGGTACCCACACGAGCTGAGATCAGGGTTTTGTCCCTCTAGTATGATCCAAGCCTGCATCTGTATCTATATATTTTTGTTGGGGTATCTGGGAAGCCCTACCCATTTAAGGGTATCTGAGCTCCTCTCTATGGTCCTATGAAGAATTGTGTGTGTGTGTTGAGGGCAAGGGGAGTGGGGGAGAGCAATGATTTGAGCTTTTCTCCCAGCTCATCCATTCTCGTCTTGGAGAGGAAGAGTTCTGAGCTCCTTTCTCTGCCCCCAAGAGCTGATATTTGGCATATTGCAGACTGGCACTGGGGAGGAGATGAGAACACTTTCTGCCTCATCCATGCCTTTAGGTGCACACCCAGCACCACTCCTAAGGTAGTTTACATGATACACATGTCTGGGTTTAGGGCACATGAGCAGGGGGTTGGGTACTTGACCATGGTGCTCCCTTGCACAATCTGCAGGTGGTGCAGACATGCCCTCTGCAGCTTGACTTTTACTTGGCTAAGGTTTGGAATTTACAGCCCCTTTGAGGGAGCTGTGCTGAGCACACTATTCGGCAAAGAGTTAATCTGTTCCAAGTTCTGCCACAAGCTTTTCTTTTTCTTTGGATCTTTTTCTATGCCTCCATTTCTCTGCCTGCAAAATGGGGGAAGAGTATTTTACACCAACTTGCTGTGTGTGAGGCTTAGTTCATTTCCCTTTGTGTAGTGTGTTGAAAATGTTGAGCACCACTGGTACATATGATTAAGGAGAATAAAGCCAATGGCCAGAACAGATTTTTCTGTAACAAATTAAATCCTGCTCAGATGACAGGAGGCTGAGGGTTGTAGTGAACACCTGTGCCTTGGTTAGAGGAAAGTCATTAGGAGGGCACTCAAGGAGTTGGTGTTAGAAGTACTTTCTAACCCTTGTTCCACAGGGAGTCTGATTAGTTCTTGATGTTTCATCTGTTACAGGGATTTCCTTGGGAAAAAATTAAGGTTGTGGATCAGATTTTCTGTGAATCTCCTAACTATTTCTTCAGTGTTTCCAGGCATATACAGAATCCTTTTTTGCATTCACTTCAAACATGTATGCATATATTTACTTGCTGTGTGCTAATGTACAGAGTTTTACATATTCAGATAGTTATCTAAGCAAAGCAAAATTAGCTTCTGTAAAACCTGAGTAATTGCACTTTGTGCGGATAAAATGCACATAGGCTGGGAGGAGGAAAAAATCCATCTTGCCACAGGTGGTAGGGTGTGGCATAATTATTGCTGCTTGTGACTGGAAAAAAACTGTGAAGTTCTCCACTGTTACATGGGTTGTTAGAACCACTGCATCCACTTAGGTTAGGGACAGAAGTCACACATAAACATGTTTAAGTGATCAGAAACTGATTTAAACCTGTAACATAACAGAAGTTCAGTGCACATAAACCCATTTCAAAATGTCTGAAACTGGTTTAAGATGTACCTGGTTGAACACAGTATCAGACTTAACTGATTTGGATCAAACCGGTTTATGAAACTTCTGTCCCAGCCCCCCTCTTGGTTCAAGTTAAATTGGGAGTCCCCCAGCATCCCAGCATGGTTTCCAGCCCTGGGCTGGGCTGTACTGTCTGCTCCAGTAGAGAAGGGGGGGCTGCCCCCCACCCCTGGCAAACTCCAGCTGGGGTCTGGGGCCAGGGAGGGGGGTTAAAACCTACCTTCCCCTGACTACAGAGCTGCTCTACTGCTAAACTTACTGCAACTCACTGCTGCTTGCAACTGTGGACTACAAATCCCAGAGGCACCTGGAAGCAGGAAGAGGAAGTGATGAGCAACCTTGGAGAGTCCTGCTGCTGTGATTGTAGACTATAAATCCCAGAGACCTGGGGGGCAGCAGGAAGGGGAAGCAAATACATAGCTCAAACTGACTTTGTACCAGACAACCGGGCTATAGTGCCCCTTGACTTCTGGCCTGAGCCACTGCAGGCATGTGGCTGTGTTTTCTGAATCAAAAGTAAATGTGTGGCCAGTTGTTTCTCAGTTTAATCTAATCTCTGCATCTCAGACTAACCTACAAAGACTGACTCGATTCAGCCTTGGGCTTTTTGACTGTCTGTACTTAGCCCTTATCCCAAAACCTCCCTTTCCCAAACCTCCTTTGCTGGTCTTTATGACAGTATAGAAGCTACTGTGGCAAGCACCATTGCACATCTAGTTTGGAAATGCTCCCCATCAGTCTGTCACTGCAGATAAGTAGCACAGCTATCCAAGACCATTAAACTCACTTCCACAGGTAGTGCCACAAGTGTCATTGTTTTCAAGTCTAATTGCAAAATATATCTCTTTGCCCTGCCCTTCACAGATAAAATCACATAATATGTATATCAAGAAATATGCGTGAAAGTTTTCCCCTTGAGAAGGGGATTAGAAAAAGAAGCACATCTGACAGGTGGTAGTCACCTTTGTACAGTTGGGAGGTACTCAGATACTATGGTGAGTTTCAGTGATATTGCAGGTACAATTAAAGATGCCCATTAAATAGAGGATGGTGTAATTGATATGTGTAAGTAGGATGTTACTTTACACTAATTTGGAAAATTTGATGAGAGAAGATTCTAACATTAACAAAGAGACAAATAAAAGTAAATGGGATTTAGAAAGTCTTTGAACTTTATTGATGGCTGAATCTGTCATTTAGAGTCCATTACTCTTTACCTCTTCCTTTCTTTCTCCTTTTTTTTCCTCCTTGTTTATTTCCTTAGATCTAACTGGCTAAAACCGTGCTGTGGGAGACGAGCAGCTGTGTGGCAAGTATTTTTGCTCAGTGCAAGTCTCAACAGTTTCCTGGTAGCCTGTGTAGTATTGGTGGTGATTCTCCTGACTCTGGAACTCCTAATAGATATAAAGCTTCTCCAGTGTGAGTAGTAGGTTTACGTTTTTGTTTTTAAATTTTTGATCAAAGGAAATTATGCTTACCTTTAACTTGTCTTGCTTCTTTTTGGACTAAATAAGAATATTTACTGTAATGTTAATACAGTGGAACCCTGGTACAGTGAAGTCTTCTCCAACCCCAACTGCCTTTCTTTGCAGAATAAAGTCATCATGAGACAGATTTTCAGTGTTACACATTTTATCACACTAGCAAACAGTCTGCACACAGGCTTTAGGAAAATTTCCCTCCTATCTTTATACAGAAAACAGGTCATTTATGCAGGTGATAGATGTCTGTATGCATCATTTTCAAGTTGTTCATTTACTTCCATCCATAAATTTTTGCTGGAGCACTCTGCTATCTCTATTTTCAATTTCTCTCTAAACAGTAACTCGAACTCAGGATGCAATGTTGAAACAATTCAGTATATTGAAACAATTAGAACTTTTATCTAATTCACTAACATGATATAAAGAAAATAACTGTGCAAGAACAGTTTTCCTGTATTATCAGAGTTCACTCTACACAGGTTCCACAGTATATAATTGTTTTAATTGTGGTATTTTGTTTTCTTGGTTGATCTGTTCTTTCACTGTTCTCCCTCCATCTGTTTTTTGCCCTGTCACACAAACTTGCAGGAATTTAAACACCAGCTACAAGTTTTCCTTTGCTAACTATTAAAGGCAGCCTTTAAAAAAGCAAAACTTGCCTATACACATGTGGACATCACACATATATGTATATGTATGTATATGTATGTATATATAGAAATGATAATGAAATGTTTAGACATACCAACAAACAAAAAATTATAGCATTAAAGACTATGTGCCTGATTATTTGTCTTCTTTCCCCTCCATCTGTATCTACCTCAAACTCTTCAGAGAATATGGTATCCAAGTTAGAACAACTGCATCACATATTTGTGAGGCTCTGCAGCCTTTGCTAACCCAACTTCTGTGTGGCCTAGCAGGTCAGGAGGTTGAACTAAAATAGTTTTCCAAGTTGTGGATTCAATCTTTAGTGCTAGATTTTAGAAAGATCCCAAATGTATTCATTGAAAAAGCACTTTTGTAAGTCACCTGTAAGCCTTTTTTGTCTACCTAAAGTTGTTCTTGTGAAGGCAGGGTAGATTTGCACCTTATAGACTAACTAGAGTAGATTATATATATATAACTCAAGCTTTCATGAGCTGAAACTCACTCAGATGCTATTAAAGGACATACAAAAGCTGTGTATAAGAGGGAGAGAAAAGTTTGATTACAAAAGCAGAAGGGAGGGGGGCAGTGCTGGGAAAGGCAAACATGCAAAGAATAAGTCCATAGGTGCAAAGGAGTCAAAAAAAAGCTAATCCAGGTAATGGAATAAGAATACATAGCCCCTATTTAAACCATACTTAACACAATCCAGTCTGTTGTTGATTTATTTTTCCACAATTTCCTGTTCAAATTGCTTTTTAAAAGTTTGCTATCTGAGAACAGCCACTTTCAGGTCAGTGATGAATAAGCATGTACAGAAGTTGCTTTCTTCACCATTTAAATTGCTTTGGGTGTATACAGAAGTGCTCCATGCAAGTTTAAAGTGCTGTACCCATAAAGCACTTTAAATGGTAAAAAAGCAACTTCTGTACACATGCTTTATCTCCAAGACTTAACAGAACTTTAAAAATGTTTAAATGTTAGCATTTTAAATTAACCTTTGCTAAATGAAGTATTAAATTTGAAGCACTGTATTTTACAGCACTTTAGCAACCTACAGCGCTTTAACTTCTGTATGCTGGTCAAATATCTGGTGATTCCACCAGGGGTAGCCCGGGAGCACTAGCCAAGCCTTTAAAAGCTGGCAACCCCTCCTGCTCCCACCAGCCAGCTAAGACAGCAGTGATCAGGCCAGATGGGACTAGGAGGAGCGGTGAGGGGAGGGTGCATCCCTGCTCCTGGGAGCATGGCTCGCTCTGCAGCTAGAGGGGCTGGCTCTGTGTTGGAGGCTGACAGGCTCTGTGGGGCTCACTGGGGGAAGGGGCTGATTCAGGTCTGTGCAGCCCAGGCTGGAGAGGAGCACTGCCACCAGCTCCATGCCATCTTGCCTAGGTGGGAATCCACTCCCTCCCAGCACAGTATGACACAGTTGGGAAGAGCCTTTATGGTCTTGGATGAGTTATGGAAGTGTCCGGGCTTGGCACGTGTTGGGGAGCCACATACCAAGAACATACCACAGAGCCCCAGAGCAGCCATGGCTGGGGGTCTGGCACAGTGCACAGCACCTGGGCACTGCCTAAGGGGATCTGGGTCTGGAATGGCACCTCTTCCCTTCACCCCTCTACCTTGCTTCTGCCGGCTCTCCTTTCTGTTTCTGTGGTCGGGGTTTTCCCCTGCCCTATGTCCAGCTCCACCTCCACTGGTCTCCTGCTGTCCACAGCCTCCTGCAGTGAGAGTAGACTATGAAGTGAGTGCCCCCTGCTGCCTAGTTTGAAAAGTTCAGGGAGGGTCAGAACTGCCCCCTCTTCCTCCACACCTAGCACTCTACTTCTGTCATGTTTAAAAGTACTGTAACTTTATAGTGCTATAAAAAGTGCTCTAAATTACAGTTCTGTGAAACATGCACGGAGCTCTCCAGTGTTGAGGGTAGTTAAAGTGTTCTGCCACAGGCCTGCATGTAGCTGATGTCAGATCAGTGTTCATTCATTCTGTCATGTAGGAATCACCCAGTCTATCCAGTGTAAACAGCAGAGGGGCACTGTAGGTGATAGGCAGGGATCCTGGTTTTCCCTGATAAAAAATCACAAATTCTCTGAAAAAAAATTGCAAATTCTTTGATAAAACCCCCAAAAAACATGATTAAAATTAAAGGCCCCCCACCAGCTCTGCTGGTGCCCCTTACTTCCCCTCCCACGTCCCCTGGTTCTCCGGATGTCCCTCACTCCCCGCCCAAAGTCCCCACAGCCCTATTGGTGCCCCTCACCCACAGTCCCTGTGCGCTGGCAGGGGGGTCCCCAGCTGAGCACAAAGCCTGGCTCCCTCCTGGCTGGCTGCCTGCTGCTCGGGGGCGGGGCGGGGGGTGGCTTCCTGTCACAGCATGCACTCCCAGAGGGCAGGGGGAACCTGTGCCCCCCAGATCTGTACGCAGGGCAGAGTGTGTGGAGGGGTAGGTGCACAACTGTGGACTCAGGCTCCCACTCTGCTGCCCTTCCCTGGGACTTCCGCAGCCTGGCAGGTGCAACCCAGTGCTGCAGGAAAGAGCACAGCCATGCAGGAAAGCTGCTTGCAGCTGTGACCTCCACGCTGCCCTGGCAGCGCATCCCCTGTACACAGGGCTGCAGTGAGGGGCACAACCCTGCGCCATCACCTGCACAGCCCCCACGCACATGGGACGTGGCTTCAGGAGGAGCTTGCAGTGGCAAGCAGCTTTCCTGCATGGCTGCGCTCTGCACTGCAACACAGCGTTGCATCCACTGGGCTGCGGAAGCCATGGAGGAGAGCGGCAGGGTGGGAGCCCAATCCCACAGTGCAGACCTGCCCCACCCACCCCTGCCCCACACACAGATCTGGCACAGGTTCCCCCCTGTCTCCCCAGGAGTGCATGCAGCAGTGGGAAGGCACCCCCCCCCCCCGGACAAGCCACCTGCAGCCCTGCCCTGCTCCCCACTGGGGCCCTGTGGCCATGCATTGCGGCCCTGGGCCCCAAAGCCCACATACTGCCCAGCAGAACAGCAGCCCCAGCCCTGCCCAACTCCCTCCTCCCCTACGGGGGACTTAATCTCCCCTCACTTAACTGCTGGAGCTGTTCTCCAGGCTGCTTAGTGTACGTGTATATATACATGTACATGGTGCTTCCTGCCTGACCGCCCTCCTACTCCCTCCTAGCCTCCTGCAGCAAGAACTCTGCCAGCCTGCAAAGGACTTGCTGCAAAACTGCAAAATCCATAGGTTTCTCTGCTAAAATGAAAAATCCACATTTTACTCACGTACAGGGAGGAAATCCGTGTTTTTTTCTCCTTTTCCATGGGAAATGGAAAACCCGAATCCCTGGTGATGGCAGAATTGGCAGAATTGCAAGTAAATGAACCTTGGATGCTATAATCTGTGTTATTTGGTTCAAACGAAAATATTACTACCGCCTCTCAGGAGCCCAGCTTTTGTGCTTCTTGAGATCTGTGGTGGTTTTCTTTCATCTATGGTGTCTTTTAAATAGCTGGCAGCTCTAGTGGCATATAGAAATAGGATAGAATCCATGCAGCCAGAAACTCCCTCCATAATGGTGCCAATTCCAAAAATAGTATGGTGTCTTGGGATTGCCAGGCCTGTGGATCTTGGCTATAAAGTAAAAGTTGTCTTGTGTGAGTTCTTGGGAGGTGGAAGCAGTAATCCTCTCCATATAATCCAAATAATGTGGATTATAACGCCTGAGGTTCATTCACTTGCAATTCCCCAGTGTCATATTCACAATTACCTGCTCACAGTGTCCCTCTGCTAGCTACACTGGACCGATGGGGCAATCCGTACATGACAGAATGAAGGAACACAAACCTGACATCAGCTCACAAAAGCTTGTGCTATAGATAAATTGATTGATTGACATATCTGTATATATTTTATGTATCTACTTTGGTTATAAGGTGCAAATCTATCCTCCCTTCTATTTGGTTTCAGACCAGCACACCCAACTATGTCTGTCTTGTGAGTAGAACCAGAGTGTTAAAGGTTTAATCCTAACTGTGGATTCTCTTCTCTGTGGGTTTTTCTTAGACTTTTAACACTATTTTGGAGGGACTCTTCTTGAATCACTTGCATTCCATACCATTTATTCCCCAGCAAGCCATCTGCAAAGGCCTGTACATCAAGGCAATAGTCCTTCTCCAGCAACTGCTGCACATAATTTCCTTCAGAGCCCACCAATTCCATACAGCAGCAAAAAAATGCTTGCTCAAGGCCAACAGATGGTGCTCTGTTCATAGGCTGTGTGTGATCTGTGCAGCATCCTCAATCCTATACTGGTACTGGGAGGAGTGGACCCAACAGGTTGCTGTATGGTAGAGCAATGCATTGCCATTAAACCACCAAGCTACCGCATTCCCCATTATTAAATATTTCATTTGTTAAGTTAATGTCTTGGGTTTTGTTTTAAATCAGTTATAGAATATTTCAGAGGGGTTAATGTAAACACTAATCAAAAATCAGGATTATTTTAGAGTAAATTCTCCTCTGCAATTCTTAGCACAGGTCTCGGCTGTGCTCTGCATTTGTCCTATATACAGAACTCTTGGTGTCATCAATGAAAAATGCATCTGCAAAAGTACAGATTATGCAAATGAGAAATACATAGACCTTGAGTGACACTTGAGCATGAAGCACATTTATTTTATTTTAGAATTACAGACTCCAGAAAGCAGAGAGTAGTTAGATGTGGTAGTCTAAAGTCAGGCAAAAAGTGAGGGAGATGCACCTTACAGACTAACTAAATCAGAGATTCATAAGCTTTTCATAGCTAGAGCTCATGTTTCTACAGTTCAGTTAGAAGAAGTCTTTGTATTTGTTTGGGTTTCTTTTAAGGAAGATAAGTCATTTGAGAATGGTATAATTGTTGGCGCAGCTTATGGGCCAGTGATTCTGTTCTTGCTCGATACCTTCTTGCCTGAAAGGTTAATTGAAATTGTTTGCTGTTGGTATTGGAGTTAGGCAGCATCTTGTATAGCAACATTTCTCAACCCAAGGGTTGCGACCCAAAAGTGGGTTCCAAGAAGATTTGAAGGGTTGCGAAGGAAATGCGGCAAGGCTGCATGGAGCCAGCATCCAGCAGGGGTGGGGGGTGGCATACAGTGGGGGGAGCGTGGGGAGCACACAGCAAGGCAGTGTAAAGCAGTGGGAAAGGGACAGGGTGGGCCAGATGCAGGAGCTGGAAGGGAAAGAGGAAGGGAGAGAGGGAGACACACTCAGTGAGTCTAGGACTGGGAGGATGTGGGTCACAGCAAGCTGATAGTTACGCTAATGGGTCCCAGTATGAAAAAGGTTGAGAACCACTGCTGTATAGTGTGTCTCCAGGCTTTACTTTAGATTGACTTTTATTAGTAAATGTTTAGGATTGGGAATCCAGAAAAAAGATGACAAAGCTGATAGGGAAATACAGATCGCCCGAGCAAGGGACTAACAATAGAGGGATGGGGGTGAGGAGGGGAACGCAACTAGGTTACAGGAGATACAATGTTAGCCAACTAAGCCCGGGGGTAGGGATGGGGGGAAGGGGGAAGGGGAGGGAGGGGGTTCGCGACGCTGAGAAAGAAAGGAGATAGATACATACAAACCCGTTACAATGGCCCACAATGGTGGAGGAAGTGGTTCAGAGGAAGTGCCTCAGTCCACGTAGAGTCTTATCAGGGGGGTCCTCTTCAGGTGGAGTGGGGTCATCCATGGTCGAAGAATCCTCTTGGAGTGAAGTGAAGGTCCATCTGGCACAGGGAGGAGGGAGGGCAGTTCAGGCGGTCCCCTCGGGGTCCGGTTCGGCAGCGGCTCATCTGGTGGGGTCGGAGTACTGGCAGTGGCCCATGATGTGTTTCACGTAGATGTCGCAGGACCAACAGATGGTGTCAGACACCATGAGGCAGCGTATCAGCTTGGCATAGTGGCGGGAGACATGGCAGGCACGCAGGACACTCTTGTTGCTGGGGTCCCAGGCTCCGAGTGTTCCCATGATGAGCGCGTTGACCGTCACGTCATAGCCGCGGCCCCTCAGGATGCCGGCCAATGGGGCGTACTTCTCCCACTTGCGAGCCCGGGCTTCAGTGAAGGCTTGGTGCCAGTTCTCAAAGGGGATGGTGACGTCCACGATCACAACCTTCTTGGCCTCTTCATTGGTGATGACTATGTCAGGTCGCATCTGGCTCTCACAGCCCGGGATGGTGCGGTTCACAGAAATCTCCCCTGCTGTGACCAGGATGGAGCTCACCAGGTGGTCCTGGACAGCATTGTGGAGGAGCTGCCAGGCTCTGGCGTGTGGCTTGCAGCTGCACAGCACGTGGGGGAGGGTCTCTGCTGCATAGCTGCACCATCGGCACCTCTTGTCCTGGTGGCCGAAGCGCACGGCCCCATTCAGAGGCAGGCAGTTGAGGCGGGCGCAGTGGAGGAAGCACCAGTCCACAAAGCATGTGACGCTCCCACTGGGCATGAAGTGGTTGCCAGCATCCCACTTCGAGGTGACATCAAAGACCTTGCCCTGGTTGGGTTTGGCCCTCAGGTCGCTGGCATACTTGTTTTGGATGGCGTCCTTGAGGAACCTCTCCAGGAAGGTCCTTGTGCAGGGCATCACGGTGATGCAGTCGGCGTGTGGGGCTGGTTGGAGGGAGACTCCCAGCTCCCGGTGCTCCTCGGTCCGGGTCTAGGCACAGCCGATGTGTTTCCTGAGGCGGTGCATGGCGTTGCAGCCTCAGCTCCACAGTGAGGCAAAGTCCCCGCCATCTCAGCTGAACTTGCCCTCCAGTAAACTGCTGAGGAAGGTGGCCAAGTCTTGTCCAGTCAGCTGCCTTGCAATCCTCTTGCAGGTGGTCTCCTCGAGGATGCTAGCAGCGATGATACTTACTGTCGTGTCCGGGCAGGTCAGGAGGTGGAAGGTGTGGGTGATGTGTGTGTGATGATATCACAGAGGTCTCCCACGCGGGGGATGTTGGTGCCTCCCTGCCAGTAGGGGATGTGCAGGACCTCGCTGCTGGGCTGTAGCGGCAGGTGCAGCCACTTCTTGAGCAGCTGCCGGATCTTGGTGTCCGCCTTCTTGAGGGGGGTTTTGGGGACCACCGAGCCTCTCAGGACGAACGCGACACGGGGGATGAGGAAGGTTTCACCGCATCTATCTTCTGCCAGGGGGCCAGCAGGGACGAGTCCAGCTTGTGAGCGTCCTGCACGATCTTGTTGATGGTCTCCTCTGGCATCTGTTTGGTGGCCAGTGGGCATCCCCAGGTGGCAGTAGGCCTCGCCATTGCACAGGTGCCTCATTGCCTGGCCCTGGATCGTGAGTATGGAGTCCAGGACGTGGCTTTTCTGCCTGCCATCGATGTTCAGGGAGGTGCACTCGGCAACGTTGAAGCGCAGGCCCATCCACCTGGCCGCCTCGGACGTCACATCCCGCATCTGCTGCAGCTGGGTGGCGTCAGGGGTGAGGAGGACAAGGTCATTGGCATAGGCCAGGATGTTCAACTTCTGGTAGTACAGGTCGAGCCCGCCTGGGCCGCCCGCCGTGGCTCAAAGGAGCGGTTCCATGGCCAGGTTGAAGATGATGGGGCTGTGGGGGCAGCCCTGCCTCACCCCTGACTGGATAAGGATCTCCGCGGTCTCTCCGTCAGTGGCACGGACAGTCGTGGTACATCCGTGGTGGAGCTCTCGCACCAGGTCGATGATGCTTTCCGGTAAGCCCAGCTCATGGAGGGTGCCGAAGATGTGGCAGTGTACTACAGCATAAGAAAGTCTTGCTTCAAGTACAGTATGTTATATCTTTGCTTCTACACTAGGGGCAACTGGAGGCTTGGCTCTCAAGAGGCTGCTATTAGAATAGTAGCCCTGTTTTTAAAGCAGTTTGCTGAAATTCTCAGCACTTTTTCTGCAAGAAATTCATTCATGTCAATTCCTAAACACCTGTTATCAGTCAAGGGCAACTCTTTTGGTGTTACTTCGTAAAGTCCTCCTTAAAGGAGAACTTTTCCCCTCCTTTTAGTCCATTTTAAGTGTTAAAATGGCATGCTTCATTTGGTGCTCTTTGCATCTGTTCCTGGGGCTTGATACTCATCCTGCAGAAACTTCCAAGCACACAGAGCTCTTGACATCCAGGCAATGGACAGAAATTACACATAAACCGATATAATTGCTCAGAAATGAGCTCAAATCTGTAACACAACAAAAGTTCAGTGCACTTAAACTGCTTTCAAAATGGCCAAAACTGGTTTAAGATAAGCCAGGATGGATCCAATATCAGACTTAACTGATTTAAATTAAATTGGTGTATTGAGCTTCTCTCCCAGATCCCCTCCTGATTCAAGTTAACACACAGCCCCCAGCATCCCATGATGCTTTGCACCTCCCCTGAATCCCTCCCTCACAGGATGGGTAGACTATCCTTGGCCCATACTGTCTGCTCCAGCCAAGCAAGGAGGCATGCCCTGGCCTGTGCCACTGCAGGCATGTGGCTTCTGGTCTGGCCTGTGCAGGCAAGTGGCTGCATTTTCAGAATCAAAAGTCAATGTCTGTTCACTTGCATGTTGGTTTAATCTATGCAGGTTAGACTAACCAGCAAAGATTGAATCGATTTATCCTCAGGTCTTTTGACTGTCTGTACTTAGCCCCAGAGCTTTCTGTTGTGTGATTACTAACCTAAAAAGGGTAGATCTTCTCAAAGACTAGAGTAAAGTGAGAATATCTTGTCTCCTCATTTCTTTATTCTGAATTTCCAGACTATGACCTTTCAATTTTTTTCTGCTCTATGTATGTCTCAAAGACACAGTAACCCTGTATAGACAACCCAAACTCTAATCTTTCTGGCGTGGTAGTGAAACAGTCTTACCACTCACACAGTTTGTCTACACAAAGAAGTTAGTACACAGTAAACTATAATGTGGATGACCGTGCACTAACTCCCTTTGCTGCTCCCTAAAGGCTTGTCTAAACTGTGACTCTTGGGAAAGTTCATTTGAATTAAATGAATTCACTTAGAAGTGAAATAAATTAAATTGAATAAAGACTACTTTAATTCTGAATAAATCTTCACAGGGGTATTATTATGCAGTGTAGCTAATCTAGTTAAAAGTTGCACTTTTAGGTAATTTGGATTAACTTTCCTGAGTGTGTCCTTGTAGCCATAGCCAAAGCCAAAATTGGCAGTTTGACAGCCATATGCTTACTGAAGTATATTGTATGACACAGTTACATTCCTCTAACATATTTTCTTTATTTAGAACCACCATTGGTTACATTTTAGCCAGTTGGTCAATACTTTTATTAATGTAGTTCAGAGTTGCAATATTTTGCGAGTATATGTATTTCCCACCTAACAGTTCCTCTTTGAGTGGTTTCATATGGGCTTTCAGTTGACGGTTCATTTTGTTCTAATTCTACTCGGTTAGATTTATGGCGTGGAACATTAACAGGATCAATCTTTCTGCTACTAGTCTCACTGCAGCTTTTTGTTTCATAGACTTCAACTAAATTAGAGGGGAGCAGAGTCTTGACACAGTTATTACCTTGTTCTTCTACGGAAATAGTGGCCAGTGAATACTATATGAAGGTACCTAATTGAGGGATCTCTTCTGAAAAACAAGCCATTGATTTAGATGTCTATGTTTGGAAGTCTGAGTTTAAGCACAAGTCTTGGAAAACCTTGGTCTAAATAATTACTGATCTTCCAGGGCACAAATTTAAAAAAACCAAAGATATTTTAAATATTCTTTCAAGGACAAATGGATTGTTTTTAGTTGCACAGGGTTTAGTCTACATCTGCTTGTAAAGCCAATAGAACTTGTACAGTGAAAGCATGATAGTGAAAGCACCGACAGTGTAGGGTATTATATACTGAAGATCTGTTTCTGTAGCACTTCATGCACAGAACAGGTGCAGAACTGATCTGCCGTGTCATTTGGACGTTTCTCTTTTTCTGTAGAGTTTTAAATGGGGCTGATAACTTTTACTAGAGTTGTGATTCAGTCCATTCCAAGCAGTTCACTGGCCCAAAAGGGCACCATGCTAGTGGAGTTGGATGGAGGGCCTTCAAAGGAAGAAATCAGGCTGAGAGGAAAGGGACATAAAAGCCCTTCCCTAAGAAATATTTCTGCTTTCTCTGCCACCAGCCTGGCACCCCGGTTCCTACACCAATTTCTTGCTTTATTTTTCAAAAGCTCCAATGCAATATACTACTACTTCTGTACTGTACAGTAACCCTTCTGTGGTTGTGATTCAAATTCAAAGAGAGAAAACCGTGATGTGCCCTCTTCCTGGAGATTCTCAGTTAATGAACCTTTTAGGTGATCATTGCATAGGAGCAGTGAATGATATAGCTTATTTAAAATGAGCAAGTCAAGCCTTTGGATAAAAACTTCCAGTCATTGCTGACCGGAGCTGTTTTGAGTGAGCATCCTAAAAGGGATAAAGGACCATAACATCTTGTCCCCTTTGTTACATTTCTGGCGTGTTTCCCACAGAATGCTTCTCTTTGTTGTTGTAAGTTGTGATGATATAAACTGTCATTCAGTATTAAAAAAGTACAAGTTACTGCCTGCTACTAAAATCACGCTTCATTATATTGTGTTAATTGCAGTTTCAAATGCATCCCAGTTTGCAGGAATTATTCACTGGATCAGCCTAGTCATCCTGTCTGTGTTCTTTTCAGAGGTATGTATAATGCAAAGGTTTGAACAACAACATGAAACAATTTATTTGGATATATGGCCCAGCACTGCTTCCACTGAAGTCAATGAGAGTTTTGATGCTGACTACAAATCAACATTTGCTGTAAAGTTCTCGTTTCTACTAACACTCCCTGTCTTCACTGGAGTTAAGTAGAACTGAACACAAAAATGAGAGAATGTTACCCTACAAAACAAAATAGGAAAGTTGGGAAAAAGAATAATTATATCTTTATCATCTCGAATGAAGAACAGGATAGTTCTGAATTTCTTACTTGAGAAAGACTCTTATTGGGCTCAGTGGGCACTTTGCTGAATGGATAAGAATCTAATCATATACTTTTACAATTTACTCAGGTAGTTCTCTGGTTTTCCTAGGTAGTTTCCTTTCATCTGTACTGTTGCTATGTAGAAAAAGTAATTACATGTAGTAAAATACTTTGTAAGAAAATGAACACATGGTGAATTTATATGCAAGTGTATATTCATAGCCTAATTAAATATGTTAATGGAGAAAGCTTATATTCATAATACAACAAAATGGCCAAATTGAAATAATTTGTTCCAGTATGCACATTTATTCCAAAAATACAGTATGTGTTGAAAAACAGGATTCCATCTCTCTGCTTGCACGGGGCATCATATTTCTTATCTAAGTGTTCCAATGCCTCAGTTCTCTATTTCATGTTTTAGCCATGCTGTTTGCTCATGTTCTGCCTCCCTTGGCTGCCATTGACTAAAAATTAACATCTGGTCATTGGTTTCCAATTGTATTGCCAATAAAACTTCATTTATTTCCTGGTGATTCATGTACGGACATGCCAGCAGAACCAATACCAGTCTCTTATTCTCCATGAAGAAACTTACCTCTTCAGTCTTAGGAGATCACAGTGCAGTAGGGAGTGGATAACATTTGTCATACAGGCTTTTCTTAAAACAGTACAGACATTCTGCACATTTGTTCCAATTCTCCCACTTCAACATTATTTTCCCTTGGGCAGAGATGTCCAGAAATTTGTGCACACCCTTTCAGGGAATTGCCATTTCTATTTTATATTCATGCTCCCTTTCCATATCACAGTCTTGGAGAGAGTGTGAAACTTCATCTTAACAACTTGATGGTAGAATCTTCCATTGGATGCAGCCAAAATAAAGGTGAGTAGTCAATATATGCAGTGATATGCTGTCCAAACGATATGCAGAGTTGTTGGTTGTAACCATGTTGGTCTAAGGACATAGGCAGGCAAGGTTCTTTGGGTAGATATGCTATATTTTATTAAACTAACTAAATAGTTGGAAAAACTTCTTTGCAAGCTTTCAGACACAAAAACCCTTCTTCAGGCAATGGGAGACTGCTGATGTTTTGAGTGCTCCAAGGCAGAAAAGAAGCTACACTAAACAATCAGCCTGTGAAGATGTGAATGAGTGGAAGTTTGGAAGACAAAGGGTAGAGATAGGGGGAGAGGAGGGAAAAGTGTGAAGGAATGCAAGGGGTCAGCTCACTGTGCATTCACTCTGGGATGCAGTTGTTGTTTGGTTTCTCCTACATATTTTCCATCAGGGGATTTGGTGCACTGGATGAGAGATATTACATTTCTGAGGTGCAGGTGTGAGATCCAGGAATGGTGATAGTTCTGTTGCGGGGTAGAATTATTGTGGGACTGGTGGAGATGTGTTGGAAGGTTTTACATTTCTTGTCTTGCCATGGTCTGGATCCATTCGGTGTGGTTTGGGTCATAGGATGTTTGCTTTTGGTGATGAGGTTAGCAAGGTTCACCAACATTTCCTTTTTAAACACCATGATCAATATCCAGAATGGTAAAATACAAACCACCATATACAAGAAACATATGGACCAACATACATATATCCACACAAAACCAGCAATCTTCTAGACACACCAAAAAACCTGTAATTTATAGCCAAGCTCTCTGGTATGTCTAACCAGAATGAAAGCACACTGAAAATCCACCAAAGACAAAAATATCCAATTACTTGTAGGTGCACACTTCTCACAAGACAGTCACTCCCTCTCCAGTTTCTCAGTTCTGATTCTTAAAGGGTATTTACAAAACAGTTTTTGTAGGCAAGCCTACAAACTTCACTTCATAAATCTACTGGATACAAAAAAATCATGGACTTAATCTTGGATTTATGACACATTACAACACACCAGGTAACCTGCCTGTTAGCTGACTCCATGCATTCCTTCACACTTTTCCCACTCTTCCCCTACCCTCCCTTTCCCCCCACATCTCTACCCTTTGCTTTTCAAACATCCACTCATTCGCATCTTCACAGACTGCTTCTTTACTTTCTTTTCTTTTCTACTGTGGAGAACTCAAAACATCACCAGTTTCCCATTGCCTGAAGAAGGGTGTTTGTGTCCGAAAATACCTTTTTCTAGCTAGTTGGTTGGTCTAATAAAGATATCACATCTACCCAAACAACCTTGCCTGCCTATGTCCAAAAAGATATATCTTGCTTCCTATTAACACACATAATTGTAAAAAAAACTCCTTGAAACTGTGCTGTTGAGATTGGGAGGGTAACCTGTTCTTCCTCATTGAACAGAAAATCAAATCACAGCCCTCTTTGTTTGCTTCAGTTTCCCCATTTCTGGATGAAGCCTCTGTAATAGGAGAATGATAGAAAACCAGCAACTCACCTGGTCGAGGAGTGAGTGGGGAAGTTTGCCACAAGCTGTGAGAAAAAGCAGTTCTAGAAGCAGGAAGGCAGCTCCCCAGGTATACCAAAGCTCATCTGACTAGCTCCAGCTGACTGGAGGGGTTGTCCTAGCAGCAGGGAAGCTGAGCGAGGCTGGAAATAAAAGCCAGCAGGCTGAACACTGCTGGGGAGGGGGAGAAAAAGCATGGAAGCTGCTGGACAAGTGTCATGCCAGAGTTGTCTCTCCCAGGGTCTGTAGTGAGAAGACTATGCATATGGTCTGTGGATTAAAAGGGTCCAGACAGAAAGAGATGACAGCAAAGCAGAATCCTGCAGCCCAGGATAGAGCACGCTCTCCTGGGGTCTGAGAACTGAAGGGAAACCAGAGGTTGGTTCCACCTTCATTTGTTTACTTGAGGAGGAGATGTGTTTGTTGACCTGAAGATGGAAGGTTTGTTTATGTTCTCCGGGGACAAAACCCGGGGGTATAATAAACAGACTGTTTTGAGGGACTCAACAACCCTTTGAGGATGGGCGTGTTAGCCTGTTTGTTTACTTATGTTCTTATCTCCTGTTCCATTATTGGAGTTAAACCAAGAAAAAGGGGGAAAGAGAGGCAAGGACTTAATTTATCCACATGAGGCAAGGAGCAAGGTGTAGGGGTGGAGGAGCCCTGCAGAAGAACCCTGTCAGCAAACCCATGACAGAGACCTGGTTACAGCCACATAGACAAAACCAGATGTAGCCTCTTATTTCTCAAAATTACAAATTGCGGTGTGCAAAGATTAATAGGAGACTATAAGCTGTGGCTGTCTGGTGTTCAGTGGATGCTGGCACAGGTACACTAGAATCACCTGCAGACAGTCTCAACTCCAGCTCCACTCAGCTCTGCATTCTCTGAAGCCAAAGGCAATGTCCAGTATCCAATATCCAAGATCATTGCCTATGTTCACATGGTTGGGGTTTTTTTGTGTGTATGGGGGGGGTAATCATTTATTCAAGCCAATGCCACTGTGCCTATGTGACCAACACTGGTCTCTTTCTTCCTTTTTACCGAGACTATATGAGCCCCTTCAGTCCTTGTAGGTGTCAGTGCAATAACAGATGTTTAAACTGGGTCATGCTTATCTCCTAGAAAAAAAAATACAGAAATTCCTGTATTCTCCACACGGCCAAAGCTAACTGTGTCCATATTTGTATTCCTTTCTTCTTTCTGGATTTAGGAAAGTACAAGTATTGGGTTCGAATTTTCCCTTACTGCCTGTACTTCACATTGTTCTAATCCTATTGGCATGCACTTGGCCATTTACCTCTGTGTTTCAAAATGTGACTACTTTCATTCATCAGCTTGATTATTTTCATCAAAGAAAAGCTTCCTGCTTAGGATAAGAAGCATCCATGCAGAGAGCCTAAAGGGGCTTTGATGTCTACAATTCAGTTCATCAAACAAATCTCTGAAAAAGTCAAATCCTAGACTGTGTTAATGCTAGCAACATCACACCTTGATGCTGACAGATGCTTTACCATTGTAACAGGAATAACCTGGAAGTGCTTTACAGTATACAAACCAAGAATCATTGTGTAGGGGATAAGTGAATTCTTGTCTTTGCTGCTGTTTTGCTGCAAGTTCAGCTTAACAGGGCAGCAACACATCTAGTTTTGTTGTGATCATTATCATCACACTAGATGAAAGTGTAGAATTTTCAGAATATTATAAAATGGTGCAAAATGTGGAAGCCCCAAAAATCACTGGATCTTGTATGCTCTTATAGTTTTATTTATTTATTTAAGAGCATTTTTTTTTTTCCTGTTCTTGAAATTCTGTTTGGTTTATTTTTGTTTATGGTTGATAGGGATGACATTTTCAGTAAAGCATTTACAGTAGTCCCTTGCTGCTCCCACCTGGCTGGGCAGAGAAAAAGTGTAACAGTTTCCCTGAAAAGCTAAGGTTTTGTTTGATTGTTCAAACCTTAACATATTTCTGCGGAATCTAATCAGTCATTTATAATGCTGTTTTCCCAAAAACAAACAAGGGCAGTAGTGCTCAATGGGAGTTTTCTTCAGAGCAAGTATCATATCCTGAAGTTCAGCGGTTTATATTGCACCTTTGTGTTTTCAATGAGTTTGGTTTTCAATGCAGATAGATTTTTTTTTCCAAAAAAAATTCTTTTTTTTTTATTAGTCTTCCATTATTTATAATAGCTGAAAGTATTTTGCTCCTATTTAAAATATTGACCCTCAAATAGAGGCCAAAGATGGAAAACTTTCAGCACAGAGCTAGCATGCTTTGGAAAATTGTAACTGATTAAAAGCTGGAGTATTATGAGGGGAAAATAGTTTGCATCTTTAACAATAGTGGGCACTACTAGCACCCACAATAACCTGTCATAACAGTTAAATAGGAGCTGGTATGCTGCTTGATTGAAGTGTAGGGGACAAATGTGCCAAGAACTTATAGCTGCAAACAAAACTGCTGCCAGTGAAATGAAGTTGCAACTCCTACTGCATTTCCCTTCCATCTTTTCATCTGTAACTACAGATCTTAGTGAATGCATTGCACCATGTTAATTTTGCATCTTTCTACTGTTAGTCTTAATGACTTTCCAATATAGCAATTTATTTCTCTGGAGTGACATGCCTGTAACTTTTTGCATATGCTCAGATTAAATCTATTAATTGTGATTATTTTTGTTTATTAGCATCTGTTCACATATAATACTTTGACCATGCACCAAACATTACAAAGCATCAAGAAAGAAGAGATATAATGTCAGAAATATACTGGGGCAAAAAGCCAAGTTAACAGGTCAACAAGGTCAAGATTATGCCCTGAGTAGGCAAAATCAGTTCTGATGGTGCTTGTAACAAGGAATGAAGACAGGAAATGTAGCATTTAGGACTGTTAACGAATTGTGATTAATGTGCACAATTAAGGCATTAATTGGTTCTTGTGTTACTTTTTTTAATGCGTTAATTGCACATGTGGCTTTGGAGCTCCGCTCTGTGACCATCACCACCACCTCTGGCCAGCCCAGCAGCAGTGGTAGTGCAGAGGAACGCAGGGCATCCCGGACATGGGCTCTGAGCTGCTGGAACAGGAAGATGGGCGAGGGAGTGGGGGGAACAACACAGGCACACACACACACATACACACACACAGAGGAGCAGCCACAGCATGCACGTAGCCAGGAATGCAGCCTGGAGAATTGTAGAGCAGTGTCCAGCAGGTGAGTCTGTGGAGGGGAAGGGGTGGGGGGAGATGCGGGGAGTAGATTGAGGGCTCCACAGTGAGTGAGTGAGGGAGAGGGGCAGGGGCTAAGGTGAATGGGGTCCTAGGACTGGGGCTGGTCGTGGGACAGATCCAGGGGAAGGGGGGGCACAGCTCCTCACCACTGTGCATACTCCCAGGGGAGTCATGGGGGTTGTGCCCCCTGGATTTGTGTGCTGAGTGGAGGCAGGCTGCCCACTGTGGACTGGAGCTCTGTGCCATGGTGCCTTTCCCCCAGAAGCTGTGCAATGCCGTGTTGTGCCTCCTGCCACCAGGCAGGCAGGGGACACGTGGCCAGCATGTGGCTCCCATGGCAAAGGCAGCAGGGCGCAGAGCCCCAGTCTACAGTGAGTGGCCCACCTCCGCCCTGTGCACAAATCCTGGGGGCACATGCCCCACATGCCACCCCCAGGGGTGCATGCGGTAGCTGGGAACTGCCCTCTCCACGATCCTAGACAAGCTTCCTGCAGCTCCTCACATGACTTGCCCCAGCTCTAGGGCCCCATTCACCCCTGCCTCATTCCCTCCCTCACTGTGGGGACCTCAATCTGCACCCCCCACCCCTTCCCTCTCCCCCCCACTCTTCCCCTCCACAAACTTACCTGCTGGGAGCTGCTCGCCACGCTGCTAGGCTACATTTCTGTAGGGTTACCATATTTCATTTTAAGAAAGAGGACAACTGTGGTGGGGAGTAATATGATTGTGGGATGGGCAGTGATATGCCCAGGCCCTGCCCCTGCCCCTCACTCGTAAGCCACAGTCACCACAGCCCTAATGCTGCCTCTCACTCCTCAACTACAGTACTCCTCATCCTACCAGGGCGTGTGGAGACCTCCCCTCCCCAGGCTCCAAACCCCATACACACACCCACAGTCCCCTACACCTTCATAAATTTTCCCCTACACATACATACCCCATCCCCACCCCAACCATACAAAGTACCTGCATAATTTTGCATAGCTTTGAGTTTTTCTGTGTATAATTTTGATATTTTAGCTGTGCAATTAAAACCATTATTAATTGTGACTATTTTTTTAATCATGCAACTAATCGCAATCAAAATTTTTAATCATTTGACAGCCCTAGTAGTATTGGCTTTGGTTAAGTGGCCTGGACACTGCAGATATTTTAATAGCTTTACAGGATTGGCAGCAGAAAGCTAATTCATGCAGCCCTTACTCTATGTAAGTGCTTGTCTTTTTTTTGGCTAAGATCAAGTGATGACTTGATCATTTACATGCCTTTACATTTTTTTTAATCATGGGAATGTTATTGACACAATTTGGTTCTTCAAATGAAAGGGGTTCCGGGGTGGACCCAGAGGGAGTGCAGTGGTACAGCTGCACTCCTCTTTTGGACTGGACCACACCATGGGAGCTTCTGGGTTAGTGACAGAAATTATACATAAACTGGTATAAGTGACTGGAAACAGGTCCTAATCTGTAACACAACAGAAGTTCAGTGCACATACACCACTTTCAAAATGGCTGAAATCAGTTTACAATAAACCTGGATGGATGTAGTATCTAACTTAACTGATTAGGTTAAATCATTTTTTTGAACTTCTGTCCCAGACCCCCTCCAGATTCAAGTTAACTCACAGTCCCCCAGCATCCCAGGATGCTTGGCACCTCCCCCATAAACCTCCTCACAGGGTAGGCAGGCTAGCCTTGGCCCAAGCTGTCTGCTCCAGCTGAGCCAAGAGGCATGCTCTGGCACCTCCTCCATGCCCTCCCCCCCCCAACTCCCTGGCTTCTGGCCTGGATCACTGCAGGCATGTGGCTGCATTTCTGGAATCAAAAGTGAATGTTTGTTTATTTGCTTATCAGTTCAATCTATGCATCTTTGACTAACCTGCAAAGATTGAATCAATTCAGCCTCAGGCTTTTTGACTTTCTCTACTTAGCCCTAGGCACTTTTTTAATGTCCCTAAAATATATATGAATCCTCCCTTCCTTCCCCTCCATGCTTAAAGACCTGTCCCCTCCCTTCCCCATCCCAACTCTCCCAACTGCCCTGCTGCTTTTCCCACTTTCCCAGGGGCAGAGAAGCTTCAAAACTGCTCCTGCATGCTCCAGCCAGGCTGCACTGGGGTTGGACTGAGCAAGGAACAGTGATAGCAGCAGCAGGGGCAAGGTGGGGCTTGAGTTTTCCCACCCTGCCCAGTCCCCTGAGAGCAGGTGCAGAGAGGGGGAACCCTCTGCTCACTGCTGCTGCCACTGTCACTATCCTCAGCTGAGCCCAGCCCCTGAGCAGCCTTGCTGGAGTGGTCAGGAGTGGCTTGGAACTTCTCTTTCTCCCAGGACAGCAGGTGAGGGAGGAGATGTGCCTTTTAGCACAGGAAGGTGGGATTCTTACTGCTTTGGGTACTTTAAAAAAAAGCCCTTAGAAGCTTTGGTGGCATGGTCTACTCACACCAGTGGATGGGGTGAGGAAGCTGGGAACAAGGTGTGCAACCACTCTTGCAGCCCAGGTGGCTGCTCCTGCACCCCACTTTGCCAAATCCTGGATTTGCCCTGGAGGGGCCTTTAGTCATTAGTACTTTACTGAGTACTAAGTTAACAAAGTAATTAAGCACTATGCTAACTTAAAACAACTTTATTGTTTCATTGAAATCAACAAGTCTGTTCATGTGAGGAATGCTGAGTTAGACCCTTTTTCTGCGACTGTGTGAAAAAAATAGGCACTGGAAAGGGAAGATATTCAACAGTGTTGGAGTTCTAGTAACTAAAGGGTATGTTAAGAAGTTAATTATGATTTTATTTTTGTAGGTTTAATTTTCTTGATGAGATATGTTTTACCTCATACATGTCCCTAGGATAACCTGTGAACAATTTATTAGAGTCTATTATAAGTTTTTGTGCTCCTTGCTTGTAACAACCCTTAGGAAGATTAAAATCTCTTAAGAAAGAGATGTATAGGGCACATCTACATATGCACTTTATTGCGCATTAGTCTATTTTAATGTGCATTAAAGCCTCATAAAAAACCTGTGCTCTTTAGCTAATGCACATTAAAATAAGTGAATGCATATTTTTCTAGTACCTCACAATGGAGGGTGTGTGTAGATGTGTTGCAGGGCTGCTGCTCCAACGCGCTGTTATTATATGAATAATAAGCACAATAATGAGCATGTAGATATGCCCATACAGTATAATCCTATTCAGTCCTCCAAGTCATTAATGAAGGTAGTGAACAGATATTGGCAGACTCCTAGGATCTCTGCATTACAAAGACGAAAGTTAATTCTTCAGGGTAGCTGTATAAGCTAGAGATATGTCATCCTTAATGTAGCATCAAGAAAGAGGAGACATAATGTCAGAAAGACTTAAAAAGGACCCCTTTCTCCCATGTTCCCTCCTCCCCCTGTATTACAAGCAATATTTTTAACCTAAAAACAGTATCATTCTCCATTACCATTACCAAAACTTACCAAAATGTACCCTTCATCCTAACACTTTTTGTATCTTTACACTAGGACTGAATATGGCAGAGCAAGTCACTGAGTGTATTTAAATGCACACTTTACTGTGGAGCTGACTTATTAGCTCTGCAGTAAAGCATCACACATGCCAGTATTAGGGCACATTAAATTAATTAACTACACTGTAAGATAGTACTGTGTGGGACAGTACTATCTTACAGCAGAATACTAAACATGCATATAAATGGTGATAAGGGCTAGTTGGGGCACGAGGGTGCTAAAGTGAGGCTGCCTGCTGCCTAGTCCCTCACTTTTGCACCCTCATGCCCCAGCCAGCCCTTCCCCTGCTTGACACTACCATGTGGAGCCTGAGGCTGACTCTCCAGACCCTCTGCCAGCCCAGGGCTGTTCCACCCCAGTTCAGACTGCTGCAGTCTACAGCATATATGTAGACACTGCACCCAGGAGCAGCTGACTGGTGCAAACTGTGCTGGAGTTTATCACATTTCCTTAATGGCATGTACAAATGCACCCACTGAGTAGCATACTAACTATGCAAACAATAAAGTATTTTTTAAAAATTACTGAATGTACTGTGCAGTCAGCTGACAAGCGTGGCTAACTCACACAGATTGTGGGAATTCACACAGCTGGCTCAGCAAAGCTCTTGGCCAAGTTTCCCTCTGAAATTACACAGAAAATTTGCAGCATCATGCAACTGTTCACAAACCTCACTGCAGAGAACTAATTCTCTTTAGCTGACAACAGCATACCATAATCTTAAAGGAACATTGTTACCTTGGAAATTACATTTCTGCATGGAAATTATTTTCCTTTCATTTATATATAAGCATATGTAAAAGAAGTTACCAAAAATATTTCTTTTTTTCCCAAATTTTTATCTGTGCATTTGATGGCACTTTTGGTATTTAGTAAGTTTCTCTCTTGCTTTTAAAAAAATGCAAATGTAACTGTGCAAACTATGGCTTGAAACACTGTTGACTCTACTGGAGCTCAACCCAATGAACCTTATGGTAATCATGAGCCTTTTGGCTTTGGACTAATATGCATAGTCTGTACATAAGTAGGTACTTGTACACAAGTAGGTACTTGTGCATAAGTAGGTACAAAAGTGTTGCTTAAAAGTGTGTTTATGGAGTATCTGTACTAAAACTTGAAGCAATTTTAAAAAAAGGTAGAATGCATCAATTCTGGGTGACCTAAGTCTATGGGTACCCACAGTACAAAGTCAGTGTTTTCAAATTTGCTGTTCACTTCCCCTGCTAAGGAATAGCAGAGTCTGATATTAAGGAGGTACGGAAAAGCTGCAGGGGGAAAAAGTTTTGGAGACCTGGAGGCCACTTGATCCCCTGGATTTATATTTCCTACTGTAGCAATGGGAAGGGAAGAAATTCAAGGCAAGCCTCCAATAATTAGATTCTATTCCTGGAAAATTATAACACATGTATACATTTTCCAAATATAGAAGCTAATTATTGGGGGGGTTGGCTTATATTCAGAGTTGCCTTATATTTAAGTAAATACGATAATTAAAAAATCTATCAAAAATTTTGTTTTACAGAGTTTTTTCAACTAAAAAATTCAAGTTAGCAATGGTCCTTTAATCCCCAAACTACAGCCATCTATGTTTAATGTTTGCCTTGATGTTTATACATTGCATTACAGCATTATATCTACAGTAAACATCCACCAGTGCTACATGTACTACAGTGACAGAAAATGCCTGGACACAGAGGCCTCATTTACACAAGGCACTTACTGCACAGTAGTTCATTAGTATTGTGCAGTAGTGTTGCAGGGCACAAACCATGGACGCTACTGTGTAGTAATGCTGGTTAATGTGCAGTCATTTAATACTTGATTATGCAAGTACTAAATGACTACAGAGTAACAACTGCACAATATCTTATGTAGACACAGCCAGAAAATAACAAGGCTTTTTTGTTTTTCCTTTTCCCTTACAAATACTAGTTTAAGTACAAATGATTTTATATCACATTGTTGCTCCTTGTGCTTAAACTATGAAGAAATATTTTTTACTTTCATCCATGTAGCGTGCATAAGATGCCTTGATCAATACTCCCCTTTGTTTTTCAGAGATCACCATAGATGGTGTTTTTAGTTGCACTGTAAAAGTAACATACATTAAATACATTTTTGTTGCCTAAGAAATAGACTTGTTTGAAAGAATATTAACAGTTCATTTTGACCCAATATTTATTTGTTGTGTTTATCTGATAGGATCAAAATCGTATATAAAAGTTTGTTTAGAGAAGCTCAGGTTAGTCTAGTTGGAAGTCTTTTTGGTAGGAATTCTGACAATACCCATGGAAGTATTTTGTTAGCACATGTTCTGCCTCTACAGAGGAACAGTAAAAGAGAGTACTGCTAGCTTGGAATCACAATACAGAGGCTTGGCTGATGTGTACTGAAAAAACTGCTGGTGTATCTTGGGACATATGCAGTATTAAAGATTCATGAGCTATACTACCTCCCCTTTTTCCTCACACACCCACAAAGCAGGAAATCAAATCAGCAAAAACCAAGATTTCCTTATGCTTTTTTATTTAGTTAACATCTTAATGAATATGTTGATGAAAGGTGTCAGTTTGTAGCCTGGAACATAGAACAAGTAGCTGCCCATCTTCTTTATGTAGCATTCAGATGTACCTGTATTGTGTTCTGGAGGTAATGGACCTAGGATGAGAGCTATGATTAGTCAGCTTTCCTGCTTGCTTGTCCACTGGTCTCTCTCTTGATTGTCCACTTCTGTGGACATTGTACTACAGAAACTGAGGTCCACCAGTTCATTCCACAGGTCCCACTAAACTTCCACCAAATCTCTGCTTTAAGTCATTACCAACTTGTGTTGATTCATGTCAGCAGTCTAAGGTAGAAAGGTTTGTGTCTTGCTTCCAGTCCTATGAGCTACCCTTAATATGACAGTATCTCAACCCAGGCAGAACATTGCAGGGAGGATAAAAAAAAAAAACAGTCACAGTACAGGGAAAAACTTTTTCTTGTCCCTAAATAGAGAACTTCATGTAGATCTTATGTAAACGATAGAGAATTATTCCCTTCTTTTTGCAGAAGGTATGTCTTACCGTTCCAGAGATAAAATGTTCTTTAGCATCCTCTGCCCAAGGAAAAGGAAATGAATTTCATAATTGATTTCTGACTGTGTGCTAAGTTCTGGCCATGGCTAGGGAGATGGTCAAGTGTTCATCTGTAGCCCTGTAAAGTGCCTCAGCACTTTGTAGTGTTACAAAAAATAGAACATGATGGGGGTGTTCAGATGTTTCATCTTCTGGCTGGAGAGTTACAAAAGTTGCCTCAAAGGTGCGCTTTCCATCCAGGGGGCTTCTCTTGTTGCCCCTGCCCCTGGAGGAGCCTGTCAGTGAGCTCCATTGTCAGAGGTCAGTAGCTTTTCCTAGCATTCCTGTGCTGGGAATGCTGGGAATTCTTCCCACTGCTGGCACCAGCACAGGACCAGGGTTTTTCCAGTTGTTCTCCCAGAGTCTGTGGCAGTGGCACAAGTTGTTTTTCCTAGTGTCCTTACAGCAGCAGTAGCAGCTCTCACAGCAGCAGCAGGAATGATTTCTGATGCCCACAGCAACAGAGGCACTGGCTCTTGCCAGTGCTCTTACTGCAGTGTGACAACAGGGTCCTGGCAGGCCTCCCTGATACTTCACTATGGCAAGCTGTCAGGGAGTCTTCTGCTCTCCCCCACCCCTTGGAGGAGAGTAGGGAGAACAGAGGACTGGGATGTTGGGCGTCCGAGGTACCCTGACAGAACTTTATGCCATTAGACAGAAATGTCCTACAAAATTTATTGATACAAACAAGTTCCTTTTTTAAAGTAGTGGATTTGCCTTCTTTTTTGCTCTACAGATGGTGTGCACATCTGTACACCAGCTTTTTGTAGCATTACAGTGGCATTTGTAGCATTTAAATGTAACTTATGTCTGTAGCCTCTATAGCTGCCCTCTAAATGTTTGTTGACTTCCTGTTTAACAGCTGCTGCCTATGCATAGTTAAAATGGGCAGAACTCATCCCTTCTGTGACTCAAGTGAAGTAGGGTTCAAGAGACTGAAACAGAAATATTTTCTTTTGAAATGCCTAATGACTGCCAGCTCTAGAATTTGCCTGGCTATTATGTTCTGAAACATGTTATGCAGATTTTTTATTAGAGCCTCAGCAGATGCTTACATGAGAACTAAACCCCCAGTTACATTTGTGTCTGCTGGTGTTTGCTTAGGGCTGCTACTTTCGGATTTGATGAGCACCTGCACTCCATTTGTCCTCAGCATTTGAACATACTCTCAGTATTCTTGTTCTCGTGTATCTCTGGTGAACACAGAATCGTTAGAAAAGCCATTTTTGAGATGGCACCTTAAAATGAAGTCCTTCCTCCCTATTGAAGAGCTGATCCCTTGCCCTCCAAGCAACCTCTGTAAACAGTCTTACTGGTTTGCTAAATTTTGAAAATGCTTTGAAATGAAAATGTACTTTGCATGTCTGTGATGATCAAAGCAGCAGCATTGGTCCCAGATGGTAGTTCAAGGTCTCCTCAAAGCCCTTCTCAAATGGAAGAAGCACAACTGAGCTCACTGTTGTGACTAGTGTTTCCCTTCTCAAACAGTTTTAGATGCCACATGCTGATCTACTTGCTTGTGTGATCACTGATAATGAAAATGTAGCTACCTTACTTATGAATAGTTCTGAAGAGTCGGGGTTTTGTTACATTACAGTGCTACTGCTGTTACAGCTTTTCCTACATAGCTATGTTATAAGAGCCCCCTAGTGGAGATAGGATGTAAGATGGAAAAAGGGTTTTTTTTCTATTGGCACAGTCACACCATTTCCGTGAATGACAACAAAGCTAACTGTAGATCTCTTCTGTCAGCATAGCTGTGTGCCACCTGGGGGGTTTTCCAGCATGCCAGTTTACAATGAGCAGTGATTGTTTCACACCCCCAACCATCATAGGTGTTTGAACAAACTTTGTAGCACATCATAGAATCATAGAAAATTGGGGTTGGAAGGGACCTCAGGAGGTCATCTAGTCCAACCCCTGCTCAAAGGAGGACCATCCAAAACTAGATCAACTAGAGTGAGAACAGTTTAGCTCCATCCTCTTTGGAACCACCCTTCAGGTAGTCGAAGGCTGCTATTAAATCCTCCCTCGGTCTTCTCTTCTCCAAACGAAATAAGCCCAGCTCCCTCATAAGTCATATGCCCCAGCACCCTAACCATTTTCACTGCACTCTGCTAGACTCTTTCCAAATTCTCTAAATCCTTTCTTTAGCAGGAGGGGGGTGCCAAAACTGGACACAGTATTTCAGATATGGCCCTACCCATGCAGAATAGATGGGAATAATCACTTCCCTCAATCTTCTGGCAGTGCTCCTACTAATACAGCTGGGTATGCCATTAGCCTTTTTTGCAACAAGGGTACATATTCATCTTATTGTCCACTGTAACCCCCAGGTCCTTTTCTAAAGAGCTGCTGCTTAGCCAGTCAGCCCCCAGCCTGTACTGGTGCTAATACAATTCGGTGGTTAGCTTATAGTTAGTATGTTCAGCGAATGATCACAGCATAAATCTGGAGTTGGTTTGTTTTTAATATATTCCTACTTGAAATAAAGAGGTGACTTTTTATATTCATCACAGCCATTTTTGTACTTTTCCCCTGCACAGTTCCTGGCATCTGCTCTACTTGCAGACCTGCCAACCTGTTTCAGATAAACAGTCACATTTTGGTGTTGTTTATCAGCTACATTCTAATCCTCATGCATGTAAAGTACATTTAAATGAGTTCTGCATTGCTACAGGCAGAATTGTGCCCTAATTTTGCAGTTTTATGAGAGTTAAATTACAGTATTTTAAAATATTGATCTTTTAAAAACAGAGTGAGAAAAAATGGGAAAAAAGTTGTTGGAGTTTTCATAGGAATTCACCATGGGTTCATTATCTGTTCACATTTTATCTTTTTCTCTAAAAAAATACTTTAATTGTTGCTGTTTGCTTAAAAGCTGAAGTGGATGCTTTTCTCTTGAACACTGACTCCCTGATGCTCTGATATTAGGAAATGTCCTCTTGCTCAGGAGAGAATGGCAGCACAGGAGTATGTAATAGAAAAGCGTTGTCTCTCTTCAAAGTATAAAAACACTAATACCTTCAGAATGGGGAGATGCTTCTTTTCTCAGAAGGAAACAGGCACTGGTGCTCTAAAGACTGCATAAAAGGGAAAATGACACTTCGAGCTGACACCAGTGCTGGATAAGGGATACACTTTTGATTTTTTTTTTTAATCTGAATCTCACAACTCTAGAAAATAAAGCATTGTAAAACTATGATAAAAGACATGAACATATGAAACTTGCTACAGGAAAAAGTGTTCTTTTGGTTAGCTGAATAATGATAGTGTTTAGAAGGAGTCACTGCAGTTTTTAATAAAGAAGTATAATTATTTTTATTAAAATCAACATCATTGTTTAGAAGAAATCGTAATGTTTAGACAAAGTTAAAAGATTCCAGGGTATCATTAAATAGAGTAAGGGGTTTTGACTTTCTTATTCGAAAGGATTTCTGAATACATATCATTGAAGTTATAATACAATTATTGTCTTTATTTTTTCTTAATTTCTCTTCTTAGACTATTTTGAGGATTGTGGTTCTTGGCATATGGGATTATATTGAAAACAAAATAGAGGTAAGTGAAAGTACCACGGTCAACACTGTTTGCATTATTTTTCAGCATGTCAAAGTAAGAATAATTATCTGTTCCTGCACTGGATTTGATACAGGAACAGATGCAAAGAGGTATGTTTCCATTAATATTTGCAGAGCCTTATACATGTTCCTCCCAACACAGTAAAATTAAAGATACAAATTAGTTTCTGCAGTGGATAGGGCCTTATCTGACTGATACAAGTTACAGCAGCATTTAAACAAATCTGTTTTCTTGCACAGCTATATTGTGGTTTTTTTCTGACTTGTGTGGACATGAGTTTATTTTTAATAACCATGATAATTAGACTGTCAGCACTGCAACTATAACTGAGACTGGTTACCAATATGATTCAGAATTATGTGAACTGCAGCTAACTATGTTCTCATAACCAAGATTAATTAAAAATAGTTTGAAAATGTTTGTCAAAACAGTTTTCTGTTAAAAAATGCCATTTTGACTGAAACAAATGTTGTGAAATTGTATTAATTTTGATGAAATTTAAGTTTTGAACAAAGAGGAAAAAGTTTTGAACATGTCAAAATGTCCTATTTCTTGATTTTTAGAATAAAAAGGTTATTTTTCATTACAAAATTACTTGTTTAACATTTTTACTTCGTTTTGTACACAAAGGTTTAAAAGAATATAAAGGATTGAAATGTAATAAAACATCAAATATATTCTGTCAAGTAAAGTAAGATGATTTTTTGAATTTCAGAAAATATTGGCTTTTATCCTGAATGAGAATTATTTTTAAAATATGTATATCAGACCCTTTCATCCAACATAAATCTGTTTTTTGTCTAGTTCTGATTCGACCCCTAGGTCAAATCAGAGTCCAAGGATGCTGCCCATTTGTAGCAACACTTAGACATTGTATATAATGGTGTCCTTAGCCATATTGTTAACCCATCCTCAGACTTGATTATGTTTTGTTATGTAGGCAGAGCTTATAGACAGGTCCGCTTCCACCCAAACAATCTTCATTATAGTTCTGTAACAGACAATATTTTCTTGTCCATTCTTGTTGAAGAAAATATGTTAAGAACTTGTAAGCAATAACTGTCTCTAAGAACTGTATACTTGGATCGAAATCAGGAACAGATAGGGCCTTATATCTACCAAACAAAATGATTATTAAGAGCATATGCTGCAAAAGTACAGCAGTATTTAATATACATTTTAATTTAATTATAAGATTTGGCTACATTTTCCTACATTTCAGAAACCAAAGACAGTACAACAGAAAATGTTATCTCCATTCAGTTCCCATAGTTACATAAGAAGACTTCTTACATCTGACCTTCACACTGAGAAAAAAAAGCTCCCGTTCCCACAAGTGGATTTTTTTCCCCTTATATACATTATTCATAGTTTAGAAAAGTTTGCCTACTAATTACATTGAAAAGCTTGCAGAAAGAGGAAACAATTGGCAGCAATTTTACCTCATTTTTCATACAGTATTCCAGAGGCAGACAGAGAAATGCATGTGTTAAAGCATCATAGAACAAAACCCCAACCTAACCATAAATCCCAAAAACAAAAAAAAAGGAAGACTGCTCTGAAAGAAACAGAAATTAATAGGATTCCACTCATCCGTTCAGATAGCAATTTGAGTGCTTTAAAAGAGAGGGAAAGAGAGATTCTGTTTTTTCATTGCCTATAAAAAGCTGTATTTAGAGCCGTGCAAAATCTTGTATAACTAAACATAACTACTTTGTCTGGTTTACTAAGTCTTAGGTTTGACTATTCAAAATGAAGCTTATAGTATTAGTTGGAAGTAACATAGTACTTGGTGTTATCCAGGCCAAACACAGCTGTTTCAGCAGAATTCTGTTTTGTGTTTGAAGTGAAGTGGTCTGTTATAGCATCCTATCTGTGGTGACTGCTTGTTTCTTGCCCTGGCACTGAATTAACGCACATTTTTTGATGTGTGATATTATTAAAGGTAATATTGTTTCTGTCTGTACAAAGCATGAGTAAATGGGTCTTAATAGGGACTGGGAGCACTGTATTTTCCTAAGCTGTGGAAGACCAGCACTATTACATAATGCCATCTTCTCTGTTGGCTATGATATTTAAAACCTGCTTCTTAAACAAATCTATCCATACCTTCATCTGCAACTGTCCTCCTTAACATAATCCAAGGCCACTAACGTTTCCTTATTCAGATCCTGCTTGAAGGTTCACCTTTGCTGTGACTCCTACAGGAAGCTAGCCAGTTGGTAATGGAGTCCTTGATAATTGGAGTCGGTATATCTTTGACCTGCACATAACACCCACACAAGCTGAATAATCAGAATGTGTCCAAGTGCCATCACTCTTATTTATTTGCTGTTCCCTTTTACACCAACTCTTTCTCCCTGTCTGTTTTGTCCATTTAGAATGTGAGATATTTGTACAGGAACATTTCCTCTTTTGTGATTGTTCTGCACCAGGCATCTGGAAATAAGTAGCATTAATAATGCGCCTCCTGAATTGAAATAGCATTTGGGGCATCACCTCTTCATGGAGATTGTAACCAGTGGATCAGTATAGTTGCAGATTCCTCTGGCTGTATCTTCATGTCACCCCTGAAATTTTGAATGAAACCATTAAGGTTTCTGCCTTCCAGCAGAAAAGATGCATCTTCCCCATGGTCTTCACCCTATGTCCTCACCTTAACACAGAGAATAAATATTAACTTCATTTAAAACCCTTTAAGGTCACCAACAGGAGTGGTAGCTTTTGTGACCTTTGGAAAGGGTTTGGAAATACTCTTCATTAAAAATCTCTCTCTTTTCAGGTCTTTGATGGTGCTGTGATAATCTTATCCTTGGCTCCAATGGTGGCCTCCACAGTGGCCAATGGCTCAAGCAGTCCATGGGATGCCATCAGTCTCATTATCACTCTGCGGATTTGGAGAGTTAAGAGAATTATTGATGGTAAGTGGTGATTAAATTGTGTCATGAGAATTTCCAGGATTGGTAGCCCTCATAACTGTTTGTAGAGAATAATTTTATTGTTCTCTTTCTTCTACATTTTAAAAGCAGTGAACAGGTATATAGCATTATGATCCCCATTGATGAGGCTGGGAATCAGTTTTTAGGATAAATACCCTGTTATGATTTTTTTTGTTTGTTATATGCCTTCTCCTGGCATACAGATATATGTGACTTGTTTTCCCTCCTGTCTTTTTTTCCCAAACACTCCTTCTTTGTAGTGTCAGATAAGCATCTTGAATATGACCCTTCTGCAACTGCTGTCTGTCCACTCTGGCATCTTCCATCTTTGATCCCTTTTGCTTTTGGTTTCTGCCTTTAGCATAGCTCTGTGTCTGATGCTTTGTGCTTTCTCTGCATCTTGGAGGTTCCCCACTGAAGGTGCACTCCACAAACCTATGTGTGCTATTGAGTGTGATTTTTAGGCATGTTCCAGTGCTATTTAGCACCGGATTCTGGGACACACCTCCATTGGGGAGGCACCAGGAGAACATTCTGAAGAGGTGACACTGCAGAGAACAGGAGCAATGAATCTGGAAACAAGGAATCAAGGAAAGGAGATGTTAGAGGAGGTGGAGGGCAACTAGATCCATTATCAAAGTATAAGTTGCTTTGGTATAAACCTAAGGGATTTCATAATGCAAGTCACTTTCCTTCTGTGTGAGAAAAATTAGTATCAGGTTGGCACATCTGGCTTAGATCATGAGGGCTTCCAAAATGCAAGATGAGACCCAGTAGTTTAGTAAGGTGAAGTCAGAGTCTGATTCAGGTTCTAAAGAATAGCAAGGAATGCAGTAAATTTTGAGCAGTCTTGCCAAGCAATTTGAACTTGCCCTAGTTGTGACTTGAAGGAGATTTTTCTAGGCAGGTAGCATCCAACTCCTGTTGAAGTCAGTAGGAGTTGGTTCCATTCATACCTTTGAAAATCTCTCTCGTAGTCTATAATTTCCCTTTATATAGTTACTTTCTGCAGTTATATGTAAGAACCAAAATGGTCAAGGACTAAAATACCTCCCCTGGAAGCTGGTGCATACCTATAAAACATACAAAATTGGAGGGGATGAATGGGACACCAAGCAGAGAACACTCCTGCCTGGCCACTGAGAAGAACTAATATTTGCTGGGATAGACATGCATTTGTGTAAAAGATCAGGCAAGTGTTGCAACAAATATTTCAATTAGTGACAGAGATCTCACTGTGTGCATCTACATGTGCATTTGCTCTGTGGTGGGTTTACTCTAGAGTAAAGTACTGTAGAGTAAACCCACTGTAAGCAGATGTCTACATGTGCAAGGATGCTGCAGCAGCTCATCTGCTCCTGGCAGCAGTCTGCTCCCACCCCCTCTGGCCCTGCACTGGCCCCTGCAGTAGCCAGGGAGAGCTATAGGCTCCTCCTGGGTGGTAGACCAGGGGCAGGCAGGGAGCACAGGGCCAGAAGACAGCTGTCTCCTGACAGGGGCTGGGAGATTGCTCCCTGCTCTCAGGGGGCTGCCTGCTGCTGAGGCAGGCTCCACCACTGCAGCCCAGGAGGGGACAATCTCCCCCTGCCCCAGCAGAAGGGAGCTCCTGGCCCCGGCTCCCCAACTGGGGACACGGGACTTGGAAAGAGCTGCAGGAGAAAATCAGGTCCCAGCCCCCTACCCCAATCTACTGATGAGGCAGCTAGCAGCAAGGCCTTGTCTGGGCAGGCATTCCCACCCAGTCAGGGGCTTGCTGCTAAGTGCTCTACCAGCGGATCAGGGCAGGAGGCTAGGATCTGCCCACTCCCCCCCCCAGCTCTTTCCAAGCTTTACACCTCAATTGCCCTATTGGGGCATGAGGCTGGGACCTGCCCCCTGACCAGGACAGTTGCCAGCCCCCACTCCACCTTGCAAGGCAAGGGCTGGGAACAATCTTCCCACCTTTGCTCTGCGATCATGATTAGGGAGTGGGGGCTGGGAGCTGCCTACTGCCAGGGCATGGGGACATCCAGTGCCCCAGTAGCAGGCATGTCCCAGGGGCAGGGAGCAATCTTCCACCCCTTGCTGCCTAGCTGACCAGGAGCAAGTTTGCTCCCAGTCAGATGTCTACACAAGTGCTACTGTGCAGTTACTAATCTTGAGTAAATTTGCTATTTGCATTTACAGGTAGCAAATTTACTCATGATTAGAGCACATTCCTGTGCAGTGAGCATCTGCATATGTAGATGTGGACACTTACTGCGTAGTACTTAACTCTTCTGCACAATAAAATGCGTCATATATTTCAAAGATTTCATAGACATTAAGGCTAGAAGGGATCTTGCAAGATCATGGGGTCCAGTTCCCTGCCCAAGGAGCAGGAAGTAAACTGGGGGTCAAATGATCCCAGCAAGATAGGCACCTAAGTGTTCCTTAAAAGTATCTAGAGTAGGTGCTTGCACCACCTCTTCAGGGAGTCTATTCCAGGCCCTGGGGACTTGGTCTGTAAAGAAGTTTTTCCTTATGTCCAACCTAAAACATTCTTTCAGGATTTCGTGACCATTGGACCTTGTCTTCCCTAAGGGTGCCCTGGTGAACAGACGTTCTCCCAGTTCCTGATCCATACCCCTCATGTACTTATAGGCTGCCACCAAGTCACCCCTGAGCCTTCGCTTCTCCAGGTTGAAGAGTCCCATGCCTCTCGGCCTCTCCTCTTAAAGCCTGCTCTCTTGTCCTCTAATCATGTGCGTGGTTCTCCTCTGGACTCTTCCAAGCTTCTCCACATTCTTTCTAAATCATGTAGATGCACCCACTGTAGATCTGAGAATCTCTGATGCCCAAATGTGGAGGTCCTTATGATTATGTAGGATAGATAACCTTTTCTAAAATAAAAGCTGTAGCTGAACCACAAGTGTTTGTGTTTAATGCAGGAACGACTGGGTGAAAATCTACATCCTTTTGTTCATAGGAGATTAGATTAAATCTAAAGATTTTTGTAGTCTTAAAATCTACGAAGATGTTCCATTGAATAAGTAAAAATATAGATAAATTTCCTCAAGTTTTTACTTCTGTTTTTTAGCCTACGTACTACCAGTGAAAGTGGAAATGGAAATGGTGATTCAACAATATGAGAAGGCAAAGGTCATTCAAGATGAACAGCTGGAAAGACTAACCCAGATCTGCCAAGAACAAGGGGTAAAGTTCAATTATGTTTTTATTTACATATTTCTTGTTTGAGATATTGATGTCATGGTGACGGAAATGGCCTGTGTAAGTTGCCAGATCTGAGATTAGAAAAACTCCATTAGGGTTTCGTTAGAAAAATTACAGGCTTCAACATGATCCTGCAGGAGCCTCAAGTGTTGAGGGGCAGGCAGCTTCCTGCAATCCTTAGCTGCTATATGTGAAACAGACATGACTTTAGACCAGATGGGTTTCAAACAGTTTTACCTTTAAGTGGGGATAGCAACTACTTCTTTTCATTTTTAAAGGAGAAAGCAAATGAGCACTTTTCTAATAACTCATTTATTAGCTATCTATGGAAATCTTGACACAATAAACAGAGTAAGTGGATGTTGTCACATTTACTGGACATTGCATTTGTATTAATCCTATTCGCAGTAAAAGAACCTACAGTGGAAAGCTAATAAATTGCCTAAAATCCTGTTTGCTCGGAAATCGCACTAGCTTTAAATGCAGCAGGCAGCTTCCTAGTGCGCCTGTTTGAGACTTCTGGCAGACTCAAAAATACTGCAGTAGAAGCTTCTAGTTGCTGGAAGTGACTCAAGATTTTTCAGATCCTCCCAAGTCCAATTGTATATAGTAATTCAGTCTTTAAAGAAAAGTGAGATGCAATGCAAAGTGTTTCACATGACTACATTTAAAAAAAAGGTGGGGGAAAAATATCACTGTTCTGGCAGTGACCCAAGTGTTTTGAATTACAGTTGGTAGCACAAAAAGAGCTATTGAATTACTCGTTTTTAAATCTATTCTCTTCAGCAAAAGCCAGTTGCATGCAGCCAACCAAAGCTAAGTTGAGGATCAGGTTGTCTTTCAAATAAAACATTGTTATCCCATAAAGATTATTTCTGTTCTTATTGGACAGTGGTAAATATTTGTATTCCAGTTACAATTAGATACTCTGACTGAGATCAGTGCCCCATTGTGCAAGATTCCTGTACAAACACCCAAAGAGTGAGACCCTCTCCCAGAGCTTAAAGTATAAGTGTAAGAGCAATAAGAAAGACATGGAGAGAGGGAGCGACTTACCCAAGGTCACACAACAGGCCAGTGGGAGAGCTGAGAACAGGTACCTAGGTCTGCTTCTGATGCATTGTGATCAGGGATAATGGGAATTGTGTATTTTCTGAATTTAGGGAGTTCAGTACTGACTGTTTTCAGAGGTAGTTGTTCACAGCACAGCACTCTTTGGACAACTTGTAAATTTACCTTTAACTAGTGTCTAAGTACTAGGCCCCAGTCCCAAAGCAAATTAACTTAAAGTCTTTCTTCTAAATGAAAGTATCTGCAGAACTATATCCTTAATTTTTCCAGACGTTAGTAATAATGCTTAACAGAACTACACACGCCTTTATTAACTCATCCTCTTACTGCCTCTGTAAGTAAGGTAGACAAATTGTATTATCCCTGTTTTGCAGATGAAAGAAAAATTAGCATTTCACCAAGACCACACAGTAAGGTAGTGATAGAGGGGGGATTTGAACACAGGATTTCCTGAATAGCGATAGAAAAGGAATTTGAACATAGGATTTCCTGAATCCCATTTCAGTGTTTAATCTGTTAGCCCAGCTCTTCCCTTAAAGGGATAATGGAAGGTTAAAAAACAATCATTTTAATACATGTATTTCTATGTTAGTGTTGAATTTGTTGACCTGTTAAAACTCAAGTAGTATTGGGCTTGATTGCTTCGCATTAAAGTGGAAGTAGCCCCCTTTATACTGTCAGAGTGGTGTAAAAGGATTTAGTGGACGTGAGTATTGGACCATCCAGTCTAATCATGGGTTTTGTGTTTGCTTTTCTTATGACATTTTTCTAAGTGCAGCAGTAAAAACAAGCCCATTTCCTTTGTGCTCCTTTTCCTAAACATCTGCTAAAGTGAGCTCTGGCTCATGAAAGCTTATGCATCTCTGACTCATTTAGTCTATAAGATGCATCTCTACCCTGCCTCCTCCCTTTTCCTTTGGTTATGTTCTCTTTCACTTTTAGGGTCTCAGCCTGAGCAGACAGTGTTTAGTTTGAGACACTGGGGCAGGGGGTAATTTTATTTTTATTCTTCCATTTCATCAGAAGGGGCAGAGTAAATTGTAACTGTAACATTTCTTTTGGTCCTGGGAGTTTGCTACATTTGGATAACTTCATGGTACCCAGGCAAAAGGGCTTGCATCTTACAGCATTTACAAGAGCATCAGGCATTAGGGCAAAGAAGAGTCCTACTAATACTAGATTCTGCCAACACCTACCAGACATAGCCTGTGCTGTCAGTCAGCACACCCATACATTAGACCAGGGGTTTTCAACCTTTTTGGATAGTGTACCCCCAGTGGCTGGACACAGAACAATGTACCCCAGCGGAGGGTGGGGTGGTGCGCGGCTGGACCCAGAGTGGGGTGGGCATGGGGGGTGGGGGGGCACACAGCCAAAGATAGAGCAGCGGCAGCTGCTGCATGCAAGCTTCTTTCGCCCCCCACATCTGGCTGGGCAGACAGTGCCTGCACAGCAGTGTGGGGTAGTGCGTGGCAGTGCTTCATCCCCACCTGCCTGCGTGTACCCCCTAATGCCTTCTCAAGAAGCCCCAGGGGTATGTGTACCCCCAGTTGACAACCCTGCGTTACACCAAAGGAAATGTTGCGCTGATAGCTGGAGTGAATCTGCAGGAACAGACCAGGTTCCTTCCTCCCTTCCAGGTGTCATCTGCTGTAGAAAAAAAAAAGACTAAAGACAAATGACAATGTACTAATCTTCATTTTAATATCTTGAATTCCTGCCAGACAAATGTCTTAGCTGTATAATATCCTGTAAATGTACTAATTTGCTGCGGTTAGCAACATAAGACATTGACACAAGCACTGCATCCTCCCTTCATAAATTAACAGCTTCATAATTCAGTCAAGAACAAGTTGTCAGCATTATAATATTGGCATTAACACCGTATACAGCTTGTAGCTGAGAAAGTGTATCATAATATTCTTTAACGTTCTGCAGGTCCCTGAACACATGAGTTTACATTTTCAACACTAGCTTTTTAAATTCTGGCTGCTTCTTGGTGCTTGTTCACTTGAAAATGAGCAATCATATTTTCTAGCTGATTATATTGATTTTGCGCAAAGAAGTTCTTTTCAGTACAAACAGCATCTCTTAAGATGGTAACTTATGGAAGAGATAGATAACAGGAATCAGAAAGACCGAGAGAAAGAGGGAGAAGCCAATAGAGGGAAGTTGGGGGGGGAGAAGAAATAGGGTCAAATTACACATTACAGTTAACAAGTGCTAATTCTAAGGAATGTTAGTCTGTGTTAAGGTTGCTTAGTGCTAGTGATCAGTCACATGTTTGGAGTTAAAATGATCTCTAATGTGCACTAGTCTGACCTACTGCTGGAGGGCTGGCAAGTGGGGGCATGGCTAGTGGCTGCAAGTCTCCATTCCTGCCCTGCTTGTCAGCTGTCTCACCACAGTATAAGCCAGGGATGAGGAGGCCCCAAACCACTTGGATTGCTCTCTCCACTCACCAAATCACCTTGCTTCCCCCCGACTAGCCTCTGGATCCCTCCTCCACGCTGCAATTGGCCCTTCCAGTCCCAGGTAGCCCCCCACGCCCTGATTGGTGCCTCCATCATCAGATGCCAATCAGCCCAAGAGCAGTATCGGCAGCAACAGCAGCAGAGTCCCCCTCCCTGCCTGCTCCTGGGCTCCCTGCAGCCTACGTTGCCCCCACACCTGGATCCAGCCTCCAACAGGCTCCACACCAGCACCACCACTCTTAGGCTGATTGAGGTGCTAGGGCAGTGATCTGGGGGTACAGAGGCAGAGGAGGCAACTTGCGTGGCAGGGGAGTGATCTGGGGGTGGAGGGGATGATTTGGGAGTCAGGGCAATTTGGGGGGCAGAGGAGGCAGCAAGCTAGCAGCTCCCCACCCACCCACTCTGTCCTTCCCCCCATCCCCTCCTTCCTCCCCCTGACCCTTGGCTTCCCTACCTTCTTCACCGTTTTTCCCTCTCCTCCCCCCCACTCACCCCATCCCCACCCACCTGTTGCCTGGCTGTTCCCAGCTAACAGTCCATGGCCATAGTCCTGGATAATAGCTATTCCACCTGAAAGCAATACCTTCTGGGATACTGGAAGACTTTAACTCTCCTTCTGGGATATTGGTGGCTTTGACTCAGGTAAACACCCAGAAGTTAACTTAACTCAGGCTAGGCAATACAAATCAAAGATAATCTTTACTCGAAGTGGCATAATTTTAAAATCCCTAAATTGTACTTAGCATTGTTAATGAGCCTTAACATGTGATTCAAGTTTTCAGTGTTCTTAACATAATCTAATTGTAATGTATAGTCTCACCCATAGAGAATATGAGACAGTTTCAAAGCTGATATTGGAATAAAACAGAGGAATGACAATTCACAGCAGGTGAGGGTTTGTTCCATAGAAGTGAGTTTTTTGTGTGGTATATGGTTCAATATTGAATTTCACATTCAGGCAACATTGATGGCTGCACTGAGAGTTTTACTTGAGTTAAGAGCTCAGATATAGCCTGAAGAGTCTGAAAGAGAGATGAAAATAGTTCCAACATTGAGGACTCCTGCAGTTTTATGTTTTGTGAGAACAAACTTCTGATTTACATTAATTTGCAAATTATTGGCAGGGTTAAAAGCACCACCTTTCAAAAAAGTTGCCCAACACTTCTTGGGTAGACAAAGCCTTGGCTGGGATGATATAGTTAGAGATGATCCTGTTTTGAGCAAGAGGTTGGACTAGGTGACCTCCTGAAGTCCCTTCCAACCCTAATTTTCTTTGATTCTTAGCTCCTCTTTAAAAAGGTGTTTGATTTGCATTTCTTATGACTTTAAGAAACACAAACCATTTTTTCCAGGCCAGTTTGTCTTCCTTGGGCTCCATTTTTTTTTCTTCTGAGAATTTTAGCCAAGATGATTCAGCTGTTTCTGAGAACAAGGTTAGGGAAGAGTATATTGTTTCGCTTGCATTTAAAAATAGTGATGACTGTTTCATTGAGAAGCTCTACTAATCTCATGCTTAGGTGAAGTGACTTGAAAATTGGCTGGGAAGTGGCCTTTGTATCTGGGACAGCCAACGTTTGGTTAGTTGTTAGCCTATGAAAAATCAGTTTGCTTGTAGCAAGCAGAGGGGTAGGCAACATTTTTTGGCCGGAGTGCTGAAAAAAACCACATTGCCTACCTTGGAAGGTGCCGGATTGCCAGCATGCCGAAAAAACAAAATGAGGGCAGGGGGTACATGGCAGGATGCCCTGCTTGTGCCCCTTGCCCCCCCCACCCAAAGCCCCTTGCCCCCACCCAAAGACCCTGCCCCCCAGCCCTGCTTGTGGCTCTTACCCCCCACCCATAGCCCCTACCCCCCAGCCTCCCAGCCCTGCTGCCCCTTGCCCCCCACCCAAAGCCTCTGCCCCTCAGCCCAGGCTCTGTGGCTAGCAGAAGCTACCCAGAACCTGGGCCAGCTGCAAACAGCTGCTGCCCTCCCGGCCCTGGCCCCGGCCCCAGCCCCAGCCCCAGCCCCAGCCGCTTCTCAGACCCAGCCCTGGGATCTGGGGAGGCAGCAGATACTGGTGATGCTCTCCACTGTGCTGCTCTCGCTGCCACTTCTGCAGAGCAGTGTGTGAAACCCAGCGCAGCAGAGCACAGCAGAGGTGCAGAAAACTGCCTGCCGCTCTGACCTCCCCACAGTCCTGGCCACACTTCCCCTGCAGGTGGAGGCAGCACCAAGGGTCACGACCCTGAGTGCTGCCCATGCTGCTCCTGTGCCCACAGGGGAAGTATGACCCGGGCATCACAGAGCTTGCAAAAGCAGGCAGCTTCCTTGTGTGGCCCCTCTGTGTGCTGCCACTCCAGGTTGCACACGCTGTGCTTCTGGCCCTGCTGCCCTCCCCGGGCCCTCCAGAGCACAGTGTGTGCGACCCAGAGCAGCAGCGCATAGAGGGGCCACACAGGGAAACTGTCTGCTGCTGCAAGCTAGATCTGGGGCTAGGAGGCAGCTGGAGCTGGAGCTGGAGCTGAGGCCGGGGCGGGGAGGCAGCAGCTGTTTGCAGCCGGCCCAGGTTCTGGGTAGTTGCTGATCTCCATGGAGCCCAAGCTGCTTGCAGCAGGGCTTCCATCCTCCCAGCTGGCTGCTGGGAGCAGCCTGGGTTCAGTGGCTATCAGCAGCTACCCAGAGACTAGGCCGGCTGCAGCTGGGAAGCTACAAACAGCTGCTGCCCTCCCACCCTGGCCCCCAGCCCCGGCCCCAGCTGTCTCCTGGCCCCGGGCTCCGGGAAGGCAACAGGTGCCGGCACTGCGCCCACTGGGGCCAGGGCAGGGAGGCAGCAGCTGTTTGTAGCCTCCAGCCTGCAGCTGGCCCTGGCTCTGGTGTAGCTGCTGCTAGCCATGGTGCCCGGGCTGCTCCCAGCAGGGTTGCAGCCTCTTAGCCACCTACTGGCAGCAGCCCAGGCTCCCAGCTGGCAGCAGCTACCCAGAGCCAGGGCTGGCTCCAGCCAGGAGGCTGCAAACAGGTGCTGCCTCCCCGCCCCGGCCCCAATGTGTGCCGAGGAAAATGGCTGGGGGTAGCTGACCCCCGTTCTAGGGCTTTGCAAGACAGTTCCCAACAGAATCTATCCATAAGGACCAAACTCCAGGCTAGGGCCCAGGGAGATGTTCTAGGCATTTGCAGCTCTGGCTTGTCATGGGCTGGGTCAGAGCACCAGAATTAAGGGGAAGGATAGCATCCTGTGGTTTTGGAGCCCTCCTTGTTGATGCCCAACAAGGGAAAAGAGGAAGCTGCCTGATTCAAATACAGAGGGGACAAGAGATAATCCTGAAGAGACAGCAAAGGGAGAAGATCACAACAAAGAGCTTGGAGGATTAGGTGTGAGGTTGGAACTAGAGACTTACAAGGGAGCTAGAGAATGGGACTGAGAGTTGGGCTGGGAAGGGAATGATACTCATGAGGCAAGATTAGGAGCCAGGGAGGAGAATGGTAGAGTTAGCTAGTGGTAGGGAGATTGGACAGGGAGCTAGGAGGAGGACAGGGTTGGGCTGAACAAGGAGTATAAAGGAAAGCCAGTATGATGAAGGAGGTGAAAAAGGATAAACTGATCTGATACTCATGGAGGGTGCTTGGAGAGAACTGGGGCTAACTGAGCAGGGACATGGAGCTGAGAAAGCTGAAGATGGGAAACTGGATAAGAATGGAAATAGAATGAAGAGCTAGTGAGAAAGAGGCTTTGTCAGAACAGGCAGACAGATTGGAGCCCACAGGAGCACAGTCTGGTCCAGAGCCTGGAATGGATCCCATGACTCTTTAGCATCACTGTTCTTCTCTCAGTCAGTATAGCTGAAATACTGGCAAAGTGCCTCACCTCCCGAAGTGCTGGTCCACCTAGACGATAACCAGCTAGTAGTTGCGTAATGCAACATACACAGAAAAATTAGGTCCTTTGTGTCTCAACTCAACATTCCAAATTAATGGATAATTTTACTTTAATTTTTACCCCAATTACCTTTATCTCTGTGCTTTACTTTGTCATCCATAATATGGAAATAATACCATCCCATCGATCATATGGGTGCTGGGAAAGTAAATTAATATGGTGAGGCAGTCAGGTACTGTAGGAGAGAGCACCGGAGAGAAGCCAGTGAGGACATGAAGAAGTCTCTTCAGAGCAGTGTTTGACTAGCATGCAGCAAATTAGATGAGGAACAACCACTGAACAGCGGGGATAAATGACATAATGATCAGCTGCTCAGGAAGGCTGGGTCCAGATGAGCAGGGTTGTGCAGTATGTGGCACCACAGACCCATCCGCTTTAACATTCAATGAGCTTTAGGTAAAGTGCCCCACCACCATTTTGACATGTGGGATGCTGAATACATGAGACGCTAAGGGTGTTTTAATTAGAATGGCTCCCGAGAGCTGCTCTAATTAAAACGACCCTCCCACCCTGGAGCACATGTATAGGAGCCCAATGAGCACCCTGCCCTATAATGAATTATGGTGATTGAATAAAGGTGACATTTCCATTTTAAAGAAAGTTAAATGAACAGTTCACATTATATTAAGTTTTGCAGACATGACAAATGCATATATAACTTTCTTTTTGTTATAGTGGTACAACATAGCATTCAGCAGATGTATCAGTGAAGTTTGTTTCCTAAAACATTCCAAACAGAAAAGATGCAAGTTATTTTTGACTTTCTCTTTTATTTGCATTTCTTCTGTTTATAATAATATGCTTCCTTGGCTGATGACCAGATATCACAACAATATAGTACATTTCCACTCTTGAGTGACATGGGAGCTCTTCACTTGCAAATGTAACAACTCTGCAAATACTAATTTCTGGCGGCCATGCATTTGGGCTCAAAATATATTTTAGAAATTATAGTAGCATGCATTGTTATTTTGACCTTTCTAGTACCTTACTGAAATTGTTTGAATTGCTGGTCATTATATTATTCCCCACAGACTAAAGAAAATGTATAGGATAAGGCAATTGAGGACAAATGGACACAACTCTGATATTTCACAAAGCATTGCAAGCATTGAAGTCCACAAATGTATAAAATGGAGTAGATTATACTCGTCCCATTGTAACTTTGCAGTAAAGAATCTGAAGAGCACTAAATTGTGGGTGATAGAGTTTTACACGGTCTGATTTAAACTAAAAAATGACAAAAATCCAGAGATTTTGTTAATGGTGGAAGTTTTAGTCAAGCATTTAGCTGTAATTCTGGAATTAGCTGTGAGGGAAATTCCAACAAGTTAACAGTTACAGTAATAGATCAGTTTATGAACTTTCTTGTTTAACTTTCTGCTGAAGAATCTGCAGCTGACTATGATCCAACAAAAGCTACATATACAGAAATGGTCCTTTTCTGTCAACACACATAGCACTGGGTTTTTCATCATTCACAAAAACATAACTAGGGAACCTTAGATTTTTCTTCTTTTTAACTTGGTCTGTAATTTGTAAAACAGCTGCTAGTTTAATGGCAGGGCTATTTAGCTGGTAAAATTACCTATCAAAGAAATAACTTATGTTATCCTTTTGCAATAATTGTAATTTATTTCTAACTACCAGTCATTTTCCTAGTGAGTGGAAGGCAGCCAAGGTCATCCTGTGTTTCATTCTGCCCATAAATCATTAGTTTGCAACTGTCTCCTGATTTTTATTGTTACCAACAATGGCCAAACTAATGGACATAAACATTGGATTGTGTCCCAGTGGCAGATGAGTTTTAGGGCAGGGCATTCTGTGCAGACAGCACTAATAGAATTGAGCAAAATTATTGTTACTGCATTAGACAAGAGCAAGTTTCTGGCTAAAGTGTTCATTGATCTCTCTCTGAGGCTATGTCAATTATATTCTGTTGCTGGACATTTAAAGAGAAGCAGCGTATGATTCACTACAGTGCTCCCTTCTTGATTCTTGTATGCACGTTGTAAAACAAAGATAGTCATCTGCGGCATGCATGCCACAAGTTGCATGGGCAGCCTTTGTGCATGGTATGTGGTCTGTGGCAGGGAGAGGGGGACAGGGAGGCAGCACAGGGAGGCAGCACAGCAGCAGATATGACAGAGAACAGAAATCAGAACAGCAGATTGTGCAGGGTTCACAGGACATGGAGCAGAAAGCAGAGCAACAGATTTGGCAGGAAGGGAATCAGAATGGCACTCTAGGAGGTCACAGGGCTTAATCTGTGGCATGCCTGCCAGAAAGGTTGATATGCACTGTTGTAAAACATGAGAGAGGATAAGTGGCACTTTTATAAATCTGCTCACAGATTCACTAGTTTAGGGCTGGAAGGACCTTGTGATATCATTGAGTCTAGCCCTCCTGCTCTGGACAGGAAAGACTGCTTGGGTCAAATAGCAAGGTGTGCATGCAGTCTCTTTTTGAAGATCTCCAGGGTAGGTGCCTTCACCAGCCCTGTTGGGAGTCTATTCCAGACTCTGGTCACATGAACTGTGAAGAAGTTTTTCCTTATATCCAGTCTGAAACCTTCTCAGCCCCATATATGTCATATGAATGTAGATGTTTCTTAGAATTCCCTATTGGTCTCTGTCATTTTCTCTGTTTATAGGCATTGTGTTATGTAGCAATATGCAGTGTAATACACCGTCATTCGTGACCTTTTATTTCCTAGCAATGTGTTACTAAGTGAGTGTTACCCCATGATACACAACTAATTTAACAAAGAATAAGATATTTTAAATTCCCCAACAAAGTAGTCATGAGCTTTACCTCCACAACTGACAGCTTGATTATGATTCCCTTTTGTTCAGCTATAATGAAAGGATTGAACAGTTTCAAAAGCCAATCAAAATTTAAAGGCAATTTCTCTCAAATATAGCTACCCACCAAAACACAGACTTAAAAAATTAAAGTCTTAAGACAGTGCTTAATGTTCTGTCTTAAAATGTGCACAGCCAATGAAATCATTATTCCATGCATAGTCTGTGATGGTCAGAAATGCTGCTCTCAGTTTTGTACAAGAAAAAGGATAAATAAAAAAATACAGAGGAGATATTTCTCTGAAAATGACCAGTAATCCCTTTTTTTCAATACAAGAGTATTGTCAGCTATAGATATAACATTTATACCTCAGGACAAGTTGCTACAGTTAGGGGGTCTGGACCCAATGATCTGTAAGTTCCCTTTCAACCCTTTCAATTGAAACATAAATTCAATATAAAGGTAGTCAGCTTTCACTGTTGGACCAAACTGTATAGTTACGATACACCAGTAATATAGCCTGAGTGTTATGTGGACCATTAATACAAGACACTGGACTCATCTTCAGCAGTAGAAAAGCCATCATACATAGAGGGTGTGTCTACATGTGAAATTAATGTGATTCAATAAACTCTGGCACACATTGTGCCAGAGTTTATTGCTCCCAGGCGCCATGTTTACACATGCACCTGGGACTGCAGTATGTTGAGCTGGGTCAGAGAAGGCCCAGGTGGCAGGGAGTCCAGGAGGTCAGCCTGTCAGTCCAAAGCTGCTCCAACCCAGCTCAGCATGATGCAGAGGGGCTGGGTAGGGCACAAAGGTGCTCTACCAGAATGCAGCCCCCACACTGAACCACCCTCCTGCCCCAGCCTGTCCCATCAGCATCTATGCATGCTTTGCTTTACGCTAAAGAACACCACTGCAGGAGGGTACATATATTTACAAATAATAGCCTATGGTGGCATTTATAGCTTATTGCAGTCCAGTAGGACTGCACCTCCAAACACAGAGACTTTGCTATAGAACTAATTAGACCACTCTTCAGTAAACATCTCGTGTAGACACATCCACAGGGTAGTATTTTACTCTTGCTTTCCACTGTTGGATATGACTGCCCAAGGTTCAGACTAACAGTGAAGTGAATTCTAGAAGGTGACCCTTGTTTCAAAAGGGGGAGAGATCATCTGCATAATCATTTATTTTGCGGCGTGGGTTTCAGTCAAGTATAGGAGTCATCAGTATATATATCTAACTTCTTATACATCTTTGTGTACTATTGTACATACACACCATTGAAGCCAGTGGAACTGCTAATATATACCAGCTCAGGATATGACCCTTTTTTCCCTTTAACGCCCCCTCTAATAGTCTACATTTGATCTTTAGTCCAACTGAACCAACAAAGGGGCAAGGGTAGAAATAGGACAGACATGAGGATCGTATTTTCAGAGAGCAGTAAAGGCTTCCGCATACGATTGCTAAAGGCAATCAGGTGTGCATATGCTTTTCCTGTTTGGTCAATAGAAAAGTCAAACTTTCCATACTGCCTGAGACATCAAGTGTAGATTTCAGGAATAAGTAAAACTAGGTCTTCTGTTCTTTGGCATTAGCAGATATGTCCTCTGCACAAATGGCAACATGCGTGTGTGTAGTTTTGTCCTTTGAACATAAGATGGCAGTAAAGCCATTCTTTTGTTTTACTTTACAGAAAGTAATCTACAGCTCACCTTGAGTTGTTCTGTTGTTCGCTCTGTTTGTGATCCGGTTTCACCCGCCAGTCAGAATATTCATCTTTAATTTTTTTTAAATATATATTTATTTGTTATATATTATTCTTCATGTTTATTTTTTCACTTTGTTTTATGATGATTTGTTTTGAGGAACTGCAAGTGCCTAGTGATGAGAATACAGAAGCGTAAGTCAGGAGACCTAGTGTCTTATGCCCATTTCTGCCATATGTTTTTTGTGTAACATTGGCTCTATGTGCTTTGCCTGTTTCCCCATCAGTAAAATGGAGATTTTTTTCCTATGTGATGGGTGTTGCACAATTTAACCAATGCTTGTAAGATGCTTTGTATTTATTGTGCTGTAGAAGTGCAATGTGGCGATATAATTTTATTTTGTTTACTTGTTAATAGTATCAGCTGTTTGCTTTTTAAAACACCACAGATCAAAATTATGTTACTTTTTACAATCTATAATGGAAAAGAACACCTTGTATTCAGCTTTTAGGTGCAGATCTTGTAATGCTTTTTTGTTTCCAGATACTCCATACAGGTAAAGACTTTCCTAAGACCAAAAGGCTATCAGTTGCCTAAGCCATGTTGACTTTCAGGTAGAATTGGATACCTGAGTGGTTTTTTTAAACTTTTGAAAACTTCCTCCATAAGTTGTTCCTCACTTCAGATTTCTGTGTGATATTTGTTAAAGAGGGAGTCATGAGATTTTGTTGTTTTGTTTTTAGTATGTGCTGTCATAAAGATTCAAAATTGAAAGCTGAAATTCCCTATCATCTCTGCCCATTATAGTGCAAGGAAAACAGGGAAATAAAATACAGTGAGTAGCCAGTGAAATGTGAAAGCTCCCAGCTGTACATTACTAATTGATACTGGAGTTAATGGAAAGTCAGTGTCACAGCCTGGCTGTTGAAGTTAAGGTGCTATTGTGGAAGGATTTATTGGGCCCAGTCCACTTCTGTCTTGGGTGTTAGGTAGCTTAAGAAACCTCCACTGTCAGTACCTGTGCTGGAGTCATAGACAGACTCACCAAACAGTTGTGAGCCTTAGCCAGACAGATGTGAGCCACTGGTTCACAGTATGGGCTCATACTGTGAACCAGTGAATCACTGCAGATTTTAGACAGTCATGCTGAATCCTAAGTGGTAGCTTTAAACAGAGGACTCAGTGAAGTGTACCATATGAAATGAGCCAAGTGGTGCCTAACATGGAATGAACTAGACCAGCCCACATTTTATACTCTTGACAGAGCAGTGGATTTGAGTCAGCATCTCAGCAGTGAAGGCAGGAGCCATATTCCGTTAACTAATGTGCCCCTTCACATAAGTTTTTAAGCATTAAGGTGCTAATTTCCATTCAGCAGCAAATGTATAGTGACAGGTACATTACAGTATATGCTTGGTAACACGTCTCCTCTGCTGTGTGGTGTTTTTACAGGCCTTTGGTGAAAGGAGGCACAACACTGCATTTCAAATGCTTTAACCTTCTATTTCACTCATTTTCTTTCCCCACTCACTATACCTGTAATTTGATTTCTATGGAACGGTCCCTTACATCTCAGTCTCATAGGAGGAAGGGACCCAAGGCAGCTCTCCCTCAAAAGCATGGGAGCTTACATGTGGGGGTTATAAGATGGGAAGAGGATTACATGAATCCTTGTAGCTGAGAAGAAAATGTCCAGGCCCTTTCCTGTCCCTGCGGAGAGAGACATTAATATCACCTCACAGAGGGAGTGCGGCTGTCAGTCGTAGTGAGATTGCTGCTTTCTGTCCTTCTCCTTTTGATCATTGTCCCTATCATTATACACAGTGCTGTCTACCCTGACATGTTAAAAATAATAACAATGAGGTCAAATCGGCACCTTTCCCTGGAGCTCTAGAGGGCCCTTTCTGGGTTTGAGGAAAGAGGTCTCAATTAATGGCAAACCTATGCAGGGGCTGTTTCCACATCTTTCGAAAAGATATATTTGGGGGAATCAGCTGGTAAGACTTCCCCCTCCACCAGGCAGTGGGTGGGGAGAGCAGGAGTGCTACCACTACTGGGCGTCTGAGGAGGAAACCCCAGCTCCGTGGACTCCCTCAGGTCAAGCCCCAGTTTATTCTGGCTGTGTGTCAAGAGAATTTGCTGTAGATGCAGGCCTTAAAACAGCAAACTGGACAATATGCCAAGTCTCCTGTGAATAATGATTTTCAGGTGGCTTTTTTTTGTACCACATTGTTTTATGTTGTGTATTTTCTCCTTCCCCCTCCAGTTTGAAATTAGGCAGTTGAGGGCCCACCTCGCTCAGCAAGATCTGGATCTGGCTGCTGAGAGGGAGGCTGCCCTGCAAGTCCCCCACGTGCTGAACCAGCAGAGCAGCAATAGATACAAGGTAGTAGCAACTGGGGACTCGGATGATGAAGCCACAGAGAACATCACTGAGTTGCGGCCTGCACGAGGTGAGTCCTGTCTACATGCTGTCTACCAGCTAGTACTGCTGCTTTCTTACATGGAGTTATTGAATTTGCTGAAAAATTTTCCCTTTAAAAGTGAATTGATTACTTTCCCTGAGGACTGCATTTTCCCATTATTGCAAGAAAGCTACGTCTGCTTCAGAGTGGCAGATGATGTTCTGTTTATGAACAAATTCCAGCCAGAGCCAATAAAATGACCACGGAAGAAAATGACTGTGATGCACCTTCTCCAGCATTTTCTGATTATTATATCCATCAAGCGCTGAAGTGCAGCAGCCAAGTCAGAATTGGCAAAGATTATTCACTTGGTGATAAAAGCATGGAAATCAGGAAGAAAGTAGAAAAACTTTGTCAGATTTGGGGGCCTCTGCATATTTGTGATTTAGAGACTCTAAGGCAGTTTGGGACTGATGTCAGACCTCATATCTGCCACCAGCTAGTAGCAGATGTGTGATGTGTAGCAACCTTCAGCAACCTGGTAGTTCAGAACTCAACCGGCATTAATGACAGTAAAGCATTCTTTATTATGATTTCAGTATTAACAAATTAATTCTGTTGGGCCAGATTTGTGTGCGAGATAAAGCTAATTAATGTCACTGAATTTACATTGGGGATTAATTTTACCTATAATGCCAATAATTATTTCAGTTTTAAGTGTGGTCACACATTGGAGGTGTTTGGAGGGAATGGAAGGCCAGTTCCACTCCTTAACCTTCTTCCATGTACTTTTTAGACTTTCTCTGGCATTGCTGTATGGTGATCTGAGTGGGATGGTGATCAGACTTCAGCAAAGAGGGTGTTTTTACACATGCCCCAGGGATAAGGAGGGTAGTGGTGCTGGAGCTGCTCTAATTAAAGTGCCTGCAGGATCTTGTGCTTTCACTAAAGTTTATTGAATGAGCTCCAGTTAAAGTGCCCTGCTGCCATTTGAAGCACAGAGATGCTGATGCATGAGACACAGAAGCCGCTGAAGAGCACTAATTAGCATTCTCCAGCAGACTCAATTAATTGAGTCTACTCTGAGGTAAATACAGCCTCCCCACATGTCTATAGGCACCCAGAGAATGGCAATACCGATCTCTGAAGTAGAGCAGGGGTCAGCAACCAATGGCCTGCAGGCAAGATTCAGCCCACAAACCATTTGGTCCATCCCACAGACGTGGGGCTTCTGCAGTCAGATTGACCCAGTTTGGGTCAGAGATGGATGGGACCACGGTGGGCAAGTGGGCTTTAGGACCCAGCTACCACTGCTGCTTTTCCCTGTAGCAGCATGGGAAGTGTGTCTGCAGCCAGTGTTTATGTCTGTGGTGACAGGGGAAAGCCCTGTGCCACCACAGGGAAAACCGTCAGCTGCGGACACTGTCCCCAGGTGGGTGCTGGGAAAAGCAATGGCAGCTGTAGCTAGGTCCACCTTTGACCTGAACTGGGTCAGTCTAGCCTGAAGCCTGAACAGGTTGCTGACCCCTGAAGTTGAGCATCACCTGGCACCCTATTTTCAGTCAAATTCCACAGAATTCAGGGAAGAAAGCAGTTTCCAGTATTTTTCAAACAATTCTCTTTTCTCTGGTAAATATGAACTAGTAACAATGAAACAAGTTAGAAATACCAGCTTTATTTATTTACTAATTTACATGTCTGATCACAGTTTACCTCTTACGTATTTCAGCTTTCAAACTTTGTAGTTTGAAAACTGGAAGCAGAAGGTTGATAACCCATAAAATGCATTTCCACCCTTTTCAGAGGTACAATTTCAGAGGTTTGCCCAGATGAATATATCATAACTTATGCATGTGTGTCTTGAGGGTTGGTTACATTTGGAACTGAACAGAGTTGTGCACTTTATAAGTAGGTTTGCCAAAATTATCGTGCTTCTGACATTCATCTTAAAAAATCTTCAGCTACATAAATTCTAACTTTCAGGCTACCACAAGCATCCATTATTTGTGTCTCCTTATAAAATACTGGTTATGCATGCAGCATGGTAGGCACATAACAGAAAGAATTCATTTCTGAAATCAGTTAGATTACACAGTTGCTTACAGATTCCTTGTCACTGAAGCTGTGAAAATACACATTAGCTGATGATCAAAATAATTGCTATTTTTCATGCTCTATTCTTGGATACCATAGTGCTATGTTAGATTCAAATTAGGAATATAAAATTAATTTTAACTCCAGTGTAAAGAAAAGTGTTGTTACAAATTATATGAATATTATCTGCAAACAAAAATCTGGCTTACTGTTATATTCAATTCTTGACTTCGCACCCTAATGTGGAAGCACCAGTTTTAAGATTGTCCTCCACGTTGAATTAGGCAGGGGTCCTTTTAGGAAAAATAGCGTGTGATTATGTCATTAAAGACTATCATAATACATATATGTACAAGGGATCCAAATAAGATTTCATGTACAAACCATAAATCTGGCATTTCAAAACTTTCAAGTACATGACTTTGCAAGCCAAAGAACATGAATTTAATGCAATTTTTACTTGTTTAATTTCCTGGATTATATTTAACAGGAAGAGGTAAATACAAACTATGAACTAATGCAAGTTATGAACTAATTCCCCCCTCATGTTTCATCATCATCATCAGTATTTGAGTCCTGAACCATTAATGTTGCTATTCAGATTGATATTGTATCAGCTCCAGGACTGGCTATATAATTGGCAACAGGAGAAGGCTGTTATCCTAGGGGAAGAAGATAGACCATTGGGACCATGTATTAGCTCAGCCAACCTTATCTTCCTATCTCCTCCCAACCTCACTCTCTGCAGCTATTCCAGTATGTCTGAAGCATTCCTAGCACAAAATATGCTGCTACTGTGGTAGTCTGGTCAGTTATTATTGTGGCAGAGTGCCAGAATTGTCCTGAATTGCGCAGTGGTTGCTTTCAATTGAATGCATCTCAGCAAAACCTGAATGCAGTTTCAGGGGAGAAAGAAACAGCAGTTCTTCTGCACCTAGCATTGGGAGGGCAAGGAAGGCAAGTAAATTCACTGTGTACTTGCTCCCCTACTCTGCTCCTGGTAGACCTCCCTGCATTCTAGGGGAGGAAGAGCCTTCCTGATGTATAACTCTGCAGAACCAAAGACACTCTTAGGTGTATTCTTTACATCCTTACCCCTTATGCCCCAAAACAGTGGCTCTGCTATATGCAAGGCCTTCTGCAGCCCTTGGTCTGGAGCTGAATGCCTGTGGTGTTGTTCTATATCATTTTACTTTGGCACAAGGACTGCATGCTGCAAAATATCCTGTGTGTTAAATGGTCTTAGGAATCATTTTATCTATGCCTACACCCAGCTCTGCCCTTTATTAAAAACCCTGCCTTGCTAGAATTACTTTTGATCAGATTAACATGTTTGGTTCATATCAGAGCAACTGGGAACTATGAAAAATGTACAGAGAATGGGATAGCGTGGCTAGCATGCTACTGTGCTGACCCCGTTTTATCAGCCCCAGGTCAAGAACTTCACAGGTTTGGAGAGCCCTGGATTCTGCCAAACCTAGGGGCTTTACTTGGCTGAAGAATATAACACATGAGAAAATGAGACATTCCCTCCCAAGCTAATCTTACTTCTCCTGTCCATAAGAAACAATGGAAACATTCAGTATGAACTGCTTTACCATGAAGGGTTACAGCATAAAAAAGCATTCAGACTTTTGCTCATTTCCCTACATGTGAGTTTTATGGGACAGTGCATAAGTTAAAGCTCTCTAGGGGCAGCTCTAGCTTGCACTTTGGTATTTACACTGGATTTTGTGCAACCATTTACTACAACATTCAATAAAATAAGTCAGGTAACCCCTGCATCACGTGGTACACATGGCACCTCTGGGACCCAGACTTCCACAAAGAAATGCAGTATATACCTACACCTGGAGAATACTGTATGTGCTAACAGCTTTGGTATCTTTCAGCTGACTCTTTCAACTCTTCTTTTTCACCTCTGCACAACTGCTTCTTACTTTTCTTTGTTTCTACAGTGAGCTAATTGCTGGGGGAAGCGTGGGAGAGTGAAGTGCTATGTCTATACCATAGCCAAGGGCACTTGAAAGCTTTCCAGAACAGCCCTGGCAATCTGACTTTTGCTTGTTCCGGAAAGCCTGCATCTTTCAGGTGATAAGGTTATGAGATCTCCATGGCCAAATCAGTCTTATGCTAAGACTTTGAATAATGTCTCTGTTGCATATTTTGGTGTCCATCAGGTCAGGTCACTGGAAAGTGAACTACCACAGGCTGCTTTCTGGGCTAGTTTGACCAAGAGATGCAGGAAACATTCCCTCTTTAAATGTGCTTTAAATGTAGATTTTACTTAAAATATTCCACCAAAATGATTTTTAAAGCAGACAAATATAGAGATTAAAGTGTAGACTTCAGCATGTAAGTAGTAGGGTATCCAATCGATTGATTTGGAAAGAGCTAAACATGAAAACTGCTATATGTCAAGTCCTTTTTAGGAGTAGTACAGTCAGTCATTGCCTAATGATGAAAGAAATATTCTATGTTTCCCTGTCATCTGTCTTTCTCTCAGAAAAAGAGTGATGATGCAATAGCAAAAATTATTCTATCTGTTCATTATAAAGGTCAGTTGCTTTCTTCTTTGTTAAATTCATGACTCATATAATATATAACTGGTCAGTCAGAACATCTACTGTTTTCTGCTTAGATATTCTCCTGCACAAATCATTTTTAAAGCTTAAGATACAAAGTTCCAGACATCAGGGAATGCCAAGTTCACAATGCCCCATATAGCCATTAATACTTCCTTCCAAAATTTATTATTCTTTAATCTCTCCCATAATATATGAATTACAGTCCCTGGTGGAAATTCCACATTTTCCTGCATATATCATTTCAATCTTTGAAATTCTACAATACTGACATAGTTTAAAATTAATACACAGCCCTTATATTCGTTTGGGCAAAAAGAGAATCCCAGCTCTGTTACTTTCCATTGCAGGAAAGTTATTTTAGATATTCTGAGCCAAATTTCCATTTTTATGAGGTTGGCAATGAAGTTTTTACTTCTGGGAAAAAGATAATAGTGCTGCAATTTATAAGCATGGTTGGAGAAAAGTAAAGCTTGTTGTACCCACTGGTCCCTATTCTTATACACATCTTCATCAAAGCAAGCAAAGAAAATGGGGTTTGGTGGATATGAACAATTGAGCGCTGCAGAGGGTCTGCATTAGGATTATTTTCATCCAGGCAAAAAAACAATTAAACCATTACGAGGTAAGGGATTTTACTAACCAGTCCTTGTAGCATTCGTTCAGTTATATGGATCAGATCTGGCTTTCAAATAAAGCCAGTTAACTTTGGTGCTCATGTGTTTGTGCTCACCCACAGTAGTCAGTGGGAGTTCTGTGTATAAGGAACAATAAATGGCAGGAAAAGAATAGCTACTTTTTAAGATGACTGTCAGAATAAATAATATCTGAATTGCAGTGGGCTAGCATGCTAGAGTGCTGTGCTACACCAATTCACTGTATCCATACAAAACAGAGTTTGACTGCTTTGTATGTGTGTGACCCAGGACATACAGTGATTTGTTAATCCACATGCTGCAGTCATTCAGAAGAGTGGGTAGGAGTCATGGAGCTTAATCCTCAAAAAAGCACTTCCCTAAATTCTACATGTTGATGTACTAGGGACATTATTGAACTGTGTGTTAATTCTATGAAAGCCTTTATGTTTTCAGAAGCAGTGGGCATTTAATTAACTGTATGAACTTAAAGGGCCCTGTTTTAATTTGGTGGCCGTGGTGTTAAGTGTGCATTGGACAGGGAAAGGAACATACAACTTTGAAGGTACCTCCCGAGTCATTGTATCTGTTCCACTATTATCACAAACTCTGTCACATAATCCATTTCTTAAGTTATCAGGCTTTAACAAGTGTGGGGGCTGAGGGGTTGCCCCCACTACTCCTATTGGAAGGCTGTTCCAGAACTTCATGGCTAGAAACCCTCTAATTTCCAACCTATATTATTCATGGCCAGTTTTTACACACTTGTTCTTGTGCCAAAATTTTTATTTAACTTAAATAGTCCTTTTCTCTTCCTGGTGTTTTACCTCTCTGGTATATTCATAAACAACAATCATGTCTCCACTCAGACTCAATTTTCTAAGCTAAATAAACCAAGCTGTGTAGTTGTCTCTTAGTAGCTGGCTTCTCCATTCCCCCAGTCATCCTAGCAGTCGTTGTCAGCATCTGTTTTCATCTGTGTTCATCTTTCTTGAACAAGGAACCAGAATTGCACATGGCATTTCAGATGAGCTTGTGCCTGTGCCTTGTACAATGACATTAATACTGTCCTATCTTTTCTAGAAACATCTTGATCAATACAGTTTAGGATTTCATTGACCTCATTTAGTGTAAACTGAATTAACACTTTGAATAAACACACAGTTCTCTTGCAGATTTATTTACTAAAACTAGGAACAAAGTCATGCTTGAAGTCATTTGCCTGTCAGTCACTTTTAGAGCTTTTTCTGCTACCCCAATATCTGCTTATTAAGGAGGAGCTGCTGTTTGTCTTAGGATTTTCGAACCCAACAACCTCTCCATCTCTCAGGTATATTTTTTACTGTGAATCATTTCTCTGGTCCCCTGTGGCAACCAACCTTGACATTTCTGTCAATACAGATGCAGCAGATCCTCCCAAGCTCTCACACATGCTTCCAGTCTCTGCAGAGACTGAAAATTCATTTGAATGGAAAACTACAGCTGGCATTAATGTGAGAATCATCTTCACAAAGCAAGCAGCCATACCTTGTCATGAATCCACAGATGCATCTCAAGCCAATCCAGAGAGGTGATACTCCCCTTCCATGTGACTCTGGTCACGCTGCAATTGGAGTACTGCATCCAGTACTGGGTGCCACACTTTAAAACGGATGTGGCCAGCCTGGAGAGGGTTCAGAGGAGGGCCACCCACTTGGTGAGAGGGAAACAGGACAGGCCCTATAAGGAGAGACTGAGGGACCTGAACCTGTTCAGCCTCAGCAAGAGAAGGCTGAGGGGGGATCTGGTGGCTGCCTACAAATTCATCAGGGGAGATGAACAGCAAATAGGTAGAGCCCTTTTCTCTCCAGCACCACCTGGGGTGATGAGAAACAATGATAATAAGCTGGTGGAGAATAGGTTTAGGTTAGAGATCAGAAGGCAATATTTTACAGTTAAGGTGGGCAAAATCTGGAACCAGCTTTCCAAGGAAGTGGTCCTCGCCCCTACCTTGGGCAAATTCAAGAGGAGGTTGAATGATCACCTGTCTGGGGTCTTGTGAACCCAGCATTCATTCCTGCCTGGGACAGGGGGTCAGGCTAGATGGTCTGTTCAGGTCCCTCCTGACCCTAGCTACTATGAAACTAAGCAGAAAGGCGTCTTCTCCTGAAGAACCTCAGCTACCCAAACATGTCCCACTGGTGCATATGTTTCATGCCATTAGTGTGAAAGAGAAACTTGCAAGTGCCAGTGAGGTAGAGAATATGAAATTCCACTCAAGTCATCCTGAAACCCATTTAGGAGGCCCAATATAGCATATCAAGGAAAGGGTGTTCACATGATCTCATGGCTGCAGATGTTTTCATTATAAATTGATAACAGCAACATTAGCCTAGAGGTGGGGTCAGATCTAGAGTTTGAGGAAGGGGACTTTGCATGGATGAAATTAAAAGTTGCTGAACCACCAGGGGAACATTGGAAATAAACAGGACTGTACCAGTTCATGTGCATTTCTGAAGTGCTGGTTATTAGGAAGTAATTTCTAAGTAGGAAGGTAGTTAAGTACTGGGAGAAATTATCTGGAGAGGTTGTGGAATCCATCACTGGAAACTTTTAAGTTCAGGTTAGATAAGCACTTGTCTGGGGTTATCCTTCCTTGAGCAGGGGTTGAACTTGATGACCTCATGAGGTCTCTTGTAGCCCATTTTTTTTGTGAAGATATGAATCTTGCACCATGTTCTGAAAATTATAAGGCTATTTTATCCTGCTCTTCAGTGCACAGTTGTCTTAGGAACTGCCAAGGAATTTCTACCAAAAATGCTCTGCTTCTAACTCCTGTGGAGAAGTGGAGCTCTGTCACCTGACTAGGAGAGGGAAGAGCATCTCCACAGACAGGCTCACTAACCTAGTGAGGAGAGCCTTGAACTAGGTTCACAGGGTATAGAGACCAAAGCCCCGAGGTAATTGGGGAAGCGGGAGACCTGAAGGAAGAGGGTGCAGGAGGGTGCAAAGGAGAGTGCTCTCATACTTCCTGAGAAATCAGGGCAATTGACCTTAGATGCCTGTACATGAATGCATGGAGCCTGGGAAACAAGCAGGAAGAACTGGAAGTCCTTGCACAGTCACAAAACTATGACATGATCGGAATAACAGAGACTTGGTCAGACCTCGCATGACTGGAGCACTGTCATGGATGGATACAAACTGTTCAGGGACGACAACTAGGGGAGAAGAGAAAGAGGAGTGGCACTTTATTGCAAAGAGCCATATGATGCTCAGAGCTCCAGTATGAAACTGGAGATAGGCCTGTTGAAAGTCTCTGGGATAAGGTTAGAGGAGAGAGCAACAAGGGTTATGTTGTGGTGGGTGTCTGCTACAGACCACCAGACAAGGAGGAAGTGGTGGATGAGACTTTCTTCAAACAGCAAGTAGAAGTTTCCTGATCACAAGCCCTGGTTCTTATGGGGGACTTCAGTCACCCTGGCATCGGCTGCAAGGACAATATAGCGGTGCACAGATAATCCAGGAAGTTTTTGGAGAGTGTTGGGGACAACTTCCTGGTGCAAGTACTGGACTGGCCAACTAGGAGTCATGCTCTTCTTGACCTGCTGCTCACAAACAGGGATGCATTTGGTGGGGAATGTAGTAATGGATGGCAACTTGGGTGGCAGTGATCACAAGGTGATTGAGTTCAGGATCCAGAGGAAAGGAAGGATGGAGAGCAGCAGAGTAAGGACCCTGGACTTCAGAAAAGCAGACTTTGACTTGCTCAGGGAATTCAGGGGCAGGATCCCCTGGGAAGCCAGTCTGATGGGGAGAGGAGTCCAGGAGAGCTAGCTGCACTGTAAAGAAGCCTTCCTGAAAACGCAGGAACAAACCATCCTGATGCTAAGGTAGACTAGCAAGTATGGCAGAAGTCCAGCTTGGCTTAGCAGGGAACTCTTCACTAAACTAAATTACGAAAAGGGAGCTTATAAGAAGTAGAAACTTGGACATATAACTAGGGAGGAGTGTAAGAGTATTCCTCAGGCATGCAAGGATTAAGTTGGGAAGGCCAAAGCACAATTGGAGCTACAGCTAGCAAGGGATGTGAAGGGGTAACAAGAAGGGTTTCTACAAGTATGTCGATAGCAAGAGAAGGATCAGGGAAAGTGTGGGTCCCTTGCTGAATGGGGGGGGGGCAACCTAGTGACAGATGATGCAGAAAAGGCTGTAGTACTCAATTCCTCTTTCACCTCAGTCTTCACAGGCAAGGTCAGCTCCCAGACTGCTGCACTGGGCAGCACAGTTTGGGGAGAAGGTGAGCAGCCCTCAGTGGTGAAAGACCAGGTTAGGGACTATGTAGAAAAGCTGGACATGTACAAGTCCATGGGGCCGGATGTGATGCACCTGAAGGTGCTGAGAGAGTTACCGATGTGATTGCAGAGTCGCTGGCTATCATCTTTGAAAATGCATGGTAAATCAGAAGAGGTCCTGGACAACTGGAAAAGGGCAAATGTAGCGTCCAGCTTTAAGAAATGAAAGAAGGAGGATCCAGGGAACTATAGACCAGTCAGCCTCACCTCAGCCCCTGGAAAAATCATGGAGAAGGTCCTTATGGAATCCATTTCTAAGCAGTTGGAGGAAAAGGTGATTAAGAACAGTCACCATGGATTCACCAAGGGCAAGTCATGCCTGACCAACGCGATTGCCTTCTCTGATGAGGTGTCTGGCTCTGTGGATGCAGGGAGACCAGTGGATGTGGTATACCTTGATTTTAGCAAGGCTTTTTATATGGTCTCCCACAACATTCTTGCAGGCAAGCTAAGGAAGTACAGGCTGGATGAATGAACTGTAAGGTAGATAGAAAACTGGCTGACGCATCAGGCTCAGAGGGTAGCAATCAATGGCTCTATATCTAGTTGGCAGCCAGTATCAAATGGAGTTCCCCAGGAGTCAGTCCTGGGCCTGGTTTTGTTCAATGTCTTAATCAACGACCTGGAAGATGGCATAGAGTGCCGCCTCAGCAAGTTTGAGATGACACCAAGCTGGAGGGAGTAGTAGATATGCTGGAGGGTAGGGCTAGGATTCAGAGTGACTTAGACAAATTGGAGGATTGGGCCAAAAGAAATCTCATGAGGTTCAACAAGAACAAGTGCAAAGTCCTGCACTTAGGACGGAACAATCCCATGCACCAGCACGGCCTGGGGGCTGACTGACTGAGCAGCAGCTCTGTAGAAAAAGACCTGTGGATTACAGTGGATAGTAAACTGCATAAGAGCCAACAATGTGCCCTTGTTGCAAAGAAGGCTAACGTCATACTGGGCTGCACTGGTAGCTGTGTTGTCAGGTCAAGGGAAGTGATTATTCCCCTCTATTCAACACTAATGAGGGCACATCTGTAGTATTGTGTTCAGTTTTGGGCCGCCCACTACAGAAAGGATGTGGGCTAATTGGAAAGGGTCCAGCAGAGGGCAACAAAAATGGCGAGGGGGCTGGGGGACATGACTTATGAAAAGTGGCTGAGGGGACTTCGTTTATTTAAGTCTAGAAAAGGGAAGATTGAGAGGGGATTTAATAGCAACCTCAACTACCTGAAGGGGGTTCAAAAAAGGATGGAGCTAGGCTGTTCTCAGTGGTGGCACATGACAGAACAAGGAGCAACAGTCTCAAATTGCAGCAAAGGAAGTTTAGGCAAGATATTAGGAAGAACTAGGAAGCTAGTAAGACACTGGAACAGGCTACCCAGAGAGGTGGTGGAATCTTCGTCCCTGGAAGTTTTTAAGACCCGGCTAGACAAAACTTAGGTTGAGATAATCCAGTTGGGGCTGGTCCTGCTTTGAGCAGGGGGATGAACTAGATGCCCTCCTGATGCCCCTTCCAACCCTAATTTTCTATGATTTTCTATGATTTCTATGAAACAGCAGCATCAGTGGTGGCAGGCAAATCCTAGTGCTGGTCTACCTCAGATCTCAGCTAAGTCATGCCAGGCCCCTCCCAGAAAAACTTGCGAGCCATTGTTATATAGAATTTGTAGGTGAGAATACTAAACTATAGAGGTAATCACTGGGAAGCATGAAATGCTGCAGCATTTTTCTGAAGTTTGCTTCTGCATTATATTCTGTCTCTTACAGAGTTTGCAGCATATTAGGATTCTGCTTTCTTTGCATATGAGTTTGTGTTGAGGATTGATAGAAGACACAGGTAGCCAAAGGCAACATAATACATTCCTTGTCACAGCCCTTAATTCTAGAAGCAGATGAGTAGATATTGGAGCCCCAGTGAAAAATCAAGATTAGATCACATAACTCTGTGATCCAGATAAAAAAAAGTCACATGAAAAAGCAGAGCGGCTCAGAGGGCGGTCTTCCTAATCAGGCCTTTATTAGCTTCTGCCCCTTCCTTATTCCTCTAGTTGTGTGCTATGGCCTAGTCTCATATGAAACCATTAGCTGTAATGAAATTTTGAATTTTTGAATATGGCTTCATTATCCAGAGAGAGAGCGCTATTTAGATTATTAAATGTAGTTAGCAAAAGACAGCCAAAATCATGAGACAGTAATCAAGTTACTCTTCCTCTTATCAAAGCTGAAGTATCAATGATAACCTTTAGTTAAAATAATAGATGAAATTCTACTGGACAAGCACAGAGATCTGTTTCTGGAGTGCCAGCTAAAGTACATGCAGTGACATTTGTTATCTCTTGACGTTAATTTCTGAATTTGCTTTTGAAATCATTTTTAGTTGTCAAGTTTTACATTTAACAAAACTCAGTCCTAGTGTCAAGGAAGATACGGACAGTGGTTCATTAGCTTTTGTTGCTAAACTTAAATATCAAATGTTGCCAGTTTTTTCTATAGGCCAGTCATACTTAAAAGAAAAATAGCTCACAGGTAGCACTGATGAGGCTGGAAGTTTCCATTCTGTAAGGAAAATACTCCTTAATGTGAGGTTTATTATGAAAATGTGCTATTAGCATCAAGAAACAATAAGACGGTATCATTCCACTCAAAAGATTCATGACCTCATAGAGCTTCGGCCCAAAAGAAAGAACTCCCTAGTTTAGGAAATTCAACTCCAACAGACAGAAGCCAACAGAATCGGTGGCAATAAAAAATAAAAATGCTTCCATAATAAAATATTTCAAGGTAACTTTAAAAATGCCCTCAATCATAAAGACATACAAATGGTATTTACTGTATGCAGGGGTTTTGCAGGCTTGTTCTGGGGTCATTGATGAGACAATTAAAGGTCACTGCGGAGGGATTATAGGACTAGAAAAAGAATCTCCCTTGATGGACAGAATGGCATTTATGTGTTCCACCAAATTTATTATGTTTTTATATGGATAGGAGAGAGAGAGATTATATTGTCGTCCCATGGGTTAGAAGGGACTTTACTCCAAATAGTTTATTATTCCCAGGAACATTTCAGCTTGTATTCCATAATTTTATAGAAAAACCAGGCTGATTTGGAATTTTTTATTACACTCCCTTTTGTTTCTGCCTGTTTCTGACCAAAAACACCACATTTTGCATGGATAACATTTTGAACAGCAAGCTGTTTGAGTAGATGCATCCCCTCTGAAGAGAGGGGTAGGCCTGGATTCACCACATGTATAGCACTGCTCAGGCTGCTGACCCATGGAAAATGGTGGTTACAGTTTCAGGGAAGGTGAATCCAGCTTTCATAAGAGATCCGCCATCAACACCAGTTCCCTGGCCAATATGTGGTTCAGATCATTACATTCTAAAGGAAATTCTGAATTTTAAATTCCTCTGTATTAAATTGATGGACGGTGTCACCATACTCCATGATAAACTGCCACATTCCCATGGCAGGTATGAAGTGATTTCTTTTGTGTGATTTTGTAAGGGTTTTTTTCAGGGTTGGCATTGAGTTACTACACCATCCTTTACCAGGGGCAATGCCATTTTCTGCCTGTCATTTTTCCAGCACATCACTGACATTTTTGTTACCGCCTTCCACAACTCCAGATCCATCTTCACTTCTAGAGTGGGTAGTTGAACATGGTCCCTGGGTGAAAGAGCTCCCTAGTTCATCACTTGTATTAGCAACGTTGTTGTTTGTGATCCATACCCTAAAGAATAACCAGCTTCCTTGTGGAGAAAAGTTTTGATTCCTCTTAAGTCAGTGGTTCTCAACCTTTCCAGACTCGAGACACCCACCACAACTTTTTAAAATTTAGCAACACCCTGTTTTAAAACTTATAGAATTATATTACTGGTATTATTATGTAAAGTTAATTATCTTGTTACTACATTATTACTTATCTTGTTACTACATTATTACTTGAGTCAATCATTATAATTATTTTATATTCACCCCATTGCTACTGCAGCCAGGTAGAACTGCACCATATGCTTCCTGCAAAGTCAGATTGGGAAGTAGCTGTGGCAAGGGCATGTGCTCTTGCTGCAGGCCTTCCTGGTCCAACTGCACATGGTGTCTCCTGGAAACAGAGGTGTATGGGGCAGGTGAAACTGTCGCGTGTGCCTTTGCTTTCAGTAGGCACATCGGAGCTGAAGTGAGAAGCAGCGGCAACAGAAAGGCACACCTGCCTGCATTTCATTAGTGTGTTCTCGCAGCACCCAAGTTGAGAACAACTGCTGTAGGCATATCGAACAGAAAAAAGACCAAGCGGCTCTGAATTATCTGGGTGTGTCCTTGTCTCTAGGGAATGTCCATGCCAGGCATGCTCTGGCACGCAGCAGGTTACCCTGAGTGAGGTAGGGAAGGCTGGGGCCAGCAATCCGGCTTTACCTTGGGGTCTGGGGACCTCTGGGAGCTGCAGCTGCAGCAGAAAGCCTGGCCGGCAGCCAGAGTATGGTTTTGCATCTGGACATGGCCCTTAAGTCATTGGCCATGTACATTTTTCCAAAGCGATCATTATTAATGTATAACAGGAAAATTATTTTTTCCTTGTCATTGAGCCTCATCATCTTAGCTGAGAGAGGAAGAATAACATTACAGAAGAGGATGTGGAGACTACATCACTGTATTTCACAACTATCTATAAAAGGAGAAAAAAGTCTTAGCTCCTGGATCCTAAAAATGTTAAACTGCCTGTGGAATAAAATCAAAAGAGAATTCTGGCTGTGTAGAGGAAGCCTGATGGGTTAGATTACTACTTGTCAGGATTTCCTTTCTCCAGCTGAGACTGTTTTAGAAGTATTTGGAAAAACAGAAAACATTATGTAAATTTTAAAATAATATACATAATCTGCTCTCTCCTCCTTGTATGTCCTGGCATTTTGCCTACAAGCACCTGTCATTTAAATACAATTTTAATTGTAGATGCTGAAAGACAGGGACTTTTTTAAAAATCCTATTGTGAATCACCATGATCTGTCAGTACAGCGATGTGTGATATTACCCAAAATATGCTTTATTTTTATGTACACCTGATGTTCAGGATTTTCCAACTTTGTATTCTTTTTTTTGTTAAAGTCCTTGACAGCAACAGTCAGCTGGTTAAAAATGAATAATATCTAGGATAACTTGAGACAATCATCCTTTTGCTTCTAAAATTCTAGAGATTTCCATATGATTAAAAAAACAGTTTAAGTGCCAGTTTGCTTCATTATAATCCTCCAAAGCTTATGCTGTGCCTGATACATATATATATATATATATATATTATAATGCTCTTTTACCATAACATGGCATTGTTTTCTGTGATGAGAGGCTGCACACAAATATAAAGATGGATAATTTTATGCTCACTAATCTTTTTTTTTTTGTATATAAATGAAGATAATCAAATCGAATCTTACCCTCCCCTGTGCAGACTGATTACTTGCTGTGCTCAGTAAAGATTTTTTCCCCTCCATGTTCAGCACCGCATAGTTAGCTAGCTGCATTATGAGAGGCTTCCTTTTGAGTATGAGGTAGTTACTGTTGCAAAGGTCAGGAGGATGGACTCATGCCCTCAGGCTGTAGGGTAAGTGTTAGTTTGATCAGTTAGAATGCTGTTCATTCACGTGTCATATATACTGTGTTGACTGATTTACAGCCTCTTAGGCTGGTACATGTATGACCTCTGGAGGAAGCCATGAGGTCCAATTTGGACTTTTACATGAAGAATTAAAAGCCAGCAAGCAACTCTTACTGGCAGAGTGATGCTGCCTTTTTTGTTATAATGTATCATAACATCGTTGGCTCCTCTTCCAGCACAAATTTTGTTCAAAGATCAGGAGAGATTCTTAGTGTTGTCTTTAGCATCCAGAAAATCTAAGATGAAACCTAATCTGATCTAGTATCTGCCACTCCTGACTCTTGCCACAGAAAAGTATGTATACACCTGAAGCTTCCAGCACTATAATGTTCAGGTGGCATTTATAGTATAAATTATGTATGAGTGAAACTAAGGGTATTTTAACAGCAGATAGCTGAAAAGCATTGCAATGTACTCTGAATCCAGCAGCATTGCCTGGAGCTACTCTGAGGCCTCTTTTTAAACTCAGGCATTAGCACAAAGCACACCTCTGACTGCAGGCATTTAAAGATCAACAGGGGCCAAAAAAGCTTTTAAGATCCAATGAAACCAGGAAAACAACCATGTTCCCTTTCAGTGTCAGGTTAGATTGCCATCTTATGAGTGCAGCTATTCCAGGTACAGAGTGCTTAGTGGTTTGGGTCTTGTTGTGTGGAGAAAGTGTTCCACAGCAAACATCTGTTTCTTTCACCTGCAAACCACAATGTGCTGTGAAAAAGCAGGACTATAGCCACAGAGCCCCAAGGGGGTGTGGGAAATCTGGCTCAGTGGGATGAGCACGGTTTTCTGAAACATGGTATCAAAAAGAGCACTTAAAAGGCGAGGATGCTTTTAAAGCACATGATACACCACAAATTGGGCAGATTAGATTGCTTTTAAGCTTAAAGTTTTTATGGGATGTTCTCAGTATTGTCATTCATAATAGTAATATTGGAGTTTTGTGTCAGGACAACATGAGAGTATTTTTTTTCTTTCTTTTTTCTTCCTTTTTTTTTCGGTTACTGTAATATTGTCATTGCTTTCCAAAATACAATTAATTATCAGTTGGAAAAAAAAATTGTATAGAGCACATGGCATATATTTATACACAGGGTACAGCTGACATTTTTCTTTTCCATTCATCAGTGTCATTGCTTCATAAGGGACCTTGGGGTTATGGCTGATCAGAGGATGAACAAGGGCCACCAATGTGATGCTGTAGTCAACAAAACTAATAGCATACTGGGATGTACTAGCCGATGCATCGTGAGCAGGACTAAGGAAGTAATACTTCCTCTTTACTCCATGCTGGTGAGACCCAGCTGGAGTACTGTGTCCAGTTCTGGGTGCCACACTTCAGAAAAGACGTGGAGAACCTTGAAAGGGTCCAGAGAAGGACCACAAGAATGATTGAGGGTCTGCAGGACAACCCTTATGAGGAAAGACTAAGGGATCTGGGACTGTTCAGCCTGGGGAAGAAAAGACTGAGGAGGGACTTGGTGGTCATCTGTAAGTATGTAAGGGGTGAATATCAGGAGCTGGGGAAAAAAATGATTCACTAGGACACCCACCAGGGCAAGGCAAGGACCAATGGCCATAAACTGTTAGCAGATAGGTTCAGGTTGGATGTAAGGAAGAACTTTATGGTAAGAGTAACCAGAATCTGGAATAGACTTCCCAAGGAGATGGTGCAGTCCGCAACCTTCAAAGTCTTCAAGAGGAGAGTGGACAGGCACCTTGCTGGGACCATTTAATCTCAAGACCATTCCTGCCCAGAGCAGGGAGTTGGACTTGATGATCTTTCAGGGTCCCTTCCAGCCCTTAATTTCTATGATTCTATGATTCTGTTTTACAATTTAAATTCATATTTCATGTGCATGGGTACTGTCATCAGGCCAGATTCTTAACTAGCAAAAGTATCATTGCCCAGTTAAAGTAAATAGAGTTAGGATTATTTAATCCAGTCAAGGATGACCCCTTAATTCTTTCTGGGGGAAAAAATGTCATTGTAGAAACAACTGACCCATCAACAGAGCTGTGTTGACAACCACTGAGGATTTCACCCAAAAGTTATTGTAAATTTGATCTGTTTGTTGGCTATCCCAAGCCTTGTAGGAATTGTCCTTCTTTGAGGTGTAATGTCCATTGGTTTTGATAAATTCTGTGACAGACCTTGTGTTGTTTTTATTTATCAAGTGAATCATGAAGCCATAGCACTGTACCCCCAACAAGTTCTCTGCTCTGCTGCTGTGAGGGTACTGGGCAAAGTTACCATTTTATTAACTAAAATTGTCTCAAAGCCAACAAGTTCAAAATCAAGAAGAAGGGAAAGAAGAAAGAAACAGACAGAAGCTTTCAGGGGTGCGGCAGAGGATTACAAATTGTCAAAATGCAATGGAACAGCAGAACAAGATTTTTAAAAAAGAAATTACTATTGAAAACAAAGAGAGCAGTCCAGGACCACCTGGTTAGCATCACAGGACCTTTAACAAGGTGGTGGAGGAAATAAAGATAGAGGAATTAAAATTTGCTAGTCCCAGCACACACACTAAGAAAGTTTCTAAAAATCTTGACCATTTGCTGAATAATGGAATGGCTGCAGATGAGTAACAGTTGGTCTGGAGTCACAAAAGGGCAGTCATGCCTCAAAAAGGAGGACCAACATGACACAAGCTACAAGAATATCATTATTGTGCCCAAAAAATGGAGGGGCACATTCTCTTTCTAAAGCATGGGAAAAGGTAGCTCAGTAGCCATCTTCATACATCAGGACTGAATGCTACAATTCTCTGGTATCCCTAGCTCCAATCCCAGATGGGTTAATGTAAACTTTCTTCCCTTCATCCTGCTGCTTCCACAGTCTTCCTCAGTGATCTTGTGCACGCTTGGGTCCTGGCTTCACCAGTCTACCATTGGAGATTATAATACTTAGCTATTCTCCAGAGGTTCTCTGAGGCAATGTTTATTGCTGCTTATAAAGTACTTTGAGCTCCTTGAATGGAAACTGGTGGAACAGCAAACCACACTTTTCTGGCATGCATTTTCAAATGAATTATGGGTCAGCCATATAACATCAGCAGACTCCTAATGTAAGCCTTTACAGTAAGAAAATGCCAAGAGATGCTTTGACACCAGGAGATATAATAACATATAACATCTGCAAACTCCTGGTGTAAGCCTTTACAGTAAGGAAATGCCGAGAGATGCTTTGACATCCAAGCAGTTTGGGATCCAGGGAGAATCAAGTCCCGAACTGAACATTATTGTCATTTTAAATCAATGACCATTGATCAAAAAGAGTAGTACTTGTGTTGACAGAAATTGCTAAGTGATCTAATAGGGTATCAAACATAAAATAAATGTTTGTCATTCTTCATAACAGGATGGCTTATGTCAGGTGCATAGAAATGTTAGTAGCTGAATGATGACAGTTGTGGCTGGGAGTTCCAAGGCCCCATTTCTCTGAAATCTCCCATTTGCTATTTTATAAAGTACCTTAAATGATCATTAAGGACCTGGTCCCAAAAGTCCCACTTAAAGCAACTTCCATTGACCTTCTGTGGCTAGCTAGGGTCTGCTAGATCAGGACTATAGTGCGACAGCTGCCAAAGATACCTTATCGAACACCAGCTTATATCCTAGCCAGATGCAAAGATAGAATGAGCAGGGCTAAGTTATGGAGCATATAGAAGAGAGCATTGCTGTCATGAACCTACAGTGCTTGAGGGATTCATGGGATGTCATTAATGTTTTCTTGAGTTTATTTTACTGATATGGCATGTGTAGTCTCTATGTATAGGTACCACCAAGCTGTATTTAGCCTTGTCATTATTATGTCTGCATGAATTGTTATATTTGATATAAGTGTAATTTTGCAGGCAGTGATTAACTTAAGTGTTCCTCGCCCATTCACAGGTGGAACAGGTAATCACTGAGAATTAGGATTTGACATGAGTCTGTTTGCTTACCTCCCTTATAAACATGCTTTGAGGTGCATGAACCTTCTAGACAACTATGTGTTTACATTTCAAAGGAAGAGACCCATAAGAATACCACCTGGAAGGATAGTTCCCACGATGGGAAAATTAAGTGAGAGACAGTATCTTTAGAATATTGGATTAGTATTTTTCATGTCTGAAAGGATGCAGAGGCCTTAATTACAGCAGGAAAGATTTGTTAGTCTGGTAAGCATGTGTCTTTGAGGAGCAGCAAGTTCTATGCCTAGTGTGGACTCCCCAAGAAGCCAATGGGTGATGTATAAAAGTGGTGAGATAAGAAACCAAACTTAAGCTTTGCCTTGAGAGCAAGTTGTGATCTTTAGTTTTTTTCAACCTATAGGGAAACACTGAGGTCTCCAGCCAGCCAGCTGAGTAAAGCAGGCTGACAGGGAACTTGCAGGAGGCCCTGGCAGAAAAGTGAGAGGCAGAAGCTGCTTTCTAATCTGTTGAGCTGGATAGGAGCTGAAGTCTTAGGTTTAAGAGGCAGGGTAAGATCAGCTTGTCATTCTGACATTTTCTTTTGTTTTTTTCTTATATCTTTGTATCTCAACAAAGAAATATAGTTACTGATTTCTGATTTTTACTCTCATTCTCATAATACAACTTTTTGTTATCTTTTTTACCCACTTATGGTCAGTGCTATTTGATTCCAGAGCATCTGACCATACAGGGAGGCCTCTTCCACAGAAGGAGGAAATTCATCTTTTCTGAGGGGATGACTGGACGAGGGCATGATTCTTCTAGCTGGCAAAATCCCTTTTTCTAAGAGCTGGCGAGACATAGGTGAGGCAGGTAGAGCTGAGATTCTAGGGGTTGGGGAGGTGACCTTTGAAGCATCTCAGTCTGCTCTCAGTGGTCAAGCTGCCGATAGCAAATATTGGAGCCAGAAGGGTACCCCCAGAGGTCTGAAAACACCCCAAAAGTTTGTCTCAAAGGCCACATCTGGGGCCAGGGCATGTCACAATTATATAGCAGTGTACTAGAACAGTGTAGAATCTCTAATAACATTCTTTCTCACTCTTTCAGAGGCCATGGTCAAGGATGATATGAATAATTACATCAGCCAATATTACAATGAGCCCAGTAGTGGTAAGTTTCCTTTGAAGATTTAGATTAGCAGTGAATTTCAGAGCCTCATTTCTGATTGCTGAATTGCATTGCTTGGTGCAGAACAAGAAAGCATGAGCAGTTAATAGATCCATTGTGAAATTAAACCAATCTTTATGAACCTCCTGTCCTTTCCATGAAAGTTTGTGTCAAGATGAAACTCTCAAGGATAAAAGGCTTGATGGTGCTCCTCCTGCAGAAGTCAATTATAATGGTTTAAAAGATCCAGGTGTGTGATTTTATTGGAGTAAGACAGAGTGGTTCAAATGGGCTTAGAAAAGAAAACTGTGGAGAAATAAGTGAATGGAAAGCAAATTGGAACATAACTTAGACAAGCCTCATGCTGGGAACCTTTTAGAAAGGTTAAACTGAGTGAAGGAAGGATAAGAAAACTCAATGCCAGACAAAACTGACATGTGAGTAGTGGCACTAGGTCAAACTCCAAATGGATTTCTATATCTTAAGGATTATATTGTAGCCATTAAGAGGGTCATAAGATCTGAGTTTGAAATAGGCACATACTGTACCACATTTTATACATGAGTACCCAATATGATAGATTTTAAAAGCTATGAAATAAAGCAGATATTCAAAGCATCATAGGTGACTCTGTGCAAAGTTTGTTAATAAAAAAATATGGGTGTTGTGTGGTATTTTTACCTTTCACTTTAAAAATGTACTCCCAGCTATTTGGTTTTGTTTTTTAAAAAACGGAATATTTCAGTTCACAATCATCTTCCCATACCTTTGTATTCAAAGACTTCATAACAAGATGCTTGTGAAAAGGAGTGTTTGGATGCACATATCATTTTTGTGATTATAACTACTTATTGCATGATTTTATGTGAAGATGTTCTCTCTACAATATCTCTACATGGTTCAAAGTAAGGCCTTTTTATGATTTATGATCATATCTTTCCCTACAGACAGTGGAGTTCCTGAGGCAGCTATTTGTATCATTACCACAGCAGCCATAGATGTACACCACCCAAACATATCTTCTGACCTGTTCACAGTGGATGTGCCAATGAAGATAGGAAGTACTGGAACTTCCACTAGTGCCACTTCAGGGAGTGTCTCCAGATCCACAGACAGCTCTGTAACTAGAGCCCAGAGTGACAGCAGCCAAACCTTTGGCTCCTCCACAGACTGCAGTACAACCCGGGAGGAGTCTTCTGAGTATTGTCCCTTAGAGAGGACGGGGAACACAAGACATGACCAAATCGATCCAAGGCAGAGGGTCAACAATGCAGTAGTTCAGGAACTGTTATCATCCTTATCAGAGGATTCATGCTTAACACAAAAAGGATTGGATCCAGTCAACCTCAAACTACCGACTCCAGCAGGTTCCACTACAGCCAGCCCCGAGCTGGAGCACAGAGTGAACATTTACAACAGGAAGAACCAAGAGAGTTTTGACGTGTTCCAGATTAAACCAGCTATCCACTTTCAGCAGAATGCCGCAGTGATCGACGACAAGTACAAATCTTTGGACTCCAAAGAGCCAAAGTTAAACAGGGTCCCAGATTCATAGCGCTCCACCGTGGTGGGGAATAACAGGAGATGTTCTAAGCTTTAATGGTGCGCTCAGAATTACCATTGGCTGGATAGCTTGCTGCTTGCGTGGTTTGAATTAACTGAATATTCATAAATGCATGAGTTCTGAGAGCCAGCCGAAAACCGTGACATTTCCAGGTTCCGAGGTCCTCGGGCTCAGCCCTGACAAGAGAGGAAACATTCTGTGTTACAGAACAATGACCTCAAAGATGTACAGATTCTTAATCTTTGTTTTGCAAGGGTTTGTTTTTTTTCTAAAATAAACATTTTTTACGGGACTCTGAACAACCTTCTGTCAGGTCAGGCTTCAGCAGGGTATGATACTCATAAATGTAAACTTCTTCTAAAATTTCTTACCTCCCCTTTGTACGTGATGACAGTTGTAAATCCCTTTGTACAAATACTGGCAATTATTTTTCTTCTTCCCCAAAACTTTTTTCAAGGAGCACTTTGGGCAATGCAGATTAAAGAAAACAAAATATCTGATCAGTTTTTATTTTTGCATGAACTCTTTAAAAAACTTATTTTGGAAAAAAAAAAAATCTTGTTTTCACCGCCAAGCCAACATGGTGAGAGAACAATGGACATTTTGCAAATTCAATTTTAATTAAAAAACCAAGCAAACAAACTAAATGTTTGTTCTATGCTTTTGTTCACTGATGGTAGGGGCTGGGCTATAGGCATAATGAAATACTGCAGTTAGCTTCCACTTTGGGGAAAAAAATGTTAGTTTCATTTATTATGTGCCTCAGAGTTTGTCTACCCAGCTGGCACATGATATATTGAAATGATTGGATTTGGACAAAAACCTTTTCTGATCTCAGTAACCTTAGTCTGAAGTGTCCGAATGTAAGAGTTAACTCTTAAGGTTTTCCTAGCTCTGGCCATGGATTTTACAATTCAGTATGACAGGAACATGCTTATGCAGCTTGTGTGCAGGGGTAAGTTGCACTGGGGTGATCCTCTGAGAGCCAGTGATGTCCCCTGGAGGGGACACAAAGGGACCCCAGTACAGCCTGTCACATGGGCTACTGGGTACATTCATCTTTATATATCTGTGTTGCTGCAGCACACAGAACTGATTGTATGGAAATGCATAGAAGTTTCTGCCCTTTCAAGAATTCTGTGCTGGTGCTGGGAGAAGGTGTATTATTGATTCAAGTTGTAAAGCCCCAGCTAGCCTGGCAAGCGCACCCACAACTAGGATTTCAGCAGAAGTTGCCTATGCACTGCTGCCCCAACATGACTGCAGGGTAGTAGTAAGGCAAACTGAAGAAATCATTGGTTTTGCAATAGTGGTTTTTTGGTAGCCTGGCATACTTGCCAGTATTTCAACAGTAGGCTGAAATAAGAAAATAGGAGTTGGCATAGGAGGACAGACCAGTGGTCTGTTAGCCCAGTATCCTGCTTTCCACCAGCAGTCAGTGCTACATAAATCACAGGAAGGTGAAACACCCACACTAATTGTGCATCTCTGTACTGAGTAGCAGAAAGACAATGTTCTGACCCCAGCAGATGATTGGCTATGTGCCTTTGCTAATGAAACTGTGGTGCTGGGTTTAAGTCATAAATGTCTAAGCTATTCACAAAACTTACTTTTGCCTCCAGGATCTTTAGCAGCAGAGAATTTTGTGACAAATTATATCTATGTTCTATTTTTAATGTGCTGCATCCTAATTTCATTGAGTGCCTCCTGTTCTTCATTTAGATAGCTAGCCATAAAATGAATTCACAATTACAACTACTGCTAAGCTCAAAACTAATCAGCCACTAAAGGCAAGACTTTTTTTTTCTCCTTTTTTCAGATGGGCTCAACTCTCACAACTGGAGCCAAATTCCCCTAAGAGCTCAGTCCTCATTTAGAAACTGAGAGCTCCTGGGAGATAACTCCATCTTACTGTAAATGGTCATGAATAGGATATATCCAAAAGTTCCCTAAAATTGCCTTTGAAAGGAAAGCAGCACCTAATTTCCTTTTAAAAAAAATCACAATGCCCATTTTCCCGAAGAGCCTAACAGGGTAGCCAACTGCCACTCCCTTTTGTGTTTTCATTTGTGTTTTTAATTGATAAATGTGTCTGGTTTTAATTAAAAAGTCATATATGAACCTACTGTTTGCTAGTTCTGCAGTGGTGGTCAATACATTCCTGCACCCTATGCATTGCCTGAATTTGTACGTGCTTCCATACGGATTCTGATCAAAATTGCTTTGACCATAGAATTGATCCCCATCTCCTATGCTCTCATTTATGTATTTGGACAATAATACTTATTCATTAACATTTGGTTGAGTCTTTTTGACAGCGAAGTCAATAGCTGGAATACATTTCCAAGTAAGGTGCTGGGATCAAATGGCATTAATATATTTAAACAAAAATTGGATGACAGTGCAGAATTTGATCAATTTATGGAGGAATATTAGCTCCATGCTGCAGGAAAACCAACTTCCTTTCTGCAGTCTGGAGGGTCATTTTGCTTTGATCAGACTTTCCCCCCTGATCAGCAATACATTTGCCTTACCATTTTTACCTTTTTTTTTTTTTTTTTACTTTGCCTTTTTCTGAAACATCTGATTTTAAAATCACAACAGTCAAATATTGATGCTGTCAGATTCTTCCAGGGTATATAAGTTGCTTCACCTGTAGCACAGCTGTATACCTATTTTATATATACCAGAGGCCCTGAGGCTGCAAACACTCATGCATGCAAGTGCTTAGCTTCACTACTGAGAATAGTCCCACAATTTTTTTTTCAATACTCATAGCAGTAAAGTTATCCAGCTGGATGGGTGCTAGCAGGATCTGGTCAAAAAATTCAATTTTACCAAGTAATACAATGAACTGTTCATATAATACTCCTGCAAGCCATGTGTCCAGTGGGTATCTGCAGTTTTCATAGCTAAGAAGAGTACATTGCTATAAGTTTGTTTATGAAGTGCTGTGCATATTTTTGCAAGGTAAGGATAGAGCGTTGAAATGAGCAATCAGACCAAATCATCATCAGGCTATTGCTATTTGTTCTTGCCACAAAGAATAAGACTGGGAGAAATGGAAGGATGGGATGTGATACTGTTGCCAGAGTGTGATGCCCCAGAGATATAATGAGATGATCACATCCTTAGTAGCACAATCCAAATAAAGAATCTAGCTCTGGAATGACAGAAAGGTGCCACTAAGGTTAATTGCTGTTCACTGCCTGGTTCTAAAAATCCATTACCTACTCTTCTCCACTGAATGGCGGATGGAGTACATCTTCAATTTAAATGAGAGGGGCGGGGAGGGGTGGTGCAGAATTTGGGGTTACTTTTCCCCTATTCTTGCCGTTCCTTTTTGACCTGATCATCATTGCAGGCTCTTCTCTAGGTCTTCTTTTTAATAGCAAAACCGAGGACTCTGTTTTTAAACCAAGGAGAAACAGAGCTGCAAGAGCTTCAGCCTGTAACTGCATAAAGCTCAGCTCCATTATTGCATGAAATGCTGTTCCTAACTGCTATAGGCAGATGGTGCTGCATCAGCTCTCAGGGCTCCCTCTGCACTTGACTGACCAACTCATCAGGAAATGAGCTGGCCCACAAATGCTGCTTGTTGTTATCAAGAGCCATAATAGAAATTGAATTTAAAAGAGAGAGAGAGGCAATACTTAACTCCTTAGGGTTGGGAGTTCATACTAAATGTAAACCACCACACCCTCTGTGACCTGGGAAGATCCTCCTGATACTTAAACTGGGGCCTGTATTACCTGACCTAATGCTACAAAGGATTTGATTTGAAGTCCTTTGATCAAATTACTTTGCCCTCATGACCTGGATCCTTCTTTTGCTTTTAGGTGTTCCCTGGCAGACAGGCAAGTCCATTGGCTGGGATCAGCCACAGAGCCACATTCTCCGCTGTTATCTTCTGCCTCCCTATGCTCAGTGGAGTTATGTTAGTTCATAGCTTTCTCTTTTCCCTGCATGTCACAGAGATGCTGTTTTCACTTTTCAGTAAAAGAAAGCCACCTTTACAAAGCAAAGCAAGCTACAACAGGCTAAAAGCTAGAGGGGAACATGCTATAGGCATTATAAGTTTATACTGTTTTAGAGATTGTGTTTGTGAGATGTTCCAATAAGGTTGTCCTGACATGCTCAGCCAGACAGCCAAGTCTTTCTTCTTAGCCAAGCCGTGACTGAAAGTTGGTTGTTGGGCTCCAGCTCCCATCTCTCAGATCCAGGAGCAAAAACTGCTCCCATCATTGCTCCTGGAAGCTGGAAGTGTTGGTTTCATTCCAGTGCTCAGGGCTGACGTTGAGATTAGGTGAAGTAGGTAAATAAATACCTACCTCAGTAAGAAGATGGAGGTGGCAAAAAAAAAAAGATTAAATGTGAAATGCCTTTTATTTGCCACCAATGATTGCTTTCTGTTAAAACTGGAAAATCAGTAAGGTGGCCAAATTGCTGTCAGCAAACAGCAGACAGGCAGCTCTTTCTGTTCCGATGCGCCAGTTCTTATTGCTGTTTACAAGTTCCCAGATTAATTTATACTTGTGCACACATGTAGTTGGCTAGTGGTCTCCAGGGATAAAGCAAATCGTCACAACCAAGATTCAAGGTGCTAGTAACAGTCTCTGACGAAACCAGAAAGTTCTTTTTGAAACTCAGTATTGCAGAAGAAAAGCTGAAATAGAAGCCAGTGATCTGAAGCCATCAAGCATTTCTAAAATGTCTGAAAATAATTGTTCCAGATCTGCTGTGGTTGTCCTTACTGTTGAGATTCACCTTCACAAAGACATTTTCATTTCTTCTGATGGTTCCAGTAGGTCTGAAAGAAGAGAAAAAGCAGCAAAATGTTGTTCTGAGTGTGGTAGGTCCATTTGATGATGTGGCTGTGCCTTGGAGCAATAATAACTCAATTCAATTGTGCGAATTTTTTAAAGAAGGCAGAAGTCCCTGCAAAGGAGGTAACTGAGCACTGATGCCTGGAAAAATTATGCCAAATGGCCTGTAATCCATGACACAGCCTTTTTCCTTTTGTCATGATTTTGGGGCCATTTCAAACACAGTGAAAGGATTTTCCTTTGGATGATAATGGAAGAAAATGTTCAGCTTTCCAGTTTTCAAGCCAGGGTTCTCTATCCTACGTCAGCTGATTCTGTTTACTGCTTCTGCCTCAAGCTGTTTAACCCTGGAGATTTTGCTTTCAGCCTGGAATGGTGTGCGAGACTGAAATAACATTTTGTGTCCTAGTGAAAGGTGAGCAGTAAGCAGATGATGCATACAATAATTATATGGGAAGAGAATTGCAGATTAGAGTGCAAGAAGATAGTACAATTGATCCAAAAAAATTCCAGAATAATTCTCTGATGGAGCAGCTACAAGCTGATTGGGAAAGGCTAATTGATTTGATCAAGGTGTACAGAATAGAGAACATTCCCCTCTGGAGCTTGATGGACATACTCCATTCAGTCCACCTCTAGGAAGTTTTTTTAAATTTGTGAAGCTTGATAGAAAACATGACCTTGAAATAGAAAAGCAACTCTAAGAAATTACCTGACAGGAATTGTTACTTTCATGCTCCCCACCTGGGCAGAAATAACTTTCAGAACAAAATTATTCAAGTATTATGAACATGACCAAGAAGGAAAGTGTTGCTGCTTTGAAAGCTGTCAAGTGTTCTCCTACTACACTTGTCTGAAATGAAGCTATTTAGTAAACAAGAGCAGAAGACGATGACTGTTGGCTTGCTTCTGCAGAAGAAGCAGAGGTGAGAGAAGAGAGCAATATTTTGTTGAATGTTTAGATTGTCCTAATGCTGGAATAACAAAAGATGCCCTTGAACAGTTCAAAGAAATAGGAATCCCATTCAGTGATTTGGGAGATCAAAGTTACAACAACAGAGCAAATGTGAAAGGCAAGCGCAATGGAGGTCCTAGGAAGACGTGGAACTCAACAAGAGAGCTTTAGCCCTGAAATCCTGCACTGAATGGTGTCATGAGCTGTTGCACTGAAACTGCAGTATTTTTTGACATGGTTCAAAGGATTTGTACTTTTATGCATCCTCATCCCAGCGCTGGCTTGTAACGCACCAGCATGTGACCAGCCTGTTTCCAAAACTCCTAAGTGAAACAAGATGGGAAAGCCAACTCAATGCAATCTATATAGGTTGGTGCCAAGTTTCAAGTCTGCGATGCTTTTTTCATTTCAGTTGCCAATGATTCAAACCTGAAGGGACCCACAGGAATCAAAACTCAAAGTGATGCCAAATTGCTGCCTCACAAAATCTGCAACTATAAATTCTTGTGCCATGTGGCACTTTGGCAGGATTTACCTCATGAAGTCAAAATTGTGAATAAAATAGTTCAGAAACGGCTTCTGGAGAGGCTCTCCTGGGTCGTCGAGTCCAGTCCTCTGTGTTCCCAAGCAACTGCTTGTCTAAAAGGGTGCCCAAGTACATCCATGTGGCCTGTCCCACATGCCACAGCCACAAAGGGCCCTAGATAGAAAAAAGAATAACCTGCAGGTTATATAAGCATATCCAAGCCTCCTCTAAATTGCCTCTGCCTCCCTACTTTGTGCCATCCAGAGATTTCACAAGCACATATCTTAATTCCTGCACCAAGTCTGCTATTAAAAGATTTAGGGTGGATCTCAAGAGAGATCCCTGAGGTCACTACCATTGAGCACCTCTTTCCAACCATAAAGCTCCCTTTATAACATAATCTGATACAGCCTTTTCTTTAACCAGCTCCTTATTCACCTTAAAATGAGAGTAAAAATCCCCGTTTTCTCCAGTACGGCTAATAGTTTCCCATGAGGCACACTATCAGATACTTTGCTTAAATCTAAAAAAACTTCAGGTCCATGGCACTGCCCTTATCAAAGAAGTCATGTATCCTGCCAATGAACAAGATGAGACTGGTCTAACACTATCACCCATGGTTAAAACCATGTTCCATTTTTCTGTCCTACCTTCAATTTTCCTCATGCCCTTGATTATTCTTTACTTCAGTTTCTGTTTTAAGATCTTGCATAGTGCTGCAATCAAACCAATGGGCTTATAGTTTCCCAGGTCCCTTTGCAAAGGTTGAAGGAGATACCAAACACAACTATGCAGCAGCTAACAGCCTCAAGGGCTTTCCTTGTTAAGTACCATTGTGATAAGGGATTCACCCGTGTCCTCGCTGATGCTAAGGAGCTGCCTGGCGACCTGGAACCTCAAAGCTAGTTTCTCTCAGGACAAAAATCCAGAGTGCAAAGAACAGGAGACTGCTTGATAATGAGGCCAGAGATGACCTGTTGATTAATCCAGAAAAGAACTAGAAAAGCAAATTTTCTGTAGCATTTTGGATACTCCCCTGAAGGTGCTTGGAGATGGCTTTTTTTTTGTTTGTTTGTTTGTTTTTTACAAGTTGAGGAAAGCCATGATGGGTTTGGGCTTTCTGGATGACAGCTCTGAAATAACAAAGACTCTTCAGGACAGTGATGCATCACTTTATGCAAAGCATTAGAAGACAGACAACTTCTAATGGAGAGACTTAAATGCTTGGGGATCTTTGTAATGAACTTCAAGCTCTGGCAGGAGGCTGAAACCTGGCACCTGCCCAAAAGCCACATGGGAATTTCTGTGTGAAAATAAGCTTTTATCCTTGCTTCCAAATGTAGCCAGTGCTCTCAGGATAGTAATAACCTCCCCGTATCTGTTGCAAGTAGTAAGCATGCGTTTTTCCAAACTTAAGCTTATAAAGACATGCTTGTGTTCAACAGTGCCTCAACCTAGGTTGGCAAGTCTTGCTCTGATTTCATTTGAAAGCCATATTGCAGATTATTGGTCTGAAAGTTGCCATCTATATGTTCATGTGTATTTAAATCAGGAAAAGGGAAATTCACTGCAGATGCTGCCTACTAGTTCCAAATGTTTATGGGGAGGGAGAAAAAAAGGCTTTAAAAGACTGTGCTGGTGTTTTGAGTTTCATTTTGTGTCATGCTTGTATTAGCACCAGCAAACAAGGCTGAGAAGTCTGATTCTCTTAGTGCTTTACTGGGGAGGTAAGAAGTAACCCAGGGAGGGTGGTAAAGTAGGCCAAAGCTGGTATGGCCTGGCAGTCCAGTTGTTCAAAAGCAACCACTACCTCTGCCAGTTCAAAGCTACTATTTCCCTGTGTCCCTGTACACCATGGGGTTAATTCAGTTCACTTCTGATTTTCCAGAATATCATGCATTATAAGCCACCTCAATCTTAGTAGTGCTATGGATCGAGGGAGAAGCCAGCACTTCAGGCTGATAAATTAAGTCATGCCCTTGTTGTTGCTAGATGTTTTGTGAGGCATTCCTCTCAGAAAGTAAGTGGAATGGATCTGCGCCATGCCCATGTACCAAGGGAGCAGTTCGCTTAGCAACAAACCACATAAAAGCTCTCAAAACCTCATCTCCTATTTACGTGCACTGGTTGCAGCTCCCAGATTGCAGGAAATAAAGGGAAGCACTAAGCACCCAAATCCAGTTTGTTGCTAAGACACTGGCAGGATGTAGAAAGCAGGAGGTTTGTTCTGTCCTTACTCACTTTGCCTACATTTGCCTTATTGAACACAGGGTGTCACCCAGTACCTTTCATCTTAAGGATTTCCCAATTAATCCAGTGCTTGCAAATGCTGGATTTTACAAGCAAGAGGCACATTTTGTGCTGATGGATGCTGCACAGGGCTCTCCAGTGAGTCATTTATGTTTGTAATGTGCTTTTGGTATGTAAGGGCTGAAAGAGATGACTTTTTAGGACACTTCAAAAAAAGCAGGGACTGCACCCTCTAACCCAGGAGGTGTCTTCCTATCCCGTGTTTTTATTTGGCTTTGCTAGTGTCCCTTGAGTGTGACTCACAGCCCCCTTGCTACTCTAGTCCACTGGGGGGGGTTTTAACCAGAGGATCTCAGCTCAAATTGACACTTCAGCTAGTGGGATCACCAAAACAGAAGTAAGGAAACATATCTGCCCTTGCAACCCTTGTACATCTCTACCCAATGCCTAGTCTGTGCTAGATTTGCTGGTATCATTGCAACATCAGTGCTAATATCTTCAAGAGCAAGGCTGAAATGTTCTGGCCACATGATTTCCTAAAACCAGGACACTGTTGAAGGAGGGGGTGACCTACCTTAGTCTGCCACCTGGAATTAACTTAAAATCTGATCCAAAGCCCACTGAAGGCAAAAGAAAGTCTATTGACTCCAGATTTGTTTCCAGAGGGCATGGTCTAAATCAGAGGTTGGCAACTTTGTTGGATAGAGTGCCTAAAACACCCCAACCTCCATTTGTAAGATGTTGGCATGCCAGGGGCGGGTGGTGGAGGAATTGTGAGAGGCCCTCTCCTTGTTGTGGGAGTACAACCTGGGCCTCTTCCCCACCATCCGCCCCAAGATGCATGCACCAAGCAAAAATGCCTTTGCATGCCACACATGCTAAGAGTTGCCCGACTCTGGTCTAAAACTTTCCAGCCATCCAGAACCAAGGCTAATTTTGTCTGGAAAGGAGAAAGCCTTCTATATGTTACTACAGGCAGAGAGTCTCTGGAGCATCCTGGCCACACAGGATTTGAATGGGAGCGGTAAACAGGCTCTTTTGAGCATTCAGTTTAAGGATGCTCTACAACAAAAGAAGTCCTGCCTTTCCCCAGTTAGTGATTCCCTGGCACTAACACCTGTAGCAACCCTGATACTCTGGAGCTCTTACTCCCTTAAATGTACCAAGCTCTAGGGCAGGTTACAAATGAAAAGTTATAAAAAAAAGCAGCAGGAACCATTTAAAGAGAAAGGTTCAGCCTTATTAGTGACCAAAAGGCTTGGCTCCCAGAGTTGCTGCTGTAATCCCCGACGTTACACTAATACCTATTGTATTAAGTGTTGAAGAACAAGCAAATGCCTGGTCCTGCCCCACAGTGCTTTTAGAGTCAAGGCACTCTCTGAAAAAAAAATTGCTTAGCTTTCACTCTTTTTTTTAATCACAGAAGAGTAATAAAGCAATTCTTTGTGTTGCAAGGAGCTCAGAAAGAGCACAACAAAATGTGCTTGATGTCAAGGCCTCTATTTGCCATCTCTGGTTTACTCCAAATCATCAGTGCCTTGTCCTGCAGCATGGCACCACTGAGAATGATTCAGTGCTTGAGTCTCCCAGGTATTGATGTTAATATGGTATTTCTTGAGATTGGCCTTCACAGTCTCTTCTTTTGCCTCTAGCGCAATGCCCATTGGTGAGTTAGGAGTATAGGACCTATTTTGGGAGTCAGTTCTCAGGCAAAGACATCGCCAGTGGTGACATTCCAAAGTTTTCAGATGTTTCTGCAAATTGTGTTAAATACTTTGTCACAAGGACATGAAAAAGGAAAAGAAAGGTGCTGCTTGGGAGAGAACTTGTGGCACTTGGGAGAGGTTCATGAAGACTGGAAGAGGGCCAATGTGGTGCCTATTCTCAAGAAAGGGAGGAAGGAAGATCCAGGGAACTACAGGCCAATCAGTTTGACCTCAATCCCTGGAAAGATCCTGGAAAACATCAAAGAACCCATCAACAACAGGCTAACGGAAGGCAACAGTATGAGAGAGAGCCAACATGGCTTCGTTGTGGGTAGGTCTTGCCTGACTAATCTCATTTCCTTTTATGGCCAGGTGACATCACCTGGACAAAGGAGAAGAGGTTGATAACATGTATTTGGGCTTCAAAAAAGCCTTTGACCTTGTGTCCCATGATGTACTCATGCTAAAATTGGGGAACTGAGGCCTCAACAACCTCACAGTCCAATGCCTGGGGAACTGGCTCCATGGTCAGACCCAGGGAGTGATAGTCGATGGAACCAAATCAGCATGGCACATGGTGACCAGTGGTGTGCCCCAGGGCCCATACTTGGACCAGTACTCTTTAATGTATTTATAAATTATCTGGATTCTGGTGTCAGATGTGGACTGGCCGAGTTTGCTGATGACAAATTATGGGGAGATGCAGTCATGCTAGAGGATAGGCTGGCAGTTCAGGCCGACCTCAACAGGCTTGCAAGGTGGGATGATCAAAACCTGATGACTTTCAACATGGAGAAATGCATGGTGCTCTACCTCGGGAGAAAAAAAAAATCCACATTATACTTATAGGCTCAGCAGTGCTACACTCACACTAGCATCATGACTGAACGAAATTTGGGGGTCATGCCTGACTACAATATGAACGTGAGCCACCAATGCAAAGCTGCAGCCAACAAAGCAAACAACACCCTGCCTTGCATCTACCAATGCATCTCAAGCAAGACCCAGGAAGTCATCCCTCTGCTTTGTTCGGCCTTGGTAAGGCCACAGCTGGAGTATTGCATCCGGTTCTGGGCACCGCAACTTAGAGAAGATGTGGAGAACCTTGAAGAAGTCCAGAGGAGAGCCATGCACATGATTAGAGGACAAGGGGGTGGGCCTTATGAGGAGAAAGAAGTGTTTCTTTTAAGAAACACTTGGATGCTTATCTTGCTGGGATCATTTGAACCCAGCTGACTTCCTGCCCTTTGGGCAGGGGGCTGGACCTGATGATCTTGTGAGGTCCCTTCTAGCCCTAATGTCTATGAATCTTTAGCATCCACACATGAGGACAGGCTGGTGCTCCAGGCTGACTTGAATCGGTTTAAAAAGTAAGCAGGTACAAACCTGATAACATTCAATACCAAAAAATGCAAGGTACTCCATCTTGGGAAAACAACCCTGCAGCATGCTTATAGGCTTGGCAGTGCTATGCTCACTAGCACCAGGGCTGAAAAAGACTTGGGGGTCATGACTGACCACAAGATGAACATGAGCCACCAATGTGATGCTGAATCTGATCAACATTTAATCTAATTATCTCCAGAACTAATTGAATGTCTGTTGAAATGTTGATCAGAGCTGATTCCAAATTTCCCCTCTCCCTGGGCTGGAATCCACAAAGCTAAAACCCATCATTTTTATCCTGATTGTTTAATGCCAAACGAATGCTGGTTGCGGGGAGGGGTGAGCCAGAGAGCACGAGAGACTTGTCTCATCTCTCAAGGGCCTCAGGGTCTTTGTGATGCAGTTGTGCTTGCTCAGGTGCGTCTCCCCTTGAGTTCTTTGGACTCAAGCGGCACCTCCCTGCAGTGCGCTGCAGCCCCTGGTCATCCGCGCTGCAGCTGCACGTGAATGCCCCATCATCATCGTCATAAGAGCCTGAACAATCTCCACACCTTGTGGAAGAGCCATGACCCTTTGAGATTGCAGTATACACGAACCCAACTAATTTCTGCTTAGTGATTGCTGTTGGCTGGGGGGTGGTTAGCCATGTTAGTCCAAAGTCAATCAAACGGAAGGTACCTTTATAGCCTAACTAAATAACATTTAGAGAGAGCACAAGTTTTCACTTCAGTTGGCTGAGCCTCTATCAGGCCAGGCCTGAAATGCCAGGTGACCCTAAGCCCAGGGTTGATGCCTTTCCCTCCCTTCCAACTAGTTATTCTCTTTCTCTTTCTCCACCCCTCCCTTCTTGCACAGGCCCGGGCGCTTCTTCCATCAGAGCTCGTCCCTTTTGTTTCAACTGATAACACATCTACTTCTTACTGACTGGTTAAAGCTTGCATCCATAGATGCTTCTGAAGCAAATCGCAGGATATCATCCTCCTGCTGTACTCAGCCTTGGTGAGGCCGCACCTGGCTACATCCAATTCTGGGCTCCACAATTCAACAAGGCTGTGGAGAAGCTTAAGAGAGTCCAGAGGGGATCCATGTGCATGATCAGAGGGCAAGAGAACAGGTCTTATAAAGAAAGGCTGAGAGTCATGGGACTCTTCAGTGTGGAAAAGCACAGGCTCAGGGGTGACCTGGTGGCAGTCTATAAGTACATCAGAGGTGTGCATCAGGATCTGGGAGAACACTTGTTCACCACAGCACCCCAAGAGATGACAAGGGCTAATGGTCACAAACGCCTCCAAGACTGTTTTAGGCTGGACATAAAGAAAAACTTCTTTACTGTCTGAGTCCCCAAAGGCTGGAATAGCCTCCCTCCAGAGGTATTGCAAGCCCCTGCTCTGGACTCTTTTAAGAAATATTTGGATGCTTACCTTGCTGGGATCCTTTGACCCTACCTGACTTCCTGCCTCTGAGCCAGGGGGCTGGGCTGGATAATCTCCCATGGTCCCTCCCAGCCCTAACGTCTATGAATCGATGAACGCTGCGAGCGGCGCGGCTGAACATTTTGCTGGAGAACCGGTAGCCTTGAATCGAGGGCCAGCCATGAGGGGTGCATCAGCCAAGGTAGATGGAGGAAAGCACATAGAAAGATTGAGGTAGATAGAGGAAAAGGCTGCCTGAGTGCAGACCAGTGCTTGGCATTGCTCTATAGGCCTGTCTGCTGTCTTTGGTTTTGGCAGGTGGCAGGAGGGTTGCAGGTCTCCAAGAAGAAAAGCCTCTGTTGGGAATAGGGCTCAGCACAGAAAAAAATGGGCTCAGTGGGTTTATAAGCCCAGGCAAGGGGACAATGGTGGGAAATAGCTTGAGGTTTAGTGATGAAAGACCCAGGAGTCATGGAGATAAAACAGAGTAGCAGCCTCTGAAGAGATGGCTCACTGCAGTGTAGTGCAGTGAATTCAGCATGGAGGCACCCACTGAGAAGCCAGCAATAAATTATTGAATGGCTGCATTAAGTGGGCACTGAGTGAGACCCATGAAAGCAGGGGGTCGGAAAGGGGAAAACAGCAGCTGGTCAACATCACTAGAGACTTTATCAGCAAGTGCACACAAAACGGGGGGGGGGGGGGGGGGGTGAGGCAGAGTCCATGCAGGCAGCCTGAACCCTGGCATTCCCTAAGCTTGGCCAGCATGAACATGGCAACTGTCAGTCCTCCTGGATCATGGTGTATGCATGCGGGCCACCCAGACCTTCAATGCATATGCCTGAACAAGAATTTTTGGAGTGGAGGCTGTCCAGACCTTTCACCCTCCCTTAAGGTGACTGAGACAGAATCCAAAGACCAGACTGAGTCCAGGTGTTTGGTGCCTCCATTGCGGTAGCTGTATAAGTGTCTGGGAATTGAACCAGGTCTCCTGTGTGGTAGACAAGGAGTCTACCACTGAACCACAGGGGACTCCTCCAGTGTGTGTGTGGAGCATGTTCTTCAAGCGAGACTCATTGCCTTCATGCCCTCCAGAAAAAGCAGACCAGAAAACAAATGTTCCAACCAACATGTCCAGCGTTGGCATTCACATGGGTCATCCCCGAGACCCTCAGCTCAGGCCCCTGCCACTTTTGTTAGGCAAGTAGCTTAAACTAATGGTGAGCTAGCATCCCCTGTGCGGGCCGCTGATAAAGGGGTTTGGCTGTGGGCGGTGAGGAAAGGTGAGATCAAGAATCCTGGTCCCGTTCCAGGCTCTGAAGGGGAATGGGCTCTAAGTGGCACAGACACTTGCCCATCCACCTCTGGGGATTGTCCCTTTCTAGCCCATCCTGTCTAGGACCTGTCCCTTCTCCATCCTGCAACCTTCTCCAAGTCAGTAAGAAGTAGATGTGTTATCAGTTGAAACAAAAGGGACGAGCTCTGATGGAAGAAGCGCCCGGGCCTGTGCAAGAAGGGAGGGGTGGAGAAAGAGAAAGAGAATAACTAGTTGGAAGGGAGGGAAAGGCATCAACCCTGGGCTTAGGGTCACCTGGCATTTCAGGCCTGGCCTGATAGAGGCTCAGCCAACTGAAGTGAAAACTTGTGCTCTCTCTAAATGTTATTTAGTTAGGCTATAAAGGTACCTTCCGTTTGATTGACTTTGGACTAACATGGCTAACCACCCCCCAGCCAACAGCAATCACTAAGCAGAAATTAGTTGGGTTCGTGTATACTGCAATCTCAAAGGGTCATGGCTCTTCCACAAGATGTGGAGATTGTTCAGGCTCTTATGACGATGATGATGGGGCATTCACGTGCAGCTGCAGCGCGGATGACCAGGGGCTGCAGCGCACTGCAGGGAGGTGCCGCTTGAGTCCAAAGAACTCAAGGGGAGACGCACCTGAGCAAGCACAACTGCATCACAAAGACCCTGAGGCCCTTGAGAGATGAGACAAGTCTCTCGTGCTCTCTGGCTCACCCCTCCCCGCAACCAGCATTCGTTTGGCATTAAACAATCAGGATAAAAATGATGGGTTTTAGCTTTGTGGATTCCAGCCCAGGGAGAGGGGAAATTTGGAATCAGCTCTGATCAACATTTAATCTAATTATCTCCAGAACTAATTGAATGTCTGTTGAAATTTATTGCTAGTCACCGAGCAGCCTGCGTTGGCTGGGCTCAGTGCAGTAACATGGTGTGGGAACAATCTGTCTCATACTTGGGGGCAACTGAGGAAAATGGAGCAGACGGCCATTCCCTCACTCTCTCTTGCTCTGTTTGCATGAAGGGTTGGCAGGTGTGTGGGGAGGTGAATTCCCCCATTAATGCGCCCATGCCATCTGTCACAGCCCAACAATGACACTTCACATGCAGTCAGAGCCCTGAAGAAGAGACGCAAAGTCAGCTTCCATGCAGGAAACTCAGAAGCTGTAGGATTTGCCCCATTAACACTAAAGCACTTGTGTTGAGGCAACATCTCACAGTGATGTTCAGTAGTAAAATGAAAAGTGGGGGTGTATTGTGTGCAACCTGGTAGGGGAAACCATTTGGTGGTGGCAACTTCAAAGGGAGTTGGAACATCCTGTGGAGCAGCTGCTTCATTGCTAATGCCAATTTGCCTGCTCAGTGAAACAGGGCTGAGGTCCCAGGGTTAGCTTTCACTTACCACTGGGTAAGAAAAATTGACAGGCAGCTCTGTCAGGGGCCACCTGACCCCTTTTAACTCACTACAGTCTGATGGTTTGGGACTGATGTATGTGAGCTCCCTCCAAATACAGTCCTACTGCTGCTTCTCTAGTCAGTGGTCACTGAATTAAATGCATGGCCAGCACTGGAGCAGGCCCAGCACCCAGGACACCCAGCAAGACCCTGCACAGCAGTGGCCCTGCTCCTTGGCTGGGCAGTGCCTTTACACCACCAGCCTGCAGTCTGCCGATTACAGCACTTTGTTTCAATGTTCAAATCCCCGTCATCAAGGCAAGATTTGACTTTATATCTTCTATTTCCACCCAATTGCTTTAACCACCAGGCCCAGCGCAAAATTCTACTTAAGGTTTTCTCTACCTTTCCTGTGGAAGCTGGATCACTGGGCAGCCAAAGATGACAGACATGGGGGGCCAGAAGTACAGCCAGCACAGGTATGAGTGGCTCTGGGAGTGGTCTCTGACCTAGCAAAGAAAAGCCTATGGGGTCTAAGCCTTGTACTTGATCCTGGCTGCAATAGGGCTGAGTGGAGCTGGGTTTTTGGCTGTAGCCATGTTGGTCTAAGAACATAAGCAGGCAAGATGCTTTGAGTAGATGTGATATCTTTTATTAGACCAACTGAGTAGTTGGAAAAAAGTTCTTCGCAAACTTTTGGATGCAATCACTCTTCATCAGGCATAAGGAGCCTCTGCTAGTCTGAGACTCCAAGGAATGAGAGAAGCTAAAAGTGTGGAGGGATGTCAGTAAGAATGAGAATAGGTAAAGATAAGCAAGACAAACGGAAAAGCAGGGAGGGGGAAGAGAGCAGGGGGGGTGGAAATCAGAGGAAGACAGATAAAATACAAGGTGAAAAAGAAGCAGTCTGTGAAAAAGGGAATAGCTGGAGATCAGGAAAGCAGGAATGGGAGAAGCTAAAAACGTGACAGGATGTCAGTGAAAATATAGAAGGGCAGAAGTAGGAAAACAAAAGCCAAAGCAGGGGAGGGAGGGGGAAGATGACAGGGGACAAAAAGGCCAAAGGGAAAACACTACAGAGGTAATAACACAAGGTAAAAAAAAAAAAGGCTGGCAATAAAAAGGAAGTGGGCAGGGAAGTGGTGGAGGGGAGGAGAGAAAAGGAGGGAAGGAATGTAGGAGGTCAGGGTCAGGCAGGTTGTAATGCATCATAAATCCAATGTCTATACTGAGTCCATGATTTTTATTTTTCTAGTATTCAGCAGGTTGATGAAGTGAAGCTCGTAGGCTTGTCTATGAAAAGTATTTTGCAAGTTCCCTTTGAGGATTAGAACTGAGAGATCGGAGAGGGAGCGATTGTCCTGTGACAAGCAATTGAATATTCTTGTCTTTGATAGATTTCTGGTGTGGGTTTATTGTGTTGCAGTTGTTGGTTTGTTTCTCCTACATATTTTCCACCAGGGTATTGGATGCACTGAATGAGAGATGTAATATTTCTGGAGGTGCAGGTGTAGGATCCAGAAATGATGATTGTTCTGTTGTGGGGTGTAGTTATTGTTGAAGCTTTTCACTTGTCCCGCTGCTGTGAACTGTGGGGTGTCTGCAGCTTAGGGAAAGCCTTCACAGGTACGATTCAAACACGTTAAATGCAATTTGTTTTTTATGACATGGACTTTCAACAACTATGCAAATAAAGAGTAGGTTTCCTTAACTGGTTGGGTACAATGCTGTAAAGGCAAAGCCAGCCCTTCCATTAAATTTTGTAACATGGCATTGGTGTCTGCCAGAGATCTTTGAAAGCTACATTTGAGGGGGGGGGGTGGCACAGAGGGATACTTGTCTTGTCTTGAATACACCACAGTATATGCAGAGATGCTAGGCTGCTTGGACTGTTGGGTCCACACTACCTGCCTCCATATCTGATCACACACAATGGAGCATTACAGACCAAAACACTGCATTTCAGCAGTGTACAAACCAGGCAGGAACTGGAGAGGAGCTGCCAACGAGACCTCGAGAATCCCATGGCAAAAGACAGCTGTTGTGCCCTACTCCTGCCATAGCAGTGCAGCACACTTGCAACTGGTCCTGGTCCTGCTCCCGCTCCCACTCCCTGGCTAAATCCAGCCTCTTAATCCTGTGGTGGGGACAGAAGCCAGTTTCTACAAGAATAGGGAAACAATGCTCAGGGCACCCTGGCCTGCTACACATGCACACACACACCCCTGGAGGCTTACCAACAGACATTGTACACTAATCTCTATCACCTTTCCTTCTCTATTTGCCAGCATGTCTCCACAGAACAGAAAAAAAGGGAGAAAATCTGGATCTTGTAAGGTTCAGCTGATGTCCCTGGAAGCCACCACAGCCTATTTGCTGACCCTGATAACAGAAAGGGCATTTAATGCCTGCAGCACAGGGAAAGTATGAAGCATCTCAGGCCACACGATAAACCATTCTTCTGAACACAGGTGGTGCACCTACATTTCCTGTAACTAAATTCTTCTGATAAGCCTACCAGGGAATAGCCCTCACAGAGCTCCTAACAGCTTGAATCATTTATCAGAGTCAGATATGGCATTACCAGTACACACACACACACACACACACACACACCTTACTGTGGACCTCTAATAAGCTTTCTTTCTGTTGACTCTCTTCTTTGTTCTGACTCTCCTTTCTCCTCTGATCTCTTCCTACTTGGTGGTTTCTTTATCTTCTTAAGCCTAACAACCACAGACAGGCTGTCTCTGAGGCTTCTGTTCTTGTAGGAGCAGCTATTCTCTCTATGGTTATGTAGGCTGTCTAAGAACTTCACAATCAGATTACGCTGACTAATACGATTTAATTCACAAAGCCCAGGACAAGCACCACTGTTGCACCAATGTCATTTATACATTAACACTCAGTTCACAACAGAGTGGAACAGATGATTACAAGGTAAATTAAAACTGAAAGACAACATTAGACTATTAGATTTGATAGGAAAGCTTCAAGAGAGGACATCTAAGAGTTTTTTTCCCCTCCCCCCAGGAACCCGCAATTGGCCCTCTGTGGACCTGTTAACCACATCTTGCTAAACCAGCTGCTGTATTGCTAGAGGCACTATAATGAAAGCTACCAGTTACAACACTGCTGTGTTTTAAAAATGTATTTGGGAAGGTCCATCAATCACCAGCTGCAGCAGCTTCCAGGAAATATTTTCTGAACACTTTTAAAACAAAAGGACTCATTTCCAAAAGTTATATAGCTAGAATAAGATGTTCTCAAACTCACTTTCATCTAATCATATATAATCAGCACACTTCCACACCCAAATATCTTCAATTTTCAGATAAAGACTTTTAGCACTGCCAACAGATAGTGGTTTATAAGCATGATTTTGAACACATTTCCAGCAGAGGGCAGTGTTGGGACAAAATGGATACAGCGTTGCATAAAGTGCAGGTAAAGAATTTCTCTAACAGAAAATACATGAAACACTAATTGTTATCAACCTGCTGGCCATGGAATACTATTGTACACATAGCCTTAGATAGGAGATGGCCATAATATACTTTTCTCCCCCCCAGAGTTAAACAAAGAATAAGTCACTGCATCAGACTATTTACCCTTTAAGAGGTGGGGTTCAGTAGCTGGTATGATTGGGTTAAGTCTGATAAAGTGAACTTGGGCTCACAAAATATACATCCCTGATTCACTTAGTGGATAAAGTGCAAATCTATTTTGCCTTATCATTTGGTGGCAAGACAGTAGGAAATAATTTGCTTGCATTTAGCAAACTGTAACCCCAGGTAGAAGTGAACAGATGAAGCCTGTAGTGTGATTGGTGCTACTGGCAGAGTTTACTGGTGAATCTTTTCAGCATAACAAGCCACCAAATTGGATAAAACTTCCACTTTTTCAAAGGTTTACATTATCTGCTTTTATTACACTGGTGTAACCTGTAGTTATTGCCAGTCAAATGCATCCCTTTACTTAAACCCCCAGGAGGGGATCAATCCAGCAAGTGTGCTCAGAGCATACATCAGAGACCCACTACCAGCAGCAAACTTCCTCCAAAACTAAGGTACAGCTACTTGCTTTAAGACTGGGGAGGGCCTTGCTTCAACAGCTGCTTAGTCACCGAATCAAATGCATAATATAGAACTTGTTCTTGGAGCAGGGACCAGAATTCAGGATAGCCTCTCTCAGCTGAGACCCCTAACCCCTAGGCCACATAAGTATGTTCCCTCTTGTGCTCTTGGTACATTCCTGGGAGGTGGCCTATGTGGGTTTGAATGCTTGCAGGTCAAGGAGGAAATGGAACCCCAGTGCCCCTGGGCAAATGTTCCAACTACTAGGCCAGTGGTTCTTAACCTTGTTAGACTTGGAAAATGTCAGCCCTGAGGTTTCACTTGTTTTCTGACTATGGAAGAATAATAGAGCAACCACATCAAGTTAGGCAGCTTTTGATGCCCTGGATGCCTGTTTGAAATCTCTAGGTTTATCTTGTGAAGAATGTGTAGGTGCTAATATAGAGCAGCACTCTTCTTGACAAATCCCTGCACTAGGATGTTATGTAGAAGGCGAGAACCACCACCACCATCACATCACCCACACTATGTGAGCACATGCGTGCAAGTGACAGAGCGAGAGAGCAGCACACGTGAATGCAGAAGTGCCATTTCATGTTTCCAAAGAATGGATGTAGGTACCTACCTTCAGAAGAGAGTCCCAGGCTGTAGATCTTAAGTAGACCAGTGCACTGCTGAGCCAGGCACCAAAGCCCTGAGTTGAGGGGGGCTCAGGGTTGTGCTCAGGGTTGCCTATCAACTTAGAAGCTAGATCTAATAGAGTTTCCTAGGAGCTCCCTCTGTCTCATCTAAACATGTTAAAGAATCCACAGTGAGAAATATGGTGAAGTGAGGTGCCCAGTCTTAAGAGTAGCAGCAACTCAGGCTCCCCCACTTTGACCAAAGTGAAGGCTCAAAACCTGCCTCTAAGTATGATGCATTCCTGGGAAGACTATAAAAATGGTAGCCTGCCTGCTCTGTAAATCTGTTGCATTTTTCAATAGAAAGCACTAGCATGTGCTTTAAATACATCCCCATCTTATTTAAGTTATCAGAGTGATTCTAAAGAAAACACATTCTTGCATATTCCTTCCATGCTTAATTTATTATATACTGACAAGCCAGAAAGAAAGTGATGTTAAAAAGTTAGCCCCTGAATTGGTACATTTGGGGTTGGGAGGTGCTTAGGTGGGTTAGTCTAAGTCAGGCAGAAGAAAGTTGGGCAGGGTGGTATTACCTCAGGGAGTAACTAGTTCATAGTGGTATGACCCTTTTGTAGGCAACAACCTCCTTCATCAGATGCTGCAGATAGGCTGGCAGAACGAGTTTATATAAAGGAAAGGGACGGGGGAGGGAAAACTGTTATAAGAGGTAAACAGTAGGTTAACCAGCTTTAATCCTAAATTCATGTCAGTTGATCTAAAACTGCAGAAAAGTCTTACAACAGAGGAGGGAAGGTGAACTTAACTCTGAATTTGTTCCCTTATTTCAGCTCTTCCCCCATTATTAATGTAACTAAGTTTCTAAAGACTTGAACTTAATTACGTGAACCCTTGAGTTATCAGCAATCTTGCCAAAGGAGAAAGGATATGTGTCTTTTGAACTGGCCTAAAGTGCTGCTCTAAGACAAGGTTTTGGTTAGTTTATGCAGACAAAATTTCTGGACATGAGAAAGTTTCATTCCCCAACACATCAAACTAGTTCTAAGTTAGGAAGTTAAACAACCACTGACCTCACCACCAGCTGCTACCACTTAATAATTTGTTTTATTATAGAATTAGAAAAAAAATAAAGTTGTCTGTAGGCAGGAATTAAGTATAGTACAAAAGACATTCAGAGATTAGTTTGGACTCAGACAATTTAAACAGTTGGTTGCTCTGAAGGCCATCTAATATAATAGCTTTTTAATGGCACTGTGTAGAAATTACTTTTTCCTTCCAACTTCATGCGGATGCTTTCACTTTTTCTTCAGTGCTTCAGTCAGTTCAGGAACCACCTGCAAATTTAAACAGCTCCATTAAGAGTTTATCATTGCAAATAAAATATTCTGTGTCAAAACTGGAAAAGATAATTCCTGGAAACAGTTATAAAGACACAGATTCATCAAAACATGCTGATTTGATATAACCAAGCTCTCATTTTCTGAGTCAAGAGTTCAGATGTAGAAGCTTTCCTAAATGTTTGTGATGTACAATGAACTTAGCTGTGCTGCTAAATTCCACTGCAGGTCTAAATCTAATCTCAATCCAGTTAATGCAACTGTTTGGAGTTACACAGAAATGTCTGATGTGCACCAAACCGCACAATTCCTATAATATACCAAAGCATTGTCCATTCTATAGATTATAGATTTTTCCATCTATGAAATTTTAAAACAACACTATTGGGTGACTGTTTTTCAACTGAAAAATAGATGCAGCAGTGTTGCTCCTGTAAAAAATTAAAAAATGTTATGTCATTCTGGTAAAATTTCAAAAGACAGTGATAGGTTAGAGCCTGATGCAAAATTAGAACCATGTATTATTCCTTGATGGTCTCAAGATCTTTGCAATAATAGTTACATTTCTGGCTTCAGCCCTGTTAGGAATACCTGATTTGCTTCAACATTGCATAATGTAGGACAGACTCACTTGGAAACCAGAAAACTCGTTTCAATTTATCTAATTTTCAACAGCATTTTTTTCCCAAATAGACAAGAAAAGTGATAGATAATAAGTAATCAGCCAGCCAGGCAAAAAAAGTTTAAAATTCATCTGCTACTTGGGATGCACGAAACCAGTAAATAAGTAATAAGAGTCATGGAAAAGGGAAAACTGATTTAACTAGCATTAAACAATCCTCTTAAGTGAGTCACTGCCAAAGCCTTGGCACCAGCTGCAGTTCTGCCACTTAAAACTCCAGCCACCCTGCACTGTAATTCTGACCAGTACTAGAAAGTGCAGTTATGCATGTAAGCAGTTGGTGGATTAGACGATAGAATACACCTGAAAATCTATCCCAGCCACTTGGGTAAATATCAATTACCTTGTCTTTCAAGAGGCTGCAGGTTGCCCCAGCTCACAGAGATCCCAGCTGAACTCACCACTGATGAATATAGCCTCTCAATTATTTAAGAGATCTACATTTCCATTAGGTGGAAATAATGTGTTCGTACAAAATTTATTAAGGAAATTGTCTACATGTTGTTTCTTCCGAATGTCACTTTGTCTCCATCTTATTAAAAGGCCCATGTTTACTGCCGAGCCAGCAGGCATTAGTTCAGGAATGGCATTAAGTGCTGGCGGTGTTTCTGCCTGCTTTCCTCAGTGGACGTACTATGAGCTCATGCCAGTCATACAGATTACATGCTAATAAATCCCCAAGTGTGACGTGCAGCAGCACTGTGAAGCTCTAGTAAACGTTTAATATTTGAGCTTTTTCACATAAGGACAAACAGGTTTTATGGGAGACAGACATTCAAGCTGCAACACAGTCTTTATAAGAACACCGTACCAAAGTAGAACTCTGTACACTTGCCCAAATTCAATGTAAACTCCATGTTTATACATCAAGTAACTATATATCTATATATGTAGGAATTGTTCAGTATTTGGTTTTTTCCCCCTTATCTATAATTAGTGGGCTCAATAAAAAAGAAACCACTTTCAGGAACAGACAAAAAAATGAAATGCCTTTGATATACAAAAATTAGGAAGCGAAGTTTCAATCTGTCTTGGGGAAGTAGACTCCTTTTAGAAAGTGTAAGACTACACTGTACAATGGTTGACACACCTTGGCTAAAGAGTTACTCGGTTTTGAAACAATGATGCCTAACAGAAACTCTGCTTAAGCACTTAGTACACAGGATGTTTTAATCCAAATATAACTAAATTCAAATTGAGGTATTTGGAGAAGACAGAAAATGCGGTAGAGGCATCAAATTCTCTTCCCTCCAAATAGCTTCTTTTTATGGGGATTTATTTTGAGGTCTGAATATCTGTAAGTCATTATATCCCCAGAACAGAGAGGAGTCTGGAAGGCAAACCAGACAAGAAATAGCAGGCAGCAGGCAAGAAACAGAACTTCTTAGAACTTGGCTTTCACAAAACTCAGACAAGGCTTGTCAAAGCAAGCTGGCTTTGCTGTAAGAGATGAAAGAAAGATGTAAAAGGCCCCAATTCAAAGCATTTAAGTCTAAGCATGTGCTGAATTATTATTAACATAAATGGGACTTAAGATCATGCTTAAGTGATTTGCTGAATTGGGGCCCGTCAAGGCTACTCAGAAGCATCATAATTTGCATGCTAGTTCTTTCTAAATGGAATGAGATTGACTTTAATACCAGACCATGATGAATTTACCTCCAGTAACATGCAAAGGAAACAACCCCCTCCTACAGAAAAGTACCAATGGACACATGCAGAAGCAGCTCAGACTAAATAAATAAGCAAGAGTTAAAAGGCTAGCTGACATCTGTGCAGGGTTATACAATCCTTGTAAGTTGTGTGAAGGCAACTACAAAATAACAAAATGATGTTCCAGATCTGGAAAAGGTTTTTGTAATTTAAAAAAAAAAAAAAGTGCTGACACAAATCAATGACATTTCTAAGAGAAAAACTGATGTTTCATTAAAAAAATCTGGTACTAAAAACTGTCCCTTAAACTACTGTTTTTCATACCTATCCTGTAAAAAAAACCAAGGTATCTGACTTCTACACTATACTTGCATGCCTGGCTCTGTACTGACAAGATCTCACATGATACTGTTATACAGAAAGGGACAAAGAGCAAGAAATCATTAAGGAATTAGTTTAAAAGTAGTATGCTAAGAACAAAAATAATCCTAGCAATAGTATTGATCCACTCCTGGATGAAAATATTACAACTGTCAATATTAACATAAAAAAGCACAAATCAGTAAATATTTCTGTTTGGTATTTGCAAAAAACAAGACAGATGATGCAATCATACTGCAGTATGATGAAACACTTTCTGTTCCACAGTAAGTAAGGAAGACAAAGAACAGCTCCTAAAATCTAGTTCTTTTGAAAAAATCAGCAAGTGCAGATAGCTCTGACGAAACACCCACATGCAACCGGAGAGCTCTGCAGACTGGAAACGCTGATTTGCCGACCATTTGGAACAGGGGGCAAGTTCTAGAAGACTGGAAGAATACCTAATATTGTACCACTATATAAAAAAGAATAAAGAGGTGACCTGGGTAATTAATTATAGGCCTGTCAACCTGGCATTGATCCCAGGCAAAATAATGGAACAGCTAATACAAGACTATTGCTTAAGATTTGAAGGAGAAAAATAATTTATGCCAATCAACATGGGTCTATGGAAAATAAATCCCACCTAACTTGTCACCTTTATCATGCAAACCTGTAATCTCATCAGAAAGAGACACTAGTGTGAATACATTTTGCTTGGACTCCTGTGTGACATTGATTAGGTACCTTTTGATTATGAAGCCAGACCTATACAATGTAAATATGGCACACATGAAGCAGGTTTAAAAACAGACGCATTCACAAGTCTCAAAATGGCATTGTCAAACGGGGACTCTTCATCGAGCAGAAGTGTTTCTACCATGGTTCTTTCGAGTTTAGTTCATCACACCAGATTTTGTCATTTTTAATCAATAAATTAAAAGAAAATTTAAAAAATGGCAATTAGAAGTTTGCAGATGAAAAAAAAGCATGAGGCAAGTGGTAATCAATGAAGAGGATAGATAGGTCACTGATACTGAGAAACCCAATTTTAGCATGTGAACTCCAAAGTGCTTCAGCCTGCAGAGATGAGGCAGGAAATACGTTTATTAATCATCTATACTCTGTACTACATAGGAGCCCGAGTCCAAGAGTGGGCCTCCACAGTGCCAGGTGCTGAACAAACCAATGAAGACAAACATATTTTACAGGAGGGGTGTCAAACTCATCCAGTCCTGTGGGCAAAGTCAATCCAAGACCCAGGGACCAGCTCTTTGACACCCATGTTTTACAAGAACCTTTGACTAGGCAACATCCCCTTGATCTTCCAATAAACTCCTTTATCTTTTCAGTGGGTACGTGTCTACATGAGACATTTACTGTGGAGCAGACTAACTCCACAGGAAATATCTCGTGTCTACACATGCAGCCCCATTAGGCTGCAGGAAACTAATTAATTCCACCAGCCCCACACCAGAGCACCCTCGTGCCCCAGCCAGTCCCTGCACAGCATGTTGAGCTGAGTAGGAGAAGCCCTAGGCTGGCAGGTAGACCCACCACCCCTTTGCCAGCTGGGGCTGCTCAGATGCAGCTCAACATGCTGCGATCCTGGGCACACATGTAAATGCAGTACCTGGGAGCAATAAACCCTGCTTGGGGGTGGGTGAGAGAGGGCAGTATGAGTTACTGTGTACTGTGGGCTAGGAGTGGATATAGATTAAATGGTTACAACGATCAGCTGAAGCATGCTCCTACACAGTAAAGTCATTCTCCCTTTAAGTAGCATAACTATACAGCAGTTCACATTCTGCGGTGATATTAAAGTGATTTTTCTTTTATCAAGGTTAGGCTTACCTTAAATAAATCTGCTACCAATCCATAATCTGCCACTTGGAAAATTGGAGCCTCTGGATCCTTGTTAATGGCAACTATGGTCTGCAAGTAGAAACAAAACAAGTCTAACACTCACAGATATAGATTATAATTTTCTGATGGATGAAATGTACCTTAAATTCACTCCTGAATACTAGGTGTTATAGATATAGTCAAGTGCATTTAACAAATGCTTCCCATCTCTGCCTCAAAAATAAGATGAGTTGTTTCAAAATGAGTTAACAATAACAGGATAGTTTGTTAAACTCTGACTAATCCCTGCTCTTTTAAACGTCTGTCATCTGAAGCACGAAAAAGAAGGAAAGTACTTTAAACGCTGCTAGTAAAAAATCATCCACAAAATAAACAGCCATACTGTTTAATAAATGAGAGAGAGAAAGAGGCATTTTAAAAAAGAATCTTAAAGCCACATATTAGGGATCTTAATTTTATGTCGGTAATATCATTTAGTTCTGCCATTAAATGGCAGAGAATTATATACTATTATAGTTGTATTGCTAAATTCAGTCTTGTCTTCTGGAAGCAAGTCTGTACTTCTAAATCAAATAATTTAAAAAAGGTTTGTGATAGCTTCCACGAGAATGACTGTGGGTGTCATGATGTATAACCTACAGAGACTGGGAGAGCTCTACAGGGACAGAATACTATACAGCTCATAAAATAAACCCTATACTGGTTATGGTTGTAGCCACAGAAATCTGCTACCTTCCTATCAACCCAAGCACTGCCAATTTTAAACCCCGATTCAAAGCAATGAGACTTCACAGAAGTATTCTAACCCAACATTTCCTTCATACATTTATTTGTCATTTCAAGAAACCATTTGAAGTTCTCAGGGAGTTTTTTTTCCCCTTTCTCCACTATAAGTGGTTGTCCAACAAAATTAATGATTTGGTAGGGTAAATCCACTTTTAATAACTCTAAGAAAAAAGGTTAGCAAACCTTGTGTTTCAAAACCCACAGAAATAGTTTTCCTTCACAGCTCATTTGTATTCTGATGGCCTGTAAAGAAATACCTACAGCAGAGCCCCACATGCCCTCTCTCCTGCTTGTTAGTGAGGAGCAATGACTATTTCAAGACTACCACTTTTGAAATATTCCCTATGATTTAATTTTCATTACTGTGGCTAACTGTGACAATTATAATGAAACAGATGTACAAAAATGTGCTACCAACTTACACTCTAGAAAGCACTATCCACTCTGTGATACTTGAGATGGTTCATTCACAACCAGATAAAAGTTTTCTTTAATCATATTCCCCGAGACCTGGCCTATGAGTTTTAACCTGAAACATCTGAATCAGCACACAGCCTTGAGAGCAGCTGATGTTCACATCCTTTGTTGGCTGCCTACAGTATTGCAGAGCAGGGAAGACCATGTTGCTCCTCCCCTAGTTTATGAAGGCTCCCAGTAGGGCAGGGCAAGCAGTAGAGTAACTGAGGGAGGCAACCAGGGCAGGAGCCTCAGGCACCAATTTGGGTACAAGAGGGGAGGGAAAGGGGGTGCTGTCACAGCTGCCCCTGCAGCTGCAATCACAGCATCAGCTGGAAGTTACTGCTGCTGCTATTCATGTTAGCTGTGTGCCCAGGACAACTAAGTTGGTACACCTCTGAGGACAAGAACTGGACTGGTTCTGCTTGAGCCCAGGGACATGCTTCAATCACATCTGGCAGGAGAAAGGAAATGCAGTTATGGTTCTCCAGTTTTTGGCTGCAGGCTGGCAAAGGTTAGAGCTCATAGGAGCTTTATCTTGTGCCAGCTGGCAACATTCCATGAAACCATATGCCAGATGGAGACTGACAGAGTACAACATGCTCTGTCCACTCCCTCTCTACCTAAGACTGCCAAGAGGGCAGCCGAGGAGCTGACCTGTCCTGGTTCTATGCCTGCATTGACACCCCAAATCTGATGGAGCCCCAAGCACTTGAGGGTGGTTTTTGCTTGCGCTCCTTCACTTTCTTGAAAGCCTTTTGTTGGCTATGGCTGCTGTAGAAGAAACATGAAAATATTATCTAATAGGAATTCAGAAAAATGATTGTGCATGGCTCTTTGAAAAGAAGGATGTACCTCACGATAAACTTGGCTTTGCATAAAAACAGCTCAGTTTCTCCTATAACTACTCAATAGTTCTTAGTCAAAAGTACTTATCCGTATTATACAGTCTGCTTCTTGATGGTAGACTGAAAAATATAAATCTCAATAATAGCCAACCAAGCAATCCAGATCTCTTTTCTTCCCACTTGCTTAAAATTCTTACGATAAATGCTTTTGAAATGTATATCCAATATAGAATAAATTGCTTCTATCCTATTGCCAAAATATACAACACATTATATCTGCTACCCTGTGTGATAAGCAAAACCTATGTTTCCTAATAGCGTGTAATCAAAAGTAGATGGTATTTGGTAGCCTTATGGAAGGAAATACAAAGTTGTACTGTGATCATTTTACAGAATCTGTCATCTAACCATGAAACACCAAAGGGTTCACCTAGGTGGTATCTTCTGAGAAGCGCCAAAAGAAAAACACCAGATCATTTAAGGCTTTTCAACCCTGTTGGTCTCTCCATTGAAGCACTTCTGCTTAGGCAACAGATTTAAAAATCTAACCTGTAACTCTGATTAGCAGCTTTGAAACTTATTTTAGGTCACTGGACTTCCTTGGGATATTTACACAAAGATTACAATCTGACTGACTATGAAGTAGGTAAGGTTTACCCAATAAAGTTAAATCTCTTGGAAAAGAAAGACAAACAGAAAACAACCTAGATACTGCTGGTCTCCTGGAACACTATTTTTCTACCTTGTTATAAAAGAACAAATAAATTATACATTTGACTCAGAAAGCTTCTAACTACTTTTGAAAACATTTCCTTAAGTGTGCAAGTTCACAATGCCAGATAATTCACAGCATAGGGGAAACATTCACTCAAGAGACGGTTGCCATGGTTGCATAATTTCTTTTTACATTTATATAAATTTGATCTGTTCAGTAAATATAGTACACCTACCTGCTTTTGCTAAAAAACGGAAGTGGGTCAAAGTTCAAATAAAAGTGAAACATGGGACCTCTGTAATTTTGGACTAGTCAAATATGTATTTTTTTTTAAAGATTTAACCATGAAAAAGTAAAATCAAGTTTCCAGTATCACTGGTAGTCTCGAGGTACTGCATCTTAATTACACAGAAAGATGCATGACATAGATACAAACACTAAGAAGGACAAGACCAAATCATAAGAAATCACCATGCATACAAACCTGCTTGGTGATCAATGGGAAGTAGGGATTTTTAGTGCAGTGTGGGCCAATGCATGGGGCCCACCAACCAACGGGATGGGTCCAGCCCATGGACCATATGTTTGATACCCACACTGTAGTCAAGATCTGGCATCTATCCAGCCCCAGAATGTCCAACATTTCAATTTAAAATGCACGCACCAGCTCAGTAGTCAAAGAGTGCAGAACCTGCTACTGCATAGCTTGGCTTATACTAAGAGAATTGCTTGCTATTTAACCAAGCTAAAATTTGTCATTGGTCAAATGTAAAACAGAAAACACGCGATCCCATCAATATAAACAGTGGCAGACACGAAATGAGATTTTAATTGTTTTATGAGGCGGCCACATTTCAGCAGAATGCCAAAGCAGAAACACACGTTTGAACCTGCTTGAGTAGACTCCTGAAAGGGTTTTAAAAAAAGTACATGCCTCCCTTCTCTTCCCCCCACTTTTTTTTTTTTTTTTTTTAAATTACGTGGGGAAAAAATAAAACACAAGCATTGCATTTTAGGCATTGTTATTAAGGTTCAGCATGGATTGGACACACACAATTTCAGTTTTACCTGGTGCATTTCAGTTACTAATGAGTTAAACCTTTTAAAGTTTTATTGCCATTTTATAATAGGTTTCCATTTGAATGGGTAAATGCAGGAATGTCAGACACATCTTTTACTTTATGGAATAGTAAGTCCATAATTCAAACTGCATGTTGTCATGCATGAATTAATGTGTCAGCTTCTGAAATGTATGAGAGTGGGCAATTGTATAGAATTCAGGTATGAAATTTGTTTGCACAATATCTCAATTACTTTTTTTCTACTAGATGCTTTCTAAATTTTTACAACCTACCTAATTTAGTGGCAGCTTGCTATTAAAATGTTATCACAGTATGTAATGCAATAAGGTTTTGGGAGTGGACATTTTTAGCATAACAGAACAATCCAATATTCCAAAAAATTGGAATTTGTTACTGCAATCTGCATTTTGACAAAAAAAAAAATACTCTTTCCACTTGCAGACTTTTCTAATACATGTGATTCCGTACCTTGCTGTCTTTCATTCCAGCTAAATGTTGGATTGCTCCTGATATTCCAACAGCAATATAAAGTTCCTAGAACAACAAAAGTCACTGTTAGGGTCACAGACACAGTTTTAATTAAACATTTGCAATTTTTAACAAAACCATTACTGTATAATAAGTTATTGTGACACTACTTTCTTGTACAAATGACTAAAATTCAGGACAGCAATTGTGTTATAGCAATGAGATACGCCAGTATTTCAGGAACAAGGCTTATGTCTCGTTCTCCTGCCCAGATTCAAGGTATACCATAAGAGAAGAATGTTTGAAAAAAAAAGTGTGGCACATCTACAGAACATTAGGCTCTGCATACATGAGACATTTGAAGTGCTCTACTCTATGCATATTGGCTGCTTATAGATGTGGGGAAAAAACAAACAAACCAAGAAAAGTGCTTTGCTTTAAGCTTGGCACACCACTGAACCGAACACAGTGCATGCCCAGAAATGGCATAGCATTAGTTTGACCTGGCTTGCCCAAGGTCTGTATAAATCACGTACTTCAGCAGGGCTTTTTTGGTGCTTTTATCCAATAGCCAATTAAATCAGTTGTAGACAGAAACTCCAGAAAGCCCCACTGACGTGCCCAATCTATACGGACACTGGGGAGCCGGGCTGAACTAATGCGCTTTCTCTTCTGGTAAAGAGCTGTTTTCTTTTTGTTTTTTCCATGTCTGCCAGTAGCCTATGGTGCTGCAATCCATTCCACTCCTCAGATCCAGGATAAAGGTTGTCATCATTAAACAGGATCTTGGAAATTTCCAAAGCCAAAATTCACCAGGACTGTATGAAGGGCAAAGCTGATTGTGAACAGAGGCTGCTTGCAGATGTTTAAAACAAACAAACAAGACCCCCCTCTCCCCCTCCCACCCCAAAAAACCCCCCCAACCCTGCTTTACCAAAAGAAACAATGCATTACTTTGACTCGGCTCTGTGGCGTCTGTATAGATTGGGCACTTCAGTGGGCCTTTTGGCGCTTTTATCTAAAACTGATTCAATCAGCTATTAGATAAAAGTGCCAAGAAAGCCCTCCTAGAGTGCGCAGTCTATATGGACATTGGGCAGGCCAGGTCCAACTTACATGCAGCCTCTTCTGAGCATGTGCTGGGCTCAGTGTGGGAACACACCAAGTTTAAACTAAAGTGCTGGGGAGGGGGTTCGGTGCGGTGCTTTTTTTTGTTTTTTTAACATCTGCAAGTAGCCAGAGTTGTCAGAAAACCCCCCACACATACCCAATTGATATGTACTTAGATGATCAAGATGGTTAATGCGGTCACTACAATACACAGTCACAACTCACAGAAAACTTGAGACTTTTTGCTGGAGATTTCAAATAGTTCATTAAACAGTCAAAACTGAGCAACACTGATGTTTATTCCTTTATGCCATTACAGACTAACTGAGCTTATGCAAGTTGCACCTTTAGCAAATGGTTATCTCAATTCTAGATGTCCCAAATCTCTACAGGAGCACCCCTGCTCATGGCAACTTCTAAAACAGCATAAATGTAGGGATCCTTAGGAATGATGGGGTAATTCTGGCCAAGGATGCAGCAAGGGAGGCCAGGCCCTTATATATATCTGAAGACATAAGGGAGGACTGGACACTGAAAAAGAACCATAGAAATAAGAACCCAAGAAAGGGATCATCAAAAAAAAAAGTTTAGAGGGTGAGAAAAAAATATAATGGGGGAAAATAGAAATAAGTTACAGTGGGTTCACTCCCTTTTCAGAAGAAAAAGAAATGGAAGGAGAAACAAGAAAGGGAAAGAACAGAGTTAAGGTTAGAAAAATATTCTGAATAATTCCTAACGGATTTAAAGTGGAGTACTACCTGCTACTGAATTACACACGACTCCCTCCTGCAGCCAAATCTCTTTATAGATGTGCCCCCTCATTTACATATTAAACTCAGATTAATTTATAGAATTTGACAAGACTGATCAAGCCAGATATTGTGAATTTGTGGTGAAAATCTATTCAAATTTCAATGAGAAGTATGATCACTGCAGCCCAGACAAAAATCCATACAGTAGTAAAATTTTACAACCAAGTTCTAGAAACATTCAACTAAGCACCAAGAGTTCCCTTCCTTGTTCCTTTTGTGCTAAAAGGTTCATAAAAAGAATTGGTTATCCACACTGATAAACCCCAATAGTTTTACTCTAGCTTACTGATTTTTTTAAGCAAACACCATCCCTTTTTATGTTACTAGTTATAGAAGAAAAACATAGCCAGTCATGCAACCAGAAACCCCACATCCTCCAACCCTCTTCCCAAAAAACACTGGATACATTTCCCAATATTTCCTTGTAATCATGATTTAGCTCCAAGGAGAGACATATTCACATATTATAAAACCCACAACAAATTATCTGGCAACTTTAGTAGTAAACACAGCTCACAGGCAAAGACGTGGTATGGAGACCCCTAGATGCGGTCCTCAAAGTCAAAAGCTGAAGCACTGAAGTAGAGCAGTGTGGGGTAAAAAAGCAGTACCTTTACCTGCACTGTATGCATCTTGCAGATTGAAACCAATTTCAATCTAGATTAACATTAAAAAAATGGGAATGCAAGCCAATACATCTGAATAGTCAGTGGCCATATCTACACAAGACACAGACTGGGCAGAAGCGTTGCATGGCAAAAATCGTGATGCGATGCTACTGAGCAGTAGTATTAGGCAACTGCACACTAGTGTCACAAAAAGGTGTTCATCACCAGTACTGCACAGTAACTCAGGTTACTGTGCAGGTTACAGCTCAACTTACTGAGTAGTCAATGTCTCATGTAGATGTGACCAGTGTATACCTATCTCAGAAAAACCTTTCTCTCTGGGGTTAAGACATCCAGCCTACAGTCAACCCAAACGTAGAAGTATTTTCAATTTATATAGGGCAAATGGTTGCCTCATTAAGACCAGATAAGTGTCATCATTACTGTTTAAGCACATAAAAGATTTTCATTTTTCACCAATTCATTCATAAGGAAGACAGACAATGAGCAAATGGCTAGAAGACAGGTCTGTCTGCTAAGCTATAATTTCTCAATTCTTCTGAATCAAACTACCATAAGGAAACATATTTACTTAAGACAAGCTGGATTACAAAAGAGTTAGAGTACCTATATTACAACGTGGAAAGGGCGCAGCACATAAGCTTTCACATTTTTAAAGCCAAACCACGTTCTGGTTCAAGTTAGCACTTACAGGACAGCAAACTTAGAGGGATCCAAAACACAAAAGTGATGACTTGTATGTTTTCTCTTTCTACTCCTCATAGCACAGCCTATAATTCTTACTGAAATGCAAGAACCACACAATGCTAGCTCATTTCTATGCTAATTTAACCCCTTCCTTTTGAAATGCAAACAATACACCGAACTAAGTTATCTACACAAGAAAGAACAGCTATACAAAAAAGAATGTGCCTTACAAAGTAATAAATAAGCAAGTGATCACATACAGCCCTCATCTTTCGCCAAATGCCTTTTCTAATCCCCTACTGTCCATTAGCACGTTCCAACTTCTAAAATGTGTAAGTCTCATTATTGTGCTCCAGTCACAATTTTACCAAACACGAAACAAAAACTTCAATTTTGACCTTCAAGGCTGTAAAAAAATTTATCTCATTTGAGACCTACATCAAATTTAAATTCTGTAAATCAAAACACCCTTTTGATACATGTTTGATATACATACAAAACCCTTCCAACTTTCATTGCTGCTCCTCCTCCAGTAGGTAGTATGGGAGATTACTGCATAAGCCATACACTTTGAACATTTTATCCCTCATACTTCAGAGGGACTTGTACATCTGTAGGTTCTGGGGACAAAAGGCCTTCTCCCTGGATGGCTAGTGCAGCCCAAGAGACTCCCAAATCCCTCCTGGTTACCACACCAGGCTCTCTAATCTTGATCTCTGGCATCTTATTAAAGACTAGCAATGCTAAGGCAGGGACACCACACCCCACTCACAAAGGTTCACTAGTCTTTGTAACACCCATTTCCCTGTAACTAAAGGCAACACTCTCTCTCAGCCTTCAAGTAAGCTGGGGTCGGTTTATAGGCTCCAAGGCCCCAAACGAAAAGTTGCATAGTAGAAATTGTATCAAGGAAATAAGGCTTATTATAAAAGTGTGGCCTTACTTAGGATGATGATGCATCCCATTTTTGCCAGGTCAGTACAATTTTTAAAAATCTGTACCAGGAGTCCTGCTGAAAATAGGACAAAAGCCTTCATTTGATAAAACTGATGGGGCACCTGGGACAGAGCCACAATCTCCAGCATCCCCTGCTCCCTCACTGGCAGCTCTCCAGACATGCACATACAGATGCACACACTTCATTCCTTGGCACTCAGCAACAAGAGAAATAAGCTCACCCCTAGTCTAACCACCTCTCAGCATGTTTTGCCTACAAAGTCCTGCATATGGCTTACTTTTCCCCATCTTTTTTCCCCTGACTTTTGACTATGCCACTAATGTTCTGTTCTTTCTTCTAAAATCACGTTTTACAGGTCAAGCTTAGACACCAGTGCTCCTACACACCAACTTCCTTCTTTAAAGTAACTCCCATATGAATTGAGAACACCTGTTTTAATGGAATATTTTATTCTACCAGGTTCCAGCACATGAAAACCCTGACTGTTATGGTCTGATGCCAAATAAGTCAAATTCCACCCCCCTTCCCTCCCCACCTACCTCTTTGGGCACTGAATTAAAAGGTCAAGAGAAACGTGAAGAGAAAATGTATTTGTTTTTGCCAAATCAGTATTCAAAATTCACGTTCACTCAGTTCAAAACAGTAATGTTTACACATGCCTCAATCCAGAATTTGCTTTCCCGCATGTCCTGGAAGTGGCCTGCAATACTAGAACTTTGGGTGGATTCAGGAAAAAGTCTTTGTGGCTGTTCTCTTTCTGCCTTTAAAGCTGTTATACAAATCCATCTTTGACACAATCAAGCACTGAGCCAGTGGATCCTGCAGCAATGCTACTAGCAAAACAACAAAATGAAATATTGCCCAGGGCAAAGGTTTAAAGAGAGGCAGCAAAAGTTAGGCCCTTTAATAAGCAGCCAGATTTTCAAACCTTGTTTCAAATCCTGGGATTTAGGAGCCTATATCAGGCTTTAGGTTCATATATTTGAAAAATCTGGTTACAAATTTATCAGATAATATAGGTAAATCTGGCCTAAAGACAGAGATTTATTAAAAAAGAAAGGATTGAAACACATGTGGTCTTTACTACTGAGACTTTTGCAAACAGACATTTTAATACATTGCATGAATCTTCATGATACTGGAGTCTATCCTTTTTCTGTTCTTTGCTTTTCATTTTCAGTGCAAAATGTAGGGCTTTTTTGGCAAAAAATAACACATCTAAAATACTGGTGCTAACTCTTACAAATGAAGCCAACTGCAGTTTAATATTTTTTTAATTAATCTGAAGGAGGCATTTATAAATAAATACTCAAAAACATTTATGAATATTTAAAAAGTAGTTTATGTAGCAAAGGTTGTAAAAAGCATAATCACTATGTAAGTTCAGAAGCAAATATGAAGTATTTGCTTTTAAAAATGCCCTAAAATTCATACTTAAGAATTGGTTCAACTGGCTCAAAATGTGATTTGGGAAAAACAAAACAAAACATCTTCATGAGATTAGAGATGTGCTTTATTCAGTCATTTAAAAAGCCACTTAATTATCAGGCTGAACTACAGAACATAGAGATCTACTAATGACAGGCAGGTTAATGTAGATGGCATCTGCATACATAGGAAGAGAGGACTTTCCAATATAACTTGCATCAATTCTCAGAATATCTACACATTTTTTACATGTGGTTCTGACATCAAAATTATTGTAAGAACCCAAAAGTGGTATTTAGCCTCCATTATCACCATACCCATAGCTTTTCATTTATTATGCCAATTAAAATTTTCCTTATAGCTTTACATACTCCTGGAGTTTTTTCACTTATCTAGAAAAGTATTTCCAGAAACACTGACAAAGACTATCTGGAAAAAAGACAGATAATTAACAGTATATTTCTTTTTGAGTTTAAAAATTGTATAAAATAGATGTCAAGAAAACTTGCATATGGCTATAAGACCCATCCAAATTCTACACATATGTATCAAACTATACAAGAGATCATATTAATTATGATCTCTCACTCACTTTTTATGGAACAGATTATTACTTGAGGTCATCCCATTTTAACTGCAGCTGCTATGTCTAACAGATGTAATATAATACACACACACACACACGGTTAGAATATGATATTGTAATTATCCCAAATGAGAAAACAGATGCTGCATAATTTTCTATGATTCTATAAGAGATTAATTTAAAATTGTATTGTTTTTACTACACGCCCTTTTAAAGTGTGTTGTGAATTTTAGAGATATGAGGTCCTTCTTATCAATCTGCTAAAATTCTGAAGGCCAGTCTTTGGAAGGAAGCCAATTTATCAAGAACCAGAAATCCATGTATATTTCCTGTCCACATAGATAGGAAAAGCAATGTCGTCTCATTAGAGGGTCACTTATATATTATTAGGTTTCTTAATCTAAAAAAAGACTTTCCTGTATATTTAAGCCCTAAATATATCACTAGCTTTGCCTTTCAGTTACATATCCCTGTTGGGAAGTGGAAAGCAAATTAACTGAAATTTACCTTGTGTGGTAAATGACTTCACAAAGTAACTTTTTTCATTTAGACTTGTAATTACAGAGATGCTACTATAGACAGGATGCTTCCCATTAATTGCTCCTTATTGTAAAACAGATCCCTGTGTTAAAAGGTGACTTTTCTTAAGAAGAGTAAGCTGAGGAACAAGGAAAGGTGCAGGCCACAGAGATATGACAAAATGATTATAAAAGATTACACTCATCTTGGTGGTTCTGAATAATTTAAACTTGCTTTAATTTCATAAAGGAATATATATATATTAGAAGGGTCCTCTGGTAAAAACAGTAGAAAAAAGTAGGTATAAGGGTTGGAGAAAGAACCAGAGCTAACTGGAAGAAAGTATAGAACAGAGGAAACAAGAAGTGTAGAAGATGATGGCTTAGGAGCTTAATTTGCCCAGCTGACCACACAGTATTTCACAGGGTGAGTAGCAGGAATCAGAGCCCAGGGAAAGGCCCAACCATTCCTCTCAGACACCTCCTGAGAGCTACAGTACTAGGTTTGGTGCTGAAAAATTTTGAAGAATCAGCACTTGAAGTTCTTATTTTATCCTACTTCAAACCGGGATTTTGACTCAGCCGGAATTTTGACTCAGGTTTCAAGCAGCTACAATTTCAGACAAGAGATATTCATTATTATTATTATTATTTTAACCAAAATGAGAAGAGGCGCTACAGGAGAGATTTTTCTAACATGGTAGGTTTTTTTTAAAAACAACATTTCAAAATGCTGACCACCTAGCCTACCAGGTGCACACTAAAAAGCAGTTTAAAAACCACGTACCCAATGCACATATCCAGGCCAAGCAGATCCAGAAAAGGTAAAGAGAATTCGCATATACAAGTTTTCAGGACAGGGTCTAAAGTCTATATTCCAGTTATATGCTGTGCTAAGGAATTCTATCTGTGGGTTTGCAACCACCATTCTATACATCTTTGTGTACATACTAGATGTTAAAATTATTTATGGAACAATAATTTCTTAAACATGACATGTCTAATAATATTACTTGATATTTACTTTCAAGAATATTTAAAAATTGTCTGAAGTTGCCTCAGGGCAGTCAAAGGTTTATTTGCTTTAAAAAACCACAAGAATAATTTTTTATTCTCAATTTATGGTATAACTCTGAATTCTCTGAAGGTACCATTTTGTACCTTTCATGGGTATAACACAAAATGAGATAGTTGCTTTGCAAGTATGCTGTCAGCTCTTATTGATTTTCATGCCAACTTCTGAATTACACTGAAAATCTTCAGTGTACATCAATTTGTCATCATAGCAGTGGCATGCTTTTAAACAGCTAGTTTAATGAACCCCCCTGGCACACGTACTCTTTCTGCAGGCTGCCCAAATATCCCCCCCTCCCCCCCCAAGTGAAAGGACAATGGAATTAGAAAGAAATCTTAGTAATGAGAGTTACTTCATACAAAGGATTCCTTCCAATTACAAGCTATTAAACCAATAAAACATTTTATGGCTTGACACCAGTTCATATACATTACACTGTATATCAAACAATTACTCCAAAATGTACTATGCAATGAGGCTGTTGAATATTTTGAATTCAAGCAGTAGATATTACTGAACAATATACCAAGTATAGCAGTTTCGTCCAGTGCTAATCTTTTTCACTTTAAGAACCTTTAAGGGCTTTGATCAGCCAAGCCATGTAATTACACTTAAGAAGCGTGCTTAGGGTGTCTGCTGGAGTGCAGGGCCATACAGCATTTCTTTTTGGTCTCTGGGGGAAAGCACATCAATTGCTTTCAGCTAAATGCACTCACATATGAATATTTTAGTACAATTTAATGTTTCTGCACCAACCCCAAAGGAACAGAGCATCAATTTGTGAACACAGTTCTCTTGGAGTTAAAAGCCACACTGGATAATGCAGGATGAAAGGGGTTGTCAATCTTTAGCTTTTTAGCAAGTCATAGAGAGGTAGTCTGTAAATTCAGTCCCAGCTGTATGCAAACAGCTCTCTGAAGTTTGCTACTGTAGAGCTCCTTTTCAACACTAGTGGATTTTTAGAGGAAATATTCCAAAAATGATTTCCCAAGCCTGGTCCATTTTCCCAAAGCTAGTTCCACCTGCTATCCACCTACTGGCCTCAACTCAACCATTTATACAATAACAATTGCATCTGCTGGCCTGTTAATAAAATACCCAAATGTAATGCACAAAAAACATATTCACACAAAGAAGCTGGCTGCAGGTATGAGAACATAAGTACTGCACCAATGTGTTTCATTACAGAACTTTAGCTGCCTCAATATGCTCATGGATATGTGGACAATTAGCATGTAACGAAGATCTTGCCCATGTAGCCTTTGATGAACAAGTAGAGGAATGTGTTAAAAGTGAGTACACACATTAGATGCATTTTAGAGACCTAAGGGAATTAGCTGGTTCACTTATTGCTAACAATTACTTTCCGAGGGACTCAGACACACAAAAAAGGAATACAAGTACTGGAAAAAGCATGTGTGGTTTCCCTACCACCCCTTTTTGAGGCTGGTACAAGACTGAGCTTTCAAAATATCATCCAGTAAATAGGATATATAAACAATCTCTCACCATTTGTTTCATTATTTTCATAGACAACTTGTGACCATCTAGAGGGTAACCACGAGGCATTAATAAAACTTACACAAAACAATTTAGACCAGACAAATATCTGATTGTTTCTTCCCCACTCCCCAGATGAAATTAGTAGATGAGAAAAATGCAGTAAATGCAATGATACAAAGTATACAGCATTGCCCTTTTCTGGGCTGAAAGCTGACTGGACTGTACAGAATATTAAAATGAAAGATGTGTCATCTTAAGAGAAGACTGTTTCATGAGACGCTGCAGCATACAAAAAAGTATTTCCTGTTTTTGTCTAACCTATTTGTGTGTGGCCAAACACTGGAATTTCACCATTTTCTTTGGAAGTCTATATTCTGCTATGTAATGCATCTAATTGCTAGGAAACTTTTTTCCTTTTATTGATCCTACATTTTTGCCTTCTCTATTTTTATTCAGCTACTGCTAGTTATAGCTGTGGTGCCATGTGAAGTTCTCCCTCTACCTCTTTAGTGTTTGTTCCTTTCAGTTATTTGTATATTTACATCTACCAACCCTCTGTCCTCCAGAGTTAATTATTTAGCTCTTTGACTCATTTCTCATTAACTTATAATCCTGCTAGATAAGTTGTTCTTCTGGGAAGTAGCTTGAAACCATTATTTCCCAGAAAACATTTTGGATAAAATCCTTGCTCCTTCCTGGTCACCTGGAGCTTCATCAGCTACTTAGACCAGGCCAGGATTTTACCCATGGAGCCCAAAATTGAATGCGATCCTCTATGTATGATCACACTAGAACCATACAGAATTACTTCTCTGCTCTGTGACATCTCCCTATACGCAATCCCCAACTGCACCAACTGTTCATACTGTCATATCACATTGCAAACTAACATCCAATCTGACAACAAAAAAAACTACTTCTCCAATTTCTCCTTCCAGATCAGTGTCCTTTATTTTCTACCAAAAATTATTGCTTACCTAAATTAATACTGAAGATAGAATTATAGTTGCAGTGAAAGCCCCAGGGCCAGTGAATCCTATTTTGTGCTCCCTACATATTCCCTATACTATCATCTCCTTGAATGAGTCAAAGTTTTTTTTAGAGACCATATCTGAGAGGTTTAAAGTAAGGCTTCCTGCCCCATGTGGCCCAACAACAGGGTGGGAAAGGCCACCAGGGACCCATACTATGAGATATCTTGAGATCTCAGCTGACCATTCTCTTCTACCCTTAACTGGAAAATAAGGAAATGAGAAAACAGGATCATAAAATAAGGTGAAGTATATAAAGGAAAATGTAACCTAATGGAGTCAAGCAAAAATAATGCAACTCCAAAGGGACTCAATTAGAAGGAGATACTTCACACTATAGTAGAAAGAGACCAAGGTATTTTTATGGATGAAAAAGGAAGAGAGCAGCTTGAAATGACATATGGTGGTGAAATAAGAATCTACAGTGTGTCTGTCTGGACAAGCCCCGTCACTAGACAGAGGTGTCCAAGAACACATGAGGAAGAAGAAAGATAACTAATCATAATGGAAGGGACAACATGCTGAATACTAAATCCATAGCTCAGCATCTTAATACCAGAAAGATGTGAATACATTGGAAGTTAAATCTGGAGATATAAAAAAGAGGAACAAAAATGATTTACAGGATGGGAGAACTCTGAAAAACTGGATGAAAAATACCCAAGCAGCACAATGTATATCTTAGATAGATAACCAGTAAAGGGGATCTAGGAACAGCCACTTACAAATTTATGAAGGATAATATATCAAAAGAAAGTCTGAAAGTGGATCCAAGGATGGATGATAGGATGAAAGGACACATCTCTTCTCCGAGAGGAGAGATCATTGTTAATTCTAAAATGGCTTTCCCCTTTTACTCCCCAAATCATTCAGCTTGCCATTTAGACTGGCTTTCCTCAAGCGAAGAACATGCTTCCCTTAGGATGGTCTGCCCAGCAAATGCTGGGAAAAAAACATCCTAGTATCTACAGTAGAGAAGGCTCCATAGTGCTGAGGGAGGGAAAGCCAGAAGCAAAAATAATCTTTCTCCAAATACCTGAAACAGAAGTGAGGGTGTTTTTGGATATGCTCCCCTAAAAAGGGAAGAGTTTTCTTACAGAAACAGAAAGCTTTCCCTGGGGTTTTCTTGCAACGACATCCCTGGTATGTTCTGGGAAGGATGACCCCAAGCATATCCTCCTCACTCATGCACTCAAAACTGGAAAGGAAGTGGTAAAACCACTGTGTGGGCATCCCCAGCTGCTACTTTCAAGCACTCAGAGCCAGATCAAGAGGCCTTGATATGTGGATAGATAAAGGAAGAGAGCAACTTAAAAGTGGCATGTGGTAGTTAAACAAAGGTAAATGAGAGAGAGAGAACACCAAACTGCAACTACTTCCTAGCTTCAGTGCTGCATTTCTGGATTTCTGGTACACAGGGGCAGGACATGCTCAGGGTCACCAAAACATGATGTAGACACACTCTAAGTGGGCATGGTGAAGAGAGCTAGAAAGCAGCACACCTCTTTTCACCCCAGGACCATTAAAGTTAACCCTGACTCTCCTGTAGTTTCTCTAACACACACACACACACCCCCACACACTCTTCAGGAACTGTTAGGAAACTACATAGGGTTTTCAACAGCTTCCTGCTCTTCCTATCCCACACCATGTAAAGAGCTTACACTTTAACAGCCTCAAGTTCAACTTTTTAATCAGCTTCTAGAGTTAATAGTTTTGGTAACTAGAGTCAAAATACAATGCTTTGCACAAGAATCCTACCACAGTTGATTCAAGAAAAGTCTACACATTACTACTACAGGACAGAAAATTTTCTGATCTTAATCAGATTAAAAAAGGCCTCCACAAAAGCATAACATACTTTTATAGTCAGGAAATATTTAAACTAGTGGTTTCCAACCTTTTTTCACATGCTGACTGCCAAAAGTTTTTAATGGAAGTGCAGACCCCTTTTAATAGTAAGTGTGGGTATTCACATACTTTTGATTGATCACAGTCATCTTTTGCAGATCCCTTAGGTATAGTCTGCAGACCCCAGGGAGCCATGGACCACAGATTGAAAAATCACCAATTTAAACCAATACCCATATCCAAGTAGTATAGTTTTTAACAACTGATAAAACAGTATTTTATTTACCTAGTTTAGTACTTCTGTGACTATATATACAGTTAGAAAATTTTTACTGCATAAAATTGAAGCCTGTAACTCAGAATGAAGTTCCTTATCTGAAGTCATTGGCTACTTCAACTACAATAAATACTATTGTTTTAGGAATTCAGTAACTGTCAATGGCATAACCCCAGTGACTATTTAGCATAATTTTGAAGTTGAATCCACTAATAGGGAATTAATAAATACATTTTTAAACACACTGAGCATCCAAAAAAATCTTTATTTGAGCATCCTAGAACTTTTCCAGTTGCTCTCTAAGCTGCTTGATCTAAGAAGCATATTCTACATGTTAGCAGAGCTTTTACATGTTACACATCATAGGAAATGGGAGTAAACATAGGACTGGAAGAGATTTCCAAGGCCACTGAGCCCAGACCCCTCCATTCACAAACAACCATTTGTTCAAGAATGCACAAGACAAGACAACCATCTCATTGTAAACAATATACTCTTAAAATACATATCACAAAACAAGAGATCCTGACACAGATTAATATGATTTTAACAAAGTCTGCCTTCTAATCCACATATTAAAATGATTGGTTAAGAAGTTCCCATTCAGATATCATAGGATCATAAGACAGCAGGGCTCAAAGACAGGGACCTCATGGAGGGCATCTAGTCCCACCCCTGGCTCAAAGCAGGATCACCCCCAACTAAACCATCCCGGCTAAGTGTCTTTTGAACCTGCTCGTGAAAATATTCAGGGATGGAGATTCTAGAGTCTCTCTAGACAGCCTATTCCAAAGCTACAGAAGTTGTGGAAGCTCCATCCTGGATATTTTCAGGTTAGACAGACACTTGACATGGGTTTCCAGAACCTACAGCAATAAACCTGGCAAGTCTTAAAACTATGCGAGAAGCAAAGCTTTCTGTTGATTTTTTTGTATTGGGTGAACTGTATAGCTGGGAGAGATGTTAGACAAGCTGAAGAACCCTTCAGGGCTGGTCTAAACTCTATCCCAAATACACAGCTGGTGCAATAAAAGATGCCACCCCAAAAAAAAATCTTTGCTTCTCAAATATTTCCTGGACCACCATGGTTATATTACCACCCCCTAAAACTGTGTCAAAGCAGTATTACCAAAACTCCAGTTTAAAACCAAACCAAACCAAAAGCTCGCAACTTCATTATGATAGTTCATGATTTTACAAAGCTAAAGCTGTTCTGGAAGTTACCGCATACCATAAACACTCTCTACAGAACTACGTTTCATTCATAATGGAACACTTCAATTCTAATTCTTTATTCAACAAGTTTCTCCAGTCACTGAAAGAATAAATGATAGGCTTTATGAACCTCTTCTAGGAATGTTCTTAGACTGGTCATTTTGTCTGGTATTAATATAGCAACATTTCAGGAAAGCTCATGAAAGAGTATGAAAAAACACAAGAGCTGTGTGGATTCCCAGCGCATACTCTGATAGACTAGCTGAGCAGGCTCTTGAAAGTCAAGTGATTCAGCTAATGGAAAGTACTAAAGGGCCAAAGTTAAAAATTTCTTCTCTTACCAAATCTATAATGAAAAGGTTGGGACAAAAGAAGAAAAAGGCATAAATTCCAGACTCCTCACTTAAGAGCACTCTATACCAGTCCTCAGTGAGGCTGTGCAAAAGGCTAAAAATAGGATAGCACAGTAATTCACAACCAGGGTGCTGCAAGATCCCTTTCAGGGTGCTGTGCCACCCAGTCCCTCTATGAGAAGATGAAAACTCTTTCTCCATTTAGCACCCTGTGCCTGTCCCAGCTACCACAGTGGGGCTTGGGTCTGCAGCTGCTGTCTTTCGCTGACCCCTGGCAGCCCCCGTGGTGGCTGCCTCCCACATTCCTAACAGCATGCTCTTCTGTGGGCAGGCAGACAGGTGGTTACACAGATGGACCCACATTTTGCAGTCTGGCTTGTCTCCTCCACTCGCACCATGTTTCTAGACAGAAGGAGGGCCCACAGCAGCCGTGGCTAGTGCACAAGACGTCACAGGCTGTCTCAGCCATGGGAGCCCTCTTCTCCATCATGTACAGATCATCTAAGGGGCAAATAGTGGAAAGAATAGAGCATGGCAGGATTTGGTGCTGCCCTTGTTGTTCTTACCCGACATCAGCTAGATCTGTGATTGTCAACTTTTATGGCTTCAAGGCAGGCCTTCATATCTTTTCTTAACTTATATTCTAGCTCAGTAATTCTTAACTCGGGAACCACAACATTCAGAAAAGTTATGGAGGGGTCACTTGTGGCTAAAAAGGTTAAGAACCACTAAGACAGTAACTCTACACACTGAGATACCTTCCCCATCAGAAGCTGTGTGGCAAAAGTGCAGAAGCACCCCATAAATCCAAAACCACTTGTAACTGAGTGCCTCCCTACTTCTGCCAAACTAAAAAGCTAGAAAGAATATGCATGACAAATCAAAATTTAATTCTACCCAAGTAGAAAAAACAAGAACTTAGGCCAACAGCCTAAGCGAAAACTATTATAGGCTCCTGCTAAACTATCCAAAATGATAATTTTTCACAGAAACAGACAGCAGTCACCTTGTTCAGGTAACTAGTACATATCTAGTATCACTTTATTCACTTTGAGACACTCTAGCCACATTACACTCTTACATAAATCACCTCAGAGTTACTTTAGTTCCCTAACTAGAAAGTAAGTACAAATGTATGTTGATTAATCATCATCATCACTAAATGACAAATGCATGCATTTTTGGACCTTTTCACGTCTAATGTACCTAAACACTATGGTACAAAATTAAGTAACAGTTCATTTTATTATTAGTTCTACTGACAGTTAAATTTCAATTTACATAAAATATTTTCCCACTATATCTGCAAGTCACAACATATTGGATCTTCAAGTTTGTGATCTGGCGTTGGTTTCACCTACCTTGTTATAATTCCTGCAATGCTGATGTTTTGATGCTTTGTACAACGGCTTATTTTCAAAAGGTTTTTCAAACAAAATTAATACAGAAAAATGCTGGTAAAAGGGGCTGCTTCTTGTTTCATTTAACTCCTACTTGGTTTTGTCAATTAAGAGACTTTATTGACAAAACTGTTAGCCTTTTCTAGCCACTTAAAAGATTTCTGATAAACTTACCATGCCTTTAGAATCACATGAATTTCTTATGCCTTTTGTGTTGCTATGTGTTCAACTATCTTAGGGGAGGGCAGTCTTAGCCCTATTCCTCCTTCAAAAGCTAGCATATTTTATACAAATGCTTACAGAGCTTGTCTCTAGGATGCCTTGACTTGACTAGGGATTAGTCATTTAAGCTGCGTCAGAAGAACTGCGTAAAGGTCTTTTGCATAGAGCCAGTCAGCAGTATGGTGGCATACAAGGGTAGTCTTTGAGCTCAATGATGTATAAGCATCACTGGGGGCAACACTGAAAAGTCTGTAATAGCAGCTGAACAGAATGCAACATTAAGCAAGTGCAGGGCTGTTGCTACGGAGGAAACTCAGTTTAAGTAGCACCTAGACAATAACCTCATCGTAGCACAAATGTTGCCTTCATGAAGGGAAGGGTTTAAACCCAATGCTACAGTTGTCACATGCTCTATTTCCCAAGTGACATGCACAAAGTGCAAATGTGTGCATGACAAACAAGCTTAGGGCATCACCCAAAGAAGACAGTGAAGGTTGTATTACCATGCTACATTTCTGAGGTTGCCTAGACTTTCAGAGGGCTGAATGTCACAAATTCAATAATCTAGGACACAACACATGACAAGACAGACTTAATTTTGCATTACCAGTTTTGTTTCGTCTCATTTTGTTTTTAACACAAATACACTGTTTTTATTAGAAGCTAATGGTCATTTACGCACTTGAAATTCAGAATCTGCTTTGGCTAGGTAATACCATCAGCTTGAATGTAGATCTCAAGACACTACAGAAAGGTGGTTAGCATAATGCACGTGTATAAATGGGAAACTGAGACAAAGAGGTGAGATACCTCATTCAGCAAGAAAGCAGAAAAGCCAGGAAATAGAACCCAGACTTCCCTTGTTCCAGTTTGGTGCTTTCTCCATGAGGCCAAAAATTATTATACAATTTCCCAAATGCTCTTCCATCGTGTTGTACATTTTGTACTGGTGGAATAAGGATAAAAGTCACACTCTGAAACCTTTGGCATCTATAACAACTGACTGGGCTGGTGAGACATCTCAGCCATGGTCTGCATCTCAAAATCCTAAATTTTATTACCTGGCAGTTACAGCAACTATGTGAAGGGAAGACTGATGTCTTTCCTTCTCCATGCCCTCACCCACAATTTTCTGCAAAATAGTTTCTCCACCAACATTTCCAGCTCGCCTCTTCCTGTCCCAGTAATATATTGGCACTTTACAAGTTATTAGCACATAAAAGCTTCTAAAAGCTCTGCTGTTGCATACAAGTCACAGGTAGCTGCTTACTCTAAGGCTGCATGCTCCCCTGGTTGCTTAGGCCAAGCTGGATCCTGAACCGGCCCCACAACACACCCTGTTCTCCTTCCCTGGTCCTAGAAGGCAGCCAACACCTCCATTACTATGTCCCTGGTCCTCTTAAATCTGTTCTCCTCTACCCAGTCTAACCTGCACACAACCCCATGCAGGAGTTGGGTTAGTAACTTATTTCCCAGTTTGCAGAGGTTTACATATGCATTGCCTTCAGTTCTCATCCTGATGCCAGATCCTCTTTCACCCATCTCCTTGAATTCCTTTTCACGAAGTCACTTCATCTCTTGTTGCAGCCCTAACCCCTCCCCTAAAGCTTCCACCCTGCTCTAATACCTCTTAATACCACTTTCCAGTGAGTACTGGCATGTTCAATTTATTTACTTTGAAAAATCATTTGATTGCCTTCTGAGTTACCTGAATCTGTATTCAAATTACATTTGCCCAGAATAAAAACCCCTTGACAGTGGAAGATTTCAATACTGAAGGCTCATTCTCAGATTTATGCCAAAGACTGGTTTCAAACTTACAGTATATCAGTGTAGGTCATACTCAATGGCCAAAGCATGTTCTCAGAAATGCAATTATGTGGCTGGGTGCCCAGGGCAGCTGCTGCATACAAGGCGACTTCCAGCTGCTGCCATACTATGCAGTCATGTGGCTGCAGCTGCAGCCGCTTTTTTCCACCCCTCTTGGTCCCTACTTCCCACAGGGCAGCTGCCCCAGTTACACCACTGCATGTGCCCTGAGACACATAGGTTATGTGAAAAAAGGCTGAAAACAGTCCTGGCTACTGTGCTGGAATATGCACCTGGCAAGCTGTCTGGTAAACCAGCACAGGCTAAAAGACCCTAACTCTTCCCTCAACATTTGTAATACTGCTTCTTCAAAGGAGCTGTAGACATCAAGAACTAACTGGGGATAAATGTTGGACAACTGAAGTTACTTAAGGGATTACCAGAGCTTCCTGGAAACTAACAAAAGATAGAAGCTGATAAAAACTGTTGGCTTCACAGAAGGCTGGAGAAGGACTTCTGGTGAGATCTTTGGAAACTTCTAATGAAATGATCCTATATCTGTCTTGTAAAACTTTACTGTGCATTTACATAAGGCACAACAAATTTCAAGATAATCCCAGTAAGGATGAAGTTTTTAGAGACTTTAAAAAGGTATGCTTTAAAGAAGAGGTTCTCAACCTTACTTATAAGCAAGCTGACTTTACAGTCAATATTTCTCCTGAACTTTAACTTAACAGGAAATTTAACTTAACAGGAAATTTTCTGACATTTTCCACTTTGCACTTTATCTAGCACATAATGCAATAGTTCAGTAAAATTCACTTACGACTTTAGAACAGAGAAGCTCAAGCTTTTAGCTCTGCAGGCCAGATGAGCGACACAGGACCTGTCCATGGGCTGGGTCAAACTGCGAACACCAGTATTTGGCCCTGGGATCCAGCATTGCCTCCTCCCACCCCTGTGCCCTGGGATTGGGCCCTGGATCCTGGTGCCACCAATTCTCATACGTTTGTGCCAGGCCTGGGCCTCAGGGACCTTGTGCCATCTCTCTTGCTGCCACACATCGATTGGTGCCAAAGGGCCTGGTGCTGCTACCTCCTGGCCCCCCACATGGTGGTTGGACCCTGGAACCTGACACCACCCCTGGCCCGCTGCAGGCCCAGAAACTTGGCAGTAGGGAAGCAGTGGTACCCATGGGGAGCCCACAGGCCAGATGACATGGCACCATGGGGTGGATCTGGCCCACAGGCTGCGGCTGAAGCATCCCCGTCTTAAAACATTTCTAACTAGTACGCATACAAAGAGATCTGTAAGAACACAATTACATCATCCACATAATTAAAAACTGAACTCAGTAATGATAAGCTCTGGTATGTCACTGACTTTTGCCTGAAAACTACAAAATAGACACCTATAAGAAATCCAGCAAGGGCATACTTTAAGTAATCTGCAAAATGTCAGGTGGGCATAAAATGAACCGGGTACACCAGAAGCTGTGCTGCTGGGGCTTTAAAAATACAGTATAAGATACCTTTGTTTTAGAGTACAAGTAAGCAATTATTTGAGCTAGAGGGCCACTTTAAAGAGTTTTGGTGAGCTGTTAAGGGCTGGAGGGAGTGGGGTGCTTACCCAACCTTGGCCCCCTCACAACTGTTTACAGTGCCTGCTGCCCATCACAGCTCTGCCCCCAAGCTGTCACCGCTCGTGGCCCTGCCCGCCTGTCCCACTCCCGGATGCTACTCCCCGCCCACCTGTGGCCCCATCCCATCCACCTGGCCGTGCATATCCTGATTGGGGGTCCCAGGCCAGCCTCCATGGAGACCCTGCCTGCCCACTCTGTTCAACACTCCTGGAGATGAGTGTAGGGCAGATGGGCCACAGTGCCCAGGCAGTGGGGCTGGGTCCAATAGTGGTTGCAGAAACACTGGCAGCAGCAGCTGGAGTGTGAGAATGAAAGTGAGTTGTCACCACAGGGGCTGCTGAGAAGCCAAATCCAGCTGCTGCACCACACAGCCCTAGGGACTACAGCTTCTGGCATGCTCAAGAGCCTCACACAGGGAAAGGACAAGCTGTACTCTGCGCCAAGCTGACTTCTGCGCCTGGAGTGGCAGCAGAACCAGTTACATGCACCAGAACCAGGGCTGCTCCCCACCCCTGGGTCAGGCAGGGCTGTGGGACCTGCCGCAGGCCAGAGAGAATCACCTGGTGGACCAGACCCAGCCCACAGGCCAAATTTTGCCCATCCTGTTTTAGAGATTGCTAACAAAAACTGCTACCACACTTGATATTCAAAAGATAGGATTAACTACAGGGAACACATATAGCGCTTTTATGAGAAAGGTATTTCCATACTTACTGGTGCCACTATTTTGCCCGTCTGTCCAACCTGCATGTCATTGGGGACAAAGCCAGCATCAACAGCTGCACGGGAAGCTCCAACTAGTTGAAAAGAAATATTTTACAATATTTTCTTTTAAAATATTAGCAAGCCAAATTTAATCTCCACTAAAGAGTATGTATTTCACTGAAGAGTCCTGTGTTGTAATGGCATGTATTTGGAAGCTTCTGTCCTAAAATCATATTCTTATAGTAATTCTTCTGTACAACACTTACTGAAATTTCCAGATATTCAAGTGCTAATGCATTTCAGAAAAAGCAGGAAATCCATACTCCCAGCATCACATAGTTGTATACTGAAAACTAAGGATTTCAAACTTGTGCATTTTCATTACCTTTTTCTACTACTTTAATAAAAAAAAAAAGTATTCTCTCATAATGCTCATCTCATATGCATAAAAATTATTATATAAATCCTATCCCATACTAAGGTCGGTTATAGCAAAGGTTTTCCATTTTTTTCTTTTTATTTGTAAACTAAGGTTCTAAACATTGTTGGAAAGTCATTAATAAAATTAACGTTTGAACATTTAAAATTAATAAAATTTAATTTACTACAAGATTAAAACATTATTGTTGCAAGTAAAACCTAACGTTACCATAACTGAAAAAAAATTTAACTTATCTATTTAAATATTCTGCTGGCATATTGTGCTTGGTCACATTGTTAACGTCATATAGCAAGAGGGAGGAGGAGAAGCCTTAAAAATAGAAAACTGAAAACATAACACTAAAAACTATCAAGGGACCCAGGCCAGGTATAGTACTTAATATTTTGCATAAAATACACTTATCAAATTTTTTTAATTCAATAAATTAGGGGTGTTCATTTACTGTGAGAAGTCACATTATCAGCTATTTAAAATGGATTACTCAACAGTCAAAATAACTATTAATCTTTCACTTGTTTATTTAGATTTATGTTTAGCAAAAACAAGTATTCATAATTAGAAAGTAATTACTTTTTAAGACAGTAGGATTTTATTTTAATCGGATGCCTGTATATGGACACATCTGCAATTAAAGCAAAGTATTTGAGTTCAAAACCTTTCTGTTGTGTTGCTATTTAAAAAATTATATGAAAATGTTCCTCATGTTGCATTTTCCTACTTACAAGGTACTATATATACTTACATTTCACCAGAGTTCATGAAGTCTGAAAAAGGGCCCGGTTCTCCCTTCTGCTGTTTAGTACAGTGGCAACAAGACCACAACAGCAGAACAAAGTTACAGAAAGAGTTGCAAGATAGATAAGATTTTTAAGGACTACCATTGATAAAATTATGTTAGAAAGACACCAATACTAGTAAGAAACTTTGTTTTTCCATGTTGGTTTCAAACAGCCATTATTAAAACAAGAAAAAAATACCTGCAGCGTGCAACTGATCCGCAAGGTCATATAACAATTTAAAGTTTTCACCACTCTTCAAACCTCGACCTTAAAAAATAAGAAAAATACTATTACTTTACATTCAAGTACCTTGTAACCCATGTGCCTACTGTGCACAATTCCCATGTTACGAGTATTTGTACTCTCACAGGAACTGACATGCTTTGTACAAAGGGTACTGTTGACACTTTCCTCAACAGTTTTCAATACCCCAATGAAGCTTGAAAGTAAAAGTTTCCTTCATACAGATTCTGCTTTTTTCCATTTAATTAATGTGGTTATTTCCTGTGCATGCATGCTGTGCCTTGTTTACTTCCTCATCTGTCAATGTTCTTATCAGTTAGGGTCTGGGAATGAGGTTTGTTATTAACTTGTGCTCCCTCTGCTGGCTCTAGCTAAAAAAACCCAAAAACTGCAATAGGCTAGCAAAAACATATAGGACATAAATCGTGGGGTTTTTTTATTTTATTGCTCAAGCATAATATGATGAATGTTAAATCACTAGATGATCTTTCTTGGTCTATTCTATGCCAGTTGTAATAATTTTAAGGTATATCACATTTGGTTCTAAACACATTTACTTACAGGCGGTGATGTCCTTAAAACGTGTCAGAGTTTGTTATAAACTTTTATTATCTGGTACTTAAAATGATATACAAGTTGTTGAACATCTTCTTACTTCCAAAAAAGCCCTGCATCATAAATAAACTGTTATCTAGAAATGGCAGGCCAGGTCAAAGGAGCTTTTTTGCTACAAGTGAGATTCAGTGCTAAATAAATACAGGCTACTTTAGTTTTTTATTTACTTACCACCTGATACAACCACCTTTGCACTAGTGAGCTCTGGCCGATCACTCTTTGTTAGCTTTTGTTCAAGCCATTCAGACTGACCAACTGGTGCTGGAGCCGTTACTGTATGTCAAAATAAATAAATAAATAAATAAGGGTGTACATGTCTTGAAATGTTAAATTGTTTTGTTTAAGCTACAGTGGAATGCAAAAGCACTAATTTTCATATTTTTCAACAGCTGCTATTCACAATTTCTGCACAATTTTGAGATACCAGCCCCCATCAATTTCTATGAGCTACTAATACAACTTACCCCTTTATTCATACTCGTTGACCCTTCTAAAATGGTCTTCTGTGGTACTATATGCAAAGTTTACTGAAAATTACTGTAATTTAGCCAACAAATTAACCTACCACCTGTAGAATGTGTGTGTGGATTTATATAAATAAAACACACACACACTTGGCATCTGCCTTATGTTAGAAGCTTAACTATTGCCAAAAATAGCCAAGTTAGCTAAGTGGTACGACTGCAATATGCTAATCATATGCACTACTCAAGCTTAAAGATCCTAACTGGACAGCAATTCAGAGATGCTGGCTCAGTCTCTTGGAAGTTTATGATACATGAGAAATTTTTAAAAAACCTGATCCTTGTTGCTAGTGGCTCCCCTTATGGATACATGTAGTTTTAAATGGCCCCAAACTCAAGAAAGGAGGAATGTGACCAAGGCCATGTTGCACTGTTTTCAAGTAATGTGCTTTTTTGAATTAATTGAGTCAAAAGTGATGCAAAACACAGTATGGGATGCTCATAATCAAAATTTACACCCATTATTTATTGATGTGATAGGATGATAAATGGCTCAATTTAAACTGAATTAAAATTAAGCCAAGTTTAAATCAAATAAAGGATGTTTAAATTTAACTAAACTGGTGTTTAAGACTCTTTAAAAAAAGGTGCAACTTTAAAGATAAAAGACAAGTTTTGGCAGACAGAAGGAATAGGTTTAAATAGGTACTCTCATATTCACAAAGACTGGGTTCAGAAGTAAAACGCAGAAGATGCAGTTGATGCATATCTTCCCCTTTACTGGCAGATCTATAAAATCCAAGCACTTATTTTAAAAGGTTGAACCAAAGGTTATAATAATTAAAGTTAAACCATGCTTTGAACAAAGTTAAATCTAAATGGCAAACTGAAAAACTATCAAAATAAAACACTCACCTTTTTCTAAACTAGCACTACCACCAGTTACTGGTGCAGCTTCAAAAGAAGTTCCCCGTACAGAAAACACTTTTACCTTCTCATCACACTTCACAGTGCATACAGCATTTCCTGAAAAAGATTATAATATCTTGTAAAAACATACCCCACAGAGCAGAGACACAAAGATATACCAAAGCTTCTAACAGAAAACAAAATACAGCATTTACAAAATTGCCCCTCTGAAATTACAGGCTTAGATCACCCAGATTAGAAAGTTTGGAAGTTTAAAACTGCAATTTCCAAATACTTTACATTTCCTTCCTATCTTGCAAGGTTTTCAAGACATGCCAGTAGAAGGAGTGAGTCTTTCCCCTTTCTAAGGAAAGTACATGGTTGCAGTCAAATGAGCTCTAATTTATGCATTTCTAACTTCCAAAGACAAGGAATGGAGTGTAAGGACTGAAAACTTTATTACTAGATTTGAGTCCTAAATTTTAGAATGGGCTTTTTAAACTGTCATATAATTTGATCAAAATAAAAGAAACAGACACCCCCACCCCAACCAAACCAAGGACAATATTTGGTTCTTTGCATCTTAACCAATGAAAGACAATTATATTTCTCAACTATGAATGCCAGAAAGAGTAGATAGGAAAGTAAGTTACATTTAAAAAACATCTTTAACCCCTTAATTACTTAAAATCCACCACAGCTGAACTATAATTTAATGTTGTAGTATCAGATGTAATACAAATTCTTTCAAATGCCATGCTAGATTAAGGGAAAGTTAAAGGAATGAAAATCCTGTCACAACAAAATTTAGGAAACAGACTAATCTGCTCATGTCTAAATTAAAACATTAGATCAGACAAGCATGAGAAAACGAGCCTAACAAGGGTAGCAAATAATTACTCAAGAAAACCAATTAAATGTTATAAATAATCAGATAAATGTCTTCATAACTAGGAAGAATAACCTTACAGATGTCTCAAATCAGAAATACTGCTACCCATATTAAATAAAGGCAGACAATTATCTGAACATCTTATGTTTTACAAAATTGGATCAGAAGTGCATTAACAACAACATACAATATTGATGAACACTATCACCAGATTCACTTAATTGAAATGTCAGATCCAGTTTCTGAGTTGCAATCCTATCATATCAGGAAAAATTATATTTACATTAATTTTTATTTTACAGGTTCACTCATGTTAATTTCAGTCATTTAAAACCCCAAACTTGAATTTCCTTACACCAGTGGTGGGCAAAATACAGCTGATGGGCTGGATCTGGCCTGCTGATTGACTGGACCCAGCTCATAGGCGCCTGCCAATTGATTGCATCTGGCCCATAGCTGCCCACATTGTGTGCCACATGGGGCTAGGCCCTGCCAGCTTCCACCCAGGGCAGCTTATGCCGCACTCCTATCCATACTTGCTGAACAGTCTGGGCCCTAGCCAGTGCGCACAGCTTCTCAGAGGAGCTGTTCCTGCCATCCAGATACTGCTTGGGTCCCCCTGCCCCAAGCAGCTTCTCCTCCCTCTTGCTCCTGCTGCGCTACTCTGGGCAGCAGGCAGGGTAGGGAGGCAGCAATGGGCAGGGAGCAAGCTGCAACCAGACATCTGCTGGGAAGAACAGTCAACCAGGTCTGAACGATCACGTAGGTTCTTGGCCAGAGTGCAGGACCTCCATCTAACCCAGGAGGTGCACAGACCCACCAGGGGAGATGCCTTGTTGGACCTGGTGCTGGCCACGGGTGATGACCTGGTGAGGGGGCTGCGGGTGCTCGACCACCTGGGCGACAGCGATCATCGCCTGCTGGAATTCACCATCCAGCGCAAGGTGGCAAAGGCCTGCAGCAAGGCAGCCGCCCTAGATTTTAGGAGGGCAAACTTCAACGAGCTAAGGAGGATAGCTGGAGAAGAGCTGAGGTCCCGGAGGGGAGGGGAGCCAGGTGTCCAAAGAGAGTGGTCGCTCCTTAAGGAGACGATCCTCCAAAGCCCAAAGGAAGGTAATCCCAATGAGGATCAAAGGGAGCAGGAGAGCACACAAGTGTCCGTGGCTCACCAAAAGCATCCGGGAATGTCTCCTTGCTAAAAAGGAGGCACATACCCAACGGAAAGAAGGGGTCATCACCAGGGAGGACTATTCTGCAGTCGCTCAGGAATGTAGGGGGACAGTTAGGAAGGCCAAGGCAGAGATGGAACTGGGACTAGCTTCTCAGATTAAGGACTATAAGAAGTCCTTTTTTAAATACGTAGGGGGTAAAAAGAAGGTCCCGGGTAATGGGGGGCCCTTGCAGGACGCATTGGGAAACTTGGTCGTCACACCAGACGGCAAAGCTAACATGTTTAACGATTTCTTTGCCTCCGTCTTCCTAAGTAGGGACCAGAACAGCCACCTCCCTGCTGGGCCCCCCTCAGGCCCCGGGGGGGGCACACCTGGGCCACGGGTTAGCGAGGATTTAGTTAGGGAGCTTCTGGAGGGGTTGGACGTATTCAAGTCAGCCGGTCCGGATGATCTCCACCCTAGAGTTCTAAAGGAACTGGCCGAGGTCATTGCAAGTCCAAAGGCACAGCTTTACGAGCACCCATGGTGCTCTGGTGAGGTACCGGAGGACTGCGTGGCCGCCATCTGCAAAAAAGGCAGGAAGGAGGACCCGGGAAACTATAGGCCGGTTAGTCTGACCTTGATCCTAGGCAAGCTGTTTGAGAAAATTATGCTGGCACACATCCAGGAGGGGCCAGCATGCTTAGGGGCAACCAACACAGGTTCATCAGTGGCAGGTCCTGTCAGACCAACCTGGTGGCCTTTTACGATCAGATCACCAGATCATTAGATGCAGGGGTAGCAGTGGATATAGTCTTCCTGGACTTCCGGAAGGCTTTTGACACTGTCCCTCACCCCGTTCTCATTAAGAAACTGGGGGGCTGTGGTGTAGACACCCACACAGTCAAATGGGTCGCTAACTGGCTGGAGGGCCGCACCCAGACGGTGGTAGTGGATGGGTCCTTCTCAACCTGGAAGGACGTGGGCAGTGGGGTTCCGCAGGCCTCAGTCCTCAGGCCTGCACTGTTCAACATCTTCATCAGCAATTTGGACGAGGGGGTAAAAAGCACCCTGTTCAAATTTGCTGATGACACTAAGATGTGGGGGGATGTGGGCACACTGGAAGGATGCAACAGGCTACAATCAGACCTAGACAGGTTACAAGGGTGGGCGGACGAGAATAGGATGGGTTTCAACACAGACAAGTGCAAGGTGATGCACCTCGGGAGGAACAACTGGCACCATACCTACAGGTTAGGGAACTCCCCTCTTGTCAGCACGGAGGTGGAAAAGGATCTTGGAGTCATCACTGACTCCAAAATGAACATGGCCCGGCAGTGTGGGGAGGCAGTTAGGAAGGCCAACTGCACCTTGTCATGCATCCACAGATGCATCTCAAGCAGGTCCAAGGAGGTGATCCTCCCCCTCTATGTGGCACTGGTCAGGCCACAGCTGGAGTATTGCGTCCAGTTCTGGGTGCCACACTTCAAGAGGGATGTCGACAGCATGGAGAGGGTCCAGAGGAGGGCCACTCATATGATCAGGGGACAACAGGGCAGGCCCTATGAGGACAGGCCACGGGACCTGAACCTGTTCAGCCTCCACAAGAGAAGGCTGAGGGGGGATCTTGTGGCCTGTTATAAACTAGTCAGGGGGGATCAGCAGACATTAGGGGAGTCCCTGTTCCCCCGAGCACTGCCAGGAGTGACCAGGAATAACGGTCACAAGCTGGCAGAGGGTAGGTTTAGGTTAGATATCAGGAGGCGCTACTTCACGGTCAGGGCGGCTAGGATCTGGAATCAACTTCCAAGAGAAGTGGTGCAGACTCCTACCCTGGGGGTGTTTAAGAGGAGGTTAGATGAACATCTTGCTGGGGTCGTTTGACCCCAGTACTCTTTCCTGCCACGGCAGGGGGTCGGACTAGATGATCTGTTCAGGTCCCTTCCGACCCTAGAAACTATGAAACTGTGAAACCAGGCAACTCCTGCCCTACTCCACAGGGCTCTACCCATTCTGGCACAACAAGCAACCACCTGCCAGCCGCCAAGTGGATGGAAGGCAGCCCCACTGGGAAACTGTGTGTGCAGGCTGGGACGGGTACAGGAGGGAGCATGACATGGGCTATCCTGGGCAGGAACAGGCAGGGCTCAGCCCCATGCAGGGGGGGGAGTGGACCAAATATGCACCTGCACAATCTAGGAGAGCTCTGCTGCATGCACCCCTTGCTCCCCACATCCCTCCCTCCCCCCATCGCCAGCCAGCCAGCTACCGGGACCTAGCACATAGGCAACCCTCCCTAACACAAACACAGACTCACCCTGCCCAAACGCACAGATTCACCACCCCACACAATATATAAGACTTTATTTTGAACTATTATGCAGTCGCCTCTATATACATTACTCAAAAAAATTAGGATCAATAATATTTTTTTAAATAAAATTAAACTATATTGTAGTAGATGCTTAATTTGTAATATACGATTTTTTTTATCTATAATTTGTTAAAATGATATCCTCTGACAGACTCTGTGTGTGAGTGTGAGTATGGCCCTTGACAGCTCACCAAAACTTGTTTTAAGTGGCCCTCCAGCAGAAATAATTGCCCACCCCTACCTTACACATTCAAAGTTGTACTAATATCAATTTTATAATACCAGTTAGCAGGATTAGATACAGTACAGTCTATACACACCATCCTGTATTGCTCACCTGCATATATAGTTCTTACAAAAGTGTCAGGTGACTTAATATCTATAATGTCAGAAACAGGAGCAACATCAAGCTTGGCTGCAACTCTAGGAAGAAGATTCTAAAAGATAAATATTTATAAGTTAGCAAGCATTCTAGATGCTGACAGGACATGAGATACAAGATACCTGTTTAGCATATGCACTACAACTAATTTACAATCAGCATCTTAACTTATTATGAAATATAGCGTGTGCAGCATGGAAGGGGTGTGCACGTATGTGTACACAGACATAACGATAGGATTCTAGTACAGCTGGTGGTGCAACCTTTCCCACCTAATGCAAACCCACTACAACATTATAGTATTTATGAGACTGACAGTAACTAAATTCTTAATTCAATATTTCATAGACATTATGGCTGGAAGGGACCTTACAAGATCATCATGTCCAGCCCCCTGTCCATGGAGCAGGAAGTCAGCTAGGATCAAATAATCCCAGCAAGACAAAACATCCAAATGTTTCTTAAAAGAGTCCAGAGTGGCTTGCACCACTTCTGGGGGGCTCTATTCCAGGCTTTGAGAGCTAGGACAGTAAAGACATTTTTCCTTATGTCCAGCCTAAAACGGTCTTGGAGGAGTTTGTGACCGTTGGACCTTGTCATCCCTTGGGATGCTCTGATGAACAGGTGTTCCCACAGATCCTGATGCACACCCCTTATGTACTTATAGGCTGCCACCAAGTCACTCCCAAGCCTTCGCTTCTCCAGGCTGAAGTGTCCCATGGCTCTCAGCCTCTCTTCCGAAGGCCTGTTCTCATCATATGTTGAATTTTGAGACTTATTTGCTTTAATAATTTAAAACTGAACATGGATGCCATTTGCTCACTGTCGCAGGAACTGAAGTGCCCAGCTCCTATAAAGAGGTATAGGTGCCGGTTGCTGGGGCAATCACAGTTGGTCAGCTGACCGGAAGGGGGCAGGCCCTGACTTATATAAATGATCCAGGCTGAGGCCAGGGAGGCAGTTCCCCGCTAGCAGCCAAGAAGAAGGAGCTCTGCTGGAGTAAGCAGAGTAGAGAAGCCTGATGGCCTGGGCAGCTTCTGCTTGAGGATACCAGGTAGAGGAAGCCCTGGTAGGGATTTGAATGATGGTTAGCCACTTGGCTTAGAGTTTATGTTGTAGCCCAGGAGCTTGAGTTTTTCTGTTCGTAGTTTTATAAGACCAGAGGACCAGGTGAGGCTAACTGGGGTTGGAAGAGGCCTCATAGGGGCTCCACGGTAGGGTGGGGACCCCAGTGCCAGACAGGGCACAACATTCAGGGGCGCACTGACCCCAGCCCTGAGAGAGGGCGCAGAGGATTGGGGGCCAGGTAAGGCCGAGGCTGCCTGAGCCCCACAGGAACTTTAGACCCGAGGAGTGGATCCAGGGGCCAGGCACGGCTACGGCCACCTGAGCCCCAATTGCAAGGAGCCCCAGTGCGGGCACGGTCACGAGAGCAGGCCCCAGTGTGGGCACGGTCGTGAGAGACTCAAGGAGGAGATTCAGGGACCAGGCCCAGCTATGGCCACCTGAGCCCCAACTGTGCGAGGCCCCAGTGCGGACACGGCCACGAGAGAGGCCAGGGAGCATCTGCGGGAGGGCGCAGGCAATTGAGACGAGCCCAGGGAACCAGTGAGGGTGTGGGCAATTGAGAGGAGCCAGGGGACGCCCACGAGGGTGCGGATAGGATTGACCAAACAACGTCCGATACATCAGCGAGGCATAGGGCATGGTACAGGGGTGGTAGGAGCCACGCATAGCCCCTAAGGCTTTAGTGCATGGAGTCATCTAAGACGGAGCACAGACTTGGATACATCGGGGTACCGTGTCAAAGAGGACAAAGGCAACCTCCCTTAACACTAATAACATCAAAGATGTGGCGGGCAAGACAGTGAGGGTGCATTGACACCAACTTGGCACGGTAGGGGGCGCTAGGAGAGTTCACAGCCGCTCCTAGGACCCTGCCATGTGACACTCACAAAAGTGACAGTTATGGATTGCTGGATTCTAATAAGACTACTCTAAAAATATGCATTTTTAGAAACTGGTTTCAAAATTTCATAGATTTCATAGACATAAGGGCTGGAAGGGACCTCGGGAGATCATTGAGTCCAGCCCCCTGCCCAGAGGGCAGGAAGTCAGCTGGGGTCATAGGATCCCAGCAAGATAAGCATCCAATTTACTCTTGAAGGTGTTCAATGTAGGTGCTTGAACCACCTCCGCTGGCAGACTGTTCCAGACCTTGGGGGCTCGGACAGTAAAGAAATTCTTCCTTATGTCCAGCCTGAAACGGTCTTGCAGGAGTTTGTGACCGTTCGACCTCGTCATCCCATGGGGCGCTCTGGTGAACAGATGTTCCCCCAGATCCTGGTGGTCACCCCTGATAAACTTATAGGTGGCCATCAGATCACCCCTGAGCCTGTGCTTTTCCAGGCTAAAGAGTCCCATGTCTCTCAGCCTGTCATCGTAAGATCTGTTTTCCTGACCTCTGATCATGCGCGTGGCTCTCCTCTGGACTCTCTCAAGCTTCTCCACATCCTTTTTGAATTGTGGAGCCCAAAACTGGACGCAGTACTCCAGCTGCGGCCTCACTAAGGCCGAGTACAAGGGGAGAATGACGTCCCGAGATTTGCTCGAGAAGCATCTATGGATGCACGCCAGCATTTTGGTCGCTTTACTAGCCGCAGCATCGCATTGCAGGCTCATGTTCATCTTGTGGTCAATGATGACCCCCAAGTCTCTTTCTTCTGTAGTGCTTACCAACGTAGCACTGCCGAGCCTATAAGGGTGCTGCAGGTTTTTCCTCCCAAGGTGGAGAACCTTGCATTTTTTGGTGTTAAACACCATCAGGTTCTCGTCTGCCCATTTGCTGAGCTTATCCAGGTCAGCCTGGATCACCCGCCTATCTTCTGGTGTGGATGCTTTGCCCCAAAGTTTGGTGTCATCGGCGAACTTGGCCAGTCCACTCCTGACTCCAATGTCCACATCATTAATGAAGATGTTGAACAGTATGGGTCCAAGGACAGAGCCTTGAGGGACCCCACTGGTCACAGGGCACCACGATGAGTGACTGCCATCAATCACAACCCTCTGGGTCCGACCACGAAGCCAATTTCCCAGCCAGTGGATCGTGGTGGAGCCAAAGCCACAACTGGGCAGTTTGGCCAAGAGGTGATCATGGGATACCAGATCAAAAGCTTTTTTGAAGTCAAGATATATGACATCAATCTCTTCTCCCTTGTGCAGGTGATAGGTCACCTGGTCATAGAAGGAAATGAGATTGGTCAAACAAGACCTACCTGCAACAAACCCATGCTGACTATCCCTTAGGATGTTAGCCTGGGCCAGTCCCTCAAGGATGGCCTCCTTAATAAACTTTTCTAAGATCTTCCCCAGGATAGAAGTCAGGCTAATGGGCCTGTAGTTAGCCGGATCCACTCTCCTCCCTTTCTTGAAGATCGGCACCACATTGGCCTTCTTCCAGTCTTCGGGCACTACACCAGAGCGCCAGGAGTTTTCAAAGATCCGTGCCAGGGGCTGGGCTATGACGCTCGCCAGCTCCTTGAGTACCCTGGGGTGCAGGTTGTCAGGGCCAGCTGACTTGAAGGTATCCAGCTTCTCAAGGTGTTCCTTCACGAGGTCAGCATTGATGGAGGGTAGGGGATCCCCCTCACCCAGATTTCCCTGTCCCATAGCAAGCATGGGCATCCCGTGTGACTGATGAAAGACTGACGCAAAGCACCTATTTAATAGGTTGGCTTTTTCCTGGGCGTCAGTTGTCAGTTGCCCCATCTGGTTTAGCAGGGGTCCAACGTTGCCCTTGCTTTTCCTCCGGCTCCCCACATATCTGAAAAAGGACTTTTTGTTGTCCTTGATGCTTGAAGCTAGTTGGAGTTCAGTTGCAGCCTTGGCTTTCCTGGTTTGCTCCCTGCAGGACCGGACCAGCGCGGAGTAATCCTCCTTGGAGGTGAATCCCGTCCTCCATCCTTTGTAGGCTTTTCTTTTTAGCCACAGTAGGTCCGCTAGGTCTCTGGAGAGCCAGGGAGGCTGCTGTGCCTTCTTGCTGCCTTTCCTCCGTGTTGGAATAGATTTAGCTTGTGCACTGAGGATCGCTTCCTTGAGAAGCAACCACTCTTCTTATACCAAGATGAGGGAACAAATTTGTTTACGAACTAGGGGTGCACTGATAAAGATTTTCTGGGTTGATACCAATGGCAAATTATTAACCAGCCATATTAGATGATACTGATCCAATTGCAGATATGCAGCCCGGCAGCTTGGAAAGCAGTGTTCAGCTGGTAAGTCTGTTGGGGGAGAAGAGGCATGAGGGGGAACAGATTGAGGCCCCCATGGTGAGGGAAGGAGTGGAGCTGGGGCAAGGACAGCAGCAGGCGCTGCACAGCCAAGGCAGAACACAGCTTGTCTGGGGGGCGCAGGGGGGAAGGACATGCCCAGGGGAGGCATGAGGGTCTTGTGCCCCCCAGATCTGTGTGTGGAGCAAGAGCAGGCTGCCTGCTGCAGATTCAGGGCTGGGGCTGTACCAGCCTCTTTCAAGCAGGAAGGCTGGGCCCAGGCTGTGCTCGGGGCAAGTGAGGGAAATGGATGGTGGCAGCCCTGTGAGGGTGGCTACAGCCACCCCAAAATTTACCACAGACACCCCATAGCCCCCCTGTCAGTGCTGCCACTGCCCACCGTGCCCTAAGTACAGTCCAGGCCAAGGCCCCCCACCAACTTTCCTTTTATCAGTGCCAATATAATATGGACCAGTGTATTGGTGTACCTCTAACATGAACCCCAAAAGCCAATGAAACTTTAATTAAATTTCAATGTTAAGATATAGGCCTTTGGGTCCTGGAGGCGCAGGTGAGGGAGCTCCAGGAGGAGGTTAGCAGGCTGAGGGGAATCAGGGAGGCAGAGAAGGAAATTGACAGATATTTCCTTTCCCTGCAGTGTTGTACGACCAAGGAGGACGCACCTCAAGATGAGTCCTCCACTGCTAAGTGGCAGACGGTCACCTCCCGTGCCAGGGCTGCTCGAGACATGGCAGCACCAGTTCCTCCAGTCCGGCTGGAGAACAGGTACGAAGTCCTGGCAGCCCTGGAGGAGGAGGAAGGAGAGGACAAAACCGGGGAGGAGGCAACTCCACGCTCACCACGTCCCGTGCAAGCTGAAGGAGGCAAGAAGGCCAGGAGGAAGAACCGTCGCGTGATCGTCATTGGTGACTCCATCCTAAGACGTACGGAGGGCCCCATCTGTCGCCAGGACCCCTTGGCACGCGAGGTATACTGCCTACCTGGAGCGAGGATTCAGGACATGAAAGGGATGCTCCAAACCGTAATCCAGCCCACTGATAATTACCCCAAGGTCCTAGTCCATGTGGGCACTAAGAATGCGGCCAGGAGGAGCCCTGATCACCCGATGGAGGACTTTTACGATCAGCTCCGGGGTGCATGCTGAAGGAGATAGGCATAGAGGTGGTTTTCTCTTCTATCCTGCCAGTGAGTGGACGAGGCAGACAGCATGAAACGTGCATCGCGGAGACCAACTGGCGGCTGCAGGAATGGTGCTTCGAGGAGGGCTTTGGCTTCCTCAGCCATGACCGGCACATCACGACAAGAGACATGCTGGGATGCGATGGGCTCCACCTTTCCCCTAAAGGTAAGCGTGTGTTCTCGTCTAGGTTGGCGGACCTCCTCCGGCAGGCTTTAAACTAGGCTCGTCGGGGGAAAGGGAAGATGAGGGCGGAGGAAACATCAGACTACCAGACCAAACAGCACCCACAACTACAGCCCAGCCCAGACCAACAAGCGAAGCAAATAAGCAGGTAAGAGATAGGGGCCAGGGTAACGCTGGGACTAGGGGGTCAGTACACACATCCACAGGAGGCCTCAAATGCCTCTACACAAACGCTCGTAGTATCGGTAACAAGCAGGAGGAACTCACCCTCCTGCTGGCTGACACCAGCCCGGACATGGCGGGGATTACGGAAACGTGGCGGGACACAACGCATGATTCAGCAGTGAATATCAAGGGCTATAGGCTGTATAGGAGGGACAGGATAGGAAAGAGAGGTGGGGGCGTAGCACTCTATATTAAGGAGGAATACACATCCTCGTCAATTACCAAGGAGTCAGGGAAGGGGCACTCTGAAGTGCTTTGGGTTAGAGTACAAGGCAGTCGAGGGGAAAGAGACTTAACGGTGGGAGTCTACTACAGACCTCCCAACCAGGGAGAAGAGCTTGACCAGGAATTCTTGGGTCAGCTCACAGAGGTAGTGAAGGCTAACGATGTGGTAGTCATGGGGGACCCGAACTTCCCAGACATCTGCTGGGAAGAACAGTCAGCCAGGTCTGAACGATCACGTAGGTTCTTGGCTAGAGTGCAGGACCTCCATCTAACCCAAGAGGTGCACAGCCCCACCAGGGGAGATGCCTTGTTGGACCTAGTGCTGGCCACGGGTGATGACCTGGTGAGGGGGCTGCAGGTGCTCGACCACCTGGGCGACAGCGATCATCGCCTGCTGGAATTCATCATCCAGCGCAAGGTGGCAAAGGCATGCAGTAAGGCACCGCCCTAGATTTTAGGAGGGCAAACTTCAACGAGCTAAGGAGAATAGTTGGAGAAGTGCTGAGGTCCCGGAGGGGAGGGGAGCCAGGTGTCCAAAGAGAGTGGTCGCTCCTTAAGGAGACGACCCTCCAAAGCCCAAAGGAAGGTAATCCCAATGAGGATCAAAGGGAGCAGGAGAGCACACAAGTGTCCGTGGCTCACCAAAAACATCCGGGAATGTCTCCTTGCTAAAAAGGAGGCACATACCCAATGGAAAGAAGGGGTCATCACCAGGGAGGACTATTCTGTAGTTGCTCGGGGATGTAGGGGGGGTAGTTAGGAAGGCCAAGGCAGAGATGGAACTGGGACTAGCTTCTCAGATTAAGAACAATAAGAAGTCCTTTTTTAAATATGTAGGGGGTAAAAAGAAGGTCCCGGGTAATGGGGGGCCCTTGAAGGACACGTTGGGAAACTTGGTCGTCACACCAGACGGCAAAGCTAACATGTTTAACGATTTCTTTGTCTCCGTCTTCCTAAGTAGGGACCAGAACAGCCACCTCCCTGCTGGGCCCCCCTCAGGCCCCGGGGGGGGCACACCTGGGCCACGGGTTAGCGAGGATTTAGTTAGGGAGCTTCTGGAGGGGTTGGACATATTCAAGTCAGCCAGTCCGGATGATCTCCACCCTGGAGTTCTAAAGGAACTGGCCAAGGTCATTGCAAGTCCAAAGGCACAGCTTTACGAGCACCCATGGTGCTCTGGTGAGGTACCGGAGGACTGGAAGAGGGCCAACGTGGTCCCCATCTTCAAAAAAGGCAGGAAGGAGGACCCGGGAAACTATAGGCCGGTTAGTCTTACCTCGATGCTAGGCAAGCTGTTTGAGAAAATTATGCTGGCACACATCCAGGAAGGGCCAGCAGGGGACTGCATGCTTAGGGGCAACCAACACAGGTTCATCAGTGGCAGGTCCTGTCAGACCAACCTGGTGGCCTTTTACGATCAGATCACCAGATCATTAGATGCAGGGGTAGCAGTGGATATAGTCTTCCTGGACTTCCGGAAGGCTTTTGACACTGTCCCTCACCCCGTTCTCATTAAGAAACTGGGGGGCTGTGGTGTAGACACCCACACAGTCAAATGGGTCGCTAACTGGCTGGAGGGCCGCACCCAGACGGTGGTAGTGGATGGGTCCTTCTCAGCCTGGAAGGACGTGGGCAGTGGGGTTCCGCAGGCCTCGGTCCTCGGGCCTGCACTGTTCAACATCTTCATCAGCGATTTGGACAAGGGGGTAAAAAGCACCCTGTTCAAATTTGCTGATGACACTAAGATGTGTGGGGATGTGGGCACACTGGAAGGATGCAACAGGCTACAATCAGACCTAGACAGGTTACAAGGGTGGGTGGACGAGAATAGGATGGGTTTCAACACAGACAAGTGCAAGGTGATGCACCTCGGGAGGAACAACCGGCACCACACCTACAGGTTAGGGAACTCCCCTCTTGTCAGCACAGAAGCGGAAAAAGATCTTGGGATCATCATTGACTTCAAAATGAACATGGCCCGGCAGTGTGGGGAGGCAGTCAGGAAGGCCAACCGCACCTTGTCATGCATCCACAGATGGATTTCAAGCAGGTCCAAAGAGGTGATCCTCCCCGTCTATGTGGCACTGGTCAGGCCGCAGCTGGAGTACTGCGTCCAGGTCTGGGTTCCACACTTCAAGAGGGATGTCGACAGCATGAAGAGGGTCCAGAGGAGGGCCACTCATATGATCAGGGGACAACAGGGCAGGCCCTATGAGGACAGGCTACGGGACCTGAACCTGTTCAGCCTCCACAAGAGACGGCTGTGGGGGGATCTTGTGGCCTGTTATAAACTAGTCAGGGGGGATCAGCAGGCATTGGGGGAGTCCCTGTTCCCCCGTGCACTGCCAGGAGTGACCTGGAATAACGGTCACAAGCTGGCAGAGGGTAGGTTTAAGGTTAGATATCAGGAGGCGCTACTTCACGGTCAGGGCGGCTAGGATCTGGAACCAACTTCCAAGAGAAGTGGTGCAGGCTCCTACCCTGGGGGTGTTTAAGAGGAGGTTAGATCTTGCTGGGGTCGTTTGACCCCAGTATTCTTTCCTGCCATGGCAGGGGGTCGGACTAGATGATCTGCTCAGGTCCCTTCCAACCCTAGAAACTGTGAAACTATAGACTTCTTTCTACTCTGCAAAAAATATCTTTGCATACTTGCTTGCTGTTGTCAAATAAAAAACTAAAATTTTGCATGAGGGAAGCAAGTTCAATTTTTCTCTCCTGGTCTGGTAAAATATGCAGACAAAGGGCCTACTTCTGACACTTTTACTCATATTAGAGGTTTCTTACTGCAAAAAAAAAAAATGCACTGATTTTTCTCTTACAGAAAAACAGGACTCAATATCCTGTCAGACCCAGACCTTAGGAGAAAAGGTTTTATTTACAGCTAAATCCATTGATCTTTAGTCAACTAAATTCTGGGTCAAAGTGACCAAATACAGTCTTACTGGATTTAGCAGTCTCTTGAAATGAAACTAAAGCTGAGAAGAACTGTTACTGATTGCAAGTGAAAGGTGATAGGAGTGAAGCCTGCTCATATTACTCACAGAATGCTTATAAAAGACTGCCCCACTTTAACAATACCATCAGCTGCACTATTGATCCGAGTGAACTGCCAATACTGAGGATCTCATACCTTAAAAGTGTGATATTCTGGCTTTATTATGAAATGTGTAACACTTTTGCTTATAAAAAAAAAAACAAGTTTTAGCTGGACATTTGTTACTTGTGCATTTTTTTTTTTTACACCTTTATTCTAGTCTGCTTTATTCCAAAAACAGATGTAAAGCACTGTTCAGCGCTAAAAGACACATGGTTCTTTCCTTCAAACATGCAAACACAACTAAAGAGAAAGTGTAAAATAATAACTATGGTACCTAGTCTTTTATGGGATCCCGTTTTTGTGTTTTACTATATTACTTTACTATAGAATATAATGCTTTCAGATTTGTAGGTCCTGCTTTATTAAACACAGTATAAATTGTTTTTGGGGTATGACTAATACAAGTAAAATAAAGCACTTGCTTTATATTACTCCTTTGCCAAATTCCAAGGTATTGAAAGTAAGTCTAAAATTAATTTTAGAAACTGCAATGCAGCTTTAACTATATCCATTCCAGCAGGCACTGCTGTAACATCTGTAAAAACTCCAGTGTGGTTACAGAATATACACTAAAATCCTTTCATAGATACCAAACTAATAATGCAAGTATAACAAGCTCTTAGCTTCTTACATACTGCAGTTTTTTGGTGCGATATTCATCTGCTCACCTTCCCAAAGGCAGATGCTCCAGCACAGATGTGTGTGTAATTAAACTGTTTCTGAGTTGCCAAAATCAATGGAGTCAACTCCTCTGGAGAAAAAATACATTTGTCACAGTTTAAAAGTCTTATTTATGTTTTCAAGTATGGTTTTCACTGCCAAAAATAACACCATGCTATTTGTATCAAATGTATGCAAATCATTCTCACCTGGTAGAAATCCTTTGTATACATCATGTTGAGCCACTAGAACTTTCGTAACACCTTGCACTTTGCTGAGCTCTTGTGCTACCTATGATTATAAATGTATTATTATTATTTTTGTAATATTAGCACCTGTCGGCCGCAACTAAGCTAAGGCAGTAAGTGTTGGAGACCATGCAAACAAGTAGTAAAAATCAGCCCCGACTTGAAAAGCTCAAAATCTAAGCAGGTTGAAGTGAAGCAGAAAAACACCGAGAATCCAGTGAAATAAGAATACAGGTCTCCTGACTCCCAGAGCACTGCCCAATCACTAGACAAGAGCTGCTTCATCAGTACAAATACTTTGTGGATAAGGCAAATCTGGAACGGAAACCAGTTTAAGGAAAACTGCCTCATGTAAACAGAAGTGTGCAATAAGCCTGTATTTTTATGCAGCAAGATCAGTAGTAGATCTTCAGACTAATGTTACAGCAGATTTCATCATGTTATCTGAAAGTTTGATCTGTTTTCCCTGAACTCATTAAGTTTTGCTATTTTAGTGGAAAAAAGGATCGGCCCCATGTTCCAAAAACAGAGGAAAACAAGAACTAATATTATACTCTCCTTGTTCATAAGGGAGGGAGCCTTTCTATTCTTATGATGTATATTGTATGTAAAAGTATACAGAAGTGAAGTTTAAGCCGGTGTTTCCCAACTTTTCCATCCCAAGACACACTAACATTAATAAAAAAATTTCATGACACATCCATTAATGCCTTTCCCATCCAAATACCTATTGTAGCTCTTTACCATGGCACAATTCCACGGCACACCTGTTCATTTCTGATGACACACTTTTGTACCGCAGCACACTGGTTGGGAAACACTGGTTTAAACTACTGAATGCATGCTTCATATGAGACAGAGCTGGACTGATGGAGATATCTGAATAACCCCTACAATATATCCTTGTTCTATGAACTACAGTTATACCCAGAAACCGACAAAATAAGACGATAAGAAATCAAACTGCTGTTCCACAGCAGCTACTTTGGTTTAAGTAATTAATTGGGCTCTCTTATCCTGAATATACACATTCATACTGCTTAAAAAAAAATTATCTTCTGTACAGTATCCTTTTTCAAATAACTTGAGTGCTCAACATGCAAATACATGGAGTTAAAAAAAAGGCAACAATTTTTCCCATCACTTTTGAGCTGGAAATACAAAAGAAACTCTAGAATAAGGGGGCACAAGTGGAAGTATTTCATTCAAAACTTGTCCTGCAAATGTTTTTTTCTGAAACGTGATAATCAGCGATCCTGGTTTTCTCAGTTAAAAAAACCCCCTAAATTCATGGGTTGTAGCTCATTTCATCCCATGCTGTGAAATAACAGGTTGTGATAGATAAAGCTTAACTGTATTCACCAATTCATTTAAACAACAATCAAGTTTCCTTACCTTGTCACAGTTCGTACCAGCTACTAAACAAGATACTTCACCTCCCAGACGTTTTGCTGCAGTGACAGCATTCAGCGTAATAGGTGTGAGCAACTCATTTGTGTGCTCAGCTATTACCAGCGTACTCTGAAACCGTCGAAGCACTGATGCCTTAACAGAGAGAAACAGAGCGAGCCAATACTTAGCGCCAAAGAAACAAACATTTTAAAGGGTTTTACAAAGATCACGTAATATTATATTTACTCAAATACAAGATATGGTCCACCCCGCCCAATCAGCATGGGGAAAAAAAGCCCCTCATCTTATTTATGTATAAAACAAAATCTCAGTAATAACACTGCTTATCATTAAACCGCTGCCAAAAGGGCCATGTGCTCAATAATGGAAACCAACTATGAAGCTGACTACATATAAGCCACACTAAGTATAATAAACACAAAGCTCATATTAGGCAAATATACTGATGGGAACCTACCAGGGTAGGTTTGATTTCAATCACAATTTAAATCACTGGTCACGAAGCCTCAATTTAATCATAGTTTTCAACAAAAAGTGCATTCTTCTTGTTTGATATCCACTATTCATTTGACTTCTTGAAACTTTGCACTTTTAGAGAGGTAAGGGCTTGACTTTGTGTACACAAATTTCCAGAGACAAGAGTGCTGATGGGTGGATAATCAGGTCTGTTATCTCATAGATTCATAGACTGTCAGGTGCTGGAAGGAACCTCACAGGTCCAACCCCCCTGCCCTAGGCAGGAAGACAACTGGGGTCAAGTGACCCCAGCAAGGTGACTGTCCAGTCTCCTCTTGAAAACCTTAAGGGTAAGTGACTGTACCACCTCTGGACGGAGTTTATTCCCCAGTCTGGACACCCTGACTGTGAAGGAGTTTTTCCTAGTACTAAGCCTGAAGTGGCCTTCCGAGAGTTTATCTCCATTGGCCCTAGTCTTCCCCAGGGGTGCCATAGTGAATAGTTTCATAGTTTCTAGGGTCGGAAGGGACCTGAGCAGATCATCTAGGCCGACCCCCTGCTATGGCAGGAAAGAATACTGGGGTCAAACGACCCCAGCAAGATGTTCATCTAACCTCCTCTTAAAACCCCCCAGGGTAGGAGCCTGCACCACTTCTCTTGGAAGCTGGTTCCAGACCCTAGCCGCCCTGACTGTGAAGTCGCGCCTCCTGATATCTAGCCTAAACCTGCCCTCTGCCAGCTTGTGACTGTTATTCCTGGTCACTCCTGGCAGTGCACAGGGGAACAGGGACTCCCCCAATGCCTGCTGATCCCCCCTGACTAGTTTATAACAGGCCACAAGATCCCCCCACAGCCGTCTCTTGTGGAGGCTGAACAGGTTCAGGTCCCGTAGCCTGTCCTCATAGGGCCTGTCCTGCTGTTCTCTGATCATGCGAGTGACCCTCCTCTGGACCCGCTCCACGTTGTCCACATCCCTCTTGAAGTGTGGCGCCCAGAACTGGACGCAGTACTCCAGCTGCGGCCTGACCAGTGCTGCATACAGGGGGAGGATCACCTCCTTGGACCTGCTTGAGATGCATCTGTGGATGCATGACAAGGTGCGGTTGGCCTTCCTGACTGCCTCCCCACACTGCCGGCCCATGTTTATCCTGGAGTCAATGACGACTCCAAGATCCTTTTCCGCCTCCGTGCTGACAAGAGGGGAGTTCCCCAACCTGTAGGTATGGTGCCGGTTGTTCCTCCCCGGGTGCATCACTTTGCACTTCTCTGTGTTGAATCCCATCCTATTCACATCCCCCCACCCTTGTAACCTGCCTAGGTCTGATTGTAGCCTGATGCTTCCTTCTAGTGTGCCCACATCCTCCCACATCTTAGTGTCATCAGCAAATTTGAACAGGGTGCTTTTTACCCTCTCGTCCAAATCGCTGATGATGTTGAACAGTGCGGGCCCAAGGACCGAGCCCTGTGGAACCCCACTGCCCACGTCCCTCCAGCTTGAGAAGGACCCATCCACTACCACCCTCTGGGTGCAGCCCTCCAGCCAGTTGGCAACCCAATTGACTGTGTGGGTGTCTACACCACAGCCCCCCAGTTTCTTAATGAGAACGGGGTGAGGGACAGTGTCAAAAGCCTTCCGGAAGTCCAGGAAGACTATATCCACTGCTACCCCTGCCTCTAATGATCTAGTAATCTGATCGTAGAAGGCAACCAGGTTGGTCTGACTCAGGACCTGCCACTGATGAACCTGTGTTGGTTGCCCCTAAGCATGCAGTCCCCTGCTGGCCCCTCCTGGATGTGTGCCAGCATAATTTTCTCAAACAGCTTGCCTAGGATCGAAGTAAGACCAACTGGCCTATAGTTTCCTGGGTCCTCCTTCCTCCTTTTTTTGAAGATGGGGACCACGTTGGCCCTCTTCCAGTCCTCTGGCACCACAAGTGCTCATAAAGTCATGCCAGGGGTCCTGCAATGACCTCGGCCAGTTCCTTTAGAACTCTAGATGGAGATCATCTGGGCCGGCTGACTTGAATATGTCCAACCCCTCCAGAAGCTCCCTAACTAGTTCCTCACTAACCCTTGGCCCAGGTGTGCCTCCCCTGGGGCCCGACGGGGGCCCAGCAGGGAGGTGGCTGTTCTGGTCCCTACTTAGGAAGACAGAGGCAAAGAAATCGTTAAACATGTTAGCTCTCTCGTCTGGTGTGACGACCAAATTTTCCAACGCGTCCTGCAAGGGCCCCATGTTACCCGGCACCTTCTTTTTTCCCCCTACGTATTTAAAAAAGGACTTCTTATAGTCCTTAATCTGAGAAGCTAGTCCCAGTTCCATCTCTGCCTCGGCCTTCCTAACTGTCCCCCTACATTCCTGAGCGACTGCAGAATAGTCCTCCCTGGTGATGACCCCTTCTTTCCGTTGGGTATGTGCCTCCTTTTTAGCAAGGAGACATTCCCGGATGCTTTTGGTGAGCCACGGATGCTTGTGTGCTCTCCTGCTCCCTTTGATCCTCATTGGGATTACCTTCTTTGGGCTTGGAGGATCGCCTCCTTAAGGAGCAACCACTCTCCTTGGACATCTGGCTCCCCTCCCCTCTGGGACCTCAGCGCATCCCCAAGTACCCTCCTTAGCTCATTGAAGTTTGCCCTCCTGAAATCTAGGGCGGCTGCGTTATTGCAGGCCTTTGCCACCTTGCGCTGGATGGTAAATTCCAGCAGGCAATGATCGCTGTTGCCCAGGTGGTCGAGCACCCGCAGCCCCCTCACCAGGTCGTCACCTGTGGCCAGCACTAGGTCCAACAAGGCATCCCCCCTGGTGGGTCTGTGCACCTCCTGGGTTAGATGGAGGTCCTGCACTCTGGCCAAGAACCTACGTGATCGTTCAGACCTCGCTGACTGCTCCTCCCAGCAGATGTCCGGGAAGTTCAGGTCCCCCATGACTACCACCATCTTTAGCCTTCACTACCTCTGTGAGCTGACCTAAGTATTCCTCTTTGCATCTCATCTCCATATGCTCCTGTTAACAAGGATATTATCTCTAGCAATACAAATCCACAGTTTGAGAACTGAAACCAAGCATCACAGAGGGCGTCTATATGTGCATTTATGCTGGCTTCAAGTTACTGCGAGGTAAGCAGGAATAGGCTGGCGTCTACACATGCAGGCATTAAAAAGCATTAACACTGTATGCGGATCAACTTGGAACTAAAGTTAGTCCCCAAGTTAGTCCACACACACAGTGTTACTGTGCAGTAATTAAATCGGGTATAAATTTGATACCTGCCTGATGTGGGTATCATATTTATACCCAGGTTGGCATAAGTCTCCATATTTACTGTGTAGTACAGGCATGCATGGGTAGACACATACCTATTGGATACAGTGCAGTAAATGCACATGTGCAGATGTACCCAGAAATGCTGAGTGGGATCTTCTAGATCAGGGATGAGCAAAATATGGCCCATGGGCCACATCCAACCCACCAAGCACTTTCATCTGGCCCACAGCACCCACCAACTAATTGTAACCCACACAGCCCCTCCGTCCACAAAGTTGTAAGCAAGGCACCCACCCACACCCCCAACATACTGTATTATGCCTCACTTCCACCCTCGTGAGTAGAAGAGCTTGCCCAAGCCAGCAGCAGCCTTTAGGCAGGGCTGCTGCTGCCACTGCTGCAGGACCTCCTCAGCATCCTTCTCACTCCAGGCAGCAAGTAGGAAAGCGGTGGGGGTGGGGGAGCTACAGCTGGGTGGGATCGCGAGGCTCGCAGCATTGCAAAGCCCGCACCCTGGGGGGCAGCAGCAGCAGCACATAGTTCAAGTGGGCAGGGTGCAGGTGTGAAGGAGGGGGAGAGGAAGGGTGTGGGGACCCCTCCCACACACACATTCTCCCCCACATGGTTCGCAGCCCCTGCAGACAGCAGTAGCTACAGCAGGCAGGGGTGCTCATATTGCCATCTGGTGGCACATGGCTTCAGCTAGCACTACTTACTACACATTGTGGTGAGGAGTGGAGACCAGGCAAGCTGCCTTTATCACCAGGGCTCCCTGCCACGCACATGCAACTCACATACTTGTACATCCCAACTCCCTGCTGCACAAGTCCCAGGATTCCACTGGAACCAGAGGCGAGCCCAGGCCTCTGCTTCCCCATGGAGTCCTGGACCTGAGCGGCAGAAGCAGCAAAGGCAGCCAGCTCCAGTGCATGGAGCTTCCTTCGGGTGGTATGCAAGTGCAAGCACTAGCACCCCGAATGCCCCTGCCTGCTGCAGCTGCCACACACCCTCAAAAGCTACCAAACTTCATTAAGCAGCCCTCCAGCTGGAATAACTGCTAACCCCTGTTCTAGACTGAGCACCGAGTCCCACTGGGTAGAATATTTTTTTAATCTTTACTGATCTATAGAGAAGCCTCTGGGAACCCCATAAGATTGGGCCAATAATATAGTGCATGGCCTGTTGTGACCTATTTATATATTTTTTTAGAAAAAAGATTATATGATTATATTGTCTCAAATAGTACATAATTAAAAGTTATAATCCCTATTCCATGATGATATCTTTGAGCTTTAACATATCTTAAATTAAAACGCTCTTTATATACGTTTTTTTAAAGAAAAAAAAGCATCTTAAGAAAATAAAAAATACAATGAAATAAAAAAAATCTGAGTTCTATCCACCTCGGAACCTATCATAAGATTAGGATAATACAGACCATCTAGATAAAATATACTGTAGTACCCACTGCATGCAGTCCCTCTCAGCGCTAATTATTTTTCAAGTCATGGTGAGCCACTATACTGAATATATTTTGACTTCTTCATTCCCACAGTTGAGCTGTGCTTTCCTTTCCCATTTTCAATTATTCTTGTTTCTTCATTGACCTTAAACTTGTGGCAAATGTTACCAAGATGGACAGGAGCCGCCAATGTAAGGAAACAGTCAGTAAGGCTAACTGGACCTTGACATCCATCTACAGATGCATCACAAGCAGATCCAGGGAGGTGATCCTCCCCTTCTATGAGGCACTGGTCAGGCCGCAGTTGGAGTACTGCGTCCAGTTCCAGGCACAGCACTTCAAGAGGGATGCGACTAACCTTGAGAGGGTCCAGAGGAGGGCCACTCGCATGGTCAGGAGGCAGCAAGCCGGACCCTACAAGGATAGACTGAAGGGTCTGAATCTATTTAGCCTCCACAAGAGAAGGCTGAGAGGCGATCTAGTGGCTGTCTATAAACTCACCAGGGGGAACCAGCAGAAAATAGGCGAGTCTCTGTTCCCCAGGGCACCACCTGGAATAACAAGGAATAACAGCCACAAATTGATTGACAGCAGGTTCAAGCTAGATATCAGGAGGCATTACTTTATGGTTAGAGCTGCCAGGCTCTGGAATGGGCTCCCAAGGGAGATGGTGCTCTCCCCTACCTTGGGGGTCTTCAAGAGGATGTTGGATAAATATCTGACTCAGGTATTATGATCCCAGCACTTGTTCCTGCCCAGGGCAAGAGGTCAGACTTGATGATCTATTCAGGTCTGTTCTGACCCTAGTAACTATGAAACTATGAATCCCACTGTTGGGCCCTCTCTCAGCCTGTCACATAAGATAAGTGCGGCCTCATCCCACATGGATGTTTTGTAGGTGACATCTGGAATACAAACACATACTGAGCAGTGCTAGGCTGTGGGGTCACTGGCTTGAAATGATGTTGACTCTGCTGGGGCCCAGTCCAATTAACTAATTAATAAATCACGAGCCTTTGGGCTTTAGATTAATATCATGCATAGCTATATAAGTAGATACAAAGAAGAATAGCAGGGACAGAGGACAAGCCCTCCCCACCCTGGCCACTAAGACCAGTGAGAGGGAGAAAAATTCAAAATAAATCTCTGATCATTAAATTCTATACCTGAAGAATTAATTAGAATATATATAGCTCTGTTTTAAGTCATCTTAAAATCAGGGTCAGCTTAAATTCAAGTAGATGTGGTACTTTATGGAAAGTTTTTCCTCTGTAAGGAAGCTATGTTAGTCAGTAACAGTAAAAAGACCAACTGAACAACTTTGATATTTCTAACAAATATCAGTTCGAAGGTACAAGACACTGTGCAAGCACAAATCTTATTAACTTCAGCATCTTTACTTACATAGCAGTTTTGAGCTAATGTTTTCACAGGAAGGTGTTCAGCTGGACTAGTCATGACATTTTGATAGGTCAGATTTATAGGTAAATTGATGAACCTATTTAAAAATCTTTAATTGTTTGTTGAGCACATGGAAATAATTTAAGAGTTTGGATAGTTACAGGATAAAATCCACAAGAGACACAATGAAGAACACATATGGGACTCAAAAGAGAAATTACTATGCAGCAAGCAGGTTTGCACTTTCCTAAAATAGTAAATATGTTTTCAGACAAAGCAATGGCAAAAACCATAAACTGAATTACTTTTTTTCAATACTGCTTCTTACTTTGCCTTTATTTTAACTGTCACAACTTAAGACAATTTAATAAGTGTTTTGAGTAGGTTTGATGTGTAAAGAAAACAACAGAAAAATCTACTGAATTGTCAGTTTTGAATCTTAGAAAAATACTCAACTTTACCATTAAAAACGTAATCCTTTTTCACCAAATAATAGCCCATGCCTATGCAGTGTCTGACACTAAGGGGCAAGGGGTGGGGTGGCAGCAAAGGACAAGGATGTCTCCTGACCTCCCCCACCCAGCCACTATTTTCCCTGCTGTAGCTCCCTCCCTGATAGAGACAAATTCAACACAAACCTCTGATAAGCGCCCTGAATAAGGCTGCATTTATGATGCCCAGTTAGTTTATTAGGACTGAGATGAATAAGTTTTCACCATCCTGGCTAGAGTTATCGACTCACAGAGGTAGTGCCCAGAGCAGGCCTCACTCATGCAGAGATTTGCCTACATGCTTAACTTCATATGCAGAAAGCAGTACTAGGACTTCACTGGAACAATTAACAGGTTTTTTTAAACTAAATAAGTGAATACATTTTTGTAGGCTCCAGACTGTAATCTGTGATCTTGATTAGAACAACATCGATCCTAGTAAAACAATTTTGCATTTCATCTTACATTGTTCAAGCAATTCATTATGATTTAAGGTTCTGAGACTATTTCAGGTGAACTGTCTGTAACAAGCTATTTATTGCCAATATATATCAGACACCGTATTTTTGATCATGTTTCATACACCATTTTCCATAAAAGTTATGAGATTTCAGTCACTACTTGATGAATAAATCTATACTTTTGTGGCAAAAATACCACCTTTCATATGATTTATAGCCCTGTTGTGGGGTAAAATGCACCATGTTCTTGAAAGATCCTAAAGTTTTTAGATTTCCAGAGGAAGTCACAGATTCTTTAACAATATATTCTGCAACAGCCTGGCTTGCCTTTAAGAACTGTGCATTTTAAAGAAACTTAATTCTGGCTATATAGTTAATGATTTTTTTTTTTTTTTCAAAATAAGATACTGTGCCACCAAAGGAGCCCCACATCATTCTATCAACTAATTCTGGAACAAAATGAGAAAAAAAAAAGAGGATGTTTTCCACAAAGGTACCTGAGCAGTCAGATTATGTAGCATAAACTTGGCTTCATTTCCAAGCTGATAATGCCAGCTTGTTTGGTAACATACCAGTACTGGTAAATTATTGAGTCTGAAGCTGAGATAAGTGAATACAGTATTAAAGCCAAATAAACAAATAAATAAATAAATAAGTCAACCCTTGAATTTAATTCTTAAAGATCCTAGAAGTTGCAATGGTGTAGGTTGTAGCCGCATTTGTCTAAGGACATAGGCAGACAAGACTGCAATGACGTTCTCAAGTAAGTCCGGAATGATTAACATGTACACACAAACCAGTCTTTAAAACCAGGAAAACCAAAGCAATAAAAAAAGGATCTTTTAATTTGGTTTGATTTAGAAGTTCTATACAAGAGGTTTTAGCCAAGCATTAGCCCCGGGGCAGATGAAGTGCAGCCTCCACGCTAGATTGAACCTGCAGCAGACTCCAAATCCCAGCAGCCCCTGCCCACACTGCTGGCAGGGTGAGCAGCTGGGCGGGTTGCTGCTCCAGGGATGGAATCTTGTGGTGGTGAGTGCAGTCAGGAGATGGGGCAGAGCTGTGATTCACTGCCTACCACATCCTTTGACTTCACTACCTCCATGAGCTGACCTAAGAATTCCTGGTCGAGCTCTTCCCCTGGGTTGGGAGGTCTGGGAATGTCTCCTAGCTAAAAGGGAGGTGCATACCCAATGGCAGGGAGGAGCCATCACCGGGGATGACTATACCGCAGTTGCTCGGGGATGTAGGGGGGCAGTCAGCGAGGCCAAGGCAGAGATGGAACTGGGACTAGCTTCCCAGACTATGGACAACAAGACGTCCTTCTTTAAATATGTAGGGGGTAAAAAGAAGGTACCGGGAAACGTGGGGCCCCTGCAGAACACACTAGGAAATCTGGTCTTCACACCAGACAACAAAGCCAACATATTTAACAATTTCTTTGCCCCCATTTTCCTGAGCAGGGACCAGAACAGTCACCCCCCCGCTGGGCCCTCCTCAGGCCTCAAGGGAGGCACACCTAGGCCAAGGGTTAGTGAGGAACTAGTTAGGGAACTTCTGGAGGGACTGGATGTATTCAAGTCAGCTGGTCCAGACGATCTCCACCCTAAAGTACTAAGGGAATTGGCTGAGGTCATTGCAGGACCCCGGCACGGATTTACAAGCGCTCGTGGTGCTCTGGTGTGGTGCCAGTGGACTGGAAGAGGGCCAATGTGGTTCCCATCTTCAAAAAGGGGAACAAGGAGGACCCAGGAAACTATAGGCCAGTTAGTCTTACCTCGATCCTGAGCAAGCTTTTTGAGAAAATTATTCTGGCACATATCCACAAGGGGCCAGCACAGAAGGTCATGCTTAGGGGCAACCAACATGGGTTCATTAGTGGCAGGTCCTGTCAGACCAACCTGGTGGCCTTCTATGATCATATCACCAAATCATTAGATGCAGGGGTAGCAGTGGACATAATCTTCCTGGACTTTTGGAAGGCCTTCGACACTATCTCTCACCCTGTTCTCATTGAGAAAGTGGGGGACTGTGGTGTCAACACCCATAGTCAATTGGGTCGCCAACTGCCTGGAGGGCCGCACCCAGAGGGTGGTAGTGGATGAGTCATTTTCGACCTGAAAGGACATGGGCAGTGGGGTTCCTCAGGGCTCGGTCCTCGGGCCCACACTGTTCAACATCTTCATCAGTGACTTGGACAAGGGGGTAAAAAGCACCCTGTTCAAATTTGCTGATGACACTAAGATGTGGGAGGATGTGGGCACACTAGAAGGCAGGAATAAGCTGCAATTGGACCTAGATAGGTTACAAGGGTAGGCAGATGAGAATAGGATGGGATTCAACACAGACAAGTGCAAAGTGATGCACCTGGGGAGGAAGAACCAGCACCATACCTACAGGCTGGGGAACTCCCTTCTTATCAGTACAGAGGCGGAAAAGGATCTTGGGGTCATCACTGACTCCAAAATGAACACGGGCCGGCAGTGTGGGGATGCAGTCAGGAAGGCCAACCATACCTTATCATGCATCCACAGATGCATCTCAAGCAGGTCCAAAGAGGTGATCCTCCTCCTCTATGCAGCACTGGTTAGGCCGCAGCTGGACTACTGCGTCCAGTTCTGGGTGCTGCACTTCAAGAGGGATGTGGACAACATGGAGAGGATCCAGAGGAGGGCCACTCGCATGATCAGGTGGCAGCAGAGCAGGCCCTATGAGGAGAGGCTACGGGACCTGAACCTGTTCAGCCTCCACAAGAGAAGGCTGAGGGGGGATCTTGTGGCCTGTTATAAACTAGTCAGGGGGGATCAGCAGGCATGTTCCCCCATGCACTGCCAGGAGTGACCAGGAATAACAGTCACAAGCTGGCAGAGGGTAGATTTAGGCTAGATATCAGGAGGCGCAACTTCACGGTCAGGGCAGCTAGGATCTGGAACCAACTTCCAAGAGAAGTGGTGCAGGCTCCTACCCTGGGGGTGTTTAAGAGGAGGTTAGATGAACACCTTGCTGCGGTCATTTGACCCCAGTACTCTTTCCTGCCATGGCAGGGGGTCGGCCTAGATGATCTCCTCAGGTCCCTTCCGACCCTAGAAACTATGAGACTGCATTAAACACAACACCTTATTTTCCAAAGGATTTGGAATTAAGTTCTCTCCCCATCTATCTTTGTACAGGTCAGTATGACCATATATGACAACAACTGCTCGTTATCTGCACATCTAGTACCAGGTACCTCATCCTGGCACATGACTACTGTCTTTTTGACCCCATACAACTTCTTTTGTTGCACCTGTTAACACAGCTATATTGTTACTTCCTTATTTGCACATGTTCTCTTTACAATACCACATCTTACCCCTACTCCAAAGATTCTCCCCAGGTATCAAGCAGTCATATAATAATACGCACTCATGTAGGATTACAGCTCAAATAACAAAACAACCATGCTAACATATGCATGAAAAGAAGCTGCAGCAGGCCAAAAGATGGCAGTGATACAAGGGAATCTTAGATATGAATTCCCCCCTCCCTTTCCTTTCCCCACCAGAAGCAAGAATGATCTACTAGAATCTCCGCGCAGAAAGATAATATGAGGGCTTTCACCCTCAAGCCCTTGGAAAGAACCCCAGAAGTTTGGGGAACTAAAACATTAAGTGACTACATGAGCCCCTATGTCTCTGAAATAAATGGTGATGTTCCCAAGCAATAATTCTTGCAAATCAGGATTCAGAACTTTGTTAAAAGGTATTGACTAGACTATTAACAATGATGCATCATGCTGTTGCACACTGAGATGAAGAGAACCTTTTAACAGGAAGTTCTGAGAAAGCCTTAGGGAAGCTAGAATGGTGGATATGAAAAAAATAGTGGGGGAGGTTATATTTGTCTGAAAGTCTTCATACAAGGGAAGGGACATTATTTGTTAAAGATAAATGACCACAAAAATCAATATTTAAACAAAAAGAAAGGGCAAAATACAGACTACTGAAACATCAAAGTTAAGTTATTAACCAAAAGGAAAGGATCCCACAAAACAAAGGCATGCATAATCAGAATTCTGAATGGGAAAAGAGCAAGTTTACAAGAAACTTAGCAAAGATGTATCATATCTTTTTTTTAAAAAGATATTCTGAATAAATACATTTTGCTACAAAATTAAAAACATGATGAGAGGTTTGTTCAGAGAATCAATGGCAACAGAAAGATGCAATGTAAGAGAAACTTACTGATAGAAATAAAAATTATCTTCCTCATCCCTACCCAAACAATGAGAAGTGCTGTTATTTTATGTCAATATATATGTTTGAGATAAAGTATACAGAAAGCAATGTTTTAGAAAGTTAATTTAATTTAGCGCATTAATTTAAAACAACAGCAACTAACAATAGCCCAATATGCCTCATCTAAAACAACTGTTCTCAGACTTCTTTTACCGGGACCCATTTGTAAAGATTTGATTTAGATTTCAAGATTCGGCCGCCAAATCAGGCTAAATCTCCTCCAAATCGAATCAGCACCAGAAGCTTCGCACAGCTCTACTATATGTTGACTTGTGAGCCTTTTGGCTTGGAACTAATAGCATGTATAGTTTGTATTACATATAAGTAAGTTACAAACATGATGCTTAAAAGTATGCTTATGGAGTACCTGTGCTAAATCTTGCAGCAGTTTAAAAAAAGGTAAATTGTATCCATTCTGGATGAATGAAGTCTAGAGGTACCTGTAGTAATTTGCCTACATGGTAAATTATGTTTATGTTTATTTCAAGGTCAGTGTTTTCAAATTTGCTCCTCACTTCCATGTGCTCAGGGAGAACAAGGTCTGACAGGAAGGAAGGGGGGGAAGGGAAAGCAGCTATCTGAGCCCCACATTTATTTTCTTTGCTGTAGCACTGGGTTTGAAGCAAGCCTCCAAAGCTTAGTTTTTATACCTGGAGAATTATAACAAATGTATAAATGTTCCATATATAGAATCTAATTCTTAGAGGGTCCTCTTATAGTCAAGAAAATATGGTAGTTACTTTGCAATGAATGCATTATTCACAACAAATGTAGTGTTTGCCAGGGAACACAGATTAAAGAAGGGCACAAGTGTGGCACAAGTGCCACAGGCAGCTTCTGCATGCGGTATGCAGAAGATCAGGGAGGAGACAGAAGCAGAAAGCAGAGCAGCAGATCAGGCAGGTAGCATAAACAGAGCAGCAGACTGGGCAACAGGGCTAGGGACAGGAGTTACACATAAACCAGCTTAAGTGATCTGAAACCAGGTTAAACCTGCAACAGAACATAACTTCAGTGCATATAAGCCAGTTTCAAATGGCCAAAACAGTTTGAGACAAACCTGGTTGAACATAGTACCAGACTTAACTGACTGAGCTCAAACCAGTTTATGAAACTTCTGTCCCAGACCCCTTCCTGGTTTAACTTAAACCAGTCCCCCAGCAGCCAGGCATACTCTCTGGGCTGGGCAGGGCTGTGTTCTCTGCTCCAGGAGAGCAAGGCTGGCCCCACCCCTCTGCTCCCAAGCCAGAACAGCGGTGGGGGCACAGCCAGACACCAGCCCCCATAAGGCTAAGGAGGCAGGGAAGAGGCATATTCCCCACTCCTTGCCCTGTCCCACCAGCATGGACCCCTGTGGGGTCTAACAGACAGGGGTGCAGCAACCCCTGCCCAGCATTTCTCCACTGGCTGCTCCATCCAGCACTAGAGGTGTGACCAGCCCCAGCAGTAGCCTCAAGTGAACTGGCCAGGGAGGGATTTAATTCTGCCTTCCCTGCCCCACAAGCACAGACCCAAGCTTGGGTCCACCTGGTGCTCCCCCTTCACTACTGCAGTGGCCGGGGTAGGGGCACAGCCAGATGCCAGCTGGCATGGCCTTCTGAGGCAGAGGGGCAGGAAGGGGGTTTATTCTCCCCTCTGCCCCCAGGGGACCACAGCCAGGGTCTGCCAGCCGCAAACACTGCCATTGATCACTCCCCGAGTGGGGCAAGCAGTGGAATAAGCCCCTTCTCTACCCACTCTGCCAGGCACTGGGGGGGTGGGAATTAACTCCCCGCCCAGCCCCCTCACCTAAGAGAGCCGTGCCGACTGGCCTCTGACTGCGCCCCAGTCGCTGGACCAGCAAGGGGACAGGGACCATGATGGGGACAGCAGCCCATCATGGTTTCCTGGAGACTGCAAGTCTCTTCCTGGAAATGGGGCTGTGCTGCAGGGCGGTCAGAGCTGCCACAGACTGCGCGGGGTGAGAGGCAGCAGTGCTAGGAAGGGCTTGGGGGGCTATGGCCACCCCTCCAAGCTCCAGTGCTGCTCTCCCCACACAGTCTATGGCAACTTTGCCAGCCCCACTGCACCCTGCCCCCACCTGCAGTGTATCCCCCACCGCCAGGAAAAGGCTTGAGCTCCCAGGAAACCATGAGAGGGCACGCTGACCCATCAGAGTTGCTCGCTACTCCAGGGGCAGGGGCGGAGGCATGGCCTCCTTAGGTGAGAGGGTAGGGAGGGAGGTTATTTCCTGCCTCTGTCCAGCATCTCATGGAGGGGGCAGGAAGGGGGCTTATCCCACCATTCGCCCTTTGCAGGCAGCAATCAGCAGAGACAGTCAGGGCTGGCAGATACTGACTGTAGTCCTCCAGGGGCAGAGGGAGAAATAAACCTTCTCCCTGCCTCCGCTGCCTCAGGGGCCATGCCAGCTGGCGTCTGGCCATGCCCCAGCCCCACCTGCTGCAATGGCAAAGGGGGAGCGCCAGGCAGACACCAGCTTAGGTCTACGCCAATGGGACAGGGAAGGGAGAATTAAATCTCCTCCCTGGCCAGTTCACTTGAGGCTACTGCCAGGACCTGGCCATGCCCTCCCTGCCCGGCAGCACAACTTTCCTGCAGCTGAGGGCTGCTCTAGAGCCCCCTGGCTTCTGGCCTGAGCCACTGCAGGCAAGTGCCTGCATTTCCTGAATGACAATTCATTCGCAAATTGGTTCAACCTAGGCAGGTTAGACCAGAGGTTCCCAAGCCCTGGGCTGCAGCCCAGTACCGGGTTGCAAAGGGTTGGCTGCCAGACTGGAAGACATACTGTGGACTGGCAGCCAACCCCTTTTATACCGAGTACAAAAAGGGGTTGGCTTCTGGTCCGCAGTATGCTGGTCACTTCCAGTCTGCAGTATGCCAGTCCGCAATCTAAAAAGTTGAGAACCACTGGGTTAGACTAACCTGCAAAGATTTAATCAATTCAGGCTCCAGCTTTTTGAATGTCTGTCCTTAGCCCAGAAGAGGACCGGAGTGGCACTTTGGAGAGCGCAGGGCTTAGTTGAGGCACTCCTGCCGAAAGGGCTGGCCTGCACTGGACTATGCCTTCCTGCTACTAGCAAACTAATGGACATTCCTTGACAGGCAGCAAGCTGAAAATCCACTTTCCTTGATATCAATTGGTGCTCTTACAGCACGGGCACACAATCAGATTAATATGAGATGTGAGATAAAGTATGGGGCTCTACAACATGTCAGCTGCTTCAAGGTCACCATCCATGTACATACACACTCTTACACCAGAAAGTGAAAGCAAACCTGCAGTAGTTCAGCCCTCAATGAGAGAGCTACAGCTTCATTTACAGAAACACTATATACTACACTTATATTTAATGCCTATGCCAGTTATAATACAGCATATTTCTTAGTTAAAATTCTCTGCCCCTTTTCTGTATTAATACAAAATAAATATTTTGGGGTTACTGGGTCCTCCTCCTATTTGTCAGTTTAAAAGTTCACAGGGAAGAGAGTCTGGGTCACAATTTTGTTCGTTTAACTTGTCTTATGAATTCAAGGAGGTGTGAATGCTGAAAAAAAGTATTTAACCTTGTAACTCCACTTTGTGGAACTTAAAATTGTTAAATGTTATTAATTTCTGACCAAACTGATTCACCTGTCCATAATCAATGCTTCCCACTTTTACAGCAATTTCTAGCCAAGAGTTTCTAAAGTTTTTCTTTTTTAAACAAAACAAACTTTAATTAAACTTATGACATTATGACCAGCTTGCAGAGGGATCAGTGGAGTTTAAGGGCATATGAACATTATATTCCTGGCCTCCCTAGCAAAGACGCTACCTCAGTGACAGTATGGCTCACCACCTACTCCCACTGGATGCACCAAAACCTGGAATTTGGCAGCGCAGTTGCTCCAGTGATGTCCCTGCGGCTGCTCTCAAGCATGCCAGAAACCAACTTCTTGCAAGCTGCTATGCTAAGAAGAAGAGTTTTAACATGCATGACCAAGTGGATGGGGCATACTCAGGAACTTTCCTCTCAGGGCACACCAGGCATGCCGCATAGATAATATATATCCTTAGCCTCCTGCCACCGTCTTTCTCCAAAGCACAGACTGGATGAGCATGAAGACACCATTCCCCATGCATTCCAAGTAATCTCAACCCTTCATCTGGCTGTAGTTTAGTAACATACAAGCCTGAACACAGAACACACTGCAATATGTAATAAATAATTTGCTATGGCTCAGAATAAACATATGTTCTTTACCTTGGCAAAGTCCTAATGTAAGGACCCGCTAGCCATCTACACTGTCATGACAACATTTCATAAAGCCTAAGCCTGAACAGACAGACAGGCACAGATGCAGTCACACATCCTCCTATAAATTCTTAGTATGACCAAGCACAGAATGTTTTTCAGCTGCAGCCAACTCCTTTCCATGAATGATGCAGTCCTGGATTACAACATACTCCACTTACTAGGGGTGGACTGATACAGATTTTTTGGGCTGATACCGATAGCCGATTATTAACCAGCCACATCAGCTGATACTGATCTGACTGCTGATATGCAGCCCGGCATCTTGGAGAGTAGCATCTGACTGCTAAGTCTGTTGTGGGAAAGAGGGGAGGGGAGGGACGGGGCACAGGACGGAGCTGCAGTTCATCCAGGGGCATGGCAGGAGGGCAGAGGAGGGGCAGCTCCCACCTCTGCATGCACTCCTGGGGGAGGCACAGGGACCATGTGCCCCCCAGATCTGTACATGGGGCAAAGGCAGGATGCCCGCTCAGGGCCGCAGCTGTGGCAGCCTCTTCCCAGCAGGGGGTCTAGGCCTGGGCTGCGCTCAGGAAAGGGTGGGGCAGGAAGCAGCAGCACTGGGAACAGTGGCTATGGGGGGGAGAAGAGCTACAGATACCCCAAAATTCACTGTAGCCACCCTGTAAAACCCCTCCCAGTGCCACTACCCACCCCTGCCTGCCCCGAGCACAGCCTGGGCCCAGCCCCCCTGCTGGGAAGAGAGTGACACAGCCCACAGCATGCAGCCTACCCCTGCCCCATCCACAGATCCAGAGGCACATGCCCCCAGTGCCTCCCCATCCCCCTAGACAAGGTGCTGCTCTGTCCCGCACCCTGCCCCCACTGCACACCTGCCCCAGCCCCACTCCCTCCCTTACCATGGGGGCCTCAATCTGCCCCCTCCAGCCCCTCCCCCACCACTGGCCTGACGCTGGTCTCCAAGCTGCTGGGCTGCGGCATTTATTAGCAACGTTATCGGCCACATCAGCCAAAATGTCAATTTTCCTTTTATCGACACCGATACTGATGTATCAGTGCACCTCTACCACTCACACACCTGTGTTACTCCCAGGATGTTCCCGGGGACTTTTATTTTAACGAGAAAAGTACCAGAGAAGTCAAAGCAAGTTCCTCCCAACTGTGCACCTGACCAGCCGGTGGACAACGCACCCACATACGGCACCGCGCACAGGCCCACTCCCTGCCAGGACCGAGCTGTGGGACCGCAGCGGCTCTCCCCAGGGCCTGAGGCAAGTTCCAGCCTCCTCCCCGCGCCTCTGCTGGGGGGAGAGGGTGCGCATGCGCCACAGCGCGACCTTTGGCCGGTGCAGGGCGCGGGGTCCGGGTACAGCCGAGTACAGGCAGCCCCCGCCCCAGCACAGCGCAGCGCAGCACCGGCGCCGACGCCCCCTCCCCACGGCCGCACTCACCGCCCGCCGCAGGGTGTGCGCCCCGGCACCCCGCAGCATGGTGGGTGCCTGTCGCCGGACGCGGCCCAAGCCCGTGAAGCGAAGAGGAAGTCTCGCGAGAGGGGCGAGGAGTGGGGAACAGGATCGGGGGAGCAGCCTGCCTCCTCATTGGCCAGCCTGCGCAGCCAATTGGCAGATGCGGGGGCGGGGCGGTCTCGGTGCTAGTAGCTGTCCCGCGTGGGTCGCCGTGCTGGGCCCGGCCCGTCCTGCGGGGGGGCCCTGCCGGTGTCGGGGAGGGCGCAGCGCCCGTGCAGCCGCAGCCGCATAGACCAGCAAATGTCGCAGCTCCGTGTGACCCCAATTTTGTTCGTGCTCGAAGGCACAAGTTGAAAGCGGGGGGGAGCGGGGGTTATTGCCCAGGATACATCCCCCCTGATGGAAGCGATGCCCTGGGCCTGTTCCGTTCTCTGGTGCGGCACAAGGCGCCTGGCATGAAGCGCGCGCTCCAGCTTTTCTTGAGCTGCCGGGCTGCCTACCGTGGCCCCCAAGCCTAATGCAGGCGCTTCACAACGAGCCGGAGCGTTTGTATTAGGCAGAGACAAGATGACAGAACAGACTGCTAATAATGACCATGCGTGCACTTCGTGTCCAAAATATGCCTCAGGAGTTGCTTAGGGAAAGGAGGAAGTTGTTCATTGTGTTCACACTGGAGAAGAAAGCACACATTTTTTGGACTGGGCCAAGAAGGAAAGGACAAGAATTGACTAGTCCAGCAATAGAACAAGAAATACACTGAGACATGACCCAGCTCTGTGCCCAGCCCCAGAAATGTATGCCCTCCTCCTGGCTAGGCTTGGCCTGGTCATAATTTTAAGAAGTGTGGAGGATGTGCTGAAAGAGGTAAAGCTATTTTGCTGAGATTCCTTCTATTTTTCTGTTTGTTTCTGCCAAAAAAATGAAGTGTTTTAAAAAAATAAGCAATATCTCAGGAAATTAGGTTTAAATGCATTGCACGCAAAAGCCCAAATCTCTTCATCTTGAGCAAAGCTAAAGTAAATGGACTTTCTGGAGGAGACCAGAAGAAGGAAATCTACATTTCATAGCCAGTGAAGTCTTTACTGAAATCCACAGGCAGCAACAGCCTCTGCAGCCATTGTGGCCTCCACCACACAGGGTGTGAGCAGTATCAGTTACAGCAGTAGCCCTGCCCATGCTGAACAACCACAGGCATGGGACTGCCACACCTGACCCCCTTACCCTGAACTTTGTTTAGTCATTTACACCAAAGGGAAAGCACAGTGGAAATGGAAACCTCTGCAAATCTGTGACCATGTCTTGTATGGGTATAACGTGTAACACAAGTAGTTGGAGGGAGAAGAATCAAAATCTTTTTGCTTTGGAACACAGTGTACATGTCTATGTGAGATGCTGATTGCACAGTAGCCAAAAAATACTGCGCAGTAGCACATCACAGCACAGACAGTGCTAACGCCCAATATTACCAGGCTACTGCACGCTAGCATCACCTTAAGACATTCGCTGGCATTACTGTGCGGTAACATCTCATGTAGATGCACCCAGTGAGTTAGCAAAAGCTCTCGGTCATTTTCACAACTTGTCTCATGTTCCCTTTAATATATAATAAATGTTCTTGTCCTCAGGTGTAGTGCAGTGCAGTACTGGTGCAAGTAATGTGTACTTTCCTCTAGGAATAATAGTCTAAGAGTATGTGCACCAGGTGTGCTCAGCTGACTCTTGTCAAGTTGGCATTTCTGTGGGTCATCTTCCATGCTAGCTGAAAAATGGAGAATTATGGGGCAAAAGCCTTATTAAAATCCATGGTGAAAGGAGCAGATTAGATGTCTCCAGTTCCTGGTACAGAGCAAAGCAGAATTAAATCACAGAAAGCAGGCAGATAGTTGGTGACGGTGGTGACTGTGAGGAATGTCTCTTCCTCCTTATGGCCATGCAATGGGCAGGCTAGGTGAGAAAAAGATTTCATAGAATTCATAAATTTCATAGACATCAGGGCTGGAAGGGACCTTGGAAGATCACCGAGTCCAGCCCCCTGCCCCAGGGACAGGAAGTTAGCTGGGCTCATAGGATCCCAGCAAGATAAACATCCAAATTTCTCTTGAAAGTGTTCAAAGTAAGTGCTTGAACCACCTCCAGCAGCAGTCCATTCCAGACCCTAGGGGCTCAAACTGTAAAGAAGTTCTTTTTTATGTCCAGCCTGAATCAGTCCTGAAGGAGTTTGTGACCATTTCAACTTGTCATCCCCTGGGCCACTCTGGTGAACAGACATTCCCCCACATCCTGGTGAGCACCCCAATAAACTTATAGGCGGCCACCAGACCACCCCTGAGCCTGAGCTTTTCCAGGCTGAAGAGTCCCATGGCTCTCAGCATCTCATCATAAGGCCTGTTCTGACCTCTGATCATGCACATGGCTCTTCTCTGCACTCCCTCAAGCTTCTCCACATCCTTTTTGAATTGTAGAGCCCAAAACTGGGCGCAGTACTCCAGCTGCGCCCTCACCAAGGCCGAGTACAATGGGAGAATGACGTCCTGGGATTTGTTTGAGGAGCATCTATAGATGCAAGCCAGCGTTTTGCTTGCTTTACTAGCTGCAGCATCACATCGAAGGCTCATGTTCATCTTGTGGTCAATCCTGACCCCCAAGTCCCTTTTGTTCATAGTGCTAGCCAGTGTAGCACTGCCAAGACTATAAGTATGCTGCAGATTTTTCCTCCCAAGCTGGAGAACCTTGCATTTTCCAGTGTTAAACACCATCAGGTTCTCATCCGCCCATTTCATGAGCCTGTCAAGGTCTGCCTGGGTTACCCTCCTGTCCTCAGGTGTGGATGCTTTATCCCAGAGTTTGGTGTTGTTGGTGAACTTGGCCAATCCGCTTCTGACACCAACGTCCACATCATTAATGAAGATGTTGAATAATGTTGGTCCAAGGACAGAGCCTTGGGGGACCCCACTGGTCACAGGGCACCATGACAATTAGCTTCCGTCAACCACCACCCTCCGGGTCTGACCACAGAGCCAATTCCCCAGCCAGCGGATCACGGTGGACTCAAGGCTGCAGTTGGCCAGTTTGCCAAGAGGTGATCATGGGATACCAGATTGAAGGCTTTTTTGAAGTCAAGATATATGACATCAATCTCTTCTCCCTTGTCCAGTTGATAGGTCACTTGGTTGTAAAAGGAAATCAGATTGGTCAAGCAAGACCTACCCGCAACAAACCCGTGCTGGCTATCCTTCAGGATGCTGCCATCGGCTAGTCTGTTAAGGATGGCCTCTTTGATCATCTTTTCTAAGACCTTCCCCAGAATAAAGGGCAGGCTGATGGGCCTGTAGTTTGCCGGATCCGCTTTCCTCCCCTTGTTCAAAATAGGCACCATATTGGCCTTCTTCCAGCCTTTGGGCACTTTACTAGAGCTCCAGTTCTCAAAGATCCATGCCAGGTGCTGAGCTATGATGCTTGCCAGCTCCTTGAGTACCCTTGGGTGTAAATTGTCAGGGCCGGCTGACTTGAAGGTATCCGGCCTGTCGAGGTGTTCCTTCATGAGGTCAGCATTGATGGAGGGTAAGGAATCACCCTCACCCAGGCGTTCCTGTCCTGTAACGGGCAGGGGCGCCTCTTGGGACTGGTGAAAAACTGATGCAAAGTACCCATTTAGCAAGTTGGCTTTTTCCTGGGCATCAGTTGTCAGTTGTCCCATCTGGTTTAACAGGGGTCCAACATTGCCCTTGCTTTTCCTCCAGGTCCCCACATATCTAAAAAAGGCCTTTTTCTTGTCCTTAATACTTGTAGCTAGTTGGAGTTCTGTCACACCTTGGCTTTACTGGTTTGCTCCCTGCAGGTCCGGACCAGATCAGAGTATTCTTCCTTAGTGGCGGTTCCAGTCCTCCATCCTTTGTAGGTCTTTCTTTTTAGAAAGGTCTGTGACCAAAGTGAAATGTAACACTGCTGGAAAGAAACTAGTGCAGCAGGTTGAAGAGCAAAAGAGTTGTCCAAGGAGCTTCTGCCAACATGATTCTCTCTGCCCTGCCATGCTAGGGGAAGTGGGCAGCCCAGGAAGTGTTCCTCCATGCAGCTGGCCAGCATCCATGTGCTTGGGATGCAGTTTTGCACAAACTTAAGAACCCACCACTGCCTTTCTTGCCTTTGCCCAGGACTGCAATACAATTCCACTAACCTCACAGCCTGGTGAGAGGCAGATTATTTATCTACCATGGATCTTGGAGAAATGCAGATCTTTTGTATTTTGTTCCTCTTTGTGCATTTGTGCACAGGAGGGAAACATATGGGCCTTGGTTCCCAAATTGAAATTAAGTCCCTTGTAGCCAAGTTCTGGAAGCCCCTCTAAGTTTCTACTGCCAAAACCAAAACCCTAATATCCATTTCAGAACAGAGCCTATAGTAACCCTTTCTCTTGTGTATGGTATAGACTTGAAGAAAAAAAAAGAAAAGAAAAGAAAAAAAAGAAACGACTTTCAGTTCAGCTGTCCATAGGTGCTGGAACATGGAAGGAGAGACCAGTCATCAAGGCATTTTCCAAACTCTAAGACCTGCCAGTTGTCTAAATAATTTGACAGCCTTGAGGCCCAGTCAAGTAACACCATCCCACAATGGTATTAACATTACAGAAGACAGATTTACAACAGCTTCAGCCAACGCCCCTTCCTCACACGCAGCCTTCTAATCCATCAGAGGCTACAAAGCCCATTTCTCTTTTGGAGGATAGCTCATTTGTTTTTAATAATTTATAGCTTTTTTAATTTTTAAGGAGCTGAATGTATATTACTCAAGATTACATTTCATTTTACAATATGAAACTGATTAAAGGAAAGTTCTGCAAAATATGGTTTGCATCCCTGCTGTGTCCTTGCTATATAGAGAGAGCAGATGATAGTAAGTATTTCCAATGCAAATGAGTCTCCCTAAGCCTCCTGGGACAGACTTTGCAAAATTCAAAACAAACTGTACAGTGGGGTTCTGCGAGGGACAGAACCTTTTTCTTCCTGGTGCTGACAAAATTTCACTGCAACTGCTCTTGCAAACAGCTTTCCTAACAGCTGCACACCCACATAGGGCTTATCTAGACCCATGTCCAGTGGCAATGTTCCTCTGTAGTCCACACTTTCTGTTCCTTCTTTTGCACAGCTGTTGTAGAAGGCGCGTAGAGCAAAGCTGCATACCAGACAGTACAGAAAAAAGTTCTGTACCTTTCCAGCAATACATATTCACTCCAGAAATAAGTTTTGCCTGGGGATGATGCTAACAGCTGTGGTCATATTCCATTTTTCTCCACCCTTATTTCAATACTATTCTTGGAACAGAATATAACAAATTCAGCTTAGCACTTCCCATTCAAAGATATCCAGCACTTTCCAAGTGTTCTCATTATCATTATTCCCATGTTACAGTTAAGGAATGTAAGTGGGGGAAAATAGAGATAAAAAGATTTATATAGTCAAGTACTGACTAGTTTTTGGGTGTCTTCAGTCTTGGAAGACCAACTTCAGACACCAAATATCTCAAACTAGTCAGGAAAAAATTGTGGCCATCTTTGAATCTGTGCGCCTAAATGATATGCCAAAGAGGTAAACAATCTAATAAATAAATTGTTTTTTTGAAATTGGGTGCCATTCAATTCACAAAAAGTTATAGAGTAGGTCTCAAGTCCCATGAGGGGTACCTTGAGTTCAGTGAGGGGGGGCCTCAAGTATAAAGAAGGTTAAGAACCACTGCATTAAGTATTTCAGCATTAGTAACATGGTGCCTGCTCTATTTTCCTGGGACCTGAAAAATTCCATTTAATAATGCCCCGCATGTAAAGAACAGTGCTTGCATTATAGACCAATAATCTGAACACACTAGGGCTGATTCTTATTTCAGTTATGTAGGTATAAATCCAACTGCAATTGGGATTACTCAAAAGTTATACCCATATAACTGGGATCTGAAATAGTCCCGTTTTCCTAATACAGTGGTTTTTCAACCTGGGGTCCATGGACCCTTGGGGTCTGCAGATTTTGTCAAAGGAGTCCAGAAGAGACGATTATGATCAGTCAAATTATGTGAATACCCACACTTACAATTCAACAGGGTCTCCACCCCCATTCAGCTTTTTTTTAGGATGGATTAAAAATGGCAACATTAATCACTAAAATCTGCCCTATGGAGCTCTGAAAAAATGTGGTAATTTAAATCTTAAGGAAATTGACAACAACCTTCTCACTTACATTACAGTTAATCAGTCCAACAATATCAATCATATAAAACTGTGACACTCCCTACATGTAGCATGTTGGTGATTTGTTCTAGCTATGCATTTCCAAATGTATTATTGCTATATAATAGACATATGATAAAACAGCTCTTCAGCTTTGCCACAGCCTGGGAAAACCACCACAGCCAAAGTCATTTTCCACATATCAGATTCAAAGAAGCACTCCAGATCTTACGCAGATTGTGGCCATGCATGTTCAAATCATTTGTACCTGCAATCAGTTGACTTTATGATTGTGAAAGCATAGGAGATCAGAGACAAATATAATGTCTGCACAGCATAAGTGATTTCCTGGTCCTGATACACTGGCTAAAAAGTGCTCATCTTTCTCCTCAGTTCCTCTGGTTGGAAGGTGAAACCAACTCCTTATTGAATCAGAGCAGCCACAGGGATACTCTTTTTATGTCATCAAGAATAGTCCCCAGAGATGATTCCACCCACTCTAGCCTTGCTGCTTCTCGCCTCTTTTTTGGAGGACTGCACATTCTGAGAGATGTATGTCTTAAAGGTCTTAGCCTGTCTTAGCCCTCTAGAGAGGAAACATGTGATATAGTGCTATAATTCTTGTGGAAAGCCAATCTAATTATTGGTGGTTTGCTTTGAATTTGTCCCCCTCCCACTGCTACATCAGGGAAAATAAATCTGGGGGGTCATGTAGTCCCTTTGCCCTCATAGCTGGTTTCCATTGCTGAGCACACGCTGTTTTTGGCACCAATTTAAGGATAGGCAATGTATTTAATGAGGTTTCCTTGTATGCACCTGTAAGACCCTTGTCTTATATTTGAGTAAATAGTGTAATACAATAAAAGGAGCAGCAATGACTTCAGTGTACAGTAAGAGTGCCTTTCTTTTGCACCCTTTATTTAACCAATATTGTTTGTTAATTAATATGCAATTTATTCATCAAGGCAGGGCACACCCCTCTGAAATTCTCCTATAAGCCCCAAATATCAGTTTCCAGAAGCAGAAGCTACAAACTGTGAAATCTAATCTTTAAAGAGATTAAGTCATTTACTATTGTTTATTTTGCTTTAAAGAGTAAAAAGACATCTTTCATCTGCATGCTCACTTTTTCTTAAATTAGGCAACAAAACTTAGCTGATCTTATTTTGTCATGGCTCAGAATAAGTTGATCCCTTTCTATGCCTCCATTTAATAGCATACAGTCTATTTTGAGGCACATACTAGCATTGCCAACCTTTAGGTCAGATTTCAAGGTAGCGTCACAGATTCAGAAAACGACAGTCTTTTTATTATATTTCCTGATTTAATTTTTATTTAAAACCTCAATAGGACGTCAGATTCACATAATCTTTATAGAAACTGGCTTGATGAGGATTACGTCCTGCAGCACAAAGGAAGTCTTTATCACTTATGGCTGGTGTTTTAGGAGCTTATAATCATAATCAGGTAGGGATTATATCAGCACAATCCATTTTAGCTGAACCATGACAAAAGCCTTTTTCTATTTGTTCTCCCATGTTATAGGTGATGGTAATAAAAAGGTAAAAAAAAGATACAGGATCTGCTAATACTGTAGACTCAGAATCCACTGCAAGTAGAAAACATTATTATACATATTGAAAGAAAAAATAATGATTAATTAACAGAAGAAGCCCATTGTACAGTGCATTGTTATCCAGGATTATTTCATTAGGATCTCCTGACCCAATTTCTTCATTGTAAAGACAATTACATTTTTTCACACTGTGCAAATGTAGTGGAGATAGATCAATACTGAGCATGGCTCAAACATTTCTGAAATATTGTAATTGCTGAAAATTTAGCAAAAATCCTTACACTGATATCTGTGCAACCCATCAGGAAAATTAAACAAGAATGGATAGAAAATGTAATGATGTGTATGTGCTGGTACTGAATTTTGATTCACATAAAATACATAATTCCTAATTAAGACATATGGAAACCAGTTTATACATTCTCATGGGAGAATGTATCAGTAAGCTCAAGGGATTTAGTATAGAAAAGGAGTGATTTTTTTTTTAAAGGCCATGTACTGTTTTTTGGCCAATGTACTGTTTCTGCAATGTACTGTTTCTGCAATCATCATAACAACGGCTGAGTGAAAGATAAATTAAAGAGCTTCATCTGGAAGCTTCACCACCAGTTGAAAGGATTCACCTACTAATCTGTCAAAATCCAATAATAATAAAACAATCAGGACCTGCTTACCACCCCATTGGAGAGTTTAACACTGAACAGACAGTATCTGCCTTCATGACTGTGTAAGGGATAAGCAACAGACAGGACAATGTGCTAAAGAAAGATAGTAAGAGATGGAGGATCGCTGGCGGACTCATTGAAACGACATTATTGCCGAATTTGAAGTATATTATTTTGCTGCACAATGCAGACTATTCTGTTTTTCAGATGACCCTGCACACCCTTAAGTTAGTTTACACACAGGAAGAATTCCACGGTGACATCATCAATTTGTCAGTTTGCACAAAGTGCAAATATTTGCCATTACTATAGATTGTATATTTCAAAGACCCTTTAATTTTTTCTGATCCAGTTAATATTTTAGCATCTCTACAGAATTTATTTTTGCACTGATAAATGCTGAAACACAGTAATAAAATAAGATCTCTAGATCTCTGTCTCTGTTTCTCTCTCTCTTACAGTTGAACCGTCCTTCACTTGCACCTGTATAAAAATGTATCTCAGCATACATTAACAATTTGATTAACTTATTATAAAGATACAATCAGACAACAACTTTTGCCCTACACTTCATCTCCACCTGAATATTTCAGAGCAATATGTAGTCTTTAATTAATTAAGCTTACTTTACCCTTTTGAGCACAGTGTTAGTTAGCCCTGTTAGCCTGAAGCAAGGCAGGGGGCAGGTGCCACTCTGTCCTAGTTTCTGTCTTTACCCTTTTGGGGAAGAGAAGTAGCATCCCCACAGATTGCAGATGAGCTGCCAAGTGATTGCACTAATCACAAAGAGCTGGAATGAGAATCCTCATTTCCAAGCCATGTTCTGATCAACAGGCCACCACGTAGCTTATCTCCCGTCTCACTAAAAATGACAGTAGTCAATGCACCTGTAAATACTGAATATATTTTTTTAATCAGGGAATAAAAAAGGATAATATAACACCATGTCTCCTTGGGAACATTTTTACAGTTTGTTGTTACAGGAGAGAAAAATCATTAACAATAACCAAAGTCAATGATCAAATGGGTTCAGGAGGAACAGAACCAGGCCCTCCTAGGTTCCCAAGAGTAAGTGCAAGGATTCATCAGCTGAATCTAATTACAATATTGCAAAAGGCAAGGATTTGGGGAGTGACACCTTGCATTGGGTTGGGATAGACTAAGACAAACTTTCAAATGTAATGCATTCTTCAGGTTTCTGAGGGCTATGTAGCTGGTCCAATAAAAAGTATACCCACAAAAATCCTAGTCCACTGCATATTTCCTGAACCGTCATAGTTACAGCATCACTCCTAATTACAGTATCACTGAAACTGGTAATTTTTCAGAAGAGAAGGCATAAGTTAACTGAGAAAGGCAGGGGGAAATCTTCCCTGAAAATGTGCATGGTTCACATTGCTTGTAATGCAAACAGCTTGGAGATAACTTGTGTTTCAGAGAGTTGATAGGAATACAACCAGCTCTTCATATTTGCATTGACAAATCAGTATCGTCAGCCTAGACTTTTTGACTAAATGCTGCCCTCATTACATGTGCAGAGTTCCCATTGAAGCTCATGGGTGTTGTGTGTAACAATTCAGTGGCTGACTATATCACCATTATTTTTTAAACATCTGTCTGCTTGTTATGCCCCTGTTAAATGACTAAAAAGGAATCTGCACTCACTATTCCCTATTTACACAATTATAAGCCTTTTCTGTAAAACCAACCACATCCAGTCCATGCACATGAGGGCCTCTTGGGGAATGCTCCTATTATGTTTGCTTCCAAGCACTTTTGGATAGTTGTTTTAAATTTTTCAACAGAAAAAAATAATACTTCTGTGCTGAAGACAGGAGTAATAGTAGGTCTAGATCCGTGATTCTCAACCTTTTTAGATTCCCCTCAGAAAATGCCAGTTCTTAGCTTTCACTCATTTTTAGGACTATAGAAAAAGAAGAGAGCAATTTTTCTATTACAAAGAACTCAGAAACACCACAACAGGTCAAGAATGTGTTTGACACTGTGGATTACTATTTGAAATTTTTGGGTTTATCTTATGAATCATGTGTTGGTGTTTGCACACCTAACCAAACTAATATTGAATGGTACCCTGCAGCACCCTGGTTGAGGACCGGTAGTCTCAATGTTCAGAAATGAGTAATGACATTGGATCCCTTTGGTTTTGGATGCTCATTAGGAAAGAACTTAAAAGACCTCATTTTTCAGTGAGCAGGTATTGGGCACTGCAGAGCATTAGACCACTCGGAGTATCTCAGGTGATATACCCAGGAATGGAAGCACCAAAAAATCATAGTTGCTTCTGTAGATTCAGACCATCATGTTTTGTACTTCTTTTCAGCCTTCTCTTCTAGGGAATAAAAGCACTTCACACATATTAATAAGTTCAGTTTCATGATACACCACACTACCCAGCTAGATCTGTAACTGAAAGTCCATATGAGGCACAAGGAAGTTAAAAGTCCAATCCAGTTCCTACTGGAGTCACTGTAGAGGGAAAATGGCCCACCATAATTAACACAAGGAGTTTGTGGTAGAGAAAAGAACAGAATTAATGTCTCTAGGTTCTGTCATTTCACCAGCCCACCATACTATATGCATTTTAATGACAACTTCAGGTTGAGAGTGAGAGTGTTGTATATCCCTGCCTCAAATTCTAACAATTCCCTCATTTGCTGTCTCCAATCTCAAGATCCAACAGCATGCCCATCATCTTTAAGTCATCTCATCTTTAATCCATCAGATAAAAGCCTAAGAAGATCCAACAGCCAGAAGTTGAATTCAAAATGCAAATTTTGTGCGAGTTATTAAGCAGATGTAAAAAATGCAAACAGTTCCTGAGGGCTCTCCATCACTAGGGGTCTTTAAATTAAGATTGGATGCATCTCTAAAAAACAATCTAATGCCATCTTAAATGAATGGGCTTCATACCAAAATTACTGAGCGGAATTCAAAGGTTTTTTGTTATGCAGCAATTAGACAACACGATCCTGTTGGCCCCTTAAAATCTTTATATTTGCAAATTCTTCCAACTGGAAGAAAAATGGTAAGGACATAAGAACTCCCTTTGTAATCCCACCAGGCTGAACTGTGATGGCAGCAGCTGTTGTGTGATATTAGAAACTCTTTCTACTAAGTCAGACCCTTTTTCTCTACACTACCCCAACCCCTGGTGATCTTGGAAGTTGAAGAAAATTTAACTCAGGACTCCACATAGGAATGAAAATGCACTACCAGACACCAGGCCCCTGGGTTAACCACTGTTTAATTTCTTCACATTTGTTTGTGAGTTATAGACATGCTTTTCTTTTGTCAACAAGGCCTTTAAAAGGGATATTGATTTTAATTTCAAAGGCTCCTGAAAATATAATGAATGACTACATTCTAAGGGAGAGTAGGTTTTTCAACAGCTGTAAATAATTGATTGCTCACAACCCACCCAGATCAAAAGATACTTCATCAACTGATGTGGCAAAATCTGGTACAAGCTGCGCTTCTATTATCTCCAATCCAATTAACCATTTGGAGCAGACTAAAACATAACTAGATCAATCCAGAATCAGATTAATATCCAATCCATAATCACATTAATCACAATCTGTCCATAATTAGCCATCCGATAATCCCATTGGACAGGAGGTGACATACAGTATCCCATTATCTCATTAATTATCTATTTTCAGTATGGGACATTGTCCACAAGCACAAGAAAATGTTTTTAAAAGAAAAATGAAAGAGGAACTCTCTCTCTCATAAATGGCCACTGTAAAAGCTGTTAACGGTTGCAAACTTTTTTTCTTGCATGTCTTTGTTTCTACATAGTCTGTCGTAATTCAGAAATGGTCCTTGAGTAATGTAATTGTTTTTGATAAAATATGATCATCTTTTAGAAAGACAAATAAATAAAACATTTGTTTCATGAGAACAAGTTTATGAAAGAGAAGAAAACCCTTCATCAAAGGTTTTAATAGTAACATGATAACAATAGCCTTGCAAAGTTAAATCTTATTGCAGATGGTTCCTGTCCTTTTTGAAATGTAAGTGAAATTGTTCCATCTGTTTTAATTTTATAATGGACTTAATCCATGGCTAGCTTTGAAAGAATCAGCATTTACTGCCTTTGCAATCTGCTCCAAAGTTATTGTTTCCTGTTTATAAATCAGATTGATACTGCAAATTGTGTGACAAAAACTGAAAATTATTCCAAAACAATCTGAAAATCTTATTAGCTTGCCTAACACTGTGAGTTGACATCATTTCATATGCACAAAAGTCTCCCAGAAGATTTTTCTAAAAACTGAGTTGAGGATGTGGCCCTTAGGTAATTTGTTTTTAATTACATTGATTTTTGGCAGTCACATGTTTTCAGTGATTTTATATGAGCTGAGATTGTTCTGTAATGAAACATACCCCCCAAAAAGCACAAGCCATAACTCGTTTACTTTATAAAATACAGGTCAAAACTCTGTGGCTGGCTGATTTCACTGCCTCTTAGCATTATAGTGGAAAATAGCTTTAAAGCTCTTTGAGCATTGCCTGCTTGAACTCTTAGTTTAAGATGTGCCAACATTTCCATTATAAATCTCTTTTTTTTAGGGATTTCCATTCAACCATGTGTGCAGTTTGACACAACTGGTTAAAAATCATCATCCAGGGCCATATGCCAATCTCAGTTATACCTTTTTAAATGCATAATCATGCTAATGGATTCAGTTATGCTACTCCAGACTGACACTGGTGTTACTGATAGCAGAATTCTGCCTACTTTTAACTTTTTGAGCCACTGTTTGTTCATCTTTAAACCAGGGTGAGGAGGTAGTTTGAAAAAAGCAGAGGATGCAAGACAGAATGAATTACCAACAAATTGTATCCTTACATGCATTTCATTCCTATATGTATGTGCATCCATATAAGAATGCTTCTGTCATTTTTATCAATGTGCAAATACAGACCTACCAAGGGGTCCATTTTTTATCTTTCTGCTTGTGGTCCACCTCTCTGCATTCTCAGAAACCATACTTTATGGTGGCTGGCAAGCTAATTTGCCCATTTAACTGCTCCCAAGATAGCATCTGGTCCTTCTGTTCTGATCAACAGGTAGCTTTGCTCACTTCATCATACCCCATGGGTTTACAGCCCCCAGAGTGAATCCTAGCTGCATTAGCCTCAATGGAAAAACTCCAATTGACTCAAAAGGGGACAGGATTTCACCCCACAGCCTGATTTCTTTCACAAGAGTTAACAGTCTTATGTCTTTCATTTGAAACCTAGATCCTGGCCCCTTTTACACTGCACCTTAATTTCACTGACTTCAGAGGGCAAGTTCACATGAATGAACCAAACAGAGCTAGCCCAGCTCAGACCATTCCACTATAAATGAGCAAGCTGAGAAAAAGACAAATAGCAAATATAAGATCAGTTCTGTACTGAAAAAAGAAGTAGGTCTTAAACATTGTTTCTGTTTTAATAGTCTAGTATATTGTTACCACACAGGGAAGATTTTGTATTTAACTACAGCATTTTTATCCTAAGAGCTGTGTACCTTTACAGTCAGAAAAACAGTTAAATTAGTATCAAGGCTAAAATGTTATCCTTTGTTCAATTCCTTATGAATGAATGAAACAGAGATCTCCAAACAGCAGCTAACTTAACAGTGTGAAGAACTAAGGAATAACAAAGTGAGATAAAGACTTGAATCTGGACTCACTGCTGTAGTTCTAGATCAACACTGTCAAGATAGACTTACAAAATTACCAGAAGACCAACTACAACAGTTAGACCAATATATATAAATCTGGAGTCAGGTGCAGAAGGAAGACTCGCACAGCAATTATCCTGCTTCTCTACAGCCATAGAAATTCTGTACCAATCTATATATCTAAAACTTGGCGGGACTGCTACTGCATATATTTCTGATTCCTATGCATGTTTCAAGAAGTTATTTTGTCCACATTCAAAGATATTTTAACATTGTCCCTGAGACTTCATTCAGAAAGTGCAATACAATCAAGCCAACAAGTTGAAGAGGGCGTGGTGGGGATACTTAGACACTGCAACCACTTATGCATACATTCAATTTTATGCACAATGTGTTGTTTTCATTAATTTCAGGGACTTCTGGTGCATAAAATTAAGCAATTGTGTAAATCTCCATGGGATCAGGACCTTAATTAGGCTGCAACATAGAAACATTAGAGATGAAAGAGAGAGAGAGACTTACAGAGTCAATATTAGTTGTATATTTTCCTCTTCTCCTTTCTCCTCCCTTCTGTTTCTTCTGGATACTATGTAAAACATCTATCTACTGGATACTGCATGAATAATAATAAACCCCTTGCCCCTCCGTTTCAACAGGACAACTGGATTTGCCAGCCTTATATGAACGAAATAAGCAGGATTTTTCTTAAACCTTAATGGAAATGTTTTCGTAAAGTTAGCATGTCTCTCCACAGCTGAACAGGTTGTTTGTTGCCTTTTGCTTTATAGTTTTAAACAATTGCAGGAATTAATCTGAAATCCCATGGCAAACAGTTATGGGCATTTCACTAAGCATAAACCCTACCAGATCTCTTATGCCAGTACTATTGAACTGTAAGGGAGACACAATATCCAGCAGGCTGCAAAGTCTTTGGGAATTTAAGGCTATTATTTTGACCACTAAAGTGCTCTCCTGTTTTTCTATTAATGCAAGAGAACCCCATAGAGACTATAGAGGATAAACAATAATAAAAAATTGAATATAAGGAATACAAAAGTTCAAACATAGCATGTTTCTTAGTTCATTCCCAGATAGCCATGCAGGTATCACTTTGCAAGAATCAGACTTGATGCCTTGTGTTTTGCTGCAGCCAAAACAACGAAAGGAAGGTTTTCTTGGAAAACTACCGTGGAGAACAGTGCCAGGCCCTAGCATGGTACCTGCAGGACTCAGCTAGTGTTCCCTTTATATGAAACCCAGCCTCATTCTAATTATTAATTGTAAGAGTCTCAGGCAAGAGGCAGGGCCTCAGGTGCTAGACGCTTGTACATATACAGAATTAAATGACAGTCCTTAACCCAATGAGTTTATAGTCTACATAAGATTTCTAAGGACCCATTGGGCATTAGTGCACAAGGGCAAGGACAGAATGGGGGCTGAGTCTAGAAGATCCTGTATATACGCTCCAACTTTCCCCCTCCCCTACACAGTGCCCAGTCAGCCTCTTCAAGCCCACACAGAGGTACTCAGAACATAGTAAGCTACTCAGGCTGGAGGTATGCAGCCCTGGGATTTGATCCCAAAAGAACACATGTGTGCCACTGGCTTAACTGTTCTTATTGAATTCAGTGGTAAAACTCAATAGGAGCACAATCAAACCAATGCTGATCTCTTCTGAAAATCCCACCCAGAAGTGCACTTTTGAGGGCAACATCCTTGCTTCCCCACCATTACTCCATCATCTTCTATGACAAGAAAGCCTACAGGAATACAAAACAAGATAGACAAACTCCAGGCATAAGGCTGTAAACTTCTCCTGGCCATGCATTTCAGAGTTTTCCTGTACCAATTCAAGAACTTAATAACTATGTTTCATTACTAAGATCCTATAGCCCCTGTAGATCCATAGCTTGCAGACCAGTATCTTCCCAGTGTGACACAATATAGGAAAGTGAGGCTAATGGCTTCAGTTAAACTAGTGTTTAAAGTGATGATTCTCAACCAGGATGCCATGAGATCCTTTTAAGAGTGTTGTACAATATTAGCACTCCTAGGTGTGCAAACGTGATTCACAAGACAAATCCAGAGATTCCAAACAGGAATCCACAGCATCCAACACGTTCTAACTTGCTGAGGTCTTTCAGAGTTCTTTGCAACAGAAAAATGCTCTATTATTTTTGTGTAGTCAAAAAACAAGTGAAAGGTAAGAGCTTGGATTTTCTCAGGGGTGTTGTGAGTCTAACAAGGGGTACCTTGGATCTAACCACATTGAGAACCTATAAATTAAACTATTAGCTCTCTTTTACGGCATCTGGAATTGTACCCATGTAAGGGAGCACAGAATCATTGTTGGTTCTCTAATTTTTCTCCACTCATTATTCTGGTTCTTTAGGCCCAGGCTCACAGACCCTGTACTGGCAGAGCTGCCAGGCAAATCAATGGGAGTTTTACCTGTGTCTGGACTGGAAGATCGGGTCTTTCACTGTATCCTGTACCACAGGCTTGCCATTAAAATAGTGCCATGGAATTTCAAAGGAGGCCCCATGCTGCACCAAGAGAGCTTGTGAAAGCCTGTGGTCAAGAATAATTAAAAGGTTCAAACAAGACATTTTACCCTGTAGCCTGCATGCCACACTTTATTTTATTTCACGAGCCATATGCTTTGGTTTTGATCCCATCTTCCCTAACCTCACATAAGATAAGGGAATGCTTTACAGTTTGGAAGGAATTTCCCAGGGTCTTTCTTTCATTAGCTCCAACCAAGATGCCTATGGCAAGGCACGTGCACAAGAGCTGCGGATGCTTTCTCCATGGCAATCTTCCATAGTTTCACTTGAAGATAGCACTGTCAACGTTTTAAAAAAATGACAGCTGTGAGACCCTTGGTCTTTGAAATCTCCTAAGCACTTTTCGATAATGGAAAGCACAGGTTGTTAACAATAAAAGAAGTCCTGCCATCGGCCATCAGACAACAGATAATTCCACTCGCTCCCTTCTGAAGTTCTAGGAGCCACCCACTAAATCTTTATTGCAGCTGAAACTTAATTCGCTCTTCAGGGGGGAGAAAAACAAAGTCCTGTTTCTGTCTCAAATGATCTGGAGGAAGAGACTTTTTCCTTGTTCTCTGCGTAAGCAGGAATTTGCTTCAGGACATCGGCTACAGCAGGGCCCAGGCTCTGCTGAAAAAGATCAGCCTTTTTCGAGACATTCCCTGGATGTTAGTTGTAAAACTCGCTTTCATGTGTAGACGCAGGGAACCTTTCCAGAGCAGCCCGCATGGAAAAAATATTTCAGAGGCGAATACTGCCAACCTTTCATAGGGTGGGTTTTTTTTTTTTCAGTATCAGTCAGGCTAAAGGTTTTATATGCATGCAGTAGAGAGCGAGCGCGATGTATGTATTCAGTCATCTGTGGTTTGGAGAGAAAAGCGCTCAGCTCGGTCAGGGCTGGGAGCGCTCCCATGAAAACCTGAGAGGCTCTTTTGGGGGGGACGCGACAGGCAGCGCTGCCCCGGCCGCCCTGCCCTCTCGGCCGCGGCATCTCCCCGACGGCCGCAGCGGGGGCGGCAGCCGTGCGTGGCCGGGAGAGCCCGCGCGCGGGGCGGAGCCCAGCGGCCCCGGGCCGCCCCGCGATCCCCGACGCCGCGCGGGGCGGCCCACCCCCGCTGGAGAGCTGATCCGTCCCCGGGAAACAAGGGCTCGCTCACGGGCGCCCGCGGCAGCTCCCCGCGACTGGGCGGTCCCGCCTCTCGCCCTCCCCGGCCCGGGGCTGCCTCCTGCCCCGGCTCCCTGCTCCCCGGCCCTGAGCGCCGGCCGGGCCGGACTTGCCCATCGCCCCGCGCCCCCGGAGCCTGACAGTCCGCCGGCCGTCCCCCCCACCGCCGGGCGCCGCACCTGCCGCCCCCGGGCAGCCGCCTCCCGGCCTCCCCGCAGAGGCCCGGGGGCGGCCGCCGGGAGCGAGCCCCCCTCGGCTCTGCGCCGGGCCGGCGGGCCGGAGCGGCCTCCCAGGCGGCGAGTGCGGAGCGACGAGCCCTGGCCCAGGCAGAGGTGCTGCCTTCCCCGGGGAGGCGGCCGGCTCGGGCTCCTTGTCACCGCGCCCTCCCCTCCCCTCCCCGCGGGCCTGGCAAACGGGGCCGACCGCCCGGGCTGTCGCCAGTGGAAAGCGCCATGGGCCCGCTCCGCATCGCTTCAACCCCCGGCTTTTTTTAACTACAGGGAAATAATAATGCTACTACTAATAATTCCATCATAGTCATCATAATGATAATTATATGACTGCTGATAATGGATACTACTGATGATGATTGTGATGAATGACGGTGAACATCCCGGTACGGAACTTGAGGGCCTGGGGGTGTTCCCTGCGGTGATTGCTCGGGCAGATTTCAGCACGTTGGAAACGGCCCTTCGCCAGCCCTGTCTCCGGGGAGAGGATCTGAGAAGGTCGCTTTGGCCCCGGCTCATGGAAAGGGCTGGCAGTTTCTGGTGAGACTTGGCCATAGCTAGCTGCTCCAGCGATGCCCGAATGGAGAGGAACTGCAGGGAGAACATTTCCGCAAGGAACAAAAAATAATAATGATAATAATAATAACAACAGCAACAAGAAAAAGTCCAGCGAGGCGAGGTGTCCCGGGGGGTCGCTGCGATGGGGATGGGGGGGAAAGGGCAGAGCCCAGGAGGGGGCCCCTAGCAGAGAGGTGCTTGTTCAAAGCTGCAAGCTGATGATGGAAAAAAGGACAGGGACATGAAAAATGTATGAGCCAAAAACCTCCAACCAAGCTGCGACGGTCGTTCGTTTCTTCAACGATGATGGGAGAAATAAACTGAATTTAAAACAATTTGTTGTGCTGGTTGGAAGAAGGAGGAGGGTTGCAATTTGGGTTTGAAGGAGCTATTGAAAGCTGCTGCTCGTTACAATCTGTTTTAAATATCTGTTAAGCTCCTGTTAGTTTGGAGAAATTTTGCAAATCAGGATCACATGCCCTCCAGTTTTCTTCCAACCGAAACAAGAAGATGAACCGGGTTTGCACAAAAGTGTCACATGAAGAGACGTCCTTTGTGGGCACTTCTCATGTTCACTAATAAGAAGCAGATGCTAATAATAAAGATAAATAGTAAATAAATGCTAGAATGATATAAACAGGAATCACTGGAATCAACCAAAACATGCAGACAATTCCTGGGATCTGAAGATGAGGCAGCTTGAGTTACGTTTCAGTAAAATACTGTACTAAAAAACGAAGTGAGCCAAACTCAGATTAGGCACAGGGGAGGAAATATTGAATCAACAAGAGGTGGAGACTTGAGCAATGAGCCCTGACAGGGGAATTCCCTTCCCCCAGCAGTGCGGTGCTGGGGACCAGCCTGGCTGGGAGCTCTCACACGAGTGCAATCACCAGCTCTTGAATGGGGAGCTCCGCTCCGGAGCGGCCGGGACAAGTCTCAGGGAACCGAGGAGCGGGCACCGCCGAGGGACTCACAGAAACAATCTTTGCGTGTTACACCGCGTTCTGCGTTCCATTGTTCACTCCTGGCCAATCAGGGCGCTCCCTCTCCCTCGCCTCCAATCGCCTCTGGGGCTGCTGCGGCAGCCCGGTGAGGTCACCGCTCCCCCTTCAGTCGGTGCGGGCCGCGGGCCGCTGCGTGCTGACATCATGCTGCGTGTGGGACAGGGCAGGCTCCGCTCCACAACTCCGCCGGGCTGGAGTAGTTAGTTAGCAAACAGCAGGCACTGGGCAGGCAGCCTCCTCTTTCTGCATCATAACACTTTGCACACATCTCTTTCTGCATGGTGGATATTATTTTTCATTATCCTTTTCTGGGTGCTATGGGGGATCATTCCAAGAGTAAGTCGATCGCTGGCATGAACGGTATTTGTCCATATTGTAACGAGCGTTGCGACGGGGATTCTACAAGTGGTTTATTTGCACTGATACTTTACGAGAGCATTTAAAAATCGGGGATTATTTTGCAGCTAGAAATATTTTCCTTTTATACGGTCTGTTGCTTTTGGTCGTTTTGAAATCCAAACCCTATTTTTCCTTGACGTGTCTTGATTCCAGGCTGCGGAACTCGTTGCTTGGTTTTTTTCTGTTTGGATTTATTTTTTTTTAAACGTTGTAATTGAATGTTTGATTGGATCGTGCTCTGCCCATCCTTTTTTTTTACTAGGCACTAATGATGAATTATTAATATATTAAATGAAACACGTAGTAGAGGCACTAGGAAGGCCTAATCTTTTTCTTTTTTTTTAAAGGGGGTGCAGAATAAATGCAGCTGAAATACCGCCAGGAGATAAAATTCATCTCGTTTTCCTTTGTATTTCAGTAGCTACCTGCTCTATATTTTTCAATCTTCGTCTTTGCCATTGCACCTCCCAGTTGATTCTGTAAAATCTCCTTGCGGTCCGAGAGCTTACACAAGCGGTAATTTATGGAGAATGACTGCTGCCGTTTTTCAGCTTCGCGATTTAGCTTGCTTGCTTTCTGTCTGTCTGTCTGTCTGTCTTTCGCGTGCCTGAAAAGACTAAGGCTTGTAATGACTAGTGCCTCTGTGATTTCAAGCCGTGAGAAGTTCTCGCTAGGGTCGCGGTGCCGTTCTGAATGTCCTCTGCTCGTTTCCACCGGTAGAGAAGCCCGGGATTGCCATGTGTGTGGGCTGTGGGAGTCAGATCCATGACCAGTACATCCTGAAGGTCTCCCCGGACCTCGAGTGGCATGCAGCATGTCTCAAATGCGCTGAATGCAGCCAGTACTTGGATGAAACCTGCACTTGTTTTGTGAGAGATGGCAAGACATACTGTAAAAGGGATTATATCAGGTGATTCAAAAAGCTCTTTATCCACTTAAGGGCAAACAACCTTACCCCCCCCCCCAAAAAAAAAAAAACTTCCCCGCTCCCTCCAGTTTCCTGAGAGCTCATTTCAGGAGTCGCCCCCCTCCATCTCCTCCCTGTGAAATTGCAGGTCCCTTGCCTGCCAAAGGACAGAGCTAGGGATGTTGCAGGCAGGACAGATGCACTTCCCGTCGATTCGGCTTTGTCCTTTGGAGACAGGAAGTCACTGGCAATTTATACAGGGAAATAGTGAGGCTGATGACGATGAGAATGATAATACTAATATAAATTGTGAGGAATAACCACAGCAGGAAACAAGAGACAATTGGGACCTGCAAAGCTTGTCACTTTCCTAATGGCTGGTGTGGAGAAACGTGGCGACCGGGGCGGGGGGGTTTCCTGTTGTGAATCCGATCCCCGCCGCGGAAGGGAGAGAGTGGGTGAGATCTCTCCTCCGGCGGGCGAGGCAGCCCCTGCCCTGCCCCGCCGGGTGGCTCGGGGGCGAGCAGGGAGCCGGGATCCGCGCGGGTGAGCGTGTCTCCTCATGGCGCCTTCCCTCCCGCAGGCTGTTCGGCATCAAGTGTGCCAAGTGCAAGGTGGGCTTCAGCAGCAGTGATTTGGTGATGAGAGCCCGGGACAACGTGTACCACATCGAGTGCTTCCGCTGCTCCGTCTGCAGCCGCCAGCTCCTGCCCGGGGACGAGTTCTCGCTGCGGGACCACGAGCTGCTGTGCCGGGCGGACCACAGCCTCCTGCTGGACAGGAGCGCGGCCGACAGCCCCCGGAGCCCGGGCCACCTGCAGAGCGCCAGGGCCCTGCATCTGGCAGGTAGGCGAGCCGGGCTCTGCGGCCCTGCGGGTGGGAGCGGCTCTCGCGGCCTGGCTGGAGGCGGAACTCGCATCCCAACGTTACGTGGTATCAGCACATCCCGTATCAACGTAACTAACATAAGATTACATAAGATACGCCTGCCCATGCGCTGCATTGACTGGGGTGCCTCCCCGACCCACCCAGGCTGCACTGAGACCCGCACCGCGCGGTGCCAGTGCGGCGCCCCGAGCGCGGCCGGGCAGGGCCCGCGGGCGGCAGGGCCAGGCGCTGCCCAGCGCCCCCCGCCGGAACGGCCCCGCCGCCTCCTGGGCCCGGGCTCGGCCGCCGCGTCGGGGCAGTGGGAGGGGCGGCGGGCCCCCTGCCAAGGAAGTGTGCGGCCCTGTCAGCTCCCGGGCGGGTTCAGGGAGAGGCCTCGGGAGGAGGCAGGGCCGGGCCCGGGGAGGCCAAGCCAGGGAGCCGCAGCCGCAGGCCGGGCAGGGCCGGGGCAAGGCCGGCGCGGGGGGCCGCCGGGCCCGCTCCCGCCGCGGCGTCGGGGCGGCTCGGGCCCGGGGGCCGCAGCCCGGCGCCGGGCCTGCCCCGCGGAGCCCGGCTGGCAGCGGCCCTTCACCGGGTGCCCTGCCCGCCTCCCTCCCCCCGCAGAGCCGGGCCCCGGCCGCCAGCCCGCCCTGCGGCCCCACGTGCACAAGGCGAGCGAGAAGACCACCCGCGTGCGCACGGTGCTGAACGAGAAGCAGCTGCACACGCTGCGGACGTGCTACGCCGCCAACCCGCGGCCCGACGCGCTCATGAAGGAGCAGCTGGTGGAGATGACGGGGCTGAGCCCGCGCGTCATCCGCGTCTGGTTCCAGAACAAGCGCTGCAAGGACAAGAAGAAATCGCTGCTCATGAAGCAGCTCCAGCAGCAGCAGCACAGCGACAAGGCGGTAAGAGGCGAGCCCGCGCCGCCGCGGCCCCGACGGCTTCGGGGGGCGGGGGGCGGCTCCTCCCGGCCCGGCTGCCCCGACGGGAGGCGCCGGCCGCGGGGCCGGGCGGGCTGGGCCGGGCGCCCAGCAGCTCCGCGGCTTTCGTTTGCTCCGGGAATCTGCGGCGCTTCCGAGAGCGGCCGGGCCCGGCGGCAACGGCGGCTGGGCTGAACTGGCCTGCGGCGGCGCCGCGCCCGCTCCCCGCCGGGCCCCGCTCCTCTGAGCCCCGGAAGGGCAGCGCCCGCGGCTGCGCCCGCGTGATGCGTTACAGCTACAGCCGTGTCTGCCGCGCGCGGCGCGCGCGTGTGTACACACGTATAGGCACACCCGCTACACAGATGTATAGAATGCCGTATATAAACACACCCACACCCACGTGTGCTATATAGATAAAGAAAAAACATATAGGCCAATCTATTTGTAAGTATAGATACAAGCCTGCTATATAGATGTCTATATATAATTTGTAGAGATAACATATATATGTAGATATAAACCTGCGTGTGTGTGCATATATATATATATATATACACACACACGCAAATATATCATATGTGTGTATTACGTAGAAATAAACCTGTTATTTACACATACACATATATATGTACGTTTTTATTATGTACATATAGATATAAACATGCTATATACGAGCCTTGTTTTTTATATATATAAACAAGTTTATATCTGTATACACACAAATATATATGCGTGTATTAGACAGATACAGAAATAAACCTGTCATATTTGTAGATAAAAATCTGTTATATACACACACAAATATATACGTGTGTGTATGATATAGATACAAGTGTAAACCTGTTATCTAGAAGCCTGTTCCTATATCAATACGGGGGGCAGACAGGACCCCGTTGCATGTGCGTACACACACACAGGCACGTGTGTTACAGGGCCGCAGCCCAGGCTCTTCACTACCCGGACTCCGCTGTACGTATTTCGTGTGTCTGTACCGGTGTGTACGACTATATCGGTACAGACGCAGGGCACGTTACTCACTGGGTGCGCGGGTGCGGACGCCGCCGAGACACCGGGATTTGCAAACCCAATCCGATCGCGAACGGTTCCCGGCCCCTCGTCTGTCGCCCGCGACATTTGCCCAGAAACCCGCGGCTGGCCGCGAGCAGCCCCGCCGGGAGAGCGATCTGGGCCGCGGGAGTCGCTCGCTGCTTTGCCCCGGCGCAGCGCTGCGCTCGTTGCAGCCCGCAGCCGCCCCCGCCCCGGGGCTTTCCCGCAGCGCAGCCGGGCCTTGCCCCCGGGCGCTGGCGCGGGAGGATCCGCGCAAGCCACGAAGGCCGGGGCTCCGCTTCCCACCCGCGGGCCGGACCTGCCGAGGAGCCGCCGGTGCGTGGGGCTCGGCCCGCGGCGGCGCCTCGACGTGGGCCGGCGCCTGAGCCCCCGCTGCTTGTCTCGTCCGCAGAGTCTGCAGGGCCTGACGGGGACGCCGCTGGTGGCCGGCAGTCCGATCCGCCACGAGAGCGCGGTGCAGGGCAGCGCCGTGGAGGTGCAGACCTACCAGCCGCCCTGGAAAGCGCTCAGCGACTTCGCGCTGCAGAGCGACCTGGACCAGCCCGCCTTCCAGCAGCTGGTGAGCGCGGCCCGGCCTGCAGTGGCTGCCTCGGGAGCCGCCGACACTGGAGCCGGGGCGGGGGGCATCCCGCGCCGGGGCCTGTGCTGCCCCCGCGCCGTCGGGGGGCCCTGGTGTCCCGCTCCCGTGGCAAAGCAGACACCCCGCCCGGGGAAGAGGGTCACGCCGCTTCCCGGCTGCCCCATGGGCTCAAACCCTCCCCGGGGCCTGCTCGACTGTCCCCAGGCCCCCTAGGCAGCAAGCCCCTCCCGGCCCGGCCCGAGCTCCCCTGGCTTGAGCGGCGCAAAGGGCCGCAAGATCGGGCCCAGGGCTGCTCCTCGGAGCGGTGACCCCGCCGCCCCGGCCGGGCCTGAGCTGGGAGAGGACCAGCAACAACGAGCGGCGGGTGCTGTTCAGTCCATGGGAGGCGGTGGCTGCGGGCGTCATTAACTGGGCATTTCCCAGCACCGGGAGCGGCAGGGATGAACCGCGGGCCCCGACATCAGCCCGCCCGCACTGCGCGGCTGCCCTGGGCCGCTGCTTGCTCTGCGATCCGCGCCCGGGGACCGCCGCGCCTCTGCCCGAGCCTCTTAGAGCCGCGCTGCCCCGAGGGCGCCTGGGCCGCCGCGGCCCCGTGCTCGGTTCCCTGGAGCGCCCGGCCCCACCTCGGTGCTGAAGTGGGAGGTGGGCGGGAGCTGTCGCCAGCAGAGCCGCTGCCTGGCAGCGCGCTGTGGGGTGAGCGCTTGTCCGAGAGGCAGGGAAGGGCTCCGGAGAGTGCCGGAGGCCCGCTCTAGAAAGCCGAGCAGCCGCCACGCTCCCCTGCCCTCCCCGTCCGGGCAGCGCTAGGAAAGCCGTCACCCCCGGAGCGGACAGGAACCGCTGCAGCTAACACGCGGCGTTGCCGCACGTGCCCCCAGCCCTGGAGCGGGCCTGACCCGTGTCCCCGCTGCCTCCCTCAGGTCTCCTTCTCCGAATCCGGCTCCTTGGGCAACTCCTCCGGCAGCGATGTGACCTCCCTGTCCTCGCAGCTACCCGACACCCCCAACAGCATGGTGCCCAGCCCGGTGGAGACGTGAGGCGAGGCTCTCTTCGCGGACTTGGACTTTCGCATGCTCCTGCTCCCTGCATGAGACACGCCCGGCCTCCGGCCCCGAGCGCCAGACGAGCTCGGGTTTTAACTTATTGTTATTTAAAAACCAAGAGCAACAGCGAAACAAAGCGCGCCCCGACGGCCAGCACGCCCCAGGACCCGGGCTGCGGATTTTCATGTTGATGTTTCGTTTGTTCGTTTTGTCTTTTTTTTGCAAAGCAAAAAACTGTCCAGACGCCGGTGGATGCCCGAGAACGAGCCCCCAGGCCCTGCCCGAGCGGGCAGGCGATTTATCGTTTTGTCTTTTGGGAACAAAATCTAACGGGGAGCAGGGGGGCTTGTATCTTCCTCGGGGCGGGGCGGGACCAGCACCATCCCTCGGCCCGTGTCTGCTCGGACCAGCCCCTGCCCCGGGACCACGGGCACCCCGACCTGCCTGGGGGCGAGGAGGCTCCCCGCATGACTGCCGGACGCGGGCGGGGAGGAGGGCGGGCGGGACGCGCTGTCGGACAAGCCTGTAACCAGCCGCACTAAGTTATTGTTATTTATTGGCGGAGCCGCCGCCGCCGGGGTTGGCTTGTGATGAGCGGAATAAAACAGCAGCAGCAGCAGCAGCCCCCGCCTCTGTGCGCGCCCGGCGGCACCTGCGAGCGCCCGGCCCGGCTCGCTCCGGAGTGACTCCCGGCGGGGCCCAGCCGCCTCAGCGGGCGGGAGCGGGCACTGCGGCTCGCGCCGGACGCTCCACTCCCGGGCCCGGGACGCAGCTGCAGCCGCAGCCCGGGCGGGGGTCGAGGCCCCGCGCGGCTGGGAGCCGGCTCCGCGGACAGGCTGCCGGGGCTGCGCGAAAAGCCGAGGGCGGCCCCGAACCTCTCGTGGCCCGCCCGACTCAGCCGCCGCGTGGGGCGGGGCAGCGCCGGGCAAGGGGCTCCGGTCCGCGCCCTTGGCGGGTCCCCTGGGCCGGGCGGCATCCGGCCGGCGGCGCGGTGCGTGGTCCCGTCTAGACGGCGGCGGCTGCTTATCTGCGCCTGGCATCACCTGCAAGCGATCCGCCGCCGGCCCGCCCCGGCCCGGCCCGGCGTTCGCCCTGTTCTCCCTGAAGCCCCGGGGGCGGCTCTGCCGGGCGGGTGCGGGGGGCCTGCTCGCCCCCTCGGGCGGGAGCGGAGGAAGAGGCCCCGGGCACGGGCCTGGTCCCTCAGGCCAAGGGACACCCCTTCCTGCTGCCCACCCTGCTCAGGGGCCCGGCCAGGGCCGTGACAGACCATCCTGCTCCCTCCTCGGGGATCCACCCTCCCTCTGGGCCAGCCCAGCTTGGCAGCACGGCTGAGGGGAGGCATCTCTTTCCTCTAGGCCCCTTCCATGCTTGGCCTGGCGGCCAGGGACCCTGTGCCAAGCACAAAGCTTAAATCCTGGCAGCTAGAGGATGAGTGAGGAGGGCTGCCAGGGCTCTGCCTTTTGTGGGGGAGGAAAGGCTCCGGCACTGAAGGCAAATAAAGCAACAGGAGAGGCCCAGAGGCTGGGGCAGCTCTGCCTGTCCCCTCTGCTCAGCCCTGACAGATGCCTGGGGGACAATTTCCCAAGTGTAGGACCAGGCCCAGGACACTGCTAGGTGTGAGCTCCTGTGGCTTTACACAGGGTGTCTCTTCATTTCTCTTTTGCCATGAATTCTAGCTCCCAACTCCCCATTGTCTCCCCTGCTAAAGGGGAAAATAAAGGTTTGAAGTTTTATGTCAAAAAGGACAAATGTCTCCACCATTCGGGTTAATCAGAGTTGTGGCACGTTTATTAGATGCCAGTAACAACATGATTTATGCATGGCTTGAAAATAAAGGCAGTGAATGATGTGCAGGGAGCACAGCAAGGTCTGGGAGAAATGGACGAGATTTCCTACGCAAGGCCAGCAGACTGCAAATGATACCCCCGAGGGGAGCCTGCCCCTGGTGATGAGCAGGTGAATGCTAAGAGAAGAGCCATGACCAGGCCTGGGCTGCTCTAAGGCAGAGCCACACTGACAGAAACCCCTCCTAACCCTCATCTCACTGCCTCCAAAACATCCAGACACTCAGGCAGGATTTAAAGATTAAAGACTTTTTGGTCTTGTAAAAAGCAAAGCAGTGACAGCTAGAAAAGCAGGAGAGAGCAAGTGCCCTTGAAACCCCAGCTGGTTTTCACCAACCAACCTATGCGGAGGATTGGTATTGCCAGGTTTTTGGCTTTAATTTTTAAAATTATTATGAGGGAGCACCAAAGTCATGGTCCAAAATTCTGTGGTGGCTCCCCCTGGAGCAAAGCACCTAAGATTAATGGGACTCATGGCTTCCAAGAGACATCACTCACCTGATGGTTTGGCTTAGACTAAGCAGCTCATCATTCCTTTATATATATTTTACCATTTTGTTATCTGCCTGTAATTTGTGATCTCTCTCCTCTGCCCTTTGGATTCTCTGTTCACCTCATCCACAGATGTGCTGCCCTCAGTCCTGGGCATCAGTGGAACTGCTTTCCAGACCCTAAGCAGAAACTGTGACCTGAAAAAAGAGATGGTCCAAGCCAGTGGGACTCAACCTTTTGGCCCCATGGGCCAAATGAGTGGTGTGGGGCCAGTCTGTGATTTGGATTGGACCCTGTGCTCAAGCACTGGGCCTGCATACCTGGATCCAGGCCATGCTGCCTCTGCCCAGCTCCATGTGTTGGGAGCAGGGCCCCATAACACTGTGCTGTCCCTGCCCAGTCCTGTGTGCTTGGATTAGGGCCCCCAGAATGTGTGCTACTTCCATCCTCTTCTGCATGCCAGGATTGGGCCCCAGGACCCCAAGTCACCTCTGTCTTGTCCTACATGTGGGCATTGGGCTCTGGGCCCTGCATCACCTCTACCCCATTTGGTGCGTTCGGATTGGGGCCCTGGGACCCCACACTGCCTCTGCTTAGGCCAGCATACTGGGATCAGGGCCCTGGAACCCCATACCACTTCCACCAGCCTGTGTGCACTGGGATCAGGGCTTGGGGGCCCTATACAACTTCTCCCTGGCTCCATGTGACAGGATTGGGCCTCACACTGCCCTGCACAGTGGATCTAGTGCAGAGGTTTACAGCAGAGCCCCACAGGATGGATGACAAAGTGCGGGGAGCCTGATCTGGCCCATGGGGGTTGAGCACCATTGGTTTAAGCCCATCCAGATTCACACAAGGCCTTGTTTTCCTTAGCCTGCCTTGGCAATAGGCTGTTTTCTACTGAGTAAAGTATTTAAGCACTGACTATACTCCACCTTCCAGTCTCAGAAAAAAAAGTCTGAATGAATCCTTGGTGATCAAAGGTGCTCCAATGATCCTTCTGGGACCTGTCTGCAAAGACTCTAAATCTTGTTTGCTTAATGGTTCTTGTAGCCCAAATGCTTCATATTTCCAAGAACCACAGACTTTTCCAGTCGGTGAGATGGATATGTTAAATAGGTTTAGAGATCTTAACAAGGAACCAAAAGGCTACCTATCTTTAATCCTTTCCCCTCAGCTCATTTGGTTACTCATAACAAACACTGGCAGCAGAGTCAGGGCATAAAATGCCCTCTTTTTCCTTCCTTCTCCACATCAACAGAAAATTTCATATTTGCCATCTTGCATTTTGCTTTTTCTAGGAATTTTCAATCCCCAATTCCCTCTAGGTTATGAAAGTGGGTAACCTTGAAATACAGTAGGACTGTGAGCTTGAGTGTCCTTCCAGCTGCAAATGACATTTACATCCAGTAGCTGACTGCCACTGCCAGCACTTAGTGACCAGCAGGAGATTGCTTCACAATCATGGCCACAGCTCGGAAACACTGGAAAACAGAGCACTCAATCCTGTCCATATCCTGCATGTGAGAGCTTGCTGTGGACTTGAGAGAAAGCAAAGACAGGAAACGTGAAGTAAAAATAACAGAGTTCAAGCGTGGAGCTCAGTTGTGAGAGCAGGGATGACTGGATTCATCCCTCCTGACCTGTTAAATTAGGGGTAAGATTGTTGTTACTTTTATTACTTTTATTATTCTAGGAGGTCACTGTGGTAGGTGCTGTAAAAACACAAACAAGACTCTCCATGCCCCAAAGAGTTTATAATCTTGTAATATACCTGCATGACAGGGTTGTTTGAGGCTTACTTAATGCATGCTCTTGGGGTACGTGCATCCTTGGACAAAAGGCTGCAAGGGAAGTACACAGTAACGTTGTTACATAATGTTAACATTGAACTATTCATTATGTAGCACTGTGAATGTGCCTGTGACTCCAATCATACCGACAATGTTCTGCACTCTTTTGTCTGGTACCAGTTTGATTTTCCAGGTTCTATGTTGTTTCCTCCACTGGCCCTGTTCTTCCATGGTGTCATAGGCTAAGTTTGTGCCATCAGAACATCTGCAGTTGCCATACATCATATTGTTACAAATAATGACTTGCAGCATCAATAGTTCTAGAAGCCAGCTGGCTTATAAGCGCAAAAACATCTATTTATGCTGAAAGGTCTTGATTTTACAGAAAAGTAAGGGAAGAAACGAAGGACAGCGAAGAGCTTGCTAAAATCCATAACTCAAGAGTGTGCTGGGGAACACTCTATGGCCTTGATTCTTCAAGACATTTATTTCATGCAGGGCACTCCCAGGCCTGCACTAATCTGCCCTCTAAAGTGTAGAGAGACATTTTATAGGCCTTATGCATTATTTCAAAGACAATGCAAGTTAATGCTATCACATTATTTACACATTATTATTTGCTTATAATAGGGCTCTCCAAATTCCCAGTGGCTGGGGGCTGTATGCCCCACAGGCTGCACCACGGCAAGCCACAGGTCGCCATGCAAAGGTCTCCACTGTTGCACTGCATGCCTGTGCAGGCCCAGAGACGCCCTCTGCTTCCTGCCACGTCACCCCACCCCCTGGGTGAGGGCAGGAAGCAGCAGCCAGAGAAGGTAGGGGGAGCTTGGAGCCCTTGCAACTGGAGCAACTGGGTTGGGGAAGGGGCGGGGGACAGGACACTGAGAAGGGCAGGGGCCAAGGGCTGAAACTTAATTCCTTGTAGATCACATGTGGGCCTTGATTTATAGTGTCATTTATGCTGTGCTTTTTTTATATCCATAGATGTTAGGGTCAGAAAGAACCTCGGTAGGTCACTGAGTCCAACCCCCTGCCCTGGGCAGGAAAGAACGCTGGGGTCAGATGACCCCAGCTAGGTGCTTTAATTTACTTATGTGAACAATATCCGTAAATTGCTTGAGACATTTTTCTCTCATCTCACATTTATATGTACCTGTTTGGTATTCCTGTTCACCAGGGTCAGCATACATCTGATATTGCCATATTTTTGTGGAGTAATTGTAGCTTAGCTATTCGGAAAAAAATATTTTCAACAAACTCTGTAATTACATATTTTAATATTACTTGATATAAGCTTCATGAAAACTCACTATATTAACAGTAACAAGATGAAGCACACTTTTTTTTAACAACTATGAAAGTCTTACTGAAACTTTAAAAATGTGTGTGGTTTAAAAAGTTTATTACAAATGACCTTGTTCTAAAAGAGGAACAAACTTTAAACCAAGTCAAATCAGGTTAAACTCTTCAGAATTTGGATTAATTCAAAGTATAACTCAACAAGACTTATTTTTCTATATATGAGTTTGTGTTGTTTATGGAAATTTGACCATACCAACATTTGTAACATAAAGTCACACTAAAGACAGAATAAGTTATTTTATTACAAGATATATAGAACATAGTATTTTCTATACCTGGAACCTAATTTAATCAGTTTTGCAGTGCAAGAAGTAACCACATCACAGAAACCAGGGCATAGTATAGAAATGAAATAAACTCAAATTTTTCAAAATTACAAGATAACATTTTAAAGTATCTAATGTACTTATGATATAAATAGTGCAAATTATATATATATATATCTATCTATAGATATATATATCTACAGCATAAGTATTTAGAATACCGAAATGTTTCCAGAACAGATTCTTAAAGAATGTACTTAACAAACTGCTTAACATTAAAATGTAAGATTTTTTGAAAATGAAAACAAAAACACACTTATTTTTTCAAGAAGAACTGCCGTGCTTCTTCCCAGGCCTGGCGAGGGAATCTGTTAAACAGCTCAAGATAATCGTGGGAACTGAAGAATTTTTCTGTTGAAGAGAGAATGTAAAATTACCAAACTATTCCTTCTCAAGATAAGATTGTAATGAAATCAGGAGAAAAACACTGTGGCCAATTCAACCTGATTCACCTCTTTTACCCCTCTTTCCCCCAGCTCTGAAAAGGAAGAATAATTTTACATAACTACAGAGACAGATTTAGGAGGAAGCAAAGAGGGAGGCCATATCCTGCTTCTAATAAGGTCAAGGCAAATTTTTTTTTTTTTTTTTTTTACAGGCTCAGGCTTCTGCTTCATGTATTAAGAGGGCTTTATTCACCTTTTTGCAGTTTAGCTTTGGCTACATGTTAGGGCAGCCACAGATCAACTCTATCTTGCACTTACTTTCTAATTACTTCAATGAGGACCCATGCATGAGAAAAGGCTTATGTACAAAACCAATAAAATCAGGAATTTATTTTGCACACACTTTTGTACATGGGTGCTCCTAATGAAGTTAACTGGGTCTGCTCCTGTGAGGGAAAGTTTGTAGGAGCAGCCTGTGAGAGTACTGTAAATGATCACAACTGAGCTTCACACTACACTGGATTTTTTAAATTTAAATCAAAACTCTTTTCAGAGTGAAATAGAATGAAAAGCCAAAAATGTTTACTTAATGGAATATTGGCTTTTGTAAAATGTATGTAAATGAACTATTGAATAAACCAAAATATACTGATTATATTGGTAATAAGCTTTGTTTGATGCAAAGGGAACTTGTTTGGACAAACACCTGTCACCAAGTACATTTTTCATGTTTGAAATTCATTCAGTTTGACAATGAAAATAAAAGTAAATTTTCACTTTGTTTTTCCATGTTTCACTAGCATGCACACAGCACTATAATGCCTGTGTTGCCAAAACTACAGGAGCATGCCTGTTTCAAGTCAAATAAAAGAGTTTAATTTACATTATGACATAGCTCAAAAATGGCATGAAGACATTTCTATTAATAGTGCATACTGCGTAACATTTTGTTTTATAACAAAGCCTAAATTTTGAACTTGGGGTTGACAGTAAGGACACTATTCATATATTTTTTAAAAAGGTACACTGTATTGTGTGCAGAATACAGAGAATCCAAGATCAGCTCTTGAATCCTCAGCACACTTGGGCCTCAAGGCTGTCTAACAGGCCATGACAGTCTCAGATTAACATTTTCCAAAAATTTAGTCTGCAGCAGTTAAACATATTCTACATTCCAAAAGTATTTAGATGAACAGAAGAAAAACGTAAAACCCCTAAATAGTCACTCACATGACTAAAGTTACATATGTGTGTAAGGATTTGCTCTAATGTACATCGCAAGGCAACTAATATCCATATCCTTAACATATAATACTATAATCAGCAAAAACTACAAGTTGCAAGTCATATAAGTTGAACTAAAAGAGTTTTGCCAAATTTGTGATGGCATTTTATTTGCATTCTGTTTACAGTGAAAGCTGATGCTAGAAAGCTGAATCAAAGCAAAACTTAATATCTATGTTTTTTGTTATAGAATTGATAATTTTATAAATGTCCTAGACATACCCCGTGATTGAGAAGACTGGTTATCCATTTGGCCTGAACTCTGTGCAAAGTCCTATAAAAATAAAACAAATCTATTTTTATATGCATTATATGAAGGAGAATTTTAAAAAGCATTCTTATTCTTTACAGTTACAAAAAAATACAACCCCTTTGAAACCTGTAAATTAACTAAAATACAAAAACTATTGATCTTTAAAGTATACACTTTTAAGAAAAACTTTTTTTTGCATACTCAGCATAGTGGGGCAAACCTTAATGCCTTTTTAAGGAATCAGAATTACTTTTTATTATAATTTTTTAAAGGAAACTCTAGATACTGCTATTTAAAACAAACAAACAAACAACCCCCCTCCCAATTGTCTTGTCACATTAGCACTTTCTACTTTGAATATACACTTACAATTTCTTCAGTTGTCACATATTATCATCTCTGTTTACCTATAGTATGAAAAATCAATGGAAGTTTTTCCCACAGGGCTGATTACACTACGACTAACTGTATAACAACTTTCAACCATAATAAAATCTGGGTGTCTATCTGCCAATCCTGCATAATCCTAACTCATCTAGGACTTGATCCTGGACTCATTGAAGCCAATGGGGACTGTCTGACTTCAATCCAACATACTGAGGCACATAAGTAGGCACTGGGACTACTCAAGTAAGCAGCACTAATACTTAGAAGAGCAGGGCTCTCAGGTTCAGGCCCTTTGCTTAGGTATCTGTTGAATATAGGTGATGTGTGGTCTGACATAAGAGCACGACTGTATCCAGTCAAGTATATTTTATTAAATATTTTGGTCTGTTTTAACACAATACATCTAGAATTAGAGGCAGTACAAATTAGTTGGAAGGTGAAGAGAATGGAAATGAATCTTTTTTTAGGCTGGCGTTATCTGAATAGCTGTGAAGTTTGACTGACTTGTTTTCTTCTGACATACCATCGCACATTTTTCTCAAACACAACTATATTTTTTGTAAGTTGCCAAACATTTAAATAAGAGAAGGATTTCATTCTGCATTTCCTAGTATGGGAAGAATCTTATTTTCTAATCTTGGGGGCAGATCCCACAATCCTTAACTGAAACTCAACTGAACCAAATGAGAGATTTGCTGCCTAAAGATGGCAGTCCGGCCTCTGATAACAGCAAGTTAATATTTACGGGCTAATGCAAATCTACTGTTTGCTTGTCAACATTTAAAAATCCCTTAATTCTAAAAGGAATTAATTTCTGTGTGTTTTAAACATTTGGGGTCAGGTTTTTAGGTGGTAGTAACTGTCAGGCTGCCAAACTCAGCAAAACTATGACAATTCTCACCAGATGAAGATCTGTTGTTGGAATTTTAATTTTAAGATTAAACTAAAAAAAGCCCCCGATAAACCTGTAGCTTGTGTTAGCTTTTGAATTATGTATATTCTTGTGAACCAGAAATCAAAACAATACCTAACCAGTATTAATATTTAATAAAATTAGTTTAACTTTTGTAACTTTAGTTATACTCAGTCAAGGACCATACTCTATCAGGGACCATTTCTCAAATGCCAACTTCTCTCCTACAATGGAGAAAGCAAGATAAATAACTTTAATTATCTTGGAAAGGATTGGAGTGTTTTTTCCCCCCTTCTGGTTGAGAAAAGTGGTGTAATTTGTATATGGAGCTTATTTATATTTTTTAAGTTAGTTCAAATGTTCAGAGTTTTCATACAAGAACTATTCATTACTTTAATAACTAAATCAAAACAAACATGATTTTTTATGGCATGGCAATATGAGATTGAGATGAATTATTTTTCAATATAAAATTCTAGTGTCCCTTGCAACAATTAGGTAATACTTTTTAGTATCTTAAATTATAAAAATACAAACAGTTATACTCAAAAGTTTGATGTCATCCAAAGATGAGTAAATATTTAGCTTTTATGCCTTCTCCCCAAAAATCTACCCAGTCCAGCTTCTGACTAACTGCAATGAATTAGGAAAAAAAGCACACTTCATTTTCTCCATTCACTAAGTCTTAAGTCATCAGTTACATATAACATTGCTTTGTCAATGGCTATGGCTTTTACTTGATGGCTAAAGGCTGTTCTATAATTGAAAAATATATTTTCAAATAAAAAAAGACAAAACCTACATGTAACTTTTTAATATGAAAATAGTTAATAGTATTTATGAAAAATAAATACAATCTAATGGAGAAAGCAAAGAATATAAATTAAAGAGAGAACACAATCCTGCAGAAACCTTTACTGAGAGTAGCTTCAGCAACTTCAGTGAAATACAGGCTTGAGCAAATGTTGAAAAGATCAGGGCTATAGTGTGTGTTCTGTACATTTGTGTAATGTATGTGCATGTGCGTATGTGTGTGCATGTGCGTATATCTAAACACTATACAGTTAGATCTATCTATCTCAATCATTTAGTTCTCTGTAAATCTGTGGTACCTAGTATAAAACAGTGCATCTATATTTAAATAGGTATACTATACAAGGCAAATACTGCTGTGCAATATATAAGGTTCTTTAAAAATAGAAAAGGACTTGTTAAGTAGCAGCTGCATCCCGTTGCAATCTCATCAATATGTCCAGTAACCTTAACAAAAACATTCCTGCATGGGACAGTGAAAAGCTCTACTGCTCTGTAATCTTTCAGTACTATAAGAAGCGTCAAGTACAGAAATAATCTATGGTTTAGAAAAAAAGAAATCTGTGAAAGATATCTTGAAGTACTTATGTTGTTTACTCCTGTTATTTAAAGTCAATTAACTGCACATAACACAGGGAAGACAAAACAAACTGTAGTAATAATATTGTGTGTAATTGTACATCACTGGAATATCTACCTGAATAAATGTGGCAAGTAAAACACAACTCATCTCCTGCTCCAGAATGATCTTGTTCTGCAGGTTATTGTAACAAGCAGCTATTAGTGAAGGGAAGAGCACTTTGATTAGGCGAGGATCACTGAAATACTGGAAAGGCAACTGGCATAGCTTTTGCAGCACTGTGGGGTGACGACCAGATTGTACAATTACCTGAAAATAGAAAGTAACATAGCATTAGAACACCTGTGCTAGACATGTAAATCTCTGTTTTTCCTTTTCCATTAACTGGCAAGAAACAATGCCTAAGTAGAAGAAAACATTTAATTAACACATTAAAAAAAGCCTAAAACATTTAATTAAAGTAATTCCTGTTTTATCATGGAGGTTATTTTGCAAGGATGCAAGCACCTTTTTTTGTGTCATTTAAATAAAGAAATAAAAAACAATAGCCGTTTGAAGACTACAACGAAATATATTATCTACTGGTGCCATAAAAGAGAGAAAGACTACAAAGATGCATAATAATTTACAAACACAAACAACACATGCTTTTTAAATGACAAGCATGTTTTCAGAAAAATAACCAAGAAAGATCACAGCAATGAAATAACCCTTAAGATGCTCGATCACCCTTTACTAGAATTCTCTCTAGCAATTATAGAAGACTATGTTTCATTGTAGATGTCTGCTATGCATTCACTCAGGCACTGAGAAGAAAAGGTGATTGTAACTTGCACAGCAATAAGTTTCAGCAAGTAGAGACTCAGAAAGATCCTCCCATCTGTATTTCTTATCTCAGTTTCTATCAGTGCCACTGACTCTAAAAGGAGAATTGTTTAGATAAATGGGACTGTTGTCATGAAGCAGGCTCGGTTTACAACTGTGTACATCTTAAGAAATAAGGCAATGTCATTAATGGTCTCTTGCAGGGGAACCCTCCTAATTTACTCACTACTCCTACAAAGTCCTGATGATAAACTAAGAAATGTCAAAATCAGATCTGTTCCAAGTAATCTTGATTAAACGATTGTAATATGAAAGAGCTGCTTGACCCAAAGTTGGCTTTCCAGTACAGGAGGAAGCTCCTATAAGGTTAGGAACACTGTAAAACTTAAGGTCGTGCCTGTAAATTGTACTTGGAAAAACACAATTTTACAGGTACACACCCAGACAGGACTGCATTCAAATTAAAACCAGAAGGACAGAAAGAAGCAGTGGAGACCACAGGAACATAAATTACAGGGATTTACAAGTTTTCAAAGCACTTTTAACAATATGTTAAGAACACACTCAGTTGATAATGCAGTTCAGTTTAAAAACAAGATCAACAAAGTAATAGTTCACATTTTTCAGTTCAATAGCTGAAAAGACACTGAAAACCCTTCAGAGAATGTTGATAGAAATGTCTTAATTCCCTTAAATCCAGGAGGAATTTTAAAAAGACAACGAAATATGTGACAATCGGGCATACTTTCAAACATTGCTCTTCTGGGAAAAAATATCAGCTATTTATCAATAAAGCGTTTGGATGAATTGCTCTTTAATAATCAGTTATAAATTCTATAAGTAAATGATTGTCACTTTAGAATTTGTAATTACCTGTTACATTTTCAACTCTACATTTGCAATTATATTTCTGTAACTTTATATTCTTTTTAATTCTGCTACTAAAAGTCGTTAATTTAAACATTCTAGCACAGGCTAAAGAAACTGCAAAGGATACACCTTTGACTAATGAAGGAGAGAATTTTTTGGTTTCTTGTTAATGGCTACTGTACATAACAAACAAGCAGGAAAGGGAATTTTTAGGATACTCTATTTCTCATCCTACATTATCAACTCTGTGTAGTTCTTCAAAATGGAACATTATTAGTGACCTCTTTCCAAAGCTGCCAGATAGAATTAATGGAATTAGTATTTAAATCATGTCCTTCCTTCCCCTGCAGTTTTAAAGTTCAGTTGTACTATGAAAGCATCACCACTAAATGTAGCGAGCTAATATACTGATTATTTTAAGTCTGGTATTTATCACATATGGAATCAATTTCATGATTTCAGTTCATTGTATTTAACATGGTTACTAAAAATGATAGACTGGTAATATGTACTGTGCACAAACCCACAAAAGAATTACCTTCTTAATGAAAAACAATGAAAATAAAGCTTCCTAGTTCAGTATCAGGGACTGGAGGAAATACGCTCAGCACCCTGGCTTAATAAAAACAGCAAAGAAAACAAACCAAATCTTTGCCCCTATGTCCTTCTTTATGATAAAAAAGGACTGTTGCAAGACTACTCTTTTTTTCCCCCTTTTTTAACAGCAGAAATTTCAGATCCTCATTCCATCTCTTTGCTGAAGGACCTTGGCAAGGTTGCAGGACCACAGTAATGAGGTCATAAGAGCCTGTAACCTGAGCTAGAGTTCCCCCTTTCCACAATTCAGTGAGGAAAGGGGAGGGCTGATTCTCTACTGTCTACCTGAACCAGATTATTTACCTATAACTCGCTTTTCCTGCTACTTTTCCTTCAGCTTGCTCAGCACATAAGTTAAAAGTTCCAGTTTGTCTGGCCTTCTTTATTCAGCAAAGAATATAGGCAAATATTTAATTTTCGGTTCCATGTAGGTGCTCAGAATCTATTTCCTAAGTGTGTGCTTGAATGTTTTGCTTAATTGAGGCCTCTATATCAAATGAATAAAAGCTACGCTATTTTAATACACATTTTCTGGACAATTTAAACTTAGCCTACAATTTACACTACTATTTGCAAGAGCTAATCCAAATGATATAGTGCAAAAAAAAAAGTGCATTTTGTTGGGAGCTTTAAAAATGTTCATATAACTCTCTTGTCTACCTTATTGTTGGCTGCAGCTCAGAAAACCTCCATTTGATATCGCCTACTTATCCCAGGCTGCATTTTGTCCAACGCACAACAAATAGGTAAATAACTCTGTGAAGATATGGGTTACTAATGTTTCCACAGACTGGCTGAACCACATTTACAATATATGAAGCTATCAGAAGGACAGCAAACATGTTTTTGGTAGTTAGAACAACGCAATAACCATATGTGGTCATATTTAATTGTAGCTTTGTTTGGCCACAAATAAAAAGCCACAACTAAAACTTATAACATGAAGCTTAAACTGCCAGTACTGAAGAGTTCTCAGCTACATTTTAGAGTTAAAATCCCCAATATGCAATCATATACTTAAAGTTAAGCATTTAAGTCATTCTGGCTAATAACACAGTCCACTCCTAAGTTAAATACTACTAAAAATAAAAGCAATCTTGTAACACCCATTGTGTTGAAGACCGTATCATCATATAAACTGCAGCTCAGAACTTGACAAGAACACAACTTGAAAGTGATACAAAATAAATCTATCTTTCCTTCAGTAAAGGCTGGGATACTGATAAAGGAGGACTTCAATAGGAAAGGGGCATCTTTCTGCTATTGGTCATCAATGTTAGGGATTCAGGGAAGTGACGCAGCAGAGGAGAGTCAGGTTGGCAAACCTGTAAATAACGTTGTAATGTGAGAGTCTGGTAGGTAGGACGTCTGATCTGAGGTGCTCTTCATTAGAAGAAGGGGGGAGGGAGGAGTTTATCACTCAGGAATGCTTTTGGAAGTACCTATTTGTGACACTTCTTCACTATCTAACCAACTGACCTCTTAGTCTCCTTCCACCTCCATCAGGTTCACCTGACTTTAGCATCTCTGCTTGCACTAGGTATTTGTCATGCTCTAGGGAGCAAGAGGTATACCCTGGTTCCACAGAGCTGAGGAGTTGTGCTCTATCAGAAACGAGTTGTTCTATCAAAGGTCAGAACAGAACTCATTTCTGATGCCTCTAGATGGCAGTCTGTGACACCTACCCTTAATGCCAGCCCTGTTATTTTACAATGATTGTATGTTCAATTTTAGCCAAGAGTAAATTATATGAAACAGAATGCTGTCTGACATTCATTATCATATGAAGAATTACCTAGTTTTAATGAAGATGCATTTCTAAAAACTGTGCTAGAAAAGACACACCAACAGGTCTATAGACAAAAGGAAAGCAATTAATTCATAAAGTGAACTAAGCCTGCAATTCTATGTGCTGCACATTCAAAATCCTCTGAAAGTATATGGAAACCAAGCAAGCTGAACCTAAAAACACAGTGGCCACAAGATACATATATATGGTTCTTATAAAGCAGAGGGTTCTCTGTGGGTGTCTTAGGAATCTTGTTTCTTTTATAGAATCATAGAAAATTAGGGTTGGAAGGGACCTCAGGAGGTCATCTAGTCCAACCCCCTACTTGAAGCAGGACCATCCCAGCCAAAGCTTTGTCTAGCCAGGACTTAATAGCCTTCAAGGATGGAGAGTACACAACTTCTCTGGGTAATCTGTTCCAGTGTTTTACTACCCTCTTTTAGTGAGAAATTTTTTCCTAATATCTAACTTAAACTTCCCTTGCTGCAACTTGAGACTGTTGCTCCTTGTTCCGTTTTCCTTTTATTCTCAGACTAAAAGCTCACTAAAATTTACTACATTTACTGTACAAATGTAAGACATCACTCACTAGGTTTTTGTAGGGGAAAAAAGAAAACAACCATTCCTAAAAGTTTAACAGTTAGCCTGGTATATCAATGAAATGTGGAGTAAAGCACCTTGCATTTGCCACAGGGTAAGTGGTCCACATAGACACTTGCCGCAGAGTAGCCAACTCTCTTACTCCGTGTTAACTTGCTCATTTGTCCATACCATTAGCCTTCCAGAGTGAGCTGGACAGATTCTAAAAGGGCTGAAGTAAGCAATATACTACATAGTGGGCATGTCTATATGTGATGCTACATTGCCATAGCAACATACTATGGCGGTATAGCATCCATGGGCAAAAGCTGTGATGCCACTATGTTGCCATAGCAACGTGCTTCCACAGCATAGTGCATTGCTATGGTGATATAGCAGCTAAAAATAATTGTGCACTGCTGGCACAGCACAGTATGGACTGTTATTGCACCGTCAGGGCATGTGTAGATGTGCACATTGGTCCAGAAATAAAAGGAAGATAAATCAAATAAAGTATAACTACTCCCACCCTGTAGGATGAGATGGTGGTAGAGAAAGTCTCACTTTTATGTTAGGACAGAATTTCAGCATAAAAATTGGAGTGTCTGCTGAAGGGTACAGTTATCTTCACTATTTCTTGCCCTTGTAAGTTCTGCCTTAAATCCGAGTTGGGATAGTTTTACTTACGTGTCAACAGATCTTCCATTCCCAGCTCCTGGAATGATCCCATGCCCTCAATGGAAAGCAGCAGAGGGCAGAAGTTCTTTGTTCAGTTGCTATTAAACACAAAGTTTCCAATAACTCCAGAGTGGATTTTCCCCAGAGCTTGCAGGTAATGGTGTGTGGTGGCCCTGCTAAGAGCTCAAAGATATTTTACTTTTCAGGCTGGATCCTGGAGCCTCTAATGAGTTCCCTTAGAAGCATACAGTAGTAGGGCAAAATCTTGGAAGGGGTAGCTTTACCTTGTTAACATGGGGAGGGACACATTCATATGCAAACATGTCAGAAACCTTTACACAGAAGAACCATAAGAATAGGGGACTTTCTGTTTCAGTGAACTCAAATAAAAGCCACAGGTCTGCTGAGCAGGGATGACTTATTGGGTCAGCATGGTGAAAGCATACCAGTTTCTGGAGCATAAGGAATGATGTGATTAGCATCACACATTGGGCTGTGCTTTATTCCACAGTTCAAGTGACTAGGTACTCATCTGCAACTTGTAGACTGGGGATGGCCTTTGGTGTGAATCCAGAGCAAGTCTCAAATTCACACCTCCGGACCTGAAGCTGCTGTGTGACTGGGTCCCAGTGTCTGGTGAGCTCCCTGATATCTGATATCCCCCCTGCAGATAACACTGTCTGGTATCTCCCCTGAAGATAATATTTTGAATCTTGATTTAATGTGTCCCCATATTCCCCTTGCCCCCCCTGTCTATGGGGGCGGTTTGGTGGAGTCCCAGCAGCCGGTGGGAAGCGGGGGTCTGGTGGTTCCCTTGCCTGTCCCTCCTGTACCTGACTTCAGGCTCTGGAGGAGCAGGTGAAGGAGCTGCAGGCTGAGGTGAGCAGGCTGTGGGGGATCAGGGCTGCAGAGGACGAAATTGACTCCTATTTCTGCTCACTGCAGGACCAGTTGTCCAACGTATAGACCCTCCGGGAGACACGTTCAACAGAGGAGTAGCAGAAGGTATCCACCAGAACCAGGGCTGCTCGGGCTAGCGTGGCAAAGGCTCCCCAGGTACAACTGGGGAACAGATACAAGGCCCTGGCAGCCCTGGTGGGGAAGGACGAAGGGGATGCCTCCAGCAGGGAGGGTGCCGCTCCATGCATGACACAGACGGCGCAGAGGGGATGCACCATGAGGAAGAAATGCCGGGTCCTCATCATCAGGGATTCCATCCTAAGGGGAATGGAGGGTCCCATCTGTTGACTTGAGCCCGTGGCATGAGAGGTCTGCTATATGCCGAGGGCTAGGGTTCATGATATCACAGAGAGGATCCCAGCCTACATTTGACCCTCAGACCAATACCCTATGGCTCTTATCCATGTGGGAACAAATGATGCGGCCAGAGGCAACCCAGACCACATCATGAAGGACTTTGAGGTCCTGGGGGCCAAACTCAAGGAGACAGGGGCACAGGTAGTATTCTCCTCTATTCTCCTGGTAAGTAGACGTGGATGGCGACACGAGGCCTGCATTGGCGAGGTCAGCCGATGGTTACAGAGCTGGTGCCACCAGGCAGGTCTTGGATTCCTGGATAACGACCCATACTTTTGCATATGGGCTTGCTTGGGAGGGATGGGCTACACCTCTCCTCTAAAGGCAAGCGTGTATTCTCTTCCAGGTTGGCTGATCTCGTGAGGCATGCTTTAAATTAGCTTCGCTGGGGGATGGGGCCACAGGAGGACTTGAGGACACCTCCCAACCAAGACAGGTGATATGCACAAGGAGTACCCAGGTAAGTGATAAGGGTCCAGATAATCCTGGGAGTCGGGGGGGTGGCACATGCACCAATTCATGGCCTTAAATGCCTCTACACCAGTGCTCGTAGTATGGGGAATAAGTAGGTGGAACTTTCCCTCCAGATAGCTGGTTCAAACCCAGACATAGTAGGGCTCACAGAAACCTGGTGGGATTCATTCCACGACTGCGCTGTTAATATTAGGGGCTATAGACTATACAGGTAGGATAGAGCGGGGAGGAAGGGCAGGGGTGTGGCGCTCCATGTCAAAGAGCAATACACATCCTCAGCTAGGAGGATGGGGTCGGAGGAGGGGCAGGCTGAAGTGCTCTGGGTCAGAATACAGGGGGGTCATGGGGAAAGGGACTTAACAGTGGGGGTCTACTACAGATCTCCCAACCAAGGGGAAGAGCTGAACTGTGAATTCTCGGGTCAGCTTATGGAGGCACCTGAGGTAAGAGATGTAGTTGTCATGGGTGATCTAAATTACCCAGACATCTGCTGGGAGGAGCAGTCACCCAGGTCGGAATGTTCACGTAGGTTCCTGGCCGAGATACAGGACCTCCACTTAACCCAGGAGGTGCACAGTCCCACCAGGGGAACTGCCCTGCTGGACCAGGTCCTGGCCACAGGCGACAACCTGGTGAGGGAACTCCAGGCTCTTGACCACCTGGGCGACAGTGATCATCGCTTGCTGGAATTCACCATCCAGCACAGGGTGTCAAAGGCCTGCAGCAAGGGAGTAGTTCAAGAGGGCCAACTTATATGAGTTGAGGAGATTGTTAGGAGAGGCACTGGGGTCCTGGAGAGTAGGAGAACTGGGTGCCCAAGATGAGTGGTCGTTCCTTAAGGAGACGATACTCAAAGTCCAAGGGGTGACAATCTCAACAAGAATCAAACGGGGGCAAGAGTGCTCAAAAGCCCCCCTGGCTCACCAAGGGCATTCGGGAATGCCTGATTGCCAAAAAGGAGGTGTATACCTAGTGGAAGGGAGGGGCTATCACCAAAGAGGAGTATACCTCCATTGCTCAGGTCTGTAGGGGGGCTGTTAGGAAAGCTAAAGCTAACTAGGGCTAGCATCAAGGATCACGGACAACAAAAAGTCCTTTTTTTAAATACATAGGGAGTATGAAGAAGGCACTGGGTAATGTGGGGCCCCTGCAGGATATGCTAGGCAACCTGGTGGTTGCACCGGAGAAAAAAAGCAGACCTTTTTAACAATTTCTTTGCCACCTTTTTCTTGTGCAGGGACCAGGACTCCCCCACAGAGATTCCGGATGAACTCATGAGAGACTCCGCCAGGCCTAGGGTCAGGGAGGACTGAGTTAGAGAACTTCTGGAGGGGCTGGACATGTTCAAATCAGCAGGTCCAGATGCTCTCCAACCCCAAGGTGTTGAGAGAATTGGCAGGGGTTATCGCAGGGCCCCTGGCACGACACAATGAGCACTCATGGTGCTCTGGCCAGGTGCTGGATGACTGGAAGAGGACCAATGTGGTCCCCATCTTCAAAAAAGGGACGAGGGAGGGCCTGGGCAACAATAGGCCCATTAGTCTTACTTTGATCCCAGGGAAGCTCTTTGAGAAGATTATCAAGAAGCACATCTGTGAAGGGCCGGCAGCAGGAATGATGCTCAGGGGCAACCAGCATGGTTTCATTAGAGGCAGGTCCTGTCAGACCAACCTGATTGCCTTCTACGATCAGGTCACAAAATCACTGGATGCAGGTGTCGCGGTGGATGTAGTCTTTCTGGACTTTAGGAAGGCCTTTGACAGTCTCCCACCCCATTCTCATTAAAAAGCTAGGTGACTGTGGCACTGATGCCTACACAGTCAGATGGATAGCAAATTGGCTGAGGGGCTGCACTCAGAGAGTGGTGGTGGATGGGTAATATTCGACCTGGAGGGATGTGAGCAGTGGAGTCCCCCAGGGCTCTGTCTTTGGGCCCACACTGTTCAATTTCTTTATTAACAACTTGGACAAGGGGGTGAAAAGCACCCTGTTTAAATTCGCGGACGACACCCAGATTTGGGGTGAGGTGGGCATGCTAAAAGGGAGGGACAGGATACAGCTGGACCTGAACAGGTTACAGGGGTGGGCAAACGAGAATAGAATGGGATTCAATACTGACAAGTGCAGGGTGCTGCACTTGGACAGTAAGAACCAGCAGCATACCTATAGGCTGGGGAACTCTTGTCTCGAAAGCACTGTGGCAGAAAGAGATCTTGGAGTCATTATCGATTCCAAGATGAACATCGGCTGCTAATGCAAGGACAAGGTCAGTAGGGCTAATTGCACCTTGTCATGCATCCACAGATGCATCACAAGCAGAGCCAAGGAGGTGATCCTCCCCCTCTATGCGATACTGGTCAGGCCGCAGTTGGAGTACTGCGTCCAGTTCTGGGCGCCACACTTCAGGAGGGATGTGGACAGCATTGAGAGGGTCCAAAGGAGGGCCACTCACATGATCTGGAGACAGCAGGGCAGACCCTATGAGGAGAGGCTATGGGACCTTAACCTGTTCAGCCTTCACAAGAGAAGGCTGAGAGGGGGCCTGGTGACCATCTATAAACTTACTAGGGGGGGACCAGCAGAGAATGGGAGAGACCTTGTTCCCCCGAGTGCCTCCCGGAGTAACAAGGAATAACAGCCATAAGTTATTAGAGAGTAGGTTCAGACTAGACATTAGAAGGCACTAGTTCACTGTCAGGGTGGCTAGGATCTGGAACCAACTTCCAAGGAAAGTAGTGCTGGCTTCTACCCTGGGGTCTTTTAGAGGAGTCTTGACAATTACCTAGCTGGGGTCATTTGAGCCCAATTTTTTCTCCTGCCCAGGGCAGGTGGTCGGATTAGATCTGCAAGGTCCCCTCCGACCCTGTATCTATGAATCTATGAACGCCTATTAATTCTTCATAACTAATTAAATTCAGCTCCTTTAAGTAAGGCAGATCAGCAGTTCTATCTCAAGTTTAAAGGCAAATCTTTGATGTCAGTGTTAAAAATATAACTTCATACCAATCTGTTAGAAGGATTCTCAAATCTTAACAACTGTATAATTATAATTGAATAGCAATGCTGTCTATATATTTTGCAACTGTAAAATAGATTTCTCATTATGAAAACTAAAACTTCACCATCAAAAATCTATAAACTTGCAGAATAAATGAATACAAAAACTTGGGAAACAAACATTTGAAATTAGTCAACTTGAAGTTGAAGATGGTAACATACCTTGAACAAAGTACACAATTTTGTTTTTTGAATTTTTTTTAAAGATGCATGCTTCTAAATTAATATCTTCAAAGACCCAATAAAATGTAATCAATTGTCTTGAGATTTATTTTCAAGTGGTAGCTGAACACACTTTACATATTTCAAGAGTTTAAAAAGAGCAAGTGATACAGACTAATTACATTTAAAATTTTGCCAGCTACTTTCAAATGATTTAAAGATTAACTTCAGTTAAGATCACTGGTTTTTAATGACTCCAAACTTGTACGCTAAATATTGTAACATTTTATTACAAGGAATAAGAGGACAGTTTAGTCCCAAATTATGATGTTTTCTGCATTTCCTGTAGTGTAGAAGTTGAATCAAGGACTATTGCAGACTGGAAGACCTAACTTTTAGGGTGTGCCAACATAAGAAGCTGACTGCACAGAAGCTTGATACTAATGCACAGTAGTATTGTGTGGCAAAAAACATGCAGAGATGTTACTGTGAAGTAGTATTAGGCTACTGTGCAGTAGCATCACTTAAAAGGCATTTGCTGGTGCTAGTGCACAGTAACTTTGGTTACTGAGCATTTATTTAGTACTTGCTTATACAAGTATCACTGTGCAGTAGCATCTCATAGATGCTCCCTGTAAGTAGTATTTAGTTTAGATCTAGTGATAGATTTAGGTTTTCGTGCCCCATTCAGACATTTTCAGTGTTGTAAAGGCATCACTCATGTCAGTTATTCCTGCCTTCATCCAACAGGAAAAGATGGACTTATCTTTTCAAGAGGCTAATTAATCATCAGGTCATAGGCAGGACAGAACTAGTGGCAAAGGCAAGAATTGGAAGTAACTAAGCTAGTTAATATTCAGTAGATTCAAATAAGTCAAGGTCTCAGTTAAACATATATCACAAGAAAATCTCAACAGGACACACGCAGATGTTAGCTATTCCTAATATTATTAGTATTTACTAAGCACTGTTCATATATTTAGTACACTAAAACCCATAAAATATATATATGATCTCTGGTGCCAAGAAGGTCATATATTTATTTAAAAAGTTATTGTATAATGCTATATTATTTCCACTAAAAGTGTCTTTTGGCTTAAAGAAAAAAGAAAGCAAGTATAGTTGCTATATCACATGCTAAAATAGAGTTGGTACAAACTTGGCAATAGGCTTTATAGGAAGAATGAGCAAATGGGCTTTCAAAATTAGTTAAAGGAACAAACTAACAAAAACATGGAGATTTTAATTAGCCAAGGTGCTTTCCTATCTATCAGAGGAACTCATTAAACAATACCTCCCATCTACTATGGCACATTCACAAGAACCCATTCATCTTTTTATCAGACTTTGTTTTTGGAGATGCAGTCAGAACAATGCCAATGTCAATCTGATACAGCATAATGCACCTGGGAGCCCTTGATAACAGCTTCACTTAAGAACATGAAAATGTACTTTATTATTATGACTTTTGTTTCATTTTTGTAGCTTGGTAAAGCAGTGGCTTCACGTCACAAACCCTAAACATGCTGGGAGAATATCCCTTAGAAGCTTTTAGATGTTGTCAAGGGCATGCATTCAGGCATTTTCTGTAGCAAATCCTGTAGCTGGACTGGAGCCCCAGTTTTCTCTCTCTTTCAGGTGCTCATATGTTTTCCAAGGAAATTCTTTTAGATGAAACCATTTCTGCATATCTCAGTTCAAAGATCAATTATTTAAAATGGTTTGAGTAAATTGAATTCATTCCTTCTGAAGTTGCATGAAAGAAAACACATTCCCTGCCTACTAAATATTCTGACTGCAATTTTGTTTTAGAATTATTTGAAAAATGAATAATGTACTAACTTCTAGAATAACTGAAAAACTTCACTTCTTATTTTACAGTCCTCATTTAGGACTGTAAAATAATAGGGAAAAAAGCAAGCTATAGTTTGATTTGATAAACACTTAATTTTGTGCAAGTGGGCAGACTCCCTGAACCATGAGCTTACTTTTATGCAGACAGGTAACTTCATGTATACATGTCTGCAGGACTGGGACCCATAGAAGAAGATACTGATTCAAAACTGATGCCTCTCCACTAAAGCTAGGATTTCATTCCGAGCTCCCAAGCTGCCAACCAGCTGCTCTACTCACCAGTCACCTCCCAGGAATCTAGTACGCAAAGTCAGACCATTCCAGTTAAGTATTCTGTTAAACATGTACTATGAAAATACAGCACATATCATACAGTTCAGTTTACATTACTTTTAAACCTTAGGCTGTATATGGCATTTGTGGCATAACTGCACTGAAAGCAAAAGAACTGAACCCATGGGATAAGAACAGGAGTCTTGCTGACAAAAGTGTACAAATAAGCGCAATATATTTCCTGTTGCCTCGGCACCTACTAAAGTTAAACAATTCTGCTAGAACTCTTGAATCCACAGAGGCTGAAAAATATGGTCACCTCGTCATACAGCTACTGGAGATGAAGACATAGCCATAGCAGAAAAGGGAAAAAGGAAGAACTGTTCCTTGCAGCTTTGGAGCTGATGAGAAGTACTTTGTGTAGGAGAACTGAAGTCTGAAGCTGTCCAAAGGCCTCAACTAATAATGCAATTTCATCATTTTCTAGCATGACTAATTGTGTGAGGAAATTCCATACTGCTTGAACAATGGTTCTCAGCCTTTGCAGACTCAAGGACCCCCTACTAAGGTCAAGGCACCCCTTGGAAAATGCCAGCTCTTAGCTTTCACTTGTTTTTTGACTCTGGAAAAATAACAGAACATTCTTCTGTTGTGAAAAGCTCAGATCACAAAAGGTCAGAATATTTTGACACTGTGGATTCCTATTTGAAACTTTGAGGTTTATCTTGTGAATCATGTAGGTGTTTGAGCACTTGACAGTGATAATAGTATGTACCACCATGCGGCAACCTTAAAAGGATCTTGTGACAATTCAGCATGCCATAGCACCCTGGTTGAGAATCACTTTTCTAGAATAATGATATTCTCAGTCATTTGACCAATACGATGGAAACTGTAGTTATCTGGGCGAACAAGAAGTTTCACAGAATTATTGTAGCCTGGAAAGGGGGAAGGTCTAACTGGTCTAATTCTGCCATCTAAACAGAAGTCCAACTTTAAATTTACTGAAGGAAAACGCTCCTTAGCTCCTTAAGAGAAAAATACACAGAAGTTAAGGAAGGCCCACAGATATTTGTACAAAATTTGTTACTTACTCTTCTGGGATGAAACTAACTACCCAAAAATGTAACCTTCTCAACAATATTTCATTCCTTGCTAAGTGAAGCATTAAAATGTTCTCTTCTACTTGACTGTGTTCTTCTGTTGCGATTTATTCCATGTTCAGATGCAACTCTCTTAGGACAGTTTAGGCTAAAAAGCTAATGGGTCTAAAAGGAAACTACTTGCCATTTTCAGAATCTCATGTGAATGCTGTTCCAAATTTGAACATGTCCATTATAAACATTTGGACCTTTAAAATACATGATAAGTATGCAAACTATTACTGTTTCTTTTCTATTTATTTATTATTTATATAATGTCAATTCCAGTCTGTATAAAGGAGTTAATAATTTTACTAAACAGGAACTGAAACACAGTGCAACTATTCTTCTTAACTACACAGTACTCCATCAAACAGTTAAATGCTTGGATTTTATGTCAGGTTATTTATAACTTTGTAAAAGAAATAATTCTTTATATTAGTAGCTCAGAGTTTCTCTTCAAAGTTAGATCTGCATTATTTCTTTGCTCCTATATAAACAAATCCCATACTTCTAGCATTTAATCAGCAGAATATGTCACCACTCAGGCTCTTCTTCTGTTTTAAGGTCAAGCTCTTTCCATTTTGCTTACTCCACTATTGGCAAGAACCTGACTTTAAAGCAAAGAATGTTCTAAATTCAGTTCAAACATTTGTCAGGAATCAGAAGACCACTTCTACACTGAAAACAGTTTTCAGAATGGTATCTTTAAGGTAAAAAACAATTATTTTGTCCATTTGAAAGGTTCAAATGTTTATTTTCTTAAAATGTATGCTTCTAAAAAGACGTTAGATACTAGGGAGTTCAAAAATAACATTAATTTTGCTACAGCCGCCATCACTAACATTTTAGTGTTAAATGGGCTTGCATGGCTATATAACCAAAGAAAGAATTTAGCTGAACACTTTTTTTTTTGCATTACTGAAAACCTTTCTATCATTTAATATCAGTGGCCATAGCAGCGTATTTAACTGTGTAAACATGTTTACAAACCTTATACTAATGGGACATCAACGTTAAACATACAAATTCATTATGTTCCTTATCTAAAATTGGAAAACATGAGGAAAAATATGGAAAGAGATATTAAGTGGTCCCTTTAATTAAAAAGTAATATAGCAGATAGAGAACTACTACAAATCAAAAGTAGTTGTGAGGAAAATGTATGAAAATGTATGCTTTATTATAGCAAAACAAGGTTAAGGTTTATAATTCTCTACAAATTAAAAGAATTTAAATACATCTTGAGGCCCCCAATTCTAAGGATAGCATGTGTCTATGCTAATGCAGTCTATTTTAAAGTAAAAGTAAGCATGAAGGTCATTTGTGGGTGCCATGAGAAAGCACTAAAACTGTGGGAAGGCATGTACTACTGAAAAGGTTGCCAATCTAATGCCCCGATTCAACAAAGCAATAAAGCTTATGCCCAAATTTAAGCATGAGTACTTGGGACTACGTACTGGCTTAGAAATTAAGCAAGTACTTAAGTAGTTTTCTATGCTGGGACCTATGTATTTTAGCCCAGCAAACCTCAATTTCCAAAAGAATACAAATAGTATTTTGTTAAAATGTACTGCATATTACCCTCAGGCTAAATCACTGTAATTACTAAGCAGATGACAATGTTACAGGAGGCACATTCAGCTATACTACAAAACATATATGGGGAAATACATATATTATAGCTTCAAATAATAAGGATGACTATGCGGTGTCTCAAATTTGTATGTCCTACTACAAAAACTGACTTGAATGTAGCCTCCTAATTCTTTTATTTTTGAAGAGGTCATCATTGCATTTAGATAACATCTACCACTTTCCTCCCAACTCTTTGACCTTTCAGTTTCCTAAAGATACATGCTGTAACATGTTAGAAATTCTTGTCTTGCCACTGGTCTGCAAATTTTTAAGACTGTTGGAGCTTGGTATAAAATGGATCCTAAAACACCTTTATGTTTGCAGAGAGTGAGTTGGAACTTATATGATAAACCTTCCTTCTTGGCCAAAGTATTGTTCAGTGCAATTATAGATTGGAATTGGTACTTTAAAAGTGACTGATTTGAGACACTCATTTTTCATGTTAGATCAAGGCAAAACAATCTCCTTTAGAAATATGGTGAAGTTTTAAATTTTTAGATTTTTTTTTTTTTAACAAATGCTTAAATTCCCTCTGTCTTTATTGGCCTCATATATCAGTGTTGTCTGAACACTACAGAATCCAGACTTTAGGTTAAATGACTGAAAATCAGTGTTTAACTTGCATACATAGATTTCATAGATTTCATAGACATTAGGGCTGGAAGGGACCTCGGGAGATCATTGAGTCCAGCCCCCTGCCCAAAGGGCAGGAAGTCAGCTGGGGTCATAGGATAATGGGCATGTACATACATTCACTCTTCAAGGAGAAACTTTCATGGGAAAGATTTAACCTTGGTTGTTCCTAGATTATGTTTTTCTTGGACTGACCTTTTTTACTCTGGGAGAAACAGACTGAACATCTTGTGGTTTCTCCTGGGAGAGCAGTGATATGTGTTGTGGTATTTTCATACTTTGTATACTAAAACAAATCTATACTGGTATACACTGCTAACTATTCAGCTATAGTCTGCTGCACGTAAGGAATGGGTCTCAACTTATCAAAAAGTGTGTGCGTGTGTGTGTGGCTTCTTGGCCAGTTGATAAAACTACACAGTGGGTGAAGTACTAGAAAAAGGAGCATTAGTCTCTTTTAATGTGCATTAGCTAAAAAGCACATTTTTTTGGGAACCTTACATGAGTGTGGAGGCTGCTCTGGCACACTGGAATTCTAGACCCATTTATTCAAGTCTATGGGAGTGGGGCAACTGCAGCCCCCTCCGTCTCGTGTATCAGCGCCCCACCCTTAAAAATGGTGGCAGGGGTACTTCCACTAAAGTTGAATGAGCTTTAGTTCAAGTGCCACCACCATCATTTTTAAGCACGGGGGTGCTGATACACAAGACATGGTGGTGCTTTAATTAGAATGCTTCTCAGACAGTTGTGTTAATTGAAGTGCCACTCCCCCTTACCCTCAGAGCACATGTAAAAGTGCCCTCTGTGATGCTTTAACGTGCATTAAAATATGTTAATGTGCATTAAAGAGCATGTATAGACAAAAATAACATTATGTGGTTATTGATGTCTACTCTCTTTTTCACCAATTACTCTGTAGAAGCATGTGTTTTGCACAGTAGTTTGGTGGCCTTAAGAGGTTTTCAAACATGCTATTTTCTTCATCTTAATCTGGGTTTTACCATCCACAGAAATTACATAAAAATGAATTTGGAATGGGTTTTAACTATAGGTTTCATTTAATTTTTACAGGTAAAGTCTTTAAAGACTGTGGGAGAACTGGTTTTCCCCAGTGTAGTTCTTACTCACTGGGCCTAATTCCTCACTGTCTTGTGAAGTAATTCACACTTGTGCAAAATGAGAGACTGAATAGATCTAAAATTCTAGAAGACTAACTATTACTCAAATACATCTTATAAATATCATATTGCCTTTCACCGCTGTTGCTAGGATGCATTCAGGTGAGAAGCCAATTCAGGCCACAGCATATTAATTATCATTAGGAGAAACCTGTATTTGTGAATCTTGGAAATGGGATTTTATAGATTGCTAACAAATGTTTGAGTTACTTCTGGACCAAAGAATAACATAATACAAAAATTCTTTATGAAAGCTGACAATTTAGGGCATTTATACATATACTTTTTTTCTTGCAACACGCCAGAGATCCGCCGCTTCAGAGCAGACTCAATTAATTGAGTCTGTTCTGGACGTGAGCTGAGGTAAACTGTGCTACGCCACATGCAGTTGTATAAGTGGTGAAATGCACATCAGTGCACAGAAAATGGAGGTGGTGCACTTTGGAATGAAAGCACCCCCAAGGTGCATTGCGCCGCTTATACAACTGGAAGCATTGCAGTGCTGGGCACTTTTCAGAACACCTGGTACTGTGGTGCTTGCATGTGTAAAAATGCCCCTAGGGTTACATCATTTCTATTGGAATAACTCAATAAACTTTAGTGGAGTTAGTCAATTCAGAATTGTGTAAATAAGGGAAGAAACAAGATTTTAGTCTTCAAAAGTTAAATAGAATTACTGGAAGGGAGTTCTGTTATCACTGCTCTCTATGACAGCTTTCTTCAACTGGTAGGTCAAGGCCCCCAGAAGGTTATGAGAGTTATTCGAGGTGTTGTGAACCACTGATGCCATTACTAAAATAAAAAGCAAAGGAAATTTGGCTCCCTTGCTCTCTTTATATCCTCACCCTTCCAGTCAACTATTTTCTGTCAATCAGTCAAAACAAACCCACAAATAAATTATGTAAGATTATGATCATTACCATGGACACATTTCTTACTCTTACTGCAGCACAGAGGCAGAGTGGGATCTTGGAGTCAGGATTGACTCCAGGACGAATACAAGTCACCAATGCAACGAAGCAATAGGTGGAGCCAACCGCACCGTTATGCATCAACAGGTCCAGATAGGTCTTGCTCCTCCTCTATGTGGCGCTGGTCAGGCCACAGCTGGAGTACTGTGTCTAGTTCTGGGCGCCACACTTCAAGAAGGACATGGAGAACCTGGAGAGGGTCCAGAGAAGGCCACTCATATGATTGACGGCCTCCGTGGCCAGCCCTACGAGGAGGGGCTGAGGGACCTGAATCTCTTCAGTCTCCGTAAGAGCAGACTGAGGGGGGATCTTGTGGCTGCCTACAACCTTATCAGGGGCCAGCAGCAGGGACTCGGGGAAAGTCTGTTCACCAGGAACAATGGCCGCAAGCTGAGGGAGGAGAGGTTTAGGTTAGATACTAGGAAGAACTACTTCACTGTAAGGGTGGTCAGAGCCTGGAATAGGCTTTCCAGAGAGGTGGTGCTCTCACCTTCCCTGGAAATCTTCAAGAGGAGCCTGGACAGGCACCTGGCTGGGGTCTTATGACCCCTGCCACCCCCAGTGCTCCTTCCTGCCCATGGCAGGGGGGGGTCGGACTAGATGATCTGTTTAGGTCCCTTCCGACTCATTGATTCTATGATTTTATGATACTTTTATAATAATGCAATGTAGTTTGTGAAAAGGCTCAGAAATGCTAAGATATGGGATATGTAATTGAGCTGGCAACTGAAAGCTCCAAACTAAAAATTAGAAAATATACTTTTATGCCATAAAACTTAAGTTTTTCTTTACCTGCGACTCAGGTTAGTCATAGATTAGCAAGACTTTCCACAATACTCACTTTAGTAAGATTAACTCATTTATCATTGTCTCTCCATTCCTGTCCAACTCCAGTACAAGTGAATAGAAATGAATTTGGGGCTTATTTTGAGCTTTTTTGGCTGACATGTTTGGAATAGCATCAAAATATATATGTTTATCAAGAAAGACAGAGGAATAGCTACCATCTTTACTTGAATACAAGATGGTCATGATTATAACCTGTTCCCCAATAATTAGGTTCCATATATAGAACAGTTATACATTTGATGTAATTTTCCAGGTACAGAATCTAATTATTGGAGGTGTGTCTTGCATTTATCCCCCTCTCACTACTATAGGAGGGAAAATAAATCCGAGGAGTCAGGTATCCCCTTGGCCCTCTGCTCCCCTGAACTTCTTTCTTCTGCAGCCCCATTCCCATCCCCCCTTCCTTACTGTCAGACTGCTCTCCCTGAGCACATGGAAGTGAGAAGCAAATGTGAAAACACTGACCTTGAAATAAACACAGCTGTAGTAATTTGCACATAGTACCCATAGACTTAGTTCATCCAGAACTAATGCGTCTTACCTTTTTTGAAACTGCTGCAAGTTTTAGTGCAGGTACTCAATAAACACACTTTTAAGTAGCACGTTTGTACTTGCTTCCATTGAGTACAAATTTTATTTTATTTTATTTGTTTTTTAAATTCATTTCAAAAGCCAAATCGATTGCAGATTAAGTTCCAAATTTCAAATGGGCAGAGTGAAATCATTCATGCCTGTGTGGCACTACCACTGACAAATATTCTATGTGTGATATTAGTCCAAAGCCAAAAGGGTCATGATTTACAATATAGTTCATCAGGCTGGGTCCCAGCAGATCAAACAGTATTTCAAGCCATGGTGACCCCACAGCTCAGCATTGTTTAGTACGTGTTTGTACTCCGGATACCCCACAAAGGATCCATGTGTTAATTTGTCATTCTCCCCCATCATGATTGGAACCTGGTGTTCTTGTCATGAGTCCTGAGATTCCCCAAAAATTTATATGCAGATGAGACACGGGGCAACCTGGTCTGGCTTCACCTCGTGAAGGGCGGGAGCACACTAATTATATGTGACCAGCCGAGGGGGCAACAGACTGATTCTGGGCAAACCCTTTGGGGCCCGATTTCATGATATTTGCCAGATATTTAAGGCTGGTGAAGAAACAGGACTCATTGGAAATGGAGCAGGATGCAGATCATCTATGGGAGTGAAGAGTAATTCAAACTGTATTCAACGTAGTGGTCACCATGACCTGAAAAAAGAGTCGGTACTGAGGGGAACTATACTCAATGGGCTCTAACCATATGTCTTATTCAGATGGGCTGCGCTGACCTACTCCTCAGCCTTTTAGCTAAGGTTTGTTCGGATGGGTTAGCATGTTTACCCGATATGTGCCACGTGTTTCCTGGCCTCTTGTAGGCTAAGATCAAGTGGGAGCATCTCAATCCCAAGACTTCTGGGCTTGGGCCTGCATGTAGGATGCCTGCCAATGGATTTGGTAGTATCTGAAGTCCCAGGGTAAGAGCCTGGGGTGGAGGATGCTCCCTAGCTGTAGCGCCATACATGGTGTTTAGAACAATTGAGTTCTGGCTGCTCAATCAATATGGTTTTTGGAATGACTGAGTTCTGTTCAATTGATGATTTGGAATTGATTTGGCTGATTTGACCTGGAACACAAAATATGTTAGTTAAAAAAAAAAATCCCTGGCAGGAAAGATACCATGATGATGACTTTACCCCACGTGGTTTTATATACCTGACAGGGGAGATCCAGTTCTTTCTGGCCATGAATGACTTGACTCAGTGTAGTTGAGGGTGGAGACCTATCTGTTGCACTGTGGACAGGCACCCCTGTGACATTCTACTATAGCCTCTCAATGGGAGTATCTCAGCTACACAATTTACGGTGATGGGGGATTGCTCTTGGGTTCTCACTCTAGCTTGCTTCTATGGCCTTTTGGTTAGGGGTGAGCAAGACTAGGGGGCATCTGAACTCCAAGGTCTCTGGGCTCAGGGCTTGCATGTAGGATGCCTGCCATGTATTTGGAAGTATCTGAAACCCCAGGGTAAAGAGTCTGGGAGGTAGGATACTTGCCAGTGGTAGCGCCAGGCAGATTTGAATGATTGTGCTCTGCTTAGCTGATTGAATTTGGAACTGATTTGGCTAATTTAGTCTGAGACAGGAAATAAAAAATAATATATGGTAGGTTCCTATCTGCATCTCAGCCTTTTGGCTAAGATCAAGCATTTTTGGCACCATGGGGAAGGTGTTAGGGCTGGTGTTGCAGTATCTCCAGGCTCAGTGTCAGTTCCCTGTGAAAGAAATACTTGCTCATTTTTTTTAAAGGGTCATAAAAAGGAAAAAAAATGTGTGTGTCCAGGGGGCTGGGAAGGGGGGAAATGACAACAACTCAACAGCATGTTTACCCAATATGGGCCATATATTTATAGTCATGCTCAGTGTTGGCTGTATTTAATCACCTTCATAGTTGGTTTCCCATTATTAAGCATATGCTGCTTTTGGCAGCAGTTCAAATATAGACAATGCATTTAATACAATTTTCTTGTATACAAACATAAGATAAGGGTTTTTTCCCCCTATACTGATGGGAGAGGGGGGAACCTTGTATCTGTATCTGAGTAAATGTGGTAATTGTCCGAGGACAAGAGAAGACTACTGTCTTCCTCCCCAGATATGGCATAGCAACACTGATGAGAGCCACTGTAGGCCTGAAGAGGGCTGAGAGACATACAGCCTCTGAGGTTATTTACAGGGAGTTCCATCACATGTGAGGCCAAACAGATGATGGCTCCCAATAAAAGATTAAAGATTTGCATACTGCAGACATGGTTTTAAATTTGTGTGAAATTTAATTCTCATGAATATGAGACACTGATAGCCTTGGTTAGTCAGTTAGAGTAAAGGCAGGCAACATACAACCTTATCCATCCATCTCTGCCAATGCAGTTCTATCCTGACTGCCCAACCCCACAATATTCCAGGTCTGGGTCTCAGCTAAGAAGAAACTGTGTATTAAGTGTAATCATGCCAAACTCTGTGGTGTTCATTTCACATGGGACAGTGTCCACTGGGGATTAATCTGAGATCATCAAACTCCTTTTAATTTTGACCTAAAATAATCTAGTCTTTCAGAGGCAGTGTTTGGCCCACCCTTTTTCACCTTGGAATTGTTTCCATGTCTAAGTTTCAGTCAAGGATGACGACTGACAAAAGTAGCACTTTTCACTACATAAGGAACTAAGTTTACTCTTCTATTTGTACAATCCAAGTCCAACACTGAGATATAACTGAACCCATGAACCTCCTGTATTAATTCCCAGTCAGTCCCTCTTGTCACCTTCCACAACTATGTCAGAACTTCAGATGATTCAAATACTTAACTCAGTTGGAACTACAGTTTACCTTCATAAAATCTTCAGTCAGTTATATCCATGCCATGCAAAGCATGCAATGGTTAACCAGCAAAGATCCTAAAGGTACCAATTTATGCGAGTCATCCACTGTCACTATTATCTTGATTTTATTTACGGTTTAGCAGTCTACACATTTTCATTCTTTTCCATTAGCAATGGCATCTCCAATCTTTCTCTATCAATTTATTTTTAAGCTTCTCTATCAATTTCTGCCATTTAAAAATAAAGTATTATCCTAATCTTAGAAGTTTTCTCCACTCTTTTCTGTGTGAAAAAACTATGCAAATTACAGGGAAAATGGACTACATAAACAAACAGTAAAACTGGATACACAAAAGTGCCATCAAAGTAAACCAACTATAAGAACAAAGCATTTTCTTTTGCAAACTGTATCAGTGTACTAATCTGATGTGATATCTGTAGGGATATTTTTGCAGGTATACATAAAATTTCAAAGTTAGCAAAGTGCGTTTAATGTGGGATAAATATTTTTATTATATGCAAGACTGCATCTGCTACAGGAAGATGCTCATTGTGCCGAGTGGGTGGAGTGGATGGAAGGCAGCTGGGAGCTGGAGCTGGTGCTCCACATTCTGGGGAAGCAGCTGCCTGGCTGCAGTTTCCCCCCACAGCTGGCTGGTGTGTGGTCCCCAGCATGCGCCCCCATGGCTGTTGGTGCTTCCCCATGCTACCTGCTGCCTGGAGCAGTACATCAGGGACAGGAGGAGGAGGAGCTGCTAAAGGCAGGGGGAGCTGAGCAGTACCCAAGCAGCTGCAGCCACACTGGGAGCAGCCCTACTGGGAAGCTGTGCACACTGGCTGGGGTTGGGGCCAGGGGCGGGCTGCCCTGGGTAGGAGAATGTGGGGCGTGGTCCTATGCAGAGCACTGCAGAGGCACCCGCAGGTCATATTTTGCCCACCTGTTCTAGTAGCAGAAACTTCAACTGGGTCATCTGCTGGAAATACTGCTTTAGAAGGAGAAAGCTACTTGTGGGAGTGGCTGCTCCCTACCTCCATTCCTTTTCCTTACACTGTGCAGTGAGCTTCCTTGGGAAAGAGAGTGATGTTGCTTCTCTGGCTTTGCTCTCCAGTCAATGGATTATTGGTCCCTTTGCTGTTTTTCTCTGGGTCTCTTTCTCCCTTAATGTTCCTGTCCTCACTAAACAAATCTCCTTGAGTCCTAAGAACCAGCATGTATGCTGTTAGATCTTGTTGCAATTAACATTTCAGAACAATAAAGGGTTCTGAAACACACACAAAGTAGCTGAAATTATCAAGGTACTGCAAGAGGTTTACCCATACATTTTCTATTAAAGCTAATGGAAAATGTCTACCAAAACTTTCTATGCTGCCTTGAAAATCTCAATGTATAATTTTGGAATAATAGTAGGAAATAAACTCAGTGAAACTGACTGACAGTTGTACTCTGCTGCTTCTTTCACAATCCACAGCTAATGCCAGAAAGCATAAAATAATAAGTATCAAGTAGCATTTCCCATTATAGAAATAGTGCACTTAAAGTTATGTTATTATGCTTTTTAGTTAAACGGTTATTCACATATTTTAATATTACAAATATCAATTTAAGACGACAACTGAAAGGAAGGAACTTATCAGCAAATTTCATAAAAATAATTTAACATGTTTTTATACATATAACCAGTATTTGTGCCCACAACTTGGACAGATAACTGTATATACAGTCACGCACACAGCTTGAAGGTAAAAAAAATTTCAAGTACCAGTTTTAAAGATACCTTTAAGTCCTTTTAAACACTTGGGCCTAATTCTTATGTATACAAAAGCTCCTTTACACTATAAGTACCCTTAACATAAGCAGAGAAAGGCAGAGAAAGGACAGGCACCTTAGAGACTAACTCATTCAGAAATACATGAGCTTTCATAGGTCACAGCTAGGGGTGTGTGAAGCAGGCCCTATTCAATTCGGATCTGGCTTGAATCGGAGACAGTGATTCAATTTGTTGATTCAGATCACAGTCCCTGATTTGATTCAGCTGACTCCAAATCTGAAGATTTGATGCTGATTCAGAGAACCAGCAATCTGGACACAGATGCAACTTTAAATGGTTTTTTTACATACCTCGAGGTACCAGTGTGGCTTGTGACCGCTGTGATGCTGGGGTGCATAGAGTGTCCCAGCGGAGCACAGGGCCCCTCCCCCCCATGTGCTCAGTGGCGAACCCAGAAGTGGACTGGAAGTACTTCTGGTTCACTTTCACGTCTGCTGGGGAGCACATGGGGGGGCTCCCTGTGCCCCCCCAACTCAGCGATCAGTTGTGGGAGGACCCCGGATACCCCTCCAGACCCAGGAGGCACCAGTTGCTGAGCTGAGGTGGGGAGAGTGTGTGTGGGGGGGGAACATAGGGGGGCCACCCAGCGCACTCCATGGCTGACCCGGAAGTGTTTCTGGTCCACTTCCAGATTTGCTGCCGAGTGCACTGGGGACTCACCTGCACTCCTGTGGGTTGGTCCATGAACCCCAGCATCACAGCATTCACAAGCCACCTGGTACCTAGAGGTATGTAGAAAAAACATTCAAAGCTGTGTCTACGTTCGAATCGCCAAATCTTTCTGAATCTCTCCAAATTAATTTGGAGGGTTCCGATTTGAGCTGGAGAGATTAAAGGCCCTCTGATTCAATTCAGATTCAGAGATTTGGACACTGAATCAGGCTGAATCTCTGCCAAATCGAAACAGGGACCAAAACTTTGCACAGCCTTAGTGACAGCCTATTTTGTTAAATGCTATTAATAGATTTGCAGATCTAGGCTCTCATCTATGAAAGTTCATGTCTTTCTGAACAAGTGAGGTGCCATTCTGTAAGTGTAACTTACTTCAGACCATTTCATACTTTCATGGACTTTTTTGTTTATATTAAATTTCCTCTCTCAGTGATATTCCTGTGTGACCTTCAATATTTTCAAAAGAAAAGAAACTCTTCTATTGAAAAGTAAGTCTTATTTTTATGGGGTTTTTTCAATTAAATCTGGTGTTATAGTTGAAAGGGGTTCTCTTGGTTTTACATTCAATTTTTCACATCAACAAACCTTTACTGAGTTTGAGTAGGCATATGGCAATATAAAACAAAAAGTAATACATCACTATATGTATTCCTAATTACAACAGATGGACTACTTTTAATCCATCAATGTTTTAAATCATATCTAAATTTACAATAAAATATTTTAAGTGGAAACATTTTCCCTAGCCATTAAACAGGGATTTTATGTCCCATTATTTAGTAGGAGCACTCCTTAAATAGATAATTTAGAGATAAGGCTCTGTACTCTACTACCAAAACTAAGTTAGTCAGACTAACAGAAGCAGTCTAATCACAACATGCATTTTAAATCCTAAAAGAAAAAAGGCCAGATTCATTGTAGAGCAACAGCAAGACAAATGAGCAATCAACTTCTTTTAGATCCTGACATGTAAGATCATGGGTCTAAGGACTTTAATTTGCAAAGATTTTTCAAATTAAGAATATTCACTAACTACAATGAATATGTAAGGATTTTTATTCCCAATACAGTACTGTGAAGGAAGCCAAATCATCTGTCATTCATGTTAATTTAATTATCAGACCACATTCAATTATCCAATATAAAATGCAAATGAAGCAACTGGTTGACAGCACATGCTAATTATGTTCATTATAATAATTAAATCAGACAAAGTAGAAAAGGGAATGAAAATGTAATAAAATACAAGGAGATTTTTTAATTAACAACAACATTTTAATTAGAAACTGTAATTCTATGGTAAATAGATGATTGGCTTAATCAAAGATAGAGACATATTTTTATTACACAGTTTTCTCTTCTGAGTCCATCTTTGGTATAATGGGACCCGTTTTCTTAAGTTAATAGACTAAATGGTGGCAAATAAAGAGAGCCGGTTCCACTGACCATACTTTATGCAAAGCAGATGCCTAATAAAGCAATCTGACACTACAACATGATTACAGAATTCCTTGTCTTGTAAAAATGGAAGCTGTCTAACGTTATAGTAAACAAAAGTTCACATGCCGATACAAAACAGACAGAGCAGTTGAGCTCTAATGATGCTAAAGAAGCACTGTTTGCTTTTTGAAATTTTGTAGCATCATAACTGCTTTGTTTAATTCAGTGAAAGCAGTGGCTCTGAAACAACTTTATGAAAATTAAAACAAACAATGAATAAAAAAACATTATCACATTTATAATAAATGTGGACACAGTCAGCAAAGTTATCATTATTTTAAAATAAGTGAAACAAGCATGGTCCAAAGATTAACAGTTGCTCTACTATGATGCAAATCTACCATCTTGATCACGGCTTATTGTTATCATTTAGGTGCATGGACCAAAATAAAGAAGTTTTGTGGTGAGTTTGTGAACAAGACACTGACCATTGTCTTTTTATGTATGAACAGAGAACCCATCATGAAGGGAACTCACTCTTGGCTGGAGCTCCTGGAAGCTATTAAATGACAAATATTTAATAATAATAAGAGCAGAAAAATATCACACCTTTGAATTGATATTCACCAGGCAGATATTTTAAGTGTTCTGAAAATTCTGAATAGCAACACTACTGCTTTTTTGTCCCATCACATCACCCTGTGTGTGGTGTCTGTACTTTTGGGCATGCATGCAAAAGCACAAAGGCTTACTATTCCTATGCTCTCTGTTCATGAGCTTGCAGGGAATTTAAATGTAATAGCTAGTGACTAACAATCTTCAGAGGGAAAGACAAATTTAAGCTACAAACCAAAAAACCACTTATTTGACCGCTGGAATAATCAGAAGGCTGATTTAAAAATAGTCAAGTCAAAGAGCCCCATCATAGAATCATATCATAGAGTCATAGAAGTAGGGTCGGAAGGCACCTTGAAGATCTTCAAGTCTGACCCCCCGCCTGGGCGGGAGAAAAAAGTGGACTCAAATGAGTCCAGCCAGGTAGGCATCAAGCCTCTTCTTAAAGACCCCCAGGGTAGGAGCCAGCACCACTTCCCTAGGAAGTTGGTTCCAGCTCCTAGCCACCCTAACTGTGAAGTAGTTCTTGCGGATGTCTAATCTAAACCTACTCTCCAATAATTTGTGTCCATTGTTCCTTGTCATGCCAGGGGGCGCTAGGGGAAACAGTATCTCCCCTAAACCCATCTGGTCCCCCCTAGTGAGTTTATAGATGGTCACCAGGTCCCCCCTCAGCCTTCTCTTGTGAAGATTGAACAGGTTTAGGTCCCGCAGTCTTTCAATGTAGGGTCTGCCCTGTAGTCCCCGGATCATGCGGGTGGCCCTCCTCTGGACCCTTTCAATGTTGTCCACATCCCTCCTGAAATGGGGCGCACAGAACTGGATGCAGTACTCCAGCTGTGGCCTGACCAGCGTCACAAGTGGGGGAGGATCACCTCCCTGGCTCTACTTGAGATGCACCTGTGGATGCACGACAAGGTCTGGTTAGCCCTGCCAACCGTGACCTCACATTGTCGGCCCATGTTCATCTTGGAGTCAATAATGACTCCAAGATCCCCTTCTGCCTCCGTGCTCCTTAGAAGGGAGTTTCCCATTCGATAAGTGTGCTGCTGGTTTCTACTGCCTAAGTGCGGCACCCTGCACTTGTCAGTATTGAAATGTATCCTATTTATGTTAGCCCACTCTTGTAACCTATCCAGATCTTGCTGCAATCTTTCCCTCCCTACTAGTGTGCTCACCTCACCAAATTTTGGTATCATCAGCGAATTTAAACAGGTTGCATTTCACCCTGTCGTCCAAATCGCTGAAGAAGAAATTGAACAGTGCAGGCCCAAGGACCGAGCCCTGGGGGACTCCATCGCCCACTTCCCCCCAGGTTGAATATGACCCATCCACCACCACCCTCTGAGTACAACCCTTGAGCCAATCTGCAAACCATCTGATTGTGTAGGCATCAATGCCACAGTCGCCTAGTTTTTTAATGAGGATGGGGTGGGAGACGGTGTCAAAGGCTTTGCTGAAGTTTAGAAAGACTATGTCCATGGCGACACCTGCATCCATTGCCTTTGTGACCTGATCATAAAAGGCAATCAGGTTGGTCTGACAGGACCTGCCCCTAATGAAACCATGCTGGTTGCCCTTGAGCATCATCCCTGAAGCCGGCCCACCACAGATGTGCTCCTTGAGGATCTTCTCAAAGAGTTTCCCAAGGATAGAGATAAGACTGACGGGCCTGTAGTTGTCTGGGTCCTCTCTCTTCCCTTTTTTGAAGATGGGGACCACGTTAGCTATCTTCCGGTCATCTGGCACCTGGCCCGGGCACTACGAGCGCTCGTAAAGCCATGCCAAGGGCCCTGCAATAACCCCAGCTAGCTCCCTCAACACCCTGGGGTGGAGAGCATCTGGACCCACTGACTTGAACACGTCCAGCCCCTCCAGAACCTCTCTAACCCGGTCCTCCCCAACCTGGGGTCTGGAGGCGTTCCCCTTGAGTCTGTCTGGCATCACAGCAGGGAAGTCCCAGTCCCTGCACAAGAAAACGGAGGTGAAGAATTGGTTAAAGAGTTCCGCTTTCTCCACCACATTGCCCAGTACTTTGCAGGGGCCCCACATTACCCAGTGTCTTCTTCATCCTCCCTATATATTTGAAAAAGGACTTTTTATTATCCTTGATCTTGGACGCTAGTCCTAGCTCTATGTCTGCCTTAGCTTTCCTGACAGCCCCTCTACAGGCCCGAGCAGAGGAGATATACTCCCCTTTGGAGATAGCACCCCCCTTCCACTGGGTGTACGCCGTCTTTTTGGTAAGCAGGCATTCCCAGACAACCTTGGTGAGCCAGGGGGGCTTTCGGGTACTCTTGCCCCCCTTGCTTTTTGTTGGGATGGACTCCCTTTGGGCCCCGAGTATCGTTTCCTTAAGGAACGACCACTCGTCCTGGACACTGAATTCCCCTGCCCTCAAGGACCCCAGCGCCTCACCCACTAGTCTCCTCAACTTGTTGAAGTTGGCCCTTCTAAAGTCTAGGGCTACCGTCTTGCTGCAGGCCCTTGACACCCTGCGCTGGATGGTGAATTCCAGCAAGCGATGATCGCTATCGCCCAGGTGGTCAAGAACCTGGAGGCCCCTTACCAGGTCATCGCCTGTGGCCAGGACCAGGTCCAACAGGGTGTTTCCTCTGGTGGGACCGTGCACCTTCTGGATTAAGTGAAGGTCCTGTATCTCAGCCAGGAACCTCCTGGAATGGTCCGTCCTGGCTGACTGTTTCTCCCAGCAGATTTCCGGGTAATTAAAATCAACCATGACAACTACATCTCTTGCCTTAAGTGCCTCATGGCAACATTCATTTTCTCGATGAATATATAAAAACAGTTACCAGGAACTAAGGGATATTTGGCTTCCTAGGTGAAGTCTGGCACACATACTTAGATCTCCAAGTATCATTTCGGAGGCTTAAGTCTCCTGTTCTGGAGCATTTGCTGTGAGATTTTTGCTGCAGGACTCTGATTTATTTATTTTTATTAGTATAGCTACTCAGAGGCAAAAAAGGAAGCTCAAAAACAACCACTAAAGTAGTGGTAATCAATTAATTTAAAATGAATGAATAAAAAATAATTCTTTTATCATGAAAAAGGTCACATCAATCCTGGAAGTCCTACTACTAACATATAAAAAGAAAGAAAGAAAAGATTTAGAAAGAAAAAGAAACTCAATTATAATCTTTAATACCAAAATGCAGTTAGGTACCTGCCAGAAGGGTTTAAAACCTGAAGGGTTCAACTTAAAGAAAGCATACAAAAATGGCCTCAGAGCAAGGGATGTGTGTATCAGGGTTCTCTAAGAAAAAAAATCCATTAAAAACATCTGTAGATAGCTTTTTAAATAAAAAAAACAAGAAACCAATTTTAAGAGTAATTATGGCAATAAAAGCAAAACTTGGTTTCAATCTAGTGGTGTATCTTAATAATATTATGATAAGGACCGAAAGGTGGAATCCCCTTGTCCATACGGAGTTAATGTGCAGAGTCAGTTCACAAGTACAAAAAAAGTCCTGTTGTCCAGCCTCCCCAACATTCTGTTAACATGGCAGGAGAAGTGAAATTACAGCTTCAATGAGGGCAGGTGGAAAGGGAGGGAGAATGCACAGAAGATACACTATATGATCCTTGGCTCAAGAAAACTGATGTTTGGAGGAAAAAAGGCAAGATATTCAATACAAAATCCCATTTTTCTGAGTCAAACATTCAGTAACACATTTCTAAGTAATGCAAATCATCATTTGTATTACAGAGAGGAACACTAAAACAGTCTACTATCCTGTTCTGCCTCTATCACCTGACTACTACTACTTCTCAGGTCCTGTCTGAGATTGTGGATGACAAGTATTTAGCAGAATTTGCAGATTTGTTGGAATCTGACAGGGTCACAACATGAGTACTTCTGCTATGCTACCACTGCTCTGTTTCAGCCAGGATTTAAACTTGTCTTACCTAGCTGAGGAAGTAATTTTTAATCTTAAAAATTAATCCAGTTCAGGAGTAGATTAGTGATGGCACAAAATCCTACCCAAAAGTGCAGATGTTGAAGACAGAGACAGTGCAACATTACCACCAGGGAATCATGCTCTCAGAAAAATACTTTTATGCATATACTTTTATCTCGGCTGCCTACATTCACCATGGCCATCTGCTAAGATGGCACTGTGCCTACTCAAAAGATGGACAGACCTTTGCCCCAGGGCACTAGTGCTAAACAGCAATGGGTATTACAGAGTGCTACAACTGACAGTTCTGGAAGGATGTCCCTCTTCTGCGTTATTACTGAGAATATAATGGTGCATGAATCACATCTGTTTACTCCATGTGCCAAAAAAAAAAAAAAAGGATTCTTAAGCTGCAGAGAAAACGAAGAGTTCAGTGGTACTTCTGCATGCCAACTACAGCAGCTGTACTACAGTGGGAATCGAGAAAGCTCTGCAATACCCCAGGGGTTCTCATAACGAATGCCTTACAAAAATATTGCCTGCAGGAAGTCTGGGTAAGGGAACAGTGTGTCTTTGAGTGGCTTCTGGAAGTCCGCTTCAAAGGACTTTAATACTGAATCAAATTCCTGAAACTGCGTTAGACTGACCCTGTGAAACACCGGACCCCAATGGAGTCTATGTTCTCAGGGACCTGTGCCAGGCAGCTTTTGGATCCTGAGCTAGGATTCAGCTTTATACAGTAGCAGTGCTGCAGCAACTTCATTGAAGCTGCAGCCAAAACCACTGAAGTTATAATATTGTTTTTACTGCATTGTCAGCCCTAAGATACTACAATGCTGAAACCGCAGCTGACAGCCCTACCATCACAGCTAAAATGGTTTTCTTAACTTACAAGGAAACAAGCTGAAGTACTTATTTCTGTTCTTCTATTTATGGAGGAGATTAAAAGTTCTTCATTTGAATTAACAAGTTTATTAAATAATAGACGGAACCAAAAACTCAAATAACTTGACATAAAGTACACTATTTAATCCCAGAGAATGATGCCACATAACACAGCTTCTATGGACACACAGGCTGCCAGATGAGTGTGGATATGCAGTATGTGGTGATGCAAAGAGTCCTGGGGTCAAAATAACCCATGCTGAAAAAAGGTGGGGGAGCAGTGTGGACTTCCCAAAATGGAGCCTGGCTGGCTGGAGCCACACACTAACTGCCAGACAGGCTTCCTGCCTTGGCTGCAGCCTCAGGAGGCCCCCAGGTAAGGCTGCTGGGACCCACACAGTTGCTGGCCCCAGCCTCCCCTATCCCACCCAGGGTAACCTGCCATGCACCAGATTGTACATGGCACGGATGTTTCCCAGGGACAAGCAGCAGCAGCATAAGGTGTGGGGCTGCTACTTGTCCTCAGGGAAGCAAATGTCTGCACTCATCTGGATCCACCAATAGAAAGGCAGGCACAGGCATTAAAAAATAAAAAGCAAGAGCCATAGTTTGCCTCAGTCTACATCCTGGGTTCCTGTAAGATAAGACGACTGCAGGATATTGGATGTGTTGTAAAACACGACTGAATCTGACTCCAAATAGCCCCAAAGTTATGCATCTTGATTATTTTGTAAGCATTTTTATTTAATGAGTGCATACCAAGTCCATTCTAATACTCAAAGGGGATTTCACTGTTTTAATGTCAAGTCTTGTTTTGCCAGTGAAGCACCATGTAATGACAGTGGGAGCCAACTTTTTTGGCAACTGTGCCACAAGCGTCGCTTTGATTTCCTTCTTCTGTCTGTTCTGCTGCTCTGCTTTCTGCTCCCTGCCCTCACTCTAATCTGCCATGTACCACACACAGGGGCTGCTTAATAGGGCTGTGTGAAGCTTTGGTCCCTGATTCGACTTGGCAGAAATTCATCCCAATTCGATGATCAAATCTCTGAATCTGAATTGAATCAGAGAACCCTTTAATCTCTCCAAATCAAATCGGAACCCTCCGAATTGATTCGGAGAGACTCGGACATAGACACAGCTTTAAATTTTTTTCTATATACTTCTAGATAGCAGGGGCTTGTGAGTGCTGCGATGCTGGGGTGCATGGAATGTCCCACAGAAGCATGGGGGGCTCCCCAGCAGGCTTGGCAGCAGATCTGGAAGTGGACCAGAAGCACTCCCAGTCCACTTCTGGGTCCACTGGGGAGCACGCAGGGGGCATCCCCATGTCCCCTGGCTCAGTGACTGGTGCCTCCTGGGTCTGGGGGTGGGCAGCTGAGGTCCCCCTGTGGCCAATCACTGAGCCAGGGAGGTGCCCCGCATGCTCCCCAGCAGACTTGGAAGTGGATTGGAAGTACTTCCGGTCCACTTTCGGGTTCACCACTGAACGCGTGGAGGGCCCCTCCGCACTTCTGTGGGACGTTCCATGAGCCCCAGCATTGTAGTGTTCATGAGCCGCGCCTGTTACCTCAAGGTATGTAGAAAATTTTTTTAAAGCTGTGTCTGTGTCTGAATCGCTGATTCTTTGAATCAGCATCGAATCTTCAGTTTCGGATTCTGCCTAATCAAATCGGGGACTATAATCCAAATCAACTAATCAAATCACTGTCCCTGATTTGGGCTGAATCTGAATCAAATAGGACCCACTTTGCACACCCCTACTGCTTAAGTCACTTGTGGCATGCGTGTTGCAGGCTGGCCACCCATAACATAAGACCATGGTTTACATTAGCAAGATGTCCCTGGTCATCTAAGGGTATATCTACATAGTGCAGACTGCATAGCTTTCACTCTGGTACAAACTTCCACCTCAGATGAAAGGACCCAAGAAAAATCCATATGAATATAAAATGCAGGATTCTTATGGACAGTAAAACCTTACCAATAACTGTGTTTTCACAGCAATATGGTCAGTGTTACCAACATCTCATACACAGGAGGATCAAATTTGCCTATAACTGTATAAAGTAAATGCATCTAAAATGCATGTTGCCCCTTTTCCATTGCTCATTTGGTCTTTACTTGCTAACTACCACCATCAGATATTTTTGTCCTAATTTAGTCTCTGACTGTCAATATGCCTAAGTATACTCATATGTTTACATTTACAAAGAGTCAGTGATTTCAATGGCACTACTTACATGTTTGCATGATCAAGATATAAGTACATACACACCACCCCTCGATCATATTTTTGGTTCTCTTACCTGATTATCTGTGTGGTTTACAGTAAAATATCCAACACAAACAATTACTTCATGGAGCAATCCTTCACAAGTGTGCTGGGAACAGTACGACAGCAAAGAGCTGATAATATGGCGGAATGCAAGGGAAAGTCCCTCGGCACCTACAACAGACTAACAGAAAACACCCAATCATAACCTAGCCATGTAGTATTATAGGGACTAAATGAAGTAAGGGCAGTTTAAAATAACCAGTTACCCACTTTTCAGGATTATCACCAAATATGGATCTTACAAAATATTTAAGCAACATTTTAGTTACAGTGTTTACTGTCAAAATAGTTTCTGATAAACAGCAACAACAACAAAAAAAACCCTATTCATTCAATAAATTAGCAGCACAGCTCTAATTATAATTTTAAATGCCACTGTAAATCAGACTGAATTTTAATTTTGAAAAGGACTAAGAAAAATTTGGACTCTTAGTTGGCATACTATTTAGCATTTAAGTGGCCAATTTCATTAGATATGTAGCACATGTTCCAGGAAAACTTAATATTAATAATATTTCTCAGTAATAAGCAAAGGAAAACAAATTATCCCTAATTTTTTGCAAAAGAGCAAAATACATTTATTGCTAATAACTTGTGTGTCCTGAATGGAAAAGATAGATAAATAAAATCGAATAATTTCAAATAAACATTTTCAAAAGTTAGAAACATTCTAAAGAAGAGAACCTTCAGCTGCCTGTCTTTTTGGGGATTCTTTCTGAAACCAGGCAAATTGTAATGTGGAGATTCAGGAGAATTAGATTTTATCTGTGCAGCCTACAGCCTCTATTTAATAAACATGTCAAGCAGATAGAGCGACATAAGGTCAAAGGGGAAAACTGAGGCATAAGGCATGAGGATTTCAGCCTTTTAATGAAGCAGCATTGCAGGCCTCTGGGAAAATATCTCTCATCTGGAAGTTTTTTTGATTTCATATCTCCTAGTCTGTGTGAAGTATACATGTATAAATGTAAATGTGTTAGAGTTGGGTTTTAGCATATACAACATTCAGCCCAGAAAACTGGAATTCTTAATGATTAAAAAAGAATCAATAACGGATACCTTCCATTCCCAAATGTAATACCTTTTGATAAGGTATCCTACTTTTAAGCTTCAACACATAATATAGTAGCCATTTGCTACTTTACATCATGCAGTGATATATTCTTGTGCCTAGCCCTTATTTAATTAGTCATGTCCACGCATGCTGTGACCTAGTCCTCTGTGTTTAACTTTCTCTGATAACAACAGGCCAAAGGGCACATGAGTTTGTGTATAAAACTTAAACTAATTTTTCAAGGAAACTATGCATCCTCTTTAGCCAGAATTAATAGCAGTTTAGTATCCTGTGTTGTTTCTCACTATCATCTTTCAATTGTTTAGACTCTCAAATTAAATAGAAGATCTACTCATGAGCCAAAGGATTATCTGTACTGATACTAATTTGCATTGTACTGGAAGTAGACATCCTTATTTGATCAGAAAATTGTTGTATGATCTTACCGTTACCACGATGAAACTATTCTGGAAAACTAATCATCAGGCAATATATAAACTCTATTTCGTTTGCTGCCTGATACTTCCCTATGGTTCACAAGAACTGGGAAGGACAATGATCTGCTTCAGGTGTTTGTTGCCCTTTAACATTAAAGAAACAGCTCAAAATGAAAGAAACAATATTAATCAAATCAATACTAATATGAATCAAAAACAATACTATGGCTGCTTGTACACACTACGGGGGTTTAATTAGGCTTAGTTCTCCCTAAATTGGAATGGTGGGGTTTTAAAAACACTGGTTCAGCTTAGGAAGAATAAAACCAAGGTAAACCCCTGTGGCGTGTACACAAAGGTGGGGGGCCCAATCCTTACCTGCCTCTTGAGCGGTGGTGGGTAGGGATTTGAAGGGGCAAGCTGCCAGTGGGGTGAGCAGATCCTGAGCTGCGCAGGGCCCCCCACCAGCGGCACCCAGCTGCTGGCACCTGGCCCGGGAGTGCCGCAGCTGCGGAGGGAAGCAATGGCCCTCATCTCAGCTGCAGAGGGAAGCACTGGGCCCCCATACAGCTTAGGGAGGCAAGGTAGGCTCCGGGGAGAAAAAAAAAAAGATCAGACTTGCTGCTTTTTTTTCTTCTTCAGTACAGCTTGCCTGCATGGGCTGCTGCTGGGTCCCACAGCCCCTAAGCTGCGCAGGACCCAACAAGCCCTGCGCATGTTGGCTTCCAGCGTCCTGCGTTCACTGTTGCACTTTGTTAGGTAGCAAACTAAAACACCTTGGAGGTGTTTTTTCTTGCTACGTACCAAAGTCATTTAAAGGGGAACACACTGCCGAGCGTGCAAACAGCAACACAATTAAAGCAGCGTAAAAGGGCATTTAATCCGCTTTAAAAGCCAATTTTGTGGTGTGTACAAAGGCCCAAGGTCCCTAATTCAGCAAACCAGTTAAGCAAATGGTTTATTTTACTGAGACCTGTTAATGAACCAAATGATTCCGATTCACATGGTCACTCACCGTTGGTTACACTTAACGGAATCATTTCTGCCATATACATCTTAACACAGCACAAACCAACACAGGAAACAAAAAGGAGGACCAATGATGACCAATACCAAGGATACTTTCTGCTGCAAGGATATTGTGATACTTGGCAGCTGGACAGATAGACACAGCGTAAGAAGATCCTTCTGTTTTATTTTGTCATAAGAATAAATATACTGTGCAATGGAAACAGGGATTTAAAAAGTATAATGCTCTCAAGTGAAATCAATGGGCAGAACTTCAGTTGGTGCAATCTGTCAAAGCTCCACTGACTGCTAGACAAGCTCTGATACTTACATCAGCTGAAGGTCTGTCCATTTTTGCATAACTGTATCAACACTAACAAATAATCATCCAGCTTTGACAGCAACAATTTCAAAACATGCCAGGGAAGGGTCCTATTTCAAAGGCACTCCTTTTGAAATATGGAAAGGGAAGTTGCTTAGCTGTGCAGAGATGCACGGTTTATATGTGAAATAACTTCTAATTTGCCTCCCTTCCTCACTTCTCTGTTACTCAAAAAAATTAAAAAAAAAGCTTTGATTCTGTGTACTGGAGCCATGTGGATGAAAGCTCTGCCTACATAAAACCAGTTACCAGACTAGGGCTACTCTGTCAACAATAGGTAGGAGAGTCTTCTCACACATTCTTCCCTCACGTAAAGTTCTTGCTGATTTTAGCACGGTGCATAAATAAGTCCAGGATGTACAATGTGATTTATGGAAAAATTGTCCATTGTATGTTGGTTGGCATCAAAAACTTCTTTTAACAAACTGAATGAGACCAACGCTACCACGAAAGTTTGATAAAGCATGTTATTTCAATTTCTTTGCCTTGTAGTAACAGACATTCATCTGTGCATGGACTATTTTAATATTGTTTCCTAATCTGGCAAAGAGATTAGTTTACATTATGGATTACTTTATAGAAGAAGTATTATTTTCTTTTAAAAGGAAATAATTTTATAATAAACAAATCTCAAATAGTTTTGAGAACTGTTGTGGCTTGCATAAATAAAATATTTTACTGCAATATTTACTGTATTTTAGAAAGTTAAATTTCAAAAGAGATGATATCCCCAGCTAAAAACATGCATGTGTAGATTCTTTTTGGTTCAGATGCACAATCTTATATTCAGGTTTTATAATGCAACTGTCATTTTAGGGCACGTAAGCAACCCCCAAGTCCAATTATCTTATAAGTAAATCTTGTAAGTAAAAGAAGAGAAATTGTTATGTGTGGACCTTGATACAGAAAGCTTCAAAGCACTTTTAACATTGTAGACTTAAAACATAAAACATTAACAAGTGTCAAAATTAATATCTCTGAACAGAAAAAGTTATGTAGCATATTTAAATTTGTATATTCTGCATGTGCCTTTCTCACATAAAAGTTAATAGCATTTATTTCAAACAGTGACATAATGAAAGTAATATTAATAAACAGCAATTCTATGTATGAACAAATCTGACCAACACAGCTTTTATTTTATTTGTAGCTATTCTGCAAGTTAATTGTAAATATCTGACCTTGAAGGGAATGTGTAGTCAAAGCTGAAAGAAAAGAAAATGTATGCAACAATAAACATTCTAAGATTAACTGTGAGTTAAAATAAAACGAAGTCTGTACCTGAAAGGCTGGCAGATCAAGAACTGCAAAGCTATTGAAGAAGCGTAAACTCTGAATAGCAACCTGGATTGTGTTCTCTGCATAACTCTCTTTAGGACTTGCTGTATTTGAGTCTGAAATTGTTCCATGGAAAAGAATACAGTATAGCATATGCAAGACTCCAACCAGATCTGTAGCCTGAAGAACTGCAGTTAGTCCTGTGGGATCCTGACGTGTATTGTCAAATATGTTCCAAGACCTGCCAAAGAAACATTAAACTATGTAAAGAGAAAACTACCATGGGAGCTACCATTTCTAAATTGATAAATGGAAGAATACAAGTAAATGATCAAATAGGAAAACCTGGATGTCTCTAATATGTTAGGAAACTACAAAGTATTTTCACTAATATAGACATCCTCTCTGTCTGGCTGTCTTTAAATATCTCTCTTCATAAATACTAGTCTCTCTGACTGCACTCATGCTGCTAGTATGAAACTCAGCAGAAATTCTATGGCTTTAAAGCTTGCCTGTGGAACACTCAAGAGTGGCTCCCTGCATGCTTTTCAGACAGGTATTTTAGGTTAGTGGCTCTGTACCAGTCAGGGCTTTCTTTTATGGTGGCTGGCAGAGGAGGAGCTCCCTGGGGATTATAATCATCTTCAGTGCCAAAGAGAATGTGCCAGGACAAATTGATACTTAATTAGCAATAAGTTACTTTGGTCAAATGATAGTTAGCCAAGAGTTCTGAAGAACTAAGTGCCTGAGCTGTTAACAAAAATATACATTTCTTTATTACAATCACCTAAGATAATAGAGAATTGCAGGGTGGCAAAACCTAAACAAACACAAAATGATGAAGACAAATGACCACTGCGTGTATAATGGAAAATTATATTGTCATATACAATAATCTTCTTATGTTTACAGTTTTCCATCAGGGAAAACTGATGAGTTGCTTGTGATACCAGAGATTGGATTTGATGACTCAGGTAGTCCCTTCTAGTCCTGTGTCTAATATAATTTATCTGAAATATCAAAAGGTCTTTGACATGAACCCTCACAAGCACCTACTGAAGAAATAAAGTAAGTTGTTTGGAGGTAAAGTTCTATTATAGGATAGACACAGGAAACAAATAGAACTATGTGGCTATTTTTCAACATGGCAAGAAGTTATCAGATGGCTTTTGCAATGATGGTCTTACCTATCTCTAAGGTGGAAAAAGTGTCGATAAAACCCAGATAAAATTACTTAGTACAGTAACAGTTTTCAAGATTGGAAAATTTTAGAGGAAACCTAACACAGATATGTGAATGGGCAACAGGTTTGTATATACCAGGGGTTTTCAACCTTTTTGGGTCAGTGTACCCCCAAGCTGGATGCGGAGTGGGGAGGTAGTGGTGTGTGGCTGAATACAGAGCAAACTTCCCCTGGTCCCTGTGTCCAGCCAGGCAGGCAGTGCCTGCTGCACAAGATGATGCATGATGGCACTCTGTCCCTGCTTGCCCATGCATACCCCTAGGGCCTTCTCAAGTACCCCCAGGGGTACGTGTACCCCGGCTGACAATCCCTGGTATATACAACTAGATGTTGGCCAATATAAGGTAACAAATTCATCTGCACAACTCATACGTGGATTTAGATTGGCTTTAGAGCTAATCAGTCAAGGAAAGCACCAGAACCTTGTTGCTGGGGAAAAGTGCAGGGGGCCCTCAATGAAAACTCTGGCTTAATATGCAATGCAGGCACAACAACAATAAAATGTTAGGATGCAATAGGTAGTAAAACTGAAAACAGCGTGGTCACTATGCAAATCAACAATAGGTCTTTACCTTATACACTGCAGTCACTTCTGGTCACCCATTAAAAAAAGGAAAAATTAGAAACAGAAGTGATGCAGGGATAGTAACTATAGAAAATGAGTCAGTTATTATTCTACTAAGGAGAAATAAATCACAAGGAATTCTTCATCGCCTTGTCTGGTAAAGGTACAACTTGCCATTATTACTGGAAAACATACAATGTGATTTGGGTTTTAGAAATAAGGTTTGTTATGGAAATTTGTTGTGGCAACTTAAAAGGATACTAGCATGGTGACTAGGATCAATAGTTAACCTATCTGCTAATATAATCTCAGTTATTATTTTACATCTGCCCTTCCATAATTAAGTAATAACATTAAAAGGTATTAAAGCAAACAAGCATTCAACACTTGAGAATTCAAATGTAAAGGGTCCTCTGTCCTTGCAATACTTCCCTGATCATATTCATGTACAACACTCTTTTGGACTAGATAAGGTGCACAGTTAATGAATACGGTATAAATATTAGGCCCATGTGAAGTGGCTAGTATTTGTTTCAGATTTGGCCTTTTTTGGGGGACAGTGATTCAAATCACCATCCTGAATCAATTTGGCCGAATCTGATTCAGAGATTTAGCTCCTGCCAAATCTCCAAATCAGGCAGGTCCATCCCTCTCCCGCACTCTCAGCATGGCAATAGCTGCCCTCCCCACCCTAGCTCCCAGCACCTGGGGAAAAAAAGCCCCGGCTCACTGGGTGCTGTGGGCATGGGTGTGATCCCCGCTGCTCCTCACTGCCCCAGCATGGGGGGCTCTCCATGAGCCCCCTGAAACCCCCTGTTTACCCAGCCCCCACACCCCATGGCTGCCCTGCCTGCCCCAGCTCCAGACCGTTAAGAAAAGAAAAACTGAGAAAACCCCTGCACTCACCTTTCCTGCCTGGCCGGGGGGTGGGGGATCCCCATTGCCCCCTGCTGCATGGGGGGCTTTGCACAAGCCTCCCAAAGTCCCGAGGCTGCTGCAGGAGTGGTGAGTCCCCGGGGTTTTTTCTCCTTAAAGGGCTGGGGCGGGGGGAGAAGTGTCATGGGGCTTGTGGCAGAGTCCCCCATGCAGTGTGGGGCAGTAGGGAGCAGCGGGGATTGCCCCTCCGCCCTGCAGCATCCTGTGAGTTGGGGCTTTTTTTTAAAAGGGCCGGGAGCTGGGGTGGGCTGGGGATGCAGGCAGGGGGTGGGGCCTGGCAGGGGTCCCCCTATGTTCCCCTCCCCCACCCCTATTTACCAGCTCTTAGTCTGACTGCAGTTCCCTGCTGCAGCCACCGGGGACTGTCTGAATCATCAAAACTGTCTGAATCTTTTCCGAAGATTCAGAGAGCTTCGAATTCATTCGGACCTTTTAATTGGTTCCCTGATTCAATTTGGATTTGGAGATTCGGCCACTGAATCGGCCAAATCTCCTCTGAATCGAATCACCACCCAAAGCTTTGCACAACCCTAATACATATCCTTAAAAAAGACAGATAAAAAAGCAAGTGAGCTATAGTAAATGGCATGAACACAACTATAACAACAAACCTTAATGCTGTGATTTACTATTTTTGACAATGTCCCTTTATAATTACAAGAAAATTCATGTTCTGTAACATAGGGTATAAAAGAAGACTCCCCAGGAGACCAGGGAGCCAGTGAACTGGGACTGCCTACAGGGGAGCAGTTTGTAGGCAGTTCACAGGACAGTCATGAGCAGGAATACACGGGAGCTTCTGACAGAGACTTTGGGTAAGTGAATGAGGAGGGGGGCTACTATGGGGGTGGTAACTCGGAGTGCAACCAGGGCCCCTCCCCTGCCACTGCTTCCAGCCTGGAGCTCCTGTGAGGCCTCCACCCAAACAGGCCCCTTGGATGGGTCAGCAGTGCCCTGGCCCCCTATCTGCAGGGGTTGCCTGGCAGGACCTCTGAGGCCTGGGGGTAGTGCAGGAGCCGGGGGCTCCCTTGTCTGTCCCACAATTGAGGCCCCGAATTGAGGCACTGGAAAGTCAGGTGAGGGAAGTCCAGGCAGAGGTGAACAGGCTGTGGGGGATCAGAGCAATTGAAAAAGAGATTGATGGCTATTTTCATTCTCTGCAGGACAAGACTTCTGGTGAAGAAGTTGCAAGGGAATGCCCTGAAACAGATGCTGGGAAGTGGAGGATGGTCATCTCGGGGGCCAGACCTCTCGCCACAGAGACAGCTCCCCTGGTGAAGTTGGGGAACAAATATGAGGCCCTGGCTGCACTGGAGTGTGCGATGGGGGAAAGTGCGCTGGAGGGGCCTGCTACCATCACTGAATGAGCTGAGGGTTCACCAGGTAAGCGGAAGAGAAGCCGCGTCATCGCTGTGTGCTACTCCTTGCTGAGAGGAACAGAGGGACCCATCTGTTGTCCGGATCCCATGGTGCACAAGGTCTGCTGCCTGCCTGAGGCCAGGATCAGAGACGTCACGACGAGAATTCCTGACCTCATCCGGCCCTCTGACAACTATCCCATGGTCCTCATCCATGGGTGAACAAATGACGCAGCCAGGAGTAGTCCAGACCGTATCACAAGTGACTACAGGGCTCTGGGGACCAGGCTTAGGAAGACAGGGGCACAGGTGGTCTTTTTGTTGATCCTCCCGGTCAGAGGTTGCAGTAGGCATTCCTTCTCCTGTGTCAGAGAAGTCAACCCATGGCTGCAGAGTTGGTGCCATCATGCGGGTTTTGGCTTCCTGGACCATGAGCTGCACTTCCATGCAAGGGATCTCCTGGGATGCGATGGGATTCATCTCTCTGCAAAAGGCAAGAGTCTCTTTTCTTACAGGTTGGCTGACCTCCTATGTTGGGCTTTAAACCAAGTACAATGGGGGACAGGGAGGCAGGAGATGGAGAAAGCCTAAAACATACAAACTGCAAGACATGCAGCAGTACACCCCAGGTAAATACCCAGGGGCCCTTTGGGCATCAGAATGGGGAGGCACCAAAGGCACCATTCAGAGGGCTCAAGTGCCTCCATACTGATGCTAGGAGCATGGGGAACAAGTGGGAAGAACTCACACTTCTGCTTGCAGACAATAACTTTGATTTAATGGGGCTAATGGAAACCTGGTAGGACCCTACCCATGACTGGGCAGTACACATTGAGGGCTACAGGTTGTTCAGCAGGAACAGAGCAGGGAGGAAAGGAGGCAGGGTTGCTCTCTATGTAAAGGAGCATTATACATCTACCCTAATCAAAATGGGATCAGAGGAGGAGACAGTTGAGGCATTATGGGTTAGGATACATGGAGGTTGAGGGGAAAGGGACTTGGTACTGGGGGTCTGCTACAGACCACCACATCAAGAGGAAAAGCTAGACTTGGAATTCTTGAGGCAGCTCTCAGAGGCCATACAGTCTAGGGACATGGTTGCCATGGGGGACCTAAACTACCCTGACACCTGCTGGGAGGAGCAGTCAGCCAAATCCAACCATTTACATAGGTGAAAGTCCCACACACAGGTTAAGAACCTAACACAGGAGGTATATGGCCCCACTAGGGAGAATGCCTTACTGGACTTCGTGTTGGCTATGGGGGAGAACCTGGTAGGGGAGCTGCACTTTTGTGGTCACCTTCGTGACAGTGACCACCAATCAATCAAATTCACCATACGGTGTAGGGTGGGTAAGATAACTAGTATGGTGGAAGTGCTAAACTTTAGGAAGGCTAACTTCATTGTGCTTAGGAGTCTAGTCAATCACACACTGCAGCATAACAGTATTGGTGAGATGGGAGTCCAGGAAGGGTGGTCGTTTCTAAAGGAAGCGATCCTTTGGGTACAGAGCGAGATTATCCCAGTACGAGGGAAAAGGGGGAAAGGAGACAGAAACTTCCTTGGCTGAACAGTGAAATCCAGGGGAGCCTAAGGGCAAAAAAGAAGGCATATAGGCAGTGGAAGCAGGGGGAAGCTACCAAGGAGAAGTATACCTACCTGGCTTGCACTTGCAGGGAGGCAGTTAGAAAAGCCAAAGCAACTACAGAGCTGAGGCTGGCAACACAAATTAAAGACAACAAAAAGGCTTTTTTTAGGTATGTAGGGAGTAAAAGGAAGGCGTAGGGCAGCATAGGACCCCTACTGAACAAGAAGGAGCAGTTAGTGACAGACAGGGGGGACAAGGCTGAGCTATTCAATAAGTTTTTGCTTCAGTGTTCCTCAACAGGGCTCAAGATAAGTCTCCTAATGGGTTCTCAGATAGGCATCAGAGGGACACCAGCCCACCAACTGTTGATGCTGACTTGGTGCAGAGTCACTTGGATGGACTGGATATGTTTGTCAGCAGGCCCGGATGAGCTGCATCTGAGGGTACTGAAGGAATTGGCTGGTGTCATAGCAGAACGACTGGCACGCTGTTTGACCACTCGTGGTGCTTGGGTCGGGTCCAGTGTGGTCCCTATTTTCAAGAAGGGGAGAAAGGAGGATCCGAGTAATTACAGGCCAGTCAGTCTCAGCCCCATTCTTGGAAAAGGTCTTTGAAAAGATTATGAAGGATCATATTTGTGGGAGTCCAGTGGGAAAAATAATGCAGCAGGGAAACCAGCATGGATTTGTAGCAGGTAGATCATGCCTAACCAATCTAGTTTCGTTTTATGACAGGGTCACAAAATCCTTAGATCTAGGAGTGGAGGCAGATGTTGTTTTCTTAGATTTTAGCAAGGCCTTCGATACACTATCTCATCTCATTCTCATAAATAAATTAAGAGGGTGTGACATAGATATTTACATGGTCTGGTGGGTGGCAAATTGGCTTAGCAGTTGCACCCCGAGAGTGGTAGTAGATGGGTCAGTATTGACCTGGAAGGACGTGGGTAGTGGGGTCCTGCAGGCACCTGGCACCAGCACACCTACTGGCTGGGAAGTGACCCTCTCAGCAGTGCAGAAGCAGAAAGGGATCTTGGAGTCATAGTGAACTCCAAGATGAACATGAGTCGCCAGTGTGAAATGATCAGCAAAGCTAACCATACTTCATCATGCATCAGCAGATGCATGAGAAATAAAACCAAGGAGGTGATACTTCCCCTCCATGTGGCATAGGTCAGTTGGAGTTCTGCATCCAGTTTTGGGTGCCATACTTCAAGAAGGATGTTGATAGACTCAAAAGGGTCCAGAGGAGGGTCACTTGTATAGTTACGGGCTTACAGGACAAGCCCTATTTGGAGAGACCGAGGGACCTGGACCTCTTTAGCCTCTGCAAGAGAAAGCTGAGAGGTGATCTTGTGGTTGCCTACAAATTCATTAGGGAGACACAGCAAGGGATCAGGGATGCTCTGTTCACCAGGGCGCCTCTTGGGGTAACAATGAACAATGGTCACAAACTGACGAAGAGCAGATTTAGGCTGGGCATCAGGAAGAACTTCTTCATGGTAAGGGTGGCCAGAATTTGGAATGGGCTTCCAAGGGAGGTGCTGCTCTCCCCTACCTTGAGGATCTTTGAGAGAGGGCTGGATAAACATCTGACTGGGGTCATCTGACCCCCAGCACTCTTTCCTTCCTAGGCGGGGGTCGGACTTGATGATCTGTTGGGGTCCCTTCCGACCCTAGCATCTATGAATCTATAGTATAGGTTTTTGCTAAAAGATATAAATAATGCCAAGCCCCTCTACATTGATCAGTTTGATGGGCACTTGAGGGCATATTCAGCCTTATAATAGATTCATGGGCAAATCTAGGATTATGAAAAGGGAGGTGCCCATGGTGAGGTGCATCATCACATATAACACAACACATTTTTTCTCCAGGTAAACAGAAACTAGCTTTCCTAATACCATGGGGCCTAGGGCTATATTATTCAGTTTAAGATTGATGCAAAAACAAATATAACTACTGGAATGAGATAAAAACATCTTGTGAAATAAGAGCTACATTACCAGAAGCAGCTAACAGACAGAAGAATTACAGAAGAAAGGATAGCTTGATCAAGACCATGAAAAAGGAGAGAGTCATTATCACTTGTGGAATGAAGAGTTTAGAAGGAACTAGGTATCTTTTAATGAGCCATGAAGTCAACTGACTCCCTCACTGCTGCCTGAGAAGAAATGCTGCTGCCACTACCAGGCAGTTGGTTTTAAATTTTGGGTAGAGCAGGAATCAAAGTGGGGTACCACTGCACCAGTGTACCCCACTGGGACAAGTTCAGCAAGGGAATGTTCAGTCAGCAACATAAGCCAAAACACTATCTGTGGTCAACAGCTGGGAAAGCAGTGGGGAAGATTTCATACAAGAGAGTTCATGCAAGTGAGCTGGCCACTTCCTGGTCTCTGGCTAGTTCCAGTTCTCAGGATACTTACATGCCCATTGAGCCGACCTGAGCAATGTAATGACTTCCCACTCCAGCCTGGGGGAAAGAGATGGCAACATTCTACTTTCCACGTAATCTAAGAGTTAGATAACCTTTTTCTTCATTAACTTATCTGGCTTCTGAAATTATCTACTGATTTTAACAATTTAGAATGATTTCTTAGTGAATAGATATCCAGTCATCCAGAGATGAACCTGCTCCCACATTGGCCTGCCATGGGAATTGCTCTGCTTGTCAGTATGATTTCCAATGTCACTTCCTTGAGTTTGACTATCAGCCAGCAAGAAGTCTAGGATTCTACTCTAGTGAAGTGTTAGCTGTAACATATGTATACCAGCTGTCAGAGTTACCGTACCTTCTTTGGAAAGGAAATTAGATCCTGCAGTTGCACTGCTAAGGCATCACAAAGGCTTATTTTCTACTTCATCAAATGCTACAAGGGTGAACTACTTAGCGGTTTATCTTGTATGGGCACTCCCTGCCAATATCCACAGCTCTTCAGTAGTCACTTTTTTGTGGTGGTGACAGTAATATCTCAGCTCAGACAATGCATTCAAGGGAGTGCATCTCCCAGGCAGTATATACTTTGTGAAACATGATTTGCAACTGATTGTTAATGAAGTGTCTCTCATCATAAGTCCAAATCTACCCTTCTCCTGCATTGTCAGAAAGGTCCCCAAGATAGCAGAACTTCTGTAGTTGAGAAAATATTAGGCTGTACCTCCTAAACTGCAAAAACTCAAGTTCTGTGTGGCAAGGCTGTATATAGTGATGCCTTAGGAGCTGAGCTGGGACACACTCTGAGGATCCACTGCTAGGAAGACCATCCGTTCTTGGGGCAGGGGCAAGAAGAGACACAAAGCTCGTGGAGGGTATTCCAGCCCTTTGGGTGGAGCAGTGACTGTAAAAATAGCTGCGCTTATTCTCTTGGGTTTCTAGGGATTCGTTTCTGTCCTTGAAGCTTCCTAAAATCAAGCTGCATCACTTTTACTGGAAACTGGGGGAGGAATTAGGCATTTGCATTATTAACACATGCATCTGTTTGAAAATTTATCTTGTACTTATTTAAGTTTGCATGGTAATTTCTTATACTAACTACTGTTGCTTTTAGTCAATAATATAATCTGCATCAAAAATGATTTCTCTCTGAAACTGATGTCAGAGGGAAAAGTGTTCTTCTACCTGCAGTCTGTCCTTGGTTGATATTATTAAAATTTGCCTAAAATATATTCTCTTTTCCACTAACCTCAAGGATTCTTTGGGCCCCTACTTCTATTTCAGTTAGGAATGTTGTGCAAGCTACACAAAATACTGCACAATCACCTCTTAAAATCTTTGAAAGGAAACAAAACAATTAATCGGATTAAATGCAGTAAAAACAAAACGAAGCAAACTGTGTCTGTTTACCTATAGGTACCATCTGCAGCAAACGCCTCTTAGCTGTTGTCAATCAGCACTCAACGCTTCCATTAGAGTCATAAGAGTTAGAGGTCAACCACTTGCAGAGACTCAACTAGAGACTAATGTGTCTGAGTTTACTGTACAAGTTCCAAAATGGGGCCTGTGTTTGTTTAACGCTGACTGGCTTTAATAACCAACTGGAAATCCTAAGAATCCTTTAAAGAAATCTTGCCATAAACTGAACTGTAGTTTCAAAAGGCTAATAGAGCTAAATTCTTCCAAAATGCAATGCATCACTGTGAAAGCTTTACCAAGAGGGGACTTGAAAGAACACAAAAAACCCCCAGTGATTAAATGCTGATTGGTTGCCACTACCTCCTATAAAAATGAAACCTAAATATTTTCGTCTCATTGAAGCCAGAACAACCCCTCTTTTTCTTCTCCTGGAGAAGATGAAAGCAAGTGCTAATCCTAAAGGGTACCAATAGTTAGTAAGTCCTCACCTTCTGCACATACAACAGTAGTGGGGCCACCAACAGAATGATTTGGAGGACATGTGTAGTTCCTTGGCTTTCCTATGGGAATCCAACTCCCTTCTACATGGATAAGCAGAATTTATGCAGTTCAAGTTAGTCACATCAATGGTACTGCAGGCCACTTCTGTGGATTTTCAATCCTATTCTTCTCTGTGTGACTCAGTTTGTACTTCTCAGCCTGCTCAGAAGGAATTTGCTCTAGCTACTTGTGCTCTGTTGCAATCCTATTCTACTCGGGCAGTTTTGTAAACGCTGAAGTCCCTGAAATGTTAGTTGCAGAAAAATCACTGCTGGTGAGCACTTTAGTTCTATAATCTAGTTAGGGCACATGGCTGGTGGGGATAGGGAAGACAAGGGGTCCAAATTCAAGGCCTGCCATCACTCACAGGGGTTTGAACCAATATTTCCCACTACACGCCAAAGTGCCTTAACAACCAGGCCATGTATAAGGCAGAACTAAAAGCACCCTCTACCCTAGGGCTGGGCGAAACTGCACTATTCCGTTCTGACTTCAGTTTTAAGGTCTGGATGGAACAGTGTTTTGTACTGAATATAATTTTGAGTCAAAACAGCCTCACTGTTTCACTTTGTTGAAACAGTGAGGCTGCTTTGACCTTGTTTAGACAGTTTTGCCAGACCGTGAGGCTTGTGAAAGGAACTCAGCTGGGGACGGAGAGTGCCGGGGTGGGGAAGCAGTCCAGGTGGGCTGCTTTGCCATCCCCACGTGCTAGATTACAGGGGGGGTGGGGAAGCAGTTCGCGCCAGGGGCGGGAGGCAGCCCAGCCCAACTGCTTCCCCACCTCTCTGCAATCTAGCGCAGGGGATGGAGAGGCAGCCCAGCTGGACTGACTTCCCAACCCCAGCGCCATGGTCAAAACGTTTTAACTTTCAAAATCTTTCGACTAGCCTCGTTTTGTTTCAAGGCTATTTTGAAGCATCAAAATCAAAATGAAACAAAGGCCATCAATCTCAAAATGAGTCAAAACAGCGTTGAAATGAAACGGTCATCAAAATTTTGCATGGACCTACTCTAGCCCAGGGGTGGGCAATTATTTTGGGTGGAGGGCTGCTTACTGAGTTTTGGCAAGCCATTGACAGCCGCATAACAGGCAGCCAAGGGCAGATAAATATTAATTTTCTAAATTTTTTTAGGGACACCATGGGCCAGATAGAATGGCTTGGCAGGCCACATCTGGCCTGCAGGCCACATTTTGCCCACCCTTGCTCTACCCTCATGTTGAAGCTGGACCAGAAAGAGAATAAGCCAGAGGGAGGGTGGTTCAGTGAGATGGGTACCGTCCAGGAAGGGTGGTTACCTTGGGCCTCTGCTGCCCAGTGGTGTTTCTGCAATTTGCATTTCATAGTCATTTGATAGAACAGACCAGGGGTCAGCAAGGTTTTTGGCTCGAGTGCCAAAAACACCCCAACTTCAACCTATGCCTCAACTTGGCATGCTAGGAGCAAACAGCAGGAAAGATGTGGGGGACCTAATCCTTGCTGCTGATGGCAGGTGCATGTGAACCTCTGGGTAGATGGTGGGGGAGGGGGTGGGATTGTGCTGCCCTGGCTCCTCCCCCCGCCCTCCCATGTGCCCTGAGGTGCACATGCAGCTGTTACTGGCCATGGAGCCTGGGCTGTTCACAGCAGGTGGCAGGCAGACTGCTGTACTGGGGTCTGGAATTCTGCCTTGGTTCCATGGCTGGTGGCAGCTGCACATGAACCTCAGGGCACACAGGGGGGGAAGATGTTAGGGCAATATAACCCTAGCCCCTCCTGTGCTGTCTGCCGAGGGGTGCATGTGCCCCTATTGCCAGCAAGAAGCAAGGCTGGGGCTCTGGAACCCAATACAGCGGCTTCCAGCCTCCTGGCTGCTTGCCACAAGGCCACTGCTGCCCAGCATGGAGCCCAGGCTGCTCACAGCAGGCCTTGCAGCCTCCCCATTGCCTGCTGTGAGCAGCCAGGGCTCCGTGGCTGGTAGCAGCTGTCCAGAGCCTGGGCCAGCTGTGGCGTGCCGAGTGAAATGGACTTGTGTACTATGGTCTGGCACACGTGCCAGGGGTTGCCATCCCCTGAAATACACAGACAGCAGTAGATAGCTTTTGTCCCATTGGGCACAAGGGTCATAAGCCAAGGCCCTCTCCCTTCCAGGGGAGAGTCCACTGCACTATGTCACATTCCCTCTGTTTTTGCTCTCCTTCTAGCCCTACTTACTATCCCTTCTTGGCAGCCCTCAGATTCAATTTCAATAGGAGCAGCAGAGGGTCCTTTTGGCCCTGCCTAGCAATCAGGCAGGGAATTGGGTGATAACTACATGAGCAGGGCCTAGACCCTGGATCTTTCTCTCCATGAACAAGTGACCTATTAGTATTGGGCTAAAAGGTGGTGGGAGGGCTGTCCTCTTCCATTCTTTATGGTGTAAGACCCTTCATCTGCTTAAGTGACCTGAAATGTTCCTTATACAGCTGAAGCCTGATGCGGAAGTGCTACTTACTCAGCAAAAGGTAGAGCTAAATGTGAGCCTGTGCCTAGTTGAAAATTTTTAGAACTCTGCTTTGTCAATGAGAATCCCTCCCCTTTATAATGTTATAGTTGTTGCTCCGTCAGTTACGCTGCCATAGATTCTAGTTACTCAGACATGCAAGTCATAATTGAAGAACAATGAAGTCACTAGAATACTCCTTTTTCTTTATTTTAATATATCAGCATTTCAATAGTATAAGAGGGAAGTATTATTGATTGAAAAACAATCATAATTAAATAATAGATGCGTTGCCTCCCAGCCATTTTTGCTGCTACATATAGTGGAAAGACTGATCATTTTTACCTGACATTAAAGTTAACTTATTTTAATCTCTCTCATTCTTATATTAATTTTAAACAACTTCACGTGTTAAAGATGACTTACGTGGATTCAATTCTTTCACAATTTTGTACTGCTCTGGAACAGTGGCTCAATCAACATATATACTCAGAATATGAGATGCATATGTAGTTCAAAATGAAATCATATTTTTTTCACAGAAAAGACCATGCATTGTGAAGCTATGCCACAGGACATAACTGTGAAAAAACCCTCTCTGTCTACTGTGTTAGGCTTGCAGAAAACTAATGCGGAACTGAAGGAACTCTTGGAAATGTTTACTTTTGATTTTGCCTGTATTACAGATAATTTATACATGAACAGGCCCCTGGCTCCTGTTGGTTTCAACTGTCAGTCATAATCACTTTAAATCTAAATGTTTACAATAAAAAAGTAAAAGACCTTATTCATAACAGTTGTGGGCTTTAAAGTGAAAAATGTATATGAGATGTGAGAAAACAGAACACAAATCTTTGTATATGCTGCTGTGAGTGATTTTGTTCAAGCCAGAAATATAGTGAATCTTTTACATTTAAAAGGTTTAAAAAAAATCTTTTCATTCTCTCTCACAGATGAAGAAACACAGTAGCCAGCTCCATGGCAAATGACAGGCACTAGACTAGACTAGTTTTAAAAAGCATTAAAAATACTGGTGCAATTTAGCTTCAAATTAGGTTTGGTATCTGTAATAAAGAAATGCCAGGAAATAAGGGTTCTATGAATAAACATGATCTCTTTTGGGATGATTTTTTATGCAGATTATTTGCATCTTTTCTTTATTACTCACTAATATTAAACACCCAAATTGTTTTATCAGGAGTATCAGTCATCAATGTCACGTTTCTGACAGCATGACTTGTGGTTCACTCTCCAGGCCAGTTAATGTTACAAGAATAACCTACTGCTGAACTTCAGAAGGGATAAGAAAGTAAGAATGTCCCAGCTATAAAAAAAATAGACACGTTCTAGTTTTCTTTTTCATGCCAAGGCATACTTTACTCCAGGAACACAATTACTACCCTCTTGGTATTATTTGGTTTATTTCTTCTCCTTGGGTTAAGCCTTGTATAATATGGATCCTTCTCTTTGACCAGCCTGTTTAAACTAATTCACTCCTTGCCTGTATCTGGAGGAACAGTTTCTGTAACAAAATCATTGTCCTGCTCTCAGTTATCATTAACATGGAAAAACAGGTGAGCATTTAAATTAGTCACACGAATTAGAGTGTTCCTTTTGTTTAAAGAAAGGCCAGGCAGCCTGCAATGCTGCTGGGTGCCCACTAAAGAGTTCAGATTTTGTCATAAAGGAGATCTGTAGAACAGATGTACAAGATAGGCTGGGAGAAAAGATTAGGCCAAATAATAAGTGCTCACGTAAAAATAGAATTTGTGGTGCTCAAACTGTTGGCCCCCAGAAGTGAACAAACATTTACCTTTCATTCAGGAAATGCAGCCACATGCCTGCAATGGCTCAGGCCAGAAGCCAGGGGGTGCTTGAGCAGGACTCTCTGGCTGTGTGTTTACTTCCTCTTCCTGCTGCCCCCAAAACCTCTTGGATTTGCAGTCCAGAATTACAGCAGCAGGACTCTGTAGGATTGCTTATCACTTCCTCTTCCTGCTTCCAAGTGCCTCTGGGATTTGAAGTTCACAGTTGTAGCCAGCAGTAAGTTTGAGCAGGGGGAAGGGCCATTTAAGTCCCCATCCTGGCCCCACGCCTGAGCCAGGGTTTGCCTGGGGGGGGGGGGCAACCCCCCCTCCCCAACTGGACTGCATCCCCAGTCAGGCTTGCCTCCACCCCTTTGCCAGCCAGCCCTCACTGCTCCAGCTAGGAAGCAGAGGGGTGGGGCCAGCTCTGCTCTCTGGAGCAGACAGCACATCCCAGTCCAGGGCTGCAAAACATGCTGGGATGCTGGGGAACTGTGATTTAACTTGAACCAGGAAGGGGTCTGGGACAGAAGTTTCATAAATTGGCTTGACTCAAATCAATTAAGTCTGATACTACATTCAACCAGGTTTATCTTAAACCAGTTTCAGCCATTTTGAAACTGGTTTATGTACACTGAGCTTCTATTGTTACAGATTTAAATCAGTTTCTGATCACTTAAACTGGTTTGTGTGCAACTTCTGTCCCTAACCTAGAAGTTCAGTGTACTTAAACCACTTTTGAAATAGCTGCTACTGGTTTAACATAAACCTGGTTAGATATAATATCAGACTTAAAAAATTTAGGTCAAATAAGTTTATGGAAAAGCTATACCAGATCCCCTCCTGGTTAAAGTTAACTTACAGTCTCCCAGCATCAGTCTGCTCTGCCCTCCTGCTCCCTAGCCAGAGCACTATCATTCCTCTGGCTGGCTGAGGATGGTAGGGGGGAACCACCCTTTTGGCCTGGCAATGGGTCCCCCTAGCTGGGTGCTGCCAGCATGGAGGAGAGGGGGGCAGAGAAGCCTGCAGTGGGGACTGGTTTGCATCCCCTGGAGCTGGGTGGGGTCTCCTGGCAAAAGCTCCTCAGCCTCCAGGCCAGCTGAGGTGGCAGGGGGAAGTCTGCAGCAGGGGCTTAGCTCCATCCCTCAGAGCCAGGCTGGCATTCCCCAGTCATACCCCCTCGTCAGCCTCCACGCTGGCTGAGGTGGGGAAGGGGGAACCCTGCAGCAAATCTCTCCTCTGCCCCCCCTGCATCTGGCCCAGAGGCTGAGGAGTGGCCATGGCTAGGGGGATGCCAGTCTGGCTCCCAGCACCCAGTTCTGGAGGGTGGAGCCAAGCCCCTGCTGCGGGCTTCACCTCCGCTTCAGCTGGCCCAGAGTCTGAGGAGGGGGAGTGACTGGGGGACCGCAGCCTGGCTCCTGACTTCGGGAGGCAGAGTCAAGCCCCTGCTGCAGGTTTCACCCTGTGGAAGCTGAGGGCTTCTTGTGAAAACTCAGGCTTGTAGAAATATACACAGTTCCATTCCCTGTGATCCTGCTTATCCCCTGTGGTTCTTGCCCACCATGTCTCTGATCTTAAAAAAAAAAAATCCCAAAGGAGAAAAGTAAATACTGGGAAGCAGAGTGCAGATTTCTAATGCATTTCTGTTGGCCGCCCAGGCTCTTTGCAGGGTTCCACCATCCCCATCCCCTTCCCTTATCACACCAGTTATATTCTGACAATTTCTTACCCACTGTCCATGCTCAAAGCACTCCCACAGTTCTGGAAAAATCTCCCAAATTGCACCCCTTGGCGGGTTACAACATGTCTCCCAGCATTAGGTTGAGTCCCTCGCAAGCTCTTTATCAGTCCAAAGTGGAGCTTACTTGTCTTCAGATTCCCAGAAAAAGTTTCTTCATACATGCTAGGATTGCCTCCCTCTCCTTGCTCAAAGTTCAGGGTAGTCCCGGCGTTTCATTTTAGCTCTTCTGTAATCTAAGAGTCTCCCAGTCTGCAGGCAGCTCACTCATTCTCCCCGCTGGCTATGGGTTCTGTCTGTTGCAGGGGTGAGCCCTGCCTCCTCCCAGGAACAGCTCCATCTAACTGGCCCTTCTCTTCTTGCTCCTCCTGGTTTGTGTCACTCACTGGGTGACATCTCTGCAAACCTTCAGATACGAAAGCCTCACGCCAGCCCTAGCTCAGGTAAGTAAGTTCTGATACTGCAGCACTTCTTCTGCCATCCCTGTAGACGCCCAGCTGGGTCAGGTAATCACTGTGCCTCTGCACAGCTGCATGAGCACTTGATCTGGTGCGTCTCCCCTCTCCCGCACTATATCTTCTCATTCAGCACCCAGGAGTCTATCCAGCCACTTCTCTTATATCCCCTCCTCCTTCCAACATCTCAGATGCTCCCATTAAAATTGCACTTGAGTTGATTAAGATTCTCAAACTCTCTGGTGGGGCACTCCCCATCTGTGGCACTTCTGCTTGTTTGTCCTTCAGGACAGGGCATGACTTCTGCCCTGTCACATCCTCCTCTCCCCCACGCTAGGCAGCAACCAGCTGGGAGTCCAGACCCAGGCCAAGGGAGTAGGTTCCCCCCAGTCTTAAAGTCTAATATTGACTCTGGTAACAGGAGTGGGAATCCCCTCTCTGCAGCAGGGACAGGGCTTTGGGGACTCTGTCAGGGGTGGGGACCCCCCTCCGAGGCTGGGGGACTCAGCCAGCCCCTGGCTGGAGGGACTGTTCCCCCTGGGGGGGGCGGGAAATGGGACCACAAGGGTTTGGGGGGGCATATGCTGGACAGCCAATCAAGGATGAACCCTACTTGGCTATGTTTGGTTGTCTTTGGCAGTGGCTAGGAGGTGTGCTCTAGTGCCCCCTGGCCACTGCAAGTATCTGGCTGACTTTTCAGTTTCAAAAGTGAATGTCTGTTCACTTCCTTATTGGTTCAATCTACACAGCTTAGAATAACCTGCAAATATTGAAATGATTCAGCCCTGGGCATTTTTACTGTCTGTACTTAGCCTACGAAATCAATCTTAAAACTCATATGAAAACAAACATTTTGCAAAAGGTCCATCAGAATGTAATTTGCCCTGTGTGGCTCAGCTTGTTGTTTCTAACTTTATTTACAAAATACACATAAAATGAATATGTAAGTAGAAAAAATTAAGCTCACAAGGCCTTTAACACCTGCTGCAAGTAACATCAGGAAACCAGGGCCCTTGACACTGGGGGCTTTGTGCAACTGTGTAACATTAGTTATTTCACTTGTAGAACAAGCTTCAGTTACTTGACTGAAGTTTGCAATCCTTGTTGAATCTGCTCGCTGTTGGCAGTGGTAAGCAGGACAGCCAGTACTCGAGCAAGCTGCTTACATCTGATTTGCCATCCAGCAGCCAAAAGAGGCATTACCTTAATTACTGTAATAAAACAAAAAACAAACCAGCCTCCTTCCATTTTTATATTTGTGACCTGACATTTGCTATTTTCCTGGACAAAATCCTATATATCTATAGCATTCCACCAGGGTAGCTTGTAATTCACAGATTCATTAGCTACTGACAAAGATTTACAAAGTTTTATTCTGAGATAACATACAGTACGCAGCAACATTCTGTAGGATGTCACCTAGGATTCTGTTTTCTAGTAAATTACTAAGGGAATTTAAAAATAGTTCTCACATCGAACAGCAGGAAACAGACTCTACAAATTGCTGTTTTAAGAAGATTCACGAGTTGAGGGTTGTTCTACTATTATTTTTTTAATCTGCAATATTCTTCCTAAGTACAACCAAGTTTCATTGGGGCTGTTATTGTTAGTCTATTTAAAAGTCATTAAGAACAAGATTCTCTTTACAGTCTGCTACATCTGAAGAATTCCCCACTCTTCCTTTGCCATATGCATCAGATTTATATATAAATATTTCATTTAGGGCTCATAGAGAACCACTATTCTTTGGCTTGTTGGTATTGCATTAATTTTTAACAGAGGTTTTGATTTTGCATTTCCTTGTGCAGTGCACAACATGTTATGTTCTACCACGTATGAGCAGAGGTTACTCATGGTTACAAGCGAGAAGGCAGTGTATAGACATTCCATTTGTGTTGGGAGAAAAGTGTTTCTCTTGGTAGAAAAAAGAGAGCGCACAGACGTTCAATGGCTTCCTTGGGGAAGAAAAATGGTTCTTCTATAAGAAGTTAGATCAGTTACCTAAGAGGAAGATCTTCTCCCTCCCAGTGTAATTTAAACACCCACATATTTCTAAGGACAGAGAGAGGAGAGAAAGGCACCCAATATCCTAGTCTGTTCTCTTGCAGCCTTACAGCCATAGCACAGCTGTCTCCTGCCCCTCAGAGGCAGGACTAGACACAGGCATGGGTGAGCTGGGTGGCCGCCTGGGGTCTAGATAGAAAGGGGGCCTGAAAATGGTAAGTTTTTTGTCCTATTATCATTATTATGATCTCTGGTGAAGGGGGGCCTGATACTATTTGCCCAGGGCCGTCAGGAGTCTTGATATGTTGCTACTCAGAGGGATGCAGCCACAGGAGGTTCTGTGAATTGGACTCAGGGAGACTGCTTCCATAGCTGGTTCCCAGCCTCTCAGCTTTAAATGCCACCCCTGCCACTCATCTGGAGAGGAGTGTGGGGGGCAAGACTGAAAAACTCCGGAGGCTGGGAACCAAGCTGGGGAAGCTATCCCTGCCTTGGTTTATGGCCCTGTGGGCTTTAAATATTGCCTATACAAACCAGCTGGGCAGATATTTAGGCTAGATATCAGGAGGCGCTACTTCACAGTTAGGGTGGCTAGGATCTGGAACCAACTTCCAAGAGAAGTGGTGCTGGCTCCTACTCTGGGGGTCTTTAAGAGGAGGCTAGATGTACACCGTGCTGGGGTCGTTTGACCCCAGTACTCTTTTCTGCCATGGCAGGGGGTCAGACTCGATGAAGCCCGCTGCGCCCCTGCTCCCCTGAAGCCCCCCAGACACCCCCTCAGCAGCCGCAGAGCCCCCTGCCGACCCCCAGCACAGCCGGAGGTAAGCAGGCTCGTGGTGGGAAGGGGTTAACTCCTCGCTCCCTGGGAGGAGGCGGCTGCGTTGAGCCGGGCCGGGTCAAGCCCCCGCCCAGGCCCCTACTTGGCCCAGCCCCCCCAGGGAGAGTGAAGAGAAGGAGTGGGGTACTCACCAGTCCCCCTCCTATAGGCCAGGGCCCCCCAAATCCCAGGCAGGGCCCCCCTGGCCTGAGAAACCAGCGTTCCCCGACGGCAGGCCCACTCCGCATGTGCAGTTTAAAAGGGCCCGCCAAACAGGAGAAAAAAAAAGAAACTCAGTTAGGCTCCGGAGCGGTGAGAGACGCACGGGTGAAGCCCGCTGCACCCCCGCTCCCCCGAAGCCCCCCAAACACCCCGTCAGCAGCCGCAGAGCCCCCTGATGACCCCCAGCACATCCAGAGGTAAGCGGGCTCGTGGTGGGAAGGGGTTAACTCCTCGCTCCCTGGGAGGAGGCGGCTGCGTGGAGCCCAGCCGGGTCAAGCCCCCACCCAGGCCCCTACTTGGCCCAGCCCCCCAGGGAGCCACGCGACCAGAGCCGCGTGAACAGGCTGCGTAAACAGGTGCTCGAGTTAGTGCGGATTTCGCGCAGGAGAGGGCATGAGAGGGCATGAGACCCTGCCTGCAACCCCCGCCAGAGTAGTCAGCCCCAGCCGTAGCCAGCCTACCAGAGGCATGACACGGATGGGCACGCGCCGCACCCTGAGGGTCCCCTCGGGCTCTGCGGCCCCCCCATCGGGCACCTCAGAGATGGCCACCCAGACGGAGCCCATGGTCCCAGGCTCCACGCAGACGGAGCCCCTGGCTCTTGGCTGCGGGGGCTGCCTGTCCCTTTTTCAGGCTCTGGGGCCTGGGAGCATAGCCACCTCCCCTTGCGGGGTCTGCTCCCCACTGGGGTCTCTGGCGTGCCAGCTGGAGGAACTCCAGGCCACAGTCCAGAGACTGCGTGCCATCAGGGACTGCGAGCAGGAGATAGACTCTTACTGCCAGGGCCTTCTCCTCCGGGAGCCGCAGGGTAGAGCACCATCTCCCTCCAGGACTAAGGAGGACTGTGGGACCTCCCACTCTGCCCAGTCAGGGGCATAGACCAAGGTGGTCAAGGGCCCTAAGGCCCACCGCACCAAGGCCCCCCCCTCGCCAGAGCTTAGCAACAGGTTCGCACCTCTTGCAGCCCCAGCAGAGCCTGCTCAGTTGCCGGTTCCCGCAGGCAACCTGGGCTCAACCACAGCTACTGCCCCCGCTCTCCCCAAGACAAAATGAAAGGTGTTTGTTGTGGGAGACTCTGTCCTGCGGGGGACTGAGGGGGCAATTTGCCGCTCTGACCCCTTAGCCGGGAAGTCTGCTGCTTCCCGGGGGCCCGCATCCGAGACATTGCGGAGAGGAACCTACAGCTCCTCCGGCCCACAGACCAATACCCCATGTTCCTTATTCATGTGGGCACCAATGATACGGCTCGGAGCACCCCCAGCCAGGTCATGAGGCGCTACAGGGATTTGGGAGCGGGGCTTAGGGGTCTGGGAGCTCAGGTGGTGTTTTCGTCGAACCTCTCAGTCTCGGGCTATGGGCTGAGGAGGGAGAGGAGGATCCATGCAGTGAACCAAAGACTGCGGAGCTGGTGTCATTGGGAAGGCTTTGGCTTCCACGACCACAGCCTGCTCTTTGGTGAAAGAGGCAGCGAGCTGCTGGGAAGAGATGGCCTCCACCTCTCCCCCCTGGGGAGGAGGCTCTTCTCAGCCAGGCTGGCTGACCTGCTCCACCGGGCTTTAAACTAAGCCCGCTGGGGGATGGGGGGACTACTGCCACTGCTGGCCCGCTGAGCGACCCTTGCAAAGCCAGCAGACCAAGGCACTTAAGGGAACCCACCCCTGCCCCAGCCCGGGCACAATCTGTGGGCAAGGCAAGAGCCCCCAAGGGGACACTTGCCTGCCTGTACACTAATGCCAGAAGCCTGGACAACAAGCAGGAGGAGCTCATCCTTCTGCTCAGTGCAAAGAATTATGACGTCATTGGGATAACGGAGACCTGGTAGGACTCCACCCATGACTGGACCATGGGGATAGAGGGCTATACCCTGTACAGGAGGGATCGTTTTGACAAAAGGGGCGGGGGTGTAGCTCTTTATGTGAAGGAAAGCTACATGTCCCTGCAAGCTGATGTTGGCGACCAGCATGGACAGCTAGAGACTCTCTGGGTAAAAATTCGTGGGGAATACGGCACAGGGGACACAACAGTGGGAGTCTACTACAGACCTCCCACTCAAAGTCCTGAGCTTGACCAGGAGTTCGCCCGGGAACTGACTGAGGCCGCTTGCTCCAGGACCTTGGTTGTCATGGGTGACTTCAGTTACCCGGACATTTCGTGGGAAGATCACTCAGGAAAATCCGAGCGGTCGCAAAGCTTTCTCTCATGCGAGGATGACCTCTACCTGACTCAAGAAGTCTATGGGCCAACGAGAGGCAAAGCGCTGCTCGACCTGGTACTGGCTACGGGGGACGACCTAATCGGCGACCTAGAGATCGATGGGAAGCTGGGTGACAGTGACCACGAGCTGATCACCTTCACCATCCGCCGTAAAGCTGGCAAGTCAGTCAGCAACACAGAAGTCCTTGACTTCAGAAAAGCCAACTTTGACAAGCTCAAGAGGCTTGTTGGTCAGGCCCTTAGGGACCATGACCCCAGGGAGATGGGAGTTCAAGAAGAGTGGTTGCTTCTCAAGGAAGTGATCCTCAATGCACAAGCTAAATCTATTCCAACACAGAGGAAAGGCAGCAAGAAGGCACAGCAGTCCTCCTGGCTCTCCAGGGACCTAGCAGACCTCCTGCGGCTAAAAAGGAAAGCCTACAAAGGATGGAGGACGGGATTCACCTCCAAGGAGGATTATTCTGCACTGGTCTGGTCCTGCAAGGAGCAAACCAGGAAAGCCAAGGCTGCAACTGAACTCCAACTAGCTTCAAGCATCAAGGACAACAAAAAGTCCTTTTTCAGATATGTGGGGAGCCGGAGGAAAAGCAAGGGCAACGTTGGACCCCTGCTAAACCAGATGGGGCAACTGACAACTGATGCCCAGGAAAAAGCCAACCTATTAAATAGGTACTTTGCGTCAGTCTTTCATCAGTCCCATGGGACGCCCATGCCTGCTATGGGACAGGGAGATCTGGGTGATGGGGATCCCCTACCCTCCGTCAATGCTGACCTCGTGAAGGAACATCTTGAGAAGCTGGATACCTTCAAGTCAGCCGGCCCTGATAATCTGCACCCCAGGGTACTCAAGAAGCTGGCGAGCGTCATAGCCCAGCCCCTGGCACGGATCTTTGAAAACTCCTGGCGCTCTGGTGTAGTGCCCGAAGACTGGAAGGCGGCCAATGTGGTGCTGATCTTCAAGAAAGGGAGGAGAGTGGATCCGGCTAACTACAGGCCCATTAGCCTGACCTCTATCCTGGGGAAGATCTTAGAAAAGTTTATTAAGGAGGCCATCCTTGATGGACTGGCCCAGGCTAACATCCTAAGGGATAGTCAGCATGGGTTTGTTGCAGGTAGTCCTTGCTTGACCAATCTTATTTCCTTCTATGACCAGGTGACCTATCACCTGGACGAGAGAGAAGAGATTGATGTCATACACCTGGACTTCAAAAAAGCTTTTGATCTGGTATCCCATGATCATCTCTTGGCGAAACTGGCCAGTTGGGGCCTTGGCTCCACCACGATCTGCTGGCTGGGAAATTGGCTCCGTGGTCGGACCCAGAGGGTTGTAATTGATGGCAGTCACTCATCGTGGTGCCCTGTGACCAGTGGGGTCCCTCAAGGCTCTGTCCTTGGACCCATACTGGTCAACATCTTCACTAATGATGTGGACATTGGAGTCAGGAGTGGACTGGCCAAGTTCGCCAATGACACCAAACTTTGGGGCAAAGCATCCATGCCAGAAGATAGGTGGGTGATCCAGGCTGACCTGGACAAGCTTAGCAAATGGGCAGATGAGAACCTGATGGTGTTTAACACCGAAAAATGCAAGGTTCTCCACCTTGGGAGGAAAAACCTGCAGCATCCTTATAGGCTCGGCAGTGCTACGTTGGATAGCACTACAGAAGAAAGAGACTTGGGGGTCATCATGGACCACAAGATGAACATGAGCCTGCAATGCGATGCTGTGGCTAACAAAGCAACCAAAATGCTGGGTTGCATCCATATATGCGTCTCGAGCAAATCCCAGGACGTCATTCTCCCCTTGTACTCGGCCTTGGTGAGGCCGCAGCTGGAGTACTGCGTCCAGTTTTGGGCTCCACAATTCAAAAAGGATGTGGAGAAGCTTGAGAGAGTCCAGAGGAGAGCCACGCGCATGATCAGAGGTCAGGAAAACAGATCTTACGATGACAGGCTGAGAGACATGGGACTCTTTAGCCTGGAAAAGCGCAGGCTCAGGGGTGATCTGATGGCCACCTATACGTTTATCAGGGGTGACCACCAGGATCTGGGGGAACGTTTGTTCACCAGAGCGCCCCAAGGGATGATGAGGTCGAATGGTCACAAACTCCTGGAAGACCGTTTCAGGCTGGACATAAGGAAGAATTTCTTTACTGTCCGAGCCCCCAAGGTCTGGAACAGTCTGCCAGCGGAGGTGGTTCAAGCACCTACATTGAACACCTTCAAGAGTAAATTGGATGCTTATCTTGCTGGGATCCTATGACCCCAGCTGACTTCCTGCCCTTTGGGCAGGGGGCTGGACTCGATGATCTCCCGAGGTCCCTTCCAGTCCTTATGTCTATGAAATCTATGAAATCTGCTCAAGTCCCTTCCAAGCCTAGAAACTATGAAGCACATGTAGAGATTTAAAAGCTGGGGAGCTGGGGCACAGCATTGGAAAAGCTGTCCCTGGCTCTTCTTCTCCATGTCTCAGGCTTTAAATCACTCTGTGTGAAGCCCAGATGGGGGTACTGCCTATTGACATCCTTCCCCCTTCTCAGGCGGGGGTGACGATGGTCTGTTAAGTAATGAGCTCTCACAAGGGTGGGAGTGGCCCAGAGAACAGCCCTCTAGTGACTCCTTGCTGGAGGACTTGCCTGTATAGCTTTCCATTTAGGGGGCTGAAACATACTTGTATATATGCTCCAGCTCCTGGCACAAATTTCTGAGAAATTCTTACCATTACAAGTGAACATCTGTCCATGGCCTCAATATGGACTGCAGTGCTCTATATGGAAGGACAGATCAGTTCCCTGCATACACCTTCCTACATACAGGTACTCAGGGGAAATAAAGAAGGGAATGGCTGAAGACTGCGTATATCCAAGGGGAGGTGGACAAAAGCGTGATCCTTGCTTTGCTACTGAAGGACCGGAATTCATGTTTTCCTTCTTAGGCCACACTCCTGCTATGCCAAAAGACTACAACTGAGGCAGCACCACAATGTTGTTATTTATGGATCACGGACCTGAAGGTAGCTTTTCTCAGATAGCAAACTTTTAAAAACAGACCTGAATGGAAAATTGTGGAACAAAAAAATCATACACAGACTGGACTGTATTAAGTATGGTTTTAAAATGGGACTATGAACTCTTAAAGGCTGGAAAGGACTAAGTAACTTTGTCATGTATGGATCATTTTCTTATTGAGACTGCAACACACTGCAGCTACAGATGCTACCGCAGCCAGAAAAACTACTGTCCAGTAGCATAATGAAGGAGTGGACAATTGGGTCATCAGCCCTGTTTAGCAACCTGGGGTGGGGGAGACAGTGGCAAAAACAGCAGCAGAAGCTGGTCTGCTGGATCACTTGCCACTATGCCATTAACAGCACAGACAATGACACTGCCCCTGTAAGTCATGCTACCCAGAACATTCAGGCATCCTGTTACGTTTCTACTGTTGTCAGCATGCAGACAACCCATATCTACCCAAGCTACCAGTCTACTGCTTGACTAGTGTACTACCAGGAACATTTGGATCCAGCAAAGTTACTCATTCTCTTTCAGCATATAAAATGTTCTCGTAAGATTAAAAACTGATTTTAATTATTTTAATTTGCACAGCTCTCAACAGTTTCTCTTTGACTATCATTCAAATCATGTACAATCTATTCTATACTGTGTAGGTTCTTATATCACAAAACCTTTCAAGTGCATCTTGGACCAATGTGCTGAAGAATCTAAAATTATCCCAATACTGAAAAAATAAACATTCAATGATTATAAGTACTGTTTGCCATACACTAAAATTGTTTTAAAAACCCTCTATGTTTGCTATAATGTTTACTAACTATGCATACCACAGATATTGCTAAATCATATCCATGATAAAAATCTGCTTTGTTATATTCAAAATACTATGCATATTTTTAATATTAACTTTAACCCTTCTATGCTTGGCTTTATAAATAATATAATCACTGTACTTATTTTTTGTCCATATATAATTTTGTGGCTCAATATAGTGATTCATAGGGTAGGAACAAACATTGAACTTGTCTTTGGATAAGTTGTGCTTGTGTTTATCTTAGAACAAAAATATCCTGGGATACACACATAATGTACACACATAATCTGTCTAACCAGGTTTTAGTGAGCAGCTGAATACAATGCCAGTTTTCTGCCACCGATTCAATGATGCAGTTCTGGATTAGCTGTACAGATGTACTCTGCAGTACTCCAGGATAAACTGTTACTACCCCTTAGCTGTGAAACTTTTTTTTTTAAGATTTATCCTGGGACAACAGACATGGATGTCTGTACAACTGCACTTATTCCTGAGATAAAATGGTTTATTCCCAGGGTAAATAAGAAGTTTGTTTGCAGCCTCCATGATTTCCATGAATCTCTTTTACATGATCATTTTACTAGGCCATTTTAACACAAAACTCCCCCCTCCACACTTTTACATAGATGACAGGTGAAATAAGCCAGTTTGATACAGGATCAAAGCATAACTAGACTTTTTTCAGAGCTTGGCCAAGACCAGAGGTATTCAACCTCTTTGCATCTGGTCAGTGGGGACACCCACAGCTCAGAATACTTGGCAGTGAGGGAGTGGTAGCCATTAATAGGGTCACCCTCTCCCCTGCCAAATTCCCAAACCAAGCCTCACATACCCAGTTGGAGCTAGGCTGTGCCCTGTTATCCCTGTGGGGTTAGGCTGGGGCCAGGCCAGGCCCTCCACCCTCCTGAGGCTGGGCCATGCCCCATTTCCCCCATGGGACTGGGATACACCCTCTTTTCATTGTGGGGTGGGCTGGGGCCAGGCAATGACCCTTTTCCCCCATGGGGCTGGGTTGAGGCTGGATCATGTTCTGTTCCTTCCCATAGGGCTGGGACAAGTCCCTTTTCCTACTTCCCCACTGAGGGACTGGGTAAAGTCTCTTTCCTCCCCTGCAGGCTCAGGCTCAGACCAGGTTGTCCCCCATGCACCTTTGCATGGACGGATGGTGGCCACCATGCCAGCCCTTGATGCTGGATAGGAACCACCATCCAGCCCCTGCCCAACTAGCCTATGGAAAAAGGTTGAGTGCCACTGGTCAAGGCAACCAAGATGAAAAACAACTTGCTGTCAGAGCCAGATTAAGGCACAGGGGCCTAGGCACAAGCCAAGGGCCAACTTCTGAAGTCATATGATTTTAGCACAATCTCCAGCTCTAATACGTCCATTGACTGCAACGAATGCAGATGAAATAAAGACAGTAGTGGTCTCTCTGTTGGAAAACTCTTAAACTAAATCATCGATACCCGTGGCATAAGACTTCAGGCATTAATAGAAAATGATCAGAAAAGGGACTTGAGTTTTGAGATCGTTATAAATGTTTTCAACAGATGATCTTTTAAACATAATACAGCATGTTTTGGAAATGGTGATATCACATCCACAGCAAAACTTAAATTAAATGACTCAAAGCATTTATTAGGTAGTACCAAAAAATAACTTTTAAAAGGTAAGATCAATTTCAATGTTAAATCATTTTAATGCCCTGCCAATATGCAAAAAGAGAGCCCTTCTTTTATTATAGTGTATGCTTATAGCATACATTCAGAATGGATTCCTTCATTTCAATAACTAACTTTTTATGGTACTAACATGAAGACTGTTTGAATTTGTTATCACATTAGCAAGAGTGTTGTTATTGTAACTTACCTTATGATCTTTTTTTAAAATTTGCCAAGGGAATACAAAATGTAATCTTAGTTTAAACTTCTCCAAAATTTAGCTTCTATTGTACAAGTCATACATTTCAGCTACCATCTCTTTTTCAGATTCCCATTCTGTGAGTTGAGGTTTTTCCTCTACTAATTATTACTGTAGTGTCAACTTGCCTACAATTGATCAAATCCAGAAGTTTCAATAGTTCCATGGAAGTAGACTCAGACTAGCAGGGAATAAAATTTATTTTATTTAAAATAAATAAGTAAATAAATATAAGCTACTGCCAAACTCCTGATGCAGAACTGGAGCAGCTGCTCAGCTGGTACCTCAATGTTATTGGCCACAGTGAAAAAAAGCTTTTCAAGAGATAATTGGATAAAATAAGTTATGGGTCAGCAAGCTACTAGCCCCCAATCACAGCAAGTTTCATCAGCTTTCTGGTAAATCTTAAAGAGTCTTATAAAATGTTCTTATGAGGTTGGTAGGAAAGTATCAACAACTTTCTGTTACAGATGGAAAATGCCAGGCAGGCACATTAACAGATTTCACAAAGGCCACAAAAGAAGTCAATATCAGCAAAGCAGAAGGCCTTTGCTCTCAGCCTATTGATTTGCCCTGCTTGCATGTAGAGCCTACACAGACTGCGGCCCCTAAGCATAAAGCAATCCTGGAAACATTTTCAGTCTAAGTTAAAATAGTTCTAAGGATTAAACAGATGAGCTGGCACGTCCCACAGCAGATCAGAAGGACCCATGTAGTTCAGTCAGTAGGGTGACTGGTGACAGAATGGAAGAACCTGGATTAAACTGTAGGTGAGGGCAGCAGGTTTCCATTCATTGTTTTCATTGCCAGCATGGACCTGAGGCCCATCCAGCCTCCTATCCAATGGTTATGAGGAGCTAATGCAGCTGGAGCAAGCTGCTCACCACATTACCTCCTTCTTGGGCAGAGGTTGAAGAAAGGGTGATGACCTGCCTCTACTAACCCCAATGGGCCTCAATGGCTAGTAAACAGAATGCCTTTACCATTACCTTTACATATTTTCTTTTTGACCTATTCTTGGTATAAAAAAGGAGTATTTTCTTTCTTTGTTATAAACACAATTTCCATTAGCAAATGCAGAAGTTACCAGTATGTAACTAGGGGGGAAATTATTATTGGGGTCTTTAGAAGAAAACTTCTGGCATGTGTTTTACAGTTACTTCATATTACTCTTTAGACAATAAGAGCTTTACATTAATATCTCTGTAGATTATCCACTGAACATTGCGTACTGTCAAGTTCAGAAGCTCAAACTTGGGGCCTATTTTTGTTATCCTCCTTTGTGTTGAATAATACCTTACTCTGAGTAGTCCTTTTGAAATCTAAAAGTTCTCTAGTAGCCAGAAAGACGCCATGGTAGAATCATGCCCTTGATTTATGCTCCTAATGAAAGTGAAGTTGGTAAAGAAATAGACACATGATCTAAGGGTGTTGGACAGCAGAACTTTCAAGTGGTTAAATTTGAAAGTCCTCAGGTTCCCATCTATGTTTAGGTGAACTGATCACTTTAAAACTTGTTGTTTCTGAGCTAACTGGAACCTGTAAGGAAAACTATAAAGTTATGTAAGTATTGTAGTTGTA